>NC_073700.1:81617827-84117827 GCF_023634085.1 Falco cherrug
CTCCCCCCTCCGCTGAGATAAATGTAGTCTCATTATTCCTTATTTTACTTTCTAAAAGATAATTTAAAAACGATACTCTTAGAAGTATTTAGGTGGGACAAGGCACCAAAGCATCTTTATACCCAAGGTTTTTAGCGACTTGCCATAGAAGAACTCAAGATCTGAAGCCAGTCCACCTGTGATCCTTGTAGTGCCTTAAATGCAAAGGGCAATGTATGCTGTCCCTCCTCTCTAGTCTCATCTTCAAGGAATTTTTAAATAGGCATTTAACCCACCTTTCTCCCCAGGAAACGCACAGATGCTGTGCTATCTCACTTCCTATAGAAGGGTTACAGCACAGCTGCCAGCTCTCAGGTGCAGACCATTGGGGAGAGAACAGCCAGGTGGAACACATGGGCCAAGCTTCATTCTCTTTGTGAAACAAAAGTTCATATTTATTAAATAACAGTACATTCCTTTCTGTTTTGTAAGGTAGGATAAGATGAATTTTGCTTTTAAAAGGCCACCAATTTTTTAGAAACCTGAAAATATTACAATTAATGCTATATTTGTGAGTCTATATTTTAGGCAATGTTTCTTCCCCTGAAACTGAACACAGTCATCAGCTGTGGTTAAAAATGCTGTTCTCTATTTGTGCAGACTTTAGAATGCATTTTTAGTCTGTACTTAGTAGAAATCAAGACTTAGCATCAAAAATGCACATGGTAGCTGTATAAATAATAAATTCTGCTACTATAACTGCTTACCACCTTACCCTTCAAAATATAAATATAGAAAACTTTCTACACTGAACAGCACCTAAAAGTATGAGGCAGGCTGCCAGGCAGAGAGTAAAGCTAAGAACAGTGTAGTATTTTTGCTCCTCTGTACAAAGCTACATGATCAAAAGTCATCCCACAAAAAGTCTTGCTGGATTACAGCAAATAACTGCTAAGTTCCTGGCATGTCATTGTTTCATTTATTAGCATGTTGTCATGAGAACATTTATTTTTTAAATTCCTGTGCACCATTTTAAATTGTAATGACAAAATGGATTAATTATCAAAAGCATACTTAAAATAAATCTGTAAAATGTTTCCCTATGCACCTTCTGTGAAATGTGCCAGTAATTATATGCATTCCACTTTGGGGAAGTCTATAGATACAGACCTTTTTCACAGGGATATACACAAAGATCACTTCAAGAAATCTTCTGGCTTTCTAATTTTTGGATAATCATATGCTACAGAAACAGTAAATTTAGCACCGATGTCTAGTAGGTTTCTTTTCTGCAGCCAGACAACTGGTGAGGAATCAACCATTATGGGTGATAACTCTAAGCCATAAAGTAAACCTTGTAATTGGACCTGTGCTTCTGCCTAAATTGTATTTGTCTTGTTCAGTGCCTTGGTCTTACTTCTTATACTACAGCTCCGTATTGCATTTCTAATCGTTATTGCACTCCAGCTTTTTAAAATCTCTTGCAGCTCCATACTACCAGCTGTTGTTTTCCTTCCTGATGCACTTCACTTGCGAGGACTGCAGCCACCCACCACTCCTCCACCCCTCGATTTACATTTCTTTGAACCTCATCCTTACTGCTTTTCAGCTCCTGAGGCAAATGGAAGCAATCATTCTTGCTTTAAAATCAGTAATACTTTAGGACTTAAACTTGATAAGGAAATCAAACATGGTCAATGAAGATACTGTCTTTTGGAAGCATTGATCTGATTTCTTCAAATTTGCAGTATTCCAAAGACGGGTTGACTTGAAAATTGCACTAGTTTAACCAGTTTTCTAAACTTAAACAAACAAGTACAGATTGTTTGATGTATGTTATTAAACTAAGAAATGGAAATCAGAGTTACTCATATATACAGATAAAATGAAGCACTTCAACACCTGCAGAATTGGGACTATATTTCAGCATAAAACTTTGTAAATTTAATTTTGTTAATAATTTTCTAACTGATCTAAACTAAGCCAAATTAAGCCACTCTTAAATGAAAGTCTATGTACTCTATCATTTGTTCCCGTTCAATCATTTTATAGATTGAATTAAAAAAGTAACAAGAAAAGGACAAAACAAACAGACAAACCTTGTATTAAACAGGCACAATTTTTTATATCTAGACATGTTATTTGACATACAGGAAAAAAACATCAGCCTCACATCTTTTGTTAACATACATGCATAGCTTTTTGTGAACTGTGAGGAAATACAAATTATCAGCACATAAAGTGCTGCTTCACAGAGTTCACTGTAGTTACGTGAGAACTGCAGCTAATACTTCGACTGACACTCGGTATTTGTATAAAGCTCACAGAATTTAGCTTGCAGCCTTGGTGCTTGGCTTTCTTTCAAAAAACCTAATCTTAAGAGTATATTAAAGTATATAAGCTTAACATCTAGAACAAGTCTTCAAAACGTAACCTGCCATAAACTTTTTAGGGCTGAAGAAAAGTAATAAACCCCATGAAATATAGCTCTACAGTATTACATCTAAGGAAGAGCAAGTGAACTTTTCTAAATCTTAACAAATAAAAAAGCTCAGAGAAACCATGTATGAAACAGACTGTAAAATTTTGTGCTTGGGACTTCACAAGAGCCTACACTAAATTCTTAAGTAAAACCTTAGCATGCTGTCTACAAAAGACATTCTTTAAAAAAAACCAGGGTGTACCAAACTTTTTCAGCTTTTCAACTAAGAATACACAGTAATCCATCATTTTTAATTTTAATCTTGAGTGAAAAACTAGGATGAAGTTATATGCTAAAATTCTTAGCTTTTATGTAGTTGTTCGGCATCAGTCTACAAGCACAAAGGGGCAGTAAAAAGTTATTACTGTTGTACAGTATGTAACAAAGCCCTAGTGACTCTTACCTCACAGTAGTGCAATTTTTCTGTTGTTTAGGGGCTTGGCCAGAGAAAGGGAAGATACTGGAATAGTTCTTCCCATTGCCTTTCAGCTATGTGGCATGGTGCTGAGGTTGAACCAAATGTCTCAGTGTAGGATTAATGATTTAGCCGGTAGCTGAGGTGGCATAAGACACAGGTAAGTTTGAAAGACAACTTTCAGATTCAAAAGATACATATCTGCACATTCTTGTGTGAGCCCTAGAGCTGACTGTAATTATAGTTTTCAAGTAACAGGTATATGCTTCTGTGTTAAGATATAAGCAGAGTATTAACCAAGGATAACTCCCTTAGAGAAGGGGGTGGTGAGGAGGGAAAAAGCCAAGCCTGTTTAGTGAAAACAGAGCTGTTTTCAGCAGACAAGAGAGGCTATTATGTTAAGGCAGAACTATGCAATGTTTTCTGAAAAAAGGTCTTACCTTTGCAAGGCCCTAAAAAAAATGTTCCAGTAGAATCTTCCTAAGTAGCAATTATAGACTATGTGTTTGTAATTAATATAAAATTGTAGCTTTCTCTCTTCATAGGGATATTATTAACATACCAGCTCTACTTTTGTAAGTTCCACGAGAACATGCTAAGGAATTACAATGGTAACCTATCTTTTACAATCACAGCCCTAATATACCTGACAGTCTTTGGTACAAACCTAAGCCATTTTCCAGGCAGGTTATCTCTAGGAAATAATGACCATATTATTTTTTATTTAGCTGTGTCTCTATATATGGCAGTATGCTCAGGAGCATCTCTTACAGTTTGTCTAATTTTGAAAATACTTCACCCAGAATCTTAGCCTGCTTTTTATGTTGCTCCTTACAGTTAGATACTTGCTGTGAGTTTGAAGTATCATGGGCAATTGTCACATGATAAATTACTGTTTTCATCCATCAAATATTAAAGCTGCTCACTATTGACCTTGAGCACCACTTACGCTCCCACAGCCACGGCCCTTTTCTAAGTCAGCATGGTACAGCTGGAACAAATTCAGCCAAGCAATCAGCTTCAGACCCATTCGCAAAAGATGGGACTTCTAAAAGTGCTGTGTCTCATGTAGTACAACCGGAGGCTTGACCACTCTTGAGAAAGGTGTCCAGCACCTGACCATTCCTATCGAGGAGTATTACCTGCTCACATTGATTTGCAGCAAAGTATTTCTCAGTAAGTATTTCCACTTAACATTTACTCTCAGGGAACCTGTGTAGTGGGAGATATTTACGAGTTGCTTTCAGCTTAAAAATAAATCACCTCTAATTCCTCTAAGCGAAATCAATCAAAAGTCTGTAAAAAATGGACTGGTTGTTTGGTCGATTCTGGCAGAAAAGTAAACAGCACTTCAGCTTTTCTCCACCATTAAGGTCTAAATGGCCTAGAAAGTAAATCAATATCTCCAGTCAGCCTTCTGGCTATTGTTTAGCCAGTAGATATGGATTTTCTCTAGCTTACTGCACTCCTTTGGGACTAACCTGTAATCCTCAGAGAGTAATAATAAGTTCATTATCTAGTTCAGCTCTCTGTTGTACATTTAAATGGGCCACATCCATCAGCAGTACTTGTTAAAGTTAAAGGACAATGACGTCCCATTCAACCTATTTCATAGTGAAATACCTGCAATACCTGATGGAGAAAATTATTATAAAAATCTTATTTGTTGTCAGGTTATTAAAAATGAAATATCACAAATGAGGTAAACAGTAAATAAGGATTTTTCTTATATATGTAACATTGTTTCTTCATTAATGAGTTAGATTGTGGTGAAGTTTATTTCTGTCATACATCATGCAGTCTTTCATTATTCATATCAATCTGTTTCAAATGATTCTGGTTAAATACCGCTGCAAAGCAGGCAGCTGTCAGAACCAATCGGTACTTTTTTTTCATTCCTGAGTTCCCAGATGTTTGCTGGACTAAAAGGATTTTCCCTCCCTCTATGCAGGATTGCATAAGAAAGCTCTCTGAGTTTTTAAATGCTGAAGTTTTAAGAGGCTGTACTCTCAGATCACAGAATCTGTGCTGTGCTCTCAGTTGGGGAGAGTTACAGTCTCCTAACTGAGCACTCCATTTTATCATATACACATCATTTCTCTGATAAATGTACACAGTCCATCACAACATGACAAACAAAACATTACTTTTACAGCTTTTACACTGGTTGTTTAAAAACCCCTAAACTAGTAACTATTCTTTAGATGCTCTGAGTATTTAAAAAACCAAGCACTTATTGCTTACTAGTTGCTGTGACTAGATCCATACAGTAAATTATGCACATCAAGGCTGCTGTCTGCTGGGGAATGTGCTGCATTTTATCTACAGCCTCATACTCAGCCCTCAGAGGGGTTACGCAAATATACCTAAGAGTCACAGCCACAACTGCCACACTGGCACAGGTTTTTTTCTCTAATTCAAGAATTATTAGGAAGAATGAAACAGGAAAACGATGGGGTCTATGGCTCTATTCAGGGAAGTGGTTTGAAGAGCAATAGTTTCCATAATAAGTAACCACCCTTTTTTTCTTTCAGAATTTCCAGATTGCAACCACATTTAGATGAGTGGCAGTCTTCAAATCAAAAGGAGACTTGACAGAGTCCTAAATAAAGATGAAGGAATTGATCTTTAAAATGGATCATCCAAATTCAGAAGCTAAGTCCAAACAACAATGCTGTGCGGAAGGACTAATGGAACTTTGTGACAGTGGCAATTCCCAAAATGCAGCTTTAGTCTCTGGTGAGCTGCTGTTGGTATTGGGATCACCACTAGGTGACAGCTACAGGGCATCCAGAGTTCCCTGCCATAACAACTTTGCTCTGTTCCTAACGCAACTCACTTGGCTTGGTGAAGTTTTGGAGATCACTCCACACGGCGCTGTAATGAAAATCAATAGAACTTAAGTTCCTATGTATATGTCACTTTGAAAATATCTGTTCACATTGTGTGAAATAATGCTTATACATCTTCTAAAAATGGAGCTTTAAAGTCTTCTGAATGTCACTAATCTCTGGCAGACAATGAGGTCTGGTGAAAAGACAAGTCAAAGAAATCAAAGCCACAGAATGAAGTGCCTGAAAAAGCGTCACAAAAGCTGTCCTTCCAAAATACTTCACAGAAATGGTTCTTGTCCTTTCTCTATGTAAATTAAAAATAAATCTCTCCCCTACTTTTCCATAGGACTTGGGGGTTCACATCACTGTAAGAAACCAGTGATGTGACTGATATTCTAGGAAGGGGTATTTGTTTATTTTGGCATTCTTATTGTGGGATCCTGTTCCCCTTGTTACTTTTGTTCTCAGGGAACTGTAGTGGCAATGACTTGTGAGACAATTCTTTCACCATTTTATTATGCCTACTGATGAGCATTTCTGTTCTTCATTGCTATCAAATAGACCTACTTGCAGCTTCTGTGCCTTGTAATGCCTTCATCTACTGAACCAAACAGCCCAAACAACCTTTGACAATTAAATGTCACCCATGCAGGTACTTGCTATGATCATCTCATAATTTAATCTTTTCCTTTTTATGATGAATAATTTAAGATTCAACTGCCTGGTAGTTTTCCCCCAACATTTAACAATTTTTGCAGCTTTTTCAGAAATCTTTTCAATTTTCAATGTTCATTTTAAAGATTTGACACTAGAATTGCATACAGCATCACAGCAATGGTCTCATGAAAACCATATAAAGTTTAAAGAGTCACCTTCCTACATATAAGCCTCATTCCCCTGCTCATAAAGCCAAAGATCCTACCTGCTCTCCAAGTCACAAAATCACCCTCAAAAGCTCCTGTTCAGCTCATTACCAGACATCACCATTTAGTCCTTTACAGAGTCAGCATTATCTAAAATAAAGTTATTTATTTCCCAAACAATCTACATTTGTGATTTCCAGATGTTTGAACTTCCATTTAGCTATTTCAAAAACATACATAGACCAATTCACCCAGACAACCATGCTGCTGACCTTTCTTAACTATTATTTACCACTCTTCCAATTATCATAAGATGAAAATTTTTCTAGCAATGTTTTCTTACACCTCTCTGACAAACATATTACATTACACTGTAAGAAATTACTTAATTATGTTTAAATATTTTTGAAATAAAAATATATAATAGTAGTTATAACTATGGATTAACCTGTGTAGGCTGCACACTTTTAGTTTGCATAACACACTTATAAGAAAGTACTGTAAACAAAATTTACGTAAAATGAGTTTTGGCTTTCACGTAGCATATTACAGGCTCCTTCCAATCAATATGCTTTTAATCTCCTGTTCCATTAAAAAATGCTGAAACCTAAATGCTGTTATAGAAACTAAAATCTTTAGATATTTATTTGAAATAATGATATCTTCTGTGTTCAGTTTTGTATCCTTATCTCACTCCTATTTAGCAACAGTTTTGTGCAGAAACTAAATGCTCCTCACAAACTTCATATTTTGATAATTATGTTAGACATTTTTAATACCCTCATATCCTAATAGCTGGTAAGGGAACTTACACCCTGACATCTTGTAACTAGAATTAAATCTGACCCTGCTAATTCAAAAGTAAAATTCTCACCAATTTCATTGGGGTCAGGATCTCAGTCTTGATCTTTCAGGGCATTAACCTAATGCACTCTTGAAAGTCTGATTTTAGCAGTGTTCTTTACTTTGTATACTGCTTATGTTTGTAAAACTTTTTTTCCCTTTGGTTTTAGCCAAAGGGAAAAAAAAAAAAAAATCAATTTGGTTATATTTAAATGTTATTATGTTAAGAATATGAGCTCTGTATAAACATTCTCTTATTTCTTCACTTATCTCTGCTCCTGCTGTCTCTCAGGTCTAAAGCTGAATGTTTTACCTAAATGCTGGACTCAGGAAAGAAAGTTCTTTTCAGGGCTTTGCTGATGAGGTGTAACAAGATACCCAAAGTTACACATAGTTAAGAGTTTAAGTAAATGATTGAATTTTCAGACCTGATCACCATTCTCAGTTGTTCAATATATGAGCAGAAGTTTTGTGTTATAGATAAAAGAGAAAATGAGCAGTCTCACCACCAATGTACATGAAACACCATGGTATCAACAAAGCATTAGCATTACAAGTACTAACAATCATAAGAAGCACTGGCAACAAATCCTCCTGATGGAAATAGTTTTAAAGTTGAGGTAAATAGATTTTCCCTAGTGCAAAGGCCTCATAGGGAGCCCAGCTTCAAGAGACTCCTATTTTTCTTTGCTGTGCTTGGAGAATGTAAAAGAGTGGAATTTATCTATGAGACAAACAGTGTGCTCTGAGGGCAGGTGCTCTAGATGCTGGTAGGACAGTCACCGTCCAGCCAGACTCGCACAATGCATCCTGACTGCCTTAAGGCACCATGTGAAATGTAGCCTAGGCAGGTGATTTGCACATGGGGAAAAATGAGACAAAAGCACCTAAACTACCACTCCTTGACACATTCAGCACCTGGGAGCAGGAAGACAACTGCTGAACTTGACAGACTTCTTAATTTTCTAACACTGGTGCATTTGTCCTATAAGGAGAGGCCGAAGGACCTGGACTTGGTTCAGCTTAGAGAGGAAGCAGTTTTGGGGAGAACAAATAACAGCCTGCTGGTGCCTACGGGACTAAGCCAGGCTCTTCATGATAGTGTATGGTGGCAGAAACAAAGAGCATAGATTGGAATAAGAGAGGCTCTGATAGGACACATGAAACTTTTTTCATCAAAGGTACCAGAAGGCAATGAAGACACCAGAATAGTTTGCTTAGAAAGGTTGTGCAGTCTCCATCCTCTTAGATTTTCCAGGACAGAATGCACAAACCCCTGAGAAACATGTTTGCCTCATAGCTGATCCTAGGATCTGAGCAAGGACATGGGCAAGACCTGAAGTCAAGGATATTGGATGGCTCTGTGACTATGAGCAGGACTGTGAATCAAAAGGGTAAAGGCCTCTGTCTATTCCACTAAAAACATCAATCCTGCTCAGCCAGAGACAATCACAGAATCACAGAATGGTCAGGACTGGAAGTGACCTCTGGAGATCATCTAGTCCAACCCCCTGATAAAGCAGGTTCTCCTTCAGAAGGATGCACAGGATCACGAACAGGCAGGTTTTGAATGTCTCCAGAGAAGGAGACTCCACAACCTTTCTGGGCAGCCTGATCCAGTGCTTGGTCTCCCCCAAAGTAAAAACATTTTTCCTCACATTCAGGTGGAACTTCTTGTGTTGCAGTTTGTGCCTGTTGCCCCTTGTCCTGTCACTGGGAACCACTGAAAAAAGTCTGGCCCTATCCTCTTGACACTCACCCTTAAGATATTTGTAGACACTGGTATAAGATTCCCCCCTCAGCCTTTTCTTCTCCAGACTAAACAGGCCCAGCTCTCTAGCCTTTCCTCATAAGGCAGATGGGCCTGTCCCCTCATCATCTTCGTAGCCTCCACTGGATCCTCTCCAGAGTTCCCTGTTTCTTTTGAACTGGGGAGCCCAGAACTGGACCCAGTACTCCAGATGCAGCCTAATCAGAGCAGAGCGGACGGGGAGGATCACCTCCCTTGACATGCTGGCCATGGTCCTCCTAATGCCCGCCAGGATCCCATTGGCTTTCTTGGCCACAAGGGCACACTGTTGGCCCACAGGCAACTGGCTGTCCACCAGAACTCCCAGGTCCTTCTTCGCAGAACTGCCTCCTAGCAGGCCATCCCCCAGCCTATACTGGTGCATGGAGTTATTCTTCCCCAGGTGCAGGTCCCTACCCTTGCCTTTGCTGAACTTCATTAGGTTCCTCTACACCCAACTCCCCAGTCTGTTGAGGTCTTGCTGACTGGCAGCACAGCCTCCTACTATTTTCAGTAACTCCCCCCAACTTTGTATCATCAGCATCTTGCTCAGAGTACACTCTGTCCCTTCATCCAGGTCATTGATGAATAAGTTGAACAGAAGGAACTGGTCTGGGCCTTCTGTGTTCATCCTTGAGCAAGTGCTGATGAAGTTTATGTAGGAGTTGGGAAAAGCACTGTGCCCAGTGTTAGTAGGGTCACTGGCCCTGCAAACACCTCTGATGTGCTGGAGCTCCCACTCTAGGCATGCACTAAAAACTTTTGAAAATTATGCGGGAGAACACAGCCTGAGGAAATTTTACTGAAATTAATATTGGCATTAAAAGCCTAAGTATCTGACTGAAAAATGTCACGAATATTCTAGATTTGCTTTTTAAGTCTTTTCATTCAACAAAAAGTATGGATGCTTAATGCCTGCTTGAGACAGAAACAAATGTCTCAGTATTGCCATTTCCTCCCTGATAGAATTGCTAGTTTCTCATTAACTAGAGCAGGTACTTAAGTCTACCTTTGATATTTAAGTATCCACAGCATCCCATTGCCCTTCATCACCATTTTAGCTGAGATGTCTATGATCTGAAGTACTTTGACTTCCTTTACCTATGGCAATTGTATTGCTTTTATTTATAAATGAGGAATTAAGACAGAAGAATTAATAACAGCTGGAAAGTATGTTCTTAAGGTGGCTGAATCTACACCTCAAAGTCTGTTGCTTTTACCACCACATCACATTGGCACAGCTGTTAGCTGTGGCAACAGTGAAGTAAATCTCAGGCAATAATCAGAACCTAAGTTCTCCTCCATTAAAGCAAAAATTGCATTTATTTCTGGCAAAATAGCTGACACACACACATCACACACACACTAGAATCTTGTAATTTAAAAAATGTAGATTAAAAGACACATTAGGAAAATCTATACACATGTCTAAGTGAATCCATCAGTGTAAGACAAGAGTAGAATCAACTGTTTATGGAAAACAGAATTATCAGGAGGTATCAATGACCTTCAACCTCTTCAAGTCTTACAACAGGAAAAACTAACAACAAGGGAAACATCCAATATTACAGAAAACAATCTGCTAATCAACATGTTATCGATCCCTTGTTTTTGTCAAGGTCATTTAGTGTTTTAAAAAATGATCTTACGCTAAGTCTTTATAGAAAAAGTGGGCTAATTTGATTTACAAAGTAAAGTGCTATTAATTATGGAAGACAGTCAATAAAAAAAATGATTCCTCTAAACACAAGGCAGACTTTAAGGCCTATGATTTATGATGATGATTATGATGGCAAAATATTTGCCGTTCTCACTATCAACTGGTGTTAGCTGGAACAAAAGATGCAGGTAAGATATAATCAAGCATTAATACAAAGAGCATTATGAGACAAACAGCCTTTAAAGCAGTAAAGGTAAACATCTGGATTATGAACAGTATACAAAAAGAGTAAAGTAGCTTATTGTTTCTTTTCCATTGTAGAATGCACAAACCTCTATTTTTTTTAATATCAGAGCCAGACTTCTGTCTTGCTGCTGTTTCCTTTTGTATTACCATCCCTAAATATCTATGTTACATAACCAGACATCTCAAGGGCACACAGCACTCATCTAAAAGGATGTACTCATTACAAATTTTCCCATTTGGGATTATTAGTATGTCAATAAAACCTGGCAGCTTCTCTCACAACTAAAGCAAGCCTTGGATTTTACTAAAAACATCTTGTGGGACTTAGAAATATTCAAAGGCCTAATTCCCTTTTAACAAAGGGGTATTATCAAACCTTAAGTTAAAGATTAGAAACAACATATCAGACATTTTAATTTAAAACTTTTAACATAAACTAGAAATAATACTATACAAGATAAACCTTGAAAGAAGTATGGGAAGACCAAAAATGATTTACAGAAGAAAATCAATTTTAAATTAAAGACTAGAAAAATGAAGAAACCAGAAAATTCAAATACATCTATCACAATGTATGCAGTTTCCCTTTTGCATTGTTTTTAAGTGTACAAAGTGAAAATGGGATAATTCACACTTCTTGGAATAATTGCTTCAGGCTGCCAATAGACAAAGACAGAAATAGTATTGGTCATGCCAGGCCATATTTTCCAGCTTTTTTCTCATAACCACAAGATTTAAAGAATGTTTCTGTTATTGATGTAAGCAAAGGGCTCCACAAACCAACATCCATAGCTTAAGCTTTCAATATATGTGTCTTAACTCAGTCTGGACTTTACAACCATTTCAGTTATTTATCCTGCATGGCTTAGAGAGAAGAAAAGCCACTTTTGAAAAACTTACCAAATTTCAGCCTACTGAAATAATAACTCTTTCTTTATGGACTAGCAGTTGTTTGAATAAACTGCCATTAATGTATAATTGCAAGGTGCTGGCAAAACAGTCTTAACTAAACCTGCGCCTACCAGTAAAAGCTTTCATCGTGTTTGCTTTGTTTTCTTGTGAACAACATGGCACCTAATTTTGACAATCTGTCATTTTTCTAGCATGTTCAGAGAGCAGTCAGACAGAGCAGTACTTTTATGTTTTCCATCAAAAGTCTTACGATGCAGAACTGCTCGTCTTCCATTAGAGTCCTTGTCAAGCTCAGTGAGCTGTTTAGGCTGAGGAAGGACTGTGTCATATTGTTTCAAGCTCACGTGTCGGCACGGAGAGATAGAGATCTGGTGATCTCTATCGGCATTAATGCTTGCTTGTGCATTCATATATATCAGATATCTTTGCAAGATGCAGCTGGATAGTGCTGCAGTGCCCATGCTAGCGATCTGTAAAAGCCTCCATCCTTCAAGGCAGGCAGGGGCTGTGTGACACATTCCCCACCAGCCTGTTCTCATGGAGCAGCTGTTGGCACCTGTGCAAAAACAGTGGCTAGTTGGGGTAAAATGTTGACAAGTCCAAGTACTACAAGTTGATAGCGAGTTGACTTATGGAATGTTATTTATCAGCTCTCATTTTTAAGTCTGATGGAAAGTTGTATTTTTCCATGGATTCAATCTTTTATTGCTCTTGAGTAATAATAAGATTTCAGAGAACTTTCCTAAAAATGTATCTTTAGGTTGATTCCAACTTTATAAAGTTGTAACCCTAAAAAAAGTTGCAACCTATTTCCTTAGGGAAATACTTTTCTAAATCTCTCTGAAGGTCTTAATATTGTTAAAAAGAAAAAAAACAAAAGCCCAAAAACCCCTACCCTCTTTCATTTTTTATAAGAAAAATATAAACAAAAATCACTTCTTATGGCCTGTGCACAAGAGGGACCAAGGCCACCCCCAAATATTATTCTATTATTAGTGGGAAATCTAAAAGTACATAATGAATGTGTGTTATTTATCAAAATAAGTAAGAAGAGTTATTTTCTGTCAAAAACATAACCTCTTTCGGCTTTCTATCAGAAGTAACATTAGTTTAAAATTCATAGATCATTCTTTCAATTGTTAAACCTCTGCACAGATGATACTTTAAGCTAACTTAAAAACAGAAAGATGACATAACATTTCAATTTAAATCTTTATGAACTACAGCTCTGAAGTTACCTACTTTTTTTGATGTCTTCTTAAGTGCAAAAAAAAAAAAAAATAAATACAAAATTACAGAAGATACCATGCTTAAAATGCATTGATGTAACTGACATCAATCAAACTGCCATATGTTCCTAAGATCTATGTAACTTCTAAATGCACAAAAGTCTGTGGTTACATCAATAGCATCTCTTGCACATGAGCTCAAGCCCATACTCAAGCCCAGACCTGCCTTCCAAACTCTTGTACATCTGTGGGAGAGCTCAAGGGAAAGCTGCAGTTGTTTCATGTTGCTGGACCCACAGATGAGTCATTTAGAGGAGTACAGAGCATGCGTACAGCACACAGTACAAGCTAGCCAGTGGCAGGATCTGTGCTCTACAAAGTCAAACGTATTACACAGTACAGTCTAAGATGGTAAGCTGTCACTTTCAGCGACATTAGCTCTTTAGGACTGGATGGATGGAAAAGCTGAGCACACAGTAGGGTTGTCTGCTACATTTGTTCTGTTGCTGTGTTCCCGAATTATACAAGAAGTTTGATGTCCTATTCACACTGGAGCTTTGCTCAGCTGTGCTCTGCATTCCCCACGCTGGAAACATTTTCCTGACTATGTAAGTACACACCTTCCAAACAAATGCCCTGACTTTGAAGAGAGCTGTCTTACAGAGATCAGGTACTTGTGGTACTCTAAGCCTTCAAGTAGGCTTATTTAAAGTTATTTATGAGCATAATTTTAAGAACTTATTTTCCAAAATTGAAGTGCAACTCGCTAGATAGTCATAACAGCAAAAATTTTGTAATTTTTATGAGAACATTTTTGTTGCCATTCTCATGTTTCCTGCAGCAATGACAAACCACTGTCATGGAACAGGACGCAGTTGTGTCAGAAACACAAAACAAAAAGATGGTCTGTGAATCAGAAAGCCCTTACATTTAATGGAAATGTGGGGTTTTTTCCACATTATTGATCAGATAAGAGGCTTCTATTCTCTGGAAAGATAGAAGAATCTGAGAGAATGCCAGTGCTATTATTTCTTATATAATGGTGTTTTCTGATTTGGAACAGTGGTGTTGCCAACTCTAATATTAAAAAAATCACGTGTTAGTCCTCAACAAGCATGTCATTTGGAAAAAAAAATAATATATATTTGGGTACTTCAAATTTGTCCTTTGCTACTTTGTGTAAGGGAGTGTTCAAACCATAACTTTAAAATATTCTCTACCACAACGAAGGCTAATAAACCATTTGCAACTGAAAGCAAGTTTTCCTGATAATCAGCAAATTAGAAATTGAGAACAGAGATGTTCAAACATACTAACATTTTTAGTCAAAACCCCCAATACTATTTACCGAAACAGG
Source organism: Falco cherrug (assembly GCF_023634085.1). Classification (NCBI taxonomy): domain Eukaryota; kingdom Metazoa; phylum Chordata; class Aves; order Falconiformes; family Falconidae; genus Falco; species Falco cherrug. Next base: position 81,632,437 of record NC_073700.1, read on the forward strand.
AATAAAAAAAAGCCTGTGTTCCATGAGTTACTTGTATCTCAAGAACAGTTTCACATAGTCCTTGGGTAAGACCTCCTATTTGCATAGGGAGCTTATGCAAGGAACAGGTCAAGGGTAATACAAAAAAAGGGAAGAACACTAAGGACCAAGGGTGAGAACAATGTTATTGTGTGTTACCTGAGAGGGTAACATTCTAATCCGACCTGCATTTATTTAAATTTATTCCTCAGTTTATTTTTAAATGGTTGGAGTCTATATATCTGACCAAACATGTCATTTACAAAAAAGATTTAGAAAGCCAAGGTGAAGAAGGATTAGAAAAGAAGTTAAGATGTAGCATCTAGACAGATTCAAACCACATTTGCAAGAACAAAATCCCAGTCAGGTAATACCTTGACAAAGAAAAGGCAAAGAGGTGGTATTTCTTTTTACTATCAGAGATTAGTTGGTGACATAGCAAGCCAAGACAAAAGCTAATGTTTTCTGTGTCCTGTGCCTAGAAACACCATGGAATGTGTTTCATTATTTGCCTAAATTACCCATGAAAAACAACCTAAAGTTCTTTAACGTTGATGCCAGAAGTCCCAGAGAGGGAACACATCTGGGCTGTCAGCCAAACGTCTCAGCATTTAGCCAAAAATGATATATGGGAAGGAAGGCAGGGAGGGAGGGAAGGCAGGGAGGGAAGGCAGGGAGGGAGGCAGGGAGGGAGGCAAGGAGGGAAGGTAAGGAGGGAGGCAAGGAAAGAAGGAAATGTTCTGAGGCTTTTTGCTATATTTAACAACTCAAGATTATTTTTGTTTCTTTTTTACAGTAGCTTTATCAGTAAAAAGGTTATTTTTTAGATAGGGCTGATCTTCATTAACAATGAACTATTATTATATTATACCCATAGAATGAAGGAGAGAATTTTCATTTGGTGATTCAGCTTTAAAAAACAGCTAGTTTTGAAAGCACAATACATGAGATTCTACTCCATTAGATACTTCTAAATATTATGATGTGATGTACAGTTTCTTTGAGGCCAAAAATGAATACCACCAGATTACAGCAAGGATCTGTGGTTGAAAATAATAAGAGATCCAACAGCTACCACGGCAAATAAAAAAAGAAGCACATTACAGTGTTATGCCACATGCACTGCCTGGCATTCATTCACCTCACTGTAGCTGAAAAATAGCTGTAAGCATCTATGTTCCATTAACACTACGTTAATTATTATCATTGTCTTATCAGTAGTTTGTTTACGACAGCTCTGGGTGACAAGGATACTGAGATGCTCTGTCAAAGCCCTCACCTGGTGAGATTTTTATTGGCATAAGATGTTTCTTTCCCTTAGTCAGCCACATTACAAAAATCACTGTTTCATTAAATGCAAATACTATTGCCTGTCTTTGGCTTTTTATAAGATTCATATGACTGATATAACCACCCTGATCTGGCATTGCATTAACCAGTTTCTTCTCTAAGTGAGGATAAGCTAATCTATATCTCTTCTAAAGAAATTCACACTAGAATAGTAAAACATCAAATGGGCATGTTGAAGCTTGCTTAAGAAATCTTTTTTTTTTTTTCTTCTGATTCTCCCATGTATAAAAGATATAAAAAAGAAGTGCTATTGTCTAAATAAAAGTAAATTCCCTAGAAAGGTTAGCACTAAAAGGGAAAGATAGCAAAAGCTTAATTAATTCTTCATAAATAACATTTACTTACGGTTGCATTACTGAATGCTTAGGCACTCAGTTTGGATTATGGCTTTGCTAACGAAAATATTCTGGAGCTCTTTCCTAGTTTCCTTCCTTAATTGGCCATGCTAACAAGGATGATCCTTCCAAAACAAAGTATGTTCTAGCAAGGTAAATGGTCCAGAGCCAAATCAATATAGGGGACTAATCCTCTGGATTTGCTGGATGTTTTTTTGGTAACTACCATGGATATTAGTGAGAACTATTATATTTACCTAAAATCTATTTAAACAGATCTTAGACATGCTAATTTTAGGATTCAGACCAGCTCCCATGAGTTACTGGGCACTACATACTTCTTAAGCACTGAGACAACTGTACTAGAGTAGACAGTATGAATCTACTTCTATCTTTAGCTTCACTTCTCTTCTTTGGCAGACAGAAACTATGAAGATCTAAAATAATTGCTAATCCTTCCTTCTCCCACCATTTTTTCAAGTGGTAAACTTGATACATTTAATAAAAATTAATTCAATTAGTATTTGAGGTTGGAATTAACAACATGAAACAAATGCTGCTTCAGTAAATTAAATTGTATTGTACTAACTATTGGGCTATTTCCATACTTACCACCTTTCACATTTATCTAACAGTTTTTCTTCTGGCAATTTTAATTATTCTTGTTATTAAATAGTTACACCATGTTATGCTGAACTAGGAACTGGCACTACTATGGGAAAAACCTTATCTAACTCTACTTGACAAACAACTTCTTTATCAGTTGTTCTTCCAACCTGATGATTTTTATTTTTCATTTGTGGTCTCTGTCTTCATAGAATCTACAATCGCTTAGGCTGGAAAAGAACTTTAAGGTCAAGTCCAACAGTAAACCTAACACTGCCAAGCCTACCCCTAACCCATATCCCTATGTGCCACACCTACATGTCTTTAAAATACCTCCAGGGATGGTGACTCAACTACTTCCCTGGGCAGCCTGTTCCAGTGCTTGCTTTTGGTAAATATTTTTTTCCTAATACCCCATCTAAACCTCCCCTCAAACACAAGCTAAACCTCAAACACAACTTGAGGCTGCTTTCTCTTGTTCTGTCACTTAGGGAGAAGAGACCAACACCCACCTCACCACAACCTCCTTTCAGGCAGTTGCAGAGAGCAGTAAAGTCTCCCCTGAGCCTCCTTTTCTCCAGGGTAAACAACCCCAGTTCCCTCAGCTGCTCCTCATAAGACTTTTTCTCTAGACCCTTCACCAGCTTCTTCGCCCTTCTCTGGACACGCTCCAGCACCTCAATACATTTCTTGTAGTGAGGGGCCCAACACTGAATGCAGTATTCGAGGTGCAGCCTCACCTGTGCCAAGTACAGGAGGACCGTCACTGCCCTAGTCCTGCTGGCCACACTGTTTCAGACCCAAGCCAGGATGCTACTGGCCTTCTTGCCCACCTGGGCACACTGCTGGCTCACATTCAGCCAGCTGTTAACCACCACCTTGATGTCCTTTTTCACTGGGCAGCTTTCCAGCCACTCCTGCCCAAGCCTGTAGCGCTGCATGGGGCTGGTGTGACCCAGGTGCAGGACCCACACTCAGTCTTGTTGAACCTCACACAGTGGCCTCAGCCACCGGCCCAGCCTGCCCAGACCCCTCTGCAGAGCCTTCCTGCCCTCCAGCAGATCAACTTTACTGCCCAGCTTGGTGTCACCTGCAAACTGACTGAGGGTGCGCTCGATCCCCTCATCCAGATCATTTTTCTGCTACATTCATAATCAGAGATGCAGTTATAGGAATGAAAAGCCACATTCTGATTAAAGTATAAACCTCATCTTAACAGTGCTTAGCTATGAGTTTTAAATCACCATGTGTTTTCATTCATCCAAACATATTTCATTTCATACCTCTTAGATTAGCATTTCAGATACACATAATGCCAATCCAGTCTCTCTGAAGCTATAGCTGGTAGTCCTACTTACCATCACAAAAATGCTGGCCTCAACAAGTCTTTCAATAGCAGAACTGCTTGAGAAACTACCTATGAGATTAAACAATAGTGTTCTTTGTACCAAACAGGAGTTTCCTTTGCACCTACCTTTCTAATGTTCATGGATGATTCACCATTAGAGAAAGTTCTCATATTAAGTACTGCCAAAGCCTTATTTTTTTTTAAAATATACTGAGTATCAGATCAGTCCTTACCATGTAGTCACAAGTAGAACATCCATCATAAACAAAAGGATCATAAAAAGGAATCCAAAACTACCAGAGCCTGTTCCATGCAACTGATTTTAATATGCCTTAATCATAGAACATCTTTTAAATGATCATGGACCATTAGCAATATACATGGAGGTTACTAAGAAGCAATAAGTAAAAAACATACAAATTCAGAGTAATAATGTTTAAAAATTTATACTTAAAATAATGAATGAAGAAAATGAGTAATTACATCTCAAAAAAAACACCCCAAAACACACAAAAAAGAGCATCTGAATGAAGCTGAATTTATACTAGAATTACTTGCCTTCTCCACATGTATATTTCCAAACACTGCACTTGGACATTAACAGTACTCAGGCCAATCACCCAAAAAGCAGGAGCCAGATAAGCACCTTATCTCCAGTTTATTCCATATATTACTCTTTTTGCTCACATTAGTGATGCCTCAAATTCAACTTTGTCATTATTTAGTTCTAAGTGATTTGTCTCCATTTATGATCTAAGTATATTTTGGCAACTGAATCTAAATAATGATTCCAGATCATTGCCTCAAGGACTTTTGTCACAGCATGCGTGGCTTGTTTATGGCTAAACTTAAATGAGTTATTTGGTAGTTGCTTGCTAGAATCATGTCTGAAGAGTTAAAAGCAGCATCAGTGATATGCTTTTGCACTTCTCTTCCACCGATTTTCAGTGAATGAAAGATCACACTCAAGGAAAACAGGCCATGTAAGCATAGCCAAGAATTCACAGAAGCTTGAAAATAGCATGCACTTCTCACTTTTGCAGCCAGAACTAAAAAAGCCAAGCAAAGACAAAATGCATTTTTGATATTGACATTTAGGGAGCATGGCCTATGCTGCCACTTTGTACATAACAAAATTCACAATCATTAATTTTCACAGCTGGGTTATAAGCTTTTTCTGTTTTGACCATGTTTTTTTTATTTTGTTTACTTTTGCAAATCCATATTTCACTAGTAAGGCAGATACTAAGACTCTAGATTTTAATAAAATTCATATGACTACAACTTGTAATAAGATAGAAACTAGGAAGAAAGCAAGAAAGTGACAGGCAAGGTTTGAAGATACATTGGGCCAAGAATCTGGCCAAGAATTATTGAAGTTCTGGGAGAGGTCTCATGACCTTCAGGCTTATTCTGCTGGTGGAGCCCGATCCTCACAGAAGTTTACTCCCCCTGAGTTTTCTCCCTTTATTTTGGTATGGAATTGGGGAAGTATCTCCTGAATTCATAAGTACACTTTTCAAAGATAAAATTCTGCTTAGCTTTTAACTATGATTAAAGGGTACAAGTCAAATGGACAATAGGGTGAGAATTTGTGTGTCTTTTGGTGTGCTGGTACTGAAAAAACACCTTTCCATCATCCTTTAATCTATTTATTACTTACCCAAAGGACTTTCCTAGCCTTTTATGATGTCAAGTTTCAGCAAGGAATGACTTTTTATGATCCTATTATAAAGCCATAAAAATGAAGGTTTACAATGGAAAAACTAACAGATGTTTATTTCTAGCTTTAAAAGAGGGAGCTTTGGACTCCAGAGTGAACATTGCTTTTATTTGAAAATAGTCAGCCTTCACAGCTCTTTGGCATTTTGTCCTGGAACTCTATATTCTGTTTCCTACAGTTTCTTCAGCTAGATCTATCACTCACAACAGTACTATTTGTCCAGATACACTACAGTCTGCCTTTTCCTTATCAATAAATTATTATTTTTAGCTCTTAAAAATATGTTCTACATTTAAACTGACACTAAAAGTTGGGCTAGGGATGAGTTTGTTTATAAAATTTAATAATGGAAAATATGTATCTATTTTAGAGTTCTCAATAAAAGGCAGGAATGAATGACTTAAAGCTTAAAAAATTGATTTTTAAATGTGCTTTTAAAAGCAAATAATTTGTAAATGGTACTAATTGATTTGTTATTTTGGAAAAAAAAAAAAAACAGAACATGTCACTTCTTAAAAACAGGTTAGAGTGTTTTCAATGACAATTTCATAAAATACTCAGTAGGAATACTAAGTCGCTCTGTTGCTTTAATAAGCTAACGCCTGTAGAAACAAAGACTGAAAGATCATCTTACTGTGAAAGTGAGAAACATTATTGCTATCTAACAGATCAAAAAGTAAGCAACTATTTCAACATATTACATCATTATTAATTATGAACTAAATCCTTAATTTGATTGAATTTCCAGGACTTTCCGAGACATATTTTCCTCACAGTAAACAAGGAACTTGGGGTCTAAGTAAGGATAAATGAAACAATATACATAAACCTATAAAGTCAGTACTTTTCCTATTAAATCAGGATTAAAACACATGCCTTGAATTCTCGTTATAAGATGTTGTGATGACTGGTAATAGAGAAGCACCTTTAAGTCTGTAAAAAGATGACACACAAATGCACAGCGTAGCATGTCTGTAGCATATAATACTAGGAAAATTGATGGGGTATTGCAACACAAGCCCAGCATTACTCATTTGCAGATGTATTTTAAACAGTCATTTCCTATAATCTCTCTGTATTTCCTCCCCTGCTTTTGCTGACTTTCCCTATAATGGCTAGATTAAAAGGAACGTACTTTGTCAACAGCAAAGAAAATGGGCCTAATTCATTCTCTACAAATGCAAAAGCTTCTCACAGTTTTGCAAAAGCCTTTTTCTATCATTTTTTTGGATACACTGTAAAATGCCTCTATAACAAGAATCTGAAGTTAGTATGGGTGCTCAAAACAGAATGATTAGGTCTAATCACAATTATGAAACTTCACATGGAAAACAATCATAGTTTTACGATTGTACAACTATGCTGTACAAGATCTGATGTGTCCTATTGTAGTTAATTTAGTATTATTCCATTTGGGTTCCCTTGTATAAGCTTTCTCAGAATGGAGTCTACTCAGTTTTGGTGATAACTCTCTTGACAATTAGAAAGGTGGCTCAAAATATACAGTGTTGCAGGAAAGGAGGAGAGCAGAGGATATTGCAAAACTACACAGAATTCTTATTTTCATAAAGAAATGCTATCCACACCCAGCTACTCAACTGTCCTAAAGTAAAACATTATATAATGGATTGTACATATAAGGAGGAAAACAAAGTATTACAAATCAAATTACATGAAATGCAGCTGAAACAAAACCTTTTGATAGTTGCTACCATTATCACCACAATCTCCCTGAGTGCAGTGAATATTTGAATCTTTAAAGTATGAAAAAGAATTTTAAGTACTCTCACTGCACCAGTGCATGCATTCATACTCATATATATACGTAATTCATACACATTTCTATATATTACATAAATAGCATAAAACAATATCACTGAAAAAGAAAATTTTCAGGGGAAACTCACAATTTATTCTGTTAGGCTTTATCAAATTAAATGATGATGAGCTGGTAATTCCACAAGAACAAATCCAATCAAAGAGAAACGATGATACTGGTTACTCAGGTACTTGCCCACAGAACACCAAACAAGTGTGCAACCACTTCTTGTGGTCTGGAGAATGTCAGCTTACAGGTACTCCTTCACAGGAACATACTAACAAAAGTTGTTGAATCTGAACAAGTAGTACAGAAATCATATTCAATTTCATTTAGTAGGTGATTTTATTTTACTATTTAAAAAGGCCAAAGAACAAGGGAGATTGTTTCAGTCTTAATAAAGGTACAGCAAATCCAATTTATGACTTCATATGACCCGTGATACTAGTTCTCATCTCAGTATCTAATACTTTGCACCATGAGCTAAGTGTCAGCGGGTTAGGCTCTGTACTAAAGGGGAAAAAAAGTCTAAAGGAAGTAGACCACAGAGAGATACCGACTGACAAAAACATGAAAAAAACCCACAACGAACAAACAGGAATTATGGGTTTATAAGGTAAGTGTTAGTAACAGAACCAGCAAAACTGCTACACAATATTTTTGTAGACATAGAGGAGCTGCCATGGTGACATTATAAGGACTTAGCAATTAAACCAGCAATGGTCTGAACTGGAGTTCGTAACTGAAGTAAACTTAAGGCAGTTTATAGATCCCTAGAGTCTTAGGAAGATTACAAATTACCTTGGCTGCTTTTGTTTTTTACCTTACATTGGCCAACTTAAAACTGAGGCACCCTCTTTTGATCAAAGGATAAAAGGGTACGCATTATTTATGATGGCAGATGTCAAAGGAAACAAGAAATAAATTTGGAAATCACTGAAATCTTTCAGTTAGGACATTAAAAATCTTTAGGAGGAAAAGACATATGTCATAAGACAGTGTCTTATAAAATGGGTAGTAAATTAAATAAGGACTAAAACCAATCAAATTGACAGAAATTCTATTTTATGTCATAGGATATTAAGGTTATTTTTTCCTTCTCTTCCAGACAATGTTATTTCCTGTTTAGTGTACCCATGAGCCTACTAATTTTATAAAAGTTTTAAGAGCCCCCATATTCAGGTAAGTACTTCAGGTTAAACGCACACTGTAAGAGACATCCTCACATATGCTTACATGCAAGATTCAGTAGGCATGCTTGGTACAAGGAAACATTAAAGGAACACACAGTTCCCAAGCAGATGTAGATCAATATAAACACATAGGACTACAGGCAGAGACACAAATGAGGGCTTAACACCACCATGAACAAAATGTTAAGAAGTAGGAGATGTTGCTTGTTCATTTTTTTATTAAACAATTGCAACACGCTTTAGGTGGACGATTCATTGATGAACTTTTTTCCTTCAAATGATTCATTAAAAACCTAATAATTTTATAGAGATTTATCAAATGGACTTAAGCAGCATAACACCAATAATTTCCTGTAGGGGCTTCGGAAATAACCTGCATTGTGTTGTCTCTAGGCTGTGTCTAAGGCTACCCTGAGGGCATTTTTAGATGCCAGTTTCCTTGAAGGAACACGAACAGTAAGATATATGCTGAGTCCTGGGCTGTGCTGAGAGAAAAGGAGAGCCAGCAGAACTTTAGTAGATGGGATCAGGAGAGGCATGGTCAATACAATCAAGACATGATGAAGATGGTCACTACTGCATGGGCATGCATGTACAGGGTGGGTTAGCGAGAGGGAAAATGTCAGGAGTCATAGACAGGCCAACATTAGGACAGAGATGTCATGTTCATGCATGTTAAAAGAAAGAGATCTGAAACATAAACATCCTGATTTTTTTTCTATACAATTATCAGTTGCAATTACACATCAAAAGAAACAAATCTACCCCCAGTTGTGATGGATGAACATCTGCACTTTACAGACGTTCTTTTCCACAGGATTTCTTTGCAATAGCATAGAACAACCAATCAGTCACTTAATGACAGCATTATAACCCATTATGTTCAAGAGTCATTTACTCTAAGACCTTACAGTTTTATCACATACAATATGTCTAGATTGGATGCAATACTGTGGATCAATCAAATTCCAAATTTTAACTGAATCTGATTGCATAAGGCTACAAATGATTTATCTTGGGGAGTGAGGAGGAGGAACAGTCAAAACTACAAAACACCAAATAGTTGATGAGCCCTTAAAGAATTAGCTACTTTCATCAATACATGGCCTATACACAAACAGGATAATTGCAGTTTAAAGAAAGTGTCTGGCATTTTTTCCATTTGTAACAAAGCCCAGAAATCAGCAAATACTGATTGGTTAATCAGAAACACAAGCACAGATCAGCATGTGGAACTAGACCATATGTGAAAATAGGATTGTCACAGCAAGGACAGTAAGGGTCACAGGACATACATCTGTAGGAAATCAGCCTTCATTAGTTCAGCTGTTCATGGAACAGTTTCTCGGTATTACGTTTTTCTATGGGTGTGCAATCATTAATAAAATGGAGCTATATGTTACTTTTCAAAAACGGAATATAATATATATGTAGTCTCCCTAAGGAATGAAGGAATCAGTAGAAATGCACATCAGATGTATTATTTACAAATGTTATATTTTGCAGTATCTTGACATTTGCTCTTTGTAAAGGCTAGGGTTGATAAATCTCAGTGGACAATAAAAACATTTATTCCTATACCACTGGAAAAGAGGCTATATTCCATTTGATGGTCAAAATAGTTGCAACTTCATTATTGGAAAATAAGATCTTCACTGGCTGTAAGTGAGCATTAATCCATCAAGATCGATACTGTTGATTGACTGTAACAGGGGAAGTATCAGAAAGATACATTAAAATTTCCTTATAATATCTGGAAGGAAAATAATATTGGTGGTGTTTTTTTTTTAAAAAAATCATAATCCACATACCTATCCACCCATCATGAACAGTTCTGTGTGTCTCAAATGGGTAAATCTGGAATTTAATCAACTTACATGTCAGTAGGGGTTTGTTCAAATAAAGGCCAAAAGCAGAGCCAAAGTAGAAGCACTTCATTTTTCCGTTGTGGTACGGTGGTGCTGTAAGCAGCACCAGAGAATTGGAAAGGTTACTTGGTTATTTAAAGAGCGTGAAAGAAGCTGACAGTGACTGTCAGCTGAGTTTATGAACACGTGGTCAGATGTCAAAAGCCATCCATTTTAGGGAAGTGGTTAATACAACATCTAATATATGGCAGTGTTAGTTAAAGGTGATTTTTACAAATTCAGAAACTACAGACAATACACTTGACCTATCATTAAGATGGTTTAGATTCTAGAATCTTGAAGCTGACAAAATATTTAAAGAAATTAAATGGAACAGGCTTCAGCTATGGTTTTGTTTAATTGCATTTAACAAATATATGTTACCTTTGTCTTCTCTTATCAAGAAAGGTTGGCCACTGCCTTCAGTTTTGAGTGTGTCATCATTTTTAAAAAATAAACTACTTCAATAAAGCCTGCTTTAAATTTCTTCATGCAAAGAAGCATCCACTTGCTTCTCCTATCATAAAAATGAAATGTCCATATTAGCTCAAAGTAATAGGATAGATGGAACCTTAATTTGACTAATTTAAAAATTAAAAAAATTACTTTTAAAATAGAGAAATCTGTGATATATGCACAATATCTTTAAGTATGTTTATAAACAAACAATTAGGTCTTTTCCAAATAATTTCTTTTTCTTCTTGTTACATAACATATTTAACCCTTGTCAGAAGGAGAGCTGCTCCTTCCCTCTCTTTTTCTGACTATAGATTGCCCATAGATAAATGAAGATTTAGGTTTAGATATTTGCTAGCACTCCAGATGTCACTAAGTCACCTGAAGAGGCACTCCTGTCACATAATCAAAAGTTAAAGTAATTGCTAAATTGGGATTTTTTACTCCAGAGGCCAGCTGGGATTTTAGTGCTCTCTTAGCAGCATACAGCATGGACCAGAGACTGCCTTCTGGGTTCACTTGGAGGGGTTTGGCTTTTTTATGATTTTTTTTTGTTTGTTTAATTCCTCATATTGCAGGGATGTAGGGCTGCTGGTGCCTGTGATCGTGTCTATATTCTATCCATTGCACAATATGATTTTGGGTGTCTCATCATTTATCTCAAATTTCTGATAGCAGTACTGTGGATCTGATGATCTGTGGACATTTTTGAATAATTTTATTGCATTTTCATCTGTGACAGGAATGGATTGAATTTGATGTCCCAGATGTTTCCTTCGGTTCCTACATTCATGAATAAGAAAAATACGAAGCAACACTTACTTTTCAGATTTTTACCTGTAGTTTCTGGCAATCAACAGTCCAGAGACTTTCTGTACTGGAAGTTGCAACAAGACTATAATGTTTAATAGCTCTTATTTTCCATCTTCCAACCGTTTCCTTAAATGCTATGTCATTCTGTGGATTGCCAGTTCTAAGTCAGGAGGGTTTGAAGTACTCCCTCAGGTTATTCTTTCTGTCTTATTAAAAATATGTTTTTGTTACTAGAGTAAAAAGAAATTGAAAACTAATAGATTTGACTCTTCTATCCACAATAAACCTTTGGATGGATACTTAATGAGAATGTGTATATCTGGGATAATCAAACAAAGCAGATCCCCTAACCAGCATAGGTTAGTGAGACAGGAAATCCTACATTTCTTACTCAGACACAGCTTCCATAAAAACAAAAGAAGTTTTTTTGTAATCCTATAATCTAGTCAACTCACATTCTCCATCAGATATTACAACATGCGCATTCCCTCTGACTCAATATGAACAACTCTCTCCACCCCACTTTCAATATCAAAGCTCACACTGCAGCTTCAGCAGCTTCATTAGGATTCCTATTCTATGTTTACAAAGAATTAGCCTTCTGTAGCCAAACCAGTAATAAATTCTGTTGATAATGTAGGGCAAACCCAGATTACAGGTCTGTGACACAAATATAGTGCACATTCTAAATTGCCATTTAAAGTAAATAGGATGAGATGGTCAAGAAGAATACTTGAAAAAAAATAACTTAAAACTCAAGTCACAAAGCGTCATGCTTAAAAAAAAAAAAAAAAAGCACCGAAAGCTACCAAAGGGAAAAAAAAGAAGAAAATACCTCTCAAAGGAGGTCCTACAACAGAATATTCACTGTATTCACACAGCTTTTCTGGTACAGTTTGAAATATTTGATGGGCAACTCACAAATGTGTTTTATTCATTATATTTTCAAATTCCTTTATGACTCTCCAGAAGGCTTGGAGGGACAGATTGGCACCCATATAGAAAGCAGAGAGTCACGGCATCACTGCTGTACAGTGTGCAAATCTGAAGGAATGTTCTTCTTCCTACGTCTGTCTGGGAGCCACTGTGAAGACTCTTTGCCGGCTTTAGCTTCATCTGAAGATGAACTGCTGTGGGGTTAATCACAATAATTATGTACTTTCTCCCTCTCTAAGAAGCATTATTTGCTCTGCATCTCAGGCCGGGGATTGTGAAGAACAAAGTTGAGCCTGTGCATCTGGTGTTTGCTGAGTGCTGACTTAATCCCCTCCTATCCTGCTGTCCCACATAATTATTTTGCGGAGTGTGGGTGAAGAGGAAGACCTGGATATTATGCATTGTTGTTTTTCTTCTCCAGACCTGTAGCTTAGGCCTTTTCTGGAATTGTGGTCTTTTTACCTCCTACTTTGCCACACAGAGGAGAGAAGCACCCACCTTTGCAACAGCAAACCCAAAACTATGTACAACCTAAATTAAAAACTGCATTAAGCAAATCTTACGAAGTTTCTCATTAGAAAATATTTATTTACCAAATGTGATTGCACGTGCAAGCTTTATTTAACTAGTTTATTATTTTGATTGCATACCTCCAAAATATGTTTTCAACTAACGTAATTGTGTTAATTTGCATCTTGAAAGGGCACCTTTGGAAAACTGAGCATTTTATCAAGGTTATTCCTGCTGAATCAAAAGAAATTCATACACAGAGTTGTAGTAATTACCTTCAATAGTTAACATTGACTAGGAAAAAAGAAAAACAAAAAAAGCTCTTATCTTCTAACCCTAATACAATTTAAAAATGGCATACAAAATGGACTTTGAGTGAGACTGGTATAAAAATAAATTATTTCTGGTTCTCAGGGAATTCTTAAAAAACAAGACCTAAACCAACAGGATATGGTAGAACCCAATTCTCTGGTCTAGATAGAAACAAATCAACTGTCCTTGTCAACAGCTGATCAAGTGGTGGCTGTTCAAAAAGAAGTTTAATGTATTGTACAGCTATTGCCTTGATTTTACTGACAGGTGATTTTGCATGTTTTTACTTAAACTAGTGGCCAGCCTGTATTTGCTGTGTTTGTTGTAAGACAGGGGTGGGTTTTTTTGCAAGTCAGTACAGAAAGGTTTCTTTTGATTCAATGGAAATACCCTTAAAGCAATTGTCATCTTTTTTTTCAAATTAGGACATTTAAAATTTTTAATCAGTAAAATCCAAATGTTAGATTACATAACTTTAAATTTGTAGCAAATAGAATAAACAGTTATGTTCAAGTACCTTTTGAACTTATACAACTCTAAAAGAATTCTGCTTAGTGACAGCTGCCAGCTGAACCACTACCCACAAGCTTGTTCCCGCTGAACATTGTGCACCCATGAAAAGAGCATACGCCACATAGCACATATGATCTCTGCTTAGGTCTTTTCCATACGTATGCCTCTGTGCAAGAGAACCACAGCACTGATGCTGCTTTTTGGGCCTCTAGACTCTGCAAAACTGAGGCAGGAGAAGACCATTGTATAGGCAATCATACTGGTATATCCCCACATTTGTTGGCCTCTAGAAACGAGAAAGGAGGCTTAATCCAGAAAACATATTGTATGCAATTCATCCAATAATGCACAGATTAAATAATTTGTTAAACATAAAACTGGAATGAAAAATCCAGATTAGCAACACAAAAAGATCCCTTTGGATATATTCACAGGTGATTAATTACGTGAAATCTCAAATTAATTACATTATTCCAAATCTGATGAGTTGTGTCACAGTAATGCTGATATAGCCAAGATTAAAAACCTGAGGATGTAACAGTCTGCCTTGTTATCAGTGTGTATGTTGTCACAGCTTCTCAGTGAACTGTGACTGAGATGTATTAGCAGGTCAAAAGGGCAAAGCTCTTCAATTTTTTACAGTTCTAGAAAATGGGTGACATTCAAAGAAAAGCTTAGTCTTAGCAGGGGACCAAACAAAGTGATTTATTTTCTATATGCATTCTTAAAGAAAGAAAAAGAAAACAAACAAATGCAGGCTCTGCTATTAAAAGGCTCTACTTCATGCTAGGCTGCTTCTATATGTTTATTGTGTACAATTTACTGCTTAAACCCCCTATAAAGCTCACACAATGATTTGGATAAAACCAGAAAGAAAAGTGTTATGAATCTTGCTTCCTGGAGTGTCAGAGGTTGGGCCAGGGTGAGATTTCAATGAATTACACTTATAAGTGCCCATTAAATATAGATAACAGTATAGTTAGATGCATTATTTTATCTCAAATTAGGGCCATGCAATTGGGTATTCATGCAATTGGAGCTCTCTCCAGCAGCTTTATGCAAGTGTTGGCAGCTGAATGAGGCTGGACCTGACCATATCTTCTGTAAAGAAACAGATAATTAAGTATCTCCCAATCATCTAGCTTTTTTCTTTTCTTTCCTCCTTTTCAAAAGGTTAACACTTGAATGCTTTAAAATCTGAGTAATAAGAAAAAGAAGTGGTGACCTGCTAAACTCTCTCTAAGACATCTTTAACATTTAAAGTCCCAGAATAATTTTATTAATGCTTTGTATTTTCCAATTGGGAAAGCCCACTCTGCTTGCCATCTATGGCAAGATGAAGACAATGGATAGCAAAGTAATCAATAGAGGAAACACTGCAATAATTCAGAAGTTTGTTGCAAAAAGGGATAAGGGAGAATGCTCACTATTCTCTCTCTCAAATTACATTACATTTTTCACTAGTGCATGTGTTTCTAGCATATATAAAAAAGGTGAAACATCCTTTGATAGCCATGCCTTGGGCTGAATTTCAGGGGACATCATTTCAGTCCTAGGCTCCCTGGAAAATATTTTACATCTTTTTATACCTGTTTCACTGTCCCTGAAGACCTCATCTGAGGTCTACATATTCATGGGCTGTGAGAGCAAAATTATAGATACACATAGAGCTATTGATATCAATATCACTGAAACTTAAATTATCTTCCATAATTTTGCAATGATTTCCAGGGTGTTTAAGCACAAATTATTATTTGAAACACAAAGCCTAGGCTCTAAATGAACATTAAAACTAGAGAAGGGGAAGGACACCATGGATCCATAAGCATTTCTCTTTCAATTTCCTACTGCCCAGAAATACTTTGGTGTTCATACTGGGTCTCTATAAACCACCTACTTGCAACATGGCGATATTTCCTCTGTATGGAAGGCCAGTACAGGCAGTCCTACACAGAGCTGTAACAGGGTATCTTCACTTACTTGCATCTATAGGTCCTTCTTTTAAACCGTGGAGAGCTTTCTATATATAGAAAGGCTTGCAGCCCTCAAGCTGATGGGAGACCATCACGCTTCTCCAGTAACGTTTCGGTTGTGATATTCTGCAGGTGCCTTGCGTTCAGAATCCATTAGACAGAATTTGACAGAATACTCCTGCTGTCCTTATGCTTTTTGCATACTTACAAAAGTTAAAAGTTCTAAGAGGAAAGCTTGGCATACACCTCATCAGGCTTTGGGTTCTGGAGACCAAGGTTGAACACTTACCCCTAGAACACCCCGCCTTATTACCTTTTCCCTCTACATGAACAAAGGACTTTCAGCTAATCGCTGCTACCTTGAAGAATTATGTAGTTCAGAGATATTTTTAAAAATGCCATTTTTTGATGGTTTATAAGCATGTCTCGTCCAACCACAAATATCTAGAATTAAATGCTACACAAAATGTCATTCAAAGTAGCTGTTTACTGTGATGATTGTTGTGAATGGTCTATTTAGAAAGAGAAAAACTGTGGTCAATTGTTTCTAAATTGCTGACCTATAGGCTTATAGAGCCATTATTGATCAATTTCTGGGCAAGAGTACAGGGTAATCTTTGTCATATGATTTACTTAAATGATAAGAAAATTTGGTTAATATCCAAGGACGATTAAAAAAAAAAGACTTAACGATATTAAAAATATATTTTATAATCCCTTCATGACTGAGTATATAATATTAATCTAGTGCCGTTAAATCAGTCAGTATTGCATCCCCTTCTGTAAATGACTGAACATTTATCTTTTTCAGTATGTATATTTAGCACACTAGAAAAAATATTCCTCCACTTCTTCCATAATGGTAATAAAAAGAAACTGATTATTTTTTACTTGTCCATAAAAAATGTCCCCACAGCAACCTGAATTTGATTAAGCTGGTATATCAAATATATATATGGAACTGTGACACAAAGTAGGGCTTAGAAGACCGTATGTACAAATTAGATGATTGTAATATTTAATAACTCAGTGAACTTTTGCTAATGTAACACTTTTTTTTCTGCATTCAGTTATTTGAAATTGAAATCATTTCTAGTCAGAACATGCTGTTCTTTTAGTGTTTAAATCAGCCCTCTTTTATCAACACACTGATCATAACTGCTGTAATGAAACATCTCAGACCTTGAAAGTTTGCAACACACTGATGAAATGCCAAGATGCATTTGTGAAAACAGTTCTTCTTTAGTATAAGGTTAATTTCACGTGTGTTGTAAACAGAAAAAACAAAACAACAAACAATCCCCTTCCCCTCTTCCCTAGAACAAGACTTTATTGAACTAAAAAAAATAATCTCAATCTTATTAAAAGTGATGGAATTGGAACACTTAAAGGCACTTTAAATGATCTTAGCCTGCACACTTCCCAACTTGGGCTTAGGCCAGGAAGTTAGTTTTAAAAAAAACATTTAATCCTGCATGAATCCCAGGCAAAGGAAATTGGCTTCAGTGTTTTAAAACTTAAGGTCAGTGGATATTGCCCTGATCCAATGTGATAGACACAAGATCTGATTGTTTAGATGTGAACCACTCATTTCACATGCATTGTTATTTTTCTATTGCCTTTATTTGAGTCTAGAATCACCAAAAAACCCCAGTCTGCATGCACTCTACCTCAATAGTAACTGCATTTAGTTTTGTTTAAAACAGAGAATTAATCACTGCCAAGACACTATTTTTTTCTTGACAGTGCTTCAAGTTTGCAGTGGAATTAGAAAATGATTGTTAATTTACACATACAAGATAATTTTATGTGACTTAAGAAAGATTAAATGGAACAATCAGGAGTGACAGTGGAAGAAATTAAATCAGGATATGAATGAGCGCTGTTTTATACTGTAGGTGTTCCTGCAAAACCTAATGCTAATAAACTCATGAGTTAATCGCTTCCCATATTCTTTTTCAAATATTAACCTTTTAAAAAGTTGAATTAGCTTAAGAATAACTTGATATATTATTAGGTTTCATTTTAAAAGTCCATGCCGAAAAAGAATGGGCCTCTTTTTAAACACTTTTTAATTATTATGAGGCTTATATGAAGAGGAAAATATATTTTAACAAGCATCCACACAAGTGGTCTGATTATGTTATTCTAATCTGCAAACCTAATTATCACCTTCTTATGGAGTACAAGGAACAGCTTTAGAAGAAAATTAATGTATCCTATCAGTGGGACAGTTTGTCACTTTATTAAATAATCATCTTCTTTGCAAATAAAATTGTTAGAAGCTTCATTGTATTAAGGAAAAAATAAAACCCCTCACACCATTACATATTAAAATTAACTTCCCACCGTTTCTTTAATGGTCTATTAAGCCTTCACTGTGGTGGATTAGGAAGTACAAATGAGGATATCAACTGTTTCTAAAACTGTAAAAAACAAATATGTTCTATGTGCGTTTTTTATTACTGGGAGTTATAATTTAGCAAACACTGAAACTATTTGCACTAGTTTCCAATGTAGAAAGTGTATATTAAATACAAAGTAGATAATGTAGATTTTTTTCCTCTCTTTTATCTAAATCATAACCTCTGGGGACAAAACTTGACATCTCTTAATGTCTAACTTTTCTTCTAGAAAACAGAAATTCACATTCTATCTTTCAACCTAGAAGACAAAACCAACCCAAACGTAATCTGAACAGTTGCCAAAGATGCCCTAGAATAAATCTTCACACTGACCTATGGCATGAAAAGTGGGAATCTTGACAGAAGTATTTAATACAACATTATTTAAAATATCATCCTACCCAAGACCAAAATTTCACCTCCAAATCTTCAAAGGCTTACTGTAATTGCAGAATGTCACAGCTTGTGAATGCATACAGCAATCCAACTTGTAAACAAGTACAGGGTCATACTTTTCTGCCCTGTAATGAAGAGCAGCTATTCAGCTCACCAGTAACTAAAGATTTTCTTTCACCGGTCCTTGCAGTATTTTTACAGCAGGCGCATATTTTTACTATGGTGCAGGTTGCTGCTTTTCTTTTTTGCCATCTCAGGCTACAAGTTGTGACTTCCATGTAGAACTAACCCGCATTATTTTTAGCTGTCTTTGATTAGGCCATATTATCCTGTGAAACCAAAACCTACATAAAATGAAGCCAGTTTTAATGGAGTTTTCATTTAGAAAGAGTTGTTAACTAACAGATGGAATATCAGCTTAAAGCTACATATGAAAACATACTTAGCTACCCCTTTTTAACTACCTCTGGTGAGTCAATGTGCATCACCTGGGATTTAGGCAGCACAATTTGCATATACCATATTTGCACTAAAGGCTTGAACTTAATGTCCAACATCTCAAGGAAGTACTCTTACCTTTGCAACTCTAGCCACAGTTTTCAATGTTACCCGCTGGAGTTTTCACCCTGGCAGCAGGACAGCAGAATCAAGTCCCTTGGACGGAATTATACTATATCCACCAGTTTCAAGCTGTCCATGTGCTCTGTTTCATGTAAATAAATATTCACCACTGCAGACTTAACAAAAAAACAAAACTCCAAGCCTCCTTCCATACGGGAACTTGCACTTAATTTAAGCAACACAGAGGGAGAAGGTGAGCTTTTATCAGGGTGTTGAAGCTGGGGCTCTTTCATTTCAAGCAAGCACTGCAGGTCTTAGGACAGCAGCAACTGTGGGAGAGGCAGCACTCCCCTTCTGTCACTGAGGAAGTTTCTGATTTTTTTATCCAGATTAGTTTTCTCTTTAAATGGGAAAAATGTTCTTACATCAGGGAAACTATTTCCTGCCCAGCACTATCATCCAAGGAAGCTTTACTAGCTACATATTTTCTGCTCCTTCCAGAAAGCAGGATACTTTGCCTTCATAGGCAAGCCAGACATTCATAAGGTAAAGAACTGCAGAGATACTGATTTTCCTTAAGTATTATCCGATACAGTTAAATGTTCACCTCCTGTGGCTTGTGGGTAAGGTATATCCTGCCATCAAAAATGTCCAGTATTCTGTGATATACATGGGATATTACCAGTACTCTGTAAAATAAGACAATCAGTCTTAAATATTGAAAGATTACTTAATTTTAATTTAGAAGACAGTATTTGAGTTAATGAAACAAACCATAAAGTCAATACTTTTATGATAAACTCTACCTCTCTGCATTTAACTTACAGATGTGAAGATCAGAAGCATGCCTTGTAATAAAAGGTGAATAATATGAAAGCTCGGATAAATCAGGATTTCAGTGTAACACTGGCTGACCTAGTAGTACTATTTTTTTTTTCAAACAGGTTTGGGCTTATTCCCAAATCTAAATTCTTGGAGAACAGAACAAGATAATATTCTCAGTTAGGTACTTCAGAGTGGTCTCAATAAAAACATAAAAGTGTTTAATTCTAGAAAAATAAGATAGCAGTTATTTTGTCTGCAGTGGCATTGATACTTTGCCTCATACTTCTGAACAGCCTTTAGTGAGGCAGGAACACGTATCTAAACTTCAGTGTCACTTTCCCATTTGTTACAGGGTACACTGGGCTTTTATTTCTATATGCTTTAAAAAAAGACTGCATGTCTAGAAGCACTCTTAGATTTTGCACTATACACCAAAATCTTGCCACAGAAAATGAGTATGTCCTCTTCTGGGCTACAGATTTTAGAGTGCTACCAGTTCAGGGCACTAAATGGTCATACTTATGGTTTGATTACTTTACATCATCAAAGAGTATTCTGGTAGAAGTGTACACCACAGGTAGCTGTCCACCATATTACAATTTCTTAGAGAAGAAAAGTGTTACAAAAAAGATAGACACTATATAATAAAGACTTCAGAAAAAAATAATAAATAGACCAAACAAAGCAACACTTAAAACTTCAAGTAAGAGACGTGGCTGAAAAGCACTTCCCTCTTGCTCTGTCAGCTTCTCCATTTCCCTTTTTATTAAAACACTAAACCATGAGCATTAAGCAGCTCTTAATTTAGCTTTATAATAAAAATTGAAATCCTTCTTAACCAAGAGTATAGTTTTGTTGAAATCTATATCCTTGATTATTTTATAAGGTGAAGGAACAAAGCAAAGTCAAGAAAGGCAAAGAAAGAAGGAGTCAAAAGCCAAAAGAGAAACAGAAGTCTTATGCCAGAGGAAGGAAAAAGTAGGCAAAAGATGAATGTGTCTTATAGCTAGAGCAAATATGTAAGTTAAAATTTGACCTCGAAGCCTTCCTTAAGATAGCTAAAAAAACCTTTGGTAAGGATCAAGAAGCTGGTATAATGTAGGAGACTAGTGACCACTAGCTTGTGATCCAGTGTACTCAACACTGCACACATTTTATCCCATACTTCAGCTGCATTGCCACTTTGTAATGGAGCATGCTTCCAGGATCACAGAGCTAATGCTAACTGTGATGGCTCTGGAAGTACAAGCAAGACAGCACCTTGTGCTTGTGGTAGTCTAAATCTGGTCTAAACCTCAGAAGAACATGTGGTTTTGTGTTCCACACAGACCTTGCAGTGCCATCCAGCTTAGAAGTAGACCGGCAGTTCATTATGCAGGTCAGTGGTGACTGTCCGTGAATAATTTTGAGAAACTGGCAGTCAGAGAAGGTTCAGAGTAGTCCTGACAGGCATCTCCTTTCTGTAACTCTTAAGTAGTTCTTTCTCTTTGGCAGTGTTTGCCGTGTCTGACTAATATGTCTTTCCAACATGGACTGTTCTGCATCATGCCTGTATAGCCCTATCCAACAATTTTAGTGTCTTTGGGCATTGTAGTTGATGTCAAAGGAGTTTTGGTAGACAGAAGGAAGACTACCATGTGCACTTATGAAATACACCAGATTTCAAACACTTTAGATTAGTGTCTGTGCTTTCTTCTTCTAGGTTGAAAAAACCAGTTGAGAATCTCTCATTCTGGTATGCTGATACTAGTATACTACACATAAACCATCATCTTTGTAGTGGGTGTGTCCAGTTTCCATGATATTTACTTTGCTCATGTGAATAAAGTAGTGGATAAATATTGTTCATAATTTAAGAAACACAATTAAAAGCGTAATCGTTCACCAGCCTTTCAAAAATACAAAAATGTTTCATCACAGGCTTAACACCCTGGCAATCTGGTGACAGAGTCAAATTTCCACCTGCCTACCAGTTTTCTGTGTTTCTGCCATAGTTATGAACTACAGCATTGCATTTGCATTGTAGTACAGCTGCTATTTTGCTGTGAAATGATTAAAACACTTTCCAAGTAAGAGAGTGTGCCTGATTGCTCCTTGTCAGAAGGGGGGCCTGAATCACAAAGCCAGTATGAAACTGGTCCCATGGCTGCTGTGCTTCTTTACTACTGCAAGGTTTTTTGGAACAACAAGACCTGCTTAGGTCAATCCACTCAGGTTTAATTTTTTAAAGTCCACAACAATTTGACAATTGAATTTATGTTCCTAAATCACTTTCAGAGAACATTTACATTGCAATTCTCTATGAAATCACATCAGATAAACATATTGAAGATTTCATTCAGAGTGAGTTGTCAGCTGCCTCATACCAGCAAGAAGAACATATTTCTTTGATTAACACACTTTTTTTCCTTCTTTGAATATCAACAAAATCTTGATGAAGAACTAGATTGGCAACTTAACACAGCCTTCAAGACTTTACTGTCACAACCCAAATCACTTAAGAATCTTCTGCTACTTCTGCTGTTACTGTAGCTATTAATATATCATCATAACTAAAAGAAAAAAAAATCAAGAAGTATTTTAGCTCATAAAAAAAAAATCAATGCTGCCCTTGTTTTTAATATATTGTGAGCACAAATATTCTAACCACAGAGAAAGTTCTTCAGTTGGCCATTATACTCCCAAATCACAAGTTAGTGTTCCAAAGAACATTCGATGCCTTTAGACATCTTCATAATTGGCTCAGAAATAGCATGCTGCAAGAAAGGTTAACAGACCTTGCTGTCCCTCATATGTACAAATTTCTATTAAAACCAGCATAACTGAAAGGTTCTCAAGAACCAGGAAACCATATTACTTGCTGCTGTCCCTAAGTCTAATTTGGAAAAAAAAAACCCAACAAAAAAAAGCAAATCTAACAGATGGCCTCTTCCTCTGACTACTAAATCAAAATCCTAGGCAGCTTTTACCACCTCTACCTATGTCGTGTGGATTCAAATGATACCCTGGTCCTGAATTTTAGGCACTTCAGGAAAACAATTTAATGTAAGTTCAATATGATGTTAAAATACTGCATTAAATTCTTAACCTAAGGAACAATATTAACTGTTGCATATCTAAGTGCACTTCTAGGGATTGAAACGGGATATAATTTGAAAACTTTCTAAGCTTAATAAATTCCAAGTAATTACTAGGTAGCAGTTTTTATGTACAATGTTTTCTGGTTTTTTTCTATTGTGATCCATTTTATGCCATGACGTACAAACATAACACAAGCATCCAGCCCATCCTCACAACCACAGATCGGTAAATTTTTCAGACTTTTTTAATAACTATTCATTTAAACTTTGAGAAACAATACTAAAATTACATTGTACCCCACATGGTTTTTTGCCGGTCTTGTATCCTTGATAATTTCCCCAGAGAGTCCTCCTAGGCTTTTTGAGCTGGAAGGGGGGTGTGTTCTGATCCTTTAGCCAACAATCCACCAGGTACCTTGTTGATCTGAGCCCTTTTACTCAAACCAGAGCTGAACATTAGAAAGCAGTCAACAGAGACAGGTAACAAACACACAGTATGTATTTCCTGAAGTGCAGAGTAGAGTGTTAAATAAACACAGACAATTTTTCTTGGGGCAGGTTAGCAACAGTTTTTGAATTCCCACAATTTCTCTGTCTGACAAAGGAAAAAGTTGAAAGCAGGATACTACACCCTGAGCACTCGTGAAGGAGCAAATGAACATCCGTTAATCTTCTATTTCAGAAGCAGATGCAGATCAATAGTCGCCAATCATTCAGCAATGTAGTTACAAGAAAAAACAGAGAGGTATTCTTTCAGTGCCATGCTAGTACATGGAAATATTCTAACGCATGTAAGCCTGTCTTAGGAATGGCAAAAACATAAGAAATTACATGATTTAGTATCAAAAGACAGAAATGAGCAGAACAGTATTCCCAAAACCCATCAGCTCTTCTGTTAGGCAGACTGAAGTGTTGTGAGGGAAAGACAGCCAATATCACTTTAAACTACTTTTAGCTAAACTTGACTTCGACAGTAGTAGTGTCACGTATCAGAACAAGCAACAGCCATTCCCTTTAAAACACCAGGTCAGCCAGTATATTTCTCTGGTGATGTTTTTAGTTTTGTACTTTTGCCTACTAATCTATGTGAAAATGTGTAGCGATTTCACACACACACATGCATGCACAAAGACATTGAAAAAATCCATAGTTTGGGTATAAGTATATAATACAAAATATAAAAATATATAAAAAGAAAAACAAGTGTAAAAATAAAAATAGAAAATAGAATTTTGGTATATCAATGCTAAAGAGGTTCAATACTAAGATAAGTAGTTCTCAATTTTGATTATATTCTTACATTCTTAGCAGGTGAAATAACAAGAAACAGTAGTTATTGGCAAGACTAAAACCCAAAATCTGAAGGCAATGTTAGCAACAACCTAATAATAGGTACAATTGTACAACTGCATTTATCATTCAGTTTTTGTAGAAATGCATCACATTAATTGCTCTGTTATTAAAAACCCCAGTATTTTCAAAATATTTTCTTTAGAAGAATATATCCTATGTTAATAAAATGAAGATATATATCAGAAGTCAATAAAAACTTTACTTGAGGGATAACCACTGGTTTGATCTTATTTTGTATGATCCACAAATTATCCTTTACTATATACTATGTTTGGAAATACTTCTAGCTTTGCACATTTCTTAGAAAGGGCCATGTAACCCATTGCAATAAAAATAACCGACCTGAAATCAGATCAGAAGGCAGTCTGATTATTTACATGAAAACACATAGACCATGAGCCAGGCAAACTACATTCAAACAGAATAAAGAGAAAATGGAAAATGTTATCTGAAGTGATGGAGGTGGTGACACAAGCTCTTTATTAGACGCATTAAGTACTTAAAATCACTTCAGTTATATAATTAGCAAAGATAAGAACTATAGGTTATTTAATCAGGGGCTGGCATGTTGGTTGAAAAGATTACTTTCAACCAAACACTGTTCAAAATTAATTTGGAACAATAGTAATAACAAAGGGTTAGGAGGATTTGCTAAATTTTTAACTTTTTTTTTTTTTTTTTAAGTACCAAAGTCTCTCTAATATGACACAAACTAATTTGCAATTTCAGACTGCAGAGTTGGAAGCCTGGGGTATATTGTAAGATTCTGGATCTGAAGCAAATCTAGGATCCTGTTTCTTGTGACTTAAAGCACAAGACAAGTAAAAGCACATGACAGTCTCTTCTGTACTAAAGGAGTACTTGGGCTCTCTTCATTATCTCTGGGTACTGTAGTATATGCCTGGATAACAACATGTTCTAAAAATAGGGGCTTAATTACTGGAATTAAAGGATTAAAAAAAAGCCCCATAAAGCACCCACAGTTCATACTAAAGGTTTTCATGTTGTGATTAAATTTTAATTTCTTTGTACTGAAGAATGATGTGTTTGTGCTTATTAAATAGGAAGTGTAAAATTTATTTCTTAACAATTCATTTCACTGCTTTTAATGGCTTGGATATTGTCAATAATATTATATGTAAGTGCGCTGTGGCCACTTAGCAACCTTGACTGGATTTTGAAAGAGAGTTTTGTTGGTTTTGCAATATATATTAGAAATGGCTGCTGCTTAACTGTTTATAGAGCCCAGCATCTGTTGTAAACAGATATATACACAGGAAATTTTTGTAAAGATTTGCTATTTACTTCAGGGATTTGAAGATTAATTGATCCAAAATGAAGTTTGAAAATCAGCGGTGAGTTTACATTGTTAGTAATCCCTAGTCCTGATTATATCTCCCCCTCCAAAAAAAGCAAGCAATATTGGATTAAAAAAACGTATTATAATGCATTTTATTTAGTGTGTGCTCATGAAAATTGGATAAAATAACCTTACTTATTTGTATAGAAATACCTGATCATACTTTATGAGCAACCAGTAAATAGCAAGCTATAGTTTAGTAGTTTTGTTACAGTGTTTCTCATATCTGTTACTGACCCCCTTCACACGTGAATTTGCTATAAATGAAAGTAGTCAGAAACCTTTTTCTATCATTGTGTTGTTAATTATTATTTCAAATGGTGTGACTAAACAGTGGAAAAGACCAAGATTTAATCCCTATAGAGTTGTTAGCCTTTTGTAATAAAAGGCAGTAGTTTTAATTAATTAAAGAATGTGTAAAACATCCCATAGGCACTTTAATCCATAGAAAAGATTCAATGACCTACTCTGAATAATGAAACATCACCCACAATAAATTCCTTTATCAGCTTGACATCAGTGGAAGAAAATTAGATTTTAGTGACCTTTGCCTATAGCATATGGATAGTTGTGAATCAACAGTTTGTTACCTGTACAATGCACGATGGACTGATCCCTCTATATGACTCTATATGTGCGCCATGTTAAACAGTACTTTCTCCTAGACAGTGCAATGATTTTCACCCTTTAACACAGCTCTATATCTTACTTGACAATTTCTAAAGCAACTGTTTCTTTAACAACTGGGTGTCATTACATATGTTTAAAACAGATAACTTCCCTTAAAGGAAAAAAAAAACCACATTCCCATATCTTGTCAATATTAATAGTACATACTTCAGTTATTTGCTCTTAAAGGTAGAGAAGGGCAGGTGTTCACAACAATCCCCTCCAATGCCCAATAAACAGATAGCCCTTACCATTACAACAGCAGAAAACCTGACCCCATTTTAGTCCTGCCGTGGTAAATTTGACAGCTGAGGACCCTAAGAATACAAACATAAATTCTTTGCTCTGCTTAGGGTCTGATACAGCATGCTGCTTTCAGAAATGTGCTTTGAAATCACAGGGGATGCTCAAGACTTAAGGATGCCTACTTAAAATATATTTTATACAGCACACTGCCTCTAGTGCTCATGGGTCTGAATCCAAGGTTCCCCAATCACACCTGCCTCCCAGCCAACCACTACAGAGTAATGTTAC
This sequence comes from Falco cherrug, assembly GCF_023634085.1. Classification (NCBI taxonomy): domain Eukaryota; kingdom Metazoa; phylum Chordata; class Aves; order Falconiformes; family Falconidae; genus Falco; species Falco cherrug. Next base: position 81,659,432 of record NC_073700.1, read on the forward strand.
AGGGAGCAAGAAGTCTCTCAAGCCTTAGCCCATTAGCACTTTCAAGAGAAATGATAAAAACATGAAATCTTGTATCAGAGAGAGGTTCACATACTGCAGATGCAGATCGCAGTCATTTTGCTCTGTAGACAGCAGACATAGGTAGGCTGAATCAGCAATATACTCCAACTACCTTCTTTTGTCCCAGCTCAGTAAAATCAAGCACACGTTATACACTTCAGGCATGTTTTCTAAAGATGAGCTACTACATGTTTGAAGTCTGACAAAAGAACATGCTGATTTTTTTTTTCTTTCCGTCTATGGATATTATAACTAAGAGCTAGGCAGAGAAGGTTGTTCTGAAAGCCATCTCTTGCTCATGTGAAAATATTTCATGCTTTACCATAAATTTGTTCAACTCACATTGCTTCATCTGATGACTGCAGTTGCAGTAACACTGCTTGAGTTCAGAGGTATTGTTCCCTGGAGTCTTATCCTTTTATAAAAAGAAACCTGTGGGTTCAATGGGACAGGTAACAGATGTCTGCAATCTGGTCTCTCTGTGGGGCCAGTGCCACCTTTTTAAGCATTCTCAGCTCAGTCACAACCAAGGAAGGGAGGAGAGGTTGGAGGAAAGTGACTGAAATGTCTGCAATTCATTAGGAATTTTGCGTTGATGATTAGTATATTCACTGCAAATAATGCAGTTGTGATTCAGCCCAAAAGACTCCATCAGACTGAAAAACTGGAAGAATAGTGAAAATATCAAAATAGTTTTGTTCTATTCAAAATGAAACATTTTGACTTTTCAATACAAAGATAAAATAAGCCAACATTAAAACAAAGGCTAAGCACATCTGAGAAGAAATATTTTATTCACCCCATGACAAATGATTTTGCAACTGGGGTTGCCTTACACAAAAAAAAAGGAAAGAGTTTATACTGATCTTTTTCAATCTCAGTCAGCAAACTAGAAACACTACTTACTTTCAATACTACTTCCTTTCAACAGCAAGTAATTCAGGGAATCTCCAATATTCAGTGGAATAACTCTGTCCTGGTTTCTTTGCTGCCAGGCTGGATTAGAGGTCTTTTACAATAAAGCTTTTGGATACAATAACAGTGTTTGCATGAGAGGTTTGGGTGTTATTTGGGGTTTTTTGTGTGGTATTTTTTTGTTTTTAAGGTCAGTCAAGATATGATACTATGATAACTACATTGTACAATGCAGTACTTATGTCGGAGCACATGGAAGATCTTGTTAAAGATCCATTTACCTGCCATTTCTCCCATCTTTTCTTTCTGTGGCCTTTCCAGATTAAACCAGTGTCACATAACATGTAGGTCAAAACAAAAGCATAACTTCCTTCATTCATATTCATTCAAAGAACACTTATTCTCATTGAGATCACTTGCACAAAGTAAATTGGTTCTTTATATTACTTAAAATTTCCCTTAGAGATTAAGTACATAGATATTGGCACAAAATAAAAGCATAATTAAGCAAGCTGAGAGGGAATCTCAAAAGTACATGGTCAGGAACATGATACAAATTGGGTTATTAGGAATAAGAACTTTTTCTGCTTTAGGATTTCTTCCTCATAAAAGATGAAAATAGATTGATATTGGAAAATCTCAAGGATGATATACTTAATCCTACTTTAGTTTACTGAGACAAAGAAATATCTTTTATGCTACAGGGTGCCAGAGAGTCAAATTAGCATGCCTAAGTTAACTGAATATTATTTTAGAATAGTTAATATCAATGTGAATTATTTTTTGTTGAATGTATTCTTTGTTTCCCTGTATATATTCCAGTCACATAACTCATACATCTGTTATTCCCAGCATCGAGTCTATGATGTTTACACAGATCTCCCTGCAGGGCATTTTGGCCTAACTGAATCGTTATTTCAACAGTATGTCCTAGTTTAATGATACTGTTACTTGAAATGCTGTTTTTTGCAAGTTTTCTCCCTCCTGGGGTTAACTCAGCCCTTCTACACTGAAAGCAGAAAATCTGACCCTACTCTTAAACTGGAGATGCTGGGAAGTGAACTTGGCTTTCTCAAGCACGGGGTTCTCAGCACTTCAGACCTGTGCAGTGGGTAATGTGACAGCTGAGATTCTGGGTTTTATGATCACATTTAAATCTTAATGCAATGTCAGCACTGGTTTTTGATAACATCAGCTAATGATCATAAGATACGATTATTTAAAATGGCATACTAGGATTCATTCTTTTGACAGAGGTGAGGATGCTACTGTGTTCTCACTTCCATTCTTTTCTATTTGATCATCACCAGAAGACAAATTCTTCTCTTGCAGATCCATTTTTAGGAACAAGTAATGAATATTTTAACATCACTGTTAGACATTTACGCTGAGCCTTATTTGGGAAACAATATGGAGCCATTCCATACTGAAGCTTACAAGTATAACATTTTGAAGTGATTAAGAAATATATTAAGTGTTTTTCAGTGAAATTTAAGCTTCTGAACAGAGAAGACCCTTTTGATAAAGGGACTTGACTACAATTTAATAAGAAAGTGAAACAAACAGGTGCTTCATTGAAAAGAAATGTCATAAGGTAGCTGCTAAGTCATTTGAAGATTTAAGAAACAACAGATAAGGTAGATTTTTAATTCATGAGTATTTACACATATTTAAACTTAGATATTCCAAAGACCTAAATGTCTGTGCATCTCTAGGCAGTTTAGAAATCCACATGTTGATTTCTTTCTTTCTGAGTAAGTCAGTAATACTAAAGTCTTTGTGTCCAAAATCCATAAACACTGCTCAGTTTCAAAATGTGTCAGAGTTCGTAATAATTAGTCACCTACTTCCAAAGCACTCCACAATATCAGCTAGTAGTCATTAAAGCATCTTTCTAAGCCTTGTGATTTGCTCTAATCTTCATTTTGAGAAGGTAAACAACTACAGAAAGATTCTGTTTTCACACAGGAGTACACATCAGGAGCTTCCCTATTGGTATGCTCTACCTACATGTGGAACTTGGGATGAGTGTCAAGAAATGCCCTTATGAATTTCATGATCATTACCAGGATATAATGCAAAAGTTTCTCCAACGCCCAACTTAACCTAACTCACTGAAGCAGATACAACACCCTTGGATTTCAAAAGACCTCTGCACACAGTATAAACTTAAAGTTTCTCTTTAGTGAGGAAACTTTCTACATGTTCATTTTCAAAGTAGAACCTCAGTGTGAGGACCGGCTTTACAAAACTGAATGATAGCTGTGGGAGCTCCAAACCTAGGAAAACCAGGCAAGAGAAAATTAACATAAAACAGTGAAAGAATTAGCTTTTTAAATCACGACAGATATTTGCATGTGACAATGTAGGATTTTCAAATGAGTAAGTGCCATCAGCTATGGAGCCCACTATGAATCTGACTTGAGTTGGACTTGCTGATCCTAAATCATTTAGATTGCACAGAAAACTCCAGAGTCTGGTGAATTAAGTCTTGTGGTTTAGCAGACATCTGAAAAAGGTTTTTATTTTCACACACTGCATGAAAATGTTGCTGCAACATATTACGGAGTGTTGCCACATGCAAACAACTGTTAGTAGAACAAACTATTTGTAAACTAACATCATCTGGAAAATCCTATTTAAAAAAATAGAAATCTGATGTTTTTTCTCACCACACAAAAGAAGAAACATTTTAAAACATCAGCCTCTATTACACTATTTTGGTCAAGTCTTTATGTTCTTTTTTAGAAATCCATAATCTTTCTGAATAGTCTTTCAAGTCCCAGAGAATCATTGCTTTTTTCAAGTTCTTTCAATATCACAGTACCAAAGCACATAGGGACTGGAACTATATATTTTTGTAATTAATTTCCTTAAGATAATGTTAGAAACATCAGGTTCCTTAAAATATAGATGAATTTCAAGGTGAGTCTGCTAGCAGATGTTATTAATGACATATGATTTATTGTGACATGAAATCTGATCTGAAACTCATGTTATTAGCTGAGCTTTTTATAAATTATAATTGCCAACTGCTGAAAAAATGCCGAAAGACCACTGATAAACTAGCTTCATCTTCAGGGCCTAGAATATCTGCATTTGCTAAATGTCCAATATCTCTAGTCCTGCTGAATGAGTATAATACATTGGGATGTGCAGATCAGGCTTGAGTTCAGATCTTTTCATAGCATAATTCTTTCAGAATAAGAAGCACCAGAGGTAGGAGGAGGAGGTCATAGAAAATCAATGTCTACTGTGGAACTTTAAAAGAGACATACACTCAGGTTTATAGTATGTCATTGCATAGATGTTAAACAGATTGAGTATTTAAGAAAAAAGTCCCCATCTGACTGTTAAACGTAAAATTCATACTTTCAACATGAAAACAGTAAGAAGTTAGAAAATATTTAAACATCATTCTGTACAGCTCTAAGACGACAGCACAAACAGCATATTTTATCATCCTAAAGTCTATGAAGATTTGCATCTACACAAGAGTTTCTAGGTCACCCCCATGGAAAACTAAAAAAAAAAAAAAAAGTCTGTGGGTAGACTGACAATCAGAAAACACTTATGTTAATAATTGTTTCTCAATATTCTCTGTTTATTCCAAATAACTTCATATCTTACTTTCCTCTCCCCACATACTTTTCAATGCTCATTAAAGTTTCTGAAATGTTGCTTTTACCCATCACAACTTATGTTCTAAGTTACCCAAATAAGAAGAGACATACATAAGCACTGCGTTATGAATATTATCTACTTAACAAACCAGATATTGAAAGAAGGTGAATTGACAGCACATGTTGTAATACATTTTTAATCTCCAGAAAAGCTCTGAGATAACATTTCAAAAACCAACACAAGGAACAGATGCAAAGTCTCATTCCTGACTTTTTTACATATCCAAAGTTGTTTAATGATAAAAGCATTTATGTGTAAAATGGCATTCACTTGCCCTTACTAAGAGTATATATGGAAAAGCCCCCTGTCAATGTACCAGTGTGCATGTGGGAATGAAACATAAGGATCACCATCTGCAGCTGTCTAATAAGCGTTCTTCAGTGCCTAATGGCAAAGTGTCAATTCAGGGATCCTCAGATACCACAATGCATCATCTTCTCCATGGTAGTTTTACAAGTCAAACATTTCACATGTGAGAACAGTTTATTTATAATGCTATTCATTTCAGTTGAAATACCAGATATAAAATAGTTACACTACAAGCAGTCTGGGAGTATATACGTAATATAAAAAGCATCAATTTCCTCTCTTTTATAAGAATCAATATTTTAAAGGATGTGCAAAATTTAACCCCTCATGGAACATACCTTAACAACATGGAAAGAACCTTTTATTATGAAAATATTTTTAGATTCTTACCTACTGTTGAACTTCTCTGGATGTTTTTCTCTCATGATATGGAATCTGTGAGCAATTGAAGCATCCTAACAGGAAAAAGAAAACCACAATCTATTATGTCAGGAAAACTGCAAAACAGAGAACCAAACTGTAAACAAGGCATATTGTTTGTAAGGTGCTTTGTGAACTGTCATTTTTAATTAGAGCAATACTCCTACCACTTAGAAAGTTTACAGATACACTGACCCAAGAATGGGATATATCTGAACTTAATCACTTATTACATTTGCTTATTATTCTTTTCTGCAAACCAGACATTGCAGTTATGTTCACTGAAAGTGTCTTCAACTTCTATACAGCAAGTATCATCCAGATATGGTGAAGGTTTGCAGTAAGACAGCTCATGCAGTTCTTGTAGGAATGCTAAATAAAGTCTATGAAATCTTTAGTTCAGTCACTTTAGTAAAAGTGACTGATAGATTCTGCATTTACATGATAGGCATACAGCTTGATACTTGCATACAGCAATTCAATAGCTTTCTGTAACATTTGGTAGAAAATGGGAGTAAATGCCATGAGAAGCCCCATTTGCTATACGTCAGGGTGTGAAATGACATGGGAGACAAAATGGATTTACATTTTAAAGACACTTGTTAATTAAATATATTTTATAAAAACATTTAATATTGTAGTAAATTATGTTTATACATTTAAATAATGTGTATGTGAAATGAAATAGCTGTATGAAATACTTACATGTGTATAACATTTTAAAACAAATCAAACCATTGTGGTGGTGCATGTTGCTGAAAATATTTGGAACCAATGTGCTAGAATCACTTTTCACAGCATATTTATACCTCCTTTGCAGGTATGAAAATAATGTATTCCTCATTCCAGATCATGTAATATTTATTTCACATACTAATCATTAAAAATTTACAAACTGGGAATTAAGAACGTAAAAAGTTTTTTCCATCCTTTAATGTATGTATTAAATGAGGTGTGAGAGTACGCAATCTACCAACTCTTCCATCTTGCAGGAGATATGAAACACGGAAAAATTCATTTGGATTGTGTTTTTATAATTATGCTTTAAAATACTGCATATATAAGAATATAAATACAAGAGTTAGTTCAGCTAGTAAGAAATTTAAATTAATTTGAGTTTCCATGTAAATAGAGTTTGACAAAACCAACAAAAAAAACTATTACTGTAATCAACTAATTTTTTATATCAAAAAATGTCATTTACCAGCTTAAAAGATTATGGAAATATAAACCCAAAGAATCTGAGAGAAGTATTACATTCAATATGCAGTCTGTATCTAGCAACATTTTCAGGGATTTTCAAACAATGATAATTAACAATTGGGGGGGGGGGACCCAAATTGAATACTTTATTGAAATTTTATATTATTGCTGATTCTAAACATGACCATAATATTTTGTTCAAAATCATTATTTTTAAAAAATCAATGGTAATATAAATCTTAAATAAGCAAGCAAGCATTTAGTGCAGCTATATAGGTACCCACTAACAAACACGGCTGCAACACTGTCTAACATCGTTTTTTTATTTACTAGAGTCCTAAGCAAGGCGCGCTCTGGAAAACAGACTGGTCCAATCTTCAAGGTTTGGTTTATTAACTCAAGGGTATTAAAAAAAATATATAAACTTTAATATCACAGCAAAGATAAAATTGTTCAGATAGATTGATATTTAAATAAATTAAGATTATGAATAAAAAAGCAGTACATAAGTCATAATACTTTACACACACTCACCCTACATAAGGATATCGCATAGCATAGTATTTTTAGGCAAAACTTGTGATCCCTGATCAAATGAAATATGTAAGTGTTATCACTAAATGTATTGACTCCATCAAAATACTTGTATTCATGACCCTGTTACAAAGTTTCTAAAGATGAACATAGTTAGTTGCTTTATGCACACTACCATTACTTATTTATTTTTCTATTATCTTTAAGAATAGAATTGTCAATTAACGTTTGGCTGTTCCTTGAGGAAAACACAGCAAAAATCCCTAGTGAATGGGCTGGTGTTGGTCATGAAATGCCTTATTGTTCTGTCCTGTCATCCAAACTGTCACGTGAAACTTTTAGCTCTATATTCCCAAACTGCACTCATCATTATTTTACATTTATTTTTATGTGTAATTTTATAAGGCAAATATCCACAAGTATCCAGGAGATCCCACAGTTCTCAGAGACAGATGAAATAAAGCTGACAGTAAACCCTGAGACATCACACTTCTAAAGAAAGCCTGCCAGCTGAACTAAAGTAATAACTCTGTTAACTTTAGAAAGACCCATCATTCATACTTTATCCCACATTAGATGTGCCAACATTAGAAAAGTATATTTGTTAGCAAGTTCTATATGAAAAAGAAATAAAAGGACTACTGTTGTAGTTAACCTTTAATTTTCTACACACTGAAGCAAAAGAGAGACCCAAGACAAAATGAATAGAAGAGTAGCAGCATATTTGACAGAAACTAGGAAACACTAATCAAGGACTAACTGTCTAATGAATGAAATGAAAAGGCTAATGTGCTTACTCATGCATAACAAATGTAAGGCACAAACAAGCTAGGGATCAATGCCCACTGCAGATGGCAAACAGGCAGTTGTTTCCATGCAAGGTTGACTTGATCAAAATTTTCCCCTGCCTGAACATTTTCTGATTCCAAAATGGATCAACTAACTTAATGAGATGAGAGGTAAAAAAAGTAATACACAAAGCTCATTTTGACAGGCAGAATACAAGACAGGCAGATGTCAGAATATTTCATTAAAAAATAATAAAAAATTGTTAAAAGGCTATTTTTTATTAATGGAGACTGTAAACTAGAGTAGTAACTACACACAGATACGCTCAGAAGTTGGGGAGGCACTACAGCTCTCTTCAGTTTATACTGCCCAACTGCTTTTTAAACCCTTAATTCATTCCAATGAACAGAGTCTTTAGATTCCCTAGCAGAAGGACCACTTCCCAGCCATAACTCCATGGTATAGGAAAATCTTAAACCAGCCCATGTGGGTTGCATGTTAGCAAAATAAACCTTTGTTCTATGGCGGGGTGGGAGGAAGAAAAGATTAAAAAAGAAAAAACTACACTGAGTTTTCTGTTTTCCAAAAGTCTACAATCTTTTATTTGTTAAGATAGTAGCATATAGACTAGTATAAATAAATTAAAAACAATGGGAAAAAATGAAAGTAATGGGAACTTGAGAATGGGGAGGAATGCATGTTCTGTCTTCTGAGAGCTGTAGGAATTACCAGATGCCATCCCTGAATCCTGAGGAACAACCATTAAAAATTTTGTATTTCTGGATGAGGAGAGCAGAGGGTCCTTCACTGTGAGCTGTTTTGGCTACGTTTGATATTTGATTCATTTTAGCAGACTTCATTCAGCTATTTCATAATGAGGCATCTAGCCCAACCTTATCAGAGGATAAAATCATTGTTAGACCAGTAGACAATTAATTTATTATTTGTGTCACAAACTATATTAAAATCACCTGATTAACTATACTGAGAAACAGAGCAATATACACATACACAGTAAGTCAAATACTGTTTGCATATTGTCACCTTAATATGCTGACCTTTCCCGGTACCTGGTATTTTGCATGGCCAGTAAAATATGAGAAATTATTTTCGTATTTTATAATAAAATTGATGTAAAAGAGAAACCCAAGGAGTCAGTGAAGCAAACTCATGTGCTTTGTGATGAACAGGTTTTTTAGAAAGGTCATTTGCCAGTCAGATGCTGGTCTATAATTAATATAACCTGTGGGCATTATTTATTAATTTTTTATTAATAAATTTATGTGTCCTAGTCTGAAATAGTTTTCCAGCAGTATTATCTGAATCTAAATATTTTCTGCTTTTAAAAGTAACACAAGTACACACAAATATGCCTAAAATTTGCAAGAGCTTTATTATTAACAATAATCTGAGGAGACACAATGCTGTCAGGCCTGTTGCAAGGTGAAAGGAGGAGAAAGATCTTATAGGATCACTGTAATATGAATCTAGCACCTTTCATTACACCCATGCTTCAGTCACAAAGCTCATTTTATACCTAAAGCATTGTAACATTTTTCACCAAAGCACCCAAGATTGGAGATTATTTTTTTTTCAGGAACACTTCTGCATTAAAATCAATGCTGGTGCACAAAGTAATGCTGAATACAGAGCATTTGAAGCAGAACCAAGTAACTAATTAGTGTGTTTCTGAGAATATTACATGAATATTTGAGTTGTATGCTAGTATTCTAAAATAATTTTTTTAAAATACACAATATTTTTAGTCATTTACATGTCATATGCAATATATAACAATAGCCTAGATTATGATGTTTTCTCTGAACTTTCATTTCACAGTATGACCATTCTAATCTGAAAAAACCTACCACACCTTGTTCTCTTCTGTATGCCTGTCTAGTTTAGATGGTTTCACTGCTGTAGTGTTTTTAAAGCAGAGATGAAGGAATGGGTGTTTCAAGAACACAAAATGCAGTTTATCCCGGTTTAAATTCTACAGAATTGTAAACAGACCCTTAAAAAAATGTACATCTATATCTCCCAAATATTCAACCTGGACATAAGCATGATGAACACCCTTAAATTGAACCTGTTCGGAGTCTGAAGTAGCTGGACTATCCTTCTTATATCTCACTCAGGTTTGTTTTAAATCCTGACAGTGAAGACAAGATAGAGAACAGACAGAGCATATCTGAATCTACTCCTAGGAAATGGAAAAAATATTTTAATTGAACTAGGACATTTCTCAAAGTGACCTGCCAAGAAGAAAAGAAGCTTAAGTTGCTACACCTCTTTAATACCTTATGATTGACTTACACACATATATATTCATCTTTTTAATGGGTATTAGCATTACCGGAAAGCAATCTGAAGCAGACTTTTCAGAGGAGTAACCTTATACATTGTGAATAACCTTATAGAAAGATTAATGCATTTAATATATATCTATCTATAAGCTTGCTGTGATTAAAATTTCCATTAAATAATAATTTTTATGCTGGTGAACAAACAAATGACCAATGTGCATGTTCTTTGGATATAAATGGTATGATTATTTTTTTCTAAGATGTTTCTTTAATTAAGGCTTAATGGATCCACAAGGCTAGGAAGCTTAAGGGATAATTCAGCAACCTGTAATCTTTGGATCAGAATGCAAATCTAACCCGTACAACCAGTTAGCTCACATCAGTTATTAATGTGGAATAATACAGATGTACAAAAAGTATCATTGCAAATAGATTAAAAAAGGTTGCTGTAGTGGCTTAAGACTAAAAATTATTTTCTGGATAAACAAACATCCTTACGGTTATGCATTCCACTTTCTGCACATGCACACAAAAAGCAAAAAACATAGATGCATCCTTTGTTTTAACACGTCCTACCCTGTAATAATCAAAAGTCTCAGATAAGCAAACAATATGGCTAGTATTGAACCATTAGAGGAACAAGTCTAGAAAAAAGTACTCTTGAATCAAGCTGTCATTTCATATTTGACTCCCAGGTGTTTTTGATTAAATTACACATTAATCTGAAAGACAAAGTAAGATATCATTAAAAAAAAACAAAAAACATTAATACTTTTTTTTTTTTTTTGTGAAACACTAGATACTATAGTCATCTTAGTTTCTACTGGTATTCCAAGCCAGTATGTCTGAGGAAGATAATAGCTTGAGAAGGTCAGAGCAAGAGGAGATCTCAAGATCTTTTTGATGCAGGTTTGCTAAAAGATACTGATAATTCTTCTTAGTAAGAAAAAATCTGAAAATAATAAATATCTAAGAAACTTGTGTTCCTGGTTTTCCAAGAAAACCACAGAAACCATCAAGATAATGTGAATAATTTTGTGATATTCTTGACACCCAGCTCTCTGATGGTCACGTTTAAATACATTTCAGCTGTATATGTATTACTGTCAAGTGACAGTTCATATTTTAAATACTCATTTAAGTAGGTACTGTCTCTAAACCCAGGATGAAACATCAGTAACCACAGTATTTATAAATGACAGGCAAAAGACCAGAGGATGGTATAGCTGGAAATTTGAACAAAGTATTTGGAACAGGCCTTCAAATGTAAGCATATTTCCTTTCCCTTTTCATTCAAAATGAAATCCCTGTTGAGTTTCTGACATTATATATATCTGTAATTTGGTACTAGAATGTTTCACACAGACACAAAGTAGAAGCCATTTTGCAGGAAAAGATGTGTTTGCAAAAATAAACCACAACCCACTCCTATGTTCTGCCTATGTATAACTCTATAACATGTTTACACCTACACAAAATGACTAATCACAATTTACTATTGATCAATTCATATAGGGTAACCACATGTCCCAGCTGTGTAGGAACAGGTCCAGGGGCCAGTCCTGTAAGAGAAACCTTTGTACTAGTATCTCAAGGACTTTCTTTGAGGAGCTATTTTACTATTAAGAAACTAATACTAAATTTCTATGTCTCTATCATAATCAAATTCACTAATCACATTCAAGGCCCATCAAAGATGACTGTGAGATAAGATTATTATCAGACTAGATGACTATAGCAAACTTTGCCCCATGACCCAATACAATACAGAACTCATGTACTCTTGTAAGATGAGTTCTGCCGAGGATACACTGTGTTACTGAGCACATTTTCCTTTCTTTATATTTGGCCACCCTAAATTTACTGTAACTAGAGAAGGGTTCTTCTAGATCCATGCAGAGTGTTTATGTGGTCACTAAAAAGAGAAGAAAAAAAGTGATCACATGGCAATTAGCCAACTTAGCCATATAGACAGTGTATTAAATATCTTTTATATTAGAAAGATCTCTGTGGTAAACCTTTAGTAGCATTTCTGATAACTGCTGATGGAGAACTATGTTGAAATTGTCCCAAATTATCCTGCACAATGAGTTTGAGAATAACACAGTCAAGGACACAGCTAAGATTGAAAGTCAATATAAGCAATGCAATGCAGTGGAATTGGCTGTGTTGCTTTAGCTGCTCTTCAGAAACACACAGTGATGGCTCACAGATACCTTCAGTAAAAGGCACAGAAACAGTTTACATTAAGAGCCTGTCCACCTTGAAAGGAATGCCTAGACTTTTTATGCCCAGTGCCTTTGCAGTTCTGCAGAAAGAAAAGTAATTCTCCCCAAAAAATCAACTACTAAGCAGGCTTTTTGTGAAATAATAATTATTGCCATCACACTAAAAACTTAACATAAAGAAAAAGGCATGTTTGGGATAAAGAATAATGGCTTGTGCAGTGTCTAGAAAAACTAAAGTCAACTTATTTATGGTCTTCAAACACTGTCCTAACAAAAAAACCCACCAAAACATGTACACACAAAAAATCAAAACCTTTTGGTTATTTTCATTTTGAGCTTTAAGTTGTCATTAGAGTAGTATTCTCAGGGGCTAAATTTAGGCACCTAAACTGGCAGGATGATCTTTCTATCCTCCCAGTATGCTTAAAAGTAAAAACAAAGCTCTTTGGAAAGGTTCTTCCAAAAGGCACATAGACAAGCTTCTGTTCTGGATCATCATTTGGAAATCTTTTGTTAATCATACAAGAAGCTGAGCACATCTAGCTTCCTAACTTTATGAAACTATGCTTGAAATGCAACAGTTTGAGCAGTCCTTCACTGGGGTTCAAGCCAAAACTTGTATCACCACCTATTTTATATGCTTATTTGCTTGATAGGGATCAAATAATAAATGTTTACCTGACTTCTCCTTAGCAACTTCCCATAACTTGTTAGTCAAAGCCTTGGCAACAGAGCCTTATAATTTTAATACATATTTATGTTATTCATTTGTTTCCATAGCAGATATTTATTTTATAAGAAGTATGCAAACCACTGAAACATCTCTCATTGATTTACACTCTGAAAGAATATTTTTCTCTTAATTGAAAAAGGTCACTGTTTTCCTCAATCATTATACTTTCAATTTGAAATTTAGATTTTTGTATATTATTTATTATCTTCCCTATGGGACAAAAAATATTAATTTATTAAAACCCCAACATACTCATAAATTAGGGCTAGATGCTAAGATTATTTATCTACAGATGTTCTCTCTCTCTCTTCACTGATTCACGTCAAACTTTTTCAGGTCCTCTCCCTCACATATTTTATATACCCTCTTTACTCTTTCTTAGAGGTCTAAAAGCAACTTTTTTGACTTTTGCTCAGTATCTGCATTTATTTTTGTGTTGCATCAATCAGAACATTTTCTGAATCCTACATTATTTTCTTGGGTTTTCGTTCACCTGTGTTATTTACAACTAAGCAGACATACAGCTGCCACACACAGCTTTTCTTCATCTCCTTTTGACTGACTTCCATTTTAAAGTGTTTTTCATTTGGGTCAAGATTTTTCTTTGGAAAGATTACATGGTTGCCCTGTTTGCCTTTTCTAATTGCATTATCATTGACATTCTTCACCTTCACCATCTTCTCCATTTGACTTGTGGTAAATGAGCCAAACTTCTGGGGTATTCTGCCCTAAAAAAGGATGGTTAACATGTACATGTCTACATAACCACCTTTCTCAGACATATTGTTTCCACCATCTCCAAATTTACCTGGGTAATAAGGCTAGACATTCAGATATAAAATCCATCAACAATGTACTGGCCTAAATGCCCTTGTTTTCACTTGGGATTTCACCACCACCACCAGAACCCCACCACCCAGCCACCCCCAAAAATACAATCAATCCTGCTTGTATGATTATGATATTAATTTTCCCCCTTGCTTCTGCTCCTTAGTTGTTTTTTTATATATATATTCCACTGCAGCCTGCTATTTAAACACTTGTTGCAAAGTATCTGGAATGGCAGAACAAGCTGTTTTCTCTCATGGAATTTAGGACTGCTTAGGCTCAAATGCTGTTAGTTGCGAAGCACAAAAAAACTCAAGCATAGGGGTTGGGTTTTTTTGTTTGTTTGTTTTTGAGTTATGGTCCTCCACAATTTTATGTTGCCAACCTTTCATGCAGTCTTAATCCTAATTACTCCATAAGCTGTTCTGAAATGAGCAGCTGTAGAATATTCCAATATGGAAAGAAACCCAAGTTCTCACTGCCAAATGCCTGATGTAACATCTAAATGACTACATACCAAGTCCACAGTAGTGCCATGTCCTGAGGGCAAACTCTTTCGTCCACAGTTTGAGTGGGTGACATTTGCAAGGATATTTTGTCCTTTGGCCTTCAGTTCTTGCCATCATTTGCTGATACATCTTGGTTTGCAGTCCTGGCAAAGTGTATAAACTTCCTAATTTCCACACAGGCTTCTACAGGGGTTGCTTGAAGCTTCCTTCCTCCTTTCGCCCCTACTAATCTAGGCCACATCCTCATACCAGTAAGCACCTGGGATCCAGTACAGACCTTAAGGGTCTGTCAAAGTATGAGACAGCTGTGGGAAGGCAATATCAGCAACCAAAGAGCATGCTTGTAGGCTCTAGGCAATGCTGCCTTGGTGGGGGAAGAGCAAGATGGGGGAAGAGCAAGAGGTATCTTACTCTTTTCAAGTGTTTAAGCATATGAAATATTTGTACAGCCTTCGAGGGCTTTCAAGTTCTAAAGAAGCAGCAGAAGAGTCTAATGGAAGTATCTACACATGGCCTGGTTTTCCCTAGTACTCACAGCAAATGCAAAAGAGCCAGACTGCCTTACAGCAGTGAGGTCACAGGGAAAATGGCAGAAGAGTTTTGTATCAAAAGTGAGACAAAGCTATTTATCAGGTAGCTTTAAAATAACTGTGCAGCTGAGAAGCTTCCAAGAATTATGAGCTAGATTCCAAGATTATGAGTAAGTTATTCATACCAAGGCTACCCCCACCAGAATGGTTTCTATGAGTATCTAAAAGGGTACTGCAGAAACAATGAAATTAAACTGGTCATAAAGATATTAGACTGAACAGATTAGACCCTAGTAGATCAACTTGATCACACATTGGGGTTTTTTGCTACTGTTACTCAAATTCGTAACTTTAAAGGTGAATGCACACTAGTCTTCATAAACAGTGCAAGTGGTCAGACTCCTTCCTGGAAAGCAAAACCAAATCACATACCAAATGGCAATGACCAGTATTTCCATGAAAAGAGTAGGTTAATATTCTCTGAAATATGCCTGGTATTCAAAAAAATTAATATAATTAGTTCATATAAACAGTGTTTGCTAGCATTGATCTCAAGTTAAGTAAAACCCAGGTTCTGCAGTGATGCCTATCTGAAATGCAAACTAGACTAAAAACTGGAACTTGATGTCATCTTACTGAGCATTTAGGGGCTGAAAAAGGTATTCTGTATGAGTATATAAAATCCTGCATTCCAAAAAATCATAAAGCATGCTATGGCTTATGGAATGAAAAGCCTTTTCTCAACTTAGTATTTGGATATATGGAAAAGTGTTAAAATATGTCCAAACAGGACTGTGTCTTTATGGTAGGTGTAGTCAAATTTTGAAAAACTGATTCACATATATTTTCCTCCTGAAATAGATAAAGCTTTCTCTATACCTGATTTGAATAAACAATTTAGCTATGTAAAACATTGTACAGAGATGATCTACCCAGCATATGGCACACTGAGGTTATGCAGTACCTATATTTGTAGTCTCTGGACATGAAAAGGCTTTGAGGTTAAATATGTATTCCACAGAGAGGTTCTATTATAAGGGTATAAAGGGAATAAATCACAGATTATTATCAGAATGTTGATACTCAGGGACAACAACAAAAGTTATTATTTTTGTACTGAAATCACTAATAATTTAGAACTGTAAACATTTTTAAACAAAACTAACACACAGTTAAAATTGGCTTCAACTGAAAAGGAAAAAACACCCAGCAACTTTAGAAACTACCCATTATATTTTTCACTATTAAGCAATCTCCCAGCAAAATAAAAATAAAACCATTCTTGATGTGGGAGAAACCCCTGGAAACTGCACTAAAGCCCTTTGTTATGATTTCACACATACAGAATTTTGAACCCAAGAAATAAAAATGTCCAAATTGCTTTAGAAGTGCTGGACTGATCCTTCAGAGAGGGCTGAAGAAATGTTTTTGTTGCCTTTCCCATGCCATAGATCCAAGTTTGCAGAAGACTAGTGAAAAAGTCTAGAGAAGTGTATGATGAGTGCAACTGATAAATTCCTCAAATTTTCCAGCAAAAAAATCCCCCCTCTCAAGTGTGCACTTGCATAATGCTTTTTGCTTAACCATCTGGACAGGCTCAGTGCGTCATGGTTGTTTAGCAACTTATGGCTTTCATGGTAACTTTGAATATATTATACCAGTATCCTATTCTCAGTCTAAAATTGTTTGGGAGGATTCTATGTCTGCATAAAACCTCCTTGCGTAAGTCCCATTTACTCAGGGTTTCCAAAACAGATGAAGTTTTGCAGAAGGCTAAGTTGTTTACACTAAATACTAGGGTACAATTCCCCGAATTAATTATGTAGTTTACAGATTTACTCCCCAACGATCAAACTAAGGGTGCAGCAAGCTGTATGCAGAGGCAGGAACAAGTAGGGTGGGAAAATAAATTCTTTAGTTTCTTTCTTCTCTGAAGCCAGTATCTCTTGAAATAATGGTCTCATTTCAGATGAGCCACAGAATGTGAAACCACGTATGTGCAAAAGAGGTATTATAAATATGCAGAAAGGCCAATCTATACTTTTCTTTGCACGTATATCACATTTTTAACACATGACTAGAGAGCTTTGTAATTTTGAAAATCTGCTGATATAGTGATTTTGGCTTCTGCAGGTCAGTTTGGGAGACAACTAAAGCACATGTTCAAAGTCAGGTCCATAAAATTTCATTGCAAACAACTTGAATGGGACAGTTCCTCTGAACCAGGCCAGATAGTTACACTATAAATGTGTTTTACACAGAAAACCACACTGTTTTTTGATAACAATAACTCAATTTGTTTCACGAGATAGAAGTCCTAAATAAATTTTTAGTCTAAATGAAAGCCTAATCAAATCATCCTTCAACTTTTTACCTTGTAACCAGCAATGCAGTAGGCTGAAAGCTGCTCCTAGATTTGCAAATCAAAAAGCACCTGTTTGTAAAGTGCCGCTTTGCTCAGCTACTTAAATAATGTAATCAATACAAAATGACAAGCTAGTATTCCCAAATTTGCTGCACAGTAAGCAGACACTTGTCTCGCCAATGTTTGTAATAAGTAATCCTTCTAATTATAGCTAAGACAAATGTAGTTAATATTAACTTTTACTCAAGCATAAATATCACATTCATATGACATAAGAAGTTATCTAGAAGCAAGAACATTTTAATGGTTATAACTACTTTGTATAATATTAGCATTAATAAGGGCAATGTAAATCAGTTAAATTCTACTTTTGCTAGTGTTTTAGTTTTGCTAATGAACAATTAAAGCCTATGAAAACTTATGCAATTGTCCTGGTTTCAGCTGGGATAGCGCTAATTTTCTTCTTAGCAGCTGGTGCAGTGCTGTGTTTTGGATTTGGTGTGAGAACAATGTTGACAGCACACGGATGTTCTTGGTCGTTGCTGGGTGATGTTTATATTAAGTCAAGGACTTTCCAGTTTCTAAGGCCCTGCCAGCGAAAGGGCTGGAGGGGCACAAGAAACTGGGAGGGGACACAGCCAGGACAGCTGACCTGAACTAGCCAAGGAGGTATCCCATACCATATGACATGATGCTGAGTATATGTAAGCTGGGGGAAGAAGGAGGAAGGGGGAGACATTTGGCATTATGGTGCTTGTCTTCCCAAGTAACTGTTACACATGATGCAGCCTGGCTCTCCTGGGGATGGCTGAGCACCTGCCTGCCCATGGCAAGCAGTGAATGAATTCCTTGGTTTGCTTTGCTTATGTGTGCAGCTTTTGCTTTACCTGTTAAACTGTCTTTATCTCTACACATGAGTTTTTTCACTTGTACTCTTTCGATCCTCTCTGGCATCCCACTGTGGGGAAGTGAGCGAGCACCTGTGTCGGACTTGGTTGATGGCCAGGGTTAAACCCTGACAGCAATTTAAAGACCAGTGCAAGCAAAATGTTTCCAAACTTCTGGAAAAGTCTGAAGCCAGAATTTAATCTTTCTTTCAGTTTCAGTTATGTAGATGGTATTCAAAGCCATTTTCTACCCAGATGCATGAAATATACTATTGAGACACACTTTTAAGGACAACTTGGAACATAACAGACATTTTTTTCTCACAAAATGAAAGTTGCAGTTTAAGCTGCCATGACTTTCCAAAGAAATGAATCCATGGTCAACATTCCCCAAAGGGGCATTTCATAATGGTCTTCATTTATACATTATCTGTGACAAAAACACTGTTTCTGGAATAAGAAGCATTTTTTGTCCTTAGTTTTCTTTCAGTAAAAATACTTATATTGTTTGAAATTACTAAAGTATCATCTACAGCAATTTCAGTGTAATTGCAAAAATTGTAAATAATACTTTCTGAATTATGGATGGAATTTTTAAAAGGCTTCCGTTTTTATAGTCTTTTGAAAGGACAATGAAATCTATAAAAAATCAAGATTACAATTTCAGCTTTTAAAATCTACACAAAGTAATTCAAACAAATGTTATGACATTTAAGATAATTAAACCCTTCATTTATGCCAATGTGTCCTACTTCACATATAAGAAGTCAGAACAGATGTCCAAATATTGTAATGTCAGAAGAAAGTTAGGGCATATCTTGATTAATACCCTCAGAGCAGTCCGTGGTGTCTCTTTAAAACTGGCATGAGTTACTTCAAAACATCTATTCAAAATCCATTCTAGGAAACGCAGCTAGACAAAGTGTTCCCAAGACAAAAGGAAAACAATAAAGCTCTGTATAACCCTTTTAGCAATGTAAGCTGCATATTATCGACAGACCATTCATTGCAATCAACAAATGATTAATTGCAAATTTGTTGCTAAATTGACCACGAAAAAGACAAGCTTCAGGGTACTGTTAAAGAGGAAAAACTTATGTTAAAAATTATTGGAGACTTTTTGTAGTGAATTAATTCTAATCGATACTCTTGTTGACTACACAGTAGAATAATGACTTCCTTAAATAGCATATGTACCCATTATTGTAGACATTTGAATTAATATTTAACCTAATGCCTTGCTTTTTTTTTCTTGCTTTTGAAACCAAATTTTTCTAGTCTCACCTTTAAGAACTACAGTCTACTATTAACGGCAATGTAAACCAGTTTTTTCTAATGTCTAGTATCACTCATCTTGGGAGGCATAATATACAAGTAATGAAAATTTCTAATACAAAAATAATGACATTAATTTAGATTATTCATGTGAAAGTCTTCTTTTTAATTATTCCTGGCATGGATGAAATACTAGAGGCCTTTAAGCATATCTACCTTACAAACTTCTGACAAATATGCAATCACTCAGTTTCATGCATAGGCGTGCTTTCAGATTTTTGTGGTTATGCCACTTTCCTCCTACTGTAGATTCAGTCATATAACTAAAACTTAACTTCTTAATGGCAATGATGATTTTGTTCCTATGAGGGTCATTGTACTACTGCAAAATAGATAGCGTTGGTGACCTGGGTGGTTTTTGGCATGCCAATGTTATCTTGAAAAGTGCTTTGCTTCTTGCATTTGACCAAGAGTGTGGTTTTCAAATTTTTGTTCAAGAAAAAAAATTCCCAATAATTTGCGTTTCTTTTGATAAAGAAATAATTTAATAATTTAAATATATTCAGAACTAAGGCCCAACTTACAGTTTTGACTATGGGCTGATGCTTATGTTCAAAAGTCTCCCATCAATGAAAACTTATTAGGAAGAAAGTTTCTTATAAATGCAGAGCTGACCTATTTTTATTCTTTTATATTTTTTCTTTGTAATATTACAGAAATATTTTGATATGAGAATATATTGGATAGCTTATACTATGGCTTATGGGTTGCTTTTTTTTTTTTTTTTTTTTTGGGGGGGGGGGGAATTTTTTTCCAGGCACTAGAAATCCTTTTCTTCTACTTCACTACTAGCACCTCTGCAATGTATATATAAAAGAGAAAAAATATATACACACCCCCACTCCTAAAGAAACAAATTTGAAAAGATTCAAGTCTCTCTAAGTCCAAAGCAAATGATAAAATTATCACCTAAAAAGCAGAAACAGACAAGCTAATGAAACAACTCAGAGCTGAAAGTAAAGCTATTGACAAACTGATATGAGTTTTTAAATGTCTGTGCAGGACAATTTTTCCCCTCATTAAGATTTCTGCTTTAAAGGTCTTTCAATTATTTTCTTTGAGTAACTTAGATTACAATAAGAATCCACAATACCTAGCTTTCAGATGCTTAGCTGAAGAGTAGAACCGAACCCCCAGAACTATACCCAAAGTTCTACCTTACCAGGTGCTTCAAAACTTGACTCAAAATCCAGCATGTTTTATGAGTCAAATATATCTGGCCATACCACTATGTCCTCTTCACTCCAGTCTTCAGCAAAGTTCCTTCACTGACTCGGTACCCAGAGACCTACAAGGAGGCACTTATGCCTGTTCTTTAAGAGAGCTTAGCAGAACTTATAAAGTACCTCCATCTAGTCCCAGTGTCTTGTTTCCTATTAGGTTTTCAAGAGGATTCTTGAGGCAAAATTTAGAAAGGCAAGCATGAAATGATACGATACTCAGAATACTCTTTCAGCCTCCAAATAAAAATTGGCTTGGAAACTGAGCTGACAGAAACCTCCTGAATGTCAAAAAAAAGCAAATGCAAAGGCTTGCATCTGGGGTGGAACAGTGCAACACCACCAGCTGGTGCTGGCTGTCTGGGAAGCAGATCTGCAGAAAAGGATCCAGGGGTCCTTGTGGACAGTAAGTTGAACATGAGTGACCAGCGTGCCCTTGCAGCAAAGGCAACCAACAGCACCTTGGGCTCTATCAGCAAGAATGTATCCACCACGCACAGGGCAGTGACCGTTCTCCTTTCTTCTAGCATTTTGGAAACCGCATTTGGAACGCTGTCCAGTTCTGGATTATCTGTTACTAGAAAGACATGGGTGCACTAGATCATGTCCAGTAGAGGGCCATCGAGCTGTTCAGGGGCTGCACCACATGCCCCTTGAGGCTGAAGCCACCCGTTCAGCCTCAAAGATGTTAATGGCAGACTTTATTGCTGTCTACAGCTACCTGATCACAGGATGCAGAAAAGACAGCCAGGCTCTATCAGAGATTCACAGTGATAGGATGAAAGGCGACAAGACACTAGTCAAACACTGCCCAGACAGGCTGTAGAATCTCCCTTCTTGGAGGTATTCAAGATTTAACTAGAGAAGTCCCTGAGGAAACTGACCTGAGTAGACTTGCTTCAAAGTAGGTTTTTCTAGAGACTCTCTAGAGGATCCTTCTAATCTGAATTACTCTCTGAGGGCCAGTGGTCTCTGTTGAATAGTCCTTACTGAATGTCTCTTCCATGAATTTCATGGTCTCTTGAGCCCATGCAGTGCAAGCACCTTTGGAGGAGTTCTGCAGTTTAATTACATGCTGCATAGAGAAATGCTTCCTTTTGTTTGCACTGAAGCTGGAGCCTAGTACATTCATTTTATGCCTCTCAGGTTTTATACTGAAAGAAACAGCAAACAAATTCACCGGCCACCCTCTCCTCCTCACTCATGATTATGTAGACCCTATGATCTTTGCTGTTTTCTATACCAAAGAATTTAGCTTATGTAACAGTTATCCTTATAGAAGCTATTCCATATCTTTGATCATTTTTCTTGCCTTTCATTAATCTTCTTCCATTATGATACCACCTGTGAAATGAGAGGACCAAACCTACACACTAATTCAAGAGGTAGGCATACCTCAGGCATAATAGTAATCTCTATTTTCTTTTCTTTATTACTTTCCTAATAAGAGAATAGTGCTGCTGCTGCAACCTTTTATACAACAAGCTAGTCTGAAACAGTCACCCAAGAAACTGAAGACTCAGTTTCAGGAATATGCTCAGATACATTTTCATTGTCTAAACAGAGCATAGATTCAGCAGGCTAAATTGTTTCCTTTATTTCTACAGGGAAAGTCATGCTCTTATGAAGAATGGATAAAAGATCTGTTGCAAAAGAACACAGGAGAAAATATGAGAGCAAGAAAGCAGACATGACTGCACAGGTATATGGTGCAGGTGCACACAAGAAACAGAGAAGACTGATAGAGTGGATTAATGATTAATTCATTCATTCAGAAAGCCCTGTGTTCTGGTCCATTTTATGTGGACTACTTTTATAGTATGTAGAAAAACAATTTAAATATGAAGTAGTAATAATAACAAGATGAGTCTTTACTCATTCCGGTCCCACAGGGATATTTTCCCTAAGCTTCAAGCGCATAATCATATCCTCTTAATTTGGTTGAGTATAATAGATTCAATAAAAGTTCACTTTAGACACAAGCTTAGGAAGACAGTTCCTGGGACCGTTATGATACGATGGGATAGGATAGAATAGAACAGAACAGGAATGGTTCGGTTTGAAGGATCCTGCAACAATCATCCAGTCCAACTGCCTCACCACTTCAGGGCTGAACAAAAGTTTAAGTATATTATTATGGGCACTGTACAAATGTTTCTTAAATCCTTACAAGCATGGGGCATGGACCACCTCTCTGGGAAGCCTGTGCCAGGGCTTGACTGCCCTCTCACTAAATAAATGTTTCCTAATGTCCAGTCTAACCCTCCCCTGACACAGCTTTGAACCTCTCCCACACATCCAATCACTGGATACCAGGGAGAAGAGATCAGCACCTCCCTCTCAACTTTCCCTCCTCAGAAAGACATAGAGAGCAATGAGGTTGCTCCTCAGTCTCTTTTTCTCCAAACTAGATAAACCCAGGGTCCTTAGCCACTCCTCACAGGACATGCCTTCCAGCCCTTTGACCAGCTTTGTTGCCCTTCTCTGGGTGCATTCAAGAATCTTAACAGCCTTCTTAAATTGTGGGGCCCAGAACCGCACACAGAACTCAAGATGAGTCTGCACCAGTGCTAAAAGAAGGTCTGTAGTTTCCCAGGTCTTCCCTCACGCCCTTCTTGTAAACTGGAATATGCTTCCTTTGTTGGTTTTTTTTTTCAGGTGCGTTGGTGTTTTGGTTTTTTTTTTTTTTTTTTTTTTTTTTTTTTGTTGTTGTTGTTGTTTGGTTTGGTTTTTTTGTTTTTAAGCAGAAGATTATTGAGTGCTGCACTTACAAACCAGTGTTAAGGCCCTCTGTATTCACCATTCTCACCCTGTACCATCCCACACTTTAAAAATACCCACAGCCATAGGTAGAAATGTTCTTCAGGGATATTGTCTCTAACAGTTACATACTATCCATTACAACAGCTGTGGGTTGTTTTTTTGCAAACCTGTATTGTCAAAGAGCAGCAGTTCTTTTCCCTGCAAACAAGAAGTTAAACGAATAATTTGTTCTCAAAACATTAATAAAAAACACAACAAAATGCTTCCTTCTTAACTAAGAAATGAGGAAATATAGGATAGGGCTGTATTTGTAACCAAAAGTGCAAATGTTCTGTCTAGTTTTCATTAAAGACATATAAACAGCTATAACGTGGCACAAAAACCTAAAACATTCATATGACAAAGTAGCCTCCATTTGGTAAAATGATGATTTTAAACTTAGCCTTTAAAATGTATCTTCAAAAATAATCTTTTTGGTAGGGTTTGGTTTTGGTTGTGTTTTTTTTTCAATAGGAGTCCTTTGTAATTCTGATATGTAAACCAAAAAACTGACATGCTATGTGAATTGAGTAGCCTCTTTGGATTCCAGCTGGCTTGGCTGTATGCCTTTCTAATGGTAATGAAGTCACACAGCTGCTAGGACAATCAGCTGGAGTTCAGATCATCACTAGCTAAATGGATATCCACTGACTGGCTTCTTATCAGGACTCATTAAAGTTCAGCACTAGCAAAATGTAGGGTAACGTAGGTTTACATGGTTACAGCAAAGTGCCTTTTAAAAATGAACTTGTTGGAGCTGAAAAAAAAATCTCTCCTTTTTCTGCCTATAAATGTTACTTTGTGCTGGTCAACTCAAGAAACATCCACTCCTGCTCTAGTGAAGTGAAAGGAAAATTCTTATTCATTTACATGGAAGTAAAACAAATGAGTTCCCAATGTTTCAGGGATTTTTGAAGAATACTGCTATTCAGATTACTTCAGAAAGCCTCAGCTAAAGGGTCACTACGTATTGAGCTACGTCCAATTTTCAGCTTAGAATGCAATGCACATTAGACCTATGAGAATTTACCAGCTTTAACTTTGCCCATCAAATTGCTAGTGTTCATGCCAAATAAAATGGTGAAGTTTCACCATTTCCACAACAGCACAATTCTCTATTATGAAAATACAAGTAGATGAAAAATATTCTTTTTTAGCCTAACAGTACTGCACAAGCTTCAGTGTGAACAAAATAGATTTCAGTATTAACTGTCTCCCCTATAGATAAATGGAAAAGTACAAAATGTGTAAATTTTTTACAAAATCATTATTGGTATCTTTTTCACTTCTATACCTTTTGTCATCTGTTTTTACTGACCAAAATTTGAATTATTAAAACTTAACAGAAAATGGAACATGCAATTATGCTCGCTTGACATGCTAAAATGGGATAAAAGTTGTATCAGCCTAGTGTGAATGTGTAGTGGCAGACCTTCTAAAGCATTCTCCATAGTCTTCAAAACTGATACGGTCCTTCGACAAAATTTCAGCTGTTATGAATAATGGAACCAAATGGTTTGAATCATGGGGACATTTTTTAACTGCTCAACTAGTGAAAATTTCGGTGAGGAATAACAGCAGTCAAACAACTGAGCTTCTTTAAATTAATGACATGTTTTTTAAAAAAAAATTCAGTTGGTTGGGATTTTGGTCATCAGCTTTATGAGTCACCTCACAACACAGGAGCTGCACAACAAAATTTATAATGGACTTAAGAGGACCTTGTAGTTCTTCTGTATTATAAGGACTTTATCTTATTATCTTTATAGTGATTTATGCAAACAAGAAAAAAATCCACCCAAATTACAAGCAAACTACATCCTGCACTCCAAACACTTCTGACTTTTGATCTCTTCACTTTCCTTTTTAAGGCTTATCCAGCTCTTTTTCATTGGGTTTCCTCTAAGAATCAAAAGCCAGTCAGTATTCTTTATGTGAAACTTAGATGAAAGGCTTTGGCAACACCTCGAGACTAGAATCAGCAAAATATCATAACTCCCACTAACTGATATATGGAAACTCACCCACGTAAATGATATCATCCTGATTCAACTAAGCATGCTCAAACTAAGCAGTGACATTCATGCACAGGGAGAAGTCCATAGAAGGAAAATAACAATACTCCTACAGTTAATTACATTCAAAGATTAATAGGCAAATAATTCCTTTACACTTGCACATACTCCAAATTCTCCATTGTAGCTCTTGCTAGTAACAAAAATATTATTTTAGTTTTGATTTTAGAATGATTTTAGTTGTTATGAAAACTGGCAGGATGACAGCATTTTCTACATAAAGTCCTATATTTATCCACTGAGCTTAGGTTTCCTTGCCAATATCCTTTGGCATTTACCTACAGGAGCTACTTCTGCTGGCAAGCAGTAAGTCCATGGTTCACAGTTGATGCTGTCAACAAATGTGCCAATTGTATGACATGGATATCTATTCAATAGAGAAGACTCAGCAGAATTATTCTATATGTTGTATAGATGTCACTTAGTGATAACTTTTGGTTACTGTATACCTTGGCTGAATTTTAAAAAAGTTCTGTTACTCATTACTTCTCTCAGAAACTTACCCCAGAAACCAACCAGCCGACCACATGTAGCAACAGTCAGTTGACCCAACTTTGACCACTAGCCAGCACACAATTTACTATAATTTACAACTCCAACTCAAAAATCACTCATATCAGTGCAAATATTCCTATTAACTTCTGTGAGCTTTTGATCAGCTTTTATCAGCTTAAAAGGAATGAGTATTTTTTACATAGAAAATAAGTGGAAATAATTTCAACTCAAATGACATGTACGTTGTTTCCCTTCTTTGGATTTAGAAAATGTAGCTTCAGTAGCAAAAAAGGAGTTAGGATGAGCACATGATCTTTGTCTACTTCTAGTCACTGCGGTATACAGGTACGTCCACAGGATATAACAAAGTGTTAAAGTGGTGTCCAAAAGAGAGACTTCATACAAAATAGGAGCCACTTGCAGTGTTTTGCAGTGTAACCATCTAGAGCAATTGCTCTTGGCACAGGTCTAACCAATTTGTGAGCAGGCAAAATGCCATCTGAACAGGTGGCATGAGGTAGACAGCCAAATAGCCATGTATGTGCATCGGCTGTGGGTAGTAATGGCATGATTCCCAGCCATGAAGGTCTAAACAGTTGTCCATCCTGATCTTACAAGCTCATGTTTATAGAGAATTTTCATCAATAATCCAGCTTTGTACTAAATTATCTTTCAAATAAAAAAAGTTCATCGTGCTGAAAATCGCAGAGAATTGAGTTTCAAGAGAATTCCTGTGTTCATTTCTTTATTACTTCATTTAACACCTTGGGGTGGGGCAGGGGGAAGGGTATAGCTGTGAAAATGGGCCCCAGTTTCCCAGACCCTTTCTTCGATTCCACTTGTTGCTTGCTGCTGTGGTAATACTGTGCAGCCAAAGATCTTGATCCAAAGAGCAGAAAATTAGCCTTTGGGTAACGGAATGCCTGTGCTGCAAAACTGCACATTGATAGTGTCAATGTTCTCCTCTTTATTCCTGTTCCAAGACGATGCAAGTGTCACACAAAATAAAAGAACAAAATGTTCTTCTGCTCTGGAGATTCACAGGAATTATTCAAAGCATTATGAACACACCCATGGCCGAGTACAATCAACTGTACTTGGAGCTTTACAAACCTTATCTGTCCCCATAATCACGGAACTATAAACCAGCTCTAATTCAACTTCACCTGACATCTTTACACAGAGTGTGTCTCAGCTACATCTGAAGACCCAAACCAATATTTATCCTAGGAAAATTTAATTTGAATTCTTCAGTACTCTAGCACAGCTAATAATTATTAACCAGCTATTTTTTCAATAGAATTAATTCCTTTTCTGCTTACAAACTGCCTCAAGACAGATTAAGGTATCTTTGTGCTCATTAGTTACTGGAAATTATTTTCCACATCATTTACGTGACTGGTTCTTATCCTTAAATATCCACAGACTTTCAGCATGTTATGCCTAGCAGTTACAGCTCAGTTGCTTTGTGGACTGTACACAAAGGTTACAGTGACAGGCTCTTGTAAATTCAAGTTCCAAATGACATCTTGCAAATAACTACATTTTGGTTTTTTCTTAAAAATGCTCCCTGCTAGTAAGTGTACATTCACGCAACATAAACGTTATTTTGCTATTTAACTTCCCATTTTTATCTATCTGAATGTTGGGGGGAAAACCCCACAAAACAAAAGACAAACACCATTCTGTAAACAGAATTGAGTATCTAAAAAAAATAAAAAAATGTTCATTTGTTTTTTCAAACCGGTCTTCTGATGCTTACTGAACTTTATTTTCAACCAACAAAACTGGATTCTATTTCAACACCAATCCAATGGTACAAGATCTTTTCCCTTACCTAACATGCAAGGGTATAAGTTCTTAGGGAAAGTGTTGCCAACTGCATTTTAATTAGTTTTACTAAATGATCCATCCTTACAATCTATGGTGTAGATTAAGTTGACTTTGTGCAGATAACTTGGGCTGATTCAATAGCATACCTACCAATGTTCAATACAATGCGCAAAAGGCCATTGACTATAGTCTTTTAAGACATTTCTTGATGGATGCCTTTTGCATAAGCCAAACAATCTGGCAAACAAGAAGACAAATTTGGTGCCCTTGAAACAAGATCAACAACAACAAAAAGCCTACTACTTGTTTCAATAGATCAGGAAATGGCTTATAAACATCTTAGAGATTCCAGATTATCAAGGCACACAAAACACAACAAATTATATATATTCACATATATACAGGGACGTCGCATGTTGAGCTAGGAGATAAGTATTTAGTGATGGTATCAATCCCTCCACTATAATACTTACCATAGCTACGAAAGTGAAAGCCTTTCAAATTTCCTCTTTGTATAGGGCAGCTTTAACAACACCAGATTGTGTAATATTATTCAGGAATCCAAAAGAAAGCACTTTTCTCCTAAATTTGCCCTATTTAATCCTGGAGGCCATGATGGATGTGACATTATGAGATGAAAACAGGTTTGTCCTAGGTAGGAGGAGAATGAAAAAAACAGATTCATGAATGACACCTATCTTTTCAGGCTCACCAAGGAAGACATGCAAACAACAGCACTACTTAAAATGGGAAAAAGAAAAATTCAGAATGAGGACCCACAAGAAACCTCCAAATGACAGCAACTTATATCCAAAGAAAACACTAAAAGTATTCAACAAACCAGATAAAAAAAAAAGGCATAGATGAACTTTAAGAAACTGCTTTTCAAGCAGAAAAACTAATGAAATCTGGTTTCTTAAGATATACGTCTGTTTACATACCTGTCTGTTATGCTTAGGTACCTCTAATTCCCAAGACAACTCCACTGGCCAACAACTTGTGCCTCTTTTAGCTATTTCAAAACTAAATGTATGATAGTTAATGTACTGCTACTATGAAATAGACTGACACCTGAATTCTGTCCTCTTTTCTTTCAAGAATAGCCTCTCTCCTACACCAGCTACTGATTTTCACAAATTACAGAGATCTTCACATCTCTTTCACTTTGCTGGAGTCAGCCTGATGCTCACAATTGTACAATGTACATACTATTCGCGTTAGGGAACACGTTTAAAACCAATAAAGCTGCAAAGATGGCTGAGGACAGAAAACAGAAGGAGTGAAGGAGCTGTATTCCAGAGGAATGTCTCTTGAGTTTATCCAATGGTAGAGATTGACGTTGGACACTATTCCTTTTCCAGTGATTAATCCAAATACGGACAAAACAATCAGGAATTGGAACTGGTAAATGGAAAAAACCCAAATAATACCTGTCTTCCTATAAGGATAAGGAACTTATGTAACCCTCACATTTCAGTATGGCATTTGGCAAAACCACATTACTACCAAGTCTTGAAACTAAAGCAGCAGTTTCTTCCAGAATTTGATCATAAATTTCTATGCTGAAATCCAAGATGTGCTTACAGTGAAGGGCAGGGTGTTTTATGGTCATTTAGCACCTTCTGGGAGTTAGAAAGTACTGGTGTGTCTTTGTGACCTTGCTCAAGTCACTTACAGGGAAACTGTCAACTAAAAAAAAGTAATTCATACACTTCTGCCTCAAAATGACTTAGCTCCTGGTATTACGATCCATCTGGTATTAGTATGCATAAATCTACTACCATTAAGACATATATGAAAAATAATGTTCTCCATTTTCCATTTTGTTAATATACTGAACTTCAGAACTCTTTTCCTGTATTGTAGTATTTACATGTGTAATTTCTGTTCTCAGGTATGAGTGTGTTAAGACATCAATGGAAGATACTAAAATGAATAAATACCTAAAAAAATGAGAACCATTTATCTTCCACAATCCTTAAAAACTACTGTAGGAGATTTAAGTACAGGTATAATGATTGAGACCACACTAATATCAGTGTTTCAAATGGTCCAGATTTGGATTTAACTGCACACTTTTTTGTATTCTGAATCTAACAAGGGGACAATTACATACTTACCTCACAAGAGGTATAATAAGGCTTAATGTTAAATGATTTAACAGCACAGAGGGAAAGGTAGGAAAAAACACTGTTCTGCTACAATCCCTACATACTGATAATAAGGTTTATATATTTTGAAGAGCAGGACTTTATCTCTGCTTTGTTGCATAGTGACTTATTTTACTTATGTCAACTGAGCAATTTTACAGTATCTACTGGTTTCATTCACATCAAGAAAGAAGTGTATCAGCTGCAGTTCAGCAACAGAAAATGTGAAAGTACATTTCAACCTAAATTCTCAAGGGACTGAAAAAAACAATAAAAAATAGGGGATCTCTTGCAGCACTGCAAATCATCACATTTCTAGGGACTTTGGCCAATACTGGGCAAAATGTGCTTGTGAGATGGATTCAAATTGGAATCTACTATTTGAGTCAACCTACAATATAATTAGAGAAGTCCTCCACACCACAGCCAAAGTATAACTTACTTTTTTTTTTTTTTTTTTTTTTTTTAATAATATACCTCACTGACACTTCTCAGACTCCCTTTGGAAACATATGTGCAAAGCATGGCAATAAAAGGGTTATTTAAATATCTTGCGCATCTGCTTTTGTGATTAGTATTTGAAAGGAGATGAGTGCTCCTCTTGCAAGGCATAAAATGACATGGATTATAACAGGTACTGTTAATGACAGTATATTAATGTTTAATAATGCAGAGTGATTAAGACTAGGTCTGTACTTTATTATTCTATCTTCTACATATGTCAGAATGGCTTGAATACCTTTTGGCATGATATTTAATTAAAAGTAAAAGTTAATTTTTCTCATTCACATCAGGTATAAGAGTTATTACTTATGATTACACTAGATTTCCTACAGTGACTTTCTTTGTTTAATTGATTGCTTACAGTGAGAATTAATATAATTTTATTTTGAGTTCTTTGGTTTTTCTACAAAAATGCTCAAAAGTTTCAGGAAAATTACTCTAATACCATACTAATTGATTGAATACTGTTTAATATAAATAAAAGAGGTTGTGTTTTTTTTTCCCCACAGAGTTGCTCACACAAAGAAATGGATTTGCAAAATTTCCCAAGTGATTTAAGAGCATATCACTCATATATTTTCCAATAGATGCGGGTCTTCTAAATGACTTTAAGTTCTTTCATCCTGCAAACCCTGCTTTCAGCTTCTTTGAAAAATCTCACAAGATGCATTTATCCCTTTATTAAAGAACCAAAATACAAAAACACCTCCAATAAAAAACCTCCTGAAAGTAAATATTTTGTCCATGAATTTCATACCCAACAAAACTGACAGTAGCAAAGCTGCAAAAAGGACTTTCTTAATACATTTAGATTAATTCATTAAAGTCCCACCAATCCCATCCTAAAATGAACCTGTGATGTTTGTACAACAATAGTCTTGCTAAATATACCAAATATGAGCAAAAAAAAAACCCAAACCTGACTTCAGGTCTCTGAATTTAGAAAGACTGATGCAGATAAGTACATCAGACATCTGTATCTCCATAACTCCCTGGAGCACAGCTACTAATTGTAATAAGAGAGTACAGTTACACGACCTTAAATATCAAGTTCTTTCACAGAATGCCAACATAACAACTAAAACTAAGAAAGTTTTTCTAGGCCATCATCTAATGTTATCTGTGTTTCTTCAATTTCACTACAGTACATGATTTCCTGCAGATTTAGGTGCTTTTAAATTCTTGTTCTTAGGCCCTGGGTTCTATAAAATGGGAATACTATTTTCTTATATCAAAACACACTGTGAAATTATATTCATTTGCAACCATTTCTATTGCAAAGAGAGACATATAAAAGTCTATAAATAAACACCACTGCAAATCCCATTTATTCAGTGAATACTTGCCCACACTAGATTGCAACTCTGCTTCAAAAAATATGTTTGGAAGCTTAAGGGATAAAAGCCCATATGTTTATCTCCTGTATAAGAATGTGCAGAGAGGAATAAATTAGTTTAAGACATTCAAAATGGCCCAAGGGCTGATTTGGCTGATGCATAGTCCCCTGGTCTGTGTAGCTGAAGGTGATATAGCATAAGTAGACTCAGGTAAGGAAAAAACAAGCTACAAATCCTTGCCAAGTATGCACAGAATTTTCATCTGATGTGTATCTGTGATTTACCTCCTGCCACCTTTAAGGCTTAAACATGTCTTTCCTAGGTATTGTGACATCTTATATCCATGCTTTTGTAACTTTTTTTTTTTTTTTTAATAAACCTTCTTATACCATTCCGGTACTTTCTGCTTCCATCTACTCACTTGTTCCTGCTTGCTCCTCAGTTCCCCTGCACCCAGATTCCTCATGATGAGGTGGACAAGGGAATCAATTCTGCCTTTGGGAACACCATGCTGAAACAGAGGACTGGAAACCCCCTGAGAATGAACAACAAAGCAAGAGAACTAAGGAAAGGTTGATTTGCCTTCCACCATTCATGATGCTGTTGGCTTCTGCAGGTCTATTTCTAGCACTGAGTCCAATTTTATGTGGCCCAGTAGAGATTATAAACCTGTGCTGAATGTCACCTGGCTGAGTACTGCTACTGAAACAAAAATAAATTGCTACTGACATATATTAACCACTTTGTTCTTCATTTGCTGTTTAAATAAACATGGCAGCTCAAAGCCACACCTGCCTGCATTTTCCTTTAACACCAGACCAAATCCCTACACCCCAAAAATGTTTTTTTCAGGGAGAAAGAGAACAATATGGGGGTTTCTATACACTGTGCAATTGCCTTCTTCCTTTGCCTATCAGCACTATTTTTCTTCATTAAGTTGTTAATTCTTAGGACTCTTCCTTTTTTTTTCTAAAAACTTATTTACCATGATACTAATAGTCTTTGTTCAGTTTCAACAGGACTATCTTACATTTTTCAAGCATTAGGAAAAGCAATGAAGATGAATTGAAGTTCTTATGGTCCTTCTTGTAACAGATTTAGTGATGTGGATTGTTATTTTGTGGATCCACTAGCCATTCATCCTCAGTCAAAGTTTTAATGCAGCACAACCTAGGACTATAAAGGAATGGACCCCCCCACATTACTGTTTTCATAAAGAAACCAGTTGTTAAAGTGATCATTTTTGTTACAGTTTAATGTTTCTTCATTTGCCCACAACAAATAAACCGGATTCTGATCCCTGACCTCATGCAAACCAGTACAACTAAACACATTACATGTCAATACTTCCACATTTTCAGTAATCATCTGTATCTACATCTGTATAGTTATTTTTATAAAATCCATGGTATTGAGAACAGAAATATACACCTCAAAGAAAAGAAAGCTAGGCAGCTATGTTTTCTTAACAGCTTGGTAATACAAGAAAAGGTTTGTTTTTACCATAATATTTTATTTCTACTTCAAAATCTGAAGCAGATGAAAAGAAACCTGATAAATATGTTTGAAGTAATAACACTTAAAAAAACCCAACCAAACAAAACCAAAACCAAAATAACAACCAGTACTCAGACAGCACCCAGGCACATAGATTACTTTTCTTTCAACACTAGTTCTCCAGACATGGTTAAACTTTTCTAGTAGACTTGTGCAAAATCAAACACTGATGCTGACTTTCTATCTGAACTGGATCATCAGTCCTCCTCTCCACCCTCCGCCCAAGTTCTCTGAGGGAAAAAAAGAAACAACTAGAAAACTACCAAGCAACTGTCCCCCCACCAGTCTCACCGATCTGAGTAGTCTCTACAAGCAGGGCAGATTTATCTAAATCTTCAGTAGTATATCTTTTAATTTAGATGTCACTTTATTTGCACATTGTAGGAAATGAAGGCATGAGTGAAATACAAAAGTGGATATAGATACATGTCTGTGATTTTGTATTTGTTAAAAAGCTGTCCCATAGATGACCTCATAAAAGTAAAGGTTCGATTCCTCTGGCATCTACTGAAAAGGAGTGTGACTTCAAAACAATTTAATTTTTTAAAAAGAAAACATGTTTCATAAGTGCTAAATACTTTAGAGAATATTTAGAACAGATGAGTATATGGACTTTAAACATCAATTTCAGTTGAAAAATCAGGAAATCTATTGCTCATAAATATAGTTGTCCAAAAATAAATGCAAAATTGCAGGCACTTGGATACTGCAGCACCATGAAGTTTATGCTTCTGTAGGCATCCAACAAATTACAACCACAGAGAATGCAAAGCTCTTTTTTGTCCTTGCTTTGTTCCTACTGCCTGTAACTCACACCTACACTGCTTCTCAAGGCATCCTTATCTTTGATGCCTGATAGTTATGTTGCTCTAAGCAGACAGTTACACATTCAACTATTTTACCCAATCAGAACATTACAATTTCCCAAAGAATTTTATAATCAGATTATACCATGCTGACATTTGTATACAAATTATAGTGTTTCCATGTATCATAACCCTTATAATCGTGAACAGCTTTAGCAGAATTCTCTGTGGAAGACAGCTTTGATAGAAAATCGTTTCTGTCCTCCCAGTTAATTACTGATTTTTTTCCACCAATTAGAAATTTGAACTCAATCCCACAGATTTATAATTTACAATCAGTAGCCAATGCATACAAATTACTCTTGCTTCTCTTTTAAACATGGCTAAAAGTTCAATTTATTAAATGTTAAATCATATGAAATATCCACAGTAAAATGCTGGGTAGTAAAACCCTCTCTGGCTACTGAAGAACACAGAATAGTTATTTATTTTAACTAATCAATCTTAAAAGCTACTAAAGCCTTTTCTACACTCAGCATATGCGTTTGCACTCTAACCTACTAGATTAGTATTGCCAATTTAGACTCTTAATCAATTTAAATATATATATTTAAAAGCACTAGGATAAATAATACAAGTAAAACAGAAAATGTAGATTGAAAAAGGATGATTAACCTGCTAAAAAAAATCAGCCAGCAAGGCAAAGAGAGCAACATTAATTTAGACTTCCTGCTCTAGTAATTCAGCCACTGAATCATAGTAGACTGAGGTTTCAAAATTTACCTCCGTTCCAAGGAAACTGCATTTCTCTGCATTTATTCCCCCCCTTCACTCCCCTTCTTACCTGACCTTCCAGTTGTACAAGAGAGGACTCCATATTGCATAATTTGAAAATAAGTAAATAGTGCAAACCATGGCTACTTGCAACTACACTGAGGAAGGCAGACCACACATACATGAATGTTCCCAAAGTTCAACAGTGCTGATGAGTGTAGAATTCACGTATTTTCCTGAAAGCCTCCTCAGCAGATGTTACAAATATATCAATGGAGTCTCTTTTCTGATTAATACATCAAAGAATACAGCTATACCCCCAAAATTTCTGGGTAATATTGACTTCATAACACCCAACTTAGGACAACTATGTATACAGCATTTTAGTTGGCAAATAAGCAAGCTGCTAATGTACTATAAAATATAATTAATAAAGAACTGTTAAAACTTCTTGATTAGATTAATAGAGTGCTTTCAAGCAATTGTAAAGTGAAGAAACATGAGACAACGTATACAGGAAGTATCTTATATGACATGGAAAAAAATACCGCAAGTGATGATAAGAATAAAAGTAACTTTAGTTCTGCATTTTACAGATTTCTCGGTGTTATCAACCAATAGGTGGTTATCTGGTTTAGAAGTTAAAAAGAAACATCCAATGCTGTAACTTGAACCTATGTCAATTAGATTCAAATAGCATTAGGGCTACGGATTAAAGGACAAATTCTAGTTGTTACAAATAAAAATTGTTTCTTTTGGCATTCTTTTCAGAATGAAGACCATCCTAAAAATATCTGAGTAACAAATTCAGAGTGGCAACCTTTTCAATAATTAACCTACTGCAATGCTTTCCTCAGCCTGCCTGGAGAAAAGCTGCTCACTTTTCTACTTAAGGTTATCACCAGAATTATGGCAGAAGGTGCTCTTGAGAATGAAGACTGTTACCAAAAATATGCATATCCAATTGATGACTCGATCAATTTTTCTGATCCTTACAGAGAAATTCAGATTCTTACAGAGAACCTCTTATTTAGGTTTCTGTTTTCAATTACACTATATTGTGACTGTAACAAAATAAATAAACACTCTGCAGCTTAGTTTATCTTAACAACTTCAAGGATAAAATTACTTTACTTGTGAAGTTAAACAGCTGATTGTAAAAGCATTCATAGTGATAAAGGTACTGTGAGCCTAGCTACCCATGCACATCAATAAATACAAAGTAATTGTGAAGCTACCATAATGAAAATCATGTTTACATATATCAGGTATGTGTCTGATATATATTTACAGAACAATTCTTTTACTCCAAAACCTACATATTCAATCCTTATCAACAAAACTAGTAAAGTTTAAGAAATACCTCAAAAGAACTTTCTAATAATTTTCTTTTATTTTTTTGAATATGCACGTGTTTAAAGGGCAAGTGATTCATTTGAAACCTGTTCTGCTCTCTGTATTTGGATTTTTAGACACACAACATTCAATGGTTGTATTAATGATCAAATATCCCTATGTATTAATTGAATAATACTTTTATCCCTACAATTGCAATGAAAAGAATTCTTCATTCCACTGAAAGTCTGGTTTTGTCATTAATTAGCTATACAACACCTTTTATCACATATTCATAACTCTTCTTATTTGTTTCTTAAAAATGTTTGAAATAAATATTTTTCACCCCATCACTAGAAAACAGAGGTTCAATCCTGAGAATGCACTGAATAAACAAACTTATCATGGACTAGATAGATATATATTAACATGCTCAAACTTAATGCAAGAAAAATTCAGAAAAGTTATTTTGTACATATAATTTGTATATACAAAAAAAAAATCAGGATTGTAATCTATCTGCTATTGCTAAAAAGAGAAAAGTTATTTTGTACATATAATTTGTATATACAAAAAAAATAATAATCAGGATTGTAATCTATCTGTTATTTCTAAAAAGAGATATAGAATATCCTGAACTCTTGATAATATTACAGCTGGTGGTTTTTGTTTGTTTGTTTGTTTAAGTGATTCTTTAAGGCTTTATGCTATTTGTTTTTTCTCCCTCTATCAGGAATTCACTGCCACAGGACCCACCAGAAATGAGTCTGTAAAGTAGTCAAAATATTACCTCAGAAGCGTTTTACTAAATGGTGCTGTTTGTAGTTTCTGTGTTGTCTTTTTTTATTATTATTTTATTTTTTCTAATAAAACAATGGGAACACTAATGGATTCCATGACCAATACTGTTACCTAAATTCTCAAAGGCTCTTTGTTGACTCTAAGGCTACAGAAACACTCTTTTTGATTACTTTAATAGAGCTGAAGTGCACTGCAACATTTAGTGAGTATTAGCTTCCTGGTCTCAAAGGAGAACTTGGTACACTGAGCAGCGTCCTAAATTTGCCCAGTGTTTTTCTACATCATTCTGGTACCTTGAGCTCAGATTCATTTCCATTTGCACAACCTGTCTGTCTTTTCACACTTGGGCCTGCTCCTGGTCTGAGGGAAGGAAAGCTGGCACTGAATGTCAGGAAGTAGACCAGGGGCTGGCTTGAATTTGAACCCTCCTCCATCAGCATGACACAAAACTGGCTTGAGCTGATTCAGCCCCAGTCTAACAAAAATATCCCCAGTAACCAGACAGACGGTCCCCTAGTTTTACTCTCTTATGCCTACATTTATTCTTAGCTGTCTGATGTCATCCTGCCACAAAAATGGGGTCTGCAAGCTACAGACACATCAAATGGGGGGAATCATATACACAACAAATATTTCGAGCAGTACAGGTGTAGCTGAAGTGATCTACACATGAAGCAGACAGTACAGGACAGCGGGGAGGGGAGCAGACACCCTCGCTCGCACTGGCAGAACTACCAACACAGATCTAGCTGCTAAAAGTCAAACACAGAACAAGCAAAAGTACCTTGGACTTAAATCACAACCAAGCACAGGACAGTATTTTCTTTTTCTTCTCTGGGGGATGGAAAACACAGTTTCATAAACTAAACCAACAAAACACCCTAACTGGGTAAAGCAGAAAAAAACCCAACCCCCAAACTAAAAACAAAACCCCCAAACCAAAACTTCCTATCTCACACTGGTAGCTGATGTCCAGCTTTTCTCCATGAAACAAAATATCTAGTTCTTGAGCTATGGAAAACGAACTTTACAGAAGGCACAGCCAAAATAATCACAGGTAAAAGCATACAGGGATGTTCCTCAGTAATGCACAGCGCACAAGGAACTTTGAGGGAAAGGCAAGTTTAAAATTATTTTGTGCTGTTACCTAGCTTTCTTTTTTGCTCTGTAAAGAATGTCAGCACTAAAATTCATTGCTTAAAGAATACTTGCAGGTCAAATTTAGATTAAAACTCACAATTCTTAAAAAAAATTTAAAAATTTCTCATATCATCATACTGATTTTTTAATTTGATTTCTGAAATACCAATGTAAAGTTCCTGTCATACACTCCCACTTGAAACTAGGCAGAGCTCAGTTACCAACATACAAGTCAAATTCAGCAGTTCAGAATCCCTGATCACAGAGCAGAAGTACTTCTAATATGAGGTTTCAATATTAGTTAAATAATTCTCTAAAAAACAACTGTCTTGAGTTTATTAACCATTATTAGTGTCACACTCATACACAGTCATTTTCTCATTGACATCACCATGTCGTGCTGCCATGGTTTCCAAATGTCGAGGGTTTAGCTGCTAATGACGAAACCATAAAGTTTGCAGGTATATGTTACTCCAAACATAAAACCCTCAGCAAAGCAGTTTGACATGGACACACTGAGTTGCCAAGGTGCTCAACCTAACTGAGTAGAGATTAATTCTATTTGGTAAGAAATTTTGGTGTGAACACAGAAAGCAGTATTACTTGCCCTACAAAAATACTGACTTCTGTAGCCAAAAATATTGTGATTGCCTCCATGAAAGTTCTTCCTATTGCCCTGTTCCAGAACACATTTAATATTTATATTAACACAGTATTTAAGAATTTTTGTCATGATTCCCAGTACAAAGAAGAGATATACAAACACGGAATAAAAAGCCAGTTCTTGTCATGGCTGTCCTGAAGTGGAGGTATGACACACTTCATTTGAAGCATCATTTCCTTTGGATTTATTAGTTCTGGTTAATGGAATGTATGTATGTCACAGTTCACACTATATACTAAATAAGGTTAAATATGAAAAAAAAATAAAAAAGTCATTACAAGAGTGGAATATAACATAGTAAGTAATAATAAATCATATTTCAAGACTTTTTATTACTAAAGATCTTTCCTAACTCTTATACCATCTTATATGGCTTAGGAAAGGTAAGGAAACTAGTCCACCCATAATCCCCAAGAACAACTAAACCCTGAAGAGTTTACTGGTTACATTTTCCTTCTTTATTCCTTTGTTTAAGGGTCACTCACCCATTTCCTCTCAGTCTAGTTTATATTACTATTCAATGTAGATGTGTCACAAAAGGTATCTTCCACTTCCAGCCTTTGACTAAGCCTATTGCTTCTGGCTTAAATATCATCCCAGCTCCTCACAACATTTTCAAGAGTATTAAAAGTCACAGAGCAGTTATCAGTACTAATACATCTCAAATTCACAATCTTTAGTTTATCTTCATAGAGACCAGAGACAGCTTATTAATTACAGAGCTCCAAACTTGGCATCTAGAGTGCTCTCACCCTTCCCTCACAGCACTTGTCAGTTTTGGGCTCTTGCCATCACCACTATACTATAGAAAATCAGTAAATCAGAATTCATTATCAAATTCAATCAGTTTTCCAAGTGCTTAATTTACCCAAGAAGAATTTGATGGCCTCTAAAATTATTTTCATAATCCTTTTAGCCCATGTTTCACTGTCTCCATGTTGTGTAGTAAAACACAACCTTTTGAAATAGACCTGAAGATTCAGTTCAGATACATAAGGTGTTCCCCAATCCTGCCAATAAAATACACCACTTCTAATTTTACACATGAAACCTTTAAGAAAATTTATGGACAGTATATTATGCAAGATCAGCTGTGATTAACTGTCTTCCCTTTTGGCATGGATCACTCCAAAAGACTACTGAAAATGTACTTGCATTTTCATAAACTGTATGAATATTTCTTCATATTTCATAACCTTGATTTTTATATTCTTCCCTTTATATCAGCAAGTACATCTCATGATCAGAGTATATCACATGCAGATAAGTGCATTAAACAGCAGCTGAGTGTAAGTAATAAGTTCTTATCTAAAACAAGAGTTGTATTGTATTTGGTGGCTGTCTTTTTTACTGTTTTTCCTAATAGCTAACACCAGCCAGCTCACACTGATGTGAACCACTGAAGCATCAGTTCTGTACTTTGATAACTATCCTTTTCCACTCAGCAATTGCTATGCACATCCTTACTGTTAAAGTCAGATTGGTGTTGAGCCACTGTACATAATACAGTCAAATCAGAAAAACATGGAGATTTCTTGACCATTCCGGCTCTGTGTTGCTGCCTGCCAGCATCGGTACCTACAGAAAACCATTAAGGTTAGCCTGAAATGTTAAATGTATACACATCTATATATATGGCCTAGTCATATGAGCTTTAATGCATGTGGCTGAGCCATTTTTCCCATCATTTGAATCTCCTGAGGTTATGGGAACTAACCTGACACTGTTTAAAAGCAGCTCATGTCAGTCAATCAGTTTATCTCAAGAGACAGCTGTAAAACTTGATTTGGATTCAACAAATATTGTATGCCATGTGGAAAGATGCCTAAAAATCAGCTAGAATAGGCTACTTAATTAAAGCCATATGTTCCCATCAGTTACGCACTGAACACGGAAGCAGCTGGTCGCAAGTTATACAACTTACATGAGAAGAGCTAGTAAACCCTTTATGTGGGAAATTAGTGTCTAGATGGCATACTGACGATGCTGTTTGGTACCCTTTGATACCTAGATGTACTTCATCCAGGTTCAATGTTGTATTGTACTTCAATGCTTACAAAAATATTTAAAACTTCTATAAGTGCAAGAAGAAAACAGTAAGTCTCAGAATTTTTTGTAAGGCAGTATAGATCATTCACAAATTCATATTAAAAAGAGCACTAACAGCTCAAATTACCTGCAGTAGTTTAATCAGTAGTTAGACTGATGACAGAGTAGCTGGAATTTAAACACATAATTCTTTAAGGATTCTATGGGACCATGTATTTTTATCAGATCTATAAAATCAGCAAGACTTTGATCATGAGCCTCAAAACTTCCCAATCCGATCCATGTAACCAGAAAAAAAAAAACCTGACTGAGAGCTAACTACTTATGACGTGGTAGTGACTGGTAATTAGTTAACACTATAATTCCTATTGGCAGATACTTGCCAAAGGTAATAAAAAAAAAAAAAAAAAAAAAGTAGACTATAGTTTTACTTGCAGTCTGGGTCTTTGTAATTCAGTCACTATATAAAGATGTCATGTCACTGCAAATTTAAAAACACAGTTAAAAAAAAGCACCTTGGTTAGGTGAAGGGACAAGCCTTTAGTTCATTAGAAAGCCTGAGTGGGAAAAAAGTTCCCTGACTTTTCTAGGAAACATTGACTTCATCTGGCTGACTTTGTGAGAGCTAAATAGAGGTACACCACAGAAAACAGAACTGTGCTTACATATTTTTGGGTTTTTTTTTTTTCCCAATATATACAATATGGTTCAAACAGAGAATTGTTGGGAAAAACCCTTAAAAACCCAGGGAAGTTCTGTATGATTCTCAAA
Source organism: Falco cherrug (assembly GCF_023634085.1). NCBI lineage: Eukaryota > Metazoa > Chordata > Aves > Falconiformes > Falconidae > Falco > Falco cherrug. The sequence goes on from NC_073700.1 coordinate 81,701,380, forward strand.
GGCATGTGTTTGCAAGCAGTAGCTTATACAGGGCCTAAGAAAACAGTGCAAATTCATGAGTAAGTTTCATGATTAAATTATACAGCATCTTACCCTTTGTGGCATAAAAGTGCCAGTGTCCAGGAAGGCTGCTGTTTGACCCATACTTGGGCAAACAAGCCCTGGTTCTCCGTTCCATCAAGCTTTTGGGCCACTCACTTTCAAGGGTGGTAATGACTGAACAAAGCAGAACATAAGGTTTCAACGAACTGGTTAGAAAACCCATCTGGAAAGGGACGTATTGACTCTTTCCTCTGTCTGATGGGGCCACAAACTGAAGATATTTCAGTCCTTTAGCCTACAGATTATATGAATAATATTACATAATAATGCTGTTCTTGGCAAGTGTGATAATGATGTTACGTATTTATCTAGAAGACAAACTTTCATTCCTGATCTAAAACAGGACAAACTATGTACAATTTCATCAGCAGCTTTTGCACGTAAGACGACGGTGCCTTCGTAGTCAAATGTTTCTGTTATTAAATTTGCTGAATACCAAAAAGATTAAGATGTGCATTGCTCTGGGAACAGCATTGGGACTAAAAGAGTTATAGACCTATTAACTATTTCAGTAAAATTGTACTAACATAAGACATCTTTATATACCAACTGATTTACAAAGAGCTGCATTGCAAGTAAAACTATAGGTTTTTTTCTTTTTCATATTTTTTTCCATTGCCACTACCATGCATTTTGCATCCATTTGAGACACCAGCTACTAGTTTGACCTTGGAGTCCTGTAGCAATTACATCACGTCAACTAACAGTACCGATTTTTGTTTTGTCTACTGAGAGCTGTATCAGAAAAGGAAGTGTAATAAAACTTAACCGAAGGTAGGAATCCCGAATGTATTTGGTGTTTCTAACTGGTTAGCTGCTCAGTATATATGTGTGAACATATCCAAGTTTGCAGAAAATGCAGATTTTTGCAGCCATTCAGGGGGACTTTATATTCCACCCACAAGGAGTAAATGTCTATACATTGCCAAGAAGAATACATGGCCCGGTATGTAATCTCCTAGCTTGACCTGACCAGCCAAGCTACATAATACATCTGGGAGCTAGAGATTCCTCAACAGCACTTTCATAACTGTTTGCAGCCTGCATTTGAAAATTTATGCAAATTAATGGCAGGCAGGAGTTTCCAGAAAGTCACCTCTTAAGGAATTATCAATTGCCCAGTCTGCTTCTATCCACCCAAATACAAGAAATCTGTGCTATTTTACATGTGTTTTACATTTAGAAACCTTATTATTTTAGTCTAACTTGAAAAAACATCTTTTAACTGCAAAGCATAGTTGTTCTTGGCAGCTGACCATAAATCATCAGAACAAGGCAATCAATAAATATACATGTTAAAACTCAATGACTGTAGCCATCAAAACAGTCATTGGAATATTTATACTCTGTGAAACAAGGGAATTATAGAAGCTGTCACTCTTCTTGACAGAAAAAAGACACCATACATGCTGTTTAACTTCAAATATAGTTAAAGAGAAATGGTACACAAAATGACACAGCTCCACGCAGTTGAAGCAGTGAGCCAAGGGTGAGGAAGACCTTATAATTATTCTATGCTGCTTTTCAACTGAATTTCATACATGTACATGCTGGTTTTCTGCAGGACTTTCAATTATTCTTTTTCTCTGAACTAAAAAATTATTCTTGCCATTAACCACATTTCTAAATTGTCATTTGAATCAATTGGGCCTTTTAAACTCAGTAGTCTTTAAATAGCTTCAGTGAAGCCCCATATGGCACATACCAACTCCAATCGCTTTTTGAGTTTTCAAACAGAAGAGGGAGTAAAGGCTGAAGAGATTGACTGAGATGATGTGATCAAGGAGGACATTTAAAGAAAGGAATTTCTTTTAATTGAAGTATTTACTTTGACAATACTTTAGGAACATTATGAACCATCTTATGAAGAAATACGTAATAGGGTTCAAATCAAGCAGGTCAGCTTGTTAAACACCAAATCGCTATATATTTTAGCATTGCAAGAAATAAGAAATTTGCCTACTAGTTTTTGACACAGTTTCTTTTACATAAAAAAATCCTTCTCATAATTGACTGGCAGATAAAATAGAAACTCACAGTATTGTATATCGAAATAAATGTTGCTTAATAAGTACTACAGTCATTGTGAATCTATCATGATAATATTATGCCTTATTTTATACTATGATACAATTAAATCTTATTATTATACTTACTGCAGTATTTTTCAATTCTGTTGCTTTCAAAAGATTTTGCCTCCTTTAAGTTGTGTATCTACCCTGCCATTCAAAGTGTCTTTGTTATACAAGTGCAGCAGTATAGCACTACGTACAGAGTAGCAGCAAACAGCTGTAGGCAGGCAGAGGAACTGAGAAGCCAGAGGAGCTCCAGCAGGCTCCAGCAGGAAGGACTAGCTCTGGCAGCCCCAGCAGCAGCCCACCTGTGTGCTGCTGCTTCCCTTCCTCCTTTCTTTTGGAACAGGAATTCCTGGTATAGTTGAAGTACATGGGAAAGGTCCTGCTGACCCACTTACACAGAGTTCATTATGATTTCCTGTCTGAAGAGGAAATAACATTCAACACTGCCATTCCTAAATAAATAAATAGCATTTCATCCCGAGCTATATTTTTTTTCCCCAGAAACAGTACTATCTCAAATTGAAAGCTGAAGTGATGAAAGTAAGCAGATTGTCTCTCTGATTAATTTGCTTCATTTTTAAATTTCAGTGACTCATGACCAACCTTGATTTGTCTCATTTAAGCTTATATCTTGAGGATCTTTGCTATCTTAACAGGCTGCTGACTATCATATATTCTCTTCTCATTAAGGTACGTTTAGACTGATCAAGTTGTCTTGTCACTGTCCTTTGCAATAAAGCTCTTAAACCTTCTGAACCACTCTTGTTACAGTTTTCTGAACCTTTCTTAAGTCTTTCAACATCCTTTTTGAAATATGGATACCACAGCTGGACAAACTTACCAAGACTGCATCCAGAGCATGCTACCTTTACTCAGTGTTCCCCTCAGAACTTCAAGGATCATACTTGCCTTTCTAGCAACAACTTATCTTCAAGTAGAGTTGCTGCTTTGGGGCATGCAGTCTTCTAACTGTAATTCCCATGCTTCATTTCTAGGTATCTGACAGTGTTAAAACAGAAAACCCTTAATATTTGCTGATAAAAATAGCTATTATCACCCAAGAAATGAGAAGAGAGGGAAGACTGAGGTGGATCCAGATAACACACTTGTTAAATAATTTATTCTTTGAGATTTGTCCTTGAAATTTCCAATATTTGGTATCTGAGAAGCCCTACTAACCTTTCTGACAGGCTGAAGTGTTCACTAATTAATGACAGTGAACTTATACATTCTGTGCCCTAGTATTGAGTTAATCACAGTGTTTTGCAATGAGACTGTCTGAAACCATTTTTTGTATTCTGAAAGTTTGTATTTTGCAGGCTGTTCATCTGAAACAATTTTCAGAGGTCTTCCAGAATAAGCCCAGTCCAAAGATTAGAGTACTGGAACAAAAATAAAACGTGGGACTCTGTGTTCTGATGAGAAAGAATGGTAAAAGAGATACTATGAGTTTACAGATGTGAAATGTGCTGATATATCTAAATTAATTTAGACAAAATTGATGCACTCATTTGTGTGGCTGCTTTTAAAGTGGTTAAAGAGTGGTCAAAATTGATTTAGTTTAATTGGGTTAAGCTAAAACTGTTTTAGCCACTTTTAAACTGCTTCAGTGTCCACATAAAGCAGTTGAACCTACTTAGCTAAATGGAATTAGAAACTGATTTTGTTAAGCAGGAACAATTCCTGTCACACAAAAGTGACAGGTAAGTGACAAGAGTTAAAAAGAGAGTGGTGAAGATGAGGTAACAATAAATGAGCATTACAAAATAAAGGAATGAACTATGAAGGAAAAAGTGAAGGGCTGAATACAAATGAAGATAGAATAGATAGATGGATAAAATAGAGAAGACGACTGAACACACGTGGGAAAAGGGCAGCTGTTTGGCTTTAAACTTCCTACAGAACAAACAAGAACAGAACCAGTGAAGACAAAATAAGGATTTTATAAATCATGCTTCTAAGAACAACCATCTATGACTTGGTCTGGCAAAGCTGCTATAGATGAGTAGAGCTTCTAATTTGGCACTAAGAGTAGAAATTTGTTCATTCTTGCCATGTACCATCTCAATGAACTATTGTAAGAAAACATGCTTATTATGATCTTTTGCTAAGATGCCAGGTGGTAGCACTTAAAACCTCTTGCTATGGGAGTAGAAAAGGGATTTATTTTCATTATTCATGAGAGCCATTTTTAAGGGATAACTAGTAATATGGATGTTGTTGTGAATCAAGTGACATCAAGTGTACTTACTTCTGGGGTTACAAAATGAAATGAGGTGAGGTAGTTACTTAAATCTTTGACAACTGCTTATGAAATGCAGGTATACTGGGGCAACAAAAGTTACAAGAACCCACGTTCATTAGCCTCATTATTTTTTAATGCTTTATTTCTGTAGACACATATTGGTGCCATACAGGCAAAACTGTGATACCTAATATTGTGCACACCAGATTAGAGTGCTGCTTTGCATTGTAAACTTCATTTTAAAATTTCATCTGACAATTTGGAAATATTGATCCTCCTGATTATTTGCTTTTCATGTTATTTTCTGGCATGGACATTTTTTCTCCCCTGAACTTAGGGGGGGTAGGGCGTGGAGAAAAGAAAGAAACCTCAACCAATCAACCAAAACCACTCCCACAACACCATGAAAAGAATTTGGCAGTGGTAGCATGAAATTTTCAGAATTAAATGTTAAATTTAGATAGATAAATCTGACTAGACTGAAGTGGCCCAGAGCTTTTCAGAAGTCCTGAAAAGGAAAATTTCCTCCTGAGACACTAGTAGCTCTCTCATTCAAACACATGAAGTTTGGTTGAGTAACAAGTCTGAAAATAAGATTTTGAAAATACAACAATAACCCATAACTATGTCTTCATTTTATCTCCAAAAGCTGCCTAGCCTAGAAATTAAAAAATACCAAATACAATATTCCTTCTTGCCTCATCAAGAAATATTTGAAGGAATATATTTTCTTTAGATTTTGAAGATATTGTGACACTAGAAGGAATATATGGCTATATATTACATAAAAAAGTAAATAAGATTTTAGGTCAAAATTTATAACTATAGGCATTTTTTTCTCGTAATGTCTGGACTTAACTAAAGAAAGAACGGGGTTAAAATGTATGTCAATTAAGCTATAAACGCAGAGGAAAAAGATGCAATGAAGAAAAAGTCAGCGATGCTGTGGCTGTGCATCCCTAAGCTATCTCTGATCCAATCTGTTATGCACACAGGATTAACGTGAAGAAGGTGGCTCCGATTCTGAGCTCGTGCTCAGACAGAATGATGTATATCTTTACCCATGTAATGGAAAATCCACAGCACCGATTACTTGTAGGTGATCAAAGCACAAGAATAGCATCACTATTTTCTCTGTACATAATTTTATAAATTCAAAGCATGTAAAGAAAGTTATGGTAGAAAAAGAATTGTATTCCACACATGGGGAATGGACTTAAGGGCTCAAGATGAAAGTCAAGAAAGACAGTGTTCCCTTCTACATAAAATTTGTCTAAAATTCCACAGATCTGACTCTTTCTTCGTTCTACCCATGGCTTCCTGAATAGCCTCTGAAAAGTCATTTTAGCTATGAATAAAACAGATATAATGAAATCTGCTTCTTTTCCAAGTGCTCTGAGGTTGGGAATTTGCTGAAAAGTACTACTTAGTAAGGGCTATTGTCTGTAGTGCCTAGAAATCTGTAGTATCTAGAAACTAACAGGCAGGTGACCCCCTACCTCATCTTCCCTCTCTACTGTGGGTGTCACAGCCCTTAACTGAACTCAGGTGTCAATATCGTCACAGGGTCAGATCACCCAGGATGTTAATTTGGAGTCTGTGCTCTATCTCCAAAACCAGCTTAAGTAACAGGGAGAGATTCTACCAGTCAAACTTTATTCTCTGCTAAAGCAGAGATGAAATAGCAGTTCATACCTTTCCTCCCTTTCTCTTCAATCAGTGAAGAAATTCATACACTGTGTCGATTTTTTAGTATGTTTTTGCCCTTCAAAGCCACAATAAAAGGTAACAGACTGCAATTTTGTAAGCATCTGTCTGCTTGTCTGCATGTTTCTTTGGTAGCTAACATACAGTTTAGATAAATTTTGCCTTTAAAAAAACAAACAAACTAACACTCTTGGGTTCTTTTCACCCATGAGAAGGGAAATCACCATAAACTCAAACATAAGGAGATCATATGTCTAACAAAGGAGAAAATTTCAGTATCTTTTTCCATGCATTTTGTCTGGGTGATGGATTAAGTTACATTGCAAGATTCAGCTTCAAACATTAACTCATACAATTAGCCAGACATAATTAGACAGTCAAGTCAGAGAGTATTAGTCGTCATTCACTGAGCTTTTTCATCTTATGACCTGCACAGATTTCCATAAGGTGAAGGCCAAAATGGACTATAGCATTTTTATTTGACTAGCATTTATGAATTCATGTATCATTATATAAATATTACCTTTGATTGAGATCTCATTAAAGGTCTCTCTATCTCATATGAAAATGTCAATAACACTCCTAAGAAGGGAAATGCCATTTAACTAAGGCTGTGCTTATAAATCTAATAACTTCAAAAATGATCATAGAAAATGACTTTTTTTCTCATTAAACCCCTGTTGTTTAGTTTTTTGCCTTAAAAAAATGCTGAACTTTATTCAGAGATATTTTGCAATGAAAGCAGAAAATAGCAGTATTTGAAATGATAGCAATCTTCCTGAACTGCAGAACCATCAAAGGACTCTCCTGCCACTATGTTTCTTTTTGGCTTAACACAGCATTTTTTCTAAACGTTGGCAGAGCCTTTCCTCCTCTCAGTCTCCTCACTTACTTGGCGTAAAAAGTGAAAGAACAAAAGAAGTAGGATCACCACAGTGAAACTCATTGATATCAAGAGAGGCAAGTATAAACCCAGAGTCCAAAAGCAAATTATTTTTAATATTAGCCAACTTCTACCCAGGCATCAGTGCTTGTTGCTGGGTATATTCACTTCCCCAAAGATTCTCCAACCACTGCTCTTTGGGAAGTAGGGGTGCTTCCTTCCCTGCAACCCTAGCATAAGTGAACGTGGTTGGATATTTCGCATCAGTGATAAATCAATGATAAATTGATAAATTGATAAATTGACACAGTGATAAATCTGTGTCAGGTCACAGACAACCTTTTCAAACAAAGAAACATGTCAATGAACGTCTGATATCACCCCCTTTAACATGGAGTTTGCCTAAGAAGGAAAAATGGTAAAAGGAGCTCTTAGGCACCAGCTATGGGATTTTACAGATGCAAGGCAGCAGACCTTTTACCTGCTACTCTCTAAGGGAACCAAAATGCTGCAGGAACCTAAATAAGCCCTGTAGGGGTCAGAATTGACTTCCCAGGCTGTGTGTTTTACAGAATGTTTCTTCCCTTCGACCAAGATTGGTGGGGCTGGATCTATGTAATCTGTTGCACCTTTCTATTCCCAAGTACCAGACGTATAGAGGTCCACAGAATTCCAATTTGCATCTATTTCTTCAGACAACACCAAGACTTCTGCTATTTATTTCCTTTAGCATTCTGGATTACCTGATTTGTTTGAATGGATACACACCTAAGAAAGAAGTAATGTAGTAACATGCAATACCTATGGATTAAGTACCTTTTTAAACATGGGAAAAATCTGGCAAAGAATTTTTAGGGCAACAGCTCTAGACAGCAACTATAAACAGCTAATGCCATGATCAACTCCAAAGTGACTGGTGCCAATCCTGATGCTTCTCTTGTATCATGAGTTATAAGATATAACATTGTGAGTTACAGAGTACAGGGAAAAGGAAAACACGAAAAGCCAGAGCAGGAAAGTAAGGAGAGCATATGTGAATGCCCTAGAGAATCCAGCAGCTGAAGAGCTTTTCCTTCATCACTGTAGAGACCAGAATGGCTGCGTGAACAGTCTTTCCACAGCAGCAGTACTGCAGGTATATGCCAAGGACAGCCCTCTAGGCTGGAACCTCATTACCAGGATAGTACCAGAGCCTATCATGGAAAGGGTGCCCTGTTTACACTACATGGTTACTGAAGAGTGTGTATGTGGCTTGGTGGTGCTAAACCAAGGTGCAGGTGCAAGTGGTGCATACCCTACCATAGTGTACTGTGCAATAAGTGTTGATGTGATTGCACAGCTCTTGGTGGGAGCATCCTCCACAGTAAGACTGCCTAGCAGGATGCACTGGAAAGCACTGACTACAAGGTGTGGTCCTACGTCTTTCATTCTGGTGTGCCACGCCAGCCCAGTGACACCACCAGTAGTTACACAAAACAAGAGCATAAGTACAAAAATTTTGACCCATTCTTTGTTGTGTGATAAGCCTAAGTACTCTTGGGATTGTCACAGAAACAAAGAATATGCTGTTTTACCCTCATAACTCAAGTTTATATGAAGAAACTGTAAAACCACAAGCAGTGAATAGAGAGTTCCTTGGCTATGTGTCTGTAAAGGCTCTTTAGTACAAATTGTTCCAGTAAGGACACAGAATAACTTATGTTCAGTAATTTGCCTCTAGTTCCACCTGATTCGGATGATAACATAAGACTAAGTGTTTCTTGGCTAAATCCACCCACTTTCAGTTTAGTTAAATCATGTTCCTTTTGGGACTTTGCCATAAAAATGTAGAAAACATGCAGATCTGGTGATATAAATAATATTTTTGTACCACTGGAATCTCAAAAGCTATCACGTCTCTAGATAAGTAAATAAAACTAAATGGCAGACGACTCTAGCTCTCTGAGATTTTTAGATATTTCCGCCATATTTCCTCCCTGTATAACATACATCATAAAATCAATAGTGCATATAATTTAAATGGCTGGTATACCATTGTTACTTTCATGTGTTTTGTGACATGAACTCTTCTCAGATATATGCAAATCTCTTAAAACTAAAAACTTCTTCCTAAATAATATTTGCCGGATTATTTTTTTTTTAAAAAGAATCTCTCTGCTACCTGGGCTTAATATTGAGTGCAGATGCATACTGTACATATGACTGTATGGCTGATGCCAAAACAAAAATTTAACATCCAGTTCCTTTTTAAATCTGCAGAAGTGCCCACTTTAAATCTCAGAATTCTATGTTTATTTCTCTTCTTTATCCCTTTGTCTGTGGCCAGAATGCTTTTCTTGCTCTATTTTTGATTTATCTTTCTCCCTCATAGCATCAAGAAGACAACAGCTATGACTACATAACACACGCTAAAAGCATCATACCGTATTCATCATTCACCCAAAAGATTGATACCTTAGATGAATCTTCTACTTTTAACAGAAATTTTCAATGTAGTCAATGGGTGGACTGTTCTAAACCAAGCCAATTAGAATCAGAAGCCAGAGGAAAAAAATTCCAATGCTTACCACATTCTCATTTGCTAACCAATAAATAATTTAAGCAATTAATTAATTAGAATTTGTTTCTTAAATGTTTGCAATTAAATATCTATACATTTAATTTGATATAAAATTGATCTCCCTCTTTGTTACCTGTAATAGATTGGTTTTTATACTGTGTTCTCAGAAATAACTGGACTTCATGTCCTCAATGGGCACTTGAGTCTGCATGATCATGGTTTCTTTGGCCACTTTCAGCTACAGACAGGCAGTCTGGGAAGACCCAGTAGGTCTCTGGTAGACCTGTGAAGGCAAAATTCTGAGACAGGTTCTTTAATGGCATGGGAAAAACATAAATGATATTGCCAGGGAGAAGCTGTTAAAGCAACTCATTTACATAAACTTGCTTACACATATCAGGATTAACTCTGATGTGAAAACACCATGATTACAATTTATATCTAAGCTATTTTTCACATGTTTTACATGTGTACACAGAGACTCAAGTTTTATAGCTTAGCCAGGTTAAAGTATCAGCATACACTCACCACACCTTTTGTTCTGTACAGCTTGTACATTTCATAAATTCCCTTTCCAGATGAAATTTACCTCTGTTGCTAGCCTCACTTCTTCTAAATCTCGGTCTTTTTTCTTCAAGTCATTTTATCAGTCCTCTAAGCTTCTTTCTACTTTAAGCTCACCAGGAGTCTTATGACCAGCCTTAACGCTTATTCACCTTACTCTTGACTTCCATATAAAGTGTTGTTGGCATCCACCTTTCCTCAACATATTCTTGTCATCACTAACAAGCAGAATTACAAAATCAAGACAAGGACTAAAATTTCAATTTCATTTGAATAGAGATGTTTCTCAGTCTGTGTGCAAAAAACCCACATAATATTTTCCTGATATCCTTGACATTTCTTTTAAGAACAACTAAGTATAACAGCATTAACAAGATGAACATACATCACAATTACATTATGATAATATGAATGAAATACTATAATGAAATCCTAATCATTACTTAGTATATTAGAAATTTCATATGGAGAAAATAATAACTTACATATATAATGAATAATATTGTACTACGACTAATACAGTTTTAAGTTAATTACACACTGTGTAGCTGATTTAGTTGTATTTAGCTAAGGAGCTGTTCTGTGCACACTGCAGATTAATTATGTCTTTAGGCACATACTCTCATTTATAACTGTCACTTGCGACAGTAGCTGTTGGCTAGGCTGCTTTGTAGACCCTTCCTTTATGAAAACAAATAGCTCTCCTCCAAAAAAAAACCCCAACAAAACCAAGAAAAGCCCCACCCCCACCGCCATTAAAATCCCTGAATAAACAAGACTCAGAATCTCTACTACCTAATGCAAGCAAAGACAAAATATTGAGGACTGAAAGTTTCATTTTACTGCACTTCTGCCCATAAAATATCCTTTACGGTATCTGCTTAGTAAAGTTATAATGCCTCATTGCACTTTATTTAATACAACTATCAATCATGAAATTTAACATACATCCTCACAATTCTATAAACTGTTCGATTTTCAAAATCCCTTATGAATGAAGGAGAAGGATTTAGGTAACTGCCTAAGACTCTCCCAATGATTCTTCTTAGAAGTTTTTACTGAATATAGGAAACAAGTCACTTTCTAGCCTTTGATTTCACACCAGAAGAATAATTTTACATGGCAGGAATGGGTAATAAGTGATAGCTTAATAAGTGCATGAGCTACTCATAAATCTAGAGCAAGTCTGGTTTTGTTCAAGGTATTCTCCATTGTTCTAACCTCATTATGAACAGTTAGATGCAAGAGAGCTTCAAATCCGTAAAATGCAGGAAAAAAAAAAAAAAATCTATGTGGGAAGATAGGAGGGGAAGAAGTTAGGTGAAAGTTAAACACACTATACTACTGTATGACTTTTTCAGGTTTATTGCATAACTGTCGGAGCGTCAATGACATTTTAAAGCAAATCTCGTAACCATCCCCACTTCCTGTGATTCTGTTTGAAGCGAGGACTAGTACATCTCAGGCAGATACCTTTGGGAGGAAGCGCAGTTAGTGTGGCTGCTGTGCTCCTCCCATAACGTGGGGGGACACAGGCCAAACCAGTGACCAGTCTTCTAGGTCACTTTAGGACAAGCATGTGCCAGGAGAGTTCATCGCAGGGAAACAGACTACATCCAGTTTGAATTAAGGCTCCCAAACTGCGTGTTTTGTAGACAGAAGGGACTCAGCATCAATTGCTACACTCCTACTGAGCCAAATTACTTGCTAATTTAAATATAGCCCACAGAACTGTATTTTCACTGATCCTGACAAAAACCCGCAGTGAATTCAGCAGACCAGTATTCTCACTGCATTATAAGGGAAATCACACACACAATTCTCAATCAGTCTATATAACATACATGTATATTTTCAGGAAGTTCCAGCACACATTCACATTTTAGCATTATAACTGCAATAAATAAATAGCCAAACAAACAGTAGGAATAATCTAAATCCTTTGAATTTCTTTGTACTTATATAAAGCACAAGAAATGGTACCTAAGAAAACAATCATTTTTTGTGGTAGTTAAGTTTCATTAAGTAGTAGAGTAAGCTATGAACATACCTTTACACGTCACATGTAGTACAGGGCAGCTCTCTTACCAGCATACCCAGATACACCTTATGGATAGTAGAAGGTTATGATGACAAGAGGGATTTACAAGGTAAACTAAATCCACAGTGGTAGAAGGAAACTAGCTAGCAGGAAACACCACCAGCAGTGTTGCAATAAAGATATTACCAACCCTAAGGCTAAGTATTTCTAGTTATGGAATTCACCTTCTCCATGCTCAGGGAAACATCATCACACAGCAGCAAGGGGAAACCTTCAGAGACGCTCCTATAGCTCCTTATCTATGAATTATTCTACAGAGCCAGATTTCCATGGCATGTAGTATATGTATGTGGCTTTCTGGCATACAAAACAAATAACCACCTGCAACAAAAAAACCTGTATTATCCCCTGCACCACTCCTATTTGCCATAGGATCTAAAATTTCTGCAGAAGAATTTCAATAGCAACAAAAGCTGAAAAAAGTAAAAATAGTTTAAACATGCAAAGAGCAAAAGCCTATAAAAATAACTAATTTGTAAAAGAATAGCAATGTTTGGAGATTAAACAAGATAACTATAAATTGAACTACCAGTAACTTTTGAAGACGACAGTATTTTAAATCTGGGATTGAAGCTGTTCTGAACATAATCCTGAAAGAGAGCAGAATTCTCTCCACAGACAGAGCAACCACTTCTACAGATTTGGCTAGAAGACTGAGGTTATGATATACCCAACATCAACACAGATATATTTACATTCATACATAGATGAATTGTTCATTCTCTTAACCCTTTTTGCAGGAAAAAAAGTGATTTGGATTAGAGAGTAATAATATTGTTTATTATGAAGTGTTCTGTCCCTCACTGGCACAGAAATAAAGCAATATATTACAGTATTCCATTAGCACATTCAAAGTGATGATTAGGATTCACAAAATCACTTAAGCATGTGCTTATATTCATATTAGTTCAGGAAACTAATAAACATGATTTTTAGTTATGTATACCCACAAATCTCACTCAAATAATGAAATAGCTTACACTAAATGCCTAGAATTCAACATGTGCATTTGTCCAGTCATACTAATGAAACTGTAGAAAATGGTTAAAAAATTAACCAAGTATTTAAATGCTTCACTAGATCAGGAAATTTTAAACACATACTCAAATGCCACATTAAATTAGTGTTAAGTTGTGCATGAGCTTAAATTCTGCATTGAATCAGGGACTAAATAGCAAACGTCCTTAGAATATTTTTCTACAGGGGAAAAAAATAATTCCTTTTAACCACCATAAACAGCAAAATGCTATGGGGCCTTGAAATTTCAAAATGTGTGGCTACCACGAACTAAAATTAATTCCATTTTGTAAATGATATATACTCTAATAAACTACATTTAAAAAAAGAGAAATAATTATACTGTGAAATAACATAGATTAAATAAAAGATGATGAGATTACACTGCCAGTTAGAGGAACAACCCTACATAGACTCTGCTATTTGTGACTAAAAATTCTGACAGCCAAAGTTTCTAGTGATGCTAATGAAATATCCTTTAACAAGAAAAGCCAAAAATATGGCTTCTATGTAAGATTTTTCTAACAGGTTTTTGGATTTTTTTCTTTTTTTCAGTTTTGCAAAAGTAAAATAAAAAGAACTAAGGAGATATAATGGAAGTGGAGTTTGATGACTTAGAGTATAGCGATGGGGAAGCAGACCCATAACAAGTTCAAATTTATGATTATGAGAATTAAGCAGTCATATTTTTCCCCACTGGCAGAATAAGAGGCTCTTAGTGACTGGTTAAGGCTGAATGATATTAAATCATGACCGTGCAAATATATATTTGATAGTGCATTTTGATAGTAACATATTAAGTGTCATAAAAGTACACTTGTCTTTGTCGTAGACCTTTACTACTTTGTGATAATAATTTTGCAGAAAACACAGCCTGACTGTAGTATTAAAGAAGTTTCCCCTCTACCTGATAACTGACTGGGGTCTTTTTTATTAAACCAGCATATAATACTGACTTGTGTCTCAAAGAACTTACAGAACATTTCTTCCAGGCACATTCATATAACTTATTGCCTTAACTAAATACACTTGCAAAAAATATTTTTGTTGTAGATCATACAAGTGAGAATATCATCATATTGCTATGATATCAATTATCATGTAGTAAAGACTGAACGAAAGCCTGAGGTGTTCTACTTGCATAAGTTCTGTTTTAGCATTAAAATTATGTACATATTGATGTTAGATAAGTCATTTATAGTAGTGGAACTTTCTGAATTGCCACGTACAAGTTAATCAACTGGACAAAAACAACAGATGGAACAGGACTCTGGATATCACAGTTCTCTTCCAGGTTACTATCTTAATTATTGTCCTAGAGCATTCCACTATTTTTTTCAAATCAATATGTTCTTGTGTATGTGTTTGCACAGGTATTCAAAGTTTCAGCTGAAAGGATGTTAGCAGATTCTGATTTAAATCCTGTCTCAGTAACTAGACAGATCTGATGTTTTCACATCTTAAGTATCTTGTACAAGTGAAATAGTCTGAGTAAGATTAGCTATAGCTTTAAGCTGGCTAAGGAGCTTGATTCTGTTGATGATTCTTTAGGATATGTATGCAGAAGAGCACCAATAGTAAAGATCCCAAGCAGGGGGCCTAAAGCATGCACTCAGCTGATCAGCCTAGACCAGGAAGGAGCAATTCTGGGTCTACAAAGAGTGTAAGCCTCTGAGGGACTCTACTGTTATCCTCAGAGAGAGCATTACTTTTGCAGTCCTTCTGGCCAGATTAGGCAATCCACCCAAGTGTGAACAGAGTAAATATGTATTTTTTTTACCTATGTAACAGATACATAACTTGGTAAAAAAAATAAGTTAGTTTAAAATTTGGATGGAATTTAAAATTTAAATTTAAAATTTGGATGGAATGCCCAAGAGGAACGAAATTGAGGTGAAAATCAGAGAGTTACCTAAACAGTCACTTATAAAGAACATTTCTAGTTAAATGCAAGGATATACAACAGCTGCTAGTACAGTCCTTTATAGGCGCTATCTGTAAATACCGATCATTACTATAGTATTTGGTTTGGTCTTACACCTCGAATACTGCACTGACACCAATGAGACCTGTTTTCATTTCAGACTGGTATCTATCATTTTTACATAGGGAAGTTTGCACTATTCCACACTTTAAATTTTAAGGCAAATTATGCTACCTATCTTGGTAATATTTCTTTCTATACAAACTTGTACTAAAAGACAATACAGCTGTTTACAAGATCAGTTTATATGCTCAAACACTCTTAATTACAGAGCTGCAAGGGACTTGGTAGCATATACTCTGTAACATCCTATGCAGTTACAAAAAAATCAGATGATAGTTAAACAGTGTTATTATTAGTTTATCTCCTATTAACATCAGGTAAATTTACTATTTATTTAAAAGAAAAAGAAAGAAAACAAAGGAAGAAAATGTTTATGGTAAAATATTTTCAGTACTGATTCATGTTGACCTAATTTTGGCTCCATAAAGGCTTTAAACTAATTCAGTAGCAGAACAGTAAATTCAAAATTATGCTTGTTTCTGGAAAACCTACTTTAGGACTCTCATCTTAACAGCAATGGAAATCTATTCATAATTTTTTTCAGCATTATTACTCACAAAATGGAAAACAATACAAAGTGCTATGAGTAACTATAAAGGAAGTCAATGCCAGATAGCTGAATTTTTTGGTTTAAACATTTTCAGTCTTTTTGAGGTCAGTCGTCATCGGCATACTATTATTTTTCAATAATATTTTCAAGTTTTTTTGCATAAGTGTACATGATCAAGGTCTAGCAAAGTTGGCTTCTGTGGAATGATGCTTGGTACTCAGCTGACTACCTTTGTGTCTTTGGGTTGGCCAACAGCTATTTGCCTCAGTGAAGGGTGAGCCTCTGAAGTAAAGTACTCACCTATCTTTAGGAATAAGAACTGTTCATTGTGAGACATCCAGTAGCAATGAGATTTTTTAAAAAGGACTCCATTATTGGTTTTGCCTGATTTCTCTGGGGGTTTTTGTTTGGGTTTTTTTTGTTGTGGTTTTGTAACCTTCAGTGAATGTGTGGCAGTTACAGCACTGCCAGCAGTCCCAAATTTAGTAAATCAGGATAATTTGGCTAATTTTCCAGGAACTTTTATTGAATAATCCACGTGCAAATCAGTTACAAAAAATGATTTTTACAAAAGTATGAGTGTTTTTCCTATCCTGTATAATCATATCAGTCAATAGACTTTGCCTAGTTTATATTATTTCTGAACTTTTAATCAACTAACTCAAACCCTCAACCTCCACTGTGATTTTGCCTACACAATTCCACTTCCATCCCGCATGTCTATGGCTTGTTCCTAGAATTCCTGTGGTACTCCTGCCCCTCCCAAGTTTTAGAACGTGGTCAAGGTAGACAGAAACACTGATTCATTTCTCCTGAATACCCACCTTGAAGAGAAAGCACAGTAAGCTTAAGCAGCAGACATTTGTTGTGAGCTCTCCTGTTTTTCCTATCCCTAAGTATACAAAATGGCTTCTTCCTCCACCAACACGTTCTTTTCAACCAAGTATTTAGTGAAAGTCGAGGTTCCTAAGGTTTAGTCAAAATGGAACATTTAATGATGCATTCTTTGAGAACGCTTTTATCAAAATACCAGTTTTGTCTCACTTTGAGACAATCATTTGAGAAACACTAAAAATAAGCATTGTAACTTCCCTACATATTTAACATTCTTCAATAACTTCCCCATAAAAGATACATAGCATTGACAGTCTCTCCATTTGAATTGATTATTACGTAACTAAAATTGCTTGACAACTAAGCTACTCTTCCCTAAGCTTAAAGGATTGTTTCTTCACATCTAAGCATTGCACAAATTTTTTGACTGTGTTATTATGTGGTTTGATGTTGGTGCAGATACAAGTTCTTCTCAAGGTAACAGAGACTGTTCTGATGTTGTTTTCTTGTTTCCTGGTTTTATGCGAGGGTTTGCCTCACTGTCTGTTGGTCATTCATCTTCCACATCCTACTTCTCAGGTCTCACTCAGCAAATGAGTATTTCACGATCTTCCATTTTTATCTGGTTTATGTGTACTCAAATTTGGTACCTTTATTGTGTATTTCACGGAATATATGCCCATCCATCTTATAATTGACAATATGTATTTCTGCTTTGTTGGGACTGCAGGACTGTCTGGTGAAAATGGTTTGATCCTGGCAAGATCTGAGATTAGACCTGTGAGGAATCAGTTGTAAAAATAGGGTTTATTTTTAAAGGCTATCTATATCTACTTTATTCCTCTTATTGTTGTCAGTTTTAGTAATGTTGGCATGTAGTCATAAGTATATGGGGTTTTGGTTTAAGGATTTTGTTTTAGGTTTTGGGGTGGAGTTTGTTTTTTTAAAGTTCAAGCATTGAACTGAAAAGTTATTACTGAATTTGTGAAAATATTTCTATATGCTAAGATAACGTGCTGTATAATTGATTAGCAAAGGGTTTTTTTTAATACAGGTCTGGGTTAGACATGGAAAATAGCTAGGATAAAACAAACTAGATATTCAGAAGTACTATAGTACAAAAGCTTATCTGAAGTAACTGTCCACATATACATGTTGACCCACAGTTAATGCTAAGCAGCTGAGTGCTTGAAGTAGCATAAATTATGTTGTTTTATCCATGGGGAAAAGGCTAACCCTGACAATCACCATGAGAAGCTGACATACTTTGTCTACGTACACACTCCCTCTAATACTTTATAACCTCAGGAAGTTGACTAAATGATGTGATGTGACTGAGATTTGATTACTGCAGGAACTGCAGAAACACATCGCAAGCCCACTGTCTAGAAAACAGTCTGTGGTGACACACTAACACTGAACCCTGTCTTTGATGACCACCATGATAATATCAACCTAGTGCATGAAAGTATGACTATTAAAGCAGGTTGTGTAGCTTATGGGGAAAATAACTTTTTTCTTTCTTTCCCAAAATATATCAGTAACTGTTCCTGCCACTGTCTGACAGTTGGCCTGATGTTTCCTGCCTCTATCATGCCTGCTTATTTATCCTTTAATAGTATCAGCTATGTTTGTCCAACTCACTGAATCTGTGCCTTTCCAAGACAAGCTTCCATTTTCAGATGGCCCTACTATATTCTTGAGGAGGTTTTTTGTTTTGGCTTGGGTTTGGGCTTTGGGGGTTTTTTTGTTTTCTTGGGGTTTGTTGTTGTTTGTTTGTTTTTTTGAGGGGAGGCTGTTGGGCTTTTTTAGAGCAAATATGACTTGATTACTTCAATACACATTTTTCTGGAATATTTGGGTTGTTTCAGTGACTCCAGTATTATTGGGAAGCAGATGGAACTTCTCTCCTGGTATCTTGCCACCCTGACAGAATGATGGATGTAAGCACTTGAAAAATCTTTATCTTATTCTACATTGCTCTTAGATGGTTTCTAGCTCCTGCTTTCAAACTGACACACAGCTTGGCTTACGTTTTTTATGGTTCTTCCATGCTTTGTGCTTTCATCAAGTTTAACATTGCACATAGTCATTCAGCTACTACAGCTCACTTTGTTTCTTCTTCCCCTGTACTTATACATGGTATAGTACATATGTACATATCAGAGCTCTAAGACTGGTGTAGAAAAAAACCCCTTTTTTGGCTTGAACATACTAATCAAACTTTTCGTATAAACACTCTAGTGTCAAGAATTCCTTTTAAACTTCATGTATCACTTTCCTTCCAATAGCTAAATTGCCTTCTGATTGCTGCCTATGATAAAATAACTGTATTTGTAGATGAGAAGAGAGCAATGGATGTCATGCTCAATTTCAGTGAGGTTTTGAACACCATCTACCCCAGCATTCTTGTATCTGAGCTGGGATGTTGTGGTTTTGATTGGTGGAAAATAGCTTAAAAAAAAAAAGACTGGCTGGATGAGCTGACTCACAGGCTACAAGAGAAACTTCATGGAGATCTAATAGCAGCCTGCAAGTACCTGTGAGGAGGTTATCATGATAAGAAAGCTAGCCTCTTCACATTGGCACATAACGGGAGGATGTGAGACAAAGAATATAAGTTGAAACAAGAGAGATTCAGATTGAATATAAGGAAAAACATCTCCACCATAACGACAGTAAAGCACCAGAACAGGTTGCTCAGAGAGGTTGTGCCATTGCAACTCTTGGAGGGTTTAAAGACCCTAAAGGATAAAGCCCTGAGCAACGTGATCTGCTCTCATAGCTGACCCTGCTTAGAACAGGAGATTGGACTAACAGTTTCCTGCGATCCCTTCCAACCTGAATTATGGTCCTAAAGCACTAAGAGGCCCATGTCAAGCACAATTTTATTGAGTTTACTCCTCTGGCCTTTCTAAGCATACATTGAGATTGTGTGTTGTCAAGTACAATTCCTGACATACTGTTACAAAATTCATACAGTGGGTTCTATTCATATCGGATTAGAGACTGTGCATATTATTTGGCATCAATCTGTGAGGCAATGCGCAATATATGTAGGCTACCGTTAGTTTTCACAGCTCCTTGGAGAAACAGTAAAAATTAAAAGAGGGTGTAATTCAATTAAATGTATTTTTCTACGTGTAGACAGGAAAAATCACCTATGAAAAACCCAAATGAGATATGAAGTAGAGGTTCTTCTGAATAGTATCTGAAATTAACAATGAACTGCAAGTCAAATATGAATCAAGAAAATCATGCTAATATTAAGAGGGCTAATTTTTCTTAATAAAGGTATCCTCTGCAAGACATAAATTAATTCCTCTTTTCCACTCAGTGCTGATAAGACACCAAATGCAGCATTGTGTCTAATTGGGAGCACTACTGTTCCAGTAAGCCATGAACCAAAGGGAGTAATTGGATTGAATTCTCATGTTTTATTTGAACACAGAAAAAAACGACACATATGATCAGATGTCTAGAAAACATTTTCTGTGACTAAAGGTTGAAGAAATTGGAGATAGAATGGGTACATAACACAAGACTAAGAGATGGTCTGATAGACCTTCTAGTAGGTAATAAGTAGTATAACAGACGAAGGGAATAATTTGTATTCTTTCTCTACTCCATACCAAAAAAAATGAGCTGGGCACAAACTACACCAAGACTACTCAGGTTAGATACGATGAAGACACTTCAGACTAAGGACAACAAAGTAATACAGTAGGTCATCACAGGCAAATTTCCTTTACTGGGAATTCCTAGAGACAAACTGGATAAACATCTGTCAGGAATTAGCCAAGTGCTACTGATGCCACCTTAGGGAAAGGAGAAAATAGTCATCTATTTTTTATGTTTCCAAGAATAACACCATCTATGATATCAATCTTTTTAGTTTCCCTTAACATAACATTAACGGCAGCAGTAGTATTTTTTTGCTATAGACTTAACTCCAGTTACATTCTTGGGTATCAGCAGCTATAAACTGGTGCGCAGCATGGTGGTAGATTGCTGCTTTTCCAGTTCAGTACTTGTCAAAGTTTGTATTAGGCACCAACTGCTAAAAGCAATTTTGCTTTTATGAAATTAGTTTTACTTTAGTTAAAGTTTGAGTACTTTGCCTATTTGATTACACAAAGATTTTTGCCTGGCTTATCAAGAGTTGTTATGAATGCCACCTAATATATGAATTACACAATTTTAGCAAGTCTAAGATCTGATTTCTGATTTTCTCCATTTGCTTTGTCTTATTCACACCAACAAAATTGTAAACCAGGCTTTTTAATGTATTCCCATGCATGACAAATATGGCAGATCTTATTCCTTAAAAAAAGTGATTTTGCAATTTTAGAAGCTTTCCTCAGTGTAATGAATTGTCCACTCCTGGTATAATTTTCTAGTGCTCACATTTCTATTATGTGAAGAATCATTAGTTTTATATTATTAAATTAATTAATTTAAAGTTTCTAACTGAAAACTGAATCTTCTGGTTGTCCATGGAGCCTGGCATATAAAGCAGAGGCTGCTGTTTTCCTGCAGTATTCTACAAGTAGTTTACATTGCCCTTAATAGTATTATGATCTTGCCACTGTATAATTTCAGTTCAAATTTTTTTCTTGAATGCAATTATGTTTTCTTCCCTTAAAAAATGCTAAAGGACTCTTTGAAGCCTAGCACATTCGCAGATGTCCCAGTATCTACTTGGCATTCAATTTCCTGTTTCTGTGCCGTGTCCTTACACATGGTGCTACTCTACATTTTAGAAACCATTTAAATTGCACTTAAAATGAACTTAATTTTGCACTAGTTTTGGTGCATGTACTTTGCACTTATATACTTATATATATTATATATATTAGTTTTAGGTACTAATTTCTGTTATTTCTGTTGCCTCTAGTTGTTCAAAGCAAATGCAGAGAACAACAGAGACTAAAATCCAAACTATACAAGCAAAAAAACCCTTAACAAGAATTTGCTATTACTTAAATATCTTAAACTTGGGGAGACCTGATTAATTGTTTTTTTCAGCATTTTCATATCTTTTAAGGAATAGACTGTCTCTGCATGTTGCCGACAGGCACTATATAAAAATTACTAAATTGCTATTAATATGAAAAAAATTTCATCAATGACTTAAAGCTGAGACAGAAGCTTGTTAATGCTGAAGTGTAGTGATGAAACAAACTAAGCATATATCCTTAATTTCCTTGGGTTTACAATGTTGTATATTGTATTTCTCATTAAAACACTTTTCTGCAGCATTTTGAAATACTGGATTGCAGAATTAGATATCCTGTAAAAGTGGATTTTGATTTTTATTAAAAAGTAATATACATATTCATGTAATGTATGTGGAACAAGTTGATTTCAGAACAGCTAGCGCTAGCTATTGGAGAACATGTTCCCAAGTTAATTAGACTTCATTTGTGTCCGAGTTAAAAATCTTAATGATGAACTATTAAATCTGTGAAATTTGGACTTCATCACAGTCTTCCTTCTGCTTGTGTCTGAAAGCATATCCAAAGCAAAAGGATGAAGAGTCAGACTGGACACCCCTAATTCCCCTCATATACTCAGTGTGGGGAGCAGATATAATGGGAAACCACAGAGAAGCACAAGCCAGAGATGCTGTTCCTAAGACACAAAGACCTTAAACCCTTTTTCCTCATAATTCATTCTAACTGTGAACATACCCATAAGACAGAACCAAGAAGATACTTGTGGGATTTTTTATATTATTGTATTTTATTACTTAAAAGTTCCCTAAATAAATAAAGAATGCCACTGTTCTTTTAAGCATCTCTGATTATGTCAATACTAACAGAAAATGTTACTTAGAGTTCTTATTAAGTTATAAGTTTTGGTTTATATTTTTATAGGACCTTCATAATGGCAATGTAAATTTAGTGCTATGTCTGCTCATAAAGCATTAGGAACAACACAAATATCTTCCTTATAGATGGGAAGGTAGAAGCTCCTGAAAAATAATTCTGGTTTGAATGTGTAGAAGTAAATGTATGTAAATTGCTGTCAGTCATTTATGTATTCATTTCACTAGGAAAACAAAACTATAAATGATCTGTAGCCAACAATGCTTCACTTGAGGACACACAATGCAAATATTTATTCAAAACAGAAAATCACTTAAGGATAAGTATAAGTCTTACCACGCCAATAGAAAAGTAGTTGTTGATGATGTTGTAAGGCACTGGGTCTCCTTTCTCATCTTTATCGTTGGGTATTACTTCGAATTTCCACCTGTCCAGCAAAATCTCTGAGCTGTTCTCAATGTCTTTTAAGATCTTCATCAAATTCTCACCTTCATAACCTAGCAAAACATGAAAACGATTATTTAATCAAGCATAAAAAAAGTTTCATCCCATTTTCATTCTCTGGGGCTGGACTAGATGACCTTTAAAGGTCCCTTCCAACCCAAACTATTCTGTGATTCTGTGACTGGAAACATGAAAACTATGCACATAAGACCTGAAAAGTAGGACTGCGTTTGGAATATTGACAATTTTCCAGCACCTTTCATTAAAAGCAGTACAAGTACAAAGCTGATTTCTGCACTTGGCTAGATTAATGTAAACTTAGATTAATTCTACAGATTTCACTGGGCATCAGACCTATACTGGAGAAAATAATTTGATCTTCAAAACTTTCCAGTCCTTTGAATTTTCCAAACAATTATAGCAGTCATCAAAAAACCTAAGGTTATACTTTACAAAATGTTCTTGCTATGAAATTAATCTTAATATTTAAATTCCTTTGATTTCAAAATGTATGGAAGAAAGACATACAGTAGATTTGTCTGATTAAAGTCTGACAAGAGACTGAAAGGCTAAAAGCTGTCTATTATGTTTTGATTGTTTCAATGTGGTTTAGCATAACAAAACAAAAATTTGAAATGCATAACTGATGACTTATCAGCAGAACTGATATTTTTCCATCTTTCAACAACTTCTTTCTAAGCCTCATTCTGCTCTGTAGAGAGATCTTGCTCTTACTTGCCAAGAAACACATTTTTTTTGTAATTCACTAGTAGTAGTTCATTACACTGTATATGAAACTCAGTGGAAAACCTGTTTACATACTGCTGAGCATACACAACATACAGTACGTGTGTGCATGCATAAAAAGTGTGGGGATTTTACTAAGTGACATTATCAACACTGCATACTATTCAGGCCAAATTACTTTGTAATAGATAACTAAGATCTGTGGATTCATTCCTTTTCAAATTAGAAATAAATTTTCATATTCAAGCAACATATACTTCCTTAGTCGTTAACAGTGTTAGCAAGCAAAGCCATTCAAAGCCTCCTCGCTCTAAACTCATTGCTGAAGTACTTCTTTATGGCTGCATAGTATGTTTTTGTTAGTTTCTCTCAACCACCACAAAACAGCACTACGCACGATTCCCTTTGTCTACATCCTTGAGATCACTCACCAGTAATTTATTTTCTGGAAGCCCTGTTTCCTCTCCCATCTATGGAAGTTCCAGAAAATCTGTGTTACGGCATTGTCTACACCACAAAGCAACTGGGCAAAGAATGCTGGAAGCCAGATTATTTTCATACTGTCTTTTTCTACATTAGTCCAGATGGAATCACTCCAAACAGAAAGTAAATAAATAAGAGTGAATGGAAGGACAGGTCCTGACTAATGTAATCAAACGCTGTCATAATTGACCCTACTTAGAACAGGAGATTGGACTAGCGACTTCCTGTGACCCCTTCCAATCTGAATTATTCTATGACACTATTCTATGAACTGTTCAGAAAGTGAAGCAAGGCAGATTTGCATGGGGGTTTGCTTGTTTTTGCTTGTGGGTTTTTGGTCGGGTTTTTTTAGGGGATGGGGCGTGGTGGTGGCAGTGATAGCGTCTGCTTTTTCTTCCTAAGTCCCTGTGAATAAACAATCGCCAGTCTTGACAGAGAAAATAAAGGAGGTTCTCCAATGGTTTGGCAGAACATGATGGTTAATAAAGAAGTTCTAGAGCACAGAAACTACTGAGAAATTGCTAAAGAGTATCTGGTAACAAGGCAGACATTTGGAAAAGAAACTTACTGTGATGAGACAGAAGTAAGAGATATCCACAAAGGCTGAGAAGTTGCACATAAACAGAAAAGTTCCACATACACATCATCTAAACTGAAACAACCAACTGAGACCTGAAATAGAACTGGCTATGAGCCCATAAACTGACATACTTTCACCAGAAACTGAGTCTTCTTAAGGCTTTCTTCTTTGTGTCTCCTTCAAGCTAGCCTGCAATGCAAATCCTGAATGGAAATAAGTTATTGGAGGAGCTCAGAGTAAGGCTCCACACATCCGGCAAAGGATGCAAAGGGTATTAAAGGTTTGACTTTACGTATATTCTCATTTCAGCATTCTTTGACTTCTCATTTTCTAATAAATATCACCACAGCACTTATTGTCTGGAATCCTCTGTAGAAGAGGGTTGGATCTCTAGATGTAGATCTGTAGAAGAGGATTGGATCAAAGAAACTACTCTGAAGCTGAACCACATTTTTTCATTTAATATTAATGAATATTAAAAAAGGGGAAACCACTCCAAACCCATTATTAGCTGTTTTCAGTAACCCTTTCAGAACAGCCCCAATTAAAATCCATTTAATAATACTCCTTTCATAAGGTATTGATCAAAGAAATAAATGTAATACAGATGGTAAAAAGGCAACCAAATAGCTACATACTAATCTCATTGCACTTTTGAGCCTTGTCCTTGTTGGTGTCAGCAGAAACTACAAAGTATGAGGAATGATTATAACCTTTAATATCTATAAAATTGTTCATACAACATTTACAGACAGCTAATTCCAAAAAGAGGAAAGGTGATAACAGTTCTTTACATACATCATAAAAAAGAAATCCAAACGTGGAGAGTAGACTTTGATGCAAAAGTGTTTGGTTTTTTTTCTTGTAATTACATAACACATGGAATTTTAATTTGTGTTTACCTCCTCCCCATCTCAGGCACCTTGCTAAATCATTGCCAGTTCCAAGAGGCAGGATAGCAACTGGAGGATGCTTGATCAAGTTTGCTTTTTCTGTGAATAAAAAAGGAAAAATACATAACTAAGGGACAAAAAAAATCTAATTGTATGGTATCAATATAGAAACTGTGTTGGGTTTTGTTTCAGTGAAAAACAGTGATACACATTTTGTATATGAGATCATGCTGTCTGCTCAGCAACAAGCATTTCATCAAGCCATCCATTATGCAGCCCCTTCTCCAGTCAATGTTCAATCCTTAATCCTAATTTACTCTATTTTTATCACAAGGACTGTTGTCACCCATAGGTGTGATAAACAAGCGTAAGCAATGATACTCAAGATCTTTCCAAGACCGAACACATATGCTCTCTGCTGCTCTTTGCTCTGCCACTCCCAGCTATAAATGCAAAGAATAATAGTTCAGGGCATGAATAATGAGATCAATCTGTAGTTTTTCACCTGGGTGACCAAATTTGTATTTAACTGTATTCACTTGGATTTTTGTATACACATGAGCACCATTACCAAGGTCTCCCTGGAACCAACACCAGGGGTTTGCCTATCAGGAATTAAACCTGATATTCAAAATGAGCATTGATCTATCTGATCAAGTCTCTAAGTTGGTATCTTGCATTTAATAAGTAATCTTTTGAAATGTAAGAATTTACAGTGTCTTTTGACTTGGTACTCTTCTAGCATTTTAAGCCAAAGGATCTCTGTTCAAAATCCATTAGGAAAACCTTTGTGTCAAGAAATATAGCCTTTCTGAAAGTTTAAAGTGGTACAGCTATCCCCCAGGTATAATATATCAAATATATAATTTGTCAAATTCCCCATTTAACTGGAATGAGTAGCATGTCTAGTTTAAAAGTCATACTTGAACAATTAAACAATCAGCTGTTTTGTTCATAGAATTATGCAAAATTATCAGCAATTCTCAGCATCAGGTTATATATCCAATAGATGTGGCAAAGGCATCGTGTTATGTATCAATTCCTCTTATCAATACTTTAGGAAGATTTAAAATTCACAACGCCAGAGTACTGCAAATCTTTAAGAGAATATGATATTTAGAAGAAGAATAATAATTAATAAAAATTCTAAAAGTCTCAAACTGAGGAGAAAAAAAGTTTTGATTTATTTTGGCGCTTTTTTCCCTCTTTATTGATTTTTTTCCTCTTTCTTGATTTTTCTTCTTCCTTTGCTCTCAGCTAAGATTCTTTTTATATCAGGAGATTAGGAAAGAAAAGACCAAACTAGAAGGTGTCTGTTTCTCAGAATGATTTCTTGAACTTTATATGCCAAACAGCTTTTGTTTGCTAAAAGGAAGCATTGAAAATCTGTTTCCTGTACCTATGAAACAAATGGATCCTGGGTCCCCTAAATAAATAGTTCTGTGCAACAAAAATTGCTGCAGATGATAGTATTTTATTAAGAAAAAAATGCAGTCTTTTTTTCAAATATGCCACTGAAAGAGAAAGTAACTGCATGACATTTTAGACCTCATGAAACAAAGTGATGATACAATTAACAGCTGCAAAACTTCACCCTTCCAAGTTTAGGCAATAACACCTGCTATTTATGTCCATTGATTTATGCCTTTGAAAGCTATTTGAGAAATACAATCGACAGCTTGCGTTTGCAAAAATATATTAATTTTTTTTTCAAACTAAGATTAGAAATATGCCTTTGCTCTCATCCATTCCTTCATGACACCTTTTTTACTTTTCACTGAACTTTAAAAGGTTTTCTGGTCCCCCACCCTCCACAAAACACACACCTCATCTAAACTTTCAGTTGAGCCTTTTGACCCCTCTTTATCCCCTTCCTAATTGCTATCGTCACGCATTCCATTTTTCTTTTTCCTTTTCTTTTCCATAGTCCCTCTAACACCAAATAAATGACTGTGGTGTGGAAGATATTCTGCCTAACAAGCCTTGAGAAGTCTGCAATATCTTAACTTCTGGGCCTTCCTAATGATTTGTACAGAGGACTTCATGGCTAACTGACTAAAAGAACTCCAAAATAGAGATGGCTGTTAGCCCATTGTCTCCATTATGGAAAAATGGAGCATAAACAAAAATTTGGTAACTGAAAAAGCAAATTAGCTAAGGCAAATAAATGGTCTTAAAAGAAACAACTTAGATTTGATTCAGTTTGGGAAATAGACTTCAAACTGAAAATAAAATTGATTGATTCAAATGTCTTGCTTTCTGCAAACCCACAGGACTACAAACACTGGACTTGTCTAGGGATTTTGAATATCTTTTGCAATTTGAATATCCCTATAAATAATAATGTCCCAAACTAATAGATTTCAAAAATTTAAATGAACAAGATCTTGTTTGAAATAGCTGTATCCATACTTTGGAATACAGGGAACAGCAGTAAATAAAAAACCTAAGTCAAGCAAAACTATATAAACACTATTGATTACCTATGCAATCCAAAATCCAGCCTACTGTTCCATCTCCACCACATGCTAGTACTCTGAACTCAGGAACATCTCGGAAAAAATTTAACCTAAAAACAGTAAATGAAGATATCTATTTAATTATTATAAATGCATTTTGCATTATGCAAACATTTTATGTCTTAAAACATTTCATTTTATAGTAAATAGCAAATGAACACTTGAAATAATAATCACCTCTGCTCATGCATTCATTTTTTAGACAAATACAATCCAACATCATATTATCTGAAAAAGGTAATATTAAATTCTTAATTCAAGTGTTATTGTGGCACACTAATACTAGAAATAGCTTAGACCCGATGGTTAATCCAAATCTTTGTCCCTGTTCAAATATTGTTTGAAACTCATGTCAGAAAACGTTACCTGTTTACCCTCTTGTAAATGGATATGTATTCTCTCAAGACAGAAACGTCTAAGGTGGCTAAATATATTAGCCACAATATTTCCTTGTGAGGTGCTGTCTATAAAAGCATATGGAAACAGCATATTTCTGACAGTACACTAAAAAAATAATATGCTGAGCATTTTGTGGTCAATAAAAACAACTTTGCACCATGGTTTAATACAAAATGAGTAAGCATCACATTGAATGCAACAATTCCATCATCCTACAAAGCATACTTTAAAAGTGAAATATCTTTGGTAGTATTTGGCTAGCTATTTCTGCTTCCGTATCAGTAGAGTGCTGTACCGTATCACCACCTCATTATCCACTTCATTCAATACCAATGTTCCATAATGATGAAAAGTAAGGATATATTAAAACAATTCTAAATTGCAGTATTTTAAATCCAAAAGCATCTTTTCAGGATTGCTTTTGACACATACTGAAATTCGTCCTTACATATAAATTGTGACTAGTCAAAAAATTCCCAGTAATTTTGCAGAATTACTCTATATACGTGTGTGAACATTCGCATATATTCTGTTCATTAGTCTCAATGAAATAGTAATGCATATTCTATATGTTAGTGACCAGATTTGATTTCCAGTTTGTAATCTCCTAATAAACACACAATTAGCACATTGTACCCAAATTCTTAAATACGGATAAATATACACAATAACTTGCAAGTGTTTAATTCAAGCTATTTTCCATCTGACACTTTAATGATGCACAGAGAATGTTTTTTCTTTCCATAGAAAGTTTTAAAAATTCTTTTAGGCCTTTTGATAAAATCAAGAACACATGAAAACTACAGAGTAAAAGAAAGAGCATGAGAGAAGGAAACAAAAAGCACAATGGTAAAAAAAATGTTATTTAATATGTAGAAGACAACAGGACAACTTGTTCTATTCATTTTAGACCAGATTTTCAAGGTTAGCAAAGCTACATAGAATTAAGCCCATCACACTGTTGTCCCACTCCCTCTAATTTTCTTTGCTCAGAAGAGCTCTTAGACAATTTCAGGTGTCAAGTACTATGTCTGAAGGATGCTTACTTATTCTGTATTAAATTCTGCTTTGCCCTTCTCACCTCTTACATTCTACTTCACACATCCGCATGACAAATGCTATAGGATCTCCTCCCATCCAAAACATCATGTGCCAAATCTGACTGGGTATATTTGGAGAACACATCTTCTAATAAGCATATGTGCTGAAAGACCCTCTGCTGGAAGTCACCTCCTACCACTGTAAGAGTGGGCACTGAGATATGCCCTAGCGCACAGGTGTGCATCTCTGTCAGCTCACGAGGTCTGGCAAAGAGATAAATGCCTCGCATCACCCATTTCGAACCAATGTGTTTGGTCTGTAGAAAGTTAGTGGATTTAATTATATTGCTTCCAGTACTGAGGGCATTTCAGATTAATTTAAAATCAAATTACAGCACAGAGGTGACAGCAGGGTAGGAACTTTATAAATATTTAAGCATTCTTACCACGTATAATAGATGTCAGAAACAAAGTCTAGAAAAAACAAATAAATGAACCAACCAAACAAACTAACCAACACCGGAAGTACAGGGTTGATGCTAACATTAATCCAGATGGGCAGAACATAACCTAAACCTCCATCTCCCCTTTTATAAAAAAGCATCTTTACCATATGGCTATCAAACATTCCTTTTCTGTTTTGACTGTATATTTAATTTTCATCAAAAAATTATAACTACTCAAGAAAGTGGAGGATTGAGGAATCTGACAAAAACGTATCATCAGAAAAATTCTCAGCTTCACTTATATTTAGCCTGCAGCATTTTATATTCATACACAGCGATTTTTCCAAACCATTTTATTGTACAGCACTAAGTTTGCATTACTTTCTTTTTATGAATTTTAATATTAAAAGATACATATTTTATATAAATATATAATTAAATATATAAAAGTATAATATACCTTACATTTTATATTTGCATACATAAATGTAGTGTATATAAATATACTATAACAGATATAAATATTTATAAAACCAAATTAATTTATAAAATTAAATATAGTTGTATAATTATATATGTAAATAAATTTCATTCATTGAATTAGAATGTGCAGCCTACATTAAGAGTTGGGAAAGTAACATGGTTTCCTATTTATAAGGTTTCATTCAAACTCAATAGATGTTATAACTGTAAAGAAAGGATTTGACAGATTTCTTATTAGAACTTAAGAGTAAATATTGCCTAACAAGACAGCATTAGTCAATTAGTGTTTTAATAGTACCTGTTGCCTCTTATTCAAAGAACATTTTTATGTGGTTTGAAAAAGAATAAATCGTTGGAGAGGAACTTGGTTAAAATTATTTGAAGTGGAAATAAAAAAGTGGAAGCCATCGTAAAGGCTTTATCAGACTAAGGTAAAGAACCAGAATAGAAAATTAATTCCTATTTTCTTGAATTCGTTTATAAAATTATGTAACAATTTTACGTATATATAAAAAACATCAAACAACATAAAAACATAAAACACTACTTACAATGGGTCTCTTTCCCAAAAGTTTTCTCTAATTTTTAAAAAATTATGATGATGACTTTTTAACAGTTTAGACAATTACTCTTTACATAGCACAATATAACTGGCATGACATTAAGTACAAAGCACAAATGTCCCATATACTAATAAACTTTACAGAAATTACATAAATAACTGACAGAAATTAAATAGAATATATGAAACAGGTAAATCAGCAACTTCAAAACATGTATTTTATTGGTATCAAATGAATTTGTACTATAACTCACACTGTCATTTAATACAACACGTTATTTTGATATATTTTAATGAAGAAAAATATTGCCACCAAAAAAATTCCCCTTTTATTTATGGATATAAGAATAGGTAGATATTATTTTATACAGGCCTGATTTTTATAGACATTATAGTAAAAATCTTTCCTACATCACAACATAAGTCAGCAGAGCTGGAATGGTACTTAAGAACATTAGGGTGAGAGACTGTAACCCAAATTACACCTGTTCTTCAATCACTGGCAATAAGGCAACGAGAAAGATCAGCAGAACTTTTACTAACATCTTGTTCCACACAACAAACCAACTCCTGATATTTTGGGGAATAAAAGATGAAAAGCGAAAACTATAATAATCCACAGGAAGACACAAAAAAGTATGGCTGCACAGTAAGGCTTTAAAACAGCAGGATATTTTTGCTAGGTGAATTGTTAGATGATTCTGGAAAATGAACCTTTTTTTTTTTTTTTCCCTATGGAGGAAGGTCAATACAATCAATCTCTAAATGCGGATTACAAGAGATTATTATATTTGATTGTATTTCTATCATCAAAATTGACAAGATCATCTAATTCTTGCCTCATGATTGAATTCTCATATCATTAAACTGCAGTTTCCTTTTTTTTTTTTTTTTTTTTTTTACTGTATCTCCAGACTTTTAACATTCTACAAATTTCATAAGAACGGACGTAGTTCTTGGTCCATGGTCAATAATTAACATAGGACACAGGCTCAACCATAAGACTGAGCTGAAAAACCTATCAATATGTATCTTCATCTGGATAGCTCTCTTGAAAATTGACATGTTTTAGTCTTCCCTAATCCAGTTTCCTACCTGCTGGAAGTAAAACAAATAATTTAAACCACTGAAGGTGCTTGATACCAACCTATTTTTATTTTATTTTGCCAGAGACAAGGATCACACACACAGGCAATTATTGAGTTTGTGCTAATAAATTAGTAATTTCCACCTGAAAGATGGCAACTGTTTCAACTAGCTATGCTATTCTAATTCAGTTTCCCATAATCACCTCATCAAACCCATATGAACGCAGAAAAACTATTGATGAATAACCCATCAGTGCTACAGGACTTAAATATTTGATATTGAATCATGAATTTGATTGATTTATGCACAGATAACACAGACCCACCCTCTCACCTCTCCTTAATTTTTTTAGAACTGCTTTAGAATTTCCTGTCCCACTCACAGTAAAACTATTTTAAACGGCACCTAGAAGCAGTGCACTATGCAGCTATTTCATGTGCTCAGCCACACAAGGCGGCACAACAGCAGCACTGTGTGAAATCATTCAGCCAGTCTTCCTTCACTTACAGTGGAAGCAAAAAGCAGAAGTGTTAACAGCCCAAGCAAAGAATAATCCACTGCAAATTATCAGTGGATACAAAAATACTCTTTAATTTGGTACATTTCTCCACTGCAAAAAGTTCAAAGTGCAAAAAAAAAAAAAGAGAACAGAACTTAGTACCTGCCTGCATTAGAGAAATCTTCCCTTAAATAATCTAAATGCTGTTTTTACTGAGCTGGTTTTACAGTTACCCCTGAATAATTTGGATTCGTTTTTTTGGAAAAGGAGAGTACTTTAGAAATAGATAATCAGTAAAATTTGTAAATATTTTTATCTCATAGCTTCTCAGCCAGTATTACTATAGACAGTACATGAACTTTGCCAATTACAATACTTGCATGTAATGGTAATCAGCTGCAACATAGAGGACTTAAGAAGCTTTGAGTTATGATTTAGAAAGAAACTGTATTAAAAATTATTTGTTATGACTTCTGTTTCAAAACTTCTATATTCACAGTGATACAGTAGGCTGGTCTCAAAGGTATTGAGACAATAATACTGAACCAATAAATATGTAAAATCATTAAATTCAATAAATATTTATTTTTCATAAAGTATGGCATAAATCAAATACAGTAATATTATCAAAATTTTCTCGAATGGCATCTGCAACTTATCAGCTTGATGATTACAAATTAACTAGTAAAACATTCACATATTAGAATAGAATTTATGCTGTCTGTGAACAGAAGTGAATGAAAGATAAATGTTCACCCCAAATACCACCAGCTCAAAGCAAATTAGAGCCAAACCTTCATTAACAGATTTATGCTGACAAAGGACCGATCTGATGGATAACTGACACTTGAAGGTGAACTCTAATTTAGATACTCTGTCCACTTGTGAATTCACAATGCCGGGTTTAATCTAACAATTTCACTAATTTAGATGTTCACCTCACCATTGATTCTTCTTAAATAACTATGCTTAGGAAAGCACCAAGTTGAAAGACAAAGCAATTCCATTGTTGAGATGTTTACTCCTTTATTGTAATGATCATATTGCTGTCATTTTACTAAACAAAGCAAATACAATCACCAACAAATGGTAATTTGCTTGAGAATATGAATGAAAACTTTAACACAGTTTTTCCTCTTTTAGACTGCCAAGCTGAGCTGGCCACGGAACTGGACAACAAACACACTTTAACCTCATTACAACTCCCAGTTAAGAGTTTTCTGTACACTGTAATGACACCATTAATGAGACAGCAATTCCAGTAAATTAATAAAAATAGTTTCAAGAAATCCAGTTTACCATTGCATGGGACAATATATAGCAGTTTAACATGCAACAGTTAACTGGCAGATACATATATTGCAGCTAAAAATAGTGGGTTTTGGTTCATACTTTCTAAAGGTAAAGTTGACCGCCAATTTAAAATCTTGCTTGTTAAAAACCATGATGGCACATTTAGAAAAACAAGATCCTCATCTTTTAGTGTGTAATCACATGGGATATTGAAGGGACTCCATGAATCTAGGAGATACTTTACTGTCAGGTACCCAACACTGAAAACATTGGTCCATATGATATACTTCACACTCAAAAAACCCATCAATATAGAATTATAGAATGGGTCAGGTTGGAAGGAACCTTTAAGGATCATGTAGTCCAACCCCCATGCCACAGGGAGGGACAGTTTTTCAATAGAACAGGTTGCTCAAAGTCCTGTCTAACCAAAACTTAAGTTTTCCTTAACTATTCCTTAAGAGGTATTACCAATCTATTTTTACAGTATAGCATTATAGTCAGTAGATAGCCCCAAATCATTCTGATACAGATAATGAACAATAATGATAGTGTCAAACCTATGATCCCGGCAAGAATGAGATTTATTTATCTGCATAATACCCACAAGATAGAAACCTTACAGATTTGGGAGAGATACATGCCAGTCAGAAGAAGAAATACAGAAGCATTTGTGGGGAAAAGTGAACCAATATAGGCTAAATAGTGGGTGAGGTAGATGCTGGATTCCATACATTCAGAAGTAACTTAACTGTTAATAGTCAAAAGCATTTTGGGGGCTGAACAAGTAAGTGTCCTGGTTTCAGCTGGGATAGCGCTAATTTTCTTCTTAGCAGCTGGTGCAGTGCTGTGTTTTGGATTTGGTGTGAGAACAATGTTGACAGCACACGGATGTTCTTGGTCGTTGCTGGGTGATGTTTATATTAAGCCAAGGACTTTCCAGTTTCTAAGGCCCTGCCAGCGAAAGGGCTGGAGGGGCACAAGAAACTGGGAGGGGACACAGCCAGGACAGCTGACCTGAACTAGCCAAGGAGGTATCCCATACCATATGACATGATGCTGAGTATATGCAAGCTGGGGGAAGAAGGAGGAAGGGGGAGACATTTGGCATTATGGTGCTTGTCTTCCCAAGTAACTGTTACACATGATGCAGCCTGGCTCTCCTGGGGATGGCTGAGCACCTGCCTGCCCATGGCAAGCAGTGAATGAATTCCTTGGTTTGCTTTGCTTGCGTGCATGGCTTTTGCTTTACCTGTTAAACTGTCTTTATCTCTACACACAAGTTTTCTCTCTTCTACTCTTCCAATGCTCTCCCCCATCCCACTGTGTGGGAAGCGAACAAGTGGCTGCGTGGTGTTTAGTTACTGCCCAGGGTTAAATCATGACACCAAGAAAAAAGAACCAGTTCAAGAACGAGAAAAAGCAAACTAATAAGCAGGCTAAATGACACAGCAAAGGCATTTGAAATAGACTTCAGACAAAGCCTGTAAGCACGTGGCAAACTCACTGTTGAACAATTATAGTGATTAAGAGAGAGGTGAATGAATCTGGCTCAAAACTTTGTAAGTCTAGACCGAGACAGCAGTGGAAATTGGTGATATTTACAGTATTTAAAGATTGTGCTATTTATGCAGCAAACACCACAGATGGCACACATGTAAAAATACTGTTTACAGCTCATGAAAATTTATCTGTAAACCCAAGGTTTAAGTTTCACGTGTGAAAACTTACTGAGTTCTAAGTACTACTGATTTACGGTGCACAACAGTAACCTTAATCAATAGAGTACAACCAACCCACCATGGCTTGCTTTGCCATTCTTTGGCAAAAATGTAATTCTTTCAAAGAAATATGGACCAGGTTCAAGGTTTTGTTCAGAAGAAAATACCTATGCAGTTGTCTTCTCAAAATATTCTTGGTGTATAAGCCTTCCCAGAATACTCTGGATATTCCAAATGTCGAAGCGCAAAGAAATGCTCTGGCAATCAATTCCAATAATCAGGGAAAATAGTATAATTTTCAAAATAGGCCTATTGCTTTGTGAAGTTATAAAGGCCCAGGTGTGTAGATTCCCAACTAAATTACAGGGTAAGTTGTAGGGATTCAGTTTGACTCTCAGGCATCTTGTAAGTGGACAAAATTTAAGATTTAAAAAGGCCTGTTGAGGTAAACTTGCAGAGAAAATTTTAAAAATACATGCTCTCCAAATTAAATGCTTAAGGAAGTTACAAAGAAATACAACTTCAGTGGATATAATTTCTATTATGGAGTATAAAAATAACATAAATTAGACACTTTACATAATAGACTTAAGGGAACAGGAGCCTTTTCAGAGGGACAAAACCTTTGTGAAACAGTGACCTCTCTACAGAGCCGTGTGGATCTGTGACTCGACTGCTATTCATCCAGCTATTATTCACCTCTCTGTGAGGTGAACAATAACAGAATTTCAGATTCTTCAAGATCATTAAATCCACAATAACAGTTGTTGTCAGAAGTAGAAGACTCCTATAGAGATACAACAACCAAACAGGGAAACTCTTTTCAAGGCTGAAAACACAGGTGCTAGGCACAAATTACACAATGTATCAGGCTGGCAATTTTCACGTCACTTTGTTAACCAGCAGCCTGTAACTGTGGAATACCTTTTATGCCTGGGCTCAGGCTTACAGGGCTTCTCCAGCTCACCTGTATCTCTCTACTCCCAAATAAAAATACCTAAATCATTAATTATTATGCCAGTGTTTAAAGTCTACTGTTGCCCTTTGGCTGATTTTCAGGCCTCGCAGCAGGTCAGTTTCCATTGTTGCAAAGGAATCCATGTCAGAAACTTGGCTACTGTGCAATTTATTTGCATCATGTACGTATGTTTATATATATATATATATATTTATAAAATGTGTACAAGTCTTGGCATAAACAGCTCTCAAAAACTTAGCTTAGGCATGCTAAGAAGCTACAAGAAACATCTTTGTTGCTGTCCCTGCAGTTCTCCAAGTACCATCCCATCTATTATGAAAGTAGGTGAACAACCACTGGAGTAACTGCACATTCATACGGCAATACTGAAATTCACAGAATCACAGAATGGTTTGTGTTGGAAAGGAACTTAAAGATCATCTAAATCCAACACCCCTGCCATGGGCAGGGACACCTTCCACTGGACCAGGTTGCTCAAAGCCCCATCCAGCCTGGCCTTGAACACTTCCAGGGATGGGGCATTCATTGCCAACTTGTTCAAAATATTTTCCTGCTGACCTGCTACATGCCAGCATATTTATGAAAAAAATGTACAATAACTGATATTGTGAAACATGGAGGAGGTGGTTTTGTTTGTTGCATTTTGGTGGTT
The DNA here is from genome assembly GCF_023634085.1 of Falco cherrug. Taxonomy (NCBI): domain Eukaryota; kingdom Metazoa; phylum Chordata; class Aves; order Falconiformes; family Falconidae; genus Falco; species Falco cherrug. Next base: position 81,738,728 of record NC_073700.1, read on the forward strand.
TATTTTTGTTTTGGTTTGGGTTTTTTAAGGGTGAGGATTAAAAAGGAAAAATGAATTTTATTATCTCCAGATTTCAAAGAAGTTCAAATATGGGACTCCACAAGTGGCTCCTCTTCCTCTAAAGAAGATTTTTTTAACCCTGTTTCAGCTCAGGTCTGCTAAGGAGCCCTATTCCAACACATTCCTGTGAAAGAACATGGTTATCCCACTGCAGAGAAAGAACAACAGGCCTAGTGATTGAGCTGTTGACTTTTGAAAAACAACATAGTGGTTTCGTAGTTCCCCTAAGATTTAGGATTATATTGGTCTCCTAGTTCTCTTGTCTTTCTCCCTAATATCTGAACAGGAGATACTTAGATATTTGACAGAAATGAACTGCAAATTTTAATTAATGTTGGCCAAAGTCAGAAAACTCGCGAATGTTATCGTCTTGGTTGATGACAGCAGAATATGAGAAAAAATACCATCATAAAAAAACCAAAAAAACCAACACATTAATTTGTGGGTGAAAACAGACAGCATGCCTCTACCAAAAAAATGCAAATGCTACCCTAAAACTATAAACATTCTATAGGTTGAGTGAAACATTTGATAACAATATTTAAAAGAAAAAAAAATCTCAGGCTCAAATTAAGATGTATTACAATAATAATAAATGCTTTAAAATAAATATATATTGTTCATCCCTTTTCACTAAATAACAGTAATTGGTAGGAAGAATATACTTTTGGTTTTCTCTGTGCTGTACAACCCCCCACTCTTCTATTCCAATCTAAATTACACATATGACAATATTAAATACATGTAATGTTTTGATTGACAACCCACTCTAACTGGCATTATAGAGATGGATGAGTGAGTGGATGGATGGGCAGGTTTTATTACACAATCCAGCCCTCGCAGAAAGAGAAACAATGACTGGTAAGTGAAATAAAGAGTTTATTCAATTGCTCACTTAAGGGACAAATTATATACAGCCTACATAGTATTGCCGGGGGCAAGAAGCGATGGCAGGAGATAAACTGGAAATTAAGGATTATTCATTTCTGTGGAATGAATAAAAAATATACCAAAACAAGCTTAATATAATGCAGTGTCTGTTTGAAATTTAATTAGAAATTTCTTCAAAGTGACTCTGAAGTAAAACTACTTTGATTCCTAATAGGAAGAGAAGTTTAAAAAATTTTCTTAGAAACTGTCCCAGTTCAAAAGACTGAAGTTTAAATCGCTTCAGTGCAGGGTTTCAGATTGAACTTAACACTGCCCTCTTGTGCTTCTGCCTTAAAATACATTTTCCTTTACATCACAACATGAAAACCATCAGTCAGTAATGGATGGACATTCAGTCAGTAAGTGGGGTTTGATTTTTATTTATAAAAAAAAATAATTCCATGAAATAAGATTAATTTGAAAAAACAATTTCAGTTGTATTAAAAGTTGTCATCTCAGTCTTTAGTATAGCATTTCTATTATACTGGATGTAAAAAAAAAATATTGGTTACTAGTTTTCTCTCGGTTAAATTTTGTTATAAATTCCTGAAATGCGTTTCTGCAATTCTTCTAGTCACTCTTTGGAGTAAGTTTACTTAAATTTTCCATGTGTCAAGACTAGCTTAACAAAACATGAACAAATATAATTTAAGTAATGAAAGAACAACACTAGCATTAAAGTATAGGATAAAATTGCAGGCAGGAAAGAAATAATGCATTGTCTTTATTTCTATTTTTGAGCAGGTTTTGCATCATTCTGGAGGCATATTAGCCACACTGCAGTGCAAGATATCCTAAGAATCTTAACTTCGGAAAGGATTGTGCCCAATCTGTGTTTCACTTTCATCAGTGCTAGACATATCCCACGCCTAACACAATAAATGGACAGCTGACAGAATAGTTTTCAGAGAGAATAGATTCCTGTAGATTTGGCCTTAAAATCAGAAATACTGGCAGAAACTGTCCAAGCATACTCTTTCCAGTAATACAGCTATGATATATTGAAATATAACTGAAACATAACTTTGCGAGGCACAAACCACGTACGTTTCCACCTTCATTTTATTTTCCTCCAAATTAAAAGAAAAAAAAGTCTAAAGCAATAAAAACTCCTAAGACATTTCTTTTAAAAATTATTTAAACAACAGTGTAAACTTCACATCAGTGAACATGTATTTCCTAACATCCTTCTGCAACTCTTCTGACTGATGTAAAATTTCACGTATCAGTGACATAACTAAATAACATGCAATACACACAAACTGATGCACAGACCAGATGTTCAGTGCTGGTCTGCCTGTTTTCTTCTACCAAAGCACCCACTCCTTAAAAAGGAAACAATTACAGATGGCAAAAGTTGGTATTTGATATACTGTAATTCTCCTGTCTTCACATAAAGGCAAAATAGAAAGAAGCATGGAAGCAGCATGTTAGGCAAGTGACTGTGACATTACCTGGTTCAGATAACACTTCAGTCCCTGTAAAAAGTCACAGCCAGCACAATCTGGCCTGTCCAGTCATTTTCTGCCCACTACATCATGGAACTGATAAGGAGGGTGCAGCCACTGTAATTTGAAACAACATTCTATATCTGACATGCGTAAGAATATATGTACGTACAGTATATACATTACAGACACATATGTATGTGCACATATGTGTTTATGTACAAGAAATATATGTCCTGCAAGTCAGTCTGTGAGGCCGCTTGATATTTGTAACATGAAAGTAACTGCCACGTGAACTCATGTCGCTGATATAGCAGTAAAAGCTGCAAACAGAGTGAAATTTATCCCACAGTTCTTACAGAGTACTGCATGGTTATCAGTAAAACACATGATACGTAGTTTTATTTGTACATGTAAACAACTAGTACCTGTAAATTTCTGCAGCCTGTCAGAGGTCTGTAGTGTCGATACATTCAAAACGTGCTATATGTGGCTCAGTCTGTTCATTTGATTATGTAGCATTTTATTAAATGAGTTCCTCGTAATAATATTAACTGTAGACTTACCCTGGCATTGGTCCATTTCCAGAAAGACTATAAACTTGGCGAGGATTTAAAAGGTACTGAAATTTTCTATAAATTCTGAAGAGGTAAAAGAGACAAGGAGAAAATATTTACTTACATGCTTGGATGTATTTTTTTTTTTTTTTAACCTAGCAAATGAAAGAATTAAGTTAACACATACTATAATTATTTGAATTGCAGGATCTCATTTATACAAATAAATATGTGAACACAGCAATTATAATTTACACATACAGTGTATTGTGGACATAAAATTGAGGCAGAAGAACTAAAAGCTATCTACTAACTAAATGCTGTATATAGACAAAAAAAAAAAAAGGATAAGCATTAAAATGACACAAGAAAAGGTGAGTCAAAAAAGCATCTGGAAAACTACATCGGTTCCTGTTAAAGTAACTCCGTGGTAAAGGAGAGATTTATGAAATTTATTGCTAATATAAAATTACAAGTATAATTACTTGCAAAAGCAAATTGGCTTTGCCACCCACCAAAAATGTCCCCATCGGCTGAACGACACTCTGAGAAAGCAAATCTACTGTCAGCTACATCTCCGTTGGATTATATTTTAATGGGAAGAAAATGAAAAAGATTCAAAACCATTGTTTTACTTAAATTACCCGTATTTTAAAATTATCTGAATAATAGGAAGCAATTTATTGAAAGAGCATGAAAAGTGTTCTCCTACCCCATAAGGGAACCCTTTTGCTGTCCTACCCCCAGCAAGTATTTCCTTAAATGGCAGAGTATTTAAAAACCTGTAACTTTATAAATTTGAAGTTACTTATCCTAAAGGTATGACAAATATTTTGTTTCTTCATTACAAGTATTAGAAATGTAATTTTCTGCACTGATTACAATGTGGTAGCCGCTTTATTTCTTACATAGAAACAAGTAAGCACACGGAAAAGTTGGAGCTCAGAATGGATAAATATATACTGGGGATCTGTAGCAATAATTAAAATTATAACCCCCAGTTTCTTGCTTTTAGTTTTAATGTTAACATCATCAAGCTAATTAGTATTTTAATGCTTTTAAGAAAGAATTTATTTTTTCCACTGAAATATCTCATTTCTTTTTACTTCCTTAAATAAAAACACAATAAGAGCTGGATTTTAAGTTAAAATGTTCACATTTTCAAATTCAGCAGAATAAAACTGTCTAGACACAATCTATGTGCTCATTGAGGGACTTCTAAAATTTTGTTTTCTTAATAGCAATGCAGAATTTATCAAGCTAGGTAGAAGACAAGGGTGGAAGAATACTGAATGCAAACAAATTTGTAATTACCCATAAAATTACCAAATTGAAACATTTCTTAACTTCTCAATTATTTAGCAATATCAGCTTCTTCATAAAGCATTGTGTTCAAACACACCCACAATCTATTCCTGATGCCATTCCTGACAGAAAAAGTCAGCGTGAAATGAGTGGTTTCACTTTGCAGGCATGCACACATCATTGCCAATGGCTGTGATGACAGCTAAATCAGACATTTGAGAGAGGATTTACAACATGGTGTATTTCCATTTCATTTGCAGCACCCTACCATTGTAAAAGGATCCTATTTTTAATTTTCTAGTTAGTATGTGTAAGTTGCTTCTCAGTGGCATATAGGCTTTAACCTGGTCAAAGATGCCTAATTTAGTTTGTGCAGCTGACCGTAAGAAGTTCATGAACAGTATTGTTATGAAATCCCAAAGGCTTAAGAGTTGTTTGCCTGAAAGTTTGGAGCAACAAAACACACTAGCCATTATCTACACTCAAAATACTGTTGTCAGTTATCAGTGAAACTCTATAAAAGACTTCTTATTAATGGGGGAGTTAGGTAACTCAGTAATGAAGAGAGTACATTGAACAACACTTGATTTAAGTGCATACCATTCACAGGTACTAGTTGAACATCAATACCAGATAATCACTCTATGACAACTCACCAGAAAAGACACATCGTGTTTGAAGTTACTGTGACATATTTATGTATGCTAGTCTAAGTAAAATTCATAAATTGATGGTTCATACCCATTCATACATTCTCCAAAAAAGAGGAAGAAACTGTGTTTGCCTTCACACTAAACTGTAACCAGACCTCACAGCCTGACACACACAAGACAAAGAAGTGGACAGTGATTTAGCCTTCCAGTTTGGCACCTGCAGTACTAAACCACCTACTGATACTGGCACGTCTCTGAACATCTTGCTTCAACATAGAAGCAAGGAATCGGACATGCTTTCTTTGTGACTAGAGATTTGCGCTGACAAAGCCATGAGGCAGTGCAGTGGGTAATGCCCCAAAAGACAGCTTTTTGTGATGGAATGCAATTGCATGAGCAAAGCCAGTTCATGAAATTGCCACTTCTCACTACCATCTCCAGCAGGTTCTTATCCCATGACGACACTGTTTATCAACAAACAGTTGTGCTTCCGTAACCATTTGCAAGGTTATTCTGTGATCTGGAAAACTAAACATTCAATTTAAAATTCAAATCCTCAGAAAAAAAAATCTCCATCGTCATTTTTTTCCCTTCACTTAAATCACATCCATGATCTCATAAAAACCTCAGAACAGTTGGGCTAGCATTAACTAAGGAGGCAGAAAATCATAGCAGGAGTGGCCAGGAGGGCTGGGATCATCTTTAAACGTGAAGAAAATACTCTTGAGTGCACCCTGGGCTAAGTTAGACTGAGCTATCTTCTGAAGTCCTAAGATCACTCCTTTAAAGAGAGAAAAGAAAGAGAGACAGAAATGCGTTGGCAATTCGAAACTGGCAGTAAAGCTGACTACACTGGGGGAAAAGCTGGCCATAGCAGTGGCTTGTACCAACTGGAGGATGCATTTTCACACATCTAGGGGGTGACTATTCAAGATGTGGTCAGTATAGGCTTAATTTATCCCTAATGGCAGAGAAGAAAGAAGCCAAGGACTCTTCCCCAAAATTAAAACAAAGCTAGTGATCTCTCCGAGATGGACAGCATTTGGAAAAGATCATTTGAAACTGCTTCTACATTTTGTATCAATGCTAAAAGAAAGCCAAGAAAGCCAGATTAATCAGAAGGTAGGAGGGAAAAGCTACTATGAACCAAAGTTATTTGAAAACAACAAAGGTCAAAGATATCATCAACCTGTACTGTACAGGCACTGAACGTGGAGTCAGCAGGAAACGTCAGTGTACGGAAGCTGATCTCCAGTGCATCCAACCGCACCTTTGTCAAGGAAACAATTGTTTAAACTCACCTACTGCTCAGGCAAATAAATTGGAAAATGGGGAAGTAGAAAACAAAGTAATGAGTATGACAAAACAATACCATGATTTAGAAGGACTCTTATGTGAGAAGCCTTACCCTTAACAACAGTCTTTAGAGGCACTACGTTTGTTTTATATTCTTTTTCTGAAAGAAACTAGTTTGTCAATGCTGAACTAAATTTATACATTCCATTCACAGATTATTGAAAGCTGTTGTCTTGATTAGCCAGATCTTACAAGCAGACATACAGGACAGCTAGCCCCAGGATGAAATGGACATACTGCATTTTTCTTCTGATGAAATTAACCACATCTGTCCATTTTATGCACAATCACTGAAAACATGTTACAGTGTGATATAACCTAAGGAAGACACTTGACTGCATTTGCTGAACTCCTATCCAATACCATCTTCAATTAAAATTTTTTGGTGTGTGAAAGGTTTAATCTTTTTAATTTGCTACTCTCTCCTTAATAAACATTGAATTGTATTTTTGTTCTATTTTATTGTGAGCATATGTATTATCCACTGGACTAAATAATTTTAAGTCCAAATAACTGTAAATGCATTTATGTTTCAGGTGATAGGCAATAAGTATTAATCTCTTAAGTATAACTGGGTTATTTTCATAGTTCTTTATTTTGCAATTTTATCTGAAAGTCATAACATTGGGTTTTAAAAGAGAAACCTAGTCAAGAAGAATAATATTTATCATTGTACATTTTGCAAAACTCTGGCTTTCTAATAATCTAAGTTTTAAAATTTATTGACAAGGTAATTAGATATGGTTGTAGAGGAAATATTTTTGTGTTCTGAATGCATTTTTTCTACATATCCATTTGTTTCTCACCGCCCCCCTGTTCCAAAAGCACCTAACCTTTTTTACCTTCTAGTGATCCTTAGATCTTTGCATTTGAGATATTTGGAAAAAAAATGTGGCATACTAAAGCAAATATCAGAGTATTATTGAGGGAGTGCATTTATTCAACTGGTTGTCAGGTGGATGCATACATTCTTTCCAAGTCTAAGGGCAATGAAATGGGCTGGGTTACCATATGGCAAGGCATAAAATCTCATACGGGGAACTGTGGGAACACTGGAGTCTTGACAGTATCTGCAATAACCTTTCTGTGTTCAATGAAAGTCAATTAGAAATCATAACCTCATTCATTGTGATCTCTTAAATACAGAAAATCCTAAGTAAAGACTGAAGAATAGCTTTCAGTAAAAGATCACCCTAATCTGAATGAGTCAAGATAATGAAATTCTCATCTACAAAATTATCAGGTTGTAGTTTTGGGGGTTTTCCCCGTCATTGCTATGGAAATCTTACTTTTGTTACAGCCTATCCTTGACTCCTAGCCTCTCAATACCTGAGCAGATTACAACATCACTATAATCAAGAAGTCTGACTTGAATCACCATAACTCTGCATTTTGAAAAGTTATTTATGTCTTCAAATGTCCTGTGATTTTACTTTACACAACATATAATGCCACAAAATCAGAGGAGAATAGGGGGAAATACAGGATTCTCTTCTTTCCAGTTACTCCTGTGGAGCAGCCAGAAAAAGAAAAAAAAAAAAAAAACAAACAGGAAAAGTAAGAGAGTTAAATATTACTGTTCCCTGAAAAAGTTTTCACTCCTTTGATTAAATCTTCAAGATAATATGCACTCTTAACATCCTTATTTTATAATTTTTTTATGTTACTGGTATTGATATGAAACATTAACACTTAGAAGGCAGAGGGCAAACCCCTTCTCATCAATTAGTCCATATGTGGATTTTTTTAACCTTATTGAATCTAGTTTTATATCTAACCATGAGATATCATCTCCTGCTGGTGAATGACTTGAGATATGTTTCCATGACTATGCAGTTGACCTTTTGACGTGCTCCTCCTAACACAGAAATATTGAGTGCAACCCTGACACATTGGTATGCAGTGTAACATTTTATTTTGTGTGGTATCAAAGCCAATGTAAAAGGATCTCATACTTCACTATATTCAGCTGCTGGTGGCTGCCCTCACACTATACACTTCATTGTGTAATGACACTTGTAGGTAATGGTGTTAGTGAATGAAGCATGTATAAAGCATTATTTTTTTAACATTCAAATCAATCCTGCGATCTCCTTGGCCTCAGTAACAGTTGCATTAACATAAACCGAGAAGTGTCAGACTGCAACACATGAATGGGAATAGGTGCTTGGGAAGGGGGTCAGGATTAAAACTTGCTTTTACCCTGGAGATTATCTAACATTAAATGACATCCCTCACACATTAAGCCCATTCAGATAGTAACACTTGAGACCAATTACCAGCTGGGAACTGAAAGCTGTGAAACAGCATTTAATTAAATTGTTTCTAGGTTATAACTAACTATGTAAGTGCAGCTCTCTAACTTGCCTCTCACTTCCCTAATTCCGAACTGGATACCTGATCCACTCACTTCGTATTAGTGCTATAAAAAAGTCAAGATAAATGCTAGTGCATTACTTTCCAAAAACACCCCTGACTGCAGAGATGACCAGGGTTACCTCACACTGCTTGCTGTGTCTGAAACATGGTCCAGCATGGCTCACATTGTTTTGTTATGATTGCAAAGGCATGTTCTTGAAGCTGTTCAGAACTCAACTTTTAGATCATTAACTGCCTTTGAAACAGCCAGCATTATTGGCATTACTGATAACTAGGTACACCAGTTCAAGGATTACATCATCAGCTTCGAAACGATAACCTGTTCTTTCAGAGGTCTTTGAATACAGTTTTGGTTAAATGCTCTTCAGCTCTGAGAATTCCCTTAACACCTACTCTGCAGGATTTTGTCCCTTTTGTTAGTTTACTTGAAGGAACACTGTTTGAAAGAAGAAATCTAATGGAGGCGGTGGGGAAGAGGTAGGGAAAGCTGACCTGCTTGCAGTTTACTTGCTTGGTTCCAAGCTTTAGAACCACTCTGGATCCCTCCTTTTTGTGCTTTTGGGTATCCACATCACCCACTATCCACAGGTGTCATCTTCAGTCTGATCCTGGCCAAAAGACCATAAGCTTTTTCAAGACATGAAGGATAAATTACAGCACTGACATGGTAAGCTAGTCTATAAAAATTTGGGGATTTAATATGTGATGATAAAAAATGGCCATATTGTTAGCACTTGTGATTCTGAAATACACTCTGAAAAATCTGCTCAAGGGATAGAAAATTCAGCATTTCTGCCTGAGTTTGAGGGACAGAATAGGAGAAGAATGATCCTTAACTCTGTTTTCCTCTGATACACTAAAATTTAAACATAAATTTAGGCATTTTGAATTTACATCAACGTACTTACTGAAATATATGAAATTAAGTATGTCTTCAAAGTTTGTGGGATTGGACTTTAATACTTTAACTGGATTTTTAGAATGCTTCCTATCTACAGAAAGCAAAAGGTTTCTTGGAGGAAATCTTATGGAGAGGCTGAAGAATCTACTCACTGAACCTGTGAAAGGCAAATCATACCTTAAAAATAGAATACTCTTTCCCATTTAAATTATCAGCCTGTCTGCTTAATTATTACAGAGATTAAAAGAAAAGTTGCAATGCAAAAGATAACAATTCACATCTTCATGCAAATCACACAAAACCATACACTGAATATAGCTGATATGAAATTAAATTGTTTTATAGAAATCATTCTAGGATTTTAACTGCAAAATTTATAATTATATGCTAGTGTCTACCTCTTCTAAACAGAGCAATGAGATGTTTAAATGTGGGGCATAACAGTAATAAATATCAGATTTCTTTTAATCTACAAATTTTAAATGTTCATTTTTTAAACATATCACAGAGATCAGAATAGAGAAAGACAGGGAAAAAAAAAAAAAAAGAAAAACCCCTTACCTTTCTCCTTGTTTCCCACCACTTTTAGGATTGACAAAAACTAAAAGTGGATGAGTGCCTGGAACTGGAGTGATCTAAAAGAAGGGAATAACACAGCCACTCATTAATGCTGTGTGTTGCATTCATTTTTTCCTATAGTAGACAGAAAACAAAAAGCTTAATGCAAACTCTATGTTATGCTATGTAATCCAGCTGGAAGCAATTCCATAATTTGCAATAATCCTTACTTCATTAATTTGCCAGAAATTGCAAGTGACTTTCTTTTTAATGCTGTCTTACAGCTGCAACACCATTTTAACTTATAAATCCATTGAAATATTGATATATATAGGTTATATCCGTCAATACAGAAGAAAACTTTAAATGCAAGAAATGCATCACTGATTCTGACAGCAATTTACTATGGAAAAAAGCAATGAAGAAACTGTATTTTGTAGTGAGAAAGGACACTATACTATAAAGGTCAAATATAGCTATATGAAATTTTAAACTTGACATAATTTTTTTTAATTACAGAAACCTGCAATATTTGGTATGATATGAAATCATACACTTTTTAAAATTTAACCACCATAACAATAGTGAGTTCCTTTACACACCTTAGAAAGCTAGAAAACTAAAAAGTAGAGGAGAAAACATGTGGGAGAAGAAAAAGCTTAAGGAAAAGAATGGAGGAGGATATACTGAAGGAAACAATGAATTCTACCACGCTTTTTAATTCTTTTGTGCTTGGAAAGTTGTACATGGTCACGTTAACGTTTAGCTTTACAAACTAACACCTTCTTTCTAAGTAACAGTGTTAGGCTGCACTTTCAAGTACTGAAATGAGATGTGCATGTTCACTGCCTTTGCTCCATAGACTTGAAGAGCACACAAAAAATACATCAGACTATCTCTCTCTCTAATATATATATATTTAAAACCATAAAGCTAGATTATTCATATTTTAAATTATCATTTTTAGACATATATCAATTCTAGTATGGTTAAAAGCAGATGGATTTTGAAGGCAACATCTCCTAAGTCACACACTAACTTAGGAGATGAAGCTTAGATTGTCTCTGTTTCAAAATGGTACATTGAAAGCTCTTGCTTCAAATCCTTATTCCTGAAATAACAGGGTGTTTTTCAGCTGAAGATTTCATAAAATGTAATTTGAGGCAGAACCCAAGAAACATGAAAGCTTACAAGTTTTACAGGCATCCTATTAACATAGGCACATAATCCTATAGGCATGTAAAAGCATTTTTCTTCTAGTAGGAAGTGTTAGGAACTAGAGTATCAACACCATCTATAACTTCTCAAAAAATGGATCCAAATCTGTTGCAATATATACCACAAATAATGAAAAACTCCAGCAAACTCAGTGGAATTAAACCTAGCATAAAAACACTCGGTATCACATTCTAGCACAGTATGTTGTTACAGTAAAGTGCTGTATGTTGAAACATATATCAAATTGCAGGATATAGTGAAGTTTGTCATATATTTAATTTTTATCTACTGTTTTAATCAATTTTAGTTATTTAGCCAATTCCCATGATGTTTGTTCCTGTGAACTAAATGTAAACCAACGGTGCTCATTGTGACAGAGATGGACTACCTACTGAAATCCCTTAGGACGCAGGTTAATTAATGGGACTCATCCTAAGGTTATACATGATCTATTACTTCCTCTAATTAGAAATAATAATCCTGATCATTATGCTGGTTAGCTAGAAAGAAGCAAGATGAATGAGCTTAACTATGATTAATTGTCTTTAAGTCGTGCAGATCTCCAGTGCCACTAAGTTATCTGCTCACTGCTGTCTGATGGAAGGAAGGTTTGGTCTTGATACTTTTCTCAACAAAAGCTGAATTAAGAACTTGTTTCTATTTTAAATCTTTTATTTCAAAACTTAACTACATTATTACAAGTAGAAGGTTTTGGACCATCAAAAAAAATCTAATAACCAGTTCATATTCCACTGAATTGCAAAATAGGGTCTCTTAATTCCTTACAGATCTGCATATTACTTTTCCAGATAACACAGATCTTTCTATATAATAAACAATGCAACTAAAGGGTTAGACTTAATTGGTGAACATTTTCAAACCTTAATCTAGTATGATTTAAAGGCAATCTCCATTAAGTTCTTGGACAAGTAACCTAAAGTTTTAAATATATATATATATATGGTGGACCCACTATATATAGCTTCTCCCATACTGAAAACAGGTCTAACAGAAGCAGGATGAAGATTTGCTGGGTATCCTTTACATGTTACCTTGGGAACTCAAATGACAAACATGCAGTTAATATAATCATCAAGCTTTCTAAATAAGAAAGGTTCCAAAAAAGTCACAAAAGTCCTTTTCTTGTTCACTGAAGATCATTTTAAAATGAGACTATGCCAGCAAAATTAGAGTATTAGAATCAGAGAAACACTGTTTGGCCAGATACAGGGGAATTAGAGTAGTATACTTTGATCAGCTACAGAAATTTTTTGCTCCAGACCACCTTTAGGCAAAATAATAACATTAATTACCAGGTATATTCATGAAACCTTATGTCTTTGTGGAAATAGTTCCAAAATCATATAATCTGTGAGCGGGAAAAAAACCCCAACCCTAATAGTCTCACTGATCCCAGTGTTTCACTACGGCATCCTTTGAGATCCACTCAGCCTTCACAACGGTCAGGTTATTATTATTGATTCCAACCAAAAATTTAATAGCTGGTGCTAAGATGGATTCCTGTTACTTGAAACCAGTTTTACCCAACAGAGAAAAACAAATAATCAGCAAATTAGGGTCATCACTGCAGAACTAATTCTAATGTTATCACCAGTATTACAAACCAGTATTACATTATGCAATATGTCACAGATGAGGTATTACAGAACAATACCAAGCACTTCATAAAACACCTCAAATCCATTCAATAATTATTCTGCCATCTTAGTCCTCACTCTTTCTTTCTCACTTTCTCAAGTGATAATAAATAAAAGCAATGATTAATCCTAGGCTTTGGATTAATAATGGAAACAGAAGACAGAACGTTAAGTTTTGGATCATACTAACAAATTTATTAATCTTATGCTCTAATAACCTGAAAGCAGAAATTTTAATAATTTAATGTTGTGTTTGCAAGACTCAGTGGTGCTAGGAGTTCATGATTTTGAACAGACCAGGTATTATATCCCAGGCACTGCATCACATGAGTGGGAAACAGAGACTTGAAAAATACCTGAAAATACATCATGAGTGTAAGCAATCTAATGTTTAGAGTAAAATCAAAATTCATAATGATACATGGCACTGCTAATGAAAGGAGATGCCAGAGATGGTCCTCTGTCTAGAAGAGTTGGGCTCACTGGGATTGCACAGATATCACCTAAGAGTTAGAAAACTGCCATGCTTCCTTTATCACCAGTTTATTAGTCACACTGTGACTGATTAAGCAGTTCTTGAGCTTTCTCTCCATGAATACTCCAGCCTTTTTGCTTCACGCTCTGTTACAGACAATCTGGATAGTAATGCAGCCTATAAGGATGGCAAATAGAAGGAAACACCCTTGAAAGTCAAGAATAAAGATTGCTGTAATATCCTACTAGACCATAAATGGAGCAGCCATGTGACTGCATAGGTTTTACAGTTGTGGGTGGGGTTTTTTTTGTTTGGGTTTCTTTTTTTCCCTTTTTGGGGGTTGTCGTAACAAGAATGTTTCACTAACCTAAAAAGATGAAACAATAATATAAGCCTTTCTATCCTGACACAATAAGGTATGTCATGAAATAATTACAAGGTATACAGCATTTGATATAGGACAATGGAATCTTCTACATTTTACTGAACCTCAACTGCAACATATCAAAAGATAGAGAGAACAGTAAACCATGTATATTAAACACATTCTATCATGATGATCATTAAACTCCTGAGGAAGTAAACAAGCAGCAGCATCATATATGTCAACATTGATTTTGCTCAAAACTACTCATATAGCAAGGGAAAGAAGTCAAGCAGTTCAGGCAGAACCACTGGCATATGCCTCTAAGCCACCTCCCTAAAATAACATTAGCTCATCACAAACACAACTTTTTCTTTTAAATAGAAAACTCTTCCATTTTTATTCTAGATATCATTATTACTGAAACCACCTAATTCTCTCCACTCTTAATTTTGATGTGCCAAATACTCTACTTGGAAATATCTGGACAAAAATAATCCTTGAAATCTACTCCATCCATCTATTAATTAACAGGTCCAAATGAGAAGAGTGAATAGTTATCAAGACGGACTCAGATTTATAATGTAAATTCACATAGTGCTGCATGACAGTTAATAGAACAATTGAGTTCACCTTCACCCCACAATACAAGTGTTTTAAAGCTAGTTTTCCCTCCCTCTTAATGTCTTGGGAAATCCTACCAATCACTTGAGAAGCAGATTTGCACCACAGGATTCCTGTAGAGATGGAAGAATGTATCTACTGTACTATTAAACATATAAAAGTGAAACATTAGGAAAGTGAACATATAGGAAATATTTCACTTTAAAGATTGCTCACTCCATCGTTGTCATATGTACAAGTATCTCCTTAAAATTAAAATAACAATAATCACACCTGAAGACCTTGTCCATCTACGGTGACGGAATTTGCTCTTTGCATTTTGTTCCGTTCTCCCAGTTTGTTCATTTGCTGGGGGCAACTCTTTTCTTTTTTCACTGTTGCCTGTCTTTCCTTGAAAAAAGAAGAAAATGGAACATTTTAACTCATTATGGAATGCTATACAACTGTAACTGAGACTGTGCCTCCACAAAGTTTGTTTTTGACTAGATAGTTATGCCAGATTCTGCTGTAATGAAAATGAGATCTCAGTCTAGTTATTACACAATGTCTGGCCACTTCACATAACATCTGTCTATGTGCCTGGACATTCCATAATGACTAGGCAATAGATGGATGAAAAGTGTGCAGTCACAACACAAATTAATGCAATGATGTGAAAAGATTATCTGACATTGCCAGGATGGCATTCTGAAACTTGAAAGCCAATCATACAATATACTTGATTGTTTGATAAGCGCACTGATAAGAGATTAGCTATTTATCAAAATTCCATGTTAACTGCTAGCAAAGGTTGGATGCTTCAAGAGTACTTTACCACTTTGGCAAAATACACCTGTTTTAAAAGTACCACAATCAATTGGCTGAATGGCTTTTTATAAAATACTTATTTTCTATCAGAATGAAACCAGAATCTACATCAGATTCTAAGCCACTGACAACTTTTGGTGCTGATACACATCACAATCAGATGGTTATTTGAAAGAGGAAGGCTCAGAAGTATGTTGCTGTAATCATATTTTCAACTGTTGTCAGATCATTTCCCAGAACTCTGAATAAATAAATCATAATAATAAAGTCCTTGCTCTTTGTATCTCATTTATCCTATTTATAAACCATACCCAGCATGTCCTTTTAGGTTGCCCAAAAAAGCACCATAAATTAAGACAGCAGATGTTTATCAAATAGAATCAGTGTCCCCAATCCTAACTGCAGCCCAGCCACTTTCCTCACTTCACAAGTGCAAGAAGGCTTTAAACTAGTCAGGGAAACGGGCTGGCACAAAGCTTCTGCACTAGAACGGAGCATGAAGCACACCGTTGCACCCCCTACAACTGCACCCAGTAAGCAGTTCATTAAATGTTACCATTTACGTTCCATACCAGGCCAAACACATCTCTGTGCTACCTCTGATAAAGCCTTAGGGTTTGCACTAGCAATTAACCCACGCCATTCTTTCTGGAGAAGTTTGAACAGGTAAGAAGCACTGACACAGATTCTCTGGCAGGAAGGGAATAAATCCCAGCTTAATATAGTGCCTTCTAACACAGATGTGGACCCAAAGATCTAAAGGTTTTTATACCACCTCTAGTCTCCTTAAACCTGGAGACTGACTCAGCCTTGATCTAGTCTTAATACAAACAGTGGTTCAAGTCATCCCAAGCTGCTGTGGGTAGCCAAGTATGTTAAGCAACTGTGGCAATATGATCACATTTTCTTTAAGAGGACTGACAAACCTATGCCACAGGAAAAAAAAGAAAACAAAACACCCAACACCAACCAAACAACCCCCCCCCCCAAAAAAAAAAACCCCAAAACACCCAAACAGGGGAGCCTAGGCTATTTCCTGCATGCAGTGAGATTCCCAAGAGGTTAGGTAACTGAGTCTTGGATGCTTTAGTTCAAGAGGAGGTCCAAGAATCTTGACTGCAATATCACTGTTTTAAACAGGAAAAGCAAATAGAGCAGTTCATCTCAGCCCTAATCTTCAAAAAATGAATACTGTCCATATCACTTCTAAAGAAATCACTGGCTTGGCACCTATTTATTTGATCATTTTTTAGAAACTAGAACTAGGATGAGGGACCCAAAGAGAATAAAATTTGTGAAACAACACAAAACATTAATGCACGATGGTATTGGTTAATGCCAAGGACAGCGTGTAAGAAACTTCAGTATGAAGGAAGCTTCACACTTCATTACATATATAAGCCTTGGGGTTTTAAACAACTTTGTGAATAACTACCTTTAAATGTCACTACATTTTATAAGAAGTAATCATACAATGTTAGACAGGATTTTATATTATGGCCAAATCTGACTCTTGGATATTCCAACATCTTCAAAAAACTAAATCAGATGTCAGTAATGCAGACACATATCTAGTAAAAAACACCCTGATTTCTAACAAAAATCACAGATGGAGAGCAAATTTTAAAGAAGTCTATTAAAATGTTAAGCTAAATGATATATTTGATAGTTCAAAGAAAAAGGTAACAGAAAGGAACTGATCCAGCACAATGAGTATGTGCATTTAGAGAAGTTAAAAAAAATTATGTTCAAAAGAGGCCTACTTATAAAGTGTGGCACTAAAAATCTCTTGCATATATCACGCTATTACTTAGAGGAAAAGTATTTATACACTGCTGAGAACTGTCTTTACATAAAGGATGCTTACCACAGTGCCCAAACCTGCTGTTTTCAATCACTCATGAGCAAAATGCAGTAACAATTACCTCAAGCAAAGTTTTGGATTTTTTTTTTTTTGTTCCAGCATGATACAGCAAATATCCTCAGCTGGCCATGGCCCTATGACCACTGCATTAGCAACATTCCTTCTCTAGTTTACACTGTCCCATAAGCAAAACAATTGTTTAACTCAGACAAAGACAGCTTCTCCTAAGCAGTGATTACACAAGATTAGGCCATACATCTCAAACAAAATAATAGAAAAAGTATAGTCATGATACAGATTGTCTAAGAGTTTTATTTAAAAATTCAGATATGGATACCTGACCTCATTATCATTGAGGGTCTGCTTCCTTTCATTATGTTTTTTGAAGAAAGTAGAAATAAAGTATTTCATATCACCCATCTTACATGCACATGACAGAACAATACGCATCACTACATGTACTAATAGTGCTCTCTGAAACATTTTTGAAGAAGCTGATAGGAGATTCTAGATTTCCTAGACTTATATAGCCTATAATTTTTAGATATGTGTCATACTAGCGAGGATCTGACTTAGTTTATATGAAAGAATATAATAATGCATATTTTAATTCTACCGAATAAACCTATTAATGGAACACAAAAAGATTTACCATTTCATTAAAAAAAAAAAATCTCTTTTAAACATTCTTGCACAGATACCTTGTTCTATCTATGAAAGAGAATATATGAAATAGGCTTCCTAATCCAGTTGTACATGACTTTGAATAACTTTCTTTCAGGAACAATAATATTACTAAGCTATCTGAGAGTGTCAGGAACTAAACAGTGTCATTTTTTAATAAGATAATAACAGTTTAATAAAATCATCTGTGGATAATAGCCTACAAATTCTAGCAATGTTAAGACAAATATTTGACAGACATTGAATAAATGTTTTAAAGAAATGCAAAAATTTATTTTTCAAGATAAGAAATGTTTTTTACAACAGTTGTGCTGTATTTATGATCTTGTTAATTAAAGATTACAAAATGATTAATGCATCTGTGAACCATTTTGTTTAGTAGACATGCATGAGGTTGATAGAGATACCAAACACAGCATTTTAAAAGCTATTGTACATTTTGATGGCTCAAAGAATCAAGCTTTTCTGTTTTTTTGGTATGTGCCAGAGCACATACCTTTCAAAATAGCATTTACCACAAAAAAAAAAAAATAAATTCCATCCATTTTTGCACCTCTCATGCCTTCCTTTTTCCCCTTGAACTTCCACTTTGAAGTCAATATCCATTAACTGGAGCTTTTACCATTCAGTATTGCTCCAGAGTGATCACTATCAGATAAGCACTACTCAAATTTTATCTATCCCTTATTCATTCAAATAAGATAAAAATATTGATAAATAAGACAGGGAAGTTCAAATGATAATACAGAATATCATGTCTATATTTTTCAGTTCAGCCCCAAAATGCACTTTATAGCAAAAAGAATGTACAATATCATGATCCGTTAGTACTCGTGCGTACATGGATGCCTCCCGTTACGCACCTCAGGGAGTAAACCTCCTAAAGTGGGTAGCGTCTGTTGGAAAAAGAGAATGTTAGGCTGCAACACTGAACAGCTGGAATGGCAAGGGGCACGCAGAGAGCACTCACAAGGAATGTTACCTTGCAGCAGTTGCATTTCGCAACAAATGTACACGGCACTTTTTTTATACATTCGCACAACCATACGCCTCCCATGTTTTGGCTGTCATGTGATATAATTTAAGTTACAGGAAGTATGTGTGGGATCATCTTAGCACCAGCTAAAAATATTAGAAAACCTGACTTAATTCTTTCAAATAGTAAGAAGAGAAACTTGGTACCTGGGGAGCATTCTTATTATTTTATCTTCCAAGTCTTCGAAGTCTCATCAAGAGTGAGGAATTTACAAAGATTTCTTCTACTACAATTTACAAGCTATACTACATTCATCCTCACAAAGTATTTCTACTCCTTGTATAGAGGTACAGCCTTTTCCTTTACATAAAACCCTAACAACTAGAAATAGCATACTCTCGTCATAGCTGTTATAAGAGAACAGATAAATAACAACTAATG
Source organism: Falco cherrug (assembly GCF_023634085.1). NCBI lineage: Eukaryota > Metazoa > Chordata > Aves > Falconiformes > Falconidae > Falco > Falco cherrug. Next base: position 81,757,986 of record NC_073700.1, read on the forward strand.
ACTAACAAGTTACCCCTTTACATTTTAACTGCTGACACAGAATCCAGTGCCAGTGCAGCAAAACCTACTTTTTCTCACCTTGCCTCTTAATCAACAACTGCAACGCTATTTTTCTGGATTATTTTGTGCACAGGTGATATTATTTAAAACAATTATTTTATAAATTAAAACCCAATTTATTTATACATTTAATACGATTGGTTAATACTATTACACAGTTTCTCAAGTAGCTACTGAAAACTTGAGATTACTTCTGTATAATAATTTTTTTATACTGTATGCCTTCAGATGAGGATATACCCTAAAACCCAACTTGGGGGTGGGGATACATATGGAGAGAACCAAATTCTGTGTTAATGTGCATAAATCGAAACAGTTATTAAAAATATCTTATTATAGAACTGTAAACTTAAAAGATATTAATTAGGGGAATTTGGTCATAGAAGATCAAATAGAACGCATGGAATACCACGTAAAGGTATCCTCAAATGTTTGCAGGATGAATGCTATGGAAGTTTAAATATGTGACTTGAATACCAAACTGATGCTTTGTTGTTTTTTTGGGGTTTTTTTTAAGGAACTTGGAGGACGGTTGCTCGATGGTTCTTTGGAGCTATTTTGTTTAATGATACTGGAATACCCAAGGGATGCAAAATCTCTGCTTTAATATGCAATGAAATACTAGAATGGTTACTCCTAGGCTGTCATTTCGTAAACCTATGCGGTATTCAAGACCCTGCTTACAAAAATTCCATTCAATGCAATTTCTGTCCATGGTTACACAGTTCCATAGAACAGCCAAAGAGAATCAAAAATTCAGACACCCTGAAAACCGCAAAAACCCACTACCACTAGCCTAAAACCCTGGGGAGCAAACTATCTGTAATATCTATTAGACAACACATCCAACTGTGATTTAGATGTGCTAAAATATTTTGAAAATATACTTTTCAAAATTTTCTCCATATTTCCAGCTCTAATCTTGTGTCCATATTAATCAAGAAAAGCCAATATTAGGACACAACATCACACTGCCTTGAAAGGTCATAGAACAGTAGCACAATACCTAGCTCTACAACCATGGGCCGAAGCTAAAAGTCACCCTGTGGACAAGCGTAGCAACCAATTCAGTAGCAAAAATACTGTCTAGTGATCTGCACATGTCCATACTGTAAATGAAAGGCAAGGTTTCTAATTTATCTGAAAGCTGTCTTGACAGAAGTATTTGCAGCTAGGAAAAAAAATAAATCATTATATCAATCAGGAGATATTTTGTCACCTGTACTACCAGTAGCCAAAATAAGTGGAAAAGGACAGTGCTGGAATGGAGATGATGTCATTAAAGAATACCTTCCAAAATAGCTGACCCCAAGACTGTTCTGAACAAGGAATCACTACATGGTAACTTCATGTATATATATATATATATATATATATGTTGTGTTGCTTGTTTAATATGTCTTAATAAAGATTTAAAGGATTACATATCAAAATCACAATCAAGTATTTTTTATTTAGCATGTCGACCCTAGTTCATTTATTTGGCTGAAGGTAGCTTGCCTTACATCTTGCAACCATTCAATATGTGCATCAACATGCAACAACAGTAGGGCTCATGACTATTAATTTGTAACCTAAAAAGAACTCTGTCTATAGCATGTAATTATATACACTATCCAAGAAATAGAAAGTAGTTGGAAAGAATTTTGAAAATAAAAACATCTTAAACTACAACAGGAGATCATGCAAGGAATAAACTTGGGGACAGACAGTAGTGATGAGCTGTGGGCAGGCAACTAGGTATAACTTAAAATGATTGAATGGCTGCCATTTCAGTTTATCAGCATCTTATTATTTTAACATCGAACTGTGTTTGCCGAACAGATAATTAGTTAGGAAGATACATTTTCCTCCAGGGCAATTATTAATTTCCTTCTGACTTCAAAGAAATGAAAAAGCTCTTAGTGTAGATAAGCACACCATTATATTTCAAGTCTGTTTTAGATTCTCAGAGAAGTGAATCTGCAATACGATATACAACTGAAGAGAAAAAGTGTTTTGTTTTGGTTTTTAAATCTGTTTCAGTTGCTATGTCATTACTTAATATTCAACAACCAGATTTAAATCCCCACTCCACAAGCATATAGATTGAAATAACTGGTTTTTTGTAATACCTTTGTTCAGAAACTCAGAATAAGGTTACTACTCAACTTCAAAGGATTGAGTTGCTCATAACTAAGATGCTTACACACTGCACTGACTTTCTGTGCTCCATGTTGAGGTTGGATTCAACTCAGTTAAAACCGATCTCTACTCTAATAAAAACAGAAGATCATTTTAGGATTAAATATTGGAAAAGGGATTAAGAAAGCTCATTCTTCAACCAGCAACTGCTAAATCCCTTTATATATACATATATATATATATATATATGCTCTCTTATGTAACATCCGACTACCTCACAAGAAAAGTCCTAGTAGAACGTATTATCAGACATTAAAAATAAAAATCTATTGAACTATGTTGCCATTATAAAACAGCCATTACCTATTCTATCTAGTCTCTCTAAATACTGAAAGTCAAAGAAAATTCTTGTACAATATTTTCAACTTTAATTCTGTTTTATTTTTTGCCAGCATCTCAACACACTTGCTATATTCATGCAAAAGTTTGAAGCTACAGTTGCACAAGGCACATTTCTTAGCTAAAGCATTTATAATCTACTGTGTGAATTGTTTTATGTGCTAAATAGACCTAGATATAAAGCAAATATTTTTGAACATCTATGTTCTTGTGTAATAAAATGCTAAACCAGCCCAAACCCATATGAGATACTTTTTCTACACCAAAATGTATAGCCATTTATGTTTTAAAATAAGAGGTCAAGTAAATTTGACTTATGATGGCATTTTATATTAAGTATATATAAACAAATTTACCTTATTATATGAAAAAATATCTATATGTTGTATATATACCAAACTCTCTCTATATGTATTCTATATTTATATAAACAGTATTTATGCTTAAGTGATTTTGTCCTAAAAAGTTAAAAGCATCTTTGCTAAACAGAAGAAAAGCCAAATCCATTCATAAGAGAAAAGAAACAAAGTTGAGTTGTTCCAAACTTTTTATCATGAGCACCAATTTGTCCCAGAATGCTGAACAATGAAGTTGCAAGTTGAATACAAGGAAACGTATCCAATTTATATTTTCTTGTGCTTTTCTTCAATATTATACCAGACCCTCCCTCTTTGAAATAAACTGGTTACTATGGATACAGTGATAACTGTCATATAGTAATGCTCACACCATAATCATGGTACCTTATGTTTTACAATTTATTCCAGAATTTTCTTTTTATTCCACAATTAACACTTTTAATTATAGTTTTCAAAACCAATGTTAGAAATTAAATAAAAAATAGGTCATTGTATAACTCACATAAACAATAGGAGAATCAAAAGAATAATAAATATATATTTATTAAATAGTAGGCTTTTATTGGTTGATTTGTCATTACCCAAGGCTATATCTATTTTGGTGGGAAATAGAAAAATCTAATTACTGTTCTACAATCATAAACCTGAATTAGAACATCCTACATATTCATCAATAAAAGGAGCAAAGTAAAGGAAGGCATGAAATGAAGCCAAAAAGTATGTTAGCATTTTTCCCTTTCTGCCTTACAAAGGGGTGAAGGGAGAGAAGCTGTATCATGACAAGAGACCAATCTTTTTTTCTTCGCTACTCACTCATCACATTCCAATAGCCAGTTTTTAACCTGGTTATGATTTAATTCTGTACTCTTGGTAGGCTAGGATTCAATTGAGTTAAAGATTTTTAAACTCACTGCCAGTCAACCTTATCATGAACTTTCATTATGTGCATGTAATTAATTGGGTCCAATGAACAATATCAGCACTGAGTTATAGACTTTTTCCCCCCACCATATAATTAGAATATAATTACCCACAGGATATCAGAATGATGCAAAACCTTTCCTCTAAATGTGCCCTCATTAGGAAACAAGTCTCAATGTACATTTATTCAATCAGTATGAATTAATTAAAACGTTACCGAAATAAAAGAGAGTAACATTAAAGTGTATCTGACATCTATTAAAAGACTATCACTTGAGATCTGCACACACAGTTTATAACAAACTCATTTAACTTGAACAAAAAACGTCACTGTAAAAAAAAGCCTTATATATGGTAAAAAGCAAAGTAAAAAGGACTAGTTTTAAAGACGACAGACTACATTTTATTAAAACATTTAAAAGTATTGCAGTAAGATATGAAAAATCTTTCTAAGGTATTGAAACTAGGCAGATACTTGATTCTTTCATGGTATGCACAGTACCAGCCACCTGAGTTTTGCCATGGTTTCTTTTTCAACTGAGAATGCAGCGTACCAAATTTAGGAATAACATTTGACAAGTTCCATCTTGTGCAGTTTTGAAAATGAGAGCCCTCTAATTTATCCCGGACATCTAACTTCCAGGTGACCAGGCATTTAGTTTCTCTCTCCAGCCATTAAGAGAAGGGACATTATGAGAGGATCACGCCAGTCGCTCCAATTTAGAGGAACTGCTCATGTCTAAAGAGACCCTAAATGAGTAATTTAGAACAGTCACCTGAGCTGAGGTTGCTACGTTTAGTGGGAAGAGAAATGTCACCCTTTGTGATATTACAGTCAGGAAGGGTAGGTATTTTTAATTTATTCGTCACAGTTGCAGTAGTGATTTTGGACATCAATGGATACCTAGTAAATGGAAAAACTCAAAGGATACAGACCTGAAGAACAAATGACAACTAAGATACTGGTTTGGTAGCTCTTGTATATAATACATGCTACCGTGAAATGCAAGTTATGAAAAAAATCTCTTTATCTCTGCAGAAAGAATAAAGGCTGGACTTCACAAGAAGTGAAGAAATGAGACATGCTGAATCAGAAAGGTAAAAATATGAATGCCTTTAGTTCAACAAAAAGAAAAGATGAGAAGGGTTTTAACCTGTACTCTTGAAGGAAAAATTACAAGGTGGCATCTTGGTCTAAGATGAACTCTGACAATTTTCTGGAAGAAGTCTGGATTTCCAAAGTTACAGATAGAAGGGAGGGACAAAACTTTTGGGAGACCAAAGATACAAGATTTTTGAACTTGCTGTTTTCCCACAACTCCTATAACTTATTCTATGGAAGAAGGAGAAATGTTCTTCTCTGATACCTCAAAATATTCAAGGATAAAGCTGGTAATGAAAGCACTGTGATTATCTGCTTTTTTTTACCTTCCATATACGTGTGGCATTGCAAGATATTATTGCTTAGCTGATCATCGAAGCTAAATGTGCGTCCTAGGTGAAAGACCCTTCCACTGTTAGGTATATCAGATTTGATATGTCTGAACACATCATTCTATTAATAGAATATAACACTTACTATTATCTTTAGACAATTTTGACATGGTTATATTTACTGGTTTTGGTGTCATTATTGAGAGTGATTGTTCCACATATGCTGAAGTATTGTGTTTGTCAAAAGGAATCCCCATAACAGGAAATGAGATAAACTAATTAAAAAATTGCTAACCCAAATATTATGTACCTGTAATCAACCATTTCTAGGAGCAACTCCTGTTAGCTATGTCACCGATGCTTTTTTTTTAACATAGGTATACTCAGGATTTTAATGCATTTTTGGAAAAAACTACTAGATGAACAAATATAGTACAAAATCATAAAGATCGCATTAAATCACAGGAAAGTATATTTTCCATTCCTAACAATATACATTGTGCTGAAATACATTTTACATTATTAGTATATAACATTGAAACATTATTCTGATACAGGAAAACATATTTACTTCTGCTTATGCCTTCAAAATTTGAGATAAAACAAGTCTATCCAAGGGCGATTTGACCCTAGAGTGGTTTTACATATCCTCTAAATAACTTAACTAAATTCCAATTGTGGAACTGAAAAACTTAATTCCTCTACCCCTCTTCCTCTCCTGAAAAGAAAATGGAGTTACACAAATATAATTGAAGATGAAATTTCATGCTGAGGCTTTATTCAGTTTTTAAGAATAGAAAACAATAAATAACAATAAAATGGAAACAGTATAGAAACAAAATCAGAATTTCTACATGTTAACTTTTAAAGTATCACCTAAAATCCTGAAAATTAAATAATGTACTTGAGCAAGTAATTATCCAACAAACTTAAAATAATATTTTACCATTATTATTGAGAATTTGTCCAGGTAATATCAAAATACTATGACAGAAAAACTACAAAACTACTCCTATGACTTTTCAAAAATACTAAAATAATAATTCATAAATATTAAAGCCAGCTTTCCATTGCTTTACCTTCATTGACAGCAATGGAATAGTCCCAGTTTACTCAAGTAGATGGCCAAAGTCTAGCATCCATCCCTTAGCAGATTTGTAAACAAACACCCAAAAGGATTAATCAGAAAACAAGTAATTTACAATAGGCATGAATATTATTCTTAATGATCAGAAACATACCAGAAACATGTTTAAGATTAGAAGGTACATTTTCTTGGGTTTCCTCCCTGCAATAAATCATTACTCTTAAGTTCAAGCAGTTCTTACTCTTATTTTGAAATATATTTAAAGTAAGAGGACCACATGTCTGTTCTTTTATGAATGATGCTGCTATGCCTTTACCCAGCATAAAACATCCAATTTAATATATGAATACGTAAGTTAATTCCAAAGCTCTTTTTTCATGATAAACTGATCAGCTCTTCTATACAACCTACACATAGCATGCATTTTTATTTTCATTGAATTGAGTTATTGTTTTTGTGGACAGAGAAATTTACTGTCCATGACTGCAGAATAAAATATACCATAATGTTGATGCATAGCTTACTGCAAGACCAGTGTCATCATTCTAGGTAACCTCCGGCTTAGATCAGAGACCTCAGCATTGCAGATATACAATATGCATCCCAAGCAAAAACTGTCCATAAGAATAACTTCATTATTCTGGGAAGCTGGATCTATAAAAGATGTAAAATGTAGAAGTGTTCTGCCTATACAGTTTCTGGTAAGTACAGTCTGAGTAAGTGATAAAACCTGAGTCAGCTTCAGTTATAATATGCCCTACAGAAAGTTCATTCTTACATGAAGCAAACTGCAATATGCAGAGGATAAAGCACACATGCTTATAAACTCATCAGCCAGGATCGCCCATTGTGTTTAAGTTTCACACAGCTCCGTGAATTTAACAAATACTCTAGCAATTAGTCCCAGCATTGTTTCAGCCATTACCTATGACAGAGGATTACATCTTAAATAAACATACGGGTAACTCACCAATACTACTGGGCAGATTGATGTGGGTGGTAAAATATGGTCCTTCAACGGTCCACAGTCACATTCAGGTTTTAGATGTGAAGCACATTTGTTATGCAACTACAGGAAGACAGAACATGAAGATTCAACTTAGACATTTTATTAATACAGTCTAAGAAAATGGGCATCCTAGAATGGGGTGAGTTTAATTAATCTAATTATTAGTGGAGTACTAGAAGGAAAATTAAACACACTGCAGTGTAAAGCCTCTTAGGATTGACAACAACCAATGAATTTATATTGAAGCAAAGAACAGTGCTCTGGCTCCCATTGACTGCTGAAGAACCTGAATTACTCTCCTTTTTCTACTTTATTCTTAGCATTCATCCACTTTTCCTGAAAGGAATGAGAAGAATTCTTCTCTGAAAAGACAAAAGAAAATCCTCAGGTCTGCTGACTGAAAAAGCATTGGCTTACTTTGGTACTGTTAAAAATGTGGAAGGGAAAAATGTGTATATAACATCAACATAAAATGCCAACAAATAATGTTATATTTGTTGAAATATTTTGCATTAGCAATCAAGAGCTCTTGTTCATATTTTAGGATTTAAGTCAATTTAAATGTCTCCAAACAGAATTTTTCAACAAATATATATATCCAGCCACACAGTACAAAGGCATAGTAGCGTGCCTGGACCATGCAAAACATTCACATTTAATTAGTATACTTCACAATGCTATTAAAGGTAGCCACAATAAAATAAAACTTCATATTTTAAAATTCCATGAAAGTTTATTATTTTGGATTTGATGATCTTAAAGTTTCTTTTCCAACCTATATGATCCTATTTCTGCACTGATTCAATAAACTGTGCATTAAGTTCTTCAGGTAACGTGCATTTCCCATAAAGATGAATACTTTTTTTTTTTTATAAGATATGTATATTTGCATAAAAGAAAAATATTCAGGATAATAAACATCAGAAATTTGGAAGTAAAAACCCTATTTAACAAGTGATTTAACTAGTATAATAGGCAGCACACAGCGTTAGTTCAACAGGTTCAATAGCTGTTATAAAATCTGTAGTTCAGTGTCTGCATCTGTAAATCACATTTTTCGAAAGACTGATTCATTTTCCCTTAGATGATTTAACTATGTCAGTATGAACTCTATTACAATAAAATTGTACCAGCTGCTGATATATATAAGCTTTACCGGTAATACGGTCTTCATAAAGTTATCTTGTACAGTTAATGTTGACATAACATTTCTGAATTTTGAACTGAATGGCACCTAATATTAGCCTCGTCCTTATTCATTTATACTGCAAAGTTACCTTTTCAGGCAGTTACTTAGCAACAGAAAATAAAAGTCTAATGAGTTTCGATTTACTCAGAGTATTAAAGCCTTATTGTGAGGGTATTTTGGCAGTCCTGTAATCTAAATCATTTGTCATGCTAATTCTCTGCCTCAGTGGTAAGGCTACTTGTACCATAATTAATGCACACCAGGCCATGTTACATCAAATAAAAGTATCTTCACACATTCAGTGGTAATTAGCAGCTTTGCTACTCGGTGACATGCAAACTTATCTATGAAAAAAATAGCTTAATCTTCTTATTAGTCTCTTCTGATCTTTGACAACAGAATTAGTGCATAGCAGACAACAGAAATGGTAGAAGATATGTAGCTTTAATGAAAATAACACAATAAAATAATACACATCTTCTAAAAAAAAAAAAAATTAGCAGATTTTTGAATACATTTCCCCAAAATTCCCTTACCCCAAACCTAGCTCCCATAGAATATTACCTCCCTCACAACCAGATCCCTGCAAAGTAGGAAAAACCATATTTGCTTTAGGGAAAACAAGAGAAAAAAACATTTACAAGACTGTGATAGAGAACTATAGAGTATATGGAAGAGGGAATCATGGGCTTGGCTAAGAACTCAGTGTAACAAGCCTCCTTAGTGAAAAACATACCTACATTTTGAGATTAGATTCAGTTATTTGACACTAGAAATGACCCTATTCAGTTGTAAGAAGAAGAGATACTTAAAATGCATGAAAGAGGCTCAGAATTAGTTGTGTAATAACTAACATCCTCTTACATTACAAAAATGTGTCATCAACAAGCCCTAAGCGTGTTGTTGTACAAGGAACTGAAAATGTACGAAGGATGTGATGATAATTACGCAACTTTTAGAGTATTCCTTCAAAAATCATGCATCTGTTAGAAATTTAAAACACTTTTACCAGTAATAAATTTATTACTATTAGCAAAGGATGTCACTGCGATAGAATACATAGAACACACAGAATTGCAAGACGAGTGATTAGGAGATTGAACAACAAGAAATTTGCAGTATTTTAAAAACTTAAAAAATAATCTTGTTTCACTTATGTGTCTAATTTATACCTGAAGCCATAAAAGTTAGGTAAAAAGATTAAGAAAGTTATTTTAAAAATCCAACATTAAAGTTTTACAGAAAATAAAAATCTTTCAGTTACTGGTGGAAATACAATTACAAAATTGTAAACCTCAGAGCCAACATTTTTAATTTTGGCAGTCAAAAAAATCAGGTTCATTCTTAATTGGAATGTTGATATATATTTAAACATTTTATATGCACACAAGAACCTAAGCTATTTTCAAGAGAATTCAGCCTCTTCCTTCACAGGGATTTCAATGATAAATAATTTCTCAGTACTTCCTCAGTAAATATCAGTTCTTATGGAAATCCTCTAAATCTTGATGCGTACCTTCAAGAAAAAGGCTTTTGCAAACCTGGTCCAGATTCACGTGAAATAATGGGAAAATATTTTTTCTGAGGAGCTACAGAATTTGCAACTTTGGACTTTAAGAAGGACCCTTATGTAACATGTATTTCTTGAATGAAATACATGTTATACAGATGCAAACTAGAGCAGAACACTCTTAGTTACCCATCTAAACACAGATAGCCATTGCCTTCAATTTAATTATCTGCATGAAATAAAATTGGATTGAGTGTTTTACTCTCTACATATATTATCCAAATTTTGACAGCAATCTGGACTACATATTTGCTTTCTTCTAAAATACTGGGTTTTAAGTAATCATAACAGCTTATCACTGAAAGTAGGCTGGATCTATTGTCTTTTATGATGTTTCATATTTTGCATTCTTATGTTAAGAAAATATGTCATAAAACATCCAAACATGTATGTTGAAAACAAACATTCACCAATGCCTCAGTCTCATATTATTATTTAAAACACTGAACAAACAACTGCTGTTCCATTACAATAACAATAATAATGATATCAGCAAAAAAGCAAAAACCTTAGAAGAAGGCTGAATCTCTCCCCATTTAGATTTAAATCCTGCCCTGGCTAAGAACAGAAATATTGGCCTTGCTCCTTCTAGCATGAAGATTTCACTTATAAGGGCAGTGTTCCTTGAATGTCATTAGTTTCAGTTATTGGTTCCTGCTGAATAAGGAGTGTACAAAAGTTGTATATATTAGACTTGCTGTACAGATTAGTATATTATCAAGATATCCCTGCTATTATTCCCAGACACTTGAAATCACTGTATCCTATCAGATGTCCTCAGTTTCATTTGCCTGTCAGTATACCACACATTAGGATTTTGCCCTAGTGTCACAGTGACCTTGACTTTCCCTAGTGCTATGAATTCTTTTAGAATCTTTCTATAATGTAGATTGGGAATTCTGCTCTTTAGAGTGACATATATTATTTCCATCTGTATACTGTCTTGAAGCAGAGTACATCTTTAAGCCTATTTGCTTGCAAGAATTAAGGACTCCTATGAATATTCTGCATATACTGCTTCTTAAAACACACATTATCCATTCCTGATGATAAAACTGAGCGATAACTTTTGAATTACGAGGCTATAAAAAAAGATATGCAGATTTTTGTCTCTGTAACCTGCGCTGAGGTTTTACTACAGTATACTCACTGTGATCTGACACCAAACACAGTGAAGTCCAGTCAAGCCTTGGTAACATTTTATAGTTTTGTGACACTTATCACACTTTGTTGGACAATTTCCTTCTACCCAGAAATGGTGCATTACCTGTAAAAGAGAAGAGTGGATATACATATTGTTACTAAATTAACAGGTCCATGGCAAAGACAATGCTACCTCCAACTTACATCAGTATTCTTTTTGGACTTCACATATGTTTTGATGCAAGATGCGGGAGCTCTTGAGACACAGCGTTCATGGACTGTATACTTGCAAACTGAAAAAAGGAACACATTAATAGATGTGGAGGCAATGGTGTTTCTAACTACATTTTTATGAAACAAGTAATGTTACCAGTATGCCATCCCTACATAATCAATTCAATCAGTCAATGAAAACTCAAACTAGACTGCTTTTTCCATGGAATACAAAAGGCCAATTAGAACAGGAAATATTATGCAAGTGAGAAATCCAAGAATGCACTATCATTGCATAACAGGAAATGCCTAATTAAATCAGAGCTCACTACATTTTCTCACAATAATTCCCAAATGACAAAAATATTAAAGGCAAATTGATGACTGCCACATGGTTTGGTGTCATTTGCTAGTAGAAAGAAATCTATATTTTACAAACTATAAGCATGAGAGCAGCTGGCAAGCACAAAAATAAAAGCCAATGAATTTATGTCATTCCTTCTATTGATTTATAAATCTTAAATGGCTGATTAGCCCATTTTCAGATAGCAACTGCTTTCATGCATTCTATGTAAATCACCCCAACTTTAACTTTTACTTCCCCAAACAGCAACTCCTGAAAAACTTTTCTTCCTAACTCCTCCACACCACCTTTATGTGACTACTGTTGTTGACCAGGTCTGTGAAGATCAGGATAGCTGCATTTTGGAAAACATAAAAATGTCAGGGTACAATGCAAAGCTCTCCTGACTTCAACTATACAACTGTGCCCAGATGAGGAAATAATGCTACAGATTATACCTGCATTCAATAGAGTCAACTATTAAAAACTGAGAATGAATTTCTCCCTGCATGGCATAAGTCTCACGCTTTTGACCTCGAGAGCAATTAAGCACAAAGTACTTCTAAACACCTTGCTTGCACCTATTACACAAACCCAGTGGGAGGCGCAGCCATTAATCAGACAAACTGCAGGGAGCAACATTGTTGATTGGACCACGGAGGGATGGTGAGGCCCCCTGCAGTTCCATTTTTTTTTTTTCCTCCCACACAATCTAAAATGCAAATAATGAAATCTATAGCAATGCTCTGAAAAGACATTGGAGAAGAAGGTTAGTGAGATAAGGAAATCTTGCTGCATGCAGTAATGGAAAGGAGCATGTGGATGTTCTTCAGATACTCTGGGACCATTGTTCTCATCAAATAAATGTGAAGCACAGTAAAAAAATTTTAGAAGGTACATTATAGCAGAGGAAATTACAACTTTTGTAAGGATGGTCCTTTTGGGGGCAGTTTATATAACATTTCTGATAACTACTGAAGAAGCTGATCTACATTATTTGCTGAATAGAATTTTCTCTTTCAAACATGTATGGGTCTTTATATTTCATTACAAGGATTGTTTACATCAGTTTACATAAAGGAATATTAAAGAAAGCAAGTTTCAAGATCTAATAGTCAATTCAGCATTTAATATACATATTCCAGTTACTTTCCTCAGCATTTAGTAATCTGCAGTTATGCAATTTCTATTAGTTTCAATTTTAATAAAAGTATTTATCTTCATTCCATAGTATTATGAATGAAATTATATGACGAGAAAATGCATAGATGGAGGATTTACATCTGAATTATGTTTGAAAGAATCTGTAGCCCACAGAGGAGAGAGAAATGGTCAGTTCTAAACCCCTTATTCATTCAGATGACTCTCAAGTTACATCAATAGAAACGTACAGGCAGAAAGGTCCTGATCAGCTCTGATGAGCTATCTTTCATACCAAAACGGAGAAAGTAAGTTACACTAAGAAACTGATTAATTTATCAAAAAGAACAATGAAAGGTGACTTGATACCATCATGAGAAGAATATAGTGGGTACTAAAGATCTCATTAATCTAATGGAGCAGGGCATAACACGAACCAATCATTGGAACAGTCTACCAGACATATTCAAATCAGAAAATAGGTCTTAAAAAAAGATGATTAATCATTGGAACACACCACGAAAGAAAGATATGGAACATCTATCTCTTGAAACAAGAGACAAGGTATCTTACAGCAAGATTTGGTTTCTCAAGATACAGGTTATGAGGTGGCCAAACACAGATGATTAGGAGATACATAGATATAACTCAGGAATTGAACTGTAGTGACTGCATCTAGTAGTCTAAAGGCAGATCACATTAGATGAACACAATAAAACTACTCTATCTTGTGTTCATTTACCTTAAACGCTATAATGAGTCAATATGTGAAAGAATGGCAAGTCTGAGATTTATGATTACAAACCAAGTAAGCATACAAAACTTTAGAAATCAAGCAGAACTTGATTTTGGAGAAACTGGGATTTTGACATTCATGATTAACAAAAGAAGTAATCTGTGCAAAATGTGAATAAACCAACATGGGACTTAGAGGCTAGTTAAGTTGATATCTGTTAAAGAATATGAATAATTATTAATAAAATCAAAAGAAGAATAACAAAAATATAAGGTTGAAACTTAAGCAGGATACTTGCTAAAAGAAAAAAGGAAAAAAAAAAGAAAAAAGAAAAAAAAAAAGAGGCAGACTCCAAAGGGAGCTAACACTGAGAGCTGTTATAATACAGAAAACTCCCCCAAACGACAGTTCTGAAAGCCCGATATCCTGAAAAATTAGATGAAAAATTAGAAATGGAACCTTGAGCATTCAAGCATAAAAGACAGAGGGGGAGTCACCATTGTGCTAGCAACGGTTTTGCACTGGGAAGCTACTAGTTCTTTGTTATGCAGCAAGCGTAACATTTCTAGAAATAGACCTGTATGCAAATGGATACTGAAATGCTTATACTCACAAGAACAGCAGAGACCTTGCTTGCCTACTCCGATTAGCATGTTCAAACAAAGATTACAGTAGGCAGGCTTGTTAAAGTGTTTCAGTCTCCATACATGCTGCCCATCATCTTTCACATTCTGCACAGGACATAAAAGAAACAGATTTCACTTAATAAAATAAACAATGAAATATATAAGTGCCAATAAAAATTTGAGACTGACTCAAGAACATAAAAGACAAGCTGTTACTTCCTTTAATACTCTGCACCAGATCACAGTATAATCAGTCTAAATACACAGGCGAACATATAATAAAAAATTTTTCAGAAGCTCATGGACATCCATGTATTTCAAAAACAACTCGGGGAAAAAACACCAGGCTACTGTCACCTCTGCAACACAGTGCTAGCAATAAACCTAGGTTGATATTAGATTACAACTAGTATTAAAGCTAACTAAAATTTGCTCTAGAGTAATTGTAAAAGTAAGGATGCTGCAGGTTTGAAGGCAAAACTCCCCAAAACAAACAAAAAGTATTTCTTTGAAGTACAGCTTTATCCTTAATGACCCTTAGAATCACGTATCAACATATGTGAAGTGGGAAATCCAACCACACCACAATAACTATTGTCAGGTTTAATTTATGTTAATCTACTGCTGAGAGTTTATCCAAAAGCAAATGTTTAAGGGTGAGATTTATATCCTGGACCTCTTCTCTAAAAATTGAATTCCTTACATTTAAGCCCACGCGTTTCAGATAGCTGCAGCACTTACTCAAATCTTGCATAAATAGACTGATCAACCAATCGGCACATACAACTCAGGGGCCCAATATAACTTACACATACAAGTAAAATACTAACAAATCATTTACGTTTATGAAAATAGGTTTTTAGTTGCATGATTCTCCTCTTCCTTCTAATGGGATAATTCTGAGACCTCACTGTTAATAGAAGGGTTTTAAACTTATGTGCACTTGGTACAGATTTTAAATTAATTCTATAAATTCCAGGTTTCTTTGCAAGCGTGGCCATCAGAATTTTTCCTTTTTGCAATCATCAGAGGTTTTTATTTTAAAAAAATAGATTAAGCTAATGTAATAGAACTCGATTTTCTTAAATTTTGTTTTTTACTAAATACAACCTCCAATGGAACAAAGGCAGTTAATGTCTATCATCTGGAAATGGGCTGCAGTAGTCTGATTCTTTATTGTGTATCACTGAAACACTACAGTATTCTTGGTCATTTCAATACCAAGAAGAAATTGTCACATAGCTAAAAGAAGCTACATCAATCTTGGTTTCTCAGAAGCCATATCATTGACTGGTTCTCATTCAGTTTCTGATTTCTTTTATCAACTACTGATACTACCTGTCACCATGTATGTACAATATTCCTGATTATATGTTCAACAATGTTATGGTTTTCACTGATAAGGAAAGTCAATGTAAGACAGTGGACATAATTTTTAATAAAAATTCAGTTTTATCCTGTATAAGCATATACGTCATGAGTTATGTCCTGAAAAATCAGTATTGTTGTAGTCTAAGAGTTAGCCATCAATGACAATCAGAGAAAATGAAGACTTCTTCATCCTTGGGGAGGGGGGGGGGGGGGCGGGGAGGAGGTATCCTGAAGGAAAATCAGCACTCCAAGAATTTAAGAATGTTTGGTTCAAAGCCAGGACCTAGCCAGAACAGAAATTTGAATAATTCCTACGAATTACCTAAAACAAAAGGAACAGAAGTCAGCTGGAATATTTTTCTCTATTGAGATATCAGGATCAGAGCCTAAGTGGAGTTCCCCCGATATTATCAGCGGGAGTTCAAATGCCATCTCTGACAGCTGGGCAATGTCAAGGTCCCCTTTCTGCAGAAAGAGCAGAGCAGATGCCTAATGTGGGGTTCTTGGGCTGGAGAATAATGTGGAAGTTTTCCAGTTTTCCCTGAAGAAGCAGAAATAGCTTCTGCAGCTGTGGAGCACTAGAAGCCTGTCAAGCTCCTTCATGACTGGCAGCTGAAGAGGATGGATTTCATTAAACAGAGCTCAGTAACTATTTTTCTTTCCACCTTACTACCACTCTCCACAAATTTTTAAGGTATTGTTAAACTACAAGATAATATGTGAGTCTCAAGCCTTCTGAAAGTACACAATTACTAGACAATAAAGACCATGTAAATCCTTCTGAGAAAAAACAGTAAACAACGTACACATTCATTTTAACATGACTCAGGTCATCAGCAAACGCAGTCATAAACCACAAGCACCTAAAATGCAAGCCGAGCAGTTTTCCTCAGCAAACTATTTGCTATTTCTGAAAATTAACAAAATTTCATAATTATGCATAAACTTGCCCCTCTTCCACGTTAGGTTTGTGTTACTTTTTTGTTTTAATTTCATTTTTAAAGAATGGCCATTACATGTGAATACGTTGCGTCTTATTTGAACAGAACATATGGACTAAGTTAGCTGGCATTTCCTTATCAGAAAAACAAACAAGTCTTGATGTGGGTGTTCTGCCAATTAAAACACTTAACTGTGTTACAGACTGCAACTGATGCAAATCCATTACATAAACACAATGCACTTTTGGAAAACAGCAAATTAAATTTTTGCTCTTGTGCACTGCCAAAAATAAGCAATAAAGTGCTGCATATGATTATGCATGCACATAACTTTTTAAAACATTGCCAAGAAAAAAAAAAAAAAGACATAATGTGAAACAAAGCCCCCTCAATGCAAGTCTTTAAGTATGAATAAAATCGACAATTCTGACACATCAGTGCATTTACTGACATTCACTCATTTTGCTTCCATATCCTGAGAAAGAGTTTAAAAACAAATAGTCATTAAGAAGATCTCAAAGCAGGGCAGGTACAGTAACAATCTCTTCCTCACTTCATTATACATCACTGAAAACGAAGCCTCCGTATGCCATATGCAGACTTTAGCACATAATGACAACCGTAACATTTATTTTGTTAACAACGATTCTCTTAACTTATGGTCCTGACACTTCTACCACAGATTTGATTGCCAAATGGACCTGACCTTAGAAAAGCAAGTCAACCACGAAAGAACCAGCCTCAGAATCAGTGGAAAATTTTATGCAGTCACAGAATTTAGCTACACATCCCTAATCTGGTTTAATATTAACTTACTTCAGCTTTTTTAGGTATTTGTAAATAAAGGTAACCAAGAGACCTTAAAGGTTTCAGGCACAAAACTCAAGATTCTGAGACTTAAAAAAGGAAATAAAATCACTGATAAACTTTCATTCTAGCAAGTATCCCCTCTTACAATAGCTGCAGTGTCTGAAATGCCATCACACTCAGTGTTTTCTATGAGAAGAGTCAGTAACAAGCAACCAAGGGAGAAGGATGTTAGCAAGTCTGCTAAGTTATTCTATCACTGCTTACTGTTATTTTGTTTACATTTATTTTAAGAATATTTACATGACTTGAATATTTTTTTATGACTGATCTTTGGGCATTCAGTCAGTGGGAACATGAGAAAAATGTTCATTAAACCACATAGCCCCTCCCATTAACAGAAATTAAGATCCATATTCCTCAGTGACTCTCAGCAAAGAAATCATGTAAGGTTTTGTTTAATTTGGTTTGGAGAGACGGGGTTCTAAGTCTCTTCTGGTTCAACGAGAGAGGGACTAACCTCCTTCAGGAGACATGCTATTCAAGAAGGCTCCTCACTTCTGAGATATTTAGATATGCGTGTGTGTGTGTGCACGCACGTGCTGGAGAAAGGGGAGGGAAGGAAAAAATAAAAATCATTTCTCCAGCCTTCATCCACACACTCACCAGCGTACTATCCTGATCATCCAGAAATCCATTAACATGCACACAAGAAAATGGTAGCACGGAATGGAACACAGGAGGGGAAATTAATTTGTTATAAAAAGCTTCATAATTAGCCACAGTCCCTAAACTGGTAGTCACTTGTGATCTGCACAGACTGGAATGCTTCAGAAATTACATTTTAAATAATGGTCATTTGTATAACTGAATGAAATACCACTTATTTTACACCCTAAACAAAGATGAGGTTAGAGTTACTCATGACTTCTCCTGGGTTTCCACCAACCTACAGGCAAAAGGAAAAGCAGAACTGTAGTAAGGAAAGCCATTTGCAAACCTCCTGCAAAGAAGAGGGAGCTAGCAAAGCCTAAAAGTTGACAGCATTGTCAAAAAAGAGGTGCCCGCTGGTGGCGGCTCGCGCCGTGCAGCCTCACCAAGCGTTGACATCGCCCCCTCTGCTGGCAACGCCGCGAAGCGACCCTGGTGAAACAGCTCCGTTCTCCCGGGGGGTGAGCCTGCTTCCCAGCTGGTAAGGAGCTTGCACAAAGTGGGTAAGCTACAGCTTCTTCTAGCAGGGGCTTGGTTTCGCCCTCTGTACATATGGAAATAGCATATGGCTCACCAGCGCTTCAGCCTTTTAGAAAATCCACCTGCCAGACTTCAGACAGGTCTTACAAAAATATCAAAAAACGCCAGATCATTCTTATGCCTCACAATGAAAGAAATACAGCTCTATGAAACTGCCTAGGTACTAAACAGTCATTTCAGACTTCAGCCTGAGAAGGACTCCTCACGGTGCAACAGAGCCCACGCAAGACTTGCAAATGTTTGCAGTCCCCAGTTTGGATCCACTTTTGACTAGTCAGAGCTCAAAGCCAGCCAACAATAATGGGATATACAACACAAGAAGCAGTACTCGCCAAGTGTGGATTCACACTCAAGTATTCCATCCCATGGAATAGCATGATAGTGCAATAGCATAATATTTGCTGCTTGAAGATCCAAAATAAAATTGTAAGAGTATTTCCTTCAGATTTAGTTAAAGCACACTCACACATCAACACAAATGTGTTTGTCCCACTGAGATTTACGTCAATTTGAAGAGTGAAATGGGTTGAAAAATACAACTGGCGGCTTAAAAGAAAGGCATAGTGGTTTGGTTTCAGATTATCGGCAACTGTTAGGGAGCATTTTCTGTTGTTCACTTTCTCTGTCACCTTAGGGCAGCTTTTCAGCCCTCATACAGGAGCAGTGACATACAGTGCAACCGTGACATCTAGTGGCCAGAGGAGAGGGAACAAAATACTGTCCACTCCCTCCTAAACCAGGATTTCTTTAAAAGCCAGCATTTGTGAACTTGCAGTTTATACCTACTTTTTGTACAACCACTGGCAGAGGCGGTAGTAATGATCCATTACACAAGACAAGTGAGATCAAAATATCTGTCATGCAAATACTTTAGAAGAGAAATCAAGTGATTTTATCAGAACAGAGTGGAATAATACTGTACAAGTAAGGAATTCCTACAAAGAGCAGAGTTGGAGAAGCAAACTGTCATTAAGCAGCTTTTTGTGCTCAGATTACAAAGGGCATTTTAAGCAATGCCAGGGGAGTCAATAGGGTAACTCCGGAAATTCACTGACAATGCTGATCTACTTAATGCAGAATGAAATAAAAAGGTCAGACACTTTGAAGGTTTCTATGGTGGAAGAGCAGAATAAATAGCCTAAGGGTGCTAGTATGCAATAGGCCACTTCCCAAAAGTATATTTATCAACCAGAAGCAGTAATGCAGGGACATCTCTGTCCAATCTGTGTTTGGATGGGAAACAATGGCTTTAAGAAGCAAAAATATATTTGGAAAGTTGCTGAGGACAAGGCCTGTGAATACTGCAAACTGAAGTGTGACACAGCAAAAAAATCCACCTCAAACATTTATTACTGTTTACCACAATTGTTATAAATTGTTATTTATAACAATTTCCTCTATAGTTACTTAATTATTTTTTTTTTTTTAGTTCCTTAAATTCTCACTTTTCATGAGAGAATTTCTTGGAACAACTTTCATAAAACTGGCACAACTAGACCTCAGAACCCCTATAGAATAAGAGCCAATTAAGTTCTCATTTAAATCCTTTACCTTGTACTGAAATTGTTTTTTTAGGACAGCAATTGCCTTATAAAGTGCCAAAATAAGAATGCATTTTTCACATCCTGGAACATTCCCAGAGATAAAACTCTTGGTATTTCGAAGTTCTACCTTCACAGCAATTCTAAACTCAAGTTTTAGGAAGAAATAGAAAGCATAAAACCAGATAAAATAAAATAAACTGGATATTTAGGTTGATTTCCTAGAGAAATGAGACTTAATGCTTTTTATCCGTTTATCTCCATGACTCTAAACTGCTCCAGCAACTTTTAAATTAATTGAGTAATCTCTGCTAAGTTAGAGTGGGCACTAGAAGTTTCGTGAAAGTCTAGGAAAAGAGGGAAGGGGGGCAGAGAGAGATTAAAAGGAAAATCAAGCAGATTTCCTTGTTATGTCTTTTAACTTGGCAGCAGCTGGCTGGCCAATATTTATATTAACAACTTAATACTCCTGTCTCTTACAAGGGGATTACTGATGAAGCCTCTGACCTCAAACCTGTGAAAGACTAGGCTATCTCAACCCCATTGTTTACAACGAACTTGTTTATTCTTTTATTTTGTATAATATAGTTCCGCATTTCACTTAAATGCTTCTTTGATTTTTTTCAATTATTGTAACTAAAGCTCCTAACACTCCATGCAATAAAAACTGCTTGAAAGGCTTTAAATGAAATCTAAACCTTTTACATGATAGCTAACCTTTTTATATAGCTCTTAAAGGAAACTAAAGATTAAGTACAAACAACATAGCTGAATTCTGAAGGTACTATGACAAATCTTCAGCACAAATAAATTATCATAGCTTCGCTGATACTAGTATAACAAACTACACCAGCTGAGAATCTTGTACTGTTTGTGCAAACCCTGTGTAAGAGTTAAGTCTATTACAGTAAGTTAATGGACCCCAATGCAAAACAAATTAAAGACTTGACTGGTATATTTTTTTTTCTTTTTTTAATAAACTATATTGACAATTATTTGTTACTAACACACTGGACAAGCTCTGAAATTATCTTTGTAATTTAAAATTTCATCATTGCCTGAGATCAGCATAGAGCCAAACCATAGTTGCCTAAAGTTAAAAGAATGGGAGATAATTTTTTGGCTGTTTTGGGGGTGGGGTGGGGGGGTTTGCTTATTTTCAACACGTGAAGACTACTTGGACATGTCTAAGCAGCATAAGCCAGTAAGTTATGCCTTTTATTTTTACATATTAATCAGCCTGTGGAAAACTAAGATATCAGCGCTTTATTATTTGATTACTGAGTCCAAAAGACACTTCTTTTAGTTTTCATTATCTTAACTAAAAGGAGAGACAGACAGCCAAAAGGGAGAGTCCTGGGAAGCTGCATTTGCAAAATCTAACTGCAGCATGAAAAAAGAAATAACAGCTTTTCACTAATGGGAATGATAGAGTGGAATGAAGAGCTCAGGTAACACATTAGATGCTGTAAAAACTTCAAAATCATGCTATCAATTTATACAAAATAATTATGGACAGGTATGAGAGTTTTAACTTTCTTGATTTATATTTTCATGTCCTAAAATACACTTACATTTGATCATTTAGAACTGTGGAGTAGTAGTAACTTTTGATAGAAAATTTAAAAATCTGGGGTTTCTCTGCTTGTTACGTGAATGGCTTAAGAAATCAAGAGCACTTATAAACATGAAAAGAAAAAATGGGAGCCCTTTTAGAGGATGGCATCATTTCCTAGTAAATCATAACCAAATGACTAGCAATTCAGCTTCTATAGTTCTGTAGGTAATAAACTTCACTCACAGTACAGTAAAATATTTTTTTAAAAAAATTAAAAGCTACCCCACTCATTTTACTCTAGCTTCCAACTAATAAAACTATGTTTATTGATCAAAAATGCATTGTGCATACCATTATAATATTTTTTCACAACTGTACATTTATGTCTCTTCAACACATATAGTACTGGGAATATCTTGATGACAGAAACACTGACGCATGCCGATAGCAGGCTACAGAATTTTGATCACTGTTTAAATATTTTTATTATTTCCGCCATAATGCTATGCGTAGCAAGATAAATTATCTAATAACTAGTAAAAATAATCAAAGGGATAAAATGTCTGTTAACATACATTTACATGGCTGCTTTCTAATAGCTTTTGCTTTAATATGAAAATAAACCTCTACAGAAGGATCTTCATTAATTTATCATGGAATTTAAGGAAAGATACATTTAGAAAGAAAGAAGTGTAGACATTGAAAGATACTCCCAGAACATCCACACTAGCTGTCATGTAGTGTGGATGTCTTGTCACATGTCACAAAAGAAAAATCTGTACTGAAAATGACTACCAGTTATCTGCTATACTGATTTCTTGAGAGCATTTATTGCCCTTTGTTTACAGTAATTCTGTGGAAATAATGGTATTCAGCCTGAAAAAGATCTGTTGTTTGATGACAGGGAAGTAATTTAACATTTTTGTTACTCAGTCACACATACAGAATTGTGGAATTAGTACTTACAGTGACCCAAATATACTGAAAGTTATCCTAGCTGCTAATTTGATTAAAGATGTTGCATCTTCTGCTAAATGCACTGTTTTGTTGCATATTTCCCTATGCAAGGTCTCAGTCTGACCATTCTTTGGGCAAATAAAATATCACAGAGCAACTACAGCAGTCTAGGTTTAGGTCAGGCCATAGCAGCATATGGGGGAAAATAAATAATATTTATTATTTCATCTAAATATCTAAAAAACACTTCAGGGGAAAAAAAAACCCCACACCAAAAAAACCCCAAACATAAAAACGTTTTCTCTCAACAGAAAAGATACACTACGATACATATGCTGAAAATTAGCTCAAATACAGGACAGCAGGTGGCACTGGCAACATGCCAGTGTTAAAACAGCTGTCTTTAACTGGCATAATTACATCTGTCTTATCTTTAATGTGAAGCTGTAAATGTACAGAACGTAAGCTCTTCTTTCATAACACTATACTTTGGTGTAAGTGTTCTCTTTGATATTGCTACTTAGTACAGTTTATTAAGCTAATTACAGAGAAGAACTATCTTCACAGGGATGTATACATGACGGGACAAGAGCCAACAGGCAGTAATTGCCACAGAAGAAATTCCATCTGCACGTAAGAAAAAAAGCTCTTTCCCTTGAGAACAATTAACACTAGGAGAGGTTGCCTGCAGAATTGATGGAATCCACCTCAAAGGAATTATTCAGGACAGGGTTTATCAGGGCCCTGTATAACTCAGTCTATGGCCCTGCCTTTAAAAAAGGCTGGACCATATGACCTCCAGAAGTTTCTTCCAACCTAGATTGTTCTGTGAATCAGTATGGTTAGGCCACAAAACACAGCACCATGCTGAGAAGCCTAGGCAATGTTCCAAGCCAGCTGTAACATGTGGATGGGCAGTAAAATGTTCTTAGCAGATACTGCCGCATCTAGGAATTAACAATATGCTGTTAACAGGACAAATTAATCAACTTTCTACAGCTTCCAGCTCCAGAGCTGGCTCATCTGGTGCTGCTTCAAACATACTAATGTTCCTCTAACTTCAAAGACACACTTCCGTTCCTTGCATGTCGTTCAGCCATAGTAATAAAAAGCCATTCTTTACAGAGGCCACAGAGAAACTAACTGAGGGCCACAGCTGACATGCAAGCAGAAACTTGATGCTTTTAAGTTAATACTTACATTCTCTAACCCAAGAAGGACCAAGAGCGGGATTGTTGTCATTCCTCCTTGTATCCACTCTTCTAGAGAAACAGTGCCATCATGATCATAGTCAATTTCTTCCATCATTTCATGAAGGATCTACAGAGTTTAATGAAAAATCTCATAAATTCCATATTCTAACATAGCAACTTCATGTTAGAAAATGTGCAGATGTTCAATTCCCTCATCTGCATGCAAAAAGTAAGGAAAATATTTGTATGGCACCTGTAGAAAAATGACAACTGACAATTCAGATTAAGTGTCATATTCCTATTTGTATTTTATTATCACCTAAAGTTCCCAAACCAAGTGTACTTATGTACAATACAAATAAGAGCTAGTTACTTTTAAGAAATTTTCAGAGACGAATCAGTTGTGTTATAAATGTTAGTTACTACATGCACTGAAGAAAAACCTTAAGCTATAGCAAGAATGTTTCACAGATCAGATTTAATCAGAAAAAGACTTGTAAAAGTGCTAATTGACAGTGCCATAATGGACCACAAATTATTATTATTTTTATCTTACTAATATATAGAATCACACATTGCCATGAAGTATCACAAAATGATTAAATTAAAACTTGTGATAAAACAGGATACTTACTGGACTCAGTTCAGTAACATCCCACTCAAGGTATTCTGCAACATGCATCATTTGAGCAATGATATTTTCCAGCTCCTACAGATAAACAAACCATAGCTATAATATTTAATGTAATATTATAAAAAAAAAAAAAATATCCTACTGCAAACAACTTCCAATTCAAATGCAGTGCATTCGGTGACACTGTTACATCAATGTTCCTAATGAAATGTTCCTTACATTGGAAGCTGTCCACACTTAAGTGAATCTGCTGCACTAGCAAAACGTCAGGCATGGACTGCAAAGCATGCAGGGAGATGGAATACAGCCCCACAACCAAAGGGTAGCCTCTGGGTTGAAAGCAGTAATAGATTCTTCCTTCCCTGTTCATCATTCAACAATTGGTTTCATGATCTGAAATCCCCTATGATATAATGATGCAAGATCCTTGAAAATTCCATCACTCTAAAAACCTATGATTTTGACAGCAGTTGTATAATTCACAACTTTTTATTAGAAATAAGGCATAAAGTGGATGGTATAAAGTAATACAGAGATATTTGCTTAGCATTACAGTGTTGTACTTTCCCTTGACCACATATCACTAGTGTTCTTTCACATTCATATATATATATATATGCTCCCAGCAGCATACTAGAATTTTAGGATTCGTATAAATGTGTAGCCCTCAGTAATATGATTAAAAATCAGAAGACTTTTGAATAGGACTCCACAACAGCAGTCAGCATTTGAAAATTTATCCAGTTGTAGAAGCAGCAGCTTAATAGAAAACAAAACTCAATACTTTCAAAATGAGCGACTTTTTATTAACTATAGTTTATACTGCTTCTATTAATTCAGGAAAAATATAAACTTGATTTGGATGAATGCAGTTTTGTATAGGTATGCCATTATGACACACTCTTATAACACGTTGAAATACATAAATAACATTACCGAGCTATCCAGGTATCCATTGCCATCCGTATCATATAAGCGAAACATAACTACAAGGAAAACAGAAAGAGAATGAAACAGTTAGAAAACATTGTAACAACACTGTTTCATTTAGGAAAAAAACCCAAAAAAAACCAAACCAAAACAAAACAAAAAAACCCACCACCTAACCAACTTAAAACAAAACAAACCAACCAAACCTGAGTTTCAAAAAAAGGACAAACATTACCACCTTCCTTTATTGCTCACAGTAACTGTAGACCTACCAAACGATTTGTATTATGTGAGAGGTCCACTCAATGACTACCCTGCCACAGTGACTCCAAGGAGACATATTAGCAGGACAGTGCAATTGCACTTTTTCCACATAATTACTCCAAACTCTAATTTGGTCTGTGAACTTAATTCTGATTCCTCCTGGAGAAGATCTGTATTCATACCCAGTACCACCAAAGGGCCCTTCTCTTTCATCTCACCAAACACAGGATAACACACAATTGGTCAGACAAATGTTGAAATGCCTGCTTAAGTTAGTTACAATACTGTCCTACTCCCTTGGTTGCAGCTGTCACTATTCAATAGTGACATTACTCTAGAAATGCTTTCTGACCAACTAAATGAAACACAATCCTATGTCAAGTATCTAATCAGCCAAATTCAACAACAAGCAATCCTCACAGACTGCTAGCATGACCCATCCATCCCAGGACCAGATTTGCATCATCAATTTGATAACGTATTCCAAACATTTTGGGGAGCTACCAGACAAGAATAGCAGCATTCTGGCAATAAGCAGAAAGAATATATACTTTCAAGTTTGTATCATTACTTGATTCCAACTACAAGAGCAACTATGTCCACCATTACCAAGATACTTGAAAGCAGCTTACCCAGCTGATCATACATTTGATGCCAAAACGGCACAGAGTAACTGCTCAGAGACCAATTTTGTCTTTAAGCAGCAAAGGTATTTATTTCGTACAATGTTGGGGAGCTAGCCGATTCGCACCAGACAAACTAGCTCCAAAGTTTTCAGTGAAAAGTTAGGTATTTTATACAGTTTTTCCACCCAGAGGTTACTACATCTTTACATACATACTCATTTGGTTTTGACACCCAATCATTCCATTCACAATAGGTGGGATCTAGGTGGAGTAGACCTTTCAGTTTTCTTTGTTCATCGATTTCCTGACTTGATGGTCTCCTTATCTCCTTCAGGTGCCCACCTATCTCCTTCAGGTGCCCACCTTATCTTTTCTAATTATTCAGAGTACATTCCTTTTTCAACACAAACAGCATCACCCAGAGCATTGTACCAAACTCATCCTGACTAATCTGTTTTTTTTTTTTGGTTTTTTTTTTTTGGTTTTTTTTTTTTAAGACCTTGTTCTGTTTCATACTGCATCAGATTGCAGAGCAGAGAGAAGCCCGAAGCTTTGGTAGGAATACTGTTAAAAGGCTAAAGATGAAAACCAGAAGCCTAAGAATACTTCACTTTTTGTCCCTACTTTCTGGGACAGCTTGTCAGAGCTCTGAAATCTAAACACCATCCCCTTCAAAAGTGCTCATTTTTTTCCCCCAGATCTATTTTCTAAGGACAAGGACTAAAAAAAGAGTTCATGTACAGGTGGTTCCAGGACACTATAATGCCTTGACTGATAGCAAAACCCAAGCAATCTCCTTACAAACTGCCTTATCAGATATCTTCAGAAACATAACATATGACCTATTCAACAGTGAAAAATCCCAACGCATTGGATCCACAGCAAAGGCTGTTGCAGTCCAATAAATTCTGAAAGCAAAGCTTATCACAGTTTTCAGGGAACAATATAATGAGAAGCGAGAGGAAATTCTTAGCAATTAGGAAGTAAAGTTCAAAAAATTTTATTATTTTTGACCTACAGCAAAATATATTTGTTATATGGACTGGTTTGCTTCCCTTGTATCCCCCATCTTATTCCCAAATAGTTCACCTCACTGTGGGGAAAAAAGGTAATTACTGTATCTCTCTACCAGTTCAGCAATTTTTGCCACTACATTGCATTGCTCTTAAGAGCTGTAATATAAGCTGTAAACAATGTTTACTGTAGCACATTGTTTCAAGCTACAAAGGTCCATTATTTATTAGTTATAGGCTAAGAAAACCTATAAGAGTATATTTCTTTGCTTGTGAATTACAAAGCAGAAATATTTCAGTGTAAAACAGTTAATGCGAAAAGCCATCAGAGACTGGTATTGCCCCTGCTAGTATGCCTTCTACCAAAGCTGCTCAGAGTACAACAGCTAATATTATCTGGCAAAGGTACCATTAAACATTCACAGTTTCCATAGGGCTGAATCACTGAATCACTCAGTGATAAGGTTCAAATCATGTGTTTCTCCTGCCCCCTCCTCTGTGACAGTAATGCACTGGTTGAAAGAACTGTAATGCACAGTTACCATGAAAGCAACTTTTTGCATGTCCCTCATCTTTACTCACTCCAGAGAAGTAGTGCTTACAACTTTTTTTTTCCCTTTAATATGAATCAGTAGTTCTAATCACTCATTTAAAAACAAGCATTAGCATAATTATAACTGTTTCACCTTTGTAACAAAGTAGCTCCGATTACATATGTATTGGGTAATGAAAGGGCTCAATCTGTGCTCTTGGCTAGACTCTGAAAAACTGCTTTACTGGTGTGGCATGCAGTCTCTTTTCTATTCATACCCTGCTGAATATTCATGTTCTTGCTGATTTACCTACTCTAGGAGAAGAAACAACATGAAGGGATAAAATCGACTGAAGTTCTGATGCAAGCCACAGAGCCCAAGTCAATCTTTTATATTTCTTTTCCCATCCCCTTACCTGATAGTACTGACTGGCCACTCAATTTCTATTACTGGACTGCATACCTTTTGTAAATAATTAAAAATGTATTAAAATAGAATTACAAAGATGAGCTCAGTTGCTGCACTGCTATACCTTTTACCTGCAATCTCTGGACTTATCTTGCATATGAGAAAAGGTGGCATCCCCAAAAGTCCAGAAGTTCCAAATTATGTTTTTTTGAGAAGAAATTGGGGAATACATTCTCAAAAACACATGCACAAACAAGTATTGAATGCACTTTGTTTTTCACCAGTGCATGTGCTTTGAAAACTGTAAGGCTCGTCACTCTCCACAGAAGCCTGAGTTTCCAAGAACTGCATAGCATAGCAGAAAGACAGACTATAACTAATCACATTACTGCAAAAATACAGAACAATGTGACATCCCTGAAGCTTCTGTTGCTATGGAAAGAACACTAACCAAATAACCTGGAGAGAGTCATGGTAAAAGAAATCCCCACAGCTCATATTCTTGGAGTTTCTGTTCATAATAGGAGAGAGAAGTCTGAGCATTTATAAGCACATTATATTTGTAAGGCTATGGAGTCCACATACTTCTTCCAAACCATTAATGTCCAATTCCCTTCATACTGCCTCCTGGTATTTCTCTGAACAGTTTCACAAGAGGTTCATGACTGACATCCATGGTTAGACTAATAAAAAACTACACATAAATTGAGGAATGGGTTGTGCTGATAAAGGTTTGTGTAATTATGAGCTAAAATAACTTCTTTCATTGGGGCCTTTAAAGAAAGGAAAGTTGAGCTACAAAACACCACTTTTCAATTCTTAGGAAGTATCTTGGTCTTTCCTACATGTTCAAGAATCAGTGTGGACACCAGCAAGAAAAGCTTAGTACATGTGAAAACAACATGATGGTTTCTGTGGATCAAGTCTACAGCTTGAGCCCCAGAGCATGAAGGTACTTAACAATATAGATACATCTTGAACTATTTGCAATATGATCTTAAAAACAGAACTTAAATTCTTCAATGTATCTTTGCTAGGAAAGTTTGGGATATTCTTTATATTCAGGCCATACATAGTTTACAAATAATAGATGTGCTGAGCGTGTCAAACAGGCGAGGCTTGCAGTGCTTAAGATCTCTAGAAATGTACTGTTAATAGATTAGAGAATCCACTTATCTGCCAGAATATTTGTAAATCTATGAAAATCCATAGACCATATAGATCTAAAACCTAAATACTACTTCCTCTTCGTGTATTTTATCTTACAAAAATCCTCCAGCTTGTATCAGATATTATTTGAAAGCACCAATTTCATGTTCTGCTTGTCCTGAATTAAGTTTCCAAACACTCAGCTATGATTCAGAGTGTTTCCATTTTTTGTCAACAGAATAATAATAATAATAATGAGTTGAGATTAATATCTAATATTCATATTGGCAACTCCAGAACAAGCCATCCTTTCTTTTTTCACTCCACGGCTACTAATTTATCATTTACCTTACAGCCACAACACCTACTGCTATAAAATTACTTCAGACAAAGGGTTAAATTATACCATTAATTTATAAGGACAATTCAACTAAAATCATCAGGGCATTCTGCATACTAATAGTACAGCAAAAATTTGGACACTGAGAAGTCACATTACATGGTATATTTCAAATATGTATGACAAAGTAGAAAATATTCTTATATAATAATCATATCCTTAATTATATATAGCAAATGCAAATTATCTGGAATATACAAAACATGTAAGTACCATTCTTCTATTAGATCAACCCTCTCCCTCCTAAATCATATAGATCATTCATGGTCTTTTGCTATGCGGTTCCTGTTGCAGGAAGTTCATGGAACATCCCCTACACCAAAATCACCACCTGTTCCTCTGTCTCTCTCCCTTTTCATTGTACCTGTTCCTGACAGCAGGGGAAGCAACTGATTTCCATTTCACACTATGCTTTGTGCACAGAGCTCTTCAGAGCTCTCCTATAGCTTGTAGAACCGGCTACTATGTGTGGGAAAAATCACCTTGAGGAGGGGAATTAGATAAAAAAATGGGTCCTAATAGAAGCATAGCATTACAGAAAGCTTTTTAGGGTAAAATACAGCCATCACCTTCAGGATGGTTGGCATGCATGGAATCTATATCACCACAGTTCCCTAAGCAACACATTCTGCCAGCTCAGCACATGCTTATAGTAGTGATGCAGGGTAGAGCAGAGTGGAGACCCTGCGGCCATGCTCTGTCATGCTCCCTGCAGGAATGGCAACTTGATGGCACCACACAGCTGATAAGCTGCATAACAGTGGTCACATGAAGAATCCAAGAGATTTCCATGGCTGAACCAACCATTGTGGTGAAATACTTTTTCAGCTGAAATAACCTCATCGAATTACTAACGCACACCTCCCTCCCAAAGGTACCTGCCTCCGAGGTGCTACTACTCCTCACTGGGCACATGATACCAGTTAGTAACAACAATATGTATGACTAGAGTCACTCAGTCTCCACCTAAATGTGATGGAAATGGACTAGTTCGGACTGAAATAAGTCCAGGGCAGGGGGAATTGTTGTCTAAACTCCTGGATTCCCCAACTCTGATTCAGCGTTTACAAAGCTAGGTCAAGCTGACTCACTCTAAAGTTGTTATGAATGAAGGGACTTCTAAGCAAGGTAGTCAGCCTTGGGGAGGCATGAGAAACACAGAACGGATAGTGAAAACACCACCATTGTCTAAGTTACGCAGAAAGAAGCCTTCAAGTGAGGAAAGTTCTGGCTACGACAGGCAACAGGATGATAAGGTGTTGCAATCCACTGACATCAACAGAAAATTAATTGAAAATAGGGCAAAGATAATAGTAGTAGTGGGAGGTCATGACCTCCAACTCAAATAGCCCCCCTGAAAGAGGGCAAAACCCTGCTTGAGGAGCATGCATAGTTAGCAGAGAACTTCAGTAGTGCTGTCTGAGGATGTGTACTAATTTGCATTAGAAGCAAGAAACTTGTAACCAATCCTGTGTATGATGAATAAATATGCAATATACTATGAAGTATAAAAAGTGGACAGATGATGGGAGAAGTGAGGGGAAGATTCCATCGTAACTACTGGGATCAGTCAACAGGCTGAATCTGTCTTCTGCCCCACTGTGACCCCTGTTGGGTAAGAACTTTGACTTATGCATGCTAAATAACTATCTCATTCTAGCTGTCATTAGCAATTAAGGTTTTGGTTGTACGTAGTTTTGTTGTGTACCATTCCAAGATCGTTTTTGCAGACAGTCCCTGACACTGGCAATCACGAATCTTAGCTTGTCACAATTTTATAATAAAAAAAGTGTTATTCTGTAAACTGTTAGTGTGAGTCCCTTGTGGGCACTAACAGCTGCTAGCAGCAGGTAACATTTAAACAAAGTGGGAAGACCCACTGAGGGGTCCTTCTGATGCTGTTGGAGTGTTTCCCTGAACAAGGCAGTTGAATTGCCCTCCGATCCACTGGGACTGTTCAGTGAAGGCTCCCTGTAACAGGATGATGACAGACTGGTCAGGCACAAGGGTCTCGGCTTTCCTGGGACTCTAATAGACAGATCAAATACCTGCGGGTTGAGAGGATTTCCCCTCTCCTTTTCATGTGACACTATGAAAGAGGCATTAAGTTGTAAGTTGAATTCAGTCCTAGGATCTTAGTTTTCCTGTGCTTGTGTTCTGAATGCACATTCACACGTGTATCCTCATATTCTAGTACCAAACTGGTATTACCAAATTTGGGGATGGCTCCTTATAATCTCTGCTGACACACAGTTATCAGGTGATCTTATAATATGAAGTTGCCATTGTAAGCTAACTACAGGTCATGAAACATGAACGTATTTCAACAACATGCAGTCAGGTAACCTTGTAATGAATTTTTTTGTTCTGGCAGAAGCCACCTACTGTTGGCATTTCCTATCGTGTAATTTACTTTCCATACAGTATAAGAGTCTGATCCCACAGGTCTTTTATAGACTGTGGAATCTTTTGTATCCCACAGACCAGCTATGCATACCAAACTATATTTAGTCTCAGTAAGGATTATATGATTGCACAGACTGCTTATCTATCTGGAAAACTGGGTTCTAAAATTCCATAATGAGGAAACACACTGTTTCTTTCTTTTTTTTTTTTTTTTTTTTTTTCTCTGATTCACAGGTCAAACTCAGGTAAAGTTGTTGGGCTTTAATGAATCAGGTCCCTAACAAAACAAAAAAAAAAAAATATCAAGCAATTTCTAAGTTCCATTGTCAAACATTCATTCCCAACAGTGGTGTAGAGTTGGATCATTCTAGGCTTTTCTGTATTTGCTAATACTATAGATCCCATGGCCTATATTAACAACTGTTCTTAGTTTGAATTAGCTTGTTTTCCACAGATTATTTAGCACTTCTATATATCTCTAAGCATCCTCAGTACATTTCATCTATTTTTCTTAGACCTGATATTAATCAAGAGATGACAGTATAGAAAGGATTATTTTAACTGCAGATGGTATGATCCTTACTCCCCATCTTAGCACGTGCTTGATAGAAAGACTTAAGTTAAAATCTCATCAAATTAGTACTATTAACAAGAATGAAAGAACATTTCTGCAATAATGGCCATCTAGAACCATAATTTTGTAATGCAGTTACTCAAAACTGATTCTTAAACTCAAAAAATTTAGAAACAGAATTCTGGTAGCTTATTGAAATGAATATATAAAATTAACTTTAAAAAAAACACATACATTCCAGTTTGTCTTCAGGTCTTCCTCTTTCTAGCAGTGACAAATAGCAAACAATATCTTTCAGCTGGATCACATCTGGTGAATGTAAGTTGGCAGGAGTAGGAGGTCGGGATATAGAGGTACCTTTGTTAAGTCTCAGACCTGGAAATAACACATAGCCTTTGTTACTCTTAACATACGAAACGTATGAAAACATAACGCTTGCATACATACATCTTCATTTTATGTAAATCTCAGATGACTTCTTAATTTAAACATAAATGTGAAGTTTTAAACAATTCACATTCATAGTTTATTCAGCAAAGGCTGAATTAAAATGATTGTGAGGTTTTAAAATTTTATATGGATTAAGAAAACTATTGGGAAAAAAATCAATTCTGGGAATGGCATAGCCTTTTTTTCATTTGTCTTGATCTGATGTCATTTGACTCCAAAAAAAAAAAAAAAAAAAAAGGTGAATATTTTTATTCTACTAATTTAAGTATTAAAACAATCCCTGACCAATGTTGCATCCACTTCCTTGTATTGTAGAAGCTTCATCTAACTTACAGATTGACATCAGCTACACTAATTGAAGATTTAGTGTCAAAAAAACCTCTGATAATACCCCAGTGTGTAGTCTTCCCAAAAATGCAGCCAGATGTGTGTCAGAGCAACATATATTTAAAACATAAAAGCCTCAGCCACAGAATACTATGAAAGTAAACACAGAATTTAACTAATAGTTATAATAATTGCTCAAAGATCATGATCAAGAGCAGTTCCAGTGTACTACTTGGAATACTAAGTTTCAACACTGACAAAATTTTTGTTTCAAGAGAACATTAATATGACCACTTCTGATGATATTACTGGAATGTGCAAGAGCAATAAATAGAGGGAAAAAAGAGGAAGGGCAGCAGGACACAGAAAAAGCAGTAATGGAACTTTATTTACCGGTTTGTTACATTTCTCACTGACTTTAGTGATGTTAAAGATGAAAGTTTACAAAAGGATTTACTGATCTTAAATATTTTCTGTAACGAATGTAGAACAGATTTCTCATTGCACACATAACCTGCATACATAATTTCTCTCATCCATTTGTCTTGGAAAAGTCAATCACCATAGTACATGAAATGGAAAAAGAATTCTGTTGGAGTTTCCCCCCCCACCCCGCCCACCGTTTTTTTCCATCTGAAGACATTTTCAAAGGTCTACTGAGGTAGACATGTTAAAGAATATTTTTTTTTTCCCCCAGTAAATAAGAGCAAATGGGCATGCAGAAAATATATATTTGAATCAAGTTTGTGTCAATCGTTTCAGGCAGATAAGCACTGAAAGTTAATATTTAAATAAATAAAATATTTAATTGGGCAATGTTCTATTAAATGAGCTCACAGTTCAGTTAAGTACCCTTAAAATTAAGACATTATAAAATGTGAATAGATTAAGATGTGAGCTTTAATCACATAATTTACACAAATAGTTCACATTCCAGTCTTACATGAATCTTGTGCACAGAATAAAAAATAGTCTAAAATTTGGGCTAACTCATCTTAAAGATGTAAAATCCTGAAATCCAAATGTAAAGGCATTCAAATTTTAAGGTATCTTTTAGCTGCATGGTACAGGTTAAATTCTTACTTCTTAATCAGAGATGGGAGAAGGGTGGCTACAATGTAGTGACTTAGAGATGACTTACAGTGCTGCTGCTTACCTGGCATCTGTTTCCATCTCTCTTCAGACACCTTAACTGAAAATACAATTTATAAACAGACATGAGTGGATGAAGAGACACTAAGGAAAAAATGGGCACATACCAGAGAGATTTATGAACCCTTGCTACTTTTATGTGATCTTCTCTAGTTCTCATGTACCTTTCCCTTTTCCTGAAGAATGTCAAATGTTTCTGACAAACGTACTTCCCAGTATGGTCAGGTTTTTTTCAGTATTGGTAACATTTAAAATTTATTAGATATTCTAGAACAAAGGTTCCCATGATTTTCATCTGCACATCAAAATATACCAATGCACATTTCTTTCCCTTTAAATGCTACAAATCATAAAAGATGTAATATCTAGTTTACATCTCATGCAATTATGAGATTTACAATATGAACGGTATATTTTCAAGCACAAGCAACTCTTGCACGAGTTAATCTGAATTATTTCTCTGAAGATGCTTTGGGTGTAACAATTTATGAAACAGTCCTGGCATTATAATACATACGTATGTAAGACCACTTCTAATTTGGTCTTACATTACATTATTTCTAAAATCCCAATTAACAGAAAAGGATGAAGATTAACTACAAACTGGGAAAAATGAGGGAAGGAGAAAAAAATTTAGGAGGTAGCACTAAAGTAAGAACTTTAGCACACAGTTTCAACAACAAAAATTATACTAATGACCATAAATAATAATACCTATATTATATATAAGAACAAAATTATTAGAGGGAATTATAGTGAAAGCAAAGAAAGTGGAGTGCAGCCTATGCCAGGCAGAATTTACCTGTAAATCCGGCAATGACCTAAAACCAGCTGTAATAATTTCTATATATGAAGTGTCAAAACCATATACATACAGCAGCAGAATAATAAAAGATAATTTTTAAAAGTAATAGTAGTTGTATAACATATGTAAAAACACAGCATAATAAATAAATATGCACCACTAAATTGCAGCTGCTATTGGAGTTATCAGGCAAAAAGCATTAAGTGTAAAAGATTACAAATTTTGGTGGCTGGTACAGTGCATTTATTGCTGATTATGCTCATTGATGAAAACTTCAATGAAAAATTAGAAGTAATGAAAGTTGGAATGAAATTGTGCTGCTGAGACTTTATAGCCCACCAAATCTATATTCATAGTTGAAAAAATGCTGAAAATTGATGACATTCAAACTATACCCTGCAGCATACAATACAGAATACATTTAGACATGCCCTTAGAGATTCTGTTACAAAGCATCTTTTAGGGCAAGGGACTGAATCACTGGCCTACATGACTTGCCCAAACGCATGAATAAATTATTATCAGAGCTGTAATTAGCAACAGAAAGTTTTTAATACTCTATACAACTAAGCCTACTGCTTTGCACATGGAACACAACTGCAAGAACAAAAGCCCAAAAAGTTGGAAAGGTACTGTCTACACAGCTGATATTTGTGGAAGATGTGTCCATGGCAGTTCTGATTAGAAAGGATAAAAAGGATACATTAATAATTCAATTCAAATGAAGGGGAAAAAAATAGTGACGAATCACCCTCTTGATGTGGTAAGCAAGCTTTGCTAACAGAAAAAATATATTTTTTAAGTCTAATTAAAGTCTAATTACAGTTAATGACCATTATATATATACATAATAACATAATTAAGATGATAATGTAATATGGGGGGGGGGGGGGGGGGGGTGTTTGGTGTTTTTTTCCAGGAAATATAAAGCTAAAGAAATAAAAATAACAAGTACTGTAAACTTAAATAATAAAAAAACCCCAACCAAAAACAAAAAACAAAAAACTGAAAATCATCTAACATAGTAGAGAATGGTATGCTCTAAAAAAAACCAAAACACCAGGTCAGACTCAATGGGTGATATCTGAAAGCCTATAATTAATATTGTACACTGAGGCATCTATGGAAACCTAGTGCCTGGTAGCTTCAAGAAAAGATAACATTTTAGCTAGTAGCACTTGTGCCAAATTCATAAGTTCTAGATGAGTTGCAGTTTGAAGACACCTAACATTCATATAAAGAATTCAAAAAATTAAGTACCCATCAAACCATCTGGTAACTTGCTCTAAGCACTTGATTATCCCAGCTGTTCAAAACATGCAATTTCTTTCATTAAATTAATCTAGTTCCTGCTTTTAGCTATAGGATTTTGATGGAGTTCCCAAACTGCTGAAGTGCTAAGCCAAGTATTTCAAGTTAGGAAGGTAACCTTAAATTTCCTCTGCAAATTTCCTTCAAAAGTTTTATAAATTTTAAGTTGACAGTTTTTAACGCTATTTTACATGTGAGTATTTAACATGTTACGTCCTCTGACCTGAAGATCACTTTTAATAAAAATGTTCAGTTTAGCATGAAAATTTCAAACTGCATTTAAGAAGATCCTTACATTGTGAAAAGAAATACTGCTAACATTAGCACATTTAAAACATCAGTAGGTGATAAATATGTCGGATTACTAGGAGCAGTATTATACCTAGACAATTAAAAGAAGCAGCAGTAATGGCACAAAAATTGCAGTGCACCAGCAGGAGCCTCCTGCATGAAGCTCTGAAGGTTTCTAAGTTTTTATATGAGTAGGTTGCAACTTCATGTAACCATAGCAATCTGATTAGCATTAAGGTGACAGACTGTCCACTTGGTGTCTCAGCTGCATCATTATTGTGAATTAAAAAGACAAAACCATTCAATTTCCATTTCTCTTCACAGTATTTCTTGTTCATTATCATGTTCATGAGGTAGTTTCTCAGAATAGCAACAACAGAAAAATAAAGACAACAACCAACCCAAACATATAGTTTATAATTCCATATATTTATAGCTATTAGAAGTAAAATAGCAGGAAGAGGGAACCTTCAGCTCTTCTATTACTGTGATTTTATTACTTACCTCCAGAAAGGTGCTGGGGCTTGTTTTTTATTAACGGACTGCAGTGAGAGATTTTGTTGCTAAATGATGTAAAAAGGTGCTCAATGAAATCATCTGGTAACTCTGCCTCCAGAAAAGTCTTCATGAACAACTTGAACCCTTCCAAATCAATTGTCTAGAGGGGAAGGGGGCGGGGGGGGAAAGAGTATTTTTAATAGTTCATTTTTAAGAAACTCTTATAGTAATCCATAAAATACCATTCTGTTAACAAGAACTTTAGACTGTCTTTGAAAATACTGATTTCTAAAGATATAGCCTAACATGCTTATTCTTGAAAGTGACCGATTACTGAGTATTACTAGGATAACTCACAGTATTGCTACGATAGCCCAAAGCACAATGCAAAACAGCCCAGAGTAAATTCAGAGCACTTGTATCAGGACCCTGAAACCAAGTTCCATGCTCCCTAGTTTCTTGATTAGATTATGGCTTAACAGCACATGCTAAACTGCAACAAAAGGCCCTGTGGAGCTCACAGGGACGTATGTAGCAAGTTTTAGCTTTTCCCATAATTAGGCAGATAACAGGCAGGGGAATTTTGGATGCCTAATTCAGGGAATTGAAGGCCTTCTGTCCTTTCCTAGGTAGCAACACATTTTGCTGGTATTCGTCAGAAAAACTAATTGCTCTGTCTTAAATAGTTTCTAATAGTCAAATGAGGATGCTGAGACATGCAACATTGCTCACAGAGGGGAAAAAAGTTGCTGATTTGAGACATTTGTCATTTAGTTTAATTAGGTTTTGCCAGCAAGGGAAGAGCTGATTAATGAAACTTCATTGATGATTTCTTCTGGTAAGACAGCATTGTCTGTTTTAAGTAATAAAATGAATCACAGAATATCTCAAGTTGGAAGTGACCCATAAGGACCACCAAGTCTAACCCCCTGCTACTCACAGGACTATGTACAACTAAACCGTATGACTAAATGCACCATCCAGATGCTCCTTGACCTCTGGCAGGCTGGCCGCCATGACTGCTTCACTGGGGAGCCTGTTCCAGCGACCAGCCACCCTTTCAGTGAAAAGCCTTTTCCTTATGTCCAGTCTGAACTTCTCCTGATGCAGCTTCATTCCATTTCACCGTGTCATGTTACTGGTCACCAGAGAGATCAGATCAGCACCTTCCCTTCTGCTACCCCCCTTGAGGAGAGTGTACACTGCGATGAGGTTACGTCAATGTAAAGCATTATGATCTCATTTTATCCTGATAACATAGAATCACTAAAGAAAAGGTGTCCTGAAACATACCAAGAAAGCTTAAGACAATTTCAGTTTTATCTCAGGAATAACTGTGACACAACTGCATACTTATCAATGACACAACTGCATTACATATATGATTTTATAACAGCTTATCAATCATTAGTGTGTAAAGGATAGTACTGCTGTCTTTTTGATCTATTGTACTGTATCTATGTATTGATCTATTTCTAGATCAAACAGGACAGTAATTTTCACCATTAATTAATTAAAGGATATAGCCACATCATATCAGAAAACATGCTTCAGGAAGACTCCATTTCTCCACACGAAACTAGTGCAACTGCTTTAATGCAGCACAGTGAATGTAGCATTAAAAAGGAAAAAGAGTAGCAAGAATTCTTGAAACCATGCTGGAAAAAGAACTGAAACTTTCAAAATTCCTCAGTGACTTTGGAAACTGAGTAACAGTATAAATAATTTTTACAATTACTTTAATATCATGTCAACACTTTGGAGCAAGGTTTTCTCTCCCCCTGCCTTTTTTGTTTTGTTTGTTTTTGTTAATATTTATGAGATGTAGAAATCTTATGTCCACATGAAATAAGGTGTCTCCCATTAAGGCCAAGACCTAACTGTCCCAGGGTAACATTTTAAATGTGTATCATTGTCCTAACAAGGGACCAACAACAAAGATTGCAAAATTTGACTGATCTTGTGCAAGTCATTATTATTAGGAACGCAAATTTGGCAAGAGGGTATCAATGTTGAGCTTCTAATCCAGAATTCTTCATTTGAGAAAGTAGTTCAGTGAAGCGCATAAAACTCTTGCCTATTGAACACAAAAACAGCAGAGACTGAAAAAAAAATTGCCTCCACAAGGCTTAA
Organism: Falco cherrug; assembly: GCF_023634085.1. Lineage (NCBI taxonomy): Eukaryota > Metazoa > Chordata > Aves > Falconiformes > Falconidae > Falco > Falco cherrug. Next base: position 81,797,862 of record NC_073700.1, read on the forward strand.
GCTGGGTGTAAAATGGAAATAATTAACTTGGACACAGATTCAATATCTTTACTTCATCACACCGTTTCAGCCACTCTCTTCCACTTTGGTAAATCATACACTGTTTCATTCATGCTACAAACTTTATGTTTTTCCTCAATAAAATCAGTGATACTTATTCACTGTTTATAAACTATGAAACCACAATGGCAAAAGGACGGCATCAGCATCCAGGCAAATTGGTCATTAGTTTACACTATATAGATTTATTTTTTACCCGCAAGCATAACAAATACACTAATCGCTAAATCAGCGGATTTCAATGTGAAATCTCTTTCTTAGATTGTTCATTAATGAAACAGATATTTCAGTAAATTACATAAAAGGAAGAAGAACCAAGTGAAAAAGGAAAACAGAAAAACAAATTATAACCCCATTTAACTCAAGGTTTATGGATAGACACATAAAATATCTCTTTATTACATAAAGCTTTTTTAATTTACCTTTGTCTGTGGATTTTATGTATATACTGCTAAAAGTATTCCTTGAGTTTACAGCTATCTTAGATTTTTAATCATCTGCCTCAATAACATTTGTCTATCAGGCTGCCAGCAATAACTAAATCCCTAGTACTACACCTTTGCCCTATATGGGCTCCAAATTATGCCTGGGTAGAGATTTAGATTAATACATAAAGTTAAAATAGTGTGTTTCTTTCTTCCAGAAGACTCTCTTTCTCAAAGATGTTCAAACTTTTCAGTATTTTCTGAAGATGGTCAGATTATCATTTACCCCAGTGTCCTCCAGAGCAAATGTCCCAAACTGCCTCATGTCTTCTGGCCAGGAAAGACAACAGGTATCAAGGTAACACATGACTTGGCTGCCATGCCCATTTATTTTAGTTGACACCCTGACTGCCACTGACTAGGTTGCTCAGCAAGGAAAAAAGAAAGCGGGTTGTTGCTTTATAAGGTTGTTCTACAGTCACATTTCTTCAGCTCAAAGTGCTTTATCCTCTGCTCTAACACGCTCTGTAGCCTGTATGCTCTCAAGGAAGCAGCAACAACATACAGAGCTCAGATGCTGCACACCCAAAGGCCTTCAAGTGATGCTGAAAGTTACATGGGAGCCAGCAAGTGACTTGAATACACATCAGAAATGTTTATAATAGCCCAAAATGCAGATGCAAAACCCCATGCTGTATTAAAAGAATGCACAACAGTCTGGTCTAAAGAAGATCTATGCATATTGCCCTGTAATTATGTTCTTGCTTATATGAGAAACTCCACAAAATCCATGATTCTAATTCTCCATAGACAAAAACCATTTTCAAGAGGACCTAACATACTTTGTGTAGATTATTGTGTTAGAACTGAGTTCTACAGTAATGCAGTCATTTCTGAAAACTTCTTTTTGTAAATGTTTATACAATAAATAACAGAACTAGCTAGGCTACAGCAGATTTAGGAATAGTTTAGGCTATGCATCCAGCTTTCCAATGAAAAAAGTGAGAGCTTTCAAAAAAAGGTTTGCTTTAAATTACTTCCAGGGCTTTCCCTATCATCTCTCTCTCATTGTACTATACATAACCCATTACATACCTGAATAATTTCTTAAAAGAAATCCCATGCAGACCACTATAGAAGACTTACAGGTGTAGAATACTATCACTAAGCAGAGGTTTTAGTATTGAGTATGGTTCATTTAGAACAGATCACTCAAAGATGCAAAACATTTGCTCAGCTTAATTTAAAATAACTTCCACAGAAGAGAGACCACCACAAAGAACTCTGAGCATTTCTCTATTCTGCAATGATACAGTATTTTTCTTTCTTACTCATGGAACTTTCCATTCTAAAATATTAAAATGATGCATTAAGTAACTACCCTTTCTCTAATTATAAGCATTTCCCCCCAGTCCCATTTACTTTTCAAAGGAACCACACAATGCTTAAATAACCAAAAAGGAAAAAAAAAAAAAAAAAAAAAAAAGGACATTCATTTTCCACACAACATGGATCATCCTCACTCTGCTATGTAAATCACAATATATTCCTTTTAATCTTACTGTCAAACCAGAATTTCTCAGATTAAAAGTTCAGTTAATTTTGGTAATGTGTAAAAATAATTTAATTCTGTTAATGAATTCACAAGCATTAAACAAACAGATCAACAATATCAGAATAATATATAAGCCATAATGGTAGATTTTTTTTTTCTTGAGCATGCATGCTAATTGCTTATTTTCAACAGTTGCTTGGCTTCCAGAAGCTCCATTTGAATTCAAATGAATTTGAGAAAGAAGGACTTAGCATTTCAGAAGGCATTTTCCATGCGATTCCCAAGTGAGGTGATGAGAGCATGAGAGGATGTACCAAACTGACTACAATTAACCTGGCACATGAATTAATTAATTCCATTTCACAAGAGACTGTCAGGGCATAGGAAGATGGTGATCACAAGTTTAGGGATCTCAGGAAAATTTTCAACATAACAGTGAGATATATATGGACATTGTTGAAGCAGCCAGTTCAGAAGAACATGAAAGAACTTTCAAATCATTTGACCTAAATCTTGAAATCAGTCCTGTTTTAGCTTTGATTCAAATAAAAAATGTACCAAAAGCTTTCATTGTTGGTCACAGAAAAGAACATGTTTTTTATATAACATATAGGAATCCATATAACTGGATTCCTATTTTTATATGTTGAACAACTGATTCAGCAAGTTTATTGAGCTACTTTTCTTTATGTCTTAGAAAAATAAATTTTACTAAACAGGACTTTAAAAATCTTTATAATCTTCTACATTATTGGGTAATAAAATTTCATTTGGTATTGAAACATTTTGCTACAAACCAACATACATACACATTCAAAATCACCATTGAGTTTCAGCTAACTTAAACCATAACATCCCCATAAAATTAATTTTACTACTGTTTTAAGAAGCAGTTATTATCACTTCCCATTTATAGATTTTATCAATGTTTCCTATTACCTGATAATCAAAACAAAAAGGTGTAAATATATAAACCTTGGAAAAAAGGAAAGGAGAAGGTACAGAAGGCAGAAGCAAAACTGCACAGCCTTAACTTTAAAATTCTCTTTAGCAAATAAAATGTTTAAATCATTAAACATTTCTTAGCTTTTCTGAAAGTAAACAAGAAACTGGACTCACTATGTCTCAATACAGAGAGTGGAAAATTAAAAATATGTAGCTTAAGTGATAAATTTTCAGGGAAAATCTGTGACATTTAATAATCACCAACAAAATTTCAAAATTAATTCCAGCACTGAACTGTCAACAAGAATTTCATCCATAAGTATTGATTTTCTATTAAGCTCCCCCCAAACAGATCCATACAATTAACTCAAAAAGAAGAAACAGACCAAAGTTTATGAGTTCTAAATGATTGATTGACCACAGGAAGAAGGTTCTGGATTTGCCCTGCTACATCCAACTACGTAACACAACAGCTTTACAGAGAAAGGCATCCTAAGGTGCCTTTTATGCTGTAACTGTGCCCATTCACTAATACACTGTGATAAGGCATGACTTACTTCACAACACTGCGCAGACTAAAAAACCTCTTACTCGATTTCATAACTAAACCCAAGCAGCTAGTTATAGTCTGATGAGAACAGTGTAGGTCAATTCAAATTGCCTAAAGCTGCACATGGGTATTTTACTGATGCCCTTATTCATACTGCGATCTTAAAGTGCTCTCTCGAGTGCTACTAATCCATAAAGCACTTAGACTTGATAAACGCTTTAGGTTTCTTACTTTTGCTTCTTAAGGTATCCAGACTTGTTTCTGAACATGTACAAAAATGTTACAATCTTCACTGGACTGAAGATTTCATCATTTGCCTCACATCTAATACAATTAGGGCACATAATTCTGTGTTATCAGATCTCACTATAAATGCTCATACACACACACAAAAAACCTATTTAAAAAAAGGCACTGTGCACTAAGTGCAATGGAGACCATAATTTCCTTCTGAAAGTGCAGAAAAAGTGACAGATTTTCCCACCTGGAAAAAAAAGAATATCTCCTCATAAAGACACCTCCCCCATGGGGGTTACCTTGGCTGAATTCCCTTGTTTGCCTGGGGAAATTCAAACTTGTATCTCTTTCTCTAGAGAGAGTATACAAATATCAGAAAAGAGCTGAAGATTCACTGAAGGAAAAAAGAAGTTTCTCTATGTCTATCACAACAAAATTATTAAATATTTACTTGTAAAAATGTTACTGAACAAATTACTGAAGTAGTCCTTTGAATGAGGAGGTGATCTGAACATGTTTAAGAGATCAGGAGTCAGGGAAACTTATCAAAACAGGTACCAAAATGTAAAGGCTTCTGGACAAAGGGAAGAGGTAATTTTTATAGAAAACGGTCAAGATATGGGGTTTTTGTTTCATTTCTTCTTTAAATTGCCATACTGGAGTTGGGCACTAACTTCACTCAGAATGGAAGTAACCTATTTTAGATCTAAGGCTATGCTAAAAGAAACCAAAGAAATTTCTGTATTGCATATATGTAAACATGTATACATACTATTATATACAGTATTATTTATTACAAAGCAGCAAACAGCAATTATATATTTTTCAGGGGGGTCATTCAGTGCCTCTGGGATATAACATGTCATCTTACATGTTGCAAATATTTCACAATTAAATTTTGGCAAATACACATTAGTCCAAAACACTTAACAGTTGGTTTGGGTTTTTTATGTTAATGCCCTGAACAGATTACATGCAAAAAGCTCCATCAGTGCAAATAACTCGCTATTACTTTCTTATGTTTAAGAATAGCAGAAGCAGTTTTAATAATAGTGAAACAAGACAGACCAATCTGTCTTATTTCCAGATGCTGTATGAACATTCCTGTTGCAATGTGTGACTAAGCAAATATAGACAGATTTGCCCAGATCTTCAGTTTCAGCTGAATTTGTCTTGTTAAACAACCCATACCCAACCAACGTGCTGTGGTGGAAATTTTTCTGAGGCTTATGGCATCCTTCACTTTACAAGTAAGCTACAAACACCAACAATTACGATTTGCTCTGCCAGTTCCCATTACTTTGAAGAAAATTCCTTCCCTCGAATAGCCCTTTAACCACCAGGATAAAATAGAAATAATGAGGCCAAGAATAAACCTCATAATAATATTCTAAGATAATAAAAACCAGTTACTCAAGGAACTCAGTTACAACATCTTATAGATATTGAGAAATATAAGAATATAAATGTAAAACAACATTAGCTATATGGATATACAAAGTGGCAACGGCAAATGTAATACCATATATCATCTATTTTGTCTAAACTAAAAATCTGGAGAGAGACAATATGGATAGACCAGAGTATGTGGGGAGGTACCATCTGAGCTGGGCAGACACATGGGGAAACAGCAGTGACTGTCAATCCTTCTTCCAAACTTCACAGCATCTCTGGTCTCCACTGTGTCTCTGTTCCACAATTATTTCTCTCCATTATGGCAGCATCCAAGGGAGACATCCCTGGGTAAGTGTTCATGGGGTGGGGAGCAAGGCTGAAAATGAGCTACACACTCCAGGTTTGGACTCTTGAGAGACTTCGGTCACATCTAAAGGCAACAAACTTGCAGCAGCTGCCAGACACTGTTAAGGAAAATGGTGACAGACCAGACAGGAGGAAGTTTTTATCTGAGTTATAAGGAATAACGTGCACTCACTCAGTGGAAGAACTGAGCTAAGATCTGAAAGAAAGTCCCTCCATATAACACTTTCACTCTTCCCCCCTGCTAAAAACTCCTGGGAAACTCCTTAACAGCTTTGACCAAGCATTCTGAGATGTTTTCCTATTTTTCTATCATAATACATTTAAAAAGAAAATTCTGTAGAAATTCTTTAGCCTAGGCTTTTATTTGTCTTCTCAAGAATCTGATCTCTAGTGGAACCTTTTCAACACACCACAGGAAACCCTATGACAGAACAGTAAGCACACGTTAAAGACACATAGAAACAAATGGCAATCACTGAACTAGAAAAAAAATGTTACTAAGGAATCTTGACCGTAAAGAGTTGGAAGTCACTAAGAGATTAAAGTCCTAGCAACTGACAAGATAAATTCCAGTTTTCAGGATAAACTACATTTTTCAAGAGAGTTTCCAGGATGATGCTGACCACATTGACTAAAGAATTCTCAACTCTAAAGAAACAAAAACATTAAATTAATTCTGGATTTTTATAGGTATTAAAAAATCTCACTTTATTCCCAGGTAAAGTAGCTTAGAATATTATTCTGCTGTTACTGCACAGAACACTACAAAACTGACAATAAAGCAACTGCTGTTTTCCATAGTGCATGACCGTATGCACATTTCTTTGCACTTATGCCATGTATCTCATAGATATGTGATGAGAAGCTTTTTACCTTACTAATATCACTAAAGAATGTGCATACCTTACTTCTCTTCCTACTCTATACCAATGGTATAAAGCAGAGCTCTTAACCTCCTACTCCAGTTTCTTTGGAATCCCAGATTGCCAGAATACGTGCAACTCCAAGGAAAAAGAAGTGGAGGTCAGACTAAGCTTAATATGCTTTAAAAAATCTCCAATTACTATGGAAGACTTACATTTCTTCTCAAGCACTCACCAATAAGTACATTACACTAATTTAGTGCTAGTTCACAGAGGATGAGCCTCTAAATCTCAGGAAATACAGGAACTGAAGGACTTACTTCTGAGTAGCAGCTGTAACTATGCTTGGCAAAATAACAGTCAGTTTTTGGTTTTTGTATCAGATGTATATAGACCAATACTCAACTACAAATACAGGGCCAGCTCAGGTCTCTGATCTTCTGACTATGGCTACAAAAGGCTGTGGAGGTACTTTAAAATACCCGATTCTGTCCAGAAAACAGAATGGCTTCGGACACTTTGTACGCCAGAGAGGAAGAGGCTGAACTCTATCTGCTTTATCAGGTTAGTAGGTTGTAAAATCTGCCTTAAAAGATACATCATTGCTAACTGAAAGCATAGGATCACTTCTATGAATTCCAGTGTCTTCGCAAAGAACAGAAACCCCGTCCTTCCACAACCCAGAGCAAATGTACCATGTTCTGCTCTTCTCCACTACATATTGAATAGGACTGATCTCAGGTGACTGGTCATATACAACAATATTGCTTTCCACTTTCTTAAAACTGGTGATGTCATAACATTTCCCACAATTTATCTGTTTTATAGTGAAAATGTGCATTGGTGGGAGCTGAGGAATCATGCACATGAATCTGTCAGCAATTTTCACTGGCCTCTTACTTCTTACAAGATATGCAGCATTCAATACAGCTGTTGGATCCCACACACCACTTAAGCTTTTTTTCCCCCACTATGGTAAGCAGAAGTTAACATTCCTGAAGTTATGCATTTCAGGCTGTGGTGCCCCTAACTATGATTGTGATTATAGGTAAGGCAAGACAGCTGCAGGAACTCGTCCCCTGCTCCTCCATCTCACAGAGCAGAACTGACACAGGAGGTAAGAGGGAGAGTGAAAAAAAAAAAAGAAATACTGTCCTGTGAGCATTTGTCTTCTTCCTTTCTCCTACTGCAGTTATGCTGTGCAGTTTTAAAATTTGCTCTTCTGGTTTACTGATGGTACACAGAAATATAAGATCATGTAAAATCCAAGTATGCATATGGTGAAGATTTATGTATTTATGTGTATGTTCCATGCCAACATACACAGAACTCTAAATGGTACACACACCACAACTCAGTATATCCTGATACTGAGAATACACAAAACAGAGTTTCTCAGTGAAAATTAGGGTATATACAAGTAAAGCAAATTCTACATCCTTTACTGTATTATAAAGAAAACTATTCAGAGGTTTTAACTATGCTATATAGTATTTTAATTCCTACTATATTAAGACATTTGAAGAGAACAATTTAGTCAGAAAAATATGTACAGCTTTGACTCAAGATATACCCTAACGCTCAACTGCAATACAAGAGGTCTAACTGTCTCCTATATTTTCCTAGCTGATGTAAATGCAACAACTGGTTCTGAGGGATGACATGTAGAAGGAAGGATGAGAAGCTGTGTCACTCCACTTTCTTTCTCCTCACAAGATGCAAAAAAGCAACTTATTAAGTCTCTTGACAAACAGTCACCATTGTAGATGGGTCAGGGCAGGGAGGGGTAGAATAACAACTCCTTTTATTCCTCCCCACCGCACTGGCCACATAAATGGGAACAGGATGTGATCTAGTGTTTGGAATTCATCTCCACCCATAAATTCTTTTGAAATACCACATTCTCTCTGGTCTTTTTCTTCTTTTAAATTTATACAAAATATTTCAACATAAGCCACTGTTTTCATCATCCTGAAAAACAGAATGCAAGGGGAGGAGGGGGCAGGGGGAGAAATCATTTATTTTAGCAGACTTCCATGAAATACAGTTTTCATGTATTAAAGAGAAAATGTCAGACATAATGGAAAGAGAATCATGTTGAAATGTAATTTTCAATTAATTACTTCTTAAATTATGTTGCCTGATCTCCAAATGATGCCAAAAATGTAGAGTATAATGAGCTTTAATCTACTGACAGTAATAGTTCTGGGTTATTTTTGTTTGTGGGTAGGTCCCCTTAATTGATTATTTCTTTTTAAACAATTTATATTGACCCAATATGTGAAAAACGAGCTGCTGAAAAAGGAGAAGATGTTACAGGGCCTTACACATAATGCTATGACAACAATCACACTCATTAACGTAGTGCAGTAGTGACAATTACATGATAGCTGTGAAACACAATGCTAAAGGATCCCCAGTGGAAGTCCAAGTTTTGAAGATTCATTGGTTCTGACAATGTTTCAAAACCTAACTTTTGCCAAAATAAGTGGAAAAAAAGCAAAGACCACATAAAGAGGGTTAATAAGCTACAAAACTTAAACTACATGAGAATGCATAAGGTTTTGGTGTTTCAAATATATTTCTAATGTTCATATGGCAGAAATTAAAATTAAATTTGGAATTCCTCATGAAAATTGTCTTTGTGCATCAAGATAAAGTTTGGTTTAAATTAAAATCCTTAGCATTTTCTGATCTAAGCATTTGATTTAATAATTTTTTTACATAATTCATTTTGAAAGTTCTGTTAACCAAATGAAATTATTTCTTAGCTAAAGCAGTATCCAAATTCTCATCTACTGAGATGAAAGGCTACAGGAGAAAAAAAAAAAAAGCTAACAATGCCATACAAACCTATATTCTCACAGGCTGCTCCTACCAAATACTCCATATGGCCAAAAAATATTTGGATATTATCAATATTACAGATATATATAACTGCCAAAAGTTTCCTTCAGCTGGAATGTCTTTTCAAAGAAGTAAACTCAACCAAACATATGAAATGGAAATGAGAAGACACAATTTTTATACAATAACTAGATTTTTAAGTAGAACTGTCACAGCACTATCAAAACTAGCTGGCTGCAACAAGGCTTTTACCATCACATTCCAGGTTAACTTCAATAAGTAGTTCCCGCACCTTGCCCCAGCACAGCCATCACCACTGTCGAGCCGGACCTACTCTGGACCCACCACCACCGCTGTGGGCCACTGCCACGTCTGGTCATGTACTCTGCCGCTACCACCCATTACCCTCAGTCTCTTAGCTCCATGGCAGTCAGGCTTCCTGCTCTTTAGTCCCAACGGCTCACCTTTACCAGTGTCTGATCTGGATCCCCGTCAAAGCTTCAAACATCCCCCAGCACAGCCATCACCAGTGTTGCCGCTCATTACACTCAGTCTCATAATCTGAAGGTCCTGAGTTCAAGCCTTACATGGGGCACCAACTGTCGCAGGACTAGCAAAACCAGCTGGCTGCAACAAGGCTTTTACTATCCCATACCAAGTTAACTTCAATAAGTAATTCCCGCACCTTGCCCCGGCACAGCCACCAATCTCCCAAGAGGTTTCAACAGTTCATCTACTGTCTGTGCTGCTTCTCCTTCCTCCAGAGAGCAGATTACACTACTACTCCTCCATCCAACTCCCTCTCCCCCGATCCTCAGGGCTATTTAACTACTTAGCAGGAACGAGCTACAGCTGCACATCATCCATGTCAATCAACCCACTGCCTTTGAGGCAAGGCCACAGTCTACATGTAACCTGGTACTACGTTCTCAAGTTATTAAAATAAATTGATGCTACTTTCTAAAATACATCTGGAATGTATTCAGCAACCACTGTAGTCTCATCCCAGTCTTATATCCAGGTAAGAAAACATAAAAGTTTTCGTAACTACATGATTATATACATGTGTAAGTTTGAATATTCGTAAGTACCACACACATTAATACAGAAATTTATTAATATACTATATTTACTATTAAAAGGTGTTTTTTTTTAAAAAAAAAAGAAGTAGTGTTAAGGATCATACTTCTAGAAGGATCTTGTAGCAGATTATCACCCAGGGTCTATTTGACATGTTTTACCAATAAAGAATGTTAGAAGAAATATCTATGAATTATTATATATAAAAAAAAAAGTGAAGAGTAGAGTTATCTATTCTGTCCCATCAGAACTGGTCATCTGAAAATTACAATTACTACAGAAGTCAGGAAGAATGGGGTAGGTGGCACATTTCAGACTAAACCCAAATAAAACTGCAAAATGAATCAGTCCCTAAAAAAAGTCAGTTAAGACAAAAATTTCTGGTTTAATCAATTTATCTGTTTGTGAACATTGTGCAAAGACCTACTTACAGACAAATGTGGCTGAATTGTCAGTTTTATAATACAGCTAAAATTAAGAAGAATCATTTTTCTATACGCATTCTGTATCAGTAGCATCCTCTCATATTTTAACTGTAATGATCTCTGTCCATTGCAAATTTTTGTGGAGGTTATTTCAGCTACATTTATTATAAATATTGGCTACAACACATTTAGTAAGAAAAATAATATGTGAAGATATGTGAACACTCATTTTTCATCCCTCCCCCTTTAACAGACTTGAAACATATAAAATGACAAACTTTCCTAATTTTTTCGATTCATGAATGAACTGTTTGATGAGGTTTAATACAATATGAGCCTAACTGCATCTTCCACTTGGAATAGTCACTTTTACCAATAGAAGAGAGCTTAAAATGTCCCATTCCACTTGGCAACAATTTACATCCATTTTGCACTGAGCAAATTTACAGTCTAAGAAAGTGGAGCTGTGCTAATGGAACTAAGTTTGAGTTTGTCCTCACCAAATTTAGAAATATAACTTAGAAAGCGACAAAAAAGATACGAGCAGTGTCATCTGCTCAATTATACAGGCTTACAGGCTAATGCTAAAAAGTAGTACCTGTATTGCATGACAGGACCTCAAGCCATTTCCATTTGTTGACTAATTCCTGCAATAAATTATGTTTTAAAGTGGGTTTTGTAAATTTCATTTCTCCACACAGTTTCATAAACAGTGCCTAGATGCCACCGTGCAAGTGAATCAATTGTAAAGGCAGCCATCATCGTAAAACCAAACCACAATAGAATATATTGTCCTTCAGAATGAAAACAAAACAAAACAAAAAAAAAAGCACAAAAAAAAGCACCAAATCCCGGTCATAATTAAATGCTCTGGATAAAGCACTTTAACCTGTCTTTTCTCATTCAGCCTGAGTACACCTACAGTAAGTTAAATGTCTTTAGAGATATAAAACAGAAACTAATGCAAATTAGGCTGTCCTAGAGACCCTGTGTCTGACCAGGTAACATAAAAACCTGTAGAACTGTTCACAAGAACACCACATAGCCATTTATTACCCAGCTGTTACAAACAGGATGTAAACCAAAAAAAACCTATAGCACCAACACAGCACTCATTTGATGGCTTCAGAATTCTCACTGTTATGTTAAAAAGAATTTCAGCATTAAATGCTGTTCTCTTAAGAAAATGTTGGTTTGGTTTTGTTTCACGGAATCCAAATACCCACCGGCCAAAAACCTCTCCCCTGCTATTTCTATTGCAGCATTAATTCAGACATGTAGTGATAGCACAAGGTAATACAATTAAAATTACAACCATTTAAAACCATAGAAAGATAGTTTTCCATTGATGTTAAATGAATCTTAGTAGGTAAATATTATAAAATCTATCACTGATGACTAGCAGAATAAATAGCTGTAACTCTTAATTTTGCATAAACACCACACCATTCCATGTATACTTGAGGCAAAATGCATTAATTTTAAATATTCGTTAACAGCAATATAAAAACCAATAAATACATTAAATGTACCCTTTCTGAAAATATTTATTTCTATGTTTATTTCACTTTAAGGAAAGAAAAACCTTGTTGATATTTCAAATTAATATGAAGATATGAGGATAGCATTTTTCATACATTATAACTCAGTACCATAATTGGTACCATATTTATACTTTTTTCATGCTGCTAGAGGAGCCATTGTCAGCCTAGTCTGTCACTCTTCAAATTAAATATGTTTAAAAAAAAAAAAACAAACACTAGTGTGACCCTCCACTTCTTTTGTTGGGTTTTTTTCCCTTTAAAAATGGTGTAGCTTTACAAAGTATATTCTTTGAAATAGAATGGTCCCTCTGGCCTAAATATCAAGACTGCTTAAAATTCTTTATCAAATTATATCTAAATACTGATGGTTGTACCCTAATAAACCAAAAAACCCAAACATTTTTGCTTTTAAAATATTTTGAAACAGTATCTAGTGCACATCAAAACTGGAAAATAGTCCTTGAGTCAGCCATTTAACAAACTGTAAGAATACAACAGGTAACGTAAATGAAAGCATCATGAGGCTTATAAAGCTTAAATACAAAGTACCGCACAATGCAAAAAAGTAGAGAAAAAAAAGGATTAAAATGGGATCTTAAGGCAGAGGAGGGATGTATCAAATGGAAGGAAGATATCAAGGAGGGAGAGATGTTAGCACAGACTGAGGAAAGGAAACAGAGGGACCACACTAAAGATCATAAAAAATGTTCAAAACAGAACAGTTTTGCAGCAGAAATTGACTATCTGAAACACTTTATACCTTGGTGCCCTCAACACTTCCCACAGTTAGGAGGCTCACAGCCAGACTGCCAGCATCTCTGCCTGGCAGGTTTCCCAGCTCTCTAGGTATCCAGGAAGCTGTTTCCCTAGAAATTCTGCCAGGAAAGCCAGAAAACCACCGAGTGCCTAGTGTCTGAAGGGTAGACTTTTCTGCTGCTGATACTCACAAGTTGCAATTTTTTTTCTCGTTTGTAGCTAGAGAGATACAACATCCTTTCTCAGTCCTCAGTTTCTTACATGTGAGGGACAGGCTTCTCCTGCATAATAGATACACTGTAATTTTCAACATCCCACTAACCCTTTTGTAAATTAGTTCCAACTTGAGTTCATTTTGTCCCATCATTTTGTCAAAAGCAGAAAGATGTAGTTTCTGCAGTACATTTTTATAGAAAATTAAATCTTCCTATCTGTAGTAAAAATACTTTATATATTATAATAAGGCACAGTCTTTACAGTAAATTAGTATCTTCTGTCAGATCAGAGAACGTAGCTGAGGGAAAAAGCACAAAAATACTTCTTTCAATCCATATTTCTGTGTGCTTGAAATTTTAACTAGTTTTCCACTTATCTCAATGGGCCTAAGACACTACCTTTTCTTAAGTCTTGTCTTGTTGTCAGACCAGCATGGTCACAGGAATACCATTACAATGTCCCAGTAATACATTTCTCCATGACCAAAAAATGAAGATTTGCAACCATCTTGGATCAACTACCATACACAGCAATTTATCTAAAAGTGCCACTAGTCCAAGGTTACACCACATCGTATTCTGCACTAGTGTATTTCATTCCTTTTACTACAGTCCATAACATCAAGTTTTCCAGTATAGTATTCAGATTTTTCTGCATTTTAGCAACAATTCCCAAATTTGATTTACTGAATTGACCCTATTAGTACTCATCTACTTCTTTTAACAAGGTTATTAGCAATAATACTAACAAGATTAGTCTCAAGACTGGTCCTAGACACACGGCTTTCACCTGAATACCTTCCCTCTCAGGACCCATCACAGTCACTCTGTTAGCTTATTAAAAAAGTAATATTGGTCATTTGAAGAAAACTGAACCTTTTGTGAATAGGGAGTACTGCTCTCAGCAACACACGTCCAAAAATTCAACTGGCCTTTGACCCCACAAAGTCAAGGGTTCCCTACAAATTTAATTCTTTCAGTCTCTTGACTTTCTCATTGTTCTCATCTTCAGCTGCCTCTTCACAGAACAGCAGAGCAGGGGTTTTTTAACACGTCTGTGCTACAAAGAAAGAGTAACTAGGTCATTTAGAAAACTAGTTTCATTTGGTTAATCCTTTTCCCCTAGCTTGTTGGTTTTTTTTCATTGTATTTTTATATCTGGTTTTAAGCTACTAAAGCTTCTCAGGAGTAGTCTTGGGTCGATGATCAGCAGTTTTAACTATTTCTCTTGCAATTGCTGTAAAGTCACAATTGTTTAAAGCACACCATAACCCTTATTCAAGTTATAAAATATGCAATTTTAAGCCTGCTACACATAAATGGTGTTATATGGCTATAGAAATAGTATTTAATATTTTTTTCTGAGATGTGTTATTGTTATTTCAGCATAATACAAATTATTATGAGATCTCACTAGTAAGCAAAAATCCCTGTGACAAGTATGGAACAAGTTAATTACTTTCTCTTAACTTTTTATATTCTTCTCAAGTAATGTTAGTAAAATTATGTACCGTGCATTACAAGAATGAAATTCACCTACTGAAAAAGTTTGCCGGCAGAAAAAGAGTGCACTTCACTCTTAGATTTAAGTATTTATCTATTATCTGACAGAATAGCCACATGCAGTATTTATTAATAAGTGACATCTCATTGGAAGCCTAAAAAATTAAAGATACTGCTTCTATGCATAACAAAAGGAAAAAAAAATCAAATTAAAGATTACTTACTTGATTAAGTATATCTTGTTTCTGTAATGCATGCAAGGAAAGAAAGAACACACATATTAGTGCAGTGTCATAACACTATGGCTCTGCTTTTTGTAATAGAATTATTCTTGTTGAAAGGTTAGTGATACGGGTGAACAAGTTTAAGATGTTAGATAGAATACCCCATTTTCTTGCATTAGCCCATGTGTCAAGAAAATGGCTCTAAATCAGCATTCTAGTCTTGATTAGAGTGCAAGCAAGTTGTTTTTAACCATGCAATGACAGATAACCAAGGAAAGAAAAAAAAAAAAAAAAAGCACACACATTTGTCTTTCATCCCTGTGTACTTCTTAAAAATTAAAAATTACTTCTTGACAAGAATAGTTGTTCATGAAACAACTTAATCAGAAGTGAATACAATGATAAATTCCATAAATGCATAAAGAACAAAAGGAGAGCTAAGGAGAATCTCCATCCTTTATCGGAAGTGGGAGGAAACACAGTGACAAAGAATGAGGAAAAGTCTGAGGTACTTAATGGCTTCTGCTTCTTTGCCTCAGTCTTTTCTAGCAAGACCTACTGCCCTTGGGGTACCCAGCCCCCTGAGCTGAAAGAGAAAGATGAAGAGCAGAATGAAGCCCTTGTAATCCATGGGGAAATGGTCAGCAACCTGCTACACCACTAAGACACACATGAGTCAATGGGACTGACTGGGATCCACCCGAAGATACTGAGGTGGAAGTGCTCACCAAGCCACTTTCAATTATTTATCAGCAGTCCTGACTAACCAGGGACTTCCCAGTTAGCAAATGTGACACCTGTCTTAAAGGACAACTGTAAGGAGAAGCTGGGGAACTACAGGCCTGTCAGCCTGACCTTAGTGCCAGGGTTATGGAGCAGATCATCCTGAGTGCCATCACATGGCATGTACACAATGACCAGGCCCAGCAAGCATGGGTTTATGAAAGGCAGGTCCTGCTTGACTAACCCGATCTCCTTCTACAACAAGGTGATCCACTTAGTGGATGAGGGAAAGGCTATGGATTTTGTTTACCTGGACTTTGGTAAAGCCTTTGACACTGCATTCTCCCAAAGAAACTGGCTGCTCATGGGCTGGATCGCTGTACTCTCCACTGGATAAAAAGCTGGCTGCATGGCCAGGCCCAAAAAATTGTGGTAAATGGAGCTAAATCCAGTTGGTGGCTGGTCACAGGTGGCCTTCCTCAGGGCTCAGTATTGAGGCCAGTTCTGTTTAGTACCTCTATCGGCGATCTGGATGAGGGGATCCAGTGGACCCTCAGTAAGTTTGCAGATGACACCAAGTTAGGCAGAAATGTTGATCTGCTTGAGGCTAGGAAGGTTCTGCAGAGGGATCTGAACAGGTTGGATCCATGGGCCAAAGCCAACTGTATGAGAATCAAGAAGACTAAGTGCTGGGTCCTGCACTTGGTCACAACAGGCTTGGGGAAGAGTGGCTGGAAAGCTGCCCAGTGGAAAAGGACATGAAGGTGGTCGGCAACAGCCAGATGAATGGGATCCAACAATGTGCCCACTTGGCCAAGAAGGCCACCATCATCCTGGCTTATATCAGAAAAAGTGTGGCCAGTAGGACTAGGGAAGTGATCGTCCCCCTGTACTCGGCACTGGTGAGGCCACACCTTGAATACTGTGTTCAGTTTTGGGCCCCTCACTACCAGAAAGACACTGAGGTGCTGGAGCCTGTCCGGAGGAGGGCAATGAAGCTGGTGAAGGGTCTAGAGAAAAAGTCTATGAGGAGCAGTTGAAGGAATTGGGGTTGTTTAGTCTGGAGAAGAGGAGGTTGAGGGGAGGCCTTATCACTCTCTAAAACTGCCTGAAAGGAGGCTGTAGAGAGGTGGGTGTCAGCAATTTTTCCCCAAGTAGCAAGCAACAGAACAAGAGGAAATGGCCTAAGTTGTGCCAAGGGAGGTTTAAATTAGATATTAGGAAAAAATTCCTTCACTGAAAGGGTTGTCAAGCATCAGAACAGGCCACCCAGGGAAGTGGTTGAGTCACCATCCCTTCAGGTATTGAAGAGACATGTAGATGAAGCACTTAGGGACATGGTTTGGTAGTGGACTTGGCAGTGTTAGGTTCGTGGTTGGACTCTATGATCTAAGGGTCTTTATCCAACCTAAATAACTCTATGATTCTATAAACACTAGCAAACACTGTTGTAGAAGTCACCATTATATGCTGGTTTAGTTTCTAATAATTTTTACTCCTTTTAATAAAGGTGCTGTATTAATTTTCTACCTCAATCACAAACTGCTATCACGACTTCTCAGTAAGGGGGTACTATCTTCAAATTACAGTTGAATTCTCTGCATACATTACACTGTGCCAGAGTTTGATAGGGTTACCAGACATATCTTTGAAACATCACAGATTTAAGTTAAAAAAACCAAAAAAACAAAACACTAAGACCTCTGGAAATCAGAAGGACCCTGGAGAAAGCCTCTTCAAAGTATCTGCACTACTTCCAAAACCGGAAAAATCTTTTGGAGTAGGCAGACGACTGCAACATTCTGCCAGACTTGGGACTTCACCACTCTGGGCAGATCAGATCATGGAATGTACCTAGTGTCATGCACTCATTGTCATAACCTTCCTGGAAATTTTTGTTTTCCTGGTCTTTCTGCATATGCACGTTTATTCTTCTCATCCACATCCAAGCTGTGGAATTCTGGACCACTCGAGCACTGCTCTGCTCCACATGCAGACTCAAGCTGCACCCTGACTGCTTGTCTGGCTGAGATTCCTTCAGGCACCTTCCACTCTCACTCTTCATGCACTGATTAACTCCAAAAGCTCTAGATAGCAAGTAGGTAAGCAGGTAAACAAGAAATTATGATGCACTCCAACAGATTCCTCAAAAAGGATGACAACACTAGGACTACAAGCACACAATACTTGTGTGTGTACTTCCTGCCCATTTAGATACAATCTTTAGCTCCACCTGCTTTCCTAATCCTTGCTAGCCTATTCAGCACTCCTCTCAAAGTGAAATGGCTGAAATTAATTAATTGAAATAAATTTCAAATTATGAAAAGACTATTTATAAATCACAGCTGTCCAGGAGGCTGATCTTAACATACCTATGTGTCTTATATCAGGTAAAAAAAATATTCTTAATTTCATATTTGACATTGACTTAGAGAAGAAGGTGGAAGGGCAAAGGTTCAGTAGCATTTGTAGTTGTTTAGTCACCTCCCTCACACTGAAAGCAGTAAGTAAAATCTCCATAAATAAACTCCTTATGCTGGATGACCTGATAATCTGATACATCATTTCCACTAAGCCCAAAAACCACTCACTCAACAAGATATAAGATAATGGAAAAACAAACCAGATTACTTCAGGTAACAAGCTTCAAATACCAATAGCTTTTCTTTTTCTATTTGCATCCCTTTAAATCAGCTTGTGACAAAAAACTGCAGTATAGATGCAACGGAGTGAAATAAATTCCTGAACCCTTTAAGCAGGGAGAAGCTTGAAACAGAAATTTCTTAAGGCTTTTTCTTAAGTACATAAATATATCGTACCAATAAATCTGCCATAGCTCTATGCCCCACGTTTATTGGTAAAAAACTGGCACCACATTTTAGTAGAATTTTTACAAGACTCGAAAAATACTTGGAGTGCTTATGAGATAATTATCTAGGAAATAAAGAGCTGAAATGAAAACATGATGGTATCCTCTGCAAAACACAACAGAAGTGCTGTCTATAATATGTGGAAGTAAAAAGCTGCACTATAATTTCAGCTGGATCAGTCAATTTTTGTCATCTCATTTACAGATAATAATGAATTACTTAAATAGTACATCCAGCTCACGGAATCCTCATCCAACCTAATACAACCAACTCGCAATACATTCTGTAAAGAATTCATCCACATAGCCGGTTGGATACAGGCCAAATATACACACATGCCTGTGCAAAGGCAGTTCTGTCTGAACTTGGAATACTCACTCAACTGCAGAGTAAATTTCAGCCACTTTGCTGCTACGTTCAGCAGCTTATGCCATGAAACTTGAGCTAATAAATCCTACTAGAGCCAAAGTAGCTTCACTGCTAGCTGTGTTTTCCTTATGTTGCACTCCTAAAGTCTAAGTGCTAAAAGTACAAAAGCTGTCAAGGGTTAGCCTGGATGCAACGCTGACCCAGTAGTAGTGAATAGCTTGATCCCTGCTGAAGACACTGAAGGCACCACTGGGTGTTTGACTTGCATTCATTCCTCCCCTTCCATCCTGCTCACTGGCTTGCGTACTCTGCTACTCTAAACTCCCTGGACACTTCAGTACATTGGCAGGATTCTGCAAAGAAATTGCTGTGAAATTAAGAACTCTGAGTCACAGACTCAGGACCAATTCTGTTTATTAATTCCAGCTTATACAAATTCTGCCAAATCACCTGGCTTCAGTCAAAGCAGGTTTCCCAGGTGCCCACAATGATCACTTTTTGCCATGACTCAGCCTCCATGTACCCCCAGATTGGAGGAAGTACTTTAAAAGACTAATCTCACAACTTTAAATACTGATTTCTTTATATACAGACTGATAATTTGATCATGTGTTACTTGCACAGTAACATGTTACTTAGTATGCATAAAATACACAATTATTTTGTACTTTAGAAGGTTACACTTCACATAACTGAAAATGTTACATTATGACTGAAAATAAGTGAAGAATTTCAAGAAAAAAGTGAGTAAAGACCATTTTATCACATGCACTAAAAGCACAAAGAAAATTGCAAAGTTGAGTAAAAAAACAAACAAAAAAAAGCAAGTGCTGAGAGTTCACTCTTTTCTAAAAAAAACCAAACAAACAAAACAACCAACCAAAGACACATCTACATTCTAACAAAAATCAATTAAGGGAGGTCCTGTAGTACAGCCTATGTTACATTGAAGAATAAATTAGATGATCACAGCATTCCCATCCTTTTACATTCTATGATTCTGTTTACCTAAAATAATGGAGATCTAAGATGATCATTTACAAGATCAGCTTATACTATTGTAATGAATTTTGAAATATTTTCCTCAGAAACTGACCAAAATGACCAACATTATGCTTTGCAATGTTCGAAGTGAAAAATATTTTTTTCAATACTTCATGAGTTGTAACTACCTTGCTTGACAATAATTCTTGTCTTTTACATACTGAAATGTAAGATCAATTAATTTTCATAATGGTTAGCACATTTTTCTATCCTGAATTCCACATAACAGAAGCACAGTTAGAAACATTACTAAACCAGGTTTTTATTTAGCTGCATGATGAGTCACACTATTACAATGTGTTAAGCAGATACAAATTGCAATTGAGGATAAAAAATGAAAACAACCTGGCTTTTTCTCCTAACCAAACCGGAATACTCTGTTTACTAGTGAATCTGTATTAACAATGCACACACACTTTTTTTCAGCTGAATTCTTTATTTCATAACATCAGAAAAAATATCTTCTTTATTAACGAAGATCCCACTACCAGAAACACCACCGAAGAAACAGAATTTAAGAAGAAATCTGAACACATTTTACTTTTCTAACTTTTGAAATTATGCTTAACATAACCCAACCATCTTGATAAAAGACTTGGGAAGCACATTAACCTTACCATAAGGGTGTTGGGGTTTTTTCTTGTGTGTGTGTGTTTGTCTGTGTGCTGGTTTTGTCTGGGATAGAATTAATTTTCTTGTAGTAGCTAGTATGGGCTAAATTTTGGATTTCTGCTGAAAACAGCATTGATAACTCAGGGGTGTTTCAGTTACTGCTGAACAGAGTCAAGGTCCTTTCTGCTCCTCACGCCACCCTACCAGCGAGAAGGCTAGGGGTGCACAAGAAGTTGGGAGGCAACACAGTCAGAACAGCTGACCCCAATGGACTAAAGGGATATCCCATACCATATGACGTCATGCTTAGCATATGAAGCTGGGGGAAGGAGGGGGAAGGGAGGGTGACATCGGGAGTGACAGCGTTTGTTTCCTAAGTAACTGATACACATGATGGAGCCCTGCTTTCCTGGAGATGGTTGAACACCTGCCTGCCAATGGAAGTAGCGAATTAATTCCTTGTTTTACTTTGCTTGTGTGCACGGCTTTTGCTTTACCTATTACCGTCTTTATCTCAACCCATGACTTATCTCACTTCTACCCTTCCAATTCTCTCCCTCAGCCCACCAGGGGTGAGTAAGCAAGTGGCTGTGTGGTGCTGTCACCCGCTGGGGTAAAACTACGACAGTCTGGTTAAATCTTAGAAGGTGTGGTTTTATTTAAAATATTAAGCAGGTCTATATAATGTGATGTTTATAAACTTTTAGTTCTTCAAAATATTCATATTTTTGTTTTCAAAGCTGTTTCAAATACCCCAAACATCTGATTTATAAATAATATTCTATTTGAAATGCTTATATTTGCTACATCTGTAAATATTCCTCCCCACCATTTCTGACCATTGAAGAAAGAAGAAGAATTACCCCTTCAGGATTATATTTTGCTAACACACCACTGCCATGGAATTCTTCTAAGACATCCTTAATTTTCTTGGTGGAATCTGGATAAAGAATAAAGAGAGAGAAAATGAAAACAGAAAACTGATTTACATAATATGAACTGTAATTAAAAACAACCAAAACTGCTAATAGTTTTTCTCAATCCACATTTGTAATTTTCTCTAGTTGTATGAGAGCTGTGGGCCCAAAGAAAGTGAGAACATACCATACCATCTTACCAAACGCTGTAAAAATCAGCAATTAAAAAAAAAAAACACTAAGAAACAAACACCCTTTGACCCAATCCTTAACTATAGTTAAGTAGCATATTTCTGAAGGAGTTGTTTGCAAAGATTATTTCAAATCACTTTTCTTGTCCTTGAAACCTGAGTCACCTACAGAATACGGTCATTCCCAACAGCACTATTAAATCTCCTCTGGCACAGCTGTCAGGGAGAATAGGAACTGTCAGAGGAGCCAGGTAATATCAAGATAAAGGGGAAACTCAAAGAAAAAAAATCTTTTTCTGCAGTCACATCACAGAAAACATATGTTGCTATCAAAATCTCAACTTTGGCAGATGTCTTAAAATATTCTAACTACTGTCAGCTACTTCAGGATTCAGGACAACTTTTTTTCTAACAGAATTGTGCAAAATCCCTGCATTTCAGAAGCACATACATCTAACCTTTCCAATTTGTTTTCAGTTGTCTACATGTAGAATAACAAAACAGTTATTTCAATAAGTAGTGACTGCATAAAACCCTTGAACTCAGATTCGGTTAGTATACATGATGCACATAACCAACTTTTTCCACTTTAAACATCTCAGCAATACAATAACAATAATTGTAACTTTTTTCTTTAAAAAAACCAGTACTTAAGTGCATAATGGACAAATGTACATAACGGCCACAACACTGAAGTAAACCATGAACTAGTAACAAGTAACAGATGCATTACAGGAACAAACAGGTAAACTTAATGGCTGCACGTTATTTTTCACATCAAAACCTGGAAGGTTTGGTTGCTTCTCCCTGAAATTAGTTCTGTTCTTGGTGCACTCTTTGCTTCTTCTTTGAGAGAAGCAAAGAGTGCACCAAGAACAGAACTATCACATGAGCAATTAGTTAGACACTTAAAATTATAAACATTAGGACCTAGTCTTACTAATTTTTTAATTATATCAACAAAATACAGCATCATAATAGTTCTGAAAAGTTAAAGAAATTCAGCACATTAAACCTGACTCTAAAAAGAACATTCAGTAAATTGTGTGACGTGGAAAGAGAAAATGTAGCAGCAAAGGATTTGAAAATATTTTTATAATAGTTTCTAACAGTTATGTAAAACAGGGCATACCACTAAAATTCAGTTTTAAGAGGTGCTGGAGTTGGTTCCCTCCTGCCCATACACAGTTTACATCGTAATAAGAATGGCTTTTCCCAATGTTTATCATTGTATGAAATTTTCTTAAATAAAAACACCCAAGACTATGCGTGGCCTCAATAAAAATTTATTTGCACTAATATGTCTGATGTATTTCAATGTTTCTGTCAACTGTAAGTAACAGAGTTTAGCTGGTCTCCTGGGCAGACACAGCAAATTAATTACTTGATAAAGTCATCTATAGTCTTATTGCTGTGTCATTTGAAATACAGCAAATAATTACAACTTTATGTGAAAAAAGACAAATTATATAAAAAGAATAAATCTATATTTTTAAAAAGAAAATTTTAGTAAGAGTTGTAATTAGAAGCTGATGAGTTAGATACTTACTGATTAAGACAAGTAAACAAATGGATAACTGACAAAAGTTTCTTTTTTCTTGGTCTCTATTATTTCAATACATTTTTCAGTAGTCATATACATGGTATTATGATAATGAAATCAATAACTATGAAAGTGGCAGTGTGAGATGAGCAGATGCATGACAGAGGTGACTGGACCTCATCTTAAAAAAAAAGATTTTTCTGAACTCTGGAGGAAAGAGGTTAAACACACATCAAAAAGACAGAAAGGTCTCCTCACAGACCTTTTATTATCTGAAAAAAACACCAACTAACTAACTAAAATAGAAATGACCCACTTTCTAGTGGCTTTAAAAGTGTCTTGATGTTTTCTCCCAGCAATGACCGTGCTTCTTTCATTTCATATTTCACCAGATAAAGTCTATTCATCTTTAAATGAGGTTTATGTCTATGCAACTATGATTAAAACCAAAAACCTGTGTTATGTTACTTACTAAAAATAAATAAATTTACTATCTACTTGGTATGTATTTACTTAGTCAAGTATCATTAAGATAGTAAATTAGATCAAAAAATAGCTGTATTCCAGCAACAACACAACTATTCACTTTTTCTGTGCATGAGCTTAAAAAGCAGTTGCACCCAAAAACCATGGCTAATTCCATGCTCAAAATAACTGTCAAGAAAAAAGGGTCTGTGGATGTACATTTTGCTTTAGTTGTCCCAGAAAGACTCTTCAAGAGATTTCCACATTCTGGACAGGAGCTGCATTTATTACGAGAACCATGACATACATTTCACAGCCAAGGCAGAACCATTTTTCACAATCTTTTGTTCACAGTCATTCAATCATTTTTTCAGTTCATGTGACAGTATCCAAACTAACATGAATAGAGATCTTTCAAAATGCTCAAAATAACGTATCGATATTTTCACAGTCAAACACCAACTGACAATCTCCTGCATGCATACTCTTCAGCAGTGCTGACATTCCTCAGAAAAATCAATTCTTCCTCAGCCTCTAGTAGGCAAACTAGTATTAGGAACATGTTCCATCTTTAATAAGTTCACCTAAAAGGATATGAAGAATAAGGTAATTTTCAAGTTTTAGTCTTACGTGGGGATCACATAAAAGAGAAACCAAAAAACAAGGAAAAAAGAAAAAGGAGAAAAAATACAAAACAAATACAGGAGACATCTTGGAAAGCTCTATGCCTATAAAAATGAGAATTTTTTATTGGAGTTTCTCAATTCTACTTTGAAAAAAAAGAGTCAAGTACATGCTTTCTGTCAGAAACAGATAAAAATTTCCAGAAAATACACACAGAATAACTAGACATTTTCCTAACTTTTTTTTCCTGAGTTTGCTAGCTAGGAAATAACAATGTTATGGGTTCCATTACAGTTTATTTAGTCTGATCCAAATAATCTACATACTCACTGGAAAATGATGGTGTAAACACAAGCGTCAAACAAGAACAGAACCTGTGTTCTTGCTGTTACCTACAAGTACAGATGTTTTGCATAACTTAGCAACTTACCACCTTGTAAGCAGTCTCAATAAATTCATAAGCACCACTCCAGTTAAAACTCAAATACGGTCTTAAACTCTGTTTATTACCCTTATCTGTTTTTTACATCAAGGACAAAACCCTTCTTTGTTGAAGTCTCTGTATTCCAAGCTCTCCTCAAGAGAGACAGTTTCTAAATGTGTGTAGATATAACACATAGACTCTGCAGTGCTTAAATTCCATCTTATCTGCAAAGGTATAGCTGGCACAGTACAAATTTCATATAGCTTTAAATATGCAGTTTGTTTCATGAAACATCTCTTTTTTATTTTAATCTCACAATTTTATTATTTTTATTACCCACTAGCCCAGTGCTTTGAGTGTTCACTCAAAATGTAGAAGACCTTCAATTCTTTCCTCTGCCTGAATGGATTTAAACCATTATCGTTCAGCCTGTCTTCTCTTGCAAGTTGATAGAATGCAGTAGTGTTCATTTAGCCAAAGAGGTGCAGGAGAAAAAGGGAAAGTGTGGCGCAGGAATCAGAGCTTTCTTTGGATGAGGTGACACTTGGTTTCCTGCCTCATGGTCCGGTGAGATCGGGGCAGAACAAACAGGCTAGGCATGGCGTGGAAGACTGCTAACTGAAAAGCTATTACTTTTCAGTTATATATATATATATGTATATATATGCAGTTATATGATTTATATTATCTATATAAATATATATATTCAGTTATAATGCTGCAGAAATCCTACTTTAAAATAAAAACTCCAAAACAATAGATATACAGAGGAGACTTGGGCTAGTGTATTGTTTCAGAATAAAGGCAAAACAATTAAAATAACACCACTAAAAATAAGAAACCCGCAAATGTAATGTTAAAAATGTCAAAGCATCTGATTTTTCCTTAACTGTGCTTCAGTGCTAACAAAGATGCTTTTTGTAACCAAAGACAAATTTACATACTAAGTTCAAAACTGCTGAAGATTTAGCCCACATTAAAAAATATTATTTGTTTTTTAAAATAACTCAACTTTAGATGATGGAGCACTCAGCTGAGATGGGAATTTGGTGTACCATTTCTCCCATAAACAGAAAAAACAAAACATAAGAAAAGCTCGCCTGGATTGCACGCTTTGTCTACATTTTTGGCCCATCCTCCCAGAAAAATCCTTGAATTTTTTTTTTTTTTCTTAAAAAAAAAAAAGACAGGCTTATGAGACAACATATATAAAACTCAGCATAAATCACATGCTATGTAATGAAAACAGTTCTACAATTTAAAAGTAAATCAGCACTAGAAAACAATGACTGGAATATAAATATTTCCCTTATAAATCCAGATACATTTTTCAGCCTCAATAGACATTCATAATCACCTGCATACTTATTAAATTGTAACTAATTTTAACACCTACAATAAAAAGTAGAGTAATAAACACTTTCTACCTCTAGATCCCTTTTATAAACTTTATACAATATGAAAAATATCACAGGCATTCAAAACCCCACCATTGTCAAGTTCAGAATTTATATATAGAAGCTGCAGAGAGATTTTCTATACATCATATGATCAAGAAAAAAAAGGTTACAACTTTCAATAAACAATTTTCTGCATGCCAACAAAGCCTAGCTCAAACTTGAAAGCCCTGCTTGATAGATAAGCCAATGAAAAGCATGGGGAAAAAACCCAGCATCTGTTGAGGTTGCAGTTTTCATATGGATTCTTAATCTTCTCTGGACTTTTCTTTCTTTTGTGGATGCAACCATCTAAAAATATATGTGTGTGTGTTTATATGTATATATAAAAAAATTCATACACATAGCTTTTTTTCCTTTTGCATAGTTTATTTTATTCAGAGAACTGGATAATGGTTTTGCTCAAGCTATAGCTATGCTTGATCTAAGTTTTACTGGTCTAGAAATACCAGTATGTTAAAAAGGCTGAGCCTGCCAACAAACCTGTATGCAGCTCGAAAGGGTAAAAACTGTTCACCTTCCAACAAAAAAGTTCTTCCAGTAAAACATCGTTTACCTAGCATGACTCAGTCTTTCAGCTTTATCTGTGTTGGTAAGAGATCCCGGATGGTTGACATGAACCAGTGGTAGGCAGTAGCTGACACGTCCTATGCTTCCCATACATATGCAGGCTTACTGGCAAAGATCTTTTAATATAGGTCACACTTTGGTTTTGGTTTGTGACTTATGAGGGGTCTTTTCATGTAAATTTCACAAAAGAAACAAACATTTGAAACCTTAAGTGGGATAAGCACTCTATTTTGGTTTTCTTGTAAGTAGAATTTAAAACCTATTGTGGTCTTTAAAAGAGCGGCCAGGCTGGAAAGGCAACCACTGTCCAGTGGCTCCCTGAAACTAAAGAATTTGAGTGACTACACCCTCCAGCAAATCATATTCCCATCAAGTTCTGTGACGATTAGAAAAAAGCCTCTTAGAAACACAGGCAGAATTGGATGCTGCTGCTTAAATAAATAGGGTGGCAAGTGACTTCTGCAACAGAGAATGGAGGAGGCAGAAGAGGCAGGTGAGGGAGGTGGGAACAGTAGCTACTGCTGCAGAGGACAACTTCTTCCTTCTGATGCCTGATCCAGGAGTTGCCTTTTCCACCCATCCTCCCTGCTGTGGCCCAACATCACAAGGAAGAAGATTGATCCATTTTACCCATTGTTACACACTAGACAATCAAGGAATTGTTTGTGAAAGAAAACCAATACTGACTGCATGTGCCAGCACATCTTTAGTCCACATTAATAAAAAATGACCACCAAATCCCACCTCCCTACACCAGATGTTCAAATTAAAGTATACAGCAAACAGCAGCGACTTTGGGGAGGAGTAGGGGGAGGCTTAATTATTGTCTGCTAGTGGGATAAGCTTTGAAAGGAAGTAGTAAGTAAAGGACAAAAATGTACTCCAGGACTTGAAAGGAACTGCAAGTAATTCCTGTGTATATTAAAAACATTTTGAGGCAAAAAAGAACTCATCTTACCTTTGAAAATAACTACAGGTAACAACTTCTTTCCAACTCCTTTGTCTCCCATCATTCAGAAAATTAAGGCTGAAACAATTTGAAAGATCCAAGGTTCAGGGTTTCAGGGTGCTGCATGGCTGGTGGCCCCCCTGGGGCCAGGGCCCTGTGGCTGCCCCAGGGACTGTGACACTCCAGCAGCAGGCAGCCCGGGGGGCAGCCCCAAGCCTGGGCACCCCCGAGGCTGGTAGCCCAGGGGCAGGCACGACTCTGGGGAGCTGGAGATCAGCCTTGCCATGGTGTTGCCAGGGCAGGGCTGGCTGCCCCCAGGGGGCTGGCATGGGGTCCTGGGCCACAGGCAGGGTCTGGGAGCTCTGAGGAAAGCTGGGCAGGGACTGTCAGGCCTGGAGGCAGCATTTCCTCATCCTAAATTCATGAGGCCAGAAAACCATGATACTACACCTCAATTTAATACTCAGCTTCAAAATGTGCTATTTGTGCACATAGTTAACATGCCATACTTCAGAAACAGCTTGCTCTGAGTCCAAGAAGGAGGAGACACCCTGGGAGACCTTCCAGCCCACAGATCCCATCACCCTGTTTGAGCCTGAAAACTAATACAAACCTTCAGCAAGCAACTTTGGGGCTTCATCTTTCCCTTTCTCATTTCCTGCTTGTTTATAGCTGGTCACAATATCTGATACTGGCTGCCAGCTCATAACCTTTCCAGTTAGAATGATGGTGAAACCATTCTCTATTAAATTAAGTAATGCTGCTGACGTGTTTCACCTCAAACACTAACTTTAAGCGCAAGCTTTATAACAGCTAAGAATCAAATCAGTTTGGTTTGAAATTTAGCATGTATTATTTCTGATTTTAAACAGAAATGGGGAAATAGCTTTATGAGTTGAGAATATTTGTACCAGTTTTGACATCTACATTTTAAAAAATAGTCTAGCTTGCTTGTTTCTATTTTCCCCAAAATTATTCTTTATAATTTTTAATATGTATACTTTGAACTCATTTAACTTAAATTACGGCTTACTAATTATCGAATATGAAGTATATATTCTTACATACATATGTACTTAAACATAGGTCTATTAGAAAAAATTAAATAAGTTTTTCAGTTGTTATAAAAACAAGTACCTCAAAGAAGTGAAGTAAGAATGGCACAAAATTGCTCACATGTCTAAAATTAAATATTTTGCATACTCTGTGTCAGAAATTAGACATATTCTGAAACATTTTGACTAACATGGAAATAGATACCCATTAATATTTTATAGAAGTCCACAAAACAAGAAATATAAAAAACTGAGAAAGTAAAATTAAGGTAGCATTACTATGTAACCTTTCCAAGCCTCTACAAATAGGCCTAAGATACTTTATTTCTGCCTAACACATTAGTCTTATTCCTGACCTTTTTTCTATTAGCAAACTTTAGCTCCCCCACCTATTCCTTCAACAGGTGCTTACTAAAAAGTGGTACACAAGTTACTCATATTTCCACATATACTCCAAATATAAAATTGCCAAAGGGTTATGCAATACCAAGGCATACAAAGATATTAAAACTTGTGGGTTTGAATTTACATTACCACTTATAATTATCACACATCATATGAAATACAGTAACTGTGCAATGGGACACTGTCTGTGAAGTAGTTTAAGCTAACACATTTCACCTGTTTGCCATGAGGGCAAGTCAAAATTGCTAACATATTTTACCAAGGTACTATGGCTTCTTTTGATTGCCTGCCTTTATTTTAAAACACTTGGGGGAAGCTGCTCAGATGATGTAAGTTGCCCTGTGCACTTGGGTGTTTGTTTGTCTTCCCTGTTCCCCCCATTTCTTTATGAGTGGACTGCCTTAAAGCCTCTGTTTTATCGCAAGGCAATATCAAAGCAAGATCTTGTTCTTCTGTTCTTCTAGGCATCGCAGACATCTTGAAATGGATTTGTACTCTTCTTGAAGAAGATTTAATGCTTACTTTCTTTTCTTTTCTTTTCTCCATTTTGCTTTATAATGTTTCTTGCTTCCAAAGTATCACATTTATTTGACTTCTCCCCTTAAAAAGGGGAACCTTTAAAGGTTTATGCAGTGACAGCTCTTGACATGCTATGTACTAAAACTGTATTTCAGAGATGAAATTTTAGCTCTTAACCCTGGAGGCAAAAATTCTTCTGACTTCTACATAAGGCAATTTGCTTAACATACAATAATTTGTTATCTTATGAATAAAGGAATATAAATGTTTGAGGAATTATTTTTAAAACTAAAAATCCAACTCATTTGGTTTTAGTCTCATGGTTTCTGATCTATTAAGACATGTCTTTCTTCCATTTATAGATGCATTTTCTGTTGCAAATTAATAAAATCTGCACTTCTTGCAGTCATGACTATTATAGTTTATCTTAGAAACCAAGGCTTTAAAGTCAAATACTTATCTATGCCTTAAAACTAAAAGAATTACCAACATGAGTACACATTGCTCTGGTTCTTGAACTCCAAATGATGAAGGTTCCTACACTTGCTGAAGATATGTACTAGTAATGAACTGTTTTGCTTATTGTGGCCGTATGCAGTACATACTGCTTATGATAAGCTGTATTACCTGTCTGTTCTAAATAAGATTCCTCAACTTTTGTTCTTTGTGATCACATGCTTTGTATAGTAGTGAAGAGCAGCTGAAAAAGTGTTCATTAGAGCCTGTTCTCCCCAGACTCAGAGAAACAAGCCTTGACAAGTCTATCAGAAGTTTTTGAATGCTTAGCAGCAATCAAAATATTAAAGAATTCTATCACTCACTGTAATACTCCTATTGTATACTGTTATTTTTGCATGCCCAAAATTCTCTGTTGTCTGACTAGATCTGGATGTGGAGATGCCTCATGATACAGTTATATATACAGTGTACACATACATACATACAATGTTGCCAAGAATGTTGCCAAGCCCTTGCATTTTAGATTATATATACATGCACATATACATACATGTTTAATTTGGTGAATTCAGATGAAGTTTTGAAATGAATTGGATATTGCCTGAGCTAACCTACCAATTCTCAAAAAAAAATAATCAGCTTAAGGTGGCCGTATACAGTCTGTGGAAGGGAAAGAGAAAAAGTCTCCTCTGCATACTATATATCTTTGGACACATACACAGATTTGGCCACTTGGGGCATTACATCATACTTTTTATCTGGTAAAATTGTGCTCCAGTTTACAAAATAAGAAACTGCCTGAAGCTTCATGACTCAATACTCCTGATTAAAAAAAAAATAATTAAGATCATTCTTGCTTATATAAAGCCTTTTCAATTTCTGTTTCCATTGTAGAGGGTGTTTAAGTTTGTGTGTTGAAAGTGTTGATACTGCAACAGCAGTTCTAATTTTCCACCATTTCTGCTGAGAATCTTGTCATAATTCTATTTCGTATACAATCTTTGAGTACTTACAGTATTACAGGTGTTAAGCCTGGAAAACATTAATATTATAGAAAGTTTAAAGTTATTCACTGAAAAATTAACAGCTGTGTTGACCATAGGAATGAAGCAGACATCTGCCTAGGAGCCACAGCCTCCCAGCCACTGCTTAATTATAAAGGCACAGTCTGATGCTGAGATTGTTTCTACTGCAGTATTTACACATACAGCTACCATATAAGGGTACTGAAAAAGCACAGTGCTAAATAGATAGAATCAAAAAATAAAACAAAACAAAAACAAAAAGGCTACAGCTGAACAATACAAATCAAAACTCTCAATTCCGCTTCAAGATCTAACCCTGGGAATAATATTGTTCTACTAATGCCTGGGAATTCGAAGTTTAATGAAACAAGGGACCGATAAGAGGCTACTAGTTTGTTTTTATTGTATATTAGGAAGATTGGGAGTTTTTGTATTTCCATTACTAAAGAAAAACAATTCAGTATTTAATATTATACATTCACACCTTTTTATCTTAACAATTGCCATGGCAAACCTATTCTAGAAAGTCTGCTTTGTATTCATTACTCTCTGAAACAAATGTTTCAAGTACTACTTCCACACATCTATCTTCTAGCTGTGGAGTTCAAAATTTTAAAAAAATTCTGTTTCCAACTAAGCCAGCTCTGTGTCCAAGTTCAGTACAATTAAACAGGTCTTTTACAGCATTGCTATATCAAGTCTTTATTATGTCAGCATTAAATACTTTCTCCTATTAATTTTCTTTATCTCATTAATTTCTTAATACACTTTACGACAATATTAACCACAATAGACAACACTTGAGAAACAGAGAGTACAGGAGAGAGGTACTATGTATGGACATCAAGCAAAGGAAAGCTCTCAAGATCCATACACACTCCTGGAGAGCTGTGTTCTACTGATCATTGCTTGATGCATTTCCAATCCCTTCTCTTTCACTACAAATACATTAGAGCTGAATTCTTTATCTGCCTTAGTTCAAAGGGATTTAATCTTCCACCTTTCCAATTTAATATCAAAGCTGGAAAAGATAATTCTTTGCTTATTCCAGAACTCTACGGAGACAGCAAGCAAGAATAAACTTTATAATATAGTCCATTGATAAAGGCAGAATTAAACCCTACTACCAGGACTATTTGTAACTTTATCCAATGACATTTTAATGTTAAAAAACCACCAGTCCTCAGAGAGGTGCACTCTGAAGACGACAGCATTTTCATGGGAACTCACCTGGCAAGTTAATAACGTTATTCAGATAAGTAGCTCCCTCAAACAGGTTTAAAGAGCTCTCTAATCATCCTAAACAATTATCTACTTCACAATATAATTTAAGCAGTTTAATACACTTGGGTTAGTTGCCCTCCAGAGGCTTAGAAGCCAAAGCCCATTTGCTCTCTTAAGCTTTATTTCTTTCTCTGTTAGCACTTTCTCGAATTCCCTAATCAACTAATAAAACAAACAAAAAGAACATATAAATTCTCAGTCATCTTTGTTTTAGTCCCTCAGAAATATCTTTAATCCTGAAATTATCCTATAATCAGTTTTCCATGGTTTTATCCCATCAATCTGTTCCTTATTTGTATTTCCCCACTACTTCATTTTTCTCCAGTCTTATTCTTCAGGATAGATGTTTGCTCTTCTGTGTGCTACCACCAATTAGTAGTTTTTCTGAGATATAGTAGTACACAGGTATCTGTTTTTTAAAACTTGTCTGTCCAGCACTATAAGCTTACCTCCTTGAGTTTGAAACAGTCACCACGTTTTACTTTAGGGAAATGGATTGCATTCAGCAAATCTGAGTCATAGGGCAGACAGACCTTTATTCAAAGGGAATTGTCTTGAGAAAGGAATGAAATGTACTACAGATCTAGACTGATTTCTGCCTTAAAACACTGATGATGGACTGTTGGATAAATATACTAGAATGAACGAACAAAAATGTAGTTATGAAGGCATCATTTGAAATGGATGAATGCCAAGTGACTCCCACTTACTAAGCAAGTTTAGTCACTGAGTGTACAGCAAAATATATATATATACACACAGACACACGATAATGTCATGAAATAAACCTACCACCCAACAACCCAAAAGCCCCATCACATAAACTGGGGAAATGCACCTTGTACTAGAAATGCATGTAACTTAACTGAGTGAAGTGTAAAATAAGGTTCTGTGAATCCTGAATACGTACATAGTAAGAGAGTTTCTTACCTACAAGAATACCAAATGAGATAAGGAACTTGTTAAATAAGTACAAAAAGTAGTTATAATGATGAACACAAGATTTCAGAACATTTGCCATGGCCTAGTAGGAAAGGAATTTTTAATAAAACATGGCAGTGCCTGTCTTTCCTTTAATATGGCACACCAAATTCCATTTACAGCAGTAACTGTTGCTATAAATACCCTTGAACCAGTTACATTAGAGACTTTACTAAAAGCACACCCAATACACCAGTATCAACAACTTCTTTATTTATCCATTACAGTTCTCAAAAAAACTCCATATTAAGGTTAGTAGAGTATCATTATCCTTTTTCAGTTCAAATGAATGCGTAAGGCAAATCAAGTCTTTTTCCACCTTTCAATTTTTCAGAATGAGATCTTAAAACAATGACTGATAAACTTTGGTGACAACAAGAGACAACAGGATCTTTCATAAGAACACATTCCCACAGCCTAATTTCTGTACCTATCAATCATTTGGCTTTCTCACCTCAGCAAAGTCTAAGCAGATCTTTCTAAATGAACTGGAAAGCTCTTTGTGTTTGGGTTTGTTGTTGGGTTTTTTTTCCTTCATCTTAGATGTTATTACCAAATACGTTGAAAATGTCTCTACCAAGAGAAAGTTTTGTCTACTTTGAAGACAAAAGTTGCAACTGTGGCTCCTTTATGCATATTGTAGAGATAAAACTACAGTTGCATCAGCACAGACCTCAGTTTCACAGATTTGAGAAGTACTCTGACTCCCTCTGTGTCAAAATTTTACTTGAGGTATCAAAAGTAGCTACATTAAGCCAGTTCCATTAAAGCCATGTGAGACAATCATGATTTGACTGTAATGTGACCATGCTGTGAGCTATTTTTACTTCTGCTTGCTTATATAACATTTTTAGTATCTTTCTCCTCTATAGAAACATGCAGGTCTATGATAGATTTATTATAAAATGGCATAATACATATAGAAATAATCTTAAAGAGCATGTACTGTCCTGATTTATTCCATGTAATTATTTACATGTAAGCAGCCACTATTAACACTTACTGCAAGTACAGCAGTGATTAAATCACTATTTTGTTTTGTTTTGTTTTTGTTATAATGTAATTTTGTCATTTACCTGTCTGTCTTTATTGTTGGAATATCTTTTAGTGATTTCTGGCAAGGTCACCGAGAATTTCCTCACCGAAATCTGTTTCCAAATCACAAATGAGTTCCTCATCATAGGTTAGGTCTTTCCTTAAATCATCCCTGCCACAAGTCCTGCCAACAATCAATAACCTTTGGAGCAAGAATCATTTATCTTGTCAATCCATAATATTACAACTTAGGGAAAAAAAATTAGGAAGGAGATAAACAAATCAATTTACTAAAACACCTTTTTCTGTCACCTAGGCTTCAAACTACAAAGATATGACCCTAAATTAAAGTCAGTGTATATTGAAAAAATAAATGTCTATTTACTGTAAACTTAATATAAACTTAACATAAGCTTACTGAATGTTTTATGAACATGTAGCCCTAAAATACAGGTATTATAAAAACATTAAGTTATCTAACCTTGTAGCAAAACACCAGTAGCATGACACTGACATTCATCAACTTAATGTCACCGCAGAAAAAGAGACGACATAACAGTAATGAACTAAGAACACTCGCAGGTCCAGGATTCAAATTTATACCCATTCCTAATCCGTCCACGTCTCCCTCAGTTTGCTCACACAGGACAGGTTCGTTTATTTCATTTTATGTTGTTCAGTTAGGAAGATGAAAAATTATACTGTCCAGAGCATATAAGATCAAGGTAATTTCACCAAATGTGTTCTAGCAGGGCAAAATCAAGCAGAAAAGACATGAGAAGGAAAGCAGGATGAAAAGTTTATCACCAAAAAGGATAAAAGGAACAAGAGAAGACAAAGAAAAGATGGAGAGAAAGAAAAATAGGAAGAGGCAGATAAGAATTCAAAAATAGCAAGACAAAACAGAAAAGGAAAGAAAAGTTGATTCTTCTGATCATCTTCCATTCTTTCACCTTTCTCCTCTTTTGCTCCTTCATAACTTTTTCCCCCAAGTTGTAACTGCTGTGTCTTAAGGAGAAAAAGCTCTCTCAGAAATGCTATATGATTTACAAAGACCCTAAAGGATTTTAAAGCATGTTCTCATGATTTTCAAAGTTTCCAGAGACCTTAACTTTCTGATGATCTAAAAGGATGACTTCCTTTCCAGAATAAGGGTATTTCATCAAATGCTCTCTACATGAGGGGAAAAACAACAGCCACAAAACACATTGCAAGTTAACATTCAGAAATATAAAAAGTTCTATTTGGGAATAGGAAATTATAGTCACGAGCAGAACCTTGACTTTTCCCAAATTTTGTATTCAACATTAACTTCCAGCTGAACATTCCAAATGTTCTGCAAGTCTAATTATTAAACGCATTTAAATGCAGTAATATGTTAATAAAATAAATAAAATAAAGAAAAAGAGTCAAGAGCTTGATTTGAAATAAATTGACTTTAAAACCTGGGAAACAGACTAGCTGAGAGGGAGCTACATTCCATTTCCAATGGAGTTACTTTCCAAGTAAATGGAAGAGTAAATCATCTGTGAACTTTCTGGCTCAAATGCTAGCGGAGATCAGGCTTTTTAGGCATAGCTTGCCTTGGTTCAGGAAAAAA
This sequence comes from Falco cherrug, assembly GCF_023634085.1. Lineage (NCBI taxonomy): Eukaryota > Metazoa > Chordata > Aves > Falconiformes > Falconidae > Falco > Falco cherrug. The sequence continues at coordinate 81,833,973 of NC_073700.1, forward strand.
CTGAGGAAACAAAGTTGTTTGATTCAGTGTAAGACAGTATAAAGAAAACAACAAGAAAACAAGACTTCAGAGCTTTGTCAAAGAATGGTAAATGAAATGTTTTAGACCCTTCTCTTGCTTTTCAAGCTGGTCTTTTCCTTTCCTGTGTTATGTTCAGTTTTAGAATTAGACAAAGCAAACATTTGAATACCTCTGTTGTAAAAACTCTGCTCTAAAACATTTTAACTCAATGATTATGTTCTTGAAAAAAGACATTGCCCTGGAACCTGCCATGCATGCAGTAAGTGCAATACGCAGTAGACAGCCTTATGAAAAGATCTAAGGAATTCCATCTCAAGGGAAGATAAACTTTAATGTCTATAGGGACATTAGAGTTGAGAAGTATGGTTTTCCTTGAGCAATGGTACCATGCTTTATTGGAGCCTATCATATGCTTTAAATATCACTGTATAGACAAACATAAAACAACTATAAAACCAGAATTTACTGAATGCTATTTAGCAAGTAACATCCTTCCCTAACAAATACAATAAAAAATAAATATGGCATGTAATTTTTACTTGGCATTTAGGATGATCCAACCTGGCCTGTTCCACTCCTCCTGCCATATGTTCTTGTTCATTCCCTTACAAGGTAAATGAAAAGCTAAATTTTGAAGCTTGGGTGGGGTCTCTGATTAGGCATATAAGACAGCTAGCCACATTTATGCTCAAGTTTCTCAAAAGAGCAGTAACTTGATTTTGTTTTAATGCTTTTCTAACATTGTGTGCACTTAGTAAAAATAAAGCTTAACACAGACAGTACATTTAAAAAAAAAAAAAAAGAGACAGAGAATAAATGACTTACTAGCTTTCAATATGTATGAGATCATGGCTTTGAGATAAGTCATATAATAAAGACCCAGTCTCCTGAAAGTAGTGACGCACAATCCTCTGCACTGTTAAGAAATATGCCAGACCCTTGTCAGAATATCTCAAGCTTAGTGTCATTCACTGATAGCAAACCAGAGAATATATTCATATAAGTCATACTAAAATAATCTACGATTTATACCCCTTTTCTCTGTCTTATAACAAACTCTAAATCTGAAAATAAAACCCCACCCAAGATAAGATACGCATATGAATATAAATAAAGTGGCTAGACAGGAGGACAACTTATTTTAGACAACACAGTAAAGGTTGAAATTTTTGAGGCTCCCTTCAGAAATCAGATGACCTAAATCAAAATCCTAAAGGAATACAGAAATCTCTCTTTAATGATTTTATTTATATTGTGACATTTACATATAAGACTATGCAAATTATTTGCTTTTGTCCCATCAAAACTATCTCAAAGTTTTTAGTACAGATTTCCTTTGTTAAAAAGAAAAGCAAATGCTTCAGTAGATAACATATTCCAATAAATCCAATATTCATATTCTTTGACAATCAGATTTCACTTTACTTCCCCCCCAGTAAAATACTGAAATATTAATTCTGTAAGCATCCAAATGTTTCAAAAGAAACACTGCAATGTTTTCTTTCAAAAGAATTTGTTGCTCTGTGTGCCTAGTAATAGAAATATTTTGCAAAGATGCTCTGATTAGCTTGAATCAGGCACTGGAGGAATTCTAGAGCTCCTGAAATAAACTGAAAATAGAATCTGCTGCTGCACCAGCTTAGGAATCTTTACACTACCCTGCCAAACACAGCACAAGCATGTTGGTTCTCTGGGAGATTCCCAAACATGACAACCTTTTATTCTTTTAAGATCCAAGGCAGCATCCACAACACAGGTACACACAGAGAGCCCCTTTTGGATCTACGTAGGCTCTCAGTTTCGCCCATGAGCATCCATTCCCTTGCCAAACAGGGTCATAAGGATGGCCTTAAGCAGAAGGGGAAAGCTGTTTGCATGGGGAGTGGATATCGCACTGCTGCAAGAGGATGACCAAGAGATGAAACAGGAAGGACATGAATCTTGGCAGGGAAGGGGTGGGAATGGGGACACACATCTGAAAGGGGTAGGGAGGACAGTTGTGCCTGCTGCTGAAAGCATGAATAAGGAGAATGACAGCATGCAGGCAGCTGGAGCTTCGCAGAGGTTCAACAAAGCAACATGGCTGCCAGCACTGGACTTGCACTGCATACAGAAAATACACCATTTTCCTGCTATCAGAATTCAAGCCATTTCCTGGAAACTTTAATCACTACTACAACAACATGCATCATATGGAGTCAATTGTAACCACATAAAAGCTGGAAAATCAGAGTGAAAGCTTACCATTCAGTCTGCTGTGTGTCCTGTAAAGGCACTGAGCACTTTACAAAGATCAAGATCAAGAATTGACTTCTTTTTAGTTTTAAAGACAAGAGCTATAATTCAAGTCGTTTAAAAGCCTGCATGTGATTCAGTAGATAATTTGAATACAGAAAAACAAATACATTTTTCATAAAGTATCACTTCTTAACCTCTCTGAAAACACTATGAATTAATTCCTCCACTGGAGGAATAGTGTATACTTTTCTATTCTCCCCTTACCTTCTTCCCACCTCTGTAGATTCTCTATTCCAACCGTCACATAAAGCCTTAATCATTTCATGCATACTATCTTGCTTCCCATTAAGCTTTCTTTCCTCTTTATTTTTATTTTATTCAAAATTTCTCCAATCTTCTTAGTTGCTACTGCTTTTTTCACCTGTGCCTCCTAACTACTTCTCTTTTATTCCTGATGGCTACATACTTGCAATCCTTTAATCAAAATAACTAGCTTATTAAAATCAGACTTTATCTGCCTCCCTGTTCACTCTCTCCATGTTTGTACTTGATCTACACCATTTTTCGAGGCAAATCTATGATATTCTGACTATGATTAAAAGTGGAGAATACTTGATAAAATGAAATGGGAAGGTCTTTTCAGAAGAAATACTTGTAACTAATTAATTTCGTAGAGAACAGTGAATACCCTGTAAAAATTAACATTGTTAAAAGAAAATGTAATTATTATGAGTCAGGAAGATTTAGATAAATTGTCTCCATTTTTTTTAAACCTCCAAAGCCAGACTGTTAAAAAATACTTAGAAGTTTTAAGATGCTGTTTGAATTTCCAGACCTGCAAATGGAAATGAAGCAGAAAATTCTCCATTCCCCTAAAATGACTATTAGAATTACTAGTTCGACAGCATTACTGCATAAAATTTCAAAACACAACTGGATGCCAACCAAAAAATCAGTTTGAACAATCTCAGCTATGATAGCAAGCTTCAAACCTATCTACTGATGGTCATTTGGCAAGGGCTAAGGGTACCCGCTTTTACAAAGCTCCATCAATCACTGTAGTTATGCAGCATAAGTTACTAGACTTTTATCTAAGACTAAATATGTGTAGTGGGGGGAGAAAAAAAAAACAACCAACAAACCACAACTCTAGAATAAGTATGTGAAGAAAATATTTTTTTCAGAATTATATGTAAGACTATTACTTATACTAAATTGAAAGCCAGTATCAGTAAAAGCGAGAATCTCTCTTGGTAAAGCATTGTTTCATGAAAGATTAGGACAAGGAGGATATTCTGCATAACTATTAGTAAAAACTGATCAAGAAAAAAAAATGCACAATTAAAGTAATAAAAATCTGCTATGATAAAGGACTTTGTTCTCCTTTTGTGAAAGGGATGAAAACGTTTCCCATTCTTTGATCTGCCTTGTTTTATACAACCACACTTACTGGTTTGTAATAACTAAATAGGTGGGAGAAAGAGAAAGCACTTTCATCTCTTTCACAAAAAGAGAAGGAAAATGAGACAGAATCCAGTCCTCAGAAAGGAATAAGGCCTTGAGACAGTGCTTATGGAAAAAAAGCAGATGAACACAGGCATTTAGTAAAACAATGCAGAAATCAAATCCCAGAGATGCTTCACAATCTGTGGAACAAAGCAGATGATCAACTTTTCCAAGCTAAACTGGTCGAGAACTGTGGGTATATGGCTTTTCTTATAATCACTCTATTTTTGAAAGATACAGGCATGGGCATGTGGTCTGTACAAAGCTTGGCCTAAAAGCACTAGAATGCTATTATAGACGTGTTCATAGTGATACATTAGCAGTCTGAATAAGAGAAGCACTTACAAAAACTCACCTGCTGTTATATACAGGATTAATCACAAGTAAAACCCCTAGTTTGCCTTAATCACCACCTCAGAACGCTACACATACTACTCTGGTGTTATAAGTTGTGTAGCAGCCAGCAGCAAGCAAACAACTTCTCTATCGCTGGTGGCAGGAACAGCACATGCGTATGAAGGAAGCTCTTGTGTATACCTGGTAGCTACTACATGACTCCCGAGGGGGAAAAACAAGACATGACAAACCCTTTCTACAGAACAACTTTCTGTACATATAACATCTCCAGTGGGCATTCCTATCCAACAAAATTATGTCACTCCTTACCTTAAATAACACCTTTCAGTATAAAAGCTGAAGTACACATCAACTAGCAAGTTTAACATAACAAAAATGCAGTGACATGGTATATTCCTTATACATTATCCAAATTATATAAAGCAGTTTATGCAGCTTTTTGTAACTGGAAGCAACACAACACTCATTGAGGCCTGACTCCATTTCAAGCCAAAAACTAAGTAGTGCAGAGACCATATTGCTAGTTTCCACTAAAATAATTAAACGGAGATGTGATTACAACTCACTGTGCATAATTATGCAAAATTTGATATTGTTTTTTATGTCAAGCTAGACCCTGAATGAAGATTAGCATATTTGTGCCTGGAACCCTTACAAAACTTTGCAAATGCATGCCTCCCAGGGACAGGATGCTAAGCTGTAGAGATGACCGGATTTGTTTGGGTTGGTTTTTTTAAATTTTGTTCAGGGGGGTGGGATGGGAGGCAGTGGTGGTAGCCAAAAAGCTACACAGGTTTTGTGGCTAGATAAAAAAATGGGGGGGGGGGGGGGGGGGGGCACACAAACCGGGAGGTGGGGAAAGAATCTCAGGTGCTTATGAAAGCTATTAATGGTAGGAAAATCATGACATTTCAAGTAAACTTATTCAGGTTATTTAAAAAAATATAATATTGTACAACTTTAAGCTCTAATGTGTACACAGAGCTGCAAAGTATATTAAGAGTCTGTCTTGGAGAGTTTGCAATTTGAAGAGCAGCTCAGTAGTACTCCTACATAGTCAGTTTATTATGCGTCTACGAGGCTGTTAAAAGGAAATGCTACTCTGGCACTTGCTTCTTGAAACCTAACCCAGAAAAACTTCAGTGCATGCTTAAATTTAAGCATGTAGTTACACTGGGAAATACTTCAGAATGTGCTTTTGTACCATTTGGGACAACTTAATTATATTTTGTCATTCTTTCTGTGTATCCTTTAAACTCTCAGAATCATCTTAAAGCATAATTTAAAATTATGTCAAAGTGTCATATACTGTTTGGAGATATCATGGTCCTTTTTGGAGGTATCACATGTTAGACCACATGTTAGATGAAGTACTAAGGTTGGACTTGACGAGCAACATGACAACATTGTGTCTGAGGCAAAATAGAAAAATATGGTTCTATGCTTAAAACAAAGGAACATGAAATGGGTCAGTATTCCTTTAATTATTAGCTAATTCCTAGTTAACTAACATCTTATCTACTTATCTACTGAAATAATTCTGAATGAATAATCATTTCTGATTTATTCTAGTATACGAGCACCTCCAAAGGGAATGCGAGTGGCTAATTTTGAATTCCAGTTTGAGTACTTATTTGGATTCACCCTCAGCCAAAATTAGCTAAATAAGCAGTCAAGCTTTAGAATCAAAAATAATAGCACTTGTGCACAGATTTTCGTAATAATGATTTTATAGAAAAATATCTACAAGGATCTCCACAGAAGATGGAATAGTTACCTTAATTTAAATCAAGATAAAATTTGCCTAGCCACTAATTTTCTACTTGAATTCCTTCCCTTCTGCCCCAGGTCATTCCTCTAAATTTCAACATTTGTTTCTCTCTCTCTTTTGTAATTATCTTTTATGACCAAAATCCAAATGTCAAGAATTTCCAAAAATCAACCATTAGGTATTGAGCTCTGGTTTGGCTCCTGTCTACTGTTATGACTTTAAATTCCCACACTGATTTTGTGCTAATCTTCTCTTTCTGAGATCTGTTCTTCTCTCAGCTTCATTAAATCACTCAATGCATTACCTACAAGTTGTAAAAATAAGCACAGATCCATGAATACTGGTCTACCAAAAGTTGGTAGGCTCCAACTTTATTTGAAGCTATTTTTTTTGTTTCATTGACCCATGGCTCAATTCAATTATTTTTATGATTTTTTACTCTTCAGGATTTTCACCTTTTTCATCCCAGGAAGTCTGAATCTCCTATATTCATGCTGTTAAAATGGTAGTTACCATCTATTTGTAACCTTAGTTCAAAACTTGCATAACATACTTACCTTGTCACTCACCCTTTTTCTTTGCATCTCTTCAATCTGCTTTCATCATCTCTGGTTCATTTCAATAATTTCCCAAACTGTTAAAGCCTATCCAGTACTGAAATGCCTCTGTTCAATAAAGCACTCAGATACATTCTTAGCACATAAACTGTCTTCCCATTCTGCTCTCATAACAGCCTAAAATTTTCACTGTGTTTCCTTACATTAATTTCAACCCCTACAATATATAGTCTTTTATATAATATACAGCCTATGCTTTCTTCCAAAGCAGTACTAATGCCTGCCAGGGTCTTCAATTAATTCATTCTGATACAGATAAAATGCTAGATTCTGTCCCATCTCTGTAATGAATTTCAAATACAAATAACTTATTAAAGTAGAAATAGATCTTTACTTAAAAAAAAAAAAAAAATCTAAAAAAAGGGGGAAAAAAAACCACCACCAAAAAACCAAATCGACAAAACCAAACCCAACAAACAAACATCAGCTAACGAAGCATTTTAAAGCTATTTGGTATGCCTTCATGAAAGAAAACATCTATTACTAGGTCAGTTAATTCTGAGAAATACATTCTTCTAAGCAAATTCATTATCACTAACTATCATTACAACTACAATTCATTTGAGGCTCTCAATAATTCAAATTATTTATAACCTTTTATGTTGAAAATAAAATGAAGTAGTTATATTTTCAGAAACTATGAAAGAAAATATTATATTGGAATTTAATCACAAGTTCTTTTCTTAATATTCCATACTGGTTTTAATAAAACTATAAACTACACAAAATCTGACAGTTCTAAACCCAAATTTAGCAATCAGTAATGTCCTCAGAAAGCCACTACATTTTACAATGCAGCCAACAAAACTATGCAGTGACACTCAATAACACCCACTAAAAGTCTTTCAAAGCCACACAAAAAGCAATATATTTTTAGTGGATGAAAAACAATGAAAACATACATAATTATAAGCACATTTAAAATTTTTGCTTCTTTTAATTGAAATAAAACAACAGAGAGGAATGCAATCCAGGTCCCTTCAATCCCAACAGGGAGAGAGTCCTTCTGACACCATCAGGCAGCCCTAAGCCCACTCTTTTTCAAACAGAGACCTCTGATTCTTGATTTGACCCATCAAGAGCAACCTATCTCCTGTTCTCATAAGCAACAGGGAAGGCAGTTTGGCTCTGCTTTCTTCAGAAATCCAGGAGAGGCAGAACAGCCTAAGTGGTAACGCTAATAGCAAGGTATATATTTTCAGTGGATGAATTGGACAAGCAGCTTTCCACTTCTGTCTTCAGGTACGTGAAGCTTTGCTGGGCTGAGGGGACCCACCACCAGCTACTGGTTCTTGGAGTTCAAATCCCATAAAAGCAGGGGGATCATCCTTTCTCTCAGAGCTATATTTTTTTCAGTTTTTCTGACAAGCCATGGATTGTCATCATTTGAATTACATGTTCAAACTCTTCTATAGCAACACAAGGACTAAAAATACATGTTTTTAATGAGACCTGAGATTCTGCCACAGTCACATGGCTCCCTAATTAGTCCATTCTCCCACTTTGTTTCTTCAAGGCTTGGTGAACTGTAATTCTCTGTTTGTGACATCAGGCTCATTTCCACAGCAACCAATTGAATTATCCCCCAATCTTTATAATAGAGAATAAGCAATGAGAACAGATGAACTCTAAAGAAACAAAAGCTTCTCACTGTTTACATGCAAATGTCCATAGAAACAACCAAACAATAAAGAAAGAAATACAAAAGATACATAGAAACATGGGAAATGTAACAAAGGCATAATCAATGTTTATACATTTTACAGTGTATAAACACACATTCAGTAATTTTATGACCATGTGTTAGATTTCTAATAACCACAATATGTGTTCAATTCCAGTAACAGCTGATGCTGCAACACTAGGCATTAATGACTGGCAGCATGTATCTGTGCAGCTTCAGTTCTAGAAGGGAATTGTTATTTTTAACAGAGGAAACAGAAGCAAAGGTGAGATGACACCATTTGCCATTCAGGATTCTAAGACGGGAGGTATCGCTGTCCACCACCATACACCATGTATGCCACAGACTTGAGAACTTAGGTTTTTCTATTTTGGACTTAGGAACTCTTTAGATTTGCTTCCTACAATGATATCATTGAAGATGGAAATGTACAGTAATTGACTTTTCCCCTCAAGACTTATAATTCCCTTCTATTGCAACAAAGGCCCAGCATTTTGGAGCCTGATTATATTATTTAAGAACCATGGATCTATCTGCACGTTTAAGAGTTAACAAAACCCCCAATACTACTGGCAGTGCTAGAGCTCTTGACTAACTTAATCTTTCCCAGATACCTCAACAGCCACTAAGTCCTCAGTGGAAACACTGGAAACTTAGTAGCATAATGTAGGAAACGTGACTCTCCCAAAAATGAAGGTCAAACATTATCCAGTCTCAGCACAACCAATATCTGTATTGTACTGAACTACTGTGTTTCACTGCTTGGTGAGACTGAGTAAACATTGCAGTCTTTTCCAGGTGTTGTAATCACCTTCTCTCCCCCATTCTCCCACACGAAGCAAACGTGCAAGATGGTTGCAAGTAAATTATCATCTTCTAGTGAGGCCACCATGTGCTCTTGATGACGTGACGGTGTCCTATTCATCATACAGCAAGCATGGTCACTGCCTCTCTGTGTTCAAATGATGTGTCTGTAATAATAACAGCTTTTTCTAATAGTATTTTACACCTGGAGTCTCGGAGCAATGCAACTTGGTACTACCTAACATGCAGCATCAATTTTATCCCTTCATTAATTCCTCTAACGTTTCTTCTATATGAGATCTAAAAAGATACAAAATTTTGACACTTTCACTAGCTTTCCTAGAATGGACAAATAGTGTGTTAGCACTATCACAACTGAGACCATTTGCTCTGTAATAATTTTGTTACCCCTAAATGAAAGATGCAAGTTTCTGAGCCACTGTATTTTTGCTCCTGCCACTCAATCACTCAGGAATCAGAAGCAGCTCTTTAGGACAGCAGTTGAAGCTAAAAACAGTCGGCGCTTCATTGAACTGATCCTACTCTGGACCAGTTAACAACATCTTAAAAAAATTTGAATTACAAGTTTATTCTAAATGCCTATTGCCTTCTCTGCTTTTACTAAATGGACTAAGTCTCTTTCTGTTATGATGTATGGCCTCTTGCTAGTAGCCTCCAGTCAACAGCATGCAGCCGTAACAGTAGTCTTGCATTTTGCTGCCTACAATTCCTTTATATCAGAACTCCTGAACAAGTCAGGTATTTCTGGGAGCATCCTCTGTTCTGCAGAGGAATAGAGGATCTTATAAACAGCAGAGTATGTCCCAATTTTGCCACCTGATAGTCATAAACAAATGTAAATTCATTATTTTCCTCTCTTAAAACATGTCTCCCTGCAGCTGGTATATGAAGTTTCTTGCAGTCAGAGTACAGGAGAGGATCTCTGAAAGTAGCTAAAACATGAACATAATACTGTAATAAGATAATCAAAAAGTCACTCAACGTCATCACTTTACTTTGTGCCATTGCTGTATACAATTCAAATAAAGTTCTAGGAAAGCCATTAGTTCCTAAAAGATTGTTTTAAATTAGAATATAGTAGCATGAGAGGGACTGAAAGGGCTCAAAGGCATTGCTTTTGTCATGAAATAAAGTAACTCCTGAATAATTTGACAGACCATTTAGTCAAAGTAAAGAGGTCTTCTCTCCTGCATTGTCCTTTTCCCTGAATAGCCTATCGCACCTTAAACAAGTTGGATGCCTTTCTTCAGTATGGGTATAGAAGCAGGAAACAAGTTCTGCGTACACCTGAGTATCCACCTGACAGCCATGAGAAGGTTCCTCCTTCCTCACAGTTGTGGACAGAGTCAATATGACACTGTTTACCCTAGACAGGTTAACTGCAGAATTGACTGGCTTCTGTTTGGGTGAAAACACATCTGCTAGTCATAGATAAGCATATATCATGGCAGGAACACTAAGTATTTTAAGTCATTAGAAAGCCCACCTCAGAGATGCAGATCACACTGTATTATTGTATGTTTGGTGGGGTTTTTTTCCTTCAGAAATGCTTGGCTTATCATACCTATCTTACAGTCTCTTCAAGACCTAACACAGAATCCCTGATGACAGAAAGGATAGAGACCATTAATCATTCTGCAGCTGGCATTGGTGTCCAGCTCTCCACTCCTCACAACTTCATCTATGAAATAATCTTCAGAGGCCAAGTCCCAACTACGACTGGTTAAATGAAAAACAAATTCACTTTGTATCTTTTCTATTACGGATTTCAGTCTAATACAAGTTATAAAGTTCGATCTAATATCCTCACTTGTACAGACTGTATATAACCACATTCCTTCACAAGGAGTTCAAGGTTTTTTTAGAATAAATCTGACTACAGCCTATACCTATCAGATAAAGTATTTCTATCCCATTTTCTCTAAATGGGTACAACACAGGAATGTGCACCCAGTATTTAAATTCATAGTTCTTAAGAAAAAAATTACAGTACCAATAAGCATAGTTCATAGCTCACCTGTCAGAAGAACTAAAGCAAGTGCCCCACCAAGCCCTTCAGTGGGACATCAGTTTCTCCTTGTCATATTTTTAGTCCCCAGTCACAGACTCTGAATTAGGACTCAGACTCCATGAATCATAAACTGACCCCTTTTTCTGGCCACTCCGTCCCCAGCTGGCTTTGCATGCAAAGAGGATCTCCCACTAAACCCTGTATCCTTTTCCATGAAGTTCTCCAAGCGTATGGGTTATCATACAGGCAACACAGCCATACTCCTTTCAGCCAGTCTGACAGGCTCTGACAAAGCTTTATAAGAAACTAATTTCCTTCATCTTTACTAACACCAGCAGAAACACCATACTCCTAAGATCCAATACTTGGGTAAAACTTCTCAGTAATCACCAGAATTTTCTCTCTCCACTTTCCAAACAGCCAAAAATAGCCAAAAATCTGTATTCTTTGATGAGGCCCATTCCCTCATTAGAATTAGCACAATTCCATGTGGCACTAGAAGCCTGGGACCCTATGAGGGACTGCATAACAGCCCATAGCTGCTGGTGACCAGCTGCCAGATATATATGAAGTTCCCTACAGGTTATCATTTATACACATTGTAAAAGAAAATCTTTTCCATCTGTGAGAGCCGCAGAATCAAACCCACCCAAGAGTCTCTGGCAACTTAATTCTGGACCCAAACTTCTGCTGACCTTCCTGTTTCTCTTTAGAGATCTTTTTCACAAATTCTTCCTTCATGTTCCCCTATAAAATTCTTACCACTGTCTAGTTCTTGCAGTAGCTATTGATGCTACATCAAAAGATGCTGCAGCAGCTAATGTTGTTCCTGATCTCACAGCCATTTCAGTAGCACTCCAGTATCTATTTATATCTGCAGGCTGTGACAGTCTGCCCAAGTTCTTCTCCACCAGCCTGGGAAAAACATCACTGCCAAAAGTTTTGCAAAAGGTTTTTTTCAGGCTTTTTCCTCAGGGCACATTTTGTTGACAAACTCAGAAGGACAACACAAAACCAAGCTATTTCCCCAGAGCACACATGCTGCCAGATCCCAGAGGTCTTTGCCTCTCTCCACCTATGAAGGGAAGACCTGCCTTCTTTCTTTTAAAGCCTAGCTGAATCGTGAAACAGTCTTGCTTTAACTGTTTCCAGTCCCTTCAATATTTTCACACCTGCTTTTGGAGCAGGAATCTCTAAACTCCCCTTAACAAATAATTAGGACTTCATTTAATAAAAAGGATTCAAAAAACCCTGTCCAAACTAATCACGATAAAGCTGTTTATATTGTTTCTCTCTAATGTCCTTAAAATCCAGGCTGCTGTTAGAAGTAGTACAGAGCTATGCATATACCTGGTTCTATACAGTTTAGAAGAAACGCTCTCTGCCTGAGAAGCCCTATATGTACCTTATCCTATGCAGTGACATTATTATGCAGAAAAACACCTATGTCTCTTCACCTTTCTTTCCCGCAGCCAGCATTGATCATGAAATCTGAAGGAGGGGAAAAATAAGAATTTTCTTCTTTTGAGTGCATGTATGTCCTTAGAATCTTCAGGATTTGCTGTGGGCTACATTATTATTGTTGTTGTTATCTCAGTTCTCTTTCTTTTCACATATTCTTGGGAAGCATTTTAATGACAGGCAAAAATCTAATGCAAAATATTTTCTACTTTTCTCTCTTCAGAACAAGAAGAGAGTACTTTTAATTTGACTGGCAAGGAGGACACAGAAGAACTGTCTTTGGAAATAATTATTCTTCCAAAAAACACACACATGCATATTAACTGCAAAGAGCCAAGTATTAGGTAATATGCTCTTTGAATTCTAGAAATACACTTTTCTTCTTTTTAAAGTAATATCTAAACTGTTCAAAAAAATTCAATTGAAGCTCCAAATTATTTAATTATGACAAGCAGATGAAGAAAGGTCTTAAATTGGAAGTATAAAGTTGCTTTGTATTGGGCTCAAAAATTATTCAGTAAAACGGAACAACGGCTATTCCTTGGATTAATTTACTGGAAGATATTCCCTTAATAATAAGTTCTGAGTATTGCTTAGAGTGAAGTGTTTTGCGATTAGGACTAAGTGGTGGAGAATTCATTCTCTTTTGCTATTCGGTGCCATTTATGGAAATTGGGCAAAGCTGTTATGCATTCAGGAAAGAAATTTTACATTCAGGGTTTGTGTTCACCAAACAATACACTTGGATAAAACTGAGAATCATACTATAAATGTGATGAAGATGACAGGTAGACAAGATGTGGTAGTAACTTCTCAACAGGATGCCAAGGACAGTACCTGCACACAGAGCTAGGAGCAGGCCTTGTTTGTTTAATTGTATTTGCTAGAGTGGATAGACTATCATCAAGCTAACAGAATATCAATTAACAGTGGAACTACACTGAACTGGAACAGTGTCTTTCAGTCACAGAGTGGAAAGCACATGCCCCTGTCAGAGGCAACATGAGGAGTTTAATGGGCTTGGTATAGTGAAAGATCCACACACCTGCTTTGGTAACTAAAAAGGGGATTTAGACCAAATTCAGACCTCTAAACCCAGGACAGCTGGATCTATAATGTCCACACTATCACCTACAGTTCTGCACATATAACCTAACTCTGGAAGTACTTTAAGCTTATTATCTGTGCCACCTGTATCTCAGTATGGTTTCAAAATTCCTTTACATGACTAAAGCCAATCAATGTGGAAAAGAAGCAGCTCACCTAGGTGCCTCCTGAGTTCTGTTACAGTGTAAAGATAAGAAGAGGCACTTAATTTGCCTCTTAGAACCTGGGCAGACCCATTCCTCTGCGATTCCTAGAAACCATAATACCTGCAGATGTCACTGATTTCATCAAAGTCTGGCAGAAAGAATCATCTTCATAAAACAGGTGGAAGTGAGACAGACTTGCCTTCTGGTTAGGGGAAAGACAGAGGATATGAGTTCAAACTGAGCTTCAGCCTTGAAAGACACAAACCCAAACTCCTCACTCCTACAAGTTTGCCTTGTCTACTATGCAGTAGTCTGGGTGACCACTCATTCCAATCCTGGATCAGAACTAAGGCTGTGAGAGCAGAAAGGGGGGGGGGGGGGGGGGGGGGTGTGGTGTGCTTATGCGGAAGACAGCAGCTGGAGGTGTCACACAAGCAACACTGTATCTCTGTAGCCAGTTTAGGTTGAGGGTATTCAGCTTGAGAAAGAAACTCGGTGAGGGTTTTTTCTGACCACCCAGAAAATATGCAAGACACTGGCAAATGCATTTTAAAGAAAAGATTTCCTGGGTGGATAGGCATATGAAGTGCAGAACACTGACTCCTCTCCTGAAAATAAATGAGCAAACCTTCCTAACCAACTATATTTAGGCTCCAAGGAGAAGCAGAACTTGAAATACACTCTGTGCTTAAAGCTTGCTACGGGTTAGCGCAAGGCACCTCAACACATCCCCTCTTCGGGCTCAACTGCTAAAGGTATCTGCTTTGCATCAACAATAGTAAATGCTGTGAATCACCAACACAGCATCTGAGCATGAGAGAGATGTAAGGGTGAACTCTGAATTCTACCCACTGAGCTCAGGTCAGCCTACTACACTCCCCTGTAACAGTATATTTCTTTAATAATTCTGAATTATAAAAACTTAATTAAAAGAAAGCATACATTTTATTTGTGCACCAGAATGTGTGTACGCTAACATATCCGAAAAAACTCTTTCTGTAGGTCTTGTTGTTTGAAGTGCTGTACTACTTTCTTCCAGTCTTACACATATCTTACTATCAAATACCTACATAAAATGACACTGCTTAAGAAATATTTCATATTTCAGCCTTCTGTTGTATTGGGCTTGCATGGCAAGGTTGTGGTAGGAGGGGGGCTACAGGGGTAGCTTCTATGAGAAGACACCAGAAGCTTCCCCCATGTCTGAGAACACCAACACCAGTCAGCTCTAAGACAGACCCACCACTGGCCAAGGCCAAGCCTGTCAGCAATGGTGGTAGCGCCTCTGGGATAACATATTTAAGAAGGGGGAAGGAAAACCTGCTGTGCAACAGTAGCTGGGAAAAAGGAGTGAAAAATATATGAGGGAAACTACTGTGCAGACACCAAGGTCAGTGAAGAAGGTGAGGAGGAGGTGCTCCAGGCACCAGAGCAGAGATGCCCCTCGCAGCCCATGGTAAAGATGATGGTGAGGCAGGCTGTCCATGTGCAGCCCATGGGGGTTAACAGCAGAGCAGTTATCCACCTGCAGCCCATGGAGGACCCCACACCAGAGCAGGTGCATCTGTCTGACAGAGGCTGTGACCCTGTGGAGACCCCACACTGGAGCAGACTCCTGGGCAGGACACAGTGGAGAGAACAGCACAGGCAGAAGCAGGTTTGCTGGCAGGACTTGTGGCCCCACGGGGGACCCACACTGGAACAGACAGTTCCTGAAGAACTTCAGCCCATGGAAGGGACCCACACTGGAGAAGTTTGTAGAAGACTGTTTCCCATGGGTGGGACCCCACGCTGGAGCAGGGGAAGAGAGTGAGGAGTGATAGAGCCACTTAGTGGGCAACTGTCATCCAGCCAAGGTCAACCCACCACAGCTGTACAAAAGCAATTCTGGTTCCAGTGGCCCCATGAAGTAGATGTGACTATCGGCCACTATGAGTATGATCCAAAGTCACTGACATCCAAGGTAGAGAGGTTTCTGGGAGACTATACTCTTTGTTCCCGTACTCACTTTAGGCCTGGTTCAAACTAAAGTAGGGATTATAAACATTGTATTTTGTAAATTCAAAAAAGTGTATCTGTTAAAATTTCCATCATTAAAAAATAACGTTGTAATTTAGGTAAGATTTATGAAGTCAAGTCTCTACACCAAGCTGAATGAAAGGCAGAGCAAATTACGTCCCCACATATCAGCAGGAAAGTGGAAAACAAATGACTTCATTAAAAATTCCCTACTGTATTCTCGAGTCCTTCAATGAAACCTGCTGCTTAGCCAAAGGCAAGGCTGGGGGCTCATCACAACCCACTGTAGGCAGGCAACTGCCACAGAGTCAACTTCCCCTATAAAGTAACCTTCTGACACTCAGATCATCTCTCCTTCCTGCAGGAGACCCACCAGTACCTCAGGTCACATGCTGGGGAAAAGTGTGCAATTCCTGTGGGGTTTTTCTGTTAGATAAATCAAAGTCCACCACACTAGCCAAACTCTGCTAGAAATTCGGTGCTTTTACAGTTCACCATGTTTGCCATGTTCAACAAAGACAAAGGAATATCAAAGCAATTACATATTCAAACTTCATACAATTCAACATAATTTAATTACTATATGGTAATGAGTAAAGGCAACGACTGTCACAACATTCCATATCTCTGCATGTTAGATAAAAAAAGTATCAAATTCAAAAATGTTGGATCCAATTCAATTTTTTTAAAAAATAGTGTGTTTTGAAGTCTGAAATAACACTTTTAAAGATACTGCTATTCAGTCATTCAGGAAAACTAAACTGGACAACTCAAAAATTCAAAATAAGCCCTATATCTGGGTTATATTCCCTTGACATTATACAATCAAAGTCTGTATACCATTAACAATTTTTTTTAATTGCCTCAGAAATTGAGCTATTTATACAAAGATGTGTCACATTTCACATTTTCAAACAACTAACATCCTTCTATTCCAGGAAAGCTGACGAAGCCTGAAAGTCATCATGTCTTTCTTTAATGTAGACACAAACCCACAACCAACTTCACCAAACACTTTATCCTGATATCAAGTTCTACTAAAGCAACAGCTCTATGTGATTGTGTTCTCTGAACTATGAACTGTTCTCTCTCCATTAGAAGTTTTTGATTTCTGTTATTGAAAAAATTAATAAAGAATAATTTTAAATTATTTTCCCAAGAAGTAGAAAATATGTTCAGAACTTTTTTTTCTTAAACTGATATACTGTGTTTACTATCCATTTGGTGATGTAATTTTTAGAAAAGCTTATTTGTATTAAACATGCGAAATACAAAGTTTTCTTTGCAATGGTCTCTGAAGGCAACAGAACATTAATATAGAATTTTGATGTGTTCTTTTTAAGGTCTGTGTAATTGCATCCCATTCCACTTTATTTAATGTTTCTGTGTGTTACATAAAAATAAAAACAACTAAAAAGCACAGATGTTTTCCTTTCTCAGATATCTTTAAGTCCTTCTTTTAACGAGGAGTCCTAATTGATTAAATACCAGGCAAGTATCAATGTCTTCTTTTCCACTATGAAATGAGAAACAAAATAGCTCCTTGTTTGGTAACATCATTAAGGACAAAGCAGTATATGGAGCAAATTTCCTTTATATTTATAACTTATCCTTTGAAACAAGAAGGTGGCATGGGGAGAAAACATACTTTGTTAATAAATAGAATAGTTTAAACTATACAGCAATTGTAGAAAACTGTGAGACTCAAATACACCTGTTCAAGAAAGCATCATGTAAATATTTCTGCCCGATTTTTTTTTTTTTTGGTTTTGTTGTATAACATTGCACTAAATAAAGAATCATTCATGGCTTAACTTGGTATCATGAAAATACTACGAATCTCCATCACATGCCAGTGGAATGTACGATTAAAGTTAACTCTAAAAATCATTTTATGATTATTCTCTTAGACAACTACACTGAAATACAATTAAGCATATGCGGTGATGTCACAGGCAAAACAAACCAACCAACCTCCAGTTTTTGCCATTCTTCATTTTAATTTATAAGCAAATGGTTTCTTTAGTAATAAATCAACAACATTCATTAGTCATATGAGATTTTCTCCATTTTTAGAAATGTAAATTTAGACTATTCATCATATAAGAAAACTTCCTAAACGTTCTTGATGTTTTCCAGTTCAATTATTATCAGGCTTCATAATCTAACTTCTCATGTTCAGCATCAGTCCTCTAAGCATGTAATTCCAAGCCATTTAAGTTGCTCAGCCACTTAAAGGAAGTTTTACCTAAGCAATAACTCAAGAATGGGATAGTCATCTTTGAAAGGTTGTTGTTTCCTGCTCTTTCACAGGACATCACCTCCTTTGAAATGTTTATAGTATTAGAAACATCTTCATATTCAACAACTAGATGTGTTTCTCCTGGAACATCCATGTTTCCTGCATGACTGCACAAGCCTTCTTTTTAATACAAAACCCACTCTATTAGCCTACAAATTTTTATGACGAACTTAACATGACAAAGCCATAAAAATATGCTCTCCAGATATCCATAGTCACATAGCCACTAGTCAGTCTACATGGTACCATACTGGATAATAATTGTTCAGTAAAAAAAAAACCAAAACCTACAGGCTCCAAGTGATTTTGGGTTTTCCCTCCAAAAAAAATGTGTGTTGGATTAAAAAAAAATATTAACCATAATTTAACCCCTTACTTGACAGTGAATAATATCAATAATTAGTAATATTATATTCTGCATTCAAAATATTCTTTCTTTTTTATTAGCCATAAAATCATACTGAAAAAAAATAAATCACTTACATTCTGCATATTTCTGAAGCTGAGAGAACTCTCCAGGACTAAGGTTAACCCACTTCTCCTGGCTCGTCATACTGGCGGTAAGGGTCTTTGTTAAATATCAGAAAAACATTCCTTTTGATCCAGGTGATATAAATTCCATAGAGATTTGTAGCTTCAGTTCACAGTGCTTGGAGACTGTAGAAACAGCATTGGTCTATGTGGATGAAGTTTTTGAACTATGAACTGTTCCCAATGTGATGGTTCAGTGGAGAATTACGGCACTGTTAAAAGAAGATCAAACATTAGAAGCGTAAACACCACTTTTCTTATGGGATTAATTGGAACTAGTAAATATTTTCTTATATACAGTTTTGCTCAAAATCTTCCCATACAGTATTTTTCCATAAATAATTTTATATCTATTTCCAAATTTTATTTTTTTAATTCCAAATCCACTGAAAATCAAAAATTATTGATTGTTTATGATCAAATTGTATCTGGACACCTAGTGTTGGGATGTTTATGATTTAGTAGCAACCCAGTAAATTTAGTTCCCAATGATTTTAAAATTGGATTAACATAGCTGGTTTATTATCCAATTATGTTGTTGTACAATGCTGTGTGGCCTTATCAAAAATGCTCTGAAACTTCTAACTCCTCATGTCAAAAATGCAATGGATTCTGCAATTTGGTGAGAAATTCACAAGAGCTACATAAATATTAACTATTCTAACAAGACAGTAGGGGTTTGATTTCTAGAATATCACAACATTGCTGAAGTCACTACTGAAAAACCAAATATAACTGTTGTCTCCACTGCAAATCAGTTCAAGACACACACAAAAAAAAAAAAAAAAAAAAAATAATAATCAAACTGTGGGCACCATCTCATTCCAATTATAAGCAGTTTCTACCTCTGTAGGACAGATCTTAATAAGGCAATGCATTACCAACAGCACTCCTTGCACAACAGGTAGGATACTTTTCATCTAATTTTAGCCATCTGAAAGTCAGGTACCTCATTTAAGATTGTCATCCAGGGCACTCTCTTTAATCAGCAGAGACATACAGGTGGCCCAGACAGCAATTAATCCCTTCAGTTTCAACATAGTCTTAAAATGTGATGAATTGCCTTCTTGTGGTATTTATCTTTCACTAGTGATTACAGAGGTTGCCTAGATGACAAGTTTAGACTAGAAAGTTAATTTTAGACCATAAGTGGAATCTCTTTATATGTCTAGCAATGCATCATTTACAAGGGTCAAATTACAAAAAGAGCAAAGGAAAAATTCAGACCAGAGGAGACTGACACAGTAATGGAAAAAGTACTAAGGAAAAAGACGTTTGCAGCTTGGGGAGGAAAGAAAAAGTAGTAAGATGTCATGAGGGAAAATGAAAAAAATAAATAAAGTAGCTAGGAACAGAAGCATATAAAAAAAAGACACATTGACCCAATAATAGACGGGACTTTTTTTTTTTGTATTATTTTGTCTTTACATATATCATTCTTGAACAAAGAAATTTGTGAAGACAGACACCTTAGTCCCAGAGCACGCTCTCAGGCCCTTCTTGGTGAATGATTCAAGTACATGCACCCATATTATGATCAAGTAAAGCTATCTAAATGCAATAACAAGTACTTGGCAGCTGCCTGGTGTTTTTTAAATTTGAACCAGAAGAGATTCCTATGCTCTTCATCTCCTCAAGTCAGAATAAAACATAATGATAAGGTGGAAGAGGTAAGAACTACAAACACTAACTGACTAACAAAAACTAACAGGAGCATGGAAATCGGGATGGAAAAAGCAACATAGGTATGGATAACGTTGGCCAAGTATAAGGCACGTCAGCCCTCAAACATCAGTGAATCAATATCAGTGCCAGAAAAAGGGCAGGAACTACAAAAGTTAAAACTGACAATCAGTAAGAAAAGCTATCCTTCTGTCTTGAGAGCGTCAGTCCTCTTATTTATGACAAGATAAAATAACTATGGTCAACAGGGACATTTTAATCAAATTAGAGATGTTTCATTCCTGGCAGTTGATTAGATTGCAGTGAAGACAATTTTATTTTATCAAATAGGTATATTTTTTCTCATATTCTTGACAACTGATTAGGTTTTACTGAAAATGTTTTCATATTTGCATAATTGATTTAATAGAACCAAAGTTTTGTAGCACAATTTCATCCAGTATTACTTTTGTATTCTTAACCACGTTAGTTTCATTACCTACAAAAAACAACATTGCTGAATGCTCTACAGTATGAAATTATCTCCATTCTTTAATATGAACATTTGTGATAAGCAGCTTACCATTAAAATTGCTATCACTAGCAAGGTAATAACTGCTGTGCGCTCTAAACTGATCAAACAATTTACATGCAATGCCTTTAGCTGACCACTGTCTATAGGATTTGTTATATACACAGTACATGTACAGTGCAAATGGATACTTTCCCAGTGACTTCCCCTTCTCCAACTTCAGACCTAAATGACCACCTCTGATATCCCCTACTGCCTACAAACAGTGCTGCAAGGAAAGGTACATGACCCGAATGAGGTGACAGCAATTGGAAAATTTAGCATGTTTGTGGCAGTCCACAGGAAAAAAGATGCAGCCTGGGTGTAAGCCAGCAGAGTTATTATAGAAGATACAACAGTTTAAGGCTACAGTATTATTTTGGAAAATTCTTCAGATGCAAGTTCCTCCCTTTGAAAGGGAAGACTGTGGGGGACCTAGTGGAACTAATTTGCCAAGTTTAATCTGGGAACAGTAATGTGGAGGTAGGCAGTCCTCTACTGAGGATGGCTGGTCTTTGGACTGCAGACAGGTCACGTACACCACCTCAAGGCATGTGATGCCAGAACATCCATAAACATAATGGGAAAAATCTTGGCAAAAGGAACCTTATAGAGGCTTCCTTCTTTTACTTCCCTGGTAAATTCTGCTGCAAGGGAGTCTTAAATAAGGAAAGGTCCCTGGTCCCTGCATCCTTTAGTTTTCAGTTAAACCTTTTACAGAGGTGGTTTCCCATTTTCTAAGTGTAATAATGTAGCTGTAGGAAACCAAGCACGTTATACAGATGCCGACGCCAGAAGCCATCAATGCATATCTGTATTACATAAATGTGTGTGTTTTGTCAAGGTGAACATTTTAAGATTACCTATATGTTATCCAAATACCTTAATTTCTGTAGACAACAACATTAATTTACATTATCTTTTTCAGTAGTTTTTAATTTAAATGTTCATTTGTACTTTATTTTAGTGCTCTTTCTCTCAGTACTCCAGAAATATCATGCAGTTAAAAACCTATCAGTACATGAAGAGGAAAATAGTAACAGAGATAATACTATCATGTAGGGGGAAAAAAGAATCTTGAATTAAAACATTAATAAAATGTGTTTGCTGGCAAGAAAAATAAAGATCAGCAGCACCAAACAGACACAAATGGTGATTTGACCTCTCAATGCAGCGACAAATTACTTTGAACAACACACCACAGCATTCAGATAAAACACATGGGATATCAGGCAGGGAACTCTTCCACAAACCCTCTAAGAGTTTGGCTTATTCCAGGAAACTCAGATTTGTGCACACATTTTGTTAGTACATGCTTAGGCAAGATTCACAGCTCTCTCAACCAGACACAAATTTACAAATAAAATAAATTAGAAACACTACATTAATAAGCCATTCATTTTATCACGAAAAGAATTAGAAAAAAAAATATTCTTTCTCCTCTATCCACTGACTGTAATGCCTTAGAATTCCAGCCTCCCTTTTAAAACATGCTTTTCTTTGTGGATTTGAGAGTTTATTAAATTTTCTGTCAGGATTCCTACCAGGCCATATACCCAAACTAGGAAGCAAAGCTTTGTTAAAAACTCTACAAATCAAATTACTTAGAATTCAGCCAACTATGCTGACAAGCTTAGTTTTCCAGGAATTCCCCATGCCACTGAAATCCTCAGCTGCCCTGCAGAAATCAGGCTGAGGAGTGGGGAAGAGAAAGGAACATACAATGGAGGGAAAACAAATATAAAGGCACATCCCCCACACACCAATCTCAACACCCAAATAATATCATTATGCCTTGTAAAGTCCTCACAGCAAGCAAGGAAAGAAGAGTTTTCGGAGACTATGGGGGGTGGGGTTGTTGGTGGTGAAATACTTTCAGTCCTACAAACCCAATAAACAATACAAGTGGGTTCAGCTTCAAATGATTCCAGAGGAGGACTGTGGCCTGTGGAAACACATCCAGCATCTCAAGCAACTCAGCTCCCTCTACATGCTCCTGAAAAAGGCAGGAGGGCTTCTTCTGGGGTCCATGCTCACTGCCGGGACTGAAAGCATGACACTCTTCTTAACACATGCCTTAGGGGACTTTTCTCTGATCACCATAACAGGGAAACCTCAAACAGCCTACAGTCTGCCTTTTGGAATTACTCAGCCATTTTTTGCTTTCTACCAGCCCTTCCATAGCATACATATCACATACAATTTCATCACTAATTGCCAGTTATTCCATAAAAGGAGCACAGCTTAAGGCTGATGGAAAAAAAGGGTGCTGATGACAAAATGACATATCTTAAGTAAGCATTTGCCATGCTATACAAGACTGAGACCTTCTAGTCCTTTTCATCCATTTCCCTCTGGTTTAGTATGCTTAAAGAAAAAAAAACAAAACAAAAAAACCCGAAAAAAACACACCCCAAAAAACCCAACACCAACTTAAAAGAAAAAAAGAAGATGAACACTAAGGAAACAAGTTTCCTTCCTCCACAACATGACTACTTAGTGATTTTTGCTTGAACAACAGGAATAAATAACACAGAATATTTTATACCGTAATTGCTATGGAGGCTGAAGCAATTAGGCTTTTCAAGAACTTTTCTGTACAGAATGTACTTGATATTTCCTTCAGTTGGGAACTACACCTTCACCATGGTTATAGCTGGATCCTGTGATTTGAGTGTGGGTGACATCACAGATTTTCCAAAGGAGAATTTTTACATGTCAAATACCACATGCTGACACATACACCTGAATCGGTTTTCTCTATAAACTCCTGCAACCAGTCCAGAAAGCAAGTACAACCTTTCTACCGACAAGTCCAAAGCATCTTTCCTCTGAAAACTCAGTGTCATTTGTGAGTTTAGCATACAATTGAAAAAAACCCCAAAAAAACATTTCATCAGTTCTTGCAGAAGAACAACTCAACTTTCATGTATAAAATATATTCTCTTGTGATCAAATTTTAAGACCTGTGTAACATTAATGCATAAGGTATTATGATGCACTATTGCACTATTTATTCTCTATTAAGTGAGCTGTTGGAGTCTAAGTGAATAATACTTCCTGGACACTGAAAGACCATACTTGCTATTGAACCCCTAGGATATTCTCCCCACTAATGTTGCTACTTTCAAAATAGTTGAACCAACCAAACAAACAAAAACCACAGAAAAAAACAACCAAACACAAAACAAACAAAAAAAACCACCACCACAAAAATCCAAAAACCTCACAATAAAAACATGCCGCAATCTCTTATCTAATTTCTTGGAAATGCAGGAAATATATAATGTACAGACATAAAAGACAATTGTGTAGGTATTCCTGCGATTCATTTTATACTTCATAGAAAACAGTTTCTCTAATGTCAAAAATAATCCCAATTTCAATAGTTGAGAGTTTACTCTGAAGATTTTGGATTTTGGGGGAAAATCCAATCAAAAGTATTTGCTAATCACCATTTTGACTTTACTCTCAAATACTGAAGTATTATGATTACTTATAATTGCTGCTAGATTAATGGCATGGATGAAAAAAAAAGAGAGTCCCCATAACAAAAAAAATAGCTTTTTTCTACATAGATAGCATCTTTTACATAACATCATCTTCTTGTTTTTCACAATATTTAGCATAAAGTCATTTTACTAGTACACATTTTTTTCGATACAGCAAAGGATGCTTACTGATGTAAATGAATGTAATTTTGAAATATAAAGTCTAAACACTGATACACTGTAAGCCATAAAAATTTGCTTACCAAGCTGAAAATCTTTCCGTTTGCAAGAGTGACTTCAACACAACTCAAAAGCACGCATGTTTTTCTGACTACTTTACTCCCAGGTGTTCTAGTCTGTGGCATGTAAAAAATACCCATTTAAATTTTAACACAAAGATATGGCCCATATTCCTCAGAGAAACAATTATTCAAATTCACTTCCTTGAATTATTTGTATGGAATATACCTGTAAACACTGGAAATACATGCAGCACAAAAATGATTGTGATATGCTAAGCAGGATACTTGAACCTTTGAGAAATCATTTCACCAGTACTGTAGTTTATGACAGTGAGAAATACTAGCAACAAAAACTGAGCACTGATAAAACCTGATCAGAATGCAAGATGCCACTGAATACACTTACATTTAAAATACAGGCATAAATTTTTATTTTTATTTTTTTTTACTTTCCTCTTCGTTTATCTTACCTTCATCATATGACTACTGTAAAAGCAACTTCAGACAGACCTTAAATTTTTCCAGCTCCTAGGCTTGCTATATCCAAGTTGCTACACTACTTACCTACCAAGTCAGGAGAACTACAATCAAATTTCACAGTGTTTTTCTCACTAACAGAAATATTGAAATGAATGAAACTAAGGAGAATCTGGGACAAGGAAATACCAGTATGTATATGTGCTGATACATCATAAATTCACAAAGGCTTTCTTCTTGCTTTAAATATTATAACTGAATAAACCAAAAATAAACTGACACCTTTTCAGACTAGAATTTATTTTATGCTTACAAAACAGTGTACATCACAAAAATCTTCTGAGAATCGTAAAGCTGTTCCCAATGCTAAAAACTTACCAATAACCACCACAGAAAAACAGATTTTAAAAGTGAAAATTTTAAAAAGGAATTTAAGGAATTAGTCATCCTTGTTATCATTTTACTTCAATGACTAAACAAGCAAATTTGTCCATAGGGCCATTAAAAAATTGATACCTTTATTTTATGACTAAATTATCATATTGTATAATATTTTGACTGTATAAGTGATTGATCATAAACATATTGAGACCAAGAGGACAAAAAATTTACTCCATCAAAAAGCAGACAAACTACATAGAAGCATTTCTAAAGAGCTGTTAGCATTTTGAAATTGGTGAATGCAAAAAAATTACTATTTGAATATTAAAAGCCTTAAAAGAATGCTGAATCACTAGGGTTTATGACTGGTATTCTTTAATAAATGGAATAAAGCAATCTGGGACAGAAAGGACAGGATTTGATAGGTATAACTATGTAATCTGTAGGAAGTTCTCTGTAATACAGTACATTTAGCTGTCCGCTTACAGCGAGGATTAATCACAATTCTTCCCATGTCGCCCACTACTACTTCTATATATCAATCAAAAACGCCTCCAGAATTTAGAACATCATGAAATAAACATCTTAGGGGTAACCTCTGCCACTGTCCCCAAGAAAGCCAGCTCCAGAAGTGCACCCCTCAGTGTGAACTCTACATATATCTCCTCACAACTAGCACCACAAGTATCTAAGCCCGTACCAACAGTGTTAAGTTCTTTGACTATTATTAGCTGCCACATGTTCTTCCTCTTTTCTTTCCATTCTCTCTCATGGGATGAACTGTAAACTCTGCATAACAATTAACTTTTGTTAGTAATAAGCTACAGGGTTGGGGTTTTTGTTTAATTGTTGGGTTTAATTAATCTCTCCATAGTTAGGTGCTCTAGGGGTGATTACATTAGAGGAAGGCAAAGCTGAAAAGTGTAATTTGCAACTGGGGAAGATTTTCGATGATCCTTAATTTCCTGGGGCAGAAATTCCTACTTCATGCGCGGAAATAAGCCTTTGAAGAGATGTGCTTTAGTCTTGAGACAAAAATGTTCCACTGTGCTCGAGGAAAAGATTTGTTAACTGCTGTCCTCATTCCAAAGCTTTATGCATTTCAAAATTAACTAGGAACAGGGTGCAGGAGTTCCTTCTAAATGACTTGTGAAAATATGAATCCAAGTTAATCTCCAACAGGAAACCTGTACATAGAATAAGAGGTTAGCTTAACAGGCAGGTTAAGGAATTTCATAGTAGAAGTTCATGCTACGTTGTTTTCTACTAGGTGGATTTTTTTTTTCTTTTTTTTTTTTCCCTAGGCAGAGCACTACATGCAGAAGTTGACTAAATTATTGCAGTCCTGGGTAACGAATAGCTGGCGCTATATCACTGTCCACTGGGATAGTGTGGAGCCTTCTAGACAACTACAAATGGTTTCATATTTATTCATTAGTATTACTATAAAAAAGTTCAGTAACAGTGAGCTACCAAAAGGGATGTCATAAAGTAGGATGGGTACTTGCCTACAGGAATGTGTATCTGCAAGCAAAGGAAATTATGTGGCAGCAGCAGCATCTCAAACTATGATCCCCTGTTCACCCACGCAGCTCCTGACCTGCTCAAATTCAGCTCCAAGGAGATGGTAATTTCTAGGTTTGTGAAGGCTTTGTGAACGTCACCACTTGTGTCTCCTACCACTTGCTCTGATGGCATGTCTACACTGCCACCAGAGGCATGGATGTGCACATGGAGCACCTGTGAGGCAGTTTTACTGAAACAAAGCCAGAAGGGAGCTGCCAAGTTAGCCCAGCACCACAAGAACGAGGACAGGCTCTGCACCTCTGCCCAACCTCCTGCCCACATGCCCAAGCCCATGCCATCATAGTCTCACACCTCTTAGTACCTGAAACAACTACTTAAAGCCAGCTTGGACTCATCTCATTCATAGCAGAAATGAAAGAGACCTCCAGTCTCTTATCTCATCTTGTATTATCAATTTTCTTACAGTTTACATACTGCTATTGACTAAACAGAGACAGGTCCGACATTTGTGGAACTACATACAAGAGGTTTGGTCAAGGATGGAAGTGCATTTTCTGATTGAGTGTCCTTCATTTGTTTGTCTGTCTGTCCCCCCCCAGACAGACTTACAGTTGTAAAGACAACTTTAACATGTTGACCCATCTTTCAGATGGGACTGCACCACCCCTTGAAGGTTCATTGTGCTGATTTTTTTCAGAGGAATTTAAGAAGATGATAATGAAATTTCTGTCCTCCTCCTACCAATTTCAGGATATTAAGTCATTATATTGTGAATGTTCAGCCTTTCATCCAAAGACTCCAACCTAAACCCCACCATTTTAAACATGTTAAACTGTGTCTAGAATACTTTGTGGCTAACAAATTCCAATAGTCCCATGGATTTGTTTTTTAACTAAAAATTGGTATCACATTGCACTTTTAATTGAGAAAGGTATATAACTGCACTTTTATGCAATTTAAGTTTGTGTTCTTTTCCCATGGTGTTCAGTTTTCAATAAGCAATATTAATTTTTTGTTTCCCTGTGTTTTTCCCATCTTAAAGGGAAGAAGAAAAAAAAAAAAAAAACCAACCAAACAAAAAACCTTGATCCTGTCTCCTCTTTCCCTTGGGAATTTTTTTTTTGCTGAGCTAGCTTATATTATGCTTGCATTTTTAATATTTTTTTTCCTCTGGAGGAAGGCTCTGCATTTCTGTTATCTTTTTCTAGTATGCTTTTCTCTGAAGTTCTACCTAATTAGTTTCTCTCTTTAAATGTTGCAGTTAATTCTCCTCAAATGTAGCTTATGTTTTCACACTAGTAGTCCCTAGCACTATCGTTACTGCTATTGTAAGTATGATTACCTAATGATAGGAGAAAAATAGGACTGGCAGAAAGATGTAAAATCTTTTCTAACACATAAAGCTTTCAGACACACAAGCCTGTCCTGAAATCTGGGAACAGATGCAGGAAACTTCAAGTTAAGTATGGGTTAAGGTCAGTTTCGAGTTTAACTTAAGACTGAGTTGTTATGATTTGAGGGAAAAGGGTAGTTAGTATCTTATTGCAGGTCTGGATCGTATGCACATATTCTTCAGGATTTGGTTTTTATTCTGCTTGCTTTGTCTGTAGACTGATGAATATACTGCTAGGGGAGCCACTGGTGCCACTTTGCCCCTCCTGACATCTTGAGGGTGACAGCACCACCTGTGAAGGCAAATCTCAGATTTTGCCACGTTTCGGGTCCTTTTGCCTATACTACTGATAATTTCCAAACAGCCTGCTTGGAATACAGTAATAAAACATGATCAAACTTACATGGAAAGAGACACAGCATAACACATGTGAAGTTCTTGGGATACTCCAGTAAGCAATCTGCCTTATATATGCAGTTGTTGAATCAAAACTGAACTCGCTTTACAAGACTGTAACTTGAAATTTGAAGCAATGTTTCCTCATCCTCTGCAATTCCACTGGAGACCCACAGGATTTTGCCCAAGGGAGTTTTAGTGTTATCCACAAATCGTGGCCAAGAGCCAAACAAGTATTAAATAATCTCCATCACCATACTAGAACACCTTTTACAGCACTAGACACCTTCTAGCATGGGCCACCTTTCTTTTGCTGTCACTGTAGTTGTCAAACTAAAAATTATTCATATGTATATTTCTGAATCATAAACATTGTCACTTAAACAATTATTAATCTCCTGTGCAATTCATTTTTACCATAGCTTTAAAAAGCAAAAGTTACACAATGTTTGATATGCTACCTTTTGAATCCCTATTAAAATAAATAAATACAATCTAGTAGGGAAAGAAAAAACCAGTCCATTCTGACACCATTTTTAAGTCTTACATCAAAAAGACACACGTATTAGAATACAGTCCCTAATGAAAAGCCAGAAATCAGAGCATGTTATAAAGTAAGGAAAGCAGAATAAAAACACAAAGACAAAAAGTAACTAAACAACTCATTTTTGTTTCTGTGCTTAAATTGTTAAAGATCTCCTCTTCAGTGACAAAAAAAAAAAAAAAAAATGGATAGTAGCTTGGTAACACTACATTTGTTCTTCTGTAAGTAGAATGATTATATAATTCAGTCTTCTGGACTCCACTCCCACACAGAACAGAAGAATCAGATAAAAGCGCTACCACTCCTGGAAATGCTAATTACAGATGCACTGCCTCCATGAATTATCTTATATTCTTATCTTTTATAGCAATAGAACTAATTGCAAACAACTGCAAACCTGTATCTATTATACTATTTCATATCTGCAAAAGCCCTTCTTCTTTCAACCTGTAGTCTGTTGCTTTGGTTTTGTGAGTTTCTCAGATGAAGCACTGGGCTGCACACACTGCACTTGATGCATTGCAAGTCAGAAGCTCAAGTCCTTTAAAATTATTTTCTTTACTTCAAACTTGATGATCCCACAGCTTAACACATTGTGTGTCTATCTGAAGTCAACTGAAGGCCTAGTCACTGAAATAAATGCATCTGAAACAGAAAATTTAAAATTTTATTTACGTTGACCAATAAGTTAAAAAATTGGTCCCACAGAACTTCTACATCATCCTACAAATTGCAAAATTATCTACAAGGTTTACACTCATCTTTCTATTACTAGAGAGAAACTATGAAGAAAAATCTTGTTACTTATGAATTGGCACAAGCTTGTTAAGTTACATTTGATCTTCCACAATTTTGCAACATTTTTATCCCATAATTGCTTCATATAATTCAGTCTGTACCTAGTAACCATGTTAGTAGTTCTTCCACCTACCTATACAAAGTCACCAGTAAAGGTCTAGTTGTATTATGAGAAGACTGTATATGAAAGATGTATATTGCTGACCTTGGATCCCATAAATCTTGCAAGAGAGAATAAAAATGCAATGAAAACAAACAGAACCGAAAAACAAACAGAACCGAAAAACAAACAGAACCGAAAAACAAACAGAACCGAAAAACAAACAGAACCGAAAAACAAACAGAACCGAAAAACAAACAGAACCGAAAAACAAACAGAACCGAAAAACAAACAGAACCGAAAAACAAACAGAACCGAAAAACAAACAGAACCGAAAAACAAACAGAACCGAAAAACAAACAGAACCGAAAAACAAACAGAACCGAAAAACAAACAGAACCGAAAAACAAACATATTTTTTAGCAATTAAGAATTATTCTCTATTGTTCCATCCTGAATTGATCCATGAAAACTTTTGAATGAAGAGATTTTCCAAAGTCCTTTGTGTGGTCTACTCTTATTAACAGGCACAGTATCTACATATATAACACTTCCCAGGAGCTACCCATGTAAAACTCACCTTCATCAATTAGAGAACATATGGATTTTAAAAAGTTATGTTATTAGAAATAATATTTTTTAACTTTACTAAATGGTTTATTATTTAGATGTCGTTCCTTTTACCTGGTCTGTACTAAAACATGCACAGCTGAATTCTTCTACATATGAAATAAGCCTAAAAAAAAAAATTTTGCTTCACTTGCATCCTCTTTATATCACAGAAGTATCTCTAAGTCACTCCATTTACTAGGTCATCCTATTTGAGTATAGCTCATGACATTTTTGGGAAAAAGATAAAAGAGAGAGAAAAAAAAAAACCCACCTGTTCCATGAGGAATTATTTTTGCAAAGATTATATTTTAAATTATAGTCATACTTACTAATGAAACAGTTTACCTTTAGAGAACATTCACCAAAGGTCAACTAAAGCCTCATAAACATTCCATCCTCAAAAAGATACAATGCATTTAAAATTAAC
The DNA here is from genome assembly GCF_023634085.1 of Falco cherrug. Classification (NCBI taxonomy): domain Eukaryota; kingdom Metazoa; phylum Chordata; class Aves; order Falconiformes; family Falconidae; genus Falco; species Falco cherrug. The sequence goes on from NC_073700.1 coordinate 81,865,190, forward strand.
TTGTTTTTAAGTTCCAGTGGATATTCATAGAAGTGGTTTTGCTGTACCTCAGTAACTTTTATAATTAAGTAATTTATTTCTGCTTATATTTGCACTAAATCAACAGACAGTTAGCCCCTGTTGTACCATTTGAGGTATGCCAAGTAACAAGTGTTGTTCTACCCAAGAACAAAGGATGACCATTAGCCACAAGAAGAAAAAGCAACAAACGAAAAAAACACCACAAAAAGGTCATCCATATCAGGTCATGCTCATCCATGCAAATCTGTGATTCAAAAGGTGAGATACTGTTGTTTAGACTTACCTGCTTAGACTGCATAGGTAGAAATCCCAGAGCTGGGCTGAACTGGGCAACTGGAACTACGTAGCCTGGGCACTATGTTGCTTTTCTGACCCAAAATGGGGTGTCTGCACTCTGGACGCCTAAATACACTTCAATTATCACCTCATTTCTTACAAGCTAGTTTAACCAATGAAACAGATGAAAAGAGGATCTCAAGTAACTAATTATGTTATTATTATGTGTTTGTATTACAAAAGCAGAAACTAAGATAAGGTTGACTATATCACTGACAGTACAACATACAAAAGGGACAGACCTGCTGGCTTTTAAGTGCAAGGACAAGAAAATAAGAGAAAGAAAAATATCCAATTTTACAGAATATAAACAGAGAACTGAAATTCCTAAAAATGAATATTTCTGCGCCTAGTACAGAATTTGACAAGTTGGCTAGATCTCAGCTGGCACTAATTATTGCATTTCAAATTCACTAGACACACTGAAACATTTTTTTCTCAAATAATTTGCTCACTAGCACACAGGAAGTGTGTGGAAAAGTCAGGAACTGAACCGAGATCTGTAACTGAATATACATAAACACATGAACAGTGCTAATTTATGTAAGTCAATAAAACAGTCCTATTTCTTAACAGCTTTATTTTTCTCTATCCTATCATTTGAATTAGTGAATTTAAGTCTAAATGCCTAAAAAAAAAGTATTTCATAACTTAGAATAAAGCTGTTGATTATAAAAATTATCATTGATATCTAATTACCCAAACCACAGAATTTAATTAAAATTCCCTGTCTTTCATGTACAGCTAGCTTTAGTTAATACACCATTAATTAAACCAAGAAGTAGTTCAAAGGAAGTAGATACTGCTGCGGAAATGTTATCACTTACAGATTTAACTATGTATATCCAATAATGTCACCATTCCAGAAATCTGTGGCTGTTTTTAAATTACTTGAGCGTGTGTACTGTGGTTTGCCCCAGGGTCCTGGTTTTCCAGTCATCCATGCTGGGAACCTGGTTGGAAAATGTCTCTGCTCCCATTCAGGTCCAGCAGCTCCATTCCTTTTCCACCACATGGGCCAGCGCAAGCCCAAGCCCAACGCAAAATGGTGCTGGGAGGAGGCACCCAGGGCCTGAGCCTACACCCCAACAGCCAGAAAAAGCTCCTATATGCATCCACTTCTTTGTCGCAGGAAAAGCACCACAAACCAAACAATCGCCTAGTCTCAAATCTTAACTGCTGCGGGAGGTATATGACTTAAGCAGAGTAAAGAGTACTTAAGAAAAAGCTGCTGCTACTTGGAATACAAAACTGCAAAGCGCCAAGTGCTCTGTTTTCAGAAGCAAGTGAGAATTCAGTGCATTTAGCCATTTTCAGACTCTGGCCTTCTCAAACAAAAGATTATCCAAGAGATTATTATAGATCTTTAACATTTACTAGTAGTTTCCAGTCCTCAAGGTTCCCAGGCACCAATTGCATCACTAGATTTATCTTACATTTCTTAAAATGGCACAACTAAAATAACCAAGTTATTTTTTTTGGCATCTTAAAAGAATTAAAAACATAGATTTAGTATATCGACAATTTTCACTGTGAAAATATCCTGTTGTAAATAAATGTACAACATCATTTTATGTATCCTATTTTCATTTTTCTTCCCATTAAGTATACCAAACATTACTGTTATTATCTCTTGTTAGTATTTTAGAAACCTACCTATGATAAAGATGAAATTATGAACATATATATTTCTGTATAGATACAACAGAATATTCTGATGAAAATAAATATTTTTTCATATTCTTTGGCATATTTCTCTCCATTTTAATTATTCAGCTAATTTATCTAGGCCTTTTAATAACAGGTGTCACCAATACTGGTAGCAGACCTCTTACAATACTGTTGTTTAATTAATTACTAAGGCCAAGTTGGCACAGATAATAGATGAGATAGATATTTACACTGATTAGTTGTAAACCAGAAAGATGACTCTTAGTGTTTCTATTTTGATATCTACACAGTATTCCTTTATGGCTTTAAAACCTATACATATTAACTAAAAATTTCCAGTAAATAATATTAAGAAAAATGTGTCTTCTGCCAAAACGTTCAAGGGGAGAGAGATCTAACACAACTTCTTGCCAATCATAATTCCAGATAATACCGTATTTATTGATGTTTAAAGTTTTTGATGCAAATGTTTTCCTGAATAGTCAACGCAGTTACTGTACTAACAGTTTCAAAATACTCCAAAAGCCCAAAAATACTTTACTGAAAATAGCAAGCTTTGCTTGCTTGGCAGAGTCAGAGGAGTTACGCATATTTTTTAGATATATCAAACATTGCAAAAACACATGTCTTCTCTTTTATGGGACATCACGATTGCTGCATTTGTGGTAAATCTGCCCTGGGACACAGCATTTTACAAAGAAAATTGCATTACAATGTCCCACATTGTGCCATCTGTTTTAAGAAGAACTCTCCAGTGATTTCTATGGTGAATAGTCTTAAAAATATAAATGGAACAAGATGTCCCAAAGTAGTTTTTTTACCTAGCTTAAATACTTTTGATGAAAAAGATTCTGAAAAAAATCAGAAAGCTGTAACATTACCACTAAGTTATCCCCCTAATATTCTTCTATTCCCAAACAGGTGAGAAGGTAGATGGGCTGGCGGTCACGTGTGGGAGAGCTCCATGGCTGCAGAGGCAGATGAGGATCCCCACGACACAGGGACTGCATAGGGAATTGGAGCCCCAGCTTTCTCAGGAGGCAAGTCCTCCTGGCTCCCTTCCCTTCTACCCACACACACCCTTCAGTATCAGCCTGTGCCACAGGTACCCGCAGCAGCTGTGGCAGCAACAGAACAGCCAACAGCATCATCCATACCAGCAAAAGTAAGCCAGCATGGGGGCATGGACGTAGAGAGGCCAGGTGGCCACGAGTAAACATGTCCGGGATCTGACAATCTAATGTTACCCTCATGTTTGGCCAGTGTCATCTCAGTCCTTCCACAGGATACACTGCAAACAGTATGGATGCCACACCTGCAGAAAGGACTGCAGAGCCAGGAGGGGGGCCTTTCTTTTGTTCTGTTGTCAACGCTAAAAAAAAATTTCATCAGGCCAAACACTTTTGATGCATTTCACCTGCTCTACAGAACATCAAGAAAGGAAGAAAATATTGGCATACCTTATCTGCTCTGTTTTAAGAATATTTTCCTGACATAGAAGCTATCCATTTTAATGCTGCAAAAGCACTATGGCTTTGCTCGTTTACTTACTTTTATCTCTGCAAAATACCATAATAATCATAAAGTTCTGATTTAAGTCCAAAATAAATACTTTATATTAATAGGCATACTAATCTTATTTACACTGCACCAGAGCAGTTATTTTGCAACAGATACAGAGAGGAACATCCCCAGAAATCCTGTGGTGAAGTCATCTGAAACCCCTTTCAAAAGAACAATAACCTTCTGCATCGGTACAGCTTCATATTATCTCATGTCTGACTTACAATTAGGACAAAAGCTTCCATTAACTTGATTAAATGGCTATTATCTAAGAAGTCCAATGTTTTCATAGCATAACCAATGCTCTTAGATTATTAGTATTTTTTGGTCAAATGGTCTAGTTCAAAGGTACTGCATCCTTTTACGCAACTGTCCAGACAGACAGCAGTAACACATACAGATGACAGTAAGAGTATTATCACAGAACTTCATTTCCCCAGTTCCATAAATTGCTTCAATTTATAGATAATAGTTCTAAAACATGTAAGAGGCATACGGAATCTAACCCCCCACTCCACGCATCACACAGCTATCACTGGTTTTGTAATACACATTTCACATGGGTGTTCTGGGCTTGGGGTTGGTTCGGTTTGGGTTTCTTTAGACATCAATGAAGTAGGAAGAATTTTTTTTTAATTTTATTTCAGATTGCTTTGGTCATGCAGATAATGCCTCTGTCAAAATAGGTCCAAAGTGGAATACTAGTAATAAAAAAAAAAAAAAGTTACATGCAAAGCATCATAAAAAATTTCTAACACCTTGATATGAAAGCACAGCAATTGCAACACCAATGTGAAGACACATCTCTTTCCCTTGCCAAAGAACCTTTCCCCCTTCACACCTCCCAGACACCACTGCCTCTAACTTATCCTTGCTCTCAGCGTGCTACTTCTGAGCACCATTTCACATCTCTGTAAGTGGATGTTACTCAAACACTCACCACAACATTTTGTTTGTTCCTCATGTGCTCCGGTATTCACCACAGGCTTAGTTTATGCCCTCAAACAAAAACATTCCTTGCTCTACCCATTCCAAAGCCATAGCACATCGCCTCATTCACAGACTGAGAGATGTCCTGGCTACTCTCACCCTTGTGGAGGAATGTACCCATCCTGAATCTTTTACCTCCTGTTCTCATGTTCTTGTGTTTCACTCCACAGCAGAAGAGGACCCAGCAGCAGCTGCAATTTTCCTGCTCTGCCTGTGCAGGATGCGGTCACAAGGTTTCCACACAGGTCACCAGCTTTTCCCAACAAACATGACAGCATTTCCAGAGTGTCTCTCAAACCCACATCACCATTTCCCACTGTGCTTTTACCTACCAGGAAAACAACCCTAAGCATCTCTCTCACACACACAGAAAAAGGAAAAAAATAAAAATAAAAATTAAAAAAACCACCCAGTGACAGACTTTATTTGATTGTATGTGGTTGTTCCTACCAAGTTTTCCTGACGCTTTGCTCTGGTAGTCAATCTTGTCTGGTCTCACAAACCATCTTTAACAGTAGCACTTTGGCTCTCTGAATAAGTGATATTCATGTCCTCATAAAGTGCAATTTCCGCAAAATAATACAGTCCATTCCTTCATTTAAAAAGCAAAGATTCACTCAGCCCTAAGCATCATTGCCTCGAACCTGCTCAGTTTTACCCAGTGCTAAATTTTAGCCCCAGCACTCAGTAGATAGGAAAGCAGCTTGACTTTTTGCGCGTCACTAACTGCTTAAATCATCCCCAGTAGAAAAGTAAATATTTTGAAACAGAAATACACTCAAAACACTCTGAAATAAAATGCAAATCAAGTGTGACTGTGCATATGACAATCCTGTCAGCACCTGCCCATCACTTTCCCCTACACCTTGTCTGTGTGAACCAAACCGGACATTTGCAGAAATTGAAAGATAAGATGCACAGTTAAGTCAAACACATGAAGGCACCCTGAATTTTTACTGGAATTCCATTTCAAAAAGAGGGAGGGGGAATGCCTTCACCATCTCTTCAAGGCAATAAGTATTTGAAAATAAAAATATTGATTTTATACTATTTTCTCTTTTTCCCCCTTCATTTCCTATACAGACCAGTTCTCTCCAATCTTCAGGGCGGGGGCAGAGGGGAAAAGGAAAAAAAAAAACCACAAACCAAAAACACACAAAATGAAACAAACCCCCCAAAAAAACAGAACAGCAGCATCAAAAAATCCCAAAATAGCAAACCTGCTGAATAGAAGTCCAGTTTCACCCTGCTGCGTTTGCTTCCACTGCAGTCACCACTGGCAGTGCCCTATCAGCCTTTGAGATCAGGGATTAGGAACCATGAAGATGGGACCTGCTTGGGCTGGAGTGCATTATCAACATCCAGTGGAAAAGAAAAACCAGGAACAGCTCAAGGACATGGAAAATGAGGAGGCAGCAGCAGAGATTGAAAAAACAAGGCTGCAGTAACACTCGGAGCATGTAAGACAGACATGGTTGGAATTTTCCTCAGCTGCTCTTTTGGGGGTCTGTTTTAGGAAATGTAAGAGGAATTTTTTTCCAAATTGTTATAAAAAGGGTGGGCAACAAGGGGAGTAACACTAAGCTGAGCTCACGTTCTGTTGCACATTTGACTAAGACAATGATGTAGGAATAGGCTTACACACACAGATTTAACATGTTTAACATATTTTTTTGATTTTTTTTTTCAAAAAGATATTTTTAAAAATATTTTAAGATTTAGTTCTGTGAATCACGGAATATGTATTTCCAGGTAATGTAAGAATTATATCATTTGTACTAAGATTTCCCTAGATTATATTAGTATGTTTCCATATTTCTAGGATTCTTACCACCATGGCACCAATGTAACAGAAAAAATCCTATCGTATAATGCGCAGCTGATCACCTATATACAGTAAAGTACAGGAACAACAGTGATGTAGAACAAAGGGCTGTATCTGGAGACTCATGACTGCAATATTAATTGTCTAAGAATTACTGTATATATTTTCCACATTCCTAGAAAGCAGAGTTGTAAGCATTGTTCCAATATAGCAACATGCAGACAAATAGAAAAATTACAGAAGCAAAAGTTCAAGAATATTTTTCTTGTATTAAAATTTAAAAAGTTACATGATATTCACATCTGCACATGCATCTTCTACGTGCAACTCCATTATGAGGAAAATCAACTAAAGATCTAAAAGTTACAAAAGTAATTAAATACCAGATCCACCCATCTTCTGGTTTCATTTCTCCAAAATGAATGAAATTATGACTGCAGCAGGACATTTCAAATATAGCTCACTACCAATTCCCACATTACTGACCACAAATGGCTTAACTGAAGCCTCTCTCAGGGACTACATATTGAAATCTGCACACAAGTGAAATTGCCATGTATGTTGGTGGCAGCTCTGCACACAGAAGGTCATTGACAGTTCCAGAGGCATGAATTCATCATGGTCTAAATCCTAATGAATGTCCCCCAGAGAATCAGCTGCCTGCATATGCTCCCTATGCATCTGCTATGAGGGCCATAACACAAACAAAGCTTAAGGAAAATACACAGAAAATAGACTTGATAAATTTTGTCAAGAGACTCACAACACCAGAGCCCACATCTCAATAGTCAACATTGTGATACACTGATTTTATACATCATTTTTTCTTCAGAACTTCACAGTATAGGAAATGCTGCTCGGTCTACCTCAATATTTTCAGAATAAGTGAGCTTTAAAAGGAGTAGTAACTGGAGACCAGCAGCATCAGGTTTCCTCACTTAATATTCCCTTGCTTTATTATACTCACCTTCACAAGTTCAGATCCACAGAACAGTCATTTGATAGTGTTCAGTGTGCAGTAATTTTACTAGCCCAGAACAGTTCACTGGTTATTATTAAATACATATCTTACTGAGCTAAAATTGCTTGGATTTCTTTGTAACGTAAATTATTTTACTGTACACCTAACAGGGGGGCACCCATCTATGTCATTAGTTCAGACTACCTATGAAATACCAGACAATATTTCTGTTACTGTCATATAACATGTCACAGAACTGTAACTCCTACTAAAAGGATTAAAGAAATTATGTAATGCAAGGCTATATACTTTATTATTTATAAGCACTATTATTTACAAGCATTATTTACAACGATGAGTAGTTCAGGTAATTGAAAAAAAAATCCCATAAATTATTCTAAGTGCAATCACCAACTTCATTGAAGTGCAATTATTGGAAACAGACTCCCAGTAGAGAAAAGTTAGATTTACAAATTAAAATGTAATATTGTTCCCACTTGCTTCAATATTTAGATTAAAAATAGCAGACCTTAAAAAATTGTGACTGTAACTGCTTTGCTTGAACATCTTCACAGATGGGCACAGCAAGCATACAAACATAACCAAAGTATTACATTTTATTCTAAACTAAATTATCTCAGTATTTTGCCCTTTCTCTTGGAGCATTATTTTTTTCATGTCTTAGTCTTGTACCATAAATCTTAAGTTATTTTTCAGACTGCATGGAGGCATTCTGTGGCTTGTGGTAAGGGTGTGCAAAATTGATGCTCATTGAGCCCCATGTGAATGAAGCATCTACGACATGTTTCCTGAGGCTGTAAATGACTAGATACAATGGTCCACGTGATCCATTCCAGCTCCATGTTCCCATTGCTATCTTAGTCAATTAAAAGAGGATGAATATGGTGATTCTGATTTTTTTTAAATAATATTGTAATACACAGTTAGTTACTTAGTAATAGCATGCACACATACGTAGCACCAGTTACCAACCTTGCTTCTGTTGGACATCTGCTCTAGATAAAAACATTTCTGTCAGGTTTTGACTTCATCCAGAGCTAATGTGATCCCAGTTAGGGTTAGCCACTTGACTAGGAACTGTTTCTGTATCTACCACCTCAAAATCTCAATTCCTGTAAGTAACTAAACTGTAATAGACAACTCTGACAGCTATAAATTTAATAATTTTCACAATATACAATGAATATTTGCTGGCACGTTCAGCACATAGTCAATATAAGTTTATATAGAATGTACGCATACTTATATATGCACATCCATGTTCTAAATGGACGAAATCCAAGTCTTTATGTATTAGGCAGCAGAATATTTTGTATTAGATCATGGTTAGAAAACTAGCAAACACAGAAAACCAAAAAAAACCCCAACATTTCAAAAGAATTTTTAAAACATTTTTATTTCTAATAATTCTTTAAACGAGTAAGTTTACACAAGAGGTATGATTCATTTTACTGTTACGAATTTTAGCTTTTAAATGATTTTAAGTTCAATGTGTGTTTTAATCACAACTAAAACCAACCTTTTTCCAATGGATGATTAAATCATTCTTCTACTTGTTGTTACACCCATACAAATGAAACCATGCTGATACCAGAATGTTTTTAAAGCTAGATACAGGAAAAGATTTAGAGAATTGAAAAAGAATTCAGATATAATATCAGTACTAAATCACCTAATAGCCTGATTCTCCTTTCTCTTGCTTGTTAATGCTACCCTACACTTCCCGCTGGAATAGTCTCATATGCTTCAGCTTTGATGAAAATAAAGTAATGCACATAGGAAAGAAAAAAACCCACCACCTTGTGCTACACAAAGTGATGAACAGTGAGTTCCTCATTGATGACTTATCACTCAGAAATTAAATTTTGGAATTAAAATCAGAAAACATCAGATCAGTGCTCAACAGCATTCAAACAAAAGTATTCGGAAAGGAATAGAGAATAAAAAAAAAAAAATATTCCATCATAGAGATCCCTGACACACATGCATTTTGAGTTTCATACAGAGTGACGTGACATACAGAGTTTCTCGATTTTGATATCGATTAGAGTAGAACTGGAAAAAGGGAAGGACAAAAAAGATGAAGCGACCTGCTCATAAAGAACAAATGAGTACACCAGAATTCTTCTGAAATCTTTCTGCTTAAATCTGTGAAATAATTAAAGTGTATAGAGTGTCGTAGCCTGGAGGAATGCTCTGGGGATGCTCAGCCTATTCTTACATTCTTCATATCATAATCACTGTTAGGAGACAGCATACTAGTCCAGACAGCCTCCTAGTCTGGTCCAGTAAAGCTATCCTTATACTTCTAAGAAGAAGGATGAAGAATGATCCCATTCACCTGCATTGCTAATAGTGCCTTGTCTTGATATGAATAAGCCACAGAGCACTTTAAGGACTATGTGCAGAATAAGACTCCACAAAAACAAAAAGTCCAGACAAACCAGTTAACAGTAATTATTTTTCTTTGAAAAAAACTAAAAGCTACAACATTTGTCACACTGCTGTGTGTGTTCACTTCCTACATATATGGTACATACTTGCCATAAATATTTGGGCAAACAAAAGGTTTTACTGGCAATATGTATAATTTTCAAAAATAACTAGATAATAACTAATGGAAAATAGCCCTTTAAGTTCTAATTGTGCTTGCAGTGATCTACAGAATCCCACTGCTACTATATTGAGGAATGTAAACTTCATTATCAATTCTTCAGAAGAACCCACCTACTATACACGATTCTTCTCCATGAAAAACTTAACATTTAAGGCCTTCACATCATGCTGCTTACCTCCATTTTAAGGTATTTAAGGGTATTATGGGGCATTTAAAGTACTAAACCAGAAAGGATGCGCCATCATCAACTGTCTTTCTTTCCCTTCTGTTCTTCAATTCCATTAGGTTATTGAAAGAAAGAAATACTCAGTGAACTAATTTGGGTTAAATCTGCAGAAATAATGACAACATTGTTGAAGACAAGTATTCTCGTCCTTTCTACAACACCCACAGGTTAAAAATCATCACCACAGCTGTTCTGTCTTCAGGTGCTTGATTTTTTAACAGTTTAAAGTGTCTACAAACTTTGTGCTTTGCACAAGGAACTTCTTTTTCAACAGCCTTAACATTTCTTGCATATCCTTTGTCCGGGGATAGTGCTAATTTTCTTCTTAGCAGCTGGTGCAGTGCTGTGTTTTGGATTTGGTGTGAGAAAAATGTTGATAGCACATCGTTGTTCTTGGTCACTGCTGGGTGATGTTTATACTAAGTCAGGGAGTTTTCAGTTCCTTGGGCCTTGCCATTGAAAGGGCTTGGGGGGGGGGGGGGGGGGGGGGGCGGGTGGCACGGGAGATTGGGAGGGGACACAGCCAGGACAGCTGGCCCAAACTAGCCAAAGGGATAATCCATACCATGGGACATCATGCTGAGTATATATAAGCTGGGGCAAGAAGCAGGGGGTGTAGGGGGCATCCGGCATTATGGCATTTGTCTTCCCAAGCCACACATTACGTGTGACAGAGCCCAGCTTTTCTGGGGATGGCTGAACCTGCCTGCCCATGGGAAGTGGGGAAGGAATTCCTTGGTTTGCCTTGCTTGTGTGTGCAGCTTTTGCTTTACTTACCAAATTGCTCTTCTCTCAACCCTCGAGTTTTACATTCCTTTCTGATTCTTCTCCCTATCCCTCTGGGTGAGGGGGGAGTGAGTTAGCGGCTGTGTGGTACTTAGTTACCAGCTGTGTTTAAACCCCAACATCCCCAAAACATTCACATGGATGTAGCAGGTACCAGTTTTCGGTGTTGGGGTTGTGTAGGTTCCATAAAGAAAGTAAACATACAGGTTTTATTTATAGAGGTTCTATATACCTCTATATCTGTCAACACATCCCTCACAGAGTTGAGACTCATTCAGTCTAAACAGGATGAAAATCAGTTTTGCTATCAAAATGCAATAATGAGTTACTTGTGTGATTCATACTCATGTTAGTATCTAAGTGTGGTTAGCAATGTACATGTTGATATGAAAACACAAGGTTCAGCAAGTCCAGACGATCTTCATATCGGGATACACATACCAACTTCCCTGGACAGGGACAGCATTTTAGTCCTTCAGGGGTTAATAATTTGCTCATAGCTTATAAGAGATGGCACCTGCTCTGCCAAACACATATTTGCATTTCTAAAGAATGAGAGCAGTAAACAAGACAAGGGGAGGAGTGCTGAAACTTTTCCTGAATAAATTAAAGATCTCTAAGGGGAAGGGATGAAGCATTTGAATCTGAATGAAAACTGTAGAACATGCCAAGAAATATGTACAAGAATTGGCAAACTTTTCCTGCTTGTGACACTCTCCAGTGAAAGCTGGCCAAGAACGTAAATAATGCACGATGAACCAGACCTTGTCCTCACAGCAAATCTAAGGAGTTGCACCTTGTCAGGATACATAGAAGACTTTGATCTGATTTTAGTACAAGTAAACAAAGCAAGAATGCCTTTCAGTTCTGTATCTGCTGTCATTATAAATCACGCTTCATGGTAGTTCACTTTGGGGTTTGCAAATAAAATTTTTATTTAATTTTATCTTAAGATGGTAGATGAATTAAGGATGAATTACAGTTTTCAAGGTGTCTAGATGGTGAAAAGCATTACTCCACCCCTACAGCAGTGGTCATCCTTTTAGTTAGCGTCCTGGACTAATCATGCAGATTTCACTGCCTTAATATGTCATTGTGTTAGGATACTGAAAGGGTGAAAGGTCATTTCTTCCTTTAGCTGGAGAGCATTTTTAGAGTTGCTTATGTGTGATCTTAAATGAAAAAGCTTCACTGAGTGACCAGAGTTGATCAGGAATGTGCCCTGAACTGAAATAAGGTCAGAGGGAGTATGGCCCAAACCCTCAAGGAGAGCTCTTCCAAAGCATAAGATGTTTTATATGGCTCATATATTCTTATTAGTTTCCGTTCAACTGCACTGAAATATGACTGAATATGTTGTTTTTATTTGGAAAAGTGTAGCTGTGCAGTTCTACAAATCCTTCTGTCATTGTGATCTTCCCTGACCTCCAGCTCATCAGACCTGAATAAGAACACACAGAAATCCTTACTAGAGACTTGAATCTCCTCTTGCTCATTAGAGATTCAACTAGAGAGTTCATAGAGATACAAGTACTGGGTCATCCATCAAGATTATTTTTCTCAACACCAACAGAGACATGTAAAAATCACCAAACTGGTGCACTCCCAGAAAAAAAGAGCTCCCAATAACTAAAAACTTAAAAGCAGAATCAGCTATAAAACCAGGGTAGAAAAATAATCTTGATCACTCATACAAGTAACTTCACAAGCTGGTTTTATAGTTTCTAGACATCAAAATTATTTATAGAAAAGAGCCTTTGACAGAATATAAAGCTTTTCTATGAGTCATTATTTTGAAGTCACAAAGGCAAAAACTTACGTAACTGAATACGGCATTTTACTATGTAAGGAACATAAAATAACCACTTGGCATTTTAAAATTAAAGAGGGAGTACCTTAATATTCTTATCAGAGTAATCTACTGTGATTAACAACACCTAATCTTCAAAACTGGAAGGTTTCCCCAGGATTCCTCCATCCATTCTATTTTCATGAGGAAACAGTTGTGTCAACAGCACTAAGCCTAACAAAGGCAATCCAAAGTTTTATCTTTCTGTTATATAAGAGATTACATAGTTTAGACTGTTTGAATTCTTTGACCCAGAATTTGTAAGACTGTTGCAACACAAACATTTTCATGAGCACTTTTAAAGTAAAAAAAGCCAAAATGACCCACTGCCCCTCCTGAGCAAAAGTCATTGAAGTACAACACAATTTTAGATTTCCAACAGCATATGAAGATAAACCTAGTCATATACATAATAGTTTTTCAACACACGTGACATGTAGAACAAAGTAAAATTACATGCTTAAGCAAGACTTCAAATTTCAAAGTTAATCCAGAATTTTTGGAGAATGATATAATTTTATTTTCCATTTGAAAAGTGTTACTGGAATATTTTTTATCAGTAAGGAGTTAAGACAGAGGCTTTTGATAAAAGTGTATCATAGCCATTTTTTAGGACACGAAGAAAAATGGAAATACTCCAAAGTACTTGTTTATTTAGATATACTTAAAAATAGGCCCTTTGATATTTAACTTCTGGTACTTGGCCCATTCTAAGGAACTACTTTTTTAAAGGCTATTTTACTTTATTTTCAGTAATGCATGGAGAAGATGTTACACATTCTTAGGAGTTCAGTTCTCCCTTACACTTATCCTACTGGTTGATAAAATACCCTAGGGTACAATTAATCTCACCCAAAGCCGGATGCCTTAAAATTAGACCTTAAACTGTGAAAGAGTCATCCCAGCCAGGCACCCTTTACAATGAATTAAGAGACCCAAATATATCAAGAATGTACTTCAACTGACCTATATAGGATGCACATCTCAAAATTAAAATTTTCCTCAGCAGGTGCTTTTGTCTTTCCATTAGCAATAACAGGAGAGACAGAAGGTAACCAGATGGTGTTTAGATACTGAACATAGGGAGGATTAGTCCCATTTATGTATATTTTTAACATTATAAAAATGTTGAACTCTAAATGACAACTGAATTATCAAAATATGAAGAAATAGCCAAAGTAAAAATTTTGAGTAAAAAATTCTAGGACGAAACAGCATCCTGGATATGTAGAAGAGATTAATCCAAGTTTTACATTTCTAACTCTAAAATCTTTTCATATAATCCACTAGCTTAGGTTCTTTTAAATTTTAGGAAAATATTTTCTTTGAAGACTAAACTTGAAAAAAAAATAATAAAAAAAGAAAAACAGTAACCATTAAATTCCCTTTTTCATGCCTAATTTATTCCTTATTTGTCCATTTTCATCTACTTCAGTATCATTTTTTGGCTATTAATTCTGTTATGTCTTTTTTTTTCCCCCCTTCCTCACTTCTTAGAAACATATTTCTGGCCTAATATTACCTCCCATTCAGTTGATGAATGCAACCATTCATGCAGGAAACATCAAAAAACCCACAATTAAAGAGGCAAAAGATGCCAGAGGAAAAAAGCTGCAGACTCTTGAGTCTTGTGATGCAGTGGTTCATACCACTTATATCTGGGCCATAGCCTCTATAGACTAGATTTACAAGATGCCACATCTTTTCCTCCCAGAAGACAAGACAGGAAAGCCTGCTGATTTCACATCATCTGCAATTCTTTCCTGGGCTGATACAGCTGCCTTACTGTTTCCTATTTCTCTCTTTTATTGAAATTTAGCTTGTCAAATATCTAGGACCATTAACATACAAATATATAACGGCACAAAAAAGCCACATATACTTCAACAGTGTTCCAGATTGATTTCAGATAATTTCCAAACTTGAACCAGTGTAAACATCAGAAGAGTACACCTGGAGACAAATTTAGAGCAAAGAGGACAAATTTGACTAGTTGCTTTTCCTTTACGCAATATGAAGACAAAGGAAAAGAGGATCAAGTTCCCATCATCCATGTGAGTTCTCCACGTTCCCTAAATCACCACTACACTGGAATGCTTCATAGTGTCCCGCAAGACAGTCCAAAGGGGAAGTGAAGCACCACTTCACAGCAGAAGGCTCACAGAGTTTGCTGCACGTGGTGCAACATAAACTTTTGTGAAAAATGCATTATGTATCTGTTGGGATTGTTCCTACTATAAGGACTAGAGAGTGAGCTGCTACTTACTAATACTAAGCACTAGGCATCCTATTGAATGTCTAACGGAAGAAATTCACAATTTCAAACCAAGTAATCAAAATGTGGCTGAAAATAAAACTAAAATATTAAATGATTCATGGCATTTGCATGAACTGAAGAATTCTGCCAGCATACATAAAAGGTCCATTCCTGAAAATTACAATCCTTAATAAAAAATAAAGAAGTATCTAGAGATTATTTTATTCATGGTTTATCACAATAAATAACAAACTATCTAAAAATAAAAAGTTAATCTGTCCCCACAACTGGAAGTCTAATTAGTAACATTGAACTGACAAATGTGTTTGAAAGTTTGCGTGTGCTTTGGGGTTTTGCTGGGTTTGTGGTTTTGTTTTTTTTTTTTAAGAGTTTAGGGCAGCACAATAGTATCAGAGTTGTACATTTACATTCCAAACTAGTATTAAGAGGCTAGGGAAGAAATAATTAAACAGCCTCCAAATACTTACATTTGTTAAGCTTTTAAACTTGTGGCAAACTAACTAAAGCAGACTATATCCCCTCAGGGCTAAACTGCTGCAAACATTATTCAGAGAAATCTTCTATTTTCTTCACAAACAATTAAAAAATGAAAATGTGTTCTACATTGCATAAATTTGTTTTACTGGGTGTTTGGAGACAGTTACTCATCTTTATTTCAAATAAATAAATAAAAAATTACTCCTCAAGTTTCTGAATTGGCCTAAATACCTTGCCTGCATCAGATCATTTCTATCCATAGTAAGAGCATCACTAGTGTAATGAAAATTAGGTCAGGTTGACAAACTGATTATATCAGTTTCAAAGGCCAAATTTACAACTTTTTCCACTCTTGTAGAGAAGGTATTAAAAATAACTACAAACATCTAACTCTTTTCAGTAAGGCCCAACATGTCACTTCTTAAACTTTCCTCCAGTACTGTGAATTTGCTGGTTCAGCTATAAAACTAGTTCACAAAAAGAAAATAATTAATAAAATACTGTTATTATAAATTACAATTATGGACAAGTAATTGTCCTAGGTCCACTATTACTGTTACTAATTGTTTTGTAAGTGCCACAGGAAACAATGGACAAGAGCTTATTGACTGAAGAAACTCAAAACTGAAAGTCAACAGATCCTTTATGTGCAATTCTTTTCACAGAAAGATTTTTTTTTAACCTTTTGTACCATCTCCTATCGATTAAACTGGCTGTGAAATGTTTAATTCCTACAGAATAAGACTTAGAACTCATTCTGTGCAGGTATAAAAAAAATAATAAAATTGTGATTGATACTCAAAGCAAGGCCTGGTACATTTTATTGATTTATTTTTTTGCTTGAGACAGTAATGCAAAGCTCAACTGGCAACTCCTCAAGTTGGTTCCAAACTTTACTTGACAGCAACAAGAAGCAGGGAGCTAGAATCCAAAACTAATGCTTTTAAGAGGTCAGCATCCTGTTCTTCAATAGCATTGCATTCTGTTGATGTCTCCCAGATTTCACACCATAACTTTAAAATAAACTTAGATGGCTTTCCCAAGTACCTTCCCCTTTTCTGCAGTTAAACGACTGGCTTAAATGCTTTTGCTACTGCACACCAAACCACAAAACAAGACCTATTCTTTCTGTAGCCCCCTCCCTTCTGAATGTTGTCATTCTTTCATAACTCTAGACACACAGATGGGAACGTTTCACAATGGTCCACAACTCTCACCATGACAAAAGATGAGAGGGTACACTATGAATACAGGTATCATCACATAAAGTGCGTTTTGCAACAAAGTTACCTTTAAGGAAGGAAATATCAGAAATAACCAAGGCTTTCAAAAGACTTGTTAAAATTGTGTTCAGAAGGCTTAAATTAATGATCTAATAAAGGCCATACAAATTCAAAGAGAATGAAACACCATATGTCACCTATGTTCAAGGAGCGTCCAGAAGACACTGTAAGTCATACAGTTTAGTTTTAGGCAGTCCTGTAAAGAGCGGGGAGTTGCTTATGGATCATTTCCAATTTGACATATTCTGTGATTCTATGATACATGCTGTTAATACTTATTACCTTAATTATGAAGCATAAATTTAACCCATTTACTTTCCTTCTATAGGTGCCATTCACAAGAACTCAGTGCTACTGTCATACAAGCACAAAGCAAAAGAAGTCCAGTCCAGCTATCCAGCCAGCTGACTTTGAAGTTTTCCAGTGCTGACCTATTACTATCTCTACTCCTGTATACACTCTGCTGTATCAAAATGCTGCTCTAGCAGGTTTCCTACAACCCTCTTATCATTCTCTTCATTCCTGTTCCAGTGATCTCATTCCAATGAGAAGAGGTACATAGACCTGCCCCATAAAGTGTCACCTGAATGACATAGTTCCAGAGCAGAAATGGTGCAGAATCTCCTTATAAATAAAACCCCGACGTCTAGTGCTCTTCAAAACAGGTATTAACTTTATTACACTCAAACTGCATAAACTCTTAAAAAACAGCTTATTGGTTCATTTATGCATTGCTATGGAACACCGTTCTTCGAATGTTTGAGACACCTATAGGTGTTTACAAAAGACAGTTTCAGTTTGTAACTAACAGTTCAGATACATTTCTTCTTCCTAAACAAACATAGAAAAGTGTATTTTTTCCTAAACCTGCTTAACAGCAGCAAGTTCAGCTGTTTGCAGGCACCTAAACTAGATGAACAGAATCAGGCCCCAAATATTTCAAATCCATAGCATAAAATCTCTCACTCCACACATATTTCAGACCGTTGAGTAATCGTTGCAGGCCTTCCCTGCCATAACAAACAACAAAGTCCTTCCACCTTGACAAATGAACCAGGGATGACATAAGCCCCGGGAGGAAAGCACTGCTCTGTGACGCCCCACGTTTCTCGCTGCTTGCTTTCGTTCTATACCAGACCGGCACCTCAGGCTCTGAGCAACACTGGATTATCACTTTGGGAAGAAGCAAAGAAATTTCCTGTCATTTTATCCATAAAGCATAGCACAAGTCCAGTCATTTGCGAAAGCATATTAGGTTCTTGGCATAGATTTTTTTCAGACATATAATGACTATTTAATATACATAGAAGTATTATATCGTTCAAGTGCAAAGAATAAAAACTATTACCTTGCTACATTTGGTCATCTGACCTAAACTGGAGTGCAAGAAATGTTTAGTGGCTTTTAAAAGACTATTTCTCCTGCAAGAAGTACTGGTTTTCTCCATCCTGTTGCATTGCCTTTTTTAATTTTATGATGTAAATTTTATAAGCTTATTCCATCCGCTTTCTAAAGTTATGTCAAGCAAATAAAATTGCTTTTGAAAGTGAATACAGTTCTCACTATATTTGTAGAAAACCAGTCAAACAGGAAAAATTAACTGATGAGTATATAACCTGTTTGTTTAGCAGGGAGGGGATATGGATATATTTATGATACAATAGCCTTCTGAGAAAACCTTTCATCCATTTCAAAAACAGGATACTTACAGTGAAAAATGTAATTACATGCATGCCCAACAAATAAAGCTCTTTAACAAAACGGAGCAGAACAACACTGGACCACACAAAACAAGACTAAGCTGTATCTAAATTGACTTCAGACATCCAAAAGTTTTGCCAGTTAGTACACAATTTGTAATTCTTCCCTAAAAAAAAAAAAAAACCCTTGGACAATCTGACACGGCAACAAAGTTTCAGCAGACCAGCCTTTCAAGCCCAAGTTTCCAGCTGCATCTTTTGTTCCCTACACCCGCACTGCACGTTCCGGCAGTTCGGCGTTCGGAACCCCCGCGGTCCGCGAAGCCCGGGCAGCACCAGGGCATTGACGGGGGTTGAGCAACGCGATGTGAGTCAATGAGGCAAATTAACTAAAAACCAAAACCGCGAGTCGTGACAGATCCAACACGGCACGGTTAGCTACAACTTTCCGCCTAGCCCCTCCGCTACGCCAACACACACGCCGCCCCCGCCCCCAGCCAGCTTCGCGATTGCAACCAGTTCAGCTGCCCAGCGACTCGCGAACTTACTGCAGTGCGATGCGGGAGTAGGCGACGCTCGGCCCTGGGATGCGAGAGAGCCCGTCGCGCAGGGCAGCCGCGGGAACCGGCCATCCAGCCGGGCGACCGCCAGCGCCGGCGCCTCCGCCGGCAGCGCCCCCCGCCCCGCCGCCGGCTGCCGCAGCCCAGCGCGCCCGGCCCCGCGGGGCCACCGCCGCCCGCTCCCCGTTGCCCGGCGGGGCGCAGCGCGGAGCTTGGCAGCCACGCTGCTCCGGGAACGGGCAGCCACCGCCGGGCCGCGCGGTTTTAAGCGGCTGTGCGCCAGCGCATCTCCCACCCCCTTTCTGGCCGGGCGGCAGGGGGGAGGGGACAGGCGACACACACACACACACACGTATTCCCTCCCCTCCCCTCCCCCTCTCTTTCACACACACACGCCCGCACGCAACCCCTCCCGCCCCCCCGCGCAGCTGCGGTACCTGTTGTCCGGCGCCAGCATCCCCCGGGTGCCGCCCGGCCACTCCGCAGCCCCGCGCCCGCTCCGCGCTGGGCGGCGGTGCGCCAAGACCCCCTTCTCCTCCCAGCCCCGACGCCGAGAGGCGCTGCCCCCGCACCCGCGCAACACTTACCCAAAGTTTACCCGGTCTCCCCGCCGGCGCTCAGCCGCGCCGCGCTGCCGGCCGCCCTCCCGGCCGCTACGAGGCAGCGGGGCTGTGACAGCTGCCGCGCCCGCGCAGCCGCGGGGGACACGAAGGGGCTGTGCGCGGCCCGCCCTGCGCACCTGCGCGGCGCCCGCCCCCGCGTACCTGCCGCCCAGGCTGAGCGCGCTGCCGCGGGGGGCGGCTCCACGCAGGTGCGCGGGCGCTGCACTGCCGGGGCCAGCGGCACCAGGGGCTGGGGGTCGCCGCTCCCCCGCCACTCCGCGGTGGCCGCGGTCCCCCGGGGAGGCCGGCCCGGCCCCCGGCTCCCCGGCGGGCAGGAGCCGCCTCAGCAGCTGCCGGCCGTGCCCGGCGGGCCAGCCTCCATTTGTCCGTCCCTGCTGAGGGACCTTCACGAACCTTAGTGCTGGGGAGGCTGCCCTGTTCCCCCCGCTCTCCCCCCGCACGTGTTTGGGAGCCTCTCTGCAGGCAGCAACACAGAGCTGGGGCCCGCAAGCGTTTGTAGGTTGACTCGGAAAAGAAAAAAAGAGGAAACAGGGCAGCAACGGCATGAAAAACGATGTCTTTATGCCAGCGCCTCCCGCCCAGCAGGGCACGGAACGCGGGAGCCGATCAAACTTTCACCGACAGGTTCCCGGTGTGTTTCACCGCAATGTGTCTTGACAAATAATAATAATAATAAACAACAAAAAATTCCTCTGAAACGCTGGCATATTCTAAGCAGTACCAACACTGCCAAACTTCCATCGTCACCAAGTCTTGGATGCCATTCCCAGATTAGCCTCAGAACATCAGCTGGGAACCTGATGGCTGGGTTAATTACAATGACTATTAACTCATATCTAAATTCACTTTGTTGATATATGGCACTAAAAAGACTTCAGCTTTGAAGGGTGTTTCAGGCAATCTAGATGAAAATTAACATACTGCTAATTATCTTATTTAATAATAAAACCATAGAACTATGAAAATACAAAACATTTTACCAAGTTTTTTATTATTGTTTTATAACTGCAACCATTCTTCCTGTCTGAAATCTGCATTTAAAGGGTTTAATTTCCACATAGCACACAACTGCTAAAAATTTTTTGAATCCTCTTTGTTTTAGCAACCATGTCAAACGTTGCCAGCCCAATCTTGTTTCTAAAGATTTTTTGGTTTCTTTAAAGGAGAAATCCTTAATTCACCTAGAATACTGTAAATGGTGTTGTCAGGCTATATGGTACCTGCTATCTGTAAATTAGCTTCTACACAGCACAGTAAAAGACATTTAACTGCTTTGAATTAGCACATTTCCAAAACTCGTTAACACTCCAACTTTTTGTTTAACAAAATTTTGAATATTTAGATGAACGCCAAGTATACAAATAAAATGTATTTTTATGTTATATAATGCGATAAATTCATGTTTATGCCATGAGTGACAAATGCATTCACAAGTAAAATTTTGGTGCGATATAGGTTTGGTGATCCTTAATAATCTTGCTGTCTATTAAAAAAACATTTATCGCTCTTCAATATGCCCACAAAATCAAAAGAAGCAAAAAAATTTCTATAATTTTGAAAAAATGTGTTCTAGGAGGTGTAGTATCACACACATAAGCCTCCAAATTCAGTAGTCAATTCTAGTAGTCAACCTTATAGATATCTTCCCAAATAGCAGCTTCATAGTAGCCCATGACAAGGTCTTGGCTTTAGTGTCCCATGTTTATTATATTGCTTTCCCTTTAAAACACGGATTTCAAGAGATTCTTTTTCTCCCAGGGAAGGAGTTCAGTCCCAGTATATTTGAGCCTCAAGTTTCTAAATATGGATTCAAAACACTGAAGTACAGTGAGTAATTAATTAATTGTGATAAATCATTCAAATATAACACAAAAAAAAATTATAGGCCTTGCAATAAAATATTTGATCTAGTGGTCTGGGGGAGGGGGCCCTGGTTCTGAATGACCATATTACCTCAAAAATTGATTTCTAGCACTCTCAGTTACATAAGGTTGTAATAAAGTGAAAATTGCTGGGTAAAATTATGTTCACAATTACAAACGTTTTTTTTATGCTGTGCATGACTTCCATAAACTCACTTGAGCTGGGCCCTTACTATTCTCTTTTGCTGCATATTGAAACAGTGTCCAACTTCAGCTCCTGTTGAAATGGAATAGGTCCAGTAAATTCATGCGCAGTGTGGAATGACAGCTCCACTGACATTTGTAGCTTTAAAACACCAAAGTTAAACTTGGTTGTCTTGTGGCACAAGTATGAAGATTAACCCCTTCGTTAAACATTTGATTTGCTTCACAAAACCAGCAACCCTTCCATGCGCCAAAGCCAACTGTACAGCTAAGCTGTGAAAGGTCAATGGAAAAGGTGTCAAACTAAAAGGACACTAATTTTGTTTTTTTGTTTGGACTGGAAAATATTTAGGGAGATGTGCCTAGCTTTAGAAACATGGTTGTAGTATGTGCAGTTGTGAGAATAGGTCAGGGATGGGGGACAGATGAATTATGGCTAATGGCTAAGAGCTTCCTCAGTGTAGAGCTCAGCTGTTGGCAGTGTTTGGGAGTAGCACTCTTTTGTAAGCAGCTTTGTTTTGATTTCAATGCAAAGGTGCACCCTGTTCCAGGAGCAGGATGCTGCCCAAACTGTCTATGCTCCTGTCCTCTCCTCCTTTCATCAAGCTCCTACCATAAGCAGATTGAAATACGCAGAAAGTTTGTCTCTTAACAGCTCACTCCCTCACAGCAAAGAAGATAACAGATGTCTAGAATCCACAGCCAGAATTTTAAATATTAAATGTATTGTACTATGTCCTTAGAGCTGTGTTTGGATATTTAAATAAATATTATTGCTAAACACAATTTTAGGTTGGTCATTTAATAAGTCCTTTTTATGAATTTGGGGCCCTAAGCTTTTATATGATTTGTGAAAGAAAAAAGCACCAAACTCAAGAACCTTGACAACAAAACCAGTTCTCAATCTCTGGTATTTTTTATTAGCTATTGAGAAGTCGCAACAGTATCGGTCATCTACAGTTACTGTATATTAGTACTTGTGGGAGAACCAGGATTCAGGATTTAGTGGGCACATGACTGGACAAAGTCATACACACAAACTATAGAAAAACAGTCTAACTTCACGTGAATTAAGCTGACATAATAGTAAGCTATACATATAGAAAATCTGTTTCAGAATAAAGAGCTATCGGAAGCAAATATAGTTCACCAAATTTGTTAAAGAAAAAAATTCTCAAAATTTAATTCATCTAACTTAGGCCATCCTTACACTTTATGAAGATTTTGTGAAGGAAATGGAATATAGTGAAAAAACATCTTTCACACAGTAATTCTATACTTTGTGTATTTTCATCAGGAAATACCAATATACAGTAGGACTATACTGCTCTCTCCTAGAAATACCAATTCACAGGCAATCAGTAACATGGATCCAAAGAGGAATCAAACCATTTTTGTCAGAAATAAGATCTTTCATAGATCATGCTTACATCACTTTATGTTAATTATTGCAGTGATAAGGATATAGCGTAGAATAGTATGTATGGTACACTTGATACATAAAGTAACATAGTTATTGCAGTTCAAGAGGAAAAAAAAATCCCGTAAAATACCCAGAAGTATTTGCAGGTTTCCTTACCACTCACATTATTGATACTCAAGAGATATATATATATATCTACACAAATCTATGGTAGCTACAGGAAAATAATCAACAGAGCAAATATTTGTACTTGAGAAAATCAGGGACTGTTGGCAAACTGGAGAAAATTACATTAACCAGCTGAACTGTTGTTCGTGAGCTTGTTACCTGGTATATCAGATCTAACCAAATCTTTAGCTAGTCCTTCATAAATGCAATCAAGATATAAAACTATAAATATTTAAATTCACTTCCATTGGATTAACACTGACATAGAGGTATATGTGCTTGATTACCTAACTGCTACAGATCAATGAGTCTCACTTCTGCCCCTGGGAGAATCCTGGGGTGAGTCCTTTCGGAACACACTGTGGGGGCCATGAAGGAGAACAGGGTGTGTGGGAGCAAGAAACGTGAATTTACTAAGGGTAAATGTGGCCTGATCGATCTGACCATCCTCTGTGATGAACTGACTGAACACAGGATGAGAGGAGAACAGTGGCTGGTACTTGGCTTTTGCAAGGCTTTCTGCACTTTCTCCCACCACATTCTTCTGTCCAAATTGGGACATTGCAAATTGGATGGGTGGAAACCAGGTGGTTGGACGATTGGGCTCAGAGGGTAGTGGTTAAAGGGCTGGGCTCTATGTAGGTGCCAATAGCAAGTGGCATTACTTGGGCATCTATCCTTATATCTTTAAGGATAAAGGATCTGTCCTTACCTCTTTATCAGTGACCTGAGGACACAAAGGAGTACACATTCTTTAAGTCTGCAGGTAAGACACACAAACTAGGAGGACTAACTGACATGCTTAAGGGCAGGACTGCTGCGCAGATGGACCTAGACATGCCGGAGGAATGGGCTGACAGGAAATTTATGAAATTTGACAAGAACAAATGCAAAGTCCTGCACTAGGGAAGAAAAAAAACCCTGCAGTGATGGGACTGGGCTGGGCACTGCCTGGCTGGGGGGCAAGTCTGTTGAAAAAAGCCCTGTGGGTTTTGGCAGACAGCAAGCTGAGCATCAGCCTGCAGTGAGCCCTGGCAGCAAAGCAAGCCACCACCATCCTGGGCCGTGTGAACAGGAGCACAGCCAGTAGCTCAAGGGGTGTTATTATCCCCCCTGAATCAGTATTTCATAGATCATACCTTGAATATTCAATCGTAAGATAATTCTGGCTGAAAAGGCTCTCAGGACATCTCTAGTAAGGATCAAATGAGACCAGACCAAGGGGCTTTATTCATTTGGATTTTGAAACCCTCAAAGGACAGAGACGGCATAACCTCTGGGCAGCCATGCTGGACTCTCCTCCGAAGTTTTTCCTTATGTTCATTCTGAACCTCTCATTTCAACTCATGCCCATAACGCCTTTCCCACCATGCGTAACTCTGAAGAGCGTGTCTCTGACACCTTAATAGACTCCTCATGGGTATTGGCAGGCTACTGTTAGGTGTCCTCACAGCCTTCCCTTCGCCAGGCTGGACAAGCCTAGATGAGCCAGTGATATTATAGATTGTCGTATGAGTGTAACAATACTTGAATTACTAAAGGATTTTTCTGTACTCTGGTTTTATAATATTATCTCTAGCACACTGAGGGAAAGAATGACAAGCACAGAAGAAGCAAAGGCAAGTGCAGTATAGTAGAGTATCTTTCAGTAACTTTAAAACTACTTTTTTCTTTACAACTTGCTCTCATCTTTACCTTTCATCTACATATGCAGGTTTTTTCCCCTGTATTGTTCCTGATTTAAAGGTGGACGTCAGCCAAACTGTCTTAACTCAGTGGGAAGATTTTGAGATATCAGCAGGCATTGGGTTGACAAGCTAATAAAACCTACGTGAAAGGTACCACTGATTTCAACTGGGTACAGGAATGAGCCTAGTCATATAACCTATAAATAAGAAATGTTTGTTCAGTCTGAAAAGACACTATTTAGTTAAAGATTACCTAAGAAGCAGATGTCTGATAGCTCACTCATTCTGAAACGCTATAACATAAAGACTACTAAGCTCTGTACAAATTCTTTGATACTCAACTGGGGCAGGAGGTAAGGGGCAGAATGCATTTACTGTATATTTCTTGATGTAGTAGTATAACAGTAACAAGCATTTTTTTTCATTACATTTCACTGTATGTATGCAAGATATAAAAAAGAAGCATATGGCTTGCAGACATTAAAACCATATATATTTATATGAAATATCTCAAATATGGTTTTATATTTTAAAAGATGGTGTTAATACATTAATTACCATCTGTATGTTTACTGAACTGTCTCAACTGTGTGAAAAGATATGACATGTCCTTAAACATTTGTTGAATCTTAACACATATTGCAGAATCACTATTTAACATTCAACAACCAATGTAATTTGTTATAGAAAGGCTTTTTGGTTTATTTTAAACTTAGTCCAACAGCCACTAAAGTGTAATATGTTCTCTGATCAACGGTAATCATTAAAAATCCTTAGTGGACAAAATTATTAAATTTACATGATTTTAGTTCACCGAATGCATCTTGCAAGAGATCGCTCCTGTCACTGAAATACAAAATGACAGATTGAAAGATCTTGGATATGTTGTCTTTCTTCCTTCGTTTTGCAAATTTCTTCTACATTTTGCTTTGCTCATGTTGCTTATGTTTAACATCATGCGCAGGCTTCCTGCAGGTACATCAACGGAGGGGCAACAGTAGCGTGTCATGTCTCAAAAAATAACTACACAGAAATTTGTGAGAATCGTCTCCCTACACTATTTCTGGTGAAAAGAAGAAAACAGAACAGCACTGAGAACAGCTACTTTTTCCTTGATTTATGAGTTGGCAGAGGTAGCACAGAACATATATACCTACTACAGAGGCAGTATAGATCTTTCACAATTATTAAACATGTATTAGTATGAAGTGGTTTATGACAGAGAACAAAGGTGCAGTGCTTACAAAGATGAGGGAGGACCACAGTTGACTAAAGAACTAGGTAATCAATAATTAAGGGTGAAACAGCGAAAAGATTCATGGGGTGAATTTCATCTAGGAATTTCCAAGAAAATACTCTCAGTGTATGGTAATACTCTCAGAAAATGGTAATATTCTCATGGTTGGTGCAGCACAAGGTAAAAAGCAGAGAGTGAAAGAAATATAGAGAGAGCTAATGGTAATACAATCTTCCTTAGCATGAAAAAACACCTTATAAAAAGTGAGCATCAGAAAAAGAACAAGAATTGGAAGAACTTCTTTAAAGTACAGTTGAAATTAAAAACTACACATATGCCCATCACTCAGTATATTTGAGTATAACTTGTCACAAAAAAATCAAGTGAACTAAAAGAATTCAAAATTTGCATTTCTTAACTAATTAGTTCTAAGTAACTCGTTAGACCCACTTCATTTGCATTTTCATTAAGCATGTTCAGTATTCTTTTTGGAAAAACAATACAGAGAAGGAGATATACTATGTTAGTAAGCCAGACATGTATATAGAACTGCACTGACTTCAGAATACCTGACTGCACAGAACAATTAACAACACAACCACCATCAAGACTTAAGGGTTTGGGTGCTATTACACTACATATTGAAGAGCTAAGTATATTATTACTACTGAAAGTGAACAGACTTTAAAATCAAGATAGAGGGATCAAATTTGGAAAGCTGAAATAAATTAGAAATAGTTAAGAAGACCTATCAGTAAAAGGAAATTGATAGAAAATAGATAGTAGAGAAGAAAGACCTAATTACATGTAATTAGGAGAGTCCTAGCAGCCTTCCAGTACCTGAAGGGGGCCTACATGAAAGTTGGAGAGGGACTTTTTACAACAGTGCATAGTGATAGGACAAGGGGGAATGGTTTTAAACTAAAGGAAAGTAGATTTAGATTAGATATTAGGAAGAAATTCTTTATCGTGAGGGTGGTGAGACACTGGAACAGGTTGCCCAGAGAAGTTGTAGACGCCCCATCCCTGGAAGTGTTCAAGGCCAGGCTGGATGGGGCTTTGAGCAAACTGGTCCTGTGGAAGGTGTCCCTGCCCATGGCAGGGAGATGGGAACTAGATGATCTTTAAGGTCCCTTACAACCCAAACTGTTCTATGATTCTATCATTCTAATTACTTTAAAAGAAATATTTTCCAGAGGGCTGATGAAATGAAGACAAAGAAGAACATTTCTCCAAAGATGGTTTGTATCAGTGAAAATTAAGTATGAAAAGCAGGAAAATTGGGCTCAAAAATGAAAAAAAGAGAATTTTTTCCTTAAGTTAGTAACAAGGAAGCGGAAGCCATCAGCAGTCTTCAAAAAGAAACTTTAAGGGGATTCAAAGCAATTAAAGAAAGAAGATAAATCAATAGCAGCAAATAGTGGCTAGCTAGCACCTGCTCTATTTATAGCCCTTAAATCTCAGATTCTTATACAGGTTTTGATGGCATTTCTTTTTTTCTCCTTCTGAAGTTGTTTTTTGCTGACAGGTCAGGGATCTATTTAAATCAGTTGAACACCATATTTTATAATAAGGCAATACAGGATATTTTGCTATATCTAAAATAGATTAGATCCCTAATGAAGCACACATTTTTCTTTTATGTACCTTGTACTGCTGTCTTTGCCCACTTATTTATAAGAAGTATTTATATGTAATATATACATCAGTGTTACATTGCAGACACTTCAAGTAATTCAATTTGTATATACATTTTGTTAAAAATTAATAAATGATGATTAATATGTTTTCAACATGCAGTTGAAAGTATGTAACAAAAGCCATATTCCAATCACTTCTCAGAACATATTCTCATACAGATTCCAGGAAAAAAATTAGCAGTTTATCAACATATCTTTTGCCCTTGTGTTTTGTTTTACAGAACATGCTATTTAAAAGCTATGTTCTGTTCTACTTGCACTATCACAGCTACCAACATAGTTTATTCTAGATTTACACCGTATAAATAGGATGAAAATAAAGGAAGTGGGTTTTGAGAGCAGCAGAATCCTGTGAGTAAAGCACTCAGTGGTATTCTTAGATAGTTGTGTTTACTCCAGTTCTACTGTTGGTCCATTATTTGACTTTGACATCTAGGATCCATGCACATAAAAGCAGCACTGTGATTTAAGACCGCAGTTTTTAAAATCCTCCCTTAATACACTAAACCTCAAGTATTCAGTCAGAAAAAAAAAAAAAAAAATCCCTGGGTAACTAAAGTTCTACTTTTAAAGTTGTCCACAACTTCCTTATTTTTGTTAGTACTTAACAGATCAATGCCTAGGCCTCCAGTGGGACATCTTCTTTCATATCCCCTTCAGGAGACTAAATATAGGTGCTGCGATGGAGAGACGGGACGCAGCTTGATGCAAGCAAATGTCAATTTATTGTACAGAAGCATGAGTTTATATACTTTCAGAAGCCGCACGTTTTAAACAGATTGGTTCTTTAAGCTAAGCATTACATACTAGACAATCCCCGATTGGTGGTTAACTACCACCAATTAACAGCAAGGTGTTACCTTTCCTTGGCCATCCGTCCCCCACTCCCCTATGCTCTCTCAGCATGACTCATCATGTTAATTGTTGTGTCTGTTCACACTCCTTGTCCTCCCAGGGTTCGTGACCTACAAGCTCGAGCACATTCCCCTCAGCTAACTGATTGCCACGGTTGGTCCTAATTTCCAGCCCGCTCCTGCATCATTTGAGAAGAAAAACTAGGATGAAGTTTCCCATCTCCAACAGAGTGATACTTGGGATTGTTTAGATAAACTGTTTAGTGGCTGGGGCATTTCAGGATGGTTAAGAAGTTTAGTACAGACAATTATATATGTCTTAGTTGTTTTTTTTTTATTTGTTCTATTACTTATACCTTTTTTTTACAATGCTTATGAAAACTAATGACTTGTTCGGTTTCAAAGGTTCTTTTTGTGCAACAGGAAGGGGGAGATGCAGGAGCGGGCTGGAAATTAGGACCACGCGTGGCAATCAGTTAACTGAGGGGAATGTGCTCGAGCTTGTAGGTCACGAACCCTGGGAGGACAAGGAGTGTGAACAGACACAACAATTAACATGATGAGTCATGCTGAGAGAGCATAGGGGAGTGGGGGACGGATGGCGCCAAGGGTGGCGCTGAGGAAAGGTAACACCTTGCTGTTAATTGGTGGTAGTTAACCACCAATCGGGGATTGCCTAGGATGTAATGCTTAGCTTAAAGAACCAATCTGTTTAAAATGCGCAGCTTCTGAAAGTATATAAACTCATGCTTCTGTACAATAAATTGACATTCGCTTGCACCAAGCTGCGTCCTGTCTCTCCATCACAGCATATAGGAGCCACATTTCAGTTGTTCCCACAGTAAACGCACAATCAAGGTCTGTACAAGCCCCAGGGGAACTGATTGCATTCACTCAGAAATATAGCCAGAGGGCAAAGAGGTAATGTTCTGAATGGCTCAGGTTGCAAGGGACCTCTGGATGTCATCTGGTCCAAACCTCCTTGGCTCAAACACCATCACCAAGAGCAGGTTGTCTGGAGGTTGAAGGTATGAGGGTCTCAGTTTAGACTTTTCTTCCTGAAGGGCCACAAACTTGCAATTCTTGCCTCACAGGGAAGATAACTATTCCCCTTCACTACCTGTGAACGCTAACCAACACAGAAAAGATGAACTCGACCAAAACCCCATGAATGGTACCTGATGGCACTCCTCCAGAAAGGCCAAGAACTGGCTTCTATTTTCTGTTTCTTCTGGAATCCAGGACGCTTTTCCACCTAGGGTATCTATAAAGCCATGTTTTGAACTGAATTGTGATACAATAAAATTTCTGTTCTTTAACTCAAAAGAAATGACAGAGACAGATCCCATTAAGACCAGACTAAATATTAGAATTCTGGTCTAGGGGCAGTGGAGGCCTTGAACCCCTTCAGGAAAGGTTTTAAACACGTTCTTCTAATTCCTATGTTGTCACTTTCTCATTCTCCTGACAAGTTTCAGAAAGAAATGATGACACTTTTGAAGATGATGTGAATACCTGTTGGATATGCTCTGAAAGGTCTGTCAGATAAAGCTGTTTTAAGGACTATGTTATAAATCTGCTTTTGTCTCCAGTTCAATTTTTATATGAACTTCCGTGATGTCTCAACAATGAAGACAAGCACCATTGTGAATATGTGAGTATGGGCAACTCTACATTTCTAAGAAGTTTTAAAGAACAAGAGACATGTTGAATTTAGCATTAAGTAGCAAGATGCAAGAACAACATATTTGGAATCAAATTCTAAATGTTTGCCTACATAATCAAAGCGATCATTTAGACTCTCTTTAGAGCAAATTTTTTATCTCCTTATATATGTTTTATTTCTTTAGCCTGAAATTATTTGGAGCAATGAGTTTCTCTGATATTAATAATTATACAGTAGCCAGCACAAAGGAGTATCAAATTTGGTTTGATCTCTAATATAAACTGAGTCCAGCAGACTGTGTATATTCATCCAGCTTATATAAATTCCAACCTTATAGCTATATGCCAAAGGAAATGTTTGGTTCTAAAAGCTAAATTAAACGAAAATCAGGTAACTAAACAATAAATACAATACACGCATTTGCTAAAGCCTGAATGTGAATCTTAATTACACTTTTTAAGCTAATTATTGTATACTCAGATTTTGAGTATGCCAAGTAATTTAATGCTTCCTCCATTTTCTGTAATTACTTTACCAGTTTTTATTATATTTTAGTTTTAACATCTTTCCTATGCTGAGTCTGTTTCAATGTATAACAAACACTTTGATGAGCCCTTATTTTCACCAGTGTCTCTGGCTTGAATGGAATTACTGCTGCCTGTCTGCTAATATGAATAAACATGCACAGCCCATCTCAGAATAAAAATCCAGTCCTGATGCTGAAATTTTTGCTTATTTCTATCAGTTATATATTCAGGCTTATTATCTGGAAACTAATTCCTTGATATTGTACATTTGCATATGTATGAACAGTCATCCACCTGCATACAGTTACTCTTGGTGCAGTTTCAGCACTTATGAGTAGGAATTTCAGACCTTATCCATCACTTTTACTCTTTATGGATTGGTTCTTGATCTTTCTGTAGGAGGCTTCACCTGACACAGATACAGAGGAAAGCAGGCCTGGTGGAAAGGAAAAGGAAGTATCATCCTTCTTGACAATTACAAACAGTGCTGCAGCCAGCAGAGCTGCTATGATATATGTGGCTCTGGGGCAAGATACAGACAGGGTCTTCTCCAACTCCTCACCTGAATCACCTTCAGAAAATGTAAATGTGGCTTGCAATTGCCAAAGTCCAACTTCCTTCTTCTGTTTTGTTTTTTCAGTTCTGTGATGGCCATCCTAAAGGTACAACACATTTTTTTTTTTAGACACAAGTGTAAACTCCGGTCTTTTTCAAATGGTAATGTGCTTTTAAAAATAACTTTCAGCTTGCTTTTAACAAAGGTGACAGAATATTTAATGAAAAATTCATTATTCACAAAGCTGATTTTAATGTTAGAAAGACTAAGACATATAACAGCATCTTATTAACTAATCCCCATTTGATTTAGTGGAAATGCTGAACTTAAAATAACTGAAGTATTGTTACAAATACATGCATGCTCCTTTGTACCATTGTCTGTGATGAAACTGAAGCAGTTGTTGATTTATATTTGTATATATCTTTCTGTTATGGTCCCTCCTCAGAACTCGAGTTTTTCAGATGTAATGTAGTAATGAACTTTGTCTACAAGAAAGGTAACATTGGCTTTAATACTCTTGGCCACTCTACAGTGTCCTTCCTGTTCTACCTACTAGAAACCACTGGCAGTGATGAAAAAAGTCAGATGGGGACCTCATTAGGGACTTCATCCTATGGGAAGTGCAGAATGCAGAGAAAAGCCAAAGGAGGAAGATCAAGTGCAAAAAGCACTTTTTTGGGTGGGCCTGCAGTAGGGGGCTTGCTGTGCATCCTGTATCTTGCCTGTGATGCAAGGTGAACACAGCAAGGGTGATCTAGAGTCTAATGAACTTAAATGTTGATGTGAACAGAGGTGGTCCGTACAGAGAACCCCTAGTAGGATGGTCCTCAGGAATGGATCAGCAGGCAATATAGATGCAGCTATGACTCTCATCTGCTTGCTACTGAGTTATTGTAAGTTATCAGAATCATAATATATTGCAGTCTAAACATTCATACACAAAACAGAATTCAGCAGTGATACAAGTAGCAAGTATATAAATCAGAAAGCAGGAATAACAAAGAATGTACTGTAGTTAGGTACAGAGATAAATGAAGTAAGACACCTGGGAAAACCAGGAAGTAGGTTATGATTGTCTTGATATATTATAATTTTAAAGAATATTCAAGAGCACTCCTGAAAGGTCAGTACTTTTGTATAGCATTAAGTGGTCCAGTGTGTTATACACTGCCGAAAGGAATGAGTGGATAACTGAAGCTGCAAGGCTTCTCTGAAATAAAATACCAATTAGAAGAATGTGTTCCTCATGCATAGAACTCTTCAAAAGCCATATGATCTAATAACATCATGATGAGGGAGGGTTTTGGTTTAGCTTGTCTTTAGCCAGGTTCAGGTTTCTTAAAAAAAAAAATAAAAAAAAAATTATGTGTTCCTACTCCCTGTTGCATCTATCTTTCAATAATGTTTAATAAATACAGTGGTCAGTTTTAACTAAATTTGACAGATAGCTAAGAAGAACAGAAGAGCAGATATCTCAGGGGTGATCAATTCTTATTAATTTTATGAAAGGCAATGACCAAGCAGGTAAGAGACACTCAGTTTAGCATATTGACTGGGAGAAAGGTTTTGGCATGAGTGAAACAGTTGTCCATTCTGTTCAGTCTGTCAGATGACCCATGTGCACACAGTGGGAAGCAGGGAAAATCTGGGTTATTTCCATATAAGAATAAGGTTACCAATTTACACAGACCCAGTGCAAGTCTGTTTGAGACTGGATGTACTGGAGAGGTAATGCCTGGCATGAACATTTGGAAACAGAGAGAACAGTTTGTGAGACTGATGCTGTACAAGCACTCTGACTCTGTAAAGATTCAGGGAGACATTGTAGAGTTACAGTGCAGCACCTCCAGGCATTCACGGATCTTTGCAGCTTTTTCAAGATACCACTAAGGACCTGTGGTAAAGCTGGCCATGCAATGACATTTCTATTTCCATGTGAAATAGAAATGTTGCAGTAAACCAATTTTAGTGTGCAAAGACAACCATTAATTGCTCAAAGCTACTTCTTAAATAACAGCTACTTTCTCGGCCTCAGGGACCAATCTATTCCTGCAATTGCCAAATTTGCAATTTTCATCAGAAGGTAAGAGCTGCTGCTCCCCTTCTTGAAGAAAATGTGCCCCGTATTTAGGAGAAATGCTGAGCTTTAATTTGACTTAAAACCACAGTAAATAAAAAGACCTCAATTATAGCTTTCAAAGCCCTCACTTTACATTATTTTAAAGTTTTTAATTAGATGTCACAAATGTAATCAATTAGAAGTTATTAAATTACACCATTCATGATACATTGGGAGGAATTAATCCATTTTGCTGAATACTATTAAGAAGGTTGGTGGGTTTTATTTTTTTGTCATTAGAGGCTACAGAAGGGATCCTAGATATATGAAAATGGAGAGATCTTTGTTAACTAGTATTATAAAAATGTAATTTAATCTCATGTTTAGAAAAAAAAAATCCAATGAACTATGTGCAAAGAGTAATGAAAAATGACCTTAAATAAAGAGGTCAGAGGAAAAGCTGAGGGATGCAACCAGATGAAATGACTTACATTAACTTTGCATATTTTTAAGAAACTAAATAATGACAAAGAGGAAATAGAATAACATCCTAAAAACACCAGAGAAATGGAAAGTTTGTTTAATGAGCTATAAATTGAGGAGAATTTTGAAATAGATATAAAAAAGGAAGAGAAGAACACAAAGAAACTCCTCAAGTTAAAATGTTCTATCCGTCTACAGTCTTTTTTCTTAACGATCAGGTCTCAGCTAAAAAAGCATGTAACAGTGGGTTTGGTATATACTTTGTTGTATGTATCTATAAGGCCTATAAGGATGTTATGCAAATTTAGTAATATTTAATATTAGATACTAGTGCAGAAAAACAACTGAAAAAATGATACACAGTCTTTAGGAAGCAAGCAGTGAGATGTTATTTATCCTGAGAAGCTGTAAACTATAGTAATGGGCCAAAATCATAGATCTTGCATCTGCACACAAATTATGCATCTGAATGAGAAGTGTTGAATATTAAGAAAAATAACTTTAAAAGAACCTTTTTATTCAAAGGCATTCAGAATAATTGTCAAAGCTATGGAACAGTAGCAGTAAGTGATGCTACAGTTAGAAGCATTCCAATTTTCTCAGCTGAACTGATATAATAGATTAAAACCTCAAAAAATGTGCTTAATTCACAAAGGAGAACTAAATCATTAGCACTGACTGTCAAATCACTTGCAAGGAAGCTTCACTTTGGTTTGCCGATGCCCTAGTCCTGCATTGCTTTCTAATGGCACAATGAGCTGTCAATTGAGATTAAGTTCTTTGAAAGGGACTTTTCATTGAATTAAGCTTCTTAATAAAAGTAATTACTTTTCTAATTCCCCACTGGGCCATTAGAATATAATCCAATACCAACTGCAGAAAAAGTAGAGTCTGAATCACTTCAATTGATACTTGGACTGGGCCCATAACATCAGAACCAAAGCTATGGCCTTGACAAAATAATATATAAGCAAGAATGGGACTGGATATATTGCAGAAAAGAAGAAGAACCAATAATTTAATAACTGTAATGCAGAAAGAAAAGGATTTCATTGTTTAATTGTAATTGAGTTCCCCTTAAATGGATATATTTTCAAAAGCAAATAAAAAGAAGGAAAAGGAAGAGCAGAAGTTTTTCCTTGCAATAGTTAGATCAGAGCTCCCTGCATTTATAGCAGATTTTATAGATCTATCTCCATGTGCAAATTTGATGCCGCGTAATGACAGCTGAAAGGTTTGTTTGTTGAGGGTTTTTTTGTTTGGTTGGGGTTTTTTTTGGGTTTTTTTTGAGCTAGCAGTGTCGGGCTGTACAGCAAATAATCAAGTGATTTCTATTGAGAAAATGTATCCTGGGAAAAGCACACTGGACAGGCACCAAATATTTTTTTCTGTTTCCTAGACACTCTAAATTGACCAAAAGGGTGTAGATACTCAGTTCTTCTGGAACAATCAGCTGCTGCATTAAAAATAAGAAAGAGGTGGGTTGCAAAACAAATGGAAGCTTTCAAGGTGTTTTTTATTAAACTAGTTATTCATTTTTAGAAGAATCACAAAGATTTTGTGATCTAAAACCCAGGATATTACAGTATGAATCATAAGATCTTTTCAATACCTGGTCCTGAAGCTGACTTGTAGGATAACTCTGAGGTTCCTGTTTCTGTTATGTGAGTTCTGCTTTTCCACTCATTTGTCTTGTCTAAATGTGAATTATGTAGAACTGTTTCTGTATAGCACCTAGCATACATGTAGTACAATTCACCATAGGCTTATGAAATTCTGATGAGACAGCTGAGACACATCTTGGCAACAGCAGCTAAATAACTAAAAATCAGCCTTTTGGAAGTGTATACCTCCACATAAGTCAGAGTGGTAGTCTCTAAGTTCTTTCTGGCTTTCTCTTTACAAAAACAGAAGCACTGAAAATGGTGAATATGAAACCACACACTTCATTAACTTCCCATCTAAACCCATTAACTAAATTTCCACTGGATTATACCACAGAATCATTACAGAGTCAATTGGAAAAGCTACTCTAAAATACAGTAAGATTTTTGTCTATGTAGGAGTTTTTTTCACTTTGCTTCATAACAGGCCACCTTTAATATTTACATTTTGCCTTAATTCTTATCATAAAAAATGATACCTTTTTCAGTATAGCTTATAAGTAATGAGTAGTTTTTCTGCATCAGGGCAATCATCACATAGAAATGAAGATAGAGAAAAAGTGAAGCATGGTTAGAGTAAAAGCCCTCTTCTTCCTTGGATAGTATATAGAATGCTCTTTTTAGTTGTCACCAAGTTTTCGCTGTAAGCAATGCAGAAGAATACTAAGCACACAGAAGAATACTAAGTACATAGGTTTAACTAAAGACTTCTTATGCAGGATTTGACATGGACTGACTGCTAGGCTGCTCTGAATTCAAGAAATAAAATTACTTTGGACATTACTTTGAACATAAAGTATCAAGTATTGTATACTAGATGATTACACCACAGGACATTTCATAATCTGCTTCACTGCTGCCTCATTATCTCTTGATGGTTATGCCAAAATAATTTGTGTCTTTCAAAATGAATCCTCAGCCTTGAAAAACAAATGAAAGCCTGGTTCTTTTTTTCCTGAATTAACAATAAAAAATAGTTTGTAGCTATCAGAAATAATATCTACTTTAATTAAAATTCAAACATTGATTTTAAATGTGTGCGTCTATAATAAAATTGTTATGCCAACAGATTCATACATCAGAAGTGCTACACACAATAGGAACAGAAAATGCAAGTACCTGTGAGATACAGATTTAAAGTTCCCTACTTCACTACATGTAGAGCCTAATCTTAAAGAAATAGTTCCTGCATTGCTAGTAGTTAACATCTTTCTGGGTACTGGTCAGTATATCTTTTTTTATTTTTAATTTGTGTCTAAACAGGGAGATTCTTATTGAAGTATTCTTCTAGTATTTTTATGCATATCTTGTGTGGGTTTCATTCTGCTTCTCTATACTTCCACTAGACCTCTGCTGACAATAAATATTATGTATTTTATGTATATATAAAGGCACTCAAGCTGACGTAGTTTGTAAAGTAACATTACTTAGAGGCATTAAGATAGTTGCATGCTGTTCAAGAACTACCCTCAATTCAAAATTTTATGAATTACATACCTATTTACCCCTAAACATCTGAGCAGATGTTCTCCTTTTTTAAAGTATACATTTTTATCCAAAAATAGAAATAAAATACAAACCATTGCCATTGCACACCAAGATTAAATGAAAGCTCATGAATACACAATAACATTAAAGTTATTCAGTCAATAATTTA
This sequence comes from Falco cherrug, assembly GCF_023634085.1. Lineage (NCBI taxonomy): Eukaryota > Metazoa > Chordata > Aves > Falconiformes > Falconidae > Falco > Falco cherrug. The sequence continues at coordinate 81,902,728 of NC_073700.1, forward strand.
TAGCCATATAGAATTAATACAAGACTGAACTTGTGGAAAAAAAAATCAGGAACAAAAGCAGAACTAAAACAATTAATGAATTTCATAAGAAACCTACCTCCAGATATATATGCTTTTCTTTAAAGATCATTTAAAAAGTGAAAATGTATCCTCAGCCCACTGGACTGGAATTTAGTAGAAAATATTGTATTTTTTCTAATATTGATTTATCTAAAATTCTTGTATATTTAGAGTAAATTCTGGATCTGGCACTGAAGCTGGAAAAAAAACACAGTATCGTATCAAGCGGGTTTAGAAGCCCACAACAAGCCTATAACATAAACCTTAAGGATTCTTTAAGTGAGATTTAGCTCACAGTTTAAGATTACTGGTTTTCCATTACAGAATCTAGAGATGCTCAGCAGCCCCAATGCAGCTGTCCACTTTGGAGCGAGCTAGATGTCTGTCCAGGCTGTATCAACCAGATCCTTCTCAGCTATAAGGAGTGTGTATTTTTTGCACGTAGGCACCGATATATGGACATGTAAATTCCAGTGTCCCAATCTTTAAGCTGAATTTTGCTGTTGTCTGTCACTAAGCATTTCTTTAAAATTGTGTTTAAAATTGAGGAAAGTAAAGGAGTTATTTTCTTCTTGTTTTACAGGATTATTTGACTTGCTTTTTTAAACAATACTCAAAGTGTACTTAATTAAAATGCAGTATGCAGCCTTGACCTTCCTGTAATTAACTTTTTTCTGCAGATCAGTAGCAGCTCCTTTTATAATCAATGGCGTTGTTCTGCCTCTGTGGTATTATTAATACTGCAGAACTGCTAGTTTAAAAGGTACATTTGCCAGTCCAGCTTTTATGAACAACATGCATTTTTGCAGATGCTGTGGCTACATCTGCAATTCTCTGCCCTGAGAGATCTCAGTAAGATCCTGAAGCTTAGGATTCACACAGACTTAGTGTTTTATATTCACATTTTTCTTACAGGCAGGCGGTTTGGTTTGACTTCAGTGCACCAGCTGAGGCCAAGCACCTTTGGGACAGTCAACAAGGCCCTTGCAGGATCATCTCAGGTCACCTCTGCCCTTGGGTGAACCTCAAGAGCAGCAGGCATAGATGAAGTGTCACAGTTAGATGTGACAAGTTTGAATTTTGTGTTGCATGGTCTGAACCATGAGACTTTCATAAGGCCAGGAGAAATGCCCACTCTGTTGTCTCAGAGGTGCTGCAAAGAATTTTCCAGAAATACCCCTATTTTAGGTTGGCAGAAAATTTACCCTTATACTCCATAGTAGCACAGAGAGAACAGCATGCATCCACCTGGAGCTGCATCAGTTAGGGAATGAGTTTTTTGTTTGTTTGTTTGAAATACTTAAAAAAAATATCTAATTAATTGTAATACTTATTGCATTTTAGAAAAAGCAAAGAAAAAGAATATACATTACCATAACAATGTAAACCATGTTGCTAAAAATAAACTATGATGCATATGATGCAGACAGTTATCAGTTCTGTTGTTTTATCAAGGACCTGATTTACCCGTACGTTCTGATTTAACAATGGCCATTTGTACAAGAGCACTCAGCAGAAGAATACTACCACGGGCTGTTGTTTATTGCAAACGCGCTTGTCACCTGTGGCTCTGCGTATCTTCCATTCATTTATAACTGTGGAACATTAGGAGGAGAACAGAACAGTTTAACTACCTGACACATTTGAGCTGGGCAGTGCATGGTGCCAAAAACCATCCTTGCTTCTGGAATCAGTTTCCTTAATCTGCAAATTAAAATATTTGAAATACATTTACATATGAAGTACAACACTAAATAACAGTTACAGCACTTAGCACTTGTGCCCTTGTTAAAAAAATCAGTTACTTTTACCAATAATGTAGTTCCATTGAAATCAAGGTGTTTTCATCACTGAATCAGTGTGTTTTCAAGTTCTTTTTCTTTTTATTAAGTCTGCATTTTGGGGGGCTGTTCTAAGCCAAAAAAAAAAAAAATAAAATCAGCCTTAAATGGTAATAACTTAGATTGTTGAAATTAGTACTCTAGGCTGGTCATAAAACAGGTGGAACTGTATAAACTACAGGAAACTGAACCACTGTGAAGTTACAGTAAACTAAACCAGTTGGTATGTGGTGGAAGAGTACAGAAGTGAAAGCAGTATGCAGTAGAGAAGACAGAGATAACATTTTCTCTAATCCTAGTTTTCCTTGCCCCACAGATCCCTTGATATTCCTGCTAAACTCAGTCTTTGAAAATAAGGCTTATTTGCAAAATTTAGTAGAAACATTATTCATATATGCTTACTGTTATGTCTAATCACCATAGAACAATCCTAACCCATAACGTACACCCACTGGCACACATTTTATGTTATTCTACCACCAACACTTTTGTAGTTTACATAGCTAAAAACAGCTTTGTCTGCATCTTGGATAATATGTACTACCTCAGATCAGCAGTTTTCCATTCAAGCTTTAATCAAAACAATACACTGAGCATTCACATGGGGCATTAGATAAGCCTTTTGCTGGAAGCTGACTCAGAATCTCCCTATTCATTCAAATGTTTCTGGAAAATTCATTTTAACTAAATGCACACATTTTTGCTACTCAGTAAAAAAGTTTCTTCTATGAAGGTGAACGTGCTGCAAGAGTGCAAGTCTTTGTTTAACTTGCTAACTGAAGCAGAAAAGGCACAGAAAGATCAAAAGGAATTTACATTTCTGTAATGATAAGTCTATTTTACTGATGTTTTCAAAATATATTTCCTAACGATCGCATACACTTTGTTCCTTTTCACTTTATACTTCTTCAGTCATCAATAGATTTTCAAATGTACCCAGCTGAATGGAAGACTAAGAACACAAAAGATTTTGTTAAAGAAGAAACTAATAACGATTTATAAGGATGTTCTGTGGGTCTTGATCATTTTATTTGTTATAGTAAATATTTAACAGATTTGATTACTCTGTTAAATGTTTAAGGATATCAGTGGAATGGGTAATTACTGAACTTCTTTCTATATACAACATGAAAAATAACTGACATCAAAAATATATACTGTTGGTACCAGCACTAACTTTATAATAGTACCATATAGAGCAGCTTTAGGGTTACGTTATTGATCTGTACATAAGAAGTAGAGCTTGACAATAAAAAGGAAAGGGGCAAGAGCAAAAATCTTACATTTTGACTAAAACTAGCCATATCCTTTGGAACTGAGAAAATCCAGACTTGTGCATATAAAAAATTTTTATTAGAAAATGATTTCATGTTTTTCATAGCAAAACCAGCAAATTACATTCATCGTGCCAGGGTAAAGCTGTGACCCTGCAGCTAAACTTCTGACTATGGCTATTGAAATGGCCAATAATAAATACTATTTTCTGCAGGAAAAAGATCAAACTATATGTAATAAAAAGAGTGAAAACTGATGCTTCATGTAGCATGGAATGGCATTTTTTTTCTCTGTCTTCTTCTCCCAGTACTTTGAACAAAGAGACATATTTGTTTAGAGAATAGAAGAGAATACAGTTGGTCATTATGGGTTCTGGACATGAATTAGAGCAACTATAAATAATCATTGCTATATACTTTTATTGTTTGCAGAGTTTTTTATTATTTTTTTTAAGACAGGAAAAGCTTTACTATAGTGAAATAGTATCACTTTATACCCCATTACAACTGGTTTTATTCACATCTGTAAATTTAAGGATCGACCACTTGGAAGACAACAGCATCTTAGACATGAGCATGAAATGTTTTCTTCCAAAGTACTTAAAATAACAAAGTTATATCAATATATTTTGGAACAACAAAACCAAAATCAAACCTTGGATTGCAGAAAGGACAGTCTGAACCTCAGGACAATAATTATATCAAACACCATGTTGGAGAACATCTAAGGTGTAAAAAGTCCTACTTCAGGAAATAGATTACAAAAGGATGTAGTACTCAAGCCAGCTATGCTGTGAATGCACAGGTTCAACCTCCTCACTGACTTCAGCACACATTCAGCCCTGTCACAGATACGTACAGACACATATAGTGTGACTTAGTACAAATTCCATATGGTGAAGTAGGTGGCAGGATAAATTTGAGCAGAAGCATGCATGATGAGAAAGGGATTTATTTTTAACTTAGCCTTTGCATAATAGTTTTAAACACTTTCTGCTATATTGTTCTTTCAGCATATATTTTTTTCTATTTTCGTATGGGTATATAGGAACTGTTTCTTAATATTTTTTAATTAAGTTAATATACTTAATAAGTTGATGACAAATTTAAAATGAAAAATAACAGATTTTCAACACTTTGCTAAGTAGACTGCAACACACACAATGAAGAAGTCAGGATTTTACTTTTGTTCCTTAATCAAAACAAGTTCCTATGGAAATTTAGTTTGAACAAGATTTGTAGGACCTGATCTTCAGAGAATAAATGAGCCTCAGGATAATGAAAGGACAGTGTCTGTTCAAGATTTGCCTTATATCCTTTCCTTTATTCCTTATCTTCCTCCCACACCCCCTCTCACCTTGCCTGTTGATATCCTTCACCTAGGAATCAACTCCCCTACATTTCACCTGGAAGAACAGCGCTGGCAAACTAGAACAGTGCCTGCCCAGTCTGTTTGAGTGTCTATAGATGCATAACACAATAAAGTCACAACTCAAAAACCCTGCAATACATAATTGACAACCCCCTCATTTCTGGATTAAGTAGATAATGTATTCAAAACCCAGTTACTAATATTTCACGTGCATAAAGCAGCAGGGGCCTTGATTAGCTCCTCTGTCTTTTCAGTCTTGATTCCTTGTTGCTGTAAAGATCTCTCCTTGGTGTAACCCACTTAAGCTCAGCATAACCCATTTAAGGACAGACCTTTTAGATGTTAAAAGCCTTCTGGGACTGTAGTTTGCAGCTTCAAAAGGAAAACAAAATTGGCAGTGTAAAATAAGAAACGAACACTTAGAATATAGACTCATCTGTAAATAGGATTTTTGATGGTTCTATCTGATTTCTGTTTGGAGGAGAAGCACTACAATACTGGCAACAATACCACTTGCCCATACATAAACATTGGCTTCAGCATCTATGTTTCATTTTTTATGGCCCAGAACTAATATGACTATGACAGCTGCTACTTACAAAACATAGATTCATCACATGCCTGATAAAAATAACATACTTATTAATGTTTTATTGTGATAGATTTAATATCATTGTTAATTTCAAATGAAAATGCAGTGCTGAGATGATGATGAAAGGCTGAAAGAAAGTGTTCCCCAAAAGGAAAATCCAAGAGTTTTCAATTTCCCACTATAGACAGGCAGCACTAAGGCTGCGTGCTCAAAGCTTGTAAAACAAGAGCTCATGGCAATCACAGCAAACGACTCCAGAGGTGTCAGAAGATGGTCTCTGCATGGCTCAGTTTTGGCATGTGAACATGAGTGAAGGGCCGTGGAAGAGATTTGGTGTATTCTCAAGTGAAGTGACAAGTGGTTTTTGCACCAGTCAAGTCATCTTCAGTTGTGAATAGCTGGGATGCACAAATTACCGCAAATAAATTCAGAAATGTGCTGAGAACCTTACTTATACTTCTATATAAACACGGAATCTGTGTACTTTCATACTTTGCATGAATATAATCAAATACTATCCTGGAAATGACCTGTACAAATGAGAATCAGAAACTGTTTTTGATAGACTTCTTAAGCAAGGTTTCACTAACACAGCCTTACTGTAATAAAATTTTAGATTAAGGTCTTGCCACTAAAGATTTGCTTTCCCTTGCTTTCCCAGCTGATGTTACCATATCCAAGAAAGCTTTTAAAATATGAACAGGGAATATATAGCCACAGAAAAGTTCAAATGACCTGTTAAGGTGAATCTTTAGACCCCAGAGAAAGATAGAGAAAGAAAAATAATGAAAAACACATCCCTGCAGATTCCTTGAAGAATTTTGCTACCATGGAATAAGGGTAAGAGTGTCATATTTGCATTTCCCTTATGGTAGCTTACATGACATTGTTCTGCACAACACTTTTGTGGACTCAATTTTGAGACTTAGAATGTCTTCAGAACTTGAATCCATGGAAATTAATGGCAAAACACTATCTTTAGTGAAGGCAGCTTCATCCGCAGAAGTACAATTTTTGTAACTTTAAATTATTTATTGAACAAAAATTAGATTGTGTGTATGCACTACTGCTTAAGAGAATTTTGGTAGATATCATTTCACATCATTCAATGAAGTATACTTTTTGAGAATGTTTATCAAGAAAATTTCTCCTACCATTTTCTTTGAATGTTTTCTTCTTAAGCCTGAAGTATAGTATCTAATGTTTAAGAAAATGCAGTTCCTGTATAAGTTCATGAGCTCTTAACTCCGCCTGAGATTTCAAGTATTTTTTTTTCCCACTCCCTGCTCTACTTTCTACAGACTGTAAAGTTTTCTAACTCATTGCAAGTTGTTTTAATCAGGATCTGTCATTTAGTGGCTGAAGATAAGAGCTCTTAAATTAAATTGTATTTGCTGCTCTCTGAATGATGAAAACAAAATATAATTTGCGAATGCATTTGTTAATACATACAAAACTATTTAATTTTGTTCCCACTAGATTTCATGCCGTTTTTTCTACCTCCTTGAACATGAACAGATTTACATCATTTTTTAGGGTAAATCTCCCCCTATGTTTTAAAGCATGCTGTGGAGCCATACTCTGTGGCTCTGCTGAGGCAGTGGCAGGAATGCTTCAAATAATCCACAGTCAAATAAAACTAAAGAAAAACAATATATAAATAAAATTACATAAAATAATGCATCTTAGCAACCTGAAGCCCTATATTTGTACCTCAACCACTGGCATACTCACCACTTGTGGGCACATCATTAATTTTAATTTTCCTAAAAGAGAATAGAAGACTTAACAGTTTCTTAAAATTATGAAAGAACAATATGAACCATCTCAAAAATCCTAAAATTAGGAAGTGTGGTAGTATAAACGCTTGTCAAAAATTCAAGAAGGAATTTTACAAAGAGTGGAAACTAATTCATGCAACTAAAAGTAAGAACACAGGAATACTCCAGGCATGTGGGAAAAATTTTTAAGACAAAAAAGCAGGGAGAGGTTGCTGGTAGAAGTCTACAAAGATACTGTTGGACGTTTTCATAAAAGGCTCAACAGTAGGTTGAAAAAATTGCTGGTGATAATAAATTATTCATGACTATAAAGTGAAAAACTGATTATAAGGAATTACAAAAGTACCTGTAAGAACTGAATGAACTAGCAAAAAACGAAAAAGGAGATATATTTACACAGTTAAGTATAAAAATGCATATGTAAATAAGAACATCTTCATACAAAATATGCAAATATAATAAGGTGATAAGAAAAAATGGAATGTATCAACTTATTACTAGAGATTTTTGTTTCAGTTTTTATCCAAAAGGGGTGGCTGAACTGGGTAATTAGTAAGCTACAGGATACTGGAAACAATATAGGAATGAACAGAAATAATCTCAGCATGAAGTACAGTAAGATCAAAAGAGGTAAACAGCAATGCTTTACTTTGAAAAAATAGAAGTATCCAAAGAATAATAAATTACTCAGTCTAACTTCAGTTCTCACAAAATCTGGAATATCTGTCTCTGGGTAAAGACTACAGACAAACCAGAGCAAAAACCCACTTGCCAAGAGAAAATATCAATCACATCTACTTTCTGCCTTTAAAGGGCAGAAATAAGCCTTACTGATAGGTGGAAGCAGTAGGTACAACACAAGTTCGTCGTTTCAAAGCGTTTTGCAGTCTTATGTACCCACGCCATAAATAAACCCAGAATTAAGTAATCCAGACGACACTACCGTAAGAGCATGCACAACAAATGTGAAGCTATACTTAGAGCAGTTACTGGCTGTCAAGCTGGAAGGAAATCCTGAGCGGGGTTTCATAGGGCCTGTTCTGTATCCAGTATTATTCAATATTTTCATTAATGACCTGGATGATGGAATAGAAAGTACACTTATTAAATTTGCCGACAATACCAAGCTGAAAGCGTCTGCAAGCACTTTAGTGAATAGGATTTGAAGTGCAAGTAGCCTTGACAAATTGGAAAAGTGATCCAAAAAAAAGAGAAAAAGATGCAATTCAATAAAGAAAAGTACAAAGTATCACACATAGAAATAATCCCCAGCTGGAGAAACACAAGAGGAGAAACAAATGACTATGCATCAGATTTGCAGAGGATAACAAAACACAGAGCCAGTAAGAGTCAAAAACATTTTACCATATATGTAGGGCCATTTTATATAGGAGACATGAACTAATCCTATTTTATACTACTGCAGTTTGGTCTCAGCACATGCCATGGTCAAAGCACCCTGTTTACACAGAGCGCTACATGAATTTTAGCTACATCAGAAATATTTAATGGGTGGGGTGTGGGGAGGGAGACTTCTTTCTTGCCTTTTGGATAGCTTAAAAAATTAGAACTAGTATTTGCCTCACAATATGCAGAATTTGAAACCACAGCCGCCTTTGTCACAACAGTTTTCTTTCCCAGTTCAGTTAAAAGTCACAGAACTGCTATATCTTCAGGTAGGAGAAGTATCTTACAAGCTAAATGGTAGGTGTTGAACCACAGAAAAAAACAGTTGGCCACAGAGATGACAGTTTTTGATTAAGCATGAACCACAGCGGGAAATTTTGTACTGAAAAAGCTGTAAGACATGTTTGAATAATGGAAGTTACTTTCTAATTTTGTTAGGAAGAGTTTTTTTGTTAGGAAGGTAGGAAGTTTGTTGTGGTTTTTTAATTCTCTCAAATAGGCATCTGCATCCATAATATGTATTTTTAATGTTATGTGTACTATAATTCACACCACCACCATACATGGTTAACGTTTAAGGATTCAGAGCAACTACAGTTGTTCTTTACTATTGTTCTTTGCATAATATAGTTTCAGCAGATATTCTTCAGTGGGGAAAATACAAGATGTGTAACAACCAGCTACACTGAAGATTCAGAGAGTGTAATGAATTTCAAAGAGCTCATGAAAGAAAAATGACATACTATTGCAACATACCCAAGCAGAATTTATGTAAGAAACATAATTATTCCATGCAATATTCAACAACACTCTTCACAGTCATCACTGTGCCTACTTTCATAAATTATGTCTCCAGCTTTTGGGATCTGACTGATCAGAATTTATCTTCCCTGGCAAAAAAATATTTATACTCTTACAACAATATTAATAAATTTTCAGAAAATATTAAAAAGACTGGTTATTTTCATACACAATCTAAAGAACTGTTGAAATCATTAGAACAAATGCTCCTTGCATCCCTATTGGGATTACTGAAATACCCTCTAACCCCCACTATCTAAACTGTTTATTTATTGCCATTTCACTCTGCTGGGGCAAAGAAATTAGACAAACGTATGGTTGTTGATCAGCAAATTGTGATATACAGCATATGTTGTGGAATGTGAACCAGCATATAGTTCACTTCATTAGTACAGTTAACATACTATTCAATGATTGTTTTTAACTAAAAGAAAAAAATGGAAGGTTTAATAATGCTCTATGATCCTGAAGCAATTTTTCTCCTTTCATTCATAATGGCACATGCTTAGTGTATCTTTGCAGAATCAAATATTCAGATAGGACTGAGTTTGTAATTTTGTTAAGAGAATTTCATTTCCATTTCAGTTAGGCCTTAATGATTTATGCTCTGCATAACTACTTTCTAAAGTTTAAACTGGGTATTGTGTTATCATTGGCCACCACTGCTGATCTAAATGTTATCAAGACCAGCCTCCTGAAATAGCGTATGAACTCCAACTATTTGTGAACTATCATTCATATGACTTGTATTTCATCTCTACAAAGTTATGTATTATCATGTATAGTGACTAATGGAAAACATATTCTGTTAAGTGGCTATAAGTATTGTCGTTGAATGAAGGTGGTCCTTTAACCCAGCTGGATTTTGGAGCCATTGTAGGCATCACTCCAAATTAACCACACCATCCATGCTTGTATGGGTATGAAGTCTGTCCCTTAACTTGCTACCTGCGAAGTTATGGACCTAAGTCAGCATGCCATAAACAGGTGTTGAGCAAATAATACATTGTTCTTAAAAAGAGAAAACAGCAAAACATACATAGAACTACATAAAGAGTAGTAGTTACCTTTCAGGCAAATGTGGTGATTTTAAGGAAGTGAGTCTAGGAGTAAAGCATGACTCAGTATAGAAACATCTGAATTTAATTTTAATGGTAATCATACTAATTAGAAAGGAAGTCAAGGAAGCGACTTCAGTTCTAAAAAGCTTCTGTTAGTTTCACCATAATAGTAAATCTTATTCCTTTCTGATGCATCCCAAAAGAGGAAGATAAAATAGTTCAGAAACAATGGCTTCTTGTCTTGTAGAAAATGCAGCGAGACATAGAAATCTTGCCAAAACACCTAAATTGTTGTCATTTCTTAATTAGGGAAATTTCATTATTTAAATGACTTTATTTAAACATACTGGTTAAAATATAATAAATATATTCATTATATTTACATTTTTATAAAAATAAACAGATATCACCTGCCACAGGGAAGCACTGTTGCAAATGCTATTATTCATGCTCATTTAATCAAATGAATTAAAGCAAATTAGTTGTATAGTCTATGAAGTACTGCTTTAATTTCTAAACTTGTTGTCAGGATGAAGTTTGTTGACACCTGCTACTGAATGAGGTATGGTGATTTTAGGACTAATTTTATATATTCTAAGAAAGACAGGAAAGGTCTCCAGACTCTTAGCTACTGAGAAACAGTTTTATTTCTGCTGTTCTCTTGAGATCCAGGCTGAAAGGGCTTTACTGGGAAAATATGGGACAATCAGGTCTTGTTGACACACTCACTCATACAGGTAGTAGGAAATTTCTCTTCAACCTTCATACCAGAATTCAGTCACCTGTATTTTTTAATTACTTTTAATAAATGAGATGCAAATAAGAGTTATGCCAGCTTTTCTTGGAAGTAGTTAAATACAAGGAAGTCATCAGAAGCCAGCACATGTCACAGGAGTAATGCACCATCAGAGTGGAAGAATTTTCTTTCTAAAGCGAAAAACTGACATTTTGTTTTGTTTTGTTTTTAGGATTTAGCATTTTCCATTTCCATTTGATATTATTCTGGAGTAGGCATAACAAGGGACACTTTTTAAAAAAAAACAAACATGAGTGTACAACTCCTATAAAGGAACTCAGATGTAGGATGAAAGACATTCTCTGTTTCAGTTACTTCCTGAATTATGCTGATTATAGAGCTCTTCCTACTGAAAAGATGGAGAAAATGGAATCAAGAGGGGTAAAATGCTGAACTTTTATTGGAATTCTATCTAAAAAGCACTCTCAAAACTGGCCTTGTTCTTCCATAATGTTTTGCCCTTAAACCATTCCAGCCTTTTAAACTCTTTATAGCCTGAGATAAAGGATAGTGGAGTACCTGGAAGACGTTATGTTTCTAATATGGGGGATTAGCACAGATAGCTGACCTTTACCTATCAATGCTCGAAACTTCCCTTAATCATCACAGTGTCTACAACACAAGTTATTCTTCTGTATGTAAATGAACTGAAGTAAATGCACCTCCTGACTTTCTGCCCAGATGTTAACATGCTAAAAAGTATCATCTATTCATGGAAATGGTTATTTTTGGAACAGACAAATAAGAGCGCAGTGATTCCAAGTCACGATTAAATTCTCATATTTCCTCTTTTTTTTCTTTTAAAAAGTTACAATTGATACAACCCACTCACTGCCATTTACCATCATTAATGATTCTAGAAACAGTGAATAACTAAAAATTATCTCCAAGCCAAAAGCAGCTGCCAAAGCTCAAAAACACTTAAAATTATTTCACTAGAACTTTTATGCCTAAATGTGGATTTAGAAGTTTGCCTGTAGACAACGAAGAGTGAGCATCTTGCTGTCTGCCACACTGTCTATATCAGTCAAAATGGATTGGTATTTGATATGTGATTACACATAGGAAGTGGGAAAATATGTTAAAGCATCAGACATTTATTGACATCTTTACTGCCTATGGCTTGCGATACAGATAGGCTTCACAATGGAACATATACTTTTCCATGCTGTACACTGAACACTACAAAATGAAGGTCAAACTATGGAAATATCTTTATATATAAATTATGCTTTAATCATGAGGTACAAAATGCCACACTTCAATCTGAAAAAGAGAAGAAATGCACCAAAACTAACCAATCCTCTCTCAGATACTGCGTAGAAAGTCAGTTACTGTAGTTTAAGTGATGTCCACTAAGAAAATTATCACCATATAATGATTACCATTTTAAATGTATTGATTTTAGTGGAAGTTGCCAGGTTAAAGCAATTTTTAGAAGAAAAAAAACCCCACACACCTTCTTGAGATAATTGGATAAATGTATGAACCCCCTTCTCAGAAGCACGGGAAATTTCTTCACTGATTATTAGGACAGTATTGTAATACGTTCCATGTGGAACGGGGATATGACCATGCCATTAGGCTTAATGTTTCCCCCCATGCTCCAGCAAACAATATACCATCTGGAAACTAGCTTTTGGAAATAATAATATGTATTTAAAAAAAAAAAAAAGAAAAAAAAAAGAAAAAAAGGAAAATATTAACAGGAAAAGGGGAATGGAGCTGAAATCAGTCTTGTACCATTTCCTTCCATCACAATTGTACTTCTTTAAAGCTATTGAACTTGGTATCATCAAAAGAAAATGTCACAGACTCTCAAAAGCAAAGGACAGACAATTCTACAGATTATTGGATCATGTCCTATTTATAGACATCTAACCTTTACAGCCCCAAAGAAAAGCAAACAGAAAAGTGGAGTCGTGTCATACATCCAAGCTCCAAATTACAGTAATTTTGTACTGTTATTGTATTTTGTTAATCACAGAGACTCAGCAAAACACTGTGAGTCACCATTAGTATGAGCAACATTTCATTGTCAGAGCAAATAAAACTACCATACTTAAATTTTCCTAAAAAACCCAACAAAACAAAAGAAAAAGAAAAAAAACAAAACCAAAAGAAAAATCTGAAAAGCTCTTTGCCTTGTGTGCACTTTTTGTCTTTCAACCTGTATATTGACAACATAAGGTTTTTTTGCAGTAACTGATTAAATAACAAGCTATACTTTGCATAATAAAAGGGAGGGAAAACAGGTAAATTCTTCAATTCCAAAGTCGATCAATTATAATATTAAATCCATGCCCTAATTTAGATCTTGTCTAGAAAAAGAAAAATCACAGGCACGACACAAAGTGCAAGATAAATGATTATAGGTCCAGGAACACAGTCAATCTCGATTGCACAGGGATGAAAATGGGGCCAGGTTGTGCAGCAGAACAAAGTCTGGAAGGCAAGAGCTTTTGCAACATTAGCTACATAACTTAATGGCAACAGGGAGATGAGACTCTGCAAAACCTTTGCATACTTGGGCCTAGCATTGATGAGTCTCATCATCATTTGAGACAGAAATAAACTGATTTCAGTTCTGGACTCTTTCCAAGGCTTCACCAAGCTAAATTACACTACAGGATCTTTTTTTCATTTGCTTTGCAAAGTATGGCATGAGGTACTTCGTACCTCAGAACAGCAATTTCATCTAAGTGAAAAACTAGAATTTAATAGTTCATCTCTATTATATTCTTAATTTTCAGCATAGTCTTCATCCTAGTTATTTAAATTAACATTATAGCTGTCCTAAAATAATAAAAAAAGTGGGAAGATATGAAAGCTCCCTCCCACCCCCAAACTGAATGCAGATTGCAACGTCTGCTATTGCAGATACCTCACCACTACTTCAAACACTGAAAATTGGGCTTGAAATTCATTCACTCCTACATTCCATCATATTATTGAAACTATTGCCATCTTCAATGGGTTAACAGCTATACTGCTTTTATAGCAAGTACAGGTGTCCTTAAATGACTGCCCAACATTAACCCCATATATTGAATCAAAATGCTCTATGAGGATAGTATCAACCATTCCTAAACTTTAGGTGAAAAGGTATTACCTGTATGAAATTATCAACCCATGGCATAAATTTCTTTCCAATAGACTCACTGAGCTATAACTGTGATGTGACAAGGAAAACATGCATCTGTTCTCAGTCCAGAACTAAATGTGTGCATATATTACTTTCTATTCTAGCAATTTAATCTTCATTTCTTTTAATTCAGTGGTGTCAAGTCCAGAGAAAGAGTACATTTATTGGTTTTCTGAACAGAGATCTTCCCATCTGATAGCAGGACATCATTATGATTTCCAGCACTGGTCTGCTTGGCAGGAATGATAGCTTATGTGAGATATAATATCAGGTGCTATAGAAGTTATGTCATGGGAAACTTCACAGGGTTTCTACCCCTGCTGTTTTAAGAAAAACAGCAATATTACAAATGCAAAGTATTTTTAAAAAACTTGTGATCTTCATGTATTAAGAAAGGAACAGTTAGGATATCTATACAGTCCTGACATGGTCTGATTTCAAAACTACCTTGTATGATTTACTTGTATGAATTACTTACATTGAGGTAACACTCTGTGCAAAAGTAAAAATATATGGATTCTGATCTGCACAATACTCTACACTAAGAAAACAGCAGGTAATTACAAGAAGCTAAATCACAATGTAGATGAATTTATACTGGCATGCATCATCAAGTTGGCAAGAATTTATGCATTCAGTTCATTTCACTGAGCCAATCTATATTTGAACTTAAAACCTGGACTATACAGTTTTTTACATGGTGAAACGTCTTTTTATGAAGAATTCCATTGACATCAGTCAAGCGGCTTATGTGAGAAAGTTCCCATCCGTGTAAATTTTTGCACAAAGTAGCCCTTGGCAATTTTGTAACTCTTCAAGCTGTTATTACAAACCAACTAAAAAGGCTTTGATTTTGGCAAGAGAGAACCTCACAACAACAGGGTTGTCACATTTTTAAGCATTGTTTAAATAGCCAGTTTATATAAAAAATGCGATACTGATCTGACTATTAGAAATTGTTTTCATCACTTGTCAGCTTGACCTGAAGCTCATTCACTTGTAATTTTCCTCACAGTCCAAACTGCTTGTTTAACTTCCTTGTTCAGTCATTTAAATTTCTTTGCATTGGGATAGCATTTAATGCTACTGAAATAAACTATACCACCATGTGTAAGTTTATGTTGTTGATAAGCATTTTTAAAAACTGTCCGCTAAACTTCTTTCCTGGCTATCGGCAAGATAGAAGCAATGACGGAAGGTGAGTCATCTGACCTTTCTCAGGATGGTGTGAGCTGTCCTCATCGGCTGCATTTTTGTCTTGGTTGAGTACAGAGGAGGCCGTGGCAGCATATACTTAAACACCTAACTTTTAACATGCTAATTAGATCATGGGGATATGGCTACAGCCTTGGAAAAAATGAAAAGAAAGAAGAAAAGAAAAATAATAATAAAAAAAGAGTATGGCATGGTCTCAAATGGTTATAAGAGATTGTGCAAATATTCATTACAAGATTTGATCTGGAAGTATGACCTTAACTTGTAACACTATATGCTTCAATTGCTTACAGAAGTCAGGAACTAAAGAGTTTGTCTTATGCTTAGTTTATAGGTCTGATGCTGCAATTAAGTAACATTACAAGAAAACGATGAGTAAATATATATGAAAATAGTTTCAGTTTTTCAGAAAAAAATATTAAAAATAAGTTCACATAGCATTCCTCTGTTTTTAAGCAATAATATAAAATAATCTTTTTATTGTATTTTTATGTTCAGGTTTGAGCACAAGACATACATTTTCATACAACTTCAAGTAATATTTAGGTTGGCCTGTGCCTTGAAACCTTAAGTAATTATTAACATAACATGAGAAACAAGTATATCAGCTTATTTTTTTCTGAATTCCAGCTGACTTCCTGTAATCAAACAATTTCTTTACAGTAGCAACAAATACCTATATGTCAAGATTATGCTGATGGCTCAGATACTATGCAATTATCTTAAAGTCACTTATGTCTGTTTCTGTAATAGCAAAAGGAGTCATAAGGGATAAATGTTCTAAAACCCCTTTCTATAATCCAATATAATTAAAACTATAACAAAATTAGCATATGATTATATCTTTTAGTTTAATCTAAAAAATATACTCAGTAAGAGTGAAAGCTTATGCATACATTCCAGCAAGTATATAACCCACAGTAAGTTTTTTTTGCAAGTACTGCTGTACTGCTGGGTAAGACTGTCAAAATAAAGATCAAAAATCAATTTATCCAAAACTTCTACATGAAAGACAACTCAGTGGAGTCTTCTCCACTGCTCTCTCTTGAAATAGAATTTATGTGCTAGATCCATACCACATAATGACATAACCTGACAATTCTTTGTTAACTCAAGAATTTTAACTTAGAAATGGAAATGGTAATTCCATTTTAACACAATGCATTCATATTTTACACAACCCCCTCAGTCAAACCTTTGTTAAAAGACTGTATAATTTTGGCAGAAAGAAATCTGATCAAGAGAGTCATGTAGAAAGAATATATATCTATACAGGGGTATCTGTAATTACACTCAACAGCCAGGTTGACTCTCTTGTGTTTGTCAGGCACCTAGAGCAACATTGGCCTTCATTTTTCATCTTGTAGAGCTCCTAGTCTTCCCTGGTGCTTAACAAATAATAAGCATTTCTGTATAACTGTATGTCATAACATGGAAGTGCAGAAGTTTCAAACATAATTGGAGCTAAAGTTTGTGTACTATTGGCACATAATTTATTTCCCTTCCTTCCACACCTAATGTTGTGTTTCTCTACATACACTGTAGTTACAGTGCTAAGGGAAAATGGTTTATATAATACTATAGAAACACAGGGGAGAATAGCTTGCATAATACAAAAAAAAAAAATCTTTCTCAAAAATGAGGGTAAATAAATAAATCTGTCAAGAATTTATAGTTCTCAAAATTTCAGCTTTTAGAAGGTTTAAGCTATTAAGTACCACATTAAAAGTTCTTCAGGACTGAGAACATTTTGTTTCCTTTGTCTACCAATCATTGGTTTCATTTATAAGGAGTTAGATAACATTCAACCATTTTTTGTCGACAAAAGACTGTTGAGAGTGTCAAAACAGTTTTTAACTAGGAGATACTACTCCCTCTGAAATACATACATAATTCTTGTTAGCTCTCCAGAATAACTTTAGGACACAGAAACAGCTTTGGAAGCTTTGAAAAGCATCTGTGGAGATGCTTTTGATGCTCTGAACTACAAGATCTATTAAAAAAAAATAATAAAAAGCCTAACTACCTTCAGTTTGATAAAGAGAGAAATATTTAGTTGAAGGTGTGAATGCTACTGGACACTGAACAGCAGACTGCCATCCAGCTTCAGAAATTTTAATAAAGCATAAGGTTTTTTTAGGCAAAGAAAACATTAGTATTCCTTTGCTAGTCTTTTTCTTCATTTCAGTGCTTTTGTCTGAGAAGGTATGAAACAGAATATATCTCAGACCTGTCAACCCTGAAAATCAGCTCTATTGACAGGAATCATAAATTGACTTTTCTATTGTATGAGGGGTTTATTTTCTCACTTTGACTGAAGTTGGTTTATACCTGGATAATTTTAAACAGCTCATTATATTACTTTTTTTGCTATTTAGAACATAGAATTCAACTTTTTCTTTTGCAAGGTGTACCTCTCGAATAACAATATACATTTCTTGCTTGGAGAACATAGCCTAAGACAAAGCACCTGTCAACATTAAAACCAAGGTGCCATGACGTTCGGTTTGTGGCCTGTGAACTATTCTCCATTGCCTTGTCCCCTTTTTTATTGTCTTCCCAGCTTTCTAATGTCTTTTGCCCCTTATATTTTACCCTTCAGTATTTCTCACATTGGAGTTAACATCAAGTATAAAATATTAAGCACCAGCAGTAAGATTAAAGCTCTTAAGCATAAAGGAAGATATTCCAGGGAGCTACTGTTTCTACATGTTCTGAGACCCAGAGGCAAGAGCCAGCTGAAGAAAAAAAGGTAAATTGAAGAAAACATGATGTTATGCTTGTTTTGAACCTTTCTTTCTCTTCATAAAACCAGTAAGAGTTGCAGCTTTTTCCCAACTCATCTCTGAAGGAAGACCTTTATCCCTCTGTTCCGTCTTTCTGTGGGTGTTCAGGAGTCTAACTGTCCACTGCCAGCAGTGTCAACACCGCAGAGCACAAACAGCCTGCGCTCGCTGTGTCCATGTCTCCACTTGCTGCCAAAGATGTGGGAAGAGGCAAATTTATCCTCCTGCCTCCTTTCTAAGCAGAGGGCATCTTTTGTGGGGAGACACAATGAACTTAGTTGAAAAGCAGCCATATTTGGGAGCAGTGGCTCTCCACCCTGCATCTGAAACATTTGGGTACAAAAACTGGACCAAATGGTTTGGGGTTTGGTGGTTTGTTGTTGGTTTTTTTGACAGAACTTTTGAGGAAATCACCTTTGTTTGACTCTGCCCATACTTACAGTGGCACATAGCTGCCATAAACAACCAAATTACTTTAGGCACCAACTTAGTTCCAAGAACAAACAAATTTCACACATAGATTTTCTCTGTTGCAAGACCGACTTGAATCGTTTCACTTCCAGTGGATACTTCTTTGAAATACTTAACATTTTTTCCAGGGAGTACTTCCTTTGATTCAGAGGATTATGCACAATGTCAAAATTCCCACCTAGAATAGCTGTCTTTACCACACTGAAACCTGTAATAGACATCTTAAATTCGGTATACTTCTAACACAGTACTCAAGTCTTCATTTTCCTGTTCAATTGCATGTTTAAAGCTAAGAGAAGAGCCACACTTTTTACTTTACAATGCCTAATGCTGGGTAGATCCAGGCTCCTCTGTATGCCAGAACCAGTGAAGTCATCTTTGTTTATTTGGAGTATGTGTATGTACACATAAATGTGTAACTTTAAAAAGTCAAGGGTACATTCAACACAAACTATTAGTTGCTGACTGGCATTAGCTTAAAAACATATTTGCAGAATTTAGAACAGAAAAAGCTGTTCAATTATCATATCACTTTATCATTCAGCTGCAGCCTGAGTACAGGACAAGAGAGCTGCACGTCACTGTGGCTAACATACAGTACTTAGATTTAAAGCCCTTTAATTTTCTCTCATCAATATTTGGAGAAAAAGGGGACACCATGCTATACAACACTGAACAGTGAATCTCATTTCAGATTGTCTTTCACATCTTTTGGTGTTTAATAAAGCAATTCACTTGTTAAAGCTTGGTGGGGACCAATATTACTGTATATCTATTTTTTTCCCCTCTGTTTGTGAAGAATCCTTAAAACCTAAGGGATTACAGATTAATGAAGTCTTGTACCATTTACCTGCTTTAGTTAGAACAGTCCTGCTGTGCTATAAAAATATTGAAGTTCCAATTCTTTAACAATATCCTTTCTAAAAATTAACACTTTTCTAATATGATGTTAATGCAACCCCTCTTGTTTTTAAGAATAATTTTTCAGCCTGTTTCTAGAGGTTTTAAATTGAAATACTTTAAGAAAACTTCATAGATAATGTTTTGGATTACCTATTGTAAGATAACATTACCTCTATGCCTTTGAAGAAGAATAAAACATTTAAAGAGATCTCTACATATAACTAAAGTTCTACAGTTTTTCTTCCTGTGTTTTTTCCCCTTTTCTGATTTACAGAATTTATCTCTGAACAAATACATTGACTAAAATTTCTCAAGTATGTGATTGATTCACTTTTAATACCACATTTCATAAGCACTGTGGCAGAGTTCTTGTTAGAAGTGTTTGTTATTATTTTCTCTATAAATGGCTAAATTTGCAACCTGAGCGTACTCTAGGAGCTTAAGGCAACCCAAACCACAGTGTCATAAAATGGCTGATAAGAAGGTGCCTCTCGAGATTTTCTAATCCAACATCCTGGGTAAGATACAGCAGCTTGCCTAGGGCTGTGTCCAGTTGTGTTTTGACTATCTGCAAAGCTGGGCGCTCCACAAACTCCCTAGGAAAGCCATTCTAACATTTAAACACCCTCACAGTAAAGAAGTTTCTTATGTTTAAACAGAATTTCTGGTATTTCAGTTTTGTCAATTGTGCCTTCACTTAGAGGAAATGAGGAGGGTTAATTCCTTAAGCACTTCAAGTCATATTAATTGCCTTTTCTGAGCTTATTATTTCCATTGCCATCAGCCTAAAGCCATTTAAAATCTAAACATTAAGCCCCTTACAGGTGTACCAAGCATAGTCTGGCACTGAAGAAGTTACTTCAAACTTTACAACCCTCAGATGAGAAAATACAAGAGGTGAATTTCAATCTTTCACAGTAGCCTAGCATTAAGAGAAGAGAAGATGCAGACTCTAAAACCCACCTTGGTTCAATGCAGTCCTAGCTCACCATGCCACCACCACCTTATTCTGTGTTAAAGCCAAGTTTTTCCCTTGGCTGGAACTGGATCATAGTGCCACCAAAACCCCAATATGAGATATGAAGGGGGACAGGCAAAGCGTTTTCAGTTCCTTTCCAAGAGCCAGATGCACTTAGAATCACCATAAATATACCTGTCCTTGCTTAGAAACTATTTTTCTGTGTTTTTCTTTTTTGTCTTTGGTACCGCAGGACATTTAATTTTATCTTTACTTTGCATACTAGTTGAACTTCTAGCTAGCAGGCCTAGAGCATCAGCAAAACTTACCGACTGAACACCATGCAGAATCCAGGCTGCTTACATCAATCCACATATTTTGTCATAATGAAATGAATACCAATGTAAAACTTATGAGGAAAAACAACTGACTGGATCTGACAGCAGTGCCTGTGATAAACACTGTTTTCTCAAGTTCGCTCAAGTTTTGCATACTTTAATTTTTTCATGCTTCATGAGTTAAGCTGTCAAAGTGTTAACTATTCATGTTGGCAGACAGCAACACCTGAAGATATTCCAAAACCAACTGTGAAGGGAGGTGTCGCATGTGAATTGTGAATTGCATATTTCTTTGCAAATTGAAGGGGTTTTTTGAGGTTTATTTTTTACTATTGTTCATCTCATGTAGTTATTTGATCAGTATAAGCTCCTAAATACAAGTAAGACAGAGCAAGCATGCTCTACCTTTTATTAATTTTATGAAACAAACGCCCTCAAAACGTTAGCCATCACTAAAGTATAAACTTATATAAGTCAATCAGATTTATTTTACCTCAGACATGGTTGACATTTTGACAATATGCTCATTTTATCATCACTGTTAAGATCCTATGCTTATTGAAAAGCCCATATATTATATCAAGGTACTGTAATTTTTGTGCATAAGCTTTACACTCAGAATTCATCAAATTGAAGGTTATATGTTTCCACTAATTTTATAGTCCATATTTAAATTATATCTTTGTAATTACTTAAATTTCAGAGATTCCTGCAACATCCCTTCACCATCATAATTCCTGTAGACAAGTAAAGATTTCTTTAAGTCTAATAAATAAGAGGCTTTTAAAATGATTGAGCTATTTGTTACTTTTAAAAATTATCACAGAACAGGAATATTCTTTTAGTGGTCATTATCCTCAAGGGAAGGAACGTATATATATAGTTTTATTCATATTCCTAAGATTTTTGCAATTGTCAGGCTGAAGTAGAAATAAAAATACACAGTACTACCTGTGGTGGGTTTTATCTAGTAAAATTTTCCTGTTATACTGGCATTTACAATTTGTGCTATTTGAATGTCAGCCCTTCAACATTATTTTTTATATCAGGGATGATGCAACCTCATCAGCCTCATCCTCAAATATCTAAATACATTTCTGAATGAGTTTTTTACTTCTTCTATTTTGTGTTCTCCCATCGATACTTCTACCTTTTTATTTTCTTCTTTAAACACATTAAAGTTTTGCAATTTCTTGTGCACAAGGGATTGCAAAAAGAAACTGCACAAAAAATTGTGCAATTTTGCACAAATTAATTTCTCAATTTCCTTTAGTCTTGCTTTTTGAGCATTCAAAATGAAAAGCCATATTTGATTAATATCAGGGCCTTTTTTCTTTTCTTTTTTTTCCTTTCTCCCAGAGCATCAGGTAAGTCCTATTTTTTCCTTTCATGATGAAAAAATGAAAGTGATATCAAAGTTATCACGTGTGCCATAGCTCATTCTGCATCTTATCTTTATGAGTTCTTATATTCTGCAGCAGTAAACTTGGTTTTCTTTCTGCATAACCTGTGGTTCCAATCTCCCACTTGTTTTTTCACTTTGTTGCTGGGATTTTTTGTCTGTCAGTGCAGAGCTTTCATAATGATTTTAAAGAAGATATACTGACCATGTGATGGGTAGCCTAAATCTTTATGAGGTTTACTTTTCCATTTTCTAACTGAAAGGATATTTACCCATGCATATACAAGAATAATTTCTACTTTGAAATCCCCATCAAGTTTTTAATGTCTACTT
Source organism: Falco cherrug (assembly GCF_023634085.1). Taxonomy (NCBI): domain Eukaryota; kingdom Metazoa; phylum Chordata; class Aves; order Falconiformes; family Falconidae; genus Falco; species Falco cherrug. The sequence continues at coordinate 81,925,264 of NC_073700.1, forward strand.
CCATACTTTTGAGATACTTCAAAAACCTTTACTTTGAAGTGAAGATGATTTATCCAGTACTTCAGCACTGCTTTTTTTTTTTTTTTTTAGAGGTGAAATGTATTTTATTTACCTATCAGAGCTCTTTTCCTCATCAGTTTACTTAATTAAGCTAAATCCTTTCACCCAATTTTTTCACATATTTTACTTTCATCTCTAAACATTTACATTTGTCCATCACAAAGAATGTGTTACATGCCACATTAATACCCATGCAATCCACTAATCTTTCTACCTTTCTAGCAGAAGAGGGAAGCTCAGAGTCCTCTGAAAGATACCTGTCAGTTCTCATAAGTCACACTCCAAACAAAAGTCCCATCTCAAAACAGCGTTTTCCTACAAATTTATTTTTGGATTTAACTGAAATATCATGAAATAATGTTTTCAAGATAGCAAGACACAGAGAGCATTGCAAACCCATAATCTTTCCTAGATCCTTTCTTTTGCAGAGGTCTGCTTGAAACAAACTCTGGACGTGCATCCATTAAGTGCAACAAAGCCACGCCAACAGAGCATGCCATTGGGGCTACTACCACTTATTTTTGCAGCCAGACAGCATGTCAGGCCAACACAGCTAACACCTGAAGTAACTGGATATTTCCTTAACACAGTGTGGTTCTCCAGAGAGTCTCTACTCTGTGTGATACTGGCCTAAAAGGTCAGGAAACGTTCCAGCAGTAATCCCAACAGCAATGAGGAGAGATGCAGAATCAGATAAGTATACACACATTTCAAATACAGACTTTATGGTATTTCATTGCCTTTTATAATTTTTTTGCCTACAGATTACATATAGGATAAAATTATACCGTTTTGTCATAGGAGTTGCTGAGATGGACTATAGTATGATAAGCAGAAATTGGGACATAACAAAATGCAAGTTTATAGGAAAACGGCAAAAATTCTTTGTAATGTCATTTATCACCGGTAGTGAAACGTAGGAAAAACTGGAAACACTGAGCATGTAATTCAGGTGCTTATTTAGCATGGCACTTATAGTATGCCAACATTAAATTAATATACTTGAATACGTAAGATAATGGAATGTATTATAGTATTATTTTCACATGTATATATAAATATCAAAGTATAGAAAATACTTTTCTAATTACATATTTAAGAGACTGATAACAGCTCCCACCATGTAGCTTTAATACAGGGTGGGAAAGACCATGGCGATGTGCTCCTGTGAGAGGGAAATAAGGGGCCAAAAGCAGGGTCTCTTGCAACCTGATGGATCACTGACTGGGACATCCTTCATTGACCACAGTTTGGAAGCCCCTAGTTCCTGATCTACTTTGTTTAACATAGAAGGCAAATATAATGCATTCATAATGAGTCTGTTATTAGCAATGAGGTAATTTAATAATTTACCTGATGTTTACTATTCAGTAACTTCCAGAGTCTTGTTTTTAGATGACCAAGCTGAAATATAGCACTAGAGAAATGTACTCTCGGGGGGGGGAAACAAAAAACCACCCACCCACCCAACACCAAACCCAAAACCCCCAACCAACATGGCCATTCAAGCTGAAAGATACTTTCTATTAAAAAAGAAGAAGATAGTTAAGCTTTTTTTTCTGCAACAACCTTCTGGGAATGTTTTCACAGATGAAAAATCACATGTAGCTTAAGTTATAAAACATTCTTCCTAAAAATTCACAGAAACTGATAAATATAAAATTGACTGAACATGGGACAAGTTCTAGCAGCCTACCTGCCTGGGAAGCTCATCTATTCATAGGAATCCTTCAAAGTTTATTCAGAAAATGAATTAAAAATTAACTTGCATTTACAGCAATTAGGACAACCAAAGGTATATACTTGGGAAGTAAATATGTTAGTATACACAAACCTAGTCTCTCATTATTTATGTAATATCAAAGGATGTCATCAATGAAACTAGTGAAATTATCACAGTTCAATAATCAGGAAAAGAACCAAACCCCAAACCACCTGCACAATAAAATACCCAACATCTCTGACAATATATAAAACATTATAAATGTTCCCTTACAACTAACATTTTCTAATATGAATACTAAACATTATATACCTGTTTATACTTTAGTTTCTTTATAGCAAGGCTATAGTCAAAACTGTAATCTAACTAATTAAGAGTCAGTGCATCCTGTATGGCTGGCGATATGTTTAGGAACACGTTTCTTAAAATCTTATCCGGAATGTTCCACATCTGCTTTTGGCCTTTCACTACATTGCAAATTTTTGTTTTCCCAATTTTCCAGGTCATAAAATTGGTGGTAACGTTCAGCTACAAGCTAGAGATGAAAACTAGTGCTCACACAGTGCTTTAAACACACAAAGCACCATTTAAATTTTAAGCTATCAGAGATTTACAGGACACAATCTACTTCAAAATACATTTTTCATTGCTATTATTTAAAAATTATATTGGTCTTATAACTTTCTCTTTAACCAGGGACATATACTGAATTTGAGAGAAGTAACCTTGATCAATAAGACAGTAGTATTAAGAGGACAGTATTGGCAGGGCTGAGTTAAAGAAAGGCTCTTTATCAGATTCTGACCTCTGCCCTATGTAAGAGTATATGTGGCATGTTTTGCACTGATTCACCAGAGCAATATAGTATCACATCAATCATTATTTTTTAGATTTGGAGGAGACCCAGACAAATATCTGGGAAAATACTGCTACTTACATGCACTAAGACGAGAGAAATGAGAAAATTACTCAAGCAATAAAAGGGCTTACTTATTTTCTTTGTTTTATTTACAAATGCCTTTATATCCATTGCCAGTGCTACTGATGTTACCTGTATCTTCTCTCTGGACAAAGGCAGAGTGCATGGCGTGATGTATACTCATAAATAAATGTGCTGCAGAAATAATTATTCAAATATGATTGAGAAACTTTCACACTGTTCGCAAGCAGGGCTGGCAAGACAAATCATTAGGAGAACCACATTTTGGATAAGGCTGTTCACAGGCAGATATTACTATACCAAAGGGCTGAGGAACAGGTACGTTTCATTGAAATCTGGTATTCATAACAAAAATTATCAGTTTTACTTGCCTCCATCTCATCATGGGTGAGATGTCAGATCAAAGAATAAGATTAAACTAAGACAAGAAAAAAATACTTTCCTTTTTAGTTGCTCAGGTTTTTTTTCAGAAAATAAGAACACTGGAAGCAAATCTACCATCTGTAAAAAGAATGTGGTCACATTCCTTTCTCAACTACTTCTCTGAAAAAATGCAGATTTATATGAAGTATCCAACATGTTAAATGAATCTACTCCAGAGCTGAGTGGAAAATTAAAATAGAGGATCATCTTCGCATTTATTTTTGAAGAGACAATCATGGAAGAGTATTACAAGCGATCTGAAAGGGAACTTGTGGTTTCCTCTTTGTGAATTATTCTTATGTGAGGATTGATCTGACCTAATGCCAAGATGCAACTAATTTATATTTGAAGTTGCCACTGTAAAAAATTAAACTCCAAATAAAACGCCCACAGAATCAGTTTCCATTCATGTACATAATGTGACTGGCTGTATGGAAGCACAATTTTAAATGCAGGAAAATGACTAAAGTATATAAATTTCCATTCTTATTATATCTTCATGATTTTCAAACCAATGTTTTTATTTTGTAGTTCAGGTATTGGGGTTCCTCCTCTTTGTTTTTTGTTGTGGTTTTTTTTTTTTTTCTTACTATTACGCATGATGCATACGTATAGGTGACTAAGGGCCAGACTGATTTCTTTATAACCTGTTTATCACAATTTGCAATAGTAGCTATAGAATCTGTATGAAGCCCTTGCTTAAAACTGCTGTTTATTGGTTTTGCCTGTATACAGGGATTCAGTAATACTCCTGAAGAGTCAAAGAAAGAGCAGAATCAGCTTCATTCCCTCACGTGTATTCACTGATATGATTAAAAGCAGTAAATCATCCATTCCGAGAGGAACACAAACTACCATTTAGAATATACTGAGCAGGTAGAAATGCTTATTATAGTTACACAACTATTTCAAAATTACTCTGTCCTACAGATTTACACCTCTTAACATGACTTAGAAAATACACAGTCTAAACCTATGTTTGTTCTAAGTCTTTAAAAAACTCTGAGCCCCATAAAAGCTTGTTGTTAAGCAAAAATTTCCAATGAGAGATTCTACATTTCTGGTTTTTTCCTAAGACATAAGAAGTTTTCCCAATTCCTTTCTTTGTTGCAAAATATACTTTTTTTGTTTCATAATGTGGGAAGCATTTGATTACCAACCTGTTTCAATTATAACCTTTCTTTCACAGAAGTGTTAACACTTTCTTCAAATTGTTATGATCAGTCAAATTTTTTAAACCTATCGTTCTTCTTGTCCTGATGTGGACTCCAATTTGTCTTTTTGAAAAGAGTATGGTGGTCATCGATATATTATTCCCCCTAGAAATTACCATATTAGAATCACAGTAAATTTTCAAAACTTGACAAACTTTACAAAATTTCACTGAAATTCAAGTAACACTGTTTGGAAAGTTTTCTAAGCTTTTTTCTAGAACAAATTAAAAACCCAAAAAACCCAACAAAAAACAACCTCTCAGCTTCTAGCTTGAAGTTAAAAAAAATATACTGTAATAGTCGTTTAACTTCTTGATACCACTACAGAATGACACCCCTAGAAGAACTGAGGAAATGGAGAAAGACTATATTTTAAACCATGCAAAATCAGCTTAATTTGAAACACTGATGAGGGATTTAGTTTCACATAGTTGTGCTACATGCTGAAAGCACATAAAAGCTAATATTGTTTAGTCTGATTATGAATCTTTGTGTTATGTAGAAGATATTTTTCATTAATAGAACATACAATGGAACCATAAAATATATCAGAGTGAGTGCCGACTAAAACTTTTTTTTACAGTTTCTGAAACAGATTACTGCTTATACTGCTATATATAGGTTTATTTAGTTAAACTTGGGTCTGAAAATGCTGGTTTTTTTCTTTTACTAACTATTCTTATTTGAAAATATTTATTCTTTTCTAAGAAACTAAAAATTCTAGTGTCAAATCCGTGAAAATATTGTAAGCTTCATTAGAATATGAAACATGCACAGAATCTGAGGTGACACATTTGTATGATGCAGTCATTTCACCAGTGTTACTATTTCTCTAAAATATTTTTTAAAATGAAAATTTTTGCTTTCACATGGGAACACATTATTTGCTCATCTTTACTTATCATGACAAAGCTAATGAGCTATCTATTTAATGGTCAAATAAGCGACCAATCTTTAAAACAGAGTTCAAATTTTAATAAGGCCTCAATCCCACTGCCTGTTAGCAGCAAGCAGATGTGAGTTGTCAAAATTTATACCATAGAGCAAGGTCAGAGTTAAACTAACCTCTGTCAGAAGTAAAATTATGGAATGATAGAACCAGCTCTGGGTTTCTCAACAATGTGGTCTCAACTAAGTTTTCCTGTCCAAAGGACGCAAGGCTGGGACTTGAACAGAGCTGGAAAGGAAAAAGCTGGATCTAGGATGGAGCCCAGGGGAGCTGGACTCACACCTTTCTGAAGCCAGCAAGGAAGCACAGAGAAAATGGAAGTTTGTGCTACCAGAGGGAGCAGCCTCTCTGCCCTTGCCACTGTATCTCCCAGTCTCTGCTGACAGTACCAGGGTTTCCCCAGGGTCTCGGATGGGAAAAGCCACCTCCTGCAGTCTAATGCCTCGGTGTCTTCCTATGTCTCCTGTGCCCAGGATCCCCACAGAGCAATTGCCCATCATGTGCTCTTAGTCCACCAGAGTAAGATCTTTCAGCTAAAGCTGAGCATTGAGTGCATTTGGGAAGTGGAGAAGGAATATTTTTCTTATAATTTATTTTTAGGTAGATATAAGGCATCTTTAGAATGATCTTGCACAGTGCAGAGTGAAAGAGCCAAAGGACCATACCATCTTCCTTGATTGTTGCTACTTGTTCCCTGTATACAAAGGTTATATGTTCATGTGATTTCATTTCTGTCTGTTAGTCAAAATTCTGGTATGAAAATTTAAAGTTCTTCAACATGCATGTACAAGAGAAGTTTTAATTCAAGCTTAAAATACTTTTAAAGTAAGTAATTAACACATTACAACAGAAAAAACTTAATGCACTTAAATGACTTGGAGGAAAGCAAGCAAGCAACCTACTCAGGACCTCAGGACACGTATTTTAAAAGCAGATAAACTGTTTCATTTTTTGATAGGTGGGTGTGGAGGAGGGGAGTTTTTGTTTGCTTGGTTTTAATGTTTTGGGGTTTTTTTTTTCATTTTTGAAATAATGCACATTGGGCTCCACAGCATAACAGCAAGTTCTCAAGCCTGTGTTTAGAGAAGGAAGACCTTGCTCTGATTTTTTCATCTTTATATACTGAGCACTGATGGTGCAATGACTACTGCTGTTACCTGATAGTTTCCTTCCCAGGTGGGATTTCTTTTTAACTCCTGAATGCTTATGCCTGTCCTCAAACTCTATACGCAGAAATCCTGCCTCAGCATTGTATTTTGTAATTATGTCTCAACAAAAAGCATTGACTAAAGGATAACTTTTTGGATTATACAGTTTTCCTGTTAAGTTGATCCCGGTGAATAATTAAGAACAAACCAAAGTATTAATGTAAAAAGAAAATTATAAACTCATCAATGTTCTTATTAACATTTGGTTACTGTATTTGATAAATTAATAAAATTCTTCAAAAAATAATTATCAGTTTAAGATAAATATACTTGGACATGTTTAGAAATAAACAGCAGTCCAATTTATTTTGACTGAAATAAAGATCAAGAGAGCCAGAGCTTAATAAAACTGCTCACTTAGGCTTGAACAGTTAAACAACAGCAAAGCAAACATGCAAAGGATTCCCCATAAAAGTTTTTGATCTGGTTAAAATTTACTAGGAACACAAATACAAATACCTCTGGGAAAATTTTATCTAGGTGTATTTCCATTGTGATATCATGTTGGTAGTCTGTGTTTCTAAAGAGCCAATATAAAAAAAATAAGCACTATAGCTGATGAACAGATTTGCAAAAAAGTAATATGTAGATAAACAAACACAGACAGTATGGCTTTTGTTAATATTGTGATATTTCTGGAGACTGCAATTTTCACAAGCTATTTTTCCAACACCAGTGTAGTAGCTCTGCTGTTGGAAAACACAGACATTAAAATATATGACTGTAGAAATCAGGTAGATACACAAGGAGAAAATAAACTAGGTCTATGGATGGTAAAATATGATTAAAAAACCCAAACAAACAGAAAAAAGTACAGTACATCACAGATTCACAGTAGATTTACTGAAATAACACAGAACCAGAAATACATAAAGGTGGAGAGATGGCTTTAAATTAAAAGGGAAGAAATAATCACATACAGAAAAAACACTTCCCACCTTCTTACAAGTTAAATTACACACATTACACTTCCAACTATTTCTTACTTCCTCAGCTATAAAATCCTGTCATACTTTTGAGAAATATATCAGAACAGTTTTCTGCATGCAAATACTTGTGTTTTAGAGAATGTTTTTTTTGTTTTTACTAGTTGAAAAGTAAAAGCATATTGCATTTGAATAATATGTTGTTCTTACCTGTCTTGAAAAGCTAGCTTGTCACATCAGGAATACCTTGATCCGATGCCTATATGAAATAATCTAACCTTAAATGAAATCTTGTGCTAGGGGAGAGGCTCTCCTTTCTATTACTTTTTATACAAAAAAAAAAAAAAAAGAAAAAGAAAAAGAAAAGGAAAATGACAGATCCTTTTACAAGGTAGCCTAGAGTGTCTAGTTCTTGTCACAATGTTGTCATAGTGACAGTGACATCAATATACTTCATGACAATCAGTGCAGCAATTCATCTGGAGAAAACATCAGCGTTGATTCCTGAGTGTACTTTGTATTGATTTCCTTTTCAAGTCTCATTATTTATTTTTTAACACTATTCCTTAATTCAAATGTGACTGTAGTAATTCTGGTTGTAAGCAGCCTTGTAAAAAACCAAAAGAACCAAAAAACCCCAAACCCCACCATCACTATACAAAACCCTGGAACAGTATGAAACAAAAGAAGTTTGACTGTAAAATTTCTTTATACAAATTAAAATCACAGTTATTTGTCAAAATAACATAAACACCTTCTAGGTCTGATTCTGTGACTGCATGCATAACCCTTTTTTTCAACAAGATACAGGGTTACTTACAGTATCACGTACCCTTACAGAGCTGCACACAGTAAGAGGAGCCGAAAATGGTCCCCTAGAAAGAGGTGACACATTCTCATTTTGCTGGGAAAATACTATATGCCAACTACAATCTCTCAGTTTCATGCTCATTCTTCACATCATTATACCACCCATCTTCAAATTACAACTCATCACATTTCTGAAACCTTTCACATTTTTCCTTAGTAATTGCTACATGACATACAATCATGTGAAGTTCCTGAGACAAAGTATATAATGCCTGTTTTTTATCTGGGAACTCTGTCCCTAAGAGTAGGTGAAAGATGGAGTTCAATTCTTACCCATCTAAACTTTGTGCTATATGAAATCTGCTAATGCAACAAATTAGTGCTAATTGTGTTCTCTATTAATAATAGAAATAATTTTCAGACTGTGGGTGATAAACTTTGGTATTTATTTCAAACATTTCCTTCAAATTGTATGACTTAAAAAAAGTTTTCTGATGTTAACACTCAAACTACTGACAATAGATTGAATCCTGAACCAGGCCACCTCTTTTTTGCTGTTTATTCAACACATTAAGTGGGAATTGACCCAATGTACCTCTCCAGTTTCTAAGTAAAAAGGAAATATCATTGTACTAGTACGTAAATCCAATATGTTCCCATATCTTGAACATTCCATGTATTTGTAATCCCAAATATTTGAAATAAAAGCCCTAGTTAAATAAGGAGAAGTACAGAGAAGTGGGATAACTTTTAGAAAAAAGCTAAGTTTCCTGTCACTTAACACTAGTCACATTAGGTCTGCAGCTGAAGCTACTCATCTGTACTGCACACAGCCCGCCAAAGCAGTTCACTCTGCCATTCCAATGTCTGTGTTAGCTGGGATCACTCATCCTCCAAAGGTGCCTCTCTCCCCATTAACTACTGTCTACATTACTCACATCTACCATAATCTACAGTAATTTCAAACTAGACACGTTGCTTGGCCTGGGTCTCTTAGAAGGCTAATGAATCCTGTCATACATAAATACAGATTCATATATGCTATATCCAATCAAATGAGCAGTTAGTAGGCTTAGAAAAAAATATTGTTACTATCCATAATGACCCAAATACCCATAATCAAAGACTTAATAATTAAAAATAAGGTTTTGAAACTCAGAATGTAGGCTGGTTCACAAAGGAATGAGGTTCATCAATAGCTGCTCTCAAATAGCCAAACCACTGCCTCTTTCTCAGCAAATCCCTAAAGAAATGTACACAGAAGGACTGAGCTGCAGTGCTTAGGCTGCCGTGTTTTATTTTAAGATTATACTCAGCAGAAAGGTTACCTTTTATTTTGAAACGCAATTACTGCACTGTGCGATAAACAAGGCTTAGGCTCTTCACTATCAGCAGCAGTTAATGGGAGGCCTGACTGCCTCAGGCATTTTATAACTATCCCTAAATGATTATATTATAACTTTAAAATGTTTGACCAGAACTATATTATAGAGGATGAGCAGCAGATGAGAGAGTCCTTTGTCCTGTGAGTTTATACTTGGCACAAGGTCAGGTGCATTTATATCATAGTATGCATATACTTCAAGTAGAAAAAACAGCCTTACTGGTTGAACCATGCAAATTGAGAGCAAACACCCTAGCCGATGGCACATTAAAAAAATCAAAACAAAGGTAATATGTTTTATTACCTTATAAAGTAAACTTAAAGGAAAAAAAATATTTAACGTTTGAAATTACTAAGATGCAAAATATGCTTAATATTATTATAAATATTGGAATATTTTAGTAGTTATTTTTAAAGTTGATCTTCATAACTGATATCTTTATTAAGGCATTACTCATCCAAAAGGCCAATAGAAAGGAAGCATCTAACAGCTAGTCCTCTTAATCATCTGACACCGAATTCTTCATTGATATCCCTATATAACGTGTTGCTCCTTTACAGAACAATACGAGGTTCGGTACTGACCTGAAATTCTGTCACTAACTGCTTTAAAAGTCAAATGATCTTATTTTAAACACCATGGTGTTATTTGAAACAATTTTTCTCTGAAGTAATGAGAACAATTATGAAAACGAAAGGAAACTTAAAAAATACAAGAAAACAGAAACTGTAAGTTCCCTGATTTTTCACTGATACCTTAATATTTAAATCTTCTAACCAAAACCACTTACCTTCTATGCAAAAAGCACATATAAAAAGGATTTTCTCAGAATAAATCATATTAGATAGCACACAAGAAAATTTGATTTCAAAAGTATGCAGAATTAGCCGACAGTAAGTCTTCCAGCTAGACCCATGCAGAAAAACCCCTTCATAAAGATTGTTACAGGCTAGTTAACTAAGGTGTTCAAGCAACAAAATCCATCAGCTCAGAAATATATGTGGCACCTTTCATTGTACTAAACCCACAAATGCTCATTTTCATCACAGGGGATGTTTCAGCTCTTTCTGTCCCTATGATTAGTTTGGATTTCGCTATTGTAAATGAAGATCACGGTCAAATTTTACCATAAAAGCAAGTGTGATGGAACAGAACCCCTATTCTAAATCAAATCAAATCAAATCAGTTCTACTAGACCTGTTTTGGTATGCCATTAATTATCTTTAGGGACTAAAAAAATTTAAAATATCCCAGGTTTATGGCCCCCAATTCTAAACCAATAAAATCTTAATCCCTCAAAAAACATCCCCTTGAGGATCATTAATTCAGTGTAGTTTTTAAATAAATCAATATGTGATGATCATGTACATAATTCAATTATACTGGTATGACATGCACAACAGCTTCACCTCCAACTCCAGCCTTCATTGGACTCATTGCAATGCATACACTAACACAAGTGGAACTAAATTTAAGTCTACCTCTTTTTTTTTTTTTATGTTCTGATGACCTTCCATGACTTCACCTATCTCGGGAGATGTTTTCTTTGCTACTTACGTAGAATTTAATCTATTAATTTTAATAAACTAAAACCTGACATTTGGATTTTAGTAGTTTTTATCATTTTAAGGCTTCCATTCTCAGTGCTGGTTTTGTTCACATGTATATAAAAAGAAATTTAGGTTGTGATTTCTCTCCCCTTCCAAATGTATTTCACAAGATAATTATCCTTTATCCTCTTTTACCCTACTAGTAGCATGGACAAGAACAATATTTCTGAAAATATGAAATCTGTGGAAATACAATATAAATGGACTAGTCAAAGTAGCTTGTCTTGGGTGCTTTTCACAAGTAATCCTGTCCACCACTGCAATCAGGCACAGAAGTCCAGTACATGTAAAATACTAGTGAGTGATCAGGGTATCTCTTTTATTCTTAATATCATTAGAAGAGCTAAGGTGTCCTATTTGTCTCAAGAATACACGTTTTTCTGCTCTTACAATTAATTATAAATTTCAAGCATTTTTTAATAGTTTAATCAAGATAAACATGTCACCACACCCTTTTCTATACTGCAGTCAAGAAAATAAGCCAAATTATTGATTCCAAAACATTTTCCAAGAGTGTGCAGTCTACAACTTAAATTGTGATAATATTGCAAATCTGCGTAGTAGTTTGTTATGGTCTGCTTTTGTTGCATATAACTGTTGCAGTGTTTTGTATCGCTTACCCTCTGCTGCCAACAACCCAAACCTCAGCCACCTGAACCACATGGTAAGGTAGAGAAAATACATTTTTTCACTGAAAGAGTATAGCAGACTCATACAGAAGAAAACTGAAAAGGTATTGCTAAAGAGAGAAGTGGTACCACTCTGCAATATCTCAGGACAATACTGGCTTGAAGGAGGAAGACCCAGATACTAAGGGCAATGCTGATCAATTTATTTTTGTCAAGTGCCTCCTGATTCAGTTTGTAACTGCTGTCCTCTTGTCTTTATGGAGGAGGTGATTTGTAACTTCTAATTCTGACTTTTTGTTTTGAAGTGCTAAGATTAAAAAAAGGGGACAAACTGTAGACCGACAAAGTGAAGACACCTTAATTCAACTTAAAGGGGGAAATGAACTCTGTAAAATGGACCTCTCTTTGATTCCAAGAATTGAGAAGGGTTTCACAGTAGAGTGTTCTTTTTAAAGATACTTCCTCATCCCAACACTTGTAGTTGTACAGCTTAATTTGGTTTATAATATGGAAATGTAGACTGTCATTTTTGTAGAAAAGTCTGGCTTTCATGTCTACTATGACCTTCCTTAGTTCCACAGAGACCTTTTCAATTAAGAAATAATAATCAAAGGGAATAATTTTGCTGAACTGTTATTTTTGGATCAAATTTGGAGACAATTGTAGCTTGATGAAATGATTTTTCCTCCACATCCTAGACCATTTATTGAAATAGAATATGTTCTATGTTTTTGAGGCATCTGCACAAGAGGAAAGAGAAGTAATTTCAAGATATTTTGTCATTTGCTAACCCCAAACCAATTCTAATTTAAAATGAACTTTGTGCTTCTGCAGAAAGATATGAACATTTGGAAATTCATCTAAACACTATACAATCACTTAATCAAGCCAACAGAAAATCAAAGAGCCATTTAAAATAAAAAAAATTAATCATGGATTTGTAGAGAGCCTCAGCCTACCCAAGTAATTGGACAGAATGATGGCAAATAGCATCTGGGGCAGTATACTCAAAGTCAAGCGCACTGGATGGATGAGGATAAATACCTAAAAAACTACACAGCTGTGAGTGTTGGAGATATATAGACCCAAACCTCAACTTAAAATCCTACTGTAAGTATGAAAACAAGCTAGATGTTAAGAGGTAAAATGAGGAATATGAACTAAGACTGAGATAAAGATTATGGTAGTCAATGTTATAATATTCAACCCCACCATATAACTTATTTGTATGACTTGGCTTTTTAGGATATTTGTTGAAAGTTATTCCATCAAGACTATGATTATTTAACAAAAACAGACTTTTTTTTTTTCGTATCAGAAGAGGACTAAATATGCGGACTGTTTATTTTAGAAAGGATAGAACAGGACAGAATACAGATAAAATTGTAAAAAGATGATTGAAAGCTCTCTTTTACTGTTGCATAAAACAGGAGTAGAGCTTAAAAGAAACAACAAGAAGAAATCATTCCCCCCAACCCCCCTTCAGAAGTGGAAAAGTGGAATATGTTACTAAAATATACAACCTCAGGGAAGACCTTGGCAGGGGGGGAGGGGAGGGGAAGGGGAAAGACACAAGATCAACATATATAATAAGAACAAGCATATTTCACTGGCTAAAATAAAAATTCAGAAGGAAACTAGTGTTTTGTTTTAACTGTTTCCAGCTGTTTCAACTGTCAAACAAGGTGTTTTGTTTCAACTGTTAATTACTTGAATAAATTTTCCATTTTGTAGTATCTTGAAGTTTCTTTTTACGTAGCCAGTACTGTCAATATTGAAATGTATTTATCTTTGCTCTGACCAAGTATGACAAGTCTTCAGCTACTATAGCTGCGCAGTTAACAAGCATGGTTCCAAACTGCATTAGGTTGCACTGTCTAACTCAGTGCGAGCATGATCCAGACTTAAGGACTCTCTCACTATGCAGCTTATGAACGCATGTTGTCAGTTTGCTTTTGAGAGGTTATGTGTGTATTTAAAGACTCTGTCTCATTTTGCGTTCCTCTGCACCACTGTGTTGATAAAACCACCACAGTAGAGGTATTAGAAAACAAAGAGCTATAATTAGTTACTTTTCTCTGCCAAACAATGGATATGCAAAGAGAATACTCTTGCTGAGAAACCAGTGTACTCAATCCTGTTTGATGAAAGATATTTGAGGTTAGTAGAGAGAGCATTGTAAAACTTGATAGAGATTGACATGTTTTCATAAGCAGAAGAATCTTGGTTAACTCAGGAGCCACTTTAGTCAAAGTTAAAGCAAGATGACCTGGATGGGGAGGTAAACAAGAATGCACTCTACTCAAAAAAAAAATCCTCAGATGGTAAGGAGATTACTACTACTCTCTTAGACTTTACAAGTAAGCATACACAGCCATCTAGTGAGTGTTGAAGGGTGCTGGTAGGAAGATGCAGATGGCCAGAACAGTCTTAACACTGTTCTGCTGGGAGGTAACTACCCTCAGATCTTGGAAAATTTAACAAAAACAACTGTCAGTGCCTTTGTGTGCTTTGTTAAGTAGGGAACAAAATATAATAATTTATGACATTTTCAGATGCAGAAGTATGATATGAAAGGAAGAATATTTTGAGTAGAGAAAAGTAATTGAGTTCCACCCCAAAGATTGCACTCGGTATCACAGTAAACAATTCTGACGAAAGCATGTTTTTTAATGCAGAGATTGTGACACAAGCACACCTAAATACTGAGGAGTAAAAATGCTGTTTTCATTATATACGTGTAAGTCAAACACATGGTTTGTGAGCAGCTGCAACAGCAACACAAATGCTTTTGTCATGCAGGTTACCTTTAAAGTGAGCGAGCCTGCAGATGGTTTTGAACCATGTTTGATAACTAGAAGATGAAAGCAAAGTTAAGTAGGGCTGAACATAGCAGTATTTAAAAAATACATAGTAGATTTGAAGGTTCAGAAATGTAATTTCTGACTGGTTACAAATGCTTCCCTGGCTTCACCAAATCCAAAATAAAAGTGGCTCATTTGCAGAATGAGATACCAGGTTTATAGCCTACACACATTACCGATTATTGTTGCAGCTCAATTAGCAGGCTATTTACTAAGCCCTGTTTAATCATTGAGGTTCCTGAAAGCTTTCCTCTGCATTGCTGTATTTGAATTGTTTGTAATCTCTGTTGCGAAGATGTATCTGTGTATGTAGGAATAGGTAGACTAGTCTAGATGGGTTTAACTGGTAGTACTTCACAACTGCTTTGGACACCAATCTTGGTAGTTATCTGGTTCATTTTTAAGATGGAAAGCTTTGTTAAATTAATTTCTTACAGAGATGTCCTGGCTTTAATTCTCTCAATATTTTTACAGACAATATTCAATATTGACAAGAATTTCAGCATTTCCCAATGGCTTGGGTAATATAATAGAAAAATCCCTTTTCTTGAACTTGCAGACAATACCATGCTAACTAATAGAGGCTTAAGACTTGCTGCAGAATGATTTTAAGACTTAAAAAAGTCACAAATAATTTGAAGACATTTTCTAAAAGAATGTAATTGATTTAAGACAAATCCAAATGCATATATTTCTGCTCAGACAGAAGGAATAACGGATAAAGTAATTCTGCACATTTTCAACAACTGTGGCTTTGACTAGGTAAAACAGGGGGTTTAAAGTAATGTGAAAGTAATTAACAGAACATCAATATGAAATGCACTGAAAGTAAACCCACAAACTACAGTTTAAGGTAAGCATACTTACCTTCGTTTACTTACTTCTAATTCTAATCTATATAAAGTTTATCTTCTTTTAACTGCTCAGCATAAGCACCATGAAAGTGAGTTTGCTCCCTTTTCACCTTTTTAAATTCACCTCTATCTAGGCAATGGAAGAAGCACTTTCTCCCAAGTTGGTACAAAAACTGTGTCTCACCACAGTCTTTCACTCCTCTAAAACTGAGATACTTAACCGAGATGTTCCTGCAAAGGCATGTTCAGCTCAACTAAGCAGCCATTCCTTCAGAAAAACTTAACTGGGTCACACCTAATTTCATTCAGCAAAAGCTGCTTTGACCATTATTTGCATATTAACACCTCTGATTTGATTTGATGACCATTTGGCTGGTCTGCCACAGAATTTCAATTCCTTTAGGGACTGGGAAGGATTTTTTTGTTTTGTTTTTTTGTTTTTTTGGGTTTTTTTGTAAAGGTTTCCTAATTTATAGCTCACAGAAGTTGCTCTGACTTTACATGTTTTACACAACTACAGTTAGAAAGATTACATATATGCTATATCTTGCCTGCTGAAGGGTAGTAATACATCAATGCTACCTGAATTTGTTGCTGCTTTGCCATGGTTTTTTGTGTGTCTTCTGATGTAGTCACAGCCTACAAACAAGCCACGGCAGGCCATGGTCTTGTCAGATCTCATAGAGTAAGCAAGTTTAGGCTGGCAAATTCATACATATCAGAGCTGGGGGATATTAGTATCGCATGGACATAATTTACTACTTTCTTGCAAGATTTCTGGACTATTCTTTTATGTGGATCTATAAGCTTAAAATTGAAGCTACTCAGCAAATATGTAAATTATGATCCCTCTGACATAAGACTACTGCTGATTTATTCAAAGTAAAAATGGCATGTTTATGACTGTTGTCTATGAAATACTTGTGTCTGTCTAGTACCATGATCTTGCAACTCTGCAGAACTGTCTAAGAATGCAGTGAAACTGGAAACATCAAAATCTTTAGTTTGAAGACTAGCTAGAAAAAGGTGCTGCAAGATTTTTAATTTCCCATTTAAATAGGTTTGTTTTTTTAAAAAAATTTATTTCTACTTAGGTTGTAAGCGTACAATAAGGTCTTAAAATTTGTATTTATGTCAAAACCACCATTTTAGGTAACCATTTTTACTAACTGTAGTCTTAGCCAAGATACACTAATGAGATGAGGCACTTGGTCCACCTGAATTCCTACTAAATTTCCTTATGCTGGAATTCAAAGGTAGGAAAAAATACGAGAAATGTCAGCTCGGTATTCCCATTATGGGAACTGAATCATCTAAAGGCTGAAAACAGGTATGAGTCCTTGGTTGTTTTTGGTGGTATATTGGAATATAAAGCTGAAGTTAACAGAAATTAAGATGGTTCTGACATTCATCAAAAATATACACCAGATTTTTTTTTCCAAAACAATACCTTCTTTATGTTCTGTTGAACAAATATTACGTTCAAAGCAGTGTAATTGTGTTAACAATAGAAGACATCTCTTAGAAGTGTAGAAAGCAGAAACAGAGATGAATGGAAGACAAAAGCTCACAAGACAATGTAAGTCATAATATTTTTACATTACTCACTCAAAAATCACAGCAAGAAACAATGTATAAAAATCTAAATATACTGAGGGTTTTCTCTGCTAAAAATTGAAATATTAAGGTCTTGCTACATACCCAAATATCTTAAAAACTATTTTGTAGAATATGAATACCCTCAAAGAAATTCACATGAAGACAGTAAAATTACCTACATACGCAAGGCTTTGAAGTCAGAGAGTATGAACTTAAATGGCTTCTATTTTGAGTACACAAAAAATCTGCAGCTATTAATGACCATTTTTTTTTTGTTTGCTTCAGTTGTGATATATATGTGTGTGTTTTATAAATCGTAATTACATCAGTTCAGTGGTGTAACAGTCTAGATAAAGAACCTTGGAGTCAAATTAGTTATTACACCTGTAGGTTCTAAACAACTGTGCTGCTTTGTGGACCTATTGATGACTTACAAACAGTTCCACAGAGAAAAAAATGCAAAGCTTTTGCTTCTTAACCAGCCCAGACTGGGTCCTACCAGCAGATCACCTTGCTTTTTCATTAGCAAATGAAGCATAGAGGTATTAAAACTCATACTACGGAAATTACTGCTTTCACTTCAGAATATGTTGACCATCTACACAAACAAACAAACAAACAAACAAACAAAAGAGGTAACTGCATTATTCAAGCCAATTGTAGCAATTCTGAAAACCATCATATAGGAAACCTCATTTTCGGCCCTTTTATTCACAGGTTCTAGGATGTGAGAGCTTATTAAAATGACACAGGGAACAAAACAAGTGTGGTTTATGCTCCCTTCTTATCCTCTTTCCCTCAACGTCAGCACAATTTACAAATGTTTCTGTCAGCTTTTTCCCTTCATGCCTGTTCTCCACTGTCATCATACGCTGTGTTTTCATCAGTGTCTATGCCCTTCTCTGACTGTAGTAACTAGATTTCTCCAGCTCCAACATCCTATTAAAGACGTGTCCAAAATACTTATGTTTGTTTGTCTGCACTCCTGAAGTACTGACAGCATCCTGGTTTGAAGCCCAGATCACCCACTGAAGATTTGCCAGGCTCTTTCTCAGCTTCCTATCTGAAATCATCGATACCCTGTTTGTGGTTGTAAGAAGCTGAAAATGATTTCTGTTTTATTTGAAAAGGATGGAAAGCCATTCCTTACGGCTTTGGAGTCTGAGTAACTGCACTTAAGAGAAACTGGGGCAAAGAGTTCCTGCCATTTTTCTGCCTCCTGTAAGCTTAGTCAAGGAGCTGCTTCTGTGTATGCACTCAGCAAGGCTGCACATTGTTCATCTGGTTGAAGTGTTAAAAGCTTGTGAGCAGCTACAGAGAGAAAGCTGGGGGGACTGACGCCTGCCTTTGTGCTCTGTTCGTAATGTTGCTTGCATGCTGAATGGTTTTATTACCCTCACTGCCCCCCACCCCCAGTGCTGTCAATAGCAGTGAAGTATCTGTATTTTCAGAAAGTTGATTCCAAAATAGAAATAGAAAAGAAAATAGAAAGAGGTATTACAGAACTAAAAACACCCCTCAGCTGGACTCTGCACCAGACCTGAAGTGTATGACACCAGCCTCAAAACGGAATCAGTTTATATCCCAGAAATGACAGACAATTTGTCAATAAGAGGAAGAACGGCTCTAGCTGCCTGCAGGCAGAAGAATGTGGCTAAGGATCTTACTAAAGCTGTTCCCCCTCTTCCCTACATTCCTTTTGCCAACAGCTCAGCCCACAGCTTGGACTGGTGCAGCAGCGTATTGATGCCTGACCTCTATAATGCACAAATAGCATCATAGCATGCTAACAGAAATACTTTTCAGCTTGGTTTCCTAAGAAAGTGAGGTTTGTACAGTAATGCATAAATATAGATTTTTCCTTTACTTCCAACTGAATATATAATTTTATTTCCACCAACTTTTCAAAGAGCTGCAAATCCTAATAGTATTGCATTCTTAACAATTTTGTGAGGTACATGAGTGGTTAGAGGAAAAACTCACTAATGCCTCCCACTGAGCTAAATTCTTATTAGAAAATAAAAAGACTATGAAAACTCCAACCATGAGGCAGTGAGAGGAACAGAGACAGACACCTTTTAATGATAGTTTTCACTATATTAAGTGTGAGATAATTCAACCAGGAGACAGATTTTTATGAAACCATGCTTAATTCATTTTGCTGCCAACAGAACTCCTGTTGATGTCTCTGTGCTACATCACCCAGCCCTGAAAAATGCTTCTGTCACAGTGAAGGGAGCTTTAGCACATCTCGGGCTTTCTGGCAAATATTGTTTTCACAATGGAAATACTTCATCCTTTCTTATTCAGCTCTTTGAAATAAAATTTAGAGTAAGAATCACTCCAGACGAAAGGCAAAGATGAATGCAAGAACTTTGGTGAATAGAAATAGGAAGATAAATATAAGAGTCAAGCAAAGCAAACCAGTAGCCAGTAAACTGCAATTAAGAATTATTATTTTCTCCAGTTTGGAAAACTTAAGAGGAAGAAAAATGTTTGGTACTCTTTTGAGGCTGTTACAGAGAAGACATAATTAAGCAAACCTTTTTGTTTCATGAGTGAAATGGAGTGCTCCATTTAGTCATAAAAGCCTCAATGTTGTTAATTGTTGCAGATATATTTTTCTTTCTTGCATACTTGTCGGATCTAAACCAAAATACATAACACAATGATCTCCCAGGAAAGTTTAGAAATTCAGTTAAGCCACAGTATTTAATAAATAAAGTAGCATTCTACTTTTGTAACATTTTCATTTGAAGATTTGAACGTACTTCAAATTACTTCAGTAGTCAAAAAAATGTGTCTGGCCTGGTGAGGAAGCGTTGCTTCTGCCTAATGCATTCCAAGACTTTCAATACACCTTCACTATAGTTTGGCCAGATTCTAAATTGCTGAAAGTGTTGTTCCAAAAGGAATTTAAAAGCAGACTAG
Organism: Falco cherrug; assembly: GCF_023634085.1. Lineage (NCBI taxonomy): Eukaryota > Metazoa > Chordata > Aves > Falconiformes > Falconidae > Falco > Falco cherrug. The sequence continues at coordinate 81,945,389 of NC_073700.1, forward strand.
AAAATATCTCAGTGTTGTTTCATTTAGGCTAATTCTTAATTATCTAACACCAAATTTTGTTCGGTGCTTTTTTTGAAAGTATCTTTTTTAACTGACTTAGTCTTTATGTATATTAATATGCTCCACTTCTAAGTAGAATATGGATTAAATTTTAATCTCTTTGAATTTGGCATATAACTGATTCAAACACACACTGTAACATCTACCCTGAAATTCTATTTCTATGTATGTCTTATTTTCCTCATGTTTTCATGATAGGCCTTTTATTTCTCTGACAAGGTGTGAATCATGGTATTATATTCTTTTTTAGTACTTTAGAATTTATGAAGCATTTGCCTGTGCAGATGTCTGAACATATTGCTGTACAAACCCAATATGAGTTTCAGACTTCTAACAATATGGTACCGGGTTCTTCAGAGAATCATTGTTAAATGAATAGTTTTCTGTTTAGGGGATTATGTAACTGATATAAATTACTTAGTGCTGAAATACAAAAGAAATCTGTGGTATATTGTGAGTCTAACAGCATGTAACTAGTGTTACTTACACTAATATCTGTACAGTCATACTGGCTCAGGTAATGGAAAAGGAGGAAAAGCAATGTAAAGAAGTAAGCAAAAGGGAAAGAAAGTTATATGAGCAATAGCAATGAAGAAGGAAAGAAACAGGAAAGGGGATGGAAAAGGGAAAAAGCATAGCAAGGGAAATAGAATTTTGTATAACATTTTATACATGTCTATAAATACATACACAAATTTATTGGCAAACCCCAAAAGTATTTGGCATTTGAAATAAGACCTTAGAAATCCACAAGATAATCTGAGCATATTTTGGTTCAACAGTTTTCAATGGTTGCAGAGCCTGATCCTCTTGATACATCATTCATTTGAAGAGCATATTTGTTGGCTGAAATATAATTGACTAGTAATGTTAGGCTAATGCTTGGCATGTTAAGCTCAGTTTAGTTCAATTTTTATGTGCATGTGGACTCTACTGGTCTTATTTTACCCAAAATGGACAAATCTCTATAGCATCTGTTCTTTGTGAACTATATTTATCCCAGTTTATCCTGTGTCAGTGGGAGGAGCAACCATAGGCAGACCACCTACAAGTGTGCATTTCTACAAAGAGCATACTAAAGATACTAAGAGTTCTACCTGATATGTCCAGGTAGGATTTGAAGAAATAGGTGGAATGCCAGACTAAAGCTAGAGATACCAGCGAGAGACTGAAGTGACCCTAGGAAAATTAAACATACCTGGCATGTTACACACAACTTAAAGTACGGGGTTACCACAAAAAGCAGGTACAGGACTGATCAGGGATTTTGACTACATGCTTTGGAAAATGCTTACAGCAGGATGTGCTCTGATGTCCCTTCCAGGGACTCTCTTACAGAGAAAGGGGGTGAATAAGGGAAAAGCCTAGAATACGGGAAATCTATGGAGAAAACAATAATGATTAACAAAAAGTAACTGGATATAAATTATAGATAACTAAAGGACAGACTCTGAGGAAAAAGAAATTAACAGGAGAAACAAAAGTACCAGGAACACAGAAAGAAAAGGATAATTGTTTTTTAAGAGCAAAACATATTTACTGATTATGGGATTACCTGATGTCATGTCCAACCTAGGAGAGGTCTCCAGTTCCTTCAAATTCCATACGCAGCATTCCCTTTCTGCCTTAGAGAATCCAGCTCCTATCCCCTTCCTTGCATTAAGGGGATTTCTTTGTACATGGTGCCAGCATTCTCATTTGTTATAGGAATACAAGCTAAATGAAACAAACCCTACAAGGATACAGAGCCTTGCAAACCCTTAAATCTTAACCAACGAGGATAAATTGCTTGATTTTCAGAACTCTTCAGATTACACGTACTTTATTGTGCTGCCTCTCTGCTTTCCAGACATAAATTCTGACACCATAATGTTTTGGGTTTCTTTAAAATTTATATAGCACACTCCACTCACTATTTCACTTGTTCAGTCTGCTTGATATTATGAGGAAAAACTGGAGCTGCAATACCATCAGGTTTAATCATGTTTTAAAGGCCTTATGTAATAAAGTCTATTATATCCCTGAGAAATTATTTTAAATACATAATTATACTGATTAAAAACCCGAAAAGCTGTAGTGCTACTAGGAGCTCATCTTGGTTCAATTATCTTTTTAAATGCCATTGCCTACTAGGGTTAAAAGGCTTTCTAACAGGAATCTTCTATATAGATCATCTCCTGGTTCACTCCATCTATTCTCTTCAATAAATAACTAATATCCTATGAAAAGCAAAATTTCTCTTTGTGAAAACTGTCTGTGACAGACTCAGATTTTTTTAAAAGGAATACATTAAAGGAGATGTGATATGCTTTGCTAACAGTGTAAGTTTTAGAGGGAATTGTGTTTGTCTTCTATAGCAAACTTAAACCTTGCAGAACTTTCAACATAGTAGGCACCCATCCAGGAAATTTCCCATGAGTAAGAACATGTTCAGCATTATTTGTTTGAGAAGATACTTGCTATCTTCTATCTTCTGCATTAAAAGCAGACCATTGCTGGCAGCAGATAGTGATGTGTTTCTTAACTAAAGAAAGTCTGGGTTTTGTTTGTTGTGTGGTTGTTTGGGTTTTGGTTGATTTTTATTTATTTATTTTTAATGTTTCTGAAGGACTGAATAGAGTACCTGTGAAAACAAAGGTGTCAGAGCAACTACTACATAAAAAACTCAGCACCATAGTCCCATAGAAAAACATTCTTGCTAATCTGGATTTTAGTGTGTTTTTTTTCAGGAACTACACATTGCAGCAAAAATAATGTTTATGTTGCTTCTAAAGCACACACAGACAGTAAGACCACTTAATGGATGAGCATAAATACCATTATTGCCATTATAAGGTATGAGTATTTGATGTATACTGCCTCCTTACTGATGCTCCTACCAAGTCATTTGTGCAGGAGGTAATGGTGAAGTGGAAGCTGGGAAAGTTAAGCACATCACTTTTAATGATTTACATTGCCTGTCAGACAGAGAAAACAGCAACTGGCATCTCAACATGCAAAAGGTAAATAAATGTACGCCCTTCCTACTGTTTCTACCAATGCACCATTATCCAGGAATATACCACCAGTAAGTTCCACTGGAATAGTGTAGGGATCGGCTCCAACAGGGAAAATGAACTGATATGCACAGGAGTAGATGCTGTGTTAAGTAATTAATTAAATAAATATGCAACTATAAAAAGAAGTGTGAAACCTCATTCTCCAGCATCATTCACATCCAGCTTGGACAAAATAAGCATAAATGTGAGAAGCCACTTTCCTGACTTCATCTTGGTGTTAAAATTCCCAGCTTATTTGGTTTGCAATATTTGTATATGCAAGCAATTAGAAGCACAGAAATAAAATTAAGTATAATCAGAAACAATACAAGAAAGGTTATTTAACATCAAAATATATTTTAAACCCCTCATCAATTTCATAAATGACCAACTATTTTTCTTTAACCAGCAAGTCCACTCACAAGAAAAAGTAATCCTGGTGTCATGTTAGAAAGGAAAAAAAATCATAAAGGAAGTTTAGACATGGAATTCCCTTGTACCTCATCACTAGCTGAGGTCAATGGAAAATCAGCCTTATTCACCTGAATCTTCATTCAGATGACTCAAACATGACTCACTCACACCTATGAGGCATAGAAAACATTTGCTGGTAAATATTCGATAATGACAACGTACATACTTTTTCCTTCCCCTGGCATTTGTAAGAGAACAAATCTTGACTTGCATCATTAAAACTACATCAAACGAAGTTTCAGTATGTGTTTTGAATACAGGGCTAGAAGTTAAAGACATTCACAAGAAGTAGTTTAAAATACTAAGCTTTACTTGCAGATTTTAAACCCACATTTTTCGCATCCCAGAGTTTTTTATTATCCACCCTTTGAAATATTCTGAACGAAAGCAACCACTTTTTTTTCAGTTGAAGCTGAGCCTCTGTACTCTAAGAATACAAAAAGCAAAGCAAGTTTGTTCCTAATGCAGTTTTGATTTCTGATCGTGCTGCAGTGCAAAATGTTTTTGCATTTTACTTCAGTCAGGATGAGGGAGGGAGAAAAAACATTCAATGAACCCCCCACAAACATCACAAGAACCCCTGGCCTGAAGCCGTAGTTCAGTGAGGAGGACTGCATTAAAGAAGAAATTACTTCCTTTCCCACTAAGCCAAATACATTTGTATGCCTTGCTGGACTGTCTTCTAGCTTCAACAGGAGCAAAGGAAAAATTTCACCTAATCTCTTATAGGGCAGCTCTTGGCTATACTATCTCTAGAGTCAAGCCCCATGAGGTCAGATAAATCTAGCACAGGAGCCCTTGCTTCACGAATGTCACAGTCCAAGGTTATTGTATAAAAAAGTATCAATTATTTCCTCCTCTGTTGTATTCTTGGAAGACAGGTCTATATTTGGACTCAAGCAAAGAGGAGGCTTGAAAAGGGAAGGCCTGAGACAGACTTGCTGAGCCATGCTTTTATAACTGCTGCTCCCTGCTAGATGGCTTTAACATGCTTCCCTTCTGAACATACCAAGTCATTTTCCAGAGATGGTTTTGTTGGTTTGGACTGTTTTGTGCTTGCTATTATTTTGGGGTGGTTTTTTTGGTTGGTTTTTATTTTGGGGGGGTGGTGGTGGGTGAGGGGTGTTAAGTAGCAGAGATGGTAACCTATTTCTGCCATCTGAAAGTCTCTCTCCATTACCTCATGATTATTTTTCTAATTTAGGTTTATGGTCTACCAGGCAATTCTATCAGCTTAATCTTTGATCAGCTGTAAAAACAACCATTGTTAAATTTGCAACATTTCCTTTGCTCAAATGATCAGGAAAGCCTGCAAGATTAATTGGACGTACCTAGCTTTGGCTGAAAAGCAATATGAATCCATCAGTTTCTAAGTTACATTTATTTGCTGGGGTTTTCTTTCTTTCCAAGTTTGTTCCCTGAAATTTCTTATTGGTAAGTCAGATTAGCCACCATGTAGTTGTAGTTGTGGGAATGGCATTTTAATTTCTAAAGTTAATGGATTGTTTATTTACATATTTTAGTTCTCGTGTTGTTCCATATTTTACTTTCTTCCACGTTCTGAACAGATGTTCATCTAGTACCCTTGGCTTGAAGAAATCAAGCCCTGTGAATTGTTGATTCCATGCCCGCAGCCCCACGTACAGTCACCTTCCCACCTGCAATTGCTTGCTCAATATTACCATCCTTTACTGAGTTTTGAATTAAGGCAACTAACTATGCTGTGGTGTTTTAATATGCATCCTTGCTCACTTTGGTTAAAAAGTACAACATAGATGTTTGTCAGTTGTGGCTATCTTATGATCTTAACTGCATCAGTAGTCAGTTGAGATGAAGAAATCTAATAGCTAAAAGAATTATTGAAGATACAGTCACAAAAAACCTGGAGAATTTGCTGAAGAAGAGTTTTCTCTCATTTCATGCATTTTGATTTGAGGTTTCGGTGCCAAAACATATTAAAGGCACTGAGCCACATGCTTTATTTTCTCCTTATCATTTGGCTTAATCTGAATATTCATAGTTCTCAATAACATGAAATTAATCCACAGTATGTCATCCTGCATTATTGATCTCTCTCTGAAGTAAGTGAAAACAGAACATCTAGTGCTTCTCAGAATGTGGTCCTCCGGCCTTTAGTTTTTATTATTAAATCAAAAATTAATGTTGAAGACTATAGTTTCACCAGGCAAAAATTATTTTTTCTTTTAAAAATGAAATTATCGTGAAGGTTATGGAAAAAATCCTGAGTAAGTTTCATTTAAATGGTGAAACAGCTTTATCTGGGGCAGGCATTTTTTTGTATAGGTTAAACTCCAAGTCAGAAAAATGTTAACACTGCAGTGCAGACTTAAAGATCCAAACAAAACCTGACAGTATTTACATTTTGCTAGTGGTCTGAAAGTGGCCCCACATAGGACTGGAATACAATTAGCTGCCTGTGAATAAAAACAACTACTACAGGAACAATACAAAAGTCAGATCCAATGGGAAAGAGTATAGTCTAAATCTAGCCTGAATGAAGTAACATTATTTGTATATATTTTAAAAAGTAGTCAGAATGCAACTGTTTGAATATTTTCACAATATTCAGTTTTTTCAGAGGAAATTCTGTACACCTTTCCTCAATTATCTAGTAAGTTTTGGAAGACTGAGAAGCTACTGGCCTGCTTGACTAATATCTTTGTCCTGAATTCTCCAGAAGCATCTAGTACTGCAGTTCATAGGTGTCCCAGTAGATGAAAGAAATGAGAGTTGCAGAAAGTCACATAGACGGTGTGAGAGATCAGTGAAGCTTACAATTAAAATTGGTACATGTAAGAAAGTGTGAGTTTATACCGGGAATAGAGGTCTGTACCTGTTGTCATTTGGATCATCTTCTTAAAGCCCTAGATAAAGACCTGCCATGCAAATTTATGGTGGTACCTCTGCCAACATTACTGAGTAAGCAGGTGGGAGATTCTGTATTTAAAGACATTCTGGTCTATGCGTTGCTCATACCTGACCTATGAGGCAAAGGAAAAAAAAAGCATAGAGGGAGAAGGTTCTTTCTTCATGCAAATTGAGGCAAGAAGCAATAAATGTATTAAGATCATGTTATTATTACACTTTACCATTTAAAAGCTTATATTTTTAGTATACTGGTTGCTGAACTGGAACACTAAACCTCCACCTTGGGCACCTAGACTCTGTGAATAAGCAGTCTCCAACTGGGATTTAAAGATAGCCAGTAAGAAATACTGAAGAAAATTGCACAAAATCCCCTACACCCTCTTTGGGGCATATATGCTTTATTCAACTGCAAAAAGATATCCTTGTCTCCCAGGACCCATACTCTTCAAAAGGACCACCTAGGTCTCTGAAGGAGAGATCAGCTGGTTTCTTCTCTTGAAATCCCAACTAGAGGTGATCTCAACCAGGCTATATAACTTCCTAAAAGAAAAAGAAGACACAAATTCAAGCCCTTCTCAGGCAAGGAGAATGGTGTCCACCTGTTGTAGGTCAGGATTTTTAGTACACAAGGAGAGATATCCTCTCTCTTCCTACTGCTAAAGCTTTATCATTGCTCAGGGAGAAGAACAGAGATAGATACATTCATCAGAAAACACATGGCCAAGGTTTCTGAAAGAAAATGATGAATGTGATTAGGAGTTTTACTCTCTAACCCATTGACCAGTGGAAGCATCTAAGAGAGGTGCAACTCCAAAGACAAAAATAGTATTATTCTTAAATGGTCATGGGAAAAGGTTTCTACAAAATAAATTTCTTCTTTTTAAGTGTGTTTGGTTCTCTGAAGAAAAAAACTGTTTAAAGATGTACTTCTGCAAGTCTTTACAGAAAAGTTTTCTGTGCTGTATCTGAATAGAGTAGCATAAATGAAGAAATCAAAGGAAAACAGAACTTTAAGTTTGGTAACAGAGAAGAGAAGATTATTTAGTTGGGAGAAGTATCCATGTGATAAATAGGTAGATACATTCTGAAATTAACAGGCAGTTCCAACGAAGAAAAAATATACAGTCAGAAACAACTAAAAATATTTCAGAAAGGAGTTAATTACTTGTTAATGCATTAGCCAATTAACATTAGGCAACAAATAAGCCAAACTGTTGATAAATTGGAAAAAGAAATCATTGCGTCGAGGTTTTTAATACATGGACTCCACTTCTAATAAACAAATGCTGAGTAACTCAAATTTGATTCAAGTTTTTATGACAGAACAATTTCTCTTTTCTCTGGAAAGAGCATCACCTGTATGCTAAGAAGAACAATAAATTGTAAGTGCATGGGGCCATCCCCTGCAGCATAAAGACATTAGAGTGAGCCTCTCCTTGAAAGAATAGAATTAGATAAATATTTAGACCGTAATACTGCCGAAAAGTTTATAATTGAATGACAGTGAAGGTGGATGACTACAGTAGGCAACAACAATTTGTTTTGATTGGTGGTTTAAAGCCTATTGAGAAAATTTGGAAACTGAATTAAGAGATGAAAGCCTTTGGAAGAGGAGTTTTGTAACCACTTTAAAAGAAAAATGAGCTTTATTGCTAATAAAGCAACTCAGTTTAAAGAAAAAAAAAACCAAACAAAAAACAACAAACCCACAATGCAATTCCATTCTACTATTACTAAAGACTAAAATTATAATCCTTGTGTCCTTCCCTGTGAGTAAGGAAGCATTTATCAGTTGCTCTAGCAACTTTAACTTAATACATTAATACAACATCAAAAGTGTTGTATTTGGTTATATCACAAGCAAGAAGGTAAGTTGGACTTAAAAGCTATCAAAGACCAAAAAGGTAAGGTGTTTATCTGTCTGCTCTTTGGTTTGGGCTTGACATATTAATCTCCATTCAAATGACAGGATTGCATTTTAATGATGGAGATTTTTTAACAAGGATTTGCCCTAAGTCTTTGGCGCACCAAGAAATAGTAGAAAGAAAAAAAAAATATCTTACAGTTTGTTTTCATTTTTATGGGGACTTCCTCACAGATACAGCACAGGAAAAACATTCTTAGCATTTTATTATTTATTGCTTTCATGTATGAGACGCCATTATTTTAAAATTATAAAGAGCTTTAAAGAACACATGGCTATGTGCGCATATGAATAAATGCTTCTTTTGAAGGTTTTACTTAAGAAATATTGCAGCCTAATATAACATTTAATGTATGTAGCAGTGCCCATCATTGTTGGATAAGACAAATACTATCACAGCAGTCAAAACCCAGAGTTCCTACAACAGTCAGTGAAAGCTGCTTATCAAACTATGCATCATACACAGGCCAAACAATAGGATTCTGCATGCTGTATAAGCAGAAGTATTAGTAAATCCAAAGATGAAGCAATACATTAGCATATTTAAATAATATTTTTTCCCCCAATAAATACCATTCCGCCTTCATGAAAACAAATGTCAGTTGCCTTTCTTTTATTCATAATTCTGCCAATGGTGAAAGAGTCTTATATTTGGCCTATATTAATGTTAAAAAAAAAAGATTTGACTTACATGTTCTTTTACCTATTTCAAGTCAGAAATTTATCTAATCATGCAGTATACTAAACTGGATAACAACATCACAAGGAAAATTAACTTTTAATGATCATCTACTTCCCTTCATCTCAGGATATGGAAATAATCAAACTTGAATTAAACAAAGGGACATACAGGTGAGGGGACCAAGCAGTGTCAGCAATATTTCTCTTCATTAGAGTTCCATATAGATAAATATATAAAAATATAAGGTAACTCCTTATACAACAAATTAATGTGGATGTTATAAGTTGTGTACTTCTGCATTAACCCCCCAACCTTCAGCACATAAATGCAAAAGGTGTGCAACAGATGTATCAGTAGCAGCTCAACATGACAAAGGGTCATGCTCTTAGCACTGGGAAGGCATCTCAAATGGCAGACACCCCTGGGACCCACCTGTGTTTCCTTTGGATAGTGCCTTCACATACTCAGCATTTTCAGCATCCACAGTAGTCAGGAGACAAGCTGTACCATGCAGCCCATAGGTCAAGGCATTAATGGAAGTACAGGTATAACTGCTGGCGCTACTTGTTGGGAAGTGTGGGTGGGGGGTGAGTGGCGGGGAAGAAAAATAGAGCACAGCTGGATCACTACATAGCCTCCCCTTCCCCTTTAAGGTAATTTAATGCATATTTAGATATACAGAAGTCACTTTTAAATCTCCAGTGTGTAAAACCAATACCTGCTTCATCTCTTGCTAACTGTGGTTATGACTTATTTAACATGTATAAACATTTCTAGTTTAAACTGATAAAGTATATACTGTTCTTGACTACAGTCTACTGAAGCAGAGTTTTAAGGTCGATCTTCATGCACTCCCTGACACCCAAAGCACTTTGAATGTTTCACAGAGTTTTGTACACCAAGTACTTCAGTAAATCAGATTTAACACAAGTGGTATTTATTTTTCATACCTTTCTGCCCCAGTTATTTCCGCTAAATAGAATTCTCCCTTCCCAAAACATTTCTTCTCAGGAAAGTTATTAGTCTGCATGTTAAAAGATAACAAAGTCTTACTTTTCCTATTTTAGGCAACCACCTGAGAGCACATCTACCAGTGGAAATCAAGCCTCAAGCTAAAGTTGTACTATTGCACCAGTAAAACCTAAGCATTATTTGAATTGTAGTTGCTAGAAAATATCAGTGCTATTTCTTGTGAGAGATCTGTAATCTAATGAATTAAAGTAATTTTATTAGTCTGCACCCACACATACAATTTACGTTCTGCAGAATGATAGCCCCTAATAGCAACCTCAGTAAAGTCAAACATTAATCAAAAAAACCCTCTGCCTTATGCTTTCCAGAAAGCAGGCACTACAGACATCAAAACAGTAACTTGAAAACTCGAGACCAAAAGGATTGTTATGTAATTTTCCATCAAGCTAAACATTATCTGCTCACATCATATGATTTTTCTTCATCAAGATTGGTGTTGTTTTGCTGTACTTTCCATTTTAAGAGTGATTAATGTCATTAGACCCCAGAAGTGAGGGCTAGGGAGTAGGTGTTTATGGAGGTGGCACAACTGTAACTTTTCAAAACAAACAAACTTTTAGAGTGAAAGATTTTGGCAGCAAAGATTAAGAAACCAGATTTGCTTTTGACTAGAAGTTGACCTCATTTTCCAACTCAAATATGACTTTACGTTAATCTCAAATACAGGCATAGGGAAAAGACTTCATTACTTCTCCATAGCAGAAAACAACAAAACTTGCAATGTTACTCTTTTTAGGAGCAAGTGTATTCTAGTAAGGGGTGGGAAGGGGCGCAAAAATTGCTTGTTGGAATTTCTGCTACAGGTATTTTACTTTACCTGGGTGATAACAGAGGATTACATTTTATGAGTCTATGTTTATAGGGGTTGCCCAGACAAAAGATCATAAATAAGTTCTTGTTGGCAGCCAAATTATACTCACTTGCAACTTTTAACAGGGGCTAGAAAACAAGATTTCTAGAGTCCAGATAGTATATCTGAACATCAGTCCCCCTCGTAAATACTTTATTGCCAAGGGGCTACTCCTATTTTAGAAGTAACAATAAAAGAATCTTCAGTATTCTTTTAATACTTCATTGCCACATATCTCACTCCTTTCCAATCAAGTTCAGCACTGATTCTACTTTTGTTGGTTTTGCCTGTTTTCTGATAGAGGGGCATCAGGGAGAAAAAGCAAACAAAAAACCAACAGATATAATGTTTATGCAAATGTTCATTGAAATGAACAAAAAAACCCCCCTGAAAGTTCTCTTTTGAGTGTGTAAGTCTGACCCTTGCAACTAACTCTAGCTGCAGTGAAGCCTCTCTGGTATGATATCTTCCATGTTTATTAACTCTGTGAGTGTAAACTACACATAATTGCCAAGATGTTAATAATAAGGATCTATGATAAAAACAGGGAAGTCACTATTTTTGTAAAATTTCACTTTCATGCTTCAACATTTTCTGCTCCCTGCTAAGCTTCATTTATATACCTTATTATTTTTTTGCATGTCTTCATCATATATACCTAGCAAAGCAAGAGAATCTTTGCATTATTAGCATGCCTACTTATATATACTTAAAAATCCAGTGTTTGTAGTATTTGATGCATAAGAAAAAGCATATTTCATAATTTAAAGTCCTTCAGCATGGGAAAAATACTGCTTTGCCCTGTTCATAATTTCTTCTTTTGTCATTGTGCATTTGTTTTTTTTTCTTTTAGCCACTTTTCTGGAGCACGTAAGGGGAAAGTAGTTGCCAACAACGGAAAGACAAGTGGAAAACAACAAAACAAAGCCCAAACCAGGACCACAGTTAAACCAGAGATTTCTCTAGGGCTTTATGAAATGAAATTTCAGTTACCAGCAGGTGATCAATTATCCTGTAAAACAAGTAGAACAGGCTTGATGTTTCCTCTCCTTTGAGAAACCCCTGCAGAAAATAGCGACCTCTATGTGTAAGACTTTGCTTTTTACCCATTCCATAGACTCTAAAGAGATATTCACCCATTTAGAATTCTAGAGGACCATTAAGAGTCTTGGTGAGTCTTTAATAGAGTCTCAAATGTTTAGATTATAAATTTACTGACATCTAATGTGTTTCAGCAGAATAAATTTGATATCATTAGTCTTGCATCAAAGCCTACCTCCAACCCCAATAGTCACAAATTGGTCTGCTAATCACTACAAAAATAAGACATTTCCTCTAGAGGCAGAGATACAGAAGAAAAACTAAATAGGCATTCTCAATTAACATGATGTCTTTCTAACCAGTTGTGTTAACAATGTTGAAGATAACTGGTAGCTTAAAAAACATTAAACCTACATTCTGTAGGTCTTGTCCTGAGGAACTATCTATGATTTTCATGAGAAGTACTGCTAAATTTTAACAGATGCGTATCGAAGCTAGGCAACCTAAAACATTAGTTGTCCTAACAGTATTTGAGGTTACATTATCTCTGCTGTCTGAGTGCAAAGTATTTCAGGTAGGTTAAAGTTAACATTTTCACCCTACCTAATAAGCCAGTGAATTCTTATGAGTATTTGCATCATATACTTTCAGCATGAAATTCGTTCTAACAAGCAGGCAGACATATGTATCAGTTTAAACTGACAGAAAGATACACTTCCCTGTTTCACAAGAAAGTTCAGCTGTTGACAGCCAAGCTGACAGCGATACGGTCTTAATTTGAGTAAGATAGTGTCTTTCCCATGTCCTTCCCCTCTCCGCAAACCTTTTCCAACTACAGGCTGGAAATGTGAGCAGCCCATAGCAACCAAGCAGCACATTGACAGCAAGTTTGTATTGAGTTGCAATTAAAAATGCGAATTACAATTTCATCATTACAGAAAGAAATATGAGGTGTGCTGTTAATTTATCTAAAAGAGATAAAGACAAGTATGAGCCCCAGCCAGCTAATACTTGTTGATATTCCCGCTCTGCTGGACACAGTGTTATTGATCCTTGGGGGCATGGGGGTGGTGGTGTCAAGTCAGAAAGAAACGAGTAGCATGCTATGTAGCTATGTATGCTATGAAATGAGTAGCATAGCTATGCTACAAGGGATTCAGATTTGTGCTTCTTCATAGTCCTAAACAGTTTAAATAAGCAAAACACCCTGACAGAATTTTGTGATATTCTTTTTGTGAGAACTAGATTTATGACATATAAAAGCAATTTTCTGCTATACTCCCTATATATGCTCCTTGTATGTATCCATTTTTCATGTTTATCTCATGAAAAAATCTTCTGTTAAGTCCTACCTGGAAGTTTCTATGATCCAAAGCTACATCATATTTTCCCCCTCTTTTTTTTTCTTCTTTCCACAGATCCCACACTCCTGGGCTGAAATACTTATTGAACTAGCACTCGTGTCCCCAACATGCTGTTCTGACAGTATCTCAGTAAAGACTTTGATTAGCATGTTTCCACTCTGTGACAGAGCACAGCACCTGGCTGATGGGTGAGCTATGGCCTACAGTGCAGGTAAGAGAGAGCCTGGAAACCTTATCCAATTTAGCTGGTAACTGTGGAAACTGCCCTGTCAACCAAAAATAGAGGGCAATGGCCATGGAGAACTACTTGGAGCACCTCAGGGTTCCTACGATCATTATCATGAAGATCTATTTGAACCTGGTACCAAGGCCCTGAGTGCACCAACAGAACCTCAGCTGTCCCAGTCTCACCCAGGACCTCCACCCATTGGGTCTGAGCTCCCAATTTTTCCTGAGGAGAGGAAAAAAAAACCAAACCAAAACCACAAAACCACCAAAAAACCGAAGTGACAGTGGAAAGTTGTGATAGATGACTGATAAGTTGTACATGCCCCAAATCCCACAAGGTATCAATGAAGGAAAAAAAAGAAAAAGTGCAAGCTATTTTGCTGCAAATTGTGCTCAAGAGCAACTCCATTGAAATTAATTTTCAAGAAAGTTGAGTTTTAAGGAGAGAATAAAATAACTTTATGTTCTCGAGTGACAGCTTTTCTCTAAAATGTGTTTGACCTGGCCTCTAGAGTATGACTCAAATCATAATAAATTTAGAGCATACAACTATAAAGAGATGGTTCTCTGACACAGAGTTTGCAGCCTCAGGATAAGAGAAGCGAACATATTCAGCAAAGCTAAGGTAGAAGAAAGGCAGGTAAAAACAGGGCAATAAGTAATTTTCACAGCATATCTCTACTTTTCTGCTGGTAAATAACATAATTACTTCTAAGGTACTTTCAAAGTGCAAAAAAGACAGACTCCTTTGAAGCTCTCCTCCTAAGCTTTCTTTTAGTCCTCGTGCAGCCTTTCTTTCTCTTCAAAGGGTTTTTCCTCAAGGGGTTTGGCTAAACAATGTGTACACTTTAGTGCCGTTTATTCTGACTGCTGGAGTTTCTACAGATTTCACCGCAAATAAAAGCCTAGTAGGATTCTGAAAAGCTGCTAAGCTTCTACCTGCAACGTCAAGTGTACAAGTCCTTTAAACTCTGGCATGGGATCAGAGGCTTTTAAACTGGAGCTGGACTAAGTTACGTAACGCGATATTAGGCATGTCAAATGACTGGATGGCTTTTAAAAGGAATAATTGCTCACAGATTTTACTGTCTTCATTTTCTTAGCTCAAAATTTGTCTCAATGTTTCTTTAGCTTAAAGAAATATATCTATAAAATGAGAGATGTTTTCACCTGTAAAAACCCTAACACAACGTACTTATAGGCCATACATGACAATGTTGTTAAACTTCAGCTGTATTCAAGACAGCTTTGAGACTAATGACATCAGCAAAAGAAAAGTTAATAAGTGCTCAAGATAGCATACTGAAGTTTTTATTAAAGCAATAAAAATAGAAGTTTCATTTAAACTATTTACAGTGCAACATTATAGAGTGATATAGACTAAAGCTTAAGGTAAATGTGTTACAATTAATATTTTTCTGTTGTAGCTGTATTTAAAAGAAAAACAAACCACCACTTGAACCAAAAATCAAACCTTGAAATTTGCCAATTTAGAAAGTAGAAAGAACCACGGGCAAGGATTCTGACAGAGTAAGGACTGACAGAGGAGGTGGTGCGGTTTAATTCCAGCCAGCAACTAAAAGCACCACACAGAAACTCATCCACTGCCCCCGGTAGGATGGGGGAGAGAATAGGAAGAGTGAGAAAACTCATGGGTACAATTTAACAGGTAAAGCAAAAGGTGGCATGCAAGCAAAGCAAACCAAGGAATTCATTCACTGCTTCCCATGGGCAGGCAGGTGCTCAGCCATCTCCAGGAAAGCTGGGCTCCATCATGTGCAAAAGTTACTTTGGAAGAGAAATATCACTCCCAGCATCGCCCCTTCCCCCAGCTTTTTTTGGTGGGCGTGACATTATCTGGTATGGGATATCCCTTTGGTCAGTTGGGGTCAGTTCTCCCAGCTGTCTCCTCCCAATTTTTTGTGCACTCCCAGCCTATTTGCTGATGAGGTAGTGTGGGGAACAGAAAAAGCCTTGACACACTGTAGGCACCGCTCAGCAGCAGCTAAATCATCCCTGTATTATCACCACTATTGGTCTCAAATAAAAAACATAGCCCCATACAATGCAAGCTGCTATGAATAAAATTAACATTAGCCAAGCCAAAACTGGTACAAAAATCTTGGTTCTAAAGTGTTTTTTCTTTCCTTTTGCTTTTCATCACAAGTCTTGTTGTTTGTTTTTGTGGTACTTTTTTTCTCCTCAATAAAGTATTGCATAAAGGCTTTTGCTTTATATACAGACAGAAAAAACAGTAAAGAGCTTAATGTTAAACTTGAACTGTTCTGCAGGTCTCCTGAAATCCACTAGAAATATCTCCTCCATTTAGAAACATCCTCATAATACCCATTACTCCCTCCCAAACTTACTTATTTCCTTTCCAGCTTTCTAAAAGTAGTAGGGTAACTAGTGTCAAGGTCTTGTCATAATCAAATTATACAAAACCTATAAAACCCTAGTAAAAATTGTATGGGCAAAAGCTTCAGGAAAAGTATACATGGTTCAAATAATCCTAATGTTTATTCATGGTAGTTTCCTCCCTCAGGGTATTTTAAAGTTCTTTTAGAAACCCATGAAAATCTAGAAGTTAGCTTTTGTTAACCGAAACAAATGTTTTCATTTACGTTTACAGGTACTTCCCATGAATTTCATTAACTATCCATCTGTGAAGAGTCCTTTAGCAGTAATATACAATTCTAATCACACATCTGACAGTGACATTCTTTGGCACAGATACTGGTCTTAAGAATATTGTTATAAACATTGAGGACCTGATGCTTAACTAGAAATAATTACATTGTCTTTCTTCAGGAGTAAAAGAATAAAATTTCAAGTGGAAAAGTTTGAAGTGAATTCATCTTCTTAATTCTACAAGTTTTAAATATGTCACTGAAGTCCTATACCCAATCCTGGTATGAATGGCAACTAACACCAATGAGAAAGATTAATGTGTGGAAGGTGGGGTGGGGGGGTAATCCATCTGTTCAGATTTTACCTTGTTAAGTATTGAAGGCACCTAGCAGAGAAACCAGATAGTAGAGCATAAGAGACAGCCTGCTCTTAAGACAGTGAAAGTGCTGAAGATCAACCATTAAGAAGACCAGAATCAGCTTTTACACAGAGTTATCTGGGACAAGAAAGGGCAGATTAAGACTCTTTAGAGAAACTCAGGAAACAGTACTTGTTTGCTCAAAGTAGTAGGAAAAATATACACGTTGCTGGGATAGACATTGCTAACTTAATTAACTCCATGGAAAAAGGTCATGGAAGACATAGGAGGGGGTTAATCTACAGAATTAGAAAATGAGAGAAAAATCTGTACTTTTAAAATTTTAATTACTATTAAATTTGACCTGTATCTCTCTGATGATTTGGCAGTTTCAACAGTTAAAGCAGGGATAAACGGCAACCTGGCCCCTCTAGTTAGCTTTACTACTGTAACTCTTATATGGCAGAGGGCTTTTCCTTTTCCCATACCCCAGCCTCAGGTTCAAGAGTTAGATCAAATGAGCTACCTTACCTTTTTGACACACCAAACAGTTCCTTTTATTAGTTATATAACTTAAACTACACAAGCTATAGAGGATGCAGCATACAGTCAGTATCTTAAATTGCAGGTAAAGACCCAGTTCAGCTTCCTGCCCTTCAGGTACACCAGTTAAGTTTGAATGTGGCAACGACTTTTTATCCAGCTGCCACCAATAAAAGCAGCAGCTTTTTATCCAGCTACCACCATGAAACGTCAGTACATCCTGCCACTTCCAGGGAGCCCCCCAGCATCACAGCACAAACAGTGTAACACAGGGGGCTTTCAACCAAGGGCACATCTTCTGGGCCCTGGTTCTGTTCAAAAGCCCTACAAGTCTGAACCAAGTTTCAGATTACTAGGAAAGTAATTACTATGATTTACTGCAAAAGGCTAGTTCAGGGGCTGGGGCAGCAGCATGTCCAGGCATTAGTGTGTGAAACTGAATAGCCATGCAGACTTAAATGAGCTTGCTATTTCTGATTTGGTGAGTTCATTTATTCATTAAAATATCCAGTGATTGAACAAGGGAAAAAACTAACAAATGAACCTTTTAAACCAAAGAAATCTTTCATAGCCACCATACCTTAGCTTCTCTGTCCTTCACATCCAGAAGGACTACAGCAGCATGACTTTAAGCCAGAACAACAGAGGGGCTATTAATGTAATCACAAATTGTGCAACAGGTTTAGGGAGCTCTTCATTCCCAGAGGGCACTTCATCACTCACCACAGCTGCACCATACCCTGCAGAGCTGTGAACAAGCTCTTCCAACTCAGGCACACTGGCAGAAAAAAGACAGTCAATACCCATAGCGCTTCTGCACTGCCTGGCTCATGTCACCAGATCTTTGCATTTATCACAGTTAAACTGTAGCAATAACATCTGACCTTCGCAAAAACCAGACCATATATCTTCTTCACATCTGTAGCTGGTGGTCATGTCCAGAAGTACCAGATGTACACAGGAACAGGTAAATGTCCATAATTCCACCAGCAGGAGAAGCTGTACCCTGTTTTGAGGGACACTTGGGAATACAAGTACCTGAAGGATCCACAGAGGTTCCTAGGTTACATCTGACATAAGGCATTTAATATCTCTCCTCTCCCAGAGAGGCAGGAAATGACAAATACTACTTTCCTTAGATTAGTCAGCACTCTAGAATGCCTTAAGTCCCAGCGTCTTTGCCACTGCTTGCTTTTCCAAAGTATACAGAACCAGTTCAGACATCTCCTCTCTCCTGAACAGAAGACCAAAATCTGAATTGGACATCTGGCAACCATTCTTCCCTAAGACCCTGCAAAGTCCACTCCCTTCCCCACGAAATCCCCCTTTCATGACTCTTCCACAACTGCTTCTCACCTGGTACCACAACATCTCCTTTTACAGCAGCTGCTTCCAGGAGGCTCTTTGTTACAGCAGGAATTCGTTAAGCTCTTCATTAATCCCAACCAGGTTGCTGCTATTCCACCCTTCTTAAATAAAGAGTGGAATGGCTTAGGAATACAATATACAGCTTTTTGCAAATCTTGCAGTATCAAATTTGATTTTTCATGTGTTCATATGTACTATTAAGAATAAGGAAAATTATTAACGTAGCATCTCATCAGAATGATTTAATGTTTCACCTATTGGATAAATACTTTGTGAGACCAAAAACTAATTCTTGTAGTTGCTGGAAGATTAAACTTTTTTTCCATTTTCTTAGAGGAGGTGCAGCCAGATAACATATGAAATGTAAACAGATTTTACACTGTTAACTGCCACTAATGAGATTTAGGTGTATTTACATGTAGTTAAAGAGAACATCCATCTGATGGGAAAAACTGCAGAACTTTTCAATTACACATTTAAAATAATTTGTAAGGATATGGTATGAAAAGATGTGAGTCGTGTAGTACAAATGTGTTTAAACAAACAACAATCTGGCCCTGACTGTGGATGACAAGGCACTAGGCAATGAAGCGACATGTAGATGTACCTCATGTCAAAAGCAATTTGGCTTCTAGGAGTTCGGTTTCCCGTCCTTGACACCTTCACTCTTAATTTTCAGGTTGCTGCCATAGATACTTAAAGTTTTGATGACAGATTATCCCATTACAATTTGTAAAGGTACAAATACATTAACAATCAGAGTATTAAGCCAGGTTTTTCTGTGGCTGTAAGTCAGTTCCTTTACTATGGCCTAATATTTATATTTCTTTTCACATAATCACCTCGGAGAAATGACCTGATATACTGCTAATCTTTTGTCACTTCTGAAATAACATTCTAGAAGTAACTAGAAATCTTTGTGATCTATCTTTCTTGAGCTTCCCACTTTGCATGTACAAGTCTTTTTTCTTCCTCTGGAGAAGTCTAAACAAACATGGAATCATGAAACATAGAGAGACAGTAGTTGTTCATAAATATTTATAAGCTAATGAATTCCAGATAGTTCATGATTATTCATCAAAAAATCATACACTGAAGTGAAATGAATTATTTACAATTAGTTTATAGCTTCAGCATCTGAAATTGATTATTATAGATTTTATTCCTTTTGAGTGACTCTGGATAGCATCTGTCATGATTAACGTGGCTAGAATGCACTGTAACACAAATGACAGAGCTCTGGAGAGCGAAAAGTGGAAAGAATAATTTTCAGTTGTTTATATTCTCTTTAATCACCTACATTTCATTAGTTATAAACTGAAAATTTCCCTATATGAGAATGTTATGAACCGTTTTCCATTGTTAAATTGAAATAAGGTAAAAATATAAAAATATCACAGGCAATTATAGTTGTTCTTTCTGTCTTCCTCTCTTTCTTAAAGGAAGATTAAAATGATGGTTTGGGGGTTTTGCGGCTTTTTTTTTTTTTTTCCAAAACATCTAAGTAAAAAATACAGATGCCTAAAAATAACTGTATTTTCCTTTCTGGAAAGTACAACTCACTAGGGAATGTCTTGTGTTTACATGGAATATAAAGTTCTTTTCTGATTACATTAAAACTCAGCTATTATACTGTTTGGTGGTTGGTTTGTTTTTTTCAAAACCTGTCACTCATAATTTACTTCCTACATACTTATGGAAAAGCAGGTAGATTAAAAAGGAAATAGAATCCCATATGCACTATAAATACCCACATAAAAACGTGTGACCTGAGAAGAAAAGGAATGGCTCATGTTATTATGTCACTTTCTTTGTTTTATATATAAAATAAATGTATTTTCTGATAACACATTATGAACAGTGATGAAAGAAATACGTCATAAATTGTGACTCTATTTCACCTGTTTTCTTTTCCTAAAAAAGTTATCTTCAATACAGTGATCTGTCACTTACACAAATGGCCTTTTGCTGTATCCCTGTTTTCACCTATTTGCTTTATTCATGAGTACTGAACTGAGCTGGTTAAAATTCTCTTCTACGACCCAAAATATCTTCAGATTAAAATTTCCTAGAAAATATCCTTTTTGCTGGACAAAGTGTCAATTTTCTGACTGTACTACATGATTTGACTCAAGTTCTAATAATGTTTTCCTTGTAAAAGGACAATAGCAAAAATATTTTCTTCCATTTCCTTTAGGAGCTATTACTGTCTTTTCTGGGTACTGCTTGGAGGTCTTTTATGTTCCACATTTCAAGCAATGGCTGGCTAGGATCCTTCTCTGGTTAGGGAATGTATTTAGTTTTATATAACCTAAGGCACTCAAAGGCTTCCAAGACAGAAGTGGGAAAGGCAGGTCATGCCACTGGGTACAAAGCACCAAGAAATATGTGTGAGTTGAAACCTGCTGCCTGAACAGATGCCTCATCTTGACGGCTTACTGAGGGAAAGCTGGGTGTGAACCACCATTGGGTACATGCTGGTTTCAACTGGAAAGAAAGCCAGAATGGACAGGAAAATACAAGAGGGCATGTCCTATACATTGCAATATCCGTGGATCAAGACTCCAACACGCATTGTGGAAGACATTACTCTGCTGTGGAGACACAGCCTCTCCCGTGCTTCTTATAGGAACAAATCTTATATTTTTAAGATTAGAAACTATCTATCAGAACCTTCCAGAGATTTGATAAATTACATTTTGGCTTGGTTTTCATAAAATTGAAAGCAAAAAGCCTGTGTAAAAATTGCTGTGTAATATAGAAATATTAGGCATAGCTACTTTTATATAGTTGGCAAAGTTATATAAATATTTGCAATATTACTACTACCAGAGGATTACCATTAATAGTCACTATATGTCAACAGCACTAGGTAGCAGGGGCTTATTCTGATTATTGAAACAGGAATGGTAGGTGTTCCTATAGACATGCCCAGCGTAAAATGAAAGTGGGGCAATTTGACTTGTTATAAATACCTTTCACTAAATGGTAAACTAAGCCATATTACTTGGCTGTGGACCAAGTTTTCTTGTTTACTGTCGCACAACCTGGTTTTCTATTAGTCAGGCTTTGAAGATATCTACAAGTCATGCCTTTGTCACACACTCAAACCTCCAACTGTTTTTCCTTCCATTATGAACCCTTTTAGACTTAAAATTTTCCTCTGGCATCTTTTATAATTACTGAAATTTTAAAGAAAATGTGTGTTAAAATCTTGCGCAGAGAAATGTGAGTTTCTAACTAGACAAGTTACGGGTTTTGCTATAGGCCTTACAAATTAGCAAACATACAAAGAAGCAGGTGTCACACATGATGCAAATCCTAAAATTAAGAATTCTGTGTGTCACCTAGATCAATTTTTTGACTTTATGCACTCACACATACACAAAAATCAACAAAGGAAGAGCTAGCAGAGAACATGGTTTAATCCTTAAATACCCAGTTTACACATTAGAGCAATAATTTAATTTTATGGAAAATAGGTATGTAAAAAATAACCTTGCTTTCTATTGTCTTTATCAACACAGTTGCAACTTGATATTTTTGTCGACTGTCATATTTTTATTGCACAGGTATTTTATTCATAAAATCTACACTACTCTAAGAATTTCACATCACTATTTCTTTAAATAACACTGTTTTAGAGGGAATAAGAGATAGATTGTTCCTCAGATTGTTTTAACATTTTTGCAGAACAGTGAAACTTTAATGATCCCAAATTAGGAGAGAGAGAAATTCTTCCAGACTCAAGGCAGAATCCCATCCTGGTGAAGCAGAGAGTAGAATCTATATGTCTGCACACACTAAAAAAAAAGGGAACAGTGAGTCATTGGCAATCACTTGGAAATGTGTCCTGCCCAGCTGCAAATCAGCAAGGCTAAGAGGTTAGGTACAGATCCCAGGGGAGCATTTGCATTTCATGTTTTCTGGAGCAATGCTTTAACGGCAATAATCATACAATTCTGTAACAATCTGACTCTGTGACAGACTTACAGATAGAACTGTTATATGCTGAATTGTGCACTTCTGACATAAGGAAAAATACATAGGGTATTTACACACAGGTTAACCAGATTCAGATGTTATGCATATGCTAAAGAGGATTCCTAAATTTGCTAGAATTCTGAAGTCTTAAGGTCTTCAAGTGTTTATACCTCACTGATAGCTCAGCTTCTTAGATATGCAAGTTCTATCATGAAATATTTAGTTTATTCTTCGGCTTACAATTCTTAGTTGTAAACCAGAATCCCCTTAATTAGATACTGCACATAGAAATAAAAAACAACCCCTGCCCCAAAGATCTTACAGGCCAACCATAAGAGAAAACAGATGGGCAGAGACAGATGGGGAAACAGAAGGAAATAATGAAACTTCTATGATGGATATAAGAAATGTAATTAGGCTGATCATTTACCCACGCATGGTAAAGTTTGCCATGAATATGATGCTATAGAGAGATTTTATAGAAGTTCTGCATTACAGCCCTTTTCTCTCTCCAGCTGTAACAAGGGCACTCCTGCCACACAAAACAGCACAGTTCAGGAGTAGTTACTTGCTTACTAATTGCCTATTCACATATATTTTGCTTAAGTATCTCTTGGAAGTTAACCAGCTTCTGATCCCTTACACAGTGGGGATACAAGGCAGAGATAGCGTTTAAGGCTTTTGCTGATATTCTGTTTTGTTAATGAGGCATCTTCAGTTTGATAACAATCTGAGGACCACGCTTTCTAACAAGGGAACAAGAGACAATAAACCAATATGATTTTAATATCAAGGTATTATTTTTTCATAAGTAATTTCCCCCTATTCCCACCCTCATCCCCCGCAATGTCACAGGTTTTTTGCAGGATGTTGAAATGAACTCCTGACTGAAATACATTTCTATGTCTTCAGATGTTCACTTATTTTTAATATTTGTGAAACTGCTTTATTAGAAACTGAAGATCTAATGATTTTGTAGTCTGTTATGGTTATGTAACCTTTGGTTTTGTGCATGAATCAAACTTAAGCTCCAGAACAGAAACAATGATTAAGTTAAACAAGACAAAATATATTTGTCGGTTGTTTCATATTACATGTACAGGACATCTGCTCAGCTAGGAAACAGACTGCATGGTTTTGTAAGGTTAAAAAATATACCACAAAGTATCCAAATTAGTATAGTGTGTTTTACTTTTCAAGCAGGAATACATTTTTCTGGTCAAACACAAGGGCCTGTACTATGAATATGGTGAATAGAATAAATGGTTAGCATACATTCTCTCTAGAATTCAGATGAGATATTACAATGCCTCTTTGACCTTAAAATGCATGTGAAACTCTCATTGCTACCCAGAAATGCTCAAATCAACACAAAAAAACTCAATAAATCATAAAGGACATTGGTCATTCTTCCATTAAACAGTGGCATTTTGCTTAAATGTCTTTGTAATTCTTTTATTACACTTGACATTTGAAGAATGATAAAATTCTCTGATTCTTCAATTCTGAACACATATCAATTCACATTTAAAGCAGAACTTTATTAATTATGTTAAATTATGATTGAAATGCAAGTTAGGACTGATGGAAATTATGTACCTACACATACGCTGTTATGGGAGGCAAGGCTAAATCAGTGCAGAGCACAACATCACTCTGGATAAAATGTTAAACAGGCTAATACAATGGAAATAAAACCAAAACATCTGCAGTTAAAAAATCAGATCAAGTAAAGTTGTAACAGTTTTTGATGGACAGCAACCACCATTTCACATGCAAGGGGGCTCTAGGATCTTTATACTAAAGACCTGTGATGTTCAATCTCCTAGTCAACACAAAAGTGCCTGGAATTTATGTAAGTTCCATGTACCAGCAATTTTTCCTTTTCATGCACAAAAACCTAGTTTTGCTTCTCTTTCTCTAAATTAGGAAAAGGGATCAGTTCACAACTGGCCCCACTGAATTGAACGGAAAATTACTGCTGACCTCAGGGTGAAAGAGTTTCACTTGAAAATGTATTTTCTTCTTTTTTCCTGTCTCACAGAAGTGCTGTCAAGTGGCTGAGAGTAAATTTCATCCACGCATTTCATGTTAAGGACCTAGAGGAACTTGGTGCAAATCAGATAGTATCTTAACTGTAATAATAACTGGAGAAAATATTCCTCTTATAACATGTACTCAAGCTACATTCAGTTTTTCTTCATCTTCAGTTATAATTTAAGATTTGAACTACATTAGTACACTACAGGTTTCTGATAGTTATTATTAAAATTAATGTTCCCCTGGAATAGCCATAAATTATAGTCCAGCCAAATTTCTATTCCCTGTTTTTATTTCTTTCAGCAATTTCCCCTCTCCCTTTTGTTTCCACATTTTCCCTTCTTTTCTTCGTTATGTGATGGTAGCTAGCCTTATCTGGACTGGTCAAATTCCCTTTTTCTGTGATATTCCTCTCTACACTGAAATGACAAGCTAGTCTGCAAGCTTGGTCTACAAGCAACTTATGCATCTTCAAGGACAACTTCACCAGCCAAGATAACTAAGATTGATGCACTGCAGGCTACTTTCTCCAGATTCCAACAACATTTATATTTATTCTTTTACCATTTCTTTTATTCTACACAGTTTTACTTGCCACCTCTTAACCCAACCAATCCTTTACACTGTCAAAGAGAGAATGACCACACAGCATTGCACTTACCTCCTCTAGCAAAAATTTGGTAAATGAGTTATAGACAACCTCTATGTGGGTTGCCTTCTTGATAGTGAAAAACCATGATATTGTCATGAAACCAACAAGTAACCACAAGAAAGTAAAAGGTGTCAGAATTTGGCCCTTAATAATATTGTTACTTTGCTAACTTACAGCAAATTTTGTGTCCTTGTACGTAAGTAATTATTCTTAGAAGAAAGTGGTAATGCAAAATTAGGCACTTCTTCAATGTAATTGATATACAAAAAGCACACAAAATTTGTTTATTTGGGAAGAGATGGAGGTAAACTACACGACGGCTCTTTGCTTTTGCAGACACATTTTTTCATTGCATTTGCTACTTCCCCAATGGCGTTAAATGTGTCAGATGTGTCTGTCTTTTGAACGTCTCACACAAATGTAAAATGCTTAGCAAACACCTTTCTTTTAGTGCTTCAGGCCTTGGCCTTGATACTTAGGAAACTGCCACAACTCAGAACTCTCCATCTGGGCTACCTAGCCTCCAAAAAAAAAAAAAAGTCTAAGGACTCCCACTTTTGTTTAGCAGCTTTTTTCCAGAATAAAGAGCTTTGGAAGACTAAATGGCAGGCAAGAGAGAACCTTTGCACAGTTTCTGTAATGACAACCTCTGAGACTGAAAAATGCAATACAAAATAGAAAATACAGTAACACAAAATATTCTGCTCTCACAAGATAGAAAATATCAATGTTCCTTGCATTTTATGTGTCAAATCAGTAATATATAGTAATATTTAAAAATAACCCTTTTTTATTATTTACTACTAGTGTGATTTTCAGGGATGACTTTGGCTCTGGTTTCCAGTAAGGAATGGTAGAAATATGTTTTAAAATAATTTAATGCTTTCAAACAGCCTATTTTTATACATGTTTTTGTAGACATTTGAAAGGTTACAAGATTTAATAACTGAATTTTAGAATGATTGATTTTATATCAGAATGTAATTTGCAATATTTAAAAACAGCTCCATTTATCTTCTGATTTTATAGGTATTATGCAGCTGTGTTACGCAGGGCACAAATGGCTCCAAGAGCTTCATGAAATCTAATAAAAATTGATCTCTTTCAAAGGAAAAGTAGATCTTACAAATGTGTTACATAGCTAACCTTAAGCCTCTAAATGTTCCACATCCTGAATTGCTTGCTCCTAAGAAACTAAAAGAGAACATAATGCCAGCAAGATTTGCATCCACAAGACATAAACTATAAAATTAGGCTAGTGTGAAAAAGAAATAAGCTGTTACTGATAGTGCTCAGTGATATAAAGCAGACAGTGAGGATCACAAAGGGTACAAACCTGACTTTCAGCCATCAAATCAATATGATACATTTTAAGAAGCCAATTCAAAGTGAAACAATGATAGATTTTAGAAAGAAAATTGTATACACAAGTAATCTCCAACAGTCATGAACACAACCAAACCTGTAGGCTGGACATACCAGCATAAACTTGTACTGAAGTCTCATTATCTGTTGGGGATTGGGAATTTCCCTCAGCTGTAAGGTTTGGTTCTTTCTCACATTGTTTGAAAGAATTCAGACATTCAAAAGAAACTTACTGCAATTGCCATGTTGGCAAAAAGTCAGATGGGCAGCAAGAAAGCATTCCCAAGAGCACTGCCTACCAGCCCCCTTGGAAAACATACATATTTCATTCTGGGGTTTTCTGAACATGAGCTCTCATCTGCTTGATTAACGTGAGAATGGTGACTGGTGTATACAACCAACATGCCCAAACTCAAAGTCCAGTGTTTACCTAAGTATATTTTCCTCTGTGTTTGTCACATGGCAAGAAGTCCTAATGAAGAGCTAACCTGTCAGAGGGAAATAGCTGGTAGAAAGGACTAGAAAGGCAATTAAAATGGACAGAAGTATCAAGTAAAACATGGTGCTGAGAGGTAGTGTTGGCAGGTGTTACGGGTGAAGAGGTAATGAGACTGGTGCTATGGGTAAAAAAAATAATTAGAACTAGCAGAATCTGTTAATTCTTAGGCACAGGAGTGGCTTCTCTTGGTTTTCTTTGGTTTATTACACTAGCATTTTATTTCTCTGTTGTCAATTCCAGATTTTTTTTTCTACCGTGTTTTCCCCTCTTCCTTATGTTTTCTCCTGTGCACATTTTCCTCTTAATTTTCAGTTTCCATTTCCTCAGCTCCTTTCCAGCCACCCATGTTCCCCCTCCTCTTGCCTTCTGCTTCAAAGGCATCTGATTCTTGATCAGGAGTGAGGTACTGTTTTCTACAGATCATATCATTTACTTAGGGACATACATTCGGTTTTAGCAGTTCCACTTAAAAGCATTCAAGCTGAAAATATCGCTTTGAGTAATGTTATAGACATTTTCATAATCAGTGTTTTGAACATACAGAAATGAATGCTGTGTCTGGAAGTATGCTTGACATGAAAAGAATTAAGAGTAAGGGAATTTGTGGTGGGAATATATTATGTACTGGCAGACCAGTGTCATAATATATTAATGAAAATGAGAATGACTGTTCTTAACATCGACAGCTACGGGCCGGCTGCTCGATAATATTTTCCAACAGTGTCGACCAGCACCATGGACAGTGACAAACGCGCCTCTGAGGCGGTTCACGAGGTGCCACCACGTCTCATCGCTCCAGGCTCTGGGCAGAAGACTGGGTGACTCGGCACATACCGAGCCTTCCACTTCTATCATGGTCTATCTCCTAGCATGTAACACGCTGTGTGAAACATTCGATTTGTACCACAGAAGTACTTTAAATGTATGCTTGGTTCAGGTTTAATTTTTGCTTGTAAAGATTCTGTATTTTATTACTTTTTTTTCCTGTCTCATGCTAACTCTTGCAGTTCTTTTTAAAATCTATCTAGTTATCTTCAGCTCGTATTAAACTCCCATCCCTTGGCTGATCTCAGATTTCATTAGGAAAAGTCACACTGGGAAGCAAAGACAATGTTCCTATATGAGAATTATTTTGCTTTACAGAAACCTGAACTTTCCTAACAGTTTTCAATTAGATTTAAAAGGTTTCTTAAAACACCATCCTTTCAGACCTTGCCAAGTACCTCAATGGTGAAACAAGTCTTGAGAATATATATCTAAAGAAAGTTAAGGAGATGGATGAAATTTGTTTAAAATGCGTGGACTGTGGAATTTTGTGTGTAGTGCTCGAAATGCCATCATATCCACACTACCATCACATCTCAGCTATTGGTTTTGGATGCAAATGCAAAAGGCCCTCTTCAATGCATCAGCTTTTATATTCAGTAAGACTAGTAGACAGTCTGCAAATAAGAGATTGCAAAGCTGACAATTTAGAATCTCCCCCTATAAAATGAAGCTACTCAAGCCTTAATGCGTTAGTTCATCCCACATCATATAAAAGAAATGTTAAAGGTGCTACCAATCTCACCAAGGATGTCCAGAAAAGACCTACATTAGTATTTCTAAACTGAGTTCATATCAAAAATAAAACTCATTACAGGAAAAACAATATTATTATATTTAGCTCTTTGGGAATAAAAGCGATGCTGACATATACAATAGTGCCACCTTCTCCAAAAGGCTTTGAATCTAAAATACTCTGTCATCCCACAAAACAGGCAAATGTTTTCTGTAATTCTTTTTAATCTCACATTTCAGAACACAGAATAAATCGCTGAAGTACTTTCCCCATATTACTTTGTGTGTATACTGCTGTTCATTGAAAGATTAAAAACAAGTGGAACATCAAGCTGAGCAATCAAGAGTTGATTTTGTATGCTAGCAGCTAGCTTGAAAACAAAACCCCCTCAAATGATCAGCTGTGATTTTCCTGTAGTTTGAGTTACAGAGCCCTGGGAATGCATGTCAATATACTGTATCTTCAGTGCTGCATCTTTTATTTATAAAATTGAGGATTGTCACATTTGATTATCTATCGTGTCACAGACTATTACTTGAGATCTGTAGAATCTATAAAAGTTATATTTGTGCTTTGAATTGTTAGCAGTTACTTTTCAAAATTAAAGCTTTAGATCTACCTGCAGTTTTATTTGTTAAGGACATAACCATAATCTTACAGATAACCACCTAAACCAGAATTAAACAAACAGAAGCCAATGCACTTGTTCTGGTTAGAAACAGAATTAACTCGGCATGAGGTTGAGTTTATCTTCTACCAGGGGATAAGGGAATCCTTAATGCCTGTGGGTTTGCACTAACATAATACCATCATTTAAAAAGCATTTTTTTTTTTAATTTCATTTTGAAAAAAAAATTAAAGCTTAGATTTTTTTATAAATTGAGAATAAGTGGGGAAAAAAATCAGTTAATCATGTAGTCTTTTGATTAAATAGATCACAAAAAAACCCAACCAATTGCCAGCCTTGTAAAGTGCGATTACCCCTCTAAGGTTGTTTGGGTTTTGTTTTGGGTTGGGTTTTGTTTGCTTTTGTTTATTCGGTTTACAAGAGGTTCAACATTCTTATGTAAAGAACCACTGCTGCAGGGGACTTAATTTTTTGCTTTCTACTGAAACACACTGGACCCTTAAAAGTTCTTACCGACAGAACTGAAAGATTACTGACAACCATTGAAAGATATAATTTCTGAAAACAGACGTCTGTGGAACTGCTCTAAAATCACAGATGATGAAGTGATTCTGGACCTTGTCTGAAAGCCATAATCCTGTATTTACATTGTTCCTGTTAGCAACTAGATACATGAGTCACTATTTTGTAGTATTTTATGGAAGTAAAGTTTCATATCCATATGGATATTTCATATCCGTAATCCCTTTTCTGTTTTATCCATGGCATCCCTCTGAAACACTGTCCCCTTATTTCAAATGCACTGATGTCTGCAATCTCAGGGAAATTCTCTGGTAAGAGAAGAGTTTGCACTTCTGAGCAGAGTGTATGGGAGACAAATTGGTCACGTTCAACAGCTGCAGCAGAGCTATTTCTAGTCTAAAATAGGCTAGATGGGCTCGGATGTGCAAAGGAAAAAGTGCTTGCTGAGGTGTTACCATAGCAGTAAACAATGCTGTATGTATTTTGCACAGCCTGTGAATGAGCAGTCTTGCAAAAAACACGACTCCTTTAAAACAGAAAAAAAATAAATAGTATATTCACAGGAAATATATAAGAAATTATCTTTTTTTTCCTCAGAGGTACTGTGTCTCCTTATTTCCTATTACTGATCTTTTTACCAAACCCTGCATTTTTGCTTTATCTTCATGCAGAAAGCAGGTGAATCATGCTCTGAAACAGTAGGGTTTCTTACATTGTAGGGTGAGTGGAGAATAATGAACTTTAATTGAAACTGGTTCATGTAGTACCATTCACAGCTTGTGTATAAAACGATATCAGGTTATAATGTGCAGCATGTTGCCTCTGCACTCCACTTGTCTCTATTTGTAGAAGAAGTGAGGTCTATGTCAGATTGCCAAAACCATGCAGAAATCTTTGAGATCCCAGCTTTTATTTTAAGTAAATACAGCCTTTTGTTTCCCCAAATCCATAACATTACCCATTTTCAATGCTACCCTCTCCATTTTGCTAAATTATATTAAATGACATTCTTGTGGATAAAACAATGCTTGAAGTTCTAGAAATAGTTCTTTACCAGCCCAGAGGACAGCAAGTTTCTTAAATGTGTCAATTTTAGTTACCCACTGACTCCAAAAGGCAGCAATTTCAAAGTGGAAAGAAACATGACAAAACACATACCTGTTGGCAGATCCAGTTTTAGTACAGGTCTGCAAAACTACAATCATCTCAGATAAGAATGTCTCACCTAATGTTTATTCATCCCACAATGCCGCATTTCCAACTTTTAATATCTGTTTTGCCTTTCCTGAAAGCCAGATGTGTACAATAGACAAGTGTAGTCATAGAGTCAGCTGAGCAGGTTACATTTTTGTAAGCCTTGTGTTAAAACACTAACAAGTTATCATTACATATATTATCTGTGGTGTAATTGGCTCTGATAACTTTTTCAGTGTATTCCTGTTTTATCTTTTAATACAGAACAATTCATATTAATTAATGCTTGCTTATGCAACAGCAAAGACATGTTAGATTGTATGTATCAAGCTCACATACAGCCTTGTTACTTTGAACACAGATCCAGATGAGTCATTAAGAAGTTCCAATGACCAGAAAGGCAATAAGCAGGAATTGCTATATAAAACTGTATAGTATTCAGAACGTTAAGCTCCTAATAATCCATGCTGTCCTTAAATTCTCCGACTGCATGAATCATTTTACTCAGAAACAGCGAGGGAAAAATTTCACTTTACTTTTGTGACTCTATGGCAACTGAAAAGAGAAGCACTTGGCTTTAATTCTCCTACTGAATTTACCATCAAGAAGCAAAAGAGTTATTTTACCTCCCTTTCAACGTTCTTAATCTCATTAGAATTGCCTAGGAAGCAGCATCATGGCACAGCTTTAAAGTGAATTTGTTCTCCCTATATAGACCATAATGATTGAGATAGGTTAATTTATTCTACAGAGGCAAACCACTAATTTGGAGGTAAAAGTAGCAGTACTCTTTCTGCTTGAGCATCTTGGAACAACAGAAATACAATTCTTACTGCAAATTCTGTACATACTGCTATTTTGAGATTTGAAGAGTTGCAGTACATTTTTTTGTGACAGCTTTAGTTCACAGCATTATATTTTGCCACAGAAATTTAGGACCTGAGCCAAAATGGAGGCAGTGGAAAGGTTCCCATTGACGTCAGTGAGCTTTGGATCAGGCCCCAGACGGCTAAGGACTAGGATTGTTAACATTAATGTGCATCCACACTGGCCTTAGAACAGTCCAGGCAGGAAATTCCTATTTTGCTTTTACAATCAGTTTTAGCATCTTTTAGTGGTAACTTTGAGAAAATATTAATGAAAATGAAAAAAAAAAAAAAAAAAAGGAAGAAAGAAAGAAAGAAAGAAAGCAAGAAAGAAAGAAAGAAAAAGGGAAAAAGAAAAAAAGAGGGGAAAAAAAAAGATAAATGTAACTACAGCATTTCCAGGATAAAACAGAAGCTTATACCCAAACCTCTGTATAAGCTGCTATTTGCTGATGTGTAATATAATAACAGAATCCTTACATTCAGCAACACAATGGATAAAAGATAGAAAAGTCACTTTTCTTCATAGTTCAGGATTGTTGCCTTTAAGAGTCTGAAAGCTAAGTAAGGTGTCTACTTATAAAGGAGGAGTCTAAATCTAATCCCTGAATTCAGTGATGACACTGAAGTAAACATTTCAGTTTACAAGAGAGGGCTATTTCTGATGTTATAATGTGTTTACTACAAGTATTTTTAGAGGGATTGAAAAAGATTACCAATGTGGTGTGTCTGACAGAGGATCACTAGTTAATATTGCAGTGAACAGCTTCAGTAGAACTACCAAAGTTAACAGTGACAAAACTTATTATCCTATTTCTTTATTGCCTTTATATCTAAGCCTTTTTCTTTCTAAAGAATGTGTTTTGGCTCTCTACTTTGTAATTTGAGCTTCCATTTAGGTTTGGGTTTTTTTGGTTGTTTTGCGTCACTTATTCTTAAATCTGTAAAAAAATTGCAGACTTATTTTTGAGTTATTAAATATTATCTCTTTGTGTGAGGGAGACATTTTAATGAGTTGCAACTCATCAGCAGCTATATTCATAGCAGAGATGAATCACAGTTACGTGTCACAAGAATGTGATGTGTAATTAATGTAATTGCAGTGAATGATTAGTTCATAGGTTTCATTTCATTGAAATTTTCTAAATATTACCGATAGGGTCTAATATTCTAGTACTTCCTCAGACACTCGTTAAATTAAAAAAAAACAACTTAATAAATAAACATCAAAGCCATAGGAGGAAGGTTGATGTAGTGGAAGCACCTGCTCAGGTATTCGCATAAACAAGCTAATGAACACTGAAGCCATTTTTATGATTCAACAGAACATTTAATTTGAAGGAGCAAATCTCCTCTGAACACTGATTACTCATTTAGTATAAAGGTACTTGTATTTTGCTGTCTTACACAGAAAATAATACTGGTAGTCAAATTCATTTCAAAGGAATGGTTGTTTTATAAAGCTTTTATTTACCCTATGGAGAGTAGAAACACTTTCAGGCAATGTTTTATGCTCCTGAAGAACCTAAGAAGCATTTGCTTCAATGAAAATATTTTCCTTCTGAAATGCTGAACATTTAGCACTTACTCATAAGCATTTTATAGCTGTAAGAGACAGTAGATGATAAAAATCACAGTGGGAACTTGGGAAAAATAGTTTGACTTATTGTTCTTGACTACAGAGAATTACAGTGCAAATGTAGAAAGAAGAGTACATGTTGCAAAATGGGATAATGTCAGAAATATTTAGGGATACATCTCTATACACCCATTTCAGTAATAAGCAACATTATGTGCTATGTCACTGAATTCAGCTACAATGTCTTTGGCAACATAATGGAGGGAAATACAGTCACCCTGATCTTTTAATCTGTGGATGACTCATTCAACTAAGTTCTAACTCTAGAAGCAATTTCAGACAGACCTGAGCAAAGACAGTTGGAATTAATAAATTTCAAAGTGCAAAGTTAAGGAGATAACTTCCTGTATTTGGGTATAGTTTCAGCAAATTCATAGCTAAAAAAAAAGGAGGGGAAAAAAGGGAAAACAAATCAAGTAGGTGAGTGTTCAGAATAATCAGATTTTTTCCTTTGACATTTTCCAAAGGAAGTATTTCAACTTCAGTATGCTTTTGTTTCTAAACTGCTTTTAGCTCCTGAAGTATTACAATATTAGAACATTCCCCACATAAAAGCAAATATTCCCACTCAAGCTTAAGGAAGAACCTCACATATAACCTTCACCTTGCAACATTTCTGGCTCAGCCACTGAGCCAAAACATCTATTAATTGTATAGATCTTCCTTTCAGTTTCTCTAGGAATGTTCTGCTTCTCTGGAAGTGGAATGATCATCACCCCCACTATCTAAACTAAACCAATAGCTTTGTTCCTCCTGACAAGGAGGAAGTCAGGCAAAAGTGCCAGGAGGCCTGCATGGATGAACAAGGAGCTCCTGGACAAACTCAAACACAAAAAAGAAGCCTACAGAGGGTGGAAGTAAGGACAGGTAGCTTGGGAGGAATACAGAGAAATTGTCTGTGCATATTCAGATGACATTCTTTACTGTGACGGGGGTGAGGCACTGGAACAGGTTGCCCAGAGGAGTTGTGGTTGTCCCATCCCTGGAAATGTTCAAGGCCAGGCTGGATGGGGCTTTGAGCAACCTGGTCTATTGGAAGGTGTCCCTACCCATGGCAGGGGGCTTGGAACCAAATGATCTTTAAGGTCCCTTTCAACCCAAACCGTTCTGTGATTCCATGAAATTCCAAGGTGGGATATGGCCATATACCAAATAAGGCGTTGTCCAGCTGTTGAGAAAAATATCTGGATGTTTTTCTGAACAATTTATAAAGGCACAAATGAAGACAGAGAAAGCATGTTTACTTTGTTGTACTCATCCTTCTCATTCTCTGTTATTCTTTCTCTCCTTACACTTAAAAAGATCAGAAAATTCATTTTGTAACGTGAAAGGTACAATGCCTTTCAAATATGATGGAAGAATTAAAAAACCAAAAAAAAACCAAAAAAACAGAATCTCTAGAAGTATGGTTATTTAGAACCAAGGGTGCTCTGTCATCATCCGATATCCAGGCGAAAAATCAAAAGCTACTGAAATACCTCTATATGTGACTTTATAAAAGCTTGAATATATTTATACATTTAGGGAAACTTAGAAATAGTAAAGCTGTAACAGAGGAGACACAGGAAGGGGTTTCAGAAAAGCAGTTTTAAATGCCTGTTTCTAAGGGACCCAAACAATAAATTCTCCATGGTGAGGACTGCACCGATAGCTTAGTGCTGTTTAGAAATGTATTGTCTATTTAAGCAATAGACAGGGCAGGATGATGGGGCCATACCTATACCCAATTCTTCCCAAACATCCACTTTTGCAGCAGGAGGGTGGGAAAACCAACAGCTCTCCCTCTGACTACCGCTGCTGCAATCAACCAGGAAAGATAAGGGATCTCCTCTTCTGTGCAAGAGTTAGGAAACCTGAAAAAAAGAGCAAATCACCTCCCAGAGTAGAAACTGAAGCATAATATTTCTCAGCAATGATATCTATTTGATAATCTGGGGCAGGATTTGTAAAGGTCCTGTTAGTCTCCTACTTGAAGAGATAGATACATGTTCAATTGAAAATATGTGTCTATCTTTGGGCTGATGATTCACTCAGCCCCTATCCATACGAATGCAATAGTTAGATGTTTGAGAAACATTATGTTTTTCACACCTTGAGTTCAAATTTAGAAAAATAAGAATCATAAATAAGCTTCTACAAACGTGGGTCATGTCAATTTACTTAGAAACTTTGCCTTCTTTCCTGTTCATTTTTTAAAATACAATTTTATTCTCCATCGTTAAAAAAAACCAAAACAACAAAACAAAACACAAAACTAGGTCCTCCTAAACTTAATATGAGTTTCTTGAGACCAAGATACCAGGTTACTTATAGGTATTTTAAAATACTGAATATATCTATTGTTAGTTAATTAGTTTTAGATGTCTTAAGTATATTTTTGCTGCAGGCAAGACTGACCTCAGCATTTATTTCCTTATTGTACAAATTTTCAGAGTAAACTTGCTGTTTAGCAGCTTTAAATTCTCTTTAAAAAGGGTTACAGAAAAGATATCCATAAAGCTACTTTAATCCCATTCACTTTTATTTTAAGACATTTCCTGTACATCTGTCTGACTGTCCTTTCATTCTATTACTACTTTTAACAGGTGAAATCATTATAAATACTGGATGTTTAAACTCATCTTAACCCAGTTGTCAAGGTCAGCTAACAACTTAGCAAATCAATGGGAAAAAATTGAAGAAAACATGGATATTGTCTAATTGGCTCGTACCTTCTTCAGTAAAGTGTAGCATGTTCTCAAAGGGGCAAACCCCAAACACTGTTACATGTCCACTGTTGCAAATGGGTTCTCTTTTCTAGTTAAAAATGATAGTTTAAAATAACTACCTTTGTAGTAACTAAAAAAAAAGTCAATTTGGTGTTGATTGCAAAAGAGCCGAATATTAGGCAGTAGAAAACATATATATTTCCTTGAATCAAAATAATATTCTTCTATCATGTATGATACTTTGGTGTTCAATGAGAGAGTGCTTGCAGCAATTTCTTTGGAATTATATTAACAGAGTTCCATGAATTGACTGCTATAGATGAGATTAACTGACACTTGCAAATATATGAAATGGGACTGGATTTTAAGAGACACATGAGGATATGAGTCTAGCACCCCAGGAGAAGAAACAATAGAAGTACACCACACTTCAGTCAATGACTTAGGGTGTGTTTTGCAATACTGTGGTTTAGTTTCTTTACTAAAGGACACTAAAGCCCTGAGAAGCAATAAATTCTTATACGCATAGTAATTACACAGGATTTTTTGGTTATTTTTTTAAAATGCGTAAAGTGGGGAAACCCACTTATACAGTCAAATTTTCAACACCTGTAGAAACTTCAGGTTATTCCCTACTAAACCTTGAACGCTTCATCTGGATTTGTTGCCTTTTCTTCTTTGCTGTCCTGCATGACATTATGATATCACTGACCAAGAATTTGGACCCATCTGCAAAAGGACACTTAGGGAAGTTAAAGTGAATTAACTGAAGGTGTGAACTGAACTGCATCATCCAACTCTTGTGCTGCTGCTTATTTCATACAAAGGTTCACTTGACTGAAACAACTCAAGGCCACTCTTCTGAAAAAGAATGTCCATGCACATGTAAGGCAATGCAGTCTAACTTCACACCTTCAGCTAATTCCTCTGAATTTCCCCAGTGTCTCTGTTTGGAAAAATATCCTGAAGGCACACCAATCTTTGAATCAGCTACACAATCTTTGACTATAATACAAAATTGGCTACATGCCTGGAACTTGCGGTCTCTAATTTTCTTTCATCCAGCATTTTTTTTTCTAATATTCCAGACAAGTAAAGTCCAGATGTTTTCTGCTGTTCAAGAAAGCAACCACAGAACCCAGAGGGGTTCAGTCTTTTACTTTCAAAGAATGTTTAATTTGGTCCATTTCATTTCAGAAATATAGATGAAGTTTGTGTTTGGATTTCCATTCAAATACTAATTATTGCATAGTACCTTAGGGCTTCCTAGTTTTTGCATGCCTTTAAATGGAATAGGGTCCTGAAGTACTGTGTTCTCCATCACTGATCTGTATTTCTAGAGCATGTAGGGCTTCAAACAGTTAAATTACTCAGCCAGATGGTAAAATTGACTATTTTTTCTGCAAACATAGGTACAGATCTCTATCACAATCAATACTGAAACCAAAGCACTGTTTTCTTGGAAGTTCCTACTCTGTATAATGATTTAACAATTACATGGTTTGAAACATGAAACTGTCTTGGAAATAAAATTGGAATAAAACCTGATTTTAATACTGTTACAGTATTATACTCATTTCTTAACTCTCCTCCCCAGCCATCCTCATGTATCTTTAGCTGGATCTAGACTGGATTTCTTCAGACCCTTCTTGAATAAATACTGTCACTCCTAATGATTTCTAACCCAGCCTTGTGTTTATCAGTGAAAAACAGTAGCTCTTTTGATCCTACAGAGCATATTTATTAAACAGGAAGAAAGAAATTCCATTACCACTATGCCAATGCCATGATTTCACTCATCCTTCTTCTGCAGTTTTTCTCCTTGTTCACTTACGCATTAGTGAGCAACACTTAAGGAAGCTATAGTTCATTATCAGGATTTCTTAATTGTCACTAATGTACTTTTATTTCTTGCTGACTAATTACAGTATTTCCTTTGAACCGTGTCTTACTCATATTTATACATTCTATCACAACTGTAGTAAGGGTGTAATTTGGCAGCTTCTTTGGGTCAGGACAATAATCGGGAAGATGTATGCACTCCCTGAATTGTAGGATTCATTGCCTTGTAGAGAACATTGCTTGTGGTCCAGAGACCTGGCCAAGGCATGGTCCCCAAGATGGTGGTGAGCAATAGGTGCTCTTTTGTCTGTTCCTTCCCTCATGCTCCTCTGAAAAAACTGATGGGCTTCCAGTGTGAAGCAGACAATTACAAAGGGTGGCAGAATTGCCACACTATGCTAAAGGTCTTTTTTCATGCCACCAGCTCCACACTAACCTGTTGCCATAGAGCCATGAGCAGCAGCCTTACACCTACCATAAGCCTGACAGCCCGTGGGTAGGGATTCCTTCCTAGCACTTTCGTGCTAAGCTGTGCCTGGTACACCCAGCTCTGAGCAGGACAGCACTGCTTTCAGAGCTTTATTGTTGCACTTCTCGGCATCTTTTCAGACAGCTCTAGAATTTCTGCCTCTACTTTTTGTGCTATCATTCTAGCTTGATACAAGTGTAAATGCCTGCACAGGAGAAAAGGAAAAGTCCCTTTTTCTAGCAAGTAAGAGACTTACAACATACACCTTACTACCTTGGTGATATTACTTATTATGTACTTATTCCACATATTATACACAGGTAAATGTAATGATTAATATAATTTCATTGTATTCTGGCTCCTTCTCTCTGAGCTGAAAATCATCATAGTTGTTTTCATTGTTTAATTTCTCTTATTTTTTTATGAGTAATTCGCTTAGTGCCTTATTGCCATACCATTTTATAACTCCTGGTCATGTTTTAATTAGTTGAAAATTGAAGCAGGAATAAAGACTGCAAAAAGATTTGGTCTTGATTTAGATTTTTCCAGACAACATTCAGCTGTCCCATGTCTGAAAATAATACTTCATAGCATCATTTTTAATTCTTAAAATCAAATCATTTTTGAAGTGTGAAATTCAGATCATTCATTATTAAGTGTACAACTGCCACCAATATACTCTCTGAAAATCTTTGTGTTCCACACAGAGTCCAGCTATCACAAAGTCAATGCACTTGCATGCATGGCTCACTTTAGATATTTGAAATTCCAGAAGAGTAGGAACAGTCAAGTAAATAGGTTCTCAGGAACAAGCAAGGGGAAAAAAACCTCAACAGATCTATTACTGAATATTGAGGATACATTGAAATTAAGCACATAAAAGTAGTTTCACAGAAACTGTATTTCAAATGCTCAAGATGTATTAAATTTCCTGGGTTGAGAAAGAAACTGCCTATCAATACCTTTCTGAGTAGATTACAGACAGCAAAAGGGTCTTTAAAGAGCGGAAAAAGTTAAAAACCCCAAAGGCTGAAACTTGATGTTGTGTTAGAAATGGGGGTATCAATCTAAGAAGCAGCAATGAAGTTTTCAACAGTTTACCCAAGGTGATAATTTGAAATATTTAATTAAAGATTAAGCTTTTTTTAAATTATGTTTCCGGTTAGGCAGATGTTATGGGCATGTGTCAGAAATTACTGCCTGAAAATACAGTTTGTTGTTGTTGGGGTTTTTTATTATTATATTTCATTTTTCTTGTGTTTCATAATGAAGATCAGGTAAGCATAATGCTGTCTTTAAAATATTTCCATATTCTCTATGATTGGATTTTTTACCAACTTTTAATTATAATTGTAATAAGTGCATTTCTAAACACAATCAAATTTCAAAATCTAAAATCCAAGCCATGCAGTTCCTTCTTTTGGATTAACAACAAGAACAAAAAAGAAATTCATATCTAGCATGCTATAATCCCCTTGTTCTTTGATTCCATTCTGGTGTCCCTAGTAAAGTGCTGTTGCCATTCCTGAAACGTTACCATTACAAATGATTATGCCTTGCAATTCCTTTGGTGTTGCACGTGAAGGTACGGTACGGAGGACAGACGTTCAGCTAAATCCATGTGGACCTGATTTCCTGAACAATAGATGGGATTGGTACCAGGTCACTTTATGGAGAAGAAATATCAGAGTCGAATTTTTTCAACCTCTAGGATTGCCTAAGTAATTCTGAGAGCAAATCTACCTGTCCAAAAAAAAAATAATCTGAAGCTAGGCAGGCTCTAAAGGAAATAAAAGTCAATATCTCTTTCCCTTTTAACCTTTTCCCTTACCTGTGTATTGCCTGCATACAGCTTACTCAAACACAAAACATCCCCTCTCTAACAGCACAGATATTTCTGATTTGTACACAATTTGTTCCATTAGAGTAAAACTTTCCAACTCACTGATATTTTTTTCCCCTGCCTTTGGTGTAACCAGTGAAACTACTAGTTACTGTCTGCAGCTTTCTAGG
The DNA here is from genome assembly GCF_023634085.1 of Falco cherrug. NCBI lineage: Eukaryota > Metazoa > Chordata > Aves > Falconiformes > Falconidae > Falco > Falco cherrug. The sequence continues at coordinate 81,985,853 of NC_073700.1, forward strand.
CAAACAAGGATTAGCCTGCAAAAAATAAAACACAAACAAACAAAAAAAAAGCAACCCCAAAACAACAAAAAAACCCAAAACAAACCCCAAAACCAAAACAACAAAAGCAACAAAACCCTAAGAGTTCTAATTTTAGTTAGTTAAGCATCAGGAAACCTGTGTCAAGTGATTTTATCTATTCCTACAGTAAAGGAGCTGGAAAGACATAAAAAACCCCAGTAAGATCCTATTTAGAAAAAAACCTAGAAAGCAGACCACTATCCAAGAATTTACTTTTTCTTCCCTTCTTACCACCCCTTTCCAATGCTACCATCTGGGGTAGACACTTGTGTGAAGCTGCTGTGGAAGGAGCAAACTGGGAATGGGTTGGTGGAAGAACACTGGGGAGTTCTACTGTCAATAAACAAACTGAAAAAGACCATCTCTTTCTTTGACCCTTCAGAGCAACCAAAAGATTATTTGTACAAATTGGTGTAAAGCTAATTTGTTTTCCCCTTTTTCCTCACTCTGAGAATTGCTGAAGTGATATAGAGTTTCTTTCTGAACATTCACAAACCTCGGGTGGGAGATTTACAAGGATGAATTCTGTCCTTGTGTGTGCAAGCTTGCCTACTTCTATCTGGGCTTCAGAGGATAATTGCTTACTTTCTACAAATGTTTTAAGGTGAGGTCAAAACAAAAAACTGAATTTATTTGTGGCCTTTATTTGCTTTTGCAATAATGTTCAGGTTGGAACATTTTTTGCAATAGCATTTGTTTCATTTCTATATTTCATTGAAAGAGAAAATTTCTCCCTCTTAACAAAACACCATTAGCTCACTGACACACCTTTATATCACCAGTAAAGGAAGAAAGGATAAAATATGGTAGTGTATGAGCAAGCAATGTGTGTGAGAACAGGTTTTACGTCTGGATGGTATGTATGGACAGGCTGGTTTTTCAGTGCCTTTATATCATATATTTTTATGACAGACAGACATTGCAGTATAATCCTTTTCATCACGTTTTCTTCAATTTTTCACTGACATATTTGATGTTACTCTGTGTTCTTCTCCCTTCTGCTATTAGTTGTCAATTTTAAGTATTTTAAAAAATCTGTATCCTTAGAGGATTGTGCAGCAATGTGGATTAGATCAAGTCTTACATTAAACCTACATAGGACAATGACACTCCCAATACATTTTAAAAGTGGGGAAAGCTATCCTACATTTAATATGCAACAGCTATTCTGTACTGGAGTTCTTATGTTACTACTGTAAATTCCCCGTACTTAAATTTTTGTAGGGAACCCAAGTAATTTTATCCCATTTCTTAAAATGTGAAGTTTTATTTCTTGTATATCTACCATATATCGCAACCACTGTAGAGGTTACATGTATTAGCTGAAATAGACTGGAACAGAATTGCTGTGAAGTGTGTTACAGCAAACGTGAGACTTTGGCAGGTGGTGATACAATATGTTGGATTTACTTGCAATTATGATGTGATTAGAAATATCAAACTGAAAAAAAAAAACTTTATGTCTTTGCCAACAGCAAAAATTACAATTAGCCTTTTCACACAGTGCAAACACATGCTATCTGCACTATAACAGTCGCAGATATATATTTTTTTTTCTTCCATGATACTGAAATTTCTCAATTATACCATTTTCCTAATTATCATTCAATTAAACAGATTTGCCTCAAACAACACTTTCTATTTAAAAAGAAAAAAGTTACCTTCTCCTAACTTTACCTTTTATTCACTTTTGATTAGTCTTACCTAAGTAACTTTAGAAATTATGCTAGAGTTACATGAATTTTTAATGAAATGCAAAAAAATAATGGTGAAATGCACCCTGTAAGCTTATCTGGTCCAACCTTCTGTTCCGTGGCAGAATTAATTATTTCTAAATCATTCCCGGTATGTTTGTCCAATTGGTTTAAACTTTCAGTTAGACTTTTGTTTTTTTCCCCATTCTTCACTGCCCTTACTATTGTATTTGATGCTTAAAGTGTTTAAATCTGCCTTATTGTAGTATCGTGCTGCCTACTGTTTATTCCTCGTCATAACCACAATGGAGAGAAAATGTTGTGCTCCCTTCCTATTTGTAGATAACACTGAGATGTTGGAAGACTCTTGTCATGCTGTAGTTTTTTATTCTCTAACCTGAACAACCATTTTTGTTCTGCTTTTCCTCATAGGTCATGTTTTCAAAATCTGCAATAATTTTCACTGCTTTCCACTGTACAATTTCCAACAGCATTTCTTCAATGTGATAACCAGAAGGGGACAAAATACTCCAGCTGCTACTAATACTGTAGTATTAGGCAAAATAGAGATGCCATACTGAATGCATTACAGATGATGATCCTTTATTCAATTCCTAAAATATTTGCTTTAATAGCAGTCTGAAATCATTGGCTCATATTCAGTTTGTAATTCACGGTGAACAGGATCCTTTCCTCAGGAACTAGTACTACTTAACAACAAATGCCCAACCTTTCTTTCCACATTCGATGATTTCTACCAAGGACAGAACTTTGTCCATATTTAAAAGACAAAATAAACTGGAATGTCAAGAATAGCAACAACGGTAATAATAAATGTCTCCAGTTTACTAAGACGCTTCCTTTGAATTACAAGTCCATCTTCAAAAAGAGTTATAGCTACTCTTCATTTGCAACAGCTGGACAGTTCAGTGAACCATGCTGTTGCTGAAATACAGAACAATACCAGAATCAGATATCAATGAAAACCTTCAATGAATACATCCTTTCAATGGGACAGCTAGCAATTAATTGATTCTTATTCTCTTGGTACAATTACCTCATCAGCTTTGCACCCACCTTAGAGCACCTGTTTTTCTAACTTGGAAACCTCTTAGACAAAAAGAGGGGCTAAGAAAGAAGCAGTATGATACAACTTATTCATTATGATGACATCTTACAGTGTATGTTTAACTTCCCTATCAGTATTAACTCCCTCATTGGGATATAAAAATAAGTTTAATTTGGAACAGCACAGTGCATAACCACTAGTTGGCAAAAAAGTTGAAAAGCCATAAGATCTTTTTCTAACTTTATAATGATTTGAAAGGGGTTGAAGCACATCCTGAATAACACCCAGTTATTATCATCCTCATACTATATTGTAGACTAGCATAAAGAAAATACAGCAGTGAGAGAACATGGTGCAGAAAAGAACTCCCAAGTCACAGCTACGTCACCAGGTTGTATAGTACAAGTTTTGCGTACTATGGCTTAGAATGTAACTTAAAAGAAATAGTAGAATAAGACTACTAGATCTCTTCTTAAAAAGTAGAAAGATCAAGTCTAGATTTCCATGGCTACTTCTTCATATAGAAATAACACAGCTGACACTAAGGTTTTAAGTGAAAATAGAAGCAGCAGTCAGCTGAAGTAAAGGGCATGAAATAACTGGAAATAGAATGAATTTGCTTTAGCCTCTTTTTTGATACTGCAGACTGGTTTGCTGCCTGCCCCAAGTGCATTGCTGTTGGGTAACTGAGATTACTCAAACTAAAGTAGAGATTTGCAGCACAGTATGGATGAGGATACCTATGGGTTCTCTGAAAGCACAGTAGCAATATCAAAAAATCATTTTCTCCTCAGTCCATTTGCCTTTAAAACCTCACAAGAAGTATTGTGATCCTGTTACATGTTCAAAGAATAGCCTTAACTTTCTCAGAGGAGTGCTTTTGCCAATTTAAAAGTTGAAATATCTTTTCAGTTCACCTCCTGTAATTAAGGAAACTGCATGGAAGAATAATTATGAACAGAATATTCACAAGTTCTCAAAGTTTATGAATGCAGAGACATACTTACAAGAAAAGTACAGATGAGAAAGCAGAATCTCATATTGGTAATTAGTTTTCAGCAAGTCTGAAATACTTTGCTTGCGTCCTTAGACACTATCTTTGTAACAGAGCCTGCACCCTGTCTGTATTATGATACTAAGCTGTTTAAGGACAGTTCAAAAGTGTAGTAAATTTGCTTTTTATATGTAAATTGTAAACTGAGAGATTTCTTTCTTCAAGCTCTGCAGGAAATACATTACAAATAGCTCTGCTTTTCAAGCACCCTTTGCCAAGGAAACCAACCATTGAAGCAGCATGGCTGAGGATTTTAGAACAGCTACAAGTGCTTTGCTCTGCCAGGGAGATGGGAAGTGCAATCACAGCCTTGGCACCCGCAGCCTCTGGAGAGGAGCTCCCCACAAAGGTCTGAGAAGTTACTTCTTTCTTCTTCTGTGAGCCAGCCTGCACAACTTAACCTCTGCAGTGCAAAAACCTGGCCACATACACAGAGAGACCTCTGAGTGTCACGAGATGTCTAATAGCACTTCTTTTTTCATTCTGTTCCTGCATCAGTCTCTACCCATCTCATGTCTCTCTCTTTACTACTCTGTGTGTCAGTGCAGTGAGGCAGAGACCTCTTTTTACTCTATAATTGCATGTTCTGTAGCATGGGATCTGAGGCTTGATTATGGCTCCAAGGTGCTGCTGTAGCAGAAATAATTATGTAGTAGAAAAGGAGAATGGGATGATCTTAGAACTTGGTCTCTGCCTAGGGCCACAGACCCAAATTGGAAAAAGCTCTTCATTATGTCTGCTGAGTTACCAATTGCCAAGTCTTCTGCAGAAGGTTTGTAATTGTAACAATTCTCATTTATGTAGGGAAAGCTATGAACAGAGAATAAAAGCAGAAAGGTATGTTGTGGAGGGGTTTTTTTGCTTTGCTTAGTGTTCACGGGCACAGGTTAAGCATTCACATAATTCACTATGTGTAAAGAATACAGAATACACCACCTTTGATTGCACTTTTGAGCGCAGCAGTCTAACCATTTTATTGCTATCTTAAGTTCTATTCTTGACATACAGGAAAGATGTTGGTAACTAAGCCTTGTTAGTTATTTCCTGAAATCTGAGAAAAGTGCTTTGAGGTGCTTCCTCTGGCAAGGTGGTGTTGTTAGCTAAATTAAAAGCCTTTCTGATAAACATAAGTAATCCTACTGTTATATATTTCCTATAGTAAACTCCATTCATTCTGAGGCAGACTACAGCTGGCATGCTGTAAACTCACACTGTAGAATAAAAACAAACCACAAGCGTGACTTTAGATGCCTCTTGCAAAACTATGTCCTAAACTGACTCAGAGATGAGGCTGTTGGAATGCATGACATCACTTTACTGCAATAATTTCAGTCCCCACAGAGCTTTAAGGCCTTATGGGTTTTGCATAAATCCTGTGAGAGACAGCAGAAAGGCAAAATCTCTCTAAAACTTGCATGTAAAATTTTGTCTGTAGAGAACTTATTCATAATACTTGCTGACTTGTTAGCATGGGAAGAAAATGCTAAAAATTGGGAGTAAATAATTCGAGTTTAAAAACCTTTATTGTCATTATGTATGGCATATGTAATATATGTCACACCTATTGTCATATACCAAAATATGGTATAGACACATCTACAGAAGTATCTTACAATTCACATTAAGTCCAGCATAATTTTTACACAACACTACCAATACAGAGCAAAAGTACTAGTCAGTACTTCAAGTCATTTACATTTGGTACATGCAAAATCAAGTAATCCACTTTATAATACGACATACAACCTCAGTTGATAATCTAACGGAAACACAAATAATGAAAGCCTAAGCTGAATTAAAAAGAATCATGAATGGGCAAATGAGACTTTCAAAAAATGACAGAAACTATACAGGGCAGATGCATTTCAAGAACGGTCTTCAGAGAATTAACAAAAAAATCAAAAATATACCTACAGTTTTCCAGAAAATCCTGGACAAGTTATATTTCTCAGTTGCCAAACTAGGACACTGGTGTAGTTCAAACCAAAGTGTACAAGATTCCTCCCCACAGAGATACACACCTTTTTAGAGAAAAAGAAAAATAGATTAATAAAAGAATAGAGATGAACCTAGAAGAGGTATGTGAGACAAAAATATAAAGAAATCCTGTATTTTTGTATTTAACAAAGAAAAAAAATGTTTCAGAGTAGCATGGTATACATAATGTTATACTATACTTTTACACCTAGGCTTTTGCTGCCCATCCCTATTACAGTGGTGAAACGGTTGAAGAACATTAGATTGACCACAATTTTTGTATAAATTTCACCCTGTATGACTCCAGTTCTTTTATAACATTTTCTTATATCATCATTATGTAACTATGATTAGGTTATGTTTAATATAATAAAATGTTATTCAAAAGTTTATGTAAGGACTGGAATATAGAAACTTATGTTTCTTATTTGTTGACTCAAAGTTAAATTTTCTGCAATACTGAACTTATGATGTCAATTTATTTACTATTAAAAAGTCCAGAGTCTGAGCCATACCAAAATCGAAATGACTGATCCTCATACCTGGCACAAAAACTTGAACTTCAGCCAAATGTAAGGAAGAGCTTTTCTGAAATGGAGCTTGATTTCAATCATATGTGAGTGAAGGATGCTGTAAGGTTTCAAGTCTTGTTTCAAGTCTGTCCCCAGGTAATAAGAAAAGCATTTGGAGTTTTATGGAGATATCTCATCATTTTCTCTTTCAAAGCCTCATCAACTCTGAAGGACAAATCTGTCTTAGCCAAACTGATACTAAAAGGAAGATGTTGGTTTAGTCTAACTTAATCATTTTTTCTTCTTAACATAGGGCAGAAGGGCTTTTGTTTCCATAGCTACTAGGATATTTCCTTTGAACTTCATCCAGAATACTTTTATCTCTTCCACATGCACAGACACACAATCCTATCAAGTATGTATGTATTTGTGAAACACTCTGTGCTTCATTAACAATTCTTTACTGGATGTAGCAGAGGAAATCTAGTCAATTGATAAAGCAAAATTTCTGACTTGATGATTTAGGTATTTTAATATCTAGTAATGTATTACTATAAATTAACTTCAGAATATTACAAGATTAAATCAATAACATTTATTCCAAGAGGCTTTTTGAAGTTATTGTTATGCAAAGCTGATTCTTGGTTATTAGGTGTTTTGAGTCAATATATTTGTATGCTTTGTAAATTAAAGAAAGCATTGTTTTGAAATTAAAATTGTGCTTATTTTTTTAAACTTTGAATCAATGTCTGTGTGCTGGCAATAGGAAACTCAGGAAAGATAGATTGTTGGGTTTGAGGGTTTGGTTTTGTTTGGGTTTTTTTGTAAGAGAAAAAACTGAACTTTAGGTGAATTTTTCTAGTTTTTCTATCTTTGAAAACATTTATATAACTTTAAAAAATTATTCCCATTTTGGCCTTCAGGGTGGAACCATTTGTAGCATTCCTCCAAAACCATTCCCTTTCAATTCAAAGTACAAGATTTTGTCAGATGAAAGCATCTATTCTATCTAGACACCCAACCATTCTAAACTGATAGCAAATGCCCACAAAAAATAATGGAAAAACAAACTTCATTATATTTCTTTTCTTGAAGGATTATTTTTAAAAGTCTTTACATAGAAATATATACAAGCAGTTCCATGGAAATGTATAAAACCAGTTCCATATAACATTGTACAAGCAGTTCCATGGTCTATATCCATGGTTCTCAAAGTGTGATTCTTCGAACTAGATGACTTTTAAAGCACTGAGCAAGCTGCCCTAATAGTACAAACCAATGCTCCCACCTTCTCCTCTTACTCTGAGGTCCAGTGCTCCGCATGCAGCTTGTCCTGTGACTCCTTTCGTTGCTGCCTGAATAGCTCACTAAAAAGCCTGGAAATATGGTCTATACTGGGGCTTTCCAACACTGGATAATGGTAGTAGTAGGAAAGCTATGTTAAGGTGATGCTATTTGGGTTACCATCTTCTTTCTAAAGGGCGGGAGGCAACAAGTGGACTCCTTTTTTAGTAGTCAAATAGTTGACATTCCATCCAAATAAAAAAAGGACATAGGGCTGGAGCAAACCTCCTTCCTTGCATCCATGTGGGAGATAAAAGGATAGAAATTCCTCGTATTGTTCCCACTGCAGTACTGCACAAATACCTTTCTTTGATAAAGTAACAGTTGAACAAAACCAAGCCAAAAACCAAACTAGGTTGCCACTAAGGCCAAGAAAAGTTCCTTCAAACATTGTCTGTTAATTTTTGTGGGAAAACACAAAAACATACGTGCTAGCTTAATCTGACCAATGAGTAAGGCTATACACAGTCCACAAAACACCACAGGGGTGCACATTAAAGATCTCCCCCAACATTAAGATAGAAAACTCCCAGTGCCTTAACCATAAATAGCACCTCATTTATTTATGTTCTTTTATATATCTTTTATATCCGTAGTCAGAAAAATCATCATTCAAAAAAAAAGTGGAATCCATGACTACATGTCCTATGTTCTGCTACTATTAAAGATTGTTAGCAATCCATAGACTATTAGGAATGTCAGCTATTCTTCTACTGAAGAGTTTAGTAAAAATAACCAGTAGTTGAAGTTTTCTATTTGCATTCGTCTAAATACAGTTGTCTAAATATTGAATCAACAGAACAGACTGATCTTTTACTCAGGGAGTGTGAGTGCTCCAAAACACGTGTCATTAACAGCTCAAGAAAGATATACGTGATACTAGGGTTCTTTCAGATAGGAAAGTTGATTTAAAGGTAATTTCTGACCTCTCTGAGAAAGCAAAAAAGAGGCTGTAATAAAAGCTTTTCTAAATTTATGCCTAAATTCCCTCACCACCTGGTATCCCTAATTATCTGACAACCATTGTTAAACATTATGGGAGTGGAAGTTATAGGGACAGAGATCTAAATGATTAGGTCATTCTTGATTCTACTTATTCAAGAATAATAGTGAGCATTTAGCCTAGTTCCCTTCAGATTCATCTGTTACAGCAGCTACATGAATTGGGCTGAGATGTCCACCTAATTACTAGGACCTAATTACTAAATCTGGATATAAGAAAGAAATTTTCTACAGTGAGACCAATCAATCACTAGAACAACCTCCTCGGGGATGCGGTAGAGTCCCTGTCATTGGAGGTTTTCAAGAGGTAATTGGACAGCATGCTAGATCATCTGATCTAACCTTTCATAGGAAAGGGATCCTAAATGAGATTATCTTCCAAGGTCCCTTCCCACCTGGGCTCTTCTACAATACTGTGATTACTTGTAAGTGAGTGATCTGGTAAAAGGTTTAATAGAAGTTACTTTGCTGCATGAATTTTAACTTCACGTAACTATGTATACCCATGAGATATGTGGAGAAGGCATGGAAACAAGGAATAGGTAAGACAAATCAAGTCTGGTGTGAGTGCAGTGACAGTGGTGTATTCTCCAGATGCTCCATTGCTCCAAAGCGTCATTTCATTTATGTGCTCAATGTGTCTGCATTGATCCCAGCAGACTTCAAAACAGGATCATAATTTGGCTGTAAAGAGTAATTTTAAGTTCATTAGACCATTAAAACAGATTCTAACATATCTCATTTATTAAAAGGAAGGCAATGGTTTGTGAAAAACAGCTCCTTATTCCCAGATGGAATAAAAGCTCCTCTCTGCAGTCACAGAGACATTTGGCAGTTGTGACGTGGTGTTGACACAGCTGCAAGCCCTGGCAGCTGAGCCAGTTTCACATGGCTCTGCTCTTTTCATCCTCCCTCTTCCCCCTCAAAATCTAGGGAAAAGTACCGGACAGTTTCTCACCTGGCCTAGCCGGTTTTGTGCACGAGTCATTACAAGACTCCATCAGTGTCTTGTTTGATGTAGGCACGTTTGGCTGTTGCACTTTCCATAGGGTTATGAAGTCAGCTCAGTGCCTTTGACCACAAAGTGGGTTGTCAGCGAGTTGAATGAGGATGGATCAACTAAGATACAACACAGATGAATTAACTCACATGGGCGGGAGTGAACCACAAAATATAAACTCCTATTGTCTGTTTAGCCAGGTGTCTCACTGGATCCTTTGCTTTTCCTAAATGTGAAAGCCTATTGTGTCAAATACATCATACAACGCAAAAAGCAGCATGAGAGGTTGGAAAGGAAGAAGACATTAATGTTTCAATGTTAATACTCACCAGAATTGTGAAATACTTCTGCTTTAGATCACTAAATAGTGATCTGCTACAACTGTTTTGCCTGGAAAAGCACTAGACGAAAAGTAGCTAAGACAGCACAGATTTCCAAGACACTAGTCTCTACCTTCCTTTCCTTTTTTTGTGACTGATGACTAATTGCTTTATATGACAAGCCCATACTGCTAAGTTACATAAAGAGACTCTGATACAGTCAGATTTGTCCCCAAAACAAAGTTTAGAGTTTTCACCCACCCCTCTTTTTAAAACTCCTCTGAACATTTAACATTCTTGTGGCAATTGCTTATCTTGGAATAGTTTCTAGAAGCTCCTCCAGAAAACATTTTCACTGTGATTACAAGAGGAAAAGGGCAGAAGAAAGGAAGCTTTGTTCTTGCAACTTTTCAAGTTTTAAATGGATCCTAAATAGGAACTACTGTGAGAGATACATTATAATTAAAAGGAAGAAAATCTTGCTTATTTTGAGAACTGGTTGATGAATTATTCTTCTGTGGACTACTGGGCGGGAAAAATATGCTTTCTATAGATTATTTTAGTGTATCTTTTTTCCATAGAAAGCAAGGTTCAAGGAATAAATAAGGTTTTTAGAACTACTCCCTGTGTGTAGCTACTAATAACTTTCTACTTTAAGAGTATACTGAATGCCAGTTTTTTAAAGAGTATTTGAAATAGTTTTCTTTCTGTCACACTAGATTCAACATGTTTTTGTATCCTGTACTAATAGTAAATTACCATTTTTTTTATGCTTTGACAAATCTTAAGCCAATAAAATTCAATTTGGCAACAATACTTAGTACAGATTATAAAATTTAACTGATGGCATGACAAGTACTTTTAATACTGTATCTAAATAATAAAAAAATATGTATTTTAGACACTGTAACATAAGCTTCTTAATTTTACCACAAGGAAAAGCAACAGTTCTCCATTGGCTTTTAAACGGTTGTTATGCAAAAAAAAAAAAAATATTCCACACTTTCTACAATACCAAAAGCAAATGGGTGACATTTTCACAGTGCTCAGCAGCCCTAGGAATTCTGGAAATTGAATATACCAGAGAGAAGAAATGCAAAAGTTCCTTCTGGGATCAGGGCCTTTCTGGTAAGCCTAATGTTTTATATGCAGTCAATGAGAGAGTTAATTGTCTTTTAAGACCTTTGAAAGTAAGTCCTTATGACTAAATTAGGCTTGTCCTCCTTCCCTTGACAGGCACAGAATTTAGCCTCTCCAGGCAGTTCACCCTAATCACTCCAGGGCTCATCTGTATCTGTGTGCTCACTTCTAGTGCAACACAACCACTCCCTCAGGCTTCCCCAAAAGGCAGTAACATCTTGATCGGTCTAAGGTGAGAGTAAAACTGATGGAATTGCTTGCCTCAAACGTTTACATTAGCTAGAAGACAGACAAGTATTTTCCAGCTTCCAAGTGGCCTCTAATCTAGCCTTTGCAATCCTATCAGAATAAAAGGAATTTTATTAGCAGGAAGATCACCATCTTCCTAGTGACTGACTGAAGCCCTAAAAAGGTTAATGTTTTCAAAAAAATTTAAGCATTTGAACTATATCTATCTGCCTAAATTTGGATCAGAACAGGCTATACATGTCTGGCTTTAAACAGGCATTAAATAAAACCTCAAACCCAACAAAAACCACCCCAACAACAACTAAAGTTACATACCTGGGGAATCTTCATACTAAATAGTGCTTAATGACTTTATATACAAAGGATTAACTATCTGGATTTCTGCCTGGGATTTATGTTTTATGCTTACAACTTTTCTTAATGCCTAAGTGGGATTTTGGGAGACTGCATCTCACAATACTTGAGTTTTGATTTAAAATCTATATCCACATTCTAAAGTTAATGGGAAATAATTGTACTTCACAGACTTCACAAAGCAAAGAAATGTGAATAATCAGTTAGAGAGAATGTTCATTCCATGACAATTTTTAGAGCTTTTGGAAGATAGAGAACACACCAGATTTTTATTTAACAGATGAGCTTTAAAAAGCCCTAAATAAAAGAGTGACTTCTTGTAACTGAGTTTATATTTGGAAAATCTGCTGTGTTTTGTCCCATGAGGATTGTAGCTCTGATGCTTCCTGAATAGAACTTGACCTTCTGAAATTCTCTTTGCTAAAGCAGTTACAATACAGATTACCATCCTAAAAATAGTAATTCAAATGATACTTCTGAATTTTAATCTCTTTCTGATTCCCTTTCAGGGCAGTTAGCATGCAAAAAGCCTCTCCTCCCTTTGGAATGAAGTTGAGTATCAAAGCTACCCTAAGAAAGCTTATATCTGGATAGAATGATAATCCTGCAGTTATTTGCTGTATCTAATGAACTGGATACAGCTATTTCTCATGCTTTAAAATCAGAATTGAGGCTTGAATTATTAAGTCTTCTGTAAACCTTCTTCCTCCTCTCAAAATGCATCTTCTTTGGTAGGAGTCTGAATGCTTAGCATAAGGCATGGACCAGCTTCAGAGACGTCATTAACAAAATACTTTCTTGGAATAAAATGTGGTTCTTTACACATTGCAAAAAAAGCTGGAAATTATAACTTTCATACATTGTTTGCTAGATTTTTTTAATGGAAGATCATTCAGAACAGTAGTTATTACTAAGGTTAACTAAAAGAAAGACAGAGTTGTTCTTCAGTGAGATAATCAGATGGCCACACCTCATCTAAGGAGTTGATAACTCTCTTGTTGCCAAGAGCAGATGACACGGTGTTGCAAGATTTTGTTGGTACTTCTTTTCTGACTGTCTAAAAAGCATTCTGGACAGCTCCATGCTTTTTAATTTTTTGTTTGTTTGTTTTATTTATTTGGTTTGTTTGTTTGCTTGGTTTTTTAAACACCACACTTTCTGGGATTCTGGCATATCATTGCCTTCTGGCTGCCCTTTGGTAACTAAGCCTGAGATTTTAGAGTCAAGATGTTAGAAGGTAAATATCTGCTGAGGAACTGTTGCGTCTGGATACATATCTCTCACCATAGTGAGACAGAAAATTCTGCAGACTAGAGACACCATAGCCCTAACAGGTATTAATTCCAGGAGAGCATGTGACATTTTGCCTGGTGGCTTTTGAATCCTTCCTGTGGCAAAGTTTGGTATCTACGTATGGAGTAATTAGTCTGTCAAAGCTGTTGACGAAGCCACGGTGTCCTGGAAAATGTAATGGTTCCCAAAAAGGGTGCTCCACTTTGATTACTTCTTACAGCTTGGGTCTGCCTCTTCCAAGCCAACAAGTAATTGATCCAACCACAACCGAGCCACTTCAGTGATTTAATCAGAGGAGAAACTGTGTCTGCACCAACCAGAGACCACATTGGTTCAGTTATCCTTAAGTTTTGGCTTCTTTCAGATGGGTTTCTTCTTCAGACAACATGCCAAGTAATAACCATGGCTCCATGCACTGGGTCTACAGACTACAAGGATCTACCTCTCCTATAGCTTGAATATAAAGTACCAAAGCCACAGCTCTATTTCATGCACAGAGAATGAGTTCCTTAACATCAGTCAACATGTTTTTACTGGATATCATCAGGTAACTATTAAGAGTTTTGAACGGGTTTATCTGCTTTACCTGTATGCTAAATACACAGCGTCATTCTAGTCTTTTATCAGAACCACATGGTCTGTTTATGACATATCTCCAAATGTTATTTTTGGATCTTTTCCAGTCTAAGTGTCTTGATTTTACAATTACACTGGTGCTTTATATAGACCTCATTTAGTCCTTGATGGACTACAGACATCCTGCTTGCTGGCCCATTATCCAGCTTCTTATCAATTTCACTCTGAAGCATTATTTCAGTTGTACGACTACAGTAGTTAGGTCAACTCTTTCTCAAACTACAGTGTTTTAATCTACACTTTCTAAAATGACTTGTTCCAAGTATTTGAGAAACTTCTAACTAAAGAAAATAGAATATATTTTAAGATGGTCACACAGGAAAAGGCAAACAGACCAAAAGGTAATAAAACAATATTATCTGTAGCATGTGAAACAGAAATATCCCTTGTCCAACACCTGCACAAATTAGCATGTTTACAAACAGAATTCCCAACCAAACTAAATGAAGTTTTCCTTTGACCAGGGTTTCAAGAGAGACCTAGCCAATAACCTTAGACTAGAAAACAATCTCTTTGGAAATGTGTTGGTTCAAGCAGAAGACAGGTCATAAGTTTTATTTTCTGAAGACACGCATTGTCCCAGATTGAAGCAAATATTCTGTTTGCAGGCATTGTGCTCTCTGTTCTGTTTGATAAAAGCAGATGTCAGCATGTATAGCTCTGGAATTGCATGTCACACTAAAGGCATACGCTAAACTGACTATGACATACTCTTTTACTTTTTTCAAACACACTGTTCTTCCAAAATGCCGAGGTTTAGCACTAGCTATATAAGGGGCTGATCATAAGAATTCTCTTACAGATGTTACTTCAAGCCAGACACAACTGTTTGACATTAATTACTCACTGATAAGTACAGCCATTTGGAAAAGGAACATTTTAAAGATGCTGCTCACACCAACTAAACCAAACTGACCTCATCATCCTCAGCAGCACACATTGCATCACCTTAACAACACATATACTGCTGATGCAATTACACCAAAGGGTGCAATTCCCATTACATAAACAGGAAGGAAGGAATGAGAGGTAAAGATATCCCCGTGATGACCACTCATAGAACAATAGCTACTTCCAAACTAGTTCATATCAGAATATTTTTCCTTGACAAACTTCTGATTGTGAGAGGCAGAGAAAACAGGCAGTCCAGAATGGCTGTCACCTTCAGCTACCACACACAATTAGATAAAAACATCCATTTTTTAAATGATTAAAGAACTTAAATAATTTTAATAATGATAATAAAATATAATTATAATAATAATTAAACCCACAAAGATTGCATGAAGTTCTTGAATAAGCCACCAAAACATTGTTTTGCAGTTTTACCAGAGAAAGCTGAGGAGGAACTGCAGAATTATTCTTTGAAGGTGAAAAAAGTTTTTAATTCAAGAATGTCATCTGGTCTACCTATTCCCTCAGCCAAGCATCTGAAGAGAATAACATTCACTGTATGCTAGCTCCCAGAAAAATTAAACAAGGTACTTCATAGTAATGGTTGTTCATTTTGCAAGTCTGAACCAAGTTGCCAAGGAATGTATCAGAAAAGGAAAATGATCTCTAAAGTTTTGCAACTTCTTTCAGCAAAAACACTGAACTGGGATTTTAGTAGCAGAGAATTACAACCAGTTTCTGCTCAGATTTCCCCAGGCTAAGCAGACCAGAAAAAACAAATTAATCCATTTTCTGACTGAGCATTTCGTTTTCTTGTTGCTTGAAGAAGTTTGGAAACATCTCCCAGTATTTGCTGGAACTGTCATGAAGGCTTAGGAGCATGTCTGCTCTTACAGTGCTGCAGCTGATGAGCCTGGTGCCTCAGAGATCCACGGTGTAGTGATTTATGAACCTCCTCTGTGAGGAATAAACACTATCATCTTTACAAACTTTTTTCCCCTTCATTAAAACACTGTCTAGAAATTTCTGGACTTCTACTCTTTTTCCAGCACAAAACAAATTGCGCATTCACTGACACAAATGAAATGAGTCAAATTATGAGCATTGCATTATTGGTTCTGAAAGTACAAATTTAAGCTATCAGCTTGCACAGCACCAAATATAGACTGACCTCAGAGCACTACAGTAGATGGCTCATTGATCTATGTCACTGTTATAAATCTCAAAGATCAGATTTTACTTTCCACTATTATGAACCCAGCACCCTTGAACTGTGGTAATGTGGTTTTAAACCACTGCATTTTGATGTGGTGTTCTGTTCCTGCTGTTTTCATTAGCTACAACTATTCTACCAGTCTACCATGTCTAGATTAAATTAAGAGCAAGAAGTATACTACACAGTCCTTTTCTCCAGATCTCATGGATTTATCTGGATGGTCCATCCCAAGACTGGAAAAAGGAATTATGAAAACAACATAGTGCTCTTTCTAACCAGGAGGTATTCATACAAAATTGAATGTATGAAGAAATGAAATCTCAGAAATTATTATTCTCCTCTTTTTTAGGATTCTTACGCTTTTTCTTCCCCAGTCTGACTTTAAAATGTTGCTAAATTGATAAAAATATAAGACCGAATGTAACTGTATCATCTGATTTAATAGAAGAACTGCTTCTCAACCTAATAAATGAGGAACAGTGAAAGCAGAACTGATTTTTTTTCTATCTCGTTCTTTGATTTGAGGCTCTACCTAAAGGAGATACACTTTCACACTACGAGGAAAGAAGCAGAAAATTAATCTTCCATTGCTGTTATGCCTTGGTTAGCAGTGGGGTATGAGGTCACACTGCTGCCTCAATAAAGATTGCTCAGCCTCCTCCGCCAAGTGCCGTGGTCCTGCAGAGTATGAACAGCTTGTCTATGAAAGAGCCTCTGGATGCGGTAGCTCTATAAATGTCTAGCCTGTGCTGTTAATAAGGTTTTTCAGCTGGCAAAAGGTCCTGCAGATGACTAAAGGCTATTGAACAGTAGTTTTCCAGCCCTGCAAAATCGCTCTCTCCCCCACCTTCCTCTTAGAGTTCACCCACAGACAGCCACAAATACAGATAGAACCGTAAGTTCCCAAGCTGCAAGACAGAAAACCAGGGATTTAATGCTCACTCTGCCCACCCCCGCCATCATTCTGCAAGATGGAGAATATAACAGAAGGGGATGTGGGTGGTGTGGTAGTGGTTCCATAGGCACCTGCAAAGCAAGTACTGCAGCTACTGACTTCTTAACAAGGCTGGGAAGCATCTGGATCCCACTGTTAACATTACCCTCAACATTACCTGTGTTTCCTCTGCGTGGTGCACAGTATGTCTGCTCTATCAAGCTGCATTTTTGAAAGGCCCACAGAGAAGACAAGGACAACAGCAGCAACCATTTTAGATACATGCAGCCCAAGTTCCTTCTCCCTTTAAAAGGTTTCCACTTGCCAACCTCAGTACAGCAGAATTTAGGAGACTCTACAGCTAGCAAACATCATCTAATACTGGTAATTTTCAACATCATCGCCATAAAATATTCAGCTGCAGGGTCTTAATAGCACATCTTGCAGATCATGTCAGAAAAGAAAGGGGAACAGATCAAAATATAAGCTCACAGGATCGCTGTTCTCCCCACAGTCAAGAAAACAGGTATTCTGTAGCTTTTTGCAGCTCAACACAACACAAAAGCAACTACTCTGGCTAAGGGGAAGAAAGCCAGTGTCAAAGGAGGAAATACAAGAGCAGGTCACTTAGCTTTCTGCTAGCCTCCAACCCGTTCAGTGCTTCATTTGAAGCCCCTCTTAAGCTGCACTTGGTTCCACTATTTTAGTCACTAACAAGCTCACGGAGGAGACATCCATTGTTGGTGACTAATAAGAGTTTTTAACACACACCTTATTCTTTGACAAGAGGTTGTACAGATCAGCTATGTATAGAAAGGACTGTCCCCTTCATTTTGCTTTGAACCTGGCATTGACTACTCAATGCCTACAGGTTGATTTTTGTTATTGTTTTTTGGTTCTTCCCCTCCTACAATGGAGAAACATCACAGCAGTTTTCTGCTCACACTTCCTGTGCTACCAATGCACTACCGTCAAGATTCCTGTCAATTGTCTTCTTTCCCTCTCCCTTGGTTGAGAGCTTCAGCTCTCTAGATCTTTTCTATTTGCAACAGAAAACTCAGGCATGTATAATTCAAAGGCAAAAGAATGTTGTCAAAAAAAAACCCCAAAACAAACAACAAACCATCCTCAAAGTCCCCACCGCATTCAGACTAGAATGCATGGTAATTTTGGAAATCATGCATCTTTTCCTGCACTACTGTTCTAGTTCTTAGGAAGATTATGATTTATTACGCCTAATAGCCAAATTTGCAATTTGACTTAGAGTTATCATATTTTACAGTTTTTAATTATTATTATTTTGTCTCAAAAAAGGAAGCACACTATAAACCTTGACTGTAGGTACTGAACATTTCAGGAAAAAAAAAACCAAACAAACAAAAAAACCCCACACACCTTATTATACTTATTTACTCAGAAAAAGCATTCAGGCTTCCAGCTTCCTTCCTTCTTGACACGATAATGCAGTTTATCTACTTAAACGTCCAGTCTTCCCTAGCTTTGTTCTCTTTCTGCCCACTGAGCTGGAGGCCAGTCCAGCCTCCCCAGCCTCCAGCTCCAAGGCCTGGTGTCTTTATTTGCCCACATTCACAAGTCTCTAACCTTCACACACAAATACTTCACAGAGCTCCTTCTCTCTGTTCACACACTATGAAATCAAGCTGACTCTCAGCTCTTCTGCTCTTAAGTCCACAAGTGCCATTCTCCTCACTGCTCCAGTCAAAATAATGGAAATGCCTTCCAGTACCAAATTTCAAATTTCTTTTCCAGAGCTGTCAGTGTCTTGCCTGCTCCTGTGATGAACACCTTTAGCAGTTTTTGTGGTTGGTTTTGGTTTTTGGGTGGGGTTTTTTTGTTTGTTTTTTTTTTAACCATCTGTAGGAACAAATTAGAGGAAATTTTATGCCTCCGAGTCTGATCTTTAAGAAAGACATGTTACATTTATAGATCATTTTAAAGGATATAATTATACAGAGCACAATTTAATCATTATGATTCACTGTGGATATGGAAAGAGTAAATCATGTTAAAGGAATCTGGTTACCTTTAAAAAATGAAAAATGTTATTAGCCTAGATAAACCAAAAGGCTTGACATAGCTGCGTTTTTTAAAAGCTTCAAAGGAAATTCAACATGATGAATGATTTTTATCATTAAGAAACTTTTGTTGTGGATAGAGTAAATCTTTATTAAAAATGGGCTTAAAACTTTTCTCCAATATCAAGCACTTGTGACCCAGCATTCATATTTCAAGGTAAGTATCGCGAAGTCTGTTTCCCACCCTTGATCTTTAGTTTGATTTTCTGGGGGGAACCTGCTTTCCCTGTAAAACTGTAGCAACTTCAATTGACTCCAGACCTGATGCAGCTGCCTGTCTTCAGGGATCAGCAGTACCAAGGTACCAATCAACACCCAGAAAATCAGGGGATTGGAGGGAAAATGGAAAGGCAGCTGCTGACAGGTGAAGTCCTACAGGGCTGTAGATTAACACCAGCAGATTTTCATATTTTATTCAATGGTCTAGATAAAGCTGTAATAAGTCAGATCATTAATTTTTCAGATGATACTAAAAAAAGGGGAGTATTTAAGACTCAGAGGGATGTAAGAATAATCCTGACATTAACAAAATGGGCTCAGAGGTGAGATAGGAAATTAAATGAGCATTCATTTAATGAAGTGACACACTTCAGTAAAAATAATGCCCAGGACACATACTGAGGCACTTTAAATTTAAATTATACTAAGTCAATTAATATGCAGAGAGAAAGTTACAAGTTATACTTGCATTGCCATTCATACTCATAGTTTTAAAGTATAATAAAAAGACATGGTCCCTATCCTAAAAAGATAACAGATTAGCACAGACAAAATAACACACTGTCATTTAACACACAAGATATTTGCCAACACACTCCAGAAAGGAGGGTTACAGCCCTCTGGGCCAGTCAGTCATTAACAGGGCTCAGAAGAACGACTATGGCCACCACCACTACCTGTGACTTTCTACTGTTCTCTTCTCTACAAATTTATGTCTGATTAGATGTTACTTCAACATCACACAGATAGTTTTTGAGGACATAAGTCCTCAGGTATGAAAAAACCCAATGTTATATTGCCAAGTGTCTGAATAATACTCAACAAAATTCAATGTTTGTTTCTAAAAGCAGGCAAAAAATCCACAGTAAACAAACAAAAAACCCTCAACATCTAAAAGTAGGCCTCCAACGCTCTTTCAATGTTGCATAAGAAAAAAGGTCTGAGAATAAAGCAAGGAGAAAGTCAGTAAGATACGAAGGAAAGGGGAAAAATGAAACAACAAAATCAAGAACTAAATAAAACCATCTTGCAAGCACAATAAAGGCAAAGGTCTTTATCTCTAGTTTACATCAAAAAAAACCAACCCAAGAAACACCATTAGAGAAACCAAAATAATTTTGTTTATATAGCAAAAAGCCAAAGCTGTTCTCTATTAGTACTACTGTGCTACTGTGACAGCATAACACCTACCTCCAGAGTAGAATACTTCTTTTCATTTTACCAATGCAAAGTCTGAGGAAGGCTGAACAAAAAATCCCTCACAGTTTACCCTTGAACCAATGCAATCATTTACATTGAGAACAGCAGGTTCCCTGGCTGTTCTTGGTTTAGCCAAATTTCACCACCTAGCCTATTAACAGCCCCAGTTAACAGCAAGTGCCCAGCTGTAAAGCCTTAGTGAGACCTACTGTTTGTTACAATTCGAAGAACAACATTTCAAGGAAAAACAATGGCAGTGTTAGCAGAGAGAAACTGCCAAGGCCCTATGATTCATTTATCTATGAGCTTAGCAACAAAGGAGAGCTGTGAAATACTGTAATATCAATAAGCCGATGGATTAACATCAAGCAACATCTTGAAGGAGATCCAAGCAGTAAATAAAATTGAAATGCAGTGAAAAGAATTTGGATAGAGTGTTTAGTTTCTTAACAGTACAAAACAGTGAATGAATTGCAAAGGACCCACACATCTTAGAGCAACATAAACAGAGAGGAGGGAAAAATAATGCCAGAAAAGATTTACCTCAGTTAATAAGAATTAAAATTAATTCCTATTCTTAAATGAAATATTTTGCTAGTGTCTTTCCTAAATAAATTACAAGAACTCTGATGTTTATAAATAATGTTATCCAAAAATATTTAAACAAAAAGTAGAACAGTTACAGGATATAATGAAATACTATTTAATATTCCCAGGAAACCAAATAATTTATCTAACCTACACTGCAGGAAAAAAAAAAAATAAAAACAGTGACTCATACTGGTAAGCAAGTCCTCTGCTTTCAGTTTAGAAAACAGTTTGATATGTTTGTGAAAAAAATGCATTACAGTAAGTATATCGTTATCAATCAAGTCAGAGGATCTACGTAAACTATACCGTATTTGGAAGTATTACACCACACTGTAAATAAAGTCCCCAGTCTGTGATGTAAGTTGAATAGAATTTGTTACAATGTCACAAATTCTGAGTAGTCGAGATAGTTTCATTTAAACATAAACTTACCAGAGAATAAAAACCTGTTATGAATGAAGAGCATGCTAGGGGTCTGAATAACGGAGTCACTTGCACTCTGTAAACATGAGTGTATCATCCTTCAGTAGTATCTCCTTGCTGGGAGCACAAAATTACATCTCTAAAAGATTTTACCTTGATCACTTTTGTTTTTAAAGATCAACGTCTAAGCTTTTATATGAATGTATATAAGCGACAACATTAAAAAGCCTAATTTAGCAATATTCTTTCCTATGTAAAACTTTTAATGCTTCAGATACAATAATAAATATATAGAAATGGTTAATTCTTAGTAGTGACTACTATAGAAGTTTGAAGAGGCCCAAAATTTGAAATCCTAATCTCTCCCTACTGACATCTTTAGCATCTCCACTCGTGCATGACACGCCCCCGGGCCCAGCCACCTACCCACACAATTGGACTAACAGTTCTCTGTTGTCTCTGGGTTTGGTTTGCTTTCAATGAGAAGTAAGTCCTTCAAGGTGTCTGCACTTAACAACGTGCAGTCTGAGTGAGTTTTTAGTTAGTTGCATAATTCTGCTTTTCTGTTTGCAAGAGATGGTTAAGAAAGGAAGTACCTATTTTGTTTCTTTCTCTCACTTTAAATTGTAAAAATGCACATATTACTCTGTTCAGGACAAGAAGGGCAAGGAACTCTGATACTACATGTAACCAGTCATATTAACAAGCAATTCCAAAACAGCTACTTCCAAATTTTTATTCTGTATTTACTGATAATTACTTTATCTGTTGTATTTTGAGGCTTCTCTGCCAATTAGTTTACCAACTCCTCTTTTTTTACATTTACCAAGGCCTCAAAGATTATACGTAAACTGCCCTTTATTCTCCCAGGTTCTGGTGTGCATCCCGATTGTGTTCTACTACCTGCTGGCATGTGGCAAATCTTTCCACTTCTTCTTCCACCCCTATGGTACTGCCATCTAGTTATGTAGGTCCGAAAGCAGCATTTGTTGTGTCCTCGATCTGAACAAGAGGAATTCCCTGTTAATTCCAGCTACCTGCAATCTACAGACACCCTGGGAAAAAACATCATAACCGTCTCTTAGCTTTTGATTTATTTTTCAAAAGACAAATCCTTTTGCAGTCTTTAAATAGTCTTGTTGCCTTCTTCTGTGCATAGGCGACTGGAACTCTTTCTAATATTAGAGTATTATGGACGAGAATTCATCAGCATCTTGTGAAAATAGCATTAGGACTTTTCCATCTTAACAAGGAATTTCTTACTGAACACCTCCTTCTTTCCCAACCACAGCCCTTTAGAGACCCCTGGAACTGACTAGCAAACCCAGCTCTTCCTTCTCAGTTACTCTTGGTCACTTGTGTTTCGAGTTAACAGCAGGTTTTTGTCATTAGCCTTTCAGTGAATGGCATAGCTGTTCATATTACTAAAGTTCATTAATTTCTATTACTCTATTCCTTAAGATTATACTATATCCAGATCTGTCCATCCTGACATCTTTCAGCTTTATCAGCTAATTTTCACTTCTGCATTCAAACATTCCCTGCCAAGGTAAAATTAGAGAAAGGTTAAATAATAATCCCAAGACTGAGTCTTAAAGAGTTCCAGTATTAACTCCCAGGGTGGATTTTATCAGACTCTCCTAAGAAAATTAGAACAGGTTAACTAGGTGAGACCAAAATTTCCCTTCTACTTAGATGCTTAGGGAAAGTACATGATTTTTGTGTTTAATAGCCCATGATAGATTTTTTTATTCCATAAATCCATCTAAGTATTTTTGAACTCCATAAACACTTTTTATATTTATTACATTCTGTAGCTGTAAACTTCACAGCTTAATTATGTGGCAGGTGAAATAGTACTCCGTGTTCTTTTGAACCAAACAGCCTATAACTCCATTTGATGTTACCTAGATTTTCCATTATTAAAGAAAGTTAATAAGCATCCTCTACTGATGCCCTTTCTACTTGTGATTTTATAGACCACAATCACATTCCCTTTCAGCATGCTTTTCTTGAGGCTGAAAAGACCCAGTGCATTTAGTCATCCATTTTGTCTGTTTCCTTACATGCCTTATAATTCCTGCATTTATCATAATCTCTCCCGGCTTTGCTAATAATTTCCCATCCAGTATCACATACAATTATTTGTTAAAGTATTGATAGATGACCTATTATGCAGCTCTTGTCTAAAAAATCAGTTACCCCATGTAGAAATGGCAGCAATTTAGTCTGGCATGACCGCGCTTTGGTTAATCCATGCTGCATTTTATTCTGTTTCCTATTTACCTGCGCATTTTTAATTTTTCTTCCTTTTTTAAACACGTTTGAGTTTATTGAGGTCAGACTAGCAGGCATCAAACTACTTCAAGAATTTTCTTCTTTTATCTAATAAAAGTGAGGTATCTGTTACTCTCCACTGATGAAAGCTTCCTTATTCCTCATAATTTTGGAACAGTGCATAATGGGTGCCCAAAGTTGAACTCATTAAGGTTACTTAGTGTTGTTTCAAATAGTTGTTTGCTTTTTTATATAGTCAAAGTCATGAACCATCATCATTTTTCCTTTATGTTCTATATCTTACTCATAATTAAAAACTGAAACAAGGCATTCATTTGGATTTGTAGTCATACTTTTTAAATTTATTTTTCCATTTCTTTTACAACTTCTGAGCTCAATGTTTTGCAGCTTTTAGTTGATCCTTGCTAGTTTTTCCCTTCCTAGATAAAGTTTTCTTTGCTGACGAGTTCTTTTTTCCATTCCTTGTAGATTTATTCCTAGTATATTTTTAACATGATTATTCATCTAGTTGGGTTTAGAACTTTCCCTACGTATGTATGTTCCTTCTTCAGTCTACAAATTCTTTTACCTTTGCAGCTCTGGCTGGACAACCTGTTCAGGTGTCATTGGGAGGGATCATTACTTCAGTGCAGTGCTTTTCTACTACCTTGCATCAACACGGACCTGGTGATGTGCCTGAATCCACACGCTATCCCCACAGCATGAATACTGGGGAAAGGGATGTAGCAGGCATCCAGGTGTCTCTGCAGAGAGTTGCAGTCTCTCACAGCTCAGATGAGGGTGGATTTTAATAAGATAGGACAGGCGCAGGCAGGATGTCTCTGTCCTGTGCTCTCAGGACACAATGTTCCAAGGAGCCTATTAGCGCAGCAAACACAGGCTGGAGCCTTTCTGAGCAACTGTATGCTACAGAGAGGCCTGAAAACCTTTTCTGAGTCTGCTTGAGGATGGTCAGGTATATTAAAAGTTCCTGGCCATACCAGAACCAGGTACCTATACAAAAACCTTTGCAGTGGCCTCACCTTCTGTCTCTTGTGATCTTATTCACAAAGTACCAGCACAGATTTTAGCGAGTTTTACTCATTCCAGTTAAATCAATCTCTCCCTGAATATCTATCTTCGAGTCTAGAGAAAGAAGCTTTCATTTGCTGCTTCTAGTATTCTCTCCTTATATTCATTTGATCAATCAGTGGTCTTGAAAGCACAGTTAGATGGAGAAAAGTGACTCTGCAGTGTTAGCCTCCTTAAACTGATATCACTGAAACTGCTTATATGGCTGCTTATATGAAACTGCAAATGGCTAGAGTACCAAACCCAGATTACTTTGTGTAGCAATATTTGCACAGAGAAGTTGCGATACACTGACTAAACTGCTTGACTCTTTCCTGGTTTATCTTTTTACAGACACTCTTAAAACAAAATAATATGATATAATAGTATTCCTATTAAATAAAAGGTGATATTAATTTGGATATATTTTCATTATAAAAAGGGTCTTTACAACATCATTAACATTTTATTTCTCCTTCAGGCTGTGTAAATGCTGAATAAGAATGGAGAACGTAATAGTGGCTGTAAAAATTGAACATGTTCCACTCAGCAGCAGGAGAAATTGATTTATTATTTATATGAGAACAATAACTGAAGACGTTATCAATTGTTTTATATGGGATATGAAAGGGGTTTTGTATAGAGGTTTGCAAAATATGCAGTTCAGAAAATTGTCAAGTTATTCAAGGTTTTATCAAATACTTTTGCACTTAGATTGTTTGAATCAATTATTCTAAGATTGTACTTCACCTCTTCATTTCATAGTAAGATCCCTGTCTTACTAGCTCCCTGTCTGAGTTGTGTTTTTATTATCATAATGGAGTCAATAGGGTGTAAGCCATGCTGCTACTGGTGAAGTTACACCAGAATAAATAAAAGAAAAACCAGGCCTTTAGATATGTGAGACAATACCAACAAGTAAAATGCAATTAAAGCCTTTGGTTGTTTGAGAAAATACATTTCATTTAAAAAGCAGATTTATCTGAAATCAAATCATATGGAAAAAGACCCAAAAGAAAATAAAACTTTACCAAAATCTATAATCTGGCACAACAAAGAAATCTCCTACTTCTTTCAGCATTGAAATATTGGGGAATCCTTTATCATATCCCTGTAGAAAAGAAGCCAGGATAAAGCCCCCAAAGTCACAACTTCTAGCAAATAAACATGAAACTTTCTTATGAGAATATTTGTCATGGGCCAGATGTTATGGAGAGACATGGGCTGAGGAAAATAAGGCACATTTCTCTGATGTGCAGGAAGGGACTCAGGAGAACAAGGAACAGAAAGGAAAGGGGCTGCCCTGGGGACTACAGCACACTCCTTGTGGGTTTCATATCTCCTAACTTCTGGAGATTTTGTGAGGTAGTGTTACTCAGCACTGCCTACTACTGACACAAGGGACTGAATGCTAGAGTATTCTCATAGTACACGTATTTTAAAAAATTGTAAATACATTGGCTAATTTATTGTAATTTAAACCCATTAGGCACACTTCTTCACTGTGTATCGGTCTTACATCTCTGGACAAGCATACGACACTTGCCGTAAGCTCCAAACCGACACAAGCCATATGCACAATGTTATCCAGAGGTGTGAAATAATCCAGAGGTGTGAAGATGGCTTGCTTAGAAAAAACAGAGTTAATTTCATTCTGAATGGTCTGGATGATTGTGTCCCATTAACAGCACAGACTTCAGTAGCTTACAAGGACGGCTTGCCAAGTCTGTGCTGACTGGTGAACTGCCACTGTGTCCACTCGGTTAGATTTGGTCTTGTCAATACTTGTCAGTCGTGTGTGTATCTATAGGGGATTCAGTCAAAGCCTGGATTTGTTTCACTTTGAGGTTACAGCTTTGGTTGATGCGTTTCTTCTAAACAAACTTCAGACATCTGAGTAAGTTTCTAAGCTCACCCATCATCGAAAGAGAGAAAGTCACTTTTTTTTCCTGAATCTGATTTGAACTCTTGCCACATTTTTCTTTTATGTATCTTCTTTTGTTTAGACTAAATTTTTTAGTCATTAAACAATTTTTCTTTTACTAATACATATATGGATTTTTTTTTTTTTTTTCCCAAAGAGATTATTCTTCAAAGCTCCAATAGATGTCACTATCAAAATATAAAAGAGAGCTGGTTGTGTAATGCAGTCAAAGAGAAAGGCAGCAGGGAAGCTTTACTCACTGGACTGCTTCAAATCCCAGCGTGACAGCACAATTCATTAAGCTAGACACTGAAGTGAGCAGCTGCCTGCCGAACAGTGCATGTCTTTTCATTCTTTAAGCCCTTGCTATTAGATCAAAAATACCTAATAGTTTCACTGAATATGAAAGTAAGACTGAACCTACTGAGTGTCTGGGCTACTAAGCACTTTCCTGTTAGCTTTTTGCTCTCTCTCGATCCAACTACAGAAAATAGCCTACCTTTTCTTTAGCCTACTTTGCACATTACTGCACTGTGTTTTACAAACACTCATTTTTCCTGTTGTTTTGGGTCGCGTTTTGAGTAAGTCTGCTATGAAGCTTTACTACTGCTTTTGGAATGACCTGTCAAAACATGATAGCGCTGCTTGAAATGGATAAGTAAAACATGAGTAAAATGATTTCAGAGATATTTGCCCATGCTACAGAAATCTTCCAGCTTTTGTACTGACCAAGGCGATACTTTGTTCTTTTTTTTCTAACCCTTAAATCTTCTGAAAAAGCATATTTTCTGTGTGAATACTGGAATCTTTTCTTGTTCTGAATTTCATTTTATACTGCTTGGAAAAGCAGTATAAACCCTACATAGCTATTGTGTCAGCCCTACTACATGATGTTGAGATGACTCTACCAGCTCTTCTGCCTTGGAAGACCAGCTACTTTAAAAAAATAAAAAAACCAGTTTGTACCCCCTAATTCCTGGGAACACACCAGGGAATGGGAGGCTATCTTCCTTTAGAAAACATAATGACTTTTTCTATAAATCTCTGTAAGCCCATATGTTGAATGGCGTTTTTATCTAGTAGAGCATTTTCACTGGTACAAGTTTTGCAAAAACTGCATCAGGATCCATCCCCAAACTAAATTGTACCACAAGATGTCAGTATCCAATGCAAACAGCTCCCATGTTCATGGCTCCCTATGATCTGCTTGTGAACATTGTTCCAGTTTGCAGTTATTTTGAGTAACAAATACGTCCAAAAGGTTGCTAGTCTATTTCAAGCAACTAGTTGAAGGACCAAAAAGACAAGAGCAGTTGAATAATTTGTTGCAAATGACACGCTAGAGCCCTATTGCTCATGTAGGAATTCTCCTTGCTCTGCCTAGAACCCTGGACCTGTGCATTAATTCAAAGACACAGACACTTGGATGGTTCAAGTGACAAGCCTGTGGCTCCCAGTCTAGGGAACCTTTGTATTATAAATGTCATTGTAAAAAATTTCTGCCCTAAGTTACAGAACTTACAATATGCTACCATACTTATCTTTTAAACTGTTTCTTACCAGGAATTTGGATAAGCCACAATTTAATGAGCTTAGGATGTGAAGAAATTCAGTGAGCCAAAAAGAAAATACAACCAAACACTAAGGTCAGCACAGCTACCCAGCTTATGTCAGCTAAGAATCAAGCTCTTTTTAGTAAAACACTGTAGGAACAGAACCAAGCTGCTGCTCCTGTTTCATCTGCTGAAACATTTTTTTTTTTTCCCCCAAGACCAGCTTTGCTTTGGGATGATGGGAACCTGCATAAGGTATAACCATCAGTGCATGTTGGAAACCGCTAAGTATGAGCATGCACTACAGGCCGCAGGTTTTCTTTCCACCAGAAATGGCAGCACTTGAGCACATATAATCTAAAATTAGCTCTTAGGGAACACAGCAAGTGGCTTTTTCATTTGCTTTTTACCTGCTGTTGCTTGTTAGAGGAGGGGTTACTCTTTCATCTTTTACTAATCTTCTCTGGTGTGCTACTGACAGCAGGAACCTTATCTGTGAGACACTTCACTTTAGAATTGGCTTATTAGAGAAAAGTAGAGCCCAGGTCCTCACATACAGTGTCTAAACAGTTTATTTGAGTGATCACTTCCAGAGATTTTGTAAAACAGACAGCCAGAGAGCAGACTGAAAGTGCACAGCGTCACTCTTCCTGATGTAAAGAAATCTTGCATGGGTAATCCATACACAGGAGACGGTGTAGGGTCCTTAGCCTAGCTGGCTTTCCCCATTTGTGTAGTTTCCCTGTAGAAGGTATAAGGAAGGCACTGAGAAATTTCAAAGAATCCAGCAAGAAAAAGCCAAAAGCAGTGGCGTCCAATAGCAATTGCCATAGCACAGCAAAATCATTAATGGGATTGTATTAATCAGATTTTCTCAGTCATCTAAAGTATAGAATTGTATCTAGCCTCTAATTCCATACTGGTTGTAGAGATAAAGAAAACAAAACATGAAGTAAATAATGACCACAGCTATGAAAAGCTGAAAAGGGTGGCGAGACACTGGAACAGGTTGCCCAAAGAAGCTGTGGATATCCTATCCCTCAAAGTGTTCAAGGCCAGGTTGGATGGAGCTTGAGCAACGTGGTCTAGTGGAATGTGTCCCTACCATGGCAGAGGGGTTGGAACGAGGCGCTCCTAAGGTTGCTTCCAATCAAAATCATTCTATGACTCTATGAAAAGGTTGATAGGACTTCCAATGCCTAGTTGAAAAAATTAACCTATTTTCTCCAGACAAGCAAATAAGATGCAGAAACCATGGAAGAAAAATATATTTCTACATACTATTTCTATACCTACACTTTAGCTTACTTCTTCTTAATCAGAAGCTGTTCCCCAGAGGAAGCAAATATGAGAACATAGCCATGTAGTATTATTTTGTACCTTTTTAACCTTAGCGTATGCTGCGTATGTAGTCAGTAAAAACACAGAGGTTATGGTTGCAGTTACCCAGAAATACTAGAGAGTGGTTGAGAAATATGACTATGCCTTCTGGAAAACAAAAGTATATCCACATATCCTATTCTGTAAGGATTCAGACATAAATCTCCACATCTTAGAAACCAAATCTAAATCTTCTAATCAGACAAGCTCAAGGACTCAGGCACTATTAATACTGTTGCATGTGATCTCCTTAACAGGAAAATAGGCCTTACAGTAGAGTATTTTCCACAGATTATATTTAGACTACATAACTACATTTTCCATAAGTTCCAGAAAATGTTCCAGAAAAAACAAAAACATCCCAGTGCACATTTTTGGCAAATTTGACTGAGCTCAGACGGTACAACTGAACTTGAAATGTTGAGTTACTTTTACTAATATTAAAAATACAGTGATTAATATTTTCTAACTCTTATTAACAGTACTATTGGTCATTACTGCTCTTTCCCACTAAAATCTGACTGCAAGATATCTCTGATAATTTCTTCCACACACTGATAAAAATTAACCTCATAGCAACTAGTCTGTGTTACACTGCCTACAACTATATTGTTTGTGAAATACTATCTAGGGGAAATATTACCTGAACACTTATTTATTCTGAAAACTCAGAAGAAATACATTTAATACTGGACATCTGCATCCACTAGAAGTGGTCTCTGCTGGTGATTCATATGTATTGTATACAGCCCTGTGTACTTATCCTGTTAAATGAGAACATTACAGTAGGAAATGTTCTAGATTCTGCACTTTAGTGGATGTCTTTATATCAGCTTCAATGGCCAATACTGCATCTTGCCCATTTTCTTTATCTTGCATGTAAGTGCAGTAGAATCTGACAGGACCACCAAGAAGTGTGTTGCGAATAGATGTCAAATGCTCAAACCTACCAGCATACAATTTCATCTTCTTCATTAAAATATTCATAGAAAAGTGTGTTTTGCACTTACCCTGAAACAGAGCAAGGTCTTAAAAAGATCAGTCAGGATGAGTTTGGTACAATGCTCTGGGTGATGCTCTGTGTTGAGAAAGGAATGTACCCTGAATAATAAGAAAAGTACTCTGAATAAGAAAAGGTTCCACTGAGGACGTTAAAGGAATGTACCACTGACAATGTTAAAGGAATGTACTCTGAATAATTAGAAAAGATAAGGTGGGCACCTGAAGGAGATAAGGAGGCCATGAGTCAGGAAATCATTGACCAAAGAAAGTTTTATTCCACCTAGATCCCACCTATTATGAATGGAATGATTGGGTGTCAAAATCAAATGAATATGTATGGGAAGATGTTGTAACCTCTCACATAAACCACATAAAATACCCAGCTTTTCACTGAAAACTTTGGAGCTAGTTTGTCCGGTGTGAATCGGCTAGCTCCCCAACGTTGCATGAAATAAATACCTTTGCTGCTTAAAGACAAAATTCATCTCTGAGCGGTTACTCTGTGCCGTTTTGGCATAGTGTGATGGAGAACTTCCTGAACAGGCAAAACCCAAAGAAAGAATAACAACAACAGCCACCACCACCGCCCACAAACAGGCCACAGGTACCACTTGTAGACCATCTTCTCTGTCACAGCTGTTCTTTCGAACTTTCCATTTTGAATCAGAGGGACTTCATGCTATTCATGGTATTCACTAATGTCCAATAGGCTTATAACTGCCAACCTTCTGCTGCATCCCACTGCCAGGGCATACCGCCATGCTGCCCCAGCAGGATCTGCTATAACTTGCGCTCCCCTCTCTGCAACTTTTGCTGCCCCAGTCCATCTCCACTTCCCTGCCTGGAAACGCTGGGGAAGGAAGACTGATCATCTCACCTTGCTGGGGCTGCTTGATATGTACGATGTCCACCACTGCCAATGCTCAGATGTCCGTCAGCCACACTCAGAGATGAGTTATTTTTCCTGTCACATCTTAAGAGCCAGTTGATTCCTCAGGGAAAATATTACCAGTTTCCATAAAAAGGTTCAAAGAGGAAGCCTTTAGTAGTGCACAGCAAGCTTCGGTGGTCCTGTAACACCCAGGACTATGCGAACTGAATTCTAATACAACCACAGGGCTTTCTTGCAAGGAAAAGTCCTGGGGGAAAAAACTACTGGGCAATAATTCTGCTTCTGTAGCACAATCCCTTGTTCATTGTTCTTTTTTAATAAGGTCAGTTACATACATTATACCATCCAATTATCAGACATAATTAACCATAATTAACCATAGGCATGAGGCACTCTTAGATTTTCCCATAAATAACAGGAATATTTCTGGTAATGAAAAAAGTATACTCAAGTATATATCTTATTATTGGCAATGAAGGCGTGAATACTTACTTCTCTCTTACAGCTGTATTTCAGGGAAAATTAGTCATACATAAAATAAAACCAAAAGTGATCTGACCTTCAATGGCAAACTGCTGTCAGAATCTCAGAAATGTCCCTTTCATGTCTCTCACTGACCTCTGATCATCAGGCTTTCCTCTGCTAAACACCAGTGTGAAATCCAGTTTGTGGTGATGGATAGGAAACTGTGAGTAGCTGATGTTTTCCAAAAATAAGCATCTTGGTACATACCTGCACTGCTGCAGTGTTTAACACCTTACCCTCCCTCAAAGCATTTTT
Source organism: Falco cherrug (assembly GCF_023634085.1). Lineage (NCBI taxonomy): Eukaryota > Metazoa > Chordata > Aves > Falconiformes > Falconidae > Falco > Falco cherrug. The sequence continues at coordinate 82,018,009 of NC_073700.1, forward strand.
TTTCACTGTAATTAAAAGCGCAAAAATAAAATATGTGCTTTCAGAATGATTAAAGGTAATGATTCAGCCATGAGTCATGAGTGGAGAGAAGGTAAAGGGCGGTTAGAACTCAAATCACAAATGCTGCTACTTGAAGCAAAGGAGTAATGCCATTATCTTCAAATAACAGACTCATGACCTCAATGCAGACAGACATAAGCAAAAGGCATGATCACACTCAGTAAGTTAATAGGTTATTCTTCGATCTAAAAAACTGTAGTTCAATTGTCTTAACAGTATTTTTCTTTCCTGGCAAACATTTCTATAACTGTAATTTATGTGCTGATAAGTACTCACATTCAAGTTTTGTGGAAATACGTAAGCAGAAGAAATACCACAAACTCCATAGTGCTTAAAATGTTCCATGATTTTCTTTATTAATTTAATCTCTTTTTAATCAAACATTATTACTACTGGGCTTCCTGCCTCCGCCACACTAAAATCAGCAGGTTAGAAAATAGTGCTTAAAAGCTGTAGTAGCACATCCTGAGGCAGAGGGAGACGGTGACAGCGGAGGCATGGCACTGAAGAGACAACAAATAATGACAAGGAATTAACAGCAAAGAAACAGGAGAGGAAATAGAAACTGGGAAAAGGACAGTGTTATGTTACTGGCATGGAAATAGAAAATGAATCATTAGAGGACACTAGACACACATCTGAAATAAATAAATATAACATTAAGAATGTATGAGTGGTATATTGTGTGTTTTGAATACTAGAAGGGTCTTTTGACTAACAGAAACAGTAAAGAAAGTAGTCACCTTTACGCAAGTATGTTTGGCTCATCAATTAAAATAAAATAACATATCTGTGGATGTGAAATACGCCATTATGTACCTCCACACATAATGAACCTAAAGCAAGAAAGGAGATTTTTTTCAAAAACAAATAAGCATGAGAGAGAGACAGACAGACAAACAATTGGAAGAAAGAATAAAGGAGGAAGCATTAAAATATAGCAAGGGGCCGCTGGGAGAGGGTTCATTGTGTATCACTTTTCTTTGCCAAACCATAAACACAAGGACACTCAGCAGTTCATTCTTACTCAATGTTTCCACATTTTTCTGCTGTTTTCCATAGGTGGGGCAAAAATGACAAAGGACCGAGCCAAGTTTTCCATTGGCTCTGGTATTAATATGGAAGTGCTTCTCAGTATGTGAGATACCTTATTTTTGCTTTACCTTGCAGTTTGTACCTGCATTTCAAACTCAATATTTTTACACTTGTTTCCTCTATAGAAAGAGAAAACCCTGAAGACCACAGTACGTCTCTTGTTTGCCTTGACCAGAGCTACTGAGAGTAGTAGGTACCACAACATACTGTGGCTGAGGTCTGTGCCTGCTGAGAGCTACTGAGGGTCGTGGGCCCCCAGGGAGCTGGCTCTGTGGTCCGCTTTGTTTTAATTCCAAACTGAATAGGTCAAACACCAGCAGGGAACCAGGAAACCCAGCAAAACTCTGCCTCATGGCCATCGTATAGGGCTGTGCTGGAACCAGAGGTTTTATGGAAGAAGGATAGACCAAGAATAGTTTTTTTGCATTCAGCATTAGCAACCCCAAGAGTTTAAAAATCATGAGTCAAGCCTCATATAATTACTAGGGTGGGTTAAAAGGGAAAATACTTTAAAATATTACCTACTAAAATCTTCTTGTTTGCCTCTAGATTTTTAACCTTTTATAGCTCTTGTTTTTAGCAGTCAGAAACATTTGTTAAAGAAAGCAAATATGCATGGGGGAAAAAAAAAAAAAAGAAAAAAGAAAAAAAAGAAAAAGCAGCAGTCACAGGATTCCAGAAGCTAGAGTCTTAAGAAAAACTTAAATTATGGGCAACATAGTTTGCATAATAGTGCAAGACGTGGCAATGCTTTGAGCATTCTCTGAGAACTATTGCTCTTCTTGATGAATTCCATCCCTGAGCCATAGATCTTTGTATCACAAGTTGAAAGGCAAAGTCCAAACAACTCTTACCTTTGGTGCCATTCAGCTTAGTAGTGTCTAATCGCATGACATAAAATCCTGAAAGCTCAAACAATTTTTTCCTGTAAAAAAGGAAGCTTTAAAAGATCTGATCAACTACCTCCTTTTAGATTATGGTTTAGGTAATGATGTCCTTAATCCAGGACTTCAGAGAAAACTGGAGACAGGACAGACAACAGAAGGGAGTGCTCGGTCCTTTGTATTTGGTATACACAGTTTACAACTTTACCCATCATCATTTATCTATCAAAGGGCTCTCATTTTAATGTAACAGAACATCCTGTTAGCCACTTATGGTAACAAGGAACTGTGCAATTGTATTGCTTTTAATTAATGCACCATACCAAAGCTTGACTTGCAGTAAATATTGCATCATTCTTGTTTTGTTACAGGGAATGCTCTGCCCTGATCCTGAGGTCAGCAGCAAGTTTTCGGTGACTTGAATGACACAGGGTCAGGTCTCAAGAGAACACAGGTTTCAGCTGCTTACTTCTGGGTTTTCAGTAACTTGATATTGCTGTGTACATAGTCCAGGAAAGGCCATGTGTAGGGATGTGACATTACAACAGCTGGAAAGAACCGGGGAAGTCACTTTTTTTAACACTCTTGCTGAAAAAAAGTTCTGTTTATCTACATTTTCCCTCCAAGGTGTGCCACTGGGGACTTTAATGACAAACAAAACCAAAAGGAAGTCTTAAGCAATACTGCAAATATTACAAATGTTATTTATGAAGTTTCTCAGTTGGACATGTGAGCTAGGGCTTTAGCTTGCACAGTGTTTTTATTTCCAGAAACATGAAACAGTGGCTCTCTAAAAGAAAAATCATTACTTGCACAAAATCTATTATATCTGTATCTATCTCTATCACATAATTTACCTGATTTCACTTGATCCCATACAATTGTTTAAACCACACAACATGGTCAAACTCTTAAGAAACAAGCAATGGAATATTAAAAAGGTGAGGGGAGAAGGGTGGCTTACCAAAATATCACTAACATATCCTAGCAATAAGCAATCTTTGCAGTTAGCATTTAATTAATTCAATTAACTGCATGTAATATATTAACTACACATAATTCAATTCACTGGCTAGCTAGTCTCCGGAGTGTCTTGATTATATAAAAACAGAGATCTTTGGGATGACTGTTATACCTTATGCAGTGGCTATAAAGACAGTATGAACTAGATCCTGTACTGGTGCAGGGTGCATAAAATATTGAAATAGTTTATATTTGAAAAAACTCATGACAAGCAAGTTGACAGGGATATAGCTACCTAACATATAGCTAATGGGAGAATGATGTGGCCAAGGGTGTTTCTATTAGCTTGTTGCTGAAACTCCCTCTTCTCTGGGAAAGGCAATCTGTAGCTTCCAGTCTGTATCCAAAAGATTGCTCACACATACCCAGTGGATGTAATTGTAAAGCACAAGAGTCTTGGACACCCATGATGAGTCTGTTCAAGCCTGCAGACAGACGAGTTGTTCTCGCACTTTGTGTTGCTCAGTATGCAGTGGGAAGAATGTTGCTCCTCTCCTGGCACCTTGCTTTCAAACAACCTATAGAAAATGCCAAGTCCTTAGAAGTAGGAAATTGGGATTTAAAACCCCTTGGAAAAGAGAAAATTTATTTGTCCTTTGCTTTAATGACTAGGTTGCCTTTATCAGCCACTTTTTATAAGGGATGCCGTTCTGTTAGACATGTTAGATGCTCCCAATAGTAGAACCCCCCCACCCCCTCATTTGGCCAAACTGTGGCTGCCAAATTGAAGCTGAGGAATGTTTCATTTCCAGATTCCCATCAAGCTGAGAAATGAGACACTTTTAAGGTAGGAAAGAAAGGTTTCTGTAGAGTTCATGATCTCTGAGAAAGTAAGCTGTAGCACGGGTATTTGGGTTACACTTTGTGCCTGGTTCTTGCATATTTCATTTATTAGAATTGCCCTCATATGAGTACAGCTGTTTTGTTTTGGGTAAGATCTTAGTTAAACTACTGTGCCTTTTATATTTGTCACTAGCTTATATATATTTTTAAATTTATTTGTAGGCAACTGATAGTGATAATTTATTTGTAGGCAACTGATAGTGACAAGCATGAGAAACTGGTGATTTATGTAGAACATTTACATCTTCATCTAACTTAACCTTTGAAATCCCATTCCTTTCATTACTTCATGTAATCAATGACATTCATTAAGATATCTTTGAAATTAATTTAATTTAATTCAGATCTTCATTATTGTCCTTCCAAGACTTTTAAATGCAGAAAATGTTAAATCTTTATCCTGTTCCTGTCTCTTTTAAGGATTTATTTTGTTAAGGAAACTGAATTTCAATATGACTGACTCTTCATTATGTTACTTAGTCATTGTATTAAACCGACCTCAAAATATTCCTGTGAGGCTGATGTCACTATTACAAATTTTTACAATATAGATACTCTAACTTATGGGGTGATGTAAGAAGTTTGTAGATTGTATTGTATTTCTGGAATCAGATTCTATAATTTTCTTAAATATTTAATAATAACTTTCTAAGGAAAAGATCTCAAACACAGTACTTTGATTACGGTGAGCAACACCATCAGTGTTGCCATCACCCCTATTGCACAGATGGAGAAATTCAGGGAAAGAGACAATAGGTTTTGGTCAGAATTGGTGGTACCAGAGAAAGCTCCTGGCTACTGCACTGGTGTGTTAGGCACAAGATTGTATTTCCACTCTTAAACTCAGAGGTATTTATTTATCCATTTCTTAAAATGGCACTGGAAACTTACCTCATTTTGAATAAAAGTTGGAATTAAACATGTCTACAAGTATTTAAAATCTGATTTCTTCTAGGCCTTTTTCATGGGACATTTTTTTCATCTTCTCATTATGTAAAGTGAAGAAGATCCACTATTAGTCCTCTATTCAAACCCACCTTCAGTTTAGGAAGGTATTATTTTGCATCCCAGATATTAGTACCTCTAATCAAAGTAACACCTGCTTTCTCAGTCAAATATTTCAAGGTCTTTGAAAATAATCTAAAGTGATAGGCACCAAGGCATTTGACACACAAATGGAGTAACTTAAAAAATTGATGTTTTAAAAAAATGTTATATAAAATTAAGCTGATAGTATCACTAGACAATGGATCAATTTTATTTATGAAACATTACCATGTTTCTGACAATTTATTGGAAACATCCAATTATGTAGACAGTGGCATCTGTTACAGTCAGAGGTGGATAATATGGGTTAATTGAAAGTAGGCTGTCTAAATATGAGATGTCTTTAACATCTTAAAGGAAAATGGAATGCGAAAAAAAAACCCAATCCAAACATAAACCCATTTTTTTATCCAGGTATTGAAGCATGCAAGACAGCCTACATATTTTAGCTACTTGACTTTAAGCACTTCTAAAAGTCTTGGAGCCAAATAAAAAGTTGGAAGAGTGTGAGGAAAGAAAAACAAACTGGCTCCAGTATTTTTGCCAGTCCTGCTGTTTGGAGACTCCCTTTACCATTTGTATTTAATTTTCCTATCTTAGTACAAACCATCTTTCCAACAGCTCCTGAAAGACAAGACGTGCATCTCCCCTGAGATCACCCTGGCAGGAAATTACCAGAAATTAAGCGCCCAGCCTTGCAAATATTTTGTCACGTGAATAACATTAGACAATGGGAAACCCATGTGTAAGTGCTGGCTTGATCAGTGTCTAAAGCTGGCAACTGCAGGTGTACTCCTTAAATAATTCAGTCTAAACTGCAAGTCTGCATTATACAACACATACATCAGCCGATCTTATTGAAGATGTTTCAGCTCATACTAGTTTGAGTTATTTTATCATGCTGCTTTTAATAATTTTCTTGCCTCAACTACTCATCCTCATGTAGCTGTATGTTATGAACACCGAATCGGGCATGACACTGAGATTCTGGTGTAATTCAATCATTACGGAAAAACTGACATTCACATATGTTTACGTTTAGCCTCAATAGGAAGACAGTCAGTCACTTTATACCAGGTTACAACAAATATGATTTTAATTATTCCTCTTGTGAAAAATACTTTTCACATAAGATTACTTACAAAATCACTGCAAAATGCAATTAGTTTTACATGGTTTCTAAGACTTTGTAATCCTTTGAATGTAAAATTACATGCTGTGAGAAAATATTTTATCTAAATTTGGGAGAAATTGCAGATTTCTTAAAAAATCAAATAAAAATGAATACACATTCCAATGAACCTTTCAAACTTTCACATGAAATCACAACCCTCTCCTATCATAAGTGAAATGATTGCGATTCAGCAAGATTCATGGCTGACTAATTCCAAGGAACTTCAAAGGTTATTCCAAGGTGATGTTCCCATAATTAAAGTGACGTTAGATCTGTTCTTTCAGCGATGTTTATCTTTAGATGAAGTGATCTGCTTCATAATTTGGATTCCCCAGAATGCAGCGCAGAGGGAAAACAAAACCTACAACAGAGAATTTAAAATGAGGAACATTACATAAGATTTCTTAAATTATACTTGTCTGTAAATATAATGAATGGGTGAAAACAGTGAGCTTTTCAGTAGAGAAAGTATACAAGAATTCTAGGCATACTGATAAATTCACTTCAGGAGCATATGCTTTCTTTTTTCTATGGTTCTTCATTCTGTACGTTCCTGTTTGAATTTGTTCTTTCTGAATGGGACCAAAACAAAATAACTGGCAAAGTCTGCATGACTGTCCCTACTTTGTGATTGAGTTTGGAGTTGGAGTACTCGGAGTCATATATAATAAGACTGGACAATAATTGCACTGAATGTGTGTCACATCTGGTGTTAAAATCTTAACTGTTTTTTTGGCAAATGATCTGAAGAATGCTGCCATGGTAAGTTGCACGGTCAGGTCCATACAACCAAAGTAGCCTTAAATAGAATCTACAGCAAAATAAGTGTTCTAGCTGCAGTAGAATAGATCAGTACTGATGCCTCAACCTACTATTTATGATGAGATATAAACTAGACTGGAAAGAACTTAAAGATGTAATATTCTTTATCTTGTCCTTGGCTTTGTGCATATTTTATTTTAGTCAGTGAATTTTAATGAAAGATCTATTAATATATATATTTAATTAGTTTACTTGCTGAAAACTGCTTTGGGATGAGTAGGAATACTTGCAGGGTAAAGTCTAATTCAGATAATAGCTTTGTCCAAAAACCAAGAAAAAGAGCAGGATAAAACGCATGTGCACGTGTATATGTGAAATTTTGTATTTTAAGTTTTCTTAAATAAACCTTTGTCTTTCATGTAGAAAAATTTCTCTAATTTAGAAAATTGAAAAATTAAGGCAGTTGTTATGGGTTACTAAAGTGAAATTTTTTACTGTGAGTTAAACAAAACATTCCATTTATACTGGAAGATGCCTTGTTGGGGTGATTTTTTTGTTTGTTTGAAGGGACAGAGAAAATTTAAAAGAAAAGGAATTTTGGGGTCAGGTTATAATATTTCTTTTTTCAGGTTAACCTGCAATCAAAAAGATACTGACTAGGAAAGCTCCATTTTTAACATAACATCATTTAACGTTCAACATTTAACAATGCATGGCCCAAAAATCTACTTCTGTCCTCATTTATACAGTCACTCACCAAAGTACATGAGATCTGAATGTCCAACATAAATAATAAATGATCATAATATCTAAAAAGGTACTCTTTTTGCACTCATTGAAGGGAACATAATGGGATCAGGTCTGATCCCTTTTCACAACATCTTTGGGACAGATACAGGCTCCATATAATCTATGCATTACATACTTAGTAGCAGGAGATGGAAATAACACAATGCATCAGTAAGTAGAATTCCAATCAAATAAAAAAATCCAGTCCCCATTCAACCTCTATCAAGACAAATTCTCCTTGACTATTTTCATTGAAGGCTTTAATTCTTCTTGAGCAAGGGTGGTAGGCTGTGTTTAAAACCTCTGATGACACTGTTGGTGCTGTATTTGTGGTCCCATTTGTAAGAAAGACTCATAAAATTCTCACCTAAAGACTTACTTATAAGAGTTTCAGACCTTTAGGTATGAAAGATTTAACTTTTTTTTTTGCTTGCATTATCACGAACACCTTGTAAAACTGCATAGCTTTATTTTACAGCTATGCAATGGAAAGACTTTTTAAGCATTGCTGCAGGCACATACTCTCCGTGTTTTGTGAGATGTTTTATTCCTTTGCTGAGATGCCTCGTAGAAGAAAACCAACTACAAATAACTCTCTGTATTTCTGATTTGGCTGTTACGTGATTGGGATGAGTATGAATCGTGACATACAGAAAATGATGACTTACATATAACACGCTCTTAACTGTAGAAAAATTCTTTGTTGTGCTATCTCCAGAAACAGATCTTATCCACTTGTCATAATTAGTACTTGTCTGACACATGACTAAACTCCTTTCATTCCTCACCTCAGGAAGATCACTCCTATTCCTGGAAGATGCATTAAATATAGAAGTATTTCATTTTCAGAAGAAGCACGTTTAAGCACATTTAATGACTGAGGTGCAGGGCATTTGTTGGGGATTAATGACTGCTGGGAGATGATGATCACCTGAAGAAGCACAGCCATGGGCCATTAAGCCCCAGGAAATGTCCTCAGCTAAAGACGATTATTGCTATTACAGCCCAAAAATGAAAAAAACATCTCGCGTGAATTTTTCATTTCAAAATGGAGTGATGCAGTTTCTTCTTTCTTAATTAAATTCTTTATTGTGAAGTTCTCAAGCCACACAATCAATGCTTGCGGGGGCGTACTTCAAATTGTAGTTATTACATCCAGAATGAAAAAAACACATACTGCACATTGTGGATCTGCAGAACTAGTTTGGCTTTGTGATTCTATAAAAGTATTGATTCACTGCCTATCAATGTCAGGACTGCCAGTACTCGATGGAAATAACGTAGTCATGAAACAATAATGCTGCAAGGTTGTGGGGGATGAGGTTTGAGAAAAACCCAACCATCAGGGAAAAAAATTAAGGGGCCACATCCTCCCTTCCATGACAGCAATTCTGGCTGGCTCTACTGCTACAATGCTGACCTACCCTGAACAGAGCCAGCTGTACGGGGCTACCAAGCAGAAACTTGCTGTGTAGGTTGGAGCTCAGTTTCTTTTGATTGCTGCTATATATTTTGGAGTTACAAGGCTTGACCCACTTGAATGAACGGTGCAATCAGGTGATGTCAGCAATGGAAAGCCGAGATGATATGTGCCAGAATTTTGAGCAGACAATAGCGTGGGCAGCAGGAAGAAGCAGAAAAGCATTCCAACAGGCAACCTGAACTACAGTTGGCCAGTACGTTTCTAATGCCCCTGGGAAAACATATTTCCTGAATCCTATGTGCAGATATTTTTCTATTTCTGTTCAACTGTCTTGCACCCTAACAGGTTTTGTTTTGGTTTGGTTTGATGGGGTTTTTTTGTTGTTGTTTTTTTCTTTGCAGTTTCTAAATCTATTGTCACAGAAATTCTCATTCTTTCTTGTACTGTCCAAACCAATATTTGTCCTTTGATAAAAATACTCACATACCAGTCTCCTAACTCAGCCAGGTTTGAAATAAAGATAGAATTAAATAGTACTTTTCTCTATTTTTACACTGAGAAAAATCCTCCCACAAATAATACTGTATAAGAACAATAGTTTCACTTCTGTCTTCAAATGAAAAATTACTGTGGACAGTGGTCATATATGGAACAGCTAGGCCTAAAAGTGGAATTTCTCACAACTGTATATCCAGCAAAGTTAAATGCAAACTTTGTGCTGCCTTAATATAAGAACTTGTTACATTTACCTGTTCAAGTAACTACAGATTAATTATAGACTGTTCTTTAGACTGTTGGAAAAGGACAGTCCTTTTCCAAATATTTACATTACCTCCTTTCACAAAGTCTTTCTATTTCCAAAGGGTCCATATTGTCTCTCTGAACAATCTAAAGAAATGTAAATAACATTACTCACAAGAACAAAGACAGCTTAACTAATGGATTGATTGCAGGACTGAGTCTGCTCTTCACAGGAAATCCCCAGGGGAGTGATCAAAGTTTATTAGGCTGTAAAGTACTTTAAAATTATCAGCTAAATTCAGGCACCCACTTCTGCATTATTAGCTTTGCTGCTGATCACTAATGTAATTTTCTGCCATTTTCTGTTTTGTAATGGCTTTCTAAATCTGAGTTGCCTAGACACTGTGTCTTTACTTTTGCAAATTTAATCTGGATAGAATTAGAAGGCTTTAGACATTGGTCTAGATATGTAGCCAAATGTCCAAAGATAGCCCTGCTTTAAGGAGGGGGAAGAGGCCTGAACCACACCACCTTAGATCCTTTCCAACCTAAATCATTCAGTGGTTCTCTGATATTTCTGATTCTGCCCAGACATGTTCACTCCAAATTTCACTGCAGAGGCAGTCTGCAACTGTGCAATGAATTGGCTGTATCTGGGGTACAACACCACATGAACAGCCGTGTTTATGATACTGAATTCTCTGAACATCTCTGTGCTGGCTAATGTATTCCTAGCTCTGGAGAGGGCTCAGGAAGACCAGCACATCCACATAATTCATTAGGCTGGTTGTTCACATCATAAAGTGGACCTGGTACTGGCAAGTATGATAAACGATGAGCCCTCTCAATGTGATACTGGGAATAGTTTAACTGATACTTCAAATCAAACATGATTTGCATGTTTGCAAAACCTAAAAAAAGGTTCTTTTTATATTCTTTATCTACAAATCTGGACATGACTTCTTCAAAGGCTCAAGAAATCATTTCATACTATAAATAACAAGGGCAGAGTAATTTTTAGACTTTATCTGGGAAGACTGTATCTGGGTAATGTCATTGTCCTTTTCTAGTAAAGATGGAGATCATAAACAGACATAACAGTTAATTAAAAATGCTAATATTAATAAAAAATGATTGAATAAACTATCCCAGCTTTCACAAGTACCCAGCCGGTGCATTTCCCCCATTTCTCTGCACAGGGCTGCTTCAGGTGCTAGACTCCACAGAGGAGATAGAAAATATATGTTTCAGAAATGGGGAAAGGGGTTCACTACTTCTGGAAGTCAGGATTTGGGTAATAAATGCATGGATCTTCATTCTCAGTGCAATGTTTGGAGATGAGCAGCCTGAGGTTAGTAGAGAAATGCCATGGCATTAACAGCAGATCCAGAAATCACTGATCTAGTATAGTACACAAATCAAGATTGCACTGGCAAAAGAAGTTGGAATAACAATACCTGGAAAGGGAAGCCAAGAAACAAGAAGGTTCCTTCCCTGTGTGATGCCTTCCACACAATTGGAAATATATGGAGAAGGGAGTGGGAAGCTGAATCTACTTATTTATTCCTTTATTTATTTATTTAGGGGGGTGGGTGGGTGAAGGAACTGCGGATAGAAGGGAACAGGGACAACTGTGACAGTAGTGGCTTCATAGCATTTGTCCAAGATGTGGCAGGATGTCTGGAAATCCTCCATAAGGATTCATGACACACATACAGACTACCAGTGCAGCACACATCTCACAAATTCAGCATGTCCCTGACCTAGAACAAGGTGTAAGAGACAGCTGGCACACACAGGATTAAGCCAAGTACCTTCAACACCCACAAAGCATACTGATAGTTCACTCACAGACTGGTTTCTTGCTACTATGATATGTCTCATTAGTTTTGTACTTCATTATTAACAGATAATGAGAAAATAATAGGCAAGCGATATATGCATCTCCTTCCTATTCTGTTAAATGTTTTAAACATTCCTTCCTTTATTAAAATATGGTCTGAGACTCTAAAGCTAGATAATGCATGAAAACATAGGCTGCAAAAGCCCCCATACCTTAAAAGGCTTATATTACCTATCCAGGAAAGACAAAGAAAGACCTGGAGAAAGGATATATATTCCTCAGTTGCTTTCACAGCTGGGCACATCCCCACTATGAAATCAAGCGCACTGCAGAGATGCCTGAGCTTGCAAGAACATAAGCTGCTAAATCTCCCTCAGCACAGCACCAGGTTGACTCGGTCTTTCCTGGCATTGCACACAAGCTAGTAAGTCCCATCCCTCAGCTAAGCACATCAGGATTTTTTACACAGGCAGTGCTACTGCAGTTATATTTAGACATAAAATGGCTTATGTGTATCCAGCACGATACCTTGCATCATGTCCTCCACTCAGGAGAAACCAACCCACTGCTTCTCAAATCACTTGCCTAGATATATGTACCCTATTTAGATGGTACCTATGAAATTCCTTCTCTCTTAGGTCACAGAATAATTCATAACCTAAGCAGCAGGATTTGGAAGGTTTTACCTCATTCCCCAAAAGAGAGAAAAACTCACTAAAGTGAGAAGCTTTTCTGCCATTCATGTGAATAGGAACACCAAACCATTTTAATAATTATTATATCTTCACCTTGTGATGAGCTAATGCAAGCTGGTGACAGTGTATACCCATTAACATATATATAAAATCTTTGTATCTCAGTATAAAATTTGTTTTAAAATATTTTACTGAAACATCTGAGAATACGTCCCACAGCGCTACCTAATTCCATCTATAAATTCTTAGACCATTCTAAAATGTTTAGTGATTTCAAGTTGTCCCCAAAGTACAAACTTGTTAAAAAAAATAAATTCTTTTTAGCTGTTCAATGAACATTTAAAAATAACTTCTAGAACAAGTCTGCTTCATTGTTTTGCACATAAATGTTAAAAAAAAAACAACAACATTTTGTAATTATAAATTATCAATCATCATCCAGGCTTAAAAATTTAATGAAACCCTCAAACAAAATACATACTTTTTTACACATTCTGGAGCATAGTATCATTTTAGAATTTGTTTATTGTTCCTTCATATTGCTTTAGTTTCATTTTTGACAACACAGTACTAAATAAAAAAGTTCAAAGATCAACAGTTTTAGAAGTCCTTAATTCTGAAAGTCACCGTTTTTATTTTAAATATTCTGCATTTTTTCAGCCTCCATTTTCCCTCAAAGCTGAGAAACAACTGGCATGGAAATTTTCTGGATTACTGTATTTTAAATTAACAATTAAAAATAAAGCTTTCATAAAAGTTAAGATGAAAAAACTTAATCTGTAAACATACCACTTTAATCTGTTGCAGGCTAACAAGCCAAATGAGATTGAAAGAGATATTAGTAGCTGTTCATTGCAGAAACAAAATATTTCAGATATTCCTGTCTTGGTTTGGCTAAAGCTGTCAAGTTTATTTTCTTAAACATTTAAACAGGAAATGTACCCATTGAGATGAAACATCTCATTTACTCTCGCGCCTGTCACCAACTGTAGCATAATTACATACACCCCACTGCATCACCTCTTGCTCAAACACAAGTTGAAGAGTAAACCAGACATCTGCAAAGAACTATTTCACTTCATATGATATTAATTAAATTATATGTAAAGAGCAGTTTAATCTCCCTTATTCAAGAAATATGAAGATCAGTTTAGTTTAATCAATAGTTTACCACAGAGATCTTGTATTTAATCAAATCTAAATTGTTCTCTAAGGCTTAAGGTAATGTATGCTTTAAACTGCAATATTCTATGTAAGAAAGGCTGGACATGTGTATTTCGGTATTCTTTTCATACGGTCATGGGTTTCAGAAAAGTTTAGGTACTGGTTAATCCTGCACTGAAGTAAGTTTTTACTTAAAAGATGAGGCAAATTCATTTAAAGGAGCCCATGCCGGAGGGACCTCTCCTTTATGCCTGCATCCTTGCCTCAAAATACAGAGAAATTGCAGCTACAGAAAGAAAAACGACTGTAGTTTGAACATGGAAGAAAAATTGCTAAACATTTCAGAATTTGGACTGTATGTTACCTAGCTGTGCAACATTTACCAAATAAGCATCTATGGAGATAGTTCAATCTCTTCTATCCCTTCATTTTTACATCAGTTTAATACTATGCTGGCATTGCAGGAAAATGTCAGGGAAGTCAGTGTCCATTCTCTCCATCATTAGCAGAAATAAAATATTATACGTTTCTACACAGACGGTTTCATTTCAGAGTGTGGCAGTTGTGTGTGAGCACCCTGGCAGGGTGGTGAACAGAACCAAGAGTGCTCTGTCAGCCTGAAAGCTCTGACAAAGGTGGCTGCAAAGTGGAACATCTCCACTCACTGGTATACCAAATACCCTCTTGAGAGACTAGCTACAAGCTCCAAAATGGGAATTTTTCCATTGTGTGGGGGAAAAAAAGTATTAAAAAAATAATCCCAGCCTTTAACTATAACCCACAGACATTAGATCACTGACGGGAAAAACTTTGTTGCAGATGTTGAAAAGAAGTGATGGGAAAAAGCTGGCTACTGTGACTAAAGGCAAATTTGAAAGAAAGGAATAAGAATGTGCAGAGAGGGGTCAAACAACTGAGTGACAAGCAGAAGGGATTTCCAGCACAGTGAAAAAACACCAGAAAAGTATTCTAGAAAGACAGAGGAAGATCAAGGCTAAAAGTAATTTGAAATGAAGATTGCTCTTAAAGCCAACATGTTGTAAGAAGAAAGGAATCCTTTCGTTGAACAATGAGAGCATGGAAGGCTGTTCTCAGCATAAAAACCCCAAACCAAACCAACTGACCAGACAATAAAATCAACTTCTGACCAAATGAAATGGGTTAATATTCATTGGTACCACAGAGGAAAAATCTTGCCATAAAAGATACGTGTCCAAGTTAAAGATAGACAGAACACACCCTTCCTGCCAGCTAATCCTCTTTTGAGGCCAAATGCAGTAAGCTGTGACTTGTTAAGTTCCAAGGAGAAGAAAAATGTGCTGAGGTCAGTTCAGTCCTTTGTCCATCCCTTTACACGGAAAACTAGATCTCCTTCTGGCTATTGGTGTCTCTCCTTCTTGCCTGGTTCTAGACACTCTTCCCGTGTCCTGGCTTGTTACTTCTATTCTTGTCCAGGAAGACTCCCATTCCCAAAACTCACCATTTCTGATTATATAAACCATGAATATATTCAAATGAGCTAAATCATTGATATTGCCACTCATTATGTCAAGCCAATGTAGTTGTATTTTTTAATTACCTTATAGAAAAAAAAGAAATAAAATTAATGGAAATGATCCATGTGACTTTCTACTAGGAAAACTAGGGGACTATGGTCTAAATGAAACTTCCGTGTGGAGGGTACAGAACTGAGCGGAAGAAACTTCTAGAAAGGAAGTTTCAACTATACCAAAATGAAAGGGAAATCAGAATTTAGATGAAAAAGCAGGCATGTATATCATGACATTTCTAAAATGTAAAAAACTATGAAACAACTTTTCCCGGAAAACAGGAGGAGATTTCATAATTCTTTTTTAAAAAAAATCTGGAGATACTGAAGAAAGTGTGTAATTTAATAGAAATGGAAGATACTAGACTTAAGAGAAACCAAATACACATATATGCCATGAGGAATAATCATTGGTCAGGACTACATCAGAAAAAAATTGGAGTTTGAGCAGTTCACAAACAAAACATCTCAGCCATACAGTACTGATACAAAAAGATGCCAGTATCAATGTGGAAGATATTAACAGAAGTATTTCATGTTAATGTACACCCACAGATATTGATCCAGTCTTCTGAAAGGTGATGATGTCTTTAAGGAAAACATGGATAAGCTGGATATTGCTGTCAAGTAGACAAGAAGAATAATAAAGGCTTAGAATAGTTGACCTGTAGGAAAGCTTGAAGCAATACTGCTATGTATTCTTGGGCGGGGGAAGACTCGGGAAAGACAATAAGATCAATCTTCTGGCATGTAAAAACACAAAAAGAAAAGAAGATGATAAGCTACTGCTCAGGGTAATAAAAGCAACAAAAATACCTTTTGTAACTAAAGTGTTCATTACATAAGAGCTGGCTATAACGATGGAATAGCATTGGAATCAGCTATGTAAGGAAGCTGTGAAAGGTGGGTAAATGGCTGGACAGGCATGTGTCCATGGTGCAGCTGTACTGATCTTTCTTCAGTGCAGGCTCCCCACCAGCCTGGTATTTCTGTTTATTCACACTGAATACAAAAGGACTCTTCACCTATAACACTTGCTAAGATCTACTTTCCAACAGTGGTTAATGGAGATGAGACTGCTAAGCACATGCAACAACCATTACTTAACAACTTTTTTTTGCAATAACCAACCTTGCACAAGACTTTACCAATTTCATTCTCAGATGTGGTTGTCACCTTAGTAAAAGGACGAAAAGTAGGATTTGTTGCTTCTTTAATTATTTTTGGGGTTTTTTTCCAGTTTCTGGCATTGGACAGGGTTCAACCTGCTTTCAGTCAGAGCAGTCATAGGATTATTACATTTAGAGATCAGCTTGCATTGGCTCTTCAGATGATAGCTGCAAAGACTGGAAGCAGAAGCATGAGACAGCTCACTCCTATTTTATGCTCAGCATATTCTCTACACTTAAACCATGGGACTGCATAGTAAAAATAAATTTGCCTTTAAGGCTGAACAAATAATCAAGGGGTTATGGTAAAAGCCTGGGATGCTCGCATATTCAATCTGCATTATCTGCCATAGATTAGGCAGCATATAGCAAGATATTAAGCCTTTACTGATCCTTAGCTGCAAAACAGAAAATGACTCTGTTTCCTAAAAATGGAGTTACTTTCCAATCCCTGTCTTAACTGAAAACTTCATTCACTACAGTAATGTTAAGACAAAGACATGTCAAAAAGACACAGATGTGGCCCTCTGTGATTTTTCTTTTGACAAGCCTCATATCAATAATTCTGAATTCTTACTTTTTTTTTTAATCAACAATTATGTATTTATAGTAAGACAACAGACATCCTTAAAAACCCATAATTGCATGCATTTCTTATATTGCTCCAGCTATTGAGCAATTTTAGTTCCATAAATCATGGCACTGACTACATGAAGAGCTAAAAACGGTGTGAGAATTTGTTTCCATCTCATGATTACATTGGTTTAAAAAAAGTCACAAATCACTATACTATTAACAGTTGCAGAATGTTGGAAAAAATACCAATCCAGGCTTCAGTTTTATAGAAATATATAATTTTCTTAGACTAAGTTTTTGTGTTGTTCCCTAGGCCCCCCCTTTGCTGAATCCTGGATTAAAAAGGATGTTGTGCCCTAAATACGCTTGTCTTGGAAAGGCTACTTGGTATTGTTGTATTTGTATGTCAAAGGGAGGACTGAAGTCTCAACAATTGTTAACCTCTCCCATGGTGTGCTAATAAAAGGTCAGAGGCCCACATGTGGCTTGCAGCCTGGGGAATTTCTCTCAGTGTTCTGCCAGGGATGGGACCGCCCGAATGGTCTCTCTCATAAGTTCGAAGCCATAAACTGCATCCTACTTGGCTTGCTGTGCCAAAACTGGACCCAAGGGTATCCAGAGTCTTGGCTGATGGGAAAAAATGAGTGCTTCCTATGGAAGCCACAGCTGTTTTCCTGAGAGAGAGAGAGAGCACAGATGCTCAAATATTTCTCTACTTTCCGTTTCTGACTACCTGTTCTGGCAGCAGTTCCAAGAAAGGGGGAGGACAGAGGCAGGCATCCAGCTGCTTTCAATAAGCCTTGGCAGCACAGGTACTGATTGCCTAAACATAAAAAATGTTCAAAAAGAATTTTTTTCAGGATTTCAAACTATAAAAAAGGTGAGACCATGTGCTAATGCTCCACATCTTCCCAACTTGAGCACAAATTTTGTGATCAGGATAAAGACCTTAATTACGAAAGCAGAGACTATTTCAGGGAAAAAATGATACTGCATACCATTGAAAAGATACCGCTCACAGACATGTGTGTGTCTACCTATATATATATAAATGCATGGACACAGAAATCCAAGTGCATATATAAAATATGTATAGCCTATACATTTTCTGTAAAGATTTGTTTCTTCCATCAGACTGTAGGCTGAATGACATAATATGGATTTGATTTTGAATTGTGGGGCCATATTGATCCCTTGTGTAACACTCTGAAATCAAAGAAAATGTATATGCAAAGTTATATTATACTTTGACTTGGCCAAGAATTGTATATAACATCAGCTACTTCATAAATTTCATTGAAATTACATTACATTAGTATGTGGATTGTGATACCGTTCAGTAAGTGTTCAGTAATTATTCATAGCTGCCATTTTTCACCTATATATATTGATGTCCAAAGCTCTTTTCATAGATATACTTGGTCAAAACCCTATGCTTCTGTTCTGGACAGGTTATGTAGCTTGTTTGAAGCCCTTCTATTGATACTGTTCAACATTTTTCTCCAGTTCTACCTTTTGAAGTATTATGTGTTTCTTACATGATTAATGCACACTTAATTAATGTAGATAGTTATAGCTGATAAGTAAACAGCAGAACAGCCCATGCATAAGACTGTAAAACCCCTGGATTTAATAGTTATTAATTGCTCAGTGAAATGACAGAAGCACTATCGGTTAAACTTGGAGTTCACTAGTTTATTTCCTTATTTTAAGGATAGCTCCGTCAGTCTCATTCATGGCTGCACCTGTTTGCTAACCTGCAGTGCTCAGACAGCACCTGCCCCCTCTGTCACAGTCTCTCTTCCTATGAAATGAAAAAACATCTCTATCAACAGGGGAAGTAAGCAGTTGATAAACGTTGCCTTTAGAAAGCTTTGGGAAGGAGCAGCTCTATAAAAGCGGCAATTCTCCCCATCAGATAATCAAAACGGCATTCTTCCCACAAGATGTCTGAATGATGTTTGCTCAGACTCGCAGCAGGCTGCTTGCACCACTCTTGCTCAGGGCTCTCCCTCTGCCCCATTGCTCATCAAGACCTTCCATTTACACTCAGTCTCAAAAGTGTTTTATTGGCAGTCTTGATCACTGCCTAGACACCAGGCACCTATTTCTGCTTCAGCTCAATGATTAAACTGCATTACTGATGTTCTTGCACTAACAGCTAAGCTGCTCTCCTAGCCAGCACATTCCCCCGACAGAGCAATAGCTTTGGCTTGACAGCTTCTACAAAGGTTTTCTGTTATTCAGTGTCTGAGAGCTCCTTCAGACCAGAGAAGCTTTAAAGCTGGTGAAGTCGAGTCCAGCATGGTAGATGCGATATTTCTAAGCCATAAGGATAAGAAGTTTGATCCACTCTGAGTGGTGATCTCATAGCTCAGCCACACAGGCTGCTGCTCCCCTCTTAGAAACCACCAGCAGGATGGATCACTTAAGAATCCTTCTAGGAATGGAACTAGAGGTAAAAAGTGGTGTGGTTTTGCTTGACCACACTGAGAAGTCAGTGAGTCTGAGCTGGTAAGAAAGTCACAAATTCAGAACAAGAACTACTGTATTGAAGCCACAACTTGCCCCAAACTGTTCATATGAGAATTTTGCTGCCTGTGTCATACACAAGAGCTTGATTCTGCCTTGTCTCACTTACTCCTTTGCAACTTGTTCATTGCACCTCCAAAACAGCCAGTGCCTGACCTTTCTGCTTTCTTGTCCTAGTATTTATAACACAGAACCTGGTACCCTGGCAGCTAAAAAGTGAGCAGTCCTCTGTTTCTTTCTCCACATCAAGTGACAGAGGTCTTGAAAAATGTCAGACGGCTGCCCAAGATAAAGTGTCCCTTTCTAACAACAAGAATCAATACCCCACTACCTATTTAAATAAGAACGTAATAATTTTCAATTGTTCATGAAGGATCAAAAAGGTTTTGATTATAGGTAATTAACCTAGAATTAACCTAGGTAATAGTATATGTCTGTCTCTGGTTTTAGTTTAGTTATTTGAAATATTCGGCTGTGCTAGCTCTTTTAACTGTTTTTCTACCCTTCAGCTGACTCATAATGGCACATACCGCATTTTTATTGAAAGTATCTCCTGATTTTATGTCCTTCAAGCACTCTCAGAATAGAAGCTTTTTGTAGTTAGGCATATACATCAGCCAAATCATACTTTCAGCAGTAATATAAAAACACAACATTACTTTTTTGTTGAAAGTATACATACTTAAATATTGAATCATACAGAAAATATGGAAAATAAGTATGTTATCATAAAATTATTAACAAAGGAGAGTGAAAGGGAACAGTGTTACAGAAGTGTAGGTACACTTCTGAAAAATTCATATGTATGTCATAAGAACTAACCTTACTCACAGAAGTAATCTTAATGAAGTCTATACAGGGGTCCTCAAACTTTTTAACCAGGGGGCCGGCGCACGGATGCAGTGGCAGGCAGTCATCTGCGGCTGCTTGGTTTCCCCCCCAACCCCCGCCGGGGGGGTCTGTAAATACCGGGGGCCTGATTGAGGACCCTGGGGGGCCGTATCCGGCCCGCGGGCTGTAGTTTGAGGACCCCTGCTATAGGAATATGCACATAAAAAAAACCCAACAGGATTAACCCTGAAAGCCTGAAAGAAATCCACTTTTTTCAGCTATGAGAACAAATATTGCATCATAAAACAAATGCTGTCCAGATGAGTAAAATAGCTTAGCAACAAGATAAACTTACAGAAGACTTATAGGCATGTCTATAGTGATGACAGATAACAGAACCTGAGAAGAGGCTATTACAGACAATTTGGAATATGGCATTGAGTCTCATGATTGTTAAAGAAAATATTGTCAGATACTGCAGGAAGATTAGTCTGTAACTAAAGGGATTTACTACTAATATCATAATACCACCATCATATTTTTAGAATAAAGGAGGAGTTAACTGATTTAAAAAGTGACTTAAAAGCACCTCAAGCTGCCACTAATGAGAGAAAAAGAAATGAATGAGCTATCCATAGACTGAAGAGAGCTTATCAGAGTCTACAGGATTATGTAAATGCATTTAGGAACAAAGACAAAAAAGAAGAACAAAACGCATCTGGACACAGATGTATTTTTGAATAAATAAACAAGAGTTCTTCATTAACTAAACCCGCACAATGACTTAATTTAAATGCATAGGTTTGTCCTAGCTACAGCTAGTAGTTTCCTGTGGAAACTTATTACAGGGCTGATTCACAGAAGCGGAACTGGGTCAGCATGCTTTACTGTGTGCTTAGCAGGCCATGAGCCATGCTACAATACTGGGGAACTGTAGCACAAGGGGTGACTCCCAGAGGATCTCTGCATCCACTCAGGGTGAGCTGGGACCTGGCATCTTCCACAGGCTGCTACGGAGCAATAGCAAAGGCTACTTTTCAATGGTATCCCTATGTACAGTTTCCAAAATAGGCTTGAAGGGGCTCATTGAAAAGTTGTTCTCCCACACATTCATAATAAGGACAAGTAATAATTGTAAAATGAAAAATGTATTTTTCATAGTTTTGTAATTTTGCCCAGTGGTTTGTCAGTGTTACGATTTCAGAGTCTGTTGATTCCTATGTGAATTTATATTCCGTACTGAAATATAATTGTCTGGACAATGTAAGAGAGAAAGAAGTAACATTTATTTATATATCTTTAACATAGCTAACCAATTTTAGAGTTTAAAAAGCATATGTAAAAGCATTCAGACCTATATTAATTATCTCCATAAACCCATGCTTTCTTTATGAAGCATTTTACTAGGATATTTTCATTTAAAAACCAGATCAAATGAGAGTTCTATTCTGATGGCTTAAAATCTTAACCAGAGAGTTGTGCAGGTGTGGCTGATTAAAAATGAAATAAAATGTGCAGTATGACATGTATATCTGGCAGTAGGAAATAAGAGTAAACATCTATCATTATTCTGCCAAAATGTACTGAAGCTTTTGTGTGGGATTGATATGGCTGGAGCCTGCTACAGAGATGAGGGGTGAGGAGGAAAAACTTATCAACCCAAAAGATGTAAGTGTGGATTTGAGTTTTCTTGCTTGCTTTTTGCATTAAAAAATACAGTTGAAAATTTTCTACCTTCGTGAAGAAGTTTGCTATGTTTCTGTAAGATATGTTTAGATGTACTTTTAGAAGAATAATTTATTCAACACATTTCAATTCTCTTGTTATACACAATTTTTATGGAAACAGAATGACTTCACAATGGATTTTTATAATGACAATTATTTGGCTCTTTCTTTATGGATTCTGCTTTTCCTAGAGATCATGCCATATTAAAAATGCTTGATGTGTCTGCATCATATTATTAACTCAATTTTCTATTATATCTATGTTAAACATACGTCTAACCTTGTATGAAGACAGCCTATTGTATTCCAGACATCTGCCCTGTACTTGACAACTTTCGGGAAGGCAGTCCCTGAGAAGCCTCCAAGAACTGTGTCTTGTCTCTTGAGCCCAGTTGAGCTTATCTGGTGCATCAAGTCTAATACAACGGGTTTTATAGTTACTGGTAACTAGGCAGAAGCATGTGCAGGTTTAACAGTATCCAATCACCCTGATTCTCAGCTGAAATAATCAGATGGAAATTTATAGCTTTATTGACTGGGAACAATCTTTGGCATAAATATTGAATTCTCCTGGAGAAACTGGCTCATAGACTGGATTGGCATACTCTTCACTGGGTCAAAAAAAACCCAAACAAAACCGGCTGGATACTCAGGCCCAAAGAGTTGCAGTGAATGGGGTTAAATCCAGTTGGTGGCTGGTCACAGGCGGTGTTCCCCAGGGCTCAGTATTGGGGCCAGTCCTGTTTAATGTCTTTATCAATGATCTGGATGAGGGGATGGAGTGCACCCTTACTAAGTTTCCAGGTGACACCAAGTTGAGCAGGAAAGCTGATCTGCTGGAGGGCAGGAAGGCTCTGCAGAGGGGTCTGGACAGGCTGGATCTCCATGAGCCAAAGCCAGTTGTGTGAAATTCAAGAAGGCTAAGTGCCGGGTCCTGTGTTTGAATCATAACAACCCCATGCAATCCTACAAGCTTGGGGAAGAGGGGCTGGAAAGCTGCCCAGCAGAAAAGGATGTGAGGGTGTTGGCCAGCAGCCGTCTGAACATGAGCCAGCAGTGTGCCCAGGTGGCCAAGAAGGCCACCAGCATCCTGGCTTGGATCAGAAACAGTGTGGTCAGCAGGACTAGGGCAGTGATCGGCCCCCTGTACTCGGCACTGGCACGACTGTATCTTGAATGCTGGGTTCAGTTCTGGGCCCCTCACTACAAGAAAGACATTGAGATACGAGAAAGAGCAACGAAGCTGATGAAGGTCTACAGAACAAGTCTTACAAGGAGTGGCTGAGAGAAGTGGAGTTATTCAGTCTGGAGAAAAGGAGGCTCAGGGGAGACCTTATTGCTCTCGCTGACTACCTGAAAGGAGGCTGTAGCGAGGTGGAAGTCAGTCTCTTCTCCCTGAGTGACAGGATGAGAAAAAACAGCCTCAAGTTGTGCCAGGGGAAGTTTAAATGATATTAGGAAAAACTTCTTTACCAAAAGCAAGCACTGGAACAGGCTGCCCAGGGAAGTGTTTGAATCACCATCCCTGATGGTATTTCAAAGATGTGTAGATGTGGCACTTAGGGACATGTGTTAGTGGTGGACTTGGCAGTGTTAGATTAACAGTTGGACTTGATGATCTTAAGGGTCTTTCCCAACCTAAATGATTCTAGGATTCTGCAGAGTGAAAGATGAATTCCTATTTCACAAGCCAGAGCAAGGAGGCAAACCACTCTACCAGCACTCACTCAAATATGGCTTGTAGTCCAGGGAATGGTAGGTTTCCTAAGGCCGTACAGAGGAAAGAAAAGACCTACAATCTGCCATCACCAGGTCAACTATATGGTAGAAGAAGAACCATTCAGAAAGAATCAAAAATTGCCTCATCTATGCAGAGTGGCACAAGGAGACCTATTTACTCATATACCAAGGCAGTTAAAGAGACAACAAAAAAGCCAAGAGGTCAGCAGCATTTGCGTGTCAGTATATATCCCCTGTTAAGCTCACAAAAGTTAAAAAGATAAAAAAAACCACAACCCCAGGCTCTTGGGACACATAACAAATAAACATATAAAGCACAATGAACATTTGCCTCTTCCACAGAAGAGCAACAGAACTCTCGTGATTTAATTTTTGCTGCTCTCCTGGGGAAAAAGCTCCTCACTCACTGTTGTAACTCCCTTAGTAGTTGTGTCTCTTTTGTTTTTTTTTCTTTTTTTCTTTTCACTGCTACACTCACCATCCTGCTATTACACCAAGAATCTCACCACCAACAGCAATAAAAACAAACAGTAAAGCTCTGCTGGTTTTAGTTCTTCCATTGTCAATCACTTTATCTTTTTTCTCTGCCCTTTAGTCACAGCAGCCTGTGTCACTCTCCAATGGTACTTGTGTACCAATGCCTGGCCTGGCATCTCACCTGCTCTACGAACAACATGCATGTTTTTATCACGTACCAACCCCTCACCCCTCACATGCCCAGTTCCCATCCTGGACAGCTCACATTAGAATCCATCTATGAATATGTGGATGGTGATACCATATCAGAATAAATAATGGGGTAAAAAGGTCAGAAAGAATTTTAGCTAATGGAAACAGTATTAAGGATTTATCATTAAGTATATAAGCAATATGTTCTCTTTGAATAGGGGGGAAAAAAGAACACGTTTTTTCTTTATATCGATATACCATTGAAGGCCTGGAAGAAGACTGCGACTGAAAACTCAGAAGGTTTCAACAAGCTTAGCTTGTGGTTGAACAAGAGTAGCACCTGGGTCAGAAAAACCCCAACAAACCAAACCCCCCAAAAAAATTCCACCAACCAACCTAGACAGACAGGCAGACAAAAAAGTGCAAATGAGGAGCTGACAGGTAGGGTGTAACTTTTTTTACCTAGGTCATTAAAAGACAAATACAGCTACTGTAGGTCATATCTATGTGAAGTGCACATGATAGACCAATTTGGAACTTGGACTGTTATCACTGCTTAGTTATTGCAGTGATGAAACATTATAAACAAATATACATATATATATACTTGAAATCCATTACATATATCAATTCCACAATATGAAACACAAATGTACAGGAGTTTCATGGGATATGGGTATTAGAAACATATGATTGGAAGAACTTTCTGAAACAAGTTCAGTTCCCACAGTGACAGGAAACCACACAAATATTTTCTCCAGAAAAACCTATAGAACATAACACAAACTAAAGATATTTCCCCAAATGCTTTGCTAAACTTTAGTCTGTAATAAAATCACAAAATCTATAACTGCTATAGACAACAAGAAGACCAGGGAAACCATAGCAGCACTCGTAAGAAGTCCACATAGAATGTGATTACAGATCCTAAAATTCCTGGCTGTATAAACCACCTTTTCTTTTCATGCTCTGGTTAAAATCTAGTGACATACTACAGAATAGAAATATATTTTCCACATCAGACTATCTGAAGTGACTAATGCAGCCTAGAGAAAGTTCTAGAATTCTAAATTACATAACATTATAGTAATCCACATCATGAATTTTTGTATTTATTAATTCACATAAATTAATTAATTATCCCTTAGAGCATTTGTGTGGTTTCTGTAGATAATTGTGTGGCCAGGTAATATGTCACAAAAGATTGTCTGTGTACATTTATGTGTGGAACGCTTAGCCAAAGCAGTACTCTATATCATAGTAATGCACATAGAAAAAAAGACAGGAAACAAAACATGTATGTCAGGAACTTCTTTAAAAGTTTTCTGTACAGATAGAATAGCAGCGTGGCACAGAGCTACAAGTAAAAGTGAAATCCAAACAACTGAATTGACATAAACAGGTACAACATTTTTTTAAAAAATAAAATGCACGTAGTAAACTTCAGCTATAAAACCTAAATCTTTCATCTTATCAGAAAAAAAATATAACTCTCTAAATCAGAAAAGTTGTGTGGGGTTTTATTGACACTAGCCATCGGAGTGGCCAATTTAAAGTGAGATATTTGTTCCTTTCACATGAAAAACTAGCATGGCAGTTCAGATGGTAGATCACGTTGAAAAAAACTAACTAAGAAATCAGGTATCATTTCATGAAACTCCAGAAGACTTTCTTTTCTGAAAAATATTTACAGGTAGCTCCAAATAGGAGCATCTGGGATGTAAGTGTCACTGACAAGGTTAAATTCCCTCTAAAGTTCCTTTCCCTGACAAAGCAATCTTGCCAAGTTGGTATGCTGAGGAGTGGACATTGTGGCATTCTGTGAAGTTAATCACCTTTTCACATAATTATAAAAAATAATAGTCATTTAAGTCATCAAGTCCTATAGATTGGCATTAGGAGCTTGTTTTCATTTCTATTGCAACATTGCTATAGCAAGTATAGAGAAAAAGATCTTATTTAAATATTTTATGTAACTTAGGGTTGAGGCTTTGTTTTCTTATTGTTTGGCTTTGTTGTGGTTAAAGTTTATGAATCAGGACATGGAACATCCTGTCACCAGGCAGACCTTTTGATACATAAATGATAGTTTGCAAAATATAAGCACACTGAAATTCATTGTCTGAAAATCTCTAGTCTAAACATGTTAGCTGCTTTGTATTTCCCGAGGTTTAAAGTTTTTAAATCATCTAGAAGTTGCATCTTCATCTTGTTATAACCACACACATTTTTTTGTCTTTGTAAAATTGGTACATAATAGCAACATTTTATATGCATTCCTCAAGGGATAAATGACTACCAATATACATGACTGTGGAGAATTAAGCACCATTAATAGTGTGAGTCATTTTAGTTCCTTTAAATGTAATTATTTGTGGGTTTTGATTTTTTTTAACATTAAAAATATTTCATCTTCTAATCTTAGCTATGAAGTAACTAATGATAATGGGATTACATAAACCAAATTTATCCCTTTTGTTTTGTGCCTAATTCTCATTTACGTGAACCTGGCAGTCCCGTCTGAATGATAAACATTTTAAATTAAACACAATTCAAACGACTACTCTGGTAATTAAACTTTAAAAGTTCTCAGCTCAGTATTTTTAAGCCGTCACTCTGACCTGTTAGTTTGTCTGCATTGCCACCTGGAGGACCTCACAGCAAAATCAGGTTGAATTCCTTGGGTGAGATTCTGTGTTAAGGCCCCAGGAGCTGTAGCCTCGAGCTGCAGGAAGAGACCCACCGTGGCTTCCCTCTGCCCCCTCCCTGCAAGAAGGGGCTCTGAAAGGTATGAAGATAGCCTAGAAGATGTACAGCTGCCTAACCAGCTATGTGGTAATCTGCATAGTTAGGAGATACCCTTCTCTAACTTCCCCTCCCCTCCACACTGTCATTTCTCATGTATTTGTTGGCTTACTAATTGTTACATTAGCATATATACTAATTACATTAGTTGTCTTAATCACAAAGGTCTGATACTAGCTCATAGTTAGCTACCACATACAAGAAGCTGAGGAAAAGAGAACACAGGTCCGTGAAAGCTGATGAACAGCAATACAGAGAAGTTCAGTTCTGCTGTCCAGCCTGACTACCTAACATTGTGCCAAATAGCTAGGGAAAAAAAAAAAATCAGGCAAGAAATGGTTCAATTTTTTTAAAAAGACAAAACAAAAAACCCTACATATTGAACAAACCGTAGTTTTTTGAAACTTCTTTTTAGTCCAAGGCCTTAGATTTACATAAAAACTGAGAAACAAATGAGGAAGAACATGCTATCAGGTTGAGCAACAGAGATTTGAATAATTTTGCATCCCTAGGAAAAACAAAACTTCAGGAATATATCAATTTGCAGAACATGCCCATAAGGCATCGTATTTGGGAAGGAAAACAAGATAATGCTATTTTGAATGACTGCAAATATAAGTCATTTATAACAATTAGATATAAAGCAAAATGCTTTTCAAATAGTGCAAATACAGTGACTCTGTAGAAAGTTAGAGGATAATGTCTGATAGCAAAAAACCAAACAATCATTTTGACCAAAACTGCTGTATTTGCAAGAAGCAAAAATTTCAGAAAAAAATGAAAACTTTTCCATATGTCCCCTAAAGGAACACAATACTCCAGGCACGTTTTGGTTGTAAGTCTAACCAGTCAAGCAAGATACATACTAATCAGTGCAGATCAGTGTCTTCCCACAGATCCAGGTCATGGTGTATTCATGAAAGGAGCAGATGCTACCCAACACACAGAGGTAACACCATTGCACCAGGGAAGAAAGGCTGCTTCAGCAGGAAGGGAATCAGTATGAGTGATGAATGCCCCATCAGAACTGTCCAAGAAATAACTGGATTATCATTTTGAATGCAAGGAAGGAAAATGTGTATTAACCATAAGTTGGACACAGGTGCAGACTGTTAACATGATACTGGGCATCTGACTAATAGGCTGGAAGGGAAAATTTAGTTTTATGGAACAGAAAGATTCAAACCTTATACACAATGGGTGAGCGTGAGCTACATAAAACAATGAGGAAAATCTTGGAAAGTCAGAACAGTAGGTTTTAGCAGAAAACAAACTGTTATAGGCATGAAAATAACATTGTAGGTATATCTGGGTGTTTCAGAACAGCCTTCAGAGATAGAAAGGGAAATGGAAACTGGAAAAGAGAGGGGGGAGGGCAGGGAAAATCAGTTATTCTGATGATGGCAAGGAAGCTGAACCTCCAGGAACTAAAGAAATCATGTGGAATTATTGACAGAGCATTAGCACAGAAGTTACTTCTGGAAGAGGGCAGTGTTTTGGCTGCCTTTCACAGTACCTGGGCACAAAGAACCTTTCTGTAGCCAGGTACAACACCTTCTGTTGCTCTTAACCAGAGGGGAAGATCTCAGTTCTTGCTCCTATCTCTTTCCCAAACTAACTAGGGATTGATACCATTACCACAGCCACACCTTAGTGCCTTAGATTACCACTTTAGGAGGTTATTAGGCTGTGTGTATGCCAGCAGCTCTCTTGTAAAGCACTAGTGGGAAGCGATTGCTGCTGTGCTCCTTCTGTTTCCACTGTGTTTAGGGAAGAGATAATTAATCTGGATGTAAATATTTGTATCAAATACAAATAGTAACATAAGCATACCATTATGCCAAAGCCTCACATTGATGTATGGGGAAGAAATTCCTCTAAAATATTCTGTAGTCCTAAAGGACTATGACTACAATATAAAACATGAAGGATGTAAATAAGAAAACCTCCACGCTCTGACAGGTAAACCTAGGACTCTGACATAGAGGTGAGCAGGGTAGACATAGCACAGGATAAAGCATACAGCCTCCAAAACAGTACGAGACAAACTTGCTTTAGCATGCCAGAACTACTAATCTGGTTTAGTATTATGCTGGATACTCCTTATATTTCTTCTACAGATTTCTACACAGGAAATTAAAGTCTGTACTTACTGTATGGCTGTTACTTAACTGTAACTGTTAGGCTTCACTTAAAGTCTCTTTCTCTAGCAAAAGAGTACTAAAAAATAACAAATCAATAAGCTGCTTGAGACATGTGGTGAAGGATTGATTTGGAGGCCAAAGATTGTTTCCTACTGATGAGAACAGCCTTTCTGCAAACTAAGTGCTTTTTTATATAAATATCAAATCTATGGAAAGAGGAAATTCTTTATAGACAGAATAAAGAGTAAACAGCGCATAGAAGGGGGCAGAGAAGCAGCAAAGGGATGGTCCCTGAGAGAATCCTATATATTAGTGACAGAGAGAAAACAATAGGGGGAGAGCAGGGGAAAAAAAAAAAAAAAAAAAAAAAAGTATAGAGCCAGAAGAAGGAACAGCAGAGAGGAGCTGAGAAGGCTGCCGGAGACAGAGTGAAATGAACACCATGTGAAAACACCAAAAGAGAAGAGGAAGGAAAATTAAGGAAAGAAAAAATAATAATAGAGATGAAAAATAGAAAATAGAAGGGCATAACATTTTAAAAATTGTAATTACTCTAAAGGTGTGCAACAATTGAAAAATAAGTAGATTAAAAGGAAAAAAGAATACAAATGCTCTCTTTCCATAGTTCGTATACCTTTCTTCTGCAGCCTTGGCAGGGAAAGAGGCTTGCTGGTGTTTCCTAAGTACAGGTGTATCGAGTGGCGACACTGTCACCCAGCGGCAGACTTTGCCATCATTAGTGCTGTGCTGCTGGACTGGGCAAGGGTTATCACAGGAGCTTCTAACCTGGGTTTTTCTGCAAGCGCACCAAACTGTTCAGCTGCCATTTCATAAAGCAAAATTCGTTTGCCAGAAAAAGGGTTAAATTTAATACAGCTGGACAGCTGAGCAGCTGCTTTCATGATTTAAATAAAAATAAGCTGAAATCTTTGCTGTCAGCTCAGTGATATACGATTTGTAATGGGATGTTTCCAACCTTTTCTTCCATATGGTCGCCTACATTAGGTAATACACACAGCCTACAGCGCAACCAGCTTTCCAGAAAACATCTGGGTCCCATTCCTGCTCTGTTAGTTTCAGTGTTGCCTCCCACAAACACAGATGATTCATAGGACAACATCCCTTTGGTTAAGGATCAGATTAGGATGTTTCATTGATAATTTTATCACGCTTCCCAACTGGAGTTATGGGAAAATGGACCTAATTCAAAAAATAATTTCTCCACACATATTTCCACCCTCCTATCTGCAGTTGATAAAGTTAAGATTTCGGAAACAGATTTTAATGACTGCTTAGAAAAAAAAAAAAAAGTAAGAAGAAAAACTAGCCTGTCTCCTGTGAGGAATGCATTTCCGCTTGATTTCATCTTCTCTCTCACCTAGTTTTAGAGTTTTTCCCCCTTTAAAAATGTGTTCGCTGACAGGAAAATCATAACATAATGCTTATTTCTAGAAGCTGAAATCAAAACCAATTATTTCTTGTATTGATAAGAGATTAGGATCTGCTGTAAAAAAATTATTTCATGTTTAAAAAATATATAATGGAATAAAAAGGAAATGGACAGTCTGCACTGTAGCTCACATAGTGAGTGATACAGGCTGGCTGCTAGAGGTCCTGTTAAAAACAGATGAAGGTGGCAAATACCAGCCAGTCACTTCTCTAGATTAGGAGCCCCAAACTTTAATTTAATAGACCACTTAATTACCTGTTTCTGAGAATTAAGGCCTTTGTTGGTATCCATTACTTCAGTTTTTGTGGTGATGCTTTTGAACATGAATGACTGACATTGCCAGAATTTATGCAACAATTTACTGATTTGCTCAGTTGGCTGCCCACACCAGTGGTTGTGTGTGAATGGCTTTAAATTATCTTTTCCAAAACACCTTAAACTTAGCACAAGTTGCTTTGGTGTGATATATTACCCCATTAGTTACAAAAAACAACAGCAGCTGAGGTATGGCACATTCTATCTATTCAGTTTTCAAAATGCTATTTTTACCTCTCACAATTTTAGTGAGTCACAGAGAGCAGATTAGGGAGATAATTTAATTAGTTGACTATTATTAAATAAGACAGCAGCTTGCAAATGCATCTCTAATATCATTTAATATTCAAGCTTAGTTCTGTTATTTTAGATAAGTCAAAACAATATAAGGATGCCCAATAAAAAATTAAGAACCTGTCAGAATGACTTTGCTTTTTTTGGTACATAAATACTTTGCCTCTGTACTAACATAAAATTTAAGATCTAAAAAAGGATCAGGTTCTTGTCCACTCTACTCTTGTCCACTCCAGTCCATCTATACTCCCAGGTATAAAATAACAAGAAGCACAAACCAGCAATATTCTGCCAGGGGCCGATGCATACAAACGCACTCCTAAGTTGTCTTTCAAGAACCATGCAGCTGTCTCAGGATTGTGCTGGGCCACTGATGTGTGTATCAGGCCAAACTCTAGCACCGCAGAGATGCTGGGTCATGATCTTGCCCATGAGGAAACAGACTACTATAAGGCAGAAATGGATGTAACTAGAGACAGGCCTCCATAACCCAAACCTGTCAAGATTTTCTAAATCATGCCAGGGCTGGCAGTGCTGATCCAGGAGCAGAGCAAAGTCAGCGTTAACAAAGACTTACATCCACCCTACTCTCAGCTGCCAGCTCTGTGATGTGCTCAAAGGATATGTTGCACACATTCTCACCTAGTGCATCCCTAGGATTTACTGAAAGAAAAGCAAAGACTCACCTTTGTTTCAGAAAGTTGAGTTACGTATTTGTGTAAAGATCTGCTCATGCTTTTGTTCTACTGACACTTAAAAACTGCTGAACAGCTCAAACTGTGATCAGTTGTGCTATAAAATCTGCCATCTGACACCACAGAATATTCTGGAGTGATAAAAGTATATGAAAGAACAGACAAAGTTTGTTAAGAGAGTTGCTTTTCCTAGTACTGAAGTAGTTTTTCTTCCATTGAGTCATGATTTCTCTGTCAACATCCTGTTGACTTGTTGGCAAAGTAACTCAAATTCAACAGCTTATACTCAGCAGCTCAACAAACTGGCATCAAAAGATACTGACTCAAAGGGTATGTATTACAGGCAAGTTCTTTTCAGAATTAAGTTGAGGTGCATCAGAACTTTTAATGTTGTATAGACTGCTGTAAAGCAGCTGAATTCAGGGCAGTCCTCTACCTTTCAGTTTGGCAGAAAACTATTTCATATTCTCTCTAATAGGCCATTTGCTATTAAAGACAAAAATGTAATCTAAATCACTTAATTTTCTTTTATGTGATGTTACTTTTTTAGCTATTTTGGATCCACTTCTCGTCTTAATAAAACACAACACAATAGAAAAATGTAAATATTAATACAAAGGTTAATTTGGGTGTTCATTATCAAATTCTAGCACTGACATTGAAATATGTATTAGCTGCACCAGAAGCAACTTATATGGAATGTCAACACATTATAATGCACTGAGGAAATCTCTTCAGTGAATATATCCTTCTGTGCATCAAATGTGAGTAAACTCCGACACACGTTATCTGGAGAAGTACAAAGCAGAGTCATCATACCATTTGCAGTGGAAGTACCAAAAAGAAACTAATCACCTTCCAGAGTATGTGAGAATATCCCTGGGTAAGTCACACATGCTCATTCCTGCTCTGCTGATGCTCAGAGCTGCAAATCCCATAAAATTCCACAGAAAGAAGCTGGATAGACTGAGGCACAGAGGATTTGGTTCAGAAGAAAGCGAGATCACAGAAATAGTGTCTCTTATTTTTTTCCTTTTTTTTTCCTTACTCATAATCAGATTTGCAATACTTTGTTTGAACAAGTGTAGAGGACAAAGACAATATATGCAAAATATGAGATACCTGCCAAAAGCCAGAGATGCTTACACTAAATCACAATGCAAAGTCTCAGCTTCCTTTACATCTGCCTCAGTGACTGGAAAACTTTATGGTGAGCCTCTTTCCCTTTCATCTTACTTATACTTTCAGAACCTCGGTAAAATAAAACTAACTCAAAGTTTAGATAATGTTTGAATTCAGAGTTAAATACTGATTGATACCGAATAATATTGGTATGGCATTTTTGCCCCCAAAGCTCAAAGCCTAAAAGGGTTAGGGACTGCATTCAGCTATAAATATGAAAAATAATGCCCTCATCAAATTTCACAGCAGTCTTTATAACATGTTAAAATGGGATTAGTTCAAAGCAGGTGATATACTTGGGTTTCAGCTTTCATTTCTCAGGACTGTTTCATTCTTTCATTTCATTTTGTCTCTCTCCTTCGCATTTTTTTGTTATTATTACTAGGAATCAGCCATGACAGAAGCTCAGGGAAAAAAAACCAACCCAGAATGATACAGCCATGAACAATGAAAGCACAATTACAAACTTTTCTAATAATGCTTAACACTAGAAAGGCAAGTAAATGGAACTGTGTCTAGACCACAAGAGCATGCATTCAGGTAACTGAATGTACATGAAACAAAAAGCATATCAAAAAGATGTACTTTCTTTTCCGTATGGGGTTTATCCAAGGCACTGTATACATAGAACTTCTTAGTCACAATTTCTAAGTATTTAACTAACCATTATCAATGCTACAGTCATGACCTATCTTGAATGAAGAAATACTGTCATGCAGCAGAAAGCTTTTCCAGCAAGAAAAATATGTATTTGAAGGATGTTTGAAAGACCATTTAACTCAGAGGAATGATAGGCATGTCTTTCTCAGAAATACACATACATCTGCAATTCTTTAAGATTCAGCTAGATGCACATAAGCACATGCAAAACTGTAAGCAGATGACAGATTTAGTGTAGGAAAGTAAGCAGAAGGACCAGCGAACTACAGAAAAATTCCCTTTCTCTCTTGTGAAAATTAGTATGTTCCACCGGGCAAAATCCTGAACTGACTCATGTCTGCAGCCCCATCCTCCTTAATGAGACAACTCAAAGAGGTAACAGGGG
Organism: Falco cherrug; assembly: GCF_023634085.1. Taxonomy (NCBI): domain Eukaryota; kingdom Metazoa; phylum Chordata; class Aves; order Falconiformes; family Falconidae; genus Falco; species Falco cherrug. Next base: position 82,052,275 of record NC_073700.1, read on the forward strand.
ACCAGGAGCTGCAGCTTCTGAAAACTCTTCTCAATTTCTTGTTATTGTGCACTGAGGTAACCGATTAGAGTGAAGAAATGTAAAAAAATTCTTCTAGAAAAATTAGTTCCAGCAACTTTTCTTCATCTGCTGAACAGATCCTCTGGTGCAAGGGATCTCGGCAGGAAGAGTTACCTAATCCGAAACATTTGATTCCTGCCTGAACTGATTATCAAGATATTCCCAGGCCATATCCCCGCATTTTTATTTCTTGAGACAAAAATCAGGTTTTCCAAAGATTTTTTTTGGGGGGGGGCAAAAAGCTCTTTAGAGTGATTTTTCTTGTCCCTAACAAAGTTCTGAACATAGGTATTTTTCACCATTTAAGAATTTCAGAAAGAACCATAACTCACTAGTAACCTTTGGACCTCCCATCCAGCCATTACTGAAAAGTAATTCATTAAATGTACAGGGCCACAGTAACTTAATTGTCCTATAAAATGCTCTCCAAGTTATATGTGCAGCCAGTTAAAAAACACTATGGTTCAAGATATGCTGGCCATATTCCCTTGTTTATGATCACCATACCTCCATCAACAGTGTGGATGTTTTGAAGATGACCTTGAGTCATTTAACATTTTTCTATGATTCAAGAAACATTTTTCACTCATTTTTTATGTGTGTTGGTGAAGCACAAAATTTTGAAGGTCCCCTGAAAAATCAGGCTAAAGTTAATTAATCTAGTCTATTGAATTCCTTCATGGAAGCCTAAGTATAGAACAGGATCTCTGATCTCTCCATCTTCCTTGTTTCTCTCTCTATGCAGCTAATTTCTTCCTGGACTCATTCAGCATATAATGTTGTAACCAAAACCCAGCATACATTAGTAATTTTTTTTTTCTTTAGCAAAGTTAAGCATAATGATGATTCTTACTTCAAGGCAAACAACAAAAACTTAAAATATTATCATAGAAATACTGTTGAATAATAGAACTAAATAATAATGCTAAACTATCTGCCTAACATCCAAGTAAAAGATACATGGAAAGTGTCCTGAAGGCTGGGAGTTCATAACACTGCTGGGTGTGGAGACCAGGATGGTTATGGGAGGGAACAAAGCCTGGAGCGTAGGAGATAATGCATGTCCAGGGAGATGTGCAAGACAATCTGCAAGCTTTCTCAAGGGTGGATAGAGGCTTCAGCAACAGGAAGGTTAGAAGGAAACAGCTGGCAAATAGGTGTGGAATAGAATTCTTGAAGAACTCTTGCGTGAGGGACCCAAGTTTGAACTCAGGCTAGCTTGGGGAGTTTTGTTAATCAAGTCAGAAGTTAGGAGGATAGACCTGCCAGGAATACAAAGCTTCAGTAATAAGAAGTGAATTTTTAGGACTAAACATTTCCCTGGTGCCTCAGCTTTAAAAACTGCAAAGTCTGGGAATAAACAAATGAACAAACAAAAAATCTTGCAAAAAAAATAAATTACTTTTTACTTTTTAGGCAGTAGAGGTCTAACCTACATAGACAATAATGGGAATTGGAAGGCAAACACCTGAGGCCAAATACACCTTCAGAGTACACACAGAGATTTAAAACTGCCAAAATCCAGTTCATAAATACAGGCAAACAGAGGAGGGATCCACCTAAGCTGCTCAATAGAAGGCTTAGGCATGCCTCTCAAAGATGTAGGAGCAAAGAAAACTCTTTCCTACTCTTCAGTATTTTCAACTCTGAAGTCTCCCTTGGATCTGAGTGCCTAAAAACGTAATGCATTTTAAAGTAAAAATTGGAGGAGATTCTTCTATCTTCTGAATGCTCGATATGCCCATTGAACCAGAGAGACAAGGAGTACAGCTTGGTGGCTCAATCATCCTGTTTAGCCCTCAGACCTTGCGCTCAATTTCTTCATGGAATATTGAAGATTTTGACACAAAATTGTAGAGCTTGAGTGCAAGCATGCCAGAAATTACTCTGGCTCTCTCCTGATCGGTGGGCATCCTAATTTGAAAAGCATAAGCAAAATCAGACAGCAGAAAAGCATGGTGAATTTGAATTTCCTTTCAAGTCCTAGACAGATTTAAGAAGGGCATTACCACCGCTACCCTTCTGTTATGTCTCATGGGTTAAACTGGTGATGCAGTATTCAATAAAAAAGCTCACTTCTCTGGTGCACATATGATGTTGTCTAAATTAGGAGAGCTGTAAACCAATTCATTTATGATTATCCTTCATGCAGCTAAGCCTCAGTACCTGAGTAATGAGTTGGGTGGTTAAGTAGCCCTTGACTGTAGTAATAACTCTTATTTGGCTAAGGTAGAGAACAACACTGTCCATACTGGAACTCCCGTTGACTGGTCAAAATAGGGAAGAAGAATGGAAATAGTCACTCCCTGACAACCCTGGCATGTTCCTGACAGACCACAGCCCGAGTGCCCGAGTGACAACTGAGGGAATGATACATTGTGCTTGGAATTTCTGAGAAATTACCAACTCAGGTTGCAGTCAGAATGGAAATTTGCTGATGACTAAAGCAAATCATCTCACAGCCTTACAAACGAACAGTGGTCCTAAAGTGAGACCCTGGGAGCTCTCATGATTGGGACGCCGCTCAGAGCTCACAAACCACTAAGTCTGTGATACTAGGGGGACCGTCCCAGAAAGTTGATGCCAGGGTCTGGGCTGATACCCCTGCTTCTCCACGCTCAACCCTCTGCCCATTGAGGAATGCAAAGGCATAGGACTGAGTATTTCACTGAAGCCGAGAGCAAACTTTTAGTAGGTATACCTTTGCTGTAATATATATTGAAGCTTGAAGTAGTTAGGTTAATCATATAATTTTGTGATTTAAAACAAATTTTATTGATTTGCTGCTAAAACCTTGTGAATAATTTTGAACTACAAACAAACTTTCTCTTTTTTTTCTTTCTCTCTACCCTTTAGATCTAATCTGTTTTCCAAGTCTGAGACTAGGAATAGATCCAGCCACACCTAAACACCATGAGAGTTTAGAAAGCAAGCGGGTCTATTCGGAACCTTGTGATTCAGTGGAAGAGTCTCCCTTACTCTTCACCCCACTTTCTGTATCTTTCCCTTTTAGACATAAACCATTGGCCAAGTCTGAGACTAAGGCTGGATCCAGCTGCACCTAAACTCTGTGAGAGTTCAGAAAACAAGGGGATCTACTCTAAACCTTGTGACTCAACAGGAGGATCTTCTTTAGCCCTTTATACCTTTGATCTTTGTAAACTGCTTCCAACTCTATTCTGACTTGATTTCAACGTATCTCTGTGCATTTGCTCCACAGAATAGAGTGAATCTTGCCATCTAATCTTGTGCAGTTGCATTTCCACAAATTCATATTGAACCTACTTCACTTAAACTCTTTGGTGGTAACTCTTTAAATGACCTAACCTAACCACTCCTTTTTTGACAACTATTTGTGTAACTGTGCTCTGAACATTGCTGAATTAGTTTATCCCATCAGAATGAGTGAGAAATAACTGTTCTGATACTCTGGTTGTAGTCTGACCAGCAGAGCTGTATATGAACGCGTCTGGTATACATTTGGAAGCTGAAATGCTTAGTGGCTTAGGCCACTTCTGCAGCTGGACATCTCCTAGTTTTAGGGACAGATGTCCCTCCAGCATTAAGTATAGTGAAGGGAACAGGGGCAAGGGAAGGGTTTTGATACGATGCAGAAGCTGGATATAGTTTGCATGAAAGGTAGTCAGATGTGTGTCTACTCCTGTCCAACTTTGAAAATATTTCTAGTGGTATTCTGTATACAAACTCATTTAAATACCTTTAGACATATGATAAAAATATATTCTGGAAAGACAGTATCCTAATTTTATCTTTTAAGTGGAAAACAGAACCAGCCATTTAGAAAGTAATACTGCTTATACAAATTACTCTAGCATCCAAAATTTACCATACATTCTAGCCAGATGAGCGTTCATGTAAGTTTGTATCTTTCAAATACACTTTAGAGAAAACTATCCTGAAATAAACTCATCAAAATTCTTAATTAAGCATAAGAACTTACTGAAAAAATATGATCATCTTATGGAAAGAAAATATTTCAGTCAACTTTGAGTTGATTCAGTTTTGCAAACCACTCGAAAGTTTTATGTTTTAACAAGTCTAAGACTAGACGAAGAGTGACTTTAATTTTAAACAGTACTAATTTCTGTATCCCTGGGGTAATTATGAGGTAGGTAGTGTATCTTAATTTTGAATGTAAAAATGTATTGAAGGTGGCTATATTTCGAATTGAATACACTAATATTACAAATAATATAAACTGTATGACTGTAACATGGTAGAATTTGAAAAAGAAACTCTCCCCGTAAGACACAGTAGAGAATATCATATTTAAATAAGTTTAAGATGTTTTCAGTCTATTTTATTCAAGACAACATTTTTTCTTTAAAACAACATAAAAAAAGAATTATATTTAAATAAGTTTAAGATGTTATCCAGTCCATTATTTTTTTCTTTAAAAAAATAGAATTCATCTGTCAGTAAAGAAAATTATAATGTTCCTCAAAGTTCCCATCCACAGGAATAATGAAAATACCATTCCTACATAACCTGTCAAAAGAGAGAAAAACCTCTACATTCTAACATGATAAATAGACAAAATCACCTTTACAAACAAATTAAAAGAAGGAAGCAATATGACAGCTTCACAGGTTTTGCTGACCATAATTAAATAGCAAAACAAATATAGCTCATGCTTTTTTGATCTGCCATTTTCAGATACATAGTAGAATGACTCATCAAAGCGCCATCTTTATTACTTTAAAAATACAAAGAAAAACTGTCATTAACACCCTCCTCTCTGTCCCACACCATATTTTTTCCATAGCTTCTTCCTTAGTAGCCAATAATGATTTGAGATTGCAGTATATTTTGTTACTCTGTCTACAGTGAAAATCTAATTATCATTCCCTGTTTCACAGATCCTTGCAAGATTAAAAAAAACCAAAAACGAACAAAACAAAAAAGCAAACACAAAACTGATTAAAGACTAAGTAAGACCAAAATAAGGTTTTCAGAGATACAGGATGTTCTTCCTAACTACTCGATCATTTTGTCAGTCATCTTATGTGGGATCTATATAGTTCACATACCTTAAAGTAATAACACGATACCTTTAGGCTACAGCAATAAAGTACATTATAGAGCATACCGGTGCTTTCTAAGGAGAAGGGGTGGGGGGAAGAAATTTTTTTCTAAAGCTCCATGGTCAAATCTCGTTCTACTGGAACCAGAATATCTGAACCTGCAGAGATCCCAGTCACCCATCATAGCTGCTAGCCTCAGCCACATGGACTGAAGAGAGCACAGGCATCATCTCCAGCCCATTCACTACCACCTTTTTTTTTAAAGACTTTTGATAGCCACAAATCATCCCTAATCTTCTAATGTGCATAATGATTTTGGCCTTCATTTCCCATTTGCATGCAAGGTACACTTGCTATGCAGCACTTTCATCTTCTGATGCGCAACACAATCTGAGGTAATCCAAATCTGAAGAAGTACCTGAGTTCTGGGGTTTTTTTACATTTAGCATAAACAGCATTTGCAATATTTCTTTCTCCTCAAACTTCTGAATTGGAAGAAAAGTTGTTTCCAAAAAGCAGTAAGAAACTGTGACGGAAAAGTGGACTAAAGAAAGACACTTGGGAGTGTTTCATCTTAAAGTTCAAAACAACAAAACAAGAATAAAATCTCAATAAGCAGAAGAATTAGGAAATTTTGAAGGAAACGTTCTTTTTAGTCAATTAAGTCTAAATCCTACAGAATTGTTTTACAATGGACATGCCTTGTGTGTACATGCATTTTACTGATTGATTTGGGGCAGAGGTTGGGGGAGAAACAACACAAAGCAGCTGTTAACTTGTATTTTTCACCTGGGAGATGGAGTCAAGCTAGAGAGAAACTCTGAGTTTACAGTGGTTGCTTTCTGCCCTAAACGGTGCAGGCAAGGTCAGCTTTAATGCTGTGCTAATAAAGTGATTTAGGTGTTTCATCAATGCTGTTTGACATGATAGCACTGTAACAGTGACCAGGGACAACCCTGGAGATTCTGAATAACTGTTGATGTAGAACAAGCATGTACAAATACTCTGAGATTTATACAGGACAGACTATATCTGCATGCATCAAAATACAGAAATCCTCACTGCAGAAGAACTGAAAGGGGTTTCTGCAGGAAGTTCGAGTATCTGTAGCTCATAATTTGAGAAAGAATATGCTTGTCTCAGCTTCAGATTAAGGGAGGATTTATAGGCATTTTTGTAAACCCGAATGAACAAGGAAACTCAAAGGATTATACTTAAAAAAATCACTATCCCAGCAGAGGTATGGAACCTTCTGCTGCACTGCTAGAAGTCTGGTCATTTGGAAATAGTTTGATAGAATGAATGATATATTAGAAAGAAACATGGATTTATTTCATGCTCCTGCAGTGCTGAAACAGCGAATGGTTTTGTTAAGTAGGTGATTTTTCTACTTTAAAAGCCCAGTTTCATACCAAAAAAGGACCCATTTATGAACTCAGTTATACAGTCACAGACTCATTTCCTGTCTTTATATTTCCAGTTTGCTTTCAAAGTTATTCCCTTCTGCAATTTGCCTTTTAAAGGAATAAACTGCTATTGAAATTGTGGGGGCAGGAAAAAAAAAAAAAAAAAGAAATCACATTTCCTCCAATGCACTTGTGAATTTCATTATATGTGAAAAGCAGTTTTTAGTTGCAGAAGCCAATATTGCTTAGAGGAAGTCGAGTGGAGGGGCAGCTGGAGGTGAAAGGCTAGTCTATACTTTCTGTGACCTGTCAAGCTGAAGCACACACATGTGATGTAGCCAACTCACAACAGAGTGACCCTAAAAAAGGTGGGAAGTTCTGCCGGTGTCATGGGGAAAGCCTTGGAGAATTAGCTGAAAACATTTGCAACAAATTGCCTAAGTAGTTCAAGTTCGATTTATTTCTTCTTGTGTTGCAAAGTGTGTCAAGAGTTCCCTATATGCCACACTTACAATTTCCTTTTTCTATCCCTGAAAATAAGCATTGATAGGGTGTGAGGAAGAAGAACAAAGTGGGAGGGACAGTGGGTTTTTTTGAAGGTAGAAAAGTGTATCTAGACACTGGGGGGTGGGGACAGAGGGAGAGAAAGGCCACTCCAAAACCAAGAATATGTGGATGATAATTCAAAACTGGGAAGGATGCCACTTCCCTTCCCCCCTAAACAAAAAAATACAGTATTTCAGAATGCTAAATCTCAAAAATATTAAATTTTCAAAATATTCTACTGGTTGATAGTTTAGCAGTAGATTTGCTGTCATTAAATTAACTTATTACCAGAAAACAAAGCAATAGTATCCTAATTTTCCACTAATTCTTTTATGTTTTTTACGGAATTAGATATATGATACTTTATAATTAGCAACATTGCCTTTTTCTCATTTCATTTAGAATAGGAGAGTTAGGGTAGCATTTTAAATTTACATTTTAATTCAGTGTGTTTAATAATGAGCCTTTTTATTTTCTGGGTATTCTTCTTACTACCACAAGCATTTAAAGACCAATTGCCAACTTTTGCATTTTCTTTCCCTATTTTGGTTTTTCTCTGCATGACAAAAGGAATCCCTAAAATACCTTGATAACCTTCAATTTGCAAATCTTAGATCTTATCTTGCAGATGGACTTTCAACAGCTCACTATTTTTGTTGCAGTTAATTGCAAACAAAAACTAGACAACAACACATAGAAAGCGTAAAAACAAATCCCTTGTCTCCTCTCATTCATTATCTCTCTGTAGATAGCTCTAACTGAAAAAAATAGTACAGCTGCTTCCGTGGTTAAGCTGTCTGTAGGAACATATTGCCTTTCTATGGTCTTCAAAGCCATTTCTGAAATGCTTCGTAATACATAACATTAAGAAGAAATTCTCAAAAATACTTCTAAATAGGAACTCATGTCTGCAAATTTCAGGTTTAAAGCCTGTAACATCTTGATAAATTAATTTAAATATTGTTTGCAGAACAAGTATAAAAAAAGGCAGATAAGAGACTTCCCTTAATATGTCTGTTTTCACAATGCAGTTTACAGTTTCAGCAGAGCTAGTTACATTGTGACAAACTTAAACCACAGATACTGATTCAGTGAATTGTATTTGTGGACTAATTGGACCATTCCTATTTTGATTGAATATAGCTGGGTTATTAATGCTCAAGTGTTCATCTGCATATTATGCAAAACTTTATTTCCACTTAAAATCAATGCTCACGTGCTGAGAAAACCTATGGGGTGAAACAAAGGCTACTCCTTGAAGCATCAGTGTTTTGGAAAAGTTCAGGCTTCTTTTATTAATTAAGATGAAATATTAATAAGAGATGGGAGTGGCCATGGTTAAGCTAGCTCAACCACTTGTTTGTTGACATATCCCCAGAGTAGTGGAGTTGAGCTTGGGGAAATGCTTCATAATGCATTTAGTGATGTGCAAAAGATGCTAAGTGAAAACAGTACCAGATTCCAGCCTCAGAGAAAAAGAAAATATAAGCTCTATACAGACAAGAGAAAGAGAGTATATAAAAATCTTGAAAATAGGGCCAAAAGCATCAGGTAATAGAGCAGCCACACGCTTTTGCAGATCTCTGACTACCAGAGATCTTGGCCTTACTCCCAGCTTCAGAAGTTGGATCAAACTAATCTTCATTTTGCCAAAGCTGATGGACACTCTAAAAATGTAAATCTGAGGTACAGCATAAAAAGTGAAAGAATACTTCTTGCCTTATACAACTTTCAAAGCACATACATTTTTAAAATTAAATGCTGGGACTGTGCAAGATTTGGACTATGCAACAGCCAAAATAAGTTACGAAAATTAATGGAAATAGGGCAGTAAGCTTTTTCAGGATTATAATGTGATGCAAGTGTTGGGCAGAGTGATGACAAGTCTGCTGCTCCTCTAGATATCTGTATTTCATTTTTCTGTGCTCAAAAGTTGCACGTAGTTGTTCCATTTACAGAAATCAACAAATTCTTGCATCTAGATTTTCAAGAGAACAATGTATCAATCTGCTCCAGCATTGTCATTTAACAAATCTCCCTAAAAAAATTTGGTTTCTAAAAAAAAGAAAGTATTAAAAGTATTAGAAATTATGTTTTATGACGTATTATCTCTTCAAAACTAGAGAGAAATAAGTGTGTGCACCCTGAAACCCTGAGGATTGAAAAAGAATGTTAGAATATTTGGAGTACAAATAAAAAATTAATGACTCACACTTACATGTGGCTTTAAGGTACAACACCACGCTGAAAGAAAACAGCATTGCTGGACAAGTTTGACTCCATTGTAACTTTCTGAATGAAGCTGGGGAAATGCTAAGTAATAAAGGAAGTCATACACAGATACTTTGTCAAGAAGGTTATATGTGATAAAAGTAAGTGTGCCACACTGTGGTGACACGAACATCGTAATTAATTCATACAGGGTACATCTACACTATGTTGTAAAGCGACAGGTTTTATAAGAACAATTAAGACTAGATCAAATGATAACATCCATTAACTATTTTTGAGCTGGTAACCCCAACTTCAGCGAGATAGCTGTTCTGCTATGGAAAGATCCCTACACACACACACACATGCGCATGCATATTAAAATACTTGCATATATTTACCAAAATAAGTACACATATCCCATTTTATTTGGTTTGGTTTGAAGCAAAAGAGCAACTTTCAGAATGTATCTGAGCAAATACTGCAAAACACCGTTGGCCTGGTACTACCGACTTCAACAACAACCCTAACACATAGCCTATTCCAATACCTTACCAGTGAGTTATGTTACAACTACTGCATCTTTTGCAAAATCAGTTGGGATCTTTGGTTGGATGACCATTTTTCCTGTGTCTTACCTACTCATTAAGTTCTGTCCTGTCCCTGGACTGTGGAAAAGAGACTCATCTAGCATGATGAGATGGCGAACCTTAACAGGCGTCTAGGTATTACTGTAACACAACAATAATAACATGGGGTGATGCTGTGAAGTCAGTAGACTGACTTTACCTAATTATCCTTGTTATATGATTTCGTAATTTCTGGACCTGGGCTCAGCTGTACTGGGTATGGTTTCCCAGAAGTAATGGCAGCCTCCCATGATCCTTATATTTCTCCTTTCCCCCTTGTTTTCTCTGTGACTAGTCAGTTAAGGAATGAAATCCTGGCTCATTCAAAACCTAAATGAAAACTCTCAATTTGTTTGACAAGGCCTTTACAATAGCATAAGAAACTGAGCTCCTCAGTCCTGATTGCAAGAAGGGACGAACTCCCCTGGAAACAGAACACATGAGAATACAAGGTGACAAACTCAGCTAGATGTTGATAAGAACGCTGCTCTTGGTATAAACACTGAATTTCTACTGTACTTAGGAAAATGCTAAGGTGCGAAGAATGCATTTACCACAATGCTTTATTTGAGGTCAGCATATTCTAAAAGCAGATCTCCTGCTCTCCCCCAGTAGCTAAGCTTTGGTTCACATTGCAGCTCTGGAGTGTTAGAACTGGCTTCCTTTGGAGCAAAAGGCAAATGGAAGATGCCCTCTGGCAGCACTCCAGCTGCTATTGGGCATTCAATCTGCAGACCAGGCTACAGCAAGGCCAAAGCAACACATGCACAGCATTGGCCAAGATCCTGAGCGCCAACCAGTTTGCTCTAGGTATCAGCTGCTGTTGCGCTGCACTACTTTCTAGTGTAGACAGAGGTATATTCACACAGGCACGCAAGGAAGAACCCGAAAGGCTCATTAGTTGTACTGACGCCTCAAAAGAAACAGGAAATGTTGATTTCTGAAGCAAGTGAACACAATAGCAAAGAACTCCTATTGGTTTTGGAGGAAAACCAATACAAGCAAACATTTTTTTTAAAAAAAGTGGAATAAAGCACCTGAAATGTTGAAACTTCTCAATAAAAGTTCGTTGGTTGTTTGGTGGGTTTTTTTCATGCTGGCAGTTTAATATTCCAACTTTTGGGAATAAAGAGGGTAAACATGGAGTAAACACAAAATGACATATCTTCTAGAAAATGCTTATGACATAAAACTACCTAAAAGTGGGATGCTGCTGACAGACTGGCAAAAATTCAGCCATGAATGGGAAGGTTAGTAATAGAACTTCTTACGTGTTACCTCATTCATCCATGAATAGAAGAATACTCAGCGGTGAAAGCATAATTAATGTCCTATTTCCTTTAGGATCAATAAAATGCAAGAATACTAAGAAATACTAGTAACACTCCCTTTCTACAGCTGAAAAAGAATGGCAAAAGAGCTTATTTTCAGCTAGAGAAAAAATATCACAAAAGATGCAAACATTTTTAACCAGAATCATACCACTGAAGTGTTATTATTCTGCACAAACATTGAAAAAAAAAAAAGGAACAAATATAATATTTATAATATTAAGTCAAGTTATATTAGGAAGTGTGTAATCACATGCAACAGAAAAATATATCTTTATGAAAATCCAGAAATAATCACTTTGAGCTTTTTGTAAATATTCTCTATGAATATTGGAGATATCTTAATATGTAACTAAAAATATGGATTTAACTTTTTACATAAATCACAAGTGTATTTAAATACACTGAAGTTCCTTTGCTGTCAGAATATTGAACGCAACTAGTAGGATAACTTATGGGTGATTCATTCCTTGTTGTTTTGGAAGTTTACATGACAGATGATGGTAAACCACGCAGCAGAAATTCTGAAGGAGTGGTGAACATCTGTGCTGTTTCCTCTCTAAGAACAGTTCCTATCCCACCCAGGGAGAAGAAATGACCCTGATAAAGAATGTAAGTGATCTTGTTTGACCTGTGACACAAGGCTAGCGCTGACCTCTGCTGCCTAACCACAATGCATGTTTTTTGTTATAAGAGTGAGCAAGTGTGCATTGCTAAAAAGGAATGCAAAGAATATGAATGAGGCTGAAAGTCAGAATGAAATATTGGTTGTGGAAGTGAAAGTGTGTTTGTTCAGGTAGGTACAAAAGGCTAAACAGAGGAGGAAGAGGAAGAAACTCAAGAAGAAAATGAAAATAAACATAAGCATAACCAAGCCATTTCTATTCCAGAAACACATCAAAGCATAAGCCAATTCCTTGTCCCTCCTCAGACCAATATTACTTTTGAAAAAAAAAATACTGGAACTGCCAATTACAGAATTCAAAGCAATAAATAACCCAAATATTGTCCCATATAATTATGAAAGTACCAAAACTTTAATCCAACTCTGTTTGGGAATGTTATTAATCAGTATTCTATATAATTTATATAACTTTACAGATTATAAATTAAGTAGTCCTAGCTCAGCACATAGAGAGCGTGATTAATCATTCTCATCCAGAAACCACCCATTCCCGCTCATCTTTTTCTTTAAAAAAGCAAACACTCTTGTTTGCCAATAGCTGGATGCATAAATATTTCTAATATCAGTATAAACACACTGTTCCTGAAAAATGAGCACATGAGAGATTTTGTCAGCCTTCCCACGTGGTAACATTCAAATAAAATAAAATACAATTGGCTGCTAAGTGACCATGTTTGCTATCTACAGTACAAGAAACAGCACACTTAATAGCCAGTCCTTATAAACATGTTGTCTGTGTAGGTCTTGTTAAATATGATCAATGCAACAGATGAAAAGCTGATGTCAAGTTTAATCCACGCAGTCTCAAAGCACAAATCAATGCACTTTTTTTCACATCCCAGAAAGAGGGTAATTTATTAAGGGAACTCTGGAAAGAAAGGAATTTATTAAAGAAATTCACACCAGCTGAAAATTTGGCCTCCAGTTTTAAAAGTGACTAATAGAAAAATTAGAGAATGTAACAATAAATTTAATTATATTGCAGCTATTTTTGCTGGAACACTTCAGTTGAATCCTGAAACACAGGCACAAGACTAGCATTAAGCACAAAAGAATAACACTGCCAGGTCTGATCTACAAATTTTGGTAATATGTGAAACAATTGGACAAAGAGAGTCTAACCTGTCAGCAGTCAATATGCAGTACCTTTTTAGCAACAGCAAGAATAATTTGCTGGAGCTGAATGACTCAAAAGGAAGGAAATACAACTTGGAAATTTACGTCTCTGGGTCACAGGTTCAAATGTAGCCCAAGGCAGGATCCACGGTGCAATTCCTAAACTTTAGGCACCTGCTAAGAAACTGTAACCCAGATGCCACTCACACTATGTAGATGCTTAAGACGTCTTATAAGCATTCAGGGAAAAGAAAGATATTCAAAAGGAGGTCCAAAAGGGCTAGGACACCAATCAGGGAACTGCAACCAGCCACCACAGAAAAATACCTTTTCTCCCCAGAGATTAAGTGCTTCAATTTATAGTACAACTGAACACTTCTGGACTTAACTGATGATCTATAGTGTGAGTCTACCTCGAGGGTCAGGTATTCAAGCCTGCTTCCTAAGGTGAAGCACCCGACAAATGGGTACCTCAAAGGGTTGAGCAAGACTCACTCTTCTTAAAATGTAGGTATAAAAGCAGGTGGTGATGACTGTGCCAAGCTTTTACAAAGTCACCCTCCAAGAAATTACTCTGTTATAAAGTCATGAGATAAATTGTTTAGGAAGATTAATTTTCTCCTCACATCCACACCCACATCCATTCTTCTGCGTGCTCCAACTGCCATATTAAAAATCTATACTGGGAAGCGGAAAATACTCTTTCACTCCTGGTGAAATGATACCTCTATAGAGGAATGAATAAAAGACTTAAGAAATGAGAGAAAATGTCTACCAAAAAGGTGAACGTGACTCTACAGACCACTGGATTGAGAAATCTCAACTCCAGTCTGTGCTTTTGTTGTTTTTTATGCAATTACAACATGAAAGTTTGCATTAAAAGGACATTTACCACATAAAATAAATCTGCTGATTCAAATATTGGTCTGGAAGGTAGAAGTTGTATATTTGTCTCTTCAGAAAGAAAAAAAAAGAATTGCATCTGGATCTTCTGCTTTCTGAACAACTTATGTCTTTGCTAGCCTATTATACTTCAGGGGAATGAGGAAGAAGTCCCAATAGCATGCGCACTATAACAAAACAACTGCTGCTGCATCCTGAAGGGAGCTTGAACCTGTCAGTGCCATGACAATACTCTGTAACAAAGTATACTGGAATTGGAGTCCCCATGGTATAGGCAGGGCAACTTTGTCTTGGTTCCCAACATATGTTGAGACTGCAGCAGTATTCAGCAAGCAAAGCAGCTGAAGGCTAGGTACTCCCAGTGCAAGGAAGAATTTTTAATGACAATTTTGCACTTAGCTGCATCAGATAGCCTTTCTTGAGGTTGTAAATCCTTTATCTACCAGTCTAGTCTAGCTATCAGTCACCAGGGTCTGGAGTTGCTGCCAGTTGACTGAACGCTGGCAATTCATGAGGTATACATAATTGTGATTGCAAAAAATCTCCATCAGTTGGCATCTCTTCTTTCAAAACAGGTTCTAAGCAGTGAACATAGGAAGCATAGAATACTTTCGTCTGACCAGAAATAAGGCGCACCGGCCAATTTAAGAGTATTGTTTAAGCCACATTTATTTCAGTATCATCATCCAGTAGGCAGTCCAACCGTAAATATGCACACGCTAAAGGGAAGACGCGTAAACAGCTCTATTGTGCTTGATGAATTTCCTTACAGCTTTGCTGTTTAAATGAATACCTTAACTACTATGGTGTTTATACTGTATTAAAATATGGAAGTATTCTAAATTAATACCACCTGTTACACATCAGAAATTCTAGTCAGTAGACTGGTTTCGTATTAAAAAAATCAAGTTCGAGAACATATTTTAATTCTCAGATTTTGCAGGTGCCAATGATTGAGGGATTAAAATTTCATCAGCATTTACAAATGAGGATTATTAAATTTACATGGATGGCTGTTTTGTGAGCACATTTAAATCCTCAGATGCCCAAGAGACATTAGTTGTCCCTTCACAATACATATCCCACTTTCTTTTTCAGCTATCCACAGATCACTAAACAAGCACAAGAATACAGGAATAAATTTTCAAAAAGTTAGCATCCTGAAAAATTTTCCCCTTATTGAAGTCACAGAAGTAGTAGACGGGAAACTACATTGACATTGCATAATCGCACAGCAGGTTCTAATAAACTCTTTAAAGTGATGAATTTTTCTAATAAATACTGAAAGAAATGCAAAGCAAGTTATGTTATCATGTTTCCTATGAGTTTCATCTTGTAGGAATCATAGCCTGTGAATATCTTCCTTTTCTCTTCCTGAATCTCAGTGAGGTTTGGATACTCATATTAACCCTATCCTGTTACTTTTCCAGCAAAATCCTGCCAGTAGATTTCTTCCTCTAGTAAATCTAGAAAAGCTTCTTAGTAATGCTGCTTGATACTTCTACGTGTTCTCTCAGTAAGATATCTTCCATAGCCACTGTATCATTTTAATTTAATAGAAAATAAATAAAAGGCTTCATAATACCTTGGTATGCTACCTTTTCCAACAATTATCTATTTCTTATCTTATTCTTATAGCAGCAGCAGTAGCTCACCTTTTAAAATTAATCACAGGGTTCTTACTCTGCAAAAGAATGTATTACTAATAGCATCACAAGGGACTTAAGGGTTTCTTCTGATTTTATCAATTTCATCATCATTCAAACTTCAAAATAAAGCAATGTGTCTTTTTACATCATATTTTATAGAACATTAACCCTTCTGCCCTGGGGATTTGCACAGACACCTCAGCCTGATCTCCAACAATTGCAATCAAAACTCTTGACATGTCCTGAGGTTGAATCTATTAAAGTGTAAAGGCTCTGACATTTTGGAGCATTCTCTTTATGTTACATTGACAAATGGAAGGGTTTTGTGTTTCATTGGTTAAGAGGGAGTCAGGCTTTAGTTATTTGAACCTGGGGTAACTTCATTCATGGATCAAAAAAGACCTCTTGGGGCTTCCAAAGTCTTAATTATTTTAGAGCTACAAGGCATGATTTGGTAGAGATTTGGGTAATGGGAAACATATTCTTCTGGGATCACTTCACTTTGGGGAGCTTTCCAGCTGTGAAACAGGCTCTCAAACTTAAAAGCCCTCCAAAGCTCTACCTGGCCCCAGGCCCAAAATTCCCTGTAACAAAAGTTGACTTGTGGAAGAACTAGTATAATATACGCAACCAAAAAACTGCAACATTAAAGAATTGGTAAGATTTATGATAACACCCAAAGTTGTTAAAGTGTTTTTAAAAGGTCAGCTTTTCACATTTAGAATCAGAAGAATGTTCATTTTTATATAATCACCACATACCTAATTTCACATTCAAAAGTGACAGCTATTTTATTATACAAGGTATATGAAGAGGTTTGCAGATGACAGTATTAATAAAATAAAGTGAAGGTTCCATTTGTTATCATTCAGAGTGATAAATAATTGGGGCTTTTTTTAACTTTAAGCAGTTGTCCAGAAAAACAATTCCACTATGGTGATGGCATATTTATTAGTTAATGTAAACATAAATAAATAATAAATCCATTGAAATCTCTGGGTGTCTGACGTTACTTTACAACATTTAAACCTTTTAAAGGCATATTTATCAACAAAATATATGGAAGATGGGCTACTATGAAGCCCACAAACAGTAATTTTACATTGTACATACATGGAATAGTAGATAAGAGCTGTTTCATGCAGTTTTTGATCTGAATAAGGTGTGATTTTAATTCAGAATTGTTTAAATTATTTATTTTTTTCTATTGCTATCAGTATGAAGAACAGTAACCAGCTATTGAAAAATCTAAACCCTGGAATTTTATAGGCTCAAATCTGTTTAAAAGTGCACAGAAAACCTTAGGTGCCAGAACAGACCTTCAGCATAAAGTTCAGTTTGTGCTCCAATATGATGGTTTCTTACACAGGCCAAATTGAAAATGTCTACTTAACATGAGGAGACTTAGAAGAAAACTGATGGAATTATGTATGCCATTAAAGAAAGCCATTAAGCTTGAGGAAATTACATGTGCACAGAAATCACATACAGCAACCACCAAAATTCTCTACCATATCAAAACATCAGAAAAGCATACCATGAGAAAAAACTTTCTTCTGTTCAAGTGTAGGGAAAAACTCTTTCATGTTTATGGGCTCCAACTGAAATCTGGAGCCCACATATCTCTTATACTTAAGAAAAAAAAGAACGGTAGATCAAGAGTCTTTCAGTGTCTTTATGGTCTCTCCTTTAGTATTCACCTAGAAAAGTCTTGTAAATCCTTTGTTCTACTCTGCAATGATGATTTTTTTTTAAAAAAAGTTCCCTACGACAATGATTATTAAAGCCTCAATTCTATACTATGGGCAACTTTGAATAGTATGCCAAAGCATGTATCCTCCTTTGATTCTGTCCTGATCCTTCTTTTTCCTTAGTTATGTCTCTTCTTTATGTTAAAAATTCTTCAGGCCTCTAAGAAAGCACTCCAATCAACTAACTGACTGGTAATACAAATACTGTCACCTCTCTGGTATGTATAATAACGTTGGGCATCTGGGATACCATCTGGAATAGAAAAAATGCAGAGGAGCAGAAGACAGAGAGAAGCTCACACTGGGTCAGTCCAGGTTAAACCTGGTCCATCCTGAGCCCAAACAAAGATTTCTCTTTGATCAGCTTCCTACAGACAACACAGTACGTTTAGACTGTGATTTACCAAGATCAGTGTTTAGGGAGGAGACGGGTTTGCTGGCGTAGGCACAAACTGGGATGTGAGCTGTCTCCTAGTAGAGACACAGCCCAAACAGC
Source organism: Falco cherrug (assembly GCF_023634085.1). Classification (NCBI taxonomy): domain Eukaryota; kingdom Metazoa; phylum Chordata; class Aves; order Falconiformes; family Falconidae; genus Falco; species Falco cherrug. The sequence continues at coordinate 82,070,103 of NC_073700.1, forward strand.
AAGTGTTCCTGGAATTAGTAGCATTAAGGAGTGTTACAGGCAGCCATGAGAACACTGTTCCTCCATACCCAGAGCTCCACTGGATCGGGGACATGGGCAGGGAGATCTCAGATGGTCATGTGTGCAGTTCCCATATCTCTCTGGCTTTATTAGTTTGTGCTCCTTTCTGAGCAAAAACTACTAGCCTGCTCTGGGACAAAAACATTGTAGAAAAAGTACAATTATATTTATCAAGTGCCATGACTGGGCCAATAATCCAGGTTGCAGGCATCAGGCTCAGTGTCTCTGTATTTATCTAGGCTGTACCCCTACAATGTAGATAAGCTGTCATGGACAACTCAAAGCAGACTGTAATAATAAATATTGGTAATAACTCAAAAATCTCAAAACAGTAATATGTGGTTACCTAATAAATTTTTAAGAGGAGGATTCTATTTATTTGTTTAAACACTAGGAATGAGGGAATTCGGAGTTTGTTTTCAGAAGGGAGAAAAGTCCAGAATTGACTTGAGAGTCTGTGATAAATATGGGACAGAGCTTGGGGGTGGGGGGGGGAACAACACACCACAGCACTTGAAACTGGTCTTGTGTTCTTTTGGAGGTTTTCTTTACCTAGTAGCACTGCCTGATGCACATGTGTAGACTAAAGGAAATAGACCACACTGAACAAGCAACGCATGTAAAAAGATATAAAAATATTTGTATCTTTGGAATTAATTTACCTGACAAACTTCCAGATTTCTTTTTGCTCTGTTCATTGCTTAAGATTGTTAAGAGGGAGGTAAAGTACTTAGTAAAACAAAAAAAAGTTTGTCTAGATCAGTATCCAATTTATAACTGGCCAAAAGCTAATGCCTAGGGAAGAGTGTTAGCACAGGGCTGTCTTTCCAGAACACCCTCCCAGCCTCCAATGATTTTCAGTTCACAAACTTAAGGAAAAGATTTATCTGAAAGATGATTATGCACAATTTCTAATGCTAGAGGCAATGGCTTTTACCTAGTACATCAGCTAAATAGTCTAAATCCTAAAAATTACCTTCATCAGTAAAAATTAATATGCTCATAGAACTATTATTTCAGTGGCTACAGCTGCACTGCTCTGAGCATGAAACACCTGTGTTGCATAAGCGAACCTCTAGGGCAGTCCATATCTTTACTTACAGTCTCCTGAAGGGTTCACTGCCTGCAGGGCAGGTAGGTCTGACAGGGACCCTCAGAGCTGGGCGCAGACAACACAGATGCGGTTCCTAGTTGCATTCACACCAACAGCCAAGAGTTGCCCTGAAGCTGCTCTTCACACAGGATGGACTTGTCTATCACATGCACAAAGAGCCTACTAAGATGGACTCAAGCCCCACCAGAATTTCCATGTCCAAGTCCTGCAGGTGAGACTGCACATGCACAGGCTTTCTGCAGCCTGCCACCAACACAACAGCAGAACTGGGGGGTCGAGCAGCCACAGAGCATCTGCCCCATGCTGCTCTGCACAGCCATAACTACTGCTGGGCCCCAATCCCACCAATGTGTGAAGTTATCCTAAGCCCTAGTAGTGCTCCTGTTCTATCTAGGCTTGTTGATGCTTTAAAAAAAATAAAAATCAGCTTTATGACATTATCAGTCGTAAGATTAACAACCTCTTCAGTCTATTTCCCCATTTCTTGCACTGACATGTATTAAGTATTCCCAAGGAATGGAGCTAGAAAGACAATTCCACACACTAACATATTTCACCATGAATTAGACCCACCAGGGCTGCTGCAAAGTCACCATTTGTGTCAACCTGTCACAGCTTGTGCGGCTGCTGGGCAATGCCCCTGGCCCCCAGCGACCAACAGAAGCTCACTCTCCTGGGAAAAAGATTCCTAGGAAAGAAAACAGACAAACTACCTTTTTTTTGATGTGAATAGTTAAACACATACATCTTTTTATGCAATAACTCTTTCTGTGGCTGTTGGAAGAGCGCTGACTGAGCACTCCAAACTTTCACAAGTTGAAGAGGGCTAGGCAGATCGGGTCAGTGTCCCCACAAATTCATTCCTTAACAAATCACTAGAATTTCACACACTAACTGTAAGAAGGGGAAAACAACAGCAATAACCCAAACAAACAAAACACTGTTTCAATTAGGGGAAAAAAAAAAAAAGTCAAAGAAAGGAGGAGACTGCTGTCTCATCTGTGGATGCCCTGTATTTGCCAAAGCTGCCCTGCCTCAGTGTAACATTATAAAGATAGTTATTTCAAACTGCAAGACACATCATACCTCAGTTTGAACCAGGCTTACTTCAGCTGCTGCAGCTTCTTAATGCAGAAAACTGTGAATTTAATACACAGAGCTACCAGCAGGACCTGATTTGTGTTCCTGTTTTGGCCATCCAGGTCGGTGTCAAACCAGGCCAGAACTACCGGCTTTATGCTTGCAATCTGACAGATGTTATCAGAGAAGAGTACTCCCTCACCTTTAAAGAAAGTTGCTTTAAAGCTTCCCCCTAGGTTTTGTTTCAGTAGCTACTGGAAGGAGACACAAGAGTCACGTTACACCTTCTGAAGGGCTTCCTCGCATCGCAGGCATCCCCAGCGGGAATCTTACCGACTGCTGCTCCCTGGCACTCCACCGTGCTGGATGACTGCTTTCCTGCCCCCACTTGAAAAAAAACTGGCAATTAAATCATTTTACCTGATCCACAACACCTGTTGGAATGTAGTTCTGGGTAAGAAGTCTCCATAATTCAGGTATTTGAAATCAGCTTTATACCAAGAACATGTGGACAGCAAATTACACTATTCTGACAAAAATATTTGTCTGTGCTATTCATCATTCCATACAGCTTTCTCTCATAAGCACACACATACAGACTCATACACATCAGGGACCCAGTCCTCCTCCCATGGGTAAGAAAATTTTCATTTAAATCATGTTTATAGGTGCGGTTATACTGAACACTTGTATATCCTGGGCATATGAAAGCTGCCAGTATACATGGTCACGTGTGCCCTTTTTACAGTCAAAACTGCAAATCGTCTTCTGTACTGAAACAAGCCATCACTCATCAGTTACATGTTGTAGTAAAATCTATCTCTGTTCTCTCTCGGTAATTATTTCAGAAGCATCTGCAGCAGAGAGCAGCTACATACCTGAACAACTTAGCTTACTTTTGGCGGATCAGGTTTGTTTTTCACTTTTAGTTTTTATTTCATGTTTTTACCCCTTAACTTCATTTAAACAAACATAAAAAGCTTTCAAAAAAAACCTCAGCTGCAGTAAGTGATCAAAGCTATGGTTATTTAGGCTCCTTTTTTACAGGACGGTTAAAACGACATTAGCAATGGTTTTCATTCCCTCAGCTCCCCATCCCCCAACTCTCCATTATACTGGGATAGCGCTGTCCCAGTCATTACCATGTGAGTGACCTCTGCCCCAGCAGTCATGGCAGAACAGGCTATTCTTTGCCCATTTATCATGTCAAGACATGATTTCAGCCATCATGATGTACTTGCTAAGGTCATGCTGCATATAGATTTTCCTTTTTCTCTTATCTCCTCCTGCATGACTTGCCTTTTCTCACCTAGATCTAAGAACTGTAAACACCTAACCTATTTTGATGACTATGAGACAACTGTAGGTCTGCTAACACGAAGAATGATTAAAACTGGTTCAAGGGCTATTTTGGAAATTCAGCATAATGGATAAAGCACACCAGTAACAGCTAAGTCTAAATCATGGACTCAAATGTGTAAGTGTGCTGAGATGACGCTGTCAAATGAAGAAAACTGTTCTGTGGCATTATGAAGACAAATGCTTACAGGAACATTACAACAAACAAAACACAATGTTTTTATTACAGACCTTTGGAAGCTATTGTGCTTTAATTCCCTCTGATAAGCAAGCTGAGACTTGTGGTCATAAACATATTCAAATAATAGTGACTTGAGTGAGACTTGTAGGATCCGATCCTTCAGGAATTACTCATGTACATAATGTTAATAACGTATGTAAACTTTTGCAGCACCAAAACCTCAGTTTGTACATTATGCATATCACATCATAAATTCTGTTATGCAAGCACCGTTTCCAGTATTTTCACATCTTATTTTCTGTCAGCTTGTTAACATACACTTTTGTTGGTATCTAATACAGACACCACTAAAAAAAAAACCCAACAAACCTACAACAAAAATACCCAGACAGACATTCACTCGCAATGAAGTATATGCAAGGGCTCCTAGGACTCTGCTGGGCTGCAATTTCCTTGGTTCAGTATGGAAAATCTGGCTGGGTTAAAAAAAAAAATCATTTGGACTTCAGCCTGAGAAGGTTTGGCAAAATTCCTGGTTTATCAAATTTCTGCTGCTTGCTGCTTGTGTTCCAGGTAGTGCAATGCTTCAGAACCTTAAAGACTTCTGCTTTAGCAATTATTTTTACAGACTTCTTGATAATGCCAATTAATTGATTCTCATGTGATTTAGTTCTTACTCCTTATAGCACGTCACTCAAGATTAAGTTAAAAATCAGATGGTAATAGAACTGCTCTGAATAACCTTATATTATATAACTTGTAGGTAAGGTTAATAAAGAAGAAAAAAAAAAAGGGAGAAAGAGTAACCAGCAAAGATTTGGAACATGTGATAATCTGCTGCTTTTGCTTAAGGAGACTAGAAAAATACTCAATGTGATACCAAGTTTTCATAAAAGTCTGCATTTCTATTTGGAGTTAATTTTAGTTATTAGACTTAACAAGACCAAACTGATATTATTGAAAATCATATCCAACATCTCCACTACTTAATAATTTATTTTTTTGAATATGAGATTTTCTGTGAGTAACTAGCAAAATCCACAATATGAGTTTTGGTAATAATGCAACAATAATGACATATTTGGAGGGGAAAAAACCCTTAAGCAGTACCTAGTCTGTCCAATAAGCTTTTTTACTATACAATTCCTTGCTACAGAACATGCCAAAACAGTAAGAAGGGATGACCCTCTGTATTTGGTTCTTACTTTCAGGGGTAACACAATGAGAATATCAAAACATAATCCAACAACTGGGGTCACAGTGACCATGAAATATTACTTTGTGATGCTTGAGATAGGAACAACTAGGAAAGAAATAAAAGCAATGAACTTCAGCAATGAAGTTTTCAATAAAATTACAGAATTGGTTGTAAGTTTTCAAGAAAAATTTATCTAAAGTGAAAAAAGTTAAGGATACTTCGTAATACCTTAAAAAAAGCCCAACACACCAAAACACCCCCCCCCCCCCCTTACTATGAAGAAAGTATATTAAGATATAAATTTGCCTGAATAATGAAGTTTTCCTGATTCCAAACACAAGATGGAATGCTGAGGAAATATTTGAAACATACGGTAACAAAAGGTCAAATGAACTATTTATAAACAGATATATATGTTTAAAAATATCCTCAAAAATACATACATAAAGGATAACAAACATAGTTGTATGAAAAACAAACTGAATAAAACTATATCCACATTGGACAGGACAAGAGATGGCAAGTATGATTCAGGCTTAGTACTTTTTTAATTGCAAGAACCATTAAAAACTGAAATACATTGCCTGGGGAATCAACACTACTGAAAGTCTTTGGAATAGATTAGAAACACATCTGCCAGGACGGCTGTTAGGAAGTGTTCTTGACCCTGGCCTGGGGAAGGCAGGAGGACTGGAGCTTCATCTGTGGTTCTTGCAGCCCTACAGTTCAGTGTCCATTTCTATTAATTCTATCCGTTTTCTGCGCCTTTCAGAGCCCAAGTCATCACCTCACTTAACCTGTTTCTATGAATCTGTGGCTCTCCGCCATACTGCCCCCAGCATTACATTAAGGGTGGACCTTGTCCACCTCCTGTGCCTGATATCCCTGTTGGTATGTCAGGGAAAGAGGCAAAGGACATGAGATGGATGTGGTTATACTGAAGTCAGGGGCTGGAGAGAAGTGCAAGTGGGAAGGAAAACAGGGAGGGAGTTCAGTTTCCTTGTGGAGTGTGTATAAGGGTAAAGGACACAAACACATGTGAAATGCATTCAGTGCATTCATAGGTATAGTACCACTGCTCACAAAAGGGCAGAGCATGATGTTCATTGAACAATGTTTTTATTTTTAAATACCTGACCAAAGGTTTTAGTAAAACCTGGATTTCTGCAATAACTAAATCACGTTGCTATAGAGTAGGAGGTGTGGGGGGGGGGGGGGGGGGTGTGGGGGGTGGAATTATTATTTTCCTGAAGGAAATACTTGCTGCAGTTTGTAGAAAGTCATCAAAAAAGAGCTTGCCCACAAGGGCAAAGGCCATGTGCTGCCTGAGGAAGCTCAAATGTATTAGCCTGGGTACCAAAGCAATATAGTACGTGTTAGCATGATATTCCACCAAAACAATAAGCCTTGCCTTTTGTAGTTTCACATAGCTGACGTTTTGCTTAGCTTGTGAGCCTTTTCAGAAAAAAATGGGTTGATTGTCAAGCAATGGAATTTTAAACAGCTGTAATATTTAGCTGAGGTTTCTTGGTCTGTAGGGACTCTTATTAAAAGAGAAGTAACAAAGGGACAAAAAATCCCAATTATTTTTGTAATGTTTCTTATTTTCTTTACACTTTGCAATGCATTTTAGGTGTCCTCAAATCCCTAGGAGTGCAGTTGGCTAAAATAGCAATTCATTTCTTGATTAATGCAGAAAACAGTGTGAGGCCAGAAGGCAATCCCAGAGTTCCTCGTATATCCCTGATCCTACCTTTCATGTGCTGCGCACAGTGGTGGCCCTAATGCATTTTAGCCAAGGAAGACAGCCAAGGCTGAAACTGCCAAGTTCCCCTGCGATAAAGCTACTAAACAGCCTAAATTCTGTCTAGCCCTGGAGCAGCAGGGCCCTGGAAGCCAGCAGAATTTCTTGTCTTGCCTACCTTACTCCAAGCCCTCTGGGGATACTAAAGTGTCTCAAGACAACCAGCCATATAAAGATCTTGGAAGGCAGTCATGGAATCACTACTGTCACCATTTCCTAAACCATTTGGAGCTTGACAACACTCCTACAGTATCTATAACTTCATTTAAGTATGTACAAACTCATAAAAGTTTCTTTTACATGGCTGTCATTGTCAACATTAGGAAAAGACTTTAATAATCTGAAGATCCTTCCAATAACAGCGCCACAGCTTCTAACTCCATACGAAAGCTTCTTATAAGTAACATGCACATTTGAATCCTGAAGTACTTTAAATACCCATATTCACCTGCGTACCTACCATAAACTTTACTGTAAACATGCATGTAAATCAAAATTAACATTTCTGTCTGAAAAGTAGGTTGTTTAGATACAAATGGCAAAGGTAGTAATAAGTTTTCATGTTTTGCTTTAAGTATATGATATTTCTCATTATTTTTCTGGTCTTTGAAAAGCTTTTTGGGTACAATCATATACGCTCTTTATCCAAAATCAGCGATGCATTTTGTACAATAGCTACATCTATCCATATTTGCCAGTCAAGCTGTCTTATTATGCAAATTAGACAATATGCAAATTAGACAATCAATTTCCTAAAGCAATCAAGGATTTTTTCTGAATCAGTAATTCCCTACTTCTTTTTGTTTAAGTATGATCACTGATAGCTGGTCAGTACTGTATGTAAGACTACCAGCATTTTTGACAGAACACAAGTTACTGTATTACCAGCAGATATCTACTAGGAATTAATCATACCATACTTAACTGCAAACATCAGAACATCAAAGTTTCATGGAAAACTGGTATTTAGAGTTCAAAACAAAACAACAACAAAAAAAGCCCGCAGTCCTCTAAATCCAAGTTAGCACTTCTTTCTGTCAAGTCAAACTGGCAAGTCATTCTTGCTCAAGGAATCCCTGATCCAGTCACAGGTTTATGATTTTTTTTTTTTTTTCCATGAACCCTCTTAGCCTCTTCTTAAGCCTTTGGGAACTCCTTGGTTTTACAGAATCTTGTGAAAGTCCCAAGGCCAAAACCACATTTTGCCATCAACCACATCCTTTCACCATTCATTTTTTCTTTCTTTTTCAGTTTTGCACTTACATTTACATACTAGCTTCAGTTGATGGTAAGCAGTCTAGTACTTTTTCTTTTGTCCTCCCATGCAAGTGGTGCCTTGCACGCTGCATCAATGAAGCAGAGGCCCATCACTGAACCTGGCCATGCAAGTATGTACAAACTGCATAACCAGATAGTTCTTATTGACACATTAAGCCAACATATGTTCCTCAGATATAGATTCCCTACAACTAGTGAGGTTTGTAAAGTGACATTTTAAGCTGAAAAGTTTGATAATTTGATGTGGGGTGGAGGGGGGAAGACATCAATTAATTACTTTTAATACTAAAAGTTACAATGCATAAAATATTACTTCAGGCCCTTTTCTTTTTTAATTTACAATAATACTAATATTTTGCATCTCTGAAGACTAGAGAACATTCTGCCGTAGAGAAATATGCTATTAATATGTTACCATGCCTGAATGATTTATTCTCATTTCTGTTAGTTTTTATGTCCCATCACTAAACCCAAGCACATAGTTCAGACTGCGCATCTATGCACCTGCCAGCAGATTGGTAAAAGCTGATTAAGGGTTTACTCAGAGGGTTCCAATGTTTCATTATTCTGTTTACTGGGGTGTTTTTAAAGAAGCAAATCTAATATATAAGATAAAGACTGAACTTGATTCCTGTCTAAATTTATTAATCATCCCATCTTATATAGTGCAGCCGATAGCTATAGCACACAGCAGCTCTACATAAGTAACAGGTGAATTTTACGTTTTTTAAACACAAATGTATAATAAAAATAATGCTGCTGGACAGATGAGCCAGCACTTGGTGGGTATTGTGTAAGAAAGTAATGTCTAGCAGATAAAGGATTAGACGTGAGTAGTAATAAGAAAAATAATGAATGATCACGACACAAAACAACATAGGCAAATTAGTACATAAATTGCTTATTATTAGTTCACCTGGGAATGAAAAAAAAAATTAGGACAGACCAGTTGGTGACATAAGGCTCTCTCGAAATTTTATTTTTTTCTTTTTTGAACAGAGGGGATTAAAATGTTTCTTTTGCAAGATCCTGTAAAAATATTTTAATGAATAATTTTCGAGGATTTTGCTTTCTCAACCATAATATTGACAAAAAAAACCTGTGGTGCCCAACAGTATACCAAGAAAAATCAATGTATCTGTAAGTGCTAGCAATTTGTGAGTCCACCTCTATTTTCGTATTCTTGATAGACAAAAGACCTCAGAAGAAAGTAGAGGCAAGAAAAAGAACTAGTGATGATCTGGCTTATCATTATGAATAAAAATACTAAATATTTTTAATATTTTCCCTATGATCCATATTGTATACTATATTGTTTGACATACAACATATTTGTGCATATGTTCAACAAATATATGTATATTTTATTTTTATGTATATATATGGAAACACATAGATATCCATTCCATTTCTGTTTGTCTGTGTCCTCTTATTGTACCTATTTGTCTCCTTAAAAAAAGTGGACAAAATTGGGAATTCATGACAAATAACATTCTTTGGTATTCATTTCAATAGGGAGTAAATAGCCATGAATGATCTTCTCGTCTTTACCTTTGATTTTTAAAATGTTTCTTGGTGCTTTAACAAATGGTTCACCAAACTTCAGTTGAAGAAGGTATCAGTGACTTGATAAGTATACTTGTAATTATGAGTAAAAAGACATTTAGCACCACATATTTGAATCATTACTACATAATTTGATGGAATACGTACAATTGAATTGCGAGAACATATTGCTAAGAAAATTGTTAAACCTTTCTGTTTGAAATCACTAAGATTAAATTTTATGGAAAGACACATAGCATTTTCCCTGAAAAATTCATAATGAAGCAAATTTGAAAGCATTTTGCACCTAAATCTTTATTGGTATTTGCTCTTAGTCTTGAAGGCAAGAATGTCTCAAAGTTTTGTGATGACGTTGAGAGTACTCAATATGTTGTGACATTCAAACAACTTCACAGCATCAGCAACAACGACAAAACAGTTACTGACAGAAGAGCTTTTTATGAAGAACTGTCATTAAAGTTGTATGCCCTAAATTAAAAAAAAATAATCAGGTTTATAATAATGACATAAGCTAATAGCTACAGGACACATACATTTTGGGAGTAGGAAAGAGGAGCTTGATTTGCTGTGGAAGGACCCTCTGGTAGTTGGAGGAGTTTCCTTTACATTAGATGCAAGCGTCCTTTAATTTTTAATCCAATGTTGGTTGCCACATCCTTTTGCAACTAGCACATGCTAAAGGGAGATGACAGACATATATGTCACTTGGGTCCAGCTTCAATAAAACACTTTGATGCCTTTAATTAGATGCCACTACACAAAACCACATTCAATAATCCCTCACAGAGATGCCTATTCAAGTTTTATCCTTTCTGAGCTAAAACTACATCTGCTGTTACATCTTTTGGCATCAGTACATTTGAAATTTCTCACCTTTCTATAAGGCAACTGAGGACTTTTGAGAAGTGATATATTACTAAAATAAAAGATTGAGCCTTACAGAATTGTCAAACCAGTATTAGTATGCAAAGCACACAAAAAGGCCTGCCAGAATGGCCAAACACACAAGTGAAAATTGACCCATATTACTTTCATATATAAGTAGTGCTCCATTCCCTGCTCCATTCCCTGCTTTTCTTACCAAAAAAGTCTTTGCACAAGTGCTTTTTGCCCTCTTTGTAATTTTTTGAGTTACTTCTATCTGTGAAAGTCAAGTGCAAACAGTTACGAACACTAGCAAACCACAACAGTGACACAATGGCCACACACAGTTCATAAAAAAAGAAACTTACATCATCTGTAAGCAGCACCTATGATGCTCTTTAACATTTGCTTTCTGTTTTCAGTTCACAGGACCCATTACAAGTCTGCAACCCAGTCCAAACACATGATTTAAGTTATTCAAATATAGAGTCTAGCAGTTTCAAAGGTGGCCCCATTTCCAGAGGTAAAATACCCAAACTTACCCATTTTTACTTCTATATTGCCAAAGTAAGATAGGCACGTAGCTACACACGTCACAGTTCTGCCCTCAGCCTTTTCCATTCAGGAATACTTCGTCACGACCCTTTGCATTCTACCACTTGTGGAAAGGAAAGGCATTATCTTAGCTTGGCCTTCAGTGCTCTCCATTTTCTCCTTTCAACTCATCTCACAAGCACTATGATATTATTGTTCATTTCCTGTTGGACTATAAACAGTCTTTCTCTTGGAATTTTTTTCAGTTGTGTGGGGTTTTTTTGTTTCTTGTTTTCCTTGCTGGCCTGTTCTATGTGCCCCACCCCCCCTTCATATTTGTCTCCTAATTGTGGCTAGCCTGAAAATTATATTTGAAAGTGGCCCCTTTTATCCAAAAGTATTTTGTTCCCCTGAATACCCACTCTCAACTGACCTCTCCCTCTTTTCTGTCCTTCCCAGCTAGTTTTACTAAAGTTCAGCCAACCCTTCCACTGCATTCAGTAGATTATTTCTTTGTAAATGATCACGTTGCAGGAGTATTATCATGTCAGTTCCCAGATGAGCAGTCTAAGTAGAGGCAAATTCTTTAAATCTTCTATTCTACCTTTGCAGTTCGACAATCTCAATCTTTCCAGCATGGACATAAATAGCATACTTTTAGTGTACTTTCCCACACTAACACAGAAATTTGTACTTTTGATATGTAGGATGTCCTAACCACTACAGCGTCAAAACCATTATAATTCGTTTTTTATAATTTGTTAACCTGAAGCTCTGAATTTCCAATCTATAAAACAAACGTTGGCATAGAGATTTAGAGATAAAGTAAGTGGGGAAAAATACCATTTGCTCTCCAAAAATTTATATTTTCCACTTTGATCAGGAAAGCAAAAGGCATAAGACCTTTGTCTCCATGGCCGTGCTGTAACTTTAGTTCAATGAGATTCCAAGGAATATGGGAAGACTTATTAATCCCCCAAGGCCTGTAAAATGGCTATTTTCCCCTTCTTCAGCCTCTCTTGTAGGCGGGGTTCTTCATTTTCTAAAATCCTCTTAAGAGCTGAGGCAGTGGAATTTTAGGCTTCAGACTTAATAAAGGAATTCTTTTCCCTTGGGTATGCAGCACTGGGAAGATGTATAAGAAAGTTCAAATTCTAAATGAATAGAATAATTTCACATCTTTTTTTATTATTATCCAGTTCAGGTGACCAAAGAACACTGGCAGTTAAGTCAATAACATGGCATCAATACAAAAATAAGTGTATTTCAGATATTGAGGTGTATACTAGCTTACTTACGAGATTTTAATTTAAAATGACAATTTACTTCCGTACTGCCAAAGTGTATTGAAAAGATTTATTTATACACCTAATGAACCATATCATAGAGAGCTGTATAGGACTATATTACTCTGTGGAGCTCCTATGAGTTCTGCATCCCTATTTAATTTTTCATCTACTGAATGGTAATTAATTCTGGTAATTTACTTTGACAGCTTTCTGTCAGGCAGCCAGGTGTAATCTACACAATACATAAAAAAGCTACAACATTGAGATTCATACCACTCTACATGTAAAACATTAAAGCAAAACATTAAAAACCTCTCTGATTTAGGATTGAAAAGGCAACAATATGGAGTGTTTTTTTCCCACGGACTTGTGCCTAGATTAAACCAATTTGGACACATAAATGGCAGGAGCTTTATTAGGCAGATCCAAGAAAATGCAATGCTTTAAGAGGCTCAAGTTCAGTGCCTATCATTCCGTGAAGTTTGCTGTACATACAAAATTGCAAGCACAGTTAATAGTCAAATAAGAATTGTGCTACTTTTGCTAATCTGGTTAATGCTTAGTCATTGGCTATTAACTACTAGATTTTCAGTATACAATTTCCCTTCTTTAATATGCCTAGTAGCTGTATAAATTCTCAAAGGATCCTGCAAAGCGTCACTATATGTTATCACGACATTTCACTCCAAAGACTATTTCAGTAAGCATATACAGCTACATTATTTCCTCTTCTGAAAATCTGGTCTAATTTATATGATCATGGTCCAACTCCCTGCTCAGAGCTTCCATCAGATGGCTCCATCAGGGCAGGAAGCTTGAATTTGTCTCAGCGGTGATGTAAAATTTTTCAGTCTGGGAACGCTGATTTAACACCTCTGCTTGAGGCCACGATTCTCAGCATGAAAGGTCTGTGCCCCTGGGCTGTTATCTATGACTCTTTTCTGTCCTCCTAACATAAATTCAGTCATACGCTCCCCTCCGAGCTGCTAGTTTCCATTTCTAGTCTCATACAGAGATGCAAGGGTTTCATTATAGTAACGCTCTCTAATACTGTTTGATTGATCCCCCGATGATTTCCAGGGCAAAGTGTACTGTGTACCTGCTTTCATGGCTTCTCCCTCCCAGCCACTGCAAAACATCTGCTGCGTGGCCCAGGACAGGGCCCTCACAGAGGTCACAGATCCCTCTTTGCAAATTCTTAACATATCTTTGGCTGAATATTGTTCACTAAGCTGTAACAGTGTCTACTAACACAGAATTCAGCAATTCATTTTGGGTAGCCTTGTCAATTTACTATTTTACCACAGTCAACTTCTACAGCTGAAATTAAGATCAGGGTTTCAATAAATGATTACAAAGAAGCCTTAAACCATCTTTTTTCTCGTGAGCTTATAACCTATAATGACAAACAAGAGCTTACAGATAAAAGGGACCATGCTGCGATGCAAGCTCGCAGCACATCCTTAAACAAGCAGCCTTCTAAAAGTTTCTTTTTGACTAGCCCTCTAACACACTGGCTCTTGCCTTTCAGAAGCCCTGAAACAAGTAGATCCTGAGAAAGGATTTAAGGAAATCATTAGTAAATAGCAACCTAAGAAATCAGTTCAACAATCATTCTATCAACCAGATAGAATGAACACTGAATCAGACAAAGGCTCAAGGTTGACATCCTGAATGAAACAAGAGGTGATGGGAGACTGACTCAATGAAGTCAGGAGCACAGAGTAGGAGAGTGAGAGTTTGCATAGAAGATCTGAAGATTAAGACAGTAAGTTTGAACTCACTAGGATTTGAGTTGGTGGAAGTTCACGAAAAGAGTGGGATAATCACAAATTATTTGGCAGGCACTGTTGTGTCACTGGACTTTCCCTTAAGGGAAAAAAGAAAAATATTCACGAACCTTTTTTTTTTTTTTAACCGGACTGGCGACTCTGGTTTGTGGGACCACAAGTATGAAGGGCACATGCAGCTAATGGTAAGACTTCTTTCCTTCCTTTCATATTCTCCCTTTGACCTTCTAAAAAAATAAATTTATCAACACCACAAGAAACTAATACAAGTTTATATACGCCTTCCAGCTGAAATCATATGCTGAATATGTGTGATTACAGACACTGTTGTTTTAATACATTACATTTGTAAGGGTAATTTTCAGTGTGATGCATCTCAGTCCAGTCCTGGCTAACTAAAGCCAGCTAGACACAGTCCACCTGAAGGTGGAGCAGAAAAGTATGCTTCACAAGGCAGGGAAGAATCCTGTTAGCAATGAGCAAAGCAGAGATGATAAGCATTAATGCAACTCCTAAAATCAGAAAAAAATATTTCCTCTGATATTTAGAGTCCACTCCTCTGAAACGACTCTGAGTTATCCACCAGCCAGGGTCAGAGTCTAGGTTCTACTGACTTTAAGCACTATGGAGTCTCTAAGTTTGGTTAAATTTAGTTTATGTCTGAATTTGGAAATAACGGAGACTAGGGGAATTTCGCTTTCAGAGTTCTTGTCAGACTTGGCCCAGTTAATCCTTTAATTGGATGTTGAACTTTCTAAGTATTAAACCAGAAACTGTACATGTTTCTTATATAGGAACATATGTGAAAAAATAATGCGCGTATTAAATTGATAAAAATCAGGGGTCGTAGCTTTAGAAAATACTTTTACAGTATAGAAAAGCATTCACAAAGAGTTCTGGGGGTTTTTTTAGTAGAAAATAGAAACCAGAAATATTTACCTGTATTTTTTTATGCTAACATGGACAATACAGCTGACAACATTTAATGAGTTTCCCAATATTTATTTCAAAGTAGCGCTTTACAGCTTGAAATGAATACCAGTGCTGGCAGGTGTCAAGGCTCAATAGCAATTTACTTTCAGAGTAATGATGCAAATTACACACTTGAATTCTACAAAGAAAAGAACAGCAGTAAAATATGTAGTGACAGTACTATGAAGTTTGTAAGAAGTGTGACGGATTGGCTTCCTGATATATCTGGTTTACCCAGCACAACAAAATCTTTGTGACTAGCACTGAGTGCAGTGTACTTAAATTTAGCTATAGGATTGAACATTGCAATAGCTTAAGAGCTCGCTGTCTTTCTTCCTATTTCCAGAGCCTAACTATTCTCTGATTCAGCATTTCTCTACATTATTTTTACTAAATTGAATGCTGCATAGAAAATCTTCCAACCCAGCACAAATTCACTCGCTTCCAAAATGGTACAATAAAAATCAGTAAAATAGATAGTTCCCTTAGTTCTTTTATAGCAATGTTGCGGGAAAGTTAAAGACTTATTTAAGAGTAAAAATTAATACAAAAGTTAGACATCTTATCACTAACAATAGATATTTTTAATATAAAACAAGATTTATTTGGATTTTTATTTGAAGAGTGATCATATAAATACTTGCTCTGAAAAAGTAGCAAGTCTATACATGTTATTTGAAATTCATAAAAATGTGCCACTAACCCTAAACAAAAACAGAAAAATGCAGACATAATAAAATTAAAATCCCATGGCAACTAGGGAAGATCAATAAGTGAATTCAGACATATAAAATCTTCTCCATAGACAGAGAGAATTTTCAGCATTTCAGACCAGTAAGGTAACTGCCTCACGTAAAGGCTCAGGTTAGTGGAAAGGAAAATATAGAATACAATCCAGCAAAGATTTAAAACACATGCTTAACTTCATGCACCTAAATAGTCCCATTAATGTGAAGTTAAGCATGTGTGCGTGTCTTTGTAGGATCATACTCAAGTGATATCCCTTTGATGAATGTTTCTTCCTGTGTTAGCAGGGAATGGTGTTTGATCAGGCCAGCATGGGGTTAAGCGCCCTTTATCTTTCACCTTTCCAGTTAGAGGACCCTACCATGTCGGTGGGGGTGAGGATGAGGATGAGAGAAGAAGCGTCCAGCTCTGAATGTATACAGTTCAAATTCTGGTTATTTTAAGAAAAAGAGTCTCTAACACAGCTGTAGCTAAACGTCTGTTTGTGGGATTTGTACCTTGCAGGTTCCTAAGCTGCACTGAGTTGCAGACAAGTTCCTGATCAAAATGTTTTAGATTTTTTTGATAAATTAAATGTAGAAATTCCTGATTGATCTTGTTGTGCTAAGAATATACCAATCATTTCATTTTCCCTTCCCCTCCAACTATGCTGAGGCCCATTTCAGTATATACCCATACAATTTATTTTGCGGTTTGGATCTTAATTGCAATAGCAGTCATTGAAAAATAGCTGCATAATACATCACACCAAACAACTGTGAGCCTAAGCTGAGCTCTAATTATACAATCCTGGCTTAAAGTTTCCTCAGGCACGTTCACTACAGTAAGACCAATACAACTGCCACCATGGACAGGAGAAATATGCTACAATAGACAACAAAGTTTTGTGCAGAACAAAAACAAGAATGCAGGGAACTGTTTCCTGCAATGGTATAACTTCCAATTGCTTAAGGCCTATCACAGTGTAATTCTGAAGGCTCTTTACACACACAGTAATCATACCTAATAAACACATTATACTGTGGGCATTCTTGGATTCATTTTCTACTCAGTTAAACCAACACAAAGAGATTCTGTCATTTGCCTAAGCAGTCACTAATTTAGCAATAGGCAGGAATGGATCCTCTATGTTCCTATTCTCATTTTAGAAGTAGCTAAAGAGGTTGTATTTTTTCCCATAATTTTTATTGAAAATATATTGTTATACTTCTTCCAAACAGAAGGTTATAACTACATATAACTATTGCATTATGGACTTCCCTAGAAAGACACACAACTTGAGTGTATATGCTACAAGGACGTAACCACACATGCTTCCTAAAATGAAAAATAACTCAAAACATATGAAGTATATCAGGAGAGAATATAAAGGACAATTTAACAAAAAGACAAAAGGAATCTACCCTAGATCTTTTGGTGAAGAAAACCAACCGAGGATTACTAATGACCACAAATATTCAGTGGCTCTGAAAAAAGTTGTCAAAAGCTAAACTAATTTAGAATAGAAAAAGAACAGAGAGCTGAGAAGTTGTGTGAAAAATTATGTTTTATTCTTTTTCTTAGATTTTATTTTAATATTCTAGATGCTGTTCTAACAAAAAGTGGATTTGGATGTATTTAAATAAGGAATTGTATTAAAACTAACAACTGACTCATTATACATCACTTAAGCTGTAGCATCCCTGAATTACAGTTTGCGATGGCTTTCATATTCCTAACTTTACAGCTAACACCCCTTCCAGTTTTTATTATCACCTCGTTATTCCCATTCTTCCTTCATGATGTTATGGTGACTAAAAAATATGTGACTAGAAAATAGTAGCCTTTCATATTTCAATCCCCTGACTTCCCCTGGGGGAGTGGATTACTGCATCATAATACTGGTATCTGTTAGTTAATGCTGTGGGCTTCACTCAACTTCAAAGTAAAGATATTAAAGGCTCGTTTTCCACTACAAGGCAGGTGTATTTTTATTAGCTCTTTTTTCAAAATTGCTATGACTTCACTTGCGGATATCCCGCCAACAGCCATTATTGAAAGCTGGACTGTAATTGCTAAGGAACATGCAATGTCTGAAGCACTAAACCAGTGTTACTGCAATCCTCCAACAATTGACTGAAACCAAGTGTTACATCATTAAAGCTGAATTACAACACACCCATGGCGTGTTTTCCATGTGTGCTATTTTAAACAATAGTAGAGAAAAACCTGACTATAAATTCACAGATCCCCAATTTGTTCAAAATCCGTGAACAATGAGGGCTGTCTGACAGGCTCTGTTGGCTCTATTTTAGTCAGAAATGTCACGCACCATAATTAAATGTCTGTTTGGCTTTTATTGGAGATGGAAATGCTAGCTTTAGTCATAAATTTAAACAACCTGTCACAAGGGGAGACTCCACATTTGTATAGTTTAGGAAAGTTTAGCAATTGTAATTGCTCCAGGAAAGACAAATAAACTAATGGAAACTGTTCTATTTCTTAATTGGCTTTGCATTGCAAAAAAATAAGCTAATGTGGTGGTGGTATAGCTTTCATCTGGTTTGGACCAAGTTCTTTGCTTTGGTAGATAAAGCTAGCGCACCAGTACTTTCCATTGCTGTTGCTCAATTTTCACACAGAAATTAACTGAAGACTACAGTGATCGCAGCTTCTAGGTTAAAAGAAGACGCCATTGTCAAGTGGCAACAAAATACCATCAGTCTTCCAGAAAAATGTTTAGTTCAATTCAGTGCAGCTTGCCCTGATGTTGTCCAAGTGGAAATATTTTGCCGTCACACTGGTATGCAGCGGCTATTATAGTTTAAGCAAATCCTGCGATTTTTCTACTCAGCTTCAGAAATTTTACAGTGCCCAGATTCCAGTGGAAAAAATTTGATCACTCATATGCTTGGATAGAAATTTGTCACCTGGAATAGAAATCAGAGTAAACCTGCCAGCATCCTTAAGCAGACAGGCTCTGCAAATATATACTAGGCAAGATCTCTGCCAAATAACTTGCGTCTGGCCAATACCACCTTTCAAATAGTCTGTGAATACTAGTTGCCAATAAAGATTCATTATACCATGTATAGGTAAATATTATTTTAGCTTTTGCATCTACAGTTTTAAGCTTACACAGTAGCAATTCATTTGCTGTCCACATACTACCTGTCTGCAAGTTTCTGTGCAGCAGCCAATCACAATATTCACACTTCTCACTACCACCTAAGCAATATTCTTCTTTTCCTTAAAATAGATTATGGTCAGATGCAAACATTTCCAATCTATGTTTTTCACTAACACACAAAGTATGTACTATGGCTATTTTAAACAGTAATATCACATGCAAAAGTCCACAGTAGATGTTATAATCATCTGTGTCTTTTCCTGCTGCACTGCTCTTCAAGAAGTTAATCATTTCATCTGGGTTCTATAATTTATTTAAATGTAAGTTAATGTATATTATCTTCCAGTTCTGGAAATGTATGCATATATTAAATTAATGCAAAAAAGAATACTATCTCTATATTTCTCACAGTGAAACTTTAGAGCCATTCCTGCAGGCATGGTAGATCCCCAAAATAGTCCCAAATCATGCATTGGGTTAAAGTTGTTAAAAAATAAAAATGTTTTAGAAGGGAGGATGTACCACTTTCACAATAATAATTTGCCTATACATCTTCATTCTCTCTTCTTTAGAAAAAGCATACCAACCCAGATAATGTCAGTTCAGAATTCTATTTACTTTTTCAAAATTGCACCAAACTTGCTGTTATGAAACTTTTCAAGCAGCTGTTGTGTTGATTTAATTTTCATTTTAATTTTACTACTATTTTCATCTTGTAGGAGGACTATATGAGAACAATCCAGCAAATCGCTATTAACACTCAATTCCTAGAAACGTGATAGCAATACCATTCAGCAATAATATTTTTCCATAATACTTGCCCATTTACCTGACAAATCAGGTTGCTTTTCCTACTCCTTCCTTTCCTTCTATCACATCCTTTGACACAACTTCATCACTTTATTTTTCCTCATATCTTCTCATCACGAAGTCTTCCAGTGTTCTTACATCTCACGAGAACTTGTCATTTGAACCTCTCTCCTGAAACCTTTCCTTATCATTGTTCATATATTACTCAAGATTTTCTACAAGGTTTGCTCTTTCCTTTTTTCTGGAAATGTTTATAAATATTAAGGTTTATTTTAGAGTCCTTTTTCATATGAAGAGAGCTAATAAATTAAATTTGCCCAGATTAAAGGCAAGTGTCTACACATTTATTGTGTTCACCAGCCAGGACAGACAATGGCAAAGATTTAACTGCTATCTAGCATCCTGGTCACTAATTCTTCTGGCTGTCGAATTGTCACAAGCACTGTTTAATGAATTCTCAACACTACTGCAATTTATTCCTGCTTTTGCAGAAGATATTGGTGGGTGAACAATCGCTATTTCAGAGAGGAATCCTCAGTCAATTCTCTCTGACAATGGTAAAGTCTTTTTGTAGTATTGAAGCACTGTTGCATCATGACCAGGGATAATATTTGGTCCCAGTTGCCAGAAAAAGTCATTTGCATGTGCTCAAAAAAAGTCTCACCACTGTGAACTCTGCAAGGATAAATCTATTAATCTGTTGTATATTTTGACTTTTTTTCTTTAAATAAAAAATATTTATATCATTTTTTCTTTTACTCAAAAGATCTTTTGTATAGATTAGTATAAATAAAGTTTATATTATGCCATTATGTAGGGCTCAACAGATACATCAAGTTTTTATGCTATCATGTACAGTTCAGGTACACCAAGTTTTTGTGCAAGCTCTGTCCTTGTTCTACTTTTATACTCCTCTAGATATTGTTACTCCTAGCACAAATTTTATCATCTTTATGCAGATCACACTCTCTTCTCCAAGCCTCAACCCTTTCCCCCCACCAGATAAATTGCAGCCTTCCCAATATTACTATGTGTCTCATTGTCAGTTTAGGTTAAATATAGTTTGAATTATTTCTTTCCTCTGTTTCCAGCTAAATTTTACCTCCCTCTTTCCCTATAATTCTAGATATCATCATGATGGTTTATATATCATCTTCGATTCCATCTCTCCTGAGATTCCCCATATCCACACGCGCAGATTCTTTCCTAACAACATAACCGAGATAATTAGTCTCATTCATTCACGCATCCAGGATTCTCATCCAGGCCCTCATCTTCTCATATCTCCAATACAGCAACTCTGCCAAAACCTTTATACCTCACTGATGTCCACCCAGAATGCTATTGAAATAAATGGGTATCTTAGACTGTTCCTTTGGTTGTGTCATTCCTCTCTATGTATATTTCCTTTGGCTCTCTTGTGAAAAGTAAGCTAATTTTCAACATTTTAAGGATCTCTTCAGCATATCTCTCTGTTCCCTGAGCTAATTCTTTTAGCTGCCATTATCAACAAGCTCAGTCTTCATAGAAATACTTTGTGATTTCTCCCCCAGTGGTCCTAATACTTGTCCACATTCATCTGCTGCCTTTTGTCTCGTGTTTACACTGTACATGGCTGGGAGCAGGTCTATCATTATTATCATTTTGTTCTGGGACTTGACAGTACCTTGAACAACTCTTAGAATACCTGGATGCCAACTAGGTTGACTTCAGAGTTAGTAAACAAAATTTTTATTCTTAAGCAGCACATTGCAAACAGTAATTGTAGCAATGAAGCATTTTACTATTTGCAGTCCAGCCTCTCATTAGTGCATTAAAATACAGATTTGATACTGTAGTTAATGGACAGCGAGGTGCTTCAAGACCTCCTTAATACAGCAAAGGTCAAAACCATCCAAATGTTAACAATGAGATCCCTAAAGCCCTAAATAAACAGTTGAAAAGTATTTTCCTCTCAATATTTTGAATCCGATATAATACCAATTTTCATACTTAAAAAGCATTTTTTAAAACCAGATTGGCCAGAAAAAATATTTTAGAGCTGTTTTTCCTAGCATGTAATAATCACTGGAAAGGTGAATATGATTGTTTGCATTAATGGAGGGATTTATTTACACTGATGACTCCACAGTTTTTCTCAATTATCTTAACAGTGAGAGCAAAACAAAACAGGAAAGCAAGTCACTAAACTACCAAATTTCAGCTAATCACAAGGCAATCTATTCTTCTGTTCAGCAACATACTTCAAAGTGCATATCCAATCAGAGTTTTTCAATATTTTTTAGCTTCCATTAAAATAAAACAACGAGGTGTTTCATGTAATGCTAAGTGTTATTTTTAAGCTAAGCAGTATGAAAATACCGGATGTGAATGAGCTCCAGAGAGCTGGCATTCCTTAACAACTACTGTACAGGAATAGTTACACATGCATAATTATATAATTACACTTGATGGCAGCAATAGCACATAGAGAAGACTATTAATAGCACGTAAAATCTGCAGAAATCTCATGAAGATTAATATCCTCCAAAGTACGAAAAGGTGGCACTTCGTGCAGAATATATTTTAGTTTTACATTTCAGCATGACAATTACCATGAAAGAAAGGATCAAAGTCAAATGGCACAGCTGGCAGCTTGAGAATAATTTAAGAGGTGTACTGGCAATAGCTTTTTGGTTTCAGTAAGATGGACTGCATTAACCGTAATAGGGAAATGATGGTGGGGAAAAGTCATACAGCATTCTTGCCTGGCATTACTACAACATTAGCTGAACCTGCAGTTTTGATGACTTCATACAAATTTTAAGGGAGAAAACTCCTGCTGATGAATATGAACAACAGCAACATCTCCTCTGCAGTCTGGGACAAAAGAACAATCCAGCATCACATTTAGGCTTAAATGACTGATTCAGGAACTCACGAGCATAGGAGAAATAAGAATAGCATATGCCTATATTACATCCAACCACCTCAACCTTGTCCCCAAACTATAAAGAGATAACCTGCAAGGTCATGACTAAATACTTTAGAAATCAGGGCAGCTGGGCTGGAAGAATGTAATAGAAGATGTGCAGATAATGCTGTAAAAACCCAAGGCTCCTTTCTTATTTCACACTCTCCCTGTAAAGTTTGAATTTTAAGTATTGCTGGGGTGGTATCAAGAGAAGCAACTTCTTACCATTCAGTTCCTTTACAAAGGAGGTAAGAAAAGAAGTTTGGGAGAATGTACAGATCCTCCCTACTTCCTATCCTTAACCTAACTCTCTCCCAGATCATTACAGGTACCCTTTGGACCAGTCATGCCCTGCACAGACTGGAGAGGGTCTGTCATGCCTGCCTTCACCGCCACGCTGTTCTTCCACTGCGCTTTTAACCTGGCTAATATTTGAATATGCATACTCAGTGCAACAGAGAATAATGTTGCATCTAATAACATACTTGACAGTCACCAATTTCCAAGTCCTTCCCCCAAAGACGACCACACCTTGCACTGAAGGTAAAAGTGATTGTCAGCTGTCTTAGCTCAGTTTTCCTTCAGACAGCTATTCAGCTGATGACCTACCTTTGTTTTGAAAGGTATTAACTATAGCTTCTGTTTCTGAGCCATTAGGCTAACATGGCTCCCTTTCAACAACAATTTTCCAAAGCTGATTTACATTCTAAAGACTGTCTAAGCCAAGAGGCAAACAATTGTCCACACACGAATAATTCTGAAAAATCAATCTCCACTGCCAAATGCATTATGGGTTCTCTGAAATTACTGGCATATATGCCCAGACATGCAGTCCAACACATGCAGATTCTAACGTTGCAATATGCTAGAGTTTAATAGTATGGATTACTGCACATTGCAAAGCAAAATAAAGTCCTGAATACCACATAATTTGATCTCCACAAAGATCAAAATAAAACGTCACATAATGTAAAGTAGTTGGTTGGGCAGATTTTATGTGAACTGTCCAGGAAAAATGGACCAGTTTTGCTTGCATGCTGCTTTCACAGCTATTATTTTTGTTAGTTTTTCAATCTGATGTTTTCGATTTTTATTTGATGCTAATAAGTTCTGAAAGCCACAAAGTTTACAAAGCCGAAGAAATAAACCTGGTTCCACTAAAGATCCTGTTTTTCTCTTAATTCTCCACTAACCAGGAAAGGAGCAGTCAGTTTTACATCACTGCATGGAAGGAGGAGACTTGATTCATACAGTGTATTGAGACTTTTTATAAGAACTTGGAAGAAATTAGTAAATACTTCGATGGTGATAAATAGTCCAATAAGATACTTAAAACCACCAAGTTAAGATGGCATCAATTTATATAAAAATTAAGGTTATAAAACTATATTTGTTCTATCACTGTTCTTAATCAGAGTAACACTGTATAAATTGACATTACAGTGGGAAATAAAAGTTATATAAGAACATACCATGCTATTAAAATTTGTTTCTTTTTCTTTGATATAATTCATTGATAGCTATGCACTACATATATATGTAGAACACAGACTCTTACAACACGGACTCTTTCTCTCCCCTGCCCTCTGCCCGCGCGCCCCCCCCCCCCCCCAAGACGAACTCAGCTGGCCTTCAAGCTATGAAAGGGTTTTTTAAGTCCTTCATGGAGCCTCTACTGAGAATTTCTTACTCTAGAATGATCTGTTTCACATGAGCTACCTTTGAGATCAGCTTTTTCACACCCCAATTTGTTTCTGTCATTATACATTACTCAAACTCAAGCACTAATATTCTACCAATACCAAGGACTGTGTTAAAATTCCAGTGTTTGCTCTTTTTAATATCCAGTTGCCCTCTGCTAATGGAAAGCTTCTTACCCGCATCAGCAAGATCCTCATACAACTATTCAGATGAAACGCTCACTAATCTGTGCTCTTGTAAGTACAGATGGGACAATTTTCTCAATGTATTTCTTGAAATGTGTCATTTCAAGATCAATGAGCTTACAGCACATTGAAGACTTTTGATTTTCTTATAAATGGATAAGTTTGAATGAGATTACTTTGTTTCAGACAATATTTTCTTCTAGCATTTCACTGTTCTCATTTTATAATAGTAAGGAAAAACTACCCAACTGTAAAGTGAAATAAAAATGTATCAGTACAAGAGTCCAAGTAGAATGAGATATGCTAATTACCTGCCCCCAACTTGTCTGTATTTGTCTTCCATTTTGCAAAAGAAGTGAAAAGACTTCCAGTTTTGAGTGACCTCAAATTATTTTGTAGGGTTTATTTTATTTTGATTTGGTTAGTGAACCAGAAAATAAAATTTTCCTATAGTTCTCTACTACTTGAATTAAAAGGGCAGAGCACATTGAGAAATGGCAGTCTGAGACTCCAGCAGAGCTGTGCGCATTTACTGACAGATTCAAATATTTGGCACATGGATGGAACAAAATATGTTTACTACTGTGTATTTACCAACAGAGTGTTATAAAATGGTATGAACAATTCTGTCTGTAGCCAATAGATTTAATTAGAAATCATGGCCACGGATACAAAGACAAGTGCTAAAAATTATTAAAGTTGTTCTTGGAAATTCCCCATTAATAATATACCATTAATAATATATATTTTTTGCTTTTTATTTTTCTATTTTTGAATTAATTCGTCTGAGTCCTCATATTAATCTTCTCCATTTCCTTTTTAATATCTTTTCCTTTTTCACACGTAGAAAAAAAATGTAACAAAAGGGAAAAGAAGGAGAAAGGAAAGTGAAAAAATTGATCCTTTTTTACACATTTTATAGTCTGAAGATGAATTTTAATAAGCCTCAATAACCACAGAAGCTAATTAACATGCATGCATATAGTATGAAGTATACATTTGGAGTGGACTCAGTTTAGGTCAACACTTCCATTTAAAGTGGAGATGGACCAACAAGATATTAGAATTAGTCTCCTGAGTGCACCTGGTACTGTACTAGATCGTACTCAGCTGAAGACAACAGAGAACTTAAAAAAATACGTATAGATAAGCCCTGAGTTTTCTGAACAAGGGAATTGTTTAATAAGCTTCACTTGAAAGTCAGGAACAAAAAATGACCAGGAATATAAGCGGGATGATGGTGGCTCTATTCACTGCTTAGACAGAGCACAGAAGTGGGGTAAGCCCTTTTATGTATGCACAAAGGCGGGTATCTGCCCTGAGATGTTATACTCTAACTAGATTGTTTGCAGGCAATGGAAACTAGAGATAGGTATGGAGACATGTGGATATAAAACAATGCAGTTAATGGCCAGATTCTGCTTCCTAACATCCTGCTTAATTTACACTTTTAACCGTTTCCTAATATCTGACCATTCTTTCTAGCCAACTTACATGAAGCCAACAAGAAGATAAATAAATATATCTAGAGATTTATAGTCACATGCAGATGTACAATGAATTCCGGTAATAGTTAAGGACAACATATAGCATCCTTTGCTCCATGAAAATGAAAACGTTTAAACTAAACCCAGGCATTTTCAACTGTGTATTAGCTTCCAACCAGCAAAATAAACAACCTATTCCAGGCATTTCATGGGCTCCATATGAAGATAAACAAAACAAATTCTGTCAGGACAGATGTGATCACTCTCACTCTCCATAGAGGGTTGCTGCATTATTTTGCCTTAGTTTCAAGTGATAACTAGAGCTTTACACGTACTTTTTTCCCATAACACCTATTTCCAACTTTTAAACATACAAAATGTTTTGTGTGTTCTGCATTTGGGAATTAGTTGTTAAATATAGCATTTGCTAATCTTCTTTCATCAGGCAATTTTTATTTGGCATTGGCAGGAGAAGGATATTTTAAAACATTCTCTTTGCCTTACGTAATACCTAAATGCAAAAATAAATATAGCATTGTCGCTTTCTCTATATTCCCTATATATTCTAAACATCATAGAAAACAGAACTTGCACAAAGGAATGATATAACAAGGCAATAATAATAATAAAAAAAATCACAGCACAGATAATGGCTTGATTTTATCTTACTGATCTATTGCCCACTTTAGGCAGGAGGCACTGGCTGGTTAGAATTTAGCATGCAATTGCCCAGATGTCCTGAACTAGTTTTCAGTCTCTGTGGTTATTTCAGGTGCTGCTAGTAGAAAAACAGAGGCTTGACTTTTACTGTGCTTTTTGTTCTTTGTTTTTCAAGAGAAGCTTCTGAAAAAATAGACTGAGAAAAAGATTATTAATTTTTTTTAATCATAAATTCTAATAAAATATATTCAAGTATATTTTGATTAAATTTCTGGTTTCCTAATTACAGGTATTGATTTGGCTTTCCAATGGACTATGCTACAGCCCAGCTGTGTGTCCTGCACAGACATTCTGTTCCAGGAATGCTAAGTTTTCACAGCTGCCATATTCTGCTCACTGTTGCAGAAGTGGGAAGGGACGTTTATGGAAAGAAGAATCTTGTATCTCCATTTTCCTTGCAAGACATATAAATTGAGTTACCCCAGACTGCATGTCTTTTTACATTTGGTTTTTCTCTGTTTAAATCTTGTACGACAAAAGTATCCAAAATGCTTTAAATACTATGCTGGTTCTTTGTGGTCACCTTATATCTACCAAACCCAGATGTATTCCACATCAGAAATAGCTAGTTTAATTAAAGCTGTCATCTTCTAAGATCTAATTCAATCCCTCAGCCTGTTATGTTGAGGATAAAATTCAAACTAAGCCATCTGCCTTCACGGTCTTTGGAATACAGGTACACTCTCCTCTCTAAGATTAGGACAATTCCCACCTGCAATAGTTTTGGTGGCAGACTTTCTGATTTTGGAAAGAAATCTACTAATCTTGCCTATCAGGTTGTCCTAATATACACATACACCAGAGGTGAGCTTGAAAGGCTAAAGACAGCTGGGCTACCAAACACACACACACAGCCGCCGCGTGCGGTGGGGCTGGAAGTCTCCCTGCTCTGAGGGGGGAGCTCAGCACGGTTGGGGACACAGTTTGACATATACAGAAGGTACTTATGCGTGGATGGGAATCTCAGCAAATAACCCAGTGGATTTCATTCGGGACACAGCAATCATTCATGTCACCCTTGCCCTTAACTCAGAGGTTTCAATATGCTTTATGCTATACTTTTAAACCAGCATTGAATGTAAAATGTATGAGTGTAAACTGAGCAGTAAGCACTGGCACTGTCAAGCATAGGAAACACGAGTCTGCGCCGACTGCCTGCACATCTCCGACAGAATCCATACGTCGCAGGGTCTGTCTGCATGCCTGCCTCTCAATCCAGTGCACACCAGCACTGCTTGTGTTGTGATGCAGAGGTGCCTCTGTGCTTACACAGATAACTAATACTGCAAACAAGGAATTATCTGAGTACTTCTTCACTAGAATTATTTTGTTAGCCTCTTTAATGGGAGAAAAAGAAATGTAAAAATACTCTACAGATTAGTTTTCCTAACAGTACTAGCTCTGCAGAAAAAATCCAGCTATGAAACATATACAGGCATTTGTGCATTAACAAATAATAATTAAAAGAAAAGTCAGTTAATACTTTAGTACTGGAACTGCAATTACATAGACAGAAACATCTACCCATGTGGAATATGTCAGTTGTCACCAGGGATTAATATCAGTGAAGCAATTCACTGGTATGGAGATTTCTATTATTATCCATGTGTTATTATGATGTAGAGAAGAATGCAGTTTGATGGGGTTTGTAGCATTACTGGCCTTTAGAAGAATTATGCTTTGACTAATGAACCAAACAAGCCTGCAATGCAAATTAGTAACAACATGTGTGAAATGGCACAGTTTCATTTTTACAAAGACACCCTGTGTAACTGAACATTAGTAATTTCATTTGACATGGCTATTACCTTTGAAACAAACATTACATACAGATACAAGCCAATCGCTCACTGCTTTGGGCTAAGAAGGGCCAGAAAATAATCTTCACAACTATCAACACGAGTGTTGACAGAACAAGACACAAAATTTCAAACAGCATACATGAATATGTATTTTCTATCTTCAGAGTACACCACCTTTGCTTCCTCGTTGACTGCACGCTTCTGATTTCTATTAAGTATAACTACCTCCTTGTCTTGTCAAGCAATTAAAGTGACAAAAGTAATAGCAGATGCCTCTTTCATAGTTAAAACTACAGCAAGCAGACCATAGCTTGCATTTTATTACAACCACTCTATATAGCCTAATAATTGCAAAGTAATTGAAAAGATCCTGATAATAAACCACCAGTTTACTTTTTTCAGACAAAATAAATATATAACCCAATTCAGGCTTCATTTTAATGACACGTTAGATGGTTTCCAACTTGTCTTGATTTTTGTTTTATTTTATGATTGTAAATAAACCCTGGAAAATTCCTTCCCCGATTTTACCACCTGAAACTGCAGCTGTTGGCTGACACTATCAAAGCCTCGCAATTCTGAACTCACGTGCAAATCTCATCAAGTGCAGACACTTCTAATTGATTCCAGAAGTTTTTCTTTTGCTAAGATCAGCGGGCAGAAGAAGAATAATGAGCAGCTTTTAAGCAGAGGGGGGAGGGTGTTGAGCTTGGGGAGTGGAGATTTTAAAAGCTCCAGCTTGGCTGCTCTGCCAGAAATGCGGAGCAATTTTACGGTCAATTGGCCAGAGCATCTGGAACTATACATCATAGTCTTTAGTTGATGGTGGTGAAGCCGACTCTCAAACTGGCTAAGTCTAAAATCAGTAATGACTCTGCTGTCACACCTAAGTGGAAACTAACTTAATCTACTGCCAGATTTTACTGTGACTTTTTCTAAGGGACATTATTCCCCTTAGGGCAGTTGTCAAGAATATTAAAGGTCCAGTCCCTGGGATACACTGCATGATACAGAGGACTTTTCTGAATGAAGCTAACATAGAAAATATAGATTACAACTCCTGTTTGTTTAATTCCATGTGTGTTGACAAGGCTTTTTATCATAAGGCAGTAGAGTTTCCTTCCATCTCCACCTTCATTTCTAAAATACATTTCAAATAACAAGCCAATCTAGTTAGGACTCAGAGACTGCATAAATGCAGAGGTCATAAATCATAGCACAGGGCATGGAGCTTTCACCTTAATGGAAACCAAATACGGGATATGCTGCTCTTTGAAATGTGGCACAAATGATCATAACGAGGGACTAAGGAAAAAGGCTACAGAGCAGAAAACTATCATTGATGTGGAAATAAGTTCTTATGAGTAAATGTTTGTTTTAAGTCAGTACTCATAAGTCAGTATTCCAACGCTGGTAAATTACACTAAGAAACAAGTGAGGTAACAGCAAGTCTTTGTACGATGAAAGGAGAAATAAGTACTGTGGTAATACATCACATTAAGAGGGACTGCTGTGGAACACAGAATACAGTGCAAATCAGTTCTTTAATAAAGAGATATTATATATTTTATCCAGAGAAATTAGCTGACACATTTATAAGAAATACCAGAATTGCATCAAAGGTCAGAGAAGCAGTCCATTCGGTACAGAATACTGCCTCCAAAACCATTTGGAGCTGCTGCATCTACCAAGTTTAGATACTCTGGAGGGGTAAGTGAACAATTTGACCATAATGAAGTTCACTTCTGCCTTCATTGCTTAAGGGCTGAATTATATCCTGCAGCACAAGATTTTATATGTCTTCCAAAGTTGGTTATATTTCTAACGCACCACATGCTCATATAAAACAGAAAAGAAAACAAGTTATTAATTTAAAATATCACACATGTACACAACCGCTCTTTCTCTCTTTTCCCCAGTGAAAGTTGTCCTAGATTTTTGCCCTTCCAGCCTGTAAATTAATACATGCCTGGCCATCCTTTCATAGCCAGGCGGTCCAGGAAGCTGCAGTGCAGGAGAAGGCTGAGTGAAGAGGTTTACTCTCAGATACAATGTCTTCACTGAGACAAAGGTAAAAGACAAGCAAGCACATCAAGACAGATATCTGTATTTCCTCCTCCAGCTTCCTCACTCCTAGCTTCTTAGTTTAAGAGTGTCTCTCAGTACTGAGCCACAGCCACTATGAGAGTTGGTGAAAATACTTAAAAGAGTTCCAGCAACATGTCAATGGCTCCCATTTCTACTTGCTCCTCATTAGTACTACTGTCAAATAACAGCCAGTGCTTGACCAAAATCAGCTCATGGAATATGCTGGCTGATGCCAAAGCCAAGCAGTCGGATGGAAACACTTTGAAGAGGTGCACCATCATCACAGATTTATTTTTACATATCGTGCCTGCTGAACTGTCACATAACTGAACACACAAGCAATGTTTTCTGCTACCTCCAGGTGGTTAGGAGACTCCAGGCCCAGTCTGACAGAAAGTTATTTGGCTGTAGTAATACACATGGTCATCACGTTACACAGGCATGAAGTAATCAGCCTAAAGAAAACTAACTAGTATAGGATGTGGCAGCATAGATCTTCAAGCAGAAACACGTTAGCTCTAGCTCCTCAGTTTACTATCTAACCAGTCAAATATATCTGCCCCTATCATCAAGGTTTTCAGTGACCTCCACCCAAGAAACAAGTTTCTCAAGGTCTAAACATTTGCTCAAACATCACCAACTTTTTTTTGCTTAAACACACACACACAAAACAAACCATGAAAGAACCCCTGCTTCTTTCACCTATCCATCCATATGAAATACATACAGTGCACAAAACAGAAAATGCATGCTGAGAAATGTGCATTGTTCTGCCTTCCATAAGAAAAAAAAAAAGGTCACTTTTCTAACTCTGATAACTTCAAATTACTGTCTTGTTTGGAGAAGGAAAGGGCACCGGGAGAGATCCCCCAGGATCGTATCTTGGAAGGACTTCAAATACAGCAGCAAGGAAAACAATATCTTGAAACGATCAGAAAAATAACATAATTTTCATATGGAACCAAGGCTGGTAACACACAACTTCAAAGTATCAATAAACCAATGTGTACTTACTAGACTGTGGACAATTATCAACCACATTAAAATTGCAGCTTTAGCAAAAGCAAAACTCCTTCATTCTTACACACCTCTAGCTTAATGTTACTTCCACCTTCCCTGAGCCTCAGGATTAGAAACATTTCTTGCTCCACCACAAGTTGCATCTCTTATCTGAAGAAAAATCTTTGGCTGCGTAAGTCGGACCAGCTGGCTAACCCAATTAGCTGGGCAGCAAGGGTAAGAGGCTGGAGCCAGAGGGCAGGACTGCTCCTCATGCTGGAATTGCAATCGTTCGCTGCTTTGCTCACACCCACCCGAGCTAATTTAATGGCATAATGGGAAAGGCTTGCTCCTTGTTTTCTCTGCTCTTCTCTCACTGCTTTCCTAGTTTTCTCTCATTTCTCTATTTTCTTTCTAGTTTTCACCCAGGCGGCCTTCCTCCCATAGTAGTTCTGATAATTGTCAGACCTTCTTATGAGCTTAATGCAATCATTTCAAGTTTAAATTGCTTATTTTTGCTAATTAGAGTACCCTGCAAATAGTATTGCAAGGATATTTACTTCTGAAATCTTATCTACTGGTTCTAAAATATTCATGAGGAATATGAACATACGGAAAAAACCAGCATATATAGAAACAAGTCATATACTTTCTCACTAATGATTCAACATGCTTTTGGCACAATCAGTCTTGCGCTTATCTGCTGCAATGTGCAACATAAACTTAAGAATGCTAGGACAAAATTATTTGTTAAATTCTAGACACATTGAGTAGTGCCATCATGTTTCTTGCAGTTCATTTTTCTTTATCCCAATGTTCCCCAAAAAGCATAACTTATAGACAAAAAAAATAATCAACAGAAACTCTTTTACATAATGTCATGCACCTATTCCTATTGCTCATTAATATTGGATTGCTACAGAATTGTTTATTTGGTAACACATAGAGATGATGAGTAAGGAGGACATTATTTAAGTGTATTACAAATTATGAGCACTAGAAATATAATATTAAAAAGATTAGTCTGCTAAACCTAGGTGTATGTTAAAGATGGATATTTACATGAGGCAATCAAAATATTAAATACATATTTTCATTTACACTTCTCAAAAAATGTACGTGGATTTGAAAGCAAAACAGAACAAACGAAGCTGAAAAGCAAGCAGATAAAAATAACTAGGTCATATGTAGCAGAAATTTTTAAAATTGCTTATGAGATAGATCTATATTTATGTGCCTCATATTTATGTGCCTCTCAAGATGTTCAAACTTATCTATACTATTATTCTATGGAAGATAGATGACCTGTTCGTTGAACAGAAACAAATTTTAGACTTAATTTCAGATAAAACCTTTTATTTATTTATTTATTTATTTTACTTTCTGGTATTTCTGGTTCAAATTGATCTGGTCAATATTGACCTAAAACTCTAACATTTGAAGACTTTTCAATTGACAAACTGATAAATTGTCAAATCTCTAGCAGTTCCCCTTTGCCCTGAATTTTTTTATTAAAATCCCATCGTAACAATATTAACACTCATAAGAACATTGCTATTATTAATCCAGAAACTATAATGCATTGAGGGAAAAACAGATCACTTATATCAAAACAGGGGACCCTTTGAAGTTCCTCACAAATATTTGGACTAGATATAAAGGAGAAATATTTTACAATGAGGGTGGAAAACACTGGAACAGGTTGTGCAGAGACGTGGGGGATGCCCCATCCCTGGAAACATTCAAGGTCAGGTTGGACGGGTCTCTGAGCAACCTGATCTATTTGAAGATGTCCTTGCTCATTGCAGGGGGGTTGGACTAGATGACCTTTAAAGGTCCCTTCCAACACAAACTTTTTTATGATTCTATGATCACAAAAGCCATTAATATCATAAACTTGTTGATTTACGATGAAATGTAAGTCTCTAGTGTTGACATACTGGCATTATTCAGAAGCATTATCTAATCTGGTGTCATGGAGAGCAAACGATTCGGACAACACCTATTCTTTCAGCAAGAGAGAACTGTGAGCAAGGTCCTTCTGTTTCCTGTTAAACATGGACTACCTAGTCAGTGCCAAACAAGGGACTAAAAAAAGAGTAACGGAGAAGTATAATATAAAGGATAAAAGGAAAAACAATAGACACAAGAAAGGATAGAAAAGTACAGTAGGGAAGAACTCAAGATGGCAATAAATTTAAAATTTTAATCACTGATACATGTAAAGGACAGAATAAGAACCATTTTATTTTCTTCATGAAAAAACAGGAAGCTGTATATAGCTATAAACAATAGAAATGATAATCTGATCATTTTCTTCTACTCATTTCTTACTAAGAGACAGGCTTACCTATATGCACACATACACCTATACAAGGCAAGTACATGAATTATATTATTTTTTAAATTGAGAGTGTATCTTTTGACATATAATTCTCCCCAAATGCAGTTAGAATACATAATAATGCAAGTCTTAGAGCTATATCTCAAGGAGCATAGAATTAATTGCCAAATTTTAGAATTATTTGCTTCAAGGCTATCTACTGTTGTAGGCTATTCAGTAACTAATGAAAACATTTTCCAAATTATATTTAAACAAGTAAAATCCTTAAAATATCTCTGGAGGTCTGGCAGACTTATCAAACGAATTCAAGAACTGTTTGATTTATACACCAAAACTTTGACAATGTGACAATATGGGGCGAAAAAAACAAACAAACAAACAAACAAAACCCCAACAATTATTCATTAGTGGCATTTATCTAGCTTTAAGTACTGTCCAATAGTTATTGTTTCCTATCACAGGTAAAAAGACAAAAGAAAAAATAAAAAGAAAGAAGACCCACAGTAGCATAAGATATTTTCCCATTCTCCTATTACTTGATTTCTTAGAAAAGCAAAAGAACCAGCACCACTACCAGAAAGCTGCAATTAGGAAAATTGCTATAAATTTTGCAGATGTTTCAAGTCCAAGGAACCATTTTGAACTTGGTTTGAGTTTCAATCCTTAATGTTTTGTTTCATTTTTTTCTGGTTTTAAGCCAAAATGTAACTTTCTGGTAACAGTTCTACTAATCTAGCAACCTGTTGATAATTTTGCCAATAATTATCTCTGCTGGTAACCAGCACTTGGTAGCTTGGGAATGTTATTCAGATGAGAATTGTATTAATGATTCAGTGTTACTTAACTCCGATAATATTAAAAGTGTTATTCTGAAATACCAACCATACTGAAAAAAAATATGGTAGGCTAAAAAATGAAAGTCACGAACAGGATAAAAATAAGTCCTAAGAACACATAAGCAACCATATTCAGACCAAAGGTCTGTTTAGTCCAGTATCCTATCTTTGTCAATTGCTAAAAGTCTGTTTCTGAGGTACAGTATAAGTACAGAAGAAATTATTTTATATTTAAGACACTTCCAGCCTCCAAGCATTTTCAGATTTATTCCATGAAAGGTAGGTTAATGAATTCAAATTCAGCAACATATTTCTATTGTTCACTTCAAAGCACATGGCCACTAATATATTATTCTTGCAAGAAATTTTAAATATACACTTTTCTGACTTTTTTTCAATGTAAATTGGCATCTCTGTAACAAAATCCAATAATTTTCTTACAAATTAATCATAAGTGAGAAATAAAGAGATAAAAAATCAATATTCTACTTATACAGGATAATAAAAAAGGAAGCAAAATAAAAAATGTTTAGTGTTTCTGCTTTTTCTATAAAGATAAAACATCTGGAGTCATCAACATAGATGTTTCAAAGTAAATGTCTTACCTCATATGCATAGCCCAAGGAAGAAAACTGACTCCTTAAGTAGCCAAGTTTGTACACACCTACGAAGACTAAGCAACGGGTGATTTCCAAAATTCCTGCTTTGGACCTAGGAATGGGAAGTAATTAAGATTAACGTCCAATCTTTGCTTTTTTGTTAACTTTAGTGAAAAAGAGAATGTAGAAATAGTCTGTGATGTCCTGCACTCACACCAAGCCGTGTTTCTTAACCTTATAGTTAAGTTTTTATAGTGTACACCCTACATGGACTTATAACACTGAATTTTCTGGTGGTGAGAATACACTTCCTCACAAACTATACCCGAGCTCACACAAATGTAGCTGTATATACGGTTATTGTCTTTTGATCAATTGGACAACAGCACAATTCTGAAAACTGCTACATAAGTAGTTCAGAATCTTTTCATCCATTTTTTGGGGGGTTGGTGGTTGGGAGTTTTTTCCTGTAAATGTTTACCAATTCACATTAACTCCCTAAGTTATACACACCTCTGGCACACTGACAGATTTTCACCTATCCTGAAATGAGCTGTTCAGTCCATACAAGTGAAAGGTATTCCTTTCTGAAAACATAATGAATAACAGGCCCAAAGCAGAACTGACACCTTAACCTCAAAACAAGCTTCTATTCCACATTTCTGCCCTGGCAGGGAAATAGTTTCTTTGTAGGAAACTGAAGCTGCTCTTTACTCTTCTCTAGGGTCACAGTGCCCATATGGGCTACTTCTGTAGCATGTGTCTCACTGGGCTGGTGAATTCAAGAACCAATTTGATTTGATTCCATACTGATTAAATTTAGCCTTAATTCTACACCTTCCTTCACATGATTTTGAGTCTACTCTGAGCTACACTGCATGCTTTTCATACACCGTCGCAGTACCTGACACCTATGGCATGCTACACAGGACTGACAGAACTATGGTTGCAGTCTGATCTTGAACAGCCTTGGGACAGCCTGCAGGTCTCACTGGCCTGCCAGTGTCTCAGACTCAGAGATGTGGACCCAACAACAAATGCAAGCATAGAGTGTGAATGAGTAGCCCATTCTATAACTTTTCTGCAAGGGACATTATAGACGTTGCCACTAATTGCTATGGGAACACTCCTGGCTTTAGGTGCTGGTTAGTGATGCGTTATTTTCTAGTCAACAGGCAACACACGTATCGCAGCACTCTCCAGACTATCAAGCTGTAACAAGGTCTTTTACCATCTCATACCAGCATACTCTTCATGCCAGTCCCTCTGCTACCTTCTCCTCATCTCAACTCATTCAAGGCCCACTCTCTCTTCTCTTGTTTCTTCCTCTCTGCTTCTTCCTCGGCTGCTCTCTCTCCATTGGCTCTCAACCACTTAACCAGCCACACCTGCACCTCATCTACATCAGCCAACCCACCGCCCCTGAAGCCAACCCACAGCTGTATGTTATCAATGCTAATTAACCCAGCTTCATTCCACTACACACATGTGTCTCAGGGTATCTATATTTCTTTATCGATATAATATCTGACACACTTGAGATTTCCATATAGTGATAAACAATGCGGGAGCGGGGGGAGAGAGAAAAAAAAAAAGAAGGGGTACGCTTTCTTTCTTGCCTGTTCTCCAAAAGTAGTCCGAAAGAGGTCAGGGACAGAATGATAAAGCCAATTCTCAGGAGAATAGTTCCCTGGGACAACATCTGTTAAAAAGTAGACAAAGCATTCATTTAGGTTAAATTTCTGAAGAGAAATTGAGTTTTAACAGTATGGTAGCTTCAATTTCTTCAGTGATGTTAGTGCCTGTTTTTAAAGTAATTTGTTACTTTCAATTTTGCAATAAAAAATATTCGTTCTGGATAGCCCACTTACCTGGAGTAACCACCTTTACAGTTGTTTCCTGAATGCTGTATTTCTAAATTAATGTTTAAGATATTCCCTTCTATACTATGTGTTTTCCCAAAGTTACTTGATTCCCTTATGCCTTTACCCAACAGGGGACAAATTCATTTCTAGATAAAAATCCCAGCAGTCTTGTTCTTTTTCTTCTTCTTCTGTTACCAGGTCTTTAAAATAGTCATCTATGATCCCAATGGACACCAAACTCAATACATTGGTGAGAATAAGAATTCACATGACATGACAACATGACCATACTTAAGAAGAAACAAAATTAATGTTGTCCCTTCATGACAACCCAACACTTGGTTCCCAATTCAGCAAAAGTCTTCAACTCATACCATTAACTTCAATGAGACTTAAAACATTTTTAAACATTAACATGTGTGTTAATACTTGGATGAGTACTAGACTGACAATTTATGTCCTTGAAACTTACATTGAAATGATATAAACAAAACTCAGGAAAACAGAAATTATTTTGTGACGCTTGATTTTTTTATTTTCATTTATTAAATATTTTTTGCATTCTACACAGCTGCCTTTGTAAATCAAATATTTAATCAGTGTTTTTGTTCCCTCCCTGACTTCCTTTCAAATATTAGTTTTAAAAAGCCTTTGTTTTTTCATTTAAAAAACAACAAAAAAAACCCAAGACAAAAATAGTAGATCTGGCTGAGTTATAGGAATGCTTTCTGGCTTCACTAGCGATAAGGTTTATGAACAGCACCTTGCAGTTCAAGGTTACAGGCACTGGAAAAATAAAATCTATGAATGTCTGCCCTGATTTCAATAAATCCCATTCGGTGACGTGTCTACCTTCCTTTGGTGGTGGCCCCTACCCCTCGAAGAGATCTAAGGTAAGTATCTGTGAGCGTGGGAGGCCACAGGAGGATATTCTCAAGTTTTACAGCTGTGTGAACTTACAGTGCCCATGTTTGCAAAACACATCAAACCACACACTCAGGCTGGGTAGGTTTCTGCTGTTTTTCTGAGGAATCACAAGCACCTACTTAGATATCCTTAACAAAGCTATTGAACAAAGAAAACACAATCCCAGCAATGAGTGAGCTGAACAGCAGCCTCACCAGTTTACAAGCCAGAACACACTTCTCACAAATGACACCTGTCAAGGCACTGTTGTACAGATTTATACCAGGACAGACCAAACTCATTAATGCACTGTTACATCTCCAATATATTCCACTTCTCCTTACGATAAACTTAGAGCACCTCAGACTGATGATTACCACCATCATCCACTTATATATAGACCTTGGAGAAAGGATATTCTGTACGGTTTTCATTTGCTCTTACCCTGGCGCTTCTGCTATCGGCCATGACAGGAGACAGGATATTGAGCTAGATATCGAACCCTGGGGGGACTCAGTACAGCAGTTATGTGTTGAGACTCTTGCTCAAGACAAGAAAGGGAAAATTGCTCTAATGGGCTTATAATCCTTTATCAATGTTTGTACCACTTGGAATACATTTGCGAATTCCAGGTACAAGTTTTAAAATATGCCAATGAAAGACTAAATTGAGGGTCCTCTTTTTGAAAACTTCAGTTTCTAGAATCTACAAATCCTACAGCTATCCTAAGTTTAAGACTTTCCACTGTTAACATGAAGCAATTTGTTTTGAAGTGACAACATTTTTGGACAGAGCTTTTTTATAAAAATCAGGCACAGACTCTAAGTTTAATAAAATGAGTAGTTCTTAAACTGCTCATCTAGCCACAGTAAGTTCAATTCCTACTTCAGCTTCCTGTAGAAACTGGGTCACACAAAAATTCAAGAAGTGAGCAAAGAAAAACATGATTTGGCACAGACATACGGGAACTTACCCATAAATTTCTTAGAAATGCTTTTATATGTTTTTCAATGATTGTTACTTGTCAAATAAAGGAGTTTGCCAGGGAACTAGGCCTGGAATTCAAGACTTCCCTCCTTAGAGACTGTCCTCATTTTTAAGCTGGAGAATTACACCTTTTTTTAAACCTAGTCCTTCTGGGCAGGTAGGTCTGATTTTGCTTTGTGTTTCCAGTGCATTGCACTGGCTTCTACAGACTGCCTTAAAAATGTTCCCACAGTGGCAGGGCACTATTCTGAGAAAAGGAACATAAGGTTTTGCATCCCCCTTAAGCAGGAAAGAGAACTGAACATCAAATCTATACTTTAAGCAATTAATGTAATCACTACTTTACAATATATGGCTAAAATCACACTTTATGGAAAATGAATGAACCTGCAGAAGTTTTGAGAAACAAATGTTAACATTTGAGTTCAGGAAGGATTCAGTAGTACCTGCTATTAATGCATAAGGGTGTCTCCAACTTCCAGTTTAAAAAAGCTGCATGATTTTGCACTTTTCTGCCCTCCCTGTGTTCTGAGCTGGCTAGTATTCTACAACCAGGCACCAAGTCCTAGGCATTTGGGTTTCCTTGTGATTCCAGTTTCAGAAAAATTAGGTTCTGTTTCATTCTACCTTCATGTAAATACCTTTATTGCAGTGCCTAAAAACTGGTTGTTAACTTAAGTTTTTCCTGTAATCAGTCAAGAGAGAGAACTTTCTGAATGATTCTGTTTCTTACCATTAGCTAGACTGCATGTCTACAGTCTTACTTTGGTCCCTGCACTGAGTTGGGTTTGAGTGGATGATAGAAACACTTCTCCATAGCAGATATTTTGGGGTCATATTTTAGTGTTGTTTTCTCTCATAACTTCTACTTTTTTTTTTTTTCTTCTTTGCTTAAAGATATATTTCACCTGCTCTTTCTAGAAGATGGAAAAAAATATAAAAAATTCTCTTTTAATATATTTTCAGGAAACAATAACAATTTTTATTATTGTTGTTCTGTTGATTGACATTTAAATAATGATAAGCTTGATATTAGAGGAACTAATTTGTATTAGAGGAACTAATATTGTAATTCAGACTGCAGCTTCCTCTCCACAAGGAAAGAAAGGACTGAATACAAGAATTTGGAGTGTGACCCTGCAAATTTCTCTTAAACATCTTCTCTAAGATGTGCAAAACTGGATCCTGGAGTTATCATGTAACTGTCCACATTTATCTAACCACAGAAGAAAGAAGTATAGATTAAGAACTTGAAAGGAAATTATTGAGTGAGTTGCAGTTCAGTTTTAAACACAGGTTTCCAGTAAAAAAAAAAAAAAAATAATGGAATAGGGATACATTTTAATGTAAGTTAGTAAATCAGAAGAACTGAAGCAACCTTATAATTTAGAAAAATCAAACTCAAATGTAAACAAGCCTTTATCTTTAAATGGTTAAAATGCTATACGAGGTTCTTTGGCATAATAACTACCTAAGCCAAGCATAATCATATTTTACAGATTCTGTTTTTCAGGCCAATTTCCACTTCACTTCAGACGCTCTCCTACTTGAACCATAACATTTTGAGTACTAGCTGTTTGTAAAACTTCATATGGTCCACTAGCATCTGTGGCCCAGAATGTGAAGGACTGGAGGACTCTAAAGCGCAACCTGCAGAACACAGTTCATTGCAAACTGGCACTATCATCGGATTCACCCAAATGCATGGCACTATAATGCCTGAATAATGTTGCAGCATCCCACTTTCCAAGTCTTCAGCTTTCTGGAGTGATGAAGGGTGAGGCATAAAGCCTTACTTGGAAGCATGAAGATAGAAGGTGTAAGTTACCGTTCACTGTAGATACGTACACAACATTTGCATACAGCAAAATAAAATGTGCTCCCTTATTTGTGTTCCTAGTCAAGGACTATCAAGAAACTTGCAGTGAAATACAGTATGGTACCATTTGGGAAGAACAGCTTTTAGAAAACCAGCCACGTAGCATAAATTTTAGCATTATTAGTTTGCTTCCATAACTTTCTCTTTACAGCTCCAGTGGTATAGTTACATGCTGCCTCAATTCTTTTATTTACTTTCAAACACGTATCGCCCTATGAAGTGGATGCTGGCAGCTAAGGCATCCATTTTCTAGGCAATCCTCTACCAAAATCAACAAAATAGTCAGTGCGTTATATCACTAAACTAAACATCATATATTAAATCTACATACACAAGTTACAGTGTGAAAAGAACGTGTCTTTTACACCTTCATTAGTGCTAGCATCCTTGTTCCACTTAAATATAATATGCATGGATGTATATATAAAATAAATGAGTATTTATATACTGGAGTATTTGTATAAACAAAGAAGCCTGTGGGACCACAGCAGGTTCCCCAATTACAAGACAGCCACAACTTTGCAATGTGATTATTGGCTGCAATCAAACAGAAAAAAATATTTCTGTTGGATTTTGACTTCATTGAAAGCTTTAAAAATACCTTGGAGCCTTAAAAAAAAAAGGTGTGTGGGGGTTATAGAATTTGGGAAGAAGTTTACATGGCTTTATAATCAATAGAATACCATAATTATTTTATGGGATTTTTAGTAATAAAAAATAGCTCATTTTAACAAAGAAAATGCGTTATTCCAAATATGCATTTACATAAACATTCAAATATTCCAAACTGAGTTTTATATTTCAAAGACGTCAGGTTGTTTTATTCCTTTTGAAGAATAACATGGATGCATTTTCTCATCCTGATGTGTTCAGTGTTTCAAGAGAACTGCTAGGCATGGTATCAGCATGTTTTTTTTAAGTTAGTAGATGCCCTGCTGTCATATATCAGACACTTTTGATATTCAAATGAAGAATGCTAACACAGTGCTATGAAATCTGTACTGTTAGGTGTCCTTGTCTGTATGAATTTATTTTAACTTAGAATTCCTAAAAAAAAAATTGTACATTCTTAGCGATATTCCATATACAGTACTTGGTGATATCCTACTGAATGGATGTACTACTTGTGTTCTCAGCTTTCAAGAAATCTACCTTAACCCTTATTACTTTTCATGTAACTGAAACTGCTTGCATATTCCTAGCATTATAAGCACAGCAAATGTTACGGTATCTATCAACAATAAAAAAGACACTGCAAAATGTGTTTAAGGTAAACTTCACTTTGATTTATGTGACACATGCAGTTCTGGAGCTATGAGATTTTTGCTTTGAACGTACTGCAGTTTTACACTCCTAGCACTCTCTGTGGGACTGATCCAAATCCCATTTTTTCAATGAG
Source organism: Falco cherrug (assembly GCF_023634085.1). Lineage (NCBI taxonomy): Eukaryota > Metazoa > Chordata > Aves > Falconiformes > Falconidae > Falco > Falco cherrug. Next base: position 82,112,608 of record NC_073700.1, read on the forward strand.
CTTTGGATCAGATCTAGATGTGCAGAGCTCAGAAGTAATTTTTGTTCTCTGGATGTAGCGCAGATCGCTATATAGAAAATAACCACTGTACACTCTCTTCTGTGGAAAATATGTATTTGTTCTTTCTTGTTTTCCTCTTTTTGAAGTTAAATACAGGTCATTCAGACTGAAGGTATATGGTTGCTCTTTATGGATAGAGAAATTTAACACTTCTGCGGAGCTTGAGACTAAACACTGAGCAACTGTAATCACTTGAGAAATGCAATAGCTGTGTGCTGTGTCTTATGGCTATTATGAAATGGAACTTATACCTAAAAATGAGGAAAACAGTTAGCTTTCTCCATTTATGGAGCTATGCCACAGTTATGACATAATTCATAGCCAGACAGAAAGTTCCAGTTGTATCCATAGACATTTCATAACTCAGGGTAGTGGAAAACTGATATTGAAGAAAGACTTTTGCCAAGTAAAGTTACTCATACACAAGCTTCCTTCTCATGACAGCTTCCCCACTGTACTGCAGAGCAATGCTGGAACTCTGCCTTGGGACCAGCACTTTCTACGCCCACGCTGAGGTTTATGCCCTGAGATGAGGTGCTTCTAGTCCCCTGTGCTCTACTTCTTATCCTTACTACCTTATCACCCTGCAATTTTTTGCAGAGAATTTTCTGGTTGTTTTTCTATAAGAAGTTCATAAATGGTGGATCTTCAAGATTTTTCCTCCATGACTGAAAGAATTTAATGATCATCTGGAGCTCAGGTGCATTTCTCACATTCCCTTATTACTTATTCTTAAACAGCTGCAGTTATCAGCAGAGAAAACAATTCGGATCACTCATTTTTCCTTCCTTGACCAGAAAAAGGCAAAAAGAGAAAAGAATAAAATAGGAAAAAACTCATGAGCAGACTCCTTACTTCTTGCCACTAAAAGCAACAGCAACAAAGTAAAAAACCAAAAAAACAACCAACTTAAAAAAACCACAGTTTGATCCCTATGCAAATATGACTTTCTTCTGGTATGTGGGAATCTAGAAGCATATCCGGAAAATCTTGCAGAGGCTTTTCTCAGTATAAGAACATTGGCAATAATTTATACTGTATATCTTGTATACATTGGCAGTATTTACCCTTACCTTTGGCTTAATTTCCTGTCCTCAGAAATTACTTAGAATAGACTAAGCCTCAGATGATTTAGTAATCTCTGAATTCCCTGCTGTTGCAGTGTGACCCTTTATAGAGGTGAACACTGTGTAGAGTAACTTAATCAGACCAGTATGCCCTAGGTAGCTTTTATATTATATCAGGAATTCTACATAAAATACTTACCCTTTAAACTCTTCTCAAAAATTGTATCACTCTACTAGTCTGATGGGCTACTCAGAATACATCTAACAACAAATGTGAAAAAAAAGGGCTGTTATCAGCTATTATATGCAGAGCTGTCAGAGCTGATATAGGCCTGCTGCCACATATCCCAAGATATTATTGCAGGCAGAGTCCCTCTCCTGCCCTTCTTGCCCTGGGATGCGAAAGGGAAGTCCAAGTCGGAAGACCAAAATGGCAAAATTCCGACTAGATTTCTGACAGCTTTGAAATAGCTTAGCAATCCTCTGGAATCCTTCACAGATAGCCACATTCAGGTACACAAAAGAAACTTATTTCTAGACACCTGTGTCTTGGCTGGACTCAGACACGTTGGTCATGGGCAAAGGCATCGGGGTGCAGCGAGAGGGGCTGCTCCTGAGGAAGGGGCAGGGGGCCAGTGGCAGCCTGTGGACAGGACAATGGCCCCAGCAGGAAGGGTGCTGTCCCGCAACATCCATCATGGTGGGCAGGGGACAGTAACCACTGCTGGCCAAGGGTCAGATCGCTGGGTGAGCATGGCAGGACATCACAGGTTCACAGGCAGGTGGAGGCTGAAGAACCCAGCAGGGCCCTTGGCACCCTGACAGCAGGCCTGTGGCAACGTGGATGACGCACACACACACACCCCAAGACTGCTCTTTAACCCAGGAGGTCTTAGAAAGGGTTTAAGAAGGCAGCAAAAGCACATTTCATCAAATTGAGACTTTTCTTCCATTTTGATAGGTCTTTGACTGATTTGTGGGAATATTAGATGCATTAAAATTACACTTCATAACTAGATTTTAGCTTTAGTAAAGTAGAAAGAGTTGTCGAGGAAACAAGAATGAAAAGGAGGCTGGAAGGGTGTGAATCCATGGAAGCAGTTAATCTCTCACTTCTTGTAGGTGGAGATGGCCTTGTAGTTCACCTTCAGAGACTGCCAAGTACCCACAGAGGACACACATCATGTTACCAGGGAGATCCCATCAGTCTAAACACGAGGTGGTAAATACGTGCCTCTCCTTGCTATATTTCTTTCAGTGCTGCTATATTTTTGAGAATGGAAGAAGGCTTTGCCCTAAGTTTGTGCTCCTCCAGCTCTGTCAAGTTCTGACACCAAGCTTCCCACCTGCAAGCACTGTAAGACCTTTGCAATCTTCCTTATAAAGCTTGGGCATTATTGGCATCTAACAATATGGCCAACCTTGACATCGTAAAACCTACAAAGTTTCAGGTCTGAGATATGAGGTCCTAAAAACTGAAGCAGACACATACGTCGTCTATGGAACATTCGGATTTAATTTCATTGCTTAACTTAAGCATATTCATCTTTAAATAATTAATATGCTATTTAATATTGTTTAGTAATATCAAACATTATGTGTTTAATATCACATAATTATATGATTAGCCATTTACATTGATACTTTTTACAGAATTAAATTACTATTGTAATAGTTTAAATGAGATATGAGTCAGGCTGTAGAGCCTTACTCAATGGTTTATTATTTAAACATGTTGTTGTCATGTTCCTGTTAGCATCAGATGCTATTTCATAAAGACAGGAATTACTTACAGTCACAGTAGCAAGAAGTTCAGTATAGAAGTCCACTATTACAGCAAAATGTACAACTGCATAGCAATTGAGATAAGCTGGTACACTTGGATTGAAGGGAACTTCTTTTCCAGTGATCTGTATGAAGCAAAACAGCCTTCAACAGTAACCTGCTCCAACCTGTTATTCCTTAGTATTCTTTATACTTCCAAACATAGAAAAAGATTAAGGAACATAGGTAGCTACACAAGATAATCTACTACCAAATTTATCTGCTATCTAGTGTGAGAAAGAGTTTGAAGTGAGAGAGAGAGAGAGAGTGTGTGTGTGTAAAGGAAAAAGAGAAATTACAATATTCTATAGAACAATTTTGAAAATCTCTTCAGGAAATGAATAATGAAAAGATACATAAAAAATATTTTTTCCTTCAAATTAAAAGAAAAAAATCTAGCTAAAACATTAATTTCCTTCAGTTTCTGTTTCCATTTCATCTTCCCCTATGCTTTATGACTGCTAATTTGCTAATTTAAAATAGCATGTGTAGAGTTTTTAACATTGATCCAGTAGCATAAAGAGGTCCAAGTAAATTACACAAAACTGAAAGCCTGTAAAGTTCTATTTACCACTGGGATTTCCTCAGGAAGGCCAAGTCTAGGTTTGCCTGGTCCCCAGCCTGGCCCTTTAAATATGACAGAAAGCTTACTGCAGAATCCAGGTGTGGCCCAAAATGTGTTCCAAATATGAGCCAAGGGACGTAACTGAAAAATACCCAAAAAAACAGCAAGTAATTTTTCATTGTTAGTAAAATAAAACTTAGTAAAACATTGTATGTTATTCAGTTTTAGCTCTCAAGTAAATAATTTTTCAAAGTCTCTGAAGAGAATAAATTAGGAATAGATGAAGACAGTCAGAAGTTCAGAAAACCTGACTAAAATAGGCAGGAGCCATATCAAGCCCTTGGTTTATAGTGAGGATTACAATGACTTCTGCCCAGAGGAAAATCTATCTCTCCTGTAATCAATCCAGAGCATTTAACAGTATATTGTATAGCTGTATTTATGGTAGTTTTAAACTAAAATGTGGTTACTGGCACCTTGACATGACACACATTCAAATAACTAAATTACTTATCCGACTGGCATGGATATAATTGCACAGGCTGTGGCCATCCTTCCAGTTTCCAGCCCAGACACCCCTGCAGATAGAATTTTTCATTCTTTGAGATGCCTCCTTGGGTGAAAAGTCATGAAAAGTGAACAGGGACTTCAATACTCCTCAGTCCCTGAGGTTTTTACAGAGAATTTTTATCCATTTTAAGTGAAGCCTGAACCAATAAATCCAAGTACTGCACTAAGTACTTTTTCTTCTTTTTTTGTCTTCTTCTTTTCTTCTTTTCTTTTTTCCTTTTTTTTAAAAAAAAAACCAAAAACAAACAACTATATTCAACCTGTTCTGGAGGTTTTTGTTGAAACCATGATAGCTGATATATAATACTGTCAACACAAATCATTCTGGAGTACCTTGAAGAGCAAATATGCAGAAGTGATAAAAACAGATAAGATATTACACCATGGGATTATTGATGAAACAGCAATCTTTAGAGAAGACAAACAGATGAAATATATATTTTTGTCTGTGTTTCACTGCATACTGCTCTGCATATGGCAAAATGGACACAATTCAGTCCATGGCCTATTATATTGCCATTGTAATTAGTTAATTTTACTGTGCTGTATTTTCATGATGACTGTAAGCCCTGCACGTGCTCAATGCAGTGAGTAGAAATAATTGTTTTGTAATGAAACACTGAAGAAATTGTAGATAATTTAATTGACTGTGCAGCAATGCAAGGATGGCCTCAATCATGCCCAAGAGAGGAGTTTTTTTTGAATTTGAGTGCCTGTTGTAGATACCAGAGTTGGTGATACAAAGTATAGCACCTGAAGCATGATGGGATTGAATGAATTGACTGGATGTGTTAAGCCATATACAACTTTTGCATCTTCTGCCTCAAATGTTCCTGATGGAAGAAGAAAAAAAGAACAACCAACAATCAAATTCAAGAGCATACATATTCGTGACACACTAACTAGACAAGAGAGACAGTAGGTTTTTTCAACTTACCAAATATCCTGTCCCAAATAATAAGTGTGCCTCCATAATTTTTGTCAATGCAGTAAGGATTTCTACCTATAATAAAAATCATTTATGAGACCAGTAATTGCATGTATAAGAATACATGCAACTGAATTACAAAGGGAAATCTTCATCATTAGCATCAATTTATAATCTCAAAGGGAAATCATAATTACCATCAATTTAAAGTCTAAAAATAATTTTAGAAGGTTGCTAACCCACCACTCCTTATGCATCTACAAAATTTCTTTTTTCTTACTAGGCTTATTGATCTCTTTCTACTCAGATTCAACATACAAAACAAATGTTCATAACCAAAATTTCTGTTAAACAAATATATTCATTTGGAGACTAAATTAAATTCAAAATAGATTTATAGACAAACTAAAAAGCAAACAAAAAATCATTTCACCAGTTTATATCTAAGAAAATATATGCTAAATACATTTATACATAATCATTAATGGCTTTCAGCTGCCCCTATCTTCTATGCCATATGTCTGATCCTGCTTTCATTATTATTAAAGGAAAGGTGATCCTCCTGTTTTCTAGGGAATATCTTTGTATATAAGTTGTCCTATCAAAACTATGACCGAAGAAAAATTGATCACATGTCCTCAAGTTTGTGGAGATTGTCTGGAGCGACTGTACAACACCTGATCGGCTCCAGAGTGATACTGCTTAACTCCAATCAGGATCAGAGGATTAGTTTGGATTTACAGCAAAGCAAATAAGAGCAGAGTGTCTCCCTCCAGGATTACCAATACTTGTGCAAATTTTAAGGATTAGACACTCACAGCACCACAGCCTTTTTAAAAAGTCTACACAGTGCCATAAACACTTTACACATGAAGGATATAATAAATATTAATAACATCCTCTGTAACAACTGCATTTGAGTCTGTTTCAAATTATTTTGTTCTTCTATTCCCCTATTATTTTTTTACTTGTTATCTCGGCATGCTGGAGGAGCCAAGGGCATCTATGGAATCCACTTTATTACTCAGATATGTTCATGATATTTTTCAGCCTGTCATATAGTTATTAATCAGATTTACATATGTAGTATAGTATTGAATGCCTCTATGGATGAAAAGTCAATCATAATGGATTTGTGTTAAGTGAGATTTTTCAATAATTCAGACATTTGAAACCAAATTCCTCTAAAACAGTTGTTCTTCTAGAACTTCTTCCAGAAAGTAACCATGTTTTTTCACAGTTTCAGTCCCTGAATTTGAATGCTAAAGCATCGTAGTGATTGACAAATTGATGATGTTTTAGTAGTCAGGGAAGGGTAAAATATTTTTCTATCACTTTTCATGTTTACAAACATAGAATCGTTTTGCTCAAAGTCTTCAAATTATTTTATGTTATCCCGGATTAATTTCTGCTCAATAATTAGTCTGAAACATAAACATTAAAAAATTTAAAATTCAATGCAAATTATAAAGAAGTTTTTTAAAATACTGTAAAATTTCTAACTGAACAAGGACTATTTTTGAAGTAATGATCAAAATTAAAATATTTCTGTAAAACTAATTTTACGATACACTTTTAGTACTTTATTATTATTATACACATAATGATCATGAGAAAAAATACACTGAGGAATAAGAGGTTACACTTTTAGCTTACCATGATGAACTCTGTGATGACTGGGAGTATTAAGAATCCACTCCAGAGGCCCAAGGCTGGTGATAACCTTAAAAAAAGTAGCGTTTCAATGAATTTGAAAACATTGTATAAAATAAAAAAGGAAGAGGGAACAGAGGTGGAGGAAATGCATGAAGAGGATGTTCACCTTAAGGAGAACTGCATAAAAAGAAAAGAATGCAATTTCTTTGCTAGAACCATTTCACTATATTACAAGAATTTTCATGAAAAAATGAAATTTAGTAAAATGCAAGTTAAAAGATATATTTCTTTTTTTGATCCAGCAGCACATTTTCTTCTTATTTTTATTATTAGTGTGAATCTGTACAGATTATTTCAGTCACATTTTTTTACCCACATCCATCGGCACTGCTTGGGATCCAGTGTAATTCTAAGATCCCAGTTACGTGAAATCTTTACATCAACAAATGACTGGCACTAATGCAGAAATAAGTATGCCTTCCTCCTTCAGTCCCTTTGATTGCTTGTTCCTTCTAGCAATACCCTTCTACTCCAGCACAAACGCAGTAACACAACAAACCTGATTAGGGAACTGATGCAAGTTAAACCTAATTTTGTTTTGTTTTTCTAAATTAGTTTAACTGGATCAGTTCCTGAATCTGATCCAACGTATGGTCACAAATACACCAGCATGAGTCAGAGGCATTAAAAGAAAGTAGATTAGCATAAATTCATAGTGGAGCTGTGATCTAAGGCAATGATTCACCAGTACAGAAAATCCAGCCTTCATCATTTTAGTACTAGACCAAAAATGACATAAAGTGCTGATTTCTATAAACTTACCCTAATAATTCAAACTTTGTCAGAAAATGCTAATTAATTTTGTATCAGCGGGGTTTATGCTAAATTAGATACTCTCCTATGCTGTGAAGCCAGAGGAAAGGCAGCACTAACTTCAAATGTGCTTTAGTTGTTAGCTCAGCAGAAGTGTGTGGATATCCAGATAGAGCAGCCATTGCTTAATCCCAAACACAAAAACATCAATGACAAATAGATGCAATCACTGGGTGGCCAAAAAGAATTTCTGGTCAAAATGTATCCTAAAATGGTATCCATTCACCATGTCTGATAATGACCATAGTATCTTGCAATTAAAAGGAAGGGGGTGGGGAGAACAGCTAAATAAAAATGCTTAGACCTTAAGAAACAAAACCCAGAACATGTAACTTTGTCTTTTACAGAAGTCAATTAGTAAATTTAATACTTATACTGCCAAAATGGGTGATCTGCAATATTGTAGTAGAGATAATATTGGCAAACAACACATTCAGTAGACAGGCAGAAAGTCATTACTCATAAGAGCAAGCCTATTCACATAAATAACTAAACATACGAGGCTATTTGTTAATTTAAGGTTTACAGAATGAAGTCCTAAAATATGCCAGGTCTATTTCTTTTTAATTCAGACTTGTGTAAGTAAAAGTAGATCTGGACTCAAAAAGTAGATGCTGGACATTCTTCAGATGAACTTAAATTTTCATTAATCAGGCAAATACTACAATAAAAGGAATTAAAAAAAAGTTCATTTTTTTTCTTTAACAACAGCTAAGAGTTTCTACTTAATATGTTAAATACAGCATTTCTGTAATTAAACAAGTATAGAAATGAGAAAATTCTTCAGATAAAGAGAACTGTAACATTTGGAGCATCTGTCTCATAATCCTGCACACACTTGACTGGAAAAGCAGAATACTGGGACAAGTTTGTTTTGTTTTGTTTAACTCAGAAGCCAAGGACAACATAAGTAGGAACACTTCTATTTCTCAGTTCTGCTTCAAAATATGTTCAAGTCTGAAAAGACCACCTAAAGGTGAGAAACGGTTCATCATTCATACTAGCTTCATTTCCCACCTTTCTCAAGCAGAAAATTTCATTGTTTTAAGATATGTGAGATGTGACCACTAAATTAATTTAATCGAAGTCAAATGTCTTGAACTGCAGCCCAGTACCTAAAAGAGCAGTGATTTATCTATTAGACCTACTAATAGACCACACCTAACTTTGATCCCCTTGGTTTTAGTCTATTTTTAGCTCAATATTTGAATTTTTTTTATGAAAATAAACCAAAACTGCACTAGGAGAGAAGGGAATCACTAGGAACAGCAGTATTCACTTTTAGCCTACAGGTGGATTATAATAAAATGGCCTCAGAATGAATGCCTTCAATTTTTCAATATCCAACTGATTAAATTAATATTTAAAATTCATCCATTTCAAAGTCTATATAATACATCAATATGCTAAAGTAGAGCTTTGTCTCTTGGGGCTCCCTAAGGACCTCAGGAATTTATGTAAAATTTTAAATAAATATTTCTGACTAATCCTAGAGAAAGTATTTTCTTTGGAAAATGAAACCTCTCATCCTTTAAAATAGTTTTTTTTGGGGGGTGATGACATTTACAAATCTACTGAAATATGTTTTCTGCAGCATAATCAGTGATTGATGCCTGAGCCTACTTCAATTAGTTCTTCAGCCAAGGTTACCTCCATTGCAGTCATACTAGCCATACGTCGATGGAAACATCATCTGAGATAACAATTATAACCACATGACTTTTAAACTTAGAGGTGGTAAAGAACTCTGTACCTGACCAAGCGAAAATCCAACATGCTGAAATTAGCAATCCATAAATCAACACTTTGGCTAAAACACACCAAAACTATTTTTTCACCAGATATTCAAAATGGTAAAGGGTGCTATTTCTAGAAACTTCCTTTTCTATCAGTAAGTTTATGTATTTAGCACATTTCTAAAACAGAAAAAAACTGTTGTCAGACGAAAACTTTTGGTGCCAAAAATGTTATCAATATTTTTTAAATGTGTATTTCATAAATATATGCATATATCATTCCAACAAACAGAAGCATATCACCTCTGGAAAGCCAAATTTTGAAGGCTCCTGCAGCACCACATGGCAAAGAACATATTATTATTATTATCATAATTATTATTATTAGTTTTGTTGATTTCTTCAATATTCTGCCATTTTACTGGGGCAAAACTCCTATAAGCAGATCTTTCACCAAAGTAAATTGTCAGGGCTAGGATAGTAAGACATTTTTTTGCCAGGCATGATTCTGAACCTGTCATGTCAAGCTGACAGGAATTTACTGCAATCAGGGAAAGGAATGAAGTTTGTAGGGAATGACTTGTAACAAAATTTAATGTGGTGTAACAACAGCTGATGTTCAAAAGAATGCCTAACAGGCAATGGAGAGGAGAAAGACAGTGGCAGGTACTCCATCTACCTTTCAGCTGTCAATCTGCCCTCACTTCTGTGCCTTCCCTGTGTCAAGACATTTTCCTTGGAGAACAGCAATTGCAAAGGAGCTCCTAAGTGTTCACAGTAGCAGTAACCAGGCTTACACTGCAGTTGCAACCAGTCACCAGAGCATATACACTGCTAGGTCTCAGCCATTCAAGACAGCAAAGCATTTTCAGCTTAAAATAGCTTTATATTCAAAATGGCTTTCACAATGTTCACATTTCAGGATTTTTTTTTAAATTAACAATATAAATGTGATAAGAATATCAGAACAGCTCAGGTTTTGTGGCTTGTAATCATGGTATTCATTAAAAAAGAAAAAAACTTTCTGCTACTATAAATTTTGTATGCAGTAGAAAGTTTTGTTTCAGAACCTTTTTACTGGAAAGGAGTTTTAAAACTAAAAAAGAAGTAATAGTGGAACAACAGTCCAATGATGACCTTATTTGTATTTTGACTGATATTGCTGGGGAGTTTACCTTTGTGCTTGTTTCCCTGATACAGGCACCTACTGTTTTAAATCAATTCCTGTCTCCATTTTTTCCTCTCTCAACACACCACATGCACCCTCAGCTCCTGTGCCAGTGACCCACAGATGAACTGCAGCATTTCAGCAAAACTCTTTTCTTGTTTACTTTGTTTATTTTTTAACATCCCATAACCACAACAATAATTTTTCACTTGCCAAATCCCTTACAAACGGACTCGATAAACTACCTACAAATCAGGTATGAAAGGATCTTATGTATACCAGTTATAAAAGCTTTGTCAGATCTCCCCACAAAACACTATTCCTCTCTTTTTTAAAACAACATATTTCCTCCGTTGTACTTGGATATTGCTATAATAGTATATTAAAAATAATAAAGCAGAATTACTGACAATAATTGAAGCAATTCCAAGAGCAGTTCAATAAATAAGGCAGGCTAAAAGCTTCATGCTTAGAAATGGTTTCCATACATTACTGATTAAAACGTGCTGGAAGTGAAATCTTCATATACAATGAGAACTAGTTGGTTTTTTTTTTCTATAACAGTAGTTCTTAGATAAAGATGTTTCCTTTGTGACAGCAATCTCTATCCTAAAGGAAAAGAACTTTATGCAATATCGCTTTCGGCATGTAAGCACCTCTGTTTGCGGTCTCAAGAGTTTGTCAGCACCAAGGGAAATCTTTATTGCCTGGTACCTGCACCACTTCAATGTAGTTTTTGTTTAAATAATGAGAAAAAATCGTGACATGAAATCCAAGGGAAACTTTACATCTTGTGTAACAACTCCTCCTGTCACCACTACAACATGAATCTTTACTTAACTCCGTTTCAACATGAATGTTAGGAAGGAATGTCAACCGAGTAGAGCAGGCAATGTTACAGTCCTGTGTGTGTTTTATTTTTTTTCTTTGAGTACAAGAAAAGCTGTTTGTAGCACAGCACTACTTTCAATATCATAGTGTTACTGATCTGCAGGACAGGAGAGGGTACATTCATCCCTGGAGCATCACTAAGGAGCACTCTGAACTTAACTTTGGGGTTTCCGTTAGACTAGTTGGTAGTAAAACGCATATTACTATTGATTTCCTCATCAAAATCAAGCTAATATTTTTATTCCTGGCATAGAAATCTATATTTCAGACAGTCTGGTGGGGAAATTTAAAAATAAGACCTTAATTACATTCCCCAGTAGAGCTGCTGTGTTAATTCAGGATGACACACCCATGTATTTATACAGATGGCCCTGGTGATCAAACCTGTCATGTGAAATCTCTACAGGGAAGCTGGGGAAAGGCAGAACTCCAAGGGTATGTGCTCATCTGCCAGTTTCACACTTTGAAATCCTCAGCAAACCCTGATTTATACACCGCCAACTGTTTTCCTATCTTATTAGGCAGTTTTCTACTCCAGTAAGCATGTAAAATGGATGTGGCCAAATTTCCACACTGAGGAGAGAAAAAACAATATTTATAGTTTAGAAATAAAACAAGCAAGAGGAATCAGGCCTGTTGGGATCATAAAGAGTTTCATAGGGGGTGAATTTCTGATAAATCTGGATTGTAGGAATGGGAGGTGAAAGCCTAGTTTTAATGGATAGTCCAGTTTAGGGCATATTTATATAACAAACACAGACTTAGGAAATGTGTTTATAATAAATTATCTTGGAGGCAGGCTGTTGTCACATTGCATTGTTTAATGCCTCAGCAAGGAGGTAAGGTTTGAATCAAATTGGCATCTTACGTGAATATTTCAGTTAACACTTTCTGATTAACATCCACAATAAGTGGATGCAACTTTTTTTTTTTTTTCTTTAAAAATCCAATTAAGCCTTGTGGGAAAGATAAGCACAGATAGGAAGTTTCAACCAATTTGTCCACTATAAATGAGGGAAAACCTACACTAACTGCTTGTTTTAATTGCAGCATTACAAATAGCAGAGCATGAAGAAAGTAATTATTTCAGTCATATATCAAGTTAAGCATTTTAAACAACTTCAGGAAGAAAAATTGCTATACAGTTTCAGTATTTTTCAGCAGCTTGACAAAAACATGCTGGCAATTGTGGGGAAAAAAACAGAATGTAATAAATCAGTACAGCAGTCCTGAAAACAACTAAAATATAGCAAAGCGTAGCTCTTCACCTTCCTCTTTAAATAGATCAAAACATAGTCACCAGCCTAAACTTTGTGTTTTTGACAAAGAAGGGTCTTCAAATGATCTGTTGGCTTTGAAACCACAACTAATTTAAATAGCTTCTCAATGAGTACAAGCTATGAGAAAAACTCAGGAGTATTACACATAATATGTTTGGTGTTTTTTTTAGAGAGAGCAGTATCCCTAACTTGTCTCCACATCAATGTTGCATCCTTCATTATATTCACTTTATCTGGTAAATGAGTTGCCTAGATCCTTTTGCAGGATGCAGAATGTACTGAAATGTGTTGCATCTCTAAATAGCTTATTTCACTTTTATCTTCATAATTCTCCAGAGACTTAATAGACACAAGTCGCTAAATAAAACTCTTGAAGTACAACTTTTAGTTTTAGGGTTTCTGCAGGCAGATTAGCAATAGTCAGGCCCACTGCTGCTGAAGTAAACATTTCACAGCTGTCTTGTGCAAGAAGAGGTTTTGGTGCAAGGACCAGAAGCCAACGCTCAAACTCAAGGACTTAACTATTAAGATGAAAAGTGAAGTTCCTGCTTATGTTCTTGTCCCATAAACTTTTCATTTCTGGCCTCACCAGTGACCCAGCTTCAACAGAGAAAGGGAAGGGTTCCTCTGCTTGGATTGTTGCCTGTCAAATGCAAATCACCAATATAAGCCAATTATCTTGGAGCAGCTGCTTTTTGAATGAAAAAGATCATGGCTTCTGTGCTGCATGTTGAACTTAGACCTACTGGGTGCAGAGCTCTGCTTAGTTCATTTAAATTACTTACATATTTTTAAAGACCCTCTCAATTGTGCAATTCAGTTGAAAGAGAAGCTAGCTGAGAATAAAATACTTAATTCACCATGTCAAGGCACTTCTGGGTAGTTGCCTAAAAGCGTGAAGAAGCACTTAGTGTTAAAATAGGAGTCTCATTTTGGGGCTACCAAGATGTAAATTCAACACTCATAACCATCACTGAGGTTCTAGGTGCCAAGGAAGGAACTCCAAACCTCATCCCACTTTTTTTTTCCTGATAAACCCATGCTCAAGTGCAGCCTACACTTAGCAGGACAGGAACAGCGTGGTCTCTTATGAATGTTTTATTTTCTCTCTCTTGTTATTTTTATTTAAAACAAAAAGAAGAGTTATACGCTTTATAAATCAAGAAAGGTAATATTTTTTTCCCCTCGTGGAGCGAGTGAAAAATGGAAAAGCAGAACACATTTTGCAGTTATTGCTAGTATTTCTACTTAGTGATATTGTTAGCTTTGCTCTTCTCCATGTTCTGGCAAGTGTGATGGTGGCAGGACTTCCATCCTGCGGGTTGCTCAGAAAATTTTGTAAGCCATTGTGGCAGGCAGGCTGGATTGAAGCAGTGAGGTCTCTTAGTTTCTTGGAACCATGTTTGAGTTATATTATCTACATTGTGTATATATCCTGTCTGGACCTACAAATACACTGTCTGCATTAAAGAAAGTATTTTTATCTCCCTGGTGTTTACTGATTTATTTGTTCTCCTCTCTACAGTAAACACTTGAGAGTTTGTGGCAGGCAAACAATAAATTTCTGAATTATAAAAGCATCAGCTATCAGGAATGGGAGCAGAACTTTATTTTGTAAACCAAAATTTTGTTCTTTATGCAAATCAGCAACTAGTTCATTCCCTATTGGTTTTAGAATAATTTCTTGGATTTTTGTAGCAGTGAGAAAATCCAGTTTCTAAAAGCCAGTAAACTGTCAGATGACATGACTTGTCTCTAGGAATTCCACTTAAATCATCTGTGTCACTGAAAGTAGTCAGACACAATCTGGAACATCAGACTAGGAGAATGGCTGTAATCACCTGTAATTACAGTTATCTTTTTGATGACTTTTAGCAAAAGTCTTGTGAATGTTAAGTTTTTGATCCCTTGTAACCTGACTAGGGCAGATGTGTGTTTTTCTAATTTGGATGGGCACATCAGACAGATTGATGTCTATTTTTTGCTATAGTGGCTTAATTGAAGAAAATAAGTTTGTTCTTTCATTACATGAACCAATGTACTAGAATACAGAAAATGAAAGGTTTTCTTGGCATATGCTACTTGAATGCAAAATGAGTTTCCAGCAGCAAATTCAAGAGACTGCAATTTCACAGTTATACCCAACACATTGGATTATTATTGAATTTACCTTTTACTGGTGACACTTTATTAAAAACAAAACAAAACAAAAAAAACCCCAACAAAACAAAACAAAACCCAAACAAACCATGTTTCTCATCTTGGCCAGGAAATTATATCAGTCCACCATACTCTGTTTCCACTGTGATCCATTTAACACTATTTGTATACCACCATTTGGCAAAAACTTCTGCACGTTAAATTTGACTCATTACTTATTGACCTTATAGGAACTATTCACATTACTTTCAATTAAGCATAAATATATATCTTTGTAAACAAGGCCTCAAGATTTTTTTACTTCCCAGCACCACATCTCCATTTTTCATTCCCAAACCAGTGAAGATTTTAGCTCATTACCAAAATTTTTTTTTCCAACTCCACAAAACAGCCACAAAAACAAAACTATCTTCTTCCCACTGCAAACACTGAAAAGCATTATAGTCAAATAAGTTTTATTAAAATGCTTTTTAAATTCAAAGTCTCATTTCTTGATCAAATTTACCTTTAAATTTTAAGAAACAGATTACTAAATCACTTCTAAATTACTAAACTACTGAAAGCATTTGAAATGCACCTTGTTACACTTATTTGCTCCTGCATTCCTTTCATGCTTATTTAAATAAGGCTACAGCACACAATGGGGAAAAGGAAGGTCCAAGAAAATGGAAAAATTAAATCTGCAAAGAAATAGAGGACCAATCTCAACTGTTAGATCCTGGGAATTAATAACCAAATATTTTATCTATTGTCTCATGCTGTCACTTATTTATCACATTGACCTAAGGACACACATGCCCTCTAGAATTTCAAGAACAGATTTTGCTATTGGTAAGGTGACCACAGGTGTACTGCTCCTTAAAAGAAATATGTACATTTTTATACATTTTACTTAATTTTACTTGGTTCTTCAATCTGCCTGTTTAACTTCCTTCTTGACCCTATGCTTATATTTGGAAAAAAAAAAAACAAAACAAAACAAAACATAGAACATGTTCTCTCGATCTAGCCATCTTCCTAGGCCATCTTTCAATTCCCCGTACAAGCTGATTGATGTCAGGATTGGGCCACAACAGCTCATCTGTATTCGGGAAGCCCAGATGGGCTGTCCATGGCTTCCTGCCAGGAACGGAATTCCTTTCCATGAAAGCGTGAAGCTTCCACAATTTTTCTCTCTTTCAAAGTTTTTCGTTAAAGAAAACTGACCAGAAATCAAACGAAAAGAAAGTCATAGGCAGAAACTTAGACCAGTACACACTGCACGTAAGTGCAAAATATTTTCTGACAAACACAGTATACTTGCACACCAAGTTACAGTTTTACCAAATTGGTATTTTCTGACAAAAACTGATGTATTTTGGCCTATATCTGCAGCAATTTCACATCTCTTTTTCCAACCTGCATGAGGTGTTGCCAAAATTTTTCCCATTCCTTGCGTGTTTTCACCCACGTTACTCCTGGTTAATAGTAGTGGCTCACCTTTTTCTGCTCCAGAGTTTGAGGAGGTAGAAAGACTTAAAGAAGGAAAAAAAAGATGCCTTAAGAAACCTGACTTTTGTGAGTATGGTAAAGGGCAGATTACATTCTTCACTTAAATTAGAAAATTAAACAGAAACTAATGCATGTCAAAGATCAAACAGGCAAGGAATAATCTGCTTCTGCACTTACTACCATCAGGGACTGATTCAGTTGATACTTTCCAAATACAATTTGACATCTCATAAAAATTACAGCTAAACCAACAGAAACTAATTTCTGTTTTTCACAGGTGTCTATCAGGTTATAAACACACCTAACTTATTGGTTGTAATAAATGCATAATGGAAGGATATAGTTTAATATAAACCATAGACCTTCCGAATCACCTGTAAAAATAAACTGAAATGGAGTATTTCTGTCTGTCAGTAACAGTCCTGAAACATTTTGTGGCTTTTGAAAAATTAGATTTTTAGTGCTCTTTGAACAAAGTATTTTTTTTTCACTCCCCTTATGATCTAGATGAGAATAGTTGAGTCATGGAAACATTTCTCCCAGACCATTTAAGAGCAGATATACTAACTCAATTCCATTGACCTAAATAGAATTTAATAGCACCAAAGGTTGTTTTCTCTTCTTTTATTGAGAACCTATCTTTACGCACCATTACAGTAAAGTGTCTTCTTCAGTTGTTTTTGGATTGGGTATTTTTGGTTTTTGTTTTTAGTGTGGGGTTGGGGTTTTTTTTGGTTTTTTGTTTGCTTGTTTGTTTCATTTTTCATTTAAATAAACTATTATGGGTTTATTTCAATACCTTGGTGCTACACAGAGATTTTTTAAAAAATATTTGGAAGATTTCTTATATAATTTCAGATTGCCATGTACACAGTGCAATAATGCACAGGAGTGAAAAGAACGTGGTCGTCAGACAGCAAAAATTCTTGTAATGGGAGAATACAGTAAAATGCAATGTGCAAGTGAAGTAGCAAAGTCATGCTTTCAATCTAGCCCACCCAACCTTTCTTTATTAATTATATAAATGCCTTCCCTGTATCAATAGCCCATTCTGATTTTAGTAATAATAAAAGGTCTGCAATATTAAAATAACGGCATGGTGTAATCTTCATATAAAATTTATTAAAATGCTGTACTCTTTTATATAAAAAAGACCAAAAGCTAATGCATACCAAGTATGCAGGAAATACGTCTCAGTGAGATAGAATGAGTGGGTACTTTTCATCTTGATGATTTGGTATACTGTCTTCTCAAGAATATATGAGCCACTTGCGTTAAAATAAAATAAAATAAAAAAAAAAAATAAAATAGATCTGCTGGTAGGAAAACTGGACAAAAAATGATGTAACAAATCTTGAAGAAGGTCAAAGTTGAAACACAAGAAACTTCCCTCAGCATTGTTTGAAACAACACTGGACACATTCAAATTTAAAGTACAGGCAAATATCAGGCATCATACTTTGGCTATAAACTTTTGTCCTAGGCTGAAACATGGCATAGAAGGGTTCAGCACTGCATGATCGTTCTCTTGTAATTACTGATTTAAATTTCAATTACCCCCAAACCAAAATATCTTCCCTCAGAAACTCTGATATACTTTTATTCTTTCCTATTACTTACATATCATAGTTTTTTTCTTGTGTAAAATAGTAAGTTGTGCATAAACTTTATAAAGCTTTCCAGTGCTATAAAAAAAAATAAATTGCCTATTAAAGAAAAGAGATCTGTATCTTCCTAGATTTTCTTTCTGAAGGAGACTGATGTACAATCAAAAGTCGTGAAGTTACAAATTCCAAACATACTTGACTAGTCAATATGGGGCCAAATCTTGTCTATAAGAAACATCAACACTGACTAAAAACAATAGAAATCTGTGGACAAACTTAACTTTTCTTATCAAACGCTCCTGCATTTTAGAAGCAAACCATTACATCTTGCATGGGCAGAATAGAAATAATAAAGTGTATCTCCACTAGACCCCTAATAACGTTTACTGTCACCCTGTAACAGCACCCACGATGGGCTCCCAGAGGACACCAGAGCTGCTGGGGGATGATGAATCTCAGTAGCAGTCACTGAGACAGGATGCTGTTTTATATATAACCCCAGGCCTGCAGACCAAAACAAACCTCGTATGTTGGGAAACTGCTGGAAACTGAGACGTACGAAAAGGATTTTAATTTTATTATAATCTGTTTAAGATAATTATAACTGTTAACATTCAGCAAAAAGACCGAGAAAAAAAACAACAAACCACAACATTAGAGATGCCACAGTTTTAAACAGTTAAATTCTAATAGTTATTGCAAAAACCCCCAACAGTATAATGGTGATGTGTCATATTCATTTCACAAAAAATATTGGCTAATCTAAATGTGCATGGCTGCAATAGCTGCTACCATTTCCCTTCCTTTCCCTGCTCTTTTCTGTTATGCTCTTGCCCTTGAGAGCAGGAAATCTGCTAATACGTGGTGTAACTCTATTTCTATTTTGACATAATTTTTTACCTTAAAACATAACTTCAACGCATTTCAACTAATTTCAGCTGCACTACAAAATCAACAATATCAACATTAAGAATTACTTCCCTTAGAAACAAAGATCTATGATTGGATCAACTGGATCAGTACAAAAGATCTATTTTTTTCTACTGGCACAATAATTTCATAGTAAGGAGTGCTTATCTTTTCATTGGGAATGAAATTCATTTTTGTTTAGACTAGTGTCTAAACTTGGCACATTGCACATACACTATGGAAATTCCTTTTAAGTCCTATGAAGGATTTAGCACTTTAGAGGCAACTCATAAGCCTCTGAAATTCACTTTAGAAACTTTAGACACACAATGTGGCACGAGTGCTGAGGCTCATTGAGTTACTGCTCCACAGTAGAATGTTGGAAACCTCTCAGCCAAGGAAGAAATGGCTTCAGACAGCAGAGAAGACATAAGTGAGGCATATTATATTTTTCTTAATGGCAAGACACAGTTGGGGAACCTGAGGCATAGTCAAAGAAACTTTGCTACCATACGATACCATTTGGTATAATTTCAAAGTGTTCAGATTTTTTCAAAACATTTTGACAAGCTTAATTGTGTATTTCTTGAGTTTATGCCAGTTCTGGTGATGTGTCACACTTTAAGCCTTTTTTAGTCACATGGTGTTGCAGAGCATCAGACGTGTATTAATGATTTTAGAAATGTGCCCAACCAATGTGAAATTTCAACAACAGAAGTTTGCTATTGGGTTAGTCTAAGTAGCTTCATTCCTCTTTTTCTTTTTTCTTTTTTTTTTTTTTTTTTCCTTAAAGAACCACACAGGAAAGAGAAAAAGAAAACAAAACCTGTAATGGAAGCAATGCAATCACCTAAAATGGAAGATAAAGAAAATAAAATTGCCTTCCAAAAGGATTGTCCTATAGATCGCATAATGTAACTACAGAGGGAAAAAGGCACCTGTATAGTCAGAATAATCAGAATAAAGTGTTGTAATTAGCCCACAGCCCACTAGGGGCTACTGAGAAATATGCTACTGACACATAACATGGGATACTTTAAACACCTCTACTGTAGTGCAAGGGAGAAGGCAGAAGGGCATTCAACTACCTGAGAAGTGTGAGAAACTGCTTACTAATTACAGTGGGTTATTAACTGTATATGTAACTAAACTAGATATGGTCTAAGCACTCACAAAACAAACAAACAGGTGCAGTCATAAACAAATAGCCATCAGATAATCAAAGAACATTTTTTGGCTGATAATTATTTGCACTAAAAAGGGAACAATATCTGATTTCAGTTGCAACTCTAAATGATCTTTAAGAAGCACTGGGTTTTGGATATTTTCCCCTAAAATATTTATCTTAGAAATGAAATCAGTTTCAGTATCTGCCAAAAATGTTTAATAAGCTGCAAGATAGGAAAATATTGTATTAAAATAGCAAAAAGTTTTGATTCCTTACAGTTACTTTTTTTTTTTAATCTAATTGGGACCAACTGGCCTCATTGCTTCTTATAAACTTAGCAATATATATTCAGAAAAAGGAATAAAAATGAACAGATGTTTCTCCTTAAAGAAGTCAGACAAAGATTTTTCTTACACAATAAATCAGCTGCTAGTGGATTTCCAGGACACTGTTCAGGCTAACTGTTTAGGTATGGCTTAAAAACCTGGTTTACCTCTGTATGTATCCAAAACTGGTAAAGCAGATTAAACTGTAGATGAACAGCAAACACTGAAGGGGGAATGAAAAGAGCCATTGGCAAGTTGAAAATCTGAAAAATGAGAAAGAAAATATACATTAGATATTCTATACTTGTGATGATATAACAAAGCACTATCTCAGGAGCTCAAAGTATTGCACAAGATAATTGCTTCTTCTAATACCTCCATACAGAACAGATATTGATTATTATGTTACTACTAGATGTGCTGTAGCAAATGAGACATAAATTGATGCAAAAGTAATTTCCAGAAAGTCATACTAAGCAAGTAGAAAAATAAAGAAAAATCAGAAAATCCTGTGATTAGATGTTTATTCTGTGTACTATACGGAGTAGACAGCAACATATCCTTGACACGAAGGGTTCACTTATATGGGAGAATTACCATAGAGTAAGCAAGGTGTAAATCGATAACACTATAGCTTTTCCATGTGAACTCCCTACGTGAGCACCTTAAGGGCAAGGCAGTTTACTTGGCTTTCAAAGTTAATTACAAATTCTCACCCTGACTTTCTCACAGCATCTCCCTTGAAGCCTCGATACATTGCCAAGTTCTAAAGATGCACTACCATGAAAACAGTTTCAAAAAACTGCTTGCTTAGAAAAGATGCTGGTAACTTACCTACAGGGTAAAGTCCCAGGAATTTCACCATTAATTGCTTAACTAGCTGAGCAATAGAAAAAGACTTTCAAGACCTTCACGTTTTAAAAGTCAGTCTGCTTTCTTCAGAAAAAAGGAATTTTTTTTCTCCTACCTGACATTGTGTTATACCAGCTTCATTAAGAAGTTAATCCTTTCATAAAATAGAGATATTTTTTTCTAAACCACACAGTAGCAGAGGTATCTTCGAAACTTTAAATCTCTTTAGCACTCAGGGAAAATCTGGATAGCAGATAATAGCTCCCTGTGAAACAAAGCAAAATTAACAAAATCTGTTTTCCAATTCCTATTGTCCTGCTCATGCAAACCAATTCTCTGAACACCAGAAAGAGCAATCTCATAGCCATGGCAGGTCTCCTGAACCAGGAATCCCTTTAGCGTAGGTCTGCTCCCAGCAGTTAATGGCTCAGTCACTGCCAAGAGGCCTGCCCAACAGGTAAGATGTCACCCCGGGGCTGAGAAAGCACTGCACCCCTGTCCCCACAATGCGATTGATGCTCTTGAGAAAGTCACCACAGCCATATACCCCGGTCACAAGCCAGTGGAGGAGTAAGGCCCTGCAATCCCAGCACAGTCTGCTGGTTTCAACCGGAAAGTGACTGAAGAACTAGAAGGAAACCCTTAAGTCCCTGCAGTATCACCTGGTAGGGCTGGGACAGCAGCAACTGCAAAAACTACATTCAAAGGCTTCATGGATCACAGCTGCTCCAGAAAATACACATGGGGCATTTCTGGTTGAATATCTTGAAAGTTCTTTTCCAAGAAATAAAGACATTAAAAGGTGGTAGAAGGATTATGCTGAGCTTAGAGGAAATAATGTAAACAGCTATTTTCTTTTAATCAACCTGATTCTCAAAGGCTGAGGTGTTCACATAACATCTATAAAACAAAAAAGAAAGCAAAATATATTTTGAAGGTGAAATTTGCACATTCAGTCCCTAAGAATCACTCTAGTCTAAGTGAACTCACAAAAATTCATAGGAACTCTTACCCAAGGTGGGAGCCAGTAAATGACACTGAGGGGATGTAGCATTCAGGCATGAAGTTCTGGAGTAGAAGTGGGCAAGAGACTTCTTTAAGAATTAAAAGCACAGTCCAGACTGCCGTGTGCAGAAGACTACTAAACAGAAGAGCAACTTTCAAACCCACAATTCTCCATGCTCTAGAACAGAAATGTAGTGCAAGCCTCCCAGACTTTACAAGAAACGCCCTAAACACTAGCATGGAGTCAACCTCTTTTCCGAGTTCCTTCTTCCACCTTCTGCTAACCTGGACCCCCTTACTATTTAATTATTGAAAGTAGGCGAGCTACGAGAGAGAGAGACAGAGAGACAGAGACACTTGTGCCACAACAGCCATAAGGCTGGCATGGATTTTCTCAGAGGTTATCTTAAAAAGATGGCAACAAAGGAGTAGGGGACACAGCCACATTTAAGTAAAGGTACTGCAGTTTTTTCTTATTATTGATTGTACCTGTCTAATGGCACGATAAGAGGCAGGAAATTTTTTAAAAGGAATTGAGAAGTTGATTAAAAAAAAAAAAGTATGGTTTTCAGATTATTCATGGAAGTGGTTGCAGGACTGAAAGCAGGTTTAAAAATTATATGCTTTTTCCCTAAATGTATCAGAGGTGATTTGGTGGCATTTACATATGACTCTGAGAGGAAGAAAGGATCATCTTCATATTTATTTTCTAACCTACTTCTCACAATGAGTACTAGGATTTCCCTTCTAAGTGGCGAGATGAGGGAAGTTTTATATAAATCTACAGGTAAATTTGAGACTGACAATGGAGAATGCTTTCCTAACTGCCTCTGTTTCCTTGCAATGGGAGCTTTGTTTTGTACAAAAAGGATTTCAAAGATCATTTACAGAAGTAGAACCCATGGAGAGGAATGAAAACCTCTCCCAAACAAAAGATTTGGTTTCTCCTATTTGTGGTTCCACTGAAACAACAAGAGAAATGTCGGGGGTGGGGGTGTATAAATTACTAAATAGTTTTTCACTGGAAATGCCAATTCGCCAAATCAAAACATTTCATGGGAATGTACCAGCTTCCACTAATCTGTAGAAGAAAAGTTTTCCTGGCTCCAAGATGGAATTTCTGGCTAAAACTGCTGAAAAACGTTTATCACACTCACAGATCTTTTCCCACTTGTGGATTCAGCAACAGAGATTGAGAGCGCACCACAATAACTGATAACCTGATGGGAAAGGCGCTCAGTGAGGGCATGGAGAGGGCTTCCTACCTGGGGCTGTTGCACCACAGCTGCGTGCCTGCAGCTTAAGGCATTGCCCCCTGCACGCTCTCCGACTTCCTCCCTCTCATTTGTAAGTAAAAACTTCTAAACACTTCCACTACAGACAGGGAAAAAAATCTGAAACTCCTGAGGTTTAGCAGGAGGGATGAGTTTCCTGCACTGAGCCCCTCCATCTCCGCACTGGGTCTCCGGGGCCACCTGCCGATGTGGCCCATGGAGGGGCTGCAGGGCAGCTGCCAGCAGCTAGTTCAGGTGGCCTACACTTCTGTGAATATTCTGCAGGAGTTAGAGGTAAGGATTAAAACCAAAACCCTTGCCTTACAGATCTCAGACATGCCAGACTCCTCAGTAGAAAAGAAGTTAACTTTGTGCTGTAAAGAACAGCATTAGCTATTCCCTTTCCAGATTTATATATAGATGTTTCCACTGCTTCTAAACCAACAAGGCAGAATTCAATGCTTTATCTAAATGTATAGTCTAAAGCTATCAAATTATTATGGATCTAATACTTGCAATAAAATCTTGCCCTTGGAGGAATGTTGAGAACTGATACTCAAAGAATTAAATCATAACTTTTCAAGGTGTATGTGCAACTCTTTCCTTTAACAATTACACAAAATTCAACTGTTTCATCAGTATGTATTAATGTAGCATTAACTTGATGATTTCTTCTTAAAAATGCATATACATTTTTTTCTACCACACTTTTTTCCCACAAAATGCACTCCAAACCACCTCTCAGTCTCAACAGCAGGTCTGCTTCTCTATGGCCCCTCCACTGGAGCAACAAGCACTTGGTGTGTGCAAACAACATGAAGCAATACGCATTTGGTTCCAAGTTCAGAACATCTCACATCACTGATTGTATTTCAAACATGTTTTTCCTCTTCTCTTTCATTTCACATCTTTTCAATCAGCTTGAGCACAACCCACACAGATTAATATGCTGATTTATTTATCTTACAACGTTTAACTTAAAACACATACAGAGCTGGCAGCAGAACAGTCCCACAATCCCACACCATCCACCACAACTTTCTCACAGCCTCCACAAAACTGGATGTCAAACTGCATTCAACAGCACACATTCAGCAACATCAGCTCACTCTCAAAGATTAACTAAAGGCTTCACTGAGTTTCAGCTTCGAGGCAGATGCATCCATGGGGTTTTGGACAAGTATGGCAGTTCAAAAAAATAGCAGGGCTACAAAAATTAGCAAGAATTGTGTTCATGCACAGTAAGGCTTTGGAGAAATAAAACTGGCATATTTCTCAAAAGTTCTGGTGGAAGGGAAACCAATATTTAAATTAATCAAATGTTTCAGCTAATACCATATATCAGGTGAAAAAAAACCACTGCACACAGAAGTATCACAGATTCCTTGGTTTGTTTCCCTTTGCTCAAAGCAAATAAATTTTGAATGTACATGTATTATTTGCTGAGTGATACCAGTGTGGTCCTGAGGATGGTCTTCAGAATCTAAGGCAGCAGAGACATATTGGCCTGCCTAAATATTTTATGCTCTCTGAAGTATCATCCTCAAACCCACACAGGCAGGCAAAGTGCTCATGCACGCACCCATATGTACACACAGGCTTTTTGTCTTTTTTGAATTATTGTTTTTGTTAAGCATTTGCACATATGGTCCCAAGGGTCTATGTACAAAGGTTAAATCTTTAACATGGCAGTATTTACATAGGAAGCAGAGTTGTGACAGAGATGCATCCCTTCCGCTATTGTTCATTACGGTCATTTACATTTGAGGCAGTCTACTAACATCAGATGATTCTTTTCTGAATAAAAAAATAACAAGAATTTACACAGAAGACTTTAAGAAACAAATGTAAGAAGCAGTATCTGTTTCACAATTTGCAGAGGAACTAGTCATTTTTTTGGAACCTAGCGCTGTAACTCATTTATTGTCATCAGCTTCAAACAGCTATGAACAACAGGCTAAGTCCACGCTCAGTTATGTGAGCATAAATCTAGACTAACTTTACCAAAATTAATGGAGTTACACTGGATTTGCATGTGTGAGCACACAGTCTTGGCTTTGAGTCATTTATAGTTTAGCGGTAGAGACTGCCAAAGGACTGTGGGTTTCCTCCACCACCAGTATTATACCTCACTGGAGAAAAGCATTTATATGTTTTATATATACAAAAATGCATTGAATATTGGTTTTGAACTCTAACTCTGAAAATTAAAATTTTGAAGTTATTATTCTTTTTTGAAAAAAACAAAGACCAACAAAACAACAAAAAAAAACCAAACAAACTAAAACCCGAGTTTAAAAAAAAAAAAAAAAAAAAGAGTTAAAATAGAACACGAGAGCACAACTGAGGAATCCGCAGTTATCCTGGGCCCAACTGAACGCTAAATAGTATGTTACATTTATGAATGTGTTTAGAAATATACATTTTTAAATCTCTAAATGAGTACTACACTTATACTGCATATGTACACAGCTCACCATTTAATATAAATGATATCTGAAATAACATTAGGTAAAAGAAGTGGGATACTGTCCTTACTAACTGCAGTACTAAAACATGGCATGAATGAGCAGAGACAAATAAATACATCTGCACGTCCAAAGCAATCTTTAGCAATGATTTCTTTCTCTGCATCTTTCAGTTACACCGACTAGAGTAGTTATGTTATATTCTGATCTTTTCCAGTACTTATGTATGAATAACCAAATGAAAAAAGTATCCATTTTGCTCAAAAAGTTATGAGGTTTATAATTAGCCTTCTTAAACTTAAATACTGTATCTCTTTTCAAGTTTGTTGTAAAAGCCTTAATTAATGTATTTTTAAAGCTTATGATTCTCAGATTCTTCAGTTTCAACTTCTGTGCTTTCAGTGTCAAACATCTTAAAAATTTTGTATGTTTCTCTTTGAAGGAAAATAAACACTGTGTTTTCACTTTTAGTAATTATTGTTGATATTAATCAGTTTGTCAGGTCTTGTGCAACTTACCCAGGAGGTGTATTTCTGCAGTATAGATTGTCTCAAGGCTGTGAATAAGTTGTAATCTTCAGAACTATGATGTACTTGGTGCGCTGCCCACAGAATATTAACCTCTGCAAAACACATAATTTCTAATGAGGTATGTACTAGAGAACAAAGCAACATTTGTTTCTCAAGGCCTTTTTACTTTTTTCCTTAAGCTAAAAGCAACTAATTTCCCAACTTACACTTAGCTATTTTACCATAGTATAGCAGTAATAAAACCTAATGCTCAGAGCTGAGTTTGGGTAGGCTGGGTTAAATGTCAGTAAGTGGACACAAGTCAGCGTAATTTTCATGCTGACAAAGGTGAGGCTGTGGCAGGAGCTAAAATCATCGTTGGAAGAGCAGAAGGATTTGTGATTAGAGTTAAAACAGCCAGAAAGCCTGAGCTGAGTCCTGATAATGTGAGTCTATAGGAGCTCTGTTATGGGGTTCAGAGGGATGAGCACTGAGGATGCTTTCATGCCTGTGTTTGTTTACTGAAGTTACATTTTAAGCCTAGAAGGGGACACAAAGCGTTCCAGAACTCTTACAGTTCAAATTTAAACAACTTAACTGGTGTCTACTGTTATGCTTACCGTTTTCTGGAACACGTAAATCTTCAAGGCCTCTTATACCACAGACCGCAAACACAGCCTCTGCCTGCCCACTAGTGACAAATGGCAAAACAAACGGCTGCTTGCTGGGGGCTCCGGACCCGCCACAGCAGAGCGGTGCCTCTGTGGTGTTACAGTTCAAAAAAAGGCGCTGGAATAAGGGCAAAACCAGTGTCGGCCGTGTCCTCTGAAGGCATGACACCTCTCATACACTGCAGTGAAGAAGCGTACTTCAAACTCCTGATTGTATTTCAAGGCATTTTCTCATTAGGTGCAGATCTGGGTGGCCCCTCTGCAGTGTATATTGATACTTGTGCAGTCTCAAGTGGGAGGTTAAGGCAGAAATGTTCATGGCCATCAGATGTATAGCTATGAGGATGACCTTAATTATAGCAAAATCAGAAAGTGGGTGGTTAATGCAGCCCAAATAATGCCTATTTGGCATAAACCTAAATGGAAGGTCACCTGTATTTCTAGGGATGAAGTGTACACAAAGCCTCAGCTGATTACATAAATTAAAAGTTAATTGGCTGGCTGCCAGCTGCGCAACTCCCACTGCCACTGACTTGTTTCACCAGAGCAATTAGAGAAGTGCCTTTCACAGGCATTAGAATCACATTCACAGAATGATCTTATAATGTGTGTTTAAAGTCCTGAAATTATCTGGTGCCAGGATTACATCAAATAGTTTAGGTATAGTTTAGGTCTAATGATTAACATGTACTGGCAATGTAAAGTAATGTTAAAAAAATCCTCTTAATGAATCTCAAGGTGTCTTCACCATTTCAGGAGACAAGAGAGTCATAACACGAGGTAACAGTCTTGTATGCTAGAAACTGAGAACTTTTGAAAGAACTAATGAATTTTGACAGTTTGGTAATTCACATGACAACAACATTCTTCAATGTCCTCTAAGTCCTTGAAGATCCTTACAATTGCTGAATTAATACTGTAATTTCAACTATCATAAAACACTTAATGCTCAGTCTGAGAATTCTTCCTTCTTTAAATGCATTTGTTCCTGAAGGAAAAATTGTTCACGATATCAAGAATTAGTGATCTCTCACTCAAAAATATCACAACATCACCTTAATGCATCTCTGCCTAATGAGCTCACTAGGAGATGAATTATTCAGGTGAGCTTCAGTACACAGTAATAATTTGTATTTGAAATGTTTCCCAAGACCTCAACAGAAGCTAAATGAGTGAACAAAGCATCTGAAAAGGTGGAGGTTAAAGACCTGTCTCTTTAGCTGTTTTAAAAGCATTTACTTCCTATCACAAACTGTGTGTAACACAAGCCTCGGCTCAATGAAGTACAGCTGTGCAAACAGGGTACAGTAACTGGATCTTGCTTCTTTCCCTCAGTCATTTTTCAGCATTATGAAAAGTTCAAGGAAGGGAATCTATGATGATTTTTACAGTCTACTCTCATTGTAGTTAAGGTCAAATGGTTTTCAAAATGAATTACTAAAAAGGCATTTTATTAGCATTCATTTTTCAGTTAAACTGCCTCTTACACTAACAAGAATATGGAATAAGGTAACTGAATATTGGTAAAAAGTTAATCTTTCAGATGTGCGAGTCAACTTAAACTATCTATTATTCAAAAATACACCAAAGGAATATTAGGGACATCAACAAACAATACCGCCACAAGTAACTTAACTGCTAAATCTATTTCTGACTTCTTCTGTTACAGCTAAGTAAATTAAATCCTGCTCCTTAATCCTATTCTTGCTGACATCAATGGTACAGACTATGCTAAATTCCTTGGCAAACAGGCAGAGTTGACAATCAGAAATAATTTTTGCCTTTAAAATTTATCTGAAGAAACTGATCATCAACAACTTTTTGTTTGAAGCAAAAGAATAACATTATGAAGAAATGTCAAATAGATCACCCCAAAACTCAGTCTGTGACCATTAGTACATTAAAAATATTACAATCGCAATGCCTAGAAGACATCTCAGAAATGTAAGAAACAGACCAAGCACTCTTCAAGGAATACAGCTGCCTGCTCACCGACTACCTGTGACAGAAACCAAAATGTATTTTTATGCGTCTATAGAAGAGTTGGGGTTTCACCTTTTTATTCATAATGATGATAACCTGAAACAAAATGAGAGAAGTTACTTGAATGAAATTAAAATTATAAAGGTTCTCTCAGATGCATTTTCTTAAATCTGTTTTTGCATAATGGCCAAAAAAAGCAAGCAAGACTGACATATGGCCAATTCCAACACAGATTTTTTTTTTTTTTTTTTTTAAAAAAGTCTATGTAGGAAACAGGAAGTATTACTGCATTTTGTGTATTTCTCCAGTCAAATTCTCCTGTGAAACTACAAGAAAAAAGTAGGCAATGGAATTGGAGGAGCCACCCAGACAATGCTCTAATAGAGTTTTTGATGTTTTCCAAGTCAAATATGATTGGTAAATACAATTTTAAAAACTACATAACTTCACTACCCATATGCACAAAAACAATTTATTGATTCAGAAGAGTGAACATCATAGAGTCATAGGCTAATTTTGGCTGGAGAGAACCACAGGAGGTCTGTAGTCCAACCTCCTGCTCACAGTAGGGCCAGCTTTACGTTCCCAAGTACTGAACCCAGTTGGGTCTTGGAAGCCTTCCTCATTGTCTGCTGTTTTAAAAACTAACAGAACATAAACGTGGCATTTCCTTTTATGTAGTTCTGAGGGAAGTTAATAGAAATTAAAACCTAGCACAGCAAGGACCTCCTTTCCTGATGTGGCTTTCCCCAGGTTCCTGTTAATTGGTGGAGACCTGACAAGCTTTTTGCATCTGGGGAGGAACAGAACAACTACATCTTGCTGCTGGAGTTAATTATTGTTTAATACATTATTATTACCATTGTGCAGAATCAATGAATATTTTCTTCCATTACTCAATATAAAAAGCAAAAGAATCAACATGTAATCCCCAAAAAAGAATGAAGGATGTAGATAAATGAAGAAGGAAAGGAAATTGGTGCTACACAGGAATTGCTGGATGATCAACAGGTTATCATAGGGCCCTCAGTTTTTGCTTTAGCTCTTTAAGTCTCCATGAAGATATCTCAGTCAGACCTGCAGCTGCTAAAACCAGTGAGCTCCAAGCGGTTATTTGTATCCTAATACTAATTCTAAAGGAAGAATGAAATTTGTCTTTTTTAGCATTAGTTTGGTATATGAATCCTACTGATAGAAGAGAGAAATGGGAGGCTTTAGGGGAACTTAATAGCAGCCTTGCAATACTAATCATCAAGAAGCTGGAGCCAGGTTTTTTGCAGCAGTCCCACTTTATCTTTTTTTCTGGGTTTTCCAGAAAGAAGAAAGATTAATTATGTTATCCTTCTTTTCCACTTCTTCCCTCCCTCCTCCTCCTAATTAAAACATAAAAAGTAATGTTTCACCATACAATCATATTGGTATGGCAATCAGTGATCCTACCTATCTTTAATTTTTTTCTATTTCAAATTCATTTTTTGGCACTAACCAAATTCCCTTTTGTGAGACCCAAAAACAGATTCAATGCCTGGGTCGTATTTCACTACTTCTGAATTATTTCTTTCGTGGTAATAGAAACTGGTCATCATACACATAAGATTTCTCTTCAAGATTACATAATGCAGAGAGTTCAAAAAGAGACACTGTTGTTCATTTCTGTGGCTTCTCATGATTTTCACAGCCCAATACATTTAGATTAACAGCAAGAGAAAAATATGTATGCCAAAAAAACTAGTCACTTCAAGGAGTGATGTCAACGAAAACAAACATTTTACACAATCCTCAAAATCAGCAAAACGGTAAAGATTTGATAACTCTTCAGTGAACAGAAAATGTTAGACAGACCTTTTAATTAAAAGGGGGTAATTTCTTTGTGCACAGCTTTATAAAACCTGGATCTAAAGTAGAGTGGAAAAAAAAAATACAGAGGATTTAGACATACATCCACATGCTAAGTCATGTACATTTTCCATTCTCTTTCAGTCAATGCTGACACTAGCTATGAGAACAGGTGAAAGTTTCCCCTTGGCATCTACTTAAATTTAAACAAAACCTTCAGTTTCACTATGTTTGCCATCTTTTACAAGATTAGATACCTTCAGTATTCAACGAGGAACTGAACTGCAATTTACCTAACTAGAAACTCAGAAGATAGCAAAATGACATTTGCTGTGCCACAGATTACCATGTTATGATGAACTCCACAAAGCCAAGCACGCGGCCAGAAACCCCTCACCGCCAGCGTGATCCCTGCCAACCCCTGCATCAAAACTGCGGCTTCCTAGAGCAGCTGTGAACTGCAGCGCTGCAGAGCAGGTTCTCTGTGCTGCATTCACCCACAAGCAACAGAAACAGGATCATCTCATGGGTCTACTTTTCTCCAGTCAGAATTGCTAGAAATCCCAGGATGACTGAGGAATGGAAAAGGGCCTGGAAGGTAGAACTTCCCATCGTTCCTTTTCTATGCATTTCAACCCTCCCTACAAAGATCAAACAGAGAAGAATACACAGTGTTTAAATAATTTCTCCACTAAACTACTAGTTTTTCTTATTTACAATAAAACTGATAATTTACTAGCTTCCTGCCTTGTTCTGATTTCTTCTGTTGGATTTCTTCTGTTGATGCTTCTGAAATATTTGAATAAATCTCTTCTCATACAGGGCTTTTTCAAAGAGTTTCATTACCCACAGGATTCTACGCTATCATTGGATGAATAACCACCGAAACAGAGCACCACTTAAGTTTTGGTTTTGGGAGGGACAATTACTGGATTTTTTAAATAAATTTGGCTAAAAAACTGTATTTTGGGACCCAGAGTGGATGCCCTTATTAAAACTGGGAAGCCACCCTAGAATCCATTACACGTGACAGGAAAACAGAAACCTACCTACACAGATTAGTCCACAACAGAAGTAGATATGACCTACACATGACTCTCCTGTTTAGTCTGTAGTGGTGCAGTCCCTCTTTTGTTGCTCTTCTGATCCAACTTAACATTTTTTGTTTTAGTGTTGCTCAATAAGAGTTGCAAAATACCTTATTTGTCAAAAGCCTCTGCTTCCTTCTTACTAGAAATATAATTCTTATAGGAACAAATTCTTTTCTTAGTTATGCTAGCATAAGTGCAGACTTGTGTAGGTTAAATAAGAACAAGATTAGATCCAAGGAATTTATCTGGAAGATTTTCATATACCACACACAAAGAAGCATGTATACAAGGAAACATACACTTCTTTTTTTTTTCTTTTTCTTTTTTTTTTTTTTGGGGGGGGGGGTGGGTGGGGGTGTTTTTTGTTTTGGTTCAGTTTTTTAATAACAAAATTTTTCTTACACTGTGGCCTTGGCCACAATGAGCGTTAGCAGTTTATATTCTCAGGATGATCACGTGTAAATCAAAATACTAGCTGTAAGGAGATCTGAGTTCAACTGGTGAATTAGATTTGATTCATTATAGAGCTTCCAACAATTTTTTCAGCTTTCTTCTTCTGCATATTTTTCTTGAGAAGGATCAATCTGTGTATGTACCTGACACAGACCAATTCTCAGCATTTAGAAAGTTGGACTTCCACTACTGCTTAGAATAATAGGAAAAACAGTCTACGTTAACCTTTGCTCCCAGAGGTTCCGTGTCAGGAGAAGTGGAACAACACAGAAGCACCTCCTCAGCCTCAACATTATTTAGTCCTATTTGGTCATATTGAAATGAAATATATTGTGGTACCCAGAATAAGCAATCATACAACATGTCACACAGCCAGTGTTAAACAGAAAATAACGCTACCACAAGATGCTCTGTAACCTACATGGTTGCAATCCAGCAGCTTAACTAGGAAATTTCACTAGGCATTCCACATCTGATCCTTCCGTAATGAGATAAGTGCTTTTTCTGTGCTTTGTTCAGTATTATCTCTGTTTTTCAGACCTCTTCTTAAGTTACCATATGTGGTCAGCAAACTATTTCATGAGTGGGCTAACTTATAATCAAGTAACACATGGTATATGGTCCCATGGCTTACAAGCCAAAAATCAGTGCAACCTTCTACAAAACCTGCCTCCAGAATCTGCGCACAAGCCAAAACCTCCTGCTTGATCTGCTGCCATACCAGTTGAAAACACAAAACTGCTCCCACACGAAAAATCCACAATAAGATCTGCAAAACTTAAGATGCAGAATGGTCTAGGGAAACGTGGGAAGAATCAAGACAAGCCAAAGCATTACATATGCTACCCAGAACAAACAACAGGCCAGATCACATCCCCTCTTAGCAAGAATCTGGGGGACTGTGAATTATACTGAAATAAACTTCTGAATCTGTAAAATATTTAAGGTATCACATGGTTAGAAAAGCAGAGACTGACCAGTCAAAAAATAATGGTCCTCTCAACCCATACACGCCCTGTGTTATTTCCTGGCATCTGCATAAGCATAAACCATCAAGGGAAAGGCTAGAAAAAAGCACAGCGTACCTGAAGGCTCAGTCCCTTCTAGTAGGACTAGTTCCCTTGAAGGCTAAGCTGCCTGGGTCAAACAAACTTCATGCAGCATAGTTATATCAATGTAAACAAGAGTAAGAGTCCCAGGTAATTACATAAGGACAGTCCCATCACATGGTCTGTGAGCTTCTCATACAGTTGCCAGGAATTGAGCAGTCTCTTTCCACACATGCCATGGAAAACCACAGAGGAATAAAGGTTATTAGGTAAGGATTCAGAAATTAATTCACAGTGACTCAATCTCTGACTTCACTCATAGTCGTAATAGAAAAATGAATGTGCATTCCTTTGTGGGGAAAGATACTGAGACGATAAACAATCCAAAGCAATTTTAGCATTGGAAACGTTGGATTTGGACACTTCCACAAGGAAAAATTAAGAAGATGAAGAAACAAACAGAAGGAAAACACAGAAGTCTTATTAGCATGTTTGTATGTAACCCCTGAAAATAGTGGAATATTTAACAAGTCTTTCAGTACACAGCAGGTCACACACAAATTCTGCTATACCAACTTGCCTAACCAACCCGTTTCTCACATCTTTCTGGATCTAATTGTTCAAGTTCCCTAGCTGCTGGGAGCAGCTCTGCAGCTGGATAAAGTTTTGTTTGCCAGAGCTCTAAATGATCTCTGCAGCAAAGCTCTGAGTCTCTGGATCATAAGGAACCATGATGGTGGCAGCTCTTACGCTGTCACTTGTGTCCTTTGTGAGTGTATAAGGCTTGATTCAGGCACCCTGTTTTCCAGTTTTTCTGACTTTCATAACAGATTCTTTAGGTGCAGGAATCTGACAAACAGCTCTGATTTGTACCAAAAAAAAAAAAAAAAAAAAAAAAAAGTTGCCCTGGATAACTAAATCATAGCATAAAATCCTGTTTATGAACACAGCCCCACGCCCTGTCAAGCATTTCTCACCAATATTGGGCTCAGGTTTTTCAACTATCTCTTCTTCAGTGAGGGCTCCTACTAGTTATAGCAAGTTTCATCCACCTTACATCCTCACAGTCTCCTAACTGAACGACACAGTATATGTTAACTTCTGCAGCTCACTGATGTAGCAATTTTTTGCAGCACTTAGCTCTTTCTGCACCTTTTTTACTACAAAGGGGAGCAAATGGCTCATTAATTGCACAAATATAAATCTTCCTGTTGGTGAAATTAGATTTATATCTTAAAATAAAAACCTGCAACAAATTCCTGCGTAAAGGAGAAGATCCTCAGCAGCTGGTGCAAAGTGACTTCTACAGATCTGTGCCACTTTATAGAAACTGCAGACTTGACTCAAGCTTCTCCAAATATGGCTGATTACAGCACTCGCAATCTTTAGTTCTGAGCATTTGCCAACCTGTACAATATAACTTAGTGTTACTGAATACTGATGTCAAACTGTGGCATAAATGTGCAAAATGCATTAACTGTGACCAAATTAGCACTCTACTCCTTAGCTTGATGATAAAGAGAACTGAGACTAAATTAAATAAATTCTTTTTATTTTTAAAAAAAAAAGTTACTTCGGAGAACCTACTTTTTTTTTTTTCCTTGAATGCTTTCGGGGAAGGAAAAAAAAATAAATGAAAAGAGTCTCAGCCACCAAAATGTCAGCTTATGCAATTTGAGAACATATTCATCTTGGAGGATCTTAGAAGGAAACTGCTGGAATGAAGTGGAAAGAAGAGAAGATAATTCTCCTTTTGTTTTGGGTTTTTTTTTTTTTGGTGGGGGAGTGGGGGTGAGAGTTCTTATTCTCCTGTATTCTGGGCTGTCTCTACAAAAGATTGATGTCTGGTGTCACCGTTAGGAAGTGCAAACTGTTCAGCTTCATTGCAATCTATGTCCTCATCCTCTTGCTCTGCAGGATACCACATACTTTGGCAGGCAATATTCAGATGGGAAGCACTTTAATGGCAAGAATGGATGCCAGTGAAACCTTTTCCCACAATGTTCAAAACTCTGAAAGTGCATACGTTAAAGCAACATAAAACTGCAGGATATTAGGAAGAAAACAATAACTGATAGGAACTCAGCCACATTAATCTTACTTTTTGCTCCTCAGAACAATAAATTTAAAGAATGCTAGAGAAACACACACACAGAGGAGAAAAAAACCCCACAATCTCCAACCAAAAACAAAACACAAAACCAAAGGATGAACTGGAATGAATTAGAAGTCCTCCAACTCAAAGGCATAAACATACTTTTTTTCAAAGGAAATATCAATGCCCCCTTCACGTAACTTCTACCTTGTAGGTTGAATCCCTGCATTCATTCAGTCAGTCAGTTCTTCATTTTTCCAAGCCAGATACAGTAAGCCATAGCACTGATAAGTCAATGGAGTTATTCTGGTGTAAAAGAGGAATTAACTCTACATAGTTTTCTCTTGCAGAGTATTTTAGATGATTTATTAAGCCAAGTTTCTGAATTACAGGTATACGGAAATGCAGACTGTTTGCAAACAAATCTATTGAAATGTACTGAGATATAAGGAATGCCTGGGGGACATCAACCTGCTTAAATAGACTTTAAAAATACTCTAGGGGAAAAAAAAAAACCCCACATCCAACTTTTGTCCCACTCCTTTGTGGATTTGCAAACCATAGAAAGAGCCGCACAGACACTTTAGTTTTGTGCTCTCTACGGACCTGATCCAAAACTTACTGAATTCAGGTGAAAAATACCCATTAACTTTAACAGATTTTGAAACAACTTCATTATATATTATTATACAATTCAAAACAAAGGACAGTTAACCCTTTGAAATCAAGCTCAGGTTTTTAGTGAGATGGATGACCCATATTTATTTATACATTTGTTTAACAAGTGTCAAATTATTTCTCCGAGAATCAAAAAGAACCAATATAGTAACAGATACCATGTGTTTATTTAACAGCCATAAATCCATTGTATATGGCAGTTATATTGCTTATTTACAGAGTATATGATGCATGAAGAAAGGAAATCTGTGCTTCTACAGAATACATTTGGACCAGCATCGTCAGGATTTAAACTCCCATTCCTAAAAAGCACATAGCTGACTATAGATCCTCTGCGTCCATCAAGTAACTACCTATTGTTGCACCTGTCATACAATAGATTGTCTCTGGACACTGTTAAGCACACTGAAACTTTAATAGCCTTTCCCGTTTATCATTCTAACAAGAAGGACATGGAAGCCATGTAGAGAGATGGATTAGATAAAGAGACCAGAACAGGCAACTGTCAAAGCATGCAGCCTCAGTGTGAAGGTGAAAAAAAAAAAGGGGGACATAAACTTGCCTCCATACCCCACCAGCTTGGGATCCATCTGGTAAAGCCCACCCTTTAAGCACGTCAGCTAGAAGGATGCCTCTAGCACCAGAATGCTATCCTCAAGGTTTTATCTCCCACCAGTCCCTGCCCTGTCCCTTCAGCAGGGAACACAGACATGCCTAAATTAGGTCTACACAAGCCATCCATGGGGGTCCAGGTATTGGCATGATCAAACACATTCAGCAAAAAGGCATGAAAAAGCCTTTAAGAAAGCTTTTCACTTGAGCGTCCATTGCTACTGATGGAACTCTGACCATCAGCCAGAGAAGTTACTTGACATTCCGTTTCCTTTTCCCAAAAAATATTAATAAATGATTACTAGTTGAATACTGTTGCAGTAGACTTTCCAGTACATTATTCATTTCAACGTTTGCCGTAGGTTTTGGTAGTGATGTTTGTGGGGCCGAAGCTGCTCCAGCGCTGCCAGCAAATACTGAAACAGATCACAGGTCTGGGAGTGCAAAATGAGGGCTGGCAACAGCAGCAGCTAACAGATGAAGCCGGAGGTGCGGGGGAGCAGGAATACCAACAGGCTCCTATGATGCTAATTCAGACTGATTTGTCAAAGAACAGCTATAGCACTTGACCTGCAAAGGCACTCCTCCTACATGCTCACTGTTTTTTGCAGCCACATGTGTCCTGACTGATGTTGCATTTTCTGACTTTAAAGGCCCACAGCTAGTGGCTGGATAATTAGTAGCAGAGCTAACAGAAAGGAAAGGATTTCACAGAGAGAAAATACCAAGTACAGGGAAAAAAAAAAGATTTTTACCTGATTAATTATGACATTTTAATACATCCTACTAAATTAATTATTTTTTACCCTTTATCTGTTTGTTCTAAGCTAGAAAATAAGCTAAGATTGAAATCTCAATGCAGGATGCATCTGTTGTACTTGGTACTTTCCAAACACACAAAACCAAGCAGTAAAGCTATGAAGTGCAAGATACTAGACTACAGACTTACCCCAACCACTATAATTGTATATAGGAAACAGATCTGCCTAAGAAAAATAGGCTCCTCTATTTTATAAAGTGTCATTATTATCTGGCAAGGGTAGGGTATTTCCTTTTCAGTATAAAATAGAAGGGGTTTGCTACTTCGCAATCCCTGGTTAAAATCCATTGCTAGACAAAAGAACTGACCCAAAATGAGAGGGTGCTATTGTCCTCTTCACGCAGATTGTGCCAAACGTAACTCCAGTCTACCAAAAAAAACCCTGTTACTCCACAGCCAGTCTCCTCCCACAGTTAGCAGGGGAGGAGAGGAAAACAGAGAATCTTTCTCTTTATCTGCAAAGTGTTGATTTTTTTATGGAAAACATACTTGTAAGTACAAAGTTTTACAGTGTGTTAAGACATATCAAACAGTAAGCATTTATGTATAATTTCATAGCATATTTTATATGCACACCAGTACCCATTATCTCTATAGACAGCATGGAAGCTCTCAAAGCTTGTAAGTTAAATGACTACCCCATATTCATCCCAGTGCTAACACATTTTTCGGCAGAAGGCCCCAGCAACGGATGAAGGGTTTGTTTGTTTGGGGTTTTTTTCAGCTTCTCGGCCAAAAAGACTCAGCAGCAGCTGACTAATGGCCAGAGGGAGGCACAGCACAAAGGTGCCAGTTCAGGCTAAGAATATCCTTTGCTAAAACCCAGAGGAATTGTTAGGAGCTTACGCTAGGAAATCAAGACCCAGATAATCAAACTAGTTTACAGCACCTGGTGCCAGTATCACAAAATCTAGGACAGTGGCTATAGCACAGGAGTCTTTCTTATTTTATCTCCAGAGAGGGGAAAGAAGGGGAAAAGAAAAGAAAAAAAAAGAAAAAGAAAAAAATTTGTATTAACAGAAGCGAACCTAATTTAGATTTAGTTGCTGAAACACATCAGGACAGTAAATTCACACATTTTTATAACAAACTTGAAGGATATGAATATTGAAATTATTTTCAGAAACAATTCAAACCAGTAAGTGATTATTTACATAATTCCCATTTAAATAAAATTCCTAATTATTTAACAACTGCTATAGAGAAGCAACATGTCTGATAAAGTAAATGGAAATTGAGACATGGGCAGAACAAAAATATTCTCTGTTCCATACTTTAGAGAGTGAAAATGTTACTTCACAGAGTTGTTTACTTCCCTCTACTAGTAGTGAAAAGAACTGTAGTTTAGGAGTACTATATACTCTCCTTAATCCCCCACAAAACTACAAGAAAGAGAATACTGCCTTGAAAAAAAAAATGGAGAAAAGAATAACAAGTGTCTTAGCAGGATGTCAGTACAGATTATAAATTGTACAAGTGTCTGTTGTTAAATCTAAAAGCAAAATAAACATCTACATTTTGTAATCAGTCAAGGCAATCATATCACCACATAGATGTTCACCTAACTTTATCACACCACTCTTCCAATCACCCACATATTTTCTCTGTAAACTAGATTACAGCCCCCTTAAGATCAGGATCATTTCTTCCCATGCATTTGCTGAGCATCCAGAACCTACCAGCTTCAATCTCTTCTGAGACTTTGTGAATGTCCTGCACCATAAGCCCACATAAGGTCTGAATAATCAAAGTTATAAGGAAAGATTTATAAAGGTGTAGAAGAGACAGATACATTTGTTTCTGGAATAGGATAGGACTGGTGAAATAGAGCTCAGTGGAAAAGCAGGTGGTTAAGATTATAACCAACCAATCAAACAAACTCAAGCAAGCTGGACCAGATGGCCTTTTTTCTGTTACTAATATTACTTATGTTCCTATTCAGCTGTAAGAAGTTACAAATAGTTTACCTGTTCAGATTTTTCTGACTCAAATTACATAAGATCAATGCTCTCACTTCACCGTCACATTAAAAGTTATCATGACACTGTCTGTAGTTGTATTTAATAATTTACAATGCTGCCTACCCAGAGGAGAAACTGGTAGGTGTAACCGAAGTTTTGCCTTTAACAACACAAATTATGTAGCAAACCATATAAAAAGGGAAAGAAAAAACAAAACAAAAACCCTTTAATCTAGAGGATTAAGTGCTACTAAGATACAAACAAAATCTAAAGTTAAACCATATTTCCTGTATTAAAAGATGAAATTTTGAAGGAAAACTAATGGGCATGACTAACCTGTAGTCACACAGATTCCATGACACGTTAATCTACAACTGCACCAACCATGCCTAAATCTCTCCTTCATCTAACATGGGTCACAGTTCAGAGGCTATAAATTTAAATTCAGGAAAGTATTTCGCAGGTGCAAGGAAAAAAAATAACATCTCTAAGCTCCCAATTTGCATTAATTTATTTCAAAACTATACAAGCAATTTTCACATATAAAATAAAGCTTATTTTAAAATTCAAACTAATATGGGAATGGCTTTTGCATGACAGTAGATTTAAATCCATGTTAGCAAAGCAAACTTAGTACCAGTCGTGGGGTATATACTCTGATGATGTAAAGATTCTAATAATCCACTGAAAAAGTTAACAAACACTACAGGAGTGACAAGTTTTACAGCATTATGACTGGACATAAAAGCAATCCACGCAACACCTATCCTTACTTTCCAGAATAGCACTCTCCACTGTATTTTAATATCATACATTATCATATTTAAGACAGAGTAAACTGTGCCTATCATACACCTCACAAAAGTTATGAGATTATTCTGCATTTATATTTATTTACAGTTCAAATGTCATCTTGATCAATTAGAGTTTGAGTTTTGATTCAGCTCTTCAAGCATTCCAGGTGCAGGCGGAGCATGAGGCCACATGAAGAACTGCCAAATTCCAGTGCACATCTACTGGGAGCCTTAGAGGAAACTACAAAAATGCATAAACTACATCTATTCCTTATATATGTTTATTAAAGCAGGCATAGAACATGGTACTTCCTTCAACTACTAATATTCATAATTATGGATTGCTGCTTCATTTTCTCATAATTATTCCAGAGGAATGCTGAAGGACCAGTTTGAAACTAAAAGTATCCTATGGCTCCCAGTATAGATTTTATTTCAGGAATTACTTTAACAACATACTTCGTACATTTTCTTGATCCTGATTCTGTAGACGTACAGGCATTTTCATTGAAATGTGGTATGGGGTTTCGGCTGGTTTGTTTGCCATTTACAGTGGCAGTACACAGCAAATTTTCTTTAAACATACTGGGCTGGCCTGGCAATGGAATGACAGGTGGAGTGAGCATAACCAAAGCTGATGGAAAGAAGACTTTCCACAGAGCACGGATTATTCAAATCAGGATGTCACCATAAACTTCTTGGAGTTGCACCCCTCCCTGAAATGACACAGTGGGCAGGAAATACATGGGTTTTCCCATCTTTTTCCGGCTTGATGCATTTCAAAGTTTTTCCGTATCTGTATTCAGAGACTTTTCTTGATCTAGTTTATACATGTATCCACTGTTGCGGTAAAGCAGAGCTTTAGAGATGGGAAAGTCTTCACTATATTTCAGCATTCTTACATTTCAAGGAAAGTCAGATGAGCAGTTCTATCTCAAGAGTCTCATTAATTTCCAACCTGCTACATACGGAGATGTGATTATTTGTGTGTTCAAGTGGTTTTTTTTCAATCAGAATCACAGAGTTTTAAAAATGCTTCTATTTTACACCACATAGTCTCGATAGCCTTTGTGTAAGTAACTGAACTGAAACAACTTATTTATCCATGTCTTACATCAGTTAATGCCAGCATCATTAATTCACCACAATAAAATCAGCATTAATGCAAGAAATTGAGCTGAAAGAACTTGCTATGCAGCAAAATATGCTGAGAGGTTCTTTGAGGGATTTTCTCTTGAAGTCCACAGCCATAATCCCTGTGTGATCATCTGACTAAATATTGTGTTAGCATATGGTATATACAGATGTTCATTTATGCAGATTTGATTCGGCCTTTGCATATTTTAATGAAGATATTTATTCTGGACTACTTACTCTCCCTCTGTTTTAATGCAGCAGAGAAGAGCAGAACGCTTATACATAGTCAGTCTAAATATCAGAGGGACATTTACAAAGTGAAAAGAATCAAGGGCAAAACCAATATACTCTATGCCAGCTACCACAGTCACTTCTATGACCCTTCTAGCATATTTTCAAGTGTAATTACTTCAGTCTTAGATCAACAAATGAACATGAACAAAACAGGAAGTTCGTAACAACCACACTTCTCAGAGAATTCTCAACAACACTAAATAAATAGCATGCTCACAACTTTCTGTTCACATTTAATGCAACTCCTCTCCAAGTAGAGAAATCAAGTGAACAGATCAAATTAGACTGAAACCTCATGGTTTCAAGAGTCTAACCAGGGATAAAGAACTGTTTAAAGAAAAATCTGTGAGTGGATTTGCTGTGAGCATTGGTATTTCTCAACTCTTTAAAGGTTTTTGGACATTTTTTATCAAAATTGCTTGGAAGCTTTCATTTTATTCCAGTTTAAGGATAAAAGTAACTTTTTCTTTCTATAATTATGCTTATTATTTAAAAAAATCAGAAAAATAATGTCATTATTATATTATTTCGCATTTTGCCTTATATCACCTAAGTAGTTTTGAAATAGTTTAGGTATTCCTATCATAATCTGTTCTGACTAAACAAAAATGGTGTATAAATTGAGCTCAGGGAAAAAAGTCTCCCTCACAAGCAGCTTTTCAGATAGGGCTTAATCCTATCTGAATGCAAGGTGCTGAGGCTTCAGCAGTGTGTAGGTACAGTAGTAGCCTGTATCAGTCTTCTCTTGAGCTGCAGCACTAGACTAGAGCAACAAGAGATATTAAAGCCTGTGAAAAAAACCAGGACTCTCTAGAGACCATAAATACATTTTGTTAAACTTAAACTCTGGAAGAATTTCACACATCTGGTGTCCTATGGATGTTAGCACCTTATACATAAATTCCCAACCTCATGACCTAAGGGGTATGCAGTTTATGACCTTGTGTACCACGAAATCCACAGGTGAGGTGGTTTTCCTGCAGCTTAAAGAGTGAACCACAAATGACAAACATTTGCATTAAATTCTCAGATAAATCAAGATGATCACCAACCATAAACATCCAGAAGATTGTCCTAGTCACTTTCAGAAACCTACTTCATTTTTTTTTCCAGATAGGAAACTTGCTGATGTCACAGAACTAAAAAAAAATAAAATTGTTTCCTTTGTAACTTTTTGTTATATGTCAAAATGTTGGAGGAAGTCTTGACAAAAAAAATAACCTACTGGCTAATCTCTGGTCATACTAGAAAAGATCAATGAGATGAGAAACGTAGCTGCTCTGGCCTGAAATTTCTGGCTTCCCCCCCACCTCCCCCCCAGCCATTTATCCCAAATCTATACAAGTTAATTGTTTCAGTGTAATGCCTAACATTTTGATCTCTGGGTGTCACCAGGTCTTTGGAATGGCCAAGCGACAGCTCCAGGGCCTGTGAGAGCAACTCACCAGCTCCAACTCATACACTGCTGCTGATTTTCCAAGACATGGCTTTGTCCTACCTCAGCAACTTCCTCATGGGACACTCTGGTTTAGAATTAGGCCCGTTGCCAT
The DNA here is from genome assembly GCF_023634085.1 of Falco cherrug. Taxonomy (NCBI): domain Eukaryota; kingdom Metazoa; phylum Chordata; class Aves; order Falconiformes; family Falconidae; genus Falco; species Falco cherrug. The sequence goes on from NC_073700.1 coordinate 82,156,019, forward strand.
GAGCCCAAGTGATGCTTATGGCCCTCAACAAAGAACAAGAACACTCCTCTGCCCCTCAGGTATTTATCACTTTGCATGTCAAGATGGATTTGATGCTTCTTCAGCCCAGAAGATCAGTACAAAATCACTTAAAATATGGAAGAGAGGCAGGCTATGGACAGCACACGAGGAGATTAGGTGCGATTTTGAGCTTTTAACAAGATGGCTCCTTTGAAGACAAAGTTATACAAATGTAAAAACAAGAAAGCTGGGCAACATGCAAGTAACATTTTGAGTCCATAAACACGTTATACTCTGTGCAATTCTGCATGTTACTATATTTTATCTAATGACATCCCCTCTGCAGTACAGTCACACATTGGTGTACAGGTAGAGGTGACTGACTATCAACACAGATACTCACTGCCTCTTTTACTAGGCCAGTTTTCACCAGAACTGAACTTTAAAACTTCAAACGTGCATGTAGGGACTTGCCTGTGGCCACTATTTTGGATTAATGAATGAGCCCCAGAACACACTGCACTGATCTGATGAGATCTCCAGCTGCAACCCAGAATTACAATTTATCACAGACGAGATCTGCTGGGTTCTATTATGAAATGATTTTGGAAGTAGGGGAGTGAAGATGTCATAGGTCACAGCCAAGGGACGGCTGAGAAAGCCTGCTGCAATTAAGGCAGCCTTACACAACTGTCATGAAAATTTTTCAGCTCAAAATACATCATCTGTGCAACCAACCTTACCATAGCAATTGTGAGGACAATGACCAAAACCCAGGGAAAATGATACTATATTCTCTCATAAAACGTACATCCCACAAAAAAAAGCAGAATTTTACCAGGGTTTGACCGAGTGAAATGTGGAGGTCATAAGGAGAATTTGCAAGGGGCAAGCAGAAGGGATAAGTCAAATCCTCTGTAAATAAGGATCAGCTATGTACTTGCTACGTGTGGCCTCAGTACTGCTGAGGGAGCCATGAAGGAAAGCGTCGAAGGAAAGCCTCCAAGAAAAGAGGCTAGGGGATATAACTTAATAACAAAGAAATCGTTAATACTGAAATTCCAGGGAAACTTCAACAGTTCTAATATTAAGAACTTAACAGATATAAAGTATGCACTTTAACTATTTACTTACTAAGTCCAAAATGTCTTAATTTCTTTATAGCTGTGGGAAAGTCAATAATTTGGTTAAGCAGTTAATGGACGGAATCAATGCAATGCTAGGGACAAACGATAGTTCTTATGAAAAGTACTGTCAACAAATTTTAAAATAGATTGTGGTAAATTTAAATCTATCAGTATTTTTAAAATAATGACAAGTTTTAAATAGGCCTATTTCTTTCAGTGGGAATTCAAGTTAAAATAGGAAGTAGAACAGGATCAGCTGTTCAATAGCACTAATAAGTTATTAACAACCTATACTGGTGTCCAGCTGATCAACCATGTTTGTTCGTGGACAGCAGGATTAAGTGAAAGGTGTAAATTATCTTGCTGCTATGGATCACCCAAACGCATAGGATTCTGCAGGATTTTGCAGACTTATACCAAGTACTAAAGCACACATAAGAACCCAAAATTTTTAATATTATATTTATGCAGATTAAATGATCTTTATAACTTAAAGTATTGATGCTTCTTCAGTAAAGGTGAAATTTATCATGGATATGTTGTGACTTTGCTCTAGTTAGTAATTACTAATTGAAGTCTTGTTCTCTGTTCATTTCATACAAAAGACAATATAATGCAATGGATATCAAAATTAAAGTAAAAAATCTTTCATTTTTTTCCTACAAGAGTGTTGAAATTTAGTATATATACAGTTTTAACTAGATGAGATGATTCAGAGATGATAATAAAGATAACTATAACATTACCTGTAGCTTAAGATTGCCTATGTCTCTGGATCTTACACCCATGGAAAAGTAAAAATATGCCTTTCCTTGGCAGTATAGTGGATTAGAAAATTGAATCAGCTCAAGGAAAAAGCTGATGTGCACCTGAGCAACAAAGCAGTCAGGGTGAGAGGGCAGCTGAACTTAAAAGAGAAGAAAATGCCAGGGGATGGAGGGTGTGAATGGAGGAGGATGGTGGTGTGGCAGAAGGTTGTGTTTCTGGGTTTTTTACTTCCTGGTTCTTGGAGCATACAGCAATAACATAGTGAAATGCTGAAGCTGGTGTTTCAACCCCCGCATCATGTGCACATATTGAGCTGGGAAAGCCAGATGCTCTGTAGGATTCAGAAGTTTGATTCCTTTTCTGCAGTATAGTGGGAAGGTAAGCATAGCCAATATTATTAATGGCTTTCAACCTCTTTATGAGCACAAACCAGTTTTATATTTCTAAAAGACAACAACCTGCCTGAAAGTAGTAAAAAGGAAACCTGGTGAAACCAGAAATGCCTTCATTTCATCATCTTGCTTACAGATACAATAGATTTGTTTAGATGCCAAGTGTCAGAAACGGTATCTGGAAATCAAATACTTGAAATTTGTACCATTCACAGGCACCTGCTTTTCAATCAATAATTTTAGGCATCCATGGATGCAATAACTTCCATTTTGGCCAAGTTTATTGCACAGCCAACATTGTCCTTGTTAAATTATTTAGCTGCCTTTGCAGTTAAACTGGAAAGAACCACCACCAAAACTACATCAAGCACAAAAAACCATGAATTTGTAGGACATGAGAAAAATCCGGAAACTGAGCTATTGAAAGGAGGTGACAGCCAGGTTAATATAATATATTGCATTTCTTTAGGAGGTTGCTAAACAGCTCAACTTATTTTGAAAAAGATAATGGTGTTTCTCACCTAGGGGAGTTCACTGTGAAGATCTTTATCCTGAACACCTGACTTTTTCAACTTCAGATGATCAGCAAATTCCAGGGTGCGTTTGATATGCTCATCTTGTGTCCACCCATATTTTACAGCGTTCTCTTACATATCAGTAATGGGAGCAGATAGGAAGAATGGTTCAATCATTGAGTGGAAAGATTTAAGCTCTCAGGAAAGCATACTTCCATTGCACACATCTGAAAAAAAATATGCCTAACATGTCATGCATCTAGCTGCAGTAGTCAGGAATCTTCCCATTATTTTTTTTTTTTTTAACAAGTAACACACATAAATTCATCAGCAGTTAACAGATCAGTCTGTAGCTGTGGAGATCTTATCTGTAATAATTTATTTATCTGTAAAAATTTATTAATCTTCAGCATTAGTAAGGTCATAAAGCTTGCCTCAGTATCCCTCAGTGTTCACTGTGGCTTCATATTGATCCACCTCTTTTCCATTTTCTTGATTATATGACTTGCTTATGATCATCATTGTTATATTTATGTAATTGAACCTTTCAGTTAATATCTTCCCTCCCAGTTCCCACTATTTGGAAATGCAGTAGGTCTTCACGAGTTTACTGAATTGTAACTTCCTGACAAACTTTTGTTAGGGGATCACAGTGAAAATTTTCTACTTTTCTACAGTTCTTTAGGAAGCTTTTTGCTTGATTTCTGTCAGCCTGCAGATCTTCCATTTCTTTACTCATGCAGGATGAAGTGCACCTCTGGCAAGACTCAAATCTCTACTTGGCAGTATCAGCCCTGAAAACAGAATCATAATCTTATAACTTGGTGGTTATGATCTCATAGAATTTTTATGCAATTTTTCCATCCATAACTTTTGACCATGGAAAATGGAAATTGGATCCATTTGATCTTTTCTTTACAAAGACTGTAAGATTGTTGAATCAGGCTTAGGTCATCCTGTAATGGATGTTTATAAACTCTGTTAGAGTTTTGTTAAGTTAGAGAAGATAAAAAATTACTGTTCAGCTATAGATTCACATATTATACATTCTTGCATAGCTCATGGGAACATGAACTCTACATTTAGACACTGGTATTGAACTAGATTTTGTCAATTTGCACAAAATCTATAATCAGGATTTGAGACACAACAGGTTTGCAAAGGTTTCCATAAATATAATACTTAATTGTCCAACTAGAAACGATGAAAGGAGAAAATAATCGATGAAGTACTTTTACTGAATTCAGTTGAGTTATATCAGGCATAGATTAAACGTTATCTTTTATGCTGATGATTTCTGCATACTTTGAAATAAATAATCATTTTAGGTGAATTATATTGTTTTCACTTTGGTCTTATTTTACTCCATCCAATTATTAGTAATTATGAATTATGTTTAATGAAAGATAAAGTTAAAATCTCCAGTCCAATACCCCTTTTTCAACTTACCCACCACTACGCTATTCACTAAATATGAGCTACAAACTATGAACTGAAAAAATCACCACATCCCAGCTGAAATGTACAGATAATTGTTTAAAAGAAGAAGAAAAAAAGACTGGATATATGTGCAAGATAATGTGGAGTACAGTCAGTCCTGATTACAAGCCAGCTGTGTGAGCTTGAGCTCTCATTAGCGGGGTTTTAACTTCCTGAGTTTAGGCTAAAAGTTAGCACATATTTTCTTTTTCTTGTCCTTAAGAAAAAAGATGTGGCTTCATATAAAGAAAAAAAAATATGTCCTTATCAGGGTCAGCGTTACTCCTCATCAAATGCAAACTTTTTAACTTGTTCAACCATAATTCTTGTTATGGTTGAATTTGCAAGTTACACATTCCAGATGTGAGGCAATAGGAAAATTGCAATGCGGGGGTTGGCTTTGGGATCTGTGTGTGTGTGTGCAACATTCTTTTCCCACTATGAACTTTTCCCACATTTATAATAATGAAATTGTGAATAATGAAAAAAAAAAAAAAGTTCCTAAACACAAGGGCCAACATTTTCAAATTATAAACAAGAATGAAGTATGTCTTCTTATGATTCATCCATTAATTTTGGAAACTGCATGTCACACCATCTATTTCAGAAATCAGAGGGAAAAGCTGGCTGATGACTTCTTTTATTAGAAATATTTTGAATCTTTGGAAATGCAGCCAGCAGGAATTTAGGATGCAATGAAGTTCAAAGTTTGTGTGCGTGTATGTTGCAGTGAAGTAAAGAATAGCAATCCAGGCTGCTTTACCTTGCCAGATACAATTTCCTTTTTCAACATTGTTTCTATGGGCTTGCTTAAAAAAATGGAAAAATTTACTTTTTATTTGCCAAATTTGTTATAGCTGGAATCAATCAAGCTGCACTACCAAAATTTTAGTTTCATGTAAGAGAAAAACAGTGACACCGACTCAGTGTTGTCTTTCTTACCCTGAAATAGATACATGCAAATCACATGAACTGTACATGTTATAAGAACACACATAGCATCAATGTATATATATTGTGTGGATACATACACAAATCATATATGTAACCCAAGGTCAAACCCAAGATTTTCTGATGTGATCAGTCTCTAAATCCACACATTGGCAAATAAATACATCCTGTTCCTGCAAAGTACTGTACTCCTGGGGCTTCTCTAGAAATTACTTGGTGTGGCTGGGAACACCCTGGAAATAGGGCTAGGCATGCACTGTCCTCCCCAAAGTCACAGATAATCCACTGCATATGGAATGAAATCCAAACATCTTTTTTTCTTTTTTCTTTTTTTTTTTTTTCTTTTTTTTTTTTTTTTTTTTTTATCTCATGCTGCAGCCTTTTCCCTAACCAGGCAACAGAAAAACAGTTTATACCTGGGGTCAAGTGGGAAGACATGGCCTCGGTACCCTGGGCAGTGGGAAAAGTCCTCTGTGCCCAGAGGGACCCAATACTGCCATTACAAGGAGACCTTCCTTGTCCTCACAGCCTGTTCCTCCAGCACCCTTCCAGAGTGGTGGGATTTCTGGTCCATTTCTCCAGCCCTTCCGTGAGGACATGTGCAATCCCAGAGATTCCCAGGAAAATGAAAGGAGCTAGACTTTTTCAGCTTTCTGGCTCAGCAGATTGTGCAGTACAGACTTCCTCCAGCAAAACACAAAAGGTGTTTTGAGGGCTGGCAAAAATAGACCTGGATATCTGGTGTGGAAGAGCAAAACCAGTCTGGATTAGCAATTAGACACTTGGTCATTTTGCTGGGGGTACAAACATGACAAACTGAAATGTCATGCTACTGTGAAGAGAGGACACTTTGTGTATAATCTGAACAGGCACAGTTCTGGAGATGGCACAGGCCGGCTCTGCTGACTGACGTAAGAAAACACAGGGTCAGCTTGCCTCTCAAATCCGAACGGCTCAGACAGCTTTTTGCACTATTTTCTCTAGTCTGAACCCTAATTATTTCTTCTAGGGTATCATGGCATTCTAGCTGTCTCTAAAATCTACCAGTCAGCACCAAACAACATTCATTACTTTGTGACTTTAGCAGCAGAGATTAGAGTGATTTAAAAGCCAGCAGAGGCTTGAAACAGAAGGCCTTTCAAATGCCTATATGTGGCTATACCAGAGACCCTATATTCCTAGGATGGATATTCCTGAAGTCTCTGGTTTTAGACTACTCAGAAATAACAAACACCTAGTTGTAAAGGAAAGGTTTTTATTATGTTTTGTATAAATAATATTTTATGATGTATTGTGTTTTGGAAGAGTTATTGAATACAAAATTGAAAGATAAGTGCAAAAGAATCTGCGTGTCCTTCTAGGAAATCCGAATTTATTACAGACAGAAAAAGCTTCACCTTCCTTTTCAACTTTAAATTAGAAACAAATAGATAAAATAAAATATTCATTTCCCTTCTGAGTGTCTTTATATTATTATTTTTTTCAAGCAGCTAGGAGATACATTGCTAACAAAAAGCAGATATATTTATTATATGCTGCTGGGCCACTAGAAGTGCGTATTATAAGTTTATGAGGAGGCTTTTCTCATATGTTATGGGAATGAACACAGTAACAGTACGTATTAGAAATCCAAAGTTTAACACTTTCTGTGCTTCAACGATCAGGGGTTTTTTAACCACAGTCTGCTGAAAAAAGATTTATGCTGAAACAAAGCAAGATTTATTTCACAGTTCTTTAATTCTTCACTGATATACTTCAAATGTGAAATAATTTCAGCTACTTACACATCTTCTGAGTCCTATTCGAGGTTACTTTCTGCATTCTGTCAAGCTTTACTTGACATTAAGGATTTTAAATACAAACATCCAGGAAATGAAGTGCTTCTCCTACTTTGAGAGGCAAAGCAGAAAATAATTTTAGAGAATGAAACAGTGACAATGTACGAGGGTACCAGTATCTGCTGATGTTTTCTGGGCCTGGCCAAAGGCTATTCCTTTCACTCTTAAAATTATAGATTGTCAATACTCTGTCTCCTACAGAATTAAAATGATTTGTCTGTGTGGTGGGCTGACCCTGACTGGATGCCAGGTGCCCACCAAAGCCACTCTATCACTCCCCCCTCCTACACTGGACAGGGAAGAGAAAATACAATGAAAGGCTCTTAGGTTGAGGTAAAGACAGGGTGATCACTCACCAATTACTGTCACAAGCCAAACAGACTTGACTTGGGGGAAATTAGTTTAATATTACCGATCACAATCAGAGTAGGATAACAAGAAGTAAAACCTAAACCTTAAAAGACCTTCACTACAACTACAACTACAAATTCCTCACAATCATTCCACTTTTCACCCTCTAGCTGCATTCAGTCCATGTTTTGCCCGTTACCTCTCCAAATTACTATCTTGATCTCAAATTCCTCATGTCATGCCCCATGTTGGGAACCAAAAATGACTGTGGTGTGTTGACCCTGGCTGGACACCAGGTGCCCACCAAAGCTGCTCTGTCACCCCACTCATCAGCTGGACAGGGGGGAGAAAATGTATCAAAAGGCTCGTGAGTCGAGATGAGGACAGGGAGATCGCTCAGCAGTTACTGTCACGGGCAAAACAGATGCAACTCAGGGAAATCAATCCAACTTTCTAACAATCAAATCAGAGGAGAATATTGAGAAAATAAAAGCAAATCTTGAAAACACCCACCACCCACACCACCCCCCTTCTTAAATACGTTATCCCGGAGGCACTACCACCATCATTGATGGGCTTGGTGGGTCTGTCCTGGAGCCGGATGGCATTGGCTTTATCAGACATGGGGGAAACTTCTAGAAGCTTCTTACAGAAGCCACCCCTGTAGACTCCCCACTACCAAAAATCTTGCCACACAAACCCAATACAGTTTGTTATCTACAAGCTTTCAGCCCAGGGTATCTTGCTCTGTTATTTTATTTCAGAATCATATAAACTCCTAAAAAAACATTGGACCAATGTAGTTCATAGTGGTTTTAAGCTAAAAGTGATTTTAAGCCAGGACAGAAATTTAACTTTAACACATTTTATGTAGATGATGCATTAAAAATAATCTTATCCAAAAGCTTCACATGAACTTACAACAGTCAAACATCAGCAAAAGCTGCTGACGCTGCAGCAGTATACTACAGGTAAGAGAAAACAGCAACACACTATCAGAGTTGACATTTATCAATTGAGGTTTTATTCTGAACTACTCTCTCTTCCCCTCTGGTAGGATGCCAGGGAGCCCCAGTGGCATGTTTTTGATGAACGTGACAGGACAGTCACTGAAGTTTTTTTCTGATGGAAAACAGAAAAAAACCCACCCAACCCACCCCCTATTTCCTCACTCAAAAGCCAAATAATAAAAAAGCAAACAAAATTATGTGGAAAATGCTTAGCAATCAGTGAAACTGCATCTTGGAAGAAATGTGAAACAGGAGAAAAATTAGAATGATAACTGGGAAACTCCCACCTCTCCCTAGAGCTCCTGCCAGCTGCTGCTTTCACCCCCTCTTCCTATCAGCCCTGTGGATTGGCAGCTTATTCTCTTCAATGACCAGCTCTGGTTCAGCTACAGCCTTGCCCCTCTCAAAATTCTGAGACAGATTTCCTTCTGACCTTGCGTTCTCCAAAGCCCTGGAAGGAGGTGGTGATGCTTCACCTCTGGTTAGTCCTTGCCTGTTGCAGCAATGGAAAGCTGAGAGCTCTCCCTGAAGATCTGGTGACTGCCCTGGCAGCACTGAACAGTGTGTGTCCACCAAAAATAATGGAAATATGGAGATTTACAAGGGACATGCAAATCTGCCAAAACCAGTCTCATAGGGATTTCCCTTGTGGAGCCCTGGCTACGCTGGGTTCACACTAAGTGGAAAGGCCTTAAAGTCCTACTTCAGTTTGCATCTGGAGACACGGAAAGGAAATGTTTTCTGTGGGAAGGGGAACAGAACTCCAGGGAGAAGTCAGACCACACGGCAAAGCCCATCTGGTAGTTTGCTCTAACCAAAGCAGCAATCACACGTCCCTCTTCTGCTGCTCTTCCCCTCTCCCCTCCTGTACACCCACACACTCCTGCTCGCTCTGGCACTCACAACACTCAACAGGGCAGTTCAGCTCACTGGCTTAGGTTTTGGCTGGGATTGTAAAACAAGAGGAGTAGTGGGACTGTCATCCTTGGCTCTGTCATCTGTTTAGTTTTCCTTTTAACCCCTGCTTTTCCCAGCATGGATAGCATTTGGACCCAGTTATAAAAACACAGTTCTAACAACAGTGAGCACAGAAACACCTACAAGTCAGGCATGGAGCTCCAAGAGTACTTCTAGCCCACATCACGTGTGTGGGGAAAGGTATAGGTGTCCAGAAGGCCAGGCGCTGTCCTGAACTTCAGACAACCAAAAGTAAATGTCAAACAAGCATTTTCAAACTCTGCCTATCTCATGCTTTAGCATTTCCCTGCAGTCCCAATATCTGTGTCTTGGGAAAGCTGGATCCCTCACCTGAAAGGCTGCTGCTTAAAGTACTTAAGTCATCCTGTCGGATACAGACAACCGACCTGCTCTTCTCTGGTGTTAACATAGGTGCAGGGATCCCTGGACTGTAAACCCTATCCAGTCCTAGGCAGGACTGTGAATCCAGACTTGTTCCAAAACACATCTCAAGATATTAATTGCTTTTCATTGTAGAAGAGCTAATACATCAGCATTTTGCATACTTAAAGATCAACAAAATAAAAAATAGAACCCTGTCTAGAAACTCATCACAGAAGTGCAGCCAAAGATCTTGTACAAAGGAGAAAGGAAGATAGATTGGACAATAAAGAATTTGACTGAAAATAAGGAAAAAAAAAAAAAGCTTTAGAGATGTGTATATATATTCACATTAAAGGTACCCTGCTTTCTGGCATGCTTGTAATTTTTTTTTTTTAATTCCTCAAACATATATTTGTTTATGCACGTGTCTGTCCTTTGGTGACCACTCAGCTCATTTATCATCTGTACATAGTGTCAGACTGTTAAAAGCCAACCTAGACACCTAAAAAATCTGCATGTACACTTCTCCTTTTGAATATTACTGTGGGCTTATTCATAGCCAAGTGTTCCTACAAATTATTCATAAGCTGAGTCAGATAAAAGAAATATATTGATGGGGGTTTTTTTTGTTCTTGGGGAAGAGGTGAGTGGGAGGAGTAGATTAACTCCCAGCACTTGTTTGCTGCTGCCCACCACAGACAGTAAATATGTAAGAGAAAAGGCTTCCTCCTTTCCTGCAGAAAAGTGTGCTTTGGAAAAGAGTTGTGCAAGATTTAAAGGTGACAGTAATGTGCTACTGATACACAGATGGCACCAAAACATGCAAAGTAAAAGCAATGCCTGGGCTTTCCATGGTAAGAAAATTCTTTATATTCTTTGTAAGTGCAAAGTCAAACTGGTCATTTTTGAGTGACATTCATGAATTACTGCTTACTGAAAAAACTACTTTGATCTAACTGGCATACATATGCCCTCTCTTAACAGCAGCTTTTTACACATATTAAAATGAGGATCAGTACCACAGACACAAAGTTATCCATGACATGGTGCTTTTCAAATGTTTCTCAGTTTCCTAATAGCACACTATTTGTTAATAAAGACAGAATATATCATGAAATTGGTTTTGTCTGTTAAAATTATTTCAACAGAACACTGAAATGAAAGACATTTAAATATAGATAATTTTTACGCTGATGTTTGCAAAAGATGCTGTGAAAAGAAAATAACCCTTTGGGAGGAAATATTTAATATCATTTGTGAGGTAATGAGATATGCCAGTTGTAATGGCCATACAAAAACACTGCCTATGAATTACTGTACAGCTCAAAAAGGAATTTCATTCACTAACGGGTAAGAATTCAACGCTAGTTCTCTGGTTTTTTTCACAGGTACACATATAGAAGCTCCAGTACACGCAATTGGAAATAATTTTCAACAAACACGGGTATTTGTTTGAGCAGTTATTTGAAATACTGAGAAACAAACAGTATGCCAACTTTTGCCACTGAAGAAGAAAAAGGAAATATCTCATTTTACAGTGTAATCTGAACAACTAACTGAAATGCATTAGGGAGGAAATTTCACATTGGAATTGCAACCTTTAAAAAAAAAATATCCAAGATGAGCTGCTGAAAACTCATTAAAATCAATGCAACTCAATAAACTGTCATGTGCTTCTACTTTTAAAGACAGTTAAAACTGTACAAAACAGCACAAAATCACTTTTTATTGCTGTCTAAACTTGTTCTGGATCAGAAAGTGCAATGCTTACTACCAAAAATAATGAAAGCAGCTAATAAACCTTACAGAAAACAGTAGAGTCAAGCACATGCAAGCAATATGCCGAATAGCTGTTGATTTTCTGTCTGCTGAGTGACTTCAGATCTTGTCACCAGCACAGTCAATGGGGTACAAAATCCTATGGAATTTGCTGCATGATGCTGGCCAAGCAAAACAACCATTGGATCCTAGGACACTGGACATGTCACGTGCTGTCATCACAGATCACACTGCTGTTCTCACTCCCATGCCAGCAGAAAAGCCTGCTTTTTATATTAAATGCAGACTTTCTCAAATCAGTTTTAATAAAAAATTACTTGTGTGCAACAGGATTTAAATCTCTAGCAATTATTCTGATTAACTCAAGATGGTCTCTTTCTTCATTCAACTCTTTATACTGACTACCTAAAGGTTAGATAGAATGCATATCAGAAGCCATTTTATTCTGCATTTGTTATGGTTCCTTCTTCTAACCTTACTGCTTTAGTCATAAACAAAATATTGAGCATCTCCAAGAAACCTGTTGTCATAACAAGACTCGGCTTATCTGCTATTTTATGAAGACTTACTAAATGAATGTGTCCTTGAAAGCTGATGATGGACCATGCCCATTTTTTGCAGGATTTAAAAAAGTCAATGTATTTTGCAGAATCACATTCACAGTATATGCATTCATGTCTGGTATCTACAGCCTGTATTATAAACTGGGGGCTTGCAAATTGAATCCCTTCTTAAGATTAAAAAAAATAATAATCAGAACTTCATATAAAATGGTTTCCTGTTAAATCAGTCTAAATACTTCAGGCCCCAGTGTCAAAGCATCTAAACTGTTACTGTCAAAAGCACCTTTGACTTTTTTTAAGGGACTATGACTATCATCTGAGCAGTTTACTCATGAAGATTTCTTACAAGGAATGCAGTTCACTTATTTTGCACAATTTTCAATTCCTTACTAAGGCCACAGACAGTGGGGAAGCAAGAATGTTGGGTGAACAGTTTTCTGTTCAATGCCCTGCTTTGTTCCCCTTTGGCAGAAGGAAGTGATTTTTTTGCTGTTGCAATTACTATGAATTGGAAAACAACTCTTCCTAACCTGACTGAGAACTGAACAGGTACAGTTCAGTATAATAAAATATGGGGACCCTCTACCCTTGCTGGGTATTGAAATACAGAAATATGATGTGATACATGGAACAGTTGTTACTAGCACGCAATTTATTGATTACTTTCCCCATAATACAAAAGGTCTGTAGCTGGCTAAAATAAAGACCTCCTAGTATGGCAGCAACATGTATGCCAACATGTAGGACCTTGATTTTCTTCTAATTGCTATAACCTATTCTCTGAGCAGAGTCCATTGGGATCATACATTTGGCATATTTCAAACTTACTTACAATTGTGAAATACCTGCTAAAAATACAAAATAGCTTCAGACACATTAAAAGCTGACACCCTCATAAGGGAAATTATTAGTTGTCCCAGTAATAACATGCCCCTAGAAAAATTATTGTGGATTATTTTTCATTTAAAAATTCCATAATTAAGTTCAAAAGTTTTGGTGAACATTAGTTAGTGAGAATACAGACGTTGCTCATTTTGCATCTTACTGACCTACATACATTACTGACACACGCTGGAAAAGTGGATTTTTTTTCATTTGGTAAAGACTGGGAAGCACAGGAGTGTCAGGGCATCTCCAACGAGAATTATCAGGCCAAATTCCTTTCAGATCCACACCTTTCTGAAATTTGCTATAAAATAGGTGGCTCAGGCCACAATAATAAAATACTAACAAAACCTATCAAAAATAATTCAATCTTGACCTGTCAAATACTGAAGGTTTTTGTGGGGTTTTTTTGTTTGGTTGGTTGGGGTTTTTTTGTTTTGTTTTGTTTTTATTTTAATCGTATTTCTCCAGTCTGATAAGCTGTAAAAGATTGTGTAAAAGAACGACTGGCTAAATCATTAATGCAGAGAATCTTTCTTTAAAATCAGCATTAAATATTTTAAAAAATTTGATCTTTTCTCCATTTCTTTCTTTCTACTCTGAACTTATTAGTCTACATTTTATTTCTTTCCTGGTATGTAATTAAAATGCACTGCAATGCACAACTTGCATTCCTGATGATGGATAATGTGAATGATAACTCAGTCATATGGAAAACAACAAAGTCTGATTTTGTTTAGGTATAATGTGCTGCCTGAGAATTTCCAACATGTACAGTAAGAATTTCCTGAACTATAGAACAAAAGAGCATAGGTTATAATGTAAGGGGGTAAAAGTCTGGGCAGATTTACTGTGGAGGAACATTAATTCCACCCATTACCAGCTGTTATGGTTATCTTCATTCATTCCTGGCTCAAGGATGCCACGAGGCTGCATCTGCAAGGGTAGTACCTTTCCCTGTCAACCAGATCAGGTTGGGTCTTCCAGTGAGTAGTATTGCCCCAAGATCGCAGCTCTGCAGCGCGTATCATTTATCATATTTTCTGGAAGTACACGGAGTACATGTATTAATTACACTTCAACGGCCCATTATATTCTATTTTCCATTCCTTTCTCCCGGGCTTGATATAAACACACAAAATTAGCTCTTGCTGACAATTCTGGTTTCTGTAAGGGAATCCTGAGTAGCTTTTTTATAGGATTTTAATTTCTTTTTGATTAAGCCTGCGTGAATTTAAACCCTTAATCAAAGCTCTTGCCAACGTTTTACATAAATTGCAAAGCCAATCAAGGCTGCTTGTTTGTTTTCATTATGTTTCACCTCATGTAAATTTTCCACTTGGGGGAATGATGGTATGCTGAAATGTTAAAATAGCAAATAAAGAAAGGAAAACTTGTCCTAGAAATACTACAGCACATAAACTCTACCAACATACATTCTGCTCCTGTCCCAGCTCCAAGTAGAAAAACCTGAATCTCCCTATTCAATTCAAATACCCTTAAAGCTGGCCCTGTATTCTTGTCTGAATATGATACTTTCACTTCTCTGCCCTTCCCTTTCTTCTTGCACAAGAAATATGGATTCCAGGGCAACACAACTGATTTCCAACTGGTTATGCACAACTGCACAGAGAGATTAAAAAAAAGCTTCAGGTACACACCAGAATTAGGGATTACGTCATCTCTAATACCTGCTGCAATGCAAAACCACCTAACTACTACTGTAAGCCCAGTTAGCTCAAAATGGCAGAAGTCTTGTGATTTTTGGACCTGCAAAGTGTCTATACCATTTGCAGGGTCACCAGTACACAGCTGGCAAACACCAAGGCCTGTGGCTTCAGCACAGATGGAGTGAGAAAGGCTATGTATATGCCATACACATATATCATGTTTGAACAGGTGCAAGTATTAACCACAAAGAAAGTTTCTCAGTTTCATTCTGGACTATGAGACTGGCATGCCATCTGTATGCTCCAAGGAGCTTCTTCAGTCAGCTTTGAGAAGATCCTGTACTGCAAAGCATCTCACTCCAGTGATTAGGAAATGATAACATGATAATAAGGTCTCCTGTAGGCTGACAGATAATACATTACATAAAGCTCTTTTCACCACAGTACGGCAAATACGTGGGAAGTCAAAGTGTATTCAACATATTTATATTCTAGCCACTTTATCTTTTTATGTCTTCTATTCTAATCACCATCTTTAATTACTATTCTATTGCTAAGAAAGAGAGAGTTTTCTAAGCTGAGATTTCAATGGTATTTAATTTTTCTTTTTAAGGAATTGTTACAGTTTTAAGAATTTATGCAGAAGGCCATGAGGAATCTAAAATTAAAACTGTTATTAGAAGCAGTTGAAAGCAGGCAGTGAACTGAAGCTGTGCCTTGCAGTCTTGGCTATTGTTGTATTATTGCAGAGTCCCATAGGCAGCCCTCCCATGTACAGTACAGAGACTTCACATCCTGGCTCTTTTGATTCTTTTGTCTGCCCTCCAACCTGCACGGCCAGGAACTTTCACTTGAGAAAGATTTATGAAGCCTCCCCTAACAGGGTCAGCCCTGTTATATCACCAGAGGGCTGCTTCTTAAAAATAATAACATCTCTCCGCAGCTCTGCAGGGCGGTCTCTCTTGGCACTCACTTTCCCTGTTTGTCTTAACAACCAGCGCACACAAAGCCCTCGGCTCTAGCCCAGGCGGCCAGCAGTCCCCCTAGGCACGGTAGCCCTGTCTCCTGCTATCTGCCAGACCTGTGTCAGCCAAGATAACCCGCACCTCCAAGAACCACTGTGGGTTTCTAAGGGCTTGACTTGTACCGGTGGGGTTATATACCTTTACATATTTGGAAACGTTGGCAAATCCGCAAAATCTGTAAAAGGTTTGCAAGGCAAACTAATAAAAGCATTATAGAGGCTCTGATTATACTGAATTACAGTGCAAGACCCTTTATTTTTATGTGCCAGTCACTAATATTTTTCGAGTATGTAGAGCGGTCACCCTGACTGAAAAACTCCTGTCATTTCTAATAATTAAGAGATTCTTTGCTACCATGTTAAAATGTACTTCCAAGGCCCTCATGACCTTTACAGTATAAATGGTTTGGATATTTATTGCACATATCATTTGGAAGAGGGAGAAAAATTGTTTGGGTTTTTTTTCCACTGAAGTTATCAAATATTAAAAATAGGTAGGGAAAATTGTTTTTACAGTCATTTTCCCCAAAGCAGTTCATGCTTAGAAGCTTGGACAAATCCTCTGATAATCTGTCCTACTCTGTATATTTCTTAATAACATAAAAAGTTGAACTTGTTCCCATTCCTCCCCTCCTGCTTATGAAAATGCTCTTAAATTTATTTTATTTATTAAGATTACATAAAGTGTTTCTTTCACAGTAAGCATTCCTAACAAGCTTAGTCCCCTGTGCTGGGAGGAGAAAGACTCTTTTCATGGATACTCAGCCAAGGGTTCCTGAGAGTTAATACTCCCACTCTTCTTCTTTGAGTGTCAAGGGATTTTTAACATCCGCAAAACAGACAGGAACTTGGTTTTATGCCTTAGGAAAAGAATGGATTTTTTTTCACCACATAATAATCTGCTGTGCAATTACCAATAAAAAAGTAATATTCTCTGCTATAAACTGAACAATGTGCAAGAAGCATTTATTGGTAATGTACTGCAAAAAGCATAAGGAATTTAAATCAAGTTTTAAAGTGAATATAGAAATCAACAACATAAAGAAACCACAAGCACTATACAATGCTAATTATTTGAATGATAAATAGAAGCTTGTAAAATGACAGGGTATTGATACATCACAAACTAAATTGTGCACTTTTATAAAATACTGATGACTAGTAGACTGCATTCACTGTATCACGTACTGTAAGGTCTAGATAGGAATAACATGTTCACATAAAAGAAGCATTAGTTTCAATCAGCTCTGTGTGGGAGCATTTCCCTTCACAAATCCAGCTGGAGGACAGGGCCTTTATTAAACTGAAGGCTACTGCTTCCAAAGTCTAGTAAGACAGATAGAGGGAATGAAGGTTTTGTTCCCTGACACATCCATTTACTGTGTATAGAAGTGGGGGTTATCCTGTCTTAAATTAGAATTTGCTGGTTGGTGGGGTTTTTTGGTTTTGTTTTGGTTTTGGTTGGGCCAGTAGGAGAGTACATCAATGAAACAAATCCTTCACATGATGGACAATTTTAAGAGTAAGGAAACAAGTTGAATGAACACTGACCCCCCACAAAAGCTGTTAATTTGCTTAAAGAGAACATTAACAGCACTTAAATATTTCATCATAAATTCAGCCTGAACACTGAGCAACTGCAAAAGTCTTCCATTCAAAAATATATGCACATGTTGCTATTGAGGCAGAACGTGTTAGTAGTAAAATAACATCCATGCTATACAAACCCGTATTTTTCTCATTTGAGCCATTTCACACATACAAAAATGTTTTTATAAAACCACAAATTTTTGAATCATGCTTACCTTTACAAACAACATATTAGCAATTATGGATCTGCCTTCATTAATTAAAACCACTCCCAAAAACTTAACCATCATTCTGTGCAACACAGATTTTGAAAGTTGCTTTAAGGTATGTTCTAATCCGTGGTTAAGCTCTTCCATAGGCAGTGAAACAGCAGCCAGCACAATATGCTTTCAGAGGATGCATATGTTCTATGTGTCCTTACTGGATAAACTAATTCCTGCTTAAAGCAATATGAGATAAAAGCCACCAAGTGTGAAGACTTTCCTAGGACGGGTAGAATTACCCAAGCTAATTTGCAACTAGTTCTTTTGTGTACTGCAAACCAAGGCAGCAAAATGTAAAACAAACTGATCCTGCTTTGTCAGAACAGTCCTAGAGCTTGCAATGAGCTGTTTTTCCATGGCTATCAGAAATAAAACAGCAAGATTAAGGACATCCCCATGAGTAGCAGTTACTTCCACAAGAACAATTACCACAGAACACAGCTATTCTGGAAGAGACAATGTTACTCAGTCTCTCCAGAGAAAAAGTATTCCTTAGGTTGTTCCCTTCAGACATGAGAAAGTAGTGCAGTGTTCTCCCTTAAATCCAAGCTTCTTCAAAAAACATCAGAAATTGGTGCTCAGTTCAAACACAGATCTATAAATTTTCCTGTAATTGTCACAGTGACTCAGGATCACAGCATAGGATCAATCTAATGAATTAGTAAAATAGATTGATATATTTTGGCTTACCTCAGTTAACTGATCGGACTCATCTTACAGGTTATTGCACTGAAAAGTAGAACCTAGTGATGCAGAATCCACAAGTAACCAAGATGCAACCTGAAAATGTGGCTGACAATTCACTTTGGGCTGGCAAATGGAAAGTTCTGGTTCTGATTCTAGGTAGCTCCATACTGAGGGTATCACAAACTGATTTTTTTTAAAAAAATCCTATTTTATAATCAAATACAATTTAAAATATATTTAACATGGCATTATAAGCTATGACAAGAATATTATCTACCAGCAACTTTAGGCACTATTTAAGGTTATATTTTTATAGGTACAACTCAACAGTTGTATCATTCAGTAACAGGTGAAGTTAATATATACACAGAAAATCACACGGACGTTCTCAAGTTTTCAGGACATTGACTAGCAGAAGTTGTTTCTCATTCAACAATTGCATACTTATTTTTAAAGATGTATTTTTATCAAGCAATACATTTTGTTACCCTTGCAGCCTCACCCCTCATAGAGTCTACAGGTTTTCACTTGTCTCCAGAAAACATTTTAAAAGAGAAAATAATCCATATATTTATAAAGTTATGAACATATAAAAATAGCCATCCATTAAACGTGCACAGGTTCAAAAACATTTCTTCCTGCAAAGATGACTTTTCCATACTTCCTCCACTACGGTTGGATGTAAAGTACATTACAAGTCACAGTGCAGTAAGGGAAAGGCCTGCCCTCCTAAGCCAGCAGGGAAGTGCTACAGCCCCAGCACAGCCCCAGTAATATTTCCGTTGACCTTTTCCACATGTAAAGGAGGCTCCAACTCAAACGACCCCTTAATTTCTCAGGCAACAGCAGCGACTGTCCTCACGCCTTACTTTGCAACAGTTCACAGTTGCTTTCCCAAAGAAGCAAGACAAATAAAAATCTTGAGAAATTCAGCCCTTTCTTTGCCATGCCTGTTTCCCTCTCCACCACTAGGTCAGCTATGGTTTATACCTTTCCCCTCAGGTCACCTAATCTTCCAAAGTGATGGGAACTCTGAGTAATGGAAATGTTTTTCACTTTATCTGTAGAGCTAGTGGCGAGTTACTCCACTATGGTCCTAATGTACCAAGCTCGCGCACTCGCCTGCTCACGCTCTCTCTCAGCTAGAATAGAGATGTTTAAATATCAGCTTTGTGGAGTCACCTCTCAAAACAATGTTATTTCCACAGATACACATACCTTGATAATTAATTTTGATACATACAATTTTAAAATCTAGGGGTTTGGTACTTGCTACTGCATTGCTATAAAGCGATTACTTATTATTGAAAATTAATATATGGTTGGAAATTTATATAAATCATGTGTTAAACAAAATATGAATTCTACACATGTTCTTTTAAAATGACAGTGCCATCACCATATTCAAGACCATCACCATATTCAAGACACTACAAAATAACCATCTGCTGTAGTAATTACTCCCTTCACTACGCTATGGAATTAATGTTTCTAGCAACCAAATTATGAGTGATTTCTGAGATAACATTTTTATTTATGCTTCTTACGTCATCTATATTCACTAAAAAAGTGTTGAGTGAACTCCCCAGTCCTTCATTTCTCCTTATGAAAAATAATGTTATTTTGTGCACCCTTTAAGGAATCTATACCATTGCAAATCATGCTCATACAAAATCTGAGCACATCGCTTCAGTCAACTAGAAAATTAAAATTTCTGATTCAGTTATTAGATGAAAACAATAAAACCCCTCTCATCGGAAAAAAACTTTATAGTCCTAAAAGCAATTAATCTTATTTCATTAAAAAAATATGTCTTCAATTGCCAGGACTGTTGCATTTAATTGGAAACCTGAAAGTGTAAGAAAACTTTGGTTCTTTATCATATTTCCAGAATATAAATGAGGAACGAACTTCTTAAAGAAGTCTGCTCTGCATTTTTACCAGGTGCTCTGAAAAAAAATTAAATAGCAACAGTTATAGAGGTATAGAATACTTTTTCTCAAATATTAAAAGCAAATGTATTAACAAGTAATAAAATAGGATCATTAAACTTTGTTGTAGATTTGTATTTAGAACTTCCAGCAACAGAAAGTACTTTTAAATTATCTGAAAGAATAAATTGAGTAATACTTTGTTCTATTTAATGTGTTAGTAAAAATATAAGCACTTTAAAACAGATATCTTATCTAAGAACAACAGGGTTCACTTCTCAAGATCTAAGAATCTTTCAGGGGGTGGTGGTGGTGGTGTGTGTAATACCATTAATACCACAAGGACATGGAGGCTCAGAGCATTATGAATCTAAGAATTTTACCTGTTTCTCTAACTCCAATACTAGTCACAGCAGCAGTCTTGCAACTCACAGTAGCAATGAAATTGCAGCTCTTCTCCTACATATTATACCTGGAGAGTGCCTGTGGCGATTCTGTTTTTAAATTCATTCTATATGATAATATTCTAATTTTGAAAAGGGTTCTCCTCATTTCTCCTCTTCAATTTCTTAGGTTTTTTTCCTTTTTATAGGTCATTATTAAAGTGTTTTGCTTTATTTCGGTAGTCATGCATTTGGGTTATAACACTGCAGTTAGGGGTACTAATCTGAGGAAAGACTCAGGTTTTTGAGAACTCCACAGCCACGATACCTTTTTTGTTGTTGTTTTAAAGTACTTAATCTGGATTATAAATCCATGAGTCTTTACCTTATATACAGTGAGTCACACTGTTCAGTCCTCAATAGTTTAGTAGCATACCTCACATATACACCAAATCAAACATGGCCAGGTCAGCTGCAGTACTATCAACACAATCTGCTTTGAAAACATAACCCTTAGATTACTATTGTTATGAAATCTTACTATCCGTGTCACACCACCAGATTTATTTGGCACTTGCAGTCATGACTTGTTCTTCCGGAGGAATTCCTCTATAATAGAGCATTAGTTATTGTACCATTAAACTACAGTATTTCCGTAAATTTTAAACAGATAACAGCACTTTCTAGCAAGTGTTTTTTTAGATACAATTTTATTACCTAGTTACAGGGAGAAAAAAAGAAAAATTGGCTAGAAAAGGTTTTCCTTCTCTAGTTAAAAAAAAAAAAATGAGGTTAACAGAAAACATCCTGCCATTGCTCCCAAAGGAATATTCCCCAACTACAAAATGAGTGAAGGCCATTTCTAAGTGTAAATATTTTAAAACATAATGTAATAATAAACAGTTATCCTACATATTTTTTCTAATGTAATCTTCGGTATATTTATACTATAAGCATTGATCTTTATAAGTATTTTTATCTGTTTCTTTAATTTGTGGATGCTGGCTTTAGGTTCAACATTATTAACAGTGGCAACAGTCCAGCGTCCTGGTAGAAATATGCAGTGGGCACAGATTGCTCTGGCTCCAGGGCTTACTCATATTTCAGATGAGGAGTGGGCCTGTGCAGTTGAACTATTATTTTTCCACGAAAACGCCAAGAGACTGGGATGAATAGGCTCCTTTCATTATTCTCTGAAGGAAGAGGAAGACTAAAAGGTTCATAGCGAATTGTGTCCTCACATAAATGTCAGGACAAAGTAAGGCTCCCTACAAAAACATTTTCTTAGCAGTCTTGGCAAGTCTTTCCCTAAGAAACACCGTGGAATTGTGCTCATGATGTCAGACATACTTTAGTGAGTATGAAGGATTAACATTTTGTATCTCTCTGCTGATCTGCTCACCGCTACGGGAAGCAAAAAAGGCAGCAGTAAGCTTTCGGTTAGTTTTCTCTTAAAGCAAGGTACAGAACTGTCACACCTCAGCGCTTCCGTTCAGGATGCTATGATCAGAAAGACTGGCACTTAGGCATCTAATGTAAACCATACTGCTTACTGAAATCTTATTTCCATACAGATATACATGTCAAAAGCAGAACAAATCTCTCAAGATCATTCAAAGGGCAGAGGATTTACCGTGATTTTACCCTGTAGACTCAGTCAATGCAGTAAAATTTGGTGTAGAATTAACAATTTTAGTTTGCACTGAGAATAATATTCCTGAAGTGTCAGATTACAGCATCATAAATAATGATTGTACACTAAAATCTAATCAGTATAACATCATGCTGTCTTTTACAAAATAACATATTTAATGGTCATCATACTGTAAATGTAGTGTATTAACCTAGTGGGTTATAGAGAATTCACAGAGTTATTCACAGTTATGGAGAGAAAAGAAATTCAGAAGAAAAAATTGAATTCTTCTTTAAAAAAAAATATCTGTCTCAAAATAGCTAACAGCTGTAACCTGTTTCAAAGTTTAACATAGTAGTCGATTTAATTTTAAAATCCTTAAAAGTACTGCAAGCACAATTTGAAAAATAACTAATAAATAAATAAATAAAATAATCAAAGGTGAAATTCATGGCTTGACTGTAGAATAACACCAGGCCTGCAATTAAAAGTTGCTGTGGCTCATGTACGGGGACTGACAGCATACTGTAGGACTACACCGTGGCTCATTGACCTTGTTAGTATTTAGCATTCAAAGCCACTGTCAATATCGCATTCACCTGAGTCGGACCTGGGGGCTGCAATACTTTGGTTTCAATTAGCGTTCCAAAGCTCTCTGTTGAGCAAATCACAGATACAATTTATTTCTTCCTGAACTAGGTATCATTCCCTGAATTTAGATTTTATTTGACAATACTCCTATTTTCCATTTCTTCTGGCACTGTAATTCTGACTTTACTTCTATTGTGCCACTACTGAACCAAGTGGCAAACACTTTCTGCAATGATCCAGGTTATATAAACAATTTCTACTAAAGTTAGGAGGGGCCTTGTAATCCTTTGAAAGTTAGAGATAACTACATTTCACTATTGAGCCAGCATCTCCTATGCTGAACTTTCCTGTATCATTGTCTGACATAACATAGAATATGCACTTCTGTTTTTCTTTCTAAAATAAACCAGTTTTACTCAGTCATTTTCAATTTGACTTTGGATATACTGCAAACAAATTAGTCCTGACAAACTAATAGAGATTGGGCCAATGTTTGGATGTGACACCGCTAAGGAAATCTATCTTGCAAGAAGGAAATTTAACAGCTGCTTCTGGAGGAAGCATCTTTATCACTGAGTCAGAGAGGAACCAACTGCTTAGCATAATTTTAAAGGCAGCTCCTCTGTTACAGGCACCATCATTCAGTTGATGTGTAAAAACCATTTATAAATATTAGCGATCATCTGGCATTTTTCAAAAGAACAGGAAAGTTAATCCCGTTTCCTGACTGAGTTCTGCCTTGCATAATTACATTCTGACTACCTAAGTTCCCCTGCAATTTCAGTTAATTACAGTATTATTCTTACTTCCTGTCCTAAAGTTATTTGTGTAGTAACCATATCCTACTAGAGTGGAAGATGAAGTAAGCTCTGTGAATTATTTTGATTAATGTGTAAAATGTTGTGCTATCACCTCACACAAAAGACACTACATATTAGGTATTATTCCCAGCTAAGAAAATGTGTGAAACTTTTCAGCAATTATATTAACACCCAGTAGCGCACCTCTCAAGGGATGCTTGTATTACTCAACTAATAGATACGAATCTGTATGTAACTAAAAAATATTACTACAGCCTTTTATTGAACATAATCAAATGAAAAATCTGATATATCTCTAAAGAGATAAAAAAATATACAACCCCCCCATACAGAATATACCTAAAAATATAGTCCTCTAGCACTGCCTTTTCATTTTCCTTTGTAACAGAGAGTAGAGGACAATTTCCCCCAACTCATCCACTAAAACCTACTATTGCCAGTTCTACACATTGAAAAATCTTTATACTTGCTTGACAATCACAAGGTTTTGAAGCATAACTAATTGGGAAGTGACTAGAGTATTTTCAGCAGACCAGAGAGGGCTGATCAAACTGCCATAGTTTCATTTTAGCTTTATACAAAACCAGAGGATTTCTTAGTGCCTCATATAAAAAGAGTACTTCATTTTTGGTGCAAACTCTCATTTTGTAACGAACAGCAGAACTTCTGCAGGCTTCAATAGGACAAAGCTTTATCCCTCAACTTTTTCATGCAGTAGCCATAAATCTATACATCATAAATTTCCTCCCTCAGCCTCAGACCACTCCTCTTAAACTCATCCTGACTCCACATACATTCCTCCACACTGCTCCAATGCCTACTGTTTTCTGTCACATTCCTCGGCTCCATCCAGCCCTCCCCACACTCTCCCCCGCATCCAGCAGCGCTTCCCTGTCCCACTCATACAGGCCGACCCACTCATACAGGCCGACCCACAGCATTTTCCTATCTGAATGTACCCAACTTTGCCTGCCCCAGCCTTCTCCTTCTATACAGTTATTGTTGTGGTATCTAAAATTTCTCTTAGTGCTTCAACTGCTGTAGTCTAGACCCTTTCCATTATTATAAAAATGATTTCACTTCTCCAAGATGCAGAACAAAACCAAGTAAATGAGTCCTATAAGCACAAAAAACAAAGCCGAAGAAAAATAATCTCAGCAAAACCAACATTGCAAATAAAGTTATTGAGACAGACAATAATATTGCAAGACCTGGCAACACATGCATATAAGCCACCACAACATGCCTGAAAAACAAAAGTTTGACTAGCAAATCTGAACTATGTGTTTTGTCACTGCTGTCCTGCCCACCCCCTCCCCACATGAGGAAACCACAGCCATAAGTGGGAAGAACAGGTGGGTGGCACAGTCCAGAACCTCTGCCTTCCCAGGGGGTTGTGGTGCCCACCATAACCACAGTGATGGACCAGCTTCCATCAGGGCAGCTTCCGAGTGCCAGCTCATCACTCAACCTTTAGCTGAAGGGTTTTTTTTTCCCCAAGGCCTGGCAATTTATTCTGTCACGAGGAGCAGCAGCTGCCCTAGGAGCAGGGATGGCCTCCCAGGACCAGGATTATACCACTTCTTTATACGTATAGATATATACACCACTGCAACTACATCGCTTCTTTTTCATGGTCACTCTTCATCCCTTTACCTTGTTCTCTCTTCTTAACCACTTCCCTTCTCTCTCTATAAGCAAATACTTGTCACAGTATGTGCTGCATCTGGTGATACCTCCACACTTTCTTTGCACCTTTTAACATTCTCCCTTGTCCCGAGTACGTGACACTTCCAAGCAATGTTTTGAGGATTAAACTGAAATTAAAACAAGCTATTTCTATACACTTGCAATGGCTGATCTTCAGGTCATGCTCCAGACCCTATTTGTTTTCATACACAACTGGGAAAAAACAAGTCAGTCATTGAAGAAATTGGGTGTTGGACAGCCTGTGTCTTTGAGACAAGGATTTCTGGAAGCTCTCTAATTTTTCTGAGGAAGAGACTGGACTTCTGTAATTATATGGTTATTATGTCTTTTAATGAATTTACACACTGGCAGAATGGGAATACAAAAACAAGTCTACATGAACACAACAAACAAAAAACCCTTCAAGGCTGTTTCCATTTACAATTACAGGCCATGCCATTTAAGGGAGTTTGCAAGGCTCGAACATGTTGCAACACTGCCAGCCCAGGAAAAGGATAACCCTGTGTAAAAGCCTTTTTCTCTTTTGGAAGAGAGGAAAAAAAAAAAAAAAAAAGGGTTCACTTTTGACATGCTTGTTTTGGAGCTCCTAAAGGAGTAAGGAGTTCACATAACTGAGTTCATCACCTCCCATGCACTGGGGCAGGCTCCAGCCCTCACTGCCTCTCTGGGGCCCTGCAGGCCATGGGAGATCTTTAGCCCAAGGAAGGAGAGAAAGATCTGGCAAGTAACAACACCTACGTGCTGGAAGGCGCCTCCTCTGCATCGCTGCTAGTCTGGTGGCAAGACCCTCTTATCCCTCATCAGCAGAGGAAAATCCCTTCCACATTAAGTACAATTATAGGTGAAAATTGGCTGCCAATTCTTGAAAATCTGTCCCTTTAAGTTTTAAGGGAGCTGGTTTCCTTTTCAATTTTAAATATATCTCACCCATATGGGAATAATACACAATCAAATCCAATATTTTTCCTACTGCCTAGCAGCTAAGTTATTTACTTGACTTTTACAAGATTTTTCTTTCCTCTTCCCAAGTTTGAGAGCAAGCACAAGCTGAGATGAGCTGTGCTGCTCTATGAGCAGGCAGCCGCTTCCAACAACTTATTTGAAAAGAAGCAGATCTGTATGTTAGGTGGGAAAGGGAGAGACAGCGTAGGCGGGTGAAAGAGGGGAAAAAGTCAAGGTTTGAAATTTTTGTTGTCGTAAATAAGGAGCTTGAAACATGGGAACAGAAAATAGGAAACTTTTGAAGGCTCGACACACCTATTTCCTACTGCTGGAAAATTAAGACAGTTCCATAAGCTGCATCTCCCCTACCTAAATTAAAAACAATGCACAAAGGGTGTTAAGTTAGCCACACAGACATAATGGGTATTGAAAAAATCCCACTTGTGTGCAGTGCAAATTTGCATGTGCAACCTGCATCTGTTTTTAAGACGCTAGATGGAAGGCAAAACAGAATTTTTCTCTGAACCCCTTTTTTTTCCCAAAAAAGTTGTAGAAATAAAAATTTAACATGTTTACTATTTACAACTTCCTTCTCAGAAGACACAGGTAGAGCATTCATGCCTTCCAAAATGTAACCTTACACATCTGGCCTGCAAACATCTGGATATTTATCTTCACTCATCATTTCCTTCGGTAAGTCCAAAAACTGTCAGTTATTTCAGCTGAGATTCAGCCCAGGGGAGTAAAAAAAAAAAAAGTTACATCCTTCTTTTGTCCAGGTTTTATAAACTGCTTTTTACCTTTTCCCTGGGATATCAGTAAGTATAAAAATAAGCAGTCTGGATTCCTTTGACTGTAGTTTTTATTCTGTGAATATGTACTTCTGAAGCCACAGGGAGCATACATATGCAATTGTATTTATTACACAGTTATATCTGCAATACATGCAAAATATCATACATCTTTAAACAGGCTTTTTTTTAATTTTAAAGTGTTACATATATCCAGAAGAAACCATTCAAATCAGAATACAGACTGATTTGTGAATAAATTATATAGCAAAACTTATGCCAATTAAACTTCAGATTTGGGATAGTTACAAATCAAAATCAATTAATTTAAAATAAAATAACCTTCTTTGTAGAGTTGTTTTAATGGAAGCACTGCCTTTGGACTGGAGGAACCAGCCTGAGGAGGTCACCCCTGAGTTTGTCCCTTGCTCTGCCACTGTTCTAGAAGTCTCTTCATCTGCCTGTGCTCTCCTTCCCCTATTTTAGAGAGGCATAATGACACTTATCTCCTTTGCAAAACACTCTGAAGTTTAATTATGGGGGGAATAAAACCAAAAACCGCTCTAAGAGACTCAGATGTTATTACCAAAGATACATATTTCTGTAATCATTTCTGAATCTATCTAAATATGAGTTTAGTTTTTCTTGCTATTCAGTAATTTGAAGCTACTGCTGACTTTAAATTTTCCAAATCACCAACCTGGTATCCAATCTGAATTGCTTAGCAAAACGTTTTGGACAAGAATTCAAATTATGCAACGAGGTTTTTTTAAGTCTGTTGTTCAACTGAGGTCGCATTCACTTTTCCTTTGTTATTTCTTTAAACCAGCTTCATGCTTTCTAGCTTCACTCTGCTTGGTGAAGTGGAAGTGCTCTTAGAAGAGAGGTTAACTTGAAAATCATACCATATTTAAAGACAAAAGAGCATAAATTAATATTACAGCTTCTTAAAATTCTATCATTTAGAATGTATTTATTTTATGTGTACTGTGGGCACTTTGCACGCTGCCATTTGTCCCATAGGAATGCCACAAAGCATTCATGACTCAGATTCATTTTAACCATATGGTACAAAGGAAGCTACTAATGATATAACAAGGTTACAGACTTAGCTCTGCATTTCTCTATACTACTTCTAGATTTATTTTTCAACTTTAAATCAACAAATGAAATTCATGTTTAAGTACCACAACAACATTTATAATTTAAAAGAATTAAAATTTCATGTTAGAATGAGTGGATAAGAGCAATCAGAAAAGCAAAGCCACAAATAGTGGGAAAGACTTGAGAGTTGGCTTTGACAGGTTTGCTCATTCCTGCCTCACATCATTTCTAAGCAACAAACAATGCAGGAACAGTTTCTTTTTTTAATTACTTATTTATTTTGTTTCTTTTTTTAGACAGAAGGTAATTTCCAGTCAAGAGTATAATAATTAAAAGGTAGTTTTGAGTAAGAAACACTTTTTATTTTTGTATCTGTAGCACACTATAGGTTACCTTACTGAAGAAAAATGAGATTTTATGACTACAAACTTTTTAGGATCTGAGCATCCATATGTGTTAATAGGAACTATAATTTAAAATGAAATTAAATAAAAACACAAAAGCATGTAAAATATATGATGCACATATAAAGCATCTACTTTCCTTACACCACTGTGCTGTAAAATCAAAAGAAAAAACTTACCTTTTTCTGTCTCACTTTAATAGGCCAGTTTCCAGTTGATGGAAGGCATGAACCTGACATCACTGATGTCTGAAATGATTCCTTGTGAAAACATGTCGCATGGCATAGTGTTATTACAGTCTGAGATTCTGCACTCCCCTTTTTATACTGAGCAATAGTTTTGCCACTGCTGAACTTGCAACTATAAAATGGCAAGGTATGCTTAGAACAGTGATATGAGTGGAATATGATCATTAAATAGAAAGAAATTCTTCTAATTGTATTAAAAGTAGCAAGGGAGAATCTCACCCATGTTTACAAATTGCGTGTCCAGGTTGCTCTGCATTCTCTGAAGCAATACCCCCCCCCCCCCCCCCCCATTTTCCTAGTAAGTCTGCGTAATGACTGCCACTTACTTGTCCTCATCAGAGAGGCTGAACGTTGTTTCATTTTTTTTCAGAGGAAAAGTTTGTAAGAGTTTCTGGAAAGTTAGTAACTAGATAGATTCGAGAGTCCTCATGGACCCTACAAAACCTTGGACTTCCCCATGCATGCATACCAATATGACTTAAATAGTCACAATTTTTGGTTGCCATCAACAGAAAGACATTTTCACAATGCTTCGGTTTGCATTTAGCTCTCAAAATAATTTGCAGAGGCCAACATCCAGTGCCCAAATCCAAGTGCTTTAAAAAACCCAGCTATAAATACTATAACAGCTGAGTGATTCTTATTTAGGATACCTGTCTTTCATACAGCTTTATACAAGAGAACATTGCAGATATCTTCTTGCAACAGGATATTTACATTCTATTTAGAGCGTATCTTCATTAAGATTTAAAAAAGTAATTTTACTTTTAAAATATTTAACCTTGCTGAATTTATTCAGGTTTGACAATTACTAATTCTTGAGAAAAACTAATGGAGAAATACTGTAGGTTATTTAAATACCTGTGGTTGGGAAAAAAGAAAAGTTATGCCAAAAAAGGATTTACTGATAATTTTAGCTATTAAAAAGAGGGGGGAAAAGGCAAAAAAACTGGCTAGCAATTTTTATTGTTACATCTTCCACCAGCATGCTATCAGTTTAGATAGAGTGTGATGTGGAAAACATCGCCATTCCTACACTTAAAAAGCATTTTTGGCAGTTTAAATACTTTAATTAAGGCAATAAAGATGCATTGAAGGAAACATACATGCAAAGAACATTGTCCAGACACAATAATATTTTGTCTGCTCCACACACACTTTAAATATTAATTGCCAATCTTGAAATGTATAATAAAGTATTTTAAATGGTAATGGCCTCACTAGATTTTTAGCAAGCAAGGGAAACTATTACAGACATCCAGCTTCTAGAAATCTGAGTAATATCCTGA
Source organism: Falco cherrug (assembly GCF_023634085.1). Lineage (NCBI taxonomy): Eukaryota > Metazoa > Chordata > Aves > Falconiformes > Falconidae > Falco > Falco cherrug. Next base: position 82,186,099 of record NC_073700.1, read on the forward strand.
AAGGAACAGCTTGCCACTTGGGGGCTGGGGTGGAATGCACTTCTAGTCTGCTTTAAAAAGTAATTTTAAATTTCTTACTCAAAGAAAAAAAAAAAAAGCTTTTTCAAATTTGCAAATAATCATGTGCCTATTCTTTGCAAGGAGTGCACATCAGTCAGTAAAACTGAGGGTGTAATTAGCAAAGCACAATCTTTTTCTTAACTTATTTTTTTTTAAATTTTAGCTAATTCTGAAATGATCAATTGTACACACTGGGAAATATTTCAGTCACAACTTAATACCACATATAATTTAAAAAATGTCTGTGTATACATGCATAAGATACACATGTAATTATGGATACACACTATTTAAATTACAGAAAAAATTGCAAAAAGAGCATGAAATAAATGGAAAGAGCAATGGTATTTCTGATACATCCTTAGTCCTAATACTCCAGAAATGAGAGTTTTAACAATATCCTGCTGAAGAACAGAAGTGCAAGCCCAAGCCCTTCAGAACGGCCCATCTCCCCAGAAGGAGAGCTGCGTCCATGTCCCTGCTCCACATCCCCCAGCCACAGAACTGCACACATGCCCCAGGAGCCACCTTACCTTTCCCTGCAGGTAGACTGTGAAGGTGCTCCAAAGCTAAATTCTGGACAGTTTGAGAAGTGTTTGAAAAGAAAATTCAAAACAGCTCTTTGAAACTACGAAATACTATAGGTCTTCACAATGACTATTAAGTAAAGCGCTGCTTCAGAGGCAGGGATGCAGAGAGACAGCATGTGCATTTCTTTCTCCATGCTAAAATTATACAGACTGAAAAACAGAGCAATAATGATCAGGCAACTTTTACTAGCACAGCAGGAGAAAAACAACTTTTTTTTTGTAACAGAAAAAGCACAAGCATTTCAGTGGGCCATCTGTTTTAACAATGCCTTTTACATCTCTAGGCCTCTGCTTCTACTTTAAAACTTAAGTGACAAAAAGTAGTTACCCCTGCTGCTGTTTGCTGAATTACATGACGTGTGCTTTTACTCTAAATCGAATTCCTTACAATCACTTTTTCATATCACAAATTTAAAACTGTCACTACATTTGCTACTTTTCATTGATAACCTACTAATTCCAAGAGATTGGCAAAACATGGAAGGGGCATAAAAATGAACCTCGCCCATCTTCAAACATCCCTCCAGTCTAGGACAAAGCCCTACAGCAAGACAGTCTGCAAAGCTGCTGTATCCAAAACTGACATCTCCAAAGTAATTAAAATTGGTTTAGGAAAAAAATGTGTTTAAAATGAGCCTGAACGAAGTGATCTGTGTGCAGCTTATTCAGGAAATAGGTATTAGTGAGCATTTTTATGTTTCTAAGTAAGAAGCCTTTAGCTGAAATAAGTAACATGGCTTAAAATTAGGTCAAGAGAAAAAAGAATATATATTCTCAGGTGGGTTTTCACTTACTCTAAATATAAGTTTCAAAAAAAGAATAAAAGACAGACATAGCTGCACTGCTTTTCTAGAACTTGGAAGTAGTTAAACTTCCAAACGTACAGTCTCTCTCTTCAACTTACGAAGTTACCTGATTGAAGGTGGTTCTAAAACATTTAGGAGGTCAAATAGTGTGTAATGGAACTATTTCAGATCTTTTTTTCAGGTAAAGCCCCGTATCTTCACACTATTGCAGAAGAATTAGTTTCTCCACTCCCACATGCACTAACTGCAAAAAGGTTCACTTTAAAACTTGGATAATTCATATTTTACTTTATGTTCTATAACACCTTAAGAAGTACAAGTGTTATGCACCATTTCATTGGTTTTCAGCAGCACACTTGGAAAAGCATGTCAAATGAACTGTTTCTCTGCATAGTGAGTTAGATGCTTTCATACTCATGTCTCCACTCAAGACTAAAAAGGGAGTGATTTTTTTCCCGGTTAAAATGCACATGCACAGACTAGAGGGCAGCAATAGCCAAGGATACAAATGTGTGAAGACAGTTGACTTTTTGAATGTTCAATCCATGCTAATTTATAGCAAAATTTCTTCTCCCACTTCATCCCATAAGATACTGTTTTAAGTTGTTCATGTGCAGTGATGCTTCTGTCAGATTAGTTTAATAGTCAGGAGCATGACTGTAATCACAACAGCCATGTGTGCAATGTGTGGGTTTCTTCATTACATCCACCTGCTCAGTCCATATACTGTGAATGTTTCCTGGTATCTCAGAAGACAGTCATTTCACAAATGCCTTTTTTAATTCATTTCAAGCTTGAGAAATTTTAGGTTTTACCACCTTAAAGAAAATTTTAAGTGAAAAAAAAAAGTGACTTTTTCCCACAGCTTTGAATATTTAAGGATATTTATTCTACATTTTCTAATGTTTTATTTTAAAAGCATGTTACAAACTTGATTTTGTGCAAGCTGATCCAGAGCGTTTTCCCCAGTCTGTGCACTCAGGAACAATCCAGGCACTGCAGGTAGGAAAAAGATGAAACTCTACCCTCCAAACACCCATAATAGGTACCTCTAGCAAATGCATGTCTACATATAGAGCCTCAAGAATGCCAATGTTTTATGTAAACCCTCAAAGCAGGATTTGCGTGATACTTAAGAGGAATATTAACTGTGCTGGCCCCTTTTCCCAATCATAAGAAAAGATGACTAGCAAGGAAAACGGAGGAATATGGTTTCTTTTTCACTTTGTACTGGGGAGCTTGCCAGGCCTCTTCATGGTGGAAGCCTGAGAAAAGATAAACAGTGCTGAGAGGAGATGGAATTACCACCTGAATGCTTGGTATAAGAAGTGTCATAATAGTGTCAGCTCACGCTTTCAGGAATGCATATGTCATGATATTTAAAAGATATATTGGTATATCAGAAAATTTCAAAAAGATTGCTTTCATACACATATGAAGCCCTAATAACAACCACAGAGGTCCACCTCTCCCAGTATCCTGCGACAAAGAAAAGCAATTACCAGGTATTTACAGAAAACCTATAAAAATCATGGCAAGTGTATACTGACTTTTCTGCTGGTATCCTTCTATCATAAAAAAAAAAAAATAAGCTGCTTATGTCTTGAACTATATTTTGAACTCAGATCATGCAGCTTAATTCCTCACCTATAGCAATGAGACATGTCCTGTCCTCTGCTACATCATATTCCCACTCTGAGGCAGTAGCTCTAAAGAGCCAAAAATCCATGGCCAAACACTTTGTCTGCCATACAACTTCTTGGCAGATTGGTTGTCATCATAATTCTTAATAACCTCTGGCATTTCACATATTTAGAAAATCTGTTCACCTGTAAATGTCTTTTGGATATTCAGAAATTAAAATTAAGTGAGAACGCTCTAGTGGCTTTCCTCTTATTTCCATCTTCCAAGCTCTTCGTGTTACGGAGATTTTTCAGAAAGTCACTTATCTCACAGCTTCTAAAGTAAAACAGAAGGGGCTTGTTATCTCTGTATGTGCCACAATAAATTTAACAGACTAAATGAGTCAACCTCACTTCATATCAGGACATTATTCTTGCCAGTATACAAGAAATCAGTCTTTCAAACAACAGGAACTTATTACGAACAATAACAACCTGAAAACAATACAAGAAGGCTCCTATAATTTTATGGGACCCTAGACCACTCCACGTCAGGAAGCCTCATTGCAGCTGAGGTAGTTTTCAGGTGAACTTTCTCAACCAAAATATATATTTACATTTCAAAACGAATTGCAACATTTTGGTTTGCTTAGATAGACGGTGGTCTTCTACAAATTTAGTGTCCTCTCAGAAAATTAAATGACACTTGGTAAAGGAGCACCTCTTATTTCTGAAAAGTCAGAGAAAGGTAAAAGATACAGGTATAAAAACAAGCATACAGAAATAACAAATGGTGTCGTTTATTTACAGTGGACTTGGAAGGCAGGGAATGAATCATAATCACATGAACTCTATTTATTTTCAATTCATGTTATGCTGTCTGCAGGTATTATACTAGAATCATTCAGAAGATAGAACAGAAAATATGACAACCAGCTATTGCTTTTGCTATTTTTGTGAGGCAAGCAGAGTCAGCATTTTAATATCCTGCTCTCCCAAGCCTGTTTAAAAAAAATAAGAAAAAACACCTGACAGAATGGCAAAAAATGTTTTCTCTAAAATTCACAAGAAGAGAATATATTTCTCTTAATCACTGGGTATCAATTCCCTTTGCAATCAACACAAGCTGTGACACGAGAAAGAGCAGAGCCTCACTCAGGCACTTGACAGTTCCCAAAGTTTTCTATCTTTCACTGGGGTGGAATTAAATTTGTTTCACGCTGGATAATCAATATAGTACTGAATTTCTGGTCAGATAAGAGAGTGCAAGGACAAGCCTAAAAACCCACCAGCACACAACCCTCTCCCTGTGCCCCTCAGATGGAGTCTTTGGCATGTAAAAGAACATTGTCATTTACCATATTTCTAGGGGAATACAGATCTTCCCAAAAAGAAAACTTTGTGTCTCTGACCATATTGCCAGTAACAAAAGTCAGACATAATTTTATTATAATGACTTTCCCATAAATCTGAAATACTTTAAATCCAAGATTATATCAATATACTATCAATTCTTAATATAAAATCCGCTGAACAAGTCCATTCTAATATACCAACTTCAGACAAATACATTATAAAATGCAGATGAAAGGAGCACTTCAAAGGCAGGAATGGGTCAGATAAATAAAGATAGCACTATCATATGATTCCAATGCAACCTCCCAAAATGAGCAGTAAATGTAGATGGTGAAGAGACTGTGAGCCCTGCTGTCTTCACAGGCTTGCAAGTTCAAACTTATCTCCTCGTTCCGCATCAGCATTGCACTGGTGTCCAGAGCGATAATATCAGGATTATTATTGCAGACTACGTATATTGTTAGCAGAAAGAACAGGACTGGGGTTTACTGTTGCCTATTCCAGTCATTTTAACGGCATGAATCTTGAGATGCTACCTGCCTCGATTTGTCCATTCTGGGTCCTTATAAAAGAGTGAGTTACCTGCCTGTGCACTACCGACCGAGAAAATTCTCTCTGCTCTCTCTGAAGTCTCCAAGTTTCCCACAGATTCTGTGCTAGCCAGTCTGGCTTATGTTGCTTATGTCCTCGACCACAGCTAAGTTGACACCATGACTACTGAACTGAGCCAAATTGTTTAGGAAACTCAACACAGCTCTGTTCTTCAACATGGACTGTTTCAGTGACCTCAGGCACACAGTCGTGGTGCAGGAGGTTTTTTCCAGAACCGAGTGGGTGGCAAACTGCATCATGGTGTAGGAAAGAGCAGCCAGAAACTTCTGAAGTCAGCTCTGCTGCCGAAGAAGTTGTTCTATGAAACTGTAAGAAAAGATGCTTACTGGGAGAAAAGTAAGAAGCAATGTAGGCCATGAACAGGGAAACCCACTTTTTAAAATTATACAAAACAGAATATGAGAAGTTCACAAAGCTTCGGATTATTGGAAATCTTAGAAAGAAAACCTCCTCAATATCCTCAGCTGAGACATTCTGCCACATACCTGAGGCATGGCCTTTTGAGGGACAAAACTGAAATGAGTTTTCAGGTTTTCTTCTTCGACTTCTGACCCTTCAGAAGCTGGCTTTGGCCAAAATATCGGTCCTGTGGGGTGGGAGAATCTGTGGAACTTGGAGCCTATTTCTCCACAATATGCCTGGTATAGTAGAAGACTTATTTCTCATCCACCACAAACAAACTCAGAATTATTAAGAGACACGCCATTAACTCAACATTTTATGTAGCAGCTGGGGAATCTGCTGAGGATACGCTTATCAGTTGAGGTCTACTTTATGACCTCTGCACATAACTCAAACCATCAGCTCATATTGGCTCGGCCCGTTGCTGACAGGGACCATGTCACGTATCCCACAGGGCAGCTGGAAGCCACCAGCGGACAATGGGGGCAAGCGGCTGACACGGGCCGCCGCAGCCCTGGCAGAACAATGCAGCTGCTGCGGAGGTCGGCCTGCTGAAGGAAACGCGCTTCTCCCAGGTTGTCTGAGGGGAGGGACGCTGAAGCAATGGAAATTCCCCAGCACTAAAGGAGAACAAAAGAAGAGGTGTTGGAAGCTGCCGTTAAAAAGACACAGGCTCTCTAAATCTGCTGGCTGCCAGACTTGGACAGCTTCTTCCAAGGCCTGAAAGAGGAGAGGAGGGTCCCCTGGCTGACAGAAAATCACACTGCTCTGCAGGATGCAATCCCGCGGGGAGCACAGATTAAAAACTACTCCCTGACACTGAGGACCAGAGTTTTACAGGTCCCCACTGTCCCCTGTTGGGGCACAGGGTTGGGAGCGCAGCCGCTGCCATGGGCTCTGCTCAGACAGGGGGTGCCCCTGGGCCCAGCAGAGACCCCGCACCAGAGCCAGCCGCTCCACAGCCGGGACCTGGGCTCCACACAAGTGCGCCTCTTGTTTTTGCCTGGATCTGGAAGTCTCTAGATTTCCTCCCCTGATTAAAAGGTGTGGCTGCTAAAGAAATTAGTTTACAGAGCCTCCAAATTCCTTACTGCCGTTTTCATGTAGCTGCAACAGGAGTATCTGTGAGGCCAGGGCACGGGGAGGTGTGTGCTGCACCAGGGCTGGGGCTTGGCACTGCTCTGGGATCACCGAATCCCCCTCTCCTGCAAGAGTAACTCTGCAAGGACTCTGCACCTGGAGGGGAAGCTTCAAGGGTAATCCAGATATGATAGATTAAAATAACTGGTAAAAATCCCCCAAACCCACACATATCCTTCCCTGAAAAAAAAAATATATAAAACCAAAACCTGTGATTTTCTACAGCGTTCTTTTCTCCTTAGTACAGCCACAACGGGTGTTTTTACTGAAACAAAGGGAAGAGTTACATTGATTTATAAATTCATTAAAACACCAGGAGAAAAAGCAGTGGCTAACCAAGTACTCCCATTGACTGCAATGGCTGTTGGATCAAGCCCAGAAGAATGCTGGAATAACTGGTGAAACATTTTATTTTCTAACTTTTTAGTGGCTACTGCAAACAATGGAAAATACAAGCACATACTTAGAATAACTCTATCCTTTGCAAAATGAGATCACACCTAAAAATACTTCCTCTTGTTGCTGTATAACTTCAGTTTATGATAATAGCTATTACACACATATAGTGAAGAGGAAAAAATAGCTTCCCAAGTGCTGGGTAAAAACCTGATACTGTATAGTAGAGTTTCTGCTACAGAAGAAACTTTAAAATCTGTAATGACTCAGACGATTTCTTCAAATAGCAGAATGGACAATCCAATTATTGCATGGACAACATGAGATGAGATAAGGTAGTAAAAAGACAGGGCTTCGAATTATCACATTATTGCTTGGGAGACAAGTAAAGCTATGTGTTGATGATTATTATTTTTATCAAAAATAATAAAGTATTAAGATGCAACTGCAAAATGAATCTGAATTTTAGTTTTCCAGTTTGAAACAATTAGCGCTATTATTTACATCCCCACACATAAGCCCACACAGCTTGAATTTCCTGGGATATACATGTGCTATTAATTTTTAACTTTGCTCTGGGATCCAAGCCTGAATTACCAGGCCCTGTCACTTTCTAGTGCAAGGGTGTTTTGTCCGTTTATACCAGAGACTGTTTCAGTGCCCTGGCCTCTCAAAGTGCAAAGGTATTTTTCATGAGTTTACAATTTACTTTTTAAACCCACCTCCTACACTTAAATTTCCTTAACAACTTCCAAAGTGGCCAACTTTCGCAGCTGTGTTGCTGTGCTACAGATTTCATCATTGCTTGACCACAGAAAAAAGCACTGGTTAAACTAAAATCTCCACTTCAAGTGATGTTCTACAATGTTGCATCAGTTCCCTGCTGAGTAGCTCAGACCTAACTGCAAGCAGTATTTCTGTAATCTGGAGAGTAAATTAACATTTATTGAATGCTCAGCACTGACCTTATTAACACAAGAGCAGTATTTTCTTATACGGTTTCCTCAACTCCATTACGTTTAGGCAGAATTGGTTTGGATTTTAATTCTAAAACAGCTAGCAAGATTCATTTCAAAGTGTGCAACCCCCTTTGAACAGAGAAAAACAGACGAGTAAATGCAAAGTTGCTGCACGAACAGAAATACATGCAATTGCTTTAGAGAGCACAGAACTGACCCTGCTCTCTTCTCTGCCAGTGGGAATTCTACCACTGACTCCAGTGAAAGCACAGCCTGGCTAGTGATTTTCCAACACTTGAAGGCAATTATTTTTATTTTAAAATGCAGGAATAGCCTCCTGCTCTGGTCCAGTTCTCAGCCTGAGGCTGTAGCCCTGCCAGCACTGTTAATGTCATTGTTTGCGAAGCATATTCCCAGTCTCGCGTACACCCACGCAGGGCTCCCAGCTCCCGGCCGCGATGTCCCCCCGGCTGCATTGTTCCAGGTCCCCCTGCTTCCTCGCCTCCCGCCCTGTCCCCCCACCATTGTTGTCCCCCTGCACCCACCCTGCATTGTTCTCACGCCTGCCTGCCATCCCCACCCGGGAGGGACCCTTCCTCCCTCCCACTCCCCGCTGCAGCTCAGGCTCCTTTCTTACCTACTTCCATATATTCCGCTGACCTATTGGCATCAAAACATTTTCCCTTTCTGAAAGCACATTACATAAACTATTGTCACTAGATCCCACCGCTTTTGCGAGCTATAGGCAGTCTGGCTTGAGAAGCCCAGACCAAAGCCTCTTAAACAACAAAAAGATTCTTACTTCATCGCTACGGACTTTAGATCAGGCCCAGAATTTGGATTGATAGAAGTGTTACTGTATTTTCAGATAGGATATACAAGGCTAGAACAAAAATATGATGTCAGTATAGAACAGAAATATGTAATAAGACACAGGCACACAGGGATCGATATTATTACATCTTCAAATATATGTGTACAGAAATGAGTGGATGATTTACATGGGCTTCCACTGTTACAATAAATAAAAGTTAAATCCTTTCTAAGCTGTGCATTTTCTCTTCCATGTATAAAAGCTAAAAGGGATAAAAACATACTTCTAAAAAAACAAGGCAAGACTTGCATTTATGTAGTCAAGTGTTAATTGCAGACAGGATTTCTAACATGACTTATTCATACATATATACCTATGCCCATAGATATATAAAGTATAGAAAAAATTTTATTCATTTACCAATTAAACAATGATTGAATAATTAAAAATATATTTTAAAACACATTAAGTTAGTCAGCTGTCCTTTCATTATTTTGGCCACCCTTCTTTTTATTACTCTCCATTTTGTACATCCATTAGATTATTTTGAAATACTTATCTATATACTATGCTGCATTTTTCATACAGGCGTGTAGGGATACTAACCCTTAATTTTTATGTACTCCCTATTTTTTCCCTGATACTTTACTTTCACTGTGGTACTGCTTTCAAATTGATACTCTTTTCACATAACCACGTTTATTATACAGATCATGATGTATAAACTGTTTTCCATGCTCAAAGTAAAAGTGAGTTTCTGCTAACCCTTGAGAAGAAAAGCAACTATGTATGCTTATAGTAGTTTAAGTATAGAAACAAAACTAAATACCTCACTTTATTAATAAATAATTCATATAATTTTTATTTTAATACATTAAGAGCTTGTTAAATCTTACCATGGCTTATGCGATGAAAGCAGTAGTATGCAAAGTCCACTCCCAGAAGTGTCAAATACCATGTCCATGGCGAGTCCCAGGGCAGTTCAAAGAGTCTGTACTTATCCCATATATAGATATAACTAATTAAGTCAACACTTCTGAATAAAACACTGAAACAGAGATCCAAAATGTTTTATCAATAATTTTGTCAACTTTAATTACATAATATTTTTACTCTATACTTACCATTTATCAGATGGGAGTCTTTTTGTAACACATATAAAGCCAGTCTCCAAGTTCTGCAACCTCTGTCAAGTACTACTATTGACTTCAGTGGAACCTTTGCTTAAGATCTACAAGGTTTTTAAACTGACCCTACCTGCTCATCACTTATGTTGCAGCATGCTCAAAGGCTGAAGCACCCCAGTGCTCTGCAGGTATTATTGTGTTCCTGTTCTTCCAAGATCTGGAGGAAAGCCATCCCTGCTAATTTACAAGGTAGAGGTGACTGAAGTATAGCAGCATTTATGCTCAAATACTAATGTATGACATTAAAATACCATGACTATTTCCACTGTAAGGAAGGGCATGGATGGTGACAGGACTTTTGGAAGCCACGAGATATTCAATCTGCTCTGCATATCACTTCACTTTAAAAGGGGATAAACACAGCAGGAGGAGACAAAGCCCAATGCCTTCAAAAAGAAGGGAAAGGGCAATTGATAGAGAAAAATGGCAGGACTGCCAGAAAGGGGGAGAAAACCCATGAATTTGCAAAGGCGGAAAAGCCACCAAACAGCAGTTTTTATTGCTGCTCAGTTCCTGGCTAACAAGGAGTGATCAACTACCCCCGACCTAACACAGATGAATGCTAACACCAGGAGAAGGAGAAAGTAGCTCTGGGATGGGCAGGCCAGATCCACTGGTAATTCTCCACAGCTGTTTAGGTTAATACAAATTTAGGTTGCCAAGATCACACACTCCCCACAGTGCCCCACCACCTCCCACCTTGTTTCACTGATTCAGAGAGGGATCTGCCTCCAAATTGCTTTGGTTTTGCTGGTTGAGTTTTTGTACAGATTGGGATGTGTTAGCCCCAGTGTGACAGAAATGAGAGGCTGTGGACACTGGGGTGGCTCAAGTGACAATTGGCTTAGGTAGCTGAAATGGTGCCTCAGCTGTAGGTTGATGCATATTTAAACTGGCATTTTTGAGGAAGAGAGTTGTCCACAGCATGATCTGCAGCAGCCTCCTTGCACGCCCTCCCACTACCCTCCTTTGCCGTTTTGTGTTTGTGGGACTGTGGTGAACTGAACTGGAGCTGCCTCTGAAAATCAGCATGCAGAAAAAGAGTAGGGAAAAATACTAATTGTAGGAAAATCACACATATTCTTTTTTATGTATCAATGGATTAAAGGTACCTCAGTTTAGGGCCTAAGAGCCAGAAATAAGATTATCATTAGCACCATCACCTACACACAATAAAAACTAATCTAGTTCTTAGATGTTTTGCTGTTGGTATATTTTTGGGAGAGGGTGGCAGTATTATCAGCAGAACAATGCCTTTGTGCAAAGTTGTGAAAGACTTTAGAAATCTGTAAATCATATTGATGGTTGAAGGAAGACTAAGGGATTCAAATTCAGAGAACTACAAATGGGGATAGCAAATGTCACACCTGCAAAAAAACCACTTGAATAGAGGTGGTAACAAACTGCACATAGGTGTGGCAGCCTTGCAAAACCTCTGCTGAAAGACTGTCACAGTCCAACATCGCTTTTTCACTTTACTCTGCCCTTAAAGCTTCACCTTACACTGAAATCAGCTGAAAGTCTCCAGGCATCTCTCTGTCCATGTCTTTTCATACTTGTCTCAGTGACACTTCTGAATGATGCTTATTCCCAAACTTGCCTTTCCCCCCCCCCCCCCCCCCCTTTTTTTTTTCAGGTAGATTGTTTTTTTATATAGTTTATAGCATGAGCCCAAAAATACTTAAATTAGCAAAACTAAAAAAGGGCACGCTATACTTCTCCTCTTAAAGCCCTATTTCACACACCTGGAATATATCCCTGAAAACAGTCCGGCCATGCTCTATTCTTTTGGGTAGCTGCACTGACACATGAGGGAACCTCAGCAAACATGACTGTGTCAGCTTGCAAACCATCCCCCATGCTATGATGCTATGACTGAACTTTACAGCCATCTCCATATTTTTGCAGAGACATCCATTCAGAGCTTTTTATTTCTGGCGTTAGCACCTCTTTCCCACAACAGTGTTTTGGATAAGGCTAGAAGGAAACACCTTAATCTTCCCACTACTAGTTTCTCTATTAACAAGGAACAAAATCAGCTGAAAATCCCAAGCTCCCGATACTAGCCTGCAAGCAGAACAGTATCACATCCACCATTTTATCGCAAGAAGCTGAAGCATTACAAGGAGTTGTTGCTCAGGAAGAAAAGAACAAATGTGTTTTCCCCAGCCAGCTGCCACACCTTGCCTGCAACTAATTCCTACCTTTAGCACAATCATCCCAGTTTTTCTCTTGCAAAACACAACAAAACCCATGAAGTTTCATTTCAGCAGCTGGCAGATGAAGAATTTCTCTTGACTAGCAACAACAGGTGTATCTACCACTTCAAAAACAACTTAGCTATGCCCAGAAGTTGGACTGTACACACCTGGAACATGTTTAATTTTCATAAGAGCTGTGTTCCATAAATATTTTTAAAGAAGATTATAGGTGTCCAACCAGATTTTTGCAATTCACCTCACGAGGCATCTGTAAAATTCAGTATAAATTCTCAATCCCTTTCAAAACCGGTCAGAAGGGAACTGATTTTATTCAAACACAAAGAAATGGGCATTTCTTAACATCTTTTCAATGGCCAGGAAATTTAAAACACCTCTGGCAACATAGAGTATCAGTTCTTATTAGGTACTGTTTTCTTACTTTATTCTTTCACTTTTATTAACATATAATGCCTTTGCAGTACATCCAAAGATACGTGAACTGGTACATTTCCTCCATTTTTTATCAGCTTTCAGTATTTCACCCTTGAGTCCTTCCCCCCCCCAGGCTGAGGCCAAGGTGTAAAACTTGAGCTAACCCTGCAACACATTTTTTATATATGTAATTTGCTGTTCATTCTTTCCTTCATGCTTGAATCACAACTCTACAGCACATAACACTAGCTGATTACTGTAATTAGTTTAGAGTAATCCATCATATCACTATGCAGTGCTGGAAAAAGAAGAGCTGCTTAGCTAAATATTTTTAAAAAAATTTACAGTGTGATAGATAGGAAAGTCCAGAGCTTGCTTTCAATTATAATTCTGAAAGTTCAGCTGGAGTTTTAAAGGTTTATATTGCCCTTTTTTTCCTCCCTCTAGTTCCATTTTCGCTTGCAAATACTGAAGAGAACTTAAAAAACCTTTCTCGTCATTTAAATGTTAGGTTTTAACCATAAATATGACAGAAGTGGATAGGTAAGACTTTTGTCATCCAGTCCAGTCCTCTGCATAAGGAGTAATAAATCCTAGAACAGATAGACTGTACAGAAAACCTTATTACATACACTGCATAGATTTCTCGGATTTTGAACATTTCTGTTGAAGATTTTCTTATTATGTACGAAGTATGCACTTAGGCAACTGTTTGGACTTTGAGAGAGAGATCTCATCCCCTTGTTTCTAAAGTTCATACATACTTTACTCAAAGGTGATAATATTTGTTTTAATAAACCATTTCCCCCTCCTCCTTCTACTGGGCCAGATTATCAATTCCTCTAATTAAAAAAAATCAAAGGAGGAAATTCTGGGAGATGAAATCTCCACAAGGAAATGAAGATCTACTTATGGTAGATCCCTATGGGATAATGAAGGAGAGAAAAGGTTGAGGAAATTCAATTGGAAGAAAAAGCAGCTGCCCATTTCAAAGCATACAAAGTCCTATTTTGCATCCTCCAACTCACAGATCAGCCTTACAGCCTGAAACCAAAGGTTTAGGAAATCTCTTCCATGGTGCCCAGGACAGTCCCCCAAAGGGAAAAGGGTCAGAGACAGTAGCTGTTAACAGTCTCTCTTTTGAGCATGAAGGAAGATCCGTGTGTTGAAAGAGAAGACCCCAGGGAAACCACCTCAGGCTCTCACCACTATTGCAGTCACCAGTTTGTGTCACACTGGGAACCAACCTGGCACCCCAGAGCTAAAAACACAACTCTACAGCTGGACCTACAAAAGCTCCGCTCTCAAGGGCTATAAACAGACTTGCATCCTTGGAGGTCAGGCACAGAGGGAAACATATTAAGATACCCTGGTCACAAGGTTATATTATCATTAAAAATAGTAAGATACTACTAACACAGTTTCCCTGGGTTAAATAAATTCAGTTTTCCTAGCCTGATTCAAACTGTATGAATGTGAAGTTTCAAAATGTTGAACAAAGGCAGTTTCTTCTCAATAATATGAAATTATTCAGACCATATATGTAACAGCAGGATACATGAATAATTAAATGCTCTGTAAGCCTTTGTTTCAGAGTGGAAAGCACAAGGATTTCCATTTCCAAGGACAGTCACAGAGCGTTCTTTTCCTGATGAAAAACTGGCTCCAGTCACAACTGAAATAAACATTTTGATAACATGATTTCAGTAAAGAGAAGGGGGGAGGAGGCCGAGGAGCCTTGAGAAAAGGTCCATTTGCGAAACAAAGCAAACCTCCTGCAACTGAAATCCCCTTTTATTTCCTGTACAGGTGCCAGGTCTTGAACAGACACCCAATTTATTACCTTGTCAGCTGACTTATTAGAGTTGACACAAATCGAGCTGAAATATGCCTGACATACTGCAGTCAAAGCTTTTTTCACGCTTTAGCACAAAGCCAAACTTTCCACAAGGTAGAGGGAAAGGGAGAGAGAGCTGTGGGAGTTCTATTCCCTGTTTTCTATCATCAAGATGAATATGATCCTCTCCCATTCTTAATATGCAAAACTAGTCATGAAATAACCCAAGGCTAAAAAATAATTCACCAAAATTATACAGCTGGGAAATTATTATCAGGCTCTGGAAAGCCCTTGATTACAGGAAATAGCACCTACATTTTGAGAAAATGTTCCCACCAGACACAAAAGCTGATTCAAAGCCTCTCCTCTTCCTCAGTATGGCTTCCCTCTTTATAGCGTTTTAGCCTAAATAATGCAAATCCCCAGTTTTCCTCAAGGAGAAAAAAAAACCTACCACAGGCAAAATGAAGTGAAATGGTGGTGACTTCAGTATCCCTACTAGCTGTGTTGTATGCAGTATTGCATAACATTTTGTCTGACAGAGCTGACCTTTCTCCACCAAGCCTATTCCTGTTGCACTTCATTTTTTTATCCTTTAATTTAAGACACTAATATTAATTTACAGTAGTGGGTGGAATAAAACATAAAACAACAGGTTTTGGAAGGAAAAGAACAAGTCAGTGTTATGCTCTTTTATTAAGTCCAAGTCCTGTTTATGTAATTCAGGTCACTTGTTGTTCATCTTTGCTCTAATACATAAATAAGCAATCAATTAATAAACTAGCACAACTTAAATATTTTCATGAGAAGTTCCACTGCCTTTAGTGATATAATCCATAGTAGTAACACATTTTGCCTTAAGTTTATGCAAAGTCTTCTGGTAAATTTCATTACATGTGATCTTTAAAAGATTATAAATTCTGGTTCAAAAACTTCAGTAACAGCTGAGCTTCTGGCATTGTAGCTTACTCTTCTTCCTTCATGAGAATGGAAGCTGTATTTCTCTAGACCTATGCATACCTGCCCAGCACACCCAGCAGTAAATTCTGTTCCAGTAACTTCAAGACACAGCATACTGGGAGATTCTAGAACATCATCTTCTGCGAGCCCACACGACCTTTCAGTATTTGTATAAATAGATGTGTAATACAAATGCTTACTTAGTACCTTTTTCCAATAGAGAATCTGATTTAGACCTCTCCTAATGGATTGTTCCACTGAAGTCTGCAAATTTGCATTACCGTTTAAGTTAGATTAGGAACAAGCCTGTAATATTCTCAAAGGTCACATATAAGCAAGTAATGAGGAAAGAGAAAAGGGTATTCTATTCAACTCAGAGTTGTTCTGAGTTTATCTAGAACAAAGGAACTGGTAACAGATGACTGTTCCTATGAAAATATAGTGAAATAACTTCTGTGAGACATTATAGCACATCAAATGATGAAATGAGGAAAAGTATTTACATAAGAATTTCTACTGAACAGCTTTGGTCCTACTTCTGAACTTTTAAAATTATAATTTGTTTTTTTGTCTGTGATATACACAGTGGTCAAAGTCTATTCTTTTGAGATCTGTAACACTGATTTACAGGATCAGAGACATTTTCTGCCAGTCCCCATATCTTCTAGGTGTTGACCCAGGAAACTAGGTTGGCCAGCTCTAAAAACGCTACCCCTGTGCTCCATCTAGTGGAATCCTGATTTAAGCTTAATGCATCTTTTAGCAGAGAAGTGCTTCAGTCAGAAGGGTACTCTAACGAACTTCTGTGTAGAGTTTTTTCAAAATGCATGCAAACTGACACAATTTATCTTAAAGAAAAACATAGAAACATGGAATAAAGATCTACACAATGTTTAGTAGGTTTGAGAACTGGTATATTTTTTAAGCTACAGAAACTACTGAATTTAATTAATGACATATTTCCAATAAGGATAAACTCTGTTCACAGTCAGAAGAGCACAAGTATATTTGAGAACACACACTGACAGCTTGTCTTTTTTTCTGAAGACACGGCAGGTGCAAAGCTGGGCTGTGAGATGCACAAACAGGCAATCACCAAGCCATTTACTGGCCTCACTGTACCAAAAAAGGCAATGATGCAATACTAAGGATGTAGACAAATATACATTCTGCAAACAGCTGTGTCTGTGTAAGAGGTTACAGCCTAAAAGAGTAATTGGCTCCCTGACAAGCTTATGTGAAATACAGCAATCTCGAAAACATTACGATAGGTAGGGACCAGTTGTTTCAGTCAATTAGTCCAAGAACATCTCAACTCTCCCAAGTCTCTCTCCCAAATCCTTTATTATATTAAACAAAAATGTTTAGTATATATGTCATTTAATTTAGAAACTCATTTTAAACTCTGGATCAGAGCTTTCCTTACTCATCACCAAAAAGCACTCCATGCGTGTTAGGCTGTCTAGTGCTGGTCATTGGTACTCCTGGGCTCTGCTAGCAGTGCTGCCCACAGGGGTGCTCTCCAGTCTGCTTCAAACAAAATGAGCCAGGTTAATAAAATTCTACGGTTTAAACCGCTGAAGGTAATGCTGCAGATATGCCTGGGAAGGACTCACCACTGACAGAAGCAGAGAAGTTAACAGCAAAGATGGAGCACCTGACAGCAGGTGAGAAGTACTAGTATCTTTACTAGGCACAGCTGGATTTGGACTTGCCTGAGGACACAGCATAATTGAAGCCAAATTTATAAAACTGCATTAAAACTGATGCAGTGAGAAGACTGTAACTCTCATGTGGATTAATTATCCTAACTTTTACTGATTTAGTTCCACTTACTTATCAATGACAAACCAGATTTTAAAAAAAAACTAATTAGACCAAAGAAAGACTGTTCACATGGACAGTCACTGCCATGAACGGAATTGATTTAGAAAACCCGCTTCCAGAATCAGGTTTGCCTGCTGAAAACCCTACCAGCTCCTGCTGCACAGCACCACCCTCTTATTGAAATTGTTTACCCTACTCTGACTGTTTTACCTACAGAAGACTAGTGAGTTATTTCAAAACCTGTTCTCACAGAGCTGTGAGGGCTGCGACCTTTGGCAAAATGTGGGAACAATTAGCGGTGCGTATGGGACAGTGCAGCCAGGAGGGTGCTTTTGGAGAGAGGGAGGAACGGGAAGGTGAGTAGGTTCTGTCTCTTCAGGCTTGTTACCTATTAAAATCCTGGTTTTAGTAACATGCCTTGACAGGTAATGTGTTAAATTGGCACAGCTATCTGCTGCAGCCATGGTTGTGACTGCAGGTTCAGTAGAGCCTGAGCCTAGAGCCTGACAGCTCTTGGCTGCCCTATTGCCACTCACTTGCCTGTCTCTCTGCCTTAAGCAAATACCTTTTTGCTCCCACAGAGAACTGAAATAACTCCAAACAGGATCAGATGAGCACCTGACCCAACGGAAGAGAAAGGGAGGACAACATAAATGAGTACAGAAGGGCAGAAGTGCAGTAGCCAGCAGTTAGGTTGGTTTAGGGGCATGGTATGGCACAGCAGCTTTACTTGCCATTTAAGCAGGTTCAGTGATTCCCCTTCCAGTTTGGCCCCATCTGCTCATCACTGCCCTAAGTGTGGTGGTTACCAGCCCTCAGACCTGCCAGTTTAATTGCATGCATAGCCGCTCCCTGACCTGGCTCTGTCAAAATGAATACAGCTGAGTTTAAACACCTCTTTTATAGTTCTTGGGGAGCTTTTGTTTCTGCTTTTAGCTGGATCACTTTGTCAGGACCAGGTTAGGGAGCAATTAAATGTGCAGTTATGTTGGCAGATCTGAGGGGGCAGCTGGATCAGAAGCAATACATCTGACCATGCTCTAAATAAACATCTGTCCAAAGCCTTAGTCACACAGATGTGGAGAAAAAATGTACCTAATAAGCCTTGAAGTGAAAATATAACTTCTGGGAAACTGCATGTACCAGATTTTCTTCTAAGACATGCCACCACTAATTTACGAGATTATAATTTTCTGTAGTCATACATGGCGTGTCTAGTAGATACTTCAGGAAACCAGGACATACTTTAAATGGCTACATCCATGCAGGCAAGTATTTGTGTTCTGTCAAGACACTGCCAGCTCCACAAGGTTGTCAACTGCTTGCACCAACTTGAACCAAGAATATTTTAATCAGCTCTGCATTCTAATCAGTGCTGCTATTAAGAATGGAGAACCTCCGGTTTCAGATTGCAATTCAACGTATGTTTTAAAGCAGGTACTTCAGTAATGCTACAAAAGAATTGGGTATTTCTTGTCCTGCACCCCTGACTGCTTTTTTCCAAGCCAATCTCTTGTACTAGCCCAAAAATTTGCACAACCATGAAGACTGATAAAGGTTAATATGATGGGGTGGGGGGGTGGGGGGGGGGGTGGGGTGCTGGACCTGCTTCCTGGGCCACTTCATCATAGGGCAACACAAATGCTGATGCTGGCAAAAGGGGAGAGAAGGTGTAGAGGCAGGAATGAGCAACCAGAAGTACAAGTCAGTCAGAGGTGCTTCATTTGGCAGCAGTGGTCTACGATGTATATGGAACTGCCTCTTCAATCTAACTTCTGGGTAAAATCTAGATGACGTACAAAAATATTAATACACTGCTCTACAGCAGAAACAGGATTTGTACTCCTTTGATTCAATCATTGCTGATGTGCAGATACCTTAAGATGCGTAATAGTGTGAACTAAACAAAAAGCATTTTCTCATTCTTTTCTGATGTTCAACAACACTTCAGAGAACTCCAATCTCCTGTTTCAGAACCCAAAGTAAATAATGTATTAATATGGTAATGTTCTCTTTAGAAATGGAGAAGTTGCAGACTCGACTGAAAAAACTGTTAGACAATATATATATACACACTCACACACTGTATGACTGTGTTGCAGAGTTGAACACTAAAAACTGGCAACTGAGCATAACCATAAAGAACAGAGACTTTCCCAACTAGTTTGAAAACGTACCTACCTCGGATCCCCCAAACACATTTTGGGTTGATTTATGTTCTGCTGCTTTAAAAGAAGAAATGGGTCAATATAAAATAATGCACATACTTGCATAGTGGATATTTATACCCAAAATAAACTTTCTCTTGGGAGTGTATTTTTAAAGCAGCATTTCAAATCTCCTGGCAATAGTTAGTTAGAAAAGTTATTTATTTATTTAGAATAAAAGTTCTCAGAAATTTTTCAACCACCAACATTTAGGATGATGGGAGTAAGCTTAGTAATTCCAGTTTCTCCCTTTCCCACAAATTACTTTTCATTGCATGTAACATTGAGTATTCACACATGCAGAGGAATGCATAGTATGCATTAAGGCAGAGAGAATTATATTTAAGAAATACATGAGCTATTTTACAAGAAATGCTGTGTATGCACAAAGCAATTCAACTTGCTACATGCTGTTGAGTCTAATAAGCCTAAAAACAAAACACATTGCCTTGCCCGATTAGACTTTGCCTCTTGCGCCTACATTTTTAGTATTTGACATACAAATATCAACAATTTATGGATTTGCATTTTCTCCAACAATGAAGTAAGAAACACTGAATAAATACTGTTTTCCCTCAAGATATGCAGTACTTCTGTTATACAGACTGTGAAATGGAAAAACATACTTAGAGGTTGAATATGGTCTGTGACTCCTAATTTTTTCATTAACGTAAAGACCTCTTTGCAACGATGCATCTGAAGCTTCATTCTAACTAATATACCGAAGCCCACCATTTTAGATTCAACCACAGATTTTTTTTAAGGAAGTGGCAAACCATTGCTGCTAGTTGAGAAAATGAAAATTAGTCCCTGGGAGAGGATACAATCAATGGTGTGTTAATCTAACCTTCAGCTGTTAATGATTTGCACTACTATTTCCCCTGATGCTGCGGGTTCTGCTGAAATATTGTTTTAGCAGTTTCTGTCAACTTTCCCTACCTTTTTTCTGCCTGAAAGGGAAAGACTGAAGTGAAAGTCTTAGCAACAGATTTTGCATTTGATTTTTGTTTCCTTTTTCCCTTTCTTTTCTGACCCAGTTCTTTCACACTATGGATGCAGAAGACAGAAATGCAAACTGTTCTAAGTTTTTGTTTCAAGCCTTTTTAGCCAGTCTATTATTCACAACTCCTCTTACAAAATAGTTGTTACACTGAGCAATCACCATTAGAATTGTGATAGTAACGTGATTAAATAATTTAGGAAGTCTGTATTTTGCCTACTTTTTTCACATTCAGTCAGAAAGTTAAAAGCTTTACAGAACTCTTTTTTTAAAAGAGCTGCTGAAGAATGTCTTCTGTTTCCAGCCACAAGAGCTGCACAAGCAACCTGGAAGATACTTCTTGTGCTGGTGTAGCAATGGATAAGTGTACT
Organism: Falco cherrug; assembly: GCF_023634085.1. Classification (NCBI taxonomy): domain Eukaryota; kingdom Metazoa; phylum Chordata; class Aves; order Falconiformes; family Falconidae; genus Falco; species Falco cherrug. The sequence goes on from NC_073700.1 coordinate 82,206,878, forward strand.
GATCCTGCAGATTTGCCTGATTTTGCAAACTTTGTGTCCTTAGGGATCATTTGGCCTACTCAGTTGAAACAACCTTGCAAAATAATTCTTATCCAAAAGAAAACTGCATAGCCCGCAAGCCAAATTCTGCAGTGAAGTACTGAGTGCCAAAATAATAAAAGTACTCAGCACCTTGCAAAGCTGCGTTCCACACACACACCACTAGTTTTCTCAGCAAGCATTTCTTCCAGGAGTAAGTGCATTTGAAGCATTTTAGTATTCTTAAAATAAAGCCAAAAAGCGTCGCAAAACCATTCAAAGTTACTTTACATATATCTCAGTCCCTTTGTTTAACTTAACCAGTCCTGAATATTTCAGATGAAAAAAAAATATTTAGCATGGTAAACTAGTCAAATGTGTGACTGTCTAGAAAATCTGGGTTAAGTTGAAGAAGCAGTATTTGAACTATTTCAATACTAGGTGCATGCAAACTAGACTAAGCCTTTATCAGGGTTGTGTGTTGGAGCACATAAGTCTAATGTATTGATATATATTATTACAGCTTAAAATATAACAAGAAAACAGATGTTTCTCCTTCAAGATTATGCTCAAAAGTCATATTAAAAGCAACAAAATGGTTTCAACATAGGTTGTATACTAGCTGCAAAAATAGCTTCATGAAATTCTCAGCTATTATGTTTGAATATTTCTCATGCTAAAAGCTTATGCCTCTTATTTGCAGATATATGAAGAGTTTGGGACAGTGTCTCTAAGTGACATTATTTATCTACCATACCCCTTAAAAGGCTTTGCCCATGATACTTCCTGCTAACATAATCCACCACAAGCTGTCTTTGTACCTAATTTAAAGGCACAGACACAGATGCTTTCAAAACTTTCCTTGATTTTAAAATTAAAAAAAAAAAAAAAAAATCAAGTAAATGTCAAACATTCAATAGATTATAAAGTGACTGATTTACACATTTTAGAAAATGGGTGCTACTCACCAGAAGGGATAATTTTTGTGTTACTGTGCTCTTTTAATGTGTTTTATCAATACCTGGATTCAAAGAAGATTTCTAGTGAAATTTACAGTGACAAAAACCAGGGATCTCTAAATAACAAAGACAACAATTCATGGATTCAAACTATTTCAGGACAACCAAATGTACAATCTATGTATTTCTATGGCCAAGCATAAGAACATATTCCCTATGAATGAGGAATGTAAGCCACAGAATCCAAAAAATATTTGGGGATGAAGGATTGCTCAAAGGACCTGGAATATATAAAGGGAGGAACAAGAAGCAGAAATAGAGAACAAATTACTTCATTATTTGGCACTGATATAGTAGTTTCTGCAGTATGGAGTGTACTTGAGACATCAGCACCAAGAAGTCTGAAAAACTGCAGAGGATTCAGAAAAAGGACTGTGGGAATAACTGAAAGACTTGAACATACACCATATAGTCAAATTCAAATAACAAACTTTTGTTCATGTAATGAACAGATTATATGCAATTTGATGGTAACCTGTAAATTCATACATTGGGAATAGAAATGTAATCCCATTCTAACAGAAAAGACGTAATAAAATCTATCATCTGGAAACTCGTATCATGCAAAGGCAGATCTCAAACATGATATTCCTTAGAAATAATTTGACGTCCTGAAAAACACTTAGAGAAACTATATAAAGAATTTTCTGGATTCCCTGTTACTGGATATTTAGTAATCTACACTGGATATTGCTTTAAAACACAACTCTGTTCACTGTGAACTAATTCAGCTAAATCTTATGACCTTTACATTGGAAAGTAGATCAGATGACCATGTTTGCAACAATTCTCTGAGGCACTGAAATCCACTGAAGTCAAACACAGGATTATGACAGAGTTCAAAGAACTTTTGATCACATGCATATTCACAATTCTATCAATCTGGTTATATGCACACTTTTTTTTTTTAAGGCTAGTGAAAATAATGGATCTGGTTTTTTGGTTTTGTTTAGTTTTCTTCTTCCTGAAGTTTAATGAAAGAAAACTCAGATTTCAACATATAGTCTAACATAAGATATGGTCAAGTCACCTGAAGACCCAGAATCAGCAAAAGGTAACAGCCAAGATCAAATATAAATTAATATACCTGGAGCTGGAAAACATCCTGCAAGTATCATATTTAGCCTTACAGATTAGAAAGGTATTTACACTCTTACTTCATTTTAGTGAAGTAAGATCTAGATGCCTTTTTTTAATCTTTTTAGGATAGCAGTAACAACTTCAATATATGTCTCTCTTCTTCCTTCTTACTGATTAAAAAAAGAGTCTTAAGCTAATATAACACACATACTTACTCTGGCAGTCGAGACAGGATACCTAAAGAAAGAGAACTTATGCCGTCATTGATCCGACCTGGCAGTTTACGCTTCTGAACCCAGCTGACAGCAAACTCCAGCCCAATAAAAGTAATGAAGAACGGAATACTCTGAAAAACAATTTGAAGAAAAGAAGTCACAACACAAATAGAATTAGCTCAACCTTTCCTAACAGCAGTTTATTCAGCCAGATACTTCTTGGTTTGGCTGGCACCTCAGTAGCTGCTACTATGATAAAGCTCCACATGGACCTTACAAATCAGAACCACCAAGGTCACCATTTAATCCATAACACCAGCATAAACCCAGTGCACTAAGCTCTTGCCGTATTATCTTCTTTTGTCTCTTCAGCACATACATTGTTAAAGGGCATCAAAACTAAACACAAAGTCTTTCCAAACTCATATTCTCATATTCAAGTAAACCAGTGAGAGCAGCAACATTTGTAGACTCCTCTAACCACAAGGTAAAACAGAATCTGCTCTCAATTTGATACGCAAGTGGTTTTTGAATGTGTTCAGCCACTGAATTTGGCATCCAATAATATTATCTGAAAGGCAAAACGAGTTTCTTTTATGTTGCCGTGCTTTTTGCTGAAGATAGCAACAGCTCTTCTGTATGCGTTTTCGTCAGAGAACCCAGTAACTACGCAGTCCATTTTGATCTGGGCCATACAATATATTCTCTGCCCAGACCGATCAGGAATCACACAGTGCTCTCTTTTTTATTTTGGGTTGTACTAACTGGAAAATAATTTTCTGCCTTTCTGAAGAGAAATACAATGATGAACGACACTGAAACATCTCACAACACTGCTTTAGTCTAGGTTTCAGTTCACATTGTCTTGTGTCCCAAATCAACTGGCAAGTTGAAAATGCACAACAGCGGAACCCAGTACAGGAAGGTACGGCTGTGCCTAGTTGTAGCTGGTAACATTATAGGCACAACACCATTTTTCATCAGCGGACAAAGATTGTTATAGCTGCCCTCAAATTTTCATCGGCATAGGCAAGAAAAAAAGATTCAATAACAGTAACTGGTAGAGCATATACTCTTTCTTTACTGACACTGGAGTTAATGGAAGGAATGACAAGGCAGCAGCAGCATATCAGTCACTGCCACCAAAATCTAGGCAGCCTGTGGCATGGTACACAGGAAGGAGCAGCTTTACTTGCATCAGAACTCTGTGCACATGAATGTTCCTTCAACTGCCTGCCTGCCTCCCTCCCTCTGTAGAAAACTTTTAAGTGACCTTGGAGACATTCAGACAACACTTCAGTAGTATTAAGGCATAAAATTCCCACCATGCTTTGCACGCAAGACCAGTGAGACTTTCTGCACCATAGTAATCTTCAGCTGCCCCCTCCAAATAACCTGCAAACACAGATTCACAGACTGAAACCCTCCGGACTGCACTGCTGTAGAAGGGAGGCTGCTCACACCTATACAACATTTTGATGGAAGGAGCATGTTGTCTCTGCAAATGCCATTGCGTTTTGGAGGGTGCTCATTTTTGTGGCCAAGCGAGATATGATCTGGGAATTCCTACCAGGCTGGGACACTAAAGAGACAAAGATGGATACAGACCAGATTGCCCAGTCGAAGAAGAACTACGTGATTCAAACCATGCAAGCAGAAAGAGATTTATAGCATCTAGGCAATGTTAAAGTTCATAAACTTCAGCAGCTCAGGGTTAGGTTACAATAACAGATGAACAGAGATTAGTATCAACATGGCACTTTTTAATTTAGATGCCTAGCTTGCTCTCAAAGCCTGGTTGGGATATGCACTAACTGATATCACAAAAAAAATTGAAACCAAGGAAGATCTACAGATAAAGCCTAAACAGCACCCAAGAAAACCAACATGGTAAATCTTTGGATATTTTAAATCAATAATAAATAAATACAAACCAAACCGTACAACCTTCTATTTGAAATCATTTTAAAGCATTCCAGGAAAATATAAATACTCCTTGTTTTGCTCTAAATACAATAAATAATAAACCAAGAGTTTTAATGTAGTTTTCTTAATTGATATAGTTAAAGAACTGATTGTTAACTTATCAAACAAAGGTTGATGACCACAGCTGTACATTCCAGCAGTTATTATAAAGAACAACTAAGGCAAGAAACACTTGACCACAATATTAGGAGCCAGGTCTAGCACAGACTACAGACAGTTTGAAGTTACGGAACAGCAGAAGCTGCACTGTAAATTGAATGGGCTCAGGACAGAAAAAAGTGGGCCGCTTTATTCAAGAAACGAAAATAGTGAATAGGAAATACACAATGCCTGTATTCTTATGTGGCAATTCACTTTACCTAGCAACCTCCCAAACAGTTAACATACTTGACTTTGTACTAATACACACTAATATAACTTCTTTCCCATTGACTTCATTAAATATTTTCTTCCCTCTGTGAAGCTGTGAGACTGCCAAGCATTTGACAGCATTTTTAGACTCAAAAATAGGGAGTGCCATAGCAAGGAGGACAGAGAAACATTCAGCCTTAACCTCCTGCCCATCAAGCAGCTTGCATAAGGAAAGATTTATGGCATACCTCTTCGTATCTAAGACATTACTACCTTTCTCCCACACACCCACATTAAGCTTTGCCCAAAGCAGATCAGAGGGATCAACTATGTCAAGACTAGCATGTTATTATTTATGTGACCATAACACCTAACAGCTATTGTCAAGGAGCAGGATCCTACCGTGTTAGATGCCATACAAACAGAAGGAAAAGGTACTCCCTGTCCCAAACAGCCTACAGTTTAAGGATGAGATGTAAACAGTATAAGGATAATGCAAATAATTCAGAAAAAAAGGAGACAGTAAGACAGATAAGAGTCTCACTGGCTGAACCATTAATTTCGTTTTTTCGCCTTTTTTTGTTTAAGTGAAAATAACAATGAAGACATATAAGGAACTTGTTGAGGATAGGTAGCTCTGCAAGGATTTCAAGGATTGCCCCTACAAACAAAATGGCACAAAGTTAAGAAATAGCCACTGTTGGCATCGCAAGTCAGACACAGAAGATGGATCCTTTCGATACCTTCTGGTCTATAAATGTTTTATTGTCTCTGTTTCCAGTTTCTTTCTCTTCACCCATTACCAGAAATACTTACTGGACATTTGCATTAGCTTGTGGTTTACTTGAATAACTGATCCATAACTTGAAGTCTTACTCTGAGCACTGAGTAAGAGGGGTTCCCTTACAAGTATCCAACTCTTACAGAATGCAAAGGACCCTTTAAAATCAGTTTCTGCCTTACACCCAGTTTCAAAAAATAATATCCTAAGTTGAAACTCAGCATAAATTAATGGGTTTAGTGCAAGTCTTGAAACAGTTTCTATTTTCTTAAAGTCCCAAGTCCTTATAACGTAAGACACTCAACTTTCATGTAAAACTAAATACATAGGTTCTGTGCCTCATTATTTAGAAGTAAAGCCTAAAATATGAATTGAGCGTAAATGTGAACATAATCTTTAGGATCTCAAAAGCATAGAGTAAGTAGAAAAGAAAAACAGTGGTTATTAAGTTGAAAGCTTTCATTTTGGTGCTCTCAGCAGAAGAAACAGTGCACGCTTTTCCCGAGTCTGACTCATGAAAGTTTTTACTGAGCACAAGTGATAATTTCAGAAGATAACAAGGAGCAATGTAAAGTTGTTGTTCATGAAAATTATATTCAGCAAGCAAAAAGCAGCACCCGATCTTCCCATTAGTAGATTATGAAAGAATCAAAAAAGCAGAGCATGCAGAGCATAACCTTGTATCTGTAGCAAAGAGGATGCTCGTGAAGGGACAGGGAAAGCATCAGTGTATGATATAAGAGTCAGGACGTTCTGCCCTTGAGAAAGAAAACTGACATACGCCTTCTCTTCTCTAGGGAGGGATTCAAGGGTTTCAAATTCTACATGACCGAAGCTCACATAAAAATAAATTCTATGATTAGGGTCCAGGATTTGTACCCCTTTTCCCAGAATTTTGGAGATTAGTTGGAGGGGTGACTTCTTCCTGGGAATTTCTAAAGAGTTTTTCTACTAGTCACTGGTAGCTGATCAGCTTGTATTTTAAACAGGACTTGGGGCCTTCACGTACAGTCTGCCAACATACAGAGCGCAATGCAGGGACCAGGAGCTGTCCTGCCTCTGAAAACTGAAGTAATATAACCACAGCCAGGAAGTACACCACACAAGTTAAGCTAACCAACTTACTTTTTTCACAACATCAGAGCTGTTTCACCCACTGCTGTCATTTGCTGCCCAGACGTAACAGCACAGCTGACTAGCTCAAAGGAGTTACTCCTATGAAGTGCATATATTTTGTAAATCACCGAAGTGGTCAACTTTGCAGATCACAAAAAAATATGAAAATCTGAGTGAATTAGGAAGTTCTGCCACCTACCTTACATTGGAAGGTGCATAACCCCACAGCTGTAGCCATGTGATCTAAGGTACTAGAAATACCCTCAACCATCTGACAGGCATGATACATCACAGAGCCAAGATCTACATCCCACTTCTATCAGGTGTCTCAGAAAAAAAACCCAAAACTGTTTAGGAGACACTGATGTAACCAGCAGTTTGTTTCACGCACGCATCATCATTACCATCTTTTACAGTAAATTATTTGAGCTGAGGCTTTCATTTACTACCAGCTCTAAACTAGAAATTTTCTTTTGTTCTATGTTGGGCAGAGCTCAAGCATCCACTTCTGTATTTGTACCAACTCAAGGGATTACCACTCCAAGCCCCTCTGAATGGCTCATCAGGTCACTATTAAATCTAGCCCTGCTGAAACCAATGCATCTGCTCCTCTTGCAATTCTTCCCTAAGCAGTCCAAGAGAAGCTGCTGATCTAGTAGGTCAAATAAGCAAAAGCTGCTGAAGAGGAACTGTAGGTAGTTACCTTCTGCCTACAAACACATGGCCAGAAGAAGAGGCGTGAACACTGCCTAAGCTCAGACCAAAGCCATAGACTTAAGACAGTTATACCGCTAAAAGACTTACACACTGATCTAACCAAGCATCAAAAGATCTGTTCGGGCAACAAACGCACTAGAGGGGGATTCTAGTACACCTAACCCAAGATAGCAATTATATAGGAAAGTATAACCGTAACGGGAAACCTTTTATTTAAGTGTAGTTTTTTGCGAGGTATATATTCCTTTACAAACTTATCACAACAGTGTTCTACAACAGCAGATGCCTGCAGGCACTTTTTTAATCAAAGAAGTATTAAGAATCCTTCCACAAACTTTTACAGATGTGTGCCCAGTAAAAGAAATTCCAGGTTTGGCCAAGGTCTGAGCTAAATATTGCACAGGTCCGCCTGGAGAAGAAAGTCCAGGGATGTTAAGGAATGCTGCTGGCAAGAAAGTGAATGATACTCCATTGAAAATGTGGGAACAGTAAAGGGATTGAGATGGACAAAGAGCAAGCTGGAGGGAGAGATCAGCTGACTGGGAAACACTGTCAAGCTTTAGACAGTCTTCCTCGAACGTGATGCTATAGCTCAGTTGCAAAATGCCTCTGAGGAAAGCTTTCCATCGATCAGACAGTGCATGCACAGTCTGCGTTCACAGCAGCTGTCTGCTTACCTTATCCAAAGGGCAACGTTTGCTGATAACAGCCATCAGCAAGGGAGCTGCCGCATACTACAGTTCCCAGAAAGCTGCTGACGATGCTGCAGTGCTCTGCGCAACCCAGGACACCCCCATTGCAGCCCAACAGCAGCTGCTGCGCAGCGGTCCAAGGGTCACCTGGCAGAGGAAGCAGTCAGAGCTACCAGGACCCGCCTGAAAACTGCAGATCCTCAAGCGATGCTGGACTGAATCCACTTTGACAAGGGCAAAATAGTGTTTATCTGCTGTCTGTATGAAAAGCTCACATTGGTCCAGGTTCAGCAGGAGCTGGGTGCCAAGGTCAGTGCCATAGGTAGGACAGAAGGGTGCAAAGGTGCCTTCAGGGAAGCGGAGAAGCAGGCAGGGCCGGAGGGAGGGATACGCTGCTGCCTGCTGACAAGGGAGCCGTCACCCCTGACCTCTGTACTCCTGCTGTGGAGCTTTAGGAGATTGCATGGCCCCAACACAAATATTTGTTCTCATTTTTCTTAAACAACCTTTAATTTTTATTTTAGATAGATCTTTTTATTTTTCTTTCTTTAACCAAGCATGTAGCACTTGCCTTAATAGCGCAAAGAGACCTGACTTTCTGCTGACTTTGAGAACTATAATAGCCAAATACAGTATCACATTTTCTGGTTTGCTCAGTTCAGTTTGCTGTCCCTGCATCCTGCAGCACCGACAACCTGAAAAACGTTAGCACCAACCCTCAGATGTGTGGAGTGCTTCTCTGAACATGTCCGCTCCTGGTATCAGGAGGAAGCACCTGAGCCTTCATTTAAAATACATCAGAGCGCACGGTTAGGCAGGCAGCTTGCAGAGAGAAAGCCCAGGAATGCAAGCAGTCAGTGCAAGACAAGGTATTTGATCTTAATGTAGGTGCCCTTTCGCGGACATCGTATCCCCCCTGGCCGCCGGTGGCTTTTAGAAAAATGGCACGCGGGAGCTGCGCGCGGGGCTGGTGGGGGGAGGGCGGAGGAGCTGGGGAGGGGGGGAACGGAGGGGGCTCTCACCTTCTCCACGTAGTCGGGCACCTCCTCCACCGTGCGGAAGGCGCTCTCGCCCGGCGACAGCACGTAGAAGAGAGCGCGGAGCTGCTGCCCGGGCGAGGTGGCCGGCGGGCCGCCCCCCTGGCTGCCCATGGCCCGGCCGCGCCGCCGCCGCCGCAGGTGTCCTGACAGCGGGCGGGGGAGGGAGCGCCCGGCCACACCGCTCCGCTCCGCTCGTGCGCACCGCTCCGCTCCGCCCGGCCGCGCCGGCCCCAGGCGCGGCGCAGCGCGGCCGGCCGTGCTTCCTTACCCCATGGCGCTGGGGGGGCTTGAAAGCTGGGTGCTTTGGGGAGAGCCTGGAATTTCTGGCTTCTCTATGGATCGTGCTGCTCTGGAGGTGTTTGGGGGTCTTTGTACATGACATCACACGCAGGCCACTTCTGGAGTCAAGAGAAAGCGCTCACACACCTGCCCACTGCGTGTCCCCGATCCCTTCTCACCCACAAAAACCTCCGAGCAGCAGAGCTCAGGCTAGCCTTTTTCATTTTTAGATGGGTTTCCACACACACAACATTTTGGTCAAGTTTTGACTTCAGCATAAAAAGCAGAATTTTATAAAATTAAAACGTTAAGGGTTTTGTGAGCCAAGCCAAGGTGTGCTTGTGTTGGCCTTATAGTTCAGCTGTATGGGTCAGACTAGCACTCTTCCCATTAAGAGTTTTTATTTTGTAAACTTCCAGAAGGGCTTAGCACAGCTCCAGTCAACATGACTAGAAGCTATCTATTACATTTTCATTTACAAAGGAATGTAAACTAAGAAAATACAAAGAAACAGTGCAAATATATTATGCTAGGTCCTTGTAGAAAACAGCTTTTAGAAATGGGAATAAAGACAAGCTTTGCACATTCAGGCCTCCAATGTGAAGCTCAGGAGCATGCATTTCCCTATCAAATGTTTGACAATCATACTCTCTATGTTCGGCGTTACTATAAATAATAAGCTTTGTGATAAAATAGATTAGCCAGAAATAAAATAACAGAATGTCCCACAGCCCCTTCATCTCAAATGTTCAGGCCCACTTATGGTCTTTGCAGAAGAAATGGGTGGTAAAATCCTGCTGTAAAGTATTTTACCACAATTTAAATCCTGTCAGTCAATAAATCAAGAAAAACTTTCTACTGTGAATCAACCCTGACTTTTAGAAGGGAACTATGACAGGTAATTTCATAGCTGAAAGTTTCTGTTTAGAAAAAGAAACATGTACAAATCAGCATTAAAATAACTGAAATAGGGCACATTTGTGATGTTTTTATTAAATATGTTGCCTTTTAAACAACAGCGGGGCAGCAGGTTTAAACAATATTCTGCAGTTTGAATAATTTAACAAAGTTGTAGTGGATGAATGTCAGAAAATTACTGGAAGGACCAATAAAATATTTTACTTTAATCTGAACAAAGAACAAATATTTTAAAATGGTGAAAGATTTGAGTACTCTTATTATTATAGTTTATACTAGTACTATGATACAAGTAAAAACTAATAAACCTATTAAAATGCTTTAAAATTATACCCTAGTGTTGTCAATTTTAGTGTTTATTCATGGTAGTCACAGGTTCTTACAGACATTTATTAATTTCTAAAATCTGAATTCATGTAAATTCCAAATTTTCTCTAAATCACACAAATCAACACTGTTCTGACCAGATCCTTCACTGCAGGCAATGACACATGGTAGAAAACGTTTGCTTTTTCATGTATGTTAGCCTAAGTATTTCTGTGGCGTTACTCTCACATTCAAGCTCCTTGACCTCACCCTAACCGCAGACACCATCCCAGCAGGCCGCACTGAGCTCTTCGTTGCTCTGCTGCTGGTGTTCGTCTTGCTCCACTATCAGCTCGCAGAGCTTAAATGGCTAACACTTCATCCCACAAAAATAAAGTGTTGTTAGCAGTGAACACTGTCTGGGGACCACTCTGGTGTGAGAACCATTAGTGGGGCAAGGGAGCCCATGACCACACCAGGTGAGATACATTTCAGGTGCCATGGAACCAATACCTCCTATCACACCACTCTGGGAAAGAAGAGAATCCATCTGTTTTCTGGGACTCTATACTTTCTTTAAAATTATTATTTTGGACACCCATTTCAGTGGAAATTATCACCCAAGTATCACTATACTGAAACTCTTGTTTGCAAAACTGAAGGAAAGAATTTGGGCTTGATTATGCCTCACAGGGGAAACAGATAGGTTATGTTTTCCAGCTTCTGTGTCCAAGGAAAAATAGATGATAGCACTACAATAGCTACGCCTCTGGTGAGGAAGGGAACAATTTTAAATCCTGTCTGCAAGATCTATCAATTTTGGACAAGCTTCAGTAATCTGACTCTACAAATGTAGCTGCTGTTTTCTATTTAAGCCTTGAAACTTTTCATGTTTACAGTACTTGCTCTTTTCTTTGTTAAGAAAGGAACAGCGAAAAAAAGCATCCAGCAAAGTTGCTTTAGTGGAAGCTCTAACCCTCTAACAGACAACACTCCCTCCGTTCAGTGACCTTGCAGAGTTCTTTTTTCAAGCTTTTATTATTGTAATTATTTTATTTTCTGCAAAGAGTTAAATAAACTATTTTTTTTTCTTTTTTACAACTGAAAAATAGAAAAGTAGGTATTTCCCATCCTATGCCGCCATCAAAAATGCAGAAGGATGTTCTGTCTGGAGACTGGGATTCTGCTGTTGACTAGTAGATCATTCCAGTAACTAAGGCAACAAAACCCTCTGTTTTACTTAGAGGAAACTGGGGAGCTGGCCTAACACGATCCGTAGGTGGATCATACTTTGTTTTCTCTAAAGAACTCCATTCCACCCACTTCATGAACAGAGAACGCCCAGACGCTTCCTGTTTGGGTCTCTCAGAGCACTAAACCAGCACTAAATAATAAAGTCATAAAGGGAATTAGGGCAGGTTGAATTTGGGATGGGCGATATAGTCTGCCTTGGCAATCATTCACAGCAAACTAAATCACATCCAGAACAGAGCTGGGCTTAGTGTGCTCTTCTTACGTAATAGTATCACTGAATACAGAAACACTTTAAATGAGTACATTGTGATGAGCAGATGTCAGATTTCTTTTTGTATCACTGCTGTAGGTATTCAGCACCTATATTCATGCTTGGCAATGCATCAGTGTTATTATAAAACTGGTATTATGAAATATTTTTAATGTTGTCATTGCCCTTTATGAACCCTACATCATACAGTATCTTTAAAAAGTTACCAAAGTGTTTATTTGTTCTTTTTATATAAGCTATATGTATTAATACAGAACTCTTATTAATAGCATATTACTGGCTCCAGAAACCTGAAGACAGGGATATTCTGCATATTAGTCAATGCCATGCCATGCACTTAGCCACTTACTGCTACTTTTTCATTTCTTCTATGCAGGACTGCTCACCATACAACAGTGCTCATATATGATCCTTCTTCAGTGCAACTTATAAGCAAAATCAATTTATTCAAGGGTTGCCAAGATGTCCAGAGAAAATAATATACCCTCCCTGCAGTCTGTTGGGGAAACTTGCTGATAAGCTTACATACTAGTCTTCAAACTTTATCCTTTATGTTTGTTTATTATTATCTATTCTTGCTTCTATAGAGGGAGTGTGTGTGTATTTTGGGGGTTTTTGGTTTTAAACACTGGTATGTCTGATACCTTTCTCCTTTCTCTTAAGAATGAAAAAATTAAAGTTTTCTGCAAAAAAATATCTTGTCTTCTCTCTCCCCCCTAGTGTACTGACCACGGGGATCACTAGCACCTTAGACTCTGGTCCCCTACTTAGCTGACTGAGATGGTGACTTCCTGCTGGAAAACGGGTGGGCAGCACCGCTCTCTCCTTCGTTACTGCTAACAGGCTTCCTCCACCATTTACCTTGCCCTTGCAGAGACTGACAGGATTCCTCTGTGAGCTGACAGACCTCAAACTCACATAGCAAGAAATTAAGCCAGAAAAGAAATAGGTTTACATTTTTCTACTGCTCTAGTGAGCCAAGTGGCTCATGAGCGGGTCTAGAAAGTGCAGGAGTTGGCATGAAAGCCCAGGAGAAAGAGGGCAGGACCACACAGCTACAAACCAGAGAGGAGAATGAGGTGGAAACAGGATGACTTTATTTCAACAGCAGCAAGTTATTAGATCAACTGAACAGCTGATGAAGTCACCACCTCCTGTGCATTTGCCAAAAACATGGCTTCAGCAGCTTATCCTGCATAAGCACGTATCTGCATCCAAACAGTTGGCGCTTCCTTTACACCAGCACTTCAGTAACGGCCCTTTTCAAAGTTACACTTTTTTTTTTTTTGAAGGCCAGTCTCTAGCAGGATGGATTCTTCTATTTGCCTATTCACATGACTATATATGTTATATACTGTGTTTTATGGATGGGTTTTCTCTGGGCATGAAAGCTCCCTGGTACTCCATGTTCTAGCAGCCACACATGGATGCAGTCATATGGCATCTTCTGGAAGGAGATGAAGGTGGTGCTCTCCTTGGGACCTACAAGGGACCATCAGACTGCAAGGAAGCCAAGAGGGGATAGTTCAAGAGGTGTAACAGATGAAAGATGTAGAAAGAGATTAGGAGGCAAAGGCCTGACCAGGAAGAGGACAACAGCATCTCAGAGCTGCAGGAATGAGGTTCTTGTGGAGACCAGAGGAGCTCTGCACAGGTTGCTGCAATCCAGAAAGCCAGCTGAGACATACAAGGTCTGAATCTAACGGCTCACCCTGTTAGGACACAGTGAGCAGCAGGGGAATTGGCATTCATGCTCTGTATTTTTACTAGTCCTCAAACAGCAAAAACTCAGTTCTCTATTTCAGAAACTACTTTGGTTTCTTTTCTGTTCTAATAAAACAATGTTAGAGATAGAAAACCCTTTTGGTTTAGTTGCTATGCTGACCGCAATGAAGATGTGCGGGAAAATTCATCATGAAGCTCTGACTGATTTGGGGGGCCAATCACAAGCAGAAAGCTCTCTAACATGTTTGCATTTTATCCTTCTCAAACAAAGCTGTAATGGCAAGAAGATCCCAAGAGAGCCTAAGCAGTGGTTTCAGCCCTCCCCCACTTCCAGCTGCTGTGCACTTTTGGCACTTTCCTTGTGCAACCCTGGTGGTCATTAGACACTGTGCTGAGCCATTTTAACATGCTCCATCAGCAGAAAAAAATAGCCCAACAAAACAAAATGCTAAAACTGGCTTGAGTTGTTCTGGACTGAAGTAGAGATAGACATTCACAACAGAAAAGATGATCAGGACAACATGGTGGTCCAGACTCTACCCTGCTGAGGAAAGCTTGGGAATTTCAGAACATTAAACTTACCTCTGAATCTCATCCCTAAGCTCTGTGGAAAGATTTGTCAATAAACAGGCATGTGGCCTGACTAAATGATTGTTCAGCCTCTGCCTACATGCCTCTTTGGCTGGGCTGTTCAGCTGTCCCATCTACTGGGTGTTCAGCTACCAGTCCACTCAAGAGGTGAACTCTTAATTGGGTCAGTTATTGGCACTCTCTGAAGTTGGCTTCTTGGGCCGCTTATCTCTGCACAAGCTGAAACAGCTCCAAGCAGCTGCTTTTAAGCCATGAGCAGCCCCACACCAGCTGACTTGCTCATGCCACAGCTGCCTAATGAGTCAGGAGGCAGTCATCAGGGTGCTCAGGCAGGCTGAAGAATAAGGCAAAAAAATTTTAAGGGTATTTTTCTGTTATTTTTTCAGCATTTTCTGTTCTTGAAATACTTTAACCTTTTGTTCCTACCGAGGAAAAATGTGTTTTGTTTTTTTGGTGGGAGAGGGGATGGGAGTTCCTGGAAAAATAAATTCTATCTTCAAGGCAGGCCTATCAAGTAATTTTAGAAGAACAGCCTGCCCACCTGTTGTGATTGTTTCCAAGTTTTACTTGGCATGCTCTGCAGTGCAATTTCTTGCACTTTTATTTCTGAAAATCTTTAGTTTATTTGGAACGCCAGGGTTCAGGTTGCTGTATGCTGTAACCTATATGGTATGTCAGAGTTATATGGCTTACAGCCTTGGATACAGGATAGCTCTCTTATACATCAAGATCACTTGAGCAGACACATTATAACCTACTTAATAGGTCTTTGTACTGCCTGACCAGTGATTAATAACTACTTGTTATCACCAAAATAGTCTTTCATGTTTTTGAATTAGGAGCATATGAGTATCAACACCAAGTAGATCCAAAATTATGAAACATCCCATGACGCGAGCTATATAGCACATGCTACCGCTTTATTGCATGTGCGCAGCAGGAATAGTTTGGGTAATTACTGAGTGGAAGCATAGGAAGTACCACCTTTCAAGCAAGACTAACCAAAACGCCGGGGGGTTTTTATTGTAAAGAACAGTCATAGAGAATTATAAAGATTACGCACATGTATCTGAACTTCAACAGGAAAATAAATAGTTTTCATAAATTGACACTGAACATTTTTAAAGATGTATTTTAGTACCAGCCACAGATGCACTTGATAAAAATCACTTGGTAATATTTTAAATCTTGATATCTTCAAGCATCATCTGGCCTTAAATCAACTATTTTTCTTTATCATGAGGAACAAGGATTATTTTATTTCCTAGGATAATCACCTGGTTTCTGTTCCTTCCTAGCCTGCAAATCCCTAGTCCTAGGGAGATACTATTTTCTGTGGATTATTACCTTAAATAAAGTACAGCATGTTATAAATGCCAAGTGCAATTAATGCATTTGAACAAAATAAAAATAAAATGCTTAGCTACCAAAGGTGATAGAACACTTTCTGAAAGGTGGAAATCCCCTTTTTTTCCTAACAGATAAGTTACCTGGCCCTCTGGCAGGCAACAAGCCTCCTGTGCCAGTAAGCCTGTTAGATGAACACACCCACCCCACCACCGCAAAGAGGGTCTACAGCCACTGTGCTCTGCCACTCCAGAACCAGTACTCACCTCTGGTCCAGCTGCCCCTGTGCTCCCTCTTAGCAGAGTTTGCTCCCTTTCCTTGGAGTCACTGTGCCAATGCTGCAAATTCAGGTCTGAGAGCAAAGAAGGAACCTTTCTCCTGCTGCCAAGTCAGAAGCTGCAAACCACCTCTACCCAGAAAACCACCTCTACCTCTCACTCCCCTTCCTTTATTACATCCTGCAGCTGATGCTCATGTTCCTCCAGGGGCCCTGTGAAAACCCTGTCCATCACCTGCTCGTCATCCTTGAAGCAACACTTCCTACTGCTGCTCCCTTAGTGCCTAACTACCTCTGCCAAAGCACACCTCCCACTCTGAAACCACTCCAGGTAGAAACACCAAATGCTCCCCATAGCATAAACCTGCATCAGGGCACCCCTCCTTGCTCCAGTACTTTTGATGCGTCCCAGGTAATTTATCTGTCATGTGTTGAGGACCAAACCTCAACATTGTGCAAACCTCAATACTGTGCAATCCCATCCTACCTAGAGACATTCCAGCATGCTCTTCACCCCCCAGCTGTCTTTACTAGCTGAAGTCCTACTGACTTGAATAGGTTCTTTCTTAATCAGCAATCAAAGAAAGAAGTTTCAGGCAGCAGCCTCCCTTTCAGAAGATAACTAACTGAAGCTGTCAGCTCCAGAAGGCCCTGGAAGATTTCAGAAACAACTAAAAGCTGAAATTTGTACCGAAGAAAAATTAAAACCAGAGCAAAAACTAATTAATAAACACAACAAAATCTGCAAATTGTTAGTGGGAAAAAATGTTATGAAAAAAACTTGAAGGAAAGCAAGCAAGTGAAAAGTTATAGAAACCCTGAAGTTTCTGGAATATTTGAAATCTGGAGCAGAATCCTAGTTAGAGGTCCCACTACAATTAAAGACTGCCATAATGCATAAGCACTGGAACTGTCTGTTAAACTTAGGGATAAATGTTTTCAATCTTTGAATGCTTTGCATTTTGCAAGCTTGAAGTTCATTGCATGCCCCATACCTTTTAATGTAGTATGTAAAGCAAGAATAACTCTAAAAGTTATTTGATAAAATAAATGATTGAAATTATCAATAAATGATCAATCAAATTACAAGCAGTCTGTATGTCACATTTTACAATAACAAAAGCTTTTTTTGCCTTTTTTGTCCTCTTTTTTTATATGATGAATATAAATGAAAAGTAAATTAAATTTCATTTATACATACACATTACTTTGAGGAAAAAAAGACTACTACAGAATTCACTTACGAAATGCCTATTTTTTCCCTCCTTCATTCTAGTTCCAAAATTTAGTTCTCCATATATTCATGAATGTTTCTAATCTCTTTTTATATTCAGGGAATTAAATAGGCTTCAAATTTGTATGTCATAAGTGTGGAATGTATTCCCTGATATTTAGTTGTGGGGAATCCTTCCAGTGTTACAGAGTAACTTATATAGCAGCTGTGAACAAGATGTCCATAAGGTTTTCTTTGCTGTGCTGTTTACCTGTTCTGAAACACTTACTGGTTTAATGTCTGAGCCAAAGACCAATCAGAACAGGAAGATTTGTATGTGTAGCGTTTTGGGGGATGCTTAGGGGCTTGTGGGTTTTTTGTGGCAATTTTTCAAGATACTGGGAGACAAAATAGTGGAAAATTAGAAAAAGATTTGCCAGAGTCCAGATGCAACTATCAAGGTCAGTTCTGTCTACTTAGAGTAGGTTTTCAATGAATCAACTCCGTAATTTTGACATGAATCATCTCTAGCTTTTAAGAGACTGATGAGCTACCTGGGGAATGCATATTCATTCTTAAAAGATTACGAATTCTAGCACAATCTGAATAGTCAATCTGAATAAAGCAACACAATTTATAAAATACATTCTTTTGCATTTTTCAGGTTGTTTTTTTTAAAAAAACCAAAACATTACATTGACCTCACAACTCTCTACAGTTACTTGTAAATTGGTGAAGATTTTAGATCATGGTTCTCAGTTAATAAAACTGCTGTTGACACATTTGAGCCATTTCTGTAACATCATTAGTCCTTACTTTTGGGCCATGAAAAGGTGTATCTTTGGATTTGAAATGCAACAAGAGGAAGGGATGGGATTGGAAGTGGGGAAACCAAAAATAAACACAGACTTTCTTATACCAACTCTTCAGAATTCAGAGAATAAAGTTAATACTAGCTTCACACTCTCTTTGAGAAGTGCCACTGAATATCAGCATACCTTTGGAGCCCAGGTGTTGTCACAGAGCTAAAGGAATCTGAAACGCTGATCTGTATCTCCAGTTTAGCTCTCAATATTTGTTTGCCTTTATAGTATTTTTCAGCTTTTTTACGTTTCAGCCTGTGCAAACCCTGCCTTTTACTGTAACGTAGCAAGCAAAAAAACCTGTTAATGAAAAGGCTTCTTAGTGGTTTCTTTACCTTTTTTTTCTGTGGGATTTTTTTTCTCTGCTGGACACTAGATATAATGATCGCATACATATCTGTATTTGCTTTAGCATACAGTTCTGTAGCTGACATTAGTATCTGCAATGAGACATTTAGTCTGTAATTCTGTACCACTAGGTAAGCAAATAGTGTGAAAAATGTTGATATCTGTCACATCCAGTCATTCTGTTCCAGTGAAGCACATTCCTACATAAACTTCCTCCACAGACATCTTGTCTTACTGACATTATCATACTAAAAATGTCTTAGACCTTATGCCAACTGGCTTTTCAGAAGCTAAGGGTTTTCTTTTTATTTGCCCAAATGAGAAGGAGAATAAGTTCTATGTTATTTTTCTTGGCTGTTTTGGACAACTGAAATTCTCTGAATTGTTCCATTGCTCACATAAGTATTTAATCTAATTATTTTTTTTCTGAATCACACTTGTGCAGGATGCCTAAGCCCCTGCAATAGTGTGAAGACAACCCAAAAATTTTCAATTTCCTAATATAAACAAAAAATGAAATATGAAAGTAGCATTCTAACTCAAAACATTTTTTTACAAATATATTTTCTACAAGTTTCAATTTTGTTTTGTAAATGTTTTCTCTGTTGATAGTTTTGTTATGAGAGGGTCACTTTGCAACTTGATTTAGAGTGAAAACTAATTTCAAATATCAAATTTTCCACAGAAGAATTAAATTTTCCAAAAAGTTCACAGAATGAGTACTCTGTGGGCATAGATATATCATAAAAGTAATAAATATAGTCTATGAAAAGTTTTGATTAATCAGGTTAATTAAATTCAGAGGAATTATTTGATTTCATCTTGGATAGGTCACTAAGTCCTCACCTGATTTTGTAACTTAGAAACACACAGAAAAAGATCTTAAATTCCTTATAAACAAGATATCCTTATTATCTTGTGAGCATCACAGCATCACTTGTAAAATGAAATCTTATGTTTTATACCAGGTTAAGACATGCTTGTACTTGAATTGGAGATCAGTGTAGGAATTGAGCTGATGAATTTTTTTGCATACATTGTCATCCTTTCTTTGCATTTGAGAGATACAATGCCAAGGCGTGATTTTATTGATGCTAGTCTGGGGAATTGCCATTTCTTAGTTGATCTGAAATCACAAACTGTATTTTATAAAAGTATTTGTTGTAATTATATTTGGCTTTCCTAATTCACTTTTTCTAAAAGATCCATGTTTTTTTTCCAGATAGGAGAAATTAAAAAACAGAGGAGTGAAACCCAGTGTCCTAATTAAAATCCAGTTTGTGTAATTGCAGTAATCAAAGTGGTGCTAAGTGATCAAACTGCAGTTGTGGTTAGGTACGTCATTACTCACATTCATTTCTTGTGTTGTCATTCCCCAAATTGTTACACAGCTGTGAAGGTTCCCCTCGGAGAGAGCTGCACAGCAGTGATAGGCAAAAGTAGGGATTATAGGTGCTTATGGTTTGCATAAAGCTGCATATGCCTTTCAGCATGATTCTTTAGATGCCAGTTTAAATACCTGGATGATAAGATAATCTTCTGCTGTCAAAATTTTTGAGAAAACTGTATCCGCCTTGGTCCTCAGAGCTTTATCAGACTCATCAACAATGACTACAAAAGGACTGTTCAGTGAAAAAGCCTTTTTTTTCATATTGTTGTGATTTTCTGCTGTTCTGAGGCAGTGGAAGGTGTTTGCATATATCTTGCAAATACGTTAAAGTATAGTCTCCTGCTAGAATTAAAATAAATCTCTGTATTGAACTGTCAAGTGGTATATTCTCAAAGTCATTCAAAGGGCCATTGTAGGCTGGACTCAATCACGAAGTTACGGCTTCATCCTCACTTAATCTGTATCATGAGCAGGTATGGGATGGATTTTAGCCATTAATGCATTACAGTACAGGAACTATTTCAGTGCAATTTTCAGTTTTGCTTCGCTTTCTCTTTAATCAAAATGTGTTCATCTAAGCCTCTATTCTGCAAATTTAATGAAGTACCCACTCTAACAAGTAAATACTAGGATTTTGATAGGTATTCAACCTCGGCCAAGAAAGGAGTTTAGGGTTTTGTGGCTTTGTTGTGTAATGAAATGTCAATGGTACATTTCAATAAATGTATTCATACAAAGTCTGCTTTTAATTTCACGAGATCCTAACTCCAGCTTCATCAGGCTTATCTTCGTGCCATTGCTGGATCTTTAATTCTTCTTTTGTTAGTCTCTTAAGAGTCCGTATAACTTTTAACAGGAATCTGGCTGAGCCAAAAAGGAAATCATCTCAATAATGCTGCATGCCAGTGCTTTGTGTACATCTCATTATTGCAATATGCTAAGTCAGTCAGAGGCTGAGCATGATATTGAAAACACAAGAGGAAGCCCTTAAGAACGTCAAACTGTTCTTCGTAGTAGAAGACTGGTAGTTCAAAATCATCCAGATGTCTCAGGGTTGATCAAAAATGTAAGAGCACTAGATACCCTGTTACTTATAGGACAGCTCTTTATCTCAGTGTCTTATCAATCTATTGTAAATATTTTGTCAAGGGTTCTGCATGAGGCTGGGGGGAAAGCTCGATTGCTTTCATCACTCATAAAGCAGACAATGCAGTCTTACTGTCAAAAGGAGTAAATGTGCCTGTGCTTTCCTCATGCTCATTTTTTTAAAACCACTAATGTCATTCATTCTGCACATCAAGATTATGAAGAGTAAAAGGACTGTTTAATTCAAAATGTCTTCTGAAAACGGTGTAGGAAATAGGAAGCCTTGCATTTATGTTGATAATCCCTCACCTCCTAACAACACTCATCTGCTAGGGAGAGAGAAGTGTTGTAACATCTGGCTCAGCGTGGTGAGTTTTCATCTTCTGTTGGGAGGACTGATGTCATGTAAGGGACAGAGGAGCCGACTAACTATCATAAATGAGAAGCAGCAGCAGTGCTTGTCCTGGGAGCTGGGGCTCGTGGGTCAGGCGAATGGCTGCCTGCAGCCTCTTGTGTTGATTCTGGCCCATTAACCATCCTATTAATCTTCAAAAAGCTTTATAGTACGAGTGTTTTGGAGGGTGAATATAGGTGAGAATTTGCAGGTGTCACTCACACAATACAGCCATCTTCCACACTCTTTTCAACAAACAACTCTCCCAGTCTTTTAAAGCACAGAAGGAAATTCTTTCCACCACCTTTTACCCTATCTGAAATCTTTGAGAGCATCAGGATTTTTAACATTTTGCAAGATGGCAGTGCAACTGTAAAGGAAAAGAAAGTCAGCTCATAAGCATCAGAAGGATATTTGTTTTGGAAAATTTATACACTTCATTCAACCCACATCCTTTAACTTTCAGGTTTTGAGTGTCACCACAATGTATACTGCTGCATGAGTCATCTCAATCCTATATCAACCAACATTTCAATTCTCTAATATTCTGTTCTATTCTTTTGGGAAAGAACAGAACACAAGAACAGGGCAATTTTAGGCAATTCAAAGGTTTTACCGTGCTTGACACCTGACTTCACTTTAGTAACACCTGCCTGAAGAATAATTAGCAGGCCACTTTTTAAAGAAAGAACTTCCATACACCACAGATGGCATTTTTCATACCAGACAGGCAACGATGTATGTTGGAAGTGAGCCAAACTGTCTGCAAAAACTGTGAGAAATTCAAGACAGACATCTGAGTGGAAGGAAAGTTTTACCTTCCTTGACACCCCTACCCCCCTGCAACCACTCGGGAACATCTGTTCAAACCTACCTCTATATATAATGTGTTTTATTTTTCTTATCTACTAATGCCACAAATTACAGGAGAAGGAAAGCAGCATAGCAACTTTCTTTTATATTGGTTATGAAACCTACAATTTAATAACATAATGTGATGATTTGCCAGCTATATAAATCCTGTATTATAAGACTCTTAGAACCAAGAACAAAATTTTCTTAACTGACTGGTAATATGGAGTCCTCAACTCACATTTCCATAAAGTGGTCCTAATTTTCACTGTGTACTCAAAACTTTGTTGAAATCAGGATACTGTGTGTCATAACGGACACACAAAGTCAACAGTCACTTTGGAAATTACTGGTTAATGTCTTAATCCCGGACTGTTCACTGATTTGTATGAACTTTTGTGTGTACTTTGGGCTAAATCCAAATCCCTGTGAAATCAATCGTAATCTTTCCATTGCCATCTACAGGCTTTAGATGAGGTCCTTTGCTTCCTTAGAAGAATCTTTACTTCTTTCTTGCAAAAAATATTTTATATAAAAGAAGTTCTGAAAATTCTTCATAATATTGTCATCAGAATCATATGTCTCATGCAAATATGCTAAAATTAGAAAAGTAACAGCTGTGTTGTACTCAGTATTGCTTATGAACTCAAAAATTGTGTATTTTATTTCCACAGTTCCAGTGAATAGGTATATATGTAGGAATTACAGAAATACATATAGAAAATTATTTACAATGTGTTGTAATTCCAAACTAGGACTTTTTTTCTCCCCTGGTAGTTTTTACTCTCTTAAATGCATTTCTGTGGTGATTGCATAAAATTTTTCTAAGGGCACTTTTCAAGATAAACTTTTAATTTGGGAAAATGCCCATTTCAGTATTTTCTCAGCTGTGCATGTGACTTTCTTGGCAAATAATGTGGTAAGCACTCAGAATAGGCATATTTCTAAAAACCCTGCAGTCCATAAGCAAACATAAGTAACATATACAGTGTCTATATGTTCATGGTGACACTAAGGATGAGAATCTGTCTCTAAATCCTAAACCACTTTTATAGGTATTTACCATGTTCATTGCTTCATATGGTCTTGGAGTGCACTTTTATAACACAAACCCCATGATATTATCATGTGGTTATAAGACAAGAAAGTTCCTACAGAAAACAATTGTGCTGCTTACTTAAAGGATGAGTGAATCTGAAACGTGTTGGTCACTAATGTAAAATAACATTTTATAGGGTTTCATTTAATGCTAAATTTAAAAAATTTACAAGTATAATCCAAATGTTAGCAGAAAAGTCCTTATGGCCAAATTTTCTCTCTCTTGAGAGAGAGAAGTCTATCTGTGTACTAGTCATGTTGTTTTGTTAGACATCAGAACTGAATATTTACATTCAAGTATATAACCTTAATTGATATAATATATAAAATTTTCTAAAATAATCACAATGATACACAAAAATATGAAACCATATATAGAAATAACAGGGATGTGTCAGTATGTTTTATTCCAGTCAATTAGTCCTCTGAACAGAACTAATGCCATTTTAATTATTATTTAGTGTCCTGGATCACATCCTTATACCTTATCTTAACTATAACTTCCATTTGTGCTGTGAAGAACCACATATTTACCCTTTTTTTGTGAATCCTATTAGGGAAGGAGTCAGGGTTGCAAGGGCTGGAAAAGATTGTCTTAGAAAGCACTCAAGGGCCAAATATAAAAAAAGAATAGAAGAATAGAACCAAGTCCTCCCAGCAAATCTAGTGGGCACTGAACCTAATCCCAAAAGGCTTACTGGGCGTATTATAGATGGTGGCCAGAACAAATTCCTTGAGTCCCTTGTTGTTTATCAGTTAAAAAGGCTATTTCAAAACTTACTTTTCTTTAAAAAGCCTTGGAAGTCTATCTACAGAAAAGAACTGCAAAAATTGAAACTATGTTTATTTCCTACTACAACTACTATTTAACAAGGTCTTCGTTTACAACAGTTTTTGGGGTCTCTCCGTTTGTTGACTAACCAAATCTGCTTCCTAGGTGATTGCTTTCAATGGAATGAAAGTAAAATTTCACCAGATTTCTGCAGATAGGAGTCATGACAGTTCAGACGCCAGAAAAAGGACAATGACTTGCAGATTTGCATGCACAACTTGGACAGGAGTAATAAATGGCTGAGAAATTTCTGATACATTTGCAGTTTGTACAGATGACTGTGATAACCTCTTATTATGCCATATGGAGGCCCTGCCTAGCAGCCAGAGGCCTTATATTACATTGACATAGATTCCTACACTGTAGCTTTCAGCTGCAAATGATGTCAAAAGACTATGGACTTAAAATGAAAATGAACAGAAAACAAATGAGCTCTAGTAAGTCCTGATTAATCTGAGGTAATAATGTGCATCATCACTGAAGCCCTGTGCCAGTTGCTGCCAGCTATCAGCTACATTGCCTTTTCTAAATGAATGTAGACATCAGGTCTATAAAAGGAATTCTCCCTTTCAATCCACACACATTACATAACTATATTAAATTACAGTACATAATTGGTTAAATATTACTCTCTAAAATTTCTTGAATCTTGTAGCCAATCTTAAATACTGCATGTACTCTATTAAATACAAGCTCACCCAAGAGACATAAACTGACTGAAGCCAGGAAATTCTAAATGAAGGCTGAAGCTGATATTTTGTCCCTAACTTATATGATTCCTCGTAGATACTAAAAGTGCACGTCCTAATGGTGTTTCTTTCTCTATTTGTACAAATAATATTATTGCAGCAGTCAGAGCCTTCATTTTAAAAAGCAGGATACTTAACTGCCTTGAAATTTGGCCTGTGGTGGAAAGACATAGAGTCTCTCCTTCTTGTTCTCCTTTGACTATATTTGAATCTGATGGAAAAAAAAAAAGTCAAGAAAAGATAAGCATTTAATTAAATTCCCAAACTATTTCCAGTTTTTGTTTTAATAAATTCAGCCAGCTTGCAATGGTGATATTTTAACCACACTTCTTGAACTGATATTGTCAAAATAAAACTGAAAACAATGAAACTAAACAAAAACATAAAATAAAAACTCAAGAGTTATAAGGGAAGAGAAAGAAACTTTGCAAATATTATATAGCCTTGTACCTGAGACAGCAGAAAAAAGAATTCTTATCATCCATCATATTGAAAATTAAACTGTTAAACATCACTGCCTTTTTGCAGTCAGTTATATTTTCTGTGTATGTTCCATAAGGGTACACAATTTCTGTATCTGGTTCAGTAATATGCTAACAGAACATCAAAGAGAGGTAGGCTCTGGACAGATATCAAAATTACTGTAACTCAAAAAATACATCATTATTCTCAGAAGCAGGATTCATTGACAATAAGTCATGAACAGTGATTAGCCACTATTTAATAACAGGAACTAATAAAGATAAATAAACCAAACTAGGTTTCACCAGATTTCACTCTACCACCAAGTGCTTGCACAACTTAGGGCAAATGACAATTTTTAGGGCTTGATTTTGTCCATCTGTTAAATGATAGTCTTAGCTATACCATATGGCTAGATTGGTAGAAGAACCCTGTGTTAGATTGCAGACAGATAGAAGCCAATGAAGGTCAAACAAAACTTGAAGTTACAGTTCCAAAGCCTTTATCCATAGCTGTTTTCAGCCACAAAATTGTGCTAAACCTTTGATAAAAAGTCATATGTTACAGCAGGTGATTGAACCCAGGGGCTTCCATAACCCACTTTTTGAGTAATCAGGGTATTTAGAACAAGATGAGACATCATCTGTGTCGATGAGTCCTGAGCAGATCTGCTAACCCACGAAGCGCAGCTAAAGTGCAGAGTGCTTGTTGCTGCTACGTGTGGCTTGAATTTGAGCTAGCTGAAATCTGGAAGAAGCATGTCTGTATTTCTGTGGGGCTGTGCTTGTAAGTAAATTCCTTCAAGACCATAGCAGGAAGCTCACTGTGCTTAGGCTTCATAGCTTCCACTTCTGCCAGTGGGGAATCTCTGCACCATATTGCACTTACCAGTGGTGTACCCACAACACAATTGTTTAAAGCCACAAGAGGTCTTCAAGTAATCTTAGCACCTTACAGCCAAATTCAAAGTCTGAGCTGCTCTTAAAGCATGGGAGGTGATCAATTGTTAGTCATCTTTTTTACCCTGTAATATAAAGTTACATAATTTGGTCCTTTGTTTGAAGGCTTATTCAATTATCTAAACAAAAAAGTCTCCTAGCGCTGTAAATTCATTTGCAGATATTTCTCTCTCTTCAACCTATGCTTTAAGTCTCAAGACATTCAGTTAAAACTAGGAAAATGGAAAAAGACTATTATCTTTCTCAATAGGAAAAAAAATCTTCCTGGGTAATGAGATTGTTATGGCTCACAGATTGCCATCATCACACATACTGGCTGTTCCCCCACTCTAAATATCCCAGTCAAATCACAATGCTGCTAACAGAATAATACACCTCTCAGAATGCCTTGGGCTAGGAGCACTTTGCTGGTGCATTTCAGGTAAAGTAAAGCACTTCCTATTTTCTTTTGTAAGATGTCAGTTCAAACTTGGCTGATCCCAAGATTCAGTCTGAAACTTTTTATGAAAGACAGCAACAAATGGTTTTGCAAACCTGAAAAGGCGTTTTTTGCAAAGAGTATTTGAAAGACAATAATCTTCTCTCCCCTCTTTACTAGCAATCAAAACACATAATATTTGACTAAATCTCTTGTTAAAAAATGTTCTTTGAAAAGTCAAGATGCTTTTTTTCAACTTTTCATTCTAATTTTTCATTTCAAAATTCAGCTCAGTTTCATTTAAGAGGGAGAAAAAAACAGCCAAGAATAAAAAGCTTTAGTCAGAATCACTGGGGTTTTTTTCTCTTGTTTTGATAATCACCACCACAACCCCAAAAAACTTTTCCTTTCCAGCCACGAAATTAAAAATATCAGGTATTCTTACTTCTCTATCCTACTCCCATTCTCAGCAGTTTTGTAGGACAAAGACATTTGAGAAAGAACTGAGAAACAAATGTAAAACCCCTTAACTGCTGGAATCAATAAAATGCTCTGAAGTCTTTAAAGAAATGCTTGGATTCCACTGGATCCCATTGCATGGATATTTTAAACTAAAATGATCATGACAACAATTAATGTGCAAGAAAGATCAAACCTACAGTGGAAAGTATTTGGAACACAGACACAGAGTTCTTGATCGCATTTAATTTTTATGGTGCCCTACTGCTTTACATAGCGGAGCTTCAGCGAATGCTCACAAGCATTTACTACATTATGCACGTTTCTTCCTCAGCTTCTTCTATCACACTACCCAGTCCAATTAATCTCTGATTATTTTTTTGTTTGAGATATTTTGGGGGTTTTTCTGCTGAACAGCTTTATTGAACAAAGGCATGATAATGTAAGTATGCATCCCTTCCTCATATTTATTCCTTTTCATCCATTTCAACAAGGTTCAACAAAATAACCCTTTATATTTGCTCTAAACCTGGAAAAATGGTTGAACAGACTTTTGTTGGTTTTGGCTGAATATATCATTAGCTGCTAGATGCCTTTTTCCTGCTAAAGGAAAGAGTTTCCCAAACGGATCAAGGTAAAAGGTTTATCCAAGATTAAAAGCTTAAATTTGAAAATATAGTTTTGTGTTGTCCACAGGCAGACTAAGTTCCGAAAGATCCAAAAAAGGCAGAGCTGCTTAGGCATTTTACAAAAAAACCCCTTTAAGTATCCAATGAAATCACTGTAGAGAGACCAGAAGTATTTAAAAAGGATTATTTATTAAACATATTTCTTTACAAAGTACAATCAATGGTTTGCATTAAAGTTTGGGGTTTGGTATTTGCCTGTATGTACACAAAAGCTTAAAACAGAAAATGTGTCTTGATTTTACACATGGGACACAATACTGAGTTACCTTCATATTTCGATTGCTATCAACATAAGCAGTTGATAATAACTTTCAGCTTATCTGCTGTTTTTTTTAAACTGATGATGAAGCGACAACATTTCTGCAGAGTGTCAGTATTTATCAATGTACTCAATTATGACAAAGTAGAAATGAAAAATCCTTTGGGACATTTCCACCGAGCATGAGTGGAACACGACATTTTTTGGCAGGTTACTGGACAATCCTTATGATCCTAAAAATCATTTTTTGCAGTTATAAGATAAGAAGAATTGAGGAGCTAGGTAAGTTTAATAATACCCTATTAGCAGCAGTTGATAGTAAATGCAACATAAGGTTTGTTTTGTCTGTCATACAAGGACGTGTCCTAGCAGACACTATTGTGGTGTTCTCTACTTGAACAAAAGTATCTGCATGTATTGTATGTCTTTTGAAAAACAAAACAAAAATAAAGAGACAAAAAGCCATTTGTCATGAGTGACTATTGCCATCAGCTAATATGAATGCATTGCTAAAATTAGTGAAGACAGGAAAATGCTGTAAGGTAAATATATACAGAGTTAAAATACATTTCTTATCCACTAGATAGTGATTTTGTGGCACTGTGGTTTTCAGAATATAACGTCTGTTGAGAGCAATGTAATTTTCAGTGCAAGCTAAAGCAAAAATACCTGCCCGCTGTCATAAACATGACAAACAAAACTGGAATGTTCAAAGTAAGTTTGTCTTCCACTTCTCCACTCTTGAGGCACCTTTAAGACATGGCACTTACTGTAAACCATCTAAAAATCAAGAAAAGCAGACACAATAAGCCTGAATTTTCCTTAACAACTTTAAAAATCACTGCCAGAGTCACTTGCATACGTAAACGATGCCTGTGTAAAGCTTGCCAGCAAAGCATCTTTCCTGAGAACGGAGCTGGGACACTCTCTGTGTATCATAAGTGTGCGTGCTCAGAGCTGTGATCGCTGTCGTGGCTGTCGTCGTTCGCTAGTGAGTCCCCTGTGTGCTGGAGACCAGCTGCGCTGATGCCAGAGAGCTCGGAGGGGAGCAGCGTGCCCTTTTTCACATTCACCAGTTCCTTCTCCCGGGCCGCTGCCCCTTGCTGGCCCCCTTTTACCCGCTTCCACTTCATTCGTCTGTTCTGGAACCAAACTTTTACCTTCACAGAAGAAACACAAAACAAGGAAAGAAAGATGGGGTCATTGAAGGTAATAATGATCTTTCTAGCTGTAACACAGCACTTGGGGTTTTTTTTCTTTTCTTAGCTTTTTTATGTGCCTTTCGGTCTGTATGGTAAACAGCTTAGCAAGCCTTCCCTGAAGACCAGGAAATCCCATTTTGGATAGGATGTGAACCCTGGGGATGTGCGGGTAACGACTGCAAAGGGGGGTAAGGAGTTTACTGCAAGGCGGCAGCCGGGCTATCTGCAATAGATAGCTCCACAGGAAGACCTCGGAGCCCTTTAGAAAACACTGACAAGTTCACATACTCTTGAAAAATGTATTAATGCCATTTCACAGGCAAAGAAACAGAGGCAAAATGGTTCCCATCAAGGGACTGCGCAGGAGAACCTACATTTCATTTGACAGAATCCCATCTGGTTGCAGGGACCCATACTGCTGTCCCTTGGGCTTACAGTGCTTTTAATTACCCTTCAAAAGAGGGTAGTTGCTTTGGAACGGAACTTGCAATGAAAAGTTTGCATTGCCTTCTGCCTGTTTCTGTAAACTCGTGGTGAGTTTCAGGTGGAGCACTTTAAAAGCTTTTTTTTTTTTTTTTTTTTTTCGGTGTTACTTGCTGAAGTACCTGACAGAGCATTTGTTACCACCAAAACTTTCAACTTCCCCTGTCTATTTCACGTGTATTTAAATTATTCTAGTTGACTGATCCTTGATTCTGCTACATTTAGCATTTAGATAAGAATGGAAAAGAAATTCATAGCATGACAAATCAAAAATCTATCTGTATTTAAATCACATGAAACCCCTAGATTTTACACCAGCTGAAACTCATTTCCCCTCCTCCCCATCTCTGTATAGAAATATATAGGGGGGAAGTAAACATAAATTATTTGCACAGTTCTAAAGTACCAGCACTGCAAACCGCAAGGACTTTTTTTCAACAGCCAAAAGAAAAGAAAAAAAAAAAAAAAAGATGTGCATAGCATCTGTCAAATATATTAGACAGGATTAAAGGCTGATTTCAAATGAACTTAAAATACTGTCACTGAAAACAGTATGAATAGAAGATGGTTGGGTTTGCTCCATTTAGAGTTAATGTTGCTAAAAAATCTCATGTGTTTGCATCTGTGCAGCTCTTCACATGAAGGTTCCACAGAAAAATAAACAATGTCTGCAACTTTTCACTTGGAAAGAAAGCAAGAAAGCTTGCAATGTTGGTGTATCCTCTGCTGCGTTTAGCAGAATGTGTTTCAGAGTTTTAAAAGAAACAGCAAGGAACAGGCACAGCAGGACATATTGTACAACATGAGTAATAGAGCCACAAAAATGCTGTTTTGCTGAATCTGTCTTACACATCCAGGAAACATTGCAGTTTTTAAACCTTTACTATCACTTTGAATTTTAGATTAAAATTTTACTGCAATTGAACTGATAGTTAACATCACTATCCATAGGTATGTTTGTGGGAAGGAAGAGAGTTATATTATTTTTTTTTATTCTAAATTGCTGTTAAAGCCAATGTGAGCTGTTAAAGCCAATCACTTGGGAACAGAGAAAAATGATTCCAGGTTAGTTAAGAGCCTCAAAGAACAACACATCCTTTCCTTTAGTCAACTCATCAGAGCCAAAGAATCTGGCTTGTAAAGTGAAATGAGTGTAAAGGGGAAGGTATTTATTACTGGCTGCTGTGATGTTGGCAATTATCATACTCAGGTCACGTATCAGAGGTGTCTGTGGAAACTCTATTCAAAAGGGTACAGCATTAGTACAGCATGGGCAGCTTTCTCAGGGAAATTAAGATTCATTTTGTTTATTTTGGGGTTTTAAGACAATGAAGTTTCTTTCGCAAATGGCACTGCTCTACTGTTGCCAAACAGTGCAATAGATGCAACTGCAGTAATAATCTAAACATCAAAAATAATACACTTTGGATTCAACCCACTACCACAGAATATTATCACTCTTCTTCTGAAATAAGGGCCAAGAGAATTTTATTCAGTAAGAAATAACTAACAGGACTGAAGTGGTGTTTAAAAGAACCAAGCAATTCTCTGGGTATTTTCATGTCTTGGAACATTCACAGAATAAGTCACAGCATTGAAAGCCTAAAACAAAATAATAACGTATATAAAAAGTGGTTTCAAGAAAAATGGCAGTAGTGCATTTGAAGCAAAAATTTCACAGCATAGCCTGGATTCAACCTACTTTAACTAATGGAACAGGAGAGATCCAGGCAAGCCACCTACTGGATGCATCCATTTCACTTTTGGATTCTTGAGAAACTGAAGCTAATACTGCTAGAGTCATCGTCAGGAACTGTTCGGGGGGGACAGAGGTGAGCCCGATGATTACTGCCTGACTCCTGATGCAGGTGCTCATTTCTGTTCTCCTCTTACAGACAGAGCTAAACTCTCACATATACTGGACTGACATTTTTTGACTGTTTTCTACTCCAATTTAGTAGATTAATCTTTTTTGGTTTTGTTGTTTTGGTTTGGTGTTGGGTTTTTTCCCCAATATTTTGTTGCTGCTGCTTTT
Source organism: Falco cherrug (assembly GCF_023634085.1). NCBI lineage: Eukaryota > Metazoa > Chordata > Aves > Falconiformes > Falconidae > Falco > Falco cherrug. The sequence continues at coordinate 82,238,652 of NC_073700.1, forward strand.
TATAATTCAGTTTGCTTCACGAAACCACAGTTGAGAGCAGTCTCTCTCCTTGAGCCTTACGCCCAGGAGAACTGAAAGATTGGCACCGGCTTCCAGGTAATGAGTGGCTGAGGACAGGCTGGGGAATACCTCCTCATTGAGATCACCCACCCTCAGACTAGCTCATCCAGCCATGCCCTAGAATGCCTCCAGCAGGGATGAGTCTAGCTCAGCATCTTTACATTAACGGATAAAAATCAATTAAAGGACAATGATTTCTCTTTTTAAGAATAAGCGCAAGATACATTTATAAATTCCTCAGAGGAACCAGCATGCGACTACGTCTGCACATGACCCACTGTCTGGGAAACATGGCATTTAAGTAAAGTAGGGCTGAAAGGGCTCCAGCTACCTTTGCATGCCCCCCCTTGAGTGTAGGAGGAAGAAAATGGTAGTAATTTTAAAAAGAAAGAAGGGGGAAAAAAAGGTAAAAAATGCACCCCAATGCTCTCGGCTTTTTTATTAATGACTTCAAATGATCTGTATCTGATTTACTTAAAGAACATCAAATAAGAAATTACTTGGTATGCCAAAGATTATTTTCAAAAGCTAGAAAACAATTATAGTGAAATTTATCATTGAAAATGTTATGAGTTTATTACGATGTCCTTTCCTGCATTAACGTACAGCAGGACTGTTTTATGAGGCAATACGTTAGGTATTTCTTCTATGTATTTCTTTATGTCCTCCATTATAAAGTATTGAAATCCATTTTTGACCTGATCCAAAGTACACTAACGTCAGTGTGAGTTTTTCCATAGGGTTCAGTGAACTTTAGATGAAGACTTTAATGCTCATGTGCTAATAATATGAGACAGGTACTTCACTTGTTATTTCCTCTAGAGATCAAATTCAGATATTGGAATTCTGAACTTCCTTTGGAGTTGAAGAGTCAACTATGGAGGGTATAGTTGTTACTGATACGTGATCCATCTATATTTTAGTACTACGAAGGAAGTGAAGGAAACTTTGTGCAAAGTACTTTAGAGTATCAGTTTATCTGGATTCATGGAAAACTGTGCTTTTCAAACACACAACTTATTTGAAACCTACAGGTGTTGCACAGAACATGCATCAGAACAAAACACCCCAAGAAAGAAAAAGAGGAGAGGAGGAAAAAAGAGGAAAGAGAACAAAAGAAAGGGAGAAAAATCAACAGAGAGAAAGAAGAGAACGACTGAAAGAAAAATAAAGAAAAAATTAAAACATAAAGGTAAAGGAGAGAGAAAAAGCCCTTACCGAAGTGAACTTGAAAAAATCTTGAACGTTTTTGTAGTGAAAGAACTAGCTTGTGACATTTACAACTTCTGCATAAACAATATCCTTTTGAAGTAGTTTAAAGATCTACTATGACAAACGTGATACCATAGGTTTTACAAACATTTTAATGCTGTTTTTAATGCCTATGTTAGCTCTAGCAGGAGCTGAGAGTGCTCACCACCTCCCAGAATCAGGACCTGATTGTCTATTATTTATGAAAATGCACTCCCCCTTCTCCACCCTCTGACTAGCACAACTTAACTATATAGAGCAAGCATATGTATGTACAGAAAACAAAGGAAGTGGAGGGAAACGAACTATATTAAAGATGATGGTAGCATGAACAGCTGTTTCTAAATCAGCACTTACAAGCCAGTCTATTGAGCACATCTGCTCACTGGCACGAAAGCACAGTTTCTTTTCCCTTAGTCAACAAGTCGTTTAGCATCTGCATCTCCACATCTGATGATTAGACTGTTACTTAAGATACGAGTAAATGATTTCACATTGTGCATCTCCTGATGTAGGATGTTTTTGCTGTGACCAATTTATTTAAAGATCTATGCTGTAGGAATCATGGAAGATTCCAAACAAGGAGGTTGACACTGTTAGTTTACGTTACTAAAGTAATCATTATACTAATTTTATATATATATATATATATGTGTGTGTGCTTAGTAGGCTTGAGGACCACATTATATGCTGTCTTGCCTGTGTATCTTTAATGGATCTTCATGATGTGGACATCAACACACCATTTTGGTTCTGAATGAGCATATCACCTAACCTTCTGATTTAATACTCCTTCTTCATCAGTGCACTTCAGCCATACTAACTTTAAGAATAATTGACTTCTACCATGCTCTGAGGAATGCAGAGTTCCTTTTGACGTGGGATATTAGCATTCTGTACTTACAGAGAAAAGCTAAACAGATACCTTCTGTAATTAATGAGTATTTCTTAATAAAGACATCTTGTCTGAAAAATTAAGCACGACTGAATTCAAACCACCTTAGTTGCATTGTCTGTTGTCTCTCTTCTTTTAAGAAAAAAGACATTTCTTTTTAAAAAATCTATTTCCAGAAATGAAAGATTATTTCCTAAAATTAGGTTTTCTATTCCAGGTTTTAATGGCATAAATGCCAAACAAGATTAAAATTTGAGGCCTGATATCTCACAAATCTTAAAAATTAGAAACAAGAGCACTGTGCTAGCTGAAGCTGTTATTTTGCTCTAAGGGATGCCTATTTCTACATATGTGTCTGAAGTCAATATCCCAAGTTCCATGTTTTATTGTAACTAAATGATGTGTCAGGAAGACCAAACCACTAAGCCTTTCAAGCATTCTTCCCCTGGTCAGTCATTGTCCATTTTCTTTTATTATTAATTTTTTCTAATCTGTCAATTTTCCTCTAGTGCAGACAAACATATGGATAACAAAAAATAACCCCGACTTGTCAAAATTAAAAAAAAAAAAAAAGAAAAGTTTATTTTTCAACTTTCTTTGGCTCTGAAAATGTTCCCATTATTTTTAGATAGTACACTTATGCTGCCAAGTTTTAAATAAAGTCAAACTCATGAACTTTACAGAAATCACTGGTAATATAAAGCTGAAACTTACCTTTCTGCATATATAGAGGTAGCATTTTCATGGTAGTTTACTCATAAAACTTATAAAAGCAAATAGGAATGTAAAAGAGAAAAGTTTTTTTTCCTATTCTGTACTATGAGTGAATATAAGCGTTAGAAGAATCAAATCTATTAGTTTAAAATATTTACAGAAATGGTAGTCAGAGTTATCATTTTACTTCAGTAACTAAAGATAACATGAGATTTTAAATAGTTCATCTGGATTTCAAGTATGCTGGATGCATAAGAGAGTAAGTTAAGGTAGTTTTATTCAATTAAACTTAATTTTCTTCCTTATATAATTTAAAGGAGTCAAAATTCTATTGAAACCCAACCACCTCTTAAAATTCTTAAAATTTTGAGCTTAAAATCAGTTTAAATAAATCTGAGTATTAAATGCCTTCATAGTTATTATAAAATAGTACCAAAATACATCAACTGGAGAAAATTAACTTTTCATTGGAAATCAATGAGTGGTACCAGAAGCTTCTGATTAAAATTGCTTAAGTCACCTGCTCACCGATCCAAAGCAATCTGCTCCGTGTTACGTTACAGAACTTTGCGCAAGCACTTTGCAGCAGCTGTTGAGAAAAAGGGGAGGTTTTGGCAGGTGCACAAAGGACAGCTGGAGCTTTTGGCACCCAGGAAGGTGTAGGAGTGAGTTCTAGTTTTTTGTTACATAGAAGTCAGTTGAGGCTTGGGTACTGCTTAGGTGATAGATTCTCTGTTCTACCTCCCACGTTTAGACAGGGTTGGAATAGACATTATATTTCAGAGGGGATCAGTGACAGGAGTATTTCATTCCAGTTGCAAAACGTCTTTGGGAGCACTCAGTTTATCTCCCTCTACTCCATCCAAAGAACTACCACCTTCTCCACCAGTAATGTTCAAAATTAATTTCATGATCAAACTGATAACCCTTCCTATTTAAAACCTCTCCTAACTAGGTTGCAGGGTTAACATATCTTAAGTAGAATGGGACACACTATTTCAGGTTCTTTCTGACCACTGGCTTGTTGTATGTACCATGAGGAAGTATTTTTTATAAAAGCAGTATCTCTTTTTTTTTTGTCCAGAGGCAAAGGCAGGTGATCTGTGAGGATGCTGCTCACTCTACCTTATTCTCCTATAACATATCTTTTTAGAGTTTACCTTCATCCAATTTCTTTGCATATATATATATAAATCTACAAAAGAAAAATATGGTGAAAAACTAATTTGTGGGAAAGATCATTATCTAAACTTTGCCTCTTCTTTGTATAGGAATTTACCTGTGTGAATTACTGACATAGAGCATTTTATTTCATAAGGAGAAAAACCTAACATGCATTATTATGCGCCTACATTGCACAGGTCAGCTGAGTGTGAAAGTTAAAAAAGACAGTGGGTAATCAAGACTAGCTCTTGGCTAAGTACATTGATGCTTTTTTCTGCTACTACTTTAGTATGAAGACAAGGCAAATGTCAAGAAGTAGGACTCAGCAGAAAGCAACCTGAGTACCAGCCCATGACAATCCTCCAGGGCTCTGTGACTATGGAAGCCATCTCTCTGCCCAAGTAAGAAGGACCTTCATTTCCATTCACTTAAAACTAGTCCTACAGTTCATGACTTCAAATCTGGAGGACCTTTCTGACTTCCAAAACAAGCCAGTCCTGAGTCTTTTGATGGTAAACTAGCCTCAAAATCAGCATCAAGTTCTAAAGCTAGTAAACCCTCGACAAGCTGCAGTTGTTTTCAGCAAGGCCTGCCTTGACGAGAAGAAACTAGTGAAACCAGAGATTCTCCATTTTTCAGTGCCCTGCATAAAAAAAATATCTCCTTTATTCTACATGTTAATTTGTACCTCTGCAATACCATTTGTTTCTCACTTATTTCTTCTGGTTTTTGAAGTGACCATGAATGACAAACCTAAAAAGCTCCTATCTCCTTAGACAACCAAAGAAGCTGCATCTTTCCCAACTCATGTGTTAGAAAGGGTAGGGGTAGGGGACAGTAGAGCCTTACTCACTTTGTAAGAACAGCCATATAAGCTGCTAATATCTCCATCCATATCTCATATGCTACTTAGCACAGACAGCGGTTTCTCCCTACCCAGAACCTCATGAGATTTCTCTGCAGCTGTAGGGTCCATTCGCAACTAACAGTTTGAGGCACTTGGATCTTTGCACATAGACTTGCTTATTAGAATTCAAACAATACTGCAAAAGTAGATATGCTGTTTGAAGTTTTGGCATGTTCTTTTAAAAACAGAATTATTGTACAAATCAAAATTATGCATGAGTTATAATTAAGTTTTCCAGGAGCATTCTTTCTTAAGAAAGAACTCACTGAGTTAGTCTAGTAACTCTTACCGCTGGTATTTATATTGTTCAAGACAAATATAAAAGTATTAGCGAGTTTTATTCTATTAAGAGTGTTACTTTAAATAAAGCAAACAATCCAAAGGATTTCAAGCCACACAGGCTCATTATTATAGTGTGTATAGAGAGGGCTTAACACTTGGAAGCTTGGAATGAGCAGCTGCCTTTCAGAGAAGACGTGACAGCACAATAAATCAGACAGATATGGTCAAGCTCGTCCTATCAATCCATTGTTTGATTTTGTTTGAAAGTGTAAAGGGGAATAATTTCACCTCACAAATCTAGCTTCCTAAAGTAGGAAACTAGTCATGCTGTGTGATGCATGGAGAGACATTCAGTCTTGCAGAGGTGGTTCAGAAGAAACACCTAATTGATGAACATTGAACTCCCTGGTTTCTCACCCAGGTGACTAAGGAGAGCTACTCTTACCAGTCAAGTCTAAAAAATGCAGTGATTAGCCTCCCATGATCTCTGCAATGCTGAAAAGGTTTTTAAAAGAGTCATTTGGGATGAAGGATTGAGGTAACCATGCCTGGAGGAAACTTTTCTAATGGAAAATTTCATTTATTATTTTTAGAGTCATAACAATGCAGAGCTACAGTGGGGGTTATGGTACCATACCAATACTGCCCAAATACATTTGGGTATATGTTGCTTGCTTCTCTTTCTGGTAGGAAAAGGCTTTACAAAGCTTCTTCCTTTGTCAGTCATCCTGCGTTGGTACCACATGCATGGAAGCCAAACACAGAGCAGAATCACTCTTCAATTTGACAACATTTTGTCCTTTGTCTATGCAAAATCGATGACTTCAGGCCTTTTATAAATGATTGGTGGCTTCTAGGTGGGTATTGGAAGTTAAAGTTAAAAAGAAATAAACCTTCTCATTGCCATCAGCAGAATTTAATCTGACTAGGTGGGATTTTCCATCTGTGTTGGCAAACAGAAGCATTATATATTTGGACAGTTTATTCTGGTAACCTTAGCTAGCCTGCTAATGTTGCTAGAACTGCAACATTACTCTTTTGATGAGCTTCATGCAAAAAGATCTTGCGAGGTGGAAAGATCTCCTACTCCTTCTATATTTGGCAGGACCAACTCCATAAAAATGTCCATTTTGCCACGCCTCTGATACCCCACTGCAGCTGCTTCCTCTCCTCATCCCACAGTGAGATACTAAAAAGTCTGCATGGAACCTTCTCCAAGTTTATCTGGATGTACAAAAAAGCCAAGAATGCGCTTGTCAAGGTCACAAATATCTAGGGAGTGAAGATAGTTTTTAGTCTAACTGGCTCTTCAAAATATAATAGAGCACTGCCAGCTGAAAATTATTAACTGCTGGCTAAGCGGGGATTGTGAGTGCATTCTATAAGAGATGGAGCAGGAATTACATGTACCTATACTGCTGGAATTCTTACAATACCATAATAGAGCCATCCTACCACCAGATGTGCTCATAACACTCTCAAAGTGCACTCTTAATGTCTAGGCAATTGAAGCACTTATTTCATTTCATCCTCCTGTCTTGTAACTCAGGTTTCCTTTTTAGGGAGTGACTTCTCCTCTCCTGATCCATATGTTGTGAGGGTTTTTTTTCATTATTATTTTTGCGAAATAGCCTTCCATGAGTCATTTATGTTTGAACTGATCTTGTAAGTTGTTTCAAAAGTCAAATGCAGCCTTACTTTGATGACTGTAGAAAACTTTAATAACCTCATATAACTTTTTAAATATGGTCAGACATATGTTTTTTTCTACAGCTTGTTTAAATGCCACAAAAGGTAATTATGAAGTGTTAGTTGGTCAGTGCCTCTTTTAAGCTGCGGCGTATGGTTGAAATTATCACTATAGTCAAGAGGAAGATAGAGCTTTCTCAAGATAATAGAGTTTGTGATTTATCTCACATCTTGGGAAATAACTGAAAGTTTTAACTTTAGGATGACCCCTCAATACTTTCCCCAGATTATTTTTTGTTCTTCTGGCCTCTGAATAATATGATGCTTGTCATTTTAAAAAAAAACAAACTAGTAAAAACAGTTATGCTAAACAATTAATTCCATCAGGGTTAGGTCTGCTCTCAAAGCTGTTTTTGAGCAGATTCATTAGTTCACCCAATACCCACTGCTGTTTTTTTGCATTGTATTACCTGAAGCAAGTTTCAATTCCTTGTGCGTAAATTCAGTGTTTTGCAAGAGATCAAGAGAGCTCCAACACAAATAGGTCTACAGCCTGTGATGAGGTTGAGGTTATCATTTGTGTGTTCACTTTAGTTCAAAGGAACTACTGCCTATCAGGTACCATTTTCTGCAATGCAGCCTTTGGGGGGGGGGGAAATAGTAAAGGGAAGTGTTTCAGAAATAGCAGTTTTCCAAAAATGCTACCTTACTGTGGAGGTTTGGGTTTTTTTGGAATTCCATCAATATATTTTAATTCAGTCATCATAATTTTAGAGAAAGGACTGTTTTTATTTTATCTTTTTAAGTAGGGTATCAAATACAATCTCCTCTGTTGGGACAGCTAGTAAAAGAAAGTAATAAAAGTCGTAAGTAAACAAATAGGTGCTGTTAACCCACTCAAGAATAATCATTCTTTCTGCTAATGATGGAAAGACAGGTCCTGAATATGAGTTCAGTCTCTTAACTGGAAAAAAAAAAAAAAGAAGTATTAGTATTACACCAGGTTCACCCTGGAGTAATATTTTTTAAGTCACTGCAAGAATACTGATGTAAAACAAGTATGCAAGAAGAGACAAGCTTTTTGATTTACTGCATTCAGCTTCTGAAGACAGCCATGTAGCATGGAAACCTGCACCCAGTACCATGCCTATTTACATCAGTTTTCCATCAAAGCAATATATTTGATTTAAAAAAGAGACATTTCTAACTGACACAATTGGAAGTGACATCATTACTTGGCTTAGTATGATTCAGACACTGAAACATACGTTCAGAATTTCCTCTCAATTTTCTTTTTGTTTTCAATCAACAATACAGGTTTTATGCTTGCTTTTTTTTTTTTTTTTAAATTTCTCTCAGCCTGTTTTATTGTGGCAAGATACAGAACTGGACTCTACGAAACTAAAAATCTTAATGATTCCCTTTTCTAAGCAAGGGGGGCTTTAAGCAGGAAGGTAGGCAGGAAGGAAGGAAAGCAGGAAGGAAGGAAGGAAGGAAGGAAAGGAGTTATCTCTAGAAGCTCAGCTGTCACTCTGATAATCCAGGGAAAGCAGGGAAGAAATAGATTACATAATTAGATACAAATCATCACAATTATCAGCAGAATGCTTAAAACCAACACTATGCAACAGCTAGAAAACAGCAAGTGTTCCCATAACCTAAATGAATTCTCTTCATTTGTAGCACAGGCTGCCTTTTCTCCTCCAAAGACAATATACGTCTGCCTTTTCAGTATGCTCTTAGTTAACCGTTTCCTTTAGTATACTGAACTTTCTCTTCATTTAGTTGTACCACTCAACCTGATCTTTGAAGAAAAGAATAAAGAATTTTAAAGGGACAATAGTTAAATTCCAGGCCAAAATCACTACTAAATTTGACTGATTCCTGTCAAATTGGCCAGCAGATATTTTAAAAAAATTATTTATCATTTTTCAGTTGCATGACGACTCTGCCTTTGTTACTGAGACAATAATTAATTCCTCCTCCCCTTAGCTGTCAAAATCAGGTGTGGAAGTTAATCTAATTGTGTCAGTGGAAATGAAAAAGGCAAAATTTTATCAAATGTTTGACACAAAACAGTGCATATTAAAATATAAGTAACAAATTTAAGTAACTGAAAAATGACCCCAGTGGAACCTGGCATCTTTTTTAAGTCTAATGAGAAATTACTGGCTGATTCTTAACAAGCTAGAAAGGACAACCATTCTCTAGAAGCATTCAAAGAAAAAAAAAAAAACCTGTTTCATTTGCTTGTGTGAGTAAGTGTGTGATCATATGTATAGAAAAGGCTGGATTTTCACTGAGATGCCTACTTATAGCAGGTGTAAATGAAACTCAAGAAAATTGCAAAACTTCTCCTGTCCAGAATCGACAAATCATGGTGCTGTTTTGATACCTTCCCTTGAATATATCATCATCTTACTGATTGTATCTAAAGCAATCCCTCAATCTAATATTGACTCCTGGAGAAAGGATGACTTTATCAGTGGTCAAAAAGCTTTTAATTTTAATGATAAAACTGTGGGTAGTATTTCATGTGATTTGGTGTACTTGAGTCCAGTATTCTCAACGTCTTTACTAAAACACATTTTTAAAATGTGTATGTTGATGTAATTGTTATTTAAAATGTGACTTTACTACCTATTTGGTGTGTTGGAATGAGATCCTGAAACACTTCAGTACATGCTTAACATGAATATTTCCATTAGAAATCAACGTGACAACATGCATGATGAAACTTGAGCATGTGCAGAAGTGTTTCCCGGACCAGGATTTGGTGAGCAGGAAACCAATAACAGTGATAAGAAATTCCATCATCTCCTCTGCTTTCACAGCGCAGGGTAAGATAAAGTGGTTAAAAATGCCTGTATTCCAGTTTTGCTGGTGTTCCCATTCATGCTGCCATCTGGAAACAGGATGTTCAGAAACTCTGGTCAAATGGCAACTGCATATATTTAATAGACTAAAACAAGATGCTCATATTTTTTGCATGCAGGCAAATCAACTGCTTGTGCATGCAGGCTTTGGGACCTACCACTTCTTCAGCCACATCAGTGTAGACAGATTAGAAAAGACATGCACCAGTTTACCAGATATATTACTTGTGCTTTTATCTTCCATCTCTGCCTACTAGATGAAATTAATCTGCATCTGGTACATTATAAAAATAAAAATTACTTGCATAGCAGGGAGATAATAAATGTATATAATTTTGCTATAAACATTCAATTTGATATATCAACGTATCTATACGTAACATAAATAAGAGCTCCACTGTGAGGAGCTACTAACCACTGGTAAATATTGGGCAAGCATTCAAAGTCCATTATTTTGCATCAGTACCTGTCTTTCAGTGAGGTCAAGGTTTACTGCTATCTCATATCGCCTCAGCCTGGTCAAATAGTTATGATGAGCAAATTCTGCTTCTAGCTCTCTGATTTGCTCCTTGGTGAAAGCTGTCCTTTCCTTCCTGGGTTTACTGTTGACCTCTGACTTGTAGTTTCCTTCTTGGGAATCTGAAAGAAAGAAGAAAAAAAAAAAAAGAAAAATAGGAAAAAATTAAAGTAATGACAAGTGTACACCTAAATAGGAAACAAGGCCAATGATAACAACATGTTTAAGTTAACATTCTTCAAACTTTCTTCAAACAAGCACACCCTTGCTTTCATACCTGTAGATTCTTCACTGTAAATCAGGAAAGCAGCAGTAATTCTGACAGACGTGAGCTGCTGCTGCTATTCATGCAAGTCAAACTTCAGCTTAATACCTTGCAGTGTTTCATTTCCTAACAGTTCTCTGTAGAATTTCTGCAAAGCTTCAACTCCTTCCCACTTCTGGGAACTCTCAGTGCATCCAACCAGTACAGGATGTGTATCATCTGATTAGTGTCTTAATGAGTAATACTTCGAGAATCTCACTCTCCTACCATTTTACTAATACCTTAAGCCAAAACTCTATTTTAAATAATACACTTTAAGGTTCAGTCCAGTTACACTTTCAGGGAAAGGCAACAGAAAAATCATAGGAAATTCAATAGATGTCAAAAAAAAAAAAAAATAGCAAGCATGTCCTATGTGATAATGGGATCTCCTCCTTCTCATGCCATGGTGCAGGTAGGGAGGTTGTGTCACAGCTAGTGTCAGTGTAGGAAATTTGCTACCACTACAGCTCATTAACTAAGAAACACTCTGGCCGCAATCAGAGATTTGCTGAAAGTTTCAATACTATCCTCCTGATTCCTTTTACTCTCAGAAACAGGTACATTTGGTCCTGAGCCAAACTACTGAACTTAGTGATAGTCATTCTGTTGCTGTCAGTGAATTTTGTTTAAATAAACGAAAAGAGATGAAAGTGGAGGGGAAAAAAAAAACAGACCAAACCACAACAAAACAAAAAAACAACCAAAAAAACCCCATAGGAAACAGAGGAAGAGAGAATGGAAAGAAAAGAAGAAAAAGAAAAAGAGACCAGACATTTATAAGTTTGGGTATGATACAACACCTATAAATCCAAAATTAGCAGAAGATCAGTAGGAGTATCATTAGTCAAATTCTGGCCTCATGAACCATCCTAAAAATGTCACAGATTAATTCACACTTCAGTTGCTGATTTAAATAGAAACCTGCATCAACATCCAACTGAACAGGCCCACAAGAAATTACTCCCTGGGACTTTGTGTCAGATGAATCATCGACACGCCGCCTGAGACTCTCCAACTGGCCAGTGACTCTGGTTTCAAAACTACAGTCAACTACATTTTACAAAGGTATAAAAATGTTTTCACTTTTTGTCAGTCACTATGCTGCTTGGAAGGGAATATTTTTATTTTTTTTTATTTTATGAGAACTGGTGATGCTTGACACAGTGCTACATTTAAAATGTTTTAAAGCTAATGGCTTCAAATCACTAAACCTCTTACCTTTTGCTGACATGACACACAGAACTTTGCTTCAAATATACAGTGTACTGCTGGTTTTATGGCCGAGGGTATCTGCCAAAGTTGTTGAGTGGGTTTAGGAGCCGTTCAGTCATGACTGGAATAGGGAATTTCTAGGACAGCACACGATTAGATGGCATACCCATTGATTACAGTGTGCGGTCAATACCCACTATCCAAATTCAACACAGAAAACTTGACAGGTCAAAACCAACTTAAACCTGGAAGTTCACATTTCTTCCTTTGTACTAGTTGGCAAACTAGTCACTATAACTTCTTTCTGCCTTTTTCCATTTCAGGAACATGCATATTGCTTTTCTTCCTTGAAATTTCCTTGTCTGCCACCTCATTATAAACTTCAGATATTACGTAGGTGACCTGAACTTACTTCAACCCTTGTATCAGCATTCCAATGAACTGCTGAAGAGAGATACCCAAATCATTTTTCTTAGCATTCAGACTTACCATTCTTACACCACCAGACATGTGTTTCATATGTGTCTGAAAGCAGGTGGATGTGCATACTGCTTATCTGCAGTATGGCACAGAAATGTAGTTCGTGCAAGTCACTGGTGAAGAACTCTTAACTGTCTTGGTAAATCTGTGCCTGTGTGAGGCCGTGAGCCAAGAAGTCTTACCATGTCAGTACTTGCTGCAAGAAAGATCCATGGCTCACTAGTTTCCAGACCAAAGGTTGTGAGCTTCAATAAAACCAATGCACCTACAGATGACACCATATTGAAAATTAAATACTAGAAATGAAGATATAAGCCTTGAAATGCAAAAGAAAGTGGGGTCAGGGTTGTGAAACCTTGGTAGCTACTGCTATCACAAATGGCCAAAAGGAAAAACTTCAAGAGTACCCATCCAAATGTCTCTCAGAAGGGTACTGATCTCTGTACGTGACTGAGATTTATAATGCAAGCAATTTTTTTCTGCAAGCAGATAGTTCCATGAGGAAAACAGAATTCCTGTACAGCCAGTAAAACCATGAGGAACCAAGTAATCTTTCAGGTTAATACTCATGGTTCTGAGTTCCCAATTTACAAATGCGGTTAGCATCTAAATTCCATGCTACTGGGGTACTGATGTAAGGAAAGGGAAATGTAACTGCATGAGTCGCATTTGTCCTTCATCTTTGCCAGGACAGAGGATTCAGCACTGCTAGCAATGTTAGCCCACACAGATCCTGTGCAAATATGAGCATGCTTGGACGACTGGTTATTTAGACACTTCTGCCATTGCTGGATACTGCTTTTAAGCCAATGCTGGATTGTAAGTGCCTGGCAGCCACAGTTTTGTCAGCAGTATGATTTCACCAGCAGACAGACACAAGTGGAAAAGTTTCAGGTTTTTATTTATTTATTGTGAATGTCACTGAATGCATTTGTAATAGTCAAAATACTCTGAAAAAAAAACACATGATATGTTCAAATATTGCTGAAAGCAGAAGTTGGAGAGGCACACAGAAACCTGAGACAGGTACACAGAAAGCTGACTCCCTCTCAGTACTGAGGTTCACACAACTGAACGACCAGAATCCTATAAAATCCCAGCAAAGATCTGACCAGCAAGACAATGGTATTTTGCTTAATGCATTTGAGATATTGGACATACACCTAAAAAGATACTTAGATGGATGCCAGTTAGATGAACAACAGTTATGAACTCTTGGTGTCATCTGACTTTCCCTGCTGCAGTGTTGCTCTGGTTCATGTACAGATTGCCTTTTATTCCCTATCGACATCGTACTACTTGGAATACTAATTTTAGAAATTTGGGGTGTTTTAATTTTCAAAGCAGTAAATCCAGGTTTTCTGATTTTTTTCTTTTTAACAGTCTCTATAGAGCCAGGATTGGGAGCTCCCATCTCCTTCTGACCTTCAGGTCTCTGTTCATATCACCAGACTAGCTTCTCTTTGGTGGAAAATGGGTGGGAGACTTGGAAGAGATTTTTGGCAGAACTCATGTCAACCTACATCTGTTTTGCAGCTGTTGCAGCTAAGAGAAGAAAAAAGTCCCAACAACCTTAGTTTTCTTCTACTGGCTACATCTTATGCCAAATGGTAGGTGTAGAGGGAAAGAACAAAGCCTAAGGGGATCTAAGTTACACTCCTTGCCTCTCAAAAGGCACACATAAAATACATACAGGTGGTACAAACCACTTGATGAAAAATACAGCAATCTATATTGTCTGTCTTCCGCCTTCTCCCAGATAAATTCTGGCACACTCTCAGAAGATGTAGCCTACATGCAGGTATTAGTACTTTATCAGTCTCTCTTTGGCAGACCTTTGTTCTTTGGATGTCAAATAATATAGGCAGTTAACCACTGCTTTGATGGATGCAGGTCATAGCTCTTTCTCAGAACTCTTTTTATCAGTTTTCAAAAACTCCAGGCAGCATCTTTAATATCTCCTGTTAGACAAAAATGCTTGTTGGTAACCGATGTAGAAGGTACCATTTGGAAAGACATTCAAAGCTATAAATGACTGTTCTACTTATCTTTGGGGGCTTAGATTTTTCCTGAGTTTAATAATAGCTCGATTTATTTTTACAAAAAATATCATTACTAATTGCACTATTCCCCACCTTCAGAAGTTAATTCTACTTTATTCTAAGGAAAGGATTGCTGTTAATCACAGCATCTGTATTGTCCTGCCAGAGTTCCTATTTCCTTCTGTCTACATCGAGAGATGAAGCATATTAAGCAAACACAGGATCCAAGTCCTACGCGTAGAATATGAAAAGTGGTCATTTTGGTATTTTTGCTTTCGATGCATGCCGAGGAAATACAGGACTGGTCACAGAATAGGGAAAAGAGACTGGTCAGAATATCTGTAATAAAAAGATCTGTTGCTAACTGGGTAGGGTCAGAATCACAGGCAAAATGTGAAAGAAGCACCTGCTATTTTTTCTTGAATTAGTTCAACAGCTGGCATACCTTCATTTCTCAGACAGAAATGAACTTTCAGTTAATACCTGCAATGTAAAATCCCAGACAAAATTTTCAAAAATAAGTCAGATTACTAGTGTTCTATTGGCAGTTGCAGATGGTTTTCAGATCCTGACTGAGAGTGAGTAGTGGCAATAACCACTAATGACTTGTGACAAAAATGCCATTGGAATTTCACCCCTAGAGCTGTTATTCAATGTCCAGGTTTTCAACTTTCACTCACACCTTCCAAAACTATTTCCAAATCTATTTCATTATAAATTTGTAGTGAAGTTGGATAAATAAAATCTTCTTAATTGCATAACTTCCTATAAATGATGCTCAAGCATTTGCCTACTACATACTTATTTACTTTAAAATGAAGCAAACTATACAAAGTAATCAATGCAAAAAGCTTGTTACTTCTAAGTAGTTTAATGTTTTGTGAAAGAGTATTTCTTTCAAACTTAATTCCTCTACATTTCTTTAAATGACTAACATGTAAACAAAATCTTCTAAACATCAACAGGACACAACAAGGATACATGATTTAATGCAAAGTGCTTTTCTTTTCTTCCCCACCCTCCCACCCCCACCCCCCACCCCCCAAGATATTAGCAATATGAACTTAGGGAAAAGTACTATGAAGAAAATAAGCAACTTTGTAGTATTGCAGTTGCAAAGGGATATTATGGAGAGGACTACTCTTTTTAATGGTTAGAAGTACATAGTAGTATAAGCTGAATTGCCTAATCTATTTGTTTCTGATGCTTTATAGTTAATTATATTTTCTGATAAAATGGAATAGTTACTGAGACACAAGCAAGGAGCTGGCATAAAGGTCTCCATCTGATTCCTATTGTTTTGCCAGCAACTACATGTGAGTGCAAGATTTACCCAGAAATAGTCACTTTCAAATATTTTTTATGTTTAATAGAGAATACTGAGAAGATTTCCCATGATGTTTTTTTCTAAATTTTCAATTCACACTTTCTCAGAATTAAGATGTAAACTTACTCTGTGTCCAAAACATGTCCAAATTTAAATCCTTACTCCCTACTACTGAGTATAACCTTTATACAAAACAAAAATAGTTAAATTGACATAGCTATGCTTACTTTGATGCACCTATTTTTATTTGAACTAGATGAAAATATGCAACAAAATGCTGCAGACTTAAATCTATTTTTGTTTCATTTTTTCCCTTCTCTTTACAGTCATTTAAATAATATTCTTAGCAGATTTTGCTCAGTTAAAAGTAGAGTTCCAAATCACTGAACATTTTCAGAGTGCCTCTTTTGAGAATGTCATGAAAGGTATTTCTGGAGCTGCAATTCACTAAATATATGTAGAGAAACCTTCCTAAAAACTGCAACAAACAGCATCATCATTTCCATAATTCACAACTCTGCATGTGCAAATGGGCAAAGCTGCACAGTAGCACAAGTATGATGTCAAAATTACATGAATCCTTTTCTTCATTCTAATGAAAGCAAACTTTTGTTTGCTTATTGAGTTAATGCTTTCTAACCCAGTCTGTGACAATTAAAAATTTAAAAAGTTCAAACAGCCTCACATCCACTCCCAAAAACCCCAAGAACTGGCACAGCAGAAGCTGTGGGTATTCTGAAACACACTATATACCATCCTAAACCATTACCTACTAGTTGTAGTTGCCAACATTTTGTTATTACTGCCTCCTGAAAGTACAAGTCTACAAATTATACTGCAGTATCGGAAAGACTGATTCATAACACTGTGACAGCTATTGATGCAGGTTCTTGAAGATACCTATGCTGGAAAAGATGTGTTTCTGCCAGGTCATCTGATTGATCTAACTATATAACGTGGTCATGTAATTTCTTCTTCAAACCACCAAATATGAAAGACAACATATGAATTGTCTCATATGAATAATTACACTAGTTAGTGGATCTTCATGTGGAAGACACTGCTCTCAGTCCCAAATGTTTGTATAATTACAGCATATGTTAGAAAGGAGACACAGGATTTCCCTTAAAGAAACTTCACAGGCTGCATTTTAATAGGACTTTATCCAGTGGGACTTCCAATTCCCATTTGGACTTCTGGAGATACATCTCTTAAATGCAATATTGAATAATATCTACATTTGCCTATTTACTGAACCATTTTCATAATTTGTTTTCTCATAGAAGAGTTTCACTAAATGAAGGTGAAGAGCTGCCAGCACCATCTGCCCACAGATTACCAGTGAGTCCTCCTGAGTAAAAGTTAACGTACAAATTAAACCAAAAAATTTTCCATGCAGAAGCCTCTTAGAACAAAGACGTCCAAGTGGAGAAAACAGGAGCTGAGATAGGAGTTTATATAATCTTTCTTTTCTTGAGTCTCACCTCCTAGACATCTCCCACAGAGACTCTTTCCTACGCAAAGGAAGCAGAGTAAAAGTGAAGAGCGATCAAAGCCACCCCAAACACTGTGCGTGCCTCAGTCATCATCAGCAGTCTGGTGAAAGCCCTTCCCTGGGCAGCAGCTGTATCGGAACTCCAAAGAGGCATTAAAATACTCCTTTGGGCCCTACTTTAAAATACTTAGGAAAATAGGTTTTTTTCTGCAAAGATAGTACATGAAAGTTCTCAAGCACTGCAAACTGTAAGGAAGTGGTTGCTTAGGAAGAGAAGAGAGCATATGACACACAGAACATACATAATCACCTCTCAGCAAGTCTTATCTCCCTTAAATGATGGGTTGTAGTTTTTATTTTATTTTTGTGAAGCAGGGAGAACTTTGTCCTGCCAAAAATACTAGAGCAGCCAGCACAGGCAGTGTTCTGGGACTCAGGTTTAACAAAAGGCCATATTTAATTTGTGTCTGAAAATAAAAAACAACCTGAAATACTTTAGTGATAAAGAATGCACTCTGGCTGTTTTAATTCTTTTGGCCAGTGTGTTTTTTGCGGAGGTGCTTTCTCACAAGTATAGGTAGCTCTGCCTCTCTGTCATAGTTAAAATATAGTTGAGGTTGCTCCACTTTGTATGACATAAAATACTAAATATTTAGCTAAAGATATTGCCAGCAAAAACAGAGATGAGGCTAAGGAATGGAAAAATATGTCATAGTGACTTGCTGCTAAGAAATATATACAGAAATTATACCCGTATATATCCTGCCTGTGCTATCTAGAATTTAAATATCATGAAAGTAGTTACATTGTTTTTTCTCTGTACAGCCAGACTGCCACTGTTAATAATAAGAATCAAAAGTACAGTGGTACTTTGTATGCACAAAGTACATATGTCAAGCAATACATTTTACAAACCCTGCTTCTATATTAACTTCTTTATATAACTGGTCATTAGTGTTATGTGCTTTCAAATTTACATTCAAAGTCTCTTGCATTTAAAGCAGAAATACATTCCACTGCAAGACTAGCAATGTTTGCTTCCCAACTGGCATTCAACTCTTGCTAATAATTCTGTTGCTTAGAAAGTTCAGACTTTGTGGATATTATTCATCAAATTTGTGAGTAAAACACTTTTAATGAGGTGTTAAAGACTGGGTTATTCCACATAAAGATCTCGATTATTTAAACTTCAGGTATCACTACAATAAATCTTCATCATGAATTTCCAAATAACTTTAATAACCAATTATTGTGTTTCATCCATATACAAATATACTTTAATTTTTTTACACAGTCACTTTAGTCACCTTATCAAAGTCTGCGCAAATCAAGGTGTAATTTCCAGATTTCACCAAGTGTGTAGCCTTATGCTCTTTCTTCCTTAGCTGATGTGCTATACATAGTCAGTGCCATTGCCCTCACTCCTCACACACAAAAGATTACATTAAAAAGAAGTAAAAACCAGCATCTATCATTCTTGTAGACCTTGTTAACAGACTACATCATTGTGCCACAGTATGTAGCTTCACTAGAGCAAATGGCCTAGAAAAGAGTGCCATTTGGGCCAGTTTCTTCCCCAAATTACAGGGGGGCAAGCTGGGGCAATTTCATGAATTTCAGGGGAATCAATTTTCAGTTCCAAGGGTGTCAGAGCCGATTTTGATACCATTTTAATTTCCAGCTTACTTTGTGTATGTTCATGAGAAGTCTTGAGTTGATTAAAGAAAAGTATTTTCTTAGGCTCCTACATATACATTTTCTCAAAATATACATGCAGAACTTACAGTGAAAATCTTGCTGACTTCTAAGTTTGCTTTTTAAAAAAAATTTATTGCAACTGCGTGAGCTCCCGTCCAAACAAAAAATACAAATAGTTTGCACATAAGCCAAAGACTCCAGGATTTTAGTTTTCCATACTAAGCAATAAAAGTTGAAACACTTACAGAAGTTTAATGCAGTTGGGGTTTCTTTAGAGGTCGATATTTACATCTTTCCAAAGCAGGTCTTCAGCATACAGTTACACAAAGGAAAATATAAACGGGTACCAACAATTCTACTTAATTCTTTCTAAGAATTATTTTGCTGCTACAGGAAACAGGAAGCCATTTCACAGGGGTATTTTTCAGTGTAATTCTTCCACGTGTGTTACACTAGCTAATTTTTTTTCCATTCATCATGGAACAGATTTATTTGGAACTCCTTAATGATGTAGTGAAAATTTTATATATGTTGAACATGTGACAGAAAAAAACAGTGTCTGGAGCAAATCTAACATCCAGTATTTCTGCTTAATCCTATGTTAGCGTGCCCTTTCTCCCCCCCCCCCCCCCCCCCTTTTTTTTTTTCCCAATCAGTCTGCCTCAAATGTTTTTACTCTTTCTAAAACCTGTCTTTTTGAAACACTCATAACTGGTCTCCGCAGTGTAGGTAGCACCTTGCAGAATTGCAGGATCACAAATCAACTTCCATTTCACAGTCTTGATGAGTGTCGTGGTCCTCACAAGCAATTTCATGTGGTCATTCCCTGCCTTGGTGGCTGCCCCTGTTGGACATGGCTTAGCTAGTGTGGCATTACAGCTTTCAGCATGAGGCACAAATGCAATCCGTCTGGGTCTTTAAGAAGTATCATAGATTTCTGTGGAAATGCATATGCCTGCATGTGTTTTAGTGACATGTTTTGTAAATCTTACTATCCCTCAGAAAGCATTAAAATGAAGCCAACAGGCCCAGCTGTGCTCATAACATACCTTAGTAGACATCCAGACTTTTTTTAAGAACAGAGAAACACACACACACGCACGCTCTCCTACCAAATAGGGTTGCTGTTCTGGGTGTATTCTACTATTTCATTCACAGTTTACTTTACAACATTGTGCTGAAGTATAACAGTAACTATAAAAATGAAAAAACAGTGGAAAGTACTTTCCCACATGCAATTAAATGGAATTACCTGTCTTTCAGGGGAAACCAAAATAAAAAGGGTTATAAAATAAATTTTTTCAGATGTTTAAACTATTTATACCATTGGCTTTCAGACCGACCGTGAAAGTTTCATTTTTCACTTAAAACTATTACTATCTGTTAATACTAGATAGAAACCTCCTAATGACTACTTTAGAAGTCCTGACTATCAGCAGGTTTTGACTTACAAGTTCTCCTACTTAGTGGCATGCCACATATTCCTTTCTTTGTGTTTTCGCAAATGATTACTGTAAATGGCAGAATCCATTAAAAACACCCAAAGGATTTGTCATGTTTGAAGCTAACACCATTTCCTTTTTTGAACTATAATACAATAGTTAAGGGATGGAAAAATGCTCACATAATTAAACAGAAAACCCAAAATAGTTCTCTAAATAGTATATGGGGTAAAGGAAATAAATCTGTAAAAGAAATAAAATCTAAGTAACAGTGCAGGTTTAAGTTTTCTGCTAAATCTATTGTACTATTAATTTTACAGTCTAGGAGAGCTTTTTGATGAATAATTTTTCTTGATTGCTAACTTGTACAGTTAAAGTTTGTGACTCATAATGGAAAGCTTTGGCAGGGTGCAATAAAAAAAAAAAACTTAAACTTTGATGTGAGCAGAAAGCTACAACATAATTGTTTGGAGTACTTCCTATTATTTTAAGATTACAGTGCAAGAAAATACTACGTATCTAGGAGAGGTCACTTAACTATGGGTTCGAGTATAGTTTTTGAGAGAGCAAACCTTTATGCCATACCTGTACTGTCCCCTTTTATATGTATGATATATATAGAGATTATATTTATACTTTAACTATATATACAATAACTAAGAGGTCTAAGCTTCCTTTAAATGTCTAAAATGGAACTGCTACTTCCAAAGTAGTTGATTGTCCTCACATAGTTCTAATTTTTAATTTGGAAAGAGAAAGTATAGTATCAAGGACCTGATTTTGCAAACATGCCAGTGTGCACATATAGTTCAGGTCTCAAGTGAGCCCTCTGAGAACATATGTATTTAAGAAAAAATGGAAAAAAATAAACCCCCAAGAATTCCCAATAATTAAACCACAACTCCACAGTATGCTAGTCAAATGAAAAGGTCATTTTGTCTCCAGCTTCATTTCCAACTCCTTTTCAGTAACGGAAAGTCTTTCTGGGATCACTAAATGAATACAAAAGTAGAAACTTCTATTTTCCCAAATAAGAGAGTCTATTTGGCACACATGTTAAATAATGTGGCCTGACTCTTCCATCATTCACCTCACACAACTTGCTGTGTATAAGCTGGAGAAGAAAGGCCTTCCTGGTAAAGTAATGTGCTAGTGAAATAGTCTTGACAGTGCACGTCAAAGCACAGTATATCCTATATATGTTTTATACTCCCAGACAGTATTTGTTTTATGGTTTTAAAAAAAGCTCATTTTAAATACCTACCTCTACTAGAATAAGAAAATTAAGAAACATTCATTACAACTGAAGATAAAAGTGGGATTGGTATAACATTTTTCTCCATCCTAAAAACGCCGAAAACAAACACAAAGGTTATTTAGTTGTTCTGTAAAACAACGCACATCAGTCCCTACATTCTCTACTGTGATCGGTTGTCAGCCCAATAATGGTTGGCAGGCTGGAGGTAAAACATCATCCTCCCTTTTGACTCTGAAAATGTAGAACTCCATCTTTCTAGGAAATTAAAATTGCCCATTTATTTCTTTGCTCTTCTTCCCATCCATATAATCTAGGGTTGGATGCTCTGCAGTAAAAGTAGATGCAATACTTGAGATTATCAGATCACAGAAATAGAGGAGAAAAGAGCAATGAAATTATTACCATACCTACTGGAGGATGTAGGAGTGTACTCTAAAAAACAGAAACTTGAAGAAACAATTAAATCCCAGCATATATACCAGTAACCAGCAATTCCAGGGCTGGACTTCATGCAGCAACAATGAACACTGCATTTGCCGGTGCTAATGGGGTGAGGAGGCGGAGGTAGAAAACCCCCCCACCCCCCCATCCCCCACCCTCGAACCTCAAAAAATACCACCTGAACTCTGGTCTGGCAGTTCTGAAAAAGAGTATGTAGCGGCTCTGAAACGGCACAAATTCAAGAATTATATTAAGAAGTGGAATAAAGGTCTGCAGCTTTCCAAAAAAATGAGTTATAGCAGTTAGACATGAGCTTGATCTCTGGGGCATTACTCTTTTCAATATAAAACTTTATTCCATCTAATTTTAAACCACTCAGTCACTGAGTTTCTGCGCAATTAAATAAGATGATTGGACATAATACTATTTTTATCAAGGGTATCTTATTTTAAAATTGCACAGCTTTGAAAAACCCTAATGCCAAGAAAGGAGCTTTTCCAGTCTTTTTTACTCGTTGATAGCCACCCTGAAAAGGAGCCTCTCGCATCCCTGCTCAGGATCTTGAGGCAGAGGGGATGTGTATGAACAAGGGACCGTTTGCTCAGTACAGCCATCCCCGCGTCATAGTTTCTACTGACAGAAAACAAAACCCGAACCACCCAATCTCAACCATCTGTTTTATGGCAAAGAGGGAGATGTAAAGTACTGGATAACTTCATTGCCTCTCTTACCCACCCCTCTGCTGAGAGCGTCTCAGCAACACAGCACTTTTAGGATTCATCTGCTTGCTGCCTAGTTATTTAAAACGTCCAACTAGCATGACTTGCATCATCTCCCTTCCTTTCTGCGGTCCCCAGTGACTCTGGGCAGTAGAACAGATGTCACTAAGGCTTAGATTTACTGTAGATGCTGGACTGAGCATGCTTCAGTACAGCACAGCCCTGCAAAAATGGTACTTATTGAATAACTGTGCTGGGTTTTTTTACATTGTTGCAATGTTTTCCAGGGGATTTATAGGCCTCTGGGGCACTGGAAACATGGAGCAATAGCTTCTTCCACAGATGTAAACATGGGTTTGAGTAAATAGTTAATTTATGCTGGTGTTAGAGCATTTGGCAGATGTTCCTAGTCATAAACAAGCTTTCTCCATCTTTCAAAACAAAAACAAAAACTGGATATTGACTTTCTCTATCATCCAAAACCCCAGCTTGCTTCTTAAGCAAAATTGAACCCAGTTAATTTCACATATCTGAGACAAAAATTCAAAAGGAAAGGACATTAAAATATTGGTCTGTTAGGGTTATGACTATACTGCACTCGTACAGACAATAAAAGAGCATAACATGCAGATATATCTGATGTTTTTATGCAAGACTGCCTTGTTTCCATTAAACAGCAAAAAGACAGCTACTGGTTAACTGAAGAAACTGATGGAAAATCCTCATTACTATATAAACAGTGCTTTAGGCATATAAAGTGTTTAGTTTATGCATCCGTGCATTTAGCTGAACCCTAAGTTTTTTTCTAAACACAATTTTGTGCCTTCCTACTCCATATATTTTCACTTTCTTTTTGAAAGCAGGAAATCTGTGTCTTCTCATGCCTCAAAATGTAAACCAAAAAAAATTAATGATTTTTGTATCATGTGTTTTACCTGACCCACCAGACAATGCCAGTACATTGCTCCTAGAGTTGTAGTTTGCCTTTAAAGTCTGTCTTTTCTTCTGCTGTTTTCTTTTAACCTGATTTCTAAGGGACACTTTGGTCTACCATCACCGTAACAGATCTCATTGGTTACAATATCAACTTATTTTATTTGGGGATTTAGACCTCTTGCTTATTTGGTGTTCTGTAATTCAGCTGCTTATCCGGACGTAAAGCTGAAGAAACAAATCTCATAGTTGTGTAATTACAACAGAATGTTCTCATTTTACTGCCATTAGCTTTTAAGTCATTTAATCAATAAAAATGTATACATAAACCATTTTTTTCCAATGATGGCTCACTGAAATAATTCCTGGCTCCACAAATTTCACCTCTTTCAAGTTGATCTAGTCCCAATTAAAAAATCTCAGTATCAACCCCTTTCTCTCCCCATTCACCTTCATGACAGCCCTTCAGAAAGCCTTTGATGCAATAAAAGTTGCCTTGCAGTAACTGCCATGCAAGTTAATCTTCAGTTTTGTGGACAAAATGAGAAAATGTTGCTAAGACAAGGCTGAGAACATAAAAAAATCACCAGTCATTCCTTCATGGATTGCATCAACAGTGACCAGGTAAGAAGTTCAAATTACCCATCCTTCAACGTATTAATGAGGATTAATTCACCCATACATTAACATGCAAGTCAAACAGGATTGTTTGCGTGGATGGTGGTGTGTTTGTAAATAGGACCTCCCTCAAAAAGCTAGTGAATAGATCCACACTTGCTTTTATGTATCTTAATATATCAAACATGCCTTTTAATCACTTAAGAACTAATTCTGCTTCATTTCTATTTGATTTGTTTTAACTTGCACTGAGAGATCATAGGAATCCATTGCTACTACTTGAAATTATTCATCATTAATTCTCAGAGAAGGGAACTTATGAGGACACTAATACATGACCCTACTAAGCCTTAAAGGGAAATCAATAAACAAATACAATTTTATAATACTACTTCAGAAAGACTACAAATCAATCAAAGACTGATGAATACCTACCTCAGCTAGGAAGGCTAGTCCCCTGGCTAAGAAGACATTTGTATAGTTCAAAAACTGCAGAAAGAGCCCAGAAGCTCCTCTTTTTTTTGAGCGAAGACATGTATGCACAGATGAGACAGAGAAATCTCCAGATATATTATTCTTTATCCAGATATATTAGTGTAGCTGTGCTGCTTAAAGGGCCTCTTCATTATACTGGACGCTGCATACTAACAAATCTAAGTCCATGCTCCCAGGAGCTGGCAATGCATTTATCATGTGCTACACCTCACTTCTTCATGGTGGTAACAAACAAGTCAAAATGTTCATCACTGAATCCCAGCTATTATCATCAGAGCAGGTTTTAAGGAAAAACTGAGGGAAAACATTACAATTGTGACATCCTGCAGCTCAGTCTCCCAATTCATCTAACTGAAAACAACATTTCCTATCTTGAACAAGACTTTGATCCTTTTTTGAGTAAGGTGTGGCAGTAACTGGGCAAATTTGTGAATTTACACATTGTTTTGCATATAAATAGTATCACAAACCCCTCACATTTTAAATAATAGACCTGGGGGAAAAGAAGGGCAAGGAAGAATGAGATTATGTAAGATCTAGTCAAAAGTGTGCAGACAGGGCGTAGGATGATGTTCAGGTCACATCCCACTGAGGTACAACTGCAGAGGCAACAGCAACACGGTCTGTTTCTGTGAATCAAAATGGTCTTCTTAAGTGGTCCAATTCTGAAATTCCTTACAATATATTTATGACCAAAAAAAAAAGTATAATTTATATCAAAGGTTGCAGGAAATTAAAGAATCATAGGAAAAGGTCAAAAAATGCAGTGTCCTTAGACTTGTGTTCAGAAAAGGGTAAGGAAAAGAAACGTATTGGGGTCTAAACCATGAATGAAAGGACAAAAGCAACATGAAAATGTATATATGGTTCTCAGTAAACCTTTGTACACTTTTGTGAGAAGGTGTGCAACCTTTTGTGAGAGCTGTGTCAACAGATACTCAGGTCCACTGAGCTACACAGTAATTCAGCTGCTTTAACATCTGAAAGCACCATTTTTTTGTGGGTATAAATCAACATATCTTCTACATGACAAACTGGTAATACGCAATGTCCTTATACATAGAAACATGACCTAAAACTCCAGAAATATATTTATGAAGCAGGAATACAAGCCACAATCACCCAAAAATGGTTTCAGGGTGGAAATAATTTCTGAAATTATAGAAACATCATTGCAAATGCATGATGACGATTTATCAATAAAAGAGCTATGAAAATCAGACATTTACTTTTAGGCAACTCATATGTCAAGTTGCCTAGGGGTAAAATCACTTACCAGTATTTAGACTTTTATGTTCCTAAGCATAATTAGAAAACAGCCATTTTGAAATTCCCTTTGCACACAAGAGACGTTTAGGGGAGCCAAAATAATTTTTAAAACTTGGTAAAAGAACAAACATAGTGTATGAAAGTCATTAGCTCAAATCCAGTTCTGAAAACCTGTTTACAAATCAGAATCCCGTGGAGCACTCATACGGGATAAGAACAATAAGTTGTTTCACAACTCTCAGAAATGTGTGTGTGAGAAGAAAGAAGTGATATAAAGTGCTCAGAAAAGTACACTGCCTTTTGTACCCTTTTTTTTTTTTTTTTTTTTTTAAGAAAATGACCTTCAATGACCCATAATGCTGTTCTGGATTAGTCATTTCTCTACATGTTCTGCTGCTATTGATCATCAGATTTATCTATCCCGGTTTTAACTGTTTATTACACAGAGACTTTCTTCTCAGATTCAGAACATTGTGAATCATTACGAATACAATGTACTGGAATATCTATACCATTCCTTTCTCAAAGCATGCAATATTTCTACAAAAGTGGTTAAGAACCAGAAAGGCAATAATGCTGAGAGGCTAAAAATGATGTTCAGCTCCTCATTTACTCTAAATCAATATTAAGAAAAATGTAGGAGATGGCAACATTATATCCGGTACAAATCATCACTTGGACAAGGCATAGCTGACTCTAGACAGGACCAAAGTACTTGTCTGAAATGCTTCCTTCTCTCTGAATGCCTTCCGCCTCACCCCCCTCCTCCTGATGTTAAGACGTGCAGGCAGATGCTCTTGTCACTGCCTAGCCCCTGCGTGGGGGATTGCTTGGACTGATTCACACCATGCTTAACTCTCACTCCAGATGATGAAGATTATGCCCTGTCCGACCCGAAACAAAGCAGGCACCAATAAGCAGACCTTGCTAACTGATGTAATGCATATGCAGGTATTAAGTCACGCATCCTTAAAAAAAAAAAAAAAGCTCAAGTTGATTAGATAAACACACAAGCAGTTTGTTGAGCATGAAGATTCACATGACATACCACTTTCTTCTGCTGCTCACTGCACTGGCTCCCCCTTGAAGTAAAGAGACCACCTCAAGGTCTCTCTCTAGCTATTTAAAGCCCTCCACAGAAATGGCCTGAGCAACCTGGCAGCTTTTTCTCTCCAAGATATGACTTTTCCAGGACAACCGTGTCCCACTGAAACAGTTAAAAAAACTTAAGAGTGCAAGAGGCTTACAAACAGGGAGCCTGGTCTTTTTTCCCCACAAGTATGAATCTCCATTGCCATGAGAAAAGTGTGGCTCCAGAATTCATGGCTTACAGGAGCAGATGAAAAGCTGGTTTAACTCTGGTTTAATACGTTATGCGCATGCATACACACAACATAAACAAAAGCTGTGTAGTACACACAGGAAGAAGTTAATTCTGTTCTGCCACATTAATACACAGAATTCATGACATCTTTGGGTTCTCGTAAAGTAGCTTAAAACTGTTTATTATTTCAATTCATCACGTACTAGAAACACTCTACTAGCATAAATAAAAACAGTGAACCAGCCTTGAAAAATTTGCTGTAGCTTTTTCTGGGAAAAAAGCCTGAAATTTTTTGATGCTTACCTGAGGCTTGCACAATCATTCCACACTTAGGTTTATGTGACTGCATTAATTCTTAGAAAACAATTGTCTTTCTGACTGAATTTATACTGTCTGCATGCCACTTTTTTCCTATCATTATTTTGTTGGAAGACAAAGTAAACAGGAAACTCCCAAGCATTTAACTGTTACAAAGCTAGCTATCAAACCAAACACAGAAGTTTCAAAGTTTTGATTTTCAGGATTATTTAAAATGGCTTGAAGTTTCCATTTTAGCACTACCTTATCCTACTATATTTTGATCTGGAAAAAATCTGCTTCTTCACTGCATTCTTTACAATTTCAGAGATATTAAATGAATCAACAGGGAAAGTCACCCTTTATTTGCTGAGTAAAATGTAAAAACATCCTTACAGTTGTCATGTAACTAAAATTCCTTGAAGTTCTTGTAATGTAGAGCTAAGTGTTTAGTAGCCCTCAAATTTTCCTTCTTCCTGTAACAAGGTGCTTTAGTAGTTACATAAATAAATCATCTAAGGATATAAACCAAGAACGCTTATGCAATTTTCATTCACACATACTTTAAGGTGTGCTTATTTAATCTTATGGGGGGTTTTGCCCCTCTTTTTTTTTGTTTTTTAATAGATCAGCTTGAAAGTGGAAAAAAACAGGATTTCCATCTATGCAGAAGGCTACATGCTACCTGACTGATACAAAGATACAGGTGCGCAGATACTTCTTCATGTGAAAAACCGTCAACATTTATTGTTAATGATGGGCCATAATTCTCTGGGAAACAAACAAACAAACAAAAAAAGATGATAACTGGAAGTGAGAAAAATTAAAAAGAAAAGAAAAAGGTATGACCAGGCTTTGTACTTTCTAGTTCCTATTTCCTATATTCCCACCAGCTAGAATTGGATTATAGTATTTTCAGCAAGTTCAACTTATATAACCTTTCTTGTTCTCTCTGATTCTTCCCACCATTTCATTATTTGTTCCAAATGATCACAGATTACATCAGGACCTAAACAGTTATGTAGTTTCAACAAACACGCCTTTTCAGCACTTGAAGCTACCAAAATCACATTTGAAAAATCATCTCTAAACACTTTTTCAGAGTGTGTATGGATTCTTTTCAGGACATTTTGGCAACTGTAATTTGGAAACTAATCCCATTTTTATAAACAAGTAGCGTGTTTTGTAGGAATTGAACTGTCATACGTATGGCAGACAGATACATGCCTTTCTTTTCCATGCTTTTGTTCTGTTATTGACAAAAGCACCACTTACGTGGGATTAATCGCGAGCCAGAAAATATATATTGTCAACTGGAGCCCCAAGTTATTTCCAGAAGTTTTCCAAATTAGATCTAACATTTGGCACCACGGCAAGTGCCATACTCCTTTTGGTTTAGTTTTACACCATTTTACTATGGGTCTGTTTTCACATCTCCCCATCACTAGTGCAAGCAATTATAAGTCCAGAGAATAAGAAAGAAAGGAAGAAGGGCAGCCCCATCCCACCCTCACACGAGGTCGTGTGATGGGGTAAGCTCCTGGCTCAGGACAGGGTGTGGTGAAGCACATTCCCTGGCTCCACACAGCACTGTCTTTCTCTCCAGTTCCCTTCAACCTTCCATTATCTTTCCGCCAAGGAAGACAGAGACACTTCAGCACTGTGCTGGGATCATGCAAATACCCAGCTCATGGCAGGAAAGGGACAGATACAGGAATGTCCCCTTAAGTCACTTCTGGTATAAACATGTAAATTTATTTAAAGTCCATATTCACTTATAAAACTCAGTATATACACAAAGCAACAGAAGACAATCTGAATACATGGTTTAGAAAAAGAGTTTGGACAGGATACAGTTGAAGCCTGTGTTTATACTTGCAGTAATTATAACAATAGTTTCTACCTTATCGTGAGTTCAAAATGTGAAGTATTGAATTTGCTAAAAATAAAAAATAGAGTGGAATGTCAGTATGAGTCTGAAAATAAGTCAGTTTAAAGGATTTGGATAAGAACAAATTAAATATTTTATTTATAGGACCAAAGACAAAAATAATTACTGGCTGTGGATTCAAATCCAAGATAGAACTTTTACTGAAACTGTAATAACACTGTTTTCCAACAAGTAAAAAATGTCATTGGAAATACTGATGTTAAAATTCTTAACAAGCATGAAATGATTTTGAAACAAGCATAAAAAACTGGAATGGATAAAGAAATACGAACTTTTTTTCATCACTATAAACTATGTAAAGGTGAACCATTTAAAAATTCTCATTAACTTTTGCTGGGCCGGGAGTCTATCCCTAATGAAGACTCACTTGATTTTCCTGAAAGAAGTCATCTTTCTTCTGTTACTGATTCTCCCTGACCTAAGTTCAGCTTCCATTAGCAGTTTCTTGTACCTTTCATATTCACAGACATTTGTACAGGTGAAAAGTCAGGTTTTATTAGGAAGAAAGCTTAAAGCTACTTTGCTGAAAATAACTGCAAATTTTAACAGGAACATTTTCCTTCACTTTTATGAAGAAGTGAACTACACAACTTAACTTAAAAATGAGTTACAGAACCTGAACCCAAGATCTTTTCCCCTTCACAACAGCTACACACGCCTGTCAGAAGCTTCATTTCCACAACCTATTTCAGCAGTGGAAGCAGTACAGCAGAGAACAACCAGAATGAATTAAGGACTTTACTAGCTTTTCAAGACTAATTTTTCACATTGAAAAGAGGTAAAGGATGAAAGGTAAGCCACAGATTGTTGGGAAACTGAGACTACAGTGAAATAAATCCCAGCTCAAGAGTAAAGAAAAAGCAGATGCAAACTTACACGTGAAAACACTGGGCGCTAAAGGCAGCCAAGGCAGAGCGAGGTGCCCTGCGGAGTGCAACACCAAGTGCAGCGAGCAGAGGACCTCTAGCTCAAAAAGGGAGCCAGAGAAGTGTGGAGGTCAGAAATATGGCATCAGGCAAACAACAGCGGACACAACGGACACCACAGACCTAGAAGAGCTTCCTGGACTCTTTCAAATTTCCTCTGTCCCTGTGAAACTGGCTTTCTTTAAGTAGTTTCCAAGGGCCTGCAATTCATTTCTTGGCTAGGCAAGCTCACTTTCACTGCGCACAGTGATCTGAGGTTTGTTTGAATTCCTGCTGTGTGGAAATCTACTGTACTTTCTAGCAGGTGTGAGAACACTGAGGCTCCTTCAGTTGCAGCTCATTTCCACTTACTAACTACTTTATCTCCGTGGATGAAGCAGAAGTGAGTTTTGTGTTTCCTGGCAGTCTGCTGCTTCAAAGAACCTAATAGTGATTTGTTTATTTCAGAGGAAATGGAGACCAGTCAGTGATGACAGATTTATTGGTTAAATGGACATCACAAAAAAATGTTCATGCAGTACAGGCTGGCTCTAACCACACTATGAGAACTCAGAGTAAAGGGTGATATGCATTCCAGAAATCCAGTCCTATTTAATCCACTCCACTTTAATCTGTACATTTATATAGCACCCTTCACACAATTTCCGAGAGCTCTGTAGAGAAATGTAATAACCACTGTACTGAAAAATATCCAGGTATATCGACAGCCTACATTTAGACTGGAAAACACAGCAGAAGGAGCCAGACTGTTGCGTATCTCCTGGCAATGAGTCAGTCAGGGACAGGCAAGAAACAACTGGGTGTCCAATCTCTTCCAATTACATCTCAGGACAGAAGAGAATTTCTTAGTTCTGGAGAGACAATTCACAATATGGCAATTCACGACAGCTCCCGGTGGAGGACAATTTTACATCAGAGCAATAAAACATGAAAATCGATATGAAACTTGGGTGAGACCCAATATAAATTGTGCAATATGGCTGATCAAACTCAGTCCAACCAGAGGAAAAGGCACAGGGTTTTCAGAAGTTGGTAGGTTTGCAACATGTGAAGGTTTACTCAGAGAACTGTGTGGTCTCAGTGTGAAAAATAAATAAATAAAAACATTCTAGAGCAAGACACTATCAAATTTATGTTGCTACCGTCTTCAAATGCTAACTGGATGTGATAACTGCATCTATCAAAGAAGGTAAAAGAGATTTATGGATAACATATAGCAACCTGTGTTGAAAATTGCAGCTAACCTGACAACTGCCCATTTTCTGTAAGGGTGAGGAACATTGATCAAGGCAAGCACTGAGATCGAGCCAGTCAGCAGGGCATTCCATTTGATCTGGATTCAATTTCAGAAAAATGTCTGGCTGAGGTCGTGCATCAGCCAAATAAACACACCATTTGGAAAGAAGCTGGAATATTTGAGGCAGAGAAATATATCTGTACATCACCTCTATACATATGGTTGGCTAAAGCACATCTGCCAATAATTGGCTCAAAAAAATCATCAAAATGATAAAAAAGCCTCCATTTAAGACGATAAAATAAAAAGTGTTATTTATTCTTTGGTGCCACATACCTGCCCAAAAATACGTTGATGGGTAATTCACCCAGCATTTAGTAACTAGAATCATCACTGCATTTTGAAGTTTGGTGTGACATCCTGAATGGTTTAGCTCTGTTTATACATAAGGAACTGTAAGCTAGTTTTGCCCATTTTACAGGCCTAAGATCTGAAGTATGGAATAACTACAGCACTGTGTAAAGATTATTGAAATTACTCTGAAGGAAATGAAAGTAGTGGGCCTACACAGGGACTCCTATAGGGAGTACAGTCAGGGTGTTTTGCCCAAAATAGTATACTTGCTTCCCAGCAGGGGCAGTTTGCCTGGCAAAACCATGATGCTGACCCATATATGCTAACTTCCAGCCCCAGAGACTGTTTGGGTGGCTCTGGGCAATGTTCTAGCAGACAGAAGTCTATGGCAGAGCTGGAAACTCAACTTTTTTCTCCTGGATTTCTGTCCCATGTCTTATTTCAAAGCCACCCATCTTCTCTACTTTTGGGATGCAGGGTGTCATGGTGGCTTATCTATTAAAATTTGGTCTTAAAGTCTTTTAAGCCTACTAATAGTCCCCTCCTTTTAGCAATTTTATCTAAATTTTAAGAACTCGTCATCCAAGAATGAAGTCCAAAGGTGCTTTTGAATCAAATGCAACATTTTATACAGCCCACAGCACAACAGAAGTTGAAATGGTATTTTTACTGTGTTTGTATTTGTGTGTGAGAGTGTATGTGGTGTGTATACAGAACTTAGGTAAAATCAAGAGCTAATCTTTCCTATCCTTCTTTTAACTATAAGAAGACACACTAGATGCCTTGTTTGATCTTGATTTAACCCAATCCTGCAATTACTTATATTATGATGATCTGTATATTAGCAAGTTTAAAGTACAAGCACAATGATTTGCAAGTGTCCTATTCACTAGCCTCATTCAAGACATTTTCTAGGACTGGGAGCTTACTTTAGGAGAAAGTGCACAGCCCTGGTTTCTTTAAAATATTTTACATTTTACATGATTTCCAGCCTAAAGCAAACAAAATTATATGAATATACTGCATTTTAAGAGTCCGTACACTGGTTGAACTCCTTGAAAATGTATTACCGAAGCATTAGATGCAGAGAAGTCCCCAGTAAAAAAGCAACATGAGGGACGTATTTGTAAAACTCAGGACACGCTGAAGGGGCTGCAGCCCTGCAATATTAACAATAGATCTCTTAACTATAAGCAAATGCTTGAAGGATATAGATGAGGGACAATTCTGGAATAAAATGTTTACAGTTAAAGTTCTACAGCCAGGAAGAGATAGGCTAAAGCCTAAAAGCTGCCTCAACACAAAAGGATCGGCTTTCAAGAAAGCTGCACACCCAACTGTTACCATTTAGGCACCTAAATGAAGAACAATGGGGGCTGCTGGGTTCTGAGCTCTTTCAAGCATCTGGTCCAAATTCTTTCCTTCCATATGAATCAAAACAAATGTTTAGGCTACCAACTTTCCATTGCCCTTTCAGTTTAATGCCAGCTTTTCTAGCTTTTAAATTCCTTAGTATAATAAGATGAATAAAACACTAACTTAGCAAACTGCCCAGTTAGGGACTATTTGCAATATTTTCTTTTTTATTACTAGCAGACATGAAGTTTGTATAAAGTCATTGTAAAAATATATCTTTCAAAACAGTATCTTTTGGAACAAGATTTTTTGGTTTAATACATTTTAAAAAATATGAATCCATCTTACTTGGCCATCAAAAAGTGATCACAGATGAACTTACAGATTTGAAGACAGAGCAGACTGAAAATCAGCATAAAACAAAACACAGTAGCAGAAACAGTCAGAAAATTACCAAGTAAATTATATAAGAAAACAGAAGGGAGATCACATCATGATGTGGAAGTAGAACATATGCCGATGCGTGCTGTACCACACCATGCTAAGGGAAGCTTTAAGGCTACGTAATTCCTGCTGCTCAGGACAATGATGTCCATCCTACAGTGGTGCAAAACCTGATACAGGAGCTGCAATGCTCTGCAAGACTCCAGGATACATCATTGCGCCTGGACTCTGATACATCCTAAGATGGTTGAAAGCTGTGCTAAGTAGTCATAAGTCTTTGTATTTAAATGTTAGAGGGTATCTACTGAGACAGACAGGCAAATATAACTAGGTGGTAGTGCCCCTGGGAGAGTAAAGGTCCATTCCCAGTCCTCTTCCCACTATGGGAAAACCCATTCTGCAGAAATGTGCCAATTCAAACATTTTAATAAAGTCTCTACTTAAGAACACAGAAATTTTGCAGGCTTATCACAATGAATACTGAAACATTCAACACTTTCAAGAAGGTTCATGGATAAGTAGACACCACTGGACAAAAGTAAAAAAATAACTGGATATCTCATTTTAGTTTTACAACACACATAGCAGCAAAGGAAAAAGCAACTAGTAAAAACATAAAACCACGGATGGAAATCTGTGGGTTTTTCTGACTTGAATGAAAGAAAGCTGCTTCAAGAAGCACATAAACAGAGTTAGCAGGAAACATCTTTACTAATTTACATGAGCTAATTTAATAAAATATGGGAGACAGAAAGAAACATACAGTCCATTTTCAGCTTTTCCTATACCTAACGACCTTTCTTCTCATTAGTTTTTCTTTTCCAAACTCTGTTCAGGTTTATGTTTCTACTGCTTTATGATTCTTGCATAAATTATTTTCTAAAAGTGATACTATCCTAAACAGCCATTATGTCAAAGTTACCTTTGATCTTCAGCTGTAGAAAGAGTTTTCCTTAAGGAAATAAAATAAAGAAATTTGGAATGAAATGATTTGAAGATAAGAACAAAGACTTATCCCCAAATTATCTAATCCTGTGTATAAGTATGCATGATAATTGCCTTCTAAAGCTGGATGACGAAGAGAAGGGATAAATTACTTAGGAGTGCAGTAGAGCTTGAGACAAGGTTCAGAAAAAGAAAGGTCAGAGTATATTAAGAGTATCAGGCCAAAATTCCTGCAAATGAGATTTATTACACCATGGAGTCTGTTCCCTGAGACTGCTACTGAAGGCATGCTATTTTTTAAAGTCCAAATGGGCATTTAATAAATGAGTACCACACTCACAAACCATATACATAACCTGTTTTGTCATACCAAACTGAAAGAAATCAGCCCATACTCAAGCCTTTTAGTCATCACTACTTCACTCCATCTGTCACTCATCTGATAAAAGAATATAAATATGGATTGCTGTTTGGTGGGTGGTATCTTTTTTCCCTGTAAATAGGATAAGATTCATTCAGGTAAATTACGTGTGACTTTTTTAGTAAAGTGTTTTGGTTTGTTTTAAAGTTGCACTGTGTTTTCTGCCCTTCCAATCATTCCTAGGTTCGCATAGCTAGATAGCAATGTAAATAATTATCTTATAATTATTTCGCTCAGGGGGGTTGTTCAACCACCATCCACTGTGCCATCTGATCGTCATCCACATTCATTACACTGGAAATAAAGGCATCGCTACTGGACAGTGCAGTCTGTAGTGCCTGTCCTTTTTGAAGACAGAGAAATCTTAGCCTGGCATAAAGTAGCATGGAGAAGAGATGGGAAGAGAAGGGAAGAGTGATTTTCTCCGCTTTGTGAAGGTTGGAAGTGAAGTGAGAAGGGTAGTGATGAAAGTCGATATGACTATGACAAAAAAAGCTTTCAGCTATGACAGTTTTGCAGCATTTCCTGAAGGGGGGCAGCCTCTTGATCCTTTTTAATATCCTTATTAGTCTCCAGTTCAAGAAGCGTGTGTGGGGACATGTTTAACTCCCATTGAAGTCAATGGTTCTTAAGCATATGCTCAAATTTTTTCACAAATCAGGACTTTAATCTGTTCCTTATGTACATTTAGGATTACAGAGAAGTCTTCTGTTTTTGAAGTTGCTGGAAACATCAGCTTGCTGATGGGAGGTGGGGGAAGGGAGCAGGACTCCATCACTTTCAGAAGTTTGTAACTTTCTTGTTTATTTTTTTTTCTAATTTTGACCAGAAATATATCTGTTCACCTATTTTTTAAATCTTCTCAAATACTGTCTATTAGATTCTAATGTGTGCTGCAGAAATGTGAGTTACTAACACAACACGCTTTTAAGTTTTCATTAGTTATAAAGTCACAAGTAC
Source organism: Falco cherrug (assembly GCF_023634085.1). Classification (NCBI taxonomy): domain Eukaryota; kingdom Metazoa; phylum Chordata; class Aves; order Falconiformes; family Falconidae; genus Falco; species Falco cherrug. The sequence continues at coordinate 82,274,958 of NC_073700.1, forward strand.
TAAGGTTAGTGTCTGGTTCCTCCCTCCTTCCTCTATAAAGTTGATAGAACTCTTACCAAAACCCAGAGATTTATTCCTAGCAAAGGGAAAGAAGAGTTGAGACAAAAGCTGTAAAACTGTCTCCGTCTTACACTGCAAATGCACCTCAATTCTGGCATTTAGTGCTTTTGGCTATTTCAGTCCTGGAACAGAACCCTCTTCACTGAGCCTGAAGGTTGTGCCAAACTGTATGGTGATTTTTGTGATATGGAAAAAAGCCCACTGGAGACTAGCCGGAAAGCAGCCAATCCTGTGATCTGATCCTCATGTGAATTTATGTCTCCAGAGTTCAGATTTAATATCTTCTGTAATTTTACCATGAACTCTATTTGCTGATACTACGCTGAAAAACTCTAGATACTTGAAAATAACTGCAAAATTGCCAAGTCCAAGTGCTCAGAATGTATCAGCAAGGCTCCTGTACTTTTCTTTTCTCTCCCTGCCTGCAGCTCCCTCATCCTCTCCAAACTGTTTTTAAAATATGTTCAGGAATGACATAGCACAGCATAACCCAGTGCTGGTCCAGTCAAATCAAGTGGACTATCCAGGTCCCTATCTGCCCTTATTTTAGATTTGATACACACATGCACACACACACACTTGCACACACACCAAATGTATGTTCATGGCTATTATATCAATGATATGGAATCACAAACAAATATTTTACTGTTTTCAAAATTCTTACAGAAAACTAGAGTGAAAGGACAAATTGCCAATGCTATTTAAAGAGTTTACAGGCCCCTTCAAAATGAGACTTTACTTTCCTTGAAGCACATTCCTTCTGGCACGAGTAATTATTACCTAAAGTCTTGGAATTAAGAGTGCCTCTTAAGAATGTTAGATTCATATTTTTTTCACCAATTTGGGTTAGTTTCCAGTACTCCCTTTTTACACAAGGGTCTGCTCAACACTGGGTATATCACTTGTATTAAATATTAACCATCAGCACTGTTATGTCTGGGTTGTGCTGGATTTCCACTATAGCTGTGTACAGAATCTGCTCTGTGGTGCACGCCCTTATGAAGTTAAGACCTCAAGAAGACGAGAGCACATGAAACATATTTTTTTTTCTCTTTTCTTTTCTCCCGTTTACTCTCAGCCTTGCACACTTTTCTGACACACCATAAATGCATACAAAAGCCATAACTGACTGACAGGTACCAAAAGTAAGTTCACAGTAAACAGTTGATGGTTTGAAGCCATTGGGATAATGACAGAATATTGCTTCTGGATGTTTCCTGCATGTACATGAGCCATACCAAAGGCAGAGAAGAGTGTGAATAGAAAAAGGACACCCTTCAGACAACACGGATTAAACACTGAGGTAGATAAGAAACCGGATCCAAAACACTGGCTGAGCAGCAGTTTGGCAATGCCTTACAGGGTAATAAGTTTAATTCTGAGAGGATAAGCTGGAACCAGAACGATTCTGGGAAGGGAATTTCAAAAGAGTTTGATTGAACGGTAGGATCATTTAATCAGTTTTGGTTTTGGCAAGGTTCAGAAAGGAGCCAAGAGAGGGCCAGGGTAGGGAAAGAGGATTTGATGTCTGCTAAGTGGTTTTAAAGTCAAATATTTGCAAAACAGTCTGAAAACATGTTGGAGAGAAAATCTGATAAAAGCAACATGCAAACTCTCATGGCAAAATATGACCTTCTAAACCATAGCTCTCACCCTGAGGAGAACAAGCAGCAGCCCATGGCCTTGTACTGGCAAAACCAAGGACAAAGCTGTTTTGGCCCTGTAAAAAGATGCTTTGTGCTTCCCCAAGGTCTCTTTTGTGAGCATTATTTTCCTATGTCTGTGCATTCCTGCCCTGGAAGCAAAGGAAATGCTGTCTGCTTTTATGAAGAAACTTGAAATTAACTGCATAAAGCTAGCTCTTAGGCTTTATGCAGGGCCAAGATACATGAGACATTAAATGGCATGGCAGTGAAGGTACAAAGGCTGATTAGTGAGATTTTTGTGCTTCTTGTGCAACATGCTACACATCCCCTGGACTTGCTTCCATTCCCAAACTTGCAGAAGGACTCTTCCAGAAGTATTTAGGGAACACATACCCCCAGCAAATAACTTCTGATCTAGTAAGGGTCCACGTAGGGTCATGTGAATACCTCAGATAAGAGCAGTTACTTCCTGCTTTTCTAGCTTGGTGTGGATTTCACCTCTGCCTTTTTTAGTAAGACTCTGCTGATACATTAACAAGGTCCTTTTAATTAATAGACCAGCAATAACATGTAGCCAGACTCCACTATATGGGTAGCATCAAGCTTTCAATTTATCCACATAATCAAGTCAGCCACATGTTTCAAGGTTAAAATGGATGCAGCTTTTAGTTCGTGTATGTGTGAATTAAGACTATCAATTAGCTGTGGAAGCATGCTTGAAAAACACAAAGCAAGCCAGAGTCTTCATAAATAATATTTTTATGGTATCTACCCATATGTTGTGGAACAACAAACACTTCTTAGCCGCACACCATCAAGCTGAAGGAATCAATGACTGACTAGCAACTGACACGCCTGTGCTTAACTTTTTCAACATCATACTGCTAATTTCAAGCGAATTACACACTGTAACCTAAGTTTTGACAGGATGGGAGCATCAGTGTACAGACTGGCAAAGCACTGAGTTACTTTTGCAGGAGGGAAAGAAACAGCTTTCCCAAGAACTTTGAAGGACTGGGTCATTCTGTAAGTTATATTTCACCAAACACACTTCAAAAAGGCTGGACACATTCAGCTACTGTACTTGAAACACACAATCTGTATCCAAAAAACAGTGTTTGTTTTGGTGTCATGTCTGGCAAAGCTCTCCCGATATGTTTGCAAATACAAAAATATTAAATCTCTGATACTTCTCATGCCAGCAGACTACAAATTCAACTGGCACCTTCTGTGCATGCCTAAACTTCAGTTTGGAACCAGTGACATAAAGATAGCTTTATAGTGTTTGAATACTGTTAGAGTTCTGCACATACTCTCACATTAAAGCAGTAAAGATGTTTGACTTGTAAAGTTGTAGCAATGTATCAACGTGTAAAAAGCAAAGGGGTCAGAATGAGCAGAGAAAAAAAATTAAAATGCAAAGTTAAACCAAAGCTACAGGAAAGTTTGGCAGCATATTTCTTCATAATGTAAACCAATCCAAAATATTTGCAGCCTTGTCTCCAGCTTTTTCTCCTTGTGTATTCACATCATTTTTTTTATTTATAATTTATGTTGTTCTATTCACTACTTTTAATATTAATATATTGTTTCATAAAAACAAGTAATACAGGCAAAATAGTCACTCTTTTTATTGGTCCAATAATATAATCTATTAGAAAATCATGTAAATTAAGAGTGGTAATAATACAAGAGAAGATAGTGCTGCAGATTCAAGATGCCTTATGGATAACTGCTAATGAAGCCTCCTATTTTTATCTGACTCTGCTCCACTGATCGATAACTGTTTCATCTTGCATTGCCTACCAATTAGACTAACATTACCTAAAAGTACTGTTTTATGTAGCAGATCACTGTAGTTCTTAAGATATTGTAGGTAAACATCTAATGGAAATCTGATTAAAGTGTGGTATTCTTGTTTTGCAATAAAGTGTTCATTCTGCAAGGATAAATAGAAATTGAAAGGATATACAGGCATACATTCCTTCAGAAATGGACTTGTGTAAAAAAAAAGAGGGAGGGAGAGGGATCCAGGAGTGAGACCATTAGTGTGTATTGTCCTAATGTCCTCAGGAACGCAAAGACTTAGCATACAGCTGAGGCTTGAGGTTATTGTGGTACTCCCAAAAAAAAAAGAATATAAAAAGAATTTAGAAAAAAAAGCAAAAAAAAAAAAAAAAAAAGCTTTATGCTGCTACATCACTTCTGAGTCAATCAAATCAGTAATTCCAAAGTGCAGAGGACTTGCAAGATTCTCAGTTCTCCCTAAGCCATCTGTAAGGCAAGTAAGAGTTGTGGACTTTTACTAGGCTTTAAAGTCTAGTTCAGAAAATACCAGTTTGAAAGGAGTGAAGATGCCTTACCCCCCCTTTAGACTGCTGTTTTCTTCTGGCAGAAAATACTGTCTGGAATTCTAAGCACAAAGCTTTACAATGCATCTTTGAGCAGTTGATGGCTGCCCAGGCTTCCATTCACACCATTTTTACCAGCTCAGTGTACCAAAGCGTTTCAAAATATGCTTTTGTATAGTTTATCAAGAGATCTGACTTCAGTTCTTTCTCCTTCACTAAACTAACTGATATTTTTATGAATTTAGGAGGCATCTAGTCACTGTTCCTACCATTCTTTTTATGGTAATAAGCACATTTTAACAAGTAGGCTTTGCTTGTCCACATACCCTGTAAGGATGGGGTCTGCAGCATTCTGGTGTTCTGCACCAGCTGGAAGAAAATAAAAGGCTTGAAAAACTACTGAGACCTGTGTGCCTGAGGAGACTCACTCACCCTGTAAAAACATCCCCTTTCAAAGAAGCCCCCATGCACATTCAGGGTACACTGCGTACTTCTATAACATGCCATTTTTTGCTGGGCAGGTAGAAAACCCCATGGTTCATTCAACTCTCTTCAGAGTTATGTTGTCAGTCCACATATGTCCAACAGATTTTTTAGAATCTATTTTTAGAACGACCAAAGTGGGAAACAGTTTTTTCCGCTTGGTAAATTTAAGTGACTAATGCCCCCAGTTCATCAATGTGTAAACATACACTTAACTTCAGGTGTATTTGTATCAAAGTTATCTGACTAATTCTGCTGTGAAGTCCTGGCTCCACTCAATAGTTAGTTTTGACTTAAGCAAACCCAAGAATTCATTCATCTCCCAACATACAAAATTAAATGTATGCTGGCATCATCATGGGACCACAGTCTAAGAATTAAAACCCACAACGGTGTCAGAGGCTACTGAAGTGCATCTAACGCAGTTTATGTAAGGCAGCATTTGTTCAGGCTCACTTGCTAAAAATAAAAAAAAAACTTATTAGAGATCTGAGAGCATGCAGAAGGAAAGCTTTTAAAAGCCTGCAGTAATCTGTTTCAGTTTTAGTTTTTCATATCCTATTTGCTATAAAATAATGTTCAATCAACCAATTTTTCTCTAGTTCAAGAGGCAGCTTCATAAAAAGAGAGGAGAGAGAGCAAGAAAGAGAGAGAGGAACAGAAAGAAAGTAGGAGAGAAAAGAAGACCGAGAAAGCCAGAGAGAGAGAGAAAGAAAAGAAAGAAAAGAAAGAAAAGAAAGAAAAGAAGAAAGAAAAGAAAGAAAAGAAAGAAAGAAAGATCACTTGGCTTCCAGTTAGGGTTTCATAATCCACTGGATTTTATTGGTTTAGTAGAACTATGCCTTTCCATCATAAATGAAAGATGTGACTCATTCCTTTGAGACTTGATTCTTCTGCTGTTTTGTCAATTATTTTGTTTCATTAGTTAAAAAGAAAGATAAAAGGAAATTTAGGTTCAAATACAAAATAACCTTTCCTTCAAATGACCATTAAGTTTTCATGTCTGTTTTCTTCTGTTTATGTATTTTAAGGGCCCCTTTTCCCATTACTGCAAGGTTTATTCATCACAGGTAACTTTCAAAGTACGGTTCAGACTGCTTTTTTTTCTTTGTATCGAGCAAGAAGCTCCAGTGATTTTAAACTGCATGGTACTGAATGATTACATTCATCATTAAACAACAAAATATTCAGTAGCCAATTTCCAAATGTGACTTCTGATTTTTCTTTTGATGTATAATCACATGCCTATTTAGTAATATGCACAACTTCCACTCAAGTAACCTACCGCCAAAACTATTTGTAAAATTAACATTCCATATGGAAAATAAACTCATGTTACAAATAGGCGGTATGTTACTGTCTTCTGTAGGTCCAAGATCTCAAAATGAAGGACATCCTCCCTAATTTACAATGAATATTACATCTTTAATATCATTGATGTTAACAAGCAGAATTTTAAGAGCCCAAGTTGTCTATTTATAACACTAGTAGAAGACTTCAAAAGAAACTTTTCATGTATGACAATGAACTGTCTACTACTATATCCCATTATATTAATGATTTTTTTGCCCACTCTGCATCACTTAGTGAATGCTAGGATACAGTAATGTAACTCTGCATTAGCAATATTACAGATTAATACATAAAATTAGAAGTTATGGAATAACATCAGTGTGATTTACATTTTTGTCTATTAAAATATTATTGTAAATGGATATGGTTTAGGTAAACTTATCAAAGGACACAGACTTTGTAATACATATTCATAAATAACAAGGACAACAAATGCTAGAAAACTAAGACCAAGGGCAGCAGTGTTTTTTTAAACAAGCATTCTTTTGCTGTGTTTGCCGCTGGAAGCATGCAAGACAGCGCAGCACAAAAAACATGAGCTCTAGCATGGCTAACTGGTCTATCTCCTTCTCACAAGCTAAGCTACATTCACAGTTAAGAACAGACATCTTAAAATCTGGTACTACAAAAAATCAGTGGGAGCTTTGTCATCAGTATCTTCCAGGTGAAACTTCCCTTAGAATGTGTGTTTATAAACTTTAGTAACTTTTTTTATTCAAACACTTAAGCCTAGATTGTGTGCATCCAACACAATTACACCAGGCTATTTTTCAATTGAAACTTTCATGAAATATAACGGAAAAGCAGTTACCCAGCCATCAAAGACCCCAGACACTCACCCGAGAAGTCAAACGCCTTCTTGCTGCATACACCTATGCAGCCACACAAACTCATGCTGGTAAAGGTGATGCGATTGCCTGGCTGAGAAGTGGGAGGAAGGCTCTTTGCTGCGGGGTGGCTGCACACTGTCTCGCTCCTACTCTGCCACCAGCAGTGCTTGAGAAATGGTGATGCAGATCTGTGAGTCTTTAAAGCCTACTACGAAAAGCACGCCTGCACACACATTCACACAAAGCTTTTCATTTAATAAAAACTTACAGTACTTTACAAATGGAAGGAAAGCTCTGCTGTAGCCATTGTATGGGTTGAGGAAACAGATATAAAAGGACAGGACACAAGTTTGAGATAGATCATAAGGCTGGGTTAAGTGCCCAGCTGTGCACTGATGTAATGAAGTGGCCTCAAGCACTGTTTATCAAACTTCTCTAAACCCACACTATCTTAGTTAGAAACCTTATTAGCGACATATGCAAGTATTTATATTTAAAAAATATGACTTTCCTTTCACAGCCTTTCAAGTTGCATTCTTAAGTGTATTAGAACAAGGACACAGGATAACATAGCAAAAATAAGGATTGAACCCAACCCCACCATAACTACATTTTACTGATGGATTTAAATTTTTCTCATTCTAGCAATGAAACCAGACTTCTTTCTTTTTCTTTCCAGAGACTGGGAAAACTGCTCGGTAGAATACATTTTGCTACTGAAACATGCTACAGCAAACATTCATGCTGCTGTGTAATATTGTATTTGCTGAAAGCAATAATCCAGATTATTAGCAGACAGCAGCAAAGATAATGTTGTCACCTTCCCTTGAATTTCAAGACACAGAGCTCAATCCTGCTCTTGAGGATTTCAGAGATACAGCATATGAAGTCATCATGTCACTAAAGAATGAGTATTTCCAAACGGCAAACTATATGCAGATGAACAGGCTCATTAAAAAAGCACTTAATAAATAATTAGCAAGTCTAAAACGGGCAACAAGTCTGATAAAAAAAATCCAGAATCTGGTTACTTACTGTGCAAAATACTAGAGAAGTTATTCTAGATATGTTAGGACAAATTTTATCCTAGGATGCTAAGACCAATGAAATTAAAATTAAATTTATATATATAATGCTGAATTGGCAATGCTCAAATAAGCAGGCAACCCTAACATTTTACCCATCAATATATGCAAGAATTATGAAGCATTTCTCTTTCCCTACCATGCAACAGCAGTTTAAAAATCCTGAAATGTAACTACAACTATAATTTTTTGAAAAGTTTTTGTGACATTTTCTCCAGATATTGCCAGAATATGTGGATCTTTAAGCCCCACGTGTCCGTATCTCCTTCTACATTTGGTTCTAGTACAACACCTCATAGACATCCAGACCCCTTGGTGACTTTGCTTTGAAGACTGGGATCCCTGATAGTGCTTAATACAAAATAATACCAGAATAACATGCAATTACATTTCTGTGCTGAAGATTTAAAACAGAGTAATACAATTAAACTCTAATGGCTTAAAAAACCTTGAGCACTCCAATAGTTACACTAGAGTCAATAGACCTTCTCACAAAAACATTTGTGCTCCTGTCTGGATTGGGACGGCAGGTTGGGGGGGGGTGTGTGTGTGTGAGTGTAAATCCTACTGAATTATATGTATAAACAGACAGAAATACATAATTAGAGGCCATACTTATTTCTGTCTACACAAAATTACTCTTTGGCTATGGGCAAAGAATTCTGAAACTGTATTAGTAAAATAGTGTTTAAAAATTTTGCAGTCCTAGAAAAGTTCCTGATTGTGTTTCCTGAGAGCAAAAGTGAACATACTGCAAATTTGCAACTATTAAACAATCCAGCAAGCAGCCTGTTAGCCAACATTTGCTAAGCAATCACCCTTAAAAGTTTTCTCCTAGAAGTATGATCATTATTCACTGGATTTTGAACTTGTTTCATTTCTGAAATCTACAGAGGTGTTTTGTTGTTGTTGATGGGGTTTTTTAATGGTAAGTGATGCTTTGACACTGCTTACCAAACAAATTAACTCTTTCCAGAAAAACTATGCTTTATCATGTATTTTTTCTTGCTTCCGTTTACAACCACGCTGAAAAGCACAGACATATTGATGAATCAGTTACACAGTTCTTTTTGACTACAAGTGTGCAGCTCATTTTTCTTCATGATGTGTTTCAGAAACCAATCAGAAGTCCTCAAAACCCATGATTTCACAGTATTTATAATCATTTATCAAAATGACCTGCTTTTTAGAAACCATTTCAAACAAGTACATATGATTTATGATATATAGATCTGTTTAAAATAAATGCCCTGGAGATGTAACTTTTTACTGCTTGCATGCTGAGAATAGGTAGGTTGTAAAAGATGTTAAAACACTGGAAAAAAAAAGTATTGTTTTCTTTCCATTTGATTTCTTAGTGAACAAAAACCAGCAGAACAGCTATTGAAACACTGGATTCCTGAATTGTTTTTGTAGGTTTAACAGCAGTGTTTCTGTATTATACTATTGTAAATAGAGTCAAAAATATGAATAGTTGTTATTACCTGCTAGCCTTTCCTTGGAAATCTGCACCATATAAAAACATTTTTCCATGTCAAACTTTAAAAAATAAAAATAAAAATGAAAATAAAAATTAAAAAAGGTTTCTCATGCCTGGGGACATGTGTTTAATTACATTAAACTTTAACTGGAATCAAATTTGCTTATAACTTGCATTTATCTATCGCAATTAAATGTTTGAATAGCTATAGTGCTTAGAAGAACTCCATCAACAGTACTCAGCCTCCCCCTGGTCTTTTCAGCATAGTGCAGATATTTTTTTTGCCATAGGATTTTAGGCTTCCGTAGGGCTACCGGATTCACTTTCTTTTTGTATTTCTTAGTAAACCAAGATTACACTTCCTATATAGGCATTGGTATGCTTTTCTCCTGACTGAAGTTTTAAGAAAACTTGGACTTAAGTGAGCCAACTTAGACAACCGCAGTAGTAATTTTGCATTTGATATGTTCCGCATCATCTCAGAGCGAAAACCTACTTTATAAAACCCAGAAATAAAATGGCCCTAAAAGTTACAGGCAAGTAATGAGAAGAGGAGGCATTAGAAAAATCCAAAGTATTCCATATAGAACAACTCGTACCACAAAGCAACAAAGCACTCCAAGAATATGTTTTTTATACACTCAGCATGGTTTTCATCCGCACCTCATTAGCACACAGATAATTCTGACCATTAGTGCACTTTAAAATCAGCAATTTTATTTGTAACCTAGACTCAAATTTAGTATCGTCTTTTTACTCCTACATCCTTGACACATGCAGAGCTGAGTTACAAAGGCAAGGATGCAGATGCCATTATTCACTGCAAAATGTTAACATCTAAAGATTTGTGTGCATCACTTCTCAACTCACAGGCTAGTTTACTGACCCACTTCTGGGCCTACGCAGGTTGGAAGGAATGTTCTGAAGATAATGAGAGAGCAACTACAAAACCTGGAGACGCGGACAGCTGTAGCAGGCAGGGGTTGATGACTAGAGTAAGCAGTATTTCCCAGTCCTTTACAACCAGAACAGTGGACAATTTCACCCTGTTCTGTAGCAGCCTATCCAATATCTTCAAAGGGAACTTCCCAAACTGCTTAAACCTGGGTTAGGGCAAAAGAAAACTGTAAGTCAGACAGCTTATAAAACTACCATGAAAGCACATTTCACCTTGCTTTCTCAATCCCAAACAAAAGCGTAACAGAGCAGACTGCAAAATGTTTCTATCCTCCCATTCCCCTGCAATATGTTAATTCCAGGGGAAACAAGCTAGCACAGGGACAAACACACAGTTCCTATTGTCCAAAATTTTGCTCGCCCTCTGGATTTTTGTTTATAATTTTTAAAAATTACACTCCCGCCATCGTAACAAATAAGTAAAATGGGGAATCTCTGGTGGTCAATTTTCAGAGTATCTTTATGGCTGAGCAACAGTTACTAGTTGGGGAGATAAATGACACAAGGAATGCTCACGTTTTACTTTCTTTGAACGATCTGTATACTCAGCTTTACGAATCAACGTTCCTGATCTTAAACATCCAGCAATAAAAGCAGAGTAGTGCAAGAAAGGGGTAGCCTAAGGTTAATTCAGCTCTGAAATGCAGAACAGATTCAGTGCTCAAGAAAACACTAACATTCTGTGGCTTTAAGTGATATGCTTAAAAAGAGGAAACATATCTGTAAATAAGCAAGAACATCAATAATTGTCTCAGAATGCTGGCACGGAAACTTAAAACAGTCTCTCTTCACTTCTTAGTTATTTACTATTAAGACTTTATACAAATGCTTACTGAAATAGATCCAAGTGTGATGAATATGTCTCGCAAAAGTGAGGAAGGCGTGGATTAAATTCTTTCAAGTACAGTAATTTGTTTTAAAAAAACAGCTTAATGAGAAATAAAGGGGGTGATTTTTAATCAAACGAGGGGCAATTATGGATGACAAATACAGAAATGCAGCGACTTAAAAATAGTTCTTGCTGCCATACATTAGAAGGGCATTAAATATCCAGCACCAGAGCTCAGGCTTCATAAAGGGGTGGGGTTAAATGTTCAGTCCAAAACTCAGGCTTTCCCTGAAGAAAAACCAAAGATACAGCAGCTAAACAGTTGCTGTCGTCAAAAGATGCCCGTTTTCAGTTTGATAGATCCACGATTGTGTGAACAGCCATAATATTTTTTTCTTAGGGAAAGGGAGGAGGAAATAGTTACCTGCCTTTATCTTCAGAAAGTCTTAGAAAGTGAGATTCGGAGTAGAGCACAAGAAAAGCCTAACCATGGCTAAAGGCTCCGAACCCTTGTCCCCAAATCCAGTGGAAGACGCCAGTCACTTTGAGGCTAAGGTTTGGGACTTTCCCTCCTGGTGGTTTTTTTGTTTGCTTTGCAAAATGATATAAACAGAAAGCGATGCAGATACTTCCCTGACAGTGAGAGGGACCAATTTCCTTTCTTTCTTCAGCTTTAGATCGACTGACAAATACAGTAAGTCCTTACACCCGCAGGCATCCAGTTATGTTCCCAGCCGTAACGAGGACTCAAATTTTAGCGTTTCTCATACACCTCACAAAACCAGAGATTTCCTTTTATCTCATAAAATGTAATGAAGATGCAACAATAGATTTTGCCACCATTTTTAACTAAATACGGGTTTTAATCTTGGAAGAGTTATCAGCCCGCAGACCAGCTACGTAAGATTAAATTCAGTTAAACCCATTCTGAATTACTTGTAAACGTTTCTTAATGTATCGGACAACAAAGAAAATGATGATATCCTTGAGGGCTGTTTTTTAAAATAGTTTCTGTTGCTTACCACTTTACCAAGTTCACAACGTTTCAAGTGAAGAGGTCATGGTTTCACTTGTGAACTTCATAAATATCTGGAATAACCTTTCACTTTCTCTTCCTCAACAACAAACAATTTGGTGCGCTTGCTCTTGTGTTTCCAAACCGCTGAGCCCTCTCTTTCTCAGGTGCCTCCTGCCTGCCTCGCTATGTTTTTGATGACACCACCACCCCCCCCCCCCCCGGTTTACGTGTGCCCTAAGGGAAGTGCCATCTGTCGCGCTGCCTCCGCCGCGTGGCTTTTGTCAGAGCGGGGCTGTGACAGGCTTTGCCGTTTTAGAAAGCGGAGATTTATGTCAAGCTGTTTTTTTGCGTGCTCAGTGATGCCAAATCATCGCCCTGGAATGACTGCGAGTCTACAGTAGTTTTTCTGCTCGTCTTGAAGCAAGAACTGCAGCGATTTTAAAAGGCAGGCAGCTCCTTCCCTCCCCCCGCCCCCGCCACCAGCAAACTGAGGTGCGGTGGCTTTCCGAAACCCCTGTCCGCGCCCGGCCGCTTTCCAGGCTCCCCCTTTTGCCCCTTCCCCGCGGAGGATCTGATGCAGGCGCCCCCAGATGATACGGGGCAGCAGCAAGGCACCGGCTCCTCTCCCGAATCCCACTTCCAAGGCAGCTTCCAAGCGTTGTGCAATCGCCTGGGAACCGCAGGCAGCTCCGCGGCGGAGGGGCGGAGGGGATGGAGCGCGCTATATTCCGAATTTTGAAGCGGAGGTGGCGTGTCGGGCCGGGGGGAGGGGGACGCGGGGCCAGATGCGAAAATCCTCACCTAAACTGGGAACGTTTCGCTCCCTGCCCGTAGGAAACTCTCCCCCCGCCGCCACCACCTTCATTTCATGCTCTATCACGTGCTGGATTTTGACTTTTCGCTCGCCCCCCCCCCCCCCCCGCAGCCCTAATCAAGCTCGCCCCGGTGATGGAGAGCCCGAGAGCGCGCCGAGGAAGGAGCGCCCCGGCGGCCCGGTGTCCGCGGGCGGCGGCTTCACGGCGGCGGCCGGGGCCAGCCGAGCCCAGCCGAGCCCAGCCGAGCCGCGGCGGGGGACCCGGGCCCAGCAGCGCAGCTCCCCCCGGCACCCCCCGCCCGGGGGTCCCGCCCCGCAGGGGAAAGCGTGAGCCGTTACCTGAGCTGTCGCTTTTCCTTTTGCCGGACCTCTTCTCTGTTTCCACCGGGGACAGAGCCTGCCTGCCATAGTCCCCAGGCGCACACGCTGCCCCCGTGGGGGTGTTAGTGCCCAGGCTGGAAGAGTTTGAACACAGGACGGGGGGGCTGCTGCCCAGCTCCGGGGGTCCTCCTGAGTCGGGCTGAAGGCAGAGGCTGTGCCTGGCCGCGGCGGGAGGAGACGACATCTGAGGAATGTGCCAGTTCGTCTGCAAAGCCTGGTGCTGCTGTTGCTGGTGGTGGTGGTGGTGGTGGTGGTGATGGTGGTGGTGCCCCCTATGATGCTGGCTGGCAAACATGCCCTCCTCATTGGGGTATCCCGCTATTATGCAAGAGGAAGAAGAAGAAGACAGATCAGGGTAGGACATGTGGTCAGATCTTCCATGCAGGGCAAGAGAAGACTGGGAGAAAGGATGCAAGCTCTGCGCAGTGGCATGGGGGCTGCGCAGGCAGCCAAAGAGTGTGTGATCCATGGCATGCAAGTCTCAGGTTCCAGGCAGGAGAGTTTAGGAAAGATCCAACTTCACCACCCTTTGTCAACTTTCACTGTAAACAGATCGGGGTTGGGATTTTTTTTTCCAAAACGGCAACGACAGACTTTGCAGCAGGCAGCTGAGCTCAGATAATCCAGGTCTTTAGCCCTAGTGGCCAGTCTCCGCTGCATAAACACTCGGACCTAGATGAGCCTTTCTCAGAGCTGCTCAGATGTCAAGAAGTGGGAGAGGTTGAAGCCAATAGAAGGTGGTCCCAGAGAACTGCTCGAAGGGGGAAACGGCTCCGAGAGGTTATAAATACAGTAGTGTGTAATGTGAGCTGGGGGCTGGCTTAGCAACACAGCACTGACCACATGCAAACTCCCTCCAAAACGCCAGCGCCGTCCCCGCGCCCAGCCGCTCCGTCAGCGGGCGGTAGCGCTGCGCGCCCGCGCCCCGGGCGCCCGCGGCAGCGGAGGGGGGGCGGCTCCGCGGGGGCGCAGCCCGCCTCTCCCTGCCCCCGGGCGGGTCGCGGGAGCGCGCCTCCCCGCCGCGGCGACCGGCGGGGCTGCCCCGGGGCCCGCAAGGCCGCACGCGCCCCCCGGGGCGGATCGGGGGGGGGGGGGGGGGGGGGGGGCGGGGGAAGGGCGGGTGCCGGCCGTGCCCCCGCGGCCGCCCCGTCGGGGCCGGCGAGGCCCGCTCGGGGTGCCGCCGACCCCCGAGGAGCGGGCAGTGGAGCGCAATAAAGACGTGAGGCGAAATCGCGGGGCTCACTCCGGGGTGGCGGGCGGGGGTGCGGGGGCTGCGGGGGCTGCGGCCTCCCCGTTCCCCGCGGGCCGGAGGGCGCTCGGCAGCGCCTCACCTGCGCGCCCAGGTGTGCGGGCGCAGCGCGCAGGCGGCCACGGCGGCCGGCCGCCGCCACCCCCCGCGCCGAGCAGCGCCGTGCGGGTGCGGGGCATTCCCCCGCTCCGCTGCCCCGCGACCCCGCTCCCGGGGCGAGCCGCAGCGCTGCCCCCGCTCCCCGCACGCCCCGCACGCCGTGCCCCCTGCACCGGGGGCTTGGCTCTGCAAGGCTACGGCCGGCGCTCACCGGGCGATCCCGTCCGGCCGCAGAAAGACAAGTTCCCCTTCCTGCCCCCTGCCCCTTCAAAAGGAGAAGTCTCATGATTTTTATTCCCTATATCTTCATCTTCTTCGTTGCGGTCTTTAGCGGCTCAAGAGGGACGACCCAGAGAGCTTGGCTTTTTTTTTTTTAATCTTTTTTTTTTTTTTTTTTCTTTTAACATGAGTCTAGCGGAATTAAGAGCAGTCACGAAGGCGGCTGTGAACTGGTCTAAATTAGGGTAACGCACTTATTGATCACCGACCAAAGAGGTGCCCGCTGCGGAAATGTTTTGTTTCTCATTCCTTAGTCCACGCTGTACCTTCCTCCTCCTCCTCCCCCCCAAATCAGAATTAAAAAAAAATAAAAAATAAAAAAAAGATTAATAAAACAAAACGAAAAGGAAAACCATCGCGCTCCTGCAAGTTAAGTCTAAAATTTTAGGTCCATGTGTGAAAGATAAAATGAATTTCAATTGCTATTGGAAAAAAATCAGCAATTGTATGAGATTTGCAAGAGCTAGTTTCTTAAACGGAAATTGAGTCCTATTTTGTGGGAAATTAGTTTTGCAGACTTTCTGAAAAAAAAAAAATCTAAAACTTTTGTTCAGCAGCTGCTCCGCTTTTCCCTGCAGTTTCAGACTGAGCTGGAACCTGCAGCAGTCTTTCGACGGTAAGATTTTCCCCCCTTTTCTGACATCTAATGCTTTTTAAAAATTGTCTTTAGATTTAACTGTAACAATGCGGTCTTTAAAAAGAGAGTGGCGTCCAAAGCAGAAGTTGCTGCCTCTGTGCACTGTTCAAAACTTGATATTTCTTCGGAATAAAGGAAATATACAGTTACAACACTGATGAAATATTTTGTGCTTTTCATTGTGTTTATCGTTTCAATATGTGCTCTAATATTGGAAGAGAGGAGTACAAAGAAAACTCAATGGCTGAACCCCTCTTGGGTTAGCTCACTCGCCGGGCTGCGAGCGCAGGGGTGGTGCTGGTGTCCCCCAGGCACGGGCAGTGCCACGAAGCAGCGGCTGCGGGGCGCTTACCGGCCGCGGCGGCCCCGCCGGCCCCGGCCCGTCTCCCCGCCGGCGGCGGCCCGAGGGCCGGCGGGGGCGGGCGGCGGGGCCGGGCGCGGGCGGCCCCAGGTGGGAGCGCGGCGAGCGGCAGGGTGGCCCCCCCGGCGGCCCGCACCGCTCCCCGCCGCGGCCGTCCAACCTGCTGCTGTCAGCCCGCCCGGCCCGGCCCCGGGGCCAGGCGCCGTCGGGGGGGCCGGGGCCGGGGGCAGGCGTGCCAGGACCCCTCCTGCAAGGGCCGCCGCCGCAGCCCGGACAGCGCCGCAGCTGCGAAGGGGCCGGGGAAGTCCCAAGCCGAGCCGGTGCAAAAGTGCCTTTTTTTTTTTTTTTAATTCTAGGGGATGGCCGCACAGGATTTCGCGCACAGGATAAAAAAAGTGAAATAAGCGAAGCACAATGAAGAAAGTGAGAGGGTGCGAGGGGGAGGGAGAAAGATTAGGTTTCCAAGAGAAATAAGAGACGGAGCCAAATAGCACTTTTTAGGGAGAGGTAGGAGAGGCTCCAAAAGGTGAAGAAGAAAAAAAAAGGAAGGAAGAAAAAAAACCCAAACCTAACCCGAAGAAGAACGCAATAGCCAAGTTATAACGGCACAGCTAAGTGTTTGCCATTAGCTTCATTATCAAACTTCAATATTCGGGTCTGTGCTTCCTTCGGCTCCTGAGCCCCCTAATAAGTTCACAAGTCCTACATCAAGTGTTCTTATTACTTCTTTAATAAAAGGTTTCAATCACGTAATAATTGAAAATACAAATCTCTATAGAGCTTTATGCTTTCATTTTAAACTATATAAGGAGAATGCAAATACAGGCAACTAATGTTAAGGCAAATAAATAACTTCAAACGCCTACTGAATTGATTCAAAAAGTTTCTGTGCAGAGTTATCAAATAACTGTGGCTATATGATACCATCCTTAGTAAAAATTTATAACCTTTCAGTTAAAGAAAGCTTCAGTGCAAAGCTTCTCTGAAATAATTAGCAAAGAAACTGTAAGCAGTTACTACCTCTCAATATTACTGATTGAATTTTTGTTTGTATTGTATCTTTTCAGAATGTGCTTTTGACCTACATGTGGTACAAAAGCATAACTTAAATCAATGCCAGCAAGTTTGCCCAAAGCTTATAACATCAAGTGAAAAAATCGAATGTTTTAAATATATGAA
Source organism: Falco cherrug (assembly GCF_023634085.1). NCBI lineage: Eukaryota > Metazoa > Chordata > Aves > Falconiformes > Falconidae > Falco > Falco cherrug. Next base: position 82,292,052 of record NC_073700.1, read on the forward strand.
AACAGTAAACCATTTAACTCATAAAAACATCTGGAGCCAACACAGTTTGGAACATCATTTATATTTTCGTGTATGGTCTAATATTGCCATTTGCTTTGTTTTTTGGTTGTGGTGGTGGTTGGGTTTTATTTTTTTTTAACTTATGATTTATGGGGAAAGAGTTCATATAAAATTGACCTGAATGAACCGGTGTACAATTCCTCCTCTTCAGGACTTTTGTAGTCTTGCTCATTTTTTTTTATGTTGGATGCTAAAAGAACCACCTTCCTGAATATTTATCAGAATGTAAGTAGGATTCTTGAAAAGTTCTTTCTAGTGTGTGGTTTGTGTATTTGAAATGTGTATAACAGTAAAAACAGACAGCTAGTCATACTTGGGGACCACCATTCCAGTGGTATAAACTGTCATAACTTTGTGTAGGTCAGCAAAGAGATGGCAATTTTACGCCATTTAAGAACCTTCTTCTTACTGTCAAAGCGAAAGCTTACAGATAAGAATTCAGTTTATTTTAGCCAAAGATTTTATTGTACTCAAGAGCCTACCAAAGCAAGAGGACGAGGTTTTATTCTACTGTAATTATGATCAGTTCGTATTTTTCCATGGCAATTTGGTGAAGGCAGGCATCATTATTTAACCTTAGAGTCAATCCAGATTCACAACAGATGTATGTTTATTTTCAGCCTTTTCTTTTTTTCCCTAAATTTTGCCTGTTTAACTCCCATAGAAGCAATATAATTCGTTTCTCTTGATACCTGTGCTGCAATAGAAACCCTCAGATATAAGCAATAATAAAGCCTGGGGATTATGCATCATTTCAGAGATGCTTGAATGCCTTAACTGAAAATCCTTGCACAGAAAATGAGTAATTTGTTGACTGACTTGTAAAAAATACTGAATCCCTGACTAGTTAAGGAGGCTGATAATCACATTTACCACTCATAAACCTACGGTGTACCAGTATCTTCACTGCACTTTGCCATGGAAACATTTTTTCTAAGAAATTGCACTACCACAATGCGTACCACATAACTTTAACATTGCATTACTGTGGCTTACTTCCATTTCACTCTTTTTAACGTTTACATGTGCCATGGTTTAACACTTATCAGACATGATTTTTGCTTTAAAGACTACAACGTATCTATAAAAACTTTAAGCCTGAATCCATATTTTCAGCTACTTCTTCTGTATACATATGGATTCTGTTCTAATTTTCTTGATCTCCAAGTATTACAAATTTTAAAGCTATGCCAGAAATTTAGTATATTACATAAAAGTTGTGCTGAACTATGAGGCCCTCACTGAAAATGATTTACAAGTTTGCATTACATCATTAAAAGTTACTTGAATTGCCAGCCCACTCTAACCAGTAAAATATCTTATGCTTCCTATTTGATTTAAATAAATTGATGAAATATTAAAATGGTTAATGTACTTGAGGCTTCACACCTGAACTATGGTGTTTCAAGAATGCTTTTAGAGTTTAAGCTATGGGAAGATTGCATTCCATGTTAGATACTCAAAAGTCCAAGAACAAGGTCTCTTCAAAACTTTGGTGTGTGTTTGTTTTAAACAATTTATTTGCAAACTGAACCATCTTGCACAATACTATTTGTTTCCCAATCTGCATATTATATTGCAATTTAACAATTGTTTCATTCTTTCTAGTATTATCTCCACTTAAGAATACTGAACTAAAAAAAACCCGTTATGACGAGCCTTGTAGGGTTTATATACTTTAATAATACGTATTTTTCATTTGTATTTAGAAATGTATTCAAAGTGCATGTGCAGGCAAGTCAATGATGCCTGAAAAATATGTTTTCCATTTCATTTTCTCCAGATCTTAACAGTTAGACACGACACTCAGACCATTCTCCTATTAAAATTACTAATCACAGAGGGGGAAAAAGCTTTTTTATTATTATTTGTATTTTTACATATTATTCATATTATTATTTGATACTATTTGCATGGTGGATTTTGATCTGTCTGTGTATTCGAAAGACATTTTACCAGAGTCTCCATTGAAAGTACAGACACGGTTGTGCCATGAAGAAAGGCAAAGTGTACTTTCAGCACTCTGTATTTTTAACAATGATTTTTTTCTTACTGTGCTGCACAGTTATCATTTTGCTGATTATGCTTCAAGCTTTAGTCTCCCAGAATAAAAAATACAGATGATTCGAGTCTTTGTGCAATAAATATTTTACACTATGACTTATACCCCTTTACTGGGTAAATATGCAGTACGCTTACCAAAGATCGAAATAAGAGAAAAAATCCCTACCCTTACCTGAAATACTTATTGTCCTCTAGCTGATATTTCCAAGCCCTTGCAGGACTAGCAGCAGGGGGCATATTTCATAATTCTGCCTCCATCAGGGTACATTAGGACAGTGATAAGTTACTAATCTTCATCACCTCTTTTGCACATTAATAAGTAAAATACTATTCACAATGTGTATTCCTAGTACTTTCTGATTTTCTCTGCTCTGGAGGGAGAAAAAGACACATGCATATATATAGGCACCAAGAATAAATAATTACAAAATATCTGGGTTTTAATAGCTGCTGGGATTATGTCACTTACTTTGCAGGTGTGTTTGCTTATGATTTATAGTGTGATGAGCTCTAGACTTGGAGCAGAAACCCCTAACTAGCTAGTAGTCAGAACAGAAAGATATTCACTGCCCTGAAGAGCTCAGGCTCTATTCATCTCACCAGTTTCACATGGGAGTACTCTTGTGTTTTTACAGAGTCCTGTTTGCGTTCATGGCAATCTGCTTGACTAGAAGCATTTGCAGGATTGGAACCTTAATTAATAATAGCTGTAAGAAACAAAGAGCTAAAAATTACATGCACTTTTTTTATGCATAGCTGCATCATGCCCCTCAAAGCCTAATATCAGATAACACTAACAGATACTGCATAGGAGAAACTGAATACAAAGTAACAATTGTTTGAAAGTATCATTTTTAGATTAAGTTGGGGTTTTTTTTCAGATGCAGATATTATGGCTTGTGAAAGAATGAGAAAAGAAAACAAACAAACAAACAAACAACCCCAGGTTGTCCCTAAAAAATACATGCCAAGAGCTAAGTTTGGAGAGATATCACCAAAAGACAAAATCCTGTCTGTCTCCAAGATTCTAATTAGGGAAACTATTTTAAGTTTATTGGCATCAATGACACTACTGATGTTAAAAAAAAAAAAAAATTGGCAAGTGCTTAACTATTTTGAAGAAAGGTCCAAGTGGCATGCCTTAAGGAGACTGACACCTTCTAAAACCAGATTTGCATAAACTCTTTTTTTTGTTTTATTTCCCTAAAATAGAATGTAGCTTTATTGCTGAGCTGTGGATATATTGCACTACTTCTTGAAATGAACCTTTCCGAGATATTTATGTTTGTTATGCTTTATTAGGCATCACACTTGCATGTCTTTTGATACAATGCAGATAGATCTCAGGGTGGGTTCAATAAAGTGTTCCAGTAAGGAGGGACTGTCTTTGAGGTACTTTTACAACATCTAAGTATACGCATTGGACTTTGGTGCAGTGAATCACCCTCAGGAGCCACCTTTCTCTCTTCATTGGTGCCTACCTCATATGTTTCATTTAAATCAGATGCCCACAATAAAGTGTGAAGCCTATTTGTTCCTACCCCTTGTTTTCCAAATGAAATGGGTTTAGTACCGTGGGCTCAGTGAAGCTCAGCCATATAGCAAAGAAGAGGTATATTATTTGGCATACTTTACAGCTGACTGAGACACAAATGCAAAATACAGCACATGGGGACACTGTCTGGATTTGTGCAATTCCCTCATAGGCATTTTGTCCAAGAACTTTATGCATTTGTGCATTGGAGCTGTAGAATGTATCACTTAGGAATTTAGATTTTATTTAATAATCCAAGTATATTTCAATACAAGATGGTAAACTAAAAATATTTTCCATTTAACTGTTTCAAAACGCCATGTGCAAGAGAACACAACAAAATTGAATTAACTCATAACATATGCAACTCTTATTTGTGCAAGAGCAGTATATGTCCCTAAATCCAGACTGCAGCATCTGGAGGCATAGCATGTCTCTACTGGAAGAGAAAGGCACGAGACATGTCAGCTTCTTGACTATGTTACACTGAAAGCCATGCCTTTTCCTTTGTGATACCCAACACAACTCTGATTAAAACTAATAAAACAGACGTTGTCCAGGTAAACTGCCTTGAAAGCATTTTGGATTTTTCATCTCATTAGTTGCAGGCAGTAGGATTAAGCTGAGATAGATAGTTACAATATTTTTAAAAATCTTATCTAAAGCTCCTTAATTTGAAACAATCAAGTTTGAATGAAAACTATATCCCATGGTATGAATCATGCGTTCATAGTGCATCCAAACATACAAATTCCCAGTTGTAGAAACAAAGTTTGCCGTCACCAAGGTATTTGTAGTGCCTCTGTCTTATTACTGTTTTTTACCTCTAGTATTACAGATCATGTATTCTTCATATACTGTTACTACTGTGATCACCTTGGTAGAGACTCTGAAAACATTTTAGAGAAACGATTCATCCTTTAAACGTTTTACAACATGAACTGTCTTCAAACTTGACCTTAAGAAGTGCTGAGTCTGTTCCCCATTGACCTTTCAGGATCAACTTCATTGTTAAACTGTAATAGCAATTTTAAAAAGTGCAGCTAAACATAAATACTGTTCCTTGTGGTTATAAAAAAAAATCCCCACTGAAAATTGCATTTTGAAACAAATGTGTATGAAAGAGACCTAGTGAATAAAATATTTTACTAACACATTTTCAAATTTTTATTGCACTAAAACCATTGAATGATCTGCTGTAGAAGTTGAGACATCTGATTTTAAATTTTCTTTCATTTTTATCAGTTAATCTCCTCTGTTATATTCATAGTAAGCAAGGGAGAAAGTGTGCCTGTCTACTGCAGTTATTCATTTTTGCAGAAAAAAAAAGTAGAAACTGAGAAACTGCATTACTACAAAGATACTGAACTTCGAAAATCCTATCATGAACAGTATGCTGGATGTGGGAATACACATATGCATATATTGAAAGAGTGTTCAACCATGCAAAAATACGAGCATACCTCCAGGCTCAAACACTTAATGTATGATTAAAACAAATTAGGTCAGTGTCTTGCTTTCTTTTAATAATAGGAAGAATTCTTAGATGCATTATACAAAAATAGAAAGCCTCGCATTAAAGCAAATGAAGGAGCAGAAAAAAACTCTTTGCACCGATTACCAGACAAAGTTCTGACCACTGCCTAGCAGGGTGAAATGTTTGGGAATGTATCTAATCTAACACACCCTATAAAACTGTACAGTAGTCCCTGGTACAACAGTGAGCTGTATGGAAGAAAAGGTCACATCCCAGAGCAAAATCCCAAGATTTCAGGCTGCAATCCAAAACTGCCTGTTTAATTTCTGAATTGTGAAGCTGTGTACCCATTTTGGAAAGTAGGTAGGTAGTCTTCCCTTATACGTGTACAGTAATTTGGTAAGCAGCAGCTGTGGTAACAAGGCTTTTTTTAAAACATACCTTGACTTGATGATGAGAATATTTTGCTCTAAAAATAAGTCACATATTTAATTTCTAATATAGCAGGCGTGGTGTATATCCAGGGGTGCATGCAGTAAGTTTACCCTGTACGATTTGTAGTCAATCAGACTTTCCCAAATGAAGTCCCATGAATATGAACATACATTGCTTGTTTGTTTTCTTTTCTTTTTTTTTTTTTAGTTTCCTTTATTGGTATCATAATAGTATGACCCAAATATAAGGAAATAACCATATCATATTAAAGACAGGAATACGCTTTCACAGTCGTTTATTGTGCATAGCTAGTAAACATTTCCTGGCAAACAATTTAGAGAGTCCATAAATTCCACCCTAACGCTACTTCCGTAGCTAGATGCAGTGCACCATACACGAGGGTATTAGCTCAGTCTCTCTCATCCGGAATGGGTGGATTGGAATTGAAAAATCCCCACCCCCCCATTATAGCACCATATGTCTCGAAAGTCTATCCTCTCTCAGGGCAAACGGCTCCCCTCAGATCCGCCTGATGGATCACGACTAAAACGCTGCTGTCCCTTGCTATTTAATCTAACAGCATTTCTGAAGTAGCTATCAGAAGAGCACAAGCCAAGCATCCCTTTGGCATTAGTGGCAGTTCCCCACGCAGAGAATATCAGGGATATGGAATAGCAGAGGGAAAATCTACCACACCATGCCAATTTGTATGGAAAATTTGATCCTCAAGCTAGGGGTAGAGAAAAGAAGAAAGCCTCTCACTTCAGAAAACTGAGCAGTGCTCCTGAATCCCTGGTTCCTTACGTAACCAGTTAACCAGTCAGCTTTGCAGCATTCTCAGAAGTACTGATTCTGTAAGAATTTCCAACAATTTTCTCTAAATATCTTATTTATAGATCAAGGAATTATCAGGAGAAGAGTTTACCCATAAAGATTTTTGGTGGTTTAGTTTTCTGCTCAGTCTTCTTCAGTTCTCTTTCTCTGTGTGTGTCAATTTATAATGGGGAAAAAAAAAAAAAAAAAGAAATCCTTTAAATGACACTCAGACCATTTGGCATTTGAAAGAATTTGTGTGAGATGATCACATTAAGGTAGGGTTCATATCACTATTGAAGAGAATAAGCTGACATATTTCCAACAGTTTGTGTCCTTATTACAGGTATACATTAATATCATTCCTGTTACAGGTATTAGTTCCAGATTATTTTGGATTGAAAACAAAGACTTAGCAAAAATCTGGACTCCTTCCAAGTTTCCAAAGACCAGCTCAAAAGCTCAAAGGGGTTCAGTCACTATTATCAATGTCCTGCTTTAGGATCTTTAATTTTACAGGATACATTATTAAAACCCCTCCCCTGTAACCCTTGGATAAGAATCTGAGGAAGGCTTGCATGATAACGAAGATGACTAAGGCCAGAAAGTTTTTATTTCACTGGTTGTAGAAGTCTTTTTGGTTTTTTAACTCCTTGCTTTCAAAATCCTCTTTCATTTATTTATATTGAATGGATCCACTATTAAACAAATAGTCCTCCTCTTAGTTACCAGCTTCATTATACATATTTGATAATACAGGTATATTATCATAATCTGTCATCAAATGTGCTCTCCTTTGGAAGATTATTACATGTATGACCAAAGGCTTTGGGGTAAAATGTATGACGGGTTATTGCACCTTTTGAAACCAATTAAAATGACCAGGACCTCTGGGTTCTAGAATTTTAGAATTTTTTCCTGTGTCCTTTGCCCACTGCTCAACAGCAGACCTTGCACAAGCATCCCTCATTTTCTGCTTACTATCTTCACAACCTCCGTGTACTTCCTCCTAGTACCTCTAAGGCCCCAAGTTCAGCCACGAGTCCTTCAGCAGTACTCTGAAGAGAAGTAGTTTGTGGTCTGCAATTTGCTCAACTTATTGTCTGATGATAAAGCCCCTGATTCCTTTCCTGGACCAGGACCTCTGCTAGCTTCCTTTCATTGTGCACGTGAGCAAACAGAGCAAGAAGAAAGATAACACTCCGCTTGTTCAGCACAACCTCAGCAATCATTTTCTTTTTTATGGTTCCAGTGAATCTGATTGCTAGCAAAATCTGCCAGGAGAAGACAAGTCTGATCAGAAAGAGCATGAGCAGAGAAAGTTTTTTCCCAGATACATAACCTCAAGGATTATTCTGTACTGGTGGTAGTGTGTATTAGTCACCGGGCCCCATCAGCCTTGGCTTCTCCCAAACCAAAGAAGTGTTCCTGCTCATGTGAACATCCCCTAACAACCATTTTGCTGTGAATACTTGTCCGATTGGCATAGTACGCTATTTTCTCATATTTAGCATTACGGTCATGCACGGTGACATGGGATTTTTCCTGACTCTCCTCATGGTACAGACTACCAATAACAAATTCAATTCATGTGTTTTATGTGCATTAAATAGTAGGAAATACATCTGTGTAGAAATTTTATTTAGTTCCTGTGCTTGCAGAGTCTCTCTGGATTTATTGTATTGAAGCCAAATCTATCATTAATCCATTTAATACTGTTTATATTCTCCAAATATGTTTGGTGTTTCCTTTCTGAACTGTCATATACATGTCAGTATTATACATTCACAAAGTACTGGCATAAAATCGCTGAAAATAGGTAATACTTGTGTTCTTCCTAACAAAATACTTATTCCCTCAGCAATTAATATTAGAAGGTGATCAGTTGAATTATCACTAATATTTTAATAGGATCTCTGTGGAGATCTATTCCCTTTTGCATCAGGTGCTGTGCATTGAACAGGAGAGTTTTTCATCTAAATAGGCAAGATATAGAGTAAAATAAATGAAACCGCGTCATTATAAGGCAACTATACCAAAAATTAGAAACATATACCATAGACATTCAGTTCAGGTCTGTCATTAAGAATGGTTTGAGTGCTACTGACTTCAAAGAGGCTGGAATTTCAGACCCGATTTCCAGAATTGTATAAATTGTTATAATTGTAGCTGCATTTTTGGTATGTTATATATTTCTGCTTAAAGCATTGAAGTGAGAAATCTGCATATGATACTGTAAATAAACAAGGGGTTGCGAGATAACACTGTGAATCCACATTTACACTTTACTTCTACCAAAAAAACCCACCCAAACGGCTTCTGTACTTTAAATCTTTCACACCTCTCAGTAACTGTGTCAATATTTTTAAAACCACACTCTATTATGAAGCACTAACTCAAGGTGCAGTTGTATCAGACTGACATCTTATATCTCACTTTTTATGTTTCATTTGAAAGATTCTCATTGCTGTCATGTTTAAATAATAGTTTTTAAAGTCTGTATTTGTTCCATACAGGTCATGAAATATTTTAAAATTGAAAAAAATGCTTATGGGATATGGAATAATATTAACATGAGCTAGAAACTTCAGTGTCCATAACAAAACATCAGATACATTAAACAAAATAATGATAATTTCCCTAACTGCATCTAACATGTTGGAAATTACTAGACATCAATGCGACAGAGGAATAAGAGAATTAAAACTTAATTGCTTATGTGTACATTGCTACAACTTGATCATATTTCTTATGATCAAATGAGTCAAAATCCAATATTTATATTTGTTGATATAAGACAGTCAGCTTTTACAAAGTTAACAGTGTGAACCAATTATTTGGAGAAAATATTACAGGAAAAAATTGACTGACAACTTCAGTCTTCTAAACACAGAGTTCTAAGGGTTCTAATTGACCTCAGAGAAGTCACAATCAAGGATAAATCTCCTATACTTTTGTTGAAAACAATAAATGACTTTGTATGTGAAGGCAGCTACTAAAAAAAAAAACCAAAACAAAACAAAAAACCAAAAACAAAAGGGAGGAGCAGGGTAAAATGTAACAACTAATATAAATTAGAAGCTCGGAATTATAGAGCATTTTTAAAAAAAGCCAAAGCTCACAAAGAGAAACAGAGATAAGGACAATATGAAGACATTTTGAAATTATATTAGGAACGAAAAATCCTAACAATTGCCTTGTTCCATTATTAAATGGAAATTACTAGGACTTTTTGTAATAGCATTTTTTTTAAAAGGCATTCTCAAATACTTTTCTTCTATATTTTGGGAAAAAGCCAAGTGATGTATTTGTATCAGATGATTATGATGAAGCTCTATTTCAGTAGTAGCACAGGAGAACGTTAAATAGCAGCTAATAAAAGTAGACATTTTTAAAATCAGTAGACCTGAATAATTTGCATGGTGGTATTTTAATATATTTGGCAGAGAATCTGTCTGCATGGTTAGTGAGGATTTTTAGTATGTCTTGGAGAGCTAGGGAGGTTCAAGAGAACTGTGCAGAAATTTTTGTGATTAGTTAAAAAAGAATAAATATGATGGCCTAAACGTCTGTAGGCATTTCAACCTCACATTGATCTCAAGCAAAATAAGGAATGACTTCTAGGAATATTAGTTAATTTTAATCAAAGCAATGAGAACAGAATTTTATGGAAAATTGTCTTGGCAAAGCTTACTAGATATCATTTAATAAGAGTATATATTTGGTAGTATAAAGGTAATTTTAGTAGTATTAAATAAGCAAAGGAATATTGGAAAGTCTTTTAGTTGTTAATCATAATATTTTGATGAAGAAAAAATCTATTAAAATCAATATTGTACCTATTAAATAGAGTCAAATCTCAGTCTCAAGCATGTAGTAAGTGGGGAAAAATAAGCAGTGGTGTTTATTTTAATAGTGACCCACAAATGCATGACCCTGTGATATTTTCTTTTCAATCTGTGACTCTTTTATCAATGATAAGAAAACATATTTAGAAAGTTTGCATTTGAAATTATTGGAAGATTAGTAAATAAAGAGCAAGCTAAGTCACTGTGGAGCCCAGATTGCTCAGGAAACTGGCTACAGTTAAACAAACTTTTAAGTTTTGATCCAGATAAACGTAAGACACTGCTCTAATAACAAAGACTATATGTCACTGCTACAAGGTAGGGACCCTGCCCACAGACTGAAGTTAATCTGAAAAAGCCTATAAAGCAGATAATCAGCTGGAAGAGCTGGGAGTACAAGAGGGTAGACATGAATCTGATACAACCCATGGGCACATCACCAGAGAAATATACAATACGGTTGTGTTACCTCTGTCCTTGGCACGGATGCAACCAGTTCTGGAAATACTGTGTCCACAATTCAAGAGAGAGTGTTGAAAAATTGGAAAAGGTTCAGAGAAAACCAATGAGAATGATGAAAGGATTGGAAAACATTCCTTGTAATGAAAGACTCAAGGAGCTCAATCTATTTAGGTTATCAGAGAGACATTTAAAAGGCTACTTGATCACAGCTTATAAATAACTATGTGAGAAGCAGAAATTTGATAACACTAGAGTTTTCAGTCCACTGACAAAGGTATAACAGAAGCCAGTGGTAAGATGTATTCGGAGAAACACACTGGGAAGGTTTAAATCAAGATTGAATGCTTTTCTCCATTAAAATCACAAGGAAAAAAAAAAAAGAGTAATTCAGAAAAATTCTGGTGCCCCTTACACAGGGGGGCAGATTGAGTAGATGACCATAATAGCCTTTTAGTTTTATAGGCCATGAATCTATGGCTTCAATTGCAGGCTTCTCTGCTCCGTATTTTCTTATGGCATCACTGGGCAGATCCAACCAGTGCAAAGTTAATCGGAACCAGGTGGAGCCTGCTTTTTGCAGCACAAGAGAGCTTCCCCCTGAAGCTACATTGGATAAGACCAAGATTTGACCGGACTGAAAGAATTAATACGCTATGAAGAGTGTGTGTCTATCCTATTGACACCTATCCTTTCTAATCATTGCAAAATGTATTGATATTTGAGTGAACATAAAACACTCTTGAGGGGTGAGATATGGTAAATTTTATGGCAGAGTGATTTTAACCCGTTCACACACCTTATTGGCCCCAGAGAAATAGAAGGAAATAGAAAACTATGCACAAACACGCAGAGCACTGTTTAAGTGAGGCAGAGTACAGGAGAGAAAGCTAACTCATTTCGCCTGATTTTTGTGCTCTTGAGAGTAGCATAGGTCCAAAAACTTTCCTTCAACCACAAAAGTTTCTGAATTCACATTGTCGTTATGAGAGACTGCAGGAGGAGGTGGAGCAGCAAAGGAAAGAGAAATGCTAACGGAAAAAACACATATAAACAACATACCATATGTAGGACACTCACCATATGCCAGCCTCACTTTTTTCCTCTCTCTAATGCGGTCCAATAATTCCAGTCATCTACAGGGTTATTCACACTGTCTACTATAGGCATCTGATTTAGGTGTTTTGAACTGCAGCTGCCCCCTCATGCCTACAGCCCCTCGGCACCTCTGTCTCTCTGCCAGCTATGCAGAGAAGTACAAACACCTAGGTTTAGTTCTTAAAACAGTGCCTAAGCTAGATATCTAAGTTAGCCTAAAGCCGTTGTATAAATACCACTCTTTCCTATTATTATTTTTTTTTAAATCATTGCTATGGAAAAAATTACTTGTTTAAATTACAGGGATATAAAAGTGCAGGAAAGTTTACAAATTCAAGGCCAGCTCCTTAGCTGGTACAGTTCATATAGTGGCATTCAAATAAACAGGCTCGTTCCCATTTGCCCCAGCAAAAGTGCAGCCTTCAAGCTGGTTTTACAAACCAAGTCGGCCACCTGATTCTGCTGGCTAAAGCACATACGTTTTCATAAAATACAGAAAAGAACATTTTACAATCTAAGTCCATTAAGAAAAAATCTCAGAGGGGAAAAAAAAACCTAAAAAGTTGTGTAGGAAATGGCAGCTACTGCAGTCTGCAGAAAGCACTTCTCTTATAAAAGCAGAGAAAAAGTGGTGAGAGATCAGCATCAGGCTCAATAACGATTGAAAATAACGTAGCTTTCTGAGGAAGTCTCTTACTTCCTTTCCTAAATAAATTGTAATTTTTTTTAAAAAGCATTCTAAATGCTTTGCTGCCTCATATTAGATAATAGCTTTACTGTATAGTTAGTTCATTTTTATCGTGTGGTACTGCAGCACGCCAAAGCAAGCAAAGCATGCAGATCTCAGCTCAGTACAAATCTAGACGTTTCACAACAGCAGAAAGACAATTGTGCACAAGTATTGTTGAAAGACAGTGAAGAGAGAAGAGGAAATTCTGCATCTTTAATGCAAGGCCTTTAATGTTAATATATATCAAAATGCTCTGTATGCTCCTGGAACCCTTCTGTTAAAATGTCTCTAACTCTAGGGACACATTGTATGAGGCAGTTATGGACCATTTAAATGTGAAAAATGCACACTTTACTTGGAAAAAGATGTGTGATGTGAAGTGTTTTTAAGAATAATTGAATGATTTTGTGATTCATTAAATGCTTTTTCCCCAGCAAGCAAGTAATGGCTTTTCCACCAAGCACCCAAAGGGTGAAAAGTCAAGCAGTTAGAAGGAATAAAGGGTCCTTAGGAAGAGGATCATTTACAGTGCTTTTTGTTTTATTCTTTATCTCTTTTTTGTTCCAAGAGGAACAGAAAAAATAAAAGTGTGTGTGTGTGTGAAGTGAGTAACTTCATGTAGGAAATTAAAAAGATTGAATGCTGAGGACAAAAGGGTATGTGGCAGTTGTCTATTCTTCGGTTTAAGAGGAAATAGAGAAAAATTGTGGCACCTAAGGTTTATTGAATATGGCTTCATATACATATCCTTGCTGAGACCATGGGATCAGTTCTTTTATGGGAGAGAGAAAAAAAAAGAGCTGTTTTCATGTACCAAATATATCTTTAAGCCAAAGTGTAAATCTTCAGTTTCTTTCCCTTTCTTTCTTTTTTTTTTTTAAAAAAAAAACAAAATAGGGAAACAATACACACCTTGACTCCTGCAAAAAAGATCTCTGGCAAAATCACAAGACGCCTGCTTAAGTAATACCCAAAAGGTAACTCCATGCATTCCACTGGCCAGAAATAATTCACAGCACGATGAATCCACAAGAAAGTCAATAGCATATTATAATGCTCTTAGGGGAGCTGTAGCTGTAAGAGCAATGTGAGGCAATACCTTAGCATGAGCTATCACTTTATATATGTGCTGTATACATGAGCATGAATTATATTACAGCATTTGACACGCTATGGCTTTTGATCTACTGTGACTTATGACCTCTGTCCTATTGTGACCTTTATGCCTAAACCTGTAGAGAATAGTTCAAACAATAGAACATACATGATAGATGACACTTAGATCGGATAAAAGTGTATAAGGAATATAAACACTCATGCTGAGGGCAATAGCTAGACAAAAACTGCCAAAGATTAGGAAGCTACTTCCCCTGGGATATGATATTACGAATTTTCTTGCACCTTCCTCTGAGACATCTGGAGCCAAGGATACTAGCCTAGATGGACCACTGGTCTGATTAGGTATGGCAGTTCTAATATTTCTGTGAACATATGCTAGTGTGGAAAAATACAGCTTATATGGTTAATAGAAAGTTCTGCATAAGACAGGAAGGAATCTTTGACCAGTGATAAAAACCTTGTGAGCTTTCAGCTGAAAAGCCAGGTGAACTTTATGTAGATTCTGTTTACACCCAGATCAGCTGTGATTTCCAGCTATTTCTGTGGGAGCAGAAGGAAAACTGCCAAGAAGCCCCGTTTACTCTATTGTATGGGGGAGCATCAGATCCCACAAGAACCTACATTTTACTTTTAATAGTATAAACCCCAAAATTATCTGGGGTCTCGAGATATTCCATACAGCCAGGATTGGCACTTGCTTCCCTCCACAGGGAGAATTAGAAGATAGTCTTTTGCAGCTCATCTTTATCAGTCTCTGCTGCTGCTCTATTTTTCAGCAGCTCCTTTTTGGTTAGCCTGTTCCAGCAACTTCCAGCTGCAATCTTGGACTCCAAAGACTGGCTTCCTGATCATCAGCTACCTGGCTCCACAGAACAGTCCAGGGACCAGGCATTCAAATGCAATTAAATTGCTCTCCAAAAGAAAGCTGGAGAGCAAGAAGTAGTGTTGGCATGCTGCAGAAAAGCAGGAAGACAACGAATCAACTGACAGTCTATATAGCATGAGACTGGAGTCTTTGGCTAAAATATGGATTTATACTGCATCTTGGAAAAAAGTATGGACTAAAAAAGCAGCCATGGAATGAAGGTATCCATAAGGCCTTGGCTGGAAAAGTTTTCAGCATTTTTCAACAGCTGGATATAGACACATTAGTAAAACTTTGATCATAAATCATATTTTTAATATTGTCATAAAGTTAAGACCTGAAACTTACTATCTCTTCATAAAATATCGAAGTTATAGCTTGTCTCTACCAGATGTAAATGTCAATTTATTTAATTAAGCCCACTTAAAAACAAACAGAAAACAGTTTCTTGGATAGGCTTTGAGTTTTGCTAAAACCAGATTTATTTTAGTACATCCCTCAATTATTTAAAGCAGAACAAGCCACTGAATCTGTATCCAGGCCCCTTGCACTAGGATTTATATTTGTTTGAAAGAATTCTGTTTAAAAATCAAGGAAATTTATGCTGATATGGCTCGGTCCAATCACCCCAATTAGCCTGATTCTCAGCCCTGTGGGAATGCCGCTCTTGCACCTCTCTGTGGAAAAGGCTGAAACCTGTGAGTTCAACCAGCAAAGGCTGCAGCTGCCACCTGTGTCACTGTCCATTTGACTGGCTGTAGATTGGGAGGTAGCTCTGGAGAAGTATGAGGAATTTACACTGAAGAAAAAGCAGTATAGGACAGAAAGGTAATGTGTTAAGCAAGGCCTAGAGATAGGCAATCTGCCCTTTCTGGTGGAAAATTTATACATGCACAAGCTGTTAGTGCTATCTCCTTCATACAATGAAAGACAAGACCCCCAGCTCAAGCAAGCCTCAGGTGATACCCGCCATCTACACATGCCCTCATACATGGACGGTCCTGATGCGCCGTTCTTGATATGTTGGGGGTGGGGGGATGTGAAATGGTGTTTGAAAGTGAGATGTTGGAAACAACAAGCTGAATGGACTGGCTTTTGCTGTCATCTCACGATAACTGCTGTTATGCTGTTATATTAGGGGGGACAGATAGAAAATTTGCCAACTTCCTCTGTCTTAAAACTAGTGAAAGCAAAATAACAGGAGCTAGACAAACTGTAAATAAAGCTTGTTCTGGAATTTATTACATTTTTCCTGAAATATTTCTCTTCTCAGATGTAGAACCAGATATTGTTGTGCTGGCTAAATAATACAGTAGTATTAGTGGTTAAAAGATTCAGCACCCTGAACTGAGGTTCACCTGTGTAACTTAAGCCATTTCTAGCCTAAATTATAATACACAAACTTACAGTCGGAAGAAGAAGGTACTTGCAAGCACAACTCATTTGACTTTTCGCAGACAATCTACTTTATATAAGATTAAACCACTCCCTAGTCTCCACTGACTCAATCTCCAAACAGCTCTTGGTAGCAGGATAGGCCAGTTAAGAGGCCACTCCGTTCGAGTAATGCTGTCACCAGAGTCCCCAGAAAAGACAACACTTCTCTCACTGTTACACTACTGTAAAATAAATCTATAAATATGTGGATTGTCATTACATCCTATTGATAATCTAGCTAAGGGATTGAACTGAACTATTATCTAAATATATAAAAAAAACACATGGGTTGTAAAATAATAGGCTGTCAGCAGTACATGCCAATCTATTTAGCATGAATTGAGACAGAGATGCATTACAGAGAGAAAACTGACACCGGTGGAGTTTCTGTTTCCCCTGTGACACTGAGCATGAACCTTGCCTCCAGACCCTTTGTCTTCACACTTCTCTGACATTGTTCCTTTCCCTGCGTTCCTTTTGTTTCTCTGCTTGTCAAACTGTTCCTCAGACACCTGGGCTTTTTTGATAGATTTCCTACCCGGTGCTTTGGAACTATGCATTTTTGATCTCACAGATGTATGAACTGAGACATCAAATTGAGTTTAAAGAAAAAAAAAAAGTCAAAACTTACAGAGCAGAATCAAATGTTATAATCTGTTTCCTGGAAAGCAGTTATATTGTGCAAATAGAGATTTTATTTTTTCAAGACAGACCAGAAAAAAACCCTGGAAACAACAGTTTATTCTAGTCAAATCAAAATACATTTTTTTTCTCTTGCCCAATGTGATGCAATGTACACAGCATTCCATTGAAGCAAAAGAGTTTATTTTCATGGATATTTAAAAGATGAAGAAACAAGGGGCATGATTCACAAAACTGAAGGAGAACCCACACTCTTACTATTACACAGAATCAGGGCTGCCATTCATGCCAGGCAAGAAGTGTGTTCGAGTCCCTTTTCATCACGTTAACAGGAGTTAAACCTGTACTAGTCCCGTTCTATGCCTCCTCTTAAAAATGCCTTTGTACTGACAGATAAGAAGGCAGCTAATGTGATACCAAATACCTAGAAGTAAGAAATCTGTGGAAGTGCAGGTCAATAAACTGATCCTGTATAAAAATGAGTACAAGCTACAGCAAACAGCAAAATTAGTGGATAAATAAACTTAAATTACATAAGGCATTCCTCAAATATAAGGAAAAAGATAAAGCTTACTTTTTTTAAAAAAAAGATCTTTCACTAAAACCTCTTAAAAAAACTAAACAGCCTTGCGATAAGAGAGGTCTTCAGAGCTTACTTGGTTAAAGGGACAAGACAGAATTAAATGGTTAATTTTCAAATTAGAATGAGGTCCCAGAACAAAGAAGTGGTATGATGCATGCCTATGAAATGATGAGTGATGTTAAAAGGGTAAATAAGGAATTACTTTTTCTCCTCCAGTTTAGGAACTAGTGGGAATTAAATGAAGGTAGTAGGTACCAGTTCCAAAATTGTCAGAGAGAGGTAGCTCCTCATGCAAATGGAATAACAGAAGCTGTGGATGCCAAAAGTTTGCCGCAGTCACTGGCTAAACTCATGGCAATAACCAGTGACTATTAAACATGAGACAACACTGTGGATGAAAAATTTCCTGAGCCACAAACTGTTGGAGACTGAGTAGTCTACGGAAATATCAAATATGTGCTTGTCTGTTTGGTTTTTTCCTTCACTTCTCCTTTACCTTCTCTCTCTTGCCATCCATTTTCAGCAGTGTGTTACTGACCTGCAGAATCTCTGATATGATCCAGTAGCATTTTTCTCAGGCCAGTGCCTAATCTCAGTAGCTTTCTACTCTGTCTGGTTGACACTGATGCATTCTGTACAGAACATAAAATGTGCTAGAAACTTAGCTGAAGATAGAACATCAGGGTTAAAAAAAAAAAAAAAGTGCAATAAAGAGTTAAGATGGGTTTGATTTTCCTCTTATTTGTACAAGATGATGAATGGAAGGTTCCTGACTGAATTGACTCTTCATATATGTCCAAAGTGTCCATTACAGTACACCATGATCAGCAGGCAGTTATTGATTCTGCCATAGGCACAGACAGGCAAGGGCTGGCATGTCTGGATCCAGAGGAGTAATTAGCTCAGGCGTATCACAGGTGAGCACTAATGTATTATTACTTGTATGGATACTTCAAATGCAGAAGCAGTGTTAGCTCATTTCTGTGATGCCACAGCCCCACGGCTACTCAGACTGAACTCAGGATCGATCAGAGACGTATTTCTGGTATGGAGAGTACTCATAAACTATAACCAAAAAGCGTATATGTAGTGAGTCTAGTCCACACTGAGTTTAGCTGGCACTGAAGTGGAGATAACAGTGCTGTGAAACTGAAGGCCTCAAAAGGTTCATCTTCCCAATACCCTGACACTGCAAATAATACCCTAGGGCTGGTGCTGCACCCCAGCATAACGAGCCCAGTGGTGGTGCAGCACACTGGAGAGCACCAGCTCTGTGGGAGGAATATCTGTCACTATCATGACTTGGAGCTGGTCCAGCTGGGCTCAGGCTGTCTTCACAGCTATCCATTTGATCTTGGCCATGAGAGGATTCCCCATACCAGTTTATGCAGGTTTGTGAATAAATTTGAATATTGCAGCCTTTTTAATCACAGATTATAGGAAGTTGTGGATTTAGACTTCTCATTTTTCCTGGTCTTATTTGAATGCTGTTAATCCAAAACTTGCTACAACACTACAGAAGTAATTTTACGTGTGGGAGAAGGGGACAAACTCCTTTTCACGTAGGTATGTCTAAGAGCAGTTGAGACAGGGGTTTTTTTAAAAAATTTTTTTAAAAAGCGGTTCCACTTGTTTGACCAGCATAGCTGACCCTAAGCTCACATGTGGGCAAAGAGTAGAGTGCCACAAGCACCACATTTCATGCTATGTAAATGCTCACAAAATGGAGGAAGTGGAAATGATGAATTAAGTGAGAAGCTTTTGTTATGATTCTTCTAGGTTTTAAGGGTAAAAATTTGAGAATGGATCTCCTTGGAGAGGAAGGAGAGAGAATGGTAGATCTAAAGGATGCAATCTATCATCCTAAACATTGGTAAGTGATATTTCCTTAGGCAGCTGACGGCTAAATACGTCTGGGTTTTTCGGCTTGTGCTGGTAGAAGAAAGAAGGAGTCTTACGCCCTCATTTTCAGAAAGGATGTCCACAAGTCAGTAAGCATGATTCGGTACACAAGCTACTGGTAGCGTTGTATTTTAACATACTTAGCTACATAGCATTTTCCTGTGTGACTATTTTGGGAGGAAAGGCATTTGTTTGTTTTCATGTGGGTTGGTGTGGGGGTTTTGGGGTTTTTTTGGGGGGTTTTTGTTTGTTTTTTTATGTGGTTTTTATATAAGATGCCTGTGATGTATCAGAAAGCATCATGTGAATAAAGGAACTGCAGCCTCTCCTGTAAATTCAACAAACTGGCATATGCTGAAAGCAAGCTCTGAATGATTTACCTTTTTCACAAAGAGAGGTGAAGAGTAGGAGAGGGGTGGGAAAACAACAGATTTTTTAAATTATATTAACACTCACTACCTGCAAAAGCATTTGTAGAGAGTTACCCAAATCTCCTGTGGGCATTTCAGCCTAAGTCCAATACAGAAACACACCAGAAAGAAATGACTAGTTGATTGGGCTACAGGCCAATCTCAGCTACAACTGTATGGTATCATAAAACACCTTGGCCCCTTCCACAAGAAGAAATAATCAAGTCTCCATGATACTGTATTCCTGAGGAATGTGGTTTTCCAGATAATTTTCATTTTCTGAGTCACTGTTAATTTTCTTTAGGTCTATGAACAGTTCACATTCCTGTTACAAAGGGCAACACCTTACAAAAGTACTGAGATGGTCAGAAAGCAATAGGAAAAGAATGCTAAAAGCAATTACTTCCTCCAAAAGACACCCACAGTTGCTTGGGTGTTTTAAAAATATGACAGGTTAGATTCAACGAGGAAGCTCAGGGAGCCAACCAACACTCTCTCCCTGGTTTCCTCTCCAGCATGGAGCCAGGAGTTCCCTCGGCAAGCCCTGCCAGCAGCTTGCACCGCTGCTCCACTCTGTCCTCTTTCAGACTCTCTCCAACTGGGAATGAATATAGTGTCTTGTTACTAAAGTTATTGCTTTAAGACTCACCACCATTGACAAGTCAGTAAAAATCCCTCCCTATGCTTCATTCTAAGCACACAAATTTATCAGAAAAAAAGACCTACACATTGCTATATAAAGTTGTTCCCGTAATTATTTTAACTAAGTCATTAAGAATGGGCACAGTATTATCTTCCATATGTTATTAGAATGCACAGTAGTATTCCAGTGCTTACAAAGATTTACATTTGTGTTGGAATAATATTCGAAATGGGAATTAAAAATCTCACTCAAACGTGCCTTCACACAGTGGGCCAAATAAAGCAAACTTGTTCAACAAGGGACTTCTGTGTTAGAGACCTTGAAAATAATGACTTAACAGTATGCTAACTTGTTGAAAAGAATCTCATCAGAGGTCTGTCCAGCTATGACATGTTATGGATTTACTTTGGACTGAGCCAATGGGCTGAGGTATGCCATCGAGATGAAGGAATACAACTTGAAAGATATATACGTCTGTTTTAAGTAGGAATGTTCATTCATTAGCTTCATTCACTGCTTCATTCACTAAGCCATGCACAAATGAATGATTCAATACAGATGCCTTTAATACACCACACAGCAGTAATAAGCAAGGTACTTGCCATCATGACTCTCCTGGTAAGACAAGGAAGTGATTTCTTCATGGCTGTGCTGGAAGACAGAGGCCCTGAAATGGAAGAATACAGGCTATACTGGGCAAAGTATTCTTTAGCCAAAAGTGATCTATACATGAATATGCCCCCAATCCTCCATCATGTCTTCATTGTTATAAATTTATTTGGGGGGAGCAAGGGATAGAAGATAGGGGTCATTTCAAGGTTCAGGCTGAGCCAAACTGTCCAGAACAGCAGCTCCAGGAGCCACTGAAATAATATACAAGCTTTCATGGTGCAAAGTATGCTAAAGTGGGTCATACAGTTTATTTCCAGATGTTCCCACCCTTGGAGTATTTTCTAATGGTATAGATGAAATCCTTGAAGACTTTCTGTATGAGGTCAAATCTGTTCAGAAATGAGCAAAACCTGTGCAGAATAATTTACTGGGACATAAAAGCAGAACAAGCAAACAAACAAAATCACATAGTCCCTGTATCCTGTATTTAGAACTGAAATTACCAAATTTTCACTGTTAACAAAATAATTTACCAAAGTTCACAGAAAGCTTTTTTTTACCCTGGAAGGTTTCCAAGCTCAAGAAATATTCTAAATAGAGGTGAAACTTTAGCAAAGACCAAACACTGCCAGAAGAATGGTAAGGGGAAGCAGAGAAAAGACCAAGTGATGTCAATGACAAAAGCTCTCAGGTAAAGAACTGTGAAGTGGCTGCCTATTTGAAGAAGGTTTCAATTTTAACACTATCTGCTTGTTGAAGTTGTAAAGTGTCTGTAAGTAAGACTGTCAAGAAGTTGTTTTGGTAACCAGCTCAAGAAGGACATACGTGTTTTGATAACAAGGCTTGAAATAGAAACAAGGGCATATTCTCAAAATGAAGCAGAGCATAAAAACATATATGGTTTTGGTCAATATAGAGAAGTGTGCCTGTTAGAGCGGAAATGAAGACAGTGCATAAGATAATATTATATATGGACGAGCCCACAGAACTGCATTTTGGCCCATATGTATAGAACACAAAATATAATGCACATCTGAACCTATGAGCCTTCTCAAAGATTACTACTTGACACTAGAGGACTTAAGTTTCTTAAATGAATACACGCACCATTTCTGCTGTAAAGCACTTTCTCATCACAAACCTTAACACTTTCTCTTATGGAAAAAAAAAACAAACAAAAGAACCCCCAAACCTTAATACCTTTAGTTTTTCTTTGCAAAATATTGTAGCTATTAATACACCCATTTAATAATGGAGTAGAATGAAGTGCCAGTGGACAACCTGATTTAAGAAGGACAGAAGACCATAAACACACATGTGATCTATTTGTACATTTTTTTCAGTCAGATCCATCTGCACTCCAGCTATTTTTAGAACAGCTAAAGAAAAGCTCTCTATACCTTCTTGTTATATCAAAACAAGTATTTTTTGTGATGGTCACTGTGTTTGATTTGCATGATTTAAACTTAATTCAGACTCATCAGTAGAAATTACAAGGCAAATTAAATAAGACTGTACCTAGCAAAAATTACTTTAATTGGACAAAGTAAGGAAGTTAGGAGCAGGCTCAGTATCAGAAATATGGTCTTTTAATTGTCAGCTATTCATTTCTTCTGTCATTTAACATAATCTTCCCTTTCCACTGTATTTTTTATTGTGATAGTAGTATTTGGAGTATATATATGCTGTCTTTTTTACCACAGTGTACCTTAGTTACTTTTTCCTGACTTACAGCCAGGAGATACCTTTTGGCCTTCTAACTTGACCTGCTATATAAATTAGAGAACAGCCCCAGCAATTTCTGCATCAGCCATAATATCTGTTTTAGACTGGGTGTCTTTCTGAGAGATATGTTACAGCTCAATTTAAGAACTGCAACAGATGGAAAATCCAGCACATTGCTATGTTAGAATTTGTTCCAAACATTAATTACTATCACTTGATATTTGTGCTCTGTTTCCAGCTCAGAATTGTCAAAATTAAATTTCCAGTAGTTCCATCTTTATTTTTAATCAGAAAACGATCAAGTAACAAAAATAATTAATAATTAATTTAAAAGAATTTATTAGTTAACTAAACAGAACTAGTCAAGAACATCTTTTCCATGAAAGGCCTTACAGACTGTGATGAAGTCTCCTTCTAGCCTTGAGTAAATCGAGCTTCTTCAGTATCTCATTATAAGGCATATTTCCCAGACCTCATACCTTTCTTGTAGTTTCCTTCTGAGCCCATTCTAGTTTGTCAATGTCCTTCTCATCAAAGTGTAAACGCTGGATCTGGACACAGTATTCCAGGAATGCTCTCACTAATGACATACACAGAGGGAGTATCACCCTCTCTATCCATATTCCCTTGCTTAGACATGAAAGGATTGTATCTGACATTTTAATAATAGAATCATTCTGGTAGCTTACTTCCAAATTATTATTTAAGTCTTTTCTAGAGTACACACTCCAGAGGATTCAGTTCCCCAATAATAAGTTTTATGTAAATTCTTTGTCCTTTGGCCTCAGGTTTGGCTATGCAAAAAAGTCTTGATTTTATAAATCTATTGTAATGAGCACTCCAGATTAGCTCACTCCCATTCCATCATCGTTAATTGCTCATCAGATGATTTTGTCACCTGTAAGCTTTGCTATGGATAATCTCACACTTTCCAGATTTCGCAAAAGATATCGAATGGCATTGGAGAAAGAACAGATCTCCAGGAGACCACACTAGAAATATTTTTCCCTACATGACCATTCTACATCTGTACTTGTTTCTTCACTACCTCCACTTTACCCAGTCTTTTGTATGACTTCTAACAGATTTTAAATTGAAAATCTCAATGTCAATTAAGTCTTCTGCAAGTTCCCCAGCATTCCGTAATTAAAAAAATATTTACACTGAAATAAACTACCTTAGCCTCACATCAAGACTAGTATCTGATCCAGCTAATTTGGAAAAAAAATGTACTAGTATCTGTTCATCATTGGTTTTAGCTACTGATGGGATAGAAAATACTTTTCATTAGCTTCAAGGCAGAAATAGATCTTCCTGTCTTTTTCTAAAATAACAGATGTGTATGAGCACATCTGCCTTTTGCACATCATGATCCATGTCTTTACTATCTTTGCTGAGTACTGGATTTAAATCATTATTAAGATCTTTTTCTTTATATACTTAAAAGTGTTGGTTTTTATTTTTTTCTGTCCTCTACAGAGTTTTTAAAAAATACTTTCAGCTTCCTGTATCAATTGTCCATGTTTCCCTAGAGTCAGTTTTAAAGTCACTGCTATTACTCTTGGTTTTGGTTTTGTGAATTTTTATTGCTGCCTTCATTTTCTTTTCAATCAATAGTATATTTTTAGGCTGAAGATGTCTTTTAAGTATTGCAAAGTAGTGACTCTTTTGACACTGAGTTTATAACATCTGAATTATATTTAATATTTTCATTTTTAAATGTTTCCTGCCACATAATTTTGCTCACTGTTTTTCTCAGCCTTGGAAAACCAGTTTTCTAAAAGGCAAAATATATACATTACTGGTAAAGTATTGCCAAGGCAGATATTGGCAAGCTATATAGGTGTCTCTAATGGGAAAAAAATTACAATCTCTCTCCTCTCTTCCCCAAAACAGACATCAAAATAAGGCTAATGGTAGGAATATTCTGGATTTTGGGGGTTTTTTTCCTCACTAAACTAAATTAATAATGTTTCATTTGGTTTTCAAACAAACATTTACCAGTTTAATTCATTGCTTGTACTGATTTGTGCTAAGAAAAGATATATAGTAATTTAGAAGTTAACCCTAAATGCAATATTATTTAGCTTGCTCTGACTCATGTCCTCTGTGATCTGAAAAAAGTCCTTAGTCTCTCTGTGCCTCAATTTCCCATCAGGAAAATTGAAATAACAGTTTTCTAACATAGATAGATGTTATGTGCATAAGCACAAAATTATGCGATGACCAGGAAAGTATGCTGAGAGAAGTATATAAATACCTAAGCTAGCTTAGAGTTTTTTGGCTGGATCTTTAATTTGACTGAAGCATGTATTAAAGAGTCTATATAGATAGACATGTGACTACCTTGCTAAATAGGCCAAAGAGCATAACATTCCTTCCAAAATAAACATTGACTGGGATTATATTCTCCCAGAATTAATGGTCCAGAAATAATTTATGTGCTTTGAAAAAAAAGACCCAATTACTTGGGATCAAACTCATACTGTCTCTTGGAGATTCACCAGTAGAATTCAAGAGAAAACAGAGACACGATCTTTACAGAATCACAGAAAAACAGTGAAGGTAACTCTGAAATACTGGCTGCTGTGGCAGTATTTCAGCTGCTTTTGAGCCTTCAGATTCTCAGTTTTGCTGATCCGACAAGCAAATTTGTCTTTACACATTTAAGTGTACATGGGATAAAGATGAATTGTTTTACCCAAGCCACCGAAGACACCTCCTCTACTGCTGCTTCAAAAGTGACTTGCTCACATTTAGCTCTTATTTCCTAATCCCTATTTTTATTTTTATTTTTTTTAGAAAGAGAGAACATTTATGGAGACACCTGACAGACAAGTGTTTCAGTTTTGAAAGGAAAGATATTTCCTACCAATTATCACATATTTAAACTCGGATCAGAATATGCAACATCTGCCTCTAAAGTACCCAAAGTTCAAACTCTAAACCAAATCATCTTAGCATCTGATCCACATTTGAATGGTGAAGTGCTAGTGTTTCCATTTCCAGCTTGAGGTTCTGTGCAACAAAGAACTGAGAACTTCAGTGTTCACAAGTGGTTTTGCGTGTGTGTACACCTAACCAATTTTCACAGGGTTAAATGAAAATGAGTTACAGAATCAGGATCTTGGTTACAAATACCTACTCTTATAAATTTGCCTGTTTGGCTTAAAATACCTTATTAATTTTATTTCACTGAAACATAACACAGCTGTAACTCAACCCATTTTG
This sequence comes from Falco cherrug, assembly GCF_023634085.1. Classification (NCBI taxonomy): domain Eukaryota; kingdom Metazoa; phylum Chordata; class Aves; order Falconiformes; family Falconidae; genus Falco; species Falco cherrug. The sequence continues at coordinate 82,317,739 of NC_073700.1, forward strand.
AGTAGCTATACTTAAACCGGTGTTATGTTTTCAGTACTGAAGACTGATAACTTGATAGCTCCCCAGAGTTTATTGGTTACAGTTTAAGTACAGAGTTGACATTACATGCTATTTTTCTGAAAATCCCAACAGTAATATTACAGATGAGATACTGGTATTCAGAGATATATTCAATGATTAAGTAAGAGTGTGAATATCTTCAAACACACAGCATCATTCACTAACCTGCAATTTTATTCATTTTCAGGTCCCTTTAATCTTATGAAAATGGAACTGTACAACCTGTAAAAATGAAAACCGCATTTCAGAAGTATTCTTTGGGCCAAGATGAAACCAGCTTGGATTCTGTCATCCTTACGGTGAACGGTAGGTTACTGTATAAATAGTCCTCATTATTTCAATATGAACGCAGGTCACCCAATTTGGTGTTTAGGGATTACATAATAATTTTTCATCTGCATTTCTCAACATTTTTAGAAAGCATGTGTAACTAACTCCTTCATCCTTGTTTCATGGTTGGGAAGCTGGTGTAAAGTTAGATCAAATGAATTAATCTATATTGTTCAACAAGACAAAGGGAGCCAAAACAGAACCTCATTTATTTTTCTGAGCAGATTTCAATAGAACCGGGTACCATTCTGTTAGCAATTCTTTCTCCTCTTCACCATTTCCAAAAAACTACATTTCAAAAAAAACTTTGGCCTTCTGCATCTGTTTTTACTACTGTCATTTCTTAGCCCATCAGTGGATGCAAGCAATGACGCTGTCTGATCATGACAAACTCTTACTCCAGATGCAGAAGAAAAAGATTACCATAGGTAGCAAATCTATGAATCTGAATGATTTAAGGCTTTCATGCAGATTAATGGAGGGTTTTATTCTATTTCCCAGAATTTATGTGTTTGTTTTGTCATAATAAAGGAAGTTTCTAGCTTCTGGTTGTGAAGATAGCCTTGACAATGTAAACCAACATACTTTCATCTTGTTGAGTCTTTATCCTTACCAGCTAAAACAATAGCATCAAGCAAAGTTAACTTCCCCCATTCATCTTACCGGAGTGTCAGCCTTGAAGCATAAACATGCACACTTAAGTACCAACAGTGTTAACCAATTCACTGCTTATTATCACATTAGAAATAACTAGTCAGCACTATTAGACAGGGGCTCCATGTTTGTGATCTTGACATGCTATTACTTGAAAATATTGAATACACTATTGATACAAAAATACAGAGCAATCTACTATGTTTAAGATCTATTTTTCTAAAATAAGTATCTATGTAATGTTGCACACTGAAGTTTTGGAATGCTTTTTAAACAACTCCTTCTGCATATGTATAAATCTCCCAAACAGTGACTCAAGATTTCTCACCTCTCCCTATCTCTAATTTTGGTTCTCTGTGACCAATTGCTGCCTGACTGCCAGCTCCCTCTGCCCTGACAAGGACTTCACTTCACATATATGTTCAACTTTGAGACAATGTTAAGGAAGAAGCATTCAAAACTGGCCCAAAGGCAAATGGATACTCATTTATTCTGAACTGATTGAAACAACCAAACAGAAATAATAAAAAACACAGTAATACCGTTCTTACAGTACTGCAAGGATGCGTGAGGAAACAATGGGACCACATGAAACCTGCACTCTGTTTCAAAACACCCCACATAAAAATAAATAATGCCCAGTTATTATATATCGCATTTTCTCTCTAGAAAGAAAAATGCTTTACTGATTGCTTCTGCAATGCTTACTGCATCCATTTTATGTCTGAAGAAACTGAGGCATTAGGCTGAAAAGGTCACTTATTCAGTGGAAAAGCAATGGCAGAGACAGGAAAGGATGCAAAGTCCCAAGACAGCTTTTAGTTTATTAAATCACTCTGCCTCTGATCAGGTGGTACCTTAAGCATGCATTGCAAACTCAAACAGCTTCTGGGAAAAAAGCTTACCTGCTCTCTGGCTCCCTTACCTTGAATATCTGAATTATAACATGAACCCAGAGCCACAGCATCAAACACAGAGGCCAAACCCTAGCTTTGGTACAAGAACATAAGCAACGCTGCTATCCATGCTTCACCATGCTGCCAGCCTGCCAGAGGACAAGACTGGTGGAGGAAACCAGCCTCTGTGACAAAAACAGCTCACAAAGTCCCCAAACAATGCAACTGGACTGTAACAGGAACAAAACACATATCACTGATTCCTCTCTCTGTATTGTTTAGTGTACTTTGGTTTGGACCATGAGAAAATTAATCTAATTAAAACACACAGCAAGTACCTGATTCCTGGAAGTCTGTCTGTGTTTCCCACTAGGGATTTTCCTTTCCTTCTTACCTGCATTCATTTGCTAGACATACATTTACTGGCAGCTTTTCTCAAACCTTTTTCCTACCTACATCTTCCTGCCTCTGCCTCTTTCTTGAAGCCTTTTTCAGATTGACATTATAGTATGAGGAAGTGGGATGTATAATTTACATAATGACAGTGAAAACATTTGGAGTGTATATTTTTCAGAATTTTTTTTTCTGACATAGCTCTGAGAGAACACCTATGCTGTTATGTTTCTTGAGTGATACTTGATGTACGTTCATTGAACAGCCATCATGGCAGCACTTAAAGTCCATGTGGCTTTAAATGATGGGAAGCCTTTGAAAAAGTAAAATTCAAAACCTGTATTTACTTTCCCTGGCAAGTGTTTTGCTATTGCACAGGGATTCTGTTTAGCTATTTTTATTTAGAAGGCACTTTTCACTTTCAAAGCGGTTAACAGAGATTCTGCTAAATATTACACAAGTTGCACAATGATTTTGTTACTGCATTTATATTTAGGTACCTAGAGGAACGTGCAGAAGCCATGATTCGAATGAAGAGCGTTGAAGGCAGGAGAAGATACCAGACTGGCAGTGATCCCAAGCCGCTCACACGCTGACGTTCAGGACAGCACATGTGGGTGCCACATGAGCAGGTGAAACTGTGATTCTACATGTGTGGAAGGGAGGATAATAATTAAACAATCAGATGTGCTAAGTGCATCATGCTGGGACATCGCTACGTTTCAGATGGGTTGTGAGGTTTGAAACCGAAGGCGATAACTCAGGAGGTGGCCACGTTACAGCTGTAATCGTAAGGTTTTCTGTGCAGTCCCTGGAGTGCACGGTGCCAGTCTTATCCCGACACACTCCCCGGTAGCGTGCCAGACGCTTCGCAGCCTAAAGAGAGCGTTCGACATCTTTCAGCTGCTAAGACTCTCAGATTTTCACTCTGGATAGATGCCAAGGCTCCTCTCCTGCATGCCTGCATATACTGCAGTCCTCCCTAGCCGCTGCCTGCATGACCCCCCTGCTGCCGCCTGCCCCCCGGGACAGTGCCTTGCCCCTTGGCCAGCTGTGGCGGCCACACCGCGGCGGCAAGGGGCGGGGTGGGGGGGGGAGGGTAAGGGCTCATTTCGATTGAGTTTTAACTGTGGCTGCTGCAATGGCTCCAAATGGTACAGCAAAGGGTCGTAATAAAGCCCTAGGAGTTAAAATCTGCTGTCACAGAGCTTTACGAGCCATTGAAAGCTTTCACTGCACTTCAGCGTGGCCTTCTGTGTCCTGCACTGTCCTTCCCTTTCCATTTTTGCTGACAGTCTTTGCCTGGATATATTTCTTTTTTTTAGCTTTTAATGTGATATTATTATTGGGTTTTGTTGTTGTTATTATTATTTCTTTTGAGGTAAAGGCTATCTGAAGAACATGGATTTAGGCTTTGCACTGTAACTGAACTATTAACCTGAACTGCCTGGAAACGCTACACCAAATAGCCATACATTTGTTCAGCTGGTTCTGGCCCTTTTTAAAGCAAAACGGGGGTAGTTTCTCAAGAAGAGAGACAGCAGGGGGTCACAGAGGGCACCAGCCCCTCCGCTCCCAGGCCCTGACCTGAGAAGCACCATGGGGCCCCCTTGTTTCTCCTGTCCAACAGACACACGGAGCTGCTGGAGGGACCTGTACGGCTGTGTCCATGTGCAGCTGTGTGTTTCCATGCGGTCTTCTCACACGCGAAACTTTGAAGGAAAACAAACAAACCCAGCCTCCCGTGGACTGAAAGTCACAGCTCACACCATGGGGCTCAGCCTCCAGGACCGCTCCTCCTTCCACTGCTGCCAGTGGCAGCTTTGTGGCTTCCATAAGTTGCTTCGCTTAAACAGCTGCTTCCCTTTCCACCAGGTCTGAGGCATCTGTATTTTAAATTATAAATCTTCTGGTAAGGATGATGCCTATCTACACACCTGCAGCGTTTAGCACAACAGCCCTGATCTCTTGCATCGCTTCTAAGACCTACAGTCATATATACACCACTAGCAGTAATTGCAGATCGGTGAATATTTTACTCCACTGTTTTCAGCTGAACACAAAGCAACTCAGAGCTTTGCCTGTTGCGATGGAAATCTTGCATAGCATGAGCCCAAGCTATTTCACAGACCACCTGCCTTTTTTTAACCATGTGTGCAATTGACTACTAGGAATCCCAATGTGTTTTATATGTTATTAATAAAGTTAACATTTCTATTAAATACTACTCCCTTCTGAGATTCTCACCCAACCTTGAGTGTAATAATAAAGAAAAAAAACTTTCTGTCACATTATTAAATGTTCAGTTGCAACAGTATAGAAGACTCTGGTAGCATAGTGCCATTTTGGCATCTTTCCAGTATGGGAAATTTTCTCCATAGATTTCTTTTTTTCAAGTCAATTTATTGCAAAACAGTTGCTTTCTGTAATATCACAGATTTATCCAGAGTTTACAATGCAATCATTTCTCCTTGCTATTGGAAAAGATTTATTTAGCCAGTTTTGGCCTTCATTCCAAAAGGCTGAATGCCAAATCATTACAGTGTATCTGGTGTTCTGTTGTCAGAAAATATAATCTAGCATTAAGATACTATTCAGAGACTCTAAAAGCCAGAGAAAATAATTGTGGTAAATCAAAACCTCATAAATACTTTATAAAGTGGTTTTTAATGTCTGTCCTCATGTGTGACAAAAAAGTACCAGTTTACATGCAACGAGAATACGTGAGTTTTGAGGCTTCATTTCCTATATCATCTAAGTTTTAAAACAATATTAAAATCTATCCCATATAGATGCAAAAGTCAGGTGGTAGTTGTCACATTATATTTTCTGGTACTACTGCATTTTAATAAGCCAAAAGACAGCAAATTGCTTTTGTAGTCTTTAGTCCAAATGACTTTTTTGAAAAAGATACCATTAGGCTAAGCTCTGAAGGCCACAACTGTGCAAGCACATACACACAGGCACCGCTCAATGTGGTTAAAGAAAAGCACATGCCAAAGACGTAGGAGCAGCTGGCCCCAAATTTTGGCCTCAACACACCATGTGAAATTGAACATATGTGTGGACTAGGTTTGACTCCCTTCAGATGCTTCTGAAACACAGTAATATCTCACTGGGTAAGAAAGCTGTTCTGTCTTCCAAACTACCTATGCCAATAACTTTTTATTTCTCCACAAAAAAAATGCAGACAAATTTTCCTGTGTAGCACATCAGTCTGACAGATAACAATGATTGCAAGAAGCTTGGAGATGGCAATGTATCTGGGATGGATATTAAACTGAGTCTGTCTAGAGGTATGGGAAGTGTGGGGGAGCAACAGGCAGAATAATAAACTCAAGCAAAAATTGTGTCCAGATCTTACTCTGTAAATATTCCACTTATTTTGGAGCACCAGAAATCTATCAATAATTTTCCTTCTAAGGTTGTAGAATGACATAACCTATGGGCCAGAGAATCTGCTACTTTGCATCATGTTGCACACAAATTCAGAAGCAGCAAACCAATGCAAACCAATGCAATATGGAGAGCCGTTTTTTGCAAAGAGGAAACCACAGAGGCCAGGTGGGAAAACTGGCTTGAGAAAAGGGTCTGAGCTTGGAGGTAGTACTCAGCCTGATTTGACTCAGTTGCCTCTGAGCAGTTTAAATCATGGCCATATTCCAAAGAAGAACAGAACTTATTTAATCACTGTTGTTCATCACTGGTGGAAGAAACTGAAGGTAGTGAAATCCTGCCAAGATGTGATATTCATGGTAAGTTATAGAAGTAACAGCAGCATTGCTCAGATGGGATTTTTTTGCTAGGAGGGAAAGAGAGTGATCTATATGTTCTGAGGTGACCAATAATTTTATGGACCTGCCTTAAAGGAAACAGATTTTCATAAAAGAGGTGTTGAGCACTTTCTGAATATTAGGCAACTTTAACAATGTTTCATGTTGAACACTCAGGACCTGAAAATATTCAGTCTGTAATTAACTTTGAAAATTCTCTCTGTCATAGGAACCTGGTTTTGGTAAGAGAAGAGAGGGCATCTCACCAAGAAACCCAGACAAAGAGGCAATCTGGGGAGCACCATATGCAGTGTGTCTACTTATACCCTCCCATCAGAGTTTTTAATCCATCCTAATTCCCATTACGTCAGCGTGCTTTTTGAATAAGTCAGCCCTTCTGCTGACTCTGCAACAAGTCTCGTTTTTAAAAATCTCCCAGAGGTAGTAAGCCTTAACAAATCTGGAATCAAACCCCAAAGTTCTAGAAAAGCTTGGTTTTGAGCTGGGTATTCCAGTTTAGCAGACTGCAAGTGTAAGTGGATTAGTCCCACTTTGCTAAGATTGTGGAAGAAGAACTCTTCATTTGGACGCTGTCTTCAGCAGTCCTTAAATGCCCTCATAGTTTGATGATAAGGCTGAAGTATAAACAGAAACTCACTAGCAGTGAGAAAGGGAAAACTTACAGCACAGAAGAAACAAAGTTTACTCCAGTTGGATTCAGCTTCTAAGAAATATAAATAAAGCTTTGTACCAACCACAATTATTTTTTACTGAAACATCCTAGTCAACGTATTACTTACACACACCTAAATACATCCTTACAGTGAAAGCACACTGAGGTTTTATAGCAAAGCAGTCAAAATACACAACTTCTAATATTGCTGCCTGACCAATGTTAATTCAGTCCCCTTAAGTATATACACATGACAATTACCGTCTTGCCCTAGGTGTTCTCGTACTGGATTTTCTTAGAGTGACTGTTTTATTTGGGATATTCTTAGTAAGCATCTAGTGAATATTTAATTCTATCTATGTAATTCAAGGTGTGACTTCACATCACGTTTTGGTACACAGCTCAGTCTTACTCTCAAGGAAGAATTCATGTTGATTCTCTCAGATTTCACAATGGCATTAATTTGTATAGTGTTTTGATCAGCTACAAATTATGATAATACCTCTATAAATTCAGGGGAAATCACCATCCACATTCTTATTCAGAAGTAACAGAAACACAGACATAGCTAGAATTGACAGACAATTTCACACGTGTAGGAATGATTTTTGCAAAAAATCTGTCACTGCAACTATTCTATAGCTTTTAAAATCACAGTTCCCTGCTCAGTTTAGCTACAATTGTGAGCGTTGAGTGGTTCTGCAGCTTGATCCTCCATAGCCTCTGCTGTCAGACACTCAGAAAGAAAATAGCACACAGTTTCTGACTGCCTTTGAAAAGCTAATTTAAGAGTCACCTGGCACCACCTCCCAGGAAGCAGAGGTAGGAAGAGAACTAAGATCATTAGGACATCATGGAGCTGCTGTACATGAAAGATGCTCTTTCTACCTTCTGCAGTTCCTGACTTATTCAGCACATCTCCCAGCCTCTGCAACAAGCAAGAACAACTCCCACTGCTACAAAATCCTGATTCAACCCCTAATGAGTTTACCTTGTAAACTAATATTTCCTTCTGCTAAAGTAGTAGATAAACAGGTAAGCAAAGACTTTTATAATTAGAGATGTTAAATTATCTCTTTGTGTTCCATAGGAAACTGTGCATTTAGGAAATGTTGAACATGCCCCACAAATAGGTAAAAAAAGAAAGCTCTCTGAAGCTGATCTGCTTGTTTTGATTTCAACTTTAAAAACTGTTTTTAGGTTTTAATATTGTATTTAACTCAAAATAAGAAACAAGATGACAAGAAATATCAAAGCATTTCATTTTGAAAATGGGGAAGCAAAGACATGCAGCAGCATAAAAGTACATTTTCCTCCCCTGCCACCAAAGGAAACCTTTGTAACCTATCTGCAGCCTCAGCTCTGGTACAACAAAAATTTTGAGAAGTTCAGAACCACAATAATATTATTTTATGTTGCTTGTACATGCTATTTTCTCTTAAAAGTGCAAACCAGATAATCAGAAGAAAAATCTATCAGTATCGTATTATCAACCTCATGATTAACAGCAGGGTTGGAACACTGACATCCTCTGCAGACTTCAGCCGCTAGGAGCCAACAGAGGAGCCAGCAGCCACAGGAGGATTTGTGCTAGGGTTTCATTTGCTGTCAGAGAAGAAATGGTGATACCTAGGAACTCAACACTCATTCAAGACTCTGGAAGAATGCGTTCTCTCACAAAAAAACCCACAACTTCTTTTCCCTTAAGGCTTCTTTCCTTCATTTTGCTGCTTTGTAATGCTGCTTCATTCCTTCATCTGAGCCCTCTCCCTGACTCTGAAGTACCTCTGGCATCCTACAAAGTTGTATTGGAAGACAGTAGTCTTATGCCTGAGCACAACATCTGTGACTAGCGTTCTCGATGGTGAGCAGAGATCCAGTATTATTCTTAGACACCCTATTCTGATGTCTCCACCAAAAGCAGGCCTTGTGTCAAGTCTAGCTCAGTGTTACACTGATACATCTTCAGAGGACATATAGTGAATATACAGAATTTAATTTATTCAAGTTTAGTGTTGTTAATAGTATTTAAAGTGAGAATATTCTTAACATACCTGTCACAACAGCTACTAAAACTGAAACATTACCAAAATAAATGAGATTTTGCATTTCACTTTACAGGAACCCAGGTTAGTTTTGAACAACATGAATTCTTGGAACCTGAAGATGATACCATCCCACAGGTCAAGTTCCAAACAGCAAATTATTCATAACAGCTGCATAAAGATCTAAGTATATTTCCATAACCTCTAACGTTCAGAAACTATGAGCAAAATAAAACAATTATTCTCCTTTTCCTCCTCTTTCATCTCCCCCCATCAACGAAAAATCCTAGAATGAGTAGACACTTTTACATTATTAGCATCTACTCTTATTCCTTGGTCGTGGTTTCTTGCTGGCATCTTTAGAACAAGTAATTTCCTTGTGACTTTCCCTTAAAATACTATTTGACTTGAGAACTATTTTGTGTTTATGAAGAATTAAGATCAAGTTCAACGAATCTACTATAGACTGAATATTTGCAACTCTATGGGAATTTTTCTCCACTCTACACTCTCTGACACAGCACACTGACAACTAGGCTCCAAGAGTAAAAGACAAATCTGTCCGTCACAATCCCTGTGAAAAAAACCCATTATTTATAGATATGAATACATTGCCCAATTGTCAATGTCAAAGATATTTTTCCTAAAGCTGTGAAACTTCTAGGTTTTGCAAATCTCTCTCTATGCTAATGCTAAACCTTAGAAAACAGTTATAATCTTGTCAATCTGAATACAAAATTCACAATTACATCATTCAGATTTTAGCTGTGAGGAAGTCTATATTTGCCCACAAGGATATCTGGTGTTCCTTAAACCACAGTCCTATCTAGGGCAAAAAACAACAGTCAACAAACACCCTGTTCAAAAGCATCTTTATGTGCTGCCCTGGGCTTGTATAATCATAAGTTGCATGCGGGCAGAATAGTATCAGGACTGATTACACCTTGTTTCTACTTTAACTGCTTTTCATCCAATTTCCAGGTTTTAAACTCTCTTTCATGACAAATGTCTGTGTTCAGTGAAAAAAAATCATTTTTTAGAAAGAATATTGGAGGAAATGGGAAAAAACCCCAAACTGTCCCCTAAACAAGAATTGCCATGACACATTGTAATAGTAATTTAACACTTTGGGACATGGTAAGTAGAATGTACCCGCTACTGAGACAGCGCACGGTAAATAGTGCTCCACTTGCTACAGTGCACCTGGCCCAGTGTTTTAAGGCACCATCTTTTGATGCTTGCACTCATCCCCACTCCGCCAAAGAGGTACAGTGTAACCAGGTATTCTAGCCCACAGGAGTGAATGGAGATAAAAGACATGATGAAATTTGTCAATGGAATCATGCAAAACGTATTACATTTTAATATTTTAGCTGTTCTATGCCACAGAAGAAAATAATAAGATAAGAACCAAATTACAAGTTCCAAGCTGAGGGAACTCCCAGTTTCTGTAACAGTCACGCTTTTTGAGTTTTGACTGGTTTACAAAAGCTTACAGGAAATGCTGATGAAGATAAAAATTGCTTTTAGTTCTTAGTTATCAGTCAATATTTCACAGAGGGGGTGGATAGACATAGAATGAAGAGAGAATTAAAAATAAGGGGGAAAAGACATTTTCAATTAACTAACAGTTTTCTGATTTCAGCTGGCACTATTTGAACTACTATATTTTTATGCAAGATGTGGTAGGATTATTATGATGCTTTGAAATACTTAGTTTTTGTGAGGTTCTTAATTTTTAATCACAGATAAAACCAACATCTTTCCAAACCCAATGCTCTCAGTCCAGAAGAAAAATGAGTACTAACACAGTAGGTGGTCTTCCCACTGAATCACTATCAATGCCTGCACCATCTGGGTTTTCCTTGGAGGCCTCCTATCCAAGAACAGACAAGACATAACCTTACTTAATTTATGAGACAAGATCATAGCCAATGATGATATGAATGCAAGCATGTATAGTAACATTTGTGAGGTTTACAAATATTGTATGAAACAACTGGTGTATAAGTATGCTTTTAGGGTCATTATAACACCTTTATGGGATTCTGTGTCAGTGAACTTTCATGGGCTGTTCAGTTTACACACTATTTGCCTGGGAAAAGTACCAAGTAAAGAAAATAAGATTTCATTTTTATTGGAAAAAATACAAAAACTTTATTTACTACACATGGATTATGTTTTGAAACTCCAGTATGTGTCCAGTACTTTTTCTGCTGCAGAACATCCAAAAGTGGTTGTCAAGTGGGAGAAAAAAATTGAGTTATTGCAAAAATTGAGTTACTGAACAAAACAGAGTTTATGCATAAATTAAACAAAAATTTGATATTAAAAATCTTTATTTTATTAAATAACAACTTTTTACTGCAATTTAATTTTACCTTGTTTAGAATTTTACAGAGAAAAATGTCTATCCATGTTTAAAGGACTCTAAAGAAGAAAATCATAATTTTTAAACCCTGAAACAATACATATAGAAGAACCTAAATTACAAACAGGAGTATATAGGTATAAAGAACTGTAAATTATAACTGAGAGCACCAAGCTTTTCAAATCTCTGACCAGTACAGCTGAGTCACCAATATCTCATATAACTCAGAAATAAACTCATATATTTAATGATTTCTTACCAATATACCAACATAGAAAAGTAGTAGAAAATCAAGTTCAGAAGTTCACATCCAGGTTTAATACAAACTGAGCTGAATTACAAGTCACTGTAGTTCTGACCTCCTACTCACTCGTGAATTTTTCATGGCACCAAAAGTTTTTCTTCCTACCCTTTTATAGTTACTAATTTGGCTACTTTCCCAAAGAAGCATTTTACTACTAACCTAAATATTACTCACCACTTGGGGTTTTTTCTTCTTTGTTATTTACTCATTTTAATTATTTTGCTATTTTTTCCCTTTTTTTTTTTACTCACTATGCAGAATTTCGCAGTTCTATAGAATATGCAATAAAGAGACAAGAGATGAAACTGCAGCCAATGTCCAGCAACAATGGGCAAGTTTTCACTTAATTTCCTCTTAACATCACAACTCTGGCTTGTCTAGACAAAGACATAGGATCAAGAGTTTAGGCACCCAACCTAGGAGCATGAGCTCTGCATAAAGAAAGGATAGGAGAGAGGTTCTGTAGTATTTACAACTTCAAGGTGAGAAGACTTCCCTACAGTTGAACCAGGCCTCAGACTGTGAGAAACAGCTGTAATACCCACTAATTCAGTGGTGCTAGATGATGACCTGCTTAGCGGATGAGGGAAAGGCTGTGGATTTTTTTTACCAGGACTTTAGTAAAGCCTTTGACAGCTTTTCCTGCAGCATTCTCCTGGAGAAACTGGCTGCTCATGGCTTGGACAGGTGTACTCTTTGCTGGGCAAACCACTTGCTGGACGGCTGAGCCCAAAGAGTGGTAAAATGATGTTACATCCAGCTGGCGGCAGTTCACAAGCGATGTTCCCCAGGGCTCAGTACTGGGGCCAGTCCTGTTCAGTAACTTTATCAACCAGCTGGATAGAGGGGTGGAGTGCACCCTCAGTAAGTTTGCAGAAGACACCAAGTTGGGTGGGAGTGTTGATCTGCTTGAGGGTAGGAAGGCTCTGCAGAGGGATCTGGACAGGCTGGATCAATAGGTCAAGGCCAATTGTGTGAGATTCAAGAAGGCTGAGTGCCAGGTCCTTCACTTTGGTCATAACAAGCCCATGAAATACTACAGGATTGGGCAGGAGTGGCTGGAAAGCTGCCTGGCAGAAAAGGGCCTGGGGGTGCTGGTTGATAGCCAACTGAACATGAGCCAGCAGTGTGCCCAGGTGGCCAAGGCAGCCAACAGCATCCTGGCTTGTATTAGAAACAGCACTGTCAGCAGGACCGGGGAAGTGATTGTTCCCTGTACTCGGCACTGGCAAGGCCATACCTCAAATACTGTGTTAAGTTTTGGGCCCCTCACTTCAAGAAAGACATTGAGGTGCTGGAGTATGTCCAAAGAACGGCGGCAAAGCTGGTGAAGGGTTTGGAACAGAAGACGTATGAGAAGTGTCTTAGGGAACTGGGGTTGTTTAACCTGGAGAAAAGGAGGCTCGGGCAGACCTTATTGCTCTCTACAACTACCTTGAAGGAGATTGTAGCGAGGTGGGTGTCAGTCTTTTCTCCCAAGTAATAAGCAATAGAACAAGAGGAAACAGCCTCAAATTGTTCCAGTGGAGGTTTAGATTAGATATTTGGAAAATTTTCTTCCCTGAAATGTTTGTCAAGCATTGGGACAGGCTGGCCAGGGAAGTGGTGGAGTCACCATCCCTGGAAGTATTTAAAAGATGTGTAGATGTGGCACTTCAGGACATGGTTTAGTGGTGGACATGGCAGTGTTAGGTTAATGGTTGGATTCAGTGATCTAAAGGTCTCTTCTAACCTAAATAATCTACGATTCTTTATATCTCAAGCTGGTCTCTGCATCCTGAAGTCAGCTGATCTTATTACACTATTGAAGATTCTCGGTTTAGCTCAGGTGTTGCACTCAGTTATGAAAGCACAATTCTTACCCACCTGCACTATACAGGGGCAGTTCTACTGACTGCAATAGAGATAACAACAACTTTTATACTAAAGTTATAGAATACTTGGGACCTGCAATCACCTTCCAAGACTTTTAATGACTATTGCCTTCCCTTCTCCATGGCAAGGAAAACACAGCAAAACAGATGACACCTTCCTGCAAGCAACTCATTTCCTATAGGTGAAACCCTGCAGAACAGAAGCAATGTCTACAAGAAGATGGCAACGCGAGTCATCGACTCATCACCCATTCTGGGCCCAACTCAGCCACAGGTACCCTCTCAACATATCTGATGTTTTGCAAGGTCTACTTTGTGTGTCTGCGTCTCTAGCCTTACAAGCACATTTAAATTTTAGCTCTCATACATGATTTTTTGTCCAGATCTAACTCATCTATTTTTCCTTATTACTACCACAAATGTTTGCCTCTTCTGTTACATGCTCAGTTATTTACAAAACTGTTTTCAATGATGTGGGTTGTCCTGTTTCAAATCCTAGTCTATTACAAATCCTGAGCAGCCTTTTTTAAGTCTTAAAAGGCTATTAAGAATTCAAGTGCTTACTAGTTTAGGTAAGGGGGCAGAAAAGCACATGCAGAGTCCCAAAGAAGCAAAATTCCGTGTGCTCATTGGTAGCAGATGTCACTGGACATTTAGTTTTGGACTGACACAGGTGCTGCACAAAATGCAAGTTCAACTTAAGAATCAAGACAGGGTAATAGTGTAAGCTAAATAATATTTAAAAGAAATAAATAAAGAACTGTTAGTGCTAGAACACCTTGACTTTAAATGAATCTTAATTTATAGAAATAAAATCCATCCTTAAATTATTATTTTTCTCTGTATTCATGCAAGATAGTAGATAAGAACTCCAACTGAAGTTATGTCTTACTACAAAGGTACCATGACCTGCATCATTTCAAGGCCATTGAGACAGAATGTGAAAATGTCTCTGCCCACAGCAGGGGCATTGGAACTAGATGATCTTTAAGATCCCTTCCAACCCAAACCATACTATGATTCTATGAGTCTCTCAGACATTTTCTTTAGCTAAGAATTAATAATAAAACATGAAATGTATAGCCATTTTCAAGTCAATTAGATTTGCAAACACACAGCTGAAGACTATACAAATTTAATCATACAGTTGCAGAAAGAGATCTGAGCAGGAAGGCTCTTCAGAGAGGAAAGCAATAAGTAAATATGGTGTTCATCTTTTCATTTGCAGGTACACAACAAGGTAAGGAAAGGGCATTTTGAAAAATGGAGGGCTGTTTTAACACGGAAGTTAAATGCAGCTCCCGTTACTGAAAATACATCTGTGCATTATGGGTATCATATCTATGTTGCAGAAAGAGCTGCATTATGTAAATGCATAGTCCTTCCTTTTGCTTCAGCCCCAGACTGTTTCAGACATATGGTTTGCAGAATGCTTGCAACTGTCTCATTTTTGGCACTTCAAATACAGGAAGCAATACGTTACTTGTATATTCTGTTAGGGACTAATACAATACAAAGCCCACTGAAACAGCTCAACTTTGGATCATACCCTTCAATTCTCTCCTGACTAGTCTACATTGTTTCCTGAAAAGGCATCTCTTAGATTTTTTGTAAAGGTAGTTTGACAGCTGCTTTACTGGTTATTACTAATCTTAAAACTTTTCCTACATTGTTCTGTGTTTACCCTGCAATTTTTTTCCATTGCCTCTGTGTTAAGCTCCAGACCTGATCACAGTGAAGACAACAGGAATCTTTCCATTACTTCATGACAAACGGTTTAGATTTGAAATGAAGCCTGCCCTCCGGGGTGAGAAGTGAAATGCATGACTTCCAACTAGAGAGGATCCAGTCTGCATCAGGACACTTGGCTATCTTACCACACCCTAGTTTCTGAGTACTTGTAGGAAAGCTACAGACTTGCTGTGTCAGCATGTTAGGCAGCAATGCTTGTAAAAAGACATAAAATACGTTTCTCTGATTCAGTGTGAACAATGCTTATATGTCATTTCCAGTTACATTTTGTTGTAATATGACTTAAATTATTGTCATTTAATCACAACTTTATTTTTACTCTCTTTGCATTTCAGTCCCAATGAAGCTACTTTTTTTAAAATCTGACTGATCACAGACAGTACAACAATACTAATACACCTTACTCTTTTTAAGCAGTGCACATGGTCATTAATTTACCCTTTGTAAAAGGACACTATTTCAGTTCTGTCTTCCAAGATCTACAGTAAGGTCTTTTCTTCTAGGAAGAAAACAGGTTAATAAATAATCCGAAGTCTGAGGTTTATTGGCCTTTTTTGTCATTCACCTCCAGTGGGAATTATAGCAAGGAACAGTTGCCCTTGTTAACCTGCAAACATTTTTCACTCAGTTAGGTCATTGCCTCTGGCTCAAGGGTCCAATTTTCCTTTCATTCATTAAGCACATTGGGAAGCGGAGTTCCTAACCCTTTCCAGTCTAAATGTGGAACAATCACATCCCCTCACAATCAAGTGCCAATGTGCTGGGACCTTTACGTTTCACTGTGATCTCTCAGTGACGCAAGTTTTTAACAATTGAAGGATATTAAGTCAAAAAGTTGTTTTCTAATTGGAGGAGCTCAGGGGATTTCAAATAATGAACTCTTATAAACTGGAAGTTGGTACATGTGCCTTTCCAATTATTTTTTGTTTAAAATCAGGCGAGAGGGTACTGCTAATCTCAGAAAGCAGATTCTAGAAGTTCTGCCTAGGAATTAAGGCCACAAAGCATAACAGTTGAGCAGGCATAAACCATTATTGCATATAGGGAGATGAAATGACATAGTCTCATATGTCATTTTGCCAGATGGTGTAATAGCTAAAGAACAATGTAATTCCAGTTTTAAAAAGTGTATTTGGTATAGCCAATTCACTTATTCCTTTTGGAGCATTCATAAAGAAAGAAGGGAGAATAAATGTTTCCTATTGGTAAAAGTGTTTGCTACAGAGAGTTTCTGAATGTAGAGATGGATGATTGATGGATGTAGTCTGGTAATAAGAGCTAACCGCTTGAATTCTGTATAAATAGACTTCTCTATGCACATCATTGGCTGCACCAAAATATAATAAAAAACTTCTCTCTGTTATAAGTTAGTAGCAGTGTTTAAACAGGGCCAACTGTGTAAGTTAAGCAGAAAAGTCACTAATCCTTTACAGCAGTATAATTGGAGATTTTGTGAAGTAGAATAAAATGGGAATGAAATAACTAAAAGGGAAACCTCTGTAAAATCGCTTAGAAGAGGCTTTAGGATCTGGCAAAGGAGAAGACAACTGAATGAGAGAAATGAGGAATATGGAAAAGAAGAGCTTGAATTTCACGTCTTCACCTGATTTCTACTCCTCCTGAGTGGTCAGGAAAAAATACAGGAAGGATTTCTCAGGAGCTATATGTAATGGTTTTATGGTGTAGTGTGGAGGGGTAAACTAGGAAAGAAGTGCAGTTAGGACATAAGATAAGGACAGCATGAACAAGAATCTTGGCAATGGAGGATGAAGGAAAGGGGTGCAGACTGAAGACTGAGGGAAAAAGTACACAACGGTCTGGATGTGTGGGATGCAGGTAAATAGCAACTCAGCTGCAAATGGAGGAAGAGAACGGTTGACATTAACATTGGCGTTGAAAAGCTGATGGTCAGAGGATGGCAGAAGAAAAGGTGCTCTGGATTTTAATCTTGAAAATATTGAGCTTATTGTGGTCTGTATAAAGATTCCCAGAAAAGTTAGCAGACATGTCAGGGGAAGTAGAATATTGTTCTGTGGGGAGAGATGGAAAGGGAAATTTGGGAATTATGTCTTGGCCAATTGTTGAAGAAATTGGAACTAAGTCAAATTTTCAGGGAGGTTCCCAAAGAGAGGGAAAAGCAAAACTGGTGCTTTTCAAAAACACACACATCCAGCTTCCTTGTTACTTGTACAACTTGTGTGTCAAATGTCAGCATTTTGTTATTTCTAAAAAAGAAGGGAAGAAACATGTTTTGCTTGAACCATGTGACTCCTACATGCAGACAACAGAAGTAAAGACTTCACCTAGAAGAGTGTAAGGTAATTAAACACACATTTTGGGGTCTTTCCCTACATGCAGACAACAGAAGTAAAGACTTCACCTAGAAGAGTGTAAGGTAATTAAACACACATTTTGGGGTCTTTCCTGAATAAGTTACCGGTGCAAGCTAACTGTTTAGCACTTCTTACACTCTCAAAGGATCAGAGCTAAGTTAGCGAGGAGCCTGGTCAGCAAAAGTGAGTCACAAAACTTCAGAAGACAATTTTTTATTCAGTTGGGGTTTGTCAAAATTAAGTTCTTAAAGTTTATATGCGTAAGTACCTTTAAGTACATATGCAGAGAAAGAGAGCTTGAGAGACATCTATATCAGTATATAGTTCTAGAGATCTAATTCCCATCTGTCAATATTGTGCCAGATACCAGCTAGATTCTGGAGCAGGCCCTGGTCTCCTGTTCAACTGTGTTTGCATCCAACCCAGCAGAAGCACCCCCAGGTGAATCAGGAGCCACAAGGAATAGCTGGAGGATCCTCACTTCACACTCCCTATCCCATAGGGCCCAGGGCAGGCAGACTTCCCTATGAGCTGGAGCTTCCTAAGGCTTTCAGAGTACTACTGACTCCAGAACAACTTCATTTTCTTTATCTTTTTTCTTTTAACCAAACGCAAAAGTCTTTTTCATACTGGAATGAAAAAAAAACTTCTCAAATTTGTATGTGCACGGCAGATTTACACTGGAGAAATTCAACTGGCTTTTACATGGTGGTTGTTACAAAAGCCTGGGACATCAGACATTCAAATTCTTGCTCTGACTCAAAGAGTTCTTCATCCATAGAACAACAAAACCAGAATGGGACCTGTATCTTTTTTCTAACCTGGACCACAAATATTTTTTCTCTTCCCTGCTGTCTCCCAAAAGCAACCAAACAAAGTTGATACATTTCTAAAAGCTTCCATTTTGACAAAACACCATATTCTTTGGAAACTCTGGTGCATTGAAGTGTTTTTGATTACTCCACTCAAAGCTCTTTGGAGTGTTTGAAGGACACATTGAGGCCAATGCCATTTTCCAAAGTGATCCCCTGAGTACGGAGTTCAAGTAAAACTGTGAAGATGAGCACACTATTTCAAAGAGAATGTCTAAATTTAGTTTTGTGTGAATTAAACTATATTTAGAAATATCCAAATACTCTGTGAAATGGGAGTGCTGCTTTCTGCCCGGTTCTAGTCATACACACAGGTGTTACTGGAAGCTCAAGGGTCTTGGCTAGAGGATAAACTGGATGACAGAGAAAGAATGATGTTGCTGTCAGGTCTCATCTCAAAACCTGCAATGCTGTTGCTGCAGATTACACACTTCCAGCATCAGCAGTTACTATAATTTTACTGCAAGTCTGCTGTTTGCTGGTGTTCCTAAAAGCCCAACTTCTAGAATCTTGCAAAGACACATAAACTTAAGTGCAATTTTCCCCTTTAAAATAGATTTAGGTTTGTATTGGCTGCAGAGGAAAGTTTTAAATTATGAGTCAAAATGTTCTACCATCACAAAGCAGATGGAAAGACACTTCTCATCAATATTTTTTTTTTTTTTAGTTTATGAATTTTAAAGCAGTTTGCTGAATTTCTGGAGCCCAATTCATAATGTTTGAGTGCTCAGGTTTGGCAAAACTTGATTTTTTCTTTGCCCACACACAAGCTGATGCAAGCAAGTAATGACAAAAGGGCCGAATATGTCTAGTTATAAGGCTCTGCCAAACCTTTGTTTGCTGACAAGAGAAGCATTTTGGAAAGGCCTGAGAAGCACTGAAAATCTTTTTGCCAGCTTTAAAAAAAATCCAAGTTGTACCTCTGTATTCCAGGCCACCCAGACTGAAATAATTTCTGAAATTGAGAATACATGGGAAAGAATGTCCTTATATACATTTGTTAAAGCACTGAAATCCAAATGCAGTACTGATTCTTTACATTATAAGTCAATGTTACAATACAAATTTAATTCTGTGAATGTATATGGTAATAACAACAGATTGTACTAGTCTGTTAAGAAAGAAACACTTGTAGGTTAACTTCTTGATCACATTGAGAAATTATTTAAGAAATACTGTAAAAGCTGTTTACACTTTCCATGTATTATACATAAATATTTGTTTATGGAGCAACTGTGCAGTGCTTTGCCTTTGTCAGCAACTGGAAATTGTTACTAATAATGACATTTAGGGTTATAAATGCCATAACCCCTATCTGACTCCATGCAGTACTTTCCAAGAAATTGCAAAGTGAAAACTCTGGCCTGGACTTCAAAGAAAAGTTATGCTGAGATAGACAAAAGTGTTCTGTGAGAAATTTGTTAAGTGTTTTCCATACTCCCCATTACGCCATCTCCACAGCCATGTAGAGGGCACTCTGTAGCCTTACACAAAGGTATGTTTACAGCGTCAGTCAGAAGTTTGAGCCCATTCTTAAAAACAGAACTAACCCCTACCATACACCATAATATCACATCATTCTTCTCTTCTCTGTCATCAACTTCAAACTTCTCTCTTCACTAAGGACCCAAGTCCCTGAGCTAACCAGCTCTTTAGGCACTAGTCATATAAATACTCTTACTAGCCCCTGAGTTTATCTTGCCCTTACATTTCCATGTTTGACTCTCAGTTTACTGCATTGGAATGTTTATTTCCAATTAATAAATGTCACACAACATAGAGCAGAAAGTCTGAAGTGTGTATTTGAGATATGTTAGCAATCAGTTTAAAGATTTAAGGGTGAGCCAAAATGGAACATAATCAGAAAAATTCTTTTCTCTTATTCTAGATAACAATATCAGATTTTGGCTAGCTATTTGGGTACTAACAGAAAGGCCTAGTGAATTAGCATTTTTGTATAGTTCTAAGACATTAAAACTTCAGGTCTTACTACATTACATTGCCAGGTGAAAGACCAGTGGCACAGAGAAACCTTATGCAGCAGGATAGACAAATGAGCTCCGGAAAGTGTTCTGGGTGTTCTGCTGTACGGTAAGGCTATACTCCTTCAATAAGCAGAATTCCCAGATACCAAAAGTTATCCCAGAGAAATTAGTACAGTGTTTGGCCCATTGTTAGCATACTATGCTTAGCAATCTCTAGCATAGAACAATACCCAGTGGATTTTGTGGGTTCAACTTTCTATAAAACTATTCCTTTCCTTCATACAAAAAAGGACAAAAAAAGAAGAAAACACACAGGCATGGGAAAGTAAGTTAGGCAGGAAATAAGTCTGTATTCACATTTGTTATCCAGAAGAAAAGTACATTAAAAAAAAAGGGGGGGGTGGGGAGATACATATTTAAAAAGCTGAACATTTTAGCTTAATTTTAATTAGCATTTATTCAAGAGTCCTGCGTGAAAGAAAAATGAATGTCATATAACATATCTGATGCAGGAAAGCCCTGAATATCCTCAAACTCACACTGATCAAAGCAGGAGCTGGAAATATGGGAACTGAAGGTCTCGTTCTATATTTTTACTTGTAAGTGTAATCTAGGCCACGATTTGATAGTAGTTAAGTAAATCATTAGGGAACTTGTATCATGTAAGAATTCCTAGGAGAAGAATCCTGTGCAAAGAGTTATGTTTAAGGCTCTGGAAGAGATGAACCCCATCTGCTTTAACTGATTGTGTGTGGTCAGTATGCTTAAAGTCATCTCTTTTATGCCAATTTTGTTGTAAATAAGATTTTTCTAGTTCACATCTACAGGACCAATAAATGCAAATGCAGGGATTATAGTAGACATGCCTCAATTAATCTTACTTATCAATATAAAAGCAATTTCATAGTAGTTCTGTTCTGAATTATATCACTTAGAAAATTCAAGAAACAAAAGGCAGTTCAAAGAGCTTGGGTGCAAAGTAACTCAGTCCATTGATGTTCATTTCATGCTTGTTATACTTCATGGGAACCCAGAGTAGTCTGATGAAGTCACCATAAATCAATAAAAAAGAAAATTACATGAACTGGCTATGAGAACAAAAGTAAAAGTTAGACTCATCCATATTTCTTACTACTTTCTTATTATTAGGTGGTTCTCAGTTTCTTATTAGTAGGTACATCAAGTCCTAGAGCCTTAGAAAGTCCTCCAATGACAAATGACTCAGGCTTGTCCTCTCCATCACGTAATTCCCCAAAAGACTTCTCACTCTAGTTTCAGAAATCCCATCTGTTGGCAACTATCATCAAAGAAAAGGTGAAGAACTTCTTCATGGTCACTCCCTCCCTATGTTCTGAAGGCTTCCTTTCAGAGGAGAGGTTATCTTCAACAGTAAACATCATCCCTATTGGCAAAACCCTCCCATTATTAAAATCTTACCTGCAAGACAACATGTCACATTTCTCTTAAGAATGATCACTGTCATCGCTCAAAATTCTTTTTTAATTACATTGTACCACATGGCAGGGCATTGCCCAGCGCTGGCTGGGAATCAGTACCACACACTGGAGCTCTGGCTTGAATTTCCAGAATTCAGCCTGGTCTATCGAGCACTGATAGACAGCACCTGAGCTGACAATGTACCAAAGTCTCTCACCTTTTTGCACAATCCAAAGTGTGCAAATAAATTCAATACTATGACTTGATCTAATAAAGTAAAGGAAGAGTGCTAATCACACACACTACAAACATCATTATATTTCTGAGCGTTCTAGGAAGTAGATTCTCTGGCTGGGAGAGGTTACGGCACAGATCCTACTACACTTCATTAAAAAACTGCAGCTAAGAAAAAGAACTTTCTCTGCATATATATCTGAGTATATCAGTATATGTCTGAAAAGAAAGGAAGATCAATTCCAGTAAAGATCTGCTTCATGAAACCGTATCAGTGTTGACAAGATATTACTAAAACAGTGTGTTCAGTTCTATGAGTACTGGCAATTGTTGATGCTTAGTTGGAAATATTTTTTTTTTTCCTAGTATGGGTTTGTCAGTAGGAGGGTGGAACTATAAAGTTCAAAGTATTTCCTGAAACACTTTAAATTTTTTAAAAATGAAAAGCATTTTCAATGAGTAGGAAACTATTTGATACATATTTCCATTAAAACAGATTTCAGCTTTGAAAACAACATAATTATCAGCCTAGAGGTCCATTCTCCAAACCTTTATCAGAGTGAAAGGGTAGAGATAGGGAGTTTATTTTTCTTGTTGTTCAAAATTAAGTTCTCCACCTAATTCTGGACAAGTGGGAGAAAAATTTTGCAAATGCAATTTCCTTCAAGTTGTAGTGGTGGTGGGGGAGGCAGTTCCAAACCTCTTTTTATGTATGACCCACCAAACTCTAAATACATTGTATTAACCATTATCCTGGCTCTCAGATACTTTTCTCTGTTTCAGAGAGGAGATGCATCCTTCATTTAAATATGCCTGTCTCACTCACAGTGAGTCTGCTGTGTGAATATCAACATCACCTTTATCCTGTCCTGGACAGGATGCTTAATTTACTCCTAACTTTCGAATATTTTCTGAACTCACCTAGACATTACACTGAAGACAAGCCCCCAAATGCCTATCTGTATGACCTTGAAAGGTAATTAGGTTTTGAATTCACAAAACCTGTGTACGTACTAGGTTTCCAATATCAGCTGTTTCAGGATTCCTCTCCTCTCAAGATTTTTTTTTTTATTAACTTGATTCATATCAGTCCAACGGTCTGCATTTTTAGTTATCCTATTTCCCTTTCCAGCAGCTGTGAGCTACCTTTGATCTGGAAACATAACTTGATAGACTAGGCTGCTGTGTTCTAGTTCCTCTCCCCCAGTACCAGAGGGGTCAGCCATCCACATGTGCTTACTTTTTAAATGCCCAAAGGTTAATAGTCATAATTTTGACAGACTCTCCTTGTGTTATCTTTCAGCTCTTCAACCACTGGTAAATCTTTCAGATAATATTCTTAAGATCAGCGAACAATTACCTATTGATGTTGCAATGCCCAGAATTTTCTAAATTACTACCAACGTCTGTGTTTCACTCTAAGTTTCCAGGCTTTCTTTAACACAGAAGAGAGAAAAAGTTAATTTCTAAGCTCAAACTCTAATTTGTGAGTAGAGTTTTGTACCCACTGTCAACTGTGACCACAAATGTACAGATGTGGGAAAAGAGCATGAGTGTCAAACTTCAATGTGACAATCTTACAACGCTGTCCTTTGGGATCAATCAATCAATCCCAACTGTGAAACTCCTGAAGCTGCCTAGCTTCTGTTCTTTCAAGCCTTGCTGTCCTGATCACATCTCCCTTTTTCTTTCCTTTCTTTGTTAGGCTAAAACTGAAGTTATCCTTTCTCATTCCTATCCAGTTGCCTTTTGTACAAGATATTTATTTCTTGTCTTTTGTGTTTGCATAGGAATCTTGTAGCACTCAAGTACACACACTGAAAAATAAAGATTAATCACATAAACTGAAAACTCGGAAGAAAAGAATCAACTGATCTAAAAATGTTTAAAGTCCTGCAAGGGTTTAAAAGGTTACAAACTGAAAGGACAAGGGTTTCTGGAAGCAGACTTATGAGTAAACAACCTCACCATGACCTTGTGCTCATATAAGGAGTGAAGAGGAGGAGATGGACCCGTTAGGCAGGAAGTTACAAGAAATCTGCTGAGCTAAAAAACAGCAGAGAAAATAATATGTGAAGATCTGCAGTTGAATCTGAAGAGGAGGAATCTCCAAGGACTAACTGGAGAGAAGAAACTACATTACAACATTTTCCTGGCCTATAAGCCTAAGTTAGGAAGTAAGCAAAGCCCAGACCCAGTGCCAGATCACTGGGATTCACTGAAGCTTACTGCATGCCAGAACATCCTCCAAATTGAACAAGAGGGAACAGAGACAACAATGACCCTTTTTTCCATAATCTTTCTTAACTAGGAGCTGTAAAGCAGCAAGACCTAGGGACTGACCTGGAGATGGTCC
The DNA here is from genome assembly GCF_023634085.1 of Falco cherrug. NCBI lineage: Eukaryota > Metazoa > Chordata > Aves > Falconiformes > Falconidae > Falco > Falco cherrug. The sequence goes on from NC_073700.1 coordinate 82,342,081, forward strand.
ACATGAATCTGCTGAGCTGTCCACAGGAAGATGCACAAGAGGGCTGAGACAAAAGGGATTTGGATGGCTATCTAAATGTAGAGAAAGAGGTCCATTTATCCTGTCAGACAGGAATACTGGGTAACGTTTGAAACTAATTTCTGCAAACTGACTTTATTATTTTTCTAGCATGAGAAAACATGCCAGGTACTTCACAAGCAAAGAGACAATACCAGTTCAAAGAGCATCTGACCTTAATATAACATGACACCAGAAGCAATGATTATGGACAGAAATGACTGGAATGGCAATCTGTACCTATTTATATTCAACTTACATGGAAAGGGGGCCAAAGAGATACTGAGGAAATGTGGTTAACTGAGAAAGCACTATGCTAAAGTCAAAAGGAAATATGAGAGTCAAGTTAAGAAACAGTAGGAGCTAGAAGCAAGTAAAAAGCCTACAAGGAAAGAAAAAAATGTTACCAGAAATCAAAAGTTTTTTTTAAAGAAAAATTTTAGAGAAAAAGCAAGGAGCCAGGGAATAGAGATTCGGTAACAAATCCAGTTACTGTTTTAGGATGCAGAGTCCCATGATGTATGAACTTGTAAATAATTAATACAATTAAGTAAACTCAGTTTCCTCAGGGTAATGGATTGTTTTCACATGGTGATCTAGACACGTAAAAGTAGCTGTACTGTGTTCTGCCTAGAGTAATGTATGGATTCAAGTCATCCATTCCTTCACAGTTTCAAACAGTTGTACAGCAGGTATTATACTGGAGGGGGCTCATTGAAAATACATGCAATGCTGTATGTGCCTGTGCTTTTTAAGCTGGAAAAAAACCACTTTGCCACATCTTCATGTAATTTAAACTCGTGGAAAAATATATTATAACTGACAGAAGACAGTGTGGATCATACAGGCATCTCACACCACGTACCTTAGCCTACTGACTTAGGATTCTGTTTTCCTCCCTGATACTTCCACATCGGGTAGAGAAGCACAGGCAGTTGTCAGGCAGTTTTTCAGAAGCGGTCTCTAGATGAGTCTATATCCTCCATTAAGTACATAGAAAGCGTTTGGAAAGGCTAGTCTTCCAGGCTGGGTGCTTCTGTTGAGTGCCCAAAGTCAGACAGTGTGGCTATCTGCAAAAGATCCCTTATACTAGCGGTTCAGAGATTAAGGTAAGGCTTCAGGAGTCAGCTCTCTAAATAAACAAATTCCTCCAACTCTAGTCTGTACTTTACAGTGCAACTTTGAGGAAGGTTCCTATGCATAAAGACTACATAAGGTCAGCATTTATGTCCTGCAAATGAGTCCCTTAAAAATTCTCCTGTGCTCTTGAATCAGTTTATAGAAATATTTGTTCCACATGAATATTTGCCTCACCACACTTGTCCCAGCTTGTTATATATTTCTTTGTTCAAAGGCTTGGCTTCTCATTTCACAGCAATCATTAATATACAATATAAATATAAAAGCTACAGGGTGTATGATGTACAATTGCTTCCCATTCTTGAACTGCCAGGTTTCTCCCCCTACACATAGTCATGGTACTCATGTAACAAAAAGATAAAGAGAAAAATCATCTTCCTGGAACACTGTAAACGTTGCTGAAGTCAAGCAGCAAGACAGAAGGGCCAGTATGAGATAAGAGTGGAAATAACAACCTCACAGAGGTGAAGCATGTGGAAGCTGAATAATGGACATTCACAGGAGCAAGTTCAGTTAAGCTAATCAGAGTGTGAGTGGGCAAGCAGGTAGGTACAGCATATAAAGGCAGTAGTGTGTGTGTACATGCACACGTATTTGTTTATTGTAGATGAAGGAACAGAATGAATTCAAAACTCTGTAACACAAAATAAAACGAGCTAAATTCATAACACGTATTTGTGTGGCAGCCTTTACTGCACATGTCACATCTGTAATAGTCTGGGGTCCAGATGCCTGGATAATGAGCCCACTGGCCTGGCCTGGACAAGGTTCCCAAGGCTCTTCTCACACGTGTTGGCTCAGGGAGCTGCAGCTGCTGTGCCAGTAGGCACACCACAGCATAGGCCAGATACATGTATGTTTGAAACCAGTGCGACCTCTGTAAATTAATCCATCTAGGGTGGGCAGGGCTGGAATAACTCAGACCAGAGTAACCTTCCTGACAGTGACATTGTGAGGTGGGACTCTTGAAAGGAAATATTTCACTGTTAAACTGAGAAAATTGTGATGCAGTTCACAGGAAGACAACAATCTGAATTTCAGTCGTTTGTTCTCTGTGAATTACCAATACTTGACTACTCAGCAGTCAAAACTATGGGGAACAGCCATAAAACTAGTGTATCGGTGCTTGGGTACTTTAACCCCATTCATTCTTTTTTAAAAGTGCTGTCAGGCTGTTGGCTCTGCTACAAAAATAGTATGAGCTAAGGAAAGACATGTGAACTCAAGCCTGAAGCAGCATTTAAAGGGAAACAGACTATACAAAGTATTAAGGCTTGTGGTGGTGATGGAGACACATACACACAAATGCTGAATCTATTGGCTAGTCACAGAGAAGGGATTTTCTGCAGGCAAAATAAACTCCAGTCCTGTTATTAATATTATTAATTCATTATGGATCATCCTTTGTGCCAGCTCCACCTATCATTCACACTTAAAGGCTAGTTCAATTAAAAACACTAACAATTGCCAGCTTTATAATGTTAAAAGAAAACAGTTGTTACTAAAATAGAAAATAGCAACAACCCATATTATCAGACCACCATAACATTGCACAGCTTGGCACAAGTCTTGAAGTTTCTGCTCTACTGAGGCCCTGTCCAGACCACACACAGAGCCTGAAATAGAATATAAATCATAAAAAAAAAAAAAAGAAAAAGATAAAAATAACATGGTATGTCTTAATCAGAGTTTGCAATATAACCATCTGCTTTGCCTAATCTGTAAATGGCATAGCTGATCAAAAATGAACTTTCTACCACAGGGGAAAGTCTGAAATTCTGATACTTATTTTATATGATTAAGACAAAAGTTTTAAATTTCTCTTTATTTTTTTTCAGCTTTTTACCTGAATTATTTCAATATCCCTGAATCAATGTATTTTATCTGATCTGTCAAATCCAAAGTGAAATAAAAGAATCTATTCTCTCTGTTAGCATAGATCCCCAGGGACTGACTGCCATGCAGTATGGAAAACATAGTCCAGATGCACAGCATCTTTCCTATTGGGAAGAAAAGCATGAAAGATCCAAAGCAACAATTTCTATATGTCATTGCCAAGCTTATGCTGAGGCAGAAATTGAAGACTGACAGACCTGTGAAATCGTCAGAAAATTAAAAAAAAAAATATAATAAAGTATGTTTTCCTACGAAAATTTCTATTTTGAATAATCCAGACTAACTGACATGGAAAATCCTGTTCAAATTTAATCACCTCACACATTAAAATTACTATCAATTCTATATGAACATAAAGAACAGGCACTTCCAAATGTGTACACAAATACCTTACAACAAAAACAAACAACTACAAGAAATCACCCATTCTGGCAGTTTTAACATCACACGTGCAGCAGTTAAGAAATCCACACATCAAGCATGTCTTTTCAACTGTACTACAATTCTCCCGTGCTTGTACATTATGATACAATCGTTAATTAGACAAAATGCATGCTATTTTTTCCACAGAGAACAGCCCCCACCCCCTGTTTCATTCACTGCACAGAGTGAAAGGCGATGCAGAAATGAATCAGTGTTCTGCAGTGAATGAGCCCATTGTCCATCAGTCCCGTGCCTCGCTCACTGCACAGTTTAGAAGGTGTCCGGTAAACGAGGCAAAGGCTGCAGGAAAAGGATTGTTCATCCTGCGCTCAGTGTGCCTCCTAAAAATGTCATCTATGTATCTAATTCTAACAATTCTAATCTACATCTAATTATGCCATTAAACATTAATTGCAGTTCTCATGCAGAAGACCAAGATGATGTTATCTATAAAATCATAATGATAATTTTCTAACTTTTGAAGAAGTAAATTTGCAACGTTCTTTTACATACAGGTCAGTAGGACTTCTGTACTTGCGATAAGACTTCAGCTGGCTCAAGGTTTCTGCAGAGAAAAAGGCCGTTCACTGACAAACTTTAATTCACAGACACACACACAAGAAAGCAGGGGGAGGGTTTGAAAGAAATTCCTGTAACATTTGAACAAAAGTTACTCAGTCATTAAAGAAAGTGAAATCCAGTTTATACCATTAATGCTAAGAGGGCAACTGTTCATTTCAATATCAGAAAGCTTGTTATATTGTGTCAAGCTGATGTTACTGAAGACTACTGAAGTGCTGATATGTGAACCTAATTTGGAGGATTTGCAAGCTGTGGAACTAGTAAGATCACAGATAACAAGAGGATGGATCTATTACACACTTTCTCTGGTTTCATCATGACATAATGTTCCAAAAATCAGAAAGTAAAATACAGAGTTGGCTCCAGTCCAAGCATCCCAATATGTTAACTACAAAGTTGGATTTGTGGATGCAGTATCCAATTAGTTTCTTTTTTTGAAATCATTTAATTTTTTTAAAATAAACATAATCAACAGTACTGAAGGCTAGAATTCCTCATTAAACACACAAAGCAGGCTTCTTCCTAGGAGTAGACTGCAGTGGAAACACAGGAGGGCTATAGTACTCTCTTTCCTTTTCCCCGCCAGTTAGCATCACTTAGCACACCACAAACTCTGGGTCACATACAGTCATATGGTTTGCAGAGCTCCACTCCTTCCTCTCTCCGCATCACAATGGTGCTTAGCCCCTGCCTTCTGCTGTAACATACCTCTGGCCTGAAAATATAATTTCTACAATCAAGCAGGGTATTCTGGCTCCAAGTCTATTCAGGCTTTGGCTGCTTTAGTAAAACTGTCAAAAATTAATGCAAATGTGTTGCATTTACTGTAATGATTTTTTTGTTGTAAACACCTGGTCTTGATGGCTCAGATCTTTTGTATATGCTATATAATGATGATTTAGATCACTGCTGGCTTTGAACTTTGAACATGTTACTAACAGACTATTAAAGGATCTATATTAGAACCTGGGTGAGAAAGGATATTTTCATAGAAAAACAAATGAATTTTCTGAAGATTTTCATATGTAGTATTTGGACGAAACAGACAACTTTTAGAGTTGTCTTTTTAGAGAGAAAACAGCAAGAGACTGTCACCAGAATAACTGATGTCCCTAGATGAGCTTATTTTGCCTAAACTGAGGATAAGCACCCCAACTACTTAGCTGTCATCACATCCAGTGTTTCTGGGTTGGGTTTCTGTAAGTAGAAATTCCATCTTGAACCTGCAAAGCCTCTCCTGAAAAAAAATTCATTGAAACTAACATGTTTCCCTGAAAAGTTTGATTTGGTTTCTGCACTTTCCAATAAAAATAATCATGCAAAAGTATGAATTGCATTATAATTTACCTCTCATCTATTATCTTGGCACCTGAATTACAAATTTACTTGTAAGCATAAGAATCTCTGAATTCAACTTAACAGCGTTCTGAGCAGCCAGGCTCCTGAGTTTTGTCTGATTTTTAAACTTGAATCTGATGACTTGGACAAAAGATATGAGAAATAAGACATTTGGCTTTTATTTCTAGTTCTGTCACTGAGTCTCTGTTGCAACTTGGATAAGTCATTTAACTTCCCTGTTCCACAGTTTCTTGATCTACTAAATAGATACAGCAGTATGCAATCTGATGGTGTTATAAAGCTAAATTAAAGCCTTAAACAAAAGGTTCTAAGTGTCACTCCGCCCCCCCCCTTTTTTTTTTTTGCTAGTTATAAGATCAAAGAGTGAGAAAGGGAGTGTATTGTGTTTATAAGCAGTGAACATCTGATAAGTTTTATAGTCTATGCCAATATCATTGTAATGCCCTTTAAACTTACTGTCCCCAATTACAAATAATAATAATAAAATAATAAAAAGTCCTAGAAGCAAACAGCAGCACAAAAAACATCCCAAGGTGCAAAGGACAGTTATGTATATTCATATCCCATTAACTTTGGTGGGAGTGTAACAATTACTGCAAGCCACAGCAGGCTTCCTAGTCCCCAAAGTTTTCTGATTACCACCCCACAAGTTTGCAGGGATTGATGCAGACTCCCTGTTACCGATCAAAATCACTTGACTTGACTTGATTTTTGTGTTTCTTAGATTCACTAATGCCTCCCAAAACTTAAGATGGCAGCATGAACACATTTTTCCTAACTTCCAAATGTAATTGGTTGTGCCATGCCATCTTGATGTTGCAGTTGTGTATCGGATCTTGTAGCTTTACACACACATGAATAATGAACATTACTACCAAATCTGCATGGAGTTATAAATTTGAAAATTGTTCCCATACACACTTCCATCTCTGATTTAAATGTTTGCCTTATGTCTTTAAAGTGCATGTCAACAGAATCTGGGAGCATACACTTATTCACATTGTCATCAGAACACTATCATGTCAGAAATATTCATACCTCCACTGAAATAACTACACAAAATAACCATAAATGTATTATTCAGCACAAGTAATTTCTCTTTTATTCAGCACTGCTACCTAGTGAAAAAGCTTGTTTACTGCTGTAGGCACAGTGTATTAGACAGTAGAATAAGTCTTTAACTAGAAAAGTCTTCTACAATTTAGTTTCCTGTTGGTTTTCTATTCCCCTTGCATTGTACTTACAATGCAGATGCCCAGCTGACGTGTTGTTTCCCTGCAATCTATACAATTCTGTATGTTCTTTATCTAACCACATTGCCCAGTTTGGACCTGGCTAAAGTGGATAATAATTGCGTGATTTTCCACAGGTTCTGGCCTCTGGTATTACAATCTGATCAACACTTTTCACTGATCTTATTTTCTGAAGTTTATCTGTTTTTTTATTTAAATGCAACCTTCCTAAATTCTTCTTGTTACAAGAGCCAACATTTCTGTATTAATACTTAAGGACCTCAAATCTGTCTTCAATCCAATGCAAATTTGCTTTGAAAACCAGGAAGTTACTTTCATTTCTGCTATGCCCCTATGTTTCCAGTTCCTGCAAAAACACAAACTCCAACTCAACCCATACCTTGAAGCCACACAACTTATAATACCAAATAAGCCTTCGCTTCCTATGACGTCCAATAAGTGAGACAGATACTTTTCCAACTAAACTCATCATGATACCATACTCCTTTCCCTATATTATAGTTCAAAACACCAAGAACTATCAACAAATGTAAAAGAAGAAATAAGAATCCAGACTCCAAACATTTATCTTCTGTCCCACCCAGGGATAAAGAGAGAAATACGGAAGTCACTGCTGACTCATGAAGTATCTGTTACCAGAAAACAACCTGCTTCTTCAGGAATGAGATTTTCCAGTATAGCCTATCTAACTGATGTTTGGTAACATGATAAGAGACTAAATAGCCTAGACTAAAAAAGTGGAATATGGACAATTAAAACAGGCCAAGAACAAAGGCAAAATTTCAGTCATTATCCCAAATATCAGAAGACAATACTGTTCAAGATGAGAGTAAAATTTTACACACCTTTATGAAGATCTAATGACAGATAAAAAAATTCCCTGATATGGGTACTGCTGATTTCAATTAGGTCATATTGGGAGATTACAGTGTAAACTGGATGGACCAATAGCAAAAAGCTCTGTAAGTAATGTCTTTGCTGTCTTCCCTAGGATTTTCATAGCACCTATACAGTTCAACATCATTCTGCATCCTGTTACATCCCAGTCTTTTACCAACAGATCTTAAATCTAAATACACAGTGAAAATGCTGTCTTGGTCGGAGCATCAACTTAAAACAAGTTTTAGGCAAAGAATATGAAATCACCATGAGGAAATTCATTATCACAGATCATTACATCAATCTCAGTCAGGCCTTCTCTTCCAAAGTCCATGTCTCAGGGCATTTATAAAACTGCTTCAAGTCTGGGGTGAGGACTATATTTAATAACTGTCTTCCTCTGGAACAGTGTAACTTTTTACAGTAATTAAAGTGTTTTTCTAGGCAAGATTTTCTCACAGACCTTTCAAAACTGAAATGGACCTACTCACCATGTAATGAACTTCAGAAATCTCACCACCTTTTGCTCCAAGGTCAAAGCGCATTTCTTTTAGATGGACTTGTAAAAACATAACTGTATCTGTAAAAAGAATAGAACAAATCAAAAGATGCTCTACCAGAACAAATTTAAACATATTTTTCCCTATGGGAATGAGATCTCAAAAACAAATACCCCGTGCTGTTGCTCATTGACTTACTTAGGGTGTTCAGATACTGAATTAAGGAATGTGACAAAAAAAACCCCAGGTTTGAGAGCATATACATACAAAGGTATTCATACAAGAAGAGTATCTCAAGGTGAAATATCTGTAGACCAGAAATACTCACCATTTACCCGTATTTATTGTTTGACCTCTCACCCCTAGGTCAAAGTTCTGAATAGTTACAGATTTAAAAGTTTCCAAACAAAACAATCCAATATTACATGTGGAAATACCTTTCCAAATACTCTTACATACTTTTGCATGAATGCACTCTCAGTCATTTTACTGGGTAAATTATATTCCCTAGATTTAAGCTATGATCCATCCTTCAGAGCTTTTTTTACCTAAACAAGTATTGCCTGATTTTCTTTACTGCATCTGGAATTTTCAGGGACCAGACATACCTTTTATTGCAAAAATCCTACATCTAAACTAGAAGAGATCTAGTAAGCAAAATTATTATGTAATTTATATCTGAAGATTCATATCAACTCTTACTAACATCATAAGCCCATCTGCTCCATTTGACTTTATCCCTTTGATTTTCTCTGATGGTGTTTTAAATCCCCTGTCATTTTCTGTTTTCTGCCACATGTCTACCATATGTATTGCATAAAAATAAAGGTTATTTTTCTACCACCCACCTATAAAGACTATTCAGCTACCAGAGTGTGCTGAAAATTCTGCTTGGGAGTTTACTCTAAAGTGAAGATAATCAACCTGTGAAAAGCCCCAGTCTACAATATACAATAAGAATGCTAAAAGCTGGCAAATGGAAGATAACCACTTGACTAAACAAGCATGTTATTTATTACCTACTCTGGAATAAGAATGAGGTCTCCAGAGATGAAGGGCTAGGGTACTAAGCCCTGATTCTAGGGCTGGAAAAACTATTTGCCTCTGCAAGTTGTTTATTGAATTTAATCCTTCCTCTATTTCCTTGTTGTCCAAAATTCAAAGTACAGTTTGGCTGTACTGAAGCTCTAAAAAGTTTTGGCTTCAGCTGGAAGGATTCCACTAAATGGATGTGTCACAGTTGGGGAGATTGCCACTATTTGACACAGAGGATATCTTCATTCTACAGTCTTCCTACAGCAACCCAAGTTCAGATGGCACAAAACCATCTCAGATTTCCTCTCTATTCCTTCCTTGAAACACTCATACAAACACGGCATTCTGTATGAAAGTACAAGTTCTGAGTTTTGTTTCTTAAAGGTGTCTATTGCTTATTAGAAGTGTATACAGAATACACTACTAAAATGTATTATTTCCATGAGTAAGCCACTAAAGAAATGTTTTTTTGGTTATGTCCTGGAGTGCAAGCTCAGAAGTGTGCAAAATCACAAACAGAGCAAATTCTTTAAATAACAAATGTGTACAGTTTTTGTTTATATGTAGCTCTTCATGTCAAAAAATAATCTTCCTGCTTTGGTGAGATAAATCTGATGACACAGTCTTAAATATATTTTGCTTTATGCCACTTTTATCTCCTTTGTAACATTCTCTAATGTGACTGCCAGAATGCTGTTCTAATTTGGGGGATAATTTTCTATATGAGAACTGACAGAATGAAAATAAATTCAAAGTTCCAGGAAATAATGAGTTCCCGATTATGTGTCTGATTACTGTCAGCTCAAGGAATGTACAGACTTCAGAAATGGAGGAGACCACTTTTCCTTTCACCAAACTGGAAGCCTCGAGTTGGTGGCACAGAGAAGGCTTTCAAGTACTTTTAAACCCTCCTTATTCTACATGAGAGTTATTTTGAGGTCATATTCATGTTTCTAGACTGAATAAAATTCTCTGGTAGAGACATCTGAGTCTTATCTGCCTATTTCTGGCTTTGTTTGAGAATGTTTATATTATTCAATGTGGGAGACTTGAACTCATGACAAGGAACATGATAAATTTTCTTAATCAAACTGGGTATCAAGAGGTGGTCTGTCATCATTTCCCTTTTGTTGCACTGTGAAGGAAAGCAAATAAGGAGCATCCAGTGTGATCCCCACTTCTGTTTCAAGTCTCCCCACCAAGTCATTAAACATTCTCTGGCCTTTGTCAACAGCCTGGTAAACATCCAGAGAAAGAATCAGAATAAAATAGTTTATTTAACATTCCTCTCCTCCAACTGCTGATTAGGATAAATAGTTTGGATAAAAAGCCTATCTGATCCAAAAATCACAAAAAGAAAGGATTTAGCTATCAGCAAAGTTTAGATTTGGTTTCAAATATTTTTAAACAGCAAAAGAGTTTTTTGTGCTCTTTGATATTTTCTCCATCCTCAGCACATCATGTTAGCACCGTGTCAAAGCAAAACATCAACATCAAATGATCACTGGGTAAACTCCAGTGAACTGGAGTGAAAAGCTGGAGGCTGAAATTCCAGGCACAATATAAAATTTGGAAAGATGCCAGAATGGAGTTCTTTTTAAACTGCCTAAAAGGCTGAGGAATTGATACCTAGCAAATCCCTTCATTGACTTAATGGTTTGGAAATTGCTAATTCTGGTCAGACTGATGAGTCCTCTGAGCCAGGATCATTTCTTCTGACAGGGAAAAGTGTTAAATGATTCAAAGAAAAACAGAATCTTCTTCCCCTGACCACCATTGTGCTCATCCATAATGAAAACAAAGCAACACTATGCCTAATAGAAAGCATGTACCTAGCACGCAGAAACTTTCTGTTCAGCTCAGGAAATGAAATGGAAGAATTCAGGACCATTTTATATTTTTATCCTAGACAGTGATTTTGTATTCCTAATTTTCTTGCCTTAAAATATTGGGGGGCAGGATACTCCCCAATAAATTATGTGCTCTGAAAATGTTTGGGTTTATCTATAGAAACCTTGTTGCCTTTTAAGTCTGCCAGCTCTCCCATTACTCTTATACTATGCCACAGTAAACAGAAACAGCCAAATGATCTTAACAGCGTTCAGAACTATTGTGTCAGATGCTTAGCCGGCATGGATTAGAATACCTCTATTGCATTCAACCATCATTTAAAATATTGAATGACTACAAAAGGCTTAAATGTCCATTCTCTGTGTTTGAGTTCTGTAAGAAACAGCCAATCAATATTTTTTACTGTATGTCTGATATGTTTAATATCCTTTAAACATTGGGTCAGATCATCAGTTAACATAAATCAGCAAAGCTGAAGTTACTGGATCAGTTTACACAACTGAGAATGTTGCCTGTGGCTTTCCCACAGTAATAAAGTTAGACCACATACCCACTTTGGCTGAAATATTTGAAAACATCCAAATGATCTGCATGCTTAGCTCCTTTTAACATGAATTGGGGATAATCTTATCCATCTATCTGATGGGTAATTTCTATTTGTAAAACACAGATCCCCATGGTGCACACAGACGCCAGAATGATAAAAGGCAAGAAAATTCCACAAATGTATTCTGCAAAAGAATGTATATATATATATATATATTCTTTTATCAAGAAACTTTAACCACAGAATATGATTACACTTCTCAAGTGAGAACTGCTGCTGAAACTTAACATGGTGTACTCACTTCTGATTTTAAATAATACATACCATTACATTTCTCTTGAGAAAAAGTTACACAGTATGGACACATTAAATAATACATAGCTTTAGATTTCATGGTTAATATACTAGTAAAAGAGGAATAATAGAACAACTTGTGAGTCAAGAGGCAGTTAAAAATAGGTCCATTTCATTTTTACTATTGTTTATGGAAAGAAAATTAAGATTAGCTTTTCCAAAACCACTTCTAGGAAGTGGCTACATACCTGTACCAGTTGACTGAGAGCTTATCACTAAATTCACCACAGAAAATAATGTGCCTACGGTAACTCTGAACGTGCAGTGCAAAAGATCGAATATCTCATACCATAGGAATGGAGTCACTTTAAAATCTTACAGCTTTATCAATAGTCTCAAAAATATTTCTGATTTTCCTGAAAGCTACAACTGTTTTTCTCTCTTTTAATAAGTCCTCCTTTCTTACAGTTGAGGAGAGCTGGCTGAAAAGGTGAACAGAAAAAAGGGAACAAATGCCAGAACCAGAGACAGAGATATGACCCCTTCTGCAAAGTAATGTTTGAAAGACAACTGTCCTCACAACACCAGGGAGCGCTAAGGAGTATTTCACCAGGGTGGAGAAAGCAACACCTGTTAGCTACCTCATGCAACGAATTTCATGCATGTAATTGAAAGTAGGGCCTGTGAAATACTTGTATAAGGGCAGCATATTCTCACTGCAGTGAGAGTATGTATAAAAGTCCAATTCCTTTATTTTGACATGAATTCTGAATCAGAGTGAAAACAGAAACATTATTCAAGAAATATAAGGTTTAAAACTTCCCACTTCAGTCACCCTTCTGTACTTCAGCATTCCATTTCATAAACTACTGCAAGACTGCTCCAAGGCAGCTCAGCCACAAGAAAAGAGCCCAGCACATCACAGGAGGATGGCCTGGTCTGGCATAAAGAAAGTGTGGGAACTTCAGCTCATCATTACAGTCATCCTAGTGAGCTGGGGAAACAAAAAATAAATAAATGAATCAAACAAATAAATTAATAAATAAAAACATAAATCAAATTGGTTTTCTTCTTCTTACGAACAGGAAAAATTAATTTTGACTCAAGTTCAACATTTCTACTTCAATATTTTGGTATGGATTCCTCATATCCACCTTCTTTTAATTAAGGAGATATTTTGACTGAATTTAAAAAAGGAAACAAACCTGCTTCTGCAGTATGGGGTTTTTTTTTTTTCATTTTCTCATCTAGTACCATTTATAAGAGTGGATCTAAAGGGAAAGAGAAGCAGCAGCTGTATGTTGCCACTGAAGGTGAGGAATACCATGATACAGCAGTAGCATGCAGATAGCAGGAGAGGAAGCCAGATATCATTTCTTATCTGCAGAAGTCAGCCTGAGGCTGGATCTCCTGGAGAGCATTAAAAAAGCGCTTGCTTTTTTTTTTTTTCCTTCTTTTTTTCTGAAAAGGCAGTATGATTTGAACTCAGAAAAAGCACTGGAACAACAACACAGAAAATACTAGTTAAATTTGGTTATTCTAGTTTGGAACTGATAGCTTGGAAAGAGCTTGTTTCGAATTGTTGTATGCCATCTGAAAAATGATTACATATGCATAAAAAAAACCTTTGGGAAAAAGGAAAACAGGAGAATTGACCAGTGGAATCCCTTGTGAAAGTATGTTTAAAAATACTGAGGTTTAACACAAACCAAAAAAAAAAAAAAAAAAAAAGCCAGGAAATTCTAACTTAAACCTAACAACTCCATCCTGAACCCATGCTGCTGAGAAAAATAAAAGGAACAATGCTGAGATTTCAGAACAGATCTGCAATTTTAACTGAGCTTCCTGGTTCCTCTCCCTTTGTTAAACACTTCTAATGTTAACATTTAAATAAATAGTTAACTGCAATTATCACTGCTTTTAATAAATAATAAGTTTTGCAGGCTTACTATAGGGGAGGTTCATTCACTGCAGCCAAAGCACTGGGTTTAAGCACTTTTCATTATGTTTTTTTCTGTAAACAAACATCAGTGAAGCTTTGTGAAAGCTCAGTTTTATGCCAGCTTCTTAATATGGTGCCATACCTAAGTAAATGAGGGTTTTTTCATGTTCCTTCTTTGGGATGACACAGTATTTTCCATTTTTGTAAAAATTTATAAAATTATTGAGTAATGATTGTATTTGTATGCCAAAATTATTATCTCTGATCATTATTTCTACCCTTACAGATGTATTTTTATTATTTACTGTCATTAGAAATTATTAATATGTTGCCATTTTCTTTTCAGTTGTTAGTGATTTGCTGTTTCATCTGGGATATGCTACAGGCACAAATGTGCTTCTGCAATGTGCTTATCTGCGATATTTAGATTATATTTATGATGGTGGTATTTATTTTGCGCAATAGTTGTTTTCCTTTCTAACAATTATTTCACTTAACATTCAACACTCAGAGAAAAGAAAGCTTAAAACTTGCTCAATCAAACGAAATATATATATTTAAATTGTCCAATAAAAGTAAGACTGTTCATGCTTATATTCTGATGTAGCAACAATGCTCATGCAACGAGAAGATAGATGTAAAACCATGCTATTCCTCTGCCAGTCAACAAGAAGTAATGTTATTACATAATATGAGTTTCCAGATTCAGACAGCACACTGCAGCTTGGATTTTTTTTTATCCGCTAAATACATTTACATACATCTACAAAAGTTCTGATCGTTTCCATTGACATACTGAAAGCAGAAAATGACTAAATAATATTAATCTGAATTACCTGCTGGTTTTCCCTCTGAACTTCCATCAGTGACTGAGCCCTTCTTACAAGATATGGACTGTTTCAATAGCTCTCTTCCCAAAGCATGTGTCCATATAAGCTTAATTTTATTCTCTCTTTGATCAACATTTAAGGACCTGAATATTTGTTTGCTTCACTCACTGATTTTTTAGAAAATTGTTTTTCTTCTAATTTGACCACCTGTTTGCTATTATGCTGAGTTCAATGTAGGTCTCAATGAAAACATTTCTACTGTTGGCTGACCAAATGGACACTGATTGTATAACAGCTGCAGTTTGATAGGTGCAGAAGATGAGCCTGTGGAAAATGTGGCAATGTGTTTTGCAGACTTAAAAAAAGAAAAAAAACCATAAAACAATGCTTTGTTCAAAAGCAGGCACTCAATCAATAGGATTATTATTATGGTTATTTATGTTTCATTCTGATAGGCAGTGTATGAATATTAAGCATAAGTAGGCAAGATATCCCAAAATAGAGCAGAATGGGCCAACATAACTTCAGTCCCATGCTTTTTTAAGGACCGAGTAGTTAAGACTTAAGTAGGAACATAGAACTGAGCGTAGAAAACAAAGCAAATCAAAGATAACAAGGGCATATGTGAAAAGACTGTCAGAGGATGGGAGGAAGCAGGAGAAATTTGGAGCTAACATTCTATTTGCTTAGTGAGAGAATCTAGTCAAAACCATGAAAGATCTAGCCAAAATCATCATCATTTTTGTTTGTTTTATTAGGTTGTCTTTGTCAGTAAGTATGAGCAAATGCTGCTAAACTGCTATACCCAAGAACAAAAATATTTTCAGATACAGAAGCCTCACATATATCTGTTATACCTCCAAGTGTGGGATAAATATGATCCAAGGGTGGAACAAAGTTCCGCAAAGAGAGAGAAGAGAGAAATTATACATTCCAGAAGTCTTTTAAAATATCATAGTGGCATCTAGTGAGCAAAACATCAGTTTCTATTGGGAAGAAATTCCAATGTGGTATTGAACACTGAATTATCTAGAAAAACAACTCAGAAGAGTTAAAAACACCTCCAGTAATTAAAGGATGAATCACAGTTTTGACCAGAAACTACATCACATGAAAGATTAACGTGTAGGTTTCACCATAATAAAGAATGTAAGAAATGGAAACATTCCTGGACCACATTATTTCTTCTTTGCCAGCAACTTTTTTAAAAAATAAAAAAATAAAAAAATAAAACAAACTCCATCTCCTCCACATTCCCAGTGGCTTGTTTTAGTAACTTCTTTCTGCCTACACAGAGAAAGAGGACTATATTTTCACAGATGGAAATAAGTGACTCTCCTATGCCAGGATTTGGCAACTACTGCCCCATATTGGAAGATCTGGGAACTCTAACTGCAGTAAATTGTGCAAAATGTATGTTATATACAGCATAGTTTGTCTTGTAAAGTAACAAGGTATTCAAGTAAAGGGAACTGATTCACGTTACAGTTTGGAGAAAATTCTGCAACAGCTGCAAGTACTAATTTAAACCTTTTTCTCAAAATGCTGAAATATCAGCACAGACATTTGCACAATCTTATAGCTAAACATGAACCAAGTGTAGGGAATATGCAGTCTTCCTCAGCATTTTACTCATCCCTGGACATTTGGAATCCTGAAGCTGCAGACCCACCCAGTTCTACATGAATATATAGAACTATTGCGTGCTTATGTACTACAGCACACAGACTGAAAACGTGCTTTTCAGTCCCACTATATTGACTATATTATGCACACAAGTGAATAAATATATTTAAAAAACAATAGCAAAACAAAGGCAAAACAGGTGTGATAATACAGGCTTGCTGTAAAAAAAGTACAAAATTGCTGGTAGGGCTTAGGGCTTGCTTGAGGTCCAGATTACAATTATATTACTTTCTGTAGTAAACAGGAAGAATATCTTGAAAATACAGGAATACATTTATGCTGCAGCAAAATTGTGTAAAACAAATTTCTTTTTGTGTTTTGTCAGTGGCTCTCCAAGTATTTAACAAATAATTTATGAGCTACCTTTTATACATAGGAATCTAAGATGTACCTCAGCTATTTCTGCAGGCTCATAACACTGAGGTTTGGCAAAGCTGGAATCAATTCCTATTTCTGCTCTCTTTGTACATAAGCATGACAGTGATTGACCTGGCAGCTCATCCAAAAACTAGCCCTATCAAGTCTTGATATTAATTATTTTTCTAGCTTTTAGTTTTATGTTTTTCTTACATCTACTCGGTTCCAGCCCTCCTTTCTTCTTGGAGTGGGAGAAAAGAAAGCAAGCAACTAATTAATACAGAAAAAAAAGAGCAAGGAAACTCCAAACATATCGAGTTACCTTTCTGGTTTACATCACCCAATGTGTTATCATTTTGCTGAAGCCCTGCATCTGAAGGACCCACTTTCCTTCCAGGCCTGGGGCAATGATTGAAATACAACGTACTCCTATGAACGGAGCGCACCTTTGGAAGTTTTGGAATAGCTATTCTGGAACTTCTCATTTCAATCTATTTTGAATAGATTTCAAACCATAGATAATGAGATTGGCTGTAGTAACAGAAGCTCTAACATTCCCCAGGTGGAACATGAGGCTGTAAACCTGGAAAATTGCAGGCTTGCCTAACATCTAAATACTAAGGCTGAAATCTGTGCCTTGTTGAGATTGTTAGGAATTTTTGTTACCACAAAAGATATTCTGAAGAGCTTAATGTCAGGGCAATACGATGACTAAAAAATACTTTTTTCGGATGTGTAAAACTGAGAATATTAAGCAATGAGAAGGGAGTAATCCAGCTGCTGTTATGCACGGCACTCGTAATGCAAGTACTTGACCGTACTTGTGCCTGTGCTTTGGGGAGGATATCAAATCCTGGAGTTCAGAGGAGGGTCACAGAAATGATACAGGGCCTGGAAAACAAGTCTTTTCAATCAAGACTTAAGGAGAGCTGCTTATCAGGCGTAAGCTCGAGCGCAGACTACAGGCACACACAGGGAGAAATTCTGCAAAATAACAAGAAGCCTTTCAGCCTTTCTGACAAGGACTTTACAAGGCTCGTTTCTGAACACTAACTTAGTAAAATTCAATCCCTAAACATGACAACAGCTTACCTCTGAAGATGATTAAATATCAGAAAAGTCAGGGACTATGGGATTGAGTTTCTAAGGTCAAACTAACTCTGTGTAATAAAATTATTGCTCTCATTGAGTTTAAGGAAATTTTCTTTGGCCTCTTCTTCCACAGATAAGTGTGCTGATATAGATGAAGAAGTAGTGAGAGGAAACTGGGCCAAATGGAAGTATGGTCCTTTCAGATGTCCTATCTCCTACACCCCGTCGCCTTAAGTACAAACATAAATATTGCACCTCCACATTATGTGACACATTTCAGGCTTCAAGGTTTCAGTCCCTCACATAAAAGTCAGGAAGAATTATTCCATTTTTGCTTTACATAGCATGATTTCTCCCCCCCCCCCCCCCCCCGCCCCTTCCTTCCCTCACAGATGTGGGTGTCAGGGCACACTGGGGGCCAGGGGCTCCCCAGGGCAGCAGGGCTGGGCCCAGCAGCCAAGGCCTGTCCCACCACCACAGCTGGGAGCAAGGCAGCTGGAGGGCAGCAGGGGCAGCCCCGGGCATTGGGCACCTCCCTAGGGAATGGGCCAGGCCAGGACATGGGCGCCTGGGCGGGCCCAGCTCAGTGAGGCCCATGGCCAGGCAGGGCTGTGGAGAGCCTGAGACCAGCCTTGCTGCAGTGTCACTGGGGCAGGGACAGACGGACCCAGGGTGCTGGTGCAGGCTCCTGGGCCATGGGCAGAGTGAGGGAGCCCTGGGGGAGGCTGGTCAGGGACCATCAGGCTTGGCAGCGCGCACAGGGCCCTGCACTGGGTCTAGCAGTAGTTTCCTGTGGCACTCTGACAGGGACCTTTACATGACATGTGGCTGACCTACCAGGACCATTTCAGCATTTTTAACTCAGTCAATTCTGTACCACTTCAGGGTATTTGCTGTTTATGCAGCTTCTCTTTCACACAGCTTTGCTGCTGAGAATCAAAACATTTTTTGCAAGGGCTGTAAGGGGGTGGGTGAGATCTATGGCAGTCATCACTAGCAGCGCAAGGCCAAGGATGCCTTATCCCAGCTTCCTCCTTGCCCCTTCTCACACACCTCTTGTGTCCCACGCAATATCAGATACATTTTGAGTAATGACATCATTGAATTAAACCCTGAAATTTTCTCTCTGGATTAGTAAGAGTGTGTTCACATGAATGAGTGAAGTGTAATAGGGTTTTTAGCAACTCCCCCATGGCTGCTTTTAGCATGGGCTGAATCCAAGATGATTCTGCCATTTTACAAAACAGAGTGTCCATACATAGCTGCTGCAGGGTGGCAGTGATTAGTGTCTGACTTGCTTGATTAGAGAAGTCATCAGGCAAACTCTGCAACTGTTCTCAGACCAAGGAGAGAAAATAAGAAATT
This sequence comes from Falco cherrug, assembly GCF_023634085.1. Lineage (NCBI taxonomy): Eukaryota > Metazoa > Chordata > Aves > Falconiformes > Falconidae > Falco > Falco cherrug. The sequence goes on from NC_073700.1 coordinate 82,361,169, forward strand.
TAGTGGGAGGACTGAAAACATAGGCATCCCTGCCAGATGTTTATGGAGAGCCAAGAAAAGAAACAGGATACTAAGCCCCTCCTGTACTAGCCAAAATAACAGATTCTGGCTGCGAAAAGCAGTTGCTTTCTTTCCTCCATTTCTTGGGTGATGCAACATCCTTGCTCTAAAACACGCTCTGCCAGAGTCCCTGTACAATTAACTAAAAAGCTTCTGAGCCCACATCTCATTTCTCAGCTCTAAGTCAGCCAGGTTGTAGACCCCACTTTGCCTCCTCTCAGCCAGAGAAACTGGACATGGCAAAGATTAACAGAGTCAGCCAGTCTGTGTCTGTGAACAGGAGGCAATAATTCAACAGTTATTGAAAGGAAGTTGAAACAGTAGGGTCTAAACTATTTGATTGTGAAACCAGTGATGGTCTGTCAGTTCTTAGGCCAACTCTGTCCTAGTTTACAATGCCCAGGCAGGCCCAAAGCATGCATGCCGATCACAGTCCCCAGTGGGGCCATTTAAACTAAAAATAAATGAAAATAAAAATAAAATAAAAGGCCACCATTTGTGAAATCTCAGCTTTAGCTTTGGCCTCGGGGAGCTGAAGCTGCCAAGGGAAGTCCCGTCCAGGCCCTATCCACTGAGGCCAATTTCCAAACCCCTTCAGACAGCTGCAGTTTTCCAGGACCTGTTTTGAATCTTCAAAGAGTACCTGAAATCTCAGTAGTATGCCTTTCTTTCCAGCCCAAGGATACAGACCAATGAGCCTGATAGTACTCTGAGAGAACAACAGGCGGCAAAAAATGCTTGTGCTTCCCTCGCTATCTTTGTTCCAGAGACTTGTTAAAAAGAAAACATGCATGAGAAAGTAACGATTAACTAATAAAATAAACCACCAGCTTTAAGTCCTTTTCTGCCCATTGAAACCTTTTCCCAGGCTACTGTTAGGCATTGTAATCATGATGCAACATACAAAAGGTTTGTAATCTCTGTGCAGAATCAAATACTGTACCACATGAAGTGAATTACTTGGCAAAATGTGACAGATTTCACAGTGGAAACAGTGAAGTTATTTTAATTTGATTTTTATCATCTAATTTCCTTTGTTTCTTTAATAGTCTAAGAAGCCAAAGGAAAAAAAAATATCACAATTGAAGTGTAAGAGGGACTCATAATTTATACCTTTTTGACAGCAATCACAGGAAGTCACAAGAAGAGAGAAGATTGGAAGCACTGATACCTGGAAAGATGCATGTAAATAACAGAACGTGCCAAGGGGTATCTTCTTAGGCTCCTACTCATCTTTCAGGCTCTTTTATTAATTATTGCATTATATTCTCACTCCTTGGAACACCTTCCTCCCTCTTACTACTATGAACAGCATAGGTCTCTCAGAAAATGTCAACTGGAAGCCAGGAAGGAGGTCACAAGATGGGCCAAGTCCAAGTTCCCCACTCTGTTCAAAACACAGAATAATACTTTCATTAATAAATGACTTAGCTACTGATTCGTCTAATGATCCCACTTTCACATTAGTCTCAATTTTTTCCTTCTTCTTTCCTTCTCTCCCATCTACATCCCTTTTCTTAACAGCACAGAGTAAATTTAAAAAAATACTATCCAGACAAAAATTGTTGCTTTACAAATTCCAATTTGAATCAAAAAGCAGGATTTGAAAGGAAAAAAAAAGAAAACCCCCAATATTTCATGGAAATTAAGCTATTAAAGCAGCACCAAAGTTCTCCCTTTTTCTTTCATTTAATAGAAAATGCTCAGATTTTTTTTCTCCACAGTCAAGTTTTCAGCATTGTGCTAGTTCATAAGAGAAATAATGGGGGGGAAATGAACATAAGCAGAAAATATCAAACAATTTTGTGTCTTAGTTCAAACATGGAGAGGAAATACCACAATGACAGATAAGTTCAGTGACATAAGATCTTAGTTATCACACATGTACATTATAGGGGTTTATTAATCTTTAAGAACCAATGCTCCTGTAAGAAATAAGGGAGTATTTTGATCCTAAGGACAGAATCACAAAGAAGCCTCCCAGCATAATATGATTAACTAGCCTTTTTCAAAAAGCGGTGGGTAGAATCACAATTAGACTCTGGGACCAAACATTAAACGATGGCTTGCTTTATTCCCAGCAGTTTTAATGCATGGACATGATAGTCTCTTCACAAATGTCTCACTTAGATGGTGCTTCCAAGCCCCAGGTCAGAATTAGAAAAAATGAAAGAATGGGTAAATCAATGGCACTAATATTTATGCCCTTTGATTTCGTGGCAGTTACCCACAGATCTGCAAATTCTAGGATTGTATAATCTCTTCAATGGATTGTCTCTGTGATTTCCAGTGACAGCTATAGTCACAGGAATCTCAGTGTTCCTGCTGGAGACCTGTGGTGACCAGAATCCGTTGACTACTATGAAGTCACTGTCTAGTTTTAGTTTCTGGAGCTGTATTTTGCTTTTCAGCAGATTGCAGCATAGACTGGTATCAATGAAGGTGGTAATTTAGTTCACCAATCAGAAATAATTGAAGGATATGGAATTCCATGGGCGAAAAACAAGACAAGAACCCAAAAGGGCCATTTAAGACAAATATCAAAAAGGGCATTTCAGCAGACACTTAGCCCTTAGGGAGGAGAAGTTACTACGGCACTGTGCTGGGATCCAGAGAATCTCCAGTTTAAATCTAGCCACCTATTTGCAAACAACTTGGTTTGATTGCCTAAGTTTCTTGATCTACAAAATAGGTCTCAGGACAGGATATTTCTGTAAACTGTTTGGAGATTTTTAAGTCAATATGCTACTTAAAGGTGTCTTATTTCTGTTGTAGACAAAGCCATTAGAGGTGAAATTTAGTCTATGCATAGATCAATCACAGTGTGCTAAAGTTTCAGGGTTTTCTATTTGAAATTCACTGTATATGGAATTTGCAAGGTAGCTGAACAAGAATTCTTTTTCTGCTTTGTAATTTCCATTGTTTGCTTCTATTTATTGTAAAGGAAATGGATCGCATTGTACCAGGCCCAAAGGTGGTATTAGCTAGTAGGCACCTTTGCTATTGAAGTAATAAATTATCAAGTTTTTATATCAGCCTTACTAAAGAGGCAACTCTAGGTTCACATGCTGAACAAATCGAGCATTGTTTCAGAGAAGAGACTTGGATTCAGAAGGAATTCCAAATTTCACTGCACTGAACTGATGAAAGAAACACTTTCCCCCCTTTACTATATGATAATATACAATTACACAGAGAAACAGCACGGAGAGCTAGACATTCCCACTAGAGTATTGACCTGAAACAGATGGGAAATGGCTGGAACATCTACATTTATACTGTCACCATCGCTCTACATTTCATCTTAAAATAAATGTTCCTATTGGTATTGTATTCAGACCCCTTAGCAAGATGATGGATGCAAAAAAGATATGCTAAATTAAATCTGCTACAGCTTACACAATGACTATGCTTCTTTTTTCCCTCTCACTCTTTGGCCTATGTCATTTTATTTCCACGTAAAGAATTTGGCCCTTTGGTGCATTACAGAGAATCCAAAGGACTAACCTTTTAGTATTGGGAAACAGCTAATGTTCCTGCCAGTGAGCTAAAGCTGGAGTATTCCTTTGTCATGGCCAAATTTACGACATGGATCAAAAACTATAAAAAGCTGTGTTGCATCCTGCCATTAAGGAGAATTAATATTTTCAGTGGTATGTTAACCAAAGTTTTTCCAGTGTCTCTCGTTAAAAGCAGATTGTTGACTTTTCATCCTGGTGTGCCAAACATTTTCACTGAAACCCTAACAAGACTTTCATCTTACAACCATTATTTCTTAATGGACTTGGATAGGGGCAGTGTATGGGAATGGATTTCCTTTTCAGCTCAGTGCAATGGCCCATCATTAGTGTGCTGGGTCTTGGAGAACCATTACACATGCAAACATTTAAAGTATTTCCAGGGTAACTACTTTTCTTTCCTGAAATGCAATTCATGTTTTATCTATTATATCTAAGCAACATTTGGTCACATTTCATCTTTCAAGTATCTCTACTATGATCACTTCTCGTTCTGCTGTATAGTAAAAGTCATAATGAATGAGATCATACACAAAAACATTTTTTTATGCAGTGGATTTTTTAGAACTTTCCTCTCATCCTGGGTAATAAATCCTTCTCCGAAAACCACGAAGCCCAAATGCTGACCATTTGACAAGAATATTGTATGACGACATCACTCGCCACTTATTTCTTATTATTGGGTAGTTTATAACATTCATCTTCAGAGGAAAAAAAAAATTATACTGTTTTCCCTTTCAGTGCTTCTATTTTTAGTGATTTTCTATTCATTCCCGTTTTCCTGCTGGCGATGCTCTGATATCTGTCACCAAACAGTACTCACTTGCTTGGGTTTTTTTTCTAAACTGACACGAGCAGTGTCAACTGCTTTCAGAAGCTTCCCATTCCTCCCATTAAGCCCTCTCACTCCTAATATGTACTTCTAAAGATTCCTTAACAATTACATACACAGATGCAGTTTTGGAAACTTTCAGCCTTTGATAGTATTTTGAATCACAGCCCTATTGGCAGCAAATGAACTCAAAGTAACAACCCTGGAGTGTGATACCATCAGTTCTAAGAAGCTGTGTAATATTTATATGTCTTCATTCAGACTTTATATCAAATGTAACAGGCTTTGCAACCTTCATTAAGATAAGCTGGCACCCAGAGGTTACCATATGTTCCTCTTTTTAGGCTAGTATTTAAGTGCAGATGTATATTTATTTTTCCACTCCACAGTCCTCCCTGAACTGTTCTTACTGCAAAGCTAATGAAACCATTGCTTTAATCCCCACTGGCCTTCAGGGTACATCATATGGTCCTTACTATTTAAGATTCTTTTTCAGTGTGCTTTCTATTTCCTTGCTTCTGCAGTATTTATAACGTCCCAGTTCAAGAGTCTTTGCTTTTTCTACGGGCGTCAGGGAAACTAAAACCTTCAGTATCACACTGAAAGTGGAACTGAAGCCAAATCTGCCTAAGTCAGATGTAGAACAGTTCTTCCCCCACTCTTCCCCATTTGCCCAGCATCCTTTCAATTAGCTGAGCCATCCAGGATGGCCTTCCTTTATTAACAGACATTTTTAAGTTGTACTGCTCACCATTCTAATACAAAGATCCTTCATGTATTCCAGCTATCATTTATTTAAGCAACATAGTTATTGTAGACTTCCAAATTCTGAACCCAAGTTATTACCTAAGGCTTTGCAATAGCCACTAGCCACCCTCTTTACAGCAGACAAACGCACCTAAAATTTCTATTATTTCACTTTCTGCATCGTGATGTTTCCACATTTGCTTCCGGACTAAGCCAAACACCATTTGAATTCGTTAAAGCACCACAAATATAGCGGGCAATTTTTAGTTATGGGTTTTCTTAATAGGGAACATACTCCAATTCACTCGAACCATGGACCCCATTGCACTCCCTTGATTTGCCCACGTAACCTTTAGTCAGAAGAGCAAACGTAGGACATCTTGGAGGCCTGAAGGCCATTGCTGAAAATAACAGCTAAAGATTTGGCCCCATTTTCTTCTTTCCCTTTCTGCAGTGGATGTTTTGCAAGAGATTAATTCCTCTGTGCTTGATACTAGTCTATAAGATTAGACTTTTATACTATATTTTATACTTCAGCAAATCCCACTGAACTCATTCTGTTTTATGCTGCTTCTTAGAGGAGACTATTATATGTAAACTGAATCTCTTAACTATATCAAATCCAATATAAACACCCTCTTTATAAGACACACCTCACTCTAATGCTCAGTGTGGAACTCCTAACAAAAATTATAAATGGAGTGCTTTGTTCAGGCATTTAACTCTTTCATTCTTAATATCAAATCACAATGCTTAAGCTGTTTTTATTTTTCACTTGAAAATAAATGGAAAGGAAAGCCATAACTTAACCCATATGATGTGTTTGAGCAAATCTGGGAGAAGATTTTAACAACAGTTGAAAACTTAAGATGTGACTTCGCCAAAGTTTTGAGTTTTTTTAATCTCATTTTTTGGAGGGGTGTCTGGGAAGGAGTGGGGGGAGGGGGAACGTGCTAAAACTTTGCTAATTGTTGGAGAATTCAAACCTGTTTTCATTTATTTGAAATTATTACATAATGGAAGTGGGACGCTATAATTCAACCCAAATGGACGACTTCAATAAGCGGGTGGAAATGATTCAGTACATTAAAGAGAAGCTGTTTCAATAACAAATCTTTATTATAATCAGGAGTGAAGTGGTTAATTTAAGTTTTTACTGAAAAACAGGCTGGCAAAAATGTTTCCAGGGATGTGGGGATTTTTTTCCTTTTACTCAGTAGGGGTTTGGAGAGGAGGTTTGGAAGGGAAGGAGGGCTTCGGTTCCAGGATCCCCGCATTCCCACGAGTTCCATTAAGGAAGGGGGAAGGGCTTCCTGCTGAGGCAGCCATCTGCAGCTTTCTGTGAACAGCAGGAACCAAAGGCCTGGTAAAAGGAGAGTAAACCCAGGGTGACAATTTTGTCTGCATTCAAAGTCAGAATGTGGCTGATCTTTTAATTATTAGTTATGTAGTTACTACTATTCATTATTAAGGTGGAGGGAGGGTTTCCTTGGCAGAATTAGCAGGTCTCTAATGGAATATTAATTATGAGCAAACAATAGTGTTACAGGCAGAAAAGTGTCTAGCACAAACACACCCTGACAGCCTCTCCTGGAACGCGCCGCCAACAGCAAGCTGGGATTGTCATCATTCAAGCTACTGTCGCTTGCTACAAACTATCTGCAGTCCGTGGATGCATGTCTGAGGTCCCCTTAAGTTATTGCTTTCTAGGCTAGAGTAAATTAGACCTGGATTTTTGTAAAATGCTGTCACTTAATACCTATTTTATTAAGGTTATTTTTATGCCCATAATTTGAGGCTAACACATCTGTTATTTCCTCTACTGCCTGGCTTTGGTGAACATTGCCTATGGAAAGTAACAAAGAGTGACACTGGAAAAAATAACAAGGGTGTTTTAACTTCCAACATCTGGAGAAAACAATATTAAGGAAACAGGAACAAATAGGTACGGTAGCCTACAAAGCAAAAGTCCACTTTTTAACAACAGTGCATAGTTTATACGATACAGTAGATTTTTATGATTGTAGTCTGGGCAATCTAATACAAAAAAATAATGTTGAAAAATCTCATTAAAGAAGCAGCAGTTCCAGGTTTTGTTTAGGTCATCCTAATGCCAAAACCCCAGGTACAAAGGCAGAGAGGAAGAAAAGAAAAAAAAAAAAAGTACTAATAATCCTTCCAAAAAAGAGTTTCAACATTCCATCTCTAAAGCTTCCTGTTATGTAGTTTTCAATAAAGTTTTATCACTGCTACATATATGTCCCTGACTGCTACCTACAGAGATGCAGAAAATTCTACTGTATCATATGAAACTTCAAAACTACATTAAGCATTCCTGTGGAGTGATAAATATCAAGATTAAGAGAGCAGTGGTAGCTTTCCAAGGGGGGAAGGAAAAAAAAAAAAAAAGACAAGACAAATATAAAATCTTTTAATATATGCATTCACATTATTGAATATTAAAAAAAAAAACACCCAGATAATTTATCAAGTCATCCTTTAGGGAAAGGGATGCACTTACCATAAAATACCTATTTGGAAACACCACATTTCAATACTTCTATTTTTTCTTTTTAAATTTGATAGATTTATTTTTACAATGTACATTCCTAAATCCTCCCATTTGTTGTCTGAATTCCTGTTTGTGACCTTGGAATTCCAAATTTATTATGTCATCCTCTGCCTTTCTTTCCAAGGGCATTGTATTAGAAAATGAAAACAGTATGAAAATACTTCCCTGTCCCTTCACACCCTCTCCTTTTCTCCTGTTAACAAGTATTGCCTTGGCACCCATTTAAAATATAAAATATTTTTTTTAAATGGAAAGGTAACTTATACTTACCATACTCTGCAAAAGAGAAGGTGTATCTTTGTTTCACAAACATGACAGGTTGTGTGTAGCAGAAGCTGTTCATTTGTAGCTACTGTTTTGGTGTATGGAGATTTCTGCTTTCATTTAATATTTTCTTTTAAAGAAAACAATACGTAGCACTGCTGAAGAATTTCTGCCTTTTTTTTCTTTTAACTCTTCAAAAGGAGGGCTCTGCTTCCCAGTGGCACATGATTATTTTAGCAGTTTTGCTCATATAAAGGCTACATGTAAGTAAAGACTGTTTCTCCTGCCAGTAATGAGAAGTAGATAGATGGTGGTTAAGAACAGATGCTACTAATGGCTGGACCACTGCTTGTGACAGCAAAAGCCAGAGGAAGTCATTACACACCTGAACAGTAGATGTGCTTATAGTTGCAAGTACAAATAACACATGCTTCAGGTCAGTGAAGGGCTCCTGCATTTAAATAGGTTTGGTTTCCATGCAAAGCTAAGGAAAGGTATGTCCAGGTGCTCCTCCAAGTAGGTTTTCTGTCTGTATAAGTAAGAGTGGCTCCATGCACAGGTGAAACAACTCCACTTACTGGCTGAATATGCCAGCTGGGTTGCAAAACAACAGGGTGTAGTGCAGGAGAAATTCAGAGTCACAAGAAACTACACTTCAAAATGATATCTCATTAAAACCTTAGTGCAACGTAAAAGCTGACTTAATGAATGCCAGCCTAAGCCAGAAAATTCTCTTTGTTTTAATAGGTGTTACAAAGGCTCAGCACCTCACAGGATTAAGTTCAAAGTCACCTTTATAAATAGCATTTCCTTCACAACCCAAAAATACTAATTTTTCTAAAGAAACATTGGTACCCAAACCCACACAAATTTTAAAAAAAAGTATTGTCTGCTTTAAACACTACCGAGACCACAATGTTTGCACACTATTAAGAAGAATACTAGAACCTGTTTCTGTCTCTACATCATAAAACACAGTTTTCTTCAGAGAAGGCTGTAAATGTAACACAGTTTCCCAATGCTGAAATCAAAGTGCTGCAGCAACGTGTGTCATACCATTTTACAAACAAAAAAGTTTTCCCCACTCCTGTCCCCCACAGCAACCTCCCCAAAACTGCTAACCCACATTCAGAGATTTTCCTTTTCAGAAACACACCAGAAAATCTTACAGAACTTTAAATATTTCATGTCACAATGTAGATTTGTTTCTTGTAGATGAGTTTATATCAGCTTAATCTGTGATTGCTCTGTATCACCTGGTGCAGAAAACACCTTGTTTTTCAGTGGATTGAAAACAGCAGGCATTAGTGATGAAAGGTATAACATCTGTTTAAATGGCACCTAGTTTTTTTCCATTAGTTAACAGTGTAATTAACTGCTTTAGCTATCAGAAGAATGTGGTACCTATGGGTAGCACCTCAGAACAACACACAGGTATAGTATATGCATTCATAAATGAGTAAAATTTATTTCTGAATATATAGGTATCAGGAAACCTCTCTATCAAGGAAGTCCTCAAAGTCAGGCTCCAGTGGGATTTAAAAAATGTGTGGGCTTTTTTCCAGCCCTATGAGGTGAATTATACCTAGTCAAACTACAGATATGCCTGTGCAGACAGGTGCTGGCAGTCCCCTCAGTTCCTCTGTGACTCTGATCCAGCCCAGCCACAATCCAGCTCCAAAGCAAAAACTATACAGGCACGTTTAGTTGAGAGGTAGGGTATATCGACTTGAGCACAGCCAGCCTTCACACATGCTAGCTAAGAATCTACCAACTAGTTCATGAAGTGACTTTTTAGTTAAAGTTGTTTTGTATGCAGAATGCTGCTTAGAAATCAAATTGAAGAAAGTAACGGTATCTTTCTGAAATTCATCCATTTGTAAAAAACATGTATAGCAATACAAATGGCTTTTTTTAAAAGTTTGTTTTTCTAGATATGCAGTTATATCCAGCCTTCACTGTAAAAGAAACAAGGTCAAGAGGCCAGCATTTCTTTTAAATTCTGATATCCTTCCTCATTTATGGTACGTGCCATAAAGTGAAGTAGAAGAGGTAAATGAAGCAGTGAGCACCTAACAGCTTTACTGACAGCTTTTGTATTACCACAACAAACTACACTAAATTTTTATTTATATTCTGGGAATTCACCAGTTCAAATGCTGACCAATGGCCTTAAGTTCAGTAAAGTACCTAAACAAGTATTAAAGCTATGAATGTGTAGAAAAAAGCTTAAATTAAAGCATATGCTTAAGTACTTTGCGGAATTGGAACTTTACTGTTCACCTAAATTGCAGTTGCAAGGCAAGCAATTGTTCTACAAATTGCTCTGAAATTATTCTAAAAGCCTGTCAAAGAAATCTGAGTAATTCATAGCACTGGAAAGTCAACAAGACCAATGTCATGTCAACTGGTGTTTGGGAGCAAGATATTGACTCCCAAGTGGGGCAAGGTTAAAATGTTACAGCAACATGATCTGGTATGATTTTTCAAGAACTTAGAAGCAAGGGAAATGCACCAGGGAACGCACCCAGGGAGTATTAGGCCATGTTTCTGAGAAGACTGGAGTTAACAGTAGAACTCTGAGGAAATCACAAAGAAAAAAAGTAATGTCTTTCAGTCCCCAAGGATCTGCCTATGAATTTATAGCTGAGGACATGAACCTCTAGGTTAGCTGTGCTTCAGATCTTGCAGAAAGAAAACTTTCCTTATTCTCTTCCACACTACAGATATCACTCCTCTTTGTAAACAAGTACTCTGTTATTTCTATCAAATCTATAACAAATGAAATAAAAAAATAAAAGCAAGTTTTATTCATCAGGAGGAGGCAGGAATAGGGTCAAAACAACTTCATCCCACTTTGCTTTCCAATTTGACTTTGAAAGAAAGTGAGATAAGCTAAGGGAAAAGAACACTGAAAGATTTCTGAGCTAAGCTCACATGCCTAGCAAACTATTCAAGGAAAATTTGCAAGAACTGTGACAGCTATGAAGGAACTGTACAGTGTAAAAAACCTGAAAATATTTACTGACCCAAAGGCTAGTAGTGTTCTCAACCAAGATACAATGACTCCCTTCTCATGTTCCAGTGTGATAACAACTCAGCTACAGAAAAAAAAAAAACCCACAGGAAAAGTAGGGGTCATTCCTTCTGTGTTTCTAGTAGACCTGGATTCTTCTTAATTTTAACATATGAACCCTGAAACAAATATCCATTTCCTTTGTACCATGGGAAGAGGAGGTCTTTTAAAGTAGAACAAGTAATTGAAAAAAGATATTTTCTGGTTTTAATAAGAACTAAGCCAACATGATATAAAAAACCCCTATGTTTTGCAACACCTGTCACAACTTCAAAGAACATAAAAAGTGGCTATTGCAAAAATAACAGGTGTCAGCCTAGAGATGTGAGGTCCAGTATGTGACAGAAGCACAGCAATTCAAGCAATTGCTGTTAAATGAATACAACCCAAACCCACCTCAAAAAGCGAAATAGAAGAAAAAACCCTTATGACCCAAAAGAGTGGGTATTTTTAAAACTACATTTTCATACTATCTCATAAATAATACATCATCGAAGTATGCAAAGAGATTCAAAAATAGATTGGAACAAGAGTGAGGTTGAGAAATCAGGCATTCAGGGCCATGAAAGAGAAATGAAGACTAATGTTTAATTTTGTGTTTTAAAATATGGCCTTGAAAATGTTGTACATGGATAAAAACAATGCAAAATGGATCATCAGATAAAACCTGATAAAGCTTGCATGATCTGGGAGAGATTTGGTCTCTGAATATTAAGTTTCCTGGTCATAAAGTATTGAAGTATCTAAAAGCCTCTAAACTGATGTCTGATACGCTCCTGAAAACCAGGCAGAGTTGTCCAGTTAGTCCAAATGAGAACATATTGAGTAACACAAGCATTGGAGATATTACAGATCTGGTCCTAAAAAGAAATTATAAGTTAACAGCAATTTGCATAGGAGGTGATGCTTTATGCTGTGGATAAACGGACCATAGCTGAAATCCCAGGATGGCTCCTTTATTATAATTTGTTTATGTTTTCATATTTTTGAGTCGACTGTCATTAAATCTGTACTAAGAGCAGAAATAAAATTTGGGGGGGTCGACAATACAAAATTTTGTTTTCTTTCTTTCTAACTACCCAAAAGGGACAGAGAGAGTAACATCCAATTAGTAACCACGCTTCCTCTGTGATGCTAACTGTGAAATATGTAGCTGGCCCAGGGTATTAACAGGGAGTATGTGCTTGAAGCATAGAAACAGACTGGGTTGTTTGAAACATAGCAACAGACTGGGTTACAGGGTCCTCCCTCACTGCTACCTAATTTGGCTTATTGAGGGTTATTCATGGTCTGGGTCCCCTGAGGAGCTGTCATGGTGACTCATCCAAACCCCATATCCGCTGTGCTTACCATCCTGCTGTCGTACATGAGAACAGAACATCTCCCACTTTAGTGATAGGCAGATGTGCATAAGGTTTTCAAGAGTGCTTAAGTAACTCGGACACCTCCTGTCATTTTTAAAAAATGCACCTGGGGAGCATATTTAATGGTAAACCAAAGCCACTGAGATGCTTTGGGGATCCTTACCCAGGATTTCCAAAAATAATTGTTCTTAACTGTAAGAATGAAAAGTGTGAATCTGTTCAGCAGATGAACAACTGTTTGCTGCCCATGAACAAGACAGTGACGGAAACAACATTTGGGACCAGTTCAAACCACCAAGGGTTTGAGACCTCCTAGAATTAAGGTAGTTTCTTATTATTTTTAGAAAGCCACCTTTTTCTCCTTCAGTGCTATTCCTGCATCTCTTAACGTACCCTTTTCCAGTTATCACATTTTTTGAGCCAAAATTCTGAAGATCCCTGTTTACCTGAATATTATCTCTTCAGATTGATAGATTCTTATTCTGGGAAAAATGAATGAGGGACATTAGTTGCTTTGTTCTGTCTTGCAGGAGGTACAATGCTGATTGCCAGCTGGGCGAATGTGAGAAAAAAGCCTCCCTAAGGTATCACAATCCTGTCAGATGCTTTGCTTTTTTGTTCCATGCAGCTTAGAGCAGCACCCATTTCAGACAATGCTTTCTACTGTATAGACAGTGCCAGATGCTCTCAGAACTTAGGTTTGCACCCAAATAATCCAATTAATTTTGTTCTCAGATGCTGAGAACTTAAGGCTGTGCCAAATTAACCCAATTAATTTTGTCCCAAAAAGTTTAACTGACAACAAATGAACCTACCTTTGAAATCCTTGTCTGAGTCAAGGTAGGTAGAATTTTATCAGAACTCTGCAGCATGCATGGCCGTTCCAAAAGTAGATTTTTATTAAACTCTTATTTTAACTAATTTAGAAATTCAAATGTTCTATATAAGCAGGAAGAGTACAGACAACAGCATATTTGTTAAGCAACAGTGGTCAAAATCTTTCTACTTCCTTCAAAACCTCCAGTCAGTGTTTTCCTTTAAAGTTATGTTCCATGAGTCAAGCTCTTGAGAATTTAAGTTCTTTTCTTCCTTGCCTGGCTTAGCCAGCTCAGTCAGGTCTTTGTCAGCAGCTGGGAAGGACTGCAAGTACATCGCTACCAGTTAATTTAGGATCAAACTGGGGTACACTTACTTATTCATGATGAGCAGAAACTTACTCTCTCTGCATTAGTTTTAATAGGAATTCATTAGGAGAAACTGCTGCCAAGGTCTATCGCCTAACTGACAGATTGATACATTTACCAAATATCAAACAGGACTGGAGTCTGCGAAATGCAACTCCAAAACAAAAGTTTCAGGTTTCATTGCAGTAGCCAAGAAGGTAACATTTCCTGATCTCTTGAGAGGAATTCTCGGCATTGTGTGCAGCTTTAACTTTTTACCTAACAGTACCCTAGAAACTGTAAAATATTCCAATTTTAATGAACAGCAAAAAAATGAAGTCATGACAAGGGGATAGCCGAAGAATAGCTCTCCTCCCAGCAGTAATTCTATTTTCCTTCAGTAATGACTTCCTAACGATCTTTTCTCTCTGTTTCTCTCGTGTATAAAGAGGAAGATAGACATAAAGAGAAACATTTACAGAAAAATCATTTGACCCAGGCTTCTTCATGACACAGACACTGGAGAACCTCCCTGGAAGTGAAACACAGGGAGGAAACAGGTGTGGGAATAAGCCACGCACACACTTCCCTCAACAGTGGCCACAAAAATCAGACACAACAGCCGTACCCCAGTGCTGCAGAAGAAATGTCTGTGACATAACATCAAGTAGTGTTTGTGGTAGAATAGCAATGGTGCGAAGAACCTTTTGAAAAATAAGAGTAATAGAAGGTGAAGCAGTATTTTTCTAGAAGAAAGATGGTTGGGGAGAGAAAACAAGTAAAAGCCTGCAGGACCAGGGATTTCCAGCTGATAATTCTCAAACTACTCAAAAATTGGTATCATTGCTGAGTGGAAAGTACTTCTCTGTCTAATGCAGAACATCTTTGATATTGTATGTTTGCTAGTCTTCACAAAGCTGCTAAACTCTTACTCAGTTTTATTCATCTGGAAATTATAGAATGCTTTAAGGATCTTTGATCTGTGGTGTTTTTCCATAGCATCTATCAAAATGGAGTCTTGCTTCAAGGCTGGGTCTACAAATACTAACAAGAGCCAATCTACAGCTTTGCCTGCTGTCACTGTTCCCTTATTTTTCATTGCCATATCACAAACTGAAGGCTTTCACTTACAATCATAAAGATTGTAAGCAGGTTTTAAAAAATATTCACCTATCACTTTCTCTTTTGTTGCAGTCTGAAACAATGTGCAATGTTCGCTTTGTAGTTATTCTAATTATTCTGTAAAGTTTTTATTTTAGACCCGAATCTGATTTTTATTAGTGATAGCGTTTTCTTCTTGTCCAGCATGCTTCTTCAAGCAGTACATAGATGCATAACCTTCACCCTTTATTTAAAATCATCCCTATCACCTACAGAGTATAACTCCTAGAAAATATATGTTCTTTCCATTTTTTGCTTTGCTGAGATCCTCCCCAGGCACACACTGCTTGTTTTTAAAATTGGAAGGGAGATGGACCTTCTACACAGATGGTGGTCTCTAAGCCCTAAGAAATTAACTGACCAAACTGTGTAATATTCTCTGCATTGCAGTATTCACTCCCTACATGATGATATTCATCACCCACCCTCTTCCTTCCTCCACAGACTCTCAGAAGATTCACACTATATCCATTTCCAGTGCTCTTCTCAGATTCCCCACCAAATGCCAATCAAAGCTTCCTTTGTTGGTGATATGTACATTCCTCCATGAGCTATAAAGGGTAAGAATGTCCCAACTTTCTACGGGCTATCATAGGCACGTGCAATATTATTGTCCCATAGTTTATCTTACCATACCCCAGAGAAATCTCATCATCCTGTTTTCTTTATATGGACTACAGATGTCTTAGCCAAGCTTCCTCACCACTGAGTCACCGACCAGGATTGTTTACGTCTTCATAATGAGTCACCTTCAGGATTTGGCTCATTGTCAATACATGGGCTGATGGCTTCAGCTAGTCTGTTTTGTCTCATTCCCCTTCATCTTGTCAATGTAGTTGTACCTGTTGGGGGTATGAGCACAAAATGGCTCTCGTCTACTTTTCCTTTTGCTTTCTTCATGCCACTTCATGTTGACTGATGTCACTTTCTATCTCTAGATTGACTTCTGTTCCAAAACTTTTACTTTCATGTTGTTCCAAGTTCCTGTGCCATAGGAAATCCAATTCAGATTTCTTTTTTGCATCCAAGAATATCAGTTGACATGCAAAAGTGCTATAACTTTGGTCAGATGTCAAACTACATTTAATACATGTCTTTCATCCTCCTCATTTATAAATAGGAATATTGTGAATATTGCAAATATCTAAGATGCTTCAGAAGTCATGTTGCCTTTTTTTATATGATCTTTTCGCTTATTGGAATGTGCAAACGACTAGGAATCCTGCTGGCCCAAGGACTTTCCTTTTTGCACTATCCATAGCCTTGAAGGTTCATTTTATGAATGTTTTGTATTTATTAATTCTTTCCTTTTTTAATCACTATGTTTAATATGTCCACTCAGCACCTAAACTCTCCCTTAGATCTAAACTCCTTGCAATCAGTTGTTGGCTGGGCTCCCAGAGTTAGTCAGGCTCATTTTCTGTTTCACCTTCAGGCTTTCATGTACTACTTCAGAGCTGTTACAGCTATGTTTCCAAAACAGCAGAGTAACTTTAATATTGTCATTATCTTATCATTTTCTAAATTTATATTGTAAATATCTTTTTATACTAGTTCCTTTCCTTCAAAAATTAAAAAAAAAAAAAGGATTAAAGTGCTTGATAAGGTCCCTTTAAGAGTCTTTCACAGTTGCTTTTTTCTGAAGTGCCATTAGCTTTGTTGGATAAAAAAACCTTACGGCAACTAAATTGGGGTGAGAGGTAAAATATTGCCATGAATTAGAAACAGGCTAAGAAACAAAAAACAAAGAGTCAGAATTAATAATCAGTTTTCAAGGGAAAAGGTTAACAGAAAGGTGACCAGAACTAAACCCACTTTGCCAGGTGGGGGTAGAATTTAAAGATGTGAGTAAAAATATTGCATTTAATTATTACTAACAATATAACTAAATGGTACCTAAGTGTTTTGCAACTAAATCCGCAGAAATCACACGCAAAAAAAAAAAATCATCTACTTTAAGGAGTCAGTCAGTAATTTCCAATTAAACGTAATTTTTATGCAAAATTGCAAATTTTGTGGATAGAAACATGCCCTTATCTCATTTTTAAATACCAAAGTGGTTGTGTGAAGGGTAGAATATCTTTGAAGAGCTCCAAATCTGGTGTATATAAGACACAGCTATTCTAAAAAATGAACCAGTTATTTAATTCTTCATCTACTGATTTTAGCTACAGTTTCTTTGACATACCAAGTTTAACCAAACTCACACGACCAGAAAAACGTTTTTATGCCCTCTAGTACCAGTTCAGACTAATGGTCATCCCTATGATCCTGTTTATTTTTAAATCAGACTAGATAAACAAATCCTTCCATTTGTCATTATTGTTTCTTTTTTTGTAATTAACCTTCTGAGAAGTTACAAATTAAACAACACTTACTCAACCAAAATGGAAATTTTGTATAATTGTTTCTTTCATAAAGCACAAATCAAATTTTAAATTCACATTGTTTGAAAATGGAAATACTCGTAGTGATGAAAGTTATACTTAGTATGTGTGGAATGTGTGCTTCATTTTTTAAGTGTGGTGTTTTTTTAAAAAAATAATAATGATGCCAGTGAACTTCAAGATGATGAAGTTTAATGGGGCCTGGAGCCTGCTCAGATCTAGTTGCTTCAATCCACATACTCATGTGCATTCAGAACTGTGAGTAGAAAAAAACAGAGTCTGAAAGACTCATTGCCCTGGTGGGAAATACTATTTGTGCCAGTGAGAGGAGCTGCTGTCTGGTTTATGTGATTGAAGGATTGAGAACATTGGCTCACATGAGGTGTAAGCTGGTTGTAGATGGGACTCCACTACAAAACTCTCCCTGGTATTATGGTTGTTTTTAGATGAGGCTAAGAATAATGCTGTTTGTACTGCTTGAGCTGCCTGAGGTACTAATAAAGAGAGCAAATAGACACCGTGCTGGATTCCAGAGGTGAAGAATGATCTAATAAGATTTTTTTGTTTTCAGATGCTGGACCTCATTTTTATGCTTTTCCCCGTGTG
The DNA here is from genome assembly GCF_023634085.1 of Falco cherrug. NCBI lineage: Eukaryota > Metazoa > Chordata > Aves > Falconiformes > Falconidae > Falco > Falco cherrug. The sequence goes on from NC_073700.1 coordinate 82,378,919, forward strand.
GATCTGGGTAAGAGACCTGCAGTTGTAGCCAGCTAGCTGTTTGTACAATCTGACACACAGAACCATAAAAGAAAGCAGACTCATTATGGGTGTGACAGAGCCAATATCCCCAAATCTGGAGGTTTTCTGTTAAACTGTCATTCAGTGAGGATCTTGATGCACTCCTAACCTTAAAAGAAATGGAAACTTGTGAACCCACACTGTTAACAGCCAAACAACAACAACAACAACATTGTATTCAGAGTAGGGAAAACACAATTTATCCTGGACTTGGCTCCTCTCACAGTGTAGGACAAGATAGTCTCATTCTTGAAGTTTAGCTGAGTGTTACGCTATCCATCAAAAATCTGGGATGATACATGACCAAAATGTGAAACATCTGTATATTGTTGAGAGCCTCAGCATAATTTTTAATTAGAAGATGTGTTTTGAATGTTTTCTCACTTGGTGTGCTAAATAACCCAGAAATTTCAAAAACATAAACCCCAAATTATTTATGGGCAAACCAATGAAATCCCCATTCCAAAACCTAAACCAACCCAGCATGAATGCTGACCTCACCTCTGCTACTGCAGCTAACAGGAAAAATGATGCACTACTTAGACTAGGCATAACTAAGAAGATTAAAAGTCTACTAATGGATTTTTGAATTACGTGCTAGAAATCTGCCAGAGAGAAAGATGCTGATCTGGATTCTGTTCCTAGGCTCAGTAGCAGAGTGCTGTCTCTAAATAAAGCATATATTAGCACAAAGCCCAACATATAAAAATGGAGAGAGCATAAAAATAGGAGAAAGTACTGTGTAAGATTGAAAGAAAGAGTTAGGCTCGAGGTGGGGTTATGAACAGTTTCACAAGGGACTGATTTTGTTTACTATTTTGGTTAATGCCTGGGCTCTAGAACATGGGAGTACACTGATGGAGTCTGCAGGCAACACACAGAGGCATATAGCAACATACAAGAGGACAATGAAAACCTGCTGAAAGAACGGGATATTTGTGAACTGAAATGAAATGATACTCAGTAGTGAAAATAATAAAATATGCACTGAAGGCCAAGAACTAAAACTCTCATTTGGAAAAGACTCAGTAGAGTCTGCTCTAGAACTACCAGATGACTGCAGGAGGCTACAAAAGCGATGCTTTGTTGAGGTAACACTAAAGGAAGACTAGCAAACTCTTACAAACTGTGCAACCTTTGGGATACCTCATCTGCAATAGTGCATACAACTTGTGTTCAAGCAAAATAAATCCACCTCTAGAACATGTGTAGAGATGGCATACTAGGATAGCCACAGGAATTAATCTATCATATGAGAGAAAACTGGGAAAATTCTGATGGTGTATCCTTATAAAATTTGGGGTGGGCAAGTAAACATCAGGAAAGCAGAATAGTTATATAAGCCAACAGAGCTGGCACAATAATAAGTGAGGAAGCACTGGTCATAAATTACATACGGCTGAAACTGGAAAACGGTGTCTAGCCATTACAACAATAACCTTCTGATGTAAGATCTCTTCAAGAGTAAGGGGGTGAAAAAAATAATTGCTCTTCAGAAAAACTTGGCAAACTATTAAAATAGATGGTAGCTATATTAAAGAACTTGAACAGATAACTCGAGACTTCACTTCCTTTCCTCTGTTTCTGTCTGAAAAATTTACCTGGAAGGACAAATCACCCAGCTGGACACAATTCTTGGTTCTAGAGGCCCATCAAGCTCTCTGAGGAGAAAACCTGCATTACACAAGCAGCTTTTTCATTGTGACAGTGAAGTCTTCTGTAAATTAGACACAGGAACAAAAGGATAAATAGGCTGACCATTTTCTATGGGGTAAGTATGCAGCCTTGCACATCAAAGGATGCCACTTTACCATCTGACCCAGCTAAAAGTCCATCACCTGTCAGTAATTTTAACCTGCCAAAAGGAACTCTCACGTAAGGTATTCAAATCTGAGGATGAAAACTGTCCTTAGGCTGTCTAAAATAGTGCTTGAATAGTCTGAAATGAAGGTGAATTTGAAATTAAATGAATTTAGTATTAAAGAGTCATACTGGTATAACTGAAAAAGCATTGAATAAGGGTTCAACATTTTGTTTTATACACTTTTGGGCTCCTTAAAAGGCTCCTAAGGCTCCTTGTAAGCTAGCATTAGTTTTCTACTAAAGCTCCTCTGACAAACAGGTTTCTCAGGCAATTTAATGTCATATAAATTAATATGGCTATAGTTAAGCAGGCTGACAGAAAATTGTTGTAGAAGTATTTTCTTCCAAGTTTACTTGATTCTATATGGTAGGATATATGCAGCAAATCTCTTTGAAGAAAAGACTGTAACAGCCATCATCTCTACTGAAGAATATTGTTTAATCCAAAAAGATACAGAAAAAAAGCAACCAGGATAAAATTACGTTTAAAACAGATTGCATTAATGATAGAAACCATAACAGAAGTCCGTTTTCTTAACATAGTTAAAGAAGGGAAGAAAGTCATTCTCATGCCATACATTTTAACATTTTTCTGTGTCTAATTAATTCATTAAATTTAAGCAATAGTTTCTGGCTGAAAGTTCCATATTTTCATTTGAACTCCTGAAGAAATTCATCACAGAAGAGCCCTTAGATCTTAGCTGGCTATATTCAAGTAAAGTCAGGATTCCTTCAAAACCCACAATTCTGTCATAAGCAGTGGATTAAAAATATAAACATTGGTTTATTTCTGATCTTTTGCATTGCTAAGAGTGCGGATTATTCATTCATTCAAAAAAATACATGTTTAGTAACTGTTAAAAAAATGGATTAAATCCTTTAACACATTATTACTGCACTGCCTCAGTAATTCCTTAGTTTACCAAAAAGGATATTTACTGTAAATATGGTACTAGAACCAGCTGCATCACATTTACACAAAAAGAAAACATACTGGATTGTTTAGAAAAAGAAGCATAATATAGTGGCGATTGCTTTCCCCTATACTTCTGAATTAAGAACTTGAAATACTGTGCTTGAAGTCCCATAAAGCTTGGTATGCCTTGGGAACAGCACTCCTAGCTTAATTTGGGCCAGGCTCCTTTTTCCACTTTGAAGGAAAAAAATGAGACTTTAACAGTTCCAGGAGCCTCTAGGTAGTTGCAAACCGAGGGCTCTAAAGCATTCACGTGGGCAGAGCTCAGCCCATAGTATAAAGCATATTTTAGGGAGACTGACTTTCAGAACGAGATTGAACTACCTCGCCTCCTACCAATGCAGAAATAAAACCAAATCACTTTATCCCCCTCTCTGACTGTCTCCTATACATATTTCAAGAATTATGAGACCCTTCTTGAATTAATGTATGCAAGTGGATTGCAGTTGTGAAATTCATATCATTTAGGGATGCCTACATCTCACAAATCAGAAGATAAGTGTTTGGAAAACACAGTATAAGTCAGTAATAGCACAAAGGGTAAGTTTCAACATAAACATTGTGGAGCTATGTAATATTTAGGTACAAAAAGAATAAAAGCCAACCCTCTTCCTCAGTCACCCCAAAAAATAATAGGGTTTCAAATCCCAGCATGGAGCAATTTCAGAGACTCGTGTCATGTAGAACTATGTAGCTTAGGGCTTTTAGCCAGGAAATTCTGCAAATTTGTCCTCAGATTAAATGGTGCCATGCAACCCAATCACATTACAGCTTTATTTTGAATGCGTGCACTTGGCAATGCCTCTGGCTGAAGATGTCTTGTGTTTTTTGGCTCCTGCAGAGTTTGTACTAGAAAAACAGCTTGGCACAGGTGGCATCTACTGTTTAATCTCTTAAAAGGGTACGGAAATAAAACCCCTTTAATTGCTCTTAGGTATGCACATGTCTTGAAAGGTTTAAGACTAATTTTTTATAATATGATCTAAATATACAGCCTGCCCTAACTTCCTACCCAGCCAGGATGATCTTTCTGGATCAAAGATGAGGATACAGAAAGAATGCAATAAAATTACATCAGAAAAGCAGCTTACTGTCTGGCATTGCTATGCAGGGGTTAAAGACATCTACATGGCAGCCAAGATGTACAATTTAAAGCTTGTTTGAGGATGTGTGCACAAGCTGCAACTAGCTGGTCAAGTGATGATAAACATATAGCCTTAGCATAGCAAAGTGTGGACTGAAAACTTAATCTGAAAATTTGGGCAAATATTTAGGTGACTAACCTACTCTGAATTCCAAGCTGCCACAGCTGACACTTTAGTTGTAGGATTTAAATCCCTATCTAGCCATGATGCCTAAAAAAATTCTGACATGAATATTTTTCTAAAGACATTATGAATTCAAACAGTGGGAGTGAAATGGGGAATGGGGGTGTTACTGGACGTTTCAATCTGAAATTCTGTTTCATCAATAAAACTAAACTGCTAAGTTTCCATGATACTCATGCTTCTAGCAAAATCCTACCTTCTCTCATTTCTTGTTGCAGTTGCTGAGCGATATTTGGAAAGTATTCCTGGACTGGGGTTTTTCATGAGAAATTTTAGAGAAGAGTTTAGACGTGTTCTTCCTTAATTGACTGGATCCATAGACTGAAAAACAACCTTGAAAACCTGGAATAATAGTGTCTGCTTGCTTCAACAGACCCACCCATGATTGTGTGCTTTAATTTTTCAACAAGATGTGGAGGTAGGGCCTGAGGAAACCCATAAAAATGTTTGGTTTGGCTTTCTGGCAGTTTTCCCCAGCTAGAGTGCATGAAAAGCACTGAGGATGCAAGATCCTGCTAAGTTTCCATAAAGCGCCTGACTCAAACACCACAGAACATTCTGTACATCCCGGAGCGGAGGATCATATTGCTCTGCTCACTCTGGGGACAGCAGCAACCAGCAGCAGCAGCAGCAGCAGCAGGTCATCAACTGGAAACTGGAAACCTGCCATCTTTTAATTAGTTGCTCTCTACTTCATAGTAATCCTATTTAAAATCCTATAAAATGCAAGGTCGGGTTTGCTGTGCAAGCTCAGATAATGCCAAGCCAAATTTTTAATCATGTAATTAGTCAGAAACACCTTTTCAGATGGAATAAATATCACCTCCTCATTAAAATTAGGGAGTATAATACATAGCCAGGTTCTGTTCTTTCCTATTTTTAATCATAGTCCAGATGAACAAAAATGTTTCCCAGCAGACTCTGGATTCAAGAACCACTTTGTTTTAATTAAAGACAACTGCTGTCTATACAGCTTAACTTGGATTTGGTCTCAAATTCCATGTAGACAGTCTTTCAGATACAAGAACCAAATTCTCATTCCTCTTACACCGTATGCAAAGGTACTTTAAGCCACTCCAGTTTTCAGTGATTCCAACTAAGCTGCTTAGTGAGCGATCACTGGATGCATTTTATGAGCAAGTAACGCTACCTCATACAAACTGTACACAAGACCTTAAAGCAAAGGATATTAAAGGCATCAAAGTCTTGCCGTCATTTCACAGACTGTTGCAGAACTAAAATAGAAAGATTAAGTGTTACTTAGTCACACGGCAAATCAGTTCCTCATTCAGGAGAAGAACACAGGTCTCCTGACTACTAATCCAATAGCATGGAGGAAAATGTCCTCATATGGATCTAAAAGGGAGTTTTCTCACATCTGCTCCCTTCCCCACTTCCACCATCATACCACTTCACTACTTGTTTGGGATGCTGGGTTGAAATGTGTGCCTTGGTGTGGCATTAAAAAAAAAAAAAGAAAAGAAAAAAGAAAAAAAAGTGCAGTAATTTACAGTATGTTGGTTCATATTAATACAAATTAATATGGTTCTTCTGTAAATATGCTGCAGTATATTGTGTAATATAATATAATCCTAGTAATCTGAGCCCTTGCTACAGCTCTATGCTATTAAATCATTGCCAAAAAGTGAGGAAAAACTGCCAACCTTATGTGCAAATTATGAAGTGTGTAGATTCACAAGATTCTGCCTTATTGACAAAAGTAAACTCTTTGAAATAGGCTGATTTAGATAGCCGATTTCTTTAAATACATTTATTTTACCTTGCAGGCGTCATCCATTTGGGCAGGAAATTAACTTTTCAGCCAGTGATCTTTTTCACAACACCTCTTAAAATGATATTTTTGTATGGAATGCTAGCAAGAATAGCTCTGTATGAACACACCTCAAGAATAACTTTACAATGCCTGACAATACCCCAAATATTTCAGTAGGTGCAGAGTGTACAGGCCCTTGGCACAGAGTCAAAACTTCATGTCCCAACTCACAAAACAGCACAGAGCTGCACACAGAACTTGACAGGTCTGGGGCTTAAACCTCACCCCAAACAGGCAGACAGGCAAGCAGCCAACCTTTCAAGAACTACCTCAGGCTGCTGTAGATCTCCCAGCTCTCACCTTTCGTCAAACACCGGATCATCCCTCCTCTCCAGTGGTTTCTGTTCTAATAGGAAGTCTTGGGGGATTCCTCATGACACTCTTCTCACTCTTTAAACCTCACTCTTTAATTCCACTTCTCTCTACAGGATTCAGCTCTCTCTCATTCACCCACTCTGGGGAAAAGGGATGAGTTTGAGACTTCCCAGCCTTACAACAGATTTCTTTCTCAAACTTACAACATCCAAACCTATTTACCTAACCTACTATAGCTTAACATTCATGACATGTAGCATAAGTGTTCCCAGGGATGAACAGGATTAGTAAATAGGGGGGAAAGGGAGTTTGTTGCTTTTTCCTAATGTGTTCTCAGATAGGGGCAAAATAGAAGCAGTTCTACACCTGGAAATGATCCCACACTAAGCCACTCTCCTAGCTCATCATCATCAGAAATCTGCACTAAGTTTAAAGGGTGTTTCTCACTGCATAGGCTGTGTCTGTGACAGGATCTTCTCAACTTTGTAATGGAAGCATTCTCTGGAAAGAGTTGACTATTATTTTTCCGATGAAAAGTGACCAAATGGAACGTGCTTACAGAAAGTCATTCTAGTGAAATGTACCCCTACCCAACCCCCACCCACTTCATTTCTTCATTTGCCGTAAAGTAGTACAGTTTTGTTAAATGCTGTCAGTTGTTAATTTTTTTTTTTTTTTTTTGGGGGGGGGGAGTTCTCCACAAGTCATTTGTAAAGCCAAGACACAGTTCAGATTTCAAAATTTGTGGGAAGTTTTTGGTATTTATTTCCACACTTTAATGCTTTGATACTTGTATACATTCTTCCTCATATTTCTTATTAATAAGCAAAAGCAGTGACATAGGAAATTGTTAAAGATTCAGCAAATAAGACCTTAAACATATTTTATGCCTAAAGAAAGGGAAGAGGAATGTAAACACTGACAAAGCTGAAACAAAGCGAGAAAGCAGCTATAATCTGTTTTACCAGTGTCAATCCTAACAGAGTTTTCACTTGTTCCACTGAGAAAAATAGATTTCCTCATCAAACTTTCTGAGTTTTAACACATTTGCCAAGAGGATTCTTTTCATACTAGAAATTCACCTTCATTTTCCTTTTATAGTATACTGTAGAACCACCTATATTTAGTATCCTGAATTAGTCTGTATGAAAGGCAAGAAATGCTAGTCTCTTAAGAAAGGATTGCTTTTTTTTTTCAGATTCCAAAAGATGTAAGTACATTCTAAAATTTTTCTTACTAACAAGTGCCACAAACATACGTGACAACACATCTGAACTGATGCTGTTCATGCCATGTGGTGACGAGAATTGTTAGATAATAAAACAAGCCTAAAACAAACACAAGAATCTGAAAGAACAGCAAAAAAATGAAATGTGTAAGATGGCTGGCAGGCCAAGAATGAGACACAATGGCTATATTTACACTAGTGATTCGAACATGCCAGAATGATCCCGGCTGCTGTAAATAACTGGCATGTCCTGGAGCATGACCATATTGAATTCTCTCTCTGCCAGTACGGGGCTGCATGCAACATATGATTTGTAAACGGTCACTGGTGTGTGCTGACTCCTGCACCATGCCCAGAAATTGTCTGGCAGTGCTAAGGGGCCCAGGCCTAAAACCACACTGGGGCAGCTGTAGCAGCTTAACAGTACAGTTGATCAAACCTCAGCACCCAGGAGCATTGCCTTGACTTACGAGCATGGGTGCAGCCCGTGAAGCCATACCGATCATCAACAATAGAAGTACGATGTCATCCTTCTGTTCCTGTGGAAAACACTACCAATGTTTCAGAGATACAGTCCAATGCATTACTAGCTCTCCATTTTCTCTTTATTTAATATATTCAAGGAAACGGGCAAGTCAATGGAAAGTTGTCATCTGAATTGGTGGAATCATTGAAAGGAAACCATAAACAAAGGAAGCAGAATTGAAATGCAAGTCAAAGATGTCACTTTTCAGTTTTCTCCAGGGCTGCCCTGGAAAAGGTTATTTTTAGGGTTATTTTTGTAGTCCTATACAGTACTTGCATGCCTTTGCTGCCTTTACAGTTATATATTAAATGTATTGGTATAAAAACAAAATGCAGGTTTCTTAGGTATTCCTCTGCACTCAAGGTCATGAGTTTTCTTAGCTATCTCCAAAGCTTCTTTGATTTGGGATTATTATAGGACTTGGGTAGAAATACCTTTCTTCCTTTTAAATTTATATCACAAGGCAGATTTAGCAGAAGTCATTTTACTGGTTAGCAAAAAAAAGTAATGATGGATTTTAACTTATGGTTATATCATTAAGAATATACATTTCAGGGCTGCGACCTTACAGCTGCAAAATATAGAACTAGTTTTACTTCACAAGCATTTGTCCAAACATTTTCTTTCATTTTGATCCAAATACTTTCACACCCACTGAGTTAGACTTTGACTTTCAGGTTCGAGCAAACTGGAAATTCCAATCAGCTCCTCAGCTAAAGTAAATTGGTGTAGCTCCACAATGGAGCAAAATACTGACTTCAGTGGAGCTACACCGATTAACACCGGGTGAGGATCAGATCCTGATCAAATTGAAACTCAATTGAAATTGCTGTGCTTCACCTGGTGTTTATTCACACCTCACATCAAAACCATGCAAAGCTATGAATTTTGCATGATTCTGATCCAAAGCCACACACCATATATGCCTAAAATTGAGTTCAGGTCATTCAGGAGTTCCACCATGCTAAGCAAATCTTTTGATAAATATGGTTTGTGTTACTAGTTTGTAACAAAACTCCACACCAGGTGACTTTTGTGTGGTCTGGTGTTTCATTGTGAACATTTTGCACTGCTCTAATGAAACATGATTTCTAAGACAACTAGGGGATAAAAAAGTTTCTATTCAATGTTTTACCCATGAGTTCTGCAATATGCACACAAACTGTGACCACAACATTAAACTCCTGTTGTCTAAAATTTTAAAATAGTGCCAGTGTGATCTAGAGATTATGTGAAAAGGGCTAGAGCTCTCATCAGTAGAACTGCAAGTCAAACCACTTTGCCTTAGGCCTTTATGTAGTTCATGAGAGCTTGTAAAGGGATTGAGACTAGCTTTTCAGAAGTATTTATGCAAAAAATACCTGAAAGTGCAGGTGCCCATCTAGGGCTAGATCCAGTGTAGGCACTGGGCTTTTTAGAAGTGGTCAAGAAAGGCCCTGCATGTAGATCTCACCCAGTATCAGCCAAGAAGTAACACACTGACAGGAGCCACTTCACTCTGTCTGGAACTTTGGTGGCAGTCACAACTCTGGGCATGTGGGATCACAAGCCTGGAACATAAGGTTGCTTAACCTTGACAAAAGTATTTGCATATGCTCACACATTTATTGCATGTGCATGAGTCTGCTGCCTTGCCTTTTCCATGCAAGAAATGTGTGTGCCACATGCACAGTAGGCCAGATGCCTCCTAGAAGCTTTGAACTTACTGTATTTGTCCTGGACAGCTGATTTGTGCATGTGAGGTAGATTTGATATGCACAAGCAAAATGCACGTCTGGGGTTCCTGGGTTGCTCCAGACAAAGTTCTGAGATAGGAAAAGAAGATATACTAAGGGAAACTGTGACAAATGGCGGCCTTTTGCTAGTGAGGTTTGCAACATTGCTTACAACTTCTTTCACTGCACTTAGTAGAAAACAACAAAAACAAGACAAAGGCAAGTATTCCCACCCAGATTGCTCCACAATGTGGTGGGCAGCAATAAATCCCTTCAGCTGAGGTGAATATAGTGTGTGGGTGCTTCCCCATGGAAGAGCGCTCTAAGCTATAGGCTCCTATATGCACACCTGCCATGCTAAACCTTTCAGAAGAGGTGCGAGAGAAATGTATTATCTGATACTTCTGCTGAAGCTTTGGAGAAAGATGAGTATCCAGCTGCTCAGAGTTAGGCAGGTGCAGCAATACAGGCAACCAAAATTCTAGACACATGGCAAAATTAAAATCCACGGCGAGAGGGCACCTAAGCTTGGGCAATTCTAGGATTAGGCGACACTAAGGAAGAAGCAATCTCCAGGTTTCACGTGGCTCAGTTCCACGCAATAAATTCCTTAATCTATGTATCTATGATATATTATGTAGGATTTAAGAAGAGCTAAGGTACTGACAACTTCAACAGGGAAGTTCCTTACACTCCTGAAGTTTTGTTACCATGCCTTTCCCAAAACTCCACCATCTTAACATGGATAAACCATACAGGATCTATTTGTACCTGCACCTCACTAAGTCACTTCAACTCAGCATTGCTTTCTAAAACACATAATCTGGCACAAGCCTGAACTCCTCATAAGGCACAGAGCCAAGGCTATCTTCTTTAAAATCCTTATTGGGAGTGGGAATGCTATATTTTATATGTAGTTCAATGTTTATATCACTCCCAAAGTACAGGATGCCCGAGGGAAACCCTTTCCTAATCTGTAAAACCTTGAATTTATATATTCCATCCTTTACCAAAGTGACAAGCTATGAAAATTCTGCACATTCCTATCTCTTCATGTAAAGATGTATCACCATGAGGTTCCTCAGATGAGGGCAGATGACCAAAATGCTGCATTACTCCCCAGCTACCAATAAAGATAAACTCCTGGGAAAGGGCAAACCAAGGGAATGAGTCCACGGACTTCTGCTCCCCAATGCCTTTCGAATAACCCTGTGTGGCTCCTTTACTGGGATTTTCAGATATGCTCTCTTGTATCTCTGAGAATCTTGTCCTAAGCACCCAATTCCCATCACATTCTGGTGTTCAGTGGGTTTAAATGTAAGCATTCACATCCTGGCTTATACACTAATTGGTTCCATGTTATTACAATACTTTGAAAATCTCCAATGTTGATCTGACCATTAAACCAAGCTGTAAATTAGATAAACTGGATTAGCATTTTCCTATAGGGAAGTAGCATACTTCTTTTGTTCAGTGTAAGAGCTTACTGCTGGCATGATTCTTTAGACATGAAAACAAGAACGCCTTATACTTAACAATGGTAAAGGTGCCTGAACAAAATATGTCACTCGTTTCTCTTGGAAGCATCTTGTGCTCTTTGGATTGTAGCCACGCTGGTACTTGACTCTAACTTCCACTGTCTTTCACAGAAGAAAGTGATGTAGGAACTGAGAGATGACAAGATAAAATAGCTAAGCTTTCCCCATTGATATTTCAAAATGTGAGACAACGGAGCGAATACTTCCTCCACCCCCTGGAAAAATTAGTCCTGTTACTGCCAGCACTAAAACCAACATCGTCTTCTGTGGTCTAACATAAAACATTTTTCTGGGTGAAAATTACTTGATGAAAATGTTTATTTCCAAAGATTTTCTATTTTGGGTCTTCAGTGTGTCCATTTACAGAACAGAAGAGCCCTAAAAGTTTTGCATAGTACAGTGTTTAATTTTACTTAGGCTACCATCCCTTCCTAGTCCTGTAAAAAGGTTTACATACAATAGATCACAGAGACCATAAACTAAAGACAAAGGCCTACACAATGCTGTTGAGGTAATCCTTTGTGCTCTGCACATACCAGTGCTGTACAATATTTGAGGAAAAACACAATAAACTATTTTAGACATCTGTTTTTAAGGTTGCAGAACACTACAATGTAAAAAGCAGATGCTACAAAGCACTCACATTTCCACCAACTTCAAATTATCCTGGATATTCAGTGGAGAGCACCAAACTGAGTAATTGTGCTCCCAACTGACAACAATAGCATGATGTTAAATGAGACAGATTCTCATGCTGCCAGTATGTTGTACTGTCATTTCTTTGCTCTCCATATGAAGAAATAGATGGTAAGCAGAGTCTGACAACCATGCATTTGACTTATCGTATTCATTGTTAACTCCACTATTAGATACTATATGAGATTTCAGTGCCTTGTTTCAAAGAGCACAGCATCTGCTTATTAGAATTTATACCACTATCTAGTCAACAGACAAATTCTAAACAAAACAGCTTACTACAGCTATAGCTCTGTGATTTCTTTGAATATATTAGATACGTTATCAGAAAGCAATTGAGGGATCATGTCATAATGAAGCTGAAACAAAGCAGCTTTCAGGCATCTTCTTGGCATTACTCCTTCTGCCTTGTTTTCTTTTCCCTAAATGTAAGGAAACAAAGGTTCCTGTTTGTTGTCTAAACCTCCTGCCCATAGCACAGCATCCTCCATTGCAAGCTAAGAGCACAGCAGCCATCAGCAGTATAGCTGGCTTCGGTGAAAGATAATGCTTCACTGAAGTATAGCTGTTCCTTTCAGGCAGGTCAAACAAATGCATTGTATCACCTCCACAACTTTTAATAATCACTCAGACTCTCTATCATCTTGAGTAGGATGTTTAAAACGACTTCTCGAAGTCTAAATCTGCAGATTCTGGAGAACACATCAAGGTAAGGCTGACTTGCGTATTTTTGATCCAAAGAGGTCTAATTTTCCCTTAGTGAGAAGGAGAACTGTAAGACTCTTCAGCTCCAAGAGACTGGCACAAATTTCAAAATTTTTTGTTGTCTGCCACCAGTTTCTGCCATATTTTCAATACTCTGGACCTTAAGTTTGTGCATCGTGACAAGCACTGCTGCAAAGTACTCTAGGACTTTGTGAAGGCACTCTGCCACCTACAAAGCAAAGGTATCTTTCAGGTCCTTTGCAGTATATAGCTCAGTAATGGGCTTCCAGCCAAAGCTCTACATAGCACTCCAGATCCTAGTATAAAAATATTTGGGGGGTGGCTGTTGTTAAGTTTTGGGGATTTTTGTCTTAAAGGCTTCTAAACTATATTCTTGAAAGAGGGTCTAGCTTCCCCCCCCCCCCCCCCACTCACAGGACATGTATAGAAAAAAGCACCAAAAACTAGCAAAATAAAGCAATAACCACCATATACCTAATCCAATTAAAAACATATTATTTTTTTTTAGTTATTAAAGAAAGCCTGCCAGTGTCTATGCTTGTGCTATAAGTTGTCAGTCAATAGCTGTTAGCAGGCTAGATCATGGGAAGATAAAGCCCTACACATTGTGTTGCTTCACCTGAGAATAACATCCTTTAACTACAGCCTAGGTAATAATGTTCAAAACTTTGTCTGGATTCACTCTTGTTCTGGAGCAGGTAAGTACAAAACTAACATCTAGAATGCACTCAGGTCACAGCAATATGCCGGGTATTTTGATAGTGAATAAGAATGTGCTTTACAGCCTGCTCTCAGTGCTCATCTTCTGGACAATTAAATTACTTGGAACTTTATAAAAGGCTTCAGTATGAGTTTTGCTCTGTGAACATGCTTAATCCATATTCTGATGACAGTACACCAGTAAGGGAACAGACCTGACTGCTGCCCCATTCCCCACCCTCTCTCCCTTGCACATACTCCCAGTGAATAGCAGCCTGGAGGAAATTGCAGTATATAAAAGTTTTCAGAGCAAACTTACCACTGGTAACACCTGTTTCGATGAAAAAGTGAGAATAATGCAGACATCAGCTTAACACAGGGCTAGCCTGAAAAGGAACCAATGCTTTATGACCAATTATGGTCAAGGAAGATTTTGTTTTGATAGTAGTGGGTTTGACAATATCTGTCTTCAGGAGGAGGATGTAATGTTTCCTACGTGACATACCTTCCGTATTGTGTTTCATTTTCCTGTGGTCCCTTTTTTCAAGATTCTATTTGTCTCTCAAATCTTTTCTTAGGTGATATCCCATTTATGTTTTGTTGCTTTTTGTCCTTAGAATAGCAAATCATCTATGCTGTGTTGGAAAAATGTTGGTTTTATGGACATTCTGTCTGTCTCCTGTGCTAAGTAGCACATGAGTGAATTCACCAATCTTACAGAACTGAGAATAAAATTTAATGGACTCTTTCAAATATTCAGCTTAAGTGGAAAAAAAACCCCTATTAATCTAATAAAAAATCTATTAAAGAAATCCTAGAAGTTTGCCACTAGGGTTTTTCTTGCTTGGTCTGTCTACCTGTCTGCAAGGTTCATCGTGAATATTAATTTCTATGCCAGGCAGGGCATTTGAATCCAGCTTTTCCTTTGTTCTCCATCCTAGGTATTTTATATTCATCTAGGCTATATCTATCCAGAGTAAGGAGAGGAAAAAGGGGTGCTCACCTATATGTTCTGGAGGAGGAAAGTCAAACATGCCCAACTCCTGCCAGCCAAAGCTACCTCTGCTGTGCCTAGAGGAAGTGCTGCAGGTCCATTGTGGCTGCTGAGCAATCACTACCAGCTGGAAGGAGTTAGTTACTAAGAGCAGCATGACACAGAGCAGAGGTTGTGCCCAGCAGCACCGGTACCCATCAAAGCATCTCACTGCAGTTCTGCCTCTGCAGGTTACATTCCAGGTACAGAGACACTTCAGAGGCAATGGAAGAAAATCTATGTGCTGCAGGGTACTTTTCAAAGTTCATATGTGTCTTTTCCTTGGAAAAGAGCTTGTTTTTTTCTCTACATTACAAGCTCCTCTGTGGTGTATGAAGGCATGGACCCCACGTGAGATTCTTTATTGCATACATAAATGCTGGCTGTATACAATCACTTACTACCCACGTTCTGCCCTGGAACGTGCCTACACGCAGCAAAGCACCTTTACAGCCACTTCACACTGCACCAGGCTGTTTAGTCCCTCCACACTCATCTGAGGAGATCTCTTCTTCCCCAATACCTAAGATGTGGGAGGCTTTGGGCACACCCCTCATTGCAGACAGGTGTGCACAGAATTGATTTGCAGGTGAGCTCAGAGAGCCAGATTTAGTGCTAGTTGCTTCCTCACTACATTTTAAGGCACAATCACTCTGCAACAGGGCACCCAGACAATGGACAAAGCCTTTTCTCAGAAAGGGCCCTTACACTCATCAAAACAGCTAACCTTTTACCACCATGCAAGTATCAGAGCAGATAAGACTTTGCCAGAGCAGAGAAAAGCACAGCCACATGAATGCAACCACACCATGGGACAGTTATATATGCTATCCAGCCAGTGCTTATGGGTGGACCTCTCTAAAACATCTTTACCCATGTCATTAAATCTGTGTTTGATTGTCCTCAGAGCAGTATGGTCTAGAATGAGTAGGCATTCTCATCTCTACCCAGCTAAAAACCACAGAGGCTAATTCCTTTGGAGTCAAATGGGGATATCTCAGTAAAGAGAATGGTTTTCTAAACCAGTAAAGGTGCACACATACCTGTGACAGTAATCATTCTGCATGGAGCAGACTTGTATGGATGAGAGTTGTTAGCAGCTCATTTCTGTGTGAGAACATGAATTAGTCAAGAGAAGTTGCAGTAAGGCTTTTCAGTGCTCAGGCACCAGTCCACACCATTGCCTCAGGATGCTGCCCTGACTTTCTTCCCAACACAGCCAAACTTGCCAGGCATGCTCTCCCTTTTGAACCACTGGCAACTTCTTCCAGGTGTTTCCACTACAGCTGTCACAACCCAGAAAACTGGGCAGTGCTGGTAGCACGTAAGACTCAGGCATGTTTCTACCGATGTGGCATCCTGGGTTTATTGCTTTTATGGAACACTTCTGTATAAACAACATATCTATAGGAATCAAGTTTCATTTCTGAATAACTACATATATGAAAATGAACTGAGTAGTTGAACTCCAATGAATAATTCAAGCAGCTGTAATATTTGAATCTATAATCTGCCAGAGTGTTATATGATCTTATTTCCACTTGATTCCTGAGAGGAAGTGCCTTACAAGCACTGGTACATAAAGTTGTCTCTAAACACAGACACCATCCGTCGTAAATGTTTAATGTCCAATCATGAATTACAGCACCTGTTTTAAGTGATCAGCTACTAAAGGATATATAAAAAAAAGAGGACGGAAATAGGGGGTTCTTTCAAGGAAGATTATTTCCTGCTGTTGGATTTCTACATCTCAGTAAAGTGCCAAATTCAGTCTTTGTTCTTGCAACATCTACTGTGCATATAGCTGAAAACTGAAACAAAGACCTTAGCATGGAATTTCAGTTACAACACCAAATATTTCAACCTCATTTTGCATGCACAATGATTTAAAGCCTTGGCTGTCTGTATACATGTGATATACTACAAAACAGGGCCCAAAGACCTTTGTTCACTTTCTCAATGATTTTTTCATCAATCTTGTCTACTATTACAATTGAGTTTAGCATTCCTGATAGTTTGTAAAATTTCATTTTTATTACACACACCCATATTCACCTGCAAAAAATGTATTCCATGGGTGTACTATGAAAAAATCCCTCTAATCAGGATAATAGCTTGTTAAGTGATATATAATGAAGAGTCAGCAAGAAGTGGTAAAAGTCAGTGCCTTACTAGAAATAAATAAAATACAGAGGAAAGTAAAAATAATAGGATATAACAGAGAAGGGTGTGTGTGTGTGTGTGTGTGAACCTCACAGACTGTTTTGGAATGATTCACATGCAGAAAAATGGGGAAAAATTCACAGTGGATCTGTTCCTCAGGGGGTTTGGTCCAAGTCTCACTGGCAAGAGTGAAGGGGCAGACTTCAGAAATATGAAGCAAGGAGAAAGGCATTAAAAAAAAATGGAGTGAGGAGAAGGACTTCATGCCACTTTTTCCTTTTGGCCTTTATACTCTACACACATTTTCCTTAACCTTACTCATACTCGTTTGTCTGGGGGAAATGTTGGGATTGGGAAGTGATCCATGAGAATGAAGCAGCTTGAAAAGCATTATATTTGTCTGTGGAATAAGTAATACTTCAACCAAGTGAAGTAATGGAAACCACTTCACCCAAGTCATTTAAAATTGGACTGAATAAGGCACTGGAGATTATGCTGAAGGGAACAGTTCTGCATTGGCAGGAGTATGGACAAGATGACTTAATAGATCTAGTGTCTATGTGC
The DNA here is from genome assembly GCF_023634085.1 of Falco cherrug. Lineage (NCBI taxonomy): Eukaryota > Metazoa > Chordata > Aves > Falconiformes > Falconidae > Falco > Falco cherrug. Next base: position 82,396,183 of record NC_073700.1, read on the forward strand.
CAAATCCTGAGATCCGGATCCAGTTTTTATTACTCTATCGTTACTAAAGTTGAACTTCCATTCACATTATTGGGAGCTCACCCTGACACAAGGAAAAAATAACCAAGACCTTCAGGATTTATGCGTACAACCATGAATAAAAACTACTTCTGTATCATTTAAAAACTTAACTTGCTACATAATAATTATGAAGTTTGAGTGCAAAAATAATAGCTCTATATAGAACACTCCTTTAATTATTCCTAACAGCCTGCCCAGAAAAGTTACACAGAGTTTATCTAAGTTTAATTGGTTAAGACTCACCAGAACCAGTGAAAACCCCATGGCTCACACGGAATAAGTCTCTGTGGGTGTGTTATGCTGCTCCTGAAATGGGTGAAAATATCTGTGAATAAAATATTGCAATGAAAATTAAAGTTAAAGTATGATTTACCATTTAAACATGGAAACAGTGTTAAAAGCTGTCACTAAAAAACACACAATGTAAATATAAGCAACAGCATTTTTCCCTTTTCCTCACTAAATATCAGAGAGGCATTTCAATGTAAAAGATGGGAGGTTTAGGCTAAATGGTGTCTGTTTTCCTTGGTGTACAAATGTGTGTAAAGGCTCTTCAGAGATTTTGCTAAAATCTTATTTGTTTTAGGTTTTTTTAAAAAAAAATAATACTAATTAAACCAAAATTAGTCCAGAAATGCTATTAACACATTTAAAATGAGAGATCTGAGGGTGCTTTGGGGACAGACGTGTATGTCCTTGTATGTATACAAGGGTTGGTTTAGATGCAGTTTAATAGTTCCGATTTTCACTTCATTCCCATTCACACCAATACCTGTCACCTGCTAAGATTACTGCTGACAAGGAAACAGTGGATCACTTCCCTCTGGCACACTATAGAATGATCACCGACAGAAAAATCAAAGGTCATATTGAGTTGGGAGGGGGAGGGGAGTTAGAAAGATAGCTGAAGGTAGCAAGTTTTTTGTTTTGTAATATACAGAGACATGCATGACTTATACTAAAGGTAAAACTTCCCAATGTGGGGGAGAGGATTAGGAACTGTAGGACAGTGGAATTTCTTCCCTCCTAATAAAAAGGCCATGTTAAAAAAAAAAAAAACCAAAAACGGGGTTTTATTAAAGTTTTTTGCACTACACTGAAAATTTTCAGAGAAACTTTCTAAAATTTTTCTTTTTGGGAATTCTTATTTGTGCTTATACTGAGCATTAGTCTGCATGAAAGGATGAGATTTTTCTCATACCTTTCTGGAATAAGTTTATTGACCAACACTTTAAGGCTATGGAAAGTCAAGTGTGTTCCCAAAATGGGAAGAATGGAAATTTTATCTGAGTATTTCTTCATTTTTGGGGGGTGTGTGTGTGTGTGTGTGACTTTTATTTTCATAGATTTACATAGAGGCTGTAGGAAACCTGGCATATTATCTTAAAAAATATCAAAGTGAAACTCATTACTGAGCACATACAGGTACGGGGAAAAAAGCTGCTGCCTTGCAGCAGCTGAAGAGATGATGGCAATGAATTAACCTTGGCAGGATTTGTAGTTGGCCCCTGGGTGTTCAGGCAAAATGACGTGTAGCCTGATCCTGACCCTACCCCTGCCCAGATGAAGACAAAAGCAGGAGATGCCCTTTTCTAGAAGGTAAAGCTTAGCTCGTGCAGCCAGCTGTATGGCTGCTACCCACACAGGTCAAAAAGTTTCCAAGGCCAAATAAAAACAGATAGATCTGTCAAGTCTGAGCAGTCAGCGGGACTCAGGCACTGGCTCCTCCCTTGCATGCCCCTGCAAGTGAGAACACGTTTCACAGCACAGTGCGATGCTTCTTCCTCCATGGTCCTACATGTCCACCTGCAAGGGCGCAGCATTGTAGCTGCAACAGAGAAAGAGAAAGAGAAAGAGAAAGAGAAAGAGAAAGAGAAAGAGAAAGAGAAAGAGAAAGAGAGAAAGAGAGCAATGCCTTCTGCCACATCCTAAGCACAGCAGAAGACAATCCCTGGCTGCAACTCAGTCTCCTCAGCTAAGCTAAATTCACCCACATGGTAGACAGTTCCCCCTTTTCACTGGCACAAGCCTATTTTGCCAGGTACTTTGCTGGACACATTGAAAAATTGTCGCATGCCAGAGACAAAAAGGTATTCAAGAGGCTGAGGAGAAAATACAACTCGTCTGACATTGCTGTTCTGACAGAACAAGCATTGGGCACCTGATATCGATTGCATAATTTTAGAGGAACACAAGGGCTGCTTTAATTTTCACCACCTGCCTAAGTAGTTGTGGTTGACCATGGGCACGGGGAACAAGGACAGAAGACGTGCAGAGGAAGATAGTTAATATTGTATTATTGCATTAGTACTTCACAAAGACTGAAGCATCTGTTCAGGTCTCCCCCCAGGCTGTTCAAGCACAAGACAGAAAGAGCAATTGCTGTCTAGAGAGCTTATGGTCTATACAATGACCAGAACTGCTGCAGTCCTCCCCAGCTCCAGCTATACCCTGTAGATGCACCTGATTGCCTGGACCATCATTATTTTTAAAGCAAATGTCTTTCTGCTTCTTTGGGTATGGAAGACATCACTTTCACAGTATGTTTCATCTGGAACTGTATTTAAGTAAACTCCAGAGAGCATATTCTATATAGGCAATACAAAATCATGTGTGATTTTTTGTTGTTGTTTCAATAGATGGGGCTTGAGTTATGTCAGGGTTTATGGCTTTTATTTTATTTGGAGGGACTACTTTTTAACGGAAGCAGGAAGCAATCCTTGGACACAGTAAGTCACAATGTACAAATAGCTCTACTGAGAGTATAACAAAGGCTCTTTTGTGCTTTTTTACCAACACAGCCAATCATATATGCAACTTAGCAACATAAAAATACCTCATCCCTACTTATGACACCTCTACCTTACAAAAAATTATTAAGGCATCCATTAAGAATTTCTACCAAAAGCACATTATTTTCTGTGCATTGCTTAGGGGAAGTCATAAAGAAGTTGACATTATTTTCTTTAATAATTGCAGAGAAATTCAAGAAATTTGCTGTTCTCTGATTACTAAATAAAGCATACATTTAACTCATCTTGAATTGGAATACATTTGTGGAAAAGGCTTCTGCATATGGTTTCATATTTATTTCTGCAAGGTGAATACAGTGACAGGATTTTTTCAAATTAGACTATACAATTTTTTTATTAAATCAAAACCAGTAGAGTTCCTTCTTAGTGAGTGTTCTGGACCTCATTTTAAGCCATTTGAAGGAGGTCTGAAGTTTATTGGATTTTAAATACATCCTTTTCTCCATCAAGGGTCTCTTAAAGGATAGTTTAATCTGTGTAATTTACATTCAGGAATTTCATTTTACATGCCAGGCTCTGGAACTCTCAAATCCTTCAGCTTTTCGTTCTTATCAAACATAATAAAGTGATCATACATAACCAGTAGGATGTATTTTTTTTATTGTCATCCAAATGCCATTTTCAAATCCAATTTAGGTTACACAGGATGCCAATTTCAGACAGTTAAGAAGTTAGATGGGTTTTCCAAAGAAAGATTATCAGTAGTAAGTATAAACATATGTCAGTTCATTAACTCAACAACAAAAAAACCACCAGCACATCAGACTTCATTCCCTCCTACGTTTTCAAATAATACAGTAGGTCCTACTTGAGGCCCTGTAGGGTCCTGATACAAAGACTCCCAAAACCAGTGGAAATCTTTTGCTTTCCTAGCAGTGTTTGTACTTAGGCAAATTCCAATACACCTGCACATTTTCTTGAGTGGGCTTGATCACATCTTAAGATTCGGGACATATAAGGGCCTCATGCAGTCTACTCCAGCCACTGGTTAGAACAGCTTCCAGTGAAACATTCTCCAGCTGCTCCATAACTTCAAGAGTTACTACATCCTACTTACAACCACAGACAACTTCTCTTCCCCCTCTCTCCTGCAAATGTAATACACCATTTTTGCCTGTACAGTATAAGATTTTTTTTCCCCGTTTGGTTAAAATCAATACAGCTTTTATACAAGGCAATGATTTGCATTTCTTAATCACAAATATTTTTTTCCCAGTGTTTTGATAGGGCTTAAGAAGCATTTTTTTCTCCCTGTACTTTGAAAAAGAAATGGTCTTTTATTTCCAACTTTAGGAGCAACCAAATCTAAATCCATGTTAATCCCTAAATCATGTAAATTCTAACAACTCCTTAGAAGTAGTACTAAAGTTACCAGTTACTTTCTTCCTTTGCTTAGTGTGATGCAAATTGATACAGACCAATGAAAGTGGGTTTGATTTCCCTGTGCAAATGAATTAGATGGTACACCAAAAATCAGTAATATACCCAACTTGAATCATGTGCTAAGCATCTTATTCCTTGTATACACAGAACATTTTATTATTAATTAAGCATTTGTATATTTCTTAGGCTTAGGGAAAAAGTGAATCTGTCTTTAGTGGAGCTTTATATTCTAATGGGGATAGATGGGGATTCTGCCAAATCCAATACACAACTGTCATTAACATAAGCCAGTGAAGTTCCACTGTTAGGTATAGTTAAACAAAAGTTATGAAGTAGAGTTTCTTATCTCATGTACATTAATATGTTTGGACATACAGAAGGAGGACAATCCCTCCTTTCCTCAGTCATCAAACAGAAGGGAAAAGAGCTTGAGGACTGACTTATTGCTGGTTCTTCAAGCAATTGCTACATCATTAAAGCAATCTAAGATTTTTTTCCAATCCTTGTCTGCAGGCAGCAAGCCACACAGTACCCATTTGCTCATGACCCTAGTAGATTCCATGTCTTATGATGAAAATGAAAAATTGTTTAGAAGTCTACACCACTTATTTCAAATTTGGGGACAGCATCATTAATAAAACATATAACAGCACTTCTCAGCACCCTTTCAGAAGAATGGAGCACAATTTTAAGTCTCAAATACATTCATATCCAACCATTCAAAAGCTTTCAAGCAACTACTTCTGTGCCCTTAAAGGAAAATGTGAATAATAACTCAGAGGGCTAAGCCCGTCCCACTAGCATGGCCCTGTAAGAGGCACCTCATACCAGCCTTTTCCCTAGAGCAACCAAGAAAAGGGAACAGGTTCCAAAATGTGTTCCTGCCTACTTGCATAAAGCAATTAATCTGCTCCCCCTTGAGCAATCAGCTCATTCATAACTGCTGGTTGCTATGGTTGTCCACAGAAACCTTTGCCCACCTCCCATTGCTATAAGCCAACTCCTGCTTCTACTGACAGAGAGAAAAGGAAAGTAGGCACACAGGCCATGCCCACCTGCTATTGCCTGAGCTTGCACCGAGTTGGGGAAAGTCTCAGTGTTTTTCCATCTCTGGGTTTATCCCAGTGTAAAAGCTGCTAGGATATCATAACACCAAACTCTCTTCAGAGAGATGTATATTGACTGTGGGCCAATATACATCAAAGGTATCACAGTAAGTGAAAATACAATCTGAATTCACATTCAGTGGAACGGAGTCATAAGCAAACATACAGGGTTAGAGAGAAAGCTCTTCCCAAATATATAATGTGGGATTTCCATATTGCACCTCCTGCGTATAGAAGTGTTTGACAAGATTTGTAAGACTGAATATATGGGGGAAAGAGAACATACAGGTTTAATAGCATCTGGTCACGAGTCAGGTCAGAAAGCCATGGATACTTGCTTGTAATCTCAGGGTAGGTAGTGTCCATAGCTCCTGATTGTGTTTCCAGCAGCTAATGTTTAGAAAGTATATATCACCTCTACCAGAACAGAAAATAAATACAAAAATATTCACCCTGTTATCCCACAATATCTACACTTCCACCAGCAAGTAAATAAGATTAATTTTACATTCGCGCTTGAATTATTGTTGTTCAGCCAATGAAAACAAAATATGAAGCCCTACTGAAGAGCAGTTTTAATTTGACAGCATTTCTGAAGCATCTGGGGAAATCTGCTGTCTATGAATGCTGCATAAATTCTGCTGTTGTTTTCTACAGTACTGCAAAAGGAGAACTTCCAAGTGTCGTTCACAGCAGGAAATGCCTTCAGCCTATTTCTACCCACAACCAATAATTCTTAAGTTAATATCTGGTGGGCCCCTCCAAGCATTTCAAAATAGTATGCTTTCTGCAGTGGTCTGGTAAGGACTGTATGACCTACAAAAATTGGTAACATGAGTTCTGCCATCTCATAATTATGTGTTCCCATGTCAGTTTTGTTTACTATATCAGTGATGTAAGCTGTGATTAGAAAAAATGTAGCATACAGTAATTAAAATATATGTTTTTCTTTTTATGCCTTTTTCCTCTTTCATTCCAAATGAAAAAATAAAATCCTGTTCAGGTCCCTCCTATCCTGTTTCTACTTCATCCATCCTCAGATCCCTCAGTCATAAAATGTTGATGGTATTCATCAAGATTTAGAATACAAGAATGGGATTTTTCATTCCAATTATCACTGCATTAAACTTGCTTCCCTTTCATAGGAAAGTTTCATCCTATCTATTTACCACGTTATTTATTACGAAAGACTGAAATTAAAATATCCCTGTATTTACAAACTTTTTATAAGCCTTAAGACTAAAAGAGCTGCTTATACAACATCAGAGCATAAGTCCAGTCATTCTGTTAACAGTAGCTAATAAGAGATAGCTATGAAGACATATGAAAAACAAGGTATATGTAGCACGTTTATATATTCAAACTGATATCACGATCCACACAGGTGATAATGAAAGCTGCACTGATCATCTGATTTTCGTCTTGTCCACCAGCTTTCTGAACCTTTCAGGCTTGCCTATTTCCATTATTCATACAGCTAGAATTTGAAGTGGGTTAATGGCTGTGACAATGTATGCTAGCTGAGGATCTGGTCCTAAACTTCTAGCCACATCTCATTTAAGATTAAACAATAAACATCCTACCAAATAAATCTACTTGATATTATGACAAGTGTATTAGGAAACTAGATTAGATAATTTCTGAAGCGCTTGGTGTTTCTTTTTTTAAATAAGGTGCATGCTGGAAGATGCTTTTATTTATTAGGGTGCATTTTTTTTCCTATGAACTTTTTAACGTTCAAAGAAATAGCAACAGAAAAACCACAGAGTAAAAGGTAGAGCATTAAAATCTCATTGTGGTGTACACTAGAGTCATTTGGATGATTATGCGAAAAATGGTTTTTCAAGCTAGTGTCCTGTTCTTCACATTTTAACATTAGCTTCAGGATTATGCATTTCAGAAGCAGACAATACCCACTCAGTTAGAAAGAGATTACCTTAAGTCTTCTTTATGAAAAACCAGGGAGAAGTAGGAAACTTAAGCTCACAGCTATGTCTGTTTTAACTGTGCTGACCCCATTTGTGCTTCACTGCATCAATGCTGAGAGCCTTGCTCTGACTTGAAAGGTCAGAGATTTAAGGAGCTATTCCTTACTGACTGTGTTCTTATTTCTGGCTATTTGATCATAGTACTTTTTAAATGTTCATGACCCAGGTTTACATGTTTCAAATTCCATTCTTTAGAAAAGAAAAAGTCATCTTCTTTCAATTCATAAGGCTCAAAAAGTCAAGTCAAAGTACAAAAGTACAATTTCTCGGCGTGTCTGCTCTATCCTTATTTGTTCCATTTTTGAGTGACTGAGTACTTGATTCAGCTCAGGCAGCCACCACTCCCAGTTCCTGAGCCTCAGCCAGGTCTCTCAGGCCCATTCACAATTCCAGCACTAACTTTCCATAATTATTTTATTTCCTTAATCTTCCCAATGGTTGGTTCAGCCCCAGGTGGGCCTCATTCCTCTCCAAGTTCAATAAGACAGTCTCTTACTCCCTCTGCTCTCCTGTCTCCTCCAATTTTGTTTTTTGCTGGCAGCCTCACAGTATCTCCTCTCTCTTTTACACACACAAACGCACACACGCACACACACACAATAGCATGGGAAATACCACAACCATTTGGAGCGAAACAAGGGCAAATTGTGATTTGCCACACCTAGAAAAGAAGGGAATGAAACAAAGGGTGAGGGAGAAAAAAAAGAGAGAGAGTATGAGGGAGAAAAGAAGATCACAAAACTTTAAATAAAGAAAACGGAAGAAAAAAAAAAAGAAGAGTTTAAATATAGCAGTAGAAAAACAGTGAAAAAATGATACTTGTATATATAAGGACAAGAAAAAAAAATCTAAGATATATTGGAGATGAACAGAAAATGTAAAACCAGAATAAACATTAAACCCTAAATATCCCAAAGCTCAATGTGACTACTGCAATTTCTACCTATCTGCCCAAAATACCTATATCTAAAAATATTTGGAAAGGTCCAAAAAACCCCAATCAGTTTTATCTCATCGTCTCAGTCTTAGCTTATCACATAGTATTCCTGAAGTTGAAAATGTTAAATGCTGGAGCTTTCCCTCGCTTTTTCCACAACATGGTAACCTGGATTGTAGTACATATCGTTGTGCAAGTGTAACCCTGCATGCTACATCCTGGTGTAGCATCTAACTGTAGTCTACAGAGACTTAGTTTGTTGGCTACATCTTCATAAACTGTTTAAATACATGGCTGATTTAAAGCTATAACTATGTCTAACCTGTGGAATTCAGGCATGCTTCCCAGCTCCTACAGCCGTGTGTGTGTGTGTGCGTGCACACACCCCAGCTGCACCCTGGCTCCATGCTAACTCCCTTCCACCCTCCGCCCCCACAGCCCGGTTTCCGGCCCAGCCAGGTCCCCCCCGGATGATCAGGGACATGGCTATGGCACACACCCCACAGTTCAGACAGAGCCTCTGGGAACCATCGAGCGTTACGTTTGCAGCAGCCTGAAGCAGAGCTTTGACTCGGGGTAATTATTTTGTGAGCTGAGCCTTGTACGAATATTGTCCGCTAATAGTTTTGCTGTGAAAAAGCATATCTTTGCTCACTCTCAAAAGCAAAAATAAGTAATATCAGTTCATTTTTTAAAAGAAATTACTTTAACAGCTTGTGCCATATTTAGGCAAAGGAATACGAGCGTACAGCCGGGCCAATCTGGTAACAAAGGATGCACTGGCTTGGTAAAAGCAACCAGAGCATTCACATGGCCACATCGCCAAGCACTGCACTGGAAGTGTACTCCTAGGTGTCAGTAGTTCATGCTTGGCCATCTGTATTTTGTCAACAATAGCAATTCACTTTTTAATGAATGTTTAAAGTCTCAGTTCCCCCAGGAGCAACAGCTACAGAGAGCATCAGCTATTGCTGAAAGAACAGGGATTCTAGGAATAAACAGAATATTGTGGAATGGCAAATGGGAACCAGTGACCTCATTACTCTGGAAAATGTCTCCTTTTGAACCACAAGGAACTCTGACAATTGCAAAGGTATAGTCTGGAACAATGGAGTTTCGTAGAGATAGAGTGAAAGCAAAATTGAGCCCCCTGTGTACTTATGGCAGTTCTTTATTATGTGCCATATATTATCATGTTGTGTTGTGTTTTGCTTTATCGTTGTTGCATCTTTATTAAAGGTGGGCCAGAAATAAAACCCAGATGTAAACATACCTGCACTTCCAAAGCACTTGGCTTTAGCTAAGAATGTGGCAGCTGAAAGTCATCCTCAGCACATTTTGTTCTAGAAGGTTTACATTCTTCTTCTCTTACAACAAAAAACAAGGAAAACATTTAAAATAGCAAATAAAACCTCACTGTTGTAAAATAATTATGTATTATGTTGTTTGCTGCAGTTTAAAGGAATCTGGTCTTGTAGTTATGGGGAATTACTCTGACTTTAAAGAGAAATCAAGGAGGATAGCAATTTTGCTCTCTAGTCTTCAGGATACTAAGAACACAGGACACATTCTTGTCCTGAAGTCAAGGGATTTCCTTTGTTTAGGCTTATTAGCTGAGTTACAGACTGGTGTCTTGCAGTCAGACACCGAGGTCTGCACTGGATTATTGAGTTGTAGGACACAAAACCATATAAAGCAAGAGATGTCATTATTCCAATGACAATGAAGGAGAAAAATATCCACTGCTGACAGGCCTACTCACTCACAAGTCCATTGGTGTCAACATACATAGCAGCAGAGACAGAATAGGTTAGGAAAGAGTTTGTTACATCTGGTTAAAAGGGAAGTGTAAGAGCTAAAGGGGAGCAAAATACTGTATGTCAATATTTGCCCTACTGAGGAACTGCAGACACATACTGGAACTGAAGGATACCATATATAAAGAAGTAAGTAACCACATGTATTATTTCAGCCCTGTGCCCCAGCTGTAAAACATTATTTGAAGTTATAAGGTTATAATAGTTGCACAGCTGTGGGAAGGTGAGGGTCATCCATTTTACATACATATTCAAATTAAGAATGCAGGGCTGCCGGCACAGAGCAACAGCAATGATATGGCCTCAAAGGTAGGAATGTACAGAAAGACAGACAACAATATCTTTCGCTTTCTTTTTTGGATATGGATGTGAACATTGTCACTCCTCCTTTGGTTGTGCATGGTTAGCCCTGAAGATGGAAAACAGTGATCAACCTGAGCACTTAAAGTACAGATTCACAGACAATTCAGGAACCTATGTTAAAAAAAAATCTTCCAAAAAGTCCTGATTTACACCTAAATCAGGTGGTGCCTAAATGCCCTAAGTGCTTTTTTTTTCAATATTCAAATGTGTTTCTTGAATCACACATCTGTTCATGGCTAGAACTGCCCTGGCTAGACTTTCTTTAAGCCCCATCTGGATCCAGAAACTAGATGTTTTCCACATATGAATGTGCCTGCACAGCAATACACAGGTCATATGTACCTCAACTAACTCTTAATGAACTAGTCTGGATACCAGAAGCTCATAATTCATCACTCCCCACTGACTAATTTATCCTCTTTTGATATGTCTTCATGACCTTCCACTACGTCAAAGAAAAACAGAATTGCTGAGGTTGGAAGGGGCCTCTGAATATCATCTGCTATGAACCCCTCCTCAAAGCAAAGTCAACTAGAGCAGGTTGCTCAGGATCACGTTCAACTGCATTTTGAAATATCTCCCGGTATAGAGACTCCACAAACTTTCTGAGCATCCTGTTCTAGTGTTTGACTACCCTGACCACAGTGAAAGAGCTTTTTCTGATGTTTAAATGGAATTTCTTCTGTTTGAGTGTATTGATTGCCTCTTGTGCTTCTGGGGCTCAGGCTCAGCAAGCTCTGGTTCTGCTCTAGGCACTGCTCCCAGCCCCTTGTCTGCAACCAAGATACTGAACTTTTTCTGTAGCTGCAGATCTGCAGGCAGAGCAGCAGTCATTTGCCTAATGCCAGAAGCCAGAAGCTTGCAGCCTTCACCATCACGGGGTCTCTGACACCCGTGACTCTGCCTGCCCCTCCCTTCATACAGCTGGAGTTCAGGCTCTTGCAGCTACAAGGTGTTGGAGAAGACCTCATCAAACTCCTTGTCTCTGATGCTACGTAGTCTGAAGACCTCCTCCTGCAGCCCTTTTACTTGGTGACACAGATCCTCCCTTAGTACACACCTCCTGCAGCCAAGGACACCATCTCCCCCAGCCCCAGCTTCATGTCGCAGCCTAACCTGGCAGGCAGCTAAACACCACGCAGCCGCTCGCTCACTCCTCCCACACACTCCACACCCCACAGTGGGATAGGGGAGAGAATTAGGAAAAAAAGTACAATTCATGGTTTGAGGTAGGCAGTTTAATAGGACAGAAAAGGAAGGAAAAAATAAATAATAACAATGATGATGGTAAAAGAATTAGAATATACAAAACAAGTGATGCACAATGCAGTTGTTCACCACCCACTGACCAAGCCCAGCCAGTCCCCAAGCAGCTGTCTCCAGCCAGCTTTCCTCCTAGATTATATAGTGAACATGATGTCATATGGCATGGAATATCCCTTTGGCCAGTTGAGGTTAGCTGTCCCGGCTGTGTGTCCTCCCAGCTTGTTGTGAGCCCCAGCCTCCTCGCTGGTGGGGTGGGGTGAGAAGCTGAAAAGTCCCCAACTTAGTGTAAACACTGCTTAGCAACAACCGAAACATCAGAGTGTTATCAACATTATTCTCATCCTAAATCCAAAACACACTTTACCAGCTACTAAGAAGAAAACTAACTCTATCCCAGCTGAAACCAGGACACCTCAGTAAGGCATCCCCGAACCCATGGACCTGCAGAGCTCCCTCAGGAGCTCAGGTTGAGTTGATGCCAGAGGAAGTTGCTTTAGTTGCTGCCCCATGACAGGTCACCACCATTGCTGAGCATGTGTGCCCCCTCCTCAGCAGAGTTTCTGCTCCCCTTCTGTGCATACTTCTGCCTAAATTGGCACAGACTGCTGCATCTCCTGGTTGCTCTATTAGCTGCACTTTGTCTCACACATCTGTGTCACACAGATATGTTTAAACCTCCTGAGGGATATAACCTAGCTGGGTCTCTTAGCACAAGACCAGCAAGACACATCTCCCTGAAAATACAGCAACAGATGCTGTCTTCAACAATGACAACAGAAACACTGGAGAATAACTCTCCCCCCTGGGATTTTGATATTATTTGTTGCATATTGGTACAGTTCTAACAACATTTGAAAAGCAGACATTGTTACTCTCTATTTTTACTCTAGAGTAGTTCAAAAGACTCAAGTAAGCTCTGCTCATATCATAGAAAATAGTTTAGAAGCATCCTTTGACCTTCAGTAAATAGGTGATACCTACTCACTTGCTCTGGGCAGTTCACTGTTTTCCTTTTGACTTTAGGTGCTTTCTTGGTCAACTAGTTAACTATTCTAGATTGTGGTTTGAAGCTTCTATGTACTGGGAATCTAGACAACTTAGGGTACTAGATAGTCTCATATAGATCAGAAGAAAAATACTTCAAAGTAATTATAATTTTAACCTATTGAAATTTCTGAAATTAAGATCCAAAAAGGGCGATGTCCCTAAATACTACTGGTGGTGTGTATCCCAGGTCCTTAAATCTCAAAGGGCTAGACATTCAGATGCTCAGGTCATCTGCTCAATACATGAATGAATGCAGAATTCATTGTGATGCCAAATGAATAAGAGTTAGGAAGCTAGCTCCTGGTGTTGGATTCACAATTGTTCAGCACTCTCCATGAATGTAATTCTATATCTCTCTCATTCCTATTCTAGCAAAGATGACAGATCAGTAAATATTACCTGCAGAGAAGAAGGATTCAAAACATTTGAGAAGAAAATTCTACATTTAATTATGGCAAGAAGAACACCACTATCATGACCTGCAGTCAACAAGGAAGAAAGATAAAGAGCAGTGTCAAGATCAGAAATTCAGTCACTCCTTCTGTATTGGGAATTGTGAGACTCTCAAAAATAGATCCACCAGAAATAAATTATATAATATCATATATAGTAAATTATTGTCCAGGTATCAGGTGGGATAGAGTTAATTTTCTTCTTAGTAGCTGGTGCAGTGCTGTGTTTTGGATTTGGTGTGAGAGCAATGTTGATAACACACTGATGGTTTGGTTGTTGCTCAGTAATGTTTATATTAAGTCAAGGACTTTACAGTTTCTTGGGTTGTGCCAGCAAAAGGGCTGGAGGGGCACGGGAAACTGGGAGGGGACACAGCCAGAACAGCTGGCCCAAACTAGCCAAAGGGATATTCCATACCATGGGACATCATGCTGAGTATAAAAGCTGGGGCAAGAAGGAAGGGAGGTACATTTGGCATTATGGCATTTGTCTTCCCAGGTAACCGTTACATGATGAAGCCCGGCTTTCCTGGGGATGGCTGAGCACCTGCCTGCCCACGGGAAGTGGGGAATGAATTCCTTGGTTTGCTTTGTTTGCATGTGTGGCTTTTGCTTTACCTGTTAAACTGTCTTTATGTCAACCCACAAGTTTTCTCACTTTTACTCTTCCGATCCTTTCCTACATCCCACTGTGGGGGGAGTGAGTGAGCGGCTGCTTGGTGCTTAGTCACTGGCTGGAGTTAAACCATGACAATTATATAAATTGACTTCTTTTAGTTCCATCTGATAAAAGATGTCAAAGTCTGTACAAGTAAAATTTAACAGGTAGATGACCATTCTTTCCCATTAAGGCCAACAATACGAAATGGATTTGTATGTACATTTAGAATCGTAGAATCATTTAGGTTGGAAAAGACTTTTGAGATCATCTAGTCCAACTGATCTTGTAGATGGGTGTCACATTGGCCAACCTCCAGCCTTCTAGTACCTCCCCTGTGTGCCAGGACTGTTGATAAATGATGAAGAGTGGCTTGGAGAGCTCCTCTGTCAGCTCCCTCAGTACCCTCGGGTGGATCCCATCTGGCCCCACAGAATTGTGCATGTAATTTAAACCCTCTTTACATTATAAAACTGCTTACTGAGAACAAATCATGGTCTCTGCTAGCTTCCAAATCATACCCAGCTGCTCTTTGGGAGATCAGTAGTTGTTTTAGGATAAAAACTTGCAGTGAACTATCCCAACAGTTTAGCAGTAGAGACAACTCACTCAGACACTCATAACATTCCCTGGAACTGTCTAATTTTCCAGTATAGATCTGACCTGAGAAACTGCTAAATCTAATACTGATTTTACACTTAAAAAGAGGAAAAGAAATAAAATAAAATAAAGATCTAAATTCTTTAGTTTCTTTTTATTAGGAAATGGGCTTAAAGACATATATTTTTGAATGAAAAATTAGTACTTATAGTTTGATTTTCCAAAAATAAAACATCTGTAATAGTGCTGTTTGTCTATCCATATGTCTGTTCAACCTGCCTGTCAGTTTTCATCAAAAACTTTCAAGGAAGTGAGTGAACATAGACCACAAATTCAAGGAGCCAAACTTATTAATATTCAAAACAAACCATGTTCCTTAAAGTCAAGTCATTACGTACAATGTAATCATCTCTCAAAGCTTCATTTCAAAAGATAATGCTAGAAGTTAATGTAGGAATTGCAATTTACACAACAAGAGATCATTCAAACACCATATCTGTATTCAAGGCTGTAGTAAAAGCAACCGCCCTGTAAAAATCACAGGTGTCCAGACTGGTAGCCTGTTTTGTCTCTTACAGGACACTGTGACTCTCAGAGGTGCATAGTGTGAGTACAAGAAACAATAGGCACAAGCTGGAACACAGGAAATTTTGACTAGATAAAGGGGGGGGGGGAGGGGGGGAAAATCATTAAAATGGTTGCCCAGAGAGTCTGTGAAGTCTCCATCCTTGATGATACACAAAACATGACCAGACCAGGCCCTGAGCAGCCTGTTTTAACTGGACCTACTCTGAGGAGGGGGTTAGACTACACGATCTCCAGACGCTCCTTCTAGCCCACACAATTTTAGGCCAATTACATGGAGTCTACAAGCAGAAAAGTAAGAGCTGGTGAAAGAAATTAAATCTGGTCCAATTAACCCACAGAATAAAAATTAATCTTGAAATGGATTCATATTTCACTAACAGGTATTAAAGGATGTCTGTATAACTCACTGGCTTGCTTATGTACTCTTCTGCCTCTGTTCAGTTGCAGTCATTGGACTCCACTGTAATCTCCATTTTAGTATACTCTGAATTTCTAGATAAAACTTAAAAGATGGAAGGCGCTCAAGACTGTCAGCAACAGCCTATCACTGATCTATATAAAATCTCTGGATTCAGCAAGTTAAGTGAAAGATATATTTATGTAGCGAGATACCTGGAGACAGCAGAAGGCAATACCCAAGGACACAGGAAGATCGAAGCCCAGGCAAAGTCAAATGGACGTAGAGATTCCTTGAATCTAATGCAGGGTTGGATGACTGCCTGAAAGTCATCACAACAAATAAGAAACCAGAAGTCTTTAGAGGAAATAGTCACAAGTGTGTAGACTTGAGAAGAAATATGGAACATAGATCTGAGTGCCAAAAGCAAGTTAGATGCCACAAGTAAGCTAAAAATGTTATTAGTTGTATCTACTGCTTTCTTAGGAAACGGGATTTTGTGCACATCCATTACAAACAAGCAGAACTGTACAAAAACAGGTGCTGTACCTGACTTGTACCACACTTCGGTAAACTGAGATAAATCTGCAGGGCACAGACAATGAGAACCAGAATGAAAGAAATGTGATACACAATGCAATTGCCAAACACGTGTATTTTGTGGTATTTGAAACCCCTAAAGATACCTGGTCAGCTCACTAGCTGTCACTCCAGAAAGCCACAAGTTTTCCTTATCTGCCAGCCCCATATAGGTGTGCCAGGTACCCTGTTGTCTCTCAAATGGCACCCACCATCTATTTTTAGGCAAGTGAATTGAACCCAAGTTGTTCAGACCAAACATAAAATTTTTGTAATCTTGTCCCACTTGCCATTGCAGAGGCTAGAGCTGGCTGTTTTGCAATCCCATGTCATATTTCTCTTCTTACGCTCCTCACCCCTCATGCTACGGTGGGACCAAGTAAGGGCCTTTCAAAGCAAAAAGCAAAGGGAGGCCTCAGCACTTGTTCCAGACAGAAAGAAAGAACTTGGCAATTCAGGCAGGCCAGACAGACCTAAGATTTCTACTTCCAAGCCACATGCTTTTGGCTACAAAGGTGATCTCAGACACTTCCATCTTTCTCTTTGGTTATTAAATAATATTATTCTTTGTTTCAGATAATATCCACTGGAACACTGGGAGGAAGAGACTACCCATGTGTTCTGTCACTGGAGCATTCACCTTTTCCGAAACCAGAGGGCAAATCTTGCTTCAGTTAATATTTAAATCTTTATTCACCCAAAGAAACCCAAAGTAGCCTGAGGTTGGACCGTGCACATTTGATATGGTACAGACAAGAGACTGGAGTTGCGTCAGATAAATTTCAGTGAAGGAGAAAGGTGTGGAATATTTTCTATATGAAGAAGTTTGGGCAGACCATACTGTTCTGTTTGGAGAACAGACCATGGAAGTGGTAATGAAGGTCTAAAAAACCATTGAATTGCAAGAAGAAGGTGGACAGAAATAACTTTCTGGATTCTTCTCATACAAGAACTAGAGAAGATCAAATAAAAACTGTGGCTGGCAAGGCCAAAGCAGAGATTCTTCAAGCAAGACACTTCATGCAAAGTATGTGCAAGCTCTGTGAATCCTTTTTACAGGGTGTTGCAGGTGCTACAATTTTATATTGTGTGAAAAGTGATTAGAAATATTCATGGAAAAAATGATCAAGGCCTATTAATTACAGAATTAATGGCACATGAGTGACTCCAATTCACATTGGGAAAGAAGATTTCAGTATGTGTTTCACCTTAAGCAGACACATTCCTTAAGCAAGTATTACTGAGACTATCAGACAGACTGCTGGGCTGGAGAGGCGATTGGTCTGTCTGATGTGGCCATTCTCAGATTCTTAAGTCCCTTACCTGAATAAGGGAGAGCTGCACTTTGCGACGAGGCTGCTTCCGAAGAGAGAATCTGAAGCTAACATATGGCTCTGTGATTGAGCAGAAACACCACCCTGCAGTTCCAAAACTCCTTCTGAAACTTGTTCATATATTCCCAGCATTATCTGATGAAAAGAACAATAAAAAAGAACACTTTGCGTAAAAAGTCTCAACCAGCTCCTCTGTTATCCAAACCAAAACTCCACACTTCCCTGAGACTTTCCCTGCCAGAACCACAAAAGACATTGGCACATTCTATAGGCTCAGGCACCAGTAAAATCCAATACGTATCTAAAGAAGACTGATTGCCTGTCCTTACTGCAATGATTTTAAGGCCCAGTGCTCCACAGGGGAGAGATACAAGACAGCCAGGAAAGACATTGTGAAAACAGACTGTGAGCATATAAATCACCCGTGCACTTCAGGCATGGAAGCTAGGAAGATGACTGCTATTTGGAAGATTAACTACACAGTACACACTAAGGCAAAGCAAGCAAATCTTTTTATATAGATAAAATGCAGAATACTGCGGGGGCAAAAAAGCAAACATCCTTCTGTACCCAGTGAAAAAGTTGGCTTTACTGAGCCAAGAACTGGAAAGGGTTATTTTTTCCTTGTGCTGAAATATAACCTCCACACCATAGCTGGAAGGAGGACTGGGGCACTTGCCTACAATGATTCAATCTAGTATGGAAAAAATATATGGTCTTACAATGATTTTCTAACACCAAAGAATTTGTCTATTTTAATAAGCCCAGAGAACCTAGGTGTCTGGTGATTTCTTGTCATAAATCAGGAGCTCATTAAAAAGAAAAAAAGTGTGAAAAGAAGGCAAAGATTCTGGCAGGAGTCTTGAGAAAACAATTGAAAAGCATTTTTGAAGTTTCATTCGTTTTGGTGCAGTATGTGCAAAGGCCACAGCTCTGAGCACTAGTAGTTCCGAAGTCTCCCAACTAAGTACCTAAAAGCTCCTGAATTTACTGAATTTTAGACCATGGATTCAGTTTTCTGCCTGTGTCTGGATATTGCCTGCTTAGAACGAAGCGCAAAGCTGTGGTTGTGGGAGGGAGGTACAGAAAGTCATGCTACCTGACCAACAGGAAATTCAAAGTGCATCAATTGTAAGAGTCCAAAGAGCTGTTGAAAAGTAAGATAAGGTTCAGAAGGGGATTACTGTGTCCTAAATGTGATATTTTTATTGAGAGGGCAGTGCTTAAATTACATTTTTATGAGCCAGCGTGGCATACCATCACTTTTTCATTTTACTGGGAAGCTTGCTGGGACTTCTCTGGTTCACAGCTGCAGAACGGATTAATTTTATCCTCCCCTGAATGAGACCTTCAGTCCCACTGTAGCTTCTAACTTGGAAGCAGCGTGCAAGGATACTAGAAGACAAAAATAATTACATCATCAGAGAGAGTAGAAGAAAACCAGGATCAAAAATGGATAAAATGCTGAGACTTGATTCAGCAAAAACATTTGTGTGCATGTTAGCCTTAAGCATCCCTGTCTAGTGAAGCACTAAAGTACGTTCTCGGGCTTAATTGAAGTTAATGGGATTTACACAGGTCCTGAAGGTAATCACATGCTTCACTGCTTCATTAAATCAGAATACAAGTATTACAGGGCAAGGTTTATCCTCAGGGAATTCCATTGAAATACAGGGTGATACAAAACTATAAATCATTTTAAGGTATTTATTATTAAAATGCATGCACAAAAATATGCTAAGAGGAGCATGGGTTGCTTGAGAGCTGAGCCTCAGAATAGCACTTTGTTTAACAAGATATCTGAGACATAAGACCTGTTTAAGTGTAAAATCAGAAGTAACTACAGTGAAGCCAAGGCCAATGCAGCTGAGATCAATATTAAACCCCAGAGAAGGGGATTTTCTAAAAGTAGTGGGGGGAGGGGAAGAAAAATGGAGAACAGGTCCCCAAAGAACATGATAAATGATGATGGGTTAGGCAATATAGTTTTGCTTCCACAAGCCAGGCTTAATCCTCACTCAGGAGTAGACATTGTGCCACATATTTAATCTATCCTTTAGAGAGAGTCAAAAGGATCAAAAGCATCACACAGATACTTAAAGGGAAAGGTCATATTCCCATTGAGGACTAATGACTATATCCGTTCCTGCAAGCACGGGGATTTCTAGCGAGGGAACTAAAACTGCAATGTTTCCAGCGTTAACTCTGGCTGTAGGGTGTCTGCTGTCACATCAGCTTCTTGAACCCTACCCCTTTACTCCAAACTACCCTCATGCTGTGAGCTTGCAGCTCCCCGTGTTTCTCCTACAGCCTTTCCATACCTTTCAGCACAGGGATTTCTTTAACAAAATTAAGCTCTGTGATCAGATCACCCGAAGCCACTGCAATGTCTCAAAACTACCAAAGCCTTTGTGGTTACAGAAGAATTGTAGAGAGCTGCCATAATTTAAGAGCAGGGATTTTTTTTCCACTGTAGTGGTTCAATGTGTGTTGTGTGCACACATGTGCTTCAGCACAGATGGAGATTCAAATGAATATCAGACCCTTTGGTGTGAGTTCAAATTTCCTGAAGGTGTTGGAATGTCTGTAAAACATCAGATGCCCTTTTGGTTGTTTTTTTATAAATACATTTTAATTCTCTGCTGATTTGACATTTCACTTTATTTAGGAAAAATGGGGGGGAAAATGACAACATATTGAAAAAAGTTATTACGGAAAAAAAGAACGGGGGAAGGGAAGGAGGCTTGTACGTCCTTGGCAGCTACCTGCCTTTCTTATACAAAGCCACCTATGATTCTTCTACAACCACAAACAAGCCAGGTTTTCTTTGTGCTCTGTCCAGAAAGGAAGTTCAAAATATGTACATCTACTCCAAAGCTATTAATCTTTTTTACAAGATTATTAAGGGGAGTAGAGAACCATTGTCATCTTTCTTAAAATAAATTTTCCCTGAAGCTTCAGGAATCTTTAAAGTAAAGTTTAAGATATTCCTTCTTTTTTCTCTCCTAACCCGTTTACCTCCTAAAAAAATGTTACCTTATGACTGATTTACTTCTGCATTAATTATATACACTTCTCTGTGTCTTCAGAAAAAAAAGGAAATCTTTCCCAGCCTGCTGCATTTAGAGCCCTGCATAGCTGGCTTTAGTTTCAGCTTACTGATGTCAACCCAGACCCACAGGGCTGGAGAAGTCGTGCATCCTCAAAGGCTGAAAGATATGTTGCATGAAAGAGTTTCTAAACGGTCAGTAAGACCAAAAAACCCACAATCTCTGAACCTTTAGGTTTTCCAAAATGGTTTCAATCGCATATTGAAAGTAACACAAGGCAAAACAGCAACAAAAATCAGAGTCAGGCCCTTAAACAAATGTCATCACTGCTTAGACTTTAGTGAGGGTGTTAATTATTATCACAAAGTGAGGAAACCACAGAATTGTTGGACCAAACACACGTTTCATGTGGAGAAAGTAGTACAAACAAACCAAAAACATACATCATTTTCCATGGAGCACAGAGAAGATCCATCTATTTATTCAACAAGCCTTAGGGATCCTCCTCCTGTACAAACTATCTAACCTACTACAATACAACTTCCATCCCAAGGCTATTACAGCCTTCCACATGCCTGTAATTTATTATTTATCTCAGCTATGAGATTATTACTGGAGTTGTAATAATTCGGAGTGCCGTTAAGAAGGAGCTTGTTGCACAAAATCTACATACACTTATGTTAGTTATGGCACTAACAATGGAGAATCAACCTTCTCCCATACGCTCACATTTGCAATTCTTTACAACTTTTAAACTAAACTTAAAATAAGCAATTATTCCACCTGGCCATAGGACATGGGATATAACTACAGGAAAGAGTGTATATGCTATACTCTATGGCTGAACCATGCACATCGTGAAAAATCTACTTTTCAGCACAGTGTGACATAGGGATCAGTGATGCATATAGTTCAAAAGTTATCCCAGAGAACAACAAATACCAGGGACCCCACATTAAGGCAGTAGAAAGGCCACAGTAAGTAGTTTTTGCATAATCTGTCTAGAAGGTATCCTCTTTCCCCCTTCAATCTCAAGGTGATTTGTTACCTGAGGCTGAACAAAAAATAACATACTCTAGAAGGTATCCAATACAGGAACATTATCTAGCCATGCCACAAAGATTTGTTACTTATAGACCAAGCTAGCAATAAAATTACTCACAATGTTGAGGGCAAAACAGAGATTAGGCAGTTCACTGATCTCTACTCTCAGAATTAAGAAGGACAGATCCTTTCCTGGTATGCCATCATCATAATGAGCAATTTTTAGACCCTCTCCTTGCTATATACTGATGACATACATGACAGAAAAGCTAAGCAGACAAACTTAGGTTAGGTTATCACCACATTTACCCGATTCATAACCACGCTGTCAGATCTTATCTTTAAACTGATAACCGGCAACATTTTATAGATATGCACAGTGGCTGTACACTGGTTAAAACAGGCAAAATCTAGGTTGAGAGAAAGCAAGTGCCTTACAAAGGCAATAGAACAAACTTCACAAACTGAAACTTCAAGTCAACCTTATTGAACCCCTGGAAATTCCTAACAACACAGTCTAAACTGGTGTACTGAATATAGTTAAACCGCTTCAGTCAACGTAACTTTTAACTGAGGTTGTTCAACATTAGCAATTTGAGCTAACTTACCTAGCTTAACTTAAACTAGGTTTAACATGGTCTAGTTTTTCAACTGACCCAAACCAATTAAATTCCTTTATTTTCTGATGTATGAATTAATTTTTTTAAAATGTCTCATGCTTAAAAGTCTGCAAGCAAAGCCAATGCTGCACAAACCACACCTTTCCTTGAATTTATTGCCATCTTTTTAGAAAGTTTATTTAAAAGAATATAACCCAAATATGTGCTTTTCTATGAAACGTACTTTTCAAGTTCATTTTGCCAGAGAAAATACTCATTTTCCAGAATGGCATATTTCATTTGCTACCAAAGAGGACTGACTGTAACATAAAGCTAGTGGGTCCTTTAGAAGAAAGAGAAACAATTTGACATGGTAGGTCTGGTATCCTTCTGCAATATCAAATGAAGCCCTACATTTTCAAAATGATGCATGGGAATTTAACCACGTGATGCCCATTAAAATCAATGCCAGCTCTCATGGTTTATGAGGTCACCAGAAGTCCTTGATGGAATTACAACCCTGTCCTGCACGGCTGATTGTCTTGTATCACAGACAGAGTCTGAATCAAAGCCTATAAAGTCAACAGAAATGTCTGCAGTCAGTTTGGTCAGGTCTGGATCAGGTATTTCCACTGGAAAGAGAGAATCAAGAGAGAAATAAATTACTGAACAATTGTTAGTTTAACAGTGTGGCATGGGTCTTACGTTGATACATATTCTTCTATAGTAAGGGGGAAATAATGTCTTCCTGTGGTTGTGCTGGAGGCATCTGATGGAAAAGAAAAACACTGGGGAATACTCCTTGGAAAAACAAAAGGACATCCTGTGAGAATGCAGTTACAAAGTAATTCTTTAAGCATACCTAACAGCTATAACACAACATACCAAACGCAATATACTTGAAGAATAAATATTCTGGGCTCTCTATGCATCACCTACGTTGCTAGAATTTGCTGTACTGGTGCACATCTATCAGCTTTGTATTTACTGGACAGAATCTTTTAATACCCATCACGCACTAACATTTAACTTCCTAAAAGTGAAACATGGCACCAAATTTGCACAAAGACTTTGCATGTTATTGTATTTTAAACCACTCAGTAGTTAACAAAAGACTACGGTCTATTGGTATACTGATTTTCTTATTCTCTCATCTGGAATGTGATCTTACCTTAGGAATAAACTGCTGTGTTGACTGAATACTTCCCAGTTCTCTAGGTAGCGTTCCTGGGGTTATATTACTAGCAACAGTGACTTGCTATAGTCTCCTGAATCTGTGTATGTAAGATATAATAATTTTATTCAGGAAGTAGGTGTTTGTTAAGCCACATGATGATATTCAACATTAAAACATGGACCAGCAAGTTTCTAGGAGTTTGTGTGTCTATCTAACATAGCACTCCATCAGAGTACAGTGTCCTAAGCTAGTTAAAAATGTAGGGAACAATTTGTATGCCCAACATGCATACCTTGCAAGCAAAGGTCTAGAAAAAAGCAGACATGCTTATTGAAGGAGATTTGCACAGAACAAATACATAATGTCTCTGAAAGAAGTAGCAAATTTGGAAATGTAACAGCAATGAGATAAGGATTATCACCTGGTGTTCCCATGGGTGCATGGTGTCTGTGGTTTACTTAGGTTTCTGTTATCCAGGGCTGTATAAAACAAGCAAGGTACCTTGGCCAGCCAAAACCAGTGCAATACATTTTACAGCAACCCACAAAATCAGATCAGATGGAGAGAAAAAAAAGCTGGTGCTTTAACATGGCACCTCTCTGAAGCAGGGAATAGAGATGATACAAATATAGCTGTACCGCTTCCATATTCAGGTGTTCTCATACTTACTGCCCCATCTGTCCACAAGCTGGATAGGTCACCTACCAGATAAGCGTGAATTAACCATACAGCGAATGCTGCGCTGTATCAAATGAATTTCTGTAGCAGCTGTGGAGGCTGTGGCAAAGTTGCAGAGGTTTTGAATGGCTGATTGCAGTGGTACCATGGCTTTTCATTTTCCAAGAAAGATTCTTTTAACACAAGCTGCAGCATATTTTCTTCTGTCTTTTCTTTTAGTCTCTGTTATTACTGTTCTTTGGAAAGAAAAAAAGTCAGGAAAGTTCAGAGTGGGGCAACTTTTTCATTACAGAGGATTGAATCACCCAGTAAAGGACAAAGTTTACAGCAGGAATCCTGTGAAAGAAGCATTGTGTACGTATGTTCACATCCAAACCTTATGATATAGCCTGTAATATTTTACCTTTTGCAGCCAGACTGCTTTCCTTGCCCTTGCTTTAATGAGCAGTTAGAATACACACAGCTGGCCTGGGTTATTCCCCTTTCCCATCTTCTCTCTTCACCCCTCTGAACATTCAGCAGCAGCTAAATTTTACTGATAAAGACAACACTATGCAAAAGGAAAAAGATGTATTCTTCATGCTGTACAGCTAAGCGGGGCTAAATGGCTAATAAAAACTCCCGGGCATCAGCTTAAGAAGGGCAAAGGAAAGGGCTGGTGCGGTGGTGGAACTGGCAGGAGAGGGAGGCTGGCGTGGCGGGCTGTGGGGCGGCATATGTCAGCCCTCGAGCTGGAGCCAGTGCCAGTCGTGCCGCACGATTTGACCAGCACTACCTGAACAGTGCGTGTTTATTTCTGCAAAGTGCTTGACTTCCATCGGAGGGCATTTTGTGCGAGCTGAGATGAAAGCTGTTTGAAGGCTTTCTATAAACAACCCAACAGGTAAGTATTTGACATGGCTAAATACTTTGCAAGCAGCATAGAATTAGTAATTGGGGATTTGCAATCTCTCAGCTCGCACTTGTATTCCAGCGCCTTATTTCTGAGGAAGAATTCACAGCCCTGACACAAAGGTTGGAGTATTGCAGAGCCCAGGCTTTTAATATGCTTTTTAGAACGAAAAGATTAAAATAAGTACTTTGGGGCTGTCAAACCAAACTTTCAAATTCTTTTACCTTCACGCTGCACAGTGGCTATTGGAGGGATACCCTGGCCAGGACCGCTGGCAGCTCGCCCCCGCGGAGCTCCTCTTTCCTTGGCCCTCGCCTGTGAGAGGCTGAAGCGGTTGTAGCACCACGCAGGCCCTCAGCGTCCGTCCAGCACGGCCTCGGGAAGGCACAGGCCCTCATTCCCGAAGGCAGATGTGCGACAGCCCGCCAGCGGGGGATCTGGGAGGAGCAGGTTGCGACGAACCCGGCGAGCAGAGGGCTGAGCAGCCGGCGAGGGCGGCGGGCGGCGGCGGCGGGTGCGCAGCGCGGCCGCCAGGGGGCGCTGTGACACCCCCACCCCCCCGGGGCCTGCGCCGCGCGGGAGCAGGGGCGCGCGGGGCGCGGGGCTCGGCCCTGCCGCAAGGGCGTGTGGGAAGCGTCGGTGCCGCTCGGTGTGCGGGGCGGGCGGGCGGCACGGCGGCCCGTTACAGCGGGGTGATGCCAGGGCGGAATCCAGCCGCCACGCCTGGGAGGAGAGGGCAGAAACTCACGAAAGCCGTGGCTGAGGCTATCGCGTTTAGAAGCGAACTAAAACCACCCCTTCCCCGCAGAACCCGCTGCCCGCAAACGGCTGACATTAGGAACGCTTGTTAGGAGCGCGGCAGAGATCTAAAAGCAAAAGGCTTTGTAATTCACAAGTGATGGAAAAATAGCTGAGGAAAGGCTTGCTTGCTTGCTTGCTTTTTTCTGCCATTCAAAACCCGTGTTTCCTTCCAAAACATATCTACCCCTTTCTTATTCAGTATTCTTACCTTAGGTTCATTAAGTTTTCTGCTTCAAATAATTGACATGTAACGGATGCATGAAAGCAGGTTGATGTAATCTTTTAGATTAGGATGCCAGGGATATAAAATAGGAAAAAATGAATTAATTTTTCAGGTGTTTAAAAAAAAAAAACAAACCAAAACCAAAAAAACAAATCCAACAACAACAAAAAAACCCCCCATAACTCAAAAAGATATGATTTATAAGGAGGAAAAGTAACTCATGCTTTCCTGTTAAGTTATAATATGAATGGTAGCATTTTGAACTCTTGGCCTAAAATAGTTATATTGAGCTTTGATCCTTAGGACGTTAACAGACGGGAAGCAGAGGAGTGAATTGGAGTAAATTTAATAGTATCCAGAAATAGAATAATTAACTCTTATGGTGCCTATTAGCAGCTAGGGTCTGAAGGAAAAGGATTTAGAAAAATGAAACCAGGAAGGGAAAAGGCATTTCTGAATATTCTTAGGTATATAAGTTATTGGAGAGAAAATTATGACATACTTCCTTAATACGAGTCATGAATGAAAGCCAAGTTCATCTTCTTTATCATCCCCCAAAGAGGGTAACTTTGCAAACAGGCTGAAGGTTGTAGGCCACTGGTAACTGTCACTGCTCATTTCTTGAGCTTCTATTCTCTTACATTAGTGAACTTTTCAGTAGATCTACTCTTCTCACAATACATGTATGAGCAGTTGGAATAACAAGCATTCTTGTGAGACATAAGAGCTACAGATGCTCTCTGTCTTTTCTTTCCAGCCTCGTTTGCAAACTAGATATCAAATCCTGTTTGGCTGACACAGAGCCTAGATCTGTGTAGGTTGGCCCAGAAGAGGACTTAGCACTTTCATACTCGCTCTTTTACTTCTAAGTGTCTGCATCAGTTCATACTGCCCGATGTGGCATGTCTTCCCTCTTGCAACAGCAACCTGAGCTCAGGCTGTCTGTACATGCAGCACCTTTGTGCCTGTTCAGTGGTATTAAGACCATTCTAGGAAAAACTGTGAAAGTAGGGGGGGGGGAGGTTGTCCAACAGAACACAGATGGGGCTTGAAAAGGTTGTGTTGGCCACAGCACAGATAGGTTCAAGTGCAGATTGAGACCTGTGCTTAAAGCACAGGGTAGCTTTACTCATGTACTTTCCTGTTTAATTGCTATGTTAAGCATTGCTCTGTTCCCACAAAAAAACATTGAGGTGCCTGAAAACAACATGCAGGACATATTCTGTAGCTAAGAGAAAGCCTACAGAATAAGAGGTAAAATAAAATGATTCCATAAATACCAGAGATATGTTCTTTACATCAAAAGAAGAAGCACTTCATTTTTCAAAGGCTAAGACATCAGCACAGGTGACAATGTCTTTCAAAGTGTAGAGCAGATATTAAACCACTTCACTAAAGCTATGCAAAAACTCAGAAGGATGTACTTCACATGATTATGTATAATATACCAAAGGGGAAAGGAAGGAAGGAAGAAGAAATCTCCCCAGCCTCTCTGCAAATGCATACAATAGAAGTCATTGAAAAGCCTCTCAGTATTTTGCAGTGCTGGACAGTAAATCAATGTAATCTGCATTTCTGCAGTAGCAGGAAACTTTCCAAATGATCACTATAAATGGAGCACATGTTTTACGTATAGGTTACTATTTTTGGCAGTCCATCAAACCCCTTTGATCTGTAGACAGTGGGGTTTCATCCAGCCAGCAGGACAAGAATAAAAGGCCCATATTCTGCCTTGTGCCAAGATCCACTCGGAGCAGGCGATGGGGAGTCAGTTATGGTCGCACAACTCGGCGGCTGATCCTGTGTCAGCCTGAGTCACAGCAGAACTGAGATAAGCTTACGTAGCTCAAGTACGCCCTAACTAATCCCAGTTCATTTCAGTCCCTGAGATGTACCCATTAAGAACCAAGAGCACTCTATTCTGCTTCTGTGGGTCTCTCGGTCATTCCCTGTGCCAGCACAGGGAGAAGAGCTGGCACAAGAGCTGTTTATACTGCCTTGTGCTGGCTGCATGGCTCCCTAATGCAGGGAGCATCCCCCAGGGGCCAGTTAAGCCAGCACTCTGCAACACCTGCACAATACAAAGTGACGGAAACCAGCACAGAGAGTCTGGCCCATGGGTCCTCAAAATGGAAAAAGGCCGATGAAAAAAACCAAAACAAAACCAAAAAACACACCAAGGCAAGGGAAACCAGGCAGCACAGGAGGATTAGAAAGAAAAGACCAGGACAAAAAGTTATAAAATGGAGCAGATCACTTCCTGCCTGCAACAGAGCTGAACTTGAAAAAAGATCCACTAAGCCCACGGTGCTGCTGCCCAGTGACAGTGTGCGAGTGACCTCCCTCTCCTCTGGTTCCTCATCAAAGAGGATGCCAAGATTTATGTCTCCCTTTCTGAACAGTTCTGGGAGTTTATACTGGGCCTCAGTCCATTACAGCCCCTGTATAAAGCAAGCAGCAGAGAGGAGTGTTTTCCCGCATGTCGATAATGCACTATGGGACACAAGTGTCTGATACCCATGATTTTGTGGCTCTCCACGTTGATTCCCACCACAGGGAGAAGCAGTGCTGACAAAGAGAATTACAAATATCTGATTTGCCCACTACATTCTTTTTTTTTCCTTCTTGACTCTGAAATTCATTACATTCATGGCATATATATAAAATACATTTTCATTAGCCCATCATCAAAGCACGCAAATCTTAAAACCTCTCTGCTGTTCTGAGTGACATATTTCAGGAATAACTACTTAGAAATAACTGCTGTAGATGTGTCTGGCTGCTGAACATGAAAGTATGGGTGCTGCTGACTGCCTGGCAGCTGGCCCAGCATTTAACCCTGCTGTTTTAAAATGTCGTAAAATAAGCACAATTTAATCTTTTGAAACCTTTTGGTCAGTGACTGTGATTTCCGCAAAAAATGACTTCAAAGGAAAGACAGGCACCTTTGTTGATGCCTTTTTAAGCAGTCATGAGTTCCAAATTATTTTAAAAAAGGGAAGCAGAAACCTCAAAGTGTGTAACACCTCCTCAGAATTAGATGCTGAAGCGATATGTAAACTGGGCTGTAAAAATCGATCCTCCACTAGTGATGTGGCTAGAATGATATAATGAAAAGATAATGTCAATGGAAAAAGAATATCATCATAGACTAATGGGCTCCTCCTGACACATAAATGCCACAGCAAAGCTCTTATTTTAATGAAAAAATACCATTAAGAAGCCAAGTTATTTTATTTTCAAAGCAGGATGTGTTGAAAACGTTCTATTTCTGTTGCTGTATTTCTGTTTTGCCAAATGTCTGACACAGAGTTAACACTTCCACCTTGCAGTGTTATATATATATATAAATATATATATATCACACAGCATTCCTCCACGCCTCAAAAGCATCATGGTTTACCTGTGCGAAAAGCAACCTAATTCTGCAAATAGCATTCCTTTTTGTTAATAAGTGATGATCTTAGTGTAGGCTGAAAGTTTTCTTTCCAAACTTAGATGTGGGGAAAAAAATGTCCTATTTAATCATTTGACATAGATTCCATTCAACTTGATTTAGGGAATGGGACATTCCTAGGCATGAGACTATTTAGGGATAAGGTGACTATTTTTCCTCCCAGTCAAAGTTGAGTTAAAAATACCCTTTAACTACACAGGTGAGAAAAAAAGGAATGTGAAGATACCTTGAATAATTATACTATTTCCAATCTACATCAAATTACACTTTTTACCTTCACCAAAAAAAAAAAAAAGAAAAAAAAAAAAGTAGTCTTTCTTCTGTTCTTCGCAAATTTGGTTTGGAAGAAATGCCTTTTGGCATTTTAGTATTAATGCAGAGTGATATGAAGAGCATTTGATCCATCAGTGTATGCTGAGATGCTCTGAAAATGCCTACCAGATGTGGCCCTCAAAAGTCTTAGGTGTTTTCTGCTTAGTTCCTGGCTTTAGACCAGTCTGAGAAAGAACTAACTGACGAGCTGCTCAGACCAGGCTGATCTGGACACGATCTGGACAACTATTGTCACCTACAGAACTTTAAAATCTAAAAGGGAGGTGCCTTGCAAGACTAGGCGCCTCCAGGATTAGGCAGCAGCCAAGCACGGGTTTCTGGAGAGCACTTTTGGATACTGTTCCACCTACATCCTGCCTTAGGTGCCTAAGTCCTTTGCTAGAGCTAGCCAGAAAAGCTAGATTCCCATTGAAGTCAAGAGAAGGATTTACATTAACTTAAGTGGATTGGTTCAGGTCTTAAAATGAGAACCATGTGTACATCCTTATGAAGAGTCTGGTCCCTTCTGTTTATTCATTGTGACTTCTTGCTATATTGAACCATTCACATGCACTAATCCACACGCAATACGTCAAAAGATGCTTTGGAGAGTAGGAGACTTGTGGACTTTCATGCCCATAGTCTGTACTACGTTCTCAGTGGTTCTGGAAGCACGGCAGCCACCCTGGCTAACAGGCCGGTCAAGCCACATACACCATGTGGGTCATACATAAGCTCTAATTGTATTACTCGTTTGGCTCGTCAATACTTTTCCATGGAGCTGAAGGAAAGGAGGGCATATGGAATAAAGAAGCAGGAAAACTAATGAATGAGAGAATATAACTTTCAGGGTTCTGGCAGTGTTTTCACATCCATTTTTTGCTCCACTCCCCTGAGGTCACAAAAAGCAAATGGCATATTCATTTCCTTCCATCTGTGCTATTCTGAACAGCAACTAATATCTAAACTTTCCTAATAAGCAGGGATGGGAGGAGAGCTGGGTAATAACCAGCTACTGGCGAGCAATGCCTTGTGACTGTCAGTGATGTGCATGGTGGATGTATTTTGCTTCTTCGTTTTCCTATTTTGCAATGCAATGATACTTCTAATTTAAAAATCAAAAAAAAATCCCCAATTCCACCCGAATCCTACACATCCCGCATGAAGCAGCAGGATCAGGGCCATGCAGAGGCAGGCCAGCACTGTCCCATTTTCCTTTAAGATACATGCAATTCCTTGTAAACACTGGGACGAGGTGGCTGGCCAGGAAGCCCTGATGGTGTCGGATGTGTGGCGATGGCCCCCCTTCCCCGGGGAGAGGGCTCAGCTCCAGCTGCAGCTGCTTCCCCCCGCCGCTGGCTCTGCTGGAGGGGGCAGCTGGCAGGGCCTCCCCGCCGCCGCGCCGCCCCGCCAGCTCACTCCCCCCGTCCCGGGCCGCAGAAACCAGAATTTAGTGACCTGGCGATGCAGCAAATAAATAAATGAATGGAGCTGGAGAGCTTTCTGGAGAGGGCTACGGGCCGTGCTTCCCAGAGCGAGGGAGAGGAAAAGCGCTTCTGTAGGCGTCTGGCTGGCTGGGTTCCTGTCAGAATAATGATTTCAATGTTACCGTGATTTCACCGAGCGGCACGCTGGGGCACCTAGGGTCTTGGTAGGCAATTTTTTACAGTTGTGAATGTAAATAAGGCATTTATTCAAATTAACCCTCTATTATACAGAGAAAACATAAGCTGAGAGGAAGCATTGCCGCTCGAGTACCGGATTGCAATGCATTTATACAGCAGGGAGCAGGACGTGTCCTGCACATCACCTGGCCAGTGCTGATCAATATTTGCATTGAAAAATGGGGTTCAAGGACAATAATTCTGCCACTGGCCTAGTTAGCAAGGCAGACCTACACCTCAGCTTCCAGTCTGTAAAATGGGCATAATGATCATGCCCTCACACAAGCCCCAGAAGATGCTTGCACGGTATGAAAGCACTGAGGAAAAAAAGAACACATAAAGAAACCAACTTGAAATCCCGAGATATTTTTGTTAACTAGAACTCTTCTCCTAAGCAGCATTGTACTTATCTAATCCTAAAAGACTTCATGTAAGAGACTGTTTACATTTTTTTATGCTTCAGTTGGTTTCTTTTCCAAAATGCAAAGTAATTTCAAGCCAGAGAAGCAGGATGCTATTTTTTAAAGAGAGTAAAAATGTAAAGTCTTGATCAATGAAAAAATTCTTCCATATTTTTCATGTCCAGAAATGCATCCAAACCCCTTTCTGTGGGGAAATTTAATTTTCAACTGACTGGCATATTTATAAAGATCCGTTTCTTTAGTAGTTTTCCACCTAGCCTGGTCCAGTAGTACTATTTTCTACATGGGTAGTGCCAAACCTCTGCTGGGCTCTACTCTGGTGCCCAGTGAGCTGAGGTCAGCTTGAAGGCTCTTTTTGGGCTCGATGAGTTTTTACCAGTTCCCTAATGCCTAGGAAACAGCACTTTACCGTTATGGCAAAGCCTGCCTGAGTTTGAAGTAAGGGTGCTTCCTGCGTTTGGTTAGGCCACTTTTTTTTTTTTTTTTTTTAATTTTAAAAACATTTCCCCTTTATTTTCATGGTAAAAGGTATTTTCAATATTTTACAAGAAAATACTGAATGTCCTTATTAGCTTGAGGCCATAAATGCCACAAAACAGATTTAAAAACTGGAATAAGCCCAACATAAATGCTTACTATTGGTGAATATAAGGGCATACAAAACAGGGCAGTAAAGTCACTATACAATATCAGGAAAACCATTAAAAAAATCTGGAAAAGCATCAAGATGGCTGGCCTCTTTGTAGTTTCAGCACAAAAAAATTGAGCCTTATTTCTAAATATTTTCCCTAGTGGGAAATAACAGCTTGAAAATAATCCCAGATGTATTCATTTGTGTAACATTTTTCTGCTTGCAACATATAGGCATGGAAAAATTATTGAAGGTTTCAATTCTGGACTTGTATTTTAAAAATGTCAAGCTTTTGAAAAACAGCATCATTTTTCCTTAAAAGCTATTCATTTACCTGGAATGTTGGCCAGCAGGCGTACATTATGGACTTGGTTTAGTTAAGATTGAAAAATTGCCCAAAGGCAAAAGAGAAGTAGGCAATTTCTGTGGCTCAGACTATATACCAACACAAAATAGAGTTGAGTTGATTTTTGCACTGGCATGTAAAGGAATTTTGCAAGTATGGGATCTTAAAAGCAATCAAAATCTCTGAGGTTTTTAAGAAGCTCAAGGGCTGGTTTTATCCTGTTGTCTTCTTCACAACCAAAATCAGAATCTTGAGCTACAAACAATTAGAAAGTTCTTATTAAATGGCTACTGAAAACAATAAAAATAAAAGCAATCCGAGCCCATAAGTAATAATTTCCAAAGAAGAGCAGATGAAAGGATCTTTCTGTTTGCTATACAAAACAAGTTGTTTACTAATATGTTCCATTTTGGGCAGATATTAAAAAAAAAAAAACCAACACATACCCTCAAAGCTTCAGGAAGTTGTCTTGCTAAAGGAATCACAGTTCTCATTTGTATCATACAATCTAGACCACCACAGTGAAAAGCTATTTGCCTGGAGAGTATTTACAGCCCAGTATTTTCTTTGACTCATTTTCTGTGACATACAATAAGTGTCGTTATGACATAAGTGGCTACAAATAATTTTAACAGGTTGGACTTATCAGGTTACTTTTCTTTTCCCCTCTAGATATATATGAAATCTTTCTTTTTTATGCTGGGAGACTCCTTAATAAAAAGAAAGAAAAGTCGGTGGAAATTCAGGGAATTAAATTCTTTCTTGAGCCAAAGGTACATGTGGGAACAGGCATAGTGGTCAAACCCATGCACATCAACCCTACAGGGCTAAAGAAGATGCCTGTACTCTGAAAGAAGGAGCCAGGCTCATGCTGAGCCAGCTGGTTCCAAGACCAGACAGACTACTGCTGTATCAGTGCGATGCTCTGTGTAAGCTGAGTAAGTGAACAAGGCTGAGTAGTGTGGACATAATGCCATATGGTCAGAGGTCCACTGGCCTGGCATGAGTATCTGCGTGGTGCTGCTGTCCTGCAGAGTTGTGCCAGCCTGCCTGGAGCCTGCCTGATGAAGACCAGTAAAAGATGTATAGCCATAAGGAGCATGGTGATCCAAAAGCCATACAGTCCATCCTGTTCATTGCCAGAACTTCTCTGGTTTTCTATTTGAGAAGAATCAAGTCTTTAGAGGGTACCCTTCAGGAAATGTAGCTACTACATGGCTGGCAGTATCCAGCTGGCTGGTTATTCCATGAAAGATCGTCCCTTTCCTTCTGGGGTGCAGACTGCTGCTACGTGTACACTCTTCCTCAAATGCAGAGCATTAGGAGGAGCTTCAGACACAACCTGAGCTCAGCTAGAATGACTCAGAGAGCTCCTGGGCTTCTGGTACAACATGCCAGCTTTGCTCTGATGAAGTGAATGTCTACACCCAGGTCAGATGTGATGCTGGAACGTGGTCCATGTGCTGGGCAAATGAATGGTGGTGGGAAGTGCCAGAAGGGGTGTATTCTCTCTCTTCTTCACTAGATACAATACGTCCTCAATGACAGCAAAATTGGATACTTCACACTGCCTGCCCTCTATTATCTTGGTAGCAACAAACAGTAGCTCAGTGAGCCGCACCTCTCCTTACCCACGTGCTTCAAGAAGTATTTGAAATAGCCAGTCAGAAAAAGTGGGAAGTCTGAGTTCAGGGAGAGAGCTTCTAAACCCATAATACTGAATCTAGATTAAATATGAAAGGAAGGACTTCTGACATTTCTTCTAAACACTTTTCCTGTTCCTTAACAGAATTACAGTCCTCTCTCTCAAGAAGAAAATGTGAAGAAGACATGCTGGTGTTTCTGTGCTACTGAGCTTTCCATGAGCATACAGTCAGAGAAGAAAAAAAGCACTGAAAAAGTATAATCAACAAGGTCTTAATGTACAGCTGGTGAAGCTGGCAGAGAAGTACTCACTACCTGATGCCAAGGAGAGCAGTCAGGCCACAGACCTGAGACCTGTAAAAATTCTGAGTGCCCCCAGCTCCCAGCTGCAAGTAATTAGCATATCTGAAAAGTCAGATCAATAAATATCTCATTGCAAATTAAAGAGAATTTGTGTAGACATCATTGTTGTGCCCCTGCAGAGCAGTTGCAGATGTCTTGGCAGATCGGGAAAATCAGATATGTGGCCTCTGGTTATATTCTGAATATAACTTGTTTTATTTACACATATTAATAAGTCCTGGAACAGAGATAATCAAACAGTGTGCGAGCAATTCCCTTGTTCAGAAATCTCAGCTCATCACTAAAATGGATTACAAGCAACAGTTTCACCTGAAAACCAATCTTAATATGAGACCAAGGCAAATAGCAAACTTGCCTTCCAATAACACAGCTCCCTTCACATAGCTGTACATAATGAAAATTTTAAAAATGAGTATATCTGCCCATGAATGAATATTTACTTGCATGCTTGAATATAGTAAAAATTAAAAAAAGTCTGGAAGATTGAAATGGCACCACCTGGTGACACCTGCCACACAGTATGGATGGTTGCACATTAGTACTCACAAAGCTGGTTTTGTTGTTTGAAGTTTTGTTGAATAGCCTGGCGTATGACCATAAAAGCCTTTAACAGAAAACTCTTAATTAGCCACTGCTTTTTTTCATTCGGTTGCTGTAGCTTGCGGTAAAGACAATTGTAGACAGTCATGTGGATTCAGATACTTCATTCAGAAATTACCAGAGTAAATCAAGTTATATATAAGACTCACCTCACTCTAATTTATAGTTCAACTCAGACCATTGAACTTGCAAGTAAAATTTATGGGGGAAGAGCAATAAATTAAATTGCGTAGAAACATAATTTTTGTCCTCCAGTTACTTGTACAGTTCGATTTAACACATAAAAAATGGAGTATAATACTAACTTGTTAATAAAACGTGCACAGCGCTGACATGTAAAAACAGTTTTATAATTGGTTGGTCCACTCTGTTAGCCTTGTTGACAACACTAAATTTTCAAAACCCTACATTAGTAACATTGAGCTAACATCATAAATGCAGAAAGCTCATAAATGCATACAACAGAAATTCATTTGGCCTTTGATTTTTTTGGGGGTGTCTTTAAAGTGAAAACTGTAAAATTACCACATAATAAAAGCCAGTACACTGAACACTAATTGCCCATTTGTAAAAAGCTCTTTTCCTCCAATCATGTAGGTGTGAGGCATAAACTTCTTGGGTTTTACGGAGCTGCGACTTATACTTTCAGTTCTGTTTCTCTCTGTTGCATTTCATCTTAAGCTTATAAAAGACGAGCTGGATTTTATTAATCTGCATCAGCGTTCATTGGACATTAAATCTACGGAGATCCCTACAGGGTTTTAATTGTGGCTGAATTGCCAACAATAATTGGGCCTCCGACTAACCACGGAGCGCAGCCCACCCTCGCTGCCGGGCACAACCGCTAGCTCTAACATCAGCCACGATAGCCCACTTTGTCAGCTGCCCGAAGGGAAGTTGTCAAGTCTGGGACCCTGCTGCTTTATTCCTATAACTATGTTTTAGAAACACCTCACAAGTGGAATTGTGGTTGCCTCATCCAGAAAATGTGGAAAGGATTAATGTGGCATGTAAAACAAATCACTCCTGAGCTCAGCTGAGAAAGTGGGTATTAAAAGCACTCCAGTCAAAAGAGCTTTAGTGAAAGGGTCATGGTGATATACAGTCAGCACATGTTGGGCTGGTAAAGCTGCAGGGTGTTTGGAAATGGTAATGGTCCATGGGTGTAAATTCTTTCAAGACCTCTTAAAGGCACATGTGTTTCTTGAGCATGTTCTCCAAACAAGGACCTGTTATAGGTTAGATTCACTGGAGCTTTTAAACTTTATTGATTGGTTTGTGGTATTCCAGGTTCACTTACTGGTTGCGTTGTTTTTTTTTAATGCTGTTGATAAACACAGAAAAAGATCCTGGTGTAATCTAAAACTTATAAATCTATAAACTATGTGGTATGTAGCTTTATTGTAACATATTTCAGAATGTGTTATTTCTTTTCTTTATGCCAGTAATCGCTGGCTTCACAAGAGTTAAGGGTCTATCAACATTTCTTTTATGAATGCAGGTTGGTTAAAGCGTCTTTAGCTTTGAGGTTAAAAAACTCAGACCCTTAACTTTGACATAACATTTAGTGTGCCTTTATATATGTTTGTAACATTTGTAACATAATATTTCCTAAAGTTATTAAAAAGATGGCTCATGGCAGCTTTTCTTGTAAAGCTGGGAAGACTTACAGTGCTTAGCGAAAGCTTTACTTTACAAGTTGCTCTATTCCTTGTTCTTTTTTT
Organism: Falco cherrug; assembly: GCF_023634085.1. Classification (NCBI taxonomy): domain Eukaryota; kingdom Metazoa; phylum Chordata; class Aves; order Falconiformes; family Falconidae; genus Falco; species Falco cherrug. The sequence goes on from NC_073700.1 coordinate 82,433,198, forward strand.
CATTAGGAGTTTCACTGTGACTTAGCATAAAGAATAAAAATGTGATAACGTATATGTACCATGTAACCCTTTTCTACCTGAGGTATTGCCACTACTAGATGGAAACATCCAGAAAGGGGTTTTAGGCAACAAGTCACCTTGACTTCTGTCAGAAACATGAAGGTTCGATAATTTTGTAAATTAGGCCTTCTATGCAGGGATCACTTAACTTACATTTGAAATGCAGCCATTTCTGAGAAGCATGTGTCAGGTGTTGAGCAGAACACAGCCAAATCTTTACGCAGACTGAGTGGCTGAGAAATGGAACTGAAAAAAAGACAAAAAAGTCCAAAACACATCTAGTTGCTACAGTACCTGCCATGATACACTTAAAATCACTAATAATCACTTCCAACACACACCATTCCATTGAGAATGTATCCCTGCAGCAAGTGGACTGCATTCTATTCTAGGGAAGCTTATCACAGTCATGGCAAAAAAGCCAGTATTTTAGGATTTGGCTGGCAGAATGCTGGTTCGGTTAAGTACACTAGAGATTAGGATTTTTCAGCCTTATTTCTGAATATATTTGTTTTTACACAAGGCCACTGTTAATTATTTTATGTGGTCATTTAACCTGTGTTCACTATAACAGACTTGAAAGCAGAAGCACAGATTGCAGTTACATGATGCAGTAGTTGAAAACATTTGTTCTGAATAATTATATTTAATTGAAATCATATTTAAAAACACTGAGGAGTTGTTTTCTCACAAACCCACAGGACTGTTATGAACAGGACCATGGTTAAATGATCAAAACCCTACTTAGTCACATTAAAACAAATAAATAAAATAAAACGTGACCTTGGAAAAGTTTGGGTTCTATGTAGGTTCTGGTTCAGTGCCTTTGACTTTGGCTGCAGCTATAACCATGACTACAAATATTTTTTCACAGGCTTCAGCAATGACACCATTTGTTACTTTTTCTTAGTACAGCACTGGTGAAAGTCAAGATCAATCGTTCTCCTGCAACATTTCCACCATGCAATGAAGTTCCAGCCATAAAGGAAAGGGACACTCTGTAGATATGATGTCACTGTCTGGCATCTTTATGGAAATCAGAAAACTTTGGCAATGCTGAACTTCAAAATTGAGTTTCCTGTCCTCTTCCCCTTCAGGAAGGTGAAATGTGACGTGCCTGTAACCTATCTTGAAACAGATGTCCTGTAGCTACTTAGGTAAACATCTGAGGTAACTGGCCAAGACACATTTCAATACTTTGTAAAGAGACACACAGTCTAAAAAGACCAAAAAAAAAAAAAAAAAGGTTAATAGCAGACATGGGTTGTTGTAATGTCATTGTTCCACATCGCAATAACATGCAGGAAACTGGACAACACTGTAATCTGTAAACCAAATTATTGGTGTTCTGCCCAAACATTTTAAAACCCAAACACCTGCAAGGAGCAGCCAAATACTCTGAACAGAAGACTAGTCCTTCTGTGTTTTTTTACCTTTAAAAAAAATATTAAATTTTAGACCTAGGAAATGTTTTTCTTTAAGCTTCCTAAACTACGGGGCATGAACAAAGGCTTTTTTTTTTTTTTCCAAGAGTACACAGTTGCTCTGTTAAACCAAGTAGAAGTTTCCTGTACCTAGGAGAAAAGGCACTGCTTACTTTTTGTTTCAGTCCCCATTTTATAACAGTCAGTCTTGCTAGTCTTCATACTAAAACCTCAAATCAGCTGCTGTACTGAAACACGGAGGTTGTTTTAAGTTGAAGCCTTAATAGAACCAGCTTTTTAGTTTACATTCCTAATGGCATCAGCTCTCAAATTTTGTTTTATTTTGTGTAAGAGTCTGCTCTGTCTCGGATCTAAAACTGCAGATGCATATTCAAAGGCATTCATCAATATCTTCATCATCAAATCTGCAAGACCGTTCAACCTTGGAGAATAAGCTAGAAGGAAAAAAGGAGACTATCACAGAAGCTCTCCTTTTGTTATTTACTTTTTTTTCAATCAGTGAGGCTATAATAATCTGGTTTTAATTTGGTATACATCATTGAAAACCCAAACTTTTCTTTCTGTTAAAAGACAATACAGAAAATATCCGCTACAATAATATAAATATTAAGTGGATTTAATACAATGTCACTTTTTTATGTCCTGAAGATGACCTCTTTATTATCCAGAGCCAATTTTTGACTGTGCTGGGTCAGTTACCTGAGGCTCTTTGGGCAGTCGGGATTTATCAGACATTTAACTACATAAAAGAGTTAATTTGGACAGAAAAAGGAGCCCATGGCAGTGGGCTAACAAGCTCTTTATGCAGCTTGTTACTTAGTTGTTCCAGTCCCAACCCACCACTCTCAGTCCCCAAAACGTGATTTAGTCTAAATCATTAAAGCTGTAAAGCACCAAGGTCTCCCTAAAATTATCTGTCCTCTTACTCTTTTGCAGAATTGCCTTAAATACTAGTAAGGACTAGGGCCTTGATACGTTAGGAGATGTATAAACATTAAGAAAGCAAGTATTACTTGCTCTGAATAGCAGGTACATTTAAGGTCTTCTAAAATAATCAGTCAGTGAGCTTATGCCCTCCTAAATAGGAAGTCAGGTAAGAAGAGAAAAAAAGAAAAAAAAAACAATTGTGGGGCTATTTTCCTCTCAAGTAAGGAACAAATTTGTGCTTGTTTTGATCTGTACCTAGTAAGTTCCATCCAACCAGGCTTTGATATGAACAGACCAAGAGTCAAGGTTGAATTTTTGGTAGGCTTGTGAGCAAAACTGAGTGGTACTTAGAGAAAAAGGAAAGCACAAAATACAGCAGGGAGTATAACAGAAAAAAAAAAGCTGGATAGGAAAGGAAAAAATTCTTTAGTAAAAAGTGTTCTGATTAAATCATTTACATGGGAAAAAGGCATATTAGGAAAAAACATCTACTCTGTGTATAATTTATCCCCAAATTATCAAGATGCCATGTTTCAGTAAGTCCTTGTGCTTAATTTTTAATAGATTCTAGAAAAATATATAAATATTCTACATATTCCAATTCTTTGAATTTAAAATTTAAATTTTTTGGTTGTATATTTCTTCTTCCTTAATATTCTTAATATTGTTCATATTAATAGAGGAAGAACATGGCAAACCAAGGGAAGCCTTCATCTGGAACTAAAAAATACCCTGTAATTCTAAAACTACACATTTTTTTCCCCATAACATTGAGCAAAACTTTTTACACCTTCTCCAAGAAACAAAAAAGACAAAGATAAATTCATATAATCACACAAGCAGCAAAATGCATTAATTTTTCTGACATTTTCTGTTGCTGATGTGAGAACATCCATGTGTCAGCCATTTCAGGAAGGGTATAGGCACCACCTAGCAACCTTGTCCAAAGCAAAAGAGAAGGTGGGAAGGCAAATGTCCACATTCTTTTCTCTGGTTTTGTTCGTATGTTGCTGCCAGTGCTCACTTTCCAGTTTTTCTGTGTGGTCTTTTCCACACTTCCCATGCACTTGCCACATTTTACCCGCAAAATCTTCTCTCAACATCTCTGCAAAAAGTGCTACACAAAGGGCATGAGCACACATCACTTTAGAAAAACACTTGGATAGTGTATGTACATATGTATGTGTGGGAATGTGTTGAAAATATTTATCAGGGTCTTCCTATGGTAGTACTGCTTTCATATTCACAAGTGCCATACCAACCCCAGGCGTAATAAAAAAAAATAGAATATTCACAATTCAATTACCTGTATATTCTGCTGTGGATATATTAAATGCATCAGTACTGAAGCAGTCTCAAAATATCATTCTCTACCTCTTATTGGCTATGGATTTTGCCATCATAAGAAACAAAAACCTAGTTAAGACTATGAACAGACTAACCAGTTCTACTAGCAGACTAACCGTCTACTAAACACAAGGGAGCAGATACTGTGGGCAAGTGCCCCCACTAACATCTTTAAGCAGCAATTTTCAGGCAAACAAAAGGAAGCACTTTTCATTACAACGCACAATTAAATCATGGAACTCATTACCACAGGATGCTGCAAAAGCCAAAAGTATAACAGGGTTCAAAAGGAGATTAGACTAATTCATGAAGGATATGTCTATCAGTGGCTATTAAGCACAGTGATCTGGATGCACCTCTGGCAAAGGAAGTCCCTATCCCACTGACTACTGGAAGCTGGGAGGGATACCATGGAAGGACTCTGTACGTAGTTTTTATGTTCGTACATAAAAAAAGATTATTTTAACTGAGCACCTTAGAGAATTGTTTAGCTCTCAGACTCACAGTTTTTATTCCTACTTGACCACTTAAATGTTTGCAATGCTCTTTTTCAGCAACTTGAACATTATATTAGCCCTTTAGAGACAAAGCAGTAACTTCTTTTAACAGATTTACCTGATGTTATTAATCCAACTTGTAGAAATCTCTCTACCTTTGTAAAGCTGCAACATCAGTTCCCAGAAACCTGGTAAGTATAACTGAAATAAAATGTGATATGTGCACACCTGTATAGCAGATGACTACATTAAAAGTGATTAAACAGCATTTCTTTTGGTTTCTTTTAATTTGAACCTTACTCCCTTATACTTCTGCAAAGAAATTGTTAGAGCCAGGACCCCTCTGAGCAAACCAATTTACTTGAGCTGAGGATGCGGCCCTTGATTTTACTGAGGACAGATAATTGTTTAACCTCAAAGAACATATATCATTGCAAAGTTTTTACAGTAACACTTCTCTCCCCATGACCTTCCATCTGAAATGTGTTTGTGTCATTTATATTGCAATTATGTTCTAATGCAAGATACGTTTGGGAGTGTAAATATCGAAATTAAATCTACCTTGAAAACTCAGGCTGAATCAGGTTTATAGCCTAGAGGCAAGTTGTGAATCCCATAAAGCATTGTTCAAGGGACCTGGTTAGTGTTCTGTACACCTGCTTAATGTTGGGTTTTTTTTTTTCATAGTCACAAATGTCAAACTGCTCAGTAACGCATTGAGGTTTGAATGACAGCCATGCACTTGAGTACCAGTTATGTTTTTTCACTACCAAATTGGACTATAAATGATGAAAAAGAGGTCAGAAAGGAAGTATGGAAGCATACAAATTTGAAAGGGGAAACTGCTAATAGTCATAAACCGTGTGCAATCAAAGGACTGGCAAGTCATTGTGAATTACCTGCTCCATGAATTACTGATCTAACTGCATTATGATATGGAATTTTCTAACTCCTTTCATCTGTGGAGCAACGGCTCCTAACAGCTCCCAGATCAAAAGCAAGACTGCCAGTGAAACCCTGAAAAAACTCCACAACACTGACTTTCATTATGAGCATTTATTTGTTAAACTTTTCTTAATATGCAGGCTTCATTATTTATTGATTCGCTGATTGGATGTACTGTAAGCATGCCACCTACCAAATTTGAGGAAATAGCACAGAAATGATCAGCAGTGTGACACCTCAGTGCAAGTCAAAACTTCTAAGTACGTGCACATAAACACTCGTAGTTTGTGCTTTTCTCCACAGGTGGTAAAATGCAGAACAAACCTTGGGTTTATATGACCTCCTTTATTTTTTTCTAAATCCAAATCACCCAAAATACTTTACAAACAATTAGCTACATGTTAGCAGTTTTACTGACCACATAAAGTTAATGAGACAAGTGGCCTGTACATGCTGATAGCACCAACGTGAAGACATAGTCTAAGGCATATACAAGCAATGATAAGATGATTGATTTCTACAGGTGCCTGTCATACATGCCCCAAAACAGAAGTCTAAGCTCAAGCTATGACCATAATAACAAAGCTCAAGCCAGCAGACATATTAGCCAAAATGTATAAGTAGTTCTTTCAGCTGGGCTTAGAAATTCTTATGGTGTATATTATCATGTTTCAAAGCCATTTCTAACAGAAGATTGTTTTTTTAAAATGAGGTTAGTTATCCTTACCTAAGCAATTGGAGGGGGGGGGCATGGAGATAGATAGATAGATAGATAGATAGATAGATAGATAGATAGATAGATAGATAGATAGATAGATAGATAGATTAGATAGATTAGATAGATAGATAGATAGATAGATAGATAGATAGATAGATAGATAGATAGATAGATAGATAGATAGATAGATAGATAGATATGTACACATTTTGACAGATATCTCTTTTGTTCGGTATGTTTCTGCTGGGACAATCCACCCAGTTCACCCAGAGATGAAATTGTGAATTTATTTCATCATGATGACAGCCTACAGTGAACATGTCCTTTTTTGTGCCTATCATAGAGAATAAACACTTCAGGCACTGACAGCTACATCACTATTTCAGTGTGAATATACTGGATAGTTTCCACTCAAGATCATATTTGTAAATACATGATGTGCAAGCAAAGAGAAAGCAAAGACCGGCAGTATCACCTCACTAGTAGATCAGCCTAGAAAACAGCGTTTCTCTCCTGCGGAAAGAAGCGATTGTACTTTTTCCTGAAGAATTCATCTTTTTGTAAAGGAAAAAAACTTCCAAAGAAATGCTACTGCAAGAGAGCCTACCTGAGGGCCAGTGCCCCACCATTTCACATTTCCCTCCCCCCAGCCACCCCATTCCCGAGGCAGAGGCCTGGTTGGGGTGTCAGGAAGCTGGAGGAGCAGCTGCCCAGGGAGTGGGGAGCCAGGGGAGCCCAGGCTGGCACACAACCAGGAGCACAGGCTTTCTGGACAGCCTGCTTGCCTGCTTTCCATTGAAACTTTCAATGGAATCAACATGTTCCTGCGAAATGTTTCAGTTCTGTAAAATCAGCATTTTCCAACAGAGAAGTGTTCCACTGGAAACTTTTCAACCAGCTTTAATAATCGAGGCATCTTTAACATCTCACACAGAGGTGAAGCTGAAGGACATTAAATTTCCATCTGAGAGACAGTGAGCCAAATGCTCTCCTTGCCTGTGTCCTATGCTACAGCCACAGTCTTCACCTGAGCTGTCTGCGGCAGCGGGCTGGTGCTCTCCGATGAGTGTCACCGTCGGACAGCATGTCTTTACTCCGTGGTTATAACTTGACCAAAACGGCCAAACGGCAGGCACCACCAGTTTGATGTGGCCATAGCAAAGACCACTTGTGACACACTTGGGAAAAGCCAGTATTTTTTGAAATTTGGAAGAAAGTTTAAGTTTAAAACTATCATGGGAGCCACAAGGAACTGCTCTCAGCTCCAGTCATGACCAGGGTTTTTCTTATGCATATACGTACATTGGGGCATTTGAGTTTACATCTCTTTCTTTGGTGAGTTATTTGTTTGATGTCCATATCATTTTTAGGAGGTGGATTCATAAACTTGACAAGAAGGTATATAATTTATTTATATGAAGATTCCATTCAAGGAAAATTTTAGGAAAAAAACCAGCAGGAACATCCAGCAAAACACAGAAATTGAATGGTCCGTGACAGATGTCAGTCAAACCACTGGTTAGAAACCTCTGTGTATGATCACACCTCTTTATGTAACCTACCTTGTTTTCAGTGAGAGATTTTGTGAGCTTGTTCTATTAAGACAAGTCAAAAGTTAGCTAACCTGACGTCTACAAATATAAGAAAAATCACAGTAAACAATTATTCAAGCAAGATTTTAAAGTAAGTGAATCTGGATGACAGGAAACTGGTGCATGGTAGTTGTTTTTATTTTTTGCAGTGAGGATAATGGACCCAAATATGTTTCTTTACTGCAAGAAAGAGATAAGAGAATGATAAGTTATATCTTTCTGTAGCTGATGGAACTCAAAAAGACAATGCAGCAATTATTGTCAGCAAGTGTTTAACAACCAAACTACATGATGGCAATCAGGTCAAACCAGCTCTTTGAATTCTGTTTTACAACTCATTTTTAAGGACTGGATTTCAAACTACTGATGTCTTTCAATTTCAGTTTTGTGCAGCTGTAATATTTAGAGTAAGAGTCATCTCACAGCAAGTCTTGCAGTAGACTGGATCTTCTGGGGTACAGTTTTTCTCAGTCTAAAATTGGCCAAATAAATCTCAGGAAGAATGTGCCTTTTTCGCTCTGTTAACCATAAAAGGAGGCTTCAGTGGCAAGCTTGGGGGAAACATCTGTACTGTAAGTGGTGAGGTGAAATCAACCTAACTTTCTTTTAAGGTGACTTTTCATGGAATAAATTACTGATCAAACATAGATTGTAGATGGCTAGTATTTATATTGATTTTAAATTTTGCAAGAGCAAATTTTAATAAACAGTACACTGATATCTGTGCTTTAGGATCTTGTCATCGTCGAGGAATTTTTAAAGACCAGACTCTGAGTCTCAGTAAACACTTTACTGACCCCAAATTTAGGGTTTAATTATTAGGAGTCTGATTCATGTCAATCCTTACAGTAGCAAGGCAAAGCAAGAAAAGAAAATAAAAAAGCATGAAGGAAAAGGGAGAGATAGATGTACCACCAAAAAAAAAAAAAAAAAAAAAACCCCAACCAACCAAACAAAAAAAAAACAAACAAGAGAAGCAGCCAAGACATGAGAATAAAAAGAGAAAGAGAAACAATCTACAGAATTACCAATGCTTTTTAATGTTGTAAAAAAAGATGTAGAAAGCACAGCAGATAATCTTCCCATCATTACTGGAGGCAGCCCTGAAAAAAACCTCCAGTTTTAGAAAGCTCAGCAGTTGGGGAAGCTGAACCTGGAGCTCTGCTTTGTGTCTGGCACAGCCCCGCAGCAGGCGGCTGTGCCAAGCCCCCAGACACAAACACTCCCCCTGTCCACGGCAGGGGCACCGGGTGCCTGGCCCACCTCCAACCCAGCACCAGCTTTTCCAAATGCTCCTCATCCTGCAGACACACAGTCACTGATATGTTGGAAGCCGTGTATCACATGTGCATCCAACACCTAAAGTAATTTTCTATCCTGCCTGTTTTGGGGTTTAATTTATTTAAAATTTCATGAAATTATACACGCTACTCCAAATTCCCCAGCTAATACCTCTCGGCTAACCCCACCCTCAACACAAAGTAGGGGGTTTTGTTTAATGTATAAAGACAGAAAAACACAGCAGCATTGCTCTCCCTTGGGTACTGTTTGGTGAAAAATGGGAACACCACATGCAGGTAGCTGTGGCTGAATACTGTTAACTACTGCTGTCCCTGCCACACAATAAGGGAGGTTACAGGTCCAAAAGGGATACATTTTTGGAAGTATACCAGTGTCAGCTGTAGAACATGTACATGTACAGTCAACACATAAGTACCTATATAGTCATACATACATGTATGTTTATACATCATGTAAGGTGTGAGGAGCTTGGGAAAGATCCTAGGGCACATACACTTGAATCACTTGTCAGTGTGTTTGTGTATATATGGGAAAGTGGGTAAGCACAGCTGTGCACATGTGCTCCTCGTGTGACCCCAGAATGCCTTCTATTTCTGCTATTTCGGCTTGGTTACCTCAGTGCCTGAGACTACAATAACGCATGTCACCCTTGCGGGTAACATTTTGTTATAAATCTAAGCATGCAAATATTTGTGTCAAAGCTGTCTACACGTACAACCAGTTGAGGAGCTGAAATGCCTTCAAGTTATGTAGCAACTGTTTTCATTTTCTCTTAAATGGTTTTTCTGTTATTTTCTAACCTCTGCCTTTTTGTATTGTCTTTATTCTGCTCCAAAGCTTGACTGTCTTTCTCTTCTTTGCCTAACTTCTGGGCAGTGAGAAGAATGTGTAGGAGCCACCTCCAAATTTTAATACAAAGACAGCTAAAATTCCAGTCTGTATCAAAACAGTCCCTCACAGAGCTGCTCAGCAATTCCTTTGTCTACACAAACCCTCTCAGAGAAACCATAATGTAGCCCTAAGAAGCTACCAGTGATCCTGTAATAAGCACTTTCTTTTTAATGTGGCAAGGCTTTGAAACTTAAATTATAAGTGTGACAGAAGGATTGAATTCAAGTTTTTCCTGTAGCTACAGATGTGGTATAGCTGGGTATGAAGTCTGTGCCTGTGCGCTCCCCCAGTGCATTTAGTCAGTAATTGCCTGGGTGGCCTAGGGCCTCCCCAGCGGAGGTAAGAGCAGGCTGATGGGAGACCATGGACAGGCTGGAGAGATGGTGGTTGACTGAACCCCTTCCTAGCCACTTTCACTACAAAGTACTTCCCAGAACACTCCAGGAGCAAATTTTTGGAAGCCCTGAGATCCCTTCAGGCAGCTACCACTGTGCCTAGACTGACAGATAGGCTCTACTGGTATGCTTTAATAGTTTACTAACATCCTGGGTGGAGAACCTGGACACTAAGGTGGCTCCCTCAGGTGATTCCTGCAGAAGTGACCAAACTGTACAGAGACAAGATACTTTTAAACAGTAGAAACTACAGCTGCCAAAATGGTCACCTAGCACAGTCTTCTGTACATAGTTAGAGCAATTAGGAGAAGTTCTGCAAGTAGTTTAAGAAAATCAATACCAATGGATCATGGACATGATGGACATGTAGGACCACATTCCTCACGGTCTGGGAAGTCTCACCTAATCCACCTAAAGTTGCTATTGCAGGGCACCTTGCAATGCGGACTGCAATCACCATCCAGATAGTGGCTGATCATCTTGTTTGAAAGATTTGATTCTCCACAGGAGGACTACTCTATACAGATAACCCAAAATCTTCATGGCTGGGGGGTGGGGGTGTGGGGGGGTGTTTGTGGTGTGGTGTTTTTTGCTTTGTTTGTGTGTTGGTTTTTTTTAATAAAACATCCATGAGTCAATATGCAACACCTCTTAAATATAAGAAATCTGAAACAGAGATACTGGGAAAGGGATGTTTCTGGTAAGCATCTATCTACACGAAGCAACAACAAGAAAATGTGGACTATGGTGGAATTCAAGGAAAATAAATACAAAATTGGCAGGACTCAAAATAAGTCCACCTGTCTAAAAATGACTTCAACTGCAAACACTTTGGGGAACTCAGACAGTTACCACCCACAGTGAAGAGGACTGGAGGAACCAAGATGAACTCATCAAAACAGATCTGACCCTGACTTTCCCGTGTCCTAGCACTCCCCTTGCTTACTCTGTCTTAATCCACATCACAGGTTTTCTGAAGTCAGTGGCCCAAAAGGGCATGTGACCATGGCTACCTCAGCTTAACTCTATTTACTCAAGAAATAATAAGGAATAATAATAACAATAACATCGACAATGATAATAACAATAATAATAATCAGTCTTTCTTCACAAGGTTTAATAGCATTCAGTTACCTGCATGTTCATTAAAGACTTTTTTTTGCAAGTTAAGGGAGCTTGTACAGAAAAGATGAGCATCAAAAGCAGAATTCTCATCTGCATTCTGCTGCCATAAATCTGAAGCAGTTCCATATCCCTCCAAGGAATTAAATGCAGTTTAAAGTTTCTAAAATGAGGTAAGAATTTGGGCCATACCATGTACAGTAACAGACTTTAACAAACTGACATTAAGAGGACCCAGAGGAAAAAAACCAAAAAATCCCCAAAAACCCCCAAAACTAAGTAAAGCATGGTCCTTAAGTGTACATCAGTAGTTAAAGGAAGGGTCTTCTATGAGCCTAGGAAGGGAGATGCATTCATAAACCCTTGTCTGTTGCAAAGTGATGGGCCAAATTGTATTTAGCTGCATCAGCAGCAGCCTCACATAAGGAACAGCATAAGCAATAAAATTCATATGGCTAGCTTTCATACATATAAAGGTTTCTTGTACCATGTGTCACATATTCAGTTTGTAGGAATAAATATATTAACTATGTTTTTCTAACTGAAAACATTTTCCACATGCGAACAGACTTAAAAGCACGTTTAAAAAGAAGATGCAATAATCAGATTTTAAACTTTGACTTTAAATTTGAAACAGAACTTGAAGTAAGCCTTTGGGGATGTACTTTTTGAAGGAATGCACAAGTCTTGTTACCTACTTCAAGCAATGAATGGCAACACTCAGTCACAAAAATGCAACAGAACTTCTTGGGAGTGGGAGAAGGCTATATAAAACACATTTAAACACCAATATCGTAATAGTCAGCAAGATTTCGAAAAGACTGAGGCAGAAGTGCATTTGATATTTTAAATAACATCCTCAAACCTTTGCTTATCAACCATTACTTATTTACTGAGAAATAAATCATGTCAATTCACATTCCCCAGCTAGCACACAAATGGAATAATTATTACCAAAAAAAGCTTCTCTCAGAAATACAGGATCAGTTATTTTCACCAGAGATGTGGCCAATTAGGCAACATGCAGAATGAATGTTGTTGATTGGATGTCTTTGTTAAGGACTGGCAGAAAACAGTATACAGCAATGGCTAAACTGTGATCAGACGGTAAAAGAAAATAGCACTTGTTCCTCAGTGTTGTGCCCTTGATTTTTATTTGAGTGTGTGCATTGGGCCCACGTGGATGTGGGAGCCAGGCAAACAGCATGAGGAAAAAATGGGAAAAAAATGAAGCAAAGAGCCTTGGTGATGAGCTGCACAGCGTATTTAATTTTCTGGAATGTAATGAGTCTCCTCTCATTTCCCTTTTGTAGTGTTTAGCTTACACCTTGCTGGCTTTGCTGAGATGTGAGAATTTTCAGGAAAAATCAACCTCTGTGCCTACATAGGTAGTGCAAAAAATGCAGAGCATGCTTTGAAGAACAACAGATGTTAGAGAAGTAGTTACTACTGCTAGAGTAGTAGTTCCCACTTGTAAGTAACATTTTGTTCTTCTTTGATGTGGTCTGTGTATATCCCCTGCTGCAGAAGCCTAGCTAGCAATAAAGTACGAACAGAGGTAGGTCCAGGAGCTGTAATAAGACAGTATAGGTACAGACTGAAAGGATGTAAATAAAATATTTTCCATCACTAGACTGTTGGACTGGCACCACAGAAAGAATAACCGCCTAGAAGGTCAAGAGACCTTGGTATATCTTATCTAGAAAAATGGGATGGAAGAACAAGCAGCAAACACATCAAGGGCCTCTTTACTGAGCTATCAGAGTGCCAACACGCAATTATTTCCATGTCTCTGCTCTGCACTAACACAACCATGTCCTATTGAGCTTCTCCGGCACTCAGGAGTTGTTACACACCACCTCACACCAGTAGCGCTGGGAAGAGCAGCACCCAGCCCTCTCCTGTTCCTGCATATTTCTCACATAACATTCTTCTTAGATGATATCTTTAAACCAGTTCTTGAGGTAGAGTTTTTACCTTCATGTTTCATAGCCCTTGCTGGACTATTCTTCCCTGAATTAACTACTCTCTTTTTTAACCTGTGTAAAGTTTTGGCACTCTGTGACAATGAATCCCACAGATTGATGGCAAAATGAAGTGTTACTTTTTTCACTGATCCAACACAGTCAAAATGTTATGTCATTTATTCTGCCTTCTTTGGCTGACTGTCATTAAAAGTGCGTGCCTGCTCATTGGCCTTTAAGATAGTTACAGTGACATGTTGACAGCTTTTAGTGGGACACTCAGAAGTACTAAAGGCCTTGTGATTTCTGTTTCTTCTATCCCCTTTCAAGCAATTCTAAAGTGAGTGAGAAAACTATCAGACAGGCTTTACATAAGATAATAGAACACAGAATGTTATTATATTCTCTACTGTTTGTAAAATCAGCATTAAAATATTTCTTGCATCTTTGCAGTGTGATAACTAAACCAAACCATTGTTACAGTGGTGTGTTGTTTTGTTGGTGTTGGTTGGTGGTTTCTTTCCTTTTTTTATTTTTGGTTTGGGTGTGGGTGTGTGTCATTATTAAATGTAGGTAACAAGCCACAGCAAAAATTCCACGTAATGTTTTCTTAATATAATTATTCACCTTGACTTTTGAGACACTTCTTTTCAAAACCCTTCTGAACTGCATTGGCATAAAGTGCACAAAACAGACAACCTGAATGAATATGTAACTGGGGTATAGTGAAAATTAAAATAAAGCAAATGGCCTTTGGGGATACATTCATATCACAAAATACCGTAACAGCTGGCACTGGCTGATCTAGCTTTTGGCAGTCTTTCTAGCAACGTCAAAGACATAATGTTTCAGAAACAACTGATGAGTCAGCTGCAAAAGGTTGAGAGATTTAGTTCAGAGAAGCCCATTTATTATATAATGAAATATTTCCGTAACATCACATATTTGACATCCCATAAGAATACCAGTTACAGGCTGAGCTAATAATACCACCTATTATTGAAATTGCAATAACATACCCCAGTATCTGACCCTCTTGCCAGCTGCTTATAGCCTTGTAAATCTTTAACCATTTGGGGCTGTAATTTTCCTTTTTTTTTTTTTTTGTTTGCCTATGACCCATTTTTTAGGGTTGGGGTTTTTTTTCCAACTAACAAAATATTGTGTTTCTTTCCAAGAAAAGCTCTTGGGAGGAAAAATGTTGTTTTGTTCCTGTAAAACAAGGCCTGATGAACTCGTGCTCAGAATCTCTCTGATATTCATGCTTTGAAATGGGAATATGAAATTTGGGCTATGGGGAAGTTTTGAGGAGGTTTTTTTAACTCTCATTAAGGTTTTTTATAACTGATCCATCAACTTTTTTTAACTTCTAGAACGAGTTCCTGACACCTGCAAAGATTTCTTGAACTTTACACAGACAAAAAAATAATGTTTGGAAGAACACAAACCATTTAAAAAAAAATTTCCTTTCACTTTTGGAAAACAGAAAAATATACAAAATAAGGAGTCTAAAGATGGTAAAACACTCACCAGCAAAGGATTTAACAACAAGAGTTTCACTTTTCATTATCTTTACAATAAAATGGAAACATGTTTGGTCACACATCACATACAATATGCTTCATGGGAACGTTTCCTAGTCTTATGTGCTATACCCCGTGGAAGACAGGCATGCTTTCTATTGCTCTGACCTCTCAAATTTACTGCATTTTCACTAGCTAGACGTTTTCAGCCATTCTCCTAAGCTGGCAATTAAAGCCTCATTTGCAGCTGTGCTTGTGAAGCTGAAGCTTCCATTGTATCATTTTTGAAAGCCTGGGATTTATTTGATCCGTGGAATAGTAAAATTCTGCTTTTGAGAACATAAAAAGTACATAAAATATTAAAAACATAAGAAATAACTACCATCCTTGGACAAATACTATTGCCCTACAGCGAGATGATGAACATGAGCAGCAAACATAAAGAAAAGAAGAGGAAGAAAAGCAATAGTAGTTTGTCTTTTTCTGAAAAGTCTGGCTTGCTATCAGAGTGCATGGAATGAGTTGCAAGGGAGAACGAAACTAGAGAATATGTAAAGCTGGGAGATGAGATCATCCCCCCAAAACAATCCTTCAAATTTATAGACACTTCTGGATTCATGAGGTGAGAATAACCAGCACTGAGGACTGTAAAATTCATTTGTAGCATTTGAGTTTGTTAACATGTATTTGCAAGCTGACTCCTCCTAGAAGGGGGAGCAGAAGATGCCCTGGAAACCAAGGGCAGAGAAATGTAACTGTTTGAAAAATGCTTCTTAAAATGAGAGCAACAATAGCTTGCATCCAGACAGCCTCTTTACTAACAGTCTCCACCTATCCAATCATGTGTTACAGCTACCTTTTAAGTTTTCATCAGCACATTATTTTGCAAAAGCCTGATCCTGCAAACAGTTGTTCCCAGGTGCATAATTATTCACACATGGAGCCCACTGAAAACAATGGGTGTCAGCACATGAGTAACTACCTGGAGGGCTGAGAGTCCTGAATTTTTTTCTGCACGTAATAGGTAAGCTGCATATTTGCAAGGAGATTTTCTTTCATATGTGCATTTGTGTTTTTTTGTTTCCAAAACTAAAATGGAGATAGGCCCATGTCAAAATACCCAGACAAAACCTTCTGAACTTTGACAGTGGATGGAGTCCAAACCTACAGCAATCTCAAAATTTTGTATGTATAGTGGCTCTTTATAGTGGGCTGGATCCAAACCTCACATCGAAAAAATTCCCCAAGGCAGTAGAACTTGGATCTGTGCTTTCCGGTTTGAACCCAAACTGAATGTGTTGCAAGAAATGGCTCATTACTTTATTCCGTAGCATTCGCCTCCAGAAATCTGTCATTGAACAAAGACACATCCACATTTGGAAAAAAAAAAATTAGTTATTTTTGGATAACCTGAAGGCCCTGTAAGTGTTGTAGCTCAATATTTTTTGGAAATTAAGGTCTATTGCAGAGCTGTCTTAGATCTCTCCATCAGTGCAGACAAGGCTGAGTTTTGCCACAATAACATCAACATCACGCTTGGAGTGGCCAAAGTTTATAAAGACAGCAAAACAGACCCTCCCATGAGGTGAAGATGAGGGCATGATGAAAAGAGTCTGTCAGAATTTGGGTGACTGTCATTAAAAGCAGTAGTTCTGTTCTTTCAACTCTCCTCCTTTATTTATGGTACGGTATCCCTACTACTACTATCCCTATTATCCACCTGCAATAATAGGAAGAGTCCTTCCTCTTCCTCCTGCAGTTGTCTGTTCCCTCTTGGTCTCAGGGAAGGGATACAGGCTAGGATCAGGGTAGGCTGAGAGGAAAAGCCTGGACAAAACACTGTAACACAGAGCTTGCTGTCCTCATATCCCACCCTTCCCTCGGTAACAGCAAGCATCTACGCACGCAAGAGCTGGGAAGTAGCTCCGACAGCCAACCTCTGCCATTTCACATGTGGGCAAAACCAGGTCACAGGTAACGGTCATCGGCTGACGAGCCTGTCCTCCTCCCCAGACCTCCTTCCTAGAGCTGCAGGGTGGAAAGTGAAGCTAGGTCCCAGCTGTTTGTGGAATGACAAAGAAAGTGAAAAATCGAGTATTTGGCTGATTGCTTTTCTGGTGAAGGCAATTACAGACATTTATGTGGTTTATTTTGTCTTTTCCCTAGGTTAAAAAGCTAATTAATGTCAGAGCCAGAAAGGTCTCTTAAAGTACCGTATCCCTACAGTCTGCGTGTCTTGAGTCCTCTTAAGGGACAAATGCAAGGCTTCCCCTGACTTGATGACCACAGTCAAAGACAAAAGTATGGAAAGAAGGAAGGTTTTGTTACCTCATGTCTGTGTCTTTTTAGTCCTAAAACAGGCTACAGGTCTGTCTGAACTCTTGCACTCGTCATGGTCTCTGTAGCACTGATGGCTATAGCCTCAAAGCAGTATGTCAGCAGCGGAGTGCTGCAGGGGAAGACGTATTGCTTAGCTGTGTCTCTTGATCCATTGATACCATTCAGAGATTCCTCTTGGCTGTTAAAAACATCACCAGATTTGGTAAACTATTTTAAAGATCCCCCCATGGCAACCAGAGGGCAATGTTGAGGACGTGGCCCATCATTTGGCTGGGATCAGGTTGTATACAGCTTGCTTGTAATTTATTTATTTTCCTCCACTAAACTGAACTGAAAAAAAGTACAATACTGTGAAGCAACGTAGAAGACACTGTCCTGAATTGACAAGCCTTTGAATTTCACTGACAGTTTTCCACTAACCTCAAGGAGCTTTGGCCCTCACATTGACCCATAACAGCCTCAGCTCTCCACTTCCTTTCTCCGTTAGACATTATTTCCTTCATTTTCTAGGTGACTATTGTTTGTCTCCCTTCTTTATATATGGGGTCACACTTTAGAACTAGAAAATGGAAAATAAAGTAGTATTGGGAAATTCGAGCACATTTGCCTTTTACACTGTTGTGCAATTTTCTAAACAGAAATTTAGGCTTTATCTTTCACTTCAGTCAACATGCTTTATGAAGGAATGCTGTTTGCAAAAATGGATTTGGTCACATACTGATTACAGAGGGTTGATATTCTGATTCTGAAGATGTGTGTTGTGTAAGGGGTTTGTTTGTTTTCTGGGTTTGGGTTGTTTTGTTTTTTTTTTTATTTGAAAGGGAATCTTAAATAGACTTTCATAAAACACAAATTGCCTTTAAGTTTTGGCATAATGCCTACAAGTGTTTATAACATGTAAGGAAGTCATCTATCTTAAGCAGTATACGTCAAAAGTGTTTTCTATGTTTGTTAGATGTATTGGATCTGATAAGTCAATGACAGTGCTTCATTTTAAACAGCAAAGAGGACTCTTAAACCTACATAATGCAGGTATAGCCTCTCCCAAACTACATGTAACAAGTCTGGAAATTATAAGATCACAGGCACTTGTTCCAAGGCCCTAGAGATGCCGGACGCTGACTTTCACCGTGGGCTCTTACTTGCAGTAATAGAACACTGGAATTCTACAGAGTAATTATCACTAAATTATAATTGCAATAATGGATGTGTTAAGTCACTCTAGCAAGACCAGTATCCTGAATATAATCACCTAAAAAGGATGTATAGTTATTTTTGCTTTGACCCAGTGGAAACATTCAAAATATCCCCATGATTCTTGAAACTGTTACGTGCAATTTTTGGTACTTTCCAGGAGAGTGCTGATTAACCCAATAGTAACCAGGAGGTTTTTGTATCAGACGTTTTTGGAATATGCTTCGATGCACTCTAGTCTCTGCTTTTAAGTCATTTTCTGCCAGATGAAGGGGATTTTTTCAAATGTATTTTTGGAGGTAAATTCCCAGTGTTATGACAGCTGTTCTGAAATGTGTTGTAACAAAACTATCCACACAAAATTATTTTTTTAATACATTTCCCAGTTACTGGGGAATAACTACTGGAGTAATTTCTTTGGAGCCTGTGCATTTCATGTACTAATTGATATACACCTATTACATTTTGGTATATCCATGTTTGTACACATTAGCCTTTTCTATGCACATTCTACCACTGTACCACCATGGAGATTTAAACTCTATGGGCAAAACAGCCTTTGAGGACTGAGCTGTGCCAAGTTCAGTACTCGGTTCAGCAGCTCAACAGATCCTAGCATGTCAGCTTGGTCTGCCTGGTGTCCCAGCCCAAGCCACCTCTGGGGAAGTCAGCTGTGCCTGGCTGAGCTCAGCTGTCACCAGCTTGTCCCATGTACAGCTAGTTCTCCCTCCACTCAGATTGTTGCTCTGTGAAGGTTGGGCTTATCAACCTGCGGCAGTGTCTTTGGGCAGTATTAATGGACGTATCATGGTGTGTGTCTGGCACACTCCACACTGAAAACTAGGGTTTTACACTCAGGGGTCCTTAGGATATGAAATAAACACTGCTCTCAAAGGCTCCCATCATAGCATACTCCTCTCCCAACTTTTCAAAGAAAGCTGACGTGTTAGTCAAGAAAGCATCACAGCAAAAGATCTCCCTAACATTTTTAAATTGAGACATCACTTATTAAAAGGAGATGGAGACAATGGAGATTATATTAAGCCGCTCCAGATGCAGGCAGGCCTTCTGCTGGTCCTTGACACCTAAAAGTCTGATTCCCTGATGTCTTTGACTTAAGTTGCTTACTGTCATTACTGCTAACTTCTGTTACTTCTATTTTATACTAGTGTGAGCCTAAAGGAGCCAGGGAAACTGAATATCATTACCAAGGGCAGAAAACCCTTCAACAGATGGGAAAATGATCCCACTTGGCAAGAGGCAATGATGGTACTTAAAAAAAGGAAAAAGCTTTTGGATTTCAGCCACCAAATCCAGTCCCCAATCTTGGACTGTGCAGAGTGATTCCCAGAGCTCAAAAATGTAATGTACTGATGTGGATCATCCATTAAACTGGCTGTTGAATGAGGTATAATGCTAAACAGGCTGAGGAGAGTCTATCATTCAGATTAATGCAACCCTAACTCACAAAACCTTCAGAAATGGGTTTTGTAGGCAGGGCAACTTGGTGCTACATAAGTTTGTTTGCTGTAAGAGCCAAGATGTTAGAGCATTAGAAGCCCAGAAGAATATGGCTATTTCTAGGGGTTGAATCATGACAGAAGTATGCAACAAAATGGAAACAGAGTAAACACCAGTAAACAGAGAAAGCTGCATTAATTTCTACCTCTATAATAAAACCTTGGCAACAACATGCAAAACCTTCAAAAAGTGCCACAGATTTTTGTTTTGAAGTAAATTTTTAAAGAGGTATTGTAGGCCAGTCAGTGGCCCTCTAAGAAACTCACTCTGATTCTGCAGCTCCTTTTGCAATAGTGTGAAATGCATCCTTTTCACTGCTGCCTGGGTGAAGTTTTAAGCAGCCACTGAACGTGTCTCTAATGTTGTCACCACAGTATGAAACACCATACACACATTATCATAAAAAAGCATCCTAAACAATTGAGGAGAATGTGGATTTACTTAAAAATAAGAGAAAATATCATGTAACTCAAGCTTCTTGAACATTCAGGCACTGAAAAAAACATCTTAGCATATGGAAAAGCATATTTTTCCTCCAAAGGACTTGAACTCACTATGACTGGAATAAAATGCCATCATTAATCTGGTTGCCCTCATGTTTCAGTTTATAGTGTCATAGGTATACAAATGATAAAACATTCATGACATGAAACAATTAATTAAGAGCTGCATTTCTCTATTATTTCCATTTCTCAAGCCCTCAAAATAAAAATGTCTTAGTTATTAGGTAAGTAATTTCAAATTTAACTTTAAGTCCTATAGTTATCAATTTGCACATAAGTACTTAAAAATAATTTTGTACTTACTCTTAAGTGTTGACAGTCTGTAGGCAGGGAGCAGAGAGGGACAGGAAGAAGGAAGGAGAACTCTTTATATGAAGTATCTGCAGTGTCTTGCTTTATGTTGAAAACTCAGTTATATCCTTCTTGGTCCACAGCCATAATGTGACCCCATAATAGCACAGTCTTACTCTTCCATGGTTCTGTTGAGCTTAATTATTCAATCCCTCAGTGTCCTGTGGTGCCTAAAGCAGAAGGGATGCTAGAACACGTCTTAATGACTTGGCCCACTTCTCTGTAGTGGACTATATCGCTTACCAGACTATTGTTTCAGGGTTATGCTTTGAAGTGAGAAACATGTGGGACCCAAAGACTGTATGCATATTAATTCAACATTTTTCTTGCTGGTATTTGAGAGAGAGAGCCAGCACATACAGTAGCTTCCTCAGTCTCTGTACCTCGTGAGTCAGTCTCACTCTATTTTAGTACAGCCTGAGGTATCTGGATGTTGGGTATTTGTAAAACATTGAAAATGAGTGTACAGTAAGTGAAAGTTCTGGCCTCACATTCCTCCCTTAAAAAACAAAATTGTTCTTTTTGGATGGTGCTGAGAAGCATTGAAACAAAAATTAGAAGAACTTTGTACCTTTGCCCTAGTTGAAGAAAATAGTAACAAGCCAACCTGAACCAAACATGGACATAAGCAGCCTCAACCCCCAGTGGAGATTCACATCAAGGTCATTTGTCAAATAAGCAACAGTGAAGTACGTGTGCAGACTGTTTCTTGTGACATATGCCCTTTTCTGGCACTGAAAGTAAGTAGTCTTCATCAGACTGTGGGACAATTTGTTTTAAATTGCAGCTAAAATAGATACATTGAATTTAAAGTGATAGGTCAAAAACAAAAAGAAAAGGTCTTACTAGCATGATTTGTGGGTTTAGCACAGTGAAAGGCTAATATAAGGACTCTTTCTCAACCAGCATGTGGAATCACTTACTTAAGACTCAGTTGTTGGCTTGAAATAGTAAGGACTATCCCTCAGCTTTCTGAATTATATTCAAATAACAGAAACATATATAGAGAAAACAATGGCCAATAAATATATGAAATCTACACCTCTACTTTCATCAACTTTTAGATGCATACTGCAGTGCCACAAAAGGATTCCACCATTATGCATCCAAACCAGAGAGTAAAGGTAACAAGCACACTGTCCAGAAGCAAAGAGTTTTGCCAAAAAAATCTGACCCATTTCTCATGCAAGAAGTGTAAAGCAGTAATTTAGGGGGGCCATTTCTTTTTATATGACACTCTCAAGAATCTTCTGTTTTGACTATACACTTATGTTTCACACTGTTATCAGATACATAACTTTCCCAGTCATGTAGGGGACAATGAGAAAAAAATTCAGGGCTTGTGGTGTTTTTTTCTTTTTCTTTTTTTTTTTCTTTAAAATTACAATGATACTGACATTAATATTGGCATTTCATAGCTGCTCCTAAATATCACATTATGAGAAATAGATCTCCAGAACTCTAACCAAGACTGAGGGAGGTTTTACTTCCTCTAGGAAAAGGTTTGACTAATGAAATATTTTATTATGTCTGTAGAGACATTCTTTTTATAATGCTCTCTCTTAAGAATCTTCCTCACAAAGAATTTCAAGTTATTTAAACGTCATTAAAGCAATCCTTGAATTTGTAGCTCACTGGGTTCAGGCTGTGCTGTATAAAACTTTCTAGTAGCTTTCCAAACAAAACAATTACCTTCTGTCAGTGAGAGCTATTCAACACCGAGGGAAAAAGTCTGATTACTAAAAACAGGTGTCTACTGCTAACTTAACCCTAAGGTATCAGAGACATCCACACTGCAACAACCTAGATAGCTGAAATGGCATTAGATACCTTTGTTTAGGTACCAGAATTGCTCCCTATATACCCAAGATCTCATCCTTACTGAAGATCCATGAAGAAGATGATTATCCACAAGCTCTTTGTAATTGATAGTGTGTAGGAGACCGTGGATGGACGCCTTTCTGTGGGGAATTTGGTCTGCCAACCAATGATGCTCTCCAGAAAGCTGGGGGTTCACCAGTGTGAAAATGCCACTCCTGGGCCCCCATCAGAAGACACTGTAGGAGCAATACTGCAAGTCCTCCAGCACATCTAAACAGCAATGGCCAGTGCTGATGGTTTGAACTAGCCCAAATAACCTTGCTCTAGCTAGACTCAGAAATTCCAGTAAAGTCTTGCAGAGCTATATGGGCAAGGGTCTTCAGTAACATGCTGGCAGCAAACAGCTGGGGATAGTAACATCTTAAACTAATACAGCTGTCTGCAAATTGAACATCTGTCCACAGGCTAAGCATTCAGCTGTATAATAAATGGAACAAAATAGATACACTTTGGATGACTTAAAAATGTGATTCTTACTGGTAGTTATTGCCTTAAATCTTACAAATCCCTAAATATTTTTTGCATTACAAATATGGCAGCCTTCATTTGCTTACTTTATGTCACAATTCTCTGTCAACTTGAAGAGAAGCTACAGAAATTATACAAAGCCACTTGTACAGGATGTTACTTGCTAGGGATTAACACCATTTACTTTCAGAGCAACAGTGATAATGAGACACACATATATATGAATATATACATTTATCTTCAAATAAATCCTCTTAAAACTGAGCAGCCTGTGTTGGGCTACAAATATGCAATAAATGGAAAGTAAATTGAATGGATTGCTTGCTTCCTAAGACATGTTACTGAGACTATCCTAAAGCTTATGGCAACCTTAAACTGTCCTAAGAGTTTGTGACATTAGGGTAGTGTAAAAATTCTCAAATAGTGTCATTAGCCAAGAAACATTATCTATAAAATCAGTAGCATATTTTGATGAATTCCACTATGGCATGACGATATTTATGAGGCACAAATATTCTGTTCCTGCCACAATGTGTGACCCTAATACTGTGATTTTTATTTGAGACTAATATTAGGATTTAGCATGATTCCATCACACAGACCCTGAACAGTATTTACAAATAAGGTCTTTTAGCAGATGTTCGTTAGAACTGGTGATGAAGAGGCAAAATTCTTGAATATCCCATTATCAATTCCTGAACCATAACGTATTCTTATTCTTTGCTACACAGGTAAATCCCAGTAAAGGAAGGAAAGTGTGTACCAACAAAATTTTCAACATACAATAACTACATAGAAATGCAGTAATACATGCATCTATATAAAAATCAGTGATTTAGTCAAATAATAGCCATAGCATTATTTGCTGAATATTTTAAGGTTGTCTTTCATCTGATACATATATACAATACACACACATGTGTATCTACTTAAATTCCTCTTTGTGCTACTGAAACTAAATTAATTGAATAATATTTGGGTGCCTTTGTCCCATTCTGATTACTTATGAAATATTCTTAAGAAGGATTTCATAATAAATAATGTGTAATTTTTAAGCTTTTACTCCTTAGTAATAATAGCACTTGTCAATAAGATTTCTGTCTTCAGAGCAATCTGTACACATCAGCCCTCACAACAACATTGTGAAATGGTTGTTTATGGCAGACTTGGACAAAACTCTGTCCTTGAAGTCATAGTGCTGCTGTGTAGAAACATCACTTCACACGGTGAAGGTGTGTCCTTCTATCACTACTGTGACCAGTCCCATGAGGTAAAGGCGCCTTTTCATTTGTCTCCTGTGATGGCAACAGGACCACAGCCAGAGACCTTCTGTTCTTCAGACTTACACACCAAACGCAGAGTGGCTAAAGTACCCTCAGCCTTCCTGATGAAATTATGCCTCTACTAGAAGACTATAAAAGGCATCAGACATGCTCACGTTACAAATAAATTCTATTGCCAGTGTATTAACATGTTAAATATAGGGTTTAATCTTCCTGACACTTTGGTGAGTTACAGAAAAGCTAACCTTATATTTAAGGTGGGAACTGAAGATCAAGACAGATAGTGACCTACTTTCAAATCATTCAGAAAAACAGTGGTGAAGCAAAAGATTACACCAGGATGTCCTGTGTGCTACTCCATTTTCACATGAATCAAGCTACCTCAGACCAGAAGTCGGAAGGGGGTTGAAAAAGCCCAAAAGTCCAAATTCACAGGACTAGCTGGTGCTCGATGGAAGAAATGCATTGGTTCCATGATTCTCACTCTATATGTTATTTCCTCTTTCCTAATGTGCACAAGGAGCACTTTTCTTACACATTTTTCACTCAGGTTAGTATGACAGTGAGGGTGCTACATAACAGCACTGCACAGACAGCCATTGTTGTGATTGTGGCCTGTAAGGGGCTATGAGTTTGTGAACTGCAAGGCAAGCTTTCTTAAGAGACTCTCTTAAGCTCTGACAAAGAGTAAGTTCCATGTGTTTTGTCAGAATGCCCCAGTTTTATGCCCTTCACTGGCTCTGTCCCACTGACTTGAACTGGCCACAGAGTTTTCCATTGTGTCTTCATCTCCCAGCCTCCTACCACCAACCTGGCAGGACTTTCTGCTTTTCTGGGAAAGAAGCTCTTCAAGACTGCCCTTCAGGGTCTATGGAAAATTAGCTCAGCTCAGTCAGAGGAAGCTGCTGTCAGTGCTCTCCTGTCATCTCCCTTCAATGCTGCCCTTCAGAATGGAGTGCTGTACTTTGGCGGGTTTGTTTGCTACAATTTTCTTCTAGAAATATTCAGCTTTCTCAAAAAATATTCACTCATGTCCTTCAGCATTATGGCTGATTGGTTTTGATTCAAATTACCCCCCGAGTATTCAGAAGGCTGAGACCACCACGCAGTTGCTTGTGCACTTGTGGAAGAAAAAGCTCATAGTGTGTAGTTTCTCCAGTTTGCGTTCCTGTCAACCTGGACAGGCAGATGCGGGAACAGACCTGAAATCTGAGAGCTCTGAGGGAATTCTCTTTCCTAACCCTCTGAGCACCCATCCAAGATTCAGGCAGCTACACCATGCAGCTATTGCTAAATCATGCAGCAGGTGCCTCCTGCCATAAAAGTTCAGCTTTAGCAGTTCGAACCTGCATCCTTAGGTGACCTCCAAGGTCAGCCTTGCAAGATGATGGGAATTAGTCTATCCAGTAGACCACAAAAGGAGGAGAGAGTGCTTGGACTGGACAGTAAAACAGGACTGGGAAATCTGGGTTTGCCAAAACAGTGCTCTGGTACAAGTTACTTTTTCCTTGCTCCTGAATATCCCCATGTGAAAAGTAAGGAGGATAATTGCTTTCCCCACAGAATACTGTGAGGTGGGGAATGAAGTCCATTATATAGTTTATGAGTGTAGTGGGCTGACCCTGACTGGATGCCAGGTGCCCACCAAACCCACTCTATCACTCCCCCTCCCCAACTGAACAGGGAAGAGAAAATATAACAAAAGGCTTGTGGGTCGAGATGAGGACAGGGCAAGATCACTCACCAACTACTGTTACAGGCAAATTGGGGGAAATTAGTTTAATTTATTGCCAATAAAATCGGAGTAGGATAAAAAGAAATAAAACCAGATCTTAAAACAACTTCCCCCCACCCATCCCTTCTTCCCAGGCTCAACTGCACTCCCAATTCTCTGTACCTCACCCCACCCCCCCCACGCCCCCCACCCCGCCCCCTCCCGAGTGGCACAGGAGGATGGGGAATGGGGATTGTGGTCAGTTCACCACACATTGTTTCTGCTGCTCCTTCCTACATAGGGGGAAGACTCGTCACACTCTTATGCTGCTCCAGCATGGGGTCCCTCCCATGGGAGACAGTCCTCTATTGAACTTCTCCAATGTGAGTTCTTCCCACGGGGTGCAGTCCCTCAGGAACAGGCAGCTCCAGCGTGGGTCACCCACAATCCCTGCCAGCAAAGCTGCTCCAGCCTGGGCAACTCTTTCCATGGGTCCACAGATCCTGCCAGGAGCCTGCTCCAGTGTTGTCTTCCCGCAGGGCCACAGCCTCCTTCAGGTGCATCCACGCACCCCAGCACGGGGTCCTCCATGGACTGCAGGTGGGGATCTGTTCCACCGTTAACCTCCATGGGCTGAGGGGCACAGCCTGCCTCTCCGCGGGCTTCGCTAGGAGCTGCAGGGGAATCTCTGCTCTGGTGCCTGGAGCACCTCTGCCCCCTCCTTCTGCACCGACCTTGGTATCTGCAGAGCTGTTTCTGTCACATATTCTCATTCCTCTCTCTGGCTGCAGTTGCTCAGATAAATACATTATCCCAGAGGTGCTACCGGCATCGCTGATAGGTTTGGCCTTGGACAGCAGGGGCTCTGTCTTGAATCCAGCTGGCTCTGACTCTATCAGACATAGAGGAAGCTTCTCACAGAAGCCACCCCTGTAGCCCCTCCACCAACAAAACCTTGCCATCCTGAAAAAGTCTCATGAGCTGGGGTCAGGGAGGCCAGTTTCTAGCAGGATCAGACTGGGACCTTTTTCCAAGGAATCTATACTGTATCTAAAGAAAGGCAGTATAAGTACTGGTAGCTTTCCTGTCAATATCTGCTATACACTTCCTACACCTTGAGAAGTGCCTGCAGGGAACTTCCCCAAAAAAGTAGAGTTGGAAGTACAGAAGATGAGATTTTCAGAAGTGGCTGAACTAGTTTTCTCATCAATGTTAGGGTTTTTTTGTTTGAACTCTGCAGTGTTAGTTTCTTAGTTGTATCTGTTACAGGAATACATCATCAAGAGCAAACCTTCTGAGGCACCAGGATAGTGATTGGCAATTTCCTATGATAAACACCATATGATTTATTTTTTTTTACCTATGGCATAAGCGTGTATTAAAATGTGAGGGCTATGGCCTCTTTTTGCAATATGTGCTTCCAGTCACATTACAGAGAAATTATTAGACAGCTGGATCATTTTCCTTCCCATCCTATCCCCGTCTTACCCGTGCAGCATAAGCCTCCAGCCCTGAGACCTCCTACAGTTCATTTGTTACCCCTGTTTTAAAACATGACAGATCATCTCTTATAGGTTATGAGCAGACAGAAAAAAAAGAAAGGAAAAAAAGCCCACAAAAAAAACCCTGCAAAAACCCCTACAAGTTCTTTGTAAATAGAGCGAACAGCATAAAGAGGAAGATAGAAGTTAGCTGAATCCAGAATTGAGTTATGTTGTTGTCCAGTGCTTTAGGAATTGTACTTTAAAAATTATAGACTGGCTGGTTGGAATGTTACTAGATAGAGATCAAAAAGTTCAGCTGATGAAGCCAGATGGTAACTAGAGACTCATCAAGTTTCTTTTAAGAAACACACAAATATGGTGGCTCAGCATGCCACATTTTTGTCCTGTTTTGTATTTAGCTATTGAGGAAATTAAGCTTTTTTACCAACAAAACCCAGTATTTGTTCCACAACAAACATTAATCACTGCCTAATTTTTTTTCCTTCTTTTGCACTCGAATATTATTGATTAACCACAGGAACAGAAGAATCTTTCAATACCAGCCCAAATTGTCTGAAAGCCTTTCTTGGTTTCCCAAGCATGAATTCCACAGCACTTAATATGAAGAAAAATATTTACAAGCTGGGTGGTAGGAGACACCTGGGTAGAGCGAAATTGATAGTGGAAATAGAAGTCTGACCCAACCATAGTTAGAATGAAAAGTTTACCCAGAAAATACAAACTATAAGCCATTAATAGAAACTGCGCTCTTGAGATTCATTCCACAAGTATGATAGTACAGCAAGGAAATAGCATCAGCAATGCCAACTGGCATAAAAACAGAAAAACAAACATCAACAGAGTATTAGAAACTGATCTGGGAGAAAAAATGCCATTTACAGGTAAGATATATTAGGTGAGATTTGTCCTGTGACTGCAGCTCTTTTATGCAGGGAAAAGGCCTGAGTAGTGAAAAGAGCCTCCGAAAGCTCCAGATGCAACTGGAGGAGGATTTCTTCCAGCAACTGCAAGGAAGGCTTTTGGCTGTCCCTCTAAAAGTCACTGGTGACCCCAGGCACCAAATAGGCCCCCAGTGAGGTGGGGACTGCAGAGCCAAACCACACGCATTTCAGGGACGTTGAGCAATACTGTCACCAGCAAAGCACACAAGGCCTCTGGGCTATGTAAATTCTGCAAAAATCTGAAGACTGCCTTGGTGCTTGTGGCAGCCTGGGCCAGGGCGAGGGCAGAGGTGGACTAAAATTGCCTTTACTTCTCCCTTCCATGGTGGTAGGAGTCCTGTACTCTTTGGCAGGTGACCCAGGTTGTCACCCCTTACCTTTTCTCACTGACAGCCACATAATGTTGCCTTTAAATTTAAAGACAGGCATATTTTAAGAAAATAAGCAAGAATAATAAAGCCAGAAGTTGCACCAGGAGAGATGCATGTGGATACCTGCTCTGGTATCCCACAGGAACGTCATAGTACCAGCCATGCATCTCCTCGTGTCCCCATACAGAGCCAAGGCACAAGGAACTGCTCCTGTTGAACCAGGCCCCGGTGCACAGCTTCTTCCACCTGTTGGGGTGCTTTAGCTGTCACTGGGTAGCATAGCCTCCTGGGCTTCAGGGGCTTTGGAGGCAGGAAGAAGAGGAGCAATTTATCCGCTACCTTCAAATCTCATATTTTAAGACTTAGTTCATTTCACTTCCCATGCCCATAAAACAAAGCCTAAATGAAACAAGAGGAAGGAGAAATAGAGGGATAGTCTTATTCTAATGAAAAAATTAGTAGGCACATAAGCCTAAAGGGGCACATGAGAAGATGCCGAAAGCATTTCTTTGCTCTGACAAACTGCTTTAGCAGTGAGAGCATCAGAGAAGAGGCTGTCAGTGGCTAGAAAGGAAAAAACCCCAAAGTGGCCACAGCATTCAAAGAAGCGTTCAAGCCTGAGTCAGCTGTTAATTAGGTAACTTCAAATAGGGGAATCCATTTATGGGAAGCCCTGGTTCTGAAAAATATCCCAGGTACTCCATCTGGCATTATGAAAGGTCAGTGAATGTTAGATAGAAGAGAGAGAAAGAAATGAGGCAAAAGCTTTAATTGTGGCCAGCAAAAGTCTTTAACTCCTTACGACCTTCTCATTAACACCTGTCTTCTCCATCAGTTTGCAGTTTATCTAGATACATTAGATTAGCTGGTGGGATGACTCGCTCAATGAGGTGAATAAACTCTTTCCACCAAAAAAGCAGGCAAATAAAATGTTTACCTTATTGACCATGATAATCATTCCCCCAGTGTTCCAGGGACAGGGCAGAGAATCAGATGCCATGACGGGCAGTTTTGTGGTGTTACTGTCATTCAAAACAAAAGTAAGTAGGGAGAACAATTCTGCAACCTTCTGATTTCAAATGTAATGCTGCTGTGTAATCTTGTCATTCCAAATTACTGGATTAGGTAAATAAAATCCCATAAAATACAGCTGCTTTGATGGGTTCTTGCATTCTGTTGGCTTGTAACTGATTTATTTTAATCCCCTTCAATTTGTAGAACAGACTCTTGCAAGTATTGTCCAATAACTTTTAAATTTCTACAATTGCTGAGATAGTGTCTCAGACAAAGACCTATAGGGCTGAAATAAAAATAGTGAAGGGTTCAAGATGACATCATATTTTATGAGCACAAGACGTGACCACAAATAACCTACAATAACCTTTAAAATTAGTTTTTTCCTGACTTCATAAAACAATATTTTATTTGGCAGGCCCTTATTGGCAAGCTCTTTGAACAGTTCTATTTGTTTTCTGTAACCAGGAAGACACAACCAGTGTTTTCACATAGGTTTCCTCAGTACTGTGGTTTTGCCATTTTCTGCCTCTTTATTACTGCCTGCTGCTGTTGAATATTTTTCTTTGGGATGTTTATTAAGAACAAGGATATGAATTAAAAAAACCCAAACTTTCCTTTATAACAGCACTGGTGAGTTTCTCCCACTGTAGTATTACTGTATCAAAAACACAGAAATAGATCATGGTATCTAGAATGATCTGGTTGCTTTACGTTATGTAATAACATACAGCTGGCTACATGTATATTATGAGAAACTGAAGGAAATCAGCCCATATGTCCTTTGATGCATTAACCAAGACCAAGATTTAGAAATCCACCATAACTTGTAACACCATATGAAATGGAGGAAGGAGCTTAGCCAGTCACTGAACTAAATAACAAAATAAAATCTAAGTGTTCTAGTTAAAGTAAATTAGAAATTAACATCATAGTGTGCAAGATATGCTCCTGGTTTCTTAGAGGATTTTACCTGGGATTAGTTGCTATTTTGTTTCACCATCACCAGTTGTCCTGGTTGTGAGAGCCACAGCTTGAGGGGTGTGTTTTTCATAGTACCGCCTGTAACTGAACGGAATTGCTCTCTGTATTTGATGCTGCTCAGGCTTTTGTTGTTTTGAGTTGTGCTGTCGTGGAAAAACGGACCATTTTCCCACCACATCTGTATGAGCAGTTATGCTGCTTCCAGTGCCTTAAATACGTAATTTTGAGGTTTGGATTGGTTTTTTTTAATATTCTTAAAGAAAAATCTCTGTAAGATTTTTATTCAGTATATTTTGGACTAAGAAGGAAATGTAGTCTGCAGTCCAAATTGCAGTATTCAGCAAATCCCATCCCCCCAAATATTTTGTATGTTTGAGTAGGGGCCATGCAATTAAGATGAGCGTTTCAGCTTCTGTACACAGTTTGGACTTCCTAGTAATCCTTCTTTCTTCTGTACAGTATGAAGCCTGAGTGAATAAGGAAAGTTCCAATAATTAAACTTGCTCTATTGACCTAACCAAAATTAACTGGCTATGCAACAATGTAGCTGTCCATGTAAAAACAGGAAGTCAGATTTCCCCAAGTAACCCTTATTCACCATGAGAAAAACAGCTGGTGCTCTCCCTTTACATGCAAGTGTGTGGGGCATGGATAAAAGATGTATACTTCTGATATCCTCTCTTTTAAAAGACTGTTTTTTTTTCCAGTGGAAGTTTTCCAGCACTCAGTTCCTGAGAGGTAGGGCCCCAAGATAGTCTGGTCAAAATAGTTAGAATCATATCTTTGTAAGGAGAAGTCTGTGAAAACGAACAAAGAAGCCACATTAGTATAACATGAATAATCCTCCCTGACCTCCAAAGAGAAAAATAATAAAGGATTTATTACACTTTTTTTTTTCTCCCTAAGAAAGAGTAATAAGAAAAATCCTCCTTACAACAACAATAACCACTGTTTGAGAATCAGAGCTTTTGTGTCACTGTTTTTCAGTAGTTACGCTACATTTCTCCCAGTACACTGCTGGGATTTTTTATTTTTTATTTTGCTACGCATGCTCGCACATCTGCTCCACATGTGTGATCAGCAACTGGATTTTCTGAGCTGAACGTCCTGTTAAATGGACAGAGTGGGCAGATCATTCCTTAGAGAGCAGAGAATCTGCCTCTGGTGGATTGCCGCCAAATGCAATGGTGTAATAAAGAAAAGAAAGCTGCTCATTTGGATTGCTCTGAAATGAACTGTGTCCTCTCCTAAAATACCATATGGTTAAGATCCCTGGAGGTGCAGTCCAACACACCTAGGTCTGGCAGTCTATATGTTTGATGGCTGTAAATGTCTCTGCGTAGGTTGATGGGGGGAAGGCAGGATCATTAAGAATTAGAAGAGGTGAAACAATTGTACTCTCATTCCCTTTCACCCACCCAGACAAAATTACACACGAGTTGTGGAGGTGATTGCACTTTCCGTTGCTGACGTTTCAAAGTAAGTGTCTTAGGCTTCAACTTTCTATGTAGAGCCTAAAAGCTTTGTTTCCAGATGGTGTAAACCAGCAGCAGTCTGGACTGATCATCTCTCTTCAAATTTGGCCCTTAATGCATTAATCAAGGTCTTTATAGTAAACTGTATAAAGGAGATTGAAGTGAGCCTTATGGTATGTGTGCAAGGAAATCCAGCTTCCAAAAATCAAATCACACCAGGGACTGATAACAGATGTACAAAGTAAGAGGAGAAATTAACAGATGCTTCCCAGTTTGGGCCATTATCACCAATGAAACCCAACTCATATGGTCCATAGGTCACATTAAAGAGTCTGCTGCCGATGAATTTGGATCTCTCCTGATGCTGGCAAAATTAAGATTGCAACTGCAGAGTACTGGAGCTATCCTGAACACAAGTTGATTTTCTGAAGTACTATGAGTGCTGCTAAAAGGATCCCTCTGTGAGTTTAGCATTTAGTTCTGCAACCAAACAAACAAATAGTATCACGCTGGTTTAATCCATCTCTGTAATGGATGTCCTGTAAAGTAGGAAACGTGACAGTTCCATTCTCAACAAACCAATATTTCATTTTAATTTTCTTCTCAGTGTACATCTATCCTGGTGAACTAAACAGGGCCTGGGAACATTCCTGAGCACCGGATTATGATCATCTATGGTGTTAAACAGCTAGGCAAGTCCCTAGCACCCTCAAGGCTGCTGCCAACTACCCTTCAGACCACTCCCAGGCACAAATCAGAAGCAGGGGATTTCCAGAACCATTCCCAATAGGCAGTTTGCAAGCAGCCACCCAGTTTTGAAGGTTAAGAGTGTTTACTAGAGCTGAGCTGGCTGCTCTGTGCTTGTTGGCCTTGGTTCCTGGGAACAATCCATCTCAGCCGCCCATCCATAGCCTTGGACAACTCACCAGTGAGACTTTTATTTTAGGCAGGGGCAGTCTACCACTTTTTGAGTCAGAGGTTTTTTTCTGCCTGGGGAGTCCATTTTCTTTGTAAACAAGCCCAAATTATAAAACTCTGCAGTTATTTTCAGGGCTTCCCTCTGCAGCTACCACTTGACAGGGTTTTGTTTCTGCAATTGCCCTGGAAGCTGCTGGGTGATGGAGCCCCTGCAGCAGTGACACTGATGGGGTGGATCTCACAGCTTCTAGCTAAGGCAATCACGCTGCCCCATTGAAACCACCCCAAAGATGTTTTAGTTTATTTTTCTTTTTCCAGAGGTGTTTTAAAATAGCTAGTTGTTGGTTATATTGTGAGTTTCTATTGTTCTTCTTTATCCATCTGCTTGTAATTGTGCTGGATTTCATTCAAGATGATTTTTAACTAATTTGAAATCATTAATTTGATTATTACTTACCATCCAGTGAAAAAATGGCAAAACCCCAGGATTCTGCCTTTGCAGGACTTTTCAAGAACTTGGATTCAGCTCAAATACAAATGAATTATTATTATTACTGTTGTTGTTATTATTATTATTGTTGTTGTTATTAAAATCTCTCTTAGTCAGACATTACAAAAAATTACATTAGAAACAATGACATAGGGTATATCTTAAAGAAATTACTCCTTTGGCTCAAGCTGTTATTTTAGGAACTATGACACTGAGAAACACATCACTTTCCCAAACAGCTGTGCTGGCTCATTGGGTCTCAGACCAGGTATTCCAGGGAGAGTCTTTTGTTTAACTGGTACTTTCTAGGCTTCCCTGCATGAAGCTGCAGCCTGGTAGGAATTCCTGAACCCATCAGCTTCCAGTCCCATGGAGGGCTTTGTCCAAGCCCAGCACTTCCAGGCTCCAAGTAGCAGCTCCAAAGGCACCAGGTGCAAAGAGCAGGACTAAAGGAGGGCTTCTAGCTATCTGGGAGTAAGCCCCGATGCACAAACCTGTGAAGCCAGCAGCTTTCCACTTCAACTTTCAAGCTTGGGGTTTGAGAAATGCAAGGCCTTTGGTGTTCGGGGCTCTAGAGTCAGTGAACTATCTTCAATTAGCAGTTTCTGATAGACCATCCCATTAGACAATTTCTGATAGAAATTAGTGGAATAGACATATGGTAGAAAAGAATGCAGTGAATGGAGCTTTTCATTAACTAATCACTATGATTACTGGTACATGAAAAAGATGAACTCCTAAACCCAGGTGAAAGCTTTTTAGTTTGACAGTTGGAGATGGTTAGGGAGGGGGGTTAAATGATTTCAGCAAGACCTTAGATTAAGTTCAGAATAAGGCAGGATGCATCTAAGGAAATCATACTTGGAAAATAACACTACTTAAGTAATATCAAAAGTTCTCCCATTGTTTCAAGTGCAGATCCTGTCTTGATCAATTATTGTGTACAAAAACATGATTTAGTAAATAGCTAGTTGAAATGGGACAGAAGCATTAAGATAAATGCTGAGGGGAAAAAAAAAAGTTATTATTCATTATCTAAACCACAGTGACAGGGTAATAACAAAAGATGAGGTGAAGCATTTAGATGATGAACTAGATGACTGAGAGCCCACCATTTGAAATTAATCCATTTTGAAGTCTGGTTAAGTTATTTTAGAGAAATTCATCATTTTCTGGTTTTCTTCCTGCCTTTCTGGGTCCCCACTGATGCTCAGCCTTCTCCTGTTCCCCACAAGCCTGAGTCTCCCAGGAGTGCAGTTCCCTTGTTAGTGACCACAGCATCATGCAGAAGCAACATGGCTACTGCTGCAGCCAGGCTGGGCATAACCCCTCACACCACCTGAGCCAGCAGGGGTCTGCAGTATCTTCTGCAAACCAAACTTTTTGGGTAGGAAGGGGACAAAGAATCATTTGGAAGTGTACATGAGAAATGAGGCGTTGGTTTGAACAGGAAGGATTCCTTCTTTGAAACTTTCCTTCTCAGAGCAAAGCACTTTGTCCTACATGACAATACTTTTCTGAATTGCAAGACAGGAGAACTGAAAACCAGTGATTGCCTGTACAAAAACACTGAATTTGAGGCTAATCATCTCACAACTTGGGAACTGATCTGCTGCCCTTCGAAGACCTGAAAAGTCTTCCTGCTGGCTCGGGTGGGTTTTTGAATTGAGTCCCCCATATAGGTACGGTAGAAAGCCCCCAACCAAGCAAATAAAGCTTCATCAAATCAAACTAGTCTGTACTTTGCAGTTCTGCTATAATGCATTTAATAGTAACTCAAATCTTAGCCTTTTTATAGGGTCACATAAAAAAAATGGAAAGGGATCTAGAGGAAGACACAGTGTGGGGCATAGAGTCCTGCATGATAAATAGGCTATTTTAGCCCACATGGTGGTACAAAGGCAGAGCTCTTCAGAGCCATGCAATAAGCCGTGGCAGCTGCCTTCTACTCTACCTGGCATATGGCTTTCTAGATCTCACAAAGCTTAAGAAAAGGAATCAGCAAGGCAGTATTGTGCTAGCAATGCAGTACTGTGCTATACCATGCCACACACCTCATTTCGCAAATACTATGACAATGTTATGGACTGGTGAGAGGAAAGAACTACTACTGAGGAAAAAATGTTTGTTGACTTTGTTCAGTGTTGTCAATACAGTTTTTAATTGCATCAGCAAGTTGTTGTTAGGTGAAAGATAACAGCCTGCCAAGTCTAGAGAGTAGACATTTTATTTTGGTCCACCCACAAGGCATTGCAATAAGAAACCGGAGTTTATTCAGTGTAACTCAGATTTAACTATCTCATTTTCAACATAGTTCACTCTTCATGGCCTTTCAGATCCTGGTCTCTTCATGTTTGTTCTCAGTCTCCTGAACTTTCCTGCCCACTCTTTCATGTTCGACATCTGGCTTAATCAGACTTAGGTTATCATTATATTTGTGAACATGTCTGATGAAGGTGCCTCTTTTTATTACTCACCTGCAATCTGGTTTTAAACGTTAACATCTTAAATGTTGATAGGTTCTATTCTCACTCCCCAAACTGCATATTGTTTACACGTGCTTCTCCTAGGCATATAATATAGATATTAAAATGAAAACAAATAGATCTATGCATATATTTGCATCCACATAACATAAGCGTTATATATAGGTAGATATACAAGTTCATACTATATATAACGTAGATGAGTTCATACTATATATAATGTATGCAATCTGTGCATGTATTTTTTTACTAGGATTTGGCTCTAAATTCAAATACTTAACAATGAGAATGGACTTGTGTCAACAGTAAAGCAGCCCAGAAGCTCAGGGCACCATGTAACTGAGGGCCCTTTCCATGTGCAGCTAATAAGCAAGCTGTACCAGCTCGAAAAGGACTATATAAAAATGAGAAGAAAAGGTTTGTCTCTGATATTATAGAGCAGGGGAGGAAAAAAAATAAGGCTTCAGACAGCATTGTGCTAGGAAATAGAAAATGGAGTTTCCAGAGGAGGTTTCTGGTCCCCCATGGAAACTAGGGCCATGAGATTTTGCAATTCAAAGAAGATCAAAAAAAAGCTAATCAGGGGTAGGAAAGAGTTCTCACATGGGAAAAGCACACCTGAATCTCATGAAAGTATGGGGCTAGAGAGGGTGATTTAAGGCTGATGATAGCTGCCTATGAAGGGAAGGAGAGCCTTGCAGCTGGTGTAGCAGAAGGGAGTTTGGCTAGCAGGCTGCACAGCTGAGGCACAATCTGGAAATGAGATCAGTTGACCAGCGGTTGGCAGAAGGCTTACACCATTCTGAAAAGTGCGTGTAGTGGTAAGTGCTGGTAGTGAGTTCCCTGTTCTATTCCTCTCTGATACGTATCCCTGATGCTACTGGTAGTTTTTACCCCTGAACTGTGAACACATCTCTAAAGTATGGAAATCTCTGCAGTGTGGTAAGTCAACTAAAACAACCTGTAAGACTTTATCTTAAGACTTCTGCTCTTCTTATAGTAACCTGCTTGGAGATTACAGTAGCTTGTATATGAGATTTCAATCCTGTTCTACTTCAGAAAACAAAAGTGCAAAGTTTTTACTAGCCACTGCTGAACTATATAGTTTCTTGGTCTCCATCCCTCAAGAGAAATCTGATCATGGACTATTTATCAAAACTTCTGCTCTTGTTATTCTTTTGGACCTGAGAAACTGGCCAAAATTCAAGCATTTTGTACTGTTCCAAAGAGAAAACTGGTGCAGTAATCAATACTTTTCTCAAATGACTTTGTACACTTACAAGGAATGGAGTGACCCTCTTTTCCTGAGGAGAAAACCCACAGTTATTCACAATGTCAATGTTCTCCTAAGTTACCTCCCCATGAGGAATCTCTCCAGGCTTTTCAGGGTTGTGCAACCAACCCTTCTGCTCCTTTTCCTTCTGTGCCACACAACCCAACATGTTGCAGGGGGATCACAAGTAACAGAAGCCAGGCTAATAGAAAAATCAAACTAACACAGGCATGTCAGACCTGTGTTGCATGTGAACTAATTGAGCTTTGCAGAAGGTAGTGCTTATAACTGTAAGCCCAGTACATTATGCAGGAAGCTGATTTGTTTGGGGGTTACTGTCTAAAATCTCCACAAGGCAATGTCTTGTATAGTACGGCTGGACCACTGGGTTACTGGGCAGGATATCTAGGCATGTTTTCTTTTGCTTCCATTTATTTCTCTCATTTATGCAATTGTTAATTTGAGGAATACCTTTTTCAGCCCTCTACCCAGAGAGCTGAGACTCCTTTGTTTTCAATATCTTTTGTGTTAGTGTGGAGACCAGTGGTACTCTGTCACCAGTTCTACTTGGCTTCAGGTGATCAAAACTGCCCATTTCAGAGGAGCTTCGCTGGACTGTCAGTGACTGAAGGTACTGGAAAAAGCTGCAATTTCAGCAGCTGTTTTCTCTTTCTATGAATAGTATGTACAAAGAGATAGGTATACTGTGCACTGCTTTACCAGCTCTATCTGGAGTAACCTGCTGATCTTTAATGCAGCCACTATGGATTTTAATTGGAGTACCTGGGATCCAAACTTAGTTATGTTGGATTTTTTGGGGGGGTTATGCAACACCTACCCAAATCCTTTAAAACAGATGGACTGTCTGTAGAAAGTGGTCAATGAGCTATTATGGCGAGGAGGGCCACGGGAATAAATTTCTGTAAGGAAAGATGGGGATAGAGGCAGTAGCAATTCGTGTGTGTGTATGCCTCTGTCCTTCAGGAGAGGTGCAATTGTGTTATCTCAATGTCAAGGCTGTGGGTAAACAGAGACTAAGAAATTATGTCTTCCAGCAAAACGGGAACAGCTCTCCCTGTCTATACACATTGCTTGCTGTCACCTTTAATGAAAGTTTATCAAGTGCTTGGGGATCTTCTCATGCAAAGTATTACATGTGAACCACTGATAATTAGATGTTTTATTATGTACTTGTTTAAGCCAATGCTAACAGCAACTAGTGGAAAACTTCAATCTCCATTTCAAAAAGGTCAGAAAAATTTGGAAGAGCTGACTGTCTGGGTAAAATATGTAAAATCTAAAAAAATCCTGTCTAACGAGTGTGATGTATTCTCACAAATGGGTGGAGAAAGTATTTTTCATTTATCACCACTTGTATTTAATCCGAGAGATCAAGATACAGCCAGATATTTTCTGCTTGTGTTGCACTAATAGCAGTCAGCACTTAAACTGGATGAAGTACCTAAAAAGGATCCAATATATGTGATATTCAAACATATTACATGTAAAAGTGGTCATTAGACAACATTAACATTCAGCAAAGGAGTCCAGTCAATTAACTTAAAAGAGCTATGAATCTTCTCTGAACTGGGGCGAGGCACTTGTTTTGAGTACTAGCACTACAGGTATGGATAACAAGTGGATGGAACAAACAGTGCAAAAGAATAAAGAGGTTGGTGACAACTGAGAGTAACACTGACTGGCCCTGGCTTAAACATAACTTAACATGTGCAGGTGCAATTCTGAACGTGCCTTTGTGCATGTGCACACACACGTTCAGCGTCTGCCGGACAGAGATCACGGGGAGCTGTTGTAGCTCCCTCAATCCCTGCTTGGCCCTGGCAGCAGTTGAGGGGCTGGTAATTGTTTCCCTAAACTGTACACCAGGTGCAGCTCCCTTGGTACTAGACTGTCATTCACAACACTACACTGCACCCACCCGGAAAGAGCCCACAACTTCTGCGCGCACCATCTTAAAAAGAAGTAGACAAGTGACAAACAGAGAGTAAGTACTTCAGTATTAAACAAATACGTATCAAGAGCCCTTGCTGGTTCTATCCCTAGCCATTAATATGTGATTGTATGACTTTATTTTTAAGATCATCTATTATCATAAGTGGAATTGTAAAAAAAAAAAATAAATTCTGTGTAGGATTGGCTGAACAACATACTCACTTGTTTAGCTACACTTAAAGCTTCATGCAGCTACCTGTGAGCCTGGGACAGGCTGACTGCATCAGTGGGCACAGATCTCAGGCTTGTTTCCTCAGCTGGAAGTCTGCATCTGAACCCTGGCACATGCCAGGAGGCCACCTGTCCCCCTGCTCCCGCTAGATATTCACTTCATAATATCATAAATTACTTTACATTAGCTAAACCCATGAACGAACCTTTATCATATGCAGCGTATACATCATACCTAATAGGGTTAAGTTGCGAAACAGGTCAATACCTGAAGACGTGTGCTTTACAAATGGAGGCACGGACCGGGAGGTTGCGGGGCGCCCGCCGCTCTCCGCCCGCCATTCCTGGTGTTATACTCCCCCTGCAGGGCCAGCCCGGCCGCGGCCGCCCTCGCCCCTCTGCCGCTCGCCTTCTTCCAGGCAGGCTCGCTTTGTCCCTTGCAGTCGCCCTCTAATCGCCGACACGTTTATTAAAGGAGCATCCCGCTGAAAAGGCTGTTAAGGAGTAACACAGGAACAACCTTAATCCCATCATCACTTGCTTTCTCTCCTCTTGCTTAATATTTTAGAGTTTCTTTATGGCTCTCAGGTGCTTCCAGGGATCCTGTTTTCTCCCTCCCTCCCTTTCTGTGTGCCTTGGGGTAGAGCCCCCCGCGACTGCACCGCTGCCCCCCCAGAGCACACCTCTCCGTCGTGCCCTCCCTCTACTGCTCTGCAGTAAGAGCTGAGAGACACGGATGACTATTTTATCCCTCCATGAATCCTGACATTTGAATATCTTCAACCTAAGTGTAAGCAAAAAGTGGCATTTGCATTTTTTGTTGGTGTGAATAGTGAGAGAAAAAGGAAATTTTGAAACATCTGTTTAAGTATTTTCAATGAAAGTAAAAACACTGTTCAGCATCTAAATGCAGCTGGTGCCAAATGCTTTGTCTTAAACTGGTATTTCCCTATAACAGCATATTGCCTTATGGGAAGAATATTTGGCCACTTAATGCCTCCTCTTGCCTATGGAGTAGTCTTCCTGGCTGAGTATCTTTCACAAAGGCTCCAGAGCTGTCAGACTTCCACCCTTTGCTCACAGCTTGCTTGGAGGAAGTGCCATGCTGCATTGTGGAAGGTGGCGTCCTTCAGGCACTTGGCCGAAGGACAGCTACAGCACTGGGGATGGTGGCCTGAGCTGCTGTCCTCTGAAGTCAGCATATTGATAAAGAAATGCAAGGCAGTGGCTTTGTTGAATTGATTTAAGCCCACATGCTTTAAGTCAGCTAAAAACCCCAAAATATTCCAATTTGGTTCCATGGATCGCTTCAACTTTTTAGATACTGTTTTCTTCCCAAAAATTCACTGATGTGGAAGATTCCCGAGGGTTTCTCCTCATCAACCTACCAGACACTGGCCTCACCCCTGGGTAGAGGGCAGGCAGTGGTACAGAGGGATTTGGGGACCATTCCCCACTGAGGGTCCTTGGGGGGAGCATGGTCCTGAGCTCAGCTACCGTTCCAGCTAGCAGTCTGCTAGGCCTGGCTGTGGTACCTCCCTGGGGATGGGCCGAGTCAGGGACAGGATCAGGCTGTGGATATAACATACCTGCAGCGTAGCCTGTGTGGGGATCGAGAAGGAGGCTCGGCCTGGGAATAGCTGCCAGGCAGAGAGCGGGGGCAGCCTGTCCCCCCGCCCTCTCCTCAGGCAGGCAGTGAGCTGGCCCCCAGCAGGCCCAAGCCCCCGTCTGGGGGGGAGCAGTTAGGCCTGGCAGGGTTACGCGTACCCTGACTGGCCTTGCACGCCTAGCGCTGAATAAACAAGTTGGAAGTCAGTTTACTTTATTAAATGCTTTCAAAAAAACACAGTTCCGAAGAGTGTATGAGCACTCTTACCCCAGGTTCAACAGGGATTTCAGCTCAATTCACGTTGCTGATGCAGAATACAAGCAGGGGGGAGCATTCATAAATCTATTGCAAAAAACCAAATGAGAAACACTGGATAATTTTAACACACTGATAAATTCTGCGGTCCAAGGTCTTTGCCTATTCTTCAGGTATGACTAATACCACCTAGAGCCACTGAAAAATGAATACAGGCAAAGAGATTTCCATGGCTCAACTGGTTAATTGAGGGTTCCTTGAAACGCAGAGTCAGTTTTGGCACTAAAGAATCATCTCAGCAGTAATAAATTTTACAAGACAGCACTTTTAAGCTTTCGCAGTTTTCAATTTACAAAGGACTTCATAAATATGAATACAATCACTGTGACAAATACTGCTGTGAAGTAGCCATTATTCATATTGCACAGAGGCAGATACTAAAGCATAGTGGTGTTTACTAATCTGTCAGTGCTCATCTTCCCCTGAGTGGGACTAGGGCCGAGCCCTCCTGATTCTGGTCCGTACTTCAAGCTTGGGACCATGTGTACGGTATGCACTTTGCACTTTGATGGGGAGAAAAACAGCAGTGAGACACAGTGGAGGCCTGAGGGGTCTCTGCGATCTGGTATTGGCCTCACCATCCTGGGACCTTGTCTTGCCTCAAGCAGTCACTGGGTTCTTGGCCTTCTCCAGTCCCTGTCTAGCATCTGTGCCAGCATCACCCTTTGTGTTATTTAGATTATGAAGTTCCTTGGAGAAGGGACACTGTTTCAAAAACGGCTGGCACATCAATGTCTCGGTCAAGATCAGAAACCCAAAGTACTGTATTCAATTTATAATGATATATTAGTTTCTTCAGAAATATTTTCATTAGACCAGCATCTGAGTTGTTGTACCTACCAATGAACATACATGACAGTGATAGAGAGCTTACAGGAGGTATTATTGTTTCAATTATGCATACATATGAAGAGAACCTGAGGGTACAGGCAAGAAATTGCCTGTTCTAGTCTGTGATGGAAGTCCATGCCAGAACTGGTAACCAGAAGTCATTCTTCAAAAATGTCATTGGAAGGAAAAATAAGATATCTTTGACATTTTAAACAGCAGATATCCTCTCAGTGCTACTGACTTTTTCACTTCCTCTAATTATTTTTATTGTGATTATTATTACTACTGCTATTGTTATTGATTTTTTTGCTTAATTAGATCATACTTGTTCTTTCCTCTCTAAAAGTCCTTTTCTTTGGTACTTCAGGACTGACCTTCTTTGGCACTGCAGAAACAGGGAAGAACATATTCCTCAGACTACCTTCTGATAAAAATTTTATTTTCATGCACATGAGGCCTCTCTCTCCATGGATAATGAATATTGCATGCTTATTTACATATATGCTAAAATGGTTTGTCAGAGTAGGATCTGCTAGAAAGCTGTTTACAGGCCTTATTTTCATCTGAGTGTCCATATTTTCTTTTATCTAATGAATTTTTTAATGCATTCTTGTACATTTGCCTTCAAATGTAAATAGAAAGGGTATGATTCATTATATACAATTTTAAATGTCAAAAAGTTTGACATCTATTTGAAATTAGTTGAATGTAATTGAGGTACAATCAATTGAAAAAAGACAGTTTTTCTCACCTGTTTTCATAACTGTTTTGAGGGGGATTGTTTCATATATTTCTATGCATAAATATGATAAGCACTCTCTGAAAGTGATGCAAAAAAAGTTACATGTAATCATGAGACTCATTTGTTTTAAAGTAGTTCACAGGGTCTTCTGTACCTAACTTCCACCTGACAGCAAATATGCATGAAAATCCAAACCTGTGTAAAGATGGTTGCATGCATGTAGTGAAACAGCATTGTGCACCAGCAAAGATCCCCTACAGGAGTGCACCTCTGTTTACTTCTGTGCTCTCAAATCTTGCTGTAAGTTGTAACACTGTGAAAGCACAGGATCATCTGCTTTACTGTACTGCTTGCTAGGTGTGAGTGA
This sequence comes from Falco cherrug, assembly GCF_023634085.1. NCBI lineage: Eukaryota > Metazoa > Chordata > Aves > Falconiformes > Falconidae > Falco > Falco cherrug. The sequence continues at coordinate 82,476,686 of NC_073700.1, forward strand.
GTAATAAAAGCCACAACCTAGCCTACAAGCAACCCAAAAAACCTTATAACAGTATTTACTGCTCTACAGTTTTTCATTAAGCCCAGGTACTACATTCCAATAATGAAGAATAACACAATTTGACTTCACAGACACAAACCAGCACTTTAACTGCAGAGGGCATGCAAGAGCTATTGAATAACTCACTGTTTTACTTACAAGACATTGTTACTTGCAACGTAATTTTTCTACAAGGTTAATTTCTTCCACACTGAGTATTTACAATATTGCATTTTAGTCCTGAAAGGTTTTCTGAGGATCCATCTGATTATTTGCTTGGGGAAAAATACAAGCCTAAAGAATGTAAATGATCAGATTCCTTCTAGAGGATATTTCTTTATCAATGTCATGGACTAGAAATAATTCTGTTACCCTCACTGAATCTAATAGATGTCACTTCTTACTGAGATTTCATTTCCCATTTTGTTTCACAGTCAAAAGAACTTTTTTTTTTAATTTGCATACAAGACTGCTAATATAGGATGAGCTGACATTTACCTGTTTCCCACTTAACGTCACTTTGAAAACTCCCAGCCATTCATTAATGCTCACTAGAGTCACTGACTACATCCATCATAGTGCAGTGCTGCTATTTTCTAAAACTTTTCTGATGCTTATAAGGCTTTCATCAAATTGGGCTTAAGATTAAAAAAAAAAAAGTAATAATAAACAGAGTTGAGATTTTCACTAATGTAGAAATTATAATTCAAAAAAGCAGTTGAAGATTCATAATTTGATCACAGAATTATCAAGGACTTGCCCATTTGGGCTGTATTTCAGGGTTTTCTGGAAATCTGAAAGAAATCTTACGCAGGGTGTGTTTTCTGAGGAATGAAAAAGGTCTGCAAAAACTGCTACCAAGAATCCAGCCTGAGGCAGGTACGTGTTGGCAGGAGCAGTCCCAGACAATAACAAACACTTTGCCATCCTCCATCCACATAACTTGATTAGCATGAATCCCCATTTTTCCATTAACCCGTGTTTTCTAGCCTTCTCTTTAAGCTAGTTGCATCTTTGTTATTCACTTTGTAGGTCACTGGGGCTCATGTGGGGCTGATGGCTATAGAGCACACCATGCTCAGTGCTTTTTCAGCCCATCTCAATACCTCACTTTATCACTGCTGGGAATCAGCAAGGGTGGAGAGCAAAATATTGGCTTTCCCTCTACCATCAGCAGTGCTTGTCTTTAGTTAACATGGTGAAGATTTTTGATAAATTGTTGATGGACACCACCAGAGGGTGCATTGCTGCCACTGTAATGCCTGTTCTTATGCTGTAAGTTACAATAAGTAACCATGTTGTGGTGTAGCAAAGCTTTGGACAAATTCTGCACCTTCCATTTCTGCGCAGTTGCCCACACAAAGGTGCGCAATGGAAAGCAGGATCAAATACCAAAGTCGGTGAAACCAGTTGCTCTAAAGAAGAAGAAAAGAAACGACAGGAGAAGTAATATACCTTTTGTGGTGTGCATTCAGGCATTTTGCAGCTTTTCTTGAAATATCCATCATATGAGTACTACTTTGATCTGCTGCAAGCAGCCACTCCCAGAAGGGGTGAAAGACACCTCGCTTCCTTCCTTCCTTTTCTTATCCTGACCTACCAGTCTGGAATGCAGTTCACCTCTGAGCATTTTCAGATGTATCATTTTCAGAGAGTCTTGCGTGTCACAACACACAACCAGGGCTTACTTCACTGCTTACAAAGCCTGCACATGACAGCTAAACAGAGGAGCCACATACTGCATCTGACCCTCCCGTGCTTCACCTACATATACACCCTTGTCTGCAGAAGGGGCATAACAGTGTTAGAATAACAAATGCTCATGTTGCCCTCAACATAGACAGGACCCAAGACTGCAAAGTTAAAAAACTAGTGCCCCACGGTACAGCTGAGCAGCAGTTTAGGCTGATCTGTGCCTGTATTGCTGCAGCCCTAGGTTCCCCGTGACACATCTCTTTGCAACAGGAATAATGGCGTACCTCCTCCCCCAGAGCTGTCCCAGCTGGTGACCCCAGTGAAAGCTAATCACTTCTTGCAGGGTTAGTTTCCAGCCAGGTAACAGTTTTTCAGCTTCCTCAACTGACTTGCTAAACACAGCAGCACAACCCTCACTGCTAACATACAGGAGAGAGGGAGAAAACGCAGTGTCCACAAGGGGCCAAGACTTTTTCTAGCCCTGCAGACTAGCTTAAATCAAGCCCCAAATCATCCTTTTAGGCTTACTGCGCTGTCACTGGATTCAGAGCGAGTCTTCAAAGACAGATTTTAAACTCTGAATTGCCCTTCAGAAGTGCCCCTATAGCTCCATGTACCATAGGCCTGTGGGTGCTTAAGCTGGAGTCACAACTGAACTCCCAAACACAGTTGGCATTAATCAAGACCACAATGTTCCCCCACCAAATGGCAAGGGAGTTGAGCACAGCATAAATACACACTTAAAACTGCAGCACAATAATAATAAAAAAATAGTAGTAATAAAACCCCAGCATAACCAGCATGGTTATGTGTGAGTGAGCTGAAGATGGCTGGAGGGAGGAGATGCCATGCATTCTTGAGTGCACTGCAAGGAACTTTCAGTCCCATTGACTTCAATGGGGCTTCAATCAGGCTGTGTCTCTGCTGTGGAAAGGAACTGCTTAACACAGCACCGTGGGGTTCCTCAGGCTTTGTCTCTGAGCAACTCCTGGCAGAGCCACTGGTTAGTAAGTGAAAACACACTTTTTCCAGTCGCCAGGACTGCAAGCTGTACCTGGATTTGGCTTCTTTTCTTTCACTTCTTGTTGTTGCTGCTGTTCTGGTAGATTTGCAAATCTGTCTCCTTGACTAGGTGCTGACTTTAGAAACCAGAGTTCTGCTACTGAAGTGAGGGAAGGGGAGGCCTGACCTTGGAGCAGATTATTTCCCCTTTGGTGGGGCAGCTCTGCTTGCAGCTTGACTCCAGCTAATAAGTGGCATTCGGTGTCAGCCCAGCAGCTGCCATGCAGGAGGTCTGTCCCTTCAGGCAGCTGCTGCTCATCTGCCTGCAGCTGGCAACGGAAGTGACATCTGTTCTCAGTCCCAGCTGTGAGCAGCGTGGAGGTGCCAAAGCCCAAACGCCTCAGTTCTCGATCCAGGAGCGAGGAAGGGTTTCTGATGCCAGACCACGGCCTGGCTTGCAGGGGGAAGGGGGGCGGGGGAGTGTCTCCTTCAACGATGGTGGGCTGGGGGGACTGCAAAGAGGATGACAAATAGGGAGAGGAAGAACGAGTAACTGAAAAAGGGGAAAGGATGGGAGAAGACTACAGGAGAAGACAGAAATGGCTGGAATGGAAAGGAAACGTGAAATCTGAAGTGATGGGGCCAGTCTGAGGCAAGGAAACAAAATGAAGGAGGCAGAGGATTGAAAAAGAAAGAGATGCAGAAGCAGCAACAAATAACTATCCAAGGGAGGCAATTATCTAAAATGGCTGCTGAATAGGAAAATGCCTTATTGAGTTGCCATCTCAGGCACTGCTGAGCCTGGAAGGCTTTCCTGCCCGCAGCCCTTAGCGTACCGTGCCATTCAGGGGGTCTCCCTTGCAAATTTTGCCATCTGGAGGAGCTCTGGTATATTCTCTTGCCTCCTTCCTTCTCCACCCTATTTAAATTCGCATCAGTTTTTCCTTGTCCAAGTCTCTTACTTACTCTCTCATTTATCTTTGTAACTGTGTTTGTTACAATTCAGTGTTGTGGCGTTTTAACTGACTTGTAATTTCGGTTTCTGAGACAGGAATATGTGCGGGATGAAGGAAAAGATCCGTTTCAATCTAAAGATTGAAAAGCATACTTAAATTACCCTGGGAATAAATATTAAGAAGTGCCACCTTGCTCCCCAGGTTGGTGTACACAAGCTGTATTGCATACAGCTATCCTAAACATATTTTCACAGTTGGGACTGTTGTCTCAGCACAGGCACTGAAATTGTGTTTCTCTGATCTCAGAACTAATTGGGTATTCCTGGAAGAAATAACCTAGGAAAATATATATTCGACATATGCTTTACATCCCTGACAATCAAAATCAATTTACACTGGGAAAAACACAGTGTCGGTGATTGCCTCTTTCCCTTGGTGCTTGCCAGAAGCACAAGAGAAACTCAACTGTGGCAACCAGGCTGAGGAGTGGGCCAAGGGAGATGCACGTCATAAAAACTTATCAGTCTGAAGTTGAAAGTACAGGCAGTGGGGGCACAAAGATTTGAACCCATTTTGATATTTTGCCTTGGGATCTTACTGTAGACAGCCAGAGCAGGGAATTAGTCATCGAACCATCTGCCATTAAAAATTATTCGAAACCAGGTGCAAAAGATTGGATTGATTGAGTTGGGTAGGAATAATGAAAGCAGTTTCTTAGTTTCTCAGAATTCAGCTGTTCAAGGTGGGCTTTGAATAATGTAGTTATAGTTGAACTTATTTTTATACCATAATTATGCATTTCTATAAGATAAAGATATATATTTATATCTTAATATTTCATAACAGATTTTACCAATGTGCGCCTTTAAAGACATTATTTCTATGAGTCTCAGCAGCTCTCCCTGTTTCAGTGTGAATTAGTTGTGGTTTTAGTAAGTGATCTTTGAAACAAACAAGGCAATTCCTCCAAATACCATTCTTTCACTACCCACACGAAGAGAAAAATTGACCATCTAGTAAACTATGCATCTGAAGTAATCAATCTACTAACGAACTACTTTTTTTCCCTCTAGTCAGACCAGAATAAGACTAGTGCATCTGTCATATGGACCAGAGAGAATAATCAGAAATCTTAAAAACCATAAGGCCAAGGCACGACTCTGAAGGGCTCAATTCATCCCATAGCACATGGATTTTACAACTACCAGCCATTTGTATGTCCCAATCATCAGAGCAATCACATCGGGCCAGGTCAAAGGTAGCTCTCACCCAGAATTCTGGCTCCTACAGAAATACTGTTAACATGAGCCTATTCCTGAACCCTCAAACCTTCCTTAACAGGAAAAAAGGGAAGCATGCGTTGTCTGCACATCTTGGTGGATGCTTGATAAGATGAACAAGCATTTTTCACATCAAAGCTATGGACAAAGAGGAAGGAGATATGAGATAAAAAACTTACTGCTTATCTGGAAGTAAATGTGCTTTTCTTCAGAAATAAAACTTGAACAAAAAGCAGTGACCAGTAGCAAGCGTCCAAGACAGGAAGAACAGAGCAAACAAACTATGACCCTTCTCTGGTGGAGTCACCTACAGACAGGAAAAGCTGCTGTATCACTGGAAAGTGCTAAGCAGTAATCAGGAACCTTACATGTCTCTGGAAACTTCTGTTTGGATAGCACCTAAAACAGCATTATAGAGATTATGAGGCTCTGGTGTCACGTAGAAATACAGATCTGAATGCACCAAAAGCTTCAAGGCATCAAGACACACTTTTTGTTCTGCAGTCTACCTTAGTCATCAACATGAGCAAAAAGCTTAATTGTGATTATTTTAAAAGCAGCTAGAGTTATGACACTGATTACAGTAGGGTAACACCTCACTCTGTTTCTCTTTGCTTCTTGGTCTGGTTTTGGGAGGTTGGGTTTGTTTTTTTTTTTAATTCCACCATCTTCTATCCTTTTCATTCCTTCAGCCTTTTTCAGAGGACCATCAAGCCATCTTTTTCAAGCTATATAGCCTGGAAAGGTAAAGGAAAAAAAAGACTGTAACTAGAAATTCTTCTGCCAACTGATCTAAGACAAATGAAGTAACTTAGTTTTCAGTTGTTGCATAAAGTGGGTTGGTTTCAATATACAAATCTATTTCACTCAACTTTGCAGTTATGAAAGGCATTTCTAGGGCCACATTCTGTATTTGCTTTTCTGATGAACACTACCCAAGGAATACTAATTAGAGTGCTTGAGAAGTAAGGTAAGCAAGGCTGTCAGAGTCTGAGCTTTTATTTGCTCTCTGTTATCTCTGTCCAAATGTTCAAAGCAATATGGGTGGTGACTGATTCACTAGTTAAATTTAAAACAGCATGTGTATACAAAAGGCTGCCAAGTTTCTCATGAATATTACTATTTGTGAGAAGCAATGCACAGACAAAAAACAATCAACTAGTTCCTTAATTTCATTTTATATCTTTATTCCCATTGTAAGTATTAACAATCATCCAAAAGACCATTTAATTTGGTTTGGATACACAATAGTATTAATCACTGTCCAGGGTTTTGTTTTTTTTTTAATTGCAGTTCTAGTGATCTGTTTTAGTAGTTCTGTTGTTGGTGTTCTTGCTTCCAGTACAATAGATTTTTCAGTGTCTATAGATTAGTTAAAAAGACTGGTAAAGATAAAAAAATCCATAATGCAACTATTAACAGTACCTTAATAAAGCTTATTATTGTCTATTTAAGATTAGTACTAAGTATGTTTGATGACCTGAAACTGACTAATCGTTGTGCATTGTCTATTCTCTTTTCAAAATAAGTCCATAAACAACTGTAATATAATTTTTCATTACAGCAGTTCATTATGGTAATATTTTTAATTGGATTGAAATCTTTCTAAGAGAATGAGGTAAGTAAAACATCCCTACAATCTAAAAGGTTTTGTTTAAGCAAATGATAAATTACACACAAACCAGTGATAATGCGGTATCACAATGTACAATTTAGAGTGGACAGAAAACATAAAGGATTTTATAACACTTGTTTATTATTTGGGGAAAACCCATCAGACTGTATTTTAGTCTTCAAGTGAAGAAGAATCACAAAATAGTCAGAGACATCTTTTATTATGCCTGTGAGATGAATTCCCTCATCAAATTTATTAATGTAAAAGCAAATTCAGAAAACTTGAGAAAACTGTCCTGTTAAATTATGAATACCAATAATAAATTCTTTAGTTCCTCATTTATTTGCGTACTGTGCATATGAACAGGCATGAATATATGTATGAATAAAATACGCCTATTGTATAGCCATACATAGAGCTAATATGAATGCTTATTTTGTACAGTGTCAGAAAAGGACAAATAATCAAAGTAGAGAAGAGAGAGAAGCAAAGAAAGCAGATGATGCACAAGAACTTCATGAATTGTCTTAGGATGACTTCTGCATAGAAGAAAATGTGTTCCTTGGATATAGAACAGTCAGCTAACAACTTTCTTTTCTCACACAATGAAGTAGGTTTGGGATCAACATCAGCTTCCAAAAGATCTAAAGCAGACATACAGATAGGCAGGTGAAGGAAAAGATGAAGGGGACCAAGCATGGACCATGCTATCCTAAGTTTTGTCTGAGTGCAAAAGGGAGTGGAACGTGCTGGGAGTAGGGAGAGGAATGCTGGTTTCAGAAGGAAACTTGCTCATCTGGCAGTGCTCTCACTCAGCCTGAATGGAGGACTCACTGGACGCTTCCAGTGGGGATACTTCTCCAAGACCTTATTCCAGTCACAACAGGTACATAAGACTTTAATCTAGTCCCTTCACGAGTTGCAGGAGAGCTCCAGTTCCTGAGTCTGATGCATAAGGAGGGACAGGTGTCTTCAAGGACCATCCTCTTGTATTGCTCTTAGTGGTTGCGATACCTGGAGATACTTCACATAATAATAACCATTCATCATTTCATCTTCCTGTCCCACCTTTTCACACTTGAATATCAACGTAGCATATGCAATGTGGCATATCTCAATTCTACATTGAGAGCTCCATTCTCTTCACGGCTATTTAATACACATATAGGCTAATCAGCAAGAGATGAAAACTGTGTTCTTGCACATAAGCTAACAGAATCTTTCTATTTCTCCATTACCTACAGATTGGGTTGTAAAACATTTTTGGGGGGTCTTAACCCTTTCCTTTTGCTTTAAGCATGCATACGCACATACATGCATATATATGTACACACATGTGCAAACACAGAGTATGTGTAATACAGTACTCAGTGGAGCTACTGGAGCTAGCTCTGAGTGATGGCACATGGGTACTGGAAGAAGTGTAGTACTAAGGAGTACTACAGCCAGAGCATACTGCATCTGGAAAAGGGGGTTTAGCACCTCATTGTCCCCATGCACATCTTTTCTTTGATTCGAGGTTACTTTCATTCCATGGCGGGCAGGGAACTGAAACTTCCAACACTTCTTGCAATATGCATTTCTGTTGATGTCAGGAAGGCTACAGTGTACAATGAACTCTACATTCACTAACAGGTATAGCAGCATTTTTAAACAATTTCTTATAAAGAAGATAAGCTGTGCTTTAGAATAATTTTATCTAAATAAGAGTCAATTCATGCAGTCCTAGAGTACAACACACATACATGAGTTAAAGGAATTCTGCATGAATGCTTTGGTGTCCTCTGTGCACCTTTTTGAATGATCAGTACCTCACAAAAATGTTTCAGTATCATTCCTCACAGTATGTACCCATGTATCTCAGAATGAGTTGTATTTCATTTTACACATTATACATAATAGTATCAGACTTGCATTTTAAGTATCAAAAATATGTTGTTACAAGATCTTAATAGTAAATGTCATAAATCCAGAGTTTTTAATGTGTATAATGCTTCAAGACCTTTGGTGAATGGATGATGAAAAAGAAACTTTTCCAAAAGCCACACATGATTTATGGTCTTATGCGACCAACAGCTGGCCAATCAGCTCCGCATTTCTGTCTTTTATTAATGCCATGATAAGAGCAGCAGCAGAATTTACTGTGTCCTGAAGCAGCAAATGGTCCTGGGGGGGAGAAAAGAAAAAAGGGTGAGTGGGGAAAACAATGTTAACATGGTAACAAAGGTGGGAAAAGTAAATATTCAAAATCTATTTTCAAGTGTGCAAAATTACCATATGATTATTGAAAAAACCCCACACCTTTATTTGTACTTATTAGAACACCTAAAAGTTTTATTTTAAGAAAACACAATCTCAGAGTAATATCCATTTTCTAATCTCCATGATGAATTAAAAAGCAAAATTATCTATTAAAAAGGAATACATTTTAACTGCTAGAATTAATGCCATCTATACAGAGACCACCAAAACAAAAGCCTGATTCTGTCACTTGCTTCCTAACTGATTTTTAAAATCTAAAAGGTAGTCACAATTTTGGGTTTGAAAACACTGGAACAAAATGGAGGATTTTATTGAGTAGCATAGTTAAAGACCTCTAAAATTACCTTTAAGCACTACTGAATTCCATCTGTAGCCTACAAACTACTTAAACTCACAAAGGCATTTAAGCACTGGGACTTCAGTAGTTTAGGCTGATCTTTGTATCAATTAACTTCAAAAAGTAGTCTGGTTTTGGTAGGCAAGTATAGAGATCAACACAGGAAGAAGTAATAAAATGCAGCTTTGATTCTGTGCTTCTACCTGAGCAGTCCATCTCCCATTTGAGAGTCTTCTGTCTAATTGCCAAGTTTTCTTAATTGTATTGACTATAAAAGGTTGGCCTTTTGCTGCTAGTAACATTTTCATTTGTATACTGGGAAAATATCAATAGATGTAGCCAGGCACAGAAACATCCCTGGAGAAAGAAATAGAAGGGAACAATTTCTGTGAAGCAACAGAGAAAAAGAAAGGTCTACAAAACTCTCGGAAGAATCTAGAAGAGTTTCAAATATAGAACAGGAGCTACAAAGAGAAAGCATGAGCTGTTCTCCATAGCCATGGTAGATACAACTGGAAGCAATAGGCTTAAGGGGACAAACTAGGATATAAGAAGTCAGGACAGTTGTTTTAGCCTTAAGGGCGGGTATACAATGGAAGAGATTATTGAACAGATCAAGGGAACTCAGCACTGGGGTCCTGTAACATGAGACCCACATACCTGTAAAACGGGATGCAGATACAGCTTCCTGCCGGGGGCAGGAGGATGGAGCAGTTTGATTCTGTATCTTTTCACCAGTGTTGTTTTTTTTTAAGATGCTGCATCAAGGAAGAATTTGTAGAGGACATTTAAGAAACATGGATTAATGGAGAAAGAGGATACAATTTCAACAGCTTATACAAAAAGCATAATGTTAAAAACTGCTTTTTAAGGAATAAGGCTACTGGTGAAGGGACCTACCTAATCAGCTAGCACAGAGGGGAGTGGAGACTAAGAAGTTGGGATTGAAGAAAAAAATGAAAGGGGAAAGGTGTCCCTGGAACACTTATAATGTTGAAGCAGATCCAGAGGAGGGCCACAAAAATGATCAGAGGGCTGGAACATCACTTCTATGAGGAAGGGCTGAAGAGGGTTGGGGTGGTTCAGCCTGGAGAAGAGAAAGCTCTGGAGAGACCTTATTGTAGCCTTTCAGTACTTAAAGGGGGCTTATAGGAAAGATGGGGACAGACCTTTTAGTAAGTAGGGACAGTAGTGGTAGGACAAGGGGTAATGATTTTAAACTAAAAGAGGGTAGATTTAGACTAGATATAAGGTTTTTACAGTGACTGTGCAGAGAGGTGGCAGATGCCCCATCCCTGGAAACAGTCAAGGTCAGGTTGGACAGGTCTCTGAGCAACCTGATGTAGTTGAACACATCCCTGCTCATGACAGGGCGGTTGGACTAGATGACCTTTAAAGGTCCCTTCCAACCAAACTGTTCAATGATTCTCTGATAATGCTCTTACTAACTTTGTGGTTTATGTAAATGACAAGAAACATGCCAGAGAGGTAACTGTATGCAATTAGAAATAGCTAGTTTATACCTGATACTTTTATCATTCCTGGAAAAATTACATTCATATTTGACTAGAATTTTGTCCTAAAAATCATCAGGTGAGCAAGCTGTTAAAATGTGTAACCCCTCAAAAGATTACACTTCTTACAAGTTCATGTTAAATAAAAAAAAAAAAAAATTACTTACAAGTAAAATCATTGATTAGTGTTCTAAAATATTGTCATAGAGTAAAAATATTCACCACAGCTGTGTCTTGCTGTTTACTGAGCGACACCTCCCATTCAGTTAAGCAAGGAATGCAAAAAGCATACTCAGGTCCTGCTCCTCCAGTATCTTTTGTCATGGACCAAGGGTACAAAGAGGAACTCTGAATCCACCACTCCAGCTTGGTAGGGGTATCACTCCCTCATCTCCCATGGGTATAAACTGCTATACGATGTACGAGGGGAGCAGAAGTCACGTGCACACACCCACTCACTCAGATGGCAAACACTGCAGTCGCTTTCAAGGCCGAGCAACACATTCCTTGCTATTCAGCAATGCCAATCTATTCACACCCCTCACTGCTTTTTGTTCAGTTTGTCTCGAGAAGCACTTCACAATTGCAGACATTGTTTTCTAAATGGGCTTCCAGCCATATCTGAAGTTGGCTGGAGGTGTATGGTGGTTTTTTCCCCCCCATTTCGCAAAAAAGAAATAAAATACACCTGGCCAGGAATGCTCTTAATGTTTCTCCCAATAAATCTTTCCACATCCTCTGTTGGTTACTGGATTCAGTACACATTCCTTTGCAGTAATAAATTATTTAAGTTTTTGAACATAAAAGGAAGCAAGAGAAAGAAATTTAACTTTCACAGGAGAGACTGAAAGTGACACCATGAGATTCCTTTAGACTGAAAAAAAAAGCTTTTTCTAAAGCTAAACCTAAGGCTTTAGTGCTAATTTCCATGTTCTGAAGGAAAGACATGCAAAAAATTATGAGTAGTATTTGTAACACAGGCAATGTGGCACATTATTGGGTACAGAAACCTGCATGCAGAAGTGGTCTACAAACCACGCTGAAATCAACTGGTGAATTGCAAATTGTTCAAAAAGAGAAACACAAAAAGTAACCAGCACAAATTAACATGCATTTGTGTGTTTTACAGTTACTTCACTTCTAATCTGATTATTAATGCTATTATCACAACTATGCAGGAAATCTACTGGTTCCTGTCTTTCTTAGAATCAATCAGTACAATGACAGGAACAATGCACTGCCAGACAGGATTGGCCCCTGTGTAGGATTGGTCTCTCCAAGTCTGTTTTTTGGAAATAACCAGAAAAGTATTCTTTAAGTCCATACATATCATCTTATTTAATATAACAAATGTAACAGAAAAGGTATTCCTAATTTTACACAGTTCTAGTTGATAGTTAAAAGACATCGTCAAACGTGCACCAAAGCTTTCAACAGGGCAACTCTTTGAAGTATCATAGGGGTTACTAATTTTTAGATTTATGCCGTTGCTCCTTCCCGGTAACACTGTCTCAGTCTGATCTTAGGGTCACCGATTCATTGAACAGTGTCCAGCACCTGAGCCTATGAGCTAGCCTCTGAGTGCAGGAGAAATCAGTGCCACAGAGGTCAAGTGCCAATTTTAACTTGCTTTATTCTAACAGCCACAGTCTTACTGGAAAGATGTAGTAAATAACACAAAGAACTGGACTTGTCCAGGAATTTCAATATCATTGTATATCCTTTATCTTTCTGAGAATCAAAACTCACTTTTATGCTAGGAATCATTATTGTAGTATCTGATGCTCCTAGCCAGTGCATAATTTATAACTTTTGTTGATCTTTTCTAACCCTTATTATCACAAAAGAGAGAACAGAAAAAGAAATTCTAGCAACTGAAAGAGAATGCATTGTTCAAAGTGTAGGCATAATCCTGACTGACAATGGTCAGAGTTCTATCTTAGAGTATTCTTTCCTCTCCTCTGAATCCTGCTGGGATTTTATTTCATTTTAGGCCATTACTTTGCACGTAAGTGGTTATTTCCAATGTGCCACAATGGCACTTAGCTTTTTCCTAAGTAGTTATGCATAATTTGGATGCCAGCAGTGTTTATGAAGAATATTAACAAGAATTTAAATGACAGAATTCAACAACCCAGGAAAGAAAAAGAATCTTGTTGGTCTTTATTAATTTAAAGTTCAACAAGTAAGTGAATGTTTCAAGTCCTCCAGCTATACCCTTAAAACACCCATGTTTCTGACACTGCAGTGTTATTTCTGGCAACAGTGCTGATTACAGCTGATAAGTGCCTACAGGGAGGCTTCAATAAGGGTGCCAGGACAAATTTAATCTACCACACCTAACTATTGCACATACAGGCCTCTGATCCTCTTTTATATTCAATGGCATAGCACTAAATCTTTCAAAAATCTCATTATTAGTTGCAGGAAGTCAAATAATCAAGCAAACCAGGTCTTCACATGTCTAATTGCCTGACGTGTTTGCATATATTGTAACCATGATAAAAAACAGGATGTAAGAACAGAACGATCGATACAAATCCTGATGTAGCCCACAAGAGCTCTCGCACGTTATTGCCCACCCACTGCTCAGCATTGCAAATTCCAAGCAGAGAACATACTTCAGCATGCCAGTCAGCGAGTGCACATTCATGCACACGCTGGATGGATCAAACACACATAGTTCTTTTCCTCAGCAACGAAATCCTTAAAAAAGACCATGACCTTTAAATAAGACTCGGAGGCAGTAACAACTTTAATGGATTAATGACTGAAGTTCCACATGATCAACTGGTGTGCCATGATCCCCCCCCCAACCATTGTGATATTCACTGTCTATTCATTTCATCCAGTTGACTCAAATGAGTCTCTTGTAAAAAGAAAAACCAAAACCCCCTAACATTTCTTGGCCATTAATAAATAGAATTTTTTATTGTCTGAACAGATGATTAACTACATTTATAAGCTAAAAACACAACTTTTACCACTTTATATTTATGTACTTTGGAAAAGAAAGTACTTAGAAACACTGCCAACCTTATAAACCATAAATCCACATAACAGCACTTTGATTCCAAATTAAAATATCCACTTTGTCTGTTTTTAAATAGTAAAAATATTCCAACGTAACCATATTGTGTGATGGTTGTAACTCATACTCAGAATTTATTTGATGTAGAATTACTGACTGCAGGGGTTTTCTGGTCTGCAGAATAAGACTGGGAATAGATACAGGGACAGTTAAAGTTGTGTTTGGAATATGCAATCCGGTACTTTACAAATGTGCATTTATTTAAGAAACTGTGAGGATATCTGAATATTTACAGACATTCCCCTAACAATTCATTTCCTTGTTTCAATCTGTTAAGCTTCTTTTTTTCCCCCAGCTGGATCTTCACATACATGCATTTCAATTTACATGTGTACCAGTTCAGTTTAAGCATAGCTTGAAAAACACACACTACCTCTTTTTAGCTAAAAAAAAAACCAAACCAAAACAACAAAAACAAAACAAACCCAAAGCCTCTGCAGGTATTACCTCTGCCTTGTGCTGCATCCCTCCAAAAGAATAAAACAGCTGTGTTCCATTATTTGCATTCTATTTTGCTGTAATATTGTTTGACTTTCCATTTAACACAGTCTTTAAAAATGAATAGAATTGGAACGTTAGCCCTGATTATAGGGCTGATGGGAAACTGAAAACATGATTTAAAGATGCTGCTACACTTAGGGAACATCAATATTAATATGGTTACGTTTCTACCAGGAACGGAAAGAGGTCCAGGGCACGCACTGGCATGCCCCTGCCCTTGCCGTTCCATTGTAAGCCTGCTCCCTGGCACAGTTTTGGCTCCTGCCAGCTAACATGTTCCCAGACAATGGCTGGGCATGGTTCAGGGGGCAGCACAGGCCAGTGACTGCTCCCAAGGGTCAGGCTGAATGAGGCCACTCACTTCTGGGAAACCAGAACTTAGCCATACAGACAAGAACCGTGGTGTGCCTTTTAGCCCTAGGACAAAAGAATCATCACTGGTTCTACACTATATACATCTCTACTGTGTACCAGTATAGATGTAGCCTAAGTATTGCTGGGAAGTGACAGCTGTGCCTTTCTCTCCCTACCCACATGCATCAATACACAGAATGAAAATCAAGTAATTACCCCCCTCCACCCCGCCCCCAAGAATGAGGCACAAATCCCACATAACTACCACATAAACACAGCCATTTAAAAAAATATGTTAACTGCTCTATGGACACCTTTCCCACCCAAACCAAGGAGAGACGAACCACACTGCAAGGCAGCGTTTGTGTTGTACCGCACATGCCTGCACCTTACAGAAGAAGGCTGGAGCCAGCAGAAGGACCACATGCCCGCTGCTCCCTTTTGCAGGGAGGGCCTGGGTGCACACGAGGTGCACCACATGGCATGAACAGAAGAGAAAAGGGCTGAAATAGTTTGTGTTCTGGCAAGCATCTTGCAAAAGACTATGTTGGCAAGACAAGAGGAACTGCTGTTAATTTAAAACTCCATGGGATGCTGCAATTTATACTAAGGCAATACCAAACTCCATATCCATATATCTAAACTCACCCGACATTACATACTGACAGGTTTTTATTTGCACTCAGAGAAACTGAGTAGAGAATCTAGCCTCAAAAACCTCAATACCTGAAATTTTCTCCTTCCAATTAGTATTTTTCATTTAAAAAGATGATCTGAAGAGGGACTGAGGTTCTTCCACTACCAGAAATCCATTGTATAGCATGATTTGGTGTTTCATCTCACCATAAGGAATTCTCTGGTAGATTCATGAAGAAGCATTTTTTCATACTCAAAATATGTAGTGGCATGCATCTGCATATTAAAGCAACCTCTGTTTCTGTTACAGTATAAATTAATCTGAAGTCTCCTTTCTTCTTAAAATGTTTCCACATCACATTTTTTAATCCATGTGCCAAAGGCTATTGATAAGTAACATATATAATATCAGTGCAACAATTTCCCTCAATAAGAAGAGAAGTTTGCAAATCATTCTAAAAGAAAACTAATTCTCTGAATATTTTTAGGTTTCCTTTCTAGTAATACATAAATAAGAAGGTAGCATTTGAGTTCAGATAGGTGGCTGGGTTCAAAATTACTCCAGGAGGTTCATAATTGAACCTCTGTATACACAGCCTTGCTTCCTCCCTGAACTAAGAAAACGCAATCAATTCTTCATTAGTGGGTACTCCTCAAAATAGAAATAATTCAGAAATCTGGATATTTGGGATGCAGTGAGGATCGAGGGAAGTGATGAGCGGCACTGAAAGAACCTAACTGTCATGGTGCTAATGGAGCCTAGCAGACCTCTTAATTAATGAACTCTGATAGATCTGAGTTAATTCCCTGCAGTTAAATGGTTGTACATCCATGCTACAATCAACCCAAACCCGGACAAATTGTGCATAAATATAGGATGCTGTACTGCACCTCTCTCTCCTGTACCATTGATTAATCATGCCTCTTACAGTTTGTCATAAGCAAATGGAGAGCCATCAACATTCAAAATGACTGTGCGGATACACTGGGGTCAGACAAGTATTTTATATCTTCTGGAGCTTTGTAAGGACTATGTCCCTGATGTCATTGCATTTATCTTTTCACCTAAAACTCACAGACTTAAAACTGAAGGTAAACTTCACTCTTCCATTTAAAAAAAAGCCAACAAAACAGCACAAACAAACAAACAAACAAAAACCCAAACAGGATTAATTCCTTTCTCTAGTATGAACCGAACAGACAGTATTCTCCTAAATCAGCAATTTTAAAATGGCTCCATATCTACACGTTCTGCAGCATGTAGCTGACCAGGGTTTAGTTTCCTTCTGTGTGAGAGGTGGTTAATCCACCCCCCAAGCTCACACGTTTTTTTGGATTGGGGTTAAAATTCCTGTGGAGGAATACCCATTCTACACACACAGACACTGTGTCACAACAAAAACATGACACGACTCCAGCCTAGACACTAGTGCAGACGCCTGGGAAGCAAGTGAAAACTCTGTTCAAACTTTTGCTTCTCATTTGATGTAAGACGGTGTTTGGAAGAGACATAAGC
Organism: Falco cherrug; assembly: GCF_023634085.1. Taxonomy (NCBI): domain Eukaryota; kingdom Metazoa; phylum Chordata; class Aves; order Falconiformes; family Falconidae; genus Falco; species Falco cherrug. The sequence goes on from NC_073700.1 coordinate 82,493,484, forward strand.
TCGGTGCCAATGCCTCTGCCATCCACAGACCTAGGCTTTAGATTTCCCTGTTCTTGACCTCTCCTTTTTTTTCTCTTTTTTTTTTTTTTCTTTTTCCCTGTAAGAAAAACTGTTCGTGTGTTCATACTGAATAATCAATGAAAATTCCTGGACCAAAAAATTATCTGAAGAGCCTGTTATAAAGAGCATTTTCAGCACATTCAATCACCCCAGCTTAAGCAAGAGTTTTCATTCAGCACTTACCACTATCTGGTTGAACCTCTTGGCAAGAGTGAATATGCCAGTACTGACAGGGCAACCATCTGTCAACCATCTTTCCTCTAAGTTGTTCAAAAAGCTACCTAATGCTTCAAGTAGCAGCCAGTTTGTCACCTGTATGGGACTGGTACAAAGATACTGGCAGAAATAAGCCATTCAACAGTTTGCAAAAGTGTATTACGTGTTTGAGGTTTCTTAGAGGTTGTCTCTTAATACAGTATGTTACCAAATAAGTCTATAATATGAAACGTATTCATGTTAATATATATTACTGTACTACCTACAGGCCCTATGAGGTATCACTCTGTTAATCTTGTAAAACAGATAAGGGTTTTCAGGGGGAAGGGAAAAACGTTTCTTACTATCAATACAGAAAAACTGAAATGCTCTGGAGACACAGGACACTTGCTTTCTCCTCTGACAACCAGCGCTGCAAACTGCTGATTGGGCTGAAGTTGAGTGAAGCTGTGTCAGGTCTTTCCTCTGGTTTCAGAAAGCTTTGGATCAATCTGACAGCACTAACAAATTCACGTGGGAATGGCATTTAAGCCTTCCACTCAGCAGCAGCAGGTAACAGTGCTTCCCGCAGTGTGTTACGTGTGGTGGATCCTCTGCTGCCTGTTTCACTGTGAGAGTCTGTAGTTTGATGGGTTGTGCTGTTAAGATTTGCAGGTGGCCAGGAATACACAGCAGAACCACCACACACGCACATATACAGGAAAAAAATGGTATAAATAGTGCTGGCCTCCTGCAAAACGTAACACCCCTATCATGAAAATCATTTACAGACCATTGCAGTACACCAGGTACCAAGCGAAGACAGAGGAGCAGCTATGGATCACAAATGAATGCGTTTGACACATGGGGCTAACAGCAAAATAAAAGTGGTTCAGCACAGTTTAGATTGTTTTCTCTTATTATAAACGGAGAAAGAGCACTTTCAAGCTCAGTTTCGCTCTATGCCTAGTGTTTTAACTTTAGTCAGTAAGTAGAAAGACAAAAATGTGTAGTAGGGAAGGTGGAGAGAAATGGTGGGGGAACAAGCCAGCAGAAAGGGGAAAAGAAAAAACCACAGGGGTAAAAGATTAAGTAAACTACTAATGTGATCCTCAAAATATAAAGACACTGCTAAGGATCAGAAGAGATTACATCAATGCCAGAGGCTCTGATAGGCAAACTGTGTCATATACTGCAAGTATAAGAAAAAAATCTTCAAAGTAGGACATTTCTACCCAGTGAGACCTGAGGTCAATCTGTGTAATCATAAAATTGTAAGTAGGTAATTATCAAATATCTGAATGTTTCTCTTTACTTTTAGAGAACTATGCCATCCTTAGTTAGGATATGACAAAAGCTACCTAATGGGGACAGAGAAAACAATACAGCACTTCATATAAACTTCTAGCATGAGCAAAAAAGTACACAATTTATGGCAAATTTAACACAGTGTATTTTCATATTATAGGTTTTTATTTTCTGTCCCATATTATATCAACAACATAGACGGGTTGCTGCAATTTTGAAAAAAAAATAATTATTGAACACAGTGGTTTGCAAACATCTCAGTTGCTAACAAGCAGTACAAGACATGAAACGCTTTAGCTATCACAGGTTACAGAATTTTGCATAAAAATGTGCAGGAGTGGTTTCATATGGTTTCTGGAATAAAAATTGTGATTATCAGTGTTATATAGAAAGACTGGGCAACTTTTAATTAGTGACTGTAACAAAATGGGAAGGTCTTTGGAAAGAATGACTGATGCACTTGAATCTCCTGGGGGATGCTGAAAATCAGTGCAGAGGAAACGTGCATTTTTCCCATTCTTTGAGTCTAAAGTACACTTTTCTCCCCTTAGCACCTATAGATGCTAACTTCATATGGAATATTACACATAATAGACAGCTAGCTCTCCAAAATAAGAAGAGGCATGTTTCCATCCATTTCAACACAATCGTATTGTTCAGTCATTAAAATCTTCATTATACAACTCCTACAGACTGCGAATAATCTGAAATACAAGCACAACACGGCTGCAGTAACTGATTGGAAACATTCCTCTTGATTACAGATAATTTATTTGAGATGGTTCAGAGAAAAAACTGTATAGCCTACTGAAAAACAAAATTAAAAGTTCTCCTTTGGGGAAAGAAATAAACAAACCCGAAGAGATTCTGAGGGGCAAAGTATGCATACACATGTTCTAGGCTATTGTTCACATCCCAGCCTTGTGGCTTCCAAACTTTTAGGATGATAATATCAGTTCAGTGGGGTAAAGGCCACATTCCAATCTTGGGTACAGAAATACAAACCCAAGTAACTACAGTATTACAAGCCCTTGTAGCTTACTATGCAGTTGCAGAGACCAAAATTAAACTTTAAACTCTGCATTTTGCTGAAGAAGACCTAATACATAACTATTTTAAAATTGCTCTCTCAAAATTTCAAAATCAGCTTTAAAGTAACTCAAAAGTCAGTGTTTTGGATGGTGAGAGCCTGTCCAAAAGCTCGTTGTTAAGCATTTGATATCACAGATTTCCTTAATTCAGTACTCCTAATTGAATCTAGCTAGTTGCTTGCAAGTGGCTTTTAAGTTGCATCATCTCATCATTCTGATTGCAGAACAAATCATAAAAACTTCATGTTACACACTGAAATTTGAAAACATTCTTGAATCACACCTTCACATTTAAAATTGAATGTCCATCATATACCTTTCACCTCACCACCCAAATTCAACTTCTTTGACTGCATTTGTGTGATGTTTAGGCATAGCTTATTTCGCATCTCTGACTTCCCGACTGCAGCGGGTAGGGTCTACAGCCTACTGGAAAGCAAAAAAAAAAAAAAAAAACCAACCCAAAAACCCAAAAAACAAACCATCCTAACAATTCAAGCCTTACGTAAGGCCAAGCTAGTTTAGTTTCCCCAAAAAATAAAAATACCTGACTGATGAAGAAGTGTCCAGAAATGAGACAAAACTTTACAAGGACGTGAGGTGACATCTCTCCTTGGAGAGTAAGAGGAAAGGAGTCAGCAGGGGAAAACCAAGTTACAATACAAGTTATTAACAAAGATTAATTCCCTTTGGCTCTTCATTTGTCTACATTAATTTTGCAGTAATCCTGATTGCACAGAAAACTGACTTGTTCCCTGCTCCAAAGCAGTCTTCATGCGGTGAACATAATAAGCGGGAAAGGAACTTGCATTTCTTGTGAGCATGAATAATTCTATGAGCTAAGAAGCTCTAAATACAGGTATACTCAAGTATACTCAAATACACTCAAAACTGCTGTGAACAGAGAAAGCGTATTCGCCTCTATTGTTTTGTTTCAGGTATGTTGCCTACACAATGTTTACTTGCACACTTATGACTGGACAGTTTATCTGGGCAGCACCCTAGGACATGAACTGAATGAATCCTTATCCACTATGCACAAGGAAATAACAATTTTAAAAGTGTTGATCCAAACTCTTGATTTCTCTGTTCTTTATTTCTTTGTCCTCCTTAGTTCATAGCCTAAAGCCAATGCAAATAGAACATTTGCTCTTGTTAAAGTTTTCAGCTGAGCAATGGAGAGAGCATATAAATTTTGAAAAATTAATCCTAGAGGAAATGATGGTTATGGAAGTCTGGCGTGAGCAGAGGCACTGGGTTCAGAAAGCAGCAGAGAACAGCCTGTGTCCGATCCAACAGACAGGGCAGAGAAGAACCATAAAAACACACTAGCAAACCACCGTGGCCAAGTGCCACACTGTTTTCACCAAGTAGCCGAGAGGAATGGAGAGCACTGGACACACACTGTACCTTTCCGTGGAAGTGTGGATGGTAGTGACGGAAGGACAGGACTGAGGGGTATAGTGCAATTTTTAAAGACACAATTGAAATATCCTCATGCCAGCTAACTTGGTAGCAGTATGACTGGAACAGCACAAAATGTCAACACGGACTAACCACACATGCGCTCACTCATTTTCTCAGCTGGTTTTTGCAGCCCCTCAGTAGCTTATGCCGTGATGGCTGTTCTGAGTCTGGGGCCCCACCTGAGCATCCCTCTGTAGTTGAATTGCATGGAGGAATCTCTCCTGCCACTAGCTACTACTTATTAAACCACCACATAGCTGGAGGGCAAATAGCCAGTTTCCAAAACAAACCCAACCCCTTCTAGTATAAGGCCAGTGACAGGAAGGCAGAAGAGGACCCGTAACTTGCCTTGTAGCTAAAATACAGCAAACAGATAAAACAGTTAGTACCATCCCTCAGGGTTCACCAGTAAATCCTTATCCTTAAACTCAAAACATATAATCCTTAAAACTGTAAGGGGACAGATGCCCTTGCTTTTAGATTCTAGTTTTCTTTTAGGCTACAAGAATCCAGATACACCACAAAGATAGAGCTCACAGATGTTCTCTTACATAAAAATCAGGGTTTGCCAGGACAGGCTTCTCTTTCTGCCAGCTAGTATCAGCCCAAACCATGTAACGCAATAGCCTGTCTATATACAAACAAAGGCACTCAAAATGAAAATATATCCAAGTGATAAAACTCCTGTAAAATAACAACAAGTGATAAAACTCCTGTAAAATAACAACAAAAAATTATTTTGTGCTTTTAGAAAATGGCTATTTAAAAACTTTTAAAAGAAACAGAAAGAAATTGAATAAAAAGAACAAAGAAATAAAGGAATTAGTCTTGCTTTAGCAGATGGATTAATTGTACTTCATAATTAAGACATTTTACTAAAAATAAAACAGATGAAATATTGTTAGCTATGAACACATCTCTTTTTTAAGAGATTAGCATCCAATGTTACGCTTATTCTTCAGGTATGTTGTATCCTGAGTTGCATAACAGAAGGGTCTATGTTTTACAGCCTTTAACACTTCCAATTAAATTGTTACCAGTTTCCTTTCAAAACATCCTAACACTATCTTGTGCCTACTTGCAACATAGAAATATATCTGTGACTGCAAAGATAAGTTTGGTTCTCCCTAGTATCTCCTCATAATAGGCGTTGGATTTAGAAACTACAACAATTTCCAAGGGCATGACTAAACACGAAGTGTAAGAGTTCAGCACAACACTTACTCATCACTTTACAATTTGAGTCATCCAAAGCTAATTGAAATTAATGGGCTGAGAACAAGTGACCAGTGCTATTTGCACGGTGATGGGCACTAGTCTTTTCCATAAGAAAGGGGATTGCCATTCTTCCAAGAGAATAAGGTAAAAGAGGTGATATTAGTGTCCTGTAAACTGCCTGCATGTGGAGTGTTTCTGTTTTTCAGCTTTCCTTATAATAGCTGACTATTCAGCTACATATTACCATCACCAATATTTAGAAGTGATGCAAGAATCATGATATTAAGTAAATACATGTATAATGCACTTGCAGGACCTCTAAAGTATTTTAAAGTTTGTTAATTGGTAATAATGTTTAAAATAAACTCAGGAATAATTTAGAGGGTTTAACAAAATTGTTGGCTTATTTTCTGAATATAACTGTAAAAAATGAAAGCAAGCAGAACAGTAAGTAGCCTTCAATCTGATAGTAATTTTGACAGCAGTTAATCATTACAGATCCTGGACATCAGACTACAGAGGAATTTTAAACTGATTTTTAAAAGTCCTTATTTTTTTGGTAAAAATTCTATTGTAATAACAACATTTATGTTTAAAAGAAACGTAGTAGCTTCATTTTGTTGAGTTCTGGTCTTGACATCCACAGCTACCGAGGAAATAACTCCCATGAAATGGTACACTTACTGGAGTGAGAACACTGTACAGCACAGATATGAATCCAAGCACCCACTGTGTGAGCCCAGCTATTACAGCCTGCAGAGCTGTTATGTCATAGACTGGTTTGGTTAAAAAGAAAAGGAATGCAGCTCTGTTTAAGGCTTATCCAGAATCAAAACCTATTTCAACTGTTCAAATGTTAGGTGTTAGTTAAGAACAAACCTCCTGGTGCTTCAACTAGAAAGCACAGCTTTTACTTTTTCTCTGACTTCGACTCATTTTTTTTTTTACTTTCAGCTTCAGTATTTGCTTCCAAGTTCACAGCTGCATTTAGAACTGCATGTATCTTTTTACATGGGCAATGATTTTACATTGTTCATCTCCTCAGCCTGTATTGATTAGATGAATTTGTGGTTTGGCTTTTCATGGGCGTGTTTTACAAGTTTCCTCTGGACAAAAGAAGTAATCTCAAACTCCATTTCCACTAGTTCTTTTCTTGACTCAATATCTCTTTTGTCCTCAACAAACTGTATTCCCTTGTGCCCACTCTTGGCCTCAGCTTTTACCCCGCACGCTCTGCTTCCATAAATCTGTTCTCTATTCAGCAAGCAGAACTATGTCTGCAGCAGTACCAACGTGCCACAGCCTTGTCTCTTAACACTCCTAGCTGTCCTCAGTCACAATGTCTCCTGCACATTAACTACTGAGTTTAACCTTCTATTATTTACTTGGTGTTTACCTGTTAGAAACTTTGCATTAGTTTTTGCTGCTGAATACCCTTTTATATGCTCAAAGTGAGATTCCATTCTCTCAAACACATCTACTGACAGACAGAGCTACACGTTCCCTTCAAGGTCCATTAACAAAACACAGGCTGTCTTGTGCTTGAGATTGCCTGTGGACCTGCTCCAGTGCAAAGATGGGACTTAAAAAAAAACAACCCTTACTCTCTCGGTTACTGCTTTCTGATTATTTCCCACTGGTTTCCAGATATCCTTTCCTTTAATCAGATCTGACACTAACAGAAATGATTTCCTGAACTGTTTAGCCTAACCTTCATATGCAAAAATATTCTTGTCTTCATGCCTCAGTTATTTTACTCTTTTTATAACATTCATGTTGCAGCATATATCTTTACACAAACTGTATAGCATAATAGAAACATGTATTAGAAAAAAATTTCCTGTCTTCCACTCCCCTGAAATTTTTGAATTTTTTTCAAACTTTTGCTTTCTTTACCAATATCCTGGACAAAACAAGCAACTAGTTCAGTTTTTCCCAAAAGTCCAAAACACACACTTTCAAGACACAGACCCTGCTTTTACACAGACTCATTAGGTCCAAACCCACTAGTGAATCTTTTTGTAATGCATATATAACATACCAAGAGTATTATCCTGACTGATACTAGAATATCTGATCTATTTTTTTCATTTTTTCCAAATGTTTTCAATATAATTTATAGGATTCGATTAGTAGGATGGAAATTTAAGTGTCAGTTTTAATTTTTGAGTATTTGTTTATGACCAATGTCAAAGCCCTATGAATGTACACCAGAATTTGTTCAAACTCAAAAGAATGTGGTTGTATAAGATTCTAAAAAATATCAATTAGGAGCATTATTATTAATTTTGCAATGACATTTCATCAAATGATTAATCAGGAAGGGTTTTTTTCACTAAAATTCAACCCAAATACCAGAAAGAACAGGTTTTAAAATGCAGAGCTATTTATAAAATAAAATGTGATTAAGCCAAATCATCTTTCCCAAAACATTTTCTAGATTTATTCCACGACATTAGGATGCATTTAGGGAAGTAGTGAATTTAAAGAGCTTTGTATTGGAATGCTTGTTTCTGCAGCTATCATCATATTGTGTAAACACATGTGGTAACCAAGTTCATATTCTGCAGTCAGTAAACACAAGGAGCCTTAAGACCAATCAGTCAGTAGAAGCAATATTTTAATGTGCTTAACTGATAGCGTTCTGAGAAAGCTGCCATGGACCTTACAATCTTCCAAGTCTTATTGTTGGCCACTATGATGTTACTTTCTGCTGCGACTTTAGTATGCATTTAAAGGAGCAATATTGTATTTACACAATGGATAATACATAAAATGTAATAAGTTATGACAGGCATTGTATTTCAAGACAATTATAATTTGCCTTTAGTAGCTTTATAAAGCATGAGACTAAATACCTATTGAGTTTTACCACCCAAGAAGTACTGTTTTAGACTGAAATGTCTGGATTATATTACTGATAAAAAATAGAAAATAAGCTTCAAAATAAGGAAAACAGGCTACATATTGATTTCTGAGTGATCTCATTGCACACCAGCTCCAGAACATTGATTTTATCAAGAACCCTGAAGCTATTTATAATGGCAATTGCTATCAATTCATTTTCAATTCCTTAACTTGTTCAGCAAAGAAAAACACAGTTCAGATGAAACTAACCAGAAAAGATTCTCATAAACAGCGTTACAAAGCAGAAGTACTGCATGATTGTGAGATTCTGCTAGCACCCACTGTTTATAGAGCATGCATTAATATGACATGATTTTTTTAACTTAGAGTCTGAAAATAACATTTTTAAATGTTCAGATTTACAGAACAGTGCTAATTCATGACCAAAGGGTCAAAATTCAAGAAGTGTATTCACATGCATTCATTAACAGTCCACAAATCCTTGTATCTGAGTAAGATAATTCAAACTATTAATTTGCAATTGCAGTTAAAGTTTGTTGCTCATGAAACCTTCTACAGTTTATTTTCTAATCGGTTTCCTCTCTTGCAAGGACTGTAAATACATAGAAAGCCCCACAACTCACCAAACCAGATTACTTAGTAGTCAGCCCCACCCTATGCAGAGACACATCCAAGATTCAGTATCAACAGAATATCAAGACTTTTGGATGAACAAAGTACCAGCAAAGACTGTTGGTAATAACAAACTCAATCAGCCTTACAGTAGGTAGATATATACTCTCTGAAGTCACACATAATGAAGGTTGTAGTCATGTACTTCAGGTGCACTAACTCAGGACAGCTCTCGACAAGTGCATTGTGAGGCTCTGACAGGATCCCATGAACATCAGCTTTCTTGGTAAAGCATAAATATTTCTGATATAAATTGCTCATTTGTCACAAACATGTCCACACTCAAACTAAGATTCTAAATCTCTTATTGGTTTTAAGACACAAAAAATTATTGATGAGTATCTGTACCTCAAAAAATACTTTAAATTAGTCTTGATAAAACATGTAAAATGCATACCTTCTACAATTTCTACTGCATCTTCAAATGCCAGTCATCAAAAGGAGAAATCAGCATGAACAATGCTGTGTTCATCTAAAGTACATTTTGTGCACCACTTCTGCTAGTTGTCTACTCTCTTCCACCTCTTTTGCAAATTCTGCTTTGCAACTGTGGCTTGAGAGCCCATGAAAAGTAAAGAATGAAAATCAGAAGGAAGATTACTGCTGTGCAGCTTAAACAGGTGACCTGTATAATCCAATTACACAAATAAAAGTAGGAATCAGATTCCAAAGACAACACAAATAAGTGAGAAATCCAGCTTGTATACAAGTCAGAGGTAATCTATAGTATTTTATTTAATGTGAAAGGAGTTGAAAGTAACAGTGAACTACAGCCTCCTGGGGTACATGTATAAATAGATTGAATGACAGCAGAATTTACTGATAAGGATAATATATTGTGTGCATATGTTTATACATAAAACAGGTTAATACATGAATTAACTTATAGCAAGAATAAAGTCAACTTTTTAATACAAGACCACCATTATTTCATAGGGATTCCTTTGTTAATATTTATTCCATGTCCAAGATCAGAATTGCTTGTGATAGAATTTAGGAGAGGAGGCAAACAACTGGACAGTTACAGATAAAGGATTAACACTGAGTTGATATAACCTTACAGATAATACCTATCAAACCCTATGTAATAATTTGATCTGACATATACAGAAAATTGCTTTAAAATAAACATTCTAAAAATATCCTTCTGTATAACATAAGGAGCTCTCAATGTCTATTGTGATGAGAGAGATATGTGGCTACAAAAACTTTATCTAAAATCTGACAACCAAATTGATACAATCCACAAGAAGGTCAGAATTACAAAACTAGGTAATGAAAAAACAGATCTTAACATAGCTGCTAATATGCACTCCTACACCAGACGACAGGATCCAAAACCAAACCAGATTTAGACACAGACTCACAGAAGGCCTTTACGGCTTTCAGTAGATCTTGGACAGCAAAAAGGTGCTCAAGTCCAGGAGCATAACTTTCAAAATCCAAGGACACCCACAAGTCAAGTAGTTCACATGGTTTTGACACTACATTCCTGGGATACTCTGGTTTAAAAACACCAAACTGCTAAAAAAGCAGAACTGCTAAACATAAAATCTGCTAAATCTCTACATACTTTCTCTAAATTGTCTGACTTACTCTACTCCAACATTGCAAACAAAAAAAATGGGCAACTAAATCAGGAAACCTGTTTCCCCTAGACACCCTCTACAGGCATAAAAGAACCTCTCCTTCCCTATGAAGTGATTCAGATCAGGAGCCTAATGCCTAAAACTCATTTACATGCCACAGCTGGATGTCCTAATCAAGTGACTGTAATATGGAAAGGAATTATTTTTCTTTATTTTCCCCTAGATACCATACAGAACTTTGCATTTGTTACAAAATCTCATTTAGCTGAGAAAAAATCTTGTGCGGGAGAGGGGCACTTTAAAAGATCTATTCAAAATGCAAATATAACCTAATATATATACATATAAGCAGCAAAACACTAAACCAAGTCCCACAGACTCTTATTTTTCATTAAAAATGCACTTCGTCTGTGGTAATAAAAGGTAACTTATGAAATTATTACTTGAATAGTCACTGAAAATAAAAGCATTGTATTGAAAAAAAGTGTTGTTCCATTAGAAAACTGTACCTAATTTTGCGCCTGCATTAGTTGTCTCCCAGACACAGAGAATTACAACAGAACTTGACAGATTTAAATTGCTATAAATGATACTTAAGAAGAGGTTGCTTTATTATTATTATTATTTTTAGTCCTGAGCAGTTGTAATAGCTCCTCACTAAAGTCAGTTTGTACTTTCTGCCCACCTTTGTCTTGCAGGTTTGTTTACAATTTCCCATTTACTTAGTGCCTGGATAAAAGTGCTACAGGTTAAGTAACAGATATTTTCTTAAAGACCTATGATGGAATTACTTACCTTCAATTCAATTTTTTTGTATGGAAACTTTGTACCCTATGCAAAAATAAGGAAATTTGAATGCCAGGCTACTTTGTTTCAAAGATATTTCAGTGTAGCAAAGTGAGTTCTGCAACACAAACTGATAAATTCAAATATACAGTGGGTTTTTTTATAAAAAGAAATCAGAATTCTTTGAAGTTTTATATTTTTACAATTATATTCTATTGTGTTATTTTTACAACTTACATAGACCATCATTATAGAGAAATTCTTTTAAATTGAAAACACAGAACTTAGTATTTATATCTAGTAAGAATTAAGCAGAATTTGAAATCACCCAATGATAGGATGGAGATAAATTAAGCATCTTGGAACTGGAAAAGTTTTCCTTTCCATTCTTCCTTGCAGTCAGTAATAGGGGTGGCACTGCAAATTAAAAGCCTCAGATTGCAGTATTTACTACACCAATCCCCCAAGATAAAGTAAACCAATTAAACATGAATATTTAAGAGTCCTAACAACTAAATGAGCATAACTGAGATGAAAAGAGAAGTTCCATAAACTTCAGTGATAGTCAACACAATATTAATCTCATTTGCATTTGTTAACGTCCAGATTTAATAAGCGGAGGACAGAGCGTATCAGGAAAAAGAAACATACCTGCCAGATACTGCTGCTTAAGTCACTGGAAGTTATAAAGCAAAGCAACAGATGAATGACACATACTGTATGTGGTTCACAGATACTGCCAGTTCACTTACAAGTTCATTTTAACAAATGAACAAAAGAACTCTATAAAATGTCAGCTGCATTATCTGTAACTGCATGAGTATATTGAGCCTATTCCCAAGCCATGCCTATCACACCCACTCACTTAGGCAAACACAACTGTTAATGATTCTAGTCTAATGAAATTCTAGTTCTATCTACTCAACCCCTGCAACAAATTTGTATTCAACAGAGCACTTCCAAGCCACCTGAAGTCGTTTTCAAACTGCACGCATACATGCTGGAGGACAGAAACTCCGCTCTGCCTGTGCCATACCTCAGTTCCCCACACTTCAACATCTGAATCGTTTCTCAGTGAACTGAGTACCACCACCTCACTCAACTCCACGCAAATTGCTTTGTTTTAAAAAGTGCTTTTTTTTGACCAATCATACCAGGCAGCTGCCTTTTTTTTTTTTTCTTCTTCTAAGAGTATTTTCCCCAAAGATCTAGAAAAATTTTTGAGCAGGCAACGGTATAGTACTACTGAAGAAACAACATCTTGCTTAAAGTTGTATACATATGATTCCACCCACCCACAGATTGAGACTACTGAACAATATCAGTATATAAAATGTACTGTACAAATATTTAAGACAAAACACATCTACATACTAACTATAATATGGAATAAAGTCCAAGTATCAAATTCTTGATTTATCAGATATAAAACCACATACGATGTTAATAAACATAATGATCATAGTTTTGTAAATGCAGACATATTTATAAAAAGGGATGCTTTAAGCAAATTTCTTGAACTAATAAACATTTTTTTCTTTCACTGAAAAACCTGTTGAGGGTAAAACTAAAACCTGCATAGAATTCTCCTCTTTGTTTTGTAGCATCTTCACTTTTGAGCAATTCAAATATGGGAGTATATTTACCACAGCAACAAATTAATTTTTAGATTCAAGTAACTATGTGAGGAAGCCCATCACTTATCAGAGAACCGGCTTTCTCGCCATCTCTTCCTCGGTAATAATTATGGAAAGAACCCATCTATTGATTTTTCTGTGAATTCATGCGCTGTTTCAAATTGTAAACCTTCATATTCTAACACATTCAGATGGTGGGATGAGAACAGACACATCTCTCTCTTACCATACCCAAGAGTTCCTTGTGGGTTTTCACTCTCTAATTTTGATTGTGGAATTTACTTGAAAAGCACTTTTTAAAAATAACTCTCTACCTAATTTCAACTCTGTTCCTATGATTTGTTTAGAACACAGTGGGACTTGGTTACACTGCCATTCAGAGGGACCTGGACAGGGTGGAGAATTGACCCAAAAGGAATCTTACAAAGTTCACAACATGGGGAAATGCAAAGCCCTGCACCTGGGTAGAAGCAACCCCATGCAGCAGCACAGGCTGAGGATGGACTGGCTGGAAAGCAGCTTTGCAGAGAGGGACTCTGGGGTCCTTGTGGACAAGTTGAACAGGAGCCAGCAATGTGCCCTCACAGCAAAGGATGAATAGCTCCCTTTCACGAATAAGGCAGAGCATCACCAGCAGGTCAAGGGATGTGATTGTTTCTTGCTGCTCAGCACTGGTGAGACCACATCTGGAGTGCTGTGGCCAGTTCTGGGCTCTCCAGTGCAACAAAGATATGGACTTACTGGAATGAGTGTATAGGCATATGAAGATCTTTAAGGAAATGGAGGATCTGTCATACAGGGAGAGGCTGAGAGAGCTGGGACTCTTCAGGCTGAAGAAAAGATAGCTCAGGGGGCCTTCGCATAGAAATAACCGATGGATTAGAATGAAGAAGAAGTAGTCAGGCTCTTCTCAGCAGTGAGCACTGAAAGGACAAGAGGCAATGGGCATCAATTTAAGAAAAAACAAGAAAGTCTGAACAGAAGGAAATGTTTGGGTGGTTGGGCTTTTTTCCTGTGAAGGTGGTCAAATGCTGGAGAAGTCTGGCCAGGGAGTCTGTGAAATCTCCATCCTTGGAAATATTCAAAACCTGACTGGCCAGGGTCCTGCACCAGCCCACTGTAGCTGACTCCACTTCTGCAGGGCAGTTAGACCAAAAGATCTCAAGAGGTCCCTTCCAACCGGAACCATTCTGTGACTTGGAACTCTAGGAGAATCGTTTGTGACTGTGCCATATCAAGCATCAATCTGTGGGTATGACTGTCAAATTTACCAGAACTGGCACCAAAAAGCCAGTACAAAAGCGTAATATACCTTATTATTACACTTTTTAAGCGGCATCACTCTCAGCTGTATAATGCATCTCAGTGCACTAGTGAAATCATTGCACATATATCCTCACTGTTCTCTTAACACACTTCTTACAATTACCTACCTCTCTTTTAATTTTTAAAATGCTATGTTGCATACAGGTATTAACTCTAACATTTCATATCAAACACAGTCCTGCTTGTTTTAGTTGGAGAATGTGCGTGCTTCAAAAAATGTGGTATTTGCAGTGCAAATATGAGTATTGGTGGAGATACTGTATGTTGCTGAACAATCAAGTCTTCAGTAATTTCATCCTATATTACCACAAAAAGATGTTAAAGTTTTAGCTTTCCTGAAATAGTTGGGCAATGTGCTTAACCTGGGCACAGAAATATTTTGTAAGTATATGCGGATTGAAGCAATAACTTAACATTTCAAAACTAAATCTTGGCCTGGCTAGATTTAAAACCAGTATTATGCCACTGTAACACAAGTTTTCAATTGTTCATATACTACTGCAAGAATGGAATCAAGCCCAAAGCCTCAAGTTTACTGCTACAACTTGTGTTTTAAAACTCTGAGCAGTGCTCTCAAAATAACAGCATATGTAGTGTTCACCTTTGATGGTAAAGTTAATGCAGATATTGACACACTTCTGTTACAGCCCTGCCAGTGGAGTGCAGTCCCCACCATCGTGAGGTTTCAGCAAAACTCAACATGATAGACAGAAACAAAGTTTAAAAGGCTTTTATGGAGAAGTTGTTTAATAAATGCTTGACAGAACACATTATTCAAAGACTAGGCTTATAATTGTTCATCAGATCAGAAACTCACCAATCATTTACCTTGTATACATTGTGAGGTAGATATTTAAAATTAAAAGCACATTATGAAGTCTGAGCATTAGAATCGACAGACTGGACAAAACTATACAAAATTGCTACGTTAATACTATTTGGCTTTAACTTTCAGTGCATACTGTGATAAAATGCTTTTTTTGCTAAGTGCATTCCCATCACTTCCAATTTTAAAACATTATGCATTTAATAGCCAAAATACTACTTAGCAATAACAATGCTTATTGTTTCCACATTCTTTTCATCTTCAGTCTATCAAAATAAATTGCCTTGAAAAAAACAGATGATGAAGTCTGCTCCTACCAAGAGAAGATTCTTATCTACATAAAAAATTTTAATGATGAATTGAACTTTGTGAAGCATTTCCCATCACAGTTTGCTTTGCACTCAATTTTAGGCACACAGTAGCTTTACTACCTGCAGAGTTGTCCTCCTTGTAACTATACTAGCCAGCACAACCCCAGATACCCGCTAGGCAACTTGGGTCTGTGTAGGCTGCTTGCCTCACTGTAAAAGTACGTGAACAATGCTGAAACGGAGCCACCAGCTCCATTTTGGATCACGCTGCTCTTCGAGATGCTGCAGAATGGCTCAAATTACCACATGTACTCAGCTTGGTACTCAGCTTACTGCATTTAGGATATGTCAGGAAGTATTTCTAATTATCAGTATTTGAGCAATACTCCCTGTCCGGGCCAGCCTGCTCAGGGTATTTTCTTTTGACCAGGGACATGAACAAAAGAATATCTGGAGGTCTTTTACAGCACCCGTCCCCCTTTTTTTTTCCTTTAAGTAATTGTCTGACTCAATGATTCACTGTTGTAACTTTTCTAGTAACTGGCAACATTCTGCTGCCAATTATTTAAATATCAAAATAATATATATTGCCTGAAGTAATAAAAAGCAATAAGAGCTGCCAGCTATTACTTAAATTATAGAAATCTTGATCCAAAGAGTTCATCCAATTAGCAAAAGAATAAATTAGCTAAAAGGCACACCATGCAAACTGTTTAATGCTTTTTTCATTTAGATTATGTTTGTGTTCAAGTCCAATAACAAGTAGTGAGAGCGACAGGGATCCACTTTGCAGATCCTGCCATCTGGCACAAGACTCCTTGGAAAAGTTAGAGAACAACTTTAAGCACCAGATGCTGTTGAGGGAGACAGACTACTGTGAGGGGCATGGAGTGTAAAATAACAGCCAGAGGAGGGGTTCACTGGGCTGGAAGTGTCTTCTCCCAAGCACAGCCTTTAGACTAGCAGCCTCCAGGCTTTCTAGGTTTGACTTGACAAAACCACCCATTCCAGGCTGCCTCTGCTCTGTACCAGGAGCCAGAGGCTTAACAGCTGAGTGGAAACTTTTGGGCAGGGGCAAGAAAGTAAGGGAAATGAAGATAATTTAGCATAAATAATAAAGGTAACAGGTAATTCCTTTGCTGAATGGAATAAGTGAAAGGGACTATTAGCTTACAAAAGGGATGCTGCTGCTGCAGGTGAAAGCAAGGAAAAGAGAATTACATGTACTGAAAAGATGAAAGGAGAGGGGAAGATTGCCTGGCAAGGAAGAAAGGCAGGCAGCTGTTGTAGGGAGAGAGTTGCCTGCTGCTTTGCAGTGAAGAATGGACAGATAGCTGAAGCCCAGGCATAGGAAGGCTTGGGTTAATATTTTATCCCAAGGAACTCAGGAAAAGAATAGCTCCTGGGGCTTCCTAAATTCAGACCTCTTTATCAAGTAGGGCAACAGAGTGAGAGCAGATCATACAATGATGCAGTTGCTCCTGAGAACCCTGCAATCACACAATACTCATTTTGGGGATTTTACTTCAGACTAGTTCAAATCTGAGCCCCAGATCAAGTGTTGCCACTTCAGCAATTGAACAGTGTACACATAATTCTATGTGGAGAAGATCCTTTTCTTACGTGAAGCAGTACGATATGATCAGGTCTTGAAACTAGGGGCGTTAACACTACATGTGAACACTTAGTGAAATTTGTACTTGAGGGACAGTGACCGCTGGCATTGAAGTCAATGGCAGAGACTATGAGGTATGAGGTGGTATGAGCAGAACAACTCAGCAGTATATTCCATATGCAGCAATACAATATATTCTGATTCCACAGAGGTTCTCTTTGTTATATTAATGTTAAAATTTTACAAAAGCAAAAAGAGAGGCAAAATACTGTTAACGTACTTGACATTTGTCAACTATGCTAGTATACTACAATGCTAATAGCAATAGGTCATTTTGGGAAGACCCACCTGGGTCTCCACCCTCTATTCTGCTCAAGTGTTGTTTTGCCAGCCTAAAGCAGCAATGAAAAAGCTTTCCCAAAGCCTGTGCTGGTGTACCACAGTATAAAACTAGAAATTTGCAGTAAAAATGTCCAGGAAATATAATCTATGATTCTTAAGGGAGAAGCTTCTTGCTCTTGTGAGTTTTAACAAACCTACACATTTATTTTAATGGCCTTGGGTTTTAAATTTTACCTTGCAATTTTAAAGGAATAAATAGCCCTGCCATTGCTTCATTTCACCTTTGTAATCTCGCATTAAAATGGTGTTATCATTAATAGTGAACTCTGTATTGTCTTCCAAATAAAGAATTTTACTGCGCTAATCTCAATTTTTACAGTGTTATCAGTCTCAGCACATCAAGTGTTTTCTTTTCAATAGGATATACCAGCATCATTGCAGAACTCTGTTAAGTGACACTGAAAGTATTTTTCCCTCAGCATCTCAGATAATAATTGGGTCCCACTGAACATCATCAGTCATTGAGAAATGCTTTTTTACATGCATACACAGTGAAATACGATGATTAGTCTGTCACAGTCATTTTCATAATTGAGTAGCTGTTAGGAATTCCATTTTCTTAAACAGAAGCATATAACTGGAGGAAATCTCCACAGTCCTCTAGTTCAAACTCTTGCTCCTGAGCTATCCACAAACACGACTGCTGAAAAATTGAAGTAACATTACTATGACAACACGGACTGTAACACTAACTGAATCCTGCTTCTCACAACCAGACATGCAGACAAACCCTCCATTCTCCCAGAAGGAATCCTAGGTTCCAGGCTTCTACCCAGCCTACTTTAAATTCAGCTTTCTTGAATGTAATTAACCAAAACCCACATTGTTTATATACACACATACATACTAGAATAAGGTACCAAAATAAGTTCTGAAATACTGCACAATTAATTTGCATGCCACAAAGAGAGTGTATTTTAAAATAACAGTGTTTTCTCTAAAGTATGGAATACACCAAAATAATACAAGGTAAGAAAAAAACAACACCCCCCCACTATTCAGCCTAAGCGCTCAGCATGAGGTAGAACCTCTCTTCTATCCCAAGCTTAAAATGAAGAATTCCTCACCATTTTTTATTTCTTTCAAATCTGATCCTGTGTGTTCCACTTCTAGATCTTTTTACAAAAGATGACAGACACCAAGATCTATATCTCCAATTCTGGCCAGACACAGCATTCCCTAGAATGTGTTCCCCCACACAGAGCATAGCATCAGTGGTCCTGTCATCAATCACAGATGCAGAGAAAGGCATATAAGCATGCTTATTTCTAAGCCGTATAGCCTGTTGATACTTGAAAAGAGATAAATCACTCTATGAGTATCTCTTAAATAGCATTCACTTACAATGAAAGCATTAGTAATTTTAATAGTTCATATATAGAGCTATTCAGAAGGCTGTTTACCTATCCCAGGATATGGAAAGGAAAAACTAACAGCATGAGCAGTTTGAAAATTCTGAGGCACAATAAACTTAAAAGCTACAAAACACTGTTGGAAAAAAACACAGATTCACACTAAGATCTTGTGAACTAAAGCTGTGAATCCATATGCATTCCACTCCTCCACGGATACTTGCCCCAGGCTACTCTATTTCTGAAAGAGAGTGTCAGTGTAGAGATTCACAAAGTAACTTCACTTGATTTTCAAAAACTGCTATTCATTATTGCATCATGTTTTCAATGATGGCAGTCAAAGAAGCTAAAATGCTTCAGCTAAAGCCACTAAATATTTGCTAACTTGATACTGATGTCGATTCCAGGGTGGAGAAAGCCCAGAAATTAAGGATCATGGTAAGCCAATTTCACAAGAATTTTGAAGAGAATACTATTTTCTTTCTGACTTTTAAAACTCCTTTCTTCTACTTGAGTTTTTACTAGAATTCTTTCTTCCTCCTTGTTTATACTCAAAACAGTGCATCCTAGTTTCTTCTCTACTGAAAGATGCTGATTTTATTTATATCTGACAGTCTGAGCAAAATAGAACAGTTTTGCATTTGCTCCCTCTTTACCCTTCAACATGCCATGATGAACAGATACTTTTAACAATAATAAAATATTTTATCCATCTAGGAAATAACTATAGTTTAGAAAGTGAGACATTCAATCCACTTTAAAAATAACACAAACACACCATGTTTCTTCGATACAGTGTGCACTTGTAACTCCTGGTAGGCCTTGAGTGTTCCTGCATGCGTGAGCATGCGTAGGAATGTCTTGTTTCAAAATAAACATTAGAAATTTGGGCAATAAATATATAATTATCATCTGGATAAAATCAGATGCCTAAAATCCTATTGCCTCTGAGTATAATTACAGTAATAAAAGTATTGTTGACTGATGAAGAAATGTACTATTTATCCTGCAGGGATTGCAAATCAACACTTTTCTATACTCAGCCAGTCAAAAAATCCAGTCTACATTATAAAACTCCATCTGTATATAAAATAATTCACCTCTGGACTGTAGTGATTAATCCTTCTGGATTCCTCCTCCAGTATTATCTCTTTCCTATGATTTATATTACTGTCATGATAACAAATTCATCAATTCAAGATAATACTTTGTCTTTACTGGATAAAGCATGTTTATATAAAATGCACGTTCATTGTCCTAAATCACATCTTTAAAGATATTTCATATTTAGTAAAACATTGTCTCAGTAGATTAGAACAAATATTTCCAAACACGTCTACAAAGCACAACCCTCAGAAACCTCCTATCTTATTTTAAAATCATATCTTTAATCTTATTTTGTTCACTATATCTCTGGAGTGAATATTAAAAAGAAGGCCTATTTTACAGTTGCCAAGTGGGAATACATCATCTGAACTGCAAATTTAAATTTAAATGCTTTAGATCTTCTAGAAAGATTAAAAACATGAGTAGTGTTTTCATCTATATTTATGAAGTACTTACTGATAGAGTTTCAAAATTGTCAGTAGGGGCAGAAAAGCCTTCTCTCATTCAGAGGTGATGTGGATATTGCAATGCCTTTCCTGTTCTCAGTCAAAGACTCTGGGCAGTAGTCTACATTCAACTGAGCCCACTCATAATTAATTTTACATTAGATCACTTTTTGAGAAAACAGAGAAGTACACTGTTCACTATATCCATTTTCTATTTTAAAAGACAAAGATTCACTCAAATGTCAGAACTCCAATAATTAAGGTTTCTCTGTGCAGCCTATTTCAGGCTACTTTTGCATAAAGCATTCTAATACCATATGATTATTTACTTTTTCATCTCATAAGACCCATTGGGAACAGCACTGACAAGTGATGCAGACTACTAAGACTGGTAAAATAATTATGGACTCCGTGATCATAAAATGGTTTGGTTGGAAAGGACCTTAAAGATCATCTAGTTCCACCCCCCTGCCATGGGCAGGGACACCTTCCACTAGACCAGGTTGCTCAAAGCCCCATCCAGCCTGGCCTTGGACACTTCCAGGGATGGGGCATCCACAGCTCCTCTGGGCAACCTGTTCCAGTGTCTGGGCAACCTGCACAGTAAAGAATTTCTTCCTAGTATCTGACCTAAATCTACACTCTTTTAGCTTAAAACCATTATCCTCTGTCCTATCACATGCCCTACTAAAAAGTCTGATCTGCTCCTAAAAAGCTGTCATTTCTGCTGCCCTGCTCCCAGCCCTTTTTCCCTCTGCCTCCTGCAATGTTCACTCCTGTCTTGCCTTTTTTTCTTCCCTTCCAATTACAATGTCCGTTTACCCCTTACCTTCTCTTCCTATTACCAGGTGCCCAAGCTGAGGGGGACTGTGAGCACATAAAAATCATTCTACCCCATCTCAATTATTACACATTGTACAATAGCACCAAATGGGCACAATGAGCTTCAGTGTGTTCCCTGGGGAAAAAAAACTGGGGAAAATACCCAAAACAAAGCCTGTGTGGGGTCTATTCAAAGGCTTTGTGGAAGTAACAGCCATAGGGAAAGCTGGAACCCAGGAACAATAAACCATGATGTGTACAGCGGAATATCTGCAAATTTCAGGGCTGTAGCTTTCACTAGTATCAATAGTGTGTGTACAAGAGAGTATTTATATAGCTGCACCACTTGGCTAAATCTGTATTAATGCTTACAGGATCAGGAAAAGATATCCCTGACATTATGTTGACCCTCCCTACGAGGATGCAGCTTATCTTCCTCATTAAAGTGGAAAAGAAGAATTCAAAATAAAAGTTAATAATTTTCTGCACCTTCCAATCCCAGCTTAGCTCACAGCTCAGACTGGAAGGAGTCTCCATCAGCACAGACTCTAACAAGAATCCCTATGAGAGGAAAGAAACTAGGAATCTTCATAGTGGCTGCGCAGGAGATGATGATAACCTGATACACAAGAAAATATGCCTAATGAACATAAAAGCAGGATTTTGCTCACTTTTCACAAAACACAGTATTAGGACAGGCTACAAGTGTTTGCTAAATAAGCAAACAAACCACACAGCACAAACCACACTGCATACAGTAAATCTGCTTTCGTCTGCTAGGAGAACCATATAAAGAACATTCCTTTCTTAATCAGAGAACCATCTTTATGCATAGCCAAGGGAGTTGTTCTTAATCTTATCCAACAAAGGCATCCTATGTTTAAGAAAGAAAGCTCTTGGTCAGTTTTACATTCATCTTGTACTTACTTTAGTTACCAAATAAAGTAAAATCCTAGAGATAACATAAATCTAGACTAAACACAATGTGTAAGGATATCAACTTGCTTACAGTGCTTACTAAAGCTTGTAGAAATAATAATCATTCTGCTACCAATGATAAAATCATAGTAACAAAAAGAGCCCATTGGACCAATACCATAGGATGTACTAGCCAAGACTAATTAACACCAAAGTAACCAATGTTAAAACTTTCCTGTAAATTAGTGCACTCTGAGCTATTCTGCCCAATGTTTCCATCTGAATTGAATCTGATCTTTCACATCCCTAATTATCCTGGCAAGTACAGTCTCAAACACAGCTTCTAGAAAATACTTACTTGCAGCTCTTGCATATTTACAGCATGTGGGTAACCACTCCCCACCTCCAGTTTAAGAAACATTCATACAAGCATTTGGATAATTCCTTGCACGTTTCCAGTATCTATCAGAACCTCTGAAAAAAAAGCACTTTGACAGTTTCACTAGTGCTACTAGGTTTCTAGGAAAACCTCTTTATTTTGAAATAAATTTCCAGTTCCATGTTTTCTGTGAAGAAAAAGCTATCTTCCATCTGTCTCTTGTGGCACTTTAGTCTGTGATGGCCTATGATTTGAGGCAAGAGCAAACGTAATTTTCAAAAGGCAACATGAAGAAAGAGCTTGACTTATAAAATAAGATGTAGCATTAGTGTGATTTGGGCAGAAAACTGGAGGGGAAAAAAGGTTGCTTTTCAATAATAACCCTGAACATTTCTGTTTCCCCATATGTTTGAAAAGATACTGCTCATGTCCCACTTAAACAAGAATACATAGGCAGTAATTAGGCACTGAGCCAGGGAACCTCCAAGCAGTTTCTCTGAATGCTGTAACATTAATTAGTACAAAATATGTCCTTGCTGAATAGAAGGTGAGAACGGCCTAATTCATACCAGAAAGAATTCGAAGTGGGAAAATATCCAGAATTAACTACAAAAAAAAAATTGCCAAGCAGTGAAAAGGTGAGATAGATGGATATACAAAACAAATATGCATTTCAATGAGCTATATCAAAGTCACTTATGCAAGATGGGTAAAGGTACTAAAACCAACACAGAAGGAAGGCAAACACAATAATATTCACTTAAAGTAATCTTGGATGTAGAGTGGAGAAGGCTGGATGATATTCTTTTCTGTCTCTAATTTCTATGTATGAAGAAGAAGAAGAAATGTTATTAGCCACTGATTTTGTTTAGCATTGAACATTCAAATCCATCTCTATTAGAAATAGACCAGTTTCAAGCTCTTACAGAAGTTACAATGAGCTGTTGGCACATGAAATCATGCCTGCTCTTCCACTGGACATACAACCCCTGTTAACAACAAAAGCATCACTACAGCTGACAGAACTACCAACTTGCATGCCTTCACTACTGCTGTGTCTGACACACCACCTGACTACGAAAAGCTCTATTAGAATAATGAGAAACTTTCAGCAGCTACTTTCTTACACCACTGAATTTTATCCCCATTCTCATTCTTGGGATGAACTATTTCAGCAAAGAGATTATATTGTTTAGGAAAATTAATTCATCCAAGTGATAGATAGCTGTGGTTTTCCAGTTCGTGCCTGTAAAAGTGGGGTGCTAAGGTATCTTGTAGCAAAACTCTGACCAGTCAGAGAGAGACAGAATCAAGGAAAATGAAGAAATCATTGGACTTCACTAGACCAATTAAGTAAGTTCTAGAAAAAATTTAATTAACACATTTGTTGGATGATTCTGGGTAGTGAAATGCACTTTTATGAATTACTGGGGGGGGAGGGACCAAACACCAAATCACCTAAGCTTTCCATAGAATGTTAAAAAGCTAAGAGGCTAAACCTACAGACATAACTGTTATCTTTTCGAGATTTTGTATCTTTTGCAAAATTTATGCAGACTTTGCAAAACTGCTTGACATTTGCCTTCTCTTCCTGTGACATACCAGTAAAGAGTTACTAGTAAGTTAATCAGCAAAATCTTACATCAACTGGATGTAATAAATACATGGTTAGCTGTTATTTAGTAACACAGGTAACTACTTGAAATTGATTATGGAGCAAACTTTAGTACATGGAATTTTGACAAACTTAATGGAACTTCAGAAGCTCACAAAGAGTACAGCAAATCACCCCAAAACATTCTGAAGCTTTATCAACAATGCAGGTTTATCTCCTCTCCAAAAGGTTTAGAAACAGGAAATGCAGAAGACATATTCCATGAAACACTAACTCTCCATGCTGTTTCTTCTAGAGAAACCTTAGTTAAAATTATTTTCATAGGAACAGTTTAGAAGGCATAGAAGCAGTACTGCCACTTTCAATATAACTTTTAAACAAGGATTTGGTGGGGCTTTATGAGAATGGGCTTAAAATTTACTCTTCAGCTATATTGTATCTCAAGACACCTCAGGGCAAACAACTTTTAAAACACCTGAGTCAGATACAAGGCACTGATGAAATTCTCCTTTAAATCAGGCACATAACTAGTACCAAGCAAAGACTACTGTTCAGAAGCAGGTTTTCACCAATAAACTCTTCCTAACAATTTAGCAGTCAAGTCTTGTTGCAGAAATGTTAGTCTCGAAGCAGTTTTAAAGCTGCTGAAGGTTTATTCTCAGCTCAAAATTAAGCAGGTATCAGTTACAGACTGTAACTCTGAGCAATATCTATTAGTTAAAAAGTGATTACTCTCTGAAACTTCAACTTCTCTCACTAAAAGTAAAGAGCTTCTAAACTGCACACCTATCACAGTATCAGAGTAATTATAACTGATCATCTACTCATGCACACAGAGGATGGCATGGTTTATATCAGACCAAACCTGCCCGACCAGAGACAGTGGAATCTGTGTGGAAGTCTGGAATCTGAGAAGTGACCCACAGCTTTATGTGGGTTTCCCATGATGACCGACCTAAAACCACGCTCTGCTTAGTTTCATTTACTTCACCCTCTCCTGTGGGATCAAACACTCATATAAAATTTACTAGATTATACATATAGCACTAATAATCTGCCTTACCCACCTTTGTGTTCTTGAAAATGTGCATGGGATAAAGTATTGTCTGGTACCCTAAGCTTCTCCTAATGATGCATTTGCAGGACAGCATAACAAAATGAACAAGCAGCATGGGAGAAAATATGTCACAAAATCCTTTTCCATGCTTAAAACATCTCCTTCTCTTAGACCCCCATTCTGTAATGGGATTTTAATATTACCTTTTTTTTTTTTTTCTTTCCTGATAGGTAGCATAATGCTTAAAGAATGGTTTCAGCATAAAACATTTTGGCTATAACAAACACACCGTGCTTTGCTTACATAATTTGAAAATACTCTGATTTCAAACTTTTCACTGGAAACCATTTCCATTCAAATTTTCAGATAACTAGACCCTTCATACCAATCACTGTTGAAGAGGTTCTGAAAAATCAAAATCAGCAAGGTTTCTTTGCAGTAGCATGCATTTATTTGAACCTAAATATTACAGTCTCTTTGCAGGGATGTAATTATTTTAGGTCATAATCAAATCAGTTGGTTCGTTATTCATCAGGAAGCAAAACGGCAGTTACATTCCTGTCTAAAGCAAGCATCCCGAGCATTTTATGGACAGTTTTAAAAATCCAAGATATAAATGCAAACTTCAAAACCAATTCATTAGCCTCAGTGCTTCTGCCCAGACACAAAGTACTAAGGGCTGATTCTCAGCTACTGCCACTACTTTTAGAAACAGAATTCAGGATTTTTCATCTCTGCTCTGGGTAACTGCATCACGTTTTGCCCCGTTATTGTGTAATTTACATAGCAAGGACCTAAACCTCCAAAAGTTATGTCACTATGTAACATACACATCTAGTAGAAAAGGAAGGGAAAAATGTTTCCATTAAAACATTTTATCTACAAAACAAGGAAAAGGTGCACATAACCAGAAGCCAGCACAAGAAATGGAATTTCACCCTGACCCAGACAAGGTGGTCCTTGAAAGAGCTAAGTTACCTTTTACAGAAGGAACTAACACCCCCTCTTCCTCCAACAGCAGAATCAGAACAGGGAGGAAGGTTACTCTTGACTTCAGAGGAAAAGGCACGTGCTGTCCCTTTGACAACAGCAATTTTGGTTCATAAACTCCATGAGCTCATAATGACAGTTATGCCACAATTCCCCAGACTAACCTCTGTGCCTTGAACATGGCAAGCACAGAGCACGCTTTGAGGACAAAAGTCAAAAGCTGAACTGTGGGACTGGTATCTGCTCTAGTCAAAGGAAAGCTCTGAAGCCATTTTATCTTATTTTGGATAATGAAAGATCTTACAGGACAGCGAGAAGCTTCTAAAATTGCACCGCTCAGAGAGTGAGCAGACATAAAAGTTTGTGTGTAGTCAGCCTTAAAAAGCATACTTCATTTTACTGCAGTCGTTTAAATAGAGATCATGCATTACCTCTGTCTCTCAGATGTTTTGCTAAAACCTTTGCCTACAAAATTCAACACCTGGTCTGATAAATTTAAGCACAGAAAAATGGAATAAAATACACTCATGAGAGATACTCGAGCATGTATCTGCATAAGCATGGAAAAACTGAGTCAGGGAAAAAGTTGAAGGCAGAGGCTCTGCCAAAAATGATCATTCATGCTGCTGCCAGTACCACACAGGTTGAAACAAACTCAAATGTAAACAATCCCATTTTTTAAAGGATTCTGCTTGGTGGAAACTTTAGAGATTAAAACAGTTATAAATCAAGCAGATTTATTTAAGCACATTGTGAAGTAATAGGTTCTACCTCTTAAAAGAAAGTATGGCTTTTCTGAGCTGGTGGGAAATTACACTGTAAGGCTTGGAATATAGTTTAAATATTATTTAGGAATATGAATAAAAATTGGTTTAGGAAAACAACAGCTCAAAGAAATTTTTAAAATCAAAAATAATTAATTCAGACTGTGAATAATGATGACAGTTTCCACCTTTTTTTAATCCAAGCATACAATAGAAAATACTTCACAACATAATTCAGATGAAAATCACTGCCCGTGGAGTTTCCCTGTGATCTACGTGTCTTTCTCTGAATGCCAGTATTTTTTTTTATAAAATATAAATATACCTCATTCTACCTATTAAACTGAAATTCATGCATTCCCATGTCTTAAGAGAGTTTTCACAGCAGAATTTAATCTAACTTCAAATGTTGTGCATCTCATGGTCTTGAGATATGAGCATGTCTTCATACCTAGATGTTCCAAAACATATTTAGATGAAAGCCAGCAGAAATATTTAGAGACTTAACATTAGGGAGATGAAGTTGCCACAAGATTTGCTCCCGTTATCTTTAAGCATTAAAAAGTAAATAGCTCTCAGCAACCAGAAGCAAGCAGCAGAATGCATTCAGAGATTGTTCTGCCCTTATCCTTGGTGAAGAGAAACAACATGTATTTATTGGCTGTAAGCAAATTTGTTTGTTTGTCTCCTGCTTGGTAGTTGGTTGGATTAGATGCTGCTTGTAGCAAGACCTGTGAGCTGCTTGGTGCAGATATGGGTAAGCAAGGCTGAAGGAGCAAGGGCATATTTGCACCTTTGAACGCAGTAACTGGATAACACGAGGCAAACGGTTACAGGAAAAACTATGGCTGACAAGGGCGCGAGAGCATGCCTGGAGCCGTTCGCAGACATCTGGGGAGCTTGCATGAGAATGTTCTCTCCTCATTTCTCTATAAGACAGAGATATACCGGAGATGAAAACAATACATAGCAAAAAGATACAACACTGAAGCTGAAAGATAGTCGGTATGCATGAAATACATTGTGCTAGAAATCTCAGAAGGGAAAATTCAGCTACAACATGAGGTTGCGGCTGAAGAAAGAAGAAAAAAGCCTGTCCAGACAAGACAGAATTTGCAAACATCTGCTGAATAACAAATCCAGGACGATGGGCCACAACAGGAGCAAGAAGATCCACAGAAGCACAGGACAATAAAAACAAAGCAGAAAAAGATGAAAGATAGCAGAAGAGAAACAGAACTGAAGGATTGGTTTCCTTTTCCAGTAAACTGAAAAGAAACAGGCCAAAATGTAAGAAATATTGCAAGAAGAAGCAGGTAGTGCAGCTAGACCTACAAGCAAAGTCCAGATCCTGGCTTCTGAGAGATCCAGGATCAAAATCCAAGAAAGAGGAGGGCAAAATTGCAGACTGAGGGAGAAAACAGAACAAATTGCAGATGAGGGGGTGGGGAAGAGACAGAAGCGAAATTGAACCAATACAAGAAGGAACAATGTTTTGTATTATATTTTGAATTTAGGATACCAATCCATCACAGAATGGATCAAAGCCAAGGAAAAGAGCCTGGATTACATATACTGAATACAAAATGACACAGGGACAGAAAGGAAAACTATGTATCAAAAAAATAAGGGAACTTGTTGAAAAGAAGGTAAACAAGCAGCTAAGAGAATTCAGTCCTCACAGGAAGTACAGAAACTCCTAAGGGTGACCATACAGAAAGCACAAAGCCAATGGATGCTGCCTGGGGAGTCTGGGGGGAAGGCTCAAGGTGGGGCAGAAGGTACACCTAAATCGCAGGATAAGGGAGATTGCAAGAACAAGAAGGCATCCTTCAAAAATACGGCGGCATTCCTAGATAGAAAAAACGTATTCATAATTTTGGTACAATAAATATAAAAACACAGTAAGACAAACAAACAAAAAAAAGATTTTGAGGAACAACTAGCAAAAAGCATCAAAACAAATAAATCTTTCCTCATGCGGAGCAGAAGCAGGAAGTCTGCCAGAGAGACTGTAGGGCCAACTGATGATCGATCGGGGAAGACTCAGCTATTGCAGGGGAACTAAATTAATTCTTTGAATTGGTGTGGGGAAATTCACATGCTGGATCCCCTCCTTACCTGTAAAATCCCAGTTACTGTAGAAGAAGTATGGAAAAAATTAGAGAGGAATGTAACAAATCCTCAGGACTATATGGCATTCACCCAACAGTTCTGAAGCCCAGTTCCTAATGGTGGTGTGCAATCCCTAGTTTAAAAATTGCTTTAGTAGGCACACCTGGGTAGTTAGTAACTGCCAATTTAAAACAAGAAAAATCTGGAAAGTTCCAGAGAACTACAGAACAGAGAGCTGAAGCCGGTAGCAGGCAATTTAACAAAAAAATGAAATATTACACAGTAATAGCAGACAGCAAGTTAAAGATGACAGTAGTCAACATGACTTTCTTCTGAAGCTTCACTTGGCAATTTTACTGTATTTTTTTCAAAGGAGTGGGTGACAGTTGATGGAATTTACTAGGATTTCCAAGACTTTCAACAAGTCTTTTTCAATAAAATTCCTTGCCAAAGGTTTTTAAGAAAACTAAGGTGTCATAAGACAGAAGTCCTGACATGGATAAATACTTGCTCAAAAGACAGAGCGGAGAGGGTAGGAGTAAAGGGTCAGTTCTCAGAACAGAACCTGCGTAGTTCAGGTGGGATCTGTTACAGCTATGATGTACGTTGTTTAACACATTCATAAACAAACCGGACAAATAGGTAAGCAATAACAGGAGTTTGCTTATGATACAAAGTTCATTAGGATAGGGCTGACTGAAATGAAATGCAGAAAGAGCATTATAAACTGAGTAACTAGGCAATAAAATGATAAATGAATGTAAAATAATGCAGGTGTATTTCACATTTTAAATGATGGGATCTCAGCAGACCATTATTACTCTGAAGCAAGACCTTGTGATTAGGACACTATTTCATGAAAAACCATCTCTCTTTCTTTGTTTTCAAGTCTACACAGCTGTTTGTGAGGGGGGACAGTGGATGCTAAAAGTTCACATGGACCTCAAAGGACTAGACAAGAGCATGGAACAGAAACCTGTTAGGGCTAACACTTCCATAGAAAACAGCTCTGGCTCAGGAAATACTGAAGATAATAACTGAATACAGGGAGAGAATCAGGGGTGTCATATATGCTTTCCCTGATCTGATTCTCCCCATGGCATTTCCTTACAGCTGCTGTTGGACACAACTGCCTAGATAAACTTAAGATCTGATCTGTTATGGCCATCATTGATGTTAATCCATTGTAGCCTATTAAAGCCCACCCCAACAAAGAAACCCAAACCTGGGATCTATCAGGACAGGTGCTTGCAGATGAGATGGGTAAGTGACATAGTTCTACAAATCTCAAAAACGTTTAAGTGCACGAAGGAGCTACTAGGATAGGATATCACACAAAAGGAGGATGGAAGAGCTTGAATTCCTTGCTCCAGAAAAATAATTCTGAGGATATGAATGCACTGTGAATGCAGAAAGAGATAAAACACAACTGGTTTTCCACTAAGAATGAGGGATGCAGAAAAATCTAATAATTCTGGAAGAGCACTTGACTGGTTAATGAAAAGAATGCAAGACTAGCAAGCAGGGGACTCAAGTCAGTGTCAGACACACTCTTCCAGTTCTCTGTTTTCTTAATGCTATAGCTGTAGCAATTTTTATCTGCGTTTTTGGATGTAACAAAGGTTATATGTGTTGTTAGTTGTATTAAAAGAAGCACTCTAAACTAGTTGCAGAAATAATAACATGTCAAAAGGAAAGCTGTTACTTAATCTATGTAAGGATGCATCATCTTTTATTCAAAGAAAACTCCCTTTGCAATCAAGAAACAGCTCAAAAAAAAACACGTGACTGGATTAATTCACATTTCTTAAAACCCAGAATCAAAAAGCAAAGCAGGCTCATTTGAAGACAACAGAAAATACATGGTGGGAAAGATCTAGAGTAGCAGGTTTATCATTTCCTATTGTTTCTATCAGTTCTGCCGAGAAAACTTTATTTTAAATAAACTACAAAAATAATTAATTTTCTTATATTTTCAATCCAAAATGTCTGTTATGTTTTATTGCTAATATTCCCCACATAATTTTTAAAAGTTCATGGGACCTGAAGGCTGTACACAGGCTGGGGAGTAAAAGGCATTTTTCATTCTTGACATTATAGGGCTTTTGCCGTACAGTGTAATATCACATTATTTTTATATACTTCAGCATTGGGTATGTTCCATAACTGATGACTTTCATGTGAACAATCTGATATAAGCAACAAATAAGATTTGGGGCTTAGTATCTCAGCTCTGTACAAAAACCTCAAGCACTGCTTCCAACCCTTGTAAAGAAATTCCCCAAAGTCAGCCTGGGGCTAGATTACTTGATTCCCGCTTGTAAATAGCAGAGGAGGTTTAAAATGGAAACTAATATTCCCAATATAGATCTGACGGCCACTGCCTCTGTTGCACAAATTTTAGGAGCTACTATACCTTGAGGACTGCAGCAAAAGCCACGGAATGGTTTCAGTTACTAACAATGTACACCTTAATGAGGAATCTCTTCTTGTGTTTAAATGTCTGAAGAACTTTACATATCCCTGGTCAAATACAGTAATGAAAATGTGCTACAAACTGAGGAAGTTATATGGTTGGGGGCATGGTAAAAAAAAAAAGCGCATAACTGATCTCTGTATCATTAGATACAAATAAATTAATGGAGCAGAAATTACTGATCTTTGCCTGTAGAAACCCTAAATTCTACAGAAATGTTACATATCTTCGCCATATGATTAAATACAAAACCTACAAGGCAACAGAGAACACATCTTCCAGAGAAGATGACTCTACAGTAAAATACTGACCAATATTTGTATTAGCAGCCAAGCTAGCATTGACTCTATAAACTCTTATTTTCAGAGTTGTTTAATACTTCAGCTATAAAACTAAACTTTGCATTGCAACTGGAAAAAGTTATCTGAAAAATTTCAGCCATATTTTTTACTAAAAAAATGCATCCAAAATACAAAAGATTATCAGGAAACTAATGCAACAGCAAGCTGGTAACACTTTCAAAATGCTTCTTAAACACACATAACAATTCTAGTAAGCTTTTTATTGTTTTATGTATTCAGAACTAAGCTGGGAAAACCAGATGTACTCTCTACTATAGATGAGTATTTTGGTCACCTGCTAAATGATGCCTAGGGGGTACAGCATGGATGCAAAGTGAGAAGACTAATTTTTGATGCCCAGCTTAGAGAGTAAAAGAGTACAAAGCATCGCTTTAAGTTGAGAATTGCAGCACTAAAATTGGAATTGCAACTGTCCATAAACAGATACAATGGTCTTCACCAGCTTCTTGTAGGCAAGCAATCAATGGAAAAAAGAAGTTAAAAGTGGTTTGTTTGCAAACAAAATTTTGTGTCAAAATCCTTTCATCTTAAATGTTTATATGTTTCCACCAAGAGATAGCAGGTCAACATCAAAGCTTTCATAAGACAGACAAAAAGTCAGAATAACTCATCCTAACAGATTTGAAGATGAAACTCAGATTTGCTGTTCCTAGTATTTGTTTTTGCAGATGGTTCCAATTCAATGTTTATTTCTTATCACATTAAAGTATCTAGCATAATTAATATGTACACACTTTTCTAAGTTGCTATATTGTATATTACATATTTTCCTTTCCTCTAGAGAGCTTGGCATTTCACCTTTAATCTACTTGTTCCCCAAAACTCCCCTCCTTACTATTCAGCTATTTTAAAGGAATATATTTTATACAATTAAAATGTTCACTAAGAACTAACTGGCAACATTTATTGACTAACATTGCCAGAATGGCTGAACTGGGCTATAAAAGCAAGGAAGATTAAAAACTGTTTTACAAAGACATGACTTCTAAGGTAAGTCTACTTGCC
Organism: Falco cherrug; assembly: GCF_023634085.1. NCBI lineage: Eukaryota > Metazoa > Chordata > Aves > Falconiformes > Falconidae > Falco > Falco cherrug. The sequence goes on from NC_073700.1 coordinate 82,526,263, forward strand.
TTAATCATTTTAGCTGACAAGGTGATGGGAGAACTCCGATTTATCCAATTTTAAGTTTAATAGCTGAAATAAGTCTGAAAAGGTCATGTGTAAAAGGCATAAAACATTAATGTCATCATTTTCTGTGCAGCTTGTTAAACTCCTACAAGCTCTAATAGCAGAGACAAATTGAGCAATTTTCTGACCTTTTTCTGATAAAAACCTATACAGTTAATGAAAACCCAAAAGGTTACGGATTATTTTTCTAAAAAGCTTATCTTCCTCAGACTGGGAATTTGGTACTACGCTGTGAAGGTAGTTTTTGGAAATACTTCATCTGAGTGCCTTTAGTAAAGCTGCACAGTTGCAATGAATCCACTACTTTATTACCTGTACTGGCTAGGAGATGACGAAACTTGAGGGAAAACAAGGAAATGCAAGGGAGAGTGAAAACAGAGAGAAAAAGACACAGGGAGAAAATGGGCAAGCCAATGCAAGACCACATAAGCATGCATTCCAGGTAGAAATACCAAAACCTTAAAAAGAAAAAAGAGTAACAATCACAATTTGTGGATCAATACGATCCAGTATCAGGCTTCAAGATACCTACTAAAATCAGCAGCAGCACAGGCAAAGAGCTGTGCTCCCCACAACGCTATGCACCAGAGCACTTCAAGGCAAAAATGAGATTTCCTTGTTCTGTGTTAAAAGATTTAACAATCAAATGTTTACACCCTTTCCTGACTTAAAGCCGAAAGTTTAACCAACATTTTATTAACCAACAGGTAATGACCTTTTTTTATTTCTTGACATGCTCTGAATGATACAAACAGATGCAGAAGGCTGGTTTGATCAAACAGTTTTCAGTTCAAAATGAAAAGGCACCAAGCTGGTTTATTATTTTTGGATATATTACATAGCAGAAAAAAATATTCACACATAGTAGTATTTCTTTGGAACTACTCAGCTTTCTTTCAAACGTTAAATTTAGAATTGATTTTTTGTAGTTAAGTAATATAAGTATTTCAGTGACAGAAATCTTAAGAGAAGTCTCCAAAATTTGTGAGAATAACTTGTAACAATTAGAGAAATACGTTGCAGTAACAGGCAGTTGTTACAAACAGTATCACTAAATCTATATTTAAAAACTGCTATTTTTAAAAGTTCCTGTAAATGTGCTTTCACATGAGCAAGTGTGACAGACAAAAAAGTCTGATGATAAAATCAACCAGATGGACCAATGTTTTTGATCATACACATTTTGAACAAACCCTGTTAAGATTTCCACATATTCACACAGTAAAATGTATGAATAAATGATGAGCTGTTGGAGACTTCAAAATCAAAGCCAAAATTATCAAGGTGGGCAAGAAATTTATCTCTAATGTGTGTAAAAATACTGATGGAGCACAATGATTTTTTTCTCCATGAAAATATAGTCTTTTTCACCAAAGCAAACAAATCTGCTTTAAATAATCACCCAATTGCAAAATTCAAAGATGAAGGTAAGCTAAATACTGAAGATCTGAAAACTGATGTATGCAAAACACCACCTATAGACATTTGATACTGTAAATTCCACTACCATCTTCTGGGGGCATTAAAAGGTGATATGGCCCTTTCAGAATATTGTCCTTTATAAGCGATCTTACTATTTTTGTTTCAGCCATTTCTCAAGGGAAAAGGATAGTTTTATGTTCAATTTCTTATCAAGTGAACCGAGCCTCCGGTTCTGCCTTTATTCACTGAACTTTCCATTAAGAGTTACTTGTAGTTTTATTTTAAAGTCAGTGTTTGTAAACCTTTTTCATGAAGTTAGTTCTACCTACTGAAAAATATGCAGTCATGACTGATCACAGACAGTAATAATTAAAGATAAAGTAGTGTCCAGCCTCCATAAATACCAATCTCTGGGTTTTTTGGTGAATGACCTACTAGGTCTTTGCATTAACAAACTTAGAGATGCTGATTTCTATGAAGTTACTCGCATAGAAAGTTTTAAACTAGATTCAGTTTCCCACTCTGTCCCACACTGTGCAAGCAAGATCACTCTGGCTCATCACTCATTTGCCTAATTTTCCATGATGAAAGAGTGAGCAGTCCACAGGATCATGCTACTTAAAAGTTCAGTTTCTGGCTCTTGAAAATACTAAACAGTAATTACTTGGCCCTAAGGACTTCTGTGAGTAGATTTCCAGGTTCATTGTAACCCATTATGTCATTGCAGCTGAAATAAAAAAAGTGTCATCTTGAGAAGAAAGAGGTCTCCCAGCAGCAACCCAATCATTCTAGTCAGATTGCAGTCATCTGACCAATTCTACACTGATTATTAAATGAATTAAGAAGCATGCAGGGGTCATGTAGGGCACGGTTCATTTGTCTGCAACAAGTTATCCGACTTCTAGTTGGTGATTTTACTTCATTCGCTCTTCAGGCTCATTATATCTCACTACTGATTGCCAAACCACCTTCAGCTTTGCCACTTGGATGATCCCCTTTGGGATTGCGATCTCTGTTTTTAGAACCACTGCCTTAACGTCTGCATGTAATACTATTTTTAAGGCATCTTTGACAAAAAGGAAACTATAAATGTTTACCTTTTCGGTTTACCAAGTCAGACAGAAAACATATTTAGCACTGCAAATATTTCCTGAGTCATCAAGCACACTGTAGATGGGCCTCTTGCCCTCAAAAAGTCTTAAAGACTACAATAAAGGTCCAGGATGCTTGCATAAGAAATCACCCACAGTTTCGTTTCCATTTAGTTTTAGGGAGCTTCACAACAATTATTCTATTGTGTCATTTGTCTCTTTTTAGTGTATGGACTGCAACTTTTCTGGCTGTCAGTGAACAGTTCCTTTATCTTAATTAAATGGTGGTTTCAGAGGCAAAAGTATTCGGGGCCACCTTACCCCAGGCAAGCCTCAGCACATATTTGCTGTTCTGACCCAACATTCTGTCAGTGTCTCTCTGAAGTAGGAATATTTAAAATTAATGTAATTCTTTACCAAAGATGTATTAGTATTATTTTCATATTTTAAAGCTTTCTGTGGCTTCCTATGTCCACCCATGCATGCTTTATTTTGGATAATTGGAAAATGATAATTTTTATTGCCTGTGAAAATTAACAAAAGTTATTATTGAAACCTCTAGACCAAGATCTTATTACTGAGTCCTTTACAAGCTTCTGAATTTGCACTCCCATATTAGAAAATGCTGCTTGTATTTTTCTTTATATGTGTTGACTATTTTTTGTAGTTCAGTCATAAGACATTATTATTTTAAAAGGGAGAACAGCAGTAAATAGAGAAAATAGTTGATTTTTTAAAAAAAACATTACTGTCATATTTAGGTATAAAACCATTAACTATCTAGGGTACGTTTAAAGATAATAATGCATGTGTTTGTGAGATCAAGACCCAAGTTCAGTATTATTCCATTGTTCAGAACACAGATCAATAACTGCCACATGTAGCTGAAGTTCCCTCCCAAATCTTGTGGACTGAATGACATAAACCAATGCTTTTAAGATTAACATATTTCCAGCTCTACGTGGATGCAATGTCTTGACATTACCTTTTGTATTCTTTGGTTTCTTAGCAATTCTTAACACCCCTTTTAAGTAACTGTTTATTTAAGAATAACTTGGGTTCTTTTTATAGCTTTTCCTCCTCATATTCAGAATTGATTCTTTTGCATTACACCCTACTAGACTAACTACTCTTTTTAAAAAAAAAATCTTATTCTGATATATAATCATACCATACCAGTCATTACTATTTTCAAGGTAAAGTACTCATTAAATCAAAACAGTTGGAATTTAACTAACATTGTCATCAGCACATGATGGTTATATCTTCCATAAAAACTGGATTCTTCTCCTTATTTTCAGTTCTCTTTGTTTATCAGCTATTTCCTTCAAGTTCTCTGAAAAACATTCAAAAGCTAACTCCACAAGTTCAGACTCTGGAATTTACTGAATACGCTTTCCCCCTCTGTGTTCTGAATATGTAAAATATTTCTAACATTGAGGAACTGTTTTAGAAAAGAACTGTCTTTAAAAATATTTTCATCAGTGAAATTTAAATCAACAATAAACTCAGGATGCAAACTAGAGCTGTTATGAAGCAGATCCAATCTTCGTATCAATATCAGTAATTTGGTATTCCATGCGTGACATTTATCAGAGAAGAACTATTTGTGTACAAGCTATGAACATGCACTCATTTTGAGCAAACGGAAGGTACAAAGCAGGTCATTTATAAAGCACATTTTCCTTTAATTTTCCTGATTTGCTTCTTTGAGTATCAAATATTCACAGAAGCACTTGATATCTTTTTCTAAATACCAAATAAACACTGCATTTAAGAAATGAAAATGAAGACTTAAACTTTTTCTTGGGGCTTCATGTCTTCTCCAATACTGTCAAAAATGTACTCCTAGATTCAAAAAGCATTCCACTTCATTTCCAAAACATAAAAATCAATTTTGATCTCAAAAAATATTTATCTCAACAAATTTACTTTTCTAATGCAGAATCTTAGAAAGTGCACCCATATTCTTTTATATTAAGATATCATCACACCTATTTAGTCACACAACCCTTCTAAACTAAAATAATTTCACCTCAGTTTTACCACGGTCATATGCCTCAATAAATTCATTGTCCCTTATATTTTATTCCTGTTTTTGAATTAGTAAAAGTGTGTATATCAACCGTGCATGTCTGGTAGTGGTGATATAAACCTGCCAGCTAGAGGGAAGCTCTGTGAAGTAATCTGTCATCACTTTTCCTGAAATAAACCATAGCTTTCAGGGACTTCTGAAAAGCAAATACAGACAGAAGTTACTGCAACAACAGGCTGAGTATCCTGCATTACAGCAGCAGGTGCATTTTGTGTTTCCACTTCCTCTGGACCCCCCATCATGCCTGTATAATATTCACCTTTCTATCTTCAAGCATGGAATTCACCTATGGATTCACCTATTAGCTAATGGGTCATACTAAAAAGTAAAAAAACTTGGTAACTCTCAAATCATGCTTTGGAATTTCAAACAAAAAAAACCCAACTGTTTTAGAGACTTCTTTTCACTTAACAAATTGATTTTGTTGACAGTGCCCCACTCTCACTCTCCTGCAGACCAGCAATAAAGTTTGGGTTATGTCATTTCTACTTTCATATGACAAGTTTTTCCATATGTCTTTCACCTAGAAACAATTATGTCCTTTGTAGATCTGCAGCCAAAAGAAAATTTGATACATGTACCCCATATACACACATGATCTGCATAACCTGTCTTTGTAAGCAGGACATGTTTTAAAGCCATTTTAGAGCAAGATAGCTAGAGGTAGTTTACTTACTTTGCAAAGTGTTTTAATCTATATAATATTTTTTCCACACTAATAAATGACAACTCTGTTTGCAGTGATCTTATATAATTGTTTTAGCTTTTCATTTTCGAAAAATGGAGGCAGCATTCTTTTTCAGTTCTCTTACAGATGTCAGTTATTAATAAAATATTTTGGTGCCACGGTCATAAAAATCCACTTGAAGTTTGTAAGTTTTTCCTTTGTTCCAGTCAGCTTTGCTAACTTGTTATCCACATACGTATATTTGATCATTTTGGAAATAAAATCTTATCTACACCCTATGCAGTTTAAAAGGAAAGAAACAGCAGTTTACATTAAAGCAATATTTGCAATGTTACTTTTTGCCATGATAAGGTGTCTGTATGTTCCAACAGTTTTCAAATGATTTTTACCAAAGGAAGCCAGAATTCACCTTGGAAAAAATGAGCTTTGATATTACCAGAAAGGAGACTGGAAATAGTTGTACACCCTACTTGTATGTTGGACAAACAAGAGACAAATGAATGTCATATAATAGTATTATTCATGTTCTGTTGGCATCAGAAGTCTGTAAAAGCATAAACTGATAGGTATTGATACTCAGCTCTTAATAAAGCCATACAATTTGGGAGGGGAAATCAGGACTTCAGTATACCAGAAGAAGACAGAGAACTATAGCCATGTTTAATCAATTATATATAAACCCAAACCCCTAACCCAACCTAAAAAAATCAGTTGAGATTACTTTTGTTCTTTATGAAAATTCCCATTGAATATCTAACTTACTTCTTCCTTTAACTGTTGACTACGTTAAGAAGCTGCAAAGACTATAATTTGTACTGGAGGCAAGGCAGCCTGCTTTTCTGGTTGGCAGAACACGATTCCTAGCCAAAATGGTTTATTTTAAAAAGCTTTTGTGAGTACAAAGGATGCTGGAGTACTAACCCTTTTTGCCTCCAGCTGAGGCAATTTGCTGCTACTGCAGACATGGACACTGTTTCAACACCTATATACCATGCCCTTCCTGTCACCTGAATACCAAACACTGTTTTGATGAGGAATGTAAAATTCTGCAAAACCTGAGCAAAAGTACTTCTACTATTTTTTACTTTTTTAATGCTGCAAAAAGCAAGCCGCAAAGCAGGAAAGCAAAAAGAAAGAGGCCCTGACATTTTCACATGCTTCTATAAAATGTTTACAATTTATTCCTCTCTAATCAAAATGCTTACATTTTTGCCTATAACCACAGAGCCTTCTGAATTTTGAACAAGAACAGGCAAGAATCTTCTTTAAAAAAATCTTTTTCATGTCATATTTATTCCCCTTTGATTTTGTTTTAAATGAAGATTCTATCATTAATCATATAAATCACAAAAGAAGATAATTTGCACATAGAAAAAGAATTACATACCTTATCTTGGATAAGGAGACCATAAACCAAAATATTTTTCTTTTTCATTTCCCTTGCAATTTTCTTGATCCTAGTTAGTTCTTCCATCCCAATGCTGAAAGAAATATTTTCTGAAATATCCAAGTGCACCTGCAAAGGAACAAATAAGGAAAAAAAATAATCCACTTTTTCCACAGCATGCTATTTTAGACCACCAGTTTTGAGGTTTTAGTATCTCATTTTTATGTGTTAAGCATACATACAAATACAGGCTAACAAAGATTTTTCTTAGCTTCTATTACTATTGAATTGCACTACTTAAATATTTAGTGACGTGAAAGTTATTCTTTTCAAAGCACAGTGAAACCAATACACCAAAACTCACCAGAGCACATTGTTCTAACTGTACAGTAAAACTAATTAATTAAAATCAGAAAAACAACAACATTATTTTCTAAGCTGTAATCTAATATTCACAGATTTATTTATTTATTTACTATTGGGATACTAGAGAAAGGCAGGTGGTTTACTTAAGCATCTTACAAGTTATCAAAACGGAAATGCATTCTTTAAAGATTTACTTTGAATTCACTACCTTTTCAGTATAGCAAATTAGTTGCCTAAACTGGATTAATTTCAAGATAACACTTCAAGTTTAAAAAGAAGAAACTACTTCAAAAGAAGGTAGAGATATGACTGTCCTGACCTCTTGGGCAGGGAAAGGCTGGAAAAGCAGAGATGCTGCACAAAGATGGTGGGTCTCATCCTTAGGACCCGAAACTGATCTCCAGGGAGGTGTCAACTAGCTCAACCCTTTCCCAAGGCTTATGTGTTCCACAGTTTAATCAATTTACCAAGTTTCTCTCAAATGCAGAAATCAAAATTAAGGATGCTGATCTGTACATATGAAGGATCAGCATCTATCAATAGCAGAAATGCCCCTCCCTTAAAAGAAAGAAAATATTTTTCTGGTTGAATCATTCCATCGACATAAAACTTATCTGTAAGTACTACAGAGAGGTGGGAGTATAGAGGTAGCCCCAGAGATCTGTGCCTGGGAAAATTATTTCAAATTCCCTTTGTACTTTACGTTCAATTTACCCTGACCAATAACAGGTTGTTACTTATTTTCCCTTGCAACACTTTTTAAAAAGCTCTTTACTGTCTAAGTGCATACTCACCAGGAGCAAAGCTATTGTCTGCTATTACACAGGCAGAGATTAATTTTCAGACACTCCTTATTTTGTTATTTTTACCCAAAACAAGGCTAAGCACTGCTCATTTACAGCTATTTACATGAAATTTTAAAACCTATTATTTTGAGAGAACACAACCTAACACCTATTTACCATTAACCTGTTCCACAGCTTTAAAAAGAGATTTTTCTCAAACTTAACTTTTGTACGAAATGCAAATAATGGTAACTACAGAGGTGAAGTACTAGCATTCATTTCTTTCTAACCTTAAGTAATAACAACAAAACAAAAATCATATCCATTCACAGCATCTACAAATACGAACATGTATTACTCAGAAAAGTAATGTCAGTTTAGGAATATGATTCTCCTGGTTATAGCAGATTTGGAAAGGATACTGGTTTGATGCAGACAAATAATTGCATGAAGTTCACCTCTCTGCTTCCTATTTCTCCTGTAACGTTAATCTTCCTTTTTCTATGTCTGGATACAGTACTCCAATTGCTGCTTCAGCTTACAAATGCCACAAAAAACTCCAGTCAGGCATCAGGATAAAGGATAGACTTTGAAATCTGAGGCAATTTATATGTGGAAATATGGACAGAAGCCATCACGTCCAGTGCAAGCTCATCCTTTTACTGGGACAATTCTCCCCAGGCTGGTTAAACAGACAATATGGCACAATAACAACACCTGTCACTTTTACAACTAAAGCAGCTGAATATTGGAAGGAAAAATAAAACTGATTCTTTTAATTATCAGATTGTTACAAAAAAGCTGTGTGTCCTGAAATCAAAGAATAGACAAGAACTTTCCAATTAAGCAAAAAGTCTACATTAGACTGTTCCTGATTATGAGGTTAGAATGGAAGCAGTTAGCTGCTCTCCACATTTATCCTTTCAATTCTTCACTACCAGGAACAGTTTTACTTTTGAGTAGAAAAGTATAATAAGCTAGTACCTGAAACCTCTGCATTTAAATGTCACCATATTGCTTAAAATTCTGTCACATCTGCCTGAGAAATACTAACGGGCCCTTTAACATCAAAAGAAAGCGTCTTAAAAGGCTTTTCACTAACAATGCATTCAGGTTTTATGTTAAACAAAGTATACAGCGAAGAATAAAGCCGAGGAGTCTCCCACTCATAAGCCTTAGTGAAGAGGACACTCAACATTGTAATTAAAGACTGCTGAAGGAAGTTTCTGTCCCCCAGCCATACCATCTGTAATGAGTTTTAGGGATCAGAAGTTTAAATGACTTAAATAGTTCCCAGCGATTAATATGAGGCAATGATTTGTTTAGCTAATTCTTCGGTCATTTAAAACATACCTTCCAGTCTTCCCATTTGTTCCTTCTTGTATTTCTAAAACATAGTGTGATACCTCCATAAAATTCAAAAGTGTAGCATAAAATGCCTTTTTACAGTTAAAGTACTTTATTTTTTTAATGATAATTTTAACAAATATATGTGTAGCTGTGTTTTAAATATTAGCAACTGCTTCCACCTAGTTATGAGACTTTTCTCTCACTGTCTGGTTTTGGGGAATTTCAGGTAGTTGTCAGGAACAACTCATGGATCTGGAGCATGGTAAAGAGATTAAATGTATCGTTTTCTCCTGAGGCTATTTTAAAAGGTGTCCAACTAAATAATTTGTGCACACTGCAAGCCACTCAAGCAACTACAGTTTCATTAAAAATGGCGCTGGATTCCACAATGACTTCAAGATCTAGTATCTTAGGGGCAAACCTGAGTTTCATGGTGAGCTTGTGTAAGCATTATTTGCTTCATACCTATTTCTCAGGAATACTAAGTCCAGAAAACATACAGGTACAATTACTAAAATACAGCGCTCACATTCCTCGTGTGACACTAAAAAACCACTTAATTCAAAGTCCAGAGTAGAGATTAGCTATGAATCAGGCACAAAATAAACATGCTTTTAACACCATGGTATTGCCTACTTGATTAATTCCAACTTTATCTGCACAAACCCCAGATGTAATACAGACAGAAATGGGAGGTAGGGGGGTGGGGATGGTGTTGTTTATATTCTTGGTAAAGGACTAATAAAAATATTCTCAGTTCAGAAAGGAGCATTCTGCACATCCAGTAGCCTTGTAAGGCAACAAAATTGGAGGCATGTCATTGCTTTGATTATCAAAGGCAGAAATAATTGACCTTTGAAAATTCAGTACAATTAAAGCTCTACTCTGAACTTCCTCAGAAACAGGGTCAAGAAAAAAAGTCTAAAGTGCTAAATATTGATGTTCATAGATTCACTCCCAAGACAACAACACTCTATAGGCAAGGATATAACTTTCTTCCTTTGTAAAACTAATCAAGCTTCATGATAACTCATTTATTTGTTGGATCAGTAATGCAATTTCATCACTTAAATTTCAGATTAAGTATAAAATTGACAAGTAAACGCTCAGTTTTCCCTCCAGATCACTAGACTCTGCACTTCAGAAACTATTCTGGCCCCATATAAAATAACTATTTATTCTTTTTTCAAGAGCCTCAAATATGGAACTATATTTTAAAGTCACAACATATTATCTTGTGTTATTGCTGCAGAGCATAATAAATGTAGTCCAGAGGCACATTCCACATGACATATGGCATTAATGACACTCATTCCACCGAACACTTCTCATCCCTACCTATTAAGCCAGAAAACATAATGACAGAATTAACTGGATCTGGTTACTCTGCATAGACTTTCAAATCTTCTTGTATTTTCTCCTTTTTAACAGTCTGAGTAAAATAAAAGTCATGCACACCTTCAGCTGTCATCCACATGAACTGTTAAATTATTCTGGCAGCAATATTAAAAGTAATAAGAATTTCAGCCAAAAAATACACTTTAAAACTTCTGCCACATACCAGATTAGGTTTTTTTCAGTCTTAACATCATCTCAATAAGTAAAGTATGTATTAAACTTCTATTGCAAAGTACTTCAAAGTTATTTTTTAATCCTTGGACCAGAAAAGCAACAACAATTTTAAAACTTTGAATAAACCACAGAGCACAGAAAAAAAATAAGCCACTTAATTCTGTTTCAGCTGAGCACTCAAGCAGAGTACAACATTCACAGCATCCCCAGCAGAGATGGAGCACAAAAGCAAAGCAGGAGTTAACAGTTCAGTATGACTAGCCACAATGAGTCTTTCACAGAAACATAATAAATTGTCATTTGCTAGTGCTGGTTTATTTCCTGAGAGCATGCAGTACATTTTCTGAAGTGCAAATGAGGCTCTTTACAGTCCAATTTTCAGTTCAAATTTACAATTTTATTCAGAGCTAGCAGCAGCTTAAACCTACTCTAACATTTAAAAATATTTCATTAGATGCTTTCTACAGTAACTTACAGGAGTTACCTACCGAAATAAGGACAACTGGATATAAGAGAGGAATATTTGATTTTTCCAACATATCCGCTAGTTGCTGGGTTTCTTGAATGGCATACTTTTTATCCTAAAAGAAAAGAAGTGCTTAGAATTATTGAAAACATCAAACACTGATTTCATAAAAATGGAATTCAAAGTTCTGATATTTATCAAAAAAAGATACAACACTTTTTTGGTTTGGGGTTTTTTTGTTTCCTTGGTTATTTGGTTTTAATATAGTTGTAAACTGGTAAAGTTATAGCTGTTTGAAAAAGAATATGAAATAATAATATTATCCTTAAGACGTATACATATAACAAGCTTAAGGGTCTTGATTGGTCTTAGATGTGGGTCCATCTAAAACCTTCCTGTTCCCATACAGGGACCCAAATACAGATTGTATGGCATAAATGTGCCCAAGATAGAAAATGCTGATTTAGACCACAGCAGCAATGCACAGTTAGTTAGATGATGACATGTAAGACATACCTCTTCTCGAGACATTTCGCTTCAATACATTATCTATGACAGGAAATTTTAAACTACTTTCAGTTGTATCCTTCTTATTCAAGAATTCATGGCTTATTTAACACCACACTGATGGAAGTGCAGAACCAGGAGAGAAAGGATGGGCCAGTATCTCAAAGGTCTAGTCTGGCGCACATCAGAAAGGATATACCAAGAGCACAGAAATAATGAACAACGTATTATTCAAATATCTAATTATTATTGACTGTTACTAATAAGTTTAAGTGCAAAACTAAAAAGCATGCATCCTTACTACTTACATTTACACAAACAAAATTGTAGCACTGTCCTGAAAAGATGTTCTGTAGATGGCTATCATTTTTGCTTAGAGATACTGATATAGCTTCAACCTGATTAGGAAAAAAAAAAAAATAAAAATCACTATGTCACAAATTTTACTTCAGCCTCAACAACGTGCTAAAGTTTCCACCGTTATGGCAGAGTTTGTTCATTCAAACAATTTAAAACAGGCAATTACTATTTCCACTATGAGAATTAAAAATTGCTCAGATTTGTAGGTGGCTCAACAGTGAAGCATGGAGTCACAACACTCTGCAGAGTTTTCTGCAAGTTTTTGCTGAAGCACACTGGTAGGGGAGCCATGCCAGACACAGCCCTGGCAGCAGCAGACACTACTACTGCTGCTGCCTGCAGTAGGATGTTCAGCTGTTGCCAGAGATGAAACCACTGTTCATAGGATCAAGATGATCTAATGATTTTAGACCTCTAATTCTGAGAAAATCTCTGTAATATTCAAATACATATATATTTTGTCTTCATACAACTAAAAATAAAATAATTGAAGAAGAACATATGAAAGACCAGGTACACAGGTATTCTAGGACTCTACATATGACAAGACTCATTTAGAATTTCTCCTGAAAATAATTTCCTTAGTGAATACTTCAAAATACTACCTTAATCACAGACATACTTATTTTGCAACCTTTAACTAAAACACCAGCTAAGAAATTATCCTAATTAAAATAAAAACTAGCTTCTACTGCACTATCAGCTTCAGGATTGCTTTAAGTAAAACAGCAAACCAGGTAGTAAAAGGGGAATTAATCCCCTAAAAGATGATAACACTTTGAAGCCAACTAAAAAAACTTGAAAATAAGGCAAAAAAAATCTTCATGTTGCTTCTATTAAACTAGCAAACCTCACTGTTCCACTGCTCAAATAAGCTGCCCAGAAGACATATTATATATAGCAGCCAACAACAGAAGGAACACACACACCGCTGTGTTCCCTCAAAATGTCATGTAATCCACCATCCAACAGAAGTACCAAATACAACATTTAAAAAGGCTTTGCACTGTTATCTAAAGCTGTATTTGTTTATTTTTGTAATACCTGGGGAGCTAACTTTTTGCAAAGGAAGGTGGTTTGAAACCCAAAAGTTGATACTTATGCACTAAAGATTTTAGAAACATTTTCGACTGAAAATTTGTTCAAACAACCCGAAATACTTAACATTTAATATTTTAAAGAGATTTAAACCAATAAAATCACAAAAGGCAAGAATTACTTAATATACTCTAAAAATGTAATACTCCAGGTATTGCAAATACACAAAACTCTCCTGACTTGAACTGCAGAAGTAAAGTCAGAAATCCCCAGTACCTTTACAACCCCGCATATACTTAGATGAACAGGAGCATAATGCATGCCACAGTCTTTTCAGAAGGTAAATGGAACATGACTCAGGGGACAAGGCCTATTTGTTTTCTTTTTCCTTAAGATATTACGATACATGACGCTTAAGTATTCCTGAACATTTAAAAATTAATAGTATATCAGAGTTTTGATTTAAATTGAACAATTTGATAAAGCAGTTAACTGAGTCTTTGTTTTACAGCCATATTTTCCAGCAAAAATTAAATCAGATTTCTTGCTTGGAAAAGTACACACAGCTGCCTAATTAGAACCTTCAATACAGCATCAATTAATTAAAATTAATTTAAATTCTATTTGGCATGTTAGTATCCTATGCCAAAGTTTGGGGGTTTTTTTAATTAAAATTAATATTAATCAATGTTATTGGCTATTTGAGAGAGCAAAAATTACCGAAACCCACGACCTCAGTAAAATGTGTTCATCGCATAACGTTTCAGTGTTTAAATAGAAAAAAAAAAAAAATGGATTTTCTTAATCACTTCTGGTCATTATAGCAATTGCTATGCAGGTAGTATAAAGAAGCAGAGACTGTAAGTTTTCATGAACATGAAGATAGGAATAATAATGTTTTCTTTAATGTTTTTCTGCTTATCAGATGCCCTGTCCTGAAGCTTTCCATAAAATTGAAAAATAATATCAGGACATTGGGAATCTGTAAAAGTTAGTTGAATTATATCAGAATTTGAAATCACAATTAATAACAATTCAGCAAGCGGACAAAGCGATGTTTAAGAAATTAGTGCATTTCTACTAGTGAAACACTAGTTCATTTACTAATTAAAACTAACCAAATATTTTGATATACTGCTTGTGGATATTTATCCAGTCACAAAAAAAACCCCAGCTCCATCCAATTGATTACATTTCATGTGACAGGAGCACTTTGTCACTGAATAAGCAGGAGTACGTCATTTCCAGTCACAGAAGAAAACACCTTCAGTCCCCCATTTAGGTTTGCTTGTTTCAAAAGAAAGGGCTAAATAACAAACATAAGGAAAGACTCAATTTATGTCTTCCACACTAAGATATCTTCTGTAAAGCATTCACGTATTAGTTATATGGTTTACAGTAACACTGATTAAAATATTTACTCTTAAAGTACTTTGCAAGCAGTAACGGCTGCCTTATTTATTTTTTTATTTATTTATTTTTTTTAGAAAAGCTTTTATTTTCATTTCTTTATCTCATCATTTCAATTTTTACATCTTTTTTCCCCTGTTTTTGGAGTCTCTCACGGAAACCCCACTAACAATTTAATTTTTCTTTAAGGATGCATCTAGAAGTTAACAAATATCCTAAAAATAAATATGGCTGGTACTAAGAACTAGAGTGTCAAAACTATCTAAAACGTTAAAATATTGACCACGGCCAGTTTAAATTTCAGTTAGTTTAAATTTGAAGTATGTAGGCTACTGAATGATTCCCAGTTAGTGTCTGTCTTAGATCAATTATCATCCAATTAGCCTTTTGAAAAGGCCCGGCTTTCAGTGTGGTACAGCAATTATCACATTGTACAGAGCCAAATCTCTCTCTCACAAGGTTATTGTGCTTCACTTGAGAAATCATAGGCCAGTGGATATATTCTAAGGTTTCAAACTAGAAGTTCTGTATATTGGTAAGCTTAAAAATTAAGTCAAGAGATTATACCATTTAAAAACAAGACACACAATACATAAATATTAGTTTTCGAAGATATTCAGTGTAAGGGTTCATGAAATTAATTACTAAGGATGTTTAAAGGGACACAAGAAGACAGGGATCTTGATGAAGTTGTTTGGTAGGTATCACTGCAGGAATTCTTAGGAACTGTTGAAAAGAAATTAAACAATCAACTTCATTATGAGGAAAGACAACATGGATCAAAAAAAAAAGAGAAGAAATTATCAACTAAATAAACTGATTTAATAGAACCATGAAAAAAATTCAGTCCCATATTAGTAGGAATCCCTTCATTTTATGCCCTCATTACGTTGTTTGTGCCCATTTTATGTGTGTTTTATTCAAATGCACCATGGGTTCATGTGCTGGACCAACCCAACAATAAACTGGTTTTGAAATGAAAATTTGGAAACATGTTGAAAATTTTAACTAGTTTTGCTGGCAGTCTGATTTGAGGTTGCTACGTCTTCCTAGTAACCGTAGAATAGTTTAAATGGAAAGAAAAAGGAAAAACAGTAACAGACCTGGTATCAGTGAAATGGAAACATAGTTCTGCTCCATTATACAGCTATTCAGACAAGAAAAGATCTTATTCAACTCTGCTAATGTTTTGCACTTTTAAATGTAGACTTTTAAAAAAGCATGATTTTCCATATTAAATGCAATTGTTTCCAAATAAAACCTGTAAGTACAATGTCAAGTGGCATTTCTAGATATAAAATAGCAATACAGTTTGCTACAGAAGAACATCCTACTCTTAACAAAGCGCACACTGCAGAACAACGACAGACATGAATAAAACCATTGCAAAAGCAACATTGTGCAAATCAGGAAATCTGTATTTTTGAACAGCTATTCCCTTTCTATTACCCTTAGAAACAGAAAGATGTGATACCATCACATAAGATATAATTAAGAAACACCCCAAGGCCAGCCAAGATTTAAGCAATTACCAAATGTAAACCACCTTTGGGAAAAATGACAACTTGATAGTTCTATTAGTAGAAACAATGAAAAACGAAAAGATAGTTAAATGCCAGTAGAAAATGCCATCAATATCCTACAGCAAAGGCTTCAATGAACATCCACTGAGTGAAATGTCCCCTGTCTCTCTGCAAAAAGGCTGATTAATTTGACTTTGCATTCACAGTTCTGCAGGAATACATCCTACTCTTTAGCGGGTTCAGAATTTAATTCAGACTTCAAAGTAACAAAAGCATTTCCTCTGTAACATATTTGTTACAATTTGAGCTTACTGAATTTATAAAATCTAAAGAAAATGGCCTCTCAGTTGTCTGGATCCAATTTCTCCTCTAATCTAATATATACATTTTAAGAGGATCAGTAAGATCCCCCTCCACAGCATAGCTGGGCTGAAGATGCTTCCTTCTGGGTAACTTCCACACCTGGTGTTAATCCCTTGTAATAAATACTATAGTGACCCAGGAGGTCTCTGTTTCCGTATTCACATTATTTAGACCATTTCTTATGAGTTGCAACAACCAGAAACATTAAATTAATTGTACAGTTTACAGACATACAGTTGTACTTACTTTTAATTGGTTTTTCAGAGATTCATGAAGGCGAAAACCTACTTGTGCAACAGCTTCCTTCACATCAGTAATAACACAAACTTGTTGTGATAGGTTGTCTGTGATCAAGAAAAAACCCTTAGTATTTCATGCAAAGGTAAATCAATCAAAATTACTAATCTGCTAAACATTACCTTCCATCCATATACTGCTGTATCTTGACAGAACCTTTTCAACAGCTGTAAATTTAATTTTGAGACAACTTATTTCAAGGCACAGCTAATATAACTACATAATTTATGTAACATACATCACAAATATAAAGTTCATATTATATTTTATATGATTTTGTACATTAAAACATCACATAATCACACTGTCACCAGAGCCCATTTAAATAAGGGACTTCTATGAAAAAGTATTTGTTTAGGTACACATTACTGACACTAGATGAAAACCAAGAAAACAACTTTTTGAAAACCTCATACCACTACCACTTCAACAAATCACTAAATGCAGTGTCAGCAATATTGAGAAAAGCAGAAAAACCCCAGGAGATAGCATAAATCCACTTCCCAACAATATATAGTACATAGCTAAAAAAACCCAAATGTATTGAAAATACGTTTCAGGGAGATAGCAGATATAACTGTTCATCTCAGTATCAAAAAAGTTGCAGAGTCAGTGAAAAAGATCTTAGCATGGGCAGTCTCTTAGATCTTTTACTGATGGGAAAAAATATAATATTTTCTTGATACTGAGAACAAATAGTTTCAGGCTATTGCCTGATCTGCTCCATAAAGCAAATATTTCAGAAAATTAGTATTTTCTTTTGTTATTGACTAGTTTCAAGATTGAGTGAACATTTTCCTTTCTTTAAGCAAACAAAATAATTCAAGTCTAGAATTCTCACTTCTAATTCAGGATTTTATCTTTGAGATGCTGAATTAATATGCAGACAAAAACATAAAATTTCTAATGTCTTTGGGGTTGCCACTCCATAAGCAGCTAGAAATTTCATAAAGGTAAAGCCTAATTATGTTTAAAGCAGACTTCAATGAAACTTCAGGGACAGAAATATACCAAACCACCACAAGATAAATCAGTAGTGAAAGACATAAAAGAAATTATAAAAATATGGCCTAACTTCTCTTCAAACAAGTCTGAGTATAAAGATACATATTTGTTGCATGTGGAAAGGTTTTTTTTATAATTACATACCACACAATAAGTTCAATCAGATGCGTTACTTAAGTAAACATCTCACTTTCTATTGTAAACTCAAAGACTTCTTTACAAAAATAGACATACAGACCTGAAAATTAATTTTAAAGCTGCTGCAGAGTTAACATTATTGGAAAGTGAGTTACAAATTTTAAACTATTATTTGTAAGCAGGACAAGTGAATCAACCACTGAGTATCCCAAAATATAATTACAATGATTTTATGAATTATGGGCATTTATGAAATCCATTATTCGTAACATGACAACAAAAATAGTGGTAGCAACTGACTTTGTATTAAGTTAGCAAAAATGCAGCGGGGGGTGGGTGGGTGTCGGGGCAGGGAGAAAGAGAGGGAACAATAAACATCTGTTTATAAACCATCACAACCAGATGAAAGTGAGAATTAAAAAAATGCATGGCCACTTCTCATAGGACTGGAAATCATAGGATACCATGACTGTGGGAGAAATTATCTTCCCATAGATACACTGGGCAAAAAAATATACTGAACATGCGCCAAAGTTGGCTTCTACTTATACAGAAGAACTTTACAGTCTAAAATATGGGTCAATGGGAAACCATATTGAATTAATTTCTTATCAGCAGAAAGAAACTGGTGGGGAGATTGAAATAAGAGCAAGAGTCCCTTGAATTTAGTACTGTACGTGGAATGCAGATACAAGATAGATGTACATAATAAACCAGACTGGCATATCAGATTTCAAGAACTCCGATTCTATTGAACCAAGTAACTTAATGAAGAAGGTCAGATTGGAGCTGTTACAAAAATCCACATGTGGAAGAAGGCTGTGGAAGCCAAGAAGGCACCATAATTTAGGCTCTGACAGTTCTTTTTAAAAAGTCGTCAGTTATCAACTGCAAGTGTCAAAAGTAACCTCACAAGAGGCTGCTGCTCAAAGACTGCAGCCATAAAGCCCATCTCACTCCTCTCCCCGGCCCCCTCAGACCTCTAACTTCCTGCAATGTAAGTGAGAAAGGAGAGATGACTACCAAAAAAGCAACTAAGATTTGCAGGTTCAATTTAATAAAGAAGAAAGCAAAATTGAATTAAGTGTGAAAAAATGTATTTGTAATCTGGAGGAAGGAGGAATATAATGCAGCAGGGGGAAAGTCTACAAATAAAGTATGAAAAAATAATTTAACGATAATACACACATTGATAAGATGCTGCATGCTTTTAAATGATCAAGAAAAATGAAGTCTGGGAAATCATAGTTTACGAAATCATCACAGCAAAGCAACGGTTCTGTTCTAGTTGAAATTTAAGACTCAATTTCCATTTAAATCCCAACCGTGTCAAGTGACCAAAACCATCTGTATGTTAATTTAGCAGTTTGCAGGTTTGCCGTACTGTGGGAAGGCAGGCTGCATGGAGCCCCGCTCCCCAAGACTGCCCGTGTCCCAGCGCCGGCGAGCCGCTGGAGCTCTGTTCACTCAGTGCCAACACGCTGGCCCCACGAACCCAGGCAGCGCCGGCGCAGGCCTCGCGTGGGTCCTGCTGACCGCACGCAGCACTTCACTCCTGGCTTTCAGAAGTTTGCCTGGGTGAACGGAACAGTTATTCTGGAAAGCCACATCAGGGCCATGTCATAAAGAATTTTAATGCTCAGCTAACAACTTTTCATCAGATTACTGGATAATCCAGTCTGGAAGAGACCTCAGGAGGTCTCTAGTCCAAACTACCAACCAAAGCAGGATCACCCATGAAATCAGGCCTGGTCACTCAGTGCCCTACCCCCTGGTCCTTGAGAACCTTTGAGGACAGAGACCTCTCCAGGCAACCTGTTCACTGCCTGACTGTTCTCACGGTGAAAGTCCTTCCTGAGGCAGAATGTCCTTTGGTTCAGTTTTTGCCTGTTACCTCTTGTCCTTCTCCCATGCACCACTGTTCTGTTTTCTTCTCTACTTTCATGACACACCTTCCCAACCTTTTTTTTTTTTTTTTTTTTTTTTTTTTGCTTCTCTTGCTATTATGTTGTCTATCAAAATCTGTATCCTTCTTTGGCTTCCTCTTCCTCTGCTTACTTTAAACTTAATATTTCCCTGGAAATCTCCTCATCCCAATACACGTCTCCCATTCACTATTGGCCTCTTCACAGCTGTACCTGATTATGGAGTAACACCCTCCTCCCCATACTGCATCACATTTAACATCCACTCAGAGCATATATTTCATATAAAATCAAAAATAGTTAAAACTTTACACTGCCAAATTCTGTCAGGTTAAACATTAAAGTTCTCTATCAGGAAAGGGGTAGGAATTTTCCTCAGTGAAGATAAATTTGATACAGGATTTCAGAATTTATTCCATCAAACCACCTTCTCTCTCCAGCAGAAAATTTAATTTTTAATTTTTCTGTGTGCTTCTTTTGATATCCTGAAAGCTTTAGATCACATTATTATTCAGTAACATCTGTTATAGTCTTTATCCTAGGATCTCACCAAAAATTATAAATTAAAATGTGTGCATGTTTATGGAACTACCCTAGTTAGATATGTATTAAAGTGTACTTAATGAATGACTTAAAAATTCACCCTGAAATGCATGCCACAAACAAGCAGCAATTAAAATAATATTTTGCTCGACTAAAGATCATAAATATCATATCCTGGGGAATTAATACCATAAGAATAAAAATGCATCTGAATAGCAAATAGATTTTAGCCTACGGACATTATTTTTTCTCTTAATTGCACATATATGTGTACACATATACTTGTTTTTGTAAACATGTTCATACCATGCCATTCTGGTCTGTCATTATAATTCCTACTGTTTTGGAAGCACATCCTATTCATCAAAATACTTTTGAAGTTTGCAGTGAATTCAAAATAGGAAATTAGTTTATCGGAATTTCTTTTTCACTTTCTATACAGCAATAGCTTTTCTGGTCTGGAAATTCAGGCATTTTTAGTATAACAGAGATGTTTCTACCACTGTAAACACAAGAAAAATGAAATAAGTACTGCCAAGCGTTTAGTTCATTCATGCTCAACAGAATGAGTTGAAATTCTTATTTGTATGATATAGGTTAACTAAAAATATCTAACAATTTTTTTGTTTACCAATTCCACATTTCTCTGTAGCCAAAAACACCAAAAGCCAAATGTGACACTGGCCCTACCAATGTTAGTATAAAAGAAAGAGAGGAAGATTTTGTGGTAGAAGAAAAGAGGGTTGTTATCTGAGGAGTATCTCCACCTGCCAGTCTATTTCTTTGCCTCACAGCAGAGAACAGCCACTGGTTAATGAGTGTGCCCATGAAAATGCAGGCTACCTCGAGTAAGGTCTCTGTCCTTTGATAAACAAGTCTTATGTCAATTTTTGTATTATTTATATGAAGAACTCACATGACTTTTTATAACACAAAACATAGTATATAGGTCCCAACAATCATAAAAAATTTGAAGGCATTGCAATATTTTTCTTGGCACTTGCTAATTGTATCAACATCAGCACATACTTATTTAGCTAAATGTGAGGGCAAAATATCCAATCTGCAAGTGCACGCTCTTCTGAAAAAGTAATTGCAGAAGAAGGGCCCTCAAGAAAAGAAAGAGGAGGAGAGCAAGTCAAACTCTAAGTTACAAACTTCTATTGAGAAGCACCATTTAAAGTTTACATGTTGGAACTAGAGTTCAAAGATACCTACCCTGAGGGCAGTAGTCCTAATGGAAATTTTTTAGGATGTTTTGTATTAGCCTGATCTTAACTACATTTCTAGATGAGTCACCCTTATTGTAAGATGATATTTTCAAGATTATTAAAAATAGGCGTGTGCCACCTTGTCTGCATACTCTGCAAGTTCATACCTGCTTAACTAAAGAAAAGCATTACATTTACTGTTTATAAAACAAATTTTAGAACTCAGACTATCATAATACAGTTGTAAAAGAGACTTGAGGAAGTAAGCAAATTCATAAGACACATTTTAAGAAAACAGTCTCAAAAGATAACTCAGTCTATTTATATTAGAAAAATGTGTCTTTGTATTGGCTTGAATATGAATTACATATATGCATAAATATATCTAAAGTATAAAAATGTACATATGCATGCATGCTTTTCTTACTTCTACTTGAGTCAAGTTTAGCATGCTTAAATTTATCAGTCATTATGTCTCATTAAGCTGGTACAGCTACCTGTGCTTCTATGAAACATTTAAGACTTGTTACTTAGGTAGGATTATATTTGTAATATAAGGAACTAATGGAACTAATGGAACTATAATGTCTAAAGGAACAGTCTCATAATCACATGATTAACTGTATTTTTTTCAGACATAATTTAATTGCCAAACACATATAACCATAATAATTTTTCTTGTATTTAAATTGATTAATTAAAAAATTATAATTTAATATATGGACAATAGAGAGAAATGCAAGACCACTTGAAAAACAAACAAAGTAGCAAAATAATATGTCAAACTGAACCACAAGAAACCTGTTCCTTAGCAAAACCGTCTAGAGGCAGAAGTGTAACCTTAATATTCTAGCATAAAAATCTAAGTATGTAAGATCTGTTGAAGTTCATAACTCAAAGCAAAAAAAAGATTACTATTTGAAACCAGAAAAAGACCAGTTGGATGAATAGTTCTCATCAAAACAAATATTTTTAATAGAGCTTCAATGGATTTTCTAAATAAAACTAACAGGTTAACAGAAAAGGTAACTGTCATTCTCTGAAGTTGAAGCAAACCAAGTTTTGGTCACTAATAAATAAGACTGTAGATGACATGAAATTTGGAACTGCAGTCACAAAATTGTATGTATACACTCAAAATTTCTTCACTGCTGAATTCATCCAATGCTAAAATATGCATCCAGCAAATTAAAAACATAATAAATAATAAAGAAATCAGCTGTGAAGACTGAAACGGTAGTGGGGAGCCAGGGTGAAGCCCTTAGTACCCTACACTCTCCAAGCCCATACGTTTAGCTTCTGGGACATCTCCAGAGGACCTTGATAGCATGCAAGCTGGCATGCCAAGAGCTGGTACCTTGCAATCCAGCCATACAGTATCATGCAGGACCTCCCCTTCAGGCATTCTACATGGCCTGAACCTGGAGTCTGAATCCACCCAAGTATGCAATACAGGACTCTACCATTCAGTGTGGGATGCTGCATTTCAGTCCTGTGTCCTCTTCAACAACTTGACACAAAGAAGAACCATCATGTAGACCACCACCCCACAGGTAATACCATTTATACTCAAAGCAGTATATAGTGTCAGGAAGAGGCACCCTCTTCTCCATATAGGTAGGAAGGATTGCTGCCAGCTATGCTCAGCGAAGTTACAGACACACTAGCAGCCAGTGCCAAGTAAAAGTAAAAGAAAGGGGTTTTAACAAGGCAAAAGATGGTAAATTCTTCATGGGAAGGCAGGTATTCCTGCCATAAATATGCCTTTCCAGAGTTCCTGGTATCTCATCATCATCCCAAAGAAGGAAAAGAAAAAGGGAAGGAAGGAAAAAGAGGACGTAGATATCCAGAAAACCGATCCTTGAAGATGCCTCTGAGGGGGAAGGGTATCTGAAAATGCACAACCACATGGGTCTCATGTGAGCCATGAATAACACATTAGTACACTGGCAACTTCTGCTAGCCAAGTTTGTAGCTGTAAAATGATCAGAATCAGCAGAAGGTCCTTCCTCTCACCAGAGACCATTACTGAAACCACCGGAAGAAACAGTGCTTGTCGCTTTCTTGCAGTGGTGGTTTCTGTGTCAGATGACACACTTTCATGGAACTAACAGTTCTGCAACAGAAGCTCACAAACAGCAGTGAGTAGCTATCACACAGCAGACAGCTATCTAACTTGTGGCAGAAAGCACAAAAGCATAATGACAAGTAGGAGCACTTCATATAGCACCACGTACTGGGTTCTGAACCCTCAGGAAAAGCAGACACTGTGATACAGTCAATTATACAGCCAGTAGGAGACACCTAACCGAGCACGCCTTGGCGTGTAGGATGGTTGCCATTCTGGAAGGTGACATACCCTTGAAGGTTTCCCATAGCCACAGCACAAACCAGCAGAACATAGGTATTAAGATTTCTTCTGTAAAACTAAAAACCATAAGACTGAATGATGTAATGTGGGGGTACAACAAGATGATGCTCAATAGGACAAAAATATATTCTCCCCTTAAATATGCTTTCCTTTAAGTGTGGCATGAACTGTGAATAAAATGCTTGCCTAATGTTAATTTACATAGCTCAATTGTCCACTACAAAAATAAGTCATGTAATATCAACCTGAAAATATGGTATTTGAAGTCTTTTAAAGGGCACAGAATAGATAAGGCACAGATCTCAAACTGCAGATTTGGAGTGCCAACAGTGTCTATTCAAAACCCCATTAAAGATAATTAATTATGTTAGGTAAATGTCATGGGGTGTCCTAATTAGCTATGGAGGACTCATTATACTGCTTGCAAAAGCAGTAAAGAACATGTGCAGCTTCCCCTTCCTGAACTCAAGCAATGAAGCAAAAAGCAAATCCAAACTTCAATGAACAACGTACAGTTTTTCATACAGAGCAGGCATAATAAAAACTAGTGTGGTTACTGAAGCGGATATATTGGATGCTGCCAAAGTGACAGATCACTAGATAAGTAAAGATCAAGTGAGGGATTAGCCTGATTTACCACCATGAAACATCTTCATTTTTACTTTAAGCTACATAAACTTTTTGTCATAACCAACAGCTGGAAAAGATTGTATTGGCTTTAGTAAAAACAAAAAAATGTGTTAATGTGACAAAATATGTATCTATGAAGAGACTGACTGGTCATTTACAGCACTTTTGCTCCAGTTATAAACACAAATAGTTAAACTTCGTGAATGTTCATTTGAATAAGCTACACCTTCATTTTCTACTCAAGCAGTTTTAGAGAAAGCTGCTTGGAATGGATCTTATTTTTAAAATAAATTATAAATAATCTTCTTTAATGACTTATGAAATTACTGAAGCCCTTATATACACAGAAACATGGAAACGCATTTACATGAAGGCTGCAGTATTGTTTCAGGTTTATAATTTTTTTTGTATGAAATAGTAGAGAGTATATGTTACATAAAATTAACATAAACGCTATAAAAACATATTTGAAGCAAAACACTTCAAAATATTACCAATCTACTGGCTTTTCTTTTGAACAATCTATAAAGAAGAAAGGATAGCACTGATTAAAGAATACAAGGAGTCACCTTTATAAGGATGAGAGGGCAGCAGAGGGAGAGCACAGAAATAATTTTTTCACATTGTATTCTTGTTTAGTTTCCCCACAAGAAGCGTGATGGCTCAGTTCCCACCTTCACAAGAGCTGCTCTGTAATGATGGAGATATGTGGGGAAGGAGACACAAGCAAACTGGAGAGCTGAACCATGGGAGCAGGGTGCTGCTGTCTCCTTCTCTAGCTACATAAAGCAACATATTCTGCATAAGGTGTCCATCTGGCTTTCTCCTTGCCCACTGCAGAAGAATGTATTTAGTAAAGCAGCAAATAAATGGCAAGAAGATGAATATGTTTTTTTTAAAAATATAAATCAGCACTGGGTTTGATTTTTCTTTTCCTTTAAAGTTTACACAACCTCAGTACATCCAAAGGTCCTCTGAACTAAATAACTCTTAAATATTTGACTAATACCAAATGATACAGTTCAATAAATTGGTCTTTGTACTACAAAAAAGTATAGTCTACAGTTAAGTTCACGGAAAATGGAAATGAAAATGGATCTACTTTATCCAGTAATGACTGATAAACTGCCATTAAATATTGAGAACATACATGGTAAATAAATATGAAAAATACAGAGGAAAAAGGAAAATGCGATCAAAGTTAACATAGAACAATGAGTTTGCTGAGCTTTTTCCAAGTTGAATATTGAACCTTTTGTCAAGATATAATCAACATAATACAGTCATTGAGCTGATTCATGGCATTTACATCATTTTATGCTGGCTTTACTGGCTTCAGCAAGCTTGACTGACAGAAGTACATTCCTTGTTACAGAAAACATTTACAAAGATTATAATAATACAGCACATCCAAGCAGCTGGCAGCTGAATCAGCTTTCTACATCTCCTTATTGGCATTACCATTACGGGAATTTTTCTTTGACAGTCTCTACTATATAGATAATACATAAAATTACAGATAATACTTAACATTAAAAGAAGTCTGTACCGTAAAGCATTCATACAGTCTTTTAGAATTAGGAATTCAGTAACAATGGTGTAATGGGATCTATATTTAGATTGAGGGAAAAAAAACCTTCATTTTTTTATGTAATTACTTTTGCATTTCTCAAAGATTGGAAGCTTCTCTTTTTTCCATTGATCTATCATTCAAGGTAAAGTATTAGTTCAATTCCTATTCATCAAGAGGTAAAATCATTGTTTAATTTTATTCATACTGTACTATGAAATCCCTCTTTTGCATACTGATATATTCTATTAACTTTTGGGGGGTCTTGTGAGTCATTTTGCTCATATGACAACTACAATAATAGTATTTGAGCTTTTAAAATTTATATTTAAATTGAATTGTTTTATCCAAGGAAAGATCACTTAAAATTAAATGAAAATTACTAGTACTTTTCCAAGAGCACAATAATACTAGTAAATTAAAAGAAAATGCTTTGATAATCACTGGGTTAACTCAAGAACTTCTCATCTAGATTTTACATTTGTGAAAAAATCTTAATGGCAGAATGAATTCTGTTTGCACAAAGTTTGTAAATATCCGATAGCTATCAGAAAGTGGACAAAATGGAGAAACTCCCTATTTTGAAAGTGGTTTTCCAGTTTATGTCAGATCACACTCCCATTTTCAAAGTTTCCCATAAACTTGAATAAGTTATAAATACTGTTCTGAAAGTATTAGCCCAAGTAATTTCTGAGATGAAACATTGTTTACAATAACTCAATAAAAGCTGGTGAAAAAATGGCATTTGTAAGCTAAGAGATGCTCATATTGGCAAACAGCTGAACAAATGATTGCTAGGAAATCAAGGACAGAGTTTCCCTTCCAAACTCCCAGCTTTGTAATAAAAAAACCTGAGAATCCTAAGAATTTCCAGGCTTTCCAGATGTATAAATGGAATTTTCTGTATTTCAGTTTTTGTTCATTGCCTGTTCTCTTTGCTGAACATCACTGAGAAAGAGTCTGGCTCCATCTTCTTCACTCCATCCCATCTGGCATTTATACACATTGCTATATCGCGCTGAGCCTTCTCTTCTCCAGGCCTAACAGTCCAAGCTCTCTCAGCATCTCCTTGTAGAACAGATGCTCCACTACCCTAATCATTGTCACGGCCCCTTGCTCAACCCTCTCCAGCATGACCACATTGTTCCTGCACAGGGGAGTCCAGAATTGGACCCAACACTCCAGATGTGACCTCACCAGTGCTGAGCAGAGGGAAAGTATCACTTCCCTCGACTTACTGGCAATGCTCTGACTACCATAGCCCAAGGGGCTGTTGACCTTTTACATAAGGGTGCACTGCCAGCTCCTGTTCAATTTGTTGTCCACCAGGACACCCCCAGGGCCTTTTCTGCAGAGCTGCTTTCCAGCTGATGGGCCCCCAGCCTGTAATGGTGCTTCTCAAGTGCAGGAGTTGCATTTCCCCTTGCTGAATCTCATGAGACTCCTGTTCACTTATTTTTCCAGCCTATCTAGGTCCTTTTGAACAGCAGCATAACCACCTGGTCTATCAACTACTCCTCTCAGTTTTACATCATCTGCAGACTTGCTGAGAGTGTGCTGTGTCCTATCATTGAGATCATTGGTGAAGATTTTAACCAGCATTAACCCCTAGGGTAAACATAGGGGCCCACTACTGACTGGGCTCCAGCTGGGGTTTACTGTTTGAGCACAGTAGTTCAACCATTTTTCAATCCACCTGTCTACTTTTCTAGTCTGTACTTCATCAGTTTGTCAATGTGTATGTCATGGACCTAGTGGCAAAAGCCTTACTGAAATCAAGACAAACCATACCCTCTGCTCTCCTTTACTAAGCTAGTCATTTCACTGTAGAATGCTATCAGTTCAGTCAGGCATAATTTCCCCTTTGTAAATGCATGCCAACCATTCCCAGCCACCTACTTGTCTTCAGTATGTTTGGAAATCCTAAGCTTGAAAGCTAGGAGTGTGGAACCTCTAAAACTCCTACTCAAAAGAAGATTTTAAAAAAATTCTAGGCCTCCAGCTATGGAGATGAGAGCTCATTCCCTGTCAAAACCAGAACTTCTAATGTTTCCCAGCCTTATCTCCTTGATACATGCCTGAAAAATTCAGTCAGGCAGTTCTAGCAATGCATATAATGTGTAATATTTGTCCACTGTAATAGCCAGAAGCTTCAAACTTGTTGCATTCTTGGGGGTCTAGAGAAGCAGCATGCCGAATACCACAGCAATATCTGAGCTCTGTTTAAGCTTCCTCGCTTGTCTACAGTAACAGAGCTGATCTTGGCAAGGTCTAATTGACTCAAATCAGAAATTAAGCCAATACTGGATCATGTAACAACACATGAGCCACCAAAGTGAACAACTAGCCATTCACTCACCGTGCCCTAATATGGCATGGGTTTTGCTCTGTTTTTCTTAAATAGGAACCACACTTTTTTTCTCTGGAAAAATATTTTTAAGGCAAAGGGAAGTCCCTTTCTCTTCATCAGTTTCTGGGCTCTTACCCCTCAGTTCTCCACCAGGAATCACGCAAGAGTCCCCTGAATCAGTGCCTATCAGTTTACAATAACCATCAGTGTGCTCATTATACAGTACTTAAGAGTCCTTCCTTTCTACACTGTTTTTAGATTGAGTCAATCTACATAAAAACTAAATCTAGTCTTCAAGTTAAACTGCTAAGAAAACACTGTTTCCAGTACAGAAAAAGGTTAAAAAGCAGTTAAACAAAGTATTTATAAATTAATGGAATACCTCAATATCATATAATCACTATATCAATCTAGGCAACAAATTGTTATATGTAAAAGAGTAAAGAGACATGAAGAGTTAATATCTCATTTTCAGTCTGCTACTTAGATTACAAAGATGGAACATACTCAGAATTGAACTACTAATGAAAAAAAATTGTTCATTCCTTACAAAGCCATTCAAAATGAATCTGTTTGACTCTGTAATATACAAAACTTTTTATAAGGTTCTTTATTTGAAGAGAAGAAAAAGAAGGTAAATAATGCATAATGTAAGTATTCCAATGAACAAGCTAAAACAACTTGCCTAAGCACATCTTATTCATCCTAGAACTTTTCTTAAAGACATTTAAAACTATAGCACACAAGATTCTTAATTAGACTCAGGAATATGCAAACTGACAGCCACAAGGACAAACACATACCCTTAATCATTGATTCAGCTGCATGCAGATCCCGCTTGTAGGTCACCTAAAGGACAGACAAGCCTCATTAGATTTAAGACAGCAGGAAGGAATGTAAAAGCAATAAAACAATGTCCTGAAGGCAATTCTTTACATTTGAAATACCATAAACAAATGACATTGTCAATTTCTTAATTCTGGTAAAATATCACTGGCAAGTCATGAGAACAGAAGATATATAAAATACTTAGATCTGTTCAGAACTCATTTGAAACCTAAAACTATTTTTAACCCCTTGAAGAATCACAAAAACCTGATACTGCATTCTATTTTCACACATCCATCCTATGCTATAATTTTATTGTGAAATAGATTAATTTTTATAGGACTTGTGATCACATAAATGACAGCCAGGGAGAAGCCTCATTATTTCTTTTAGTAATATAGGTGTCATTTTTCAGTAGCACAAGACAATTGCTGTTAATGACAGTTCAATTAATCAGTGGTAGTCAGTGAAACTAGAGCAGGCTTTGTATGAGTTTTCAGAGGATTAAAAACCATTGAGATTTTCTTGAAGACATTAACCAGATCAAGTTAGATGGACAGTAAGATGCTGAATATTCACTTGGTACTTGCAAAAACCACCTTTCATATCTGCCTTTGTACCCTCATGGTGGTTGACAGTCCCAGTATTACGCTTTGCAAATAAAATAATGCAAAACTAAACATAGCATCTACCCAAGACATTATCAGCCTTTGCCAGCAACGTCTTCACAATGACATGCAGTGACATGAAGTGATATAAGAATCATTTCCAAATATTTGCCTTTGTTTTTACTGTGACTTCCTTTTACATAAAATAAAATATTACTGGATTTGCTGCTTTTGTTTCTCTAGGGTCAGAATAATTTTTTATTTCTTTCTGAAATGAACTGAATATAATTCCAAAATAGTGTTGCAAAGTAAATCTTCCAGCAGAAACATACCATTGTAAGTATTAGCATTTTAGTCTCCAAGTAAATGATTGTTTGATTTTAACAAGGATTCTTGTAACAGTTTTCCTTTCCATCTCACAAATTAAGCTGTGTACTGCAGTCAGAAACATATTAATAATATTACCTTTCCCATTAAGCATCATTTCTCCAAGGAATTATATTCTCTTAAAATTAAAAATCAACTTATTTCCCTACAGCTTGTCCTGCAGGAGAAGCAGCCAGAGAATGAATCTTGCCTGAGTTTACCTACCATTGGGAAGAACCAGTGTCTTGACTTTAAGGACAAAGAATTATTGAGTGACCCATTTTGTTGCAAAGTTTCTTTCCGATTACCTGTTTCTAGAGGTCTTTTATAGTGAACTTTCAGCAAACCTCTAACAATTACCATCTAAAAACCTTTCAAGAAACAAGGCTATCTAAGCTCTGTTAAAAGTGGTCTCACGTACTCTAAGGTTCATAATGTCTTTGACATGCAAAGGTATTTTAAATAGTCCAATTTTTAAAGTGTTACCTCACAAAGTAGGCCCAGTCTTCAAGCAAATAGCACAGAAGAATAAAAAGTTAAGAATGAACCTTTAAAATCTCTTCCAAAATTCTGAGCCAGATATCAGCAAATACTTTCTCTAGGGTGGTTTCCTACAGAAATAAGACATCTGAGGCCATATCACACTATCCATATATATTTCTTCCATAATCTTTGATCCTATAAGCTTTAGGAAAATAGTAGAGCTGACAGAGAGAAAAGCCCTGCCAGCTACCACAGGTGACCACCACTTACCAGTCAGGGAAGGAGGGATTCTCTGCACCTCTTTCAGTATTGAATAAGATGCTAAATTCAACTAAAGTTTCTCTTAAGGCATTGATATTCATAATCTTCCTGGATTTTCTTGTGTTGACTAAGAGGTGTTCTTGCAATTGAGATAAGACTTACTCAAAGAGCAGGCAACCATAACAGAGACACCCTTTCATTTAATTCTAACCATTGATTGCTTTAGTATGAATTTGTTTTAAACAACTTTAAACAATTTAGTCAACACAATAGTTAATCGTTCTGAGCAGCTATACACTAAAATGTATTTGCACTCTGGGCTCACCCCAGCCAGAACAATTCAGATCTAGCCAAATCAGCCAGGAAGAATACTTTTACTGCCACTCTATACCAGAAAGTAACACAGCATCCTCCACATTCTTGCAGCCCAGGTGAGGTGCAAAAATCACAGTGGTAAAGAATAAACAAAAAAAAAATGACACACAGGAGTTCTCTCCCACTTTTCAGAAGAGAGATCTGTTTCATGCATTTCTGGGTTTGTTATATCATATTACTAAGCTAAATCTCTACGGACTTACAAAATTACAATTTAATGTTCTTTTTCATGCTGGCCTCTGAACCTTCTCTATTTTTCAACAGTTGCACAGACCTTGAGTCCAGATGTGACCATAGAATCCTACATGCACTTGTAATACCAGAACATCTCTTTCTAAATTCATGTTCTTGTTTCTTTATCCATGGCTGACATAAGGTATTTTTCCCCACAGTGCTAACTTGCTACCCTCTGTGATTCCTACACCACCTTCAATGTCACTGCCTTCCTAGAGCAATTCTCTAAATATGGCCTATAATTTTTTTTCTGAAAACGCTTCTTCATATTTGGCTACAATGAAAAGCATAACTTTCTTTTTAATTGTTTGCCGAGCAATCCTTAACAATAGGTTACTTCTGATCAATTTTTATTTACAAATCCTTAAATCTTTGTGATGCCTGCAAACTTTATCAGACAAATGCTAAATAGCTTAGTGACAATAACAGCTTCTGCAGAACTGCATGTGGTGAGAATTATCTTTTGCAATGTATCAGTTATACAATTTTTAATCTCTTTAATGGGACTAGTGCAATTACAGGCATCCTATTTTTAATTAAAATGTCATATAGTAACAAGTCAAACTTCTGCTAACCATATATTGTATCAACACTACCACCTTTATCAGCCAAAACTATAACCTTGTAAAAAAGGCTTGAAATAAATTTCACAAAATAAGTAAAATCCATGTTGGTTGACATTCATTGTGATAGTCCCTGTAGTTCTGCCTGTAGCACTGCACTTTGTTTTGTTGATCAATATTGAACTCAGAGACTCCTAATTGCTCAGATTCTCTCTCTTCAGGTGACAATGTTAATTTCCATTTTGTCATCTTGAGCATCTAGTGTTCCAAAACTTTCTGAATATTGTTGCTGCAATCCAGAATATTGGTGGGCCAAACACTAAAACTTAATACAAATACTTCACTATCATGAAATATGAAACCATCATCTGCTTATTCAGCAAAGACAAAATACGCTTACTTATTAAACATTTCTCTACTTTTCTCTGTAATGAACAATCCATCTATTTAGTAAAGCCTCAAAATCATCAGACAACAGTTGGTTTGTTTTCCTGTGTGCCCTGCTCTCTCAGTTGTCAGACTGCAACTTTTCACTGCCTAGGAAGATGCTCTTCCCAGAGCCCCCTTAAAGCTTTATAAACACTTTTTCCCAATCTTCCCCATTTCCTGTCTGCATCTCTTCCCTCTGTCCACATATTTAGCCCACCAGCTCCCCTGCAAGCCTGGTTTGTATTGTTGTAGATAGCAAACTAGTTGCAAGTGTGCCTGAACCAAGGCTGCCCTACCAAAGTTAATTTAACCTGTGGTACGCTGCCTCAGCACTTTCTGTTCATCTGAAGCCAATTTATCCTCCAAGAGCAGCCCATCTTTCACACATCACACAAAGGGCAAGTGCATTTACTAATATGAGGGCACACAGGAACCCTTTGAACAGAAGGAACTGTGTGTAGCCAATGAGTAAGAAACTGCATACAGCTGCTGATGCAAAATTTTTCAGCTCATTCAGTGGTCAAAACTAGAATCTCACTTGTTGTGTTCCCCAAAATTATTCCTATTTAATATTTAAAAGTCTTCTGCAAACTGATTTAGCTTGATGAACATTTCAGATTTACAAAACTGTATGTTAAATGCAAAACATAACCCTTTATCAAACAAATACAATAAAGTTACGATCACACATAGACAAAATGCACTGCATTTTAGTTTGACGTAGTATTTCCCTCTGTTATACTAAGGTATCATACAGATCTCCTTTGTATGGGATATTTTCAGGAGATTACGAAATAACCTGTTGGTTTTAGAAATGGTGAAGATTTTTTGCACTATCAGCATTAAGTCTTTAAATGGGTATTAATCTTTTAAAAATGTTCCTACAATGCAGTTTTCATTTGCGTTATACACACACATATACATTAGACACTAAAAATTACATTCTTACATGATTTTATACTTTATTTAAGAGGATATTGTCCCAGAACATTTAAGATCATTCTGTTTCAAAGGTGTAAAGCACTGAGAAATTGAAAATGGGGTGCTTTTTCTGTTTCTTTTTTGCCACCATGATCCTAATATCTTATAAATAGTTACATAAATATTTATAAGTTCTGTTATGAATGCAGGCATTATAAAACTGTTCCTGCCTGGTTGTTGTCACTACAAAGAATTATTTTAATTTTGTAATTTGTTACCAGAAAGAGAACAAACTTTCTCTTGCTTTAGGTC
Organism: Falco cherrug; assembly: GCF_023634085.1. Lineage (NCBI taxonomy): Eukaryota > Metazoa > Chordata > Aves > Falconiformes > Falconidae > Falco > Falco cherrug. The sequence goes on from NC_073700.1 coordinate 82,560,163, forward strand.
CAACAGTAAGTGACTTTGAAATGTTACTTTCTCTAATGCACTATAAATAAACAGTACTCAGGAAGAATTAAGAGTTAATTTAAGAAAAAAATATATATGCACACATAAGTAACTTCTTTCCACAGTTTTAAATGACTCCACAGAGTCATTTAATGTTATGTGGGTTGTGCACCTAATAAACAAATTGAATTCTTACAAGTATCAGATCTTCTCTCTAAAGATTTAAGGTCCACATTAAGATGAAACTGGTTTGTAATACTTGGGACTTTTATAACTGCTCTCCATCTGTTAATTGACTGCAGTTTTTCTGCTACACATCCTCTGAAACCTCAAGCGAACAATGATTATTTCTTTCAGTTCTCATTTATCTGGATGGAATATCCTTTTGCCTTGTGTTGAAAAAACAAGACTGGGGCCATTGGAAGCACATCAGTTCTTGGCATACGAAATATAATTTCTCTCAGCACTGAAAACCCTTACAGAAAAAAATCAACAATATATTACAAATTACATTATTATGACAGCTAAGGAAAGACAATTCTGCTTCTGAAAGGCGGTTAGTAACAAACAGCAACAGCTCCTAACCATTTTGTAGGAAAACATCACTTGAGAAAACTGGCAGTCTTCTGTACTTCTTCAGACTGTGCAGGCTGAGCACAAGCTTTCTCTTCTTCAGTGGTACTGCTCCACGCCACGTGCCAAACACCCTGCTACGGGGTGACCAATACCGGGGTGCTACACAAGCAGGAAGGAGCCATCTTCCTCTGTAGCCTCTAATCTGATAGAACTGTTCACTGTAGAAACAATTCTCGTTTATAGTCCTCATCATTTTTTATGCCTTTGACTTTGAATGTCTTCACAAGCCACAGAAGACACCAATGACATTTAGCTACACAATAAGACAGGGAATAGGATATAAGAATGCGTAACTAATGACATGGCACCGCTATCTTTGTGTGTACTATATATAGCATATTTGCTGCTCTACACCACCTGCAGCACAATGTCTGCACATAAATGGGTGCTGTTGCTACTGTCACGCACTGCACAATACTGTCAACACTGAGGATGTGTGGTGGGTTGACCTTGGCTGGATCCCAGGTGCCCACCAAAGCCACTCTGCCACCCCCCTCCTCAGCTGGACAGGGGAGAGAAAATAAAACTAAAGGCTCACAGGTCAAGATAAGGAGAGGGAGAGATCATTCACCAACTACTATCATGGGCAAAACAGCCTCAGCTTGGGGAAATCAAGTTGATTTCAGTCAAAGCAGAGTAGGGTAATAAGAAATAAAAGCAAACCTTAAAATCCCTCTCCCCCATCACCCTCCCTTCTTCCCAGGCTCAGCGTCACTCCCGATTTTCTCCACCTCCTCCCCCAGAGAAGCACAGGGGCATAGGGAATGGCTGTTGCTGTCAGTTCATCACACATCTCTGCTGCTTCTTCCTCCTCAAACTCTTCCCTGTTCCTGTGTGGGGTCCCTCCCATAGGAGAGTCCTCGATGATCTTCTCCAACATGAGTCCTTCCCACAGGATGCAGTTCTTCACAAACTGCTCCAGCGTGGATCCCCTGCAGGATCACAAGCCCTGCCAGCAAACCTGCTCCAGCCTGGGCAACTCTCCATGGGGCCACAGGTCCTGCCAGGAGCTGCTCCAGTGCGGTTTCCCAGGGGGTCACAGCCTCCTTCAGGTGCATCCACCTGCCCTGGTGCAGGGTCCTCCATGGGCTGCAGGTGTAGATCTGCTCCATTGTTAACCTCCATGGGCTGCAGGTGTAGATCTGTTCCACCGTTAACCTCCATGGGCTGAGGGGCACAGCCTGCCTCTCCGTGGGCTTCACCAGGGGCTGCAGGGGAATCTCTGCTCTGGTGCCTGGAGCACCTCTGCCCCCTCCTTCTGCACCGACCTTGGTGTCTGCAGGGTTTTTGCTCTCACATACTCTCAACTCCTCTCTCCAGCTGCAGTTGTCCAGATCTTTTGTTCCTCCTTCTTAAATATGTTATCCCAGAGGCACTACCACTGTTGCTGATGGCCTTGGCCAGCAGCAGATCCATCTTGAAGCCATCTGGCATTGGCTCTATCGGACATAGGATAGAAGCTTTAAGCAGCTTCTCACAGAAGCTACCCCTGTAGCCCCCTGATACCAAAACCTTGCCACACAAATGTAATACAGACTCTTTCACCTGGTCCACAGTATTTTCAGCTTTTGAACCTGAATCTCCTTGTCTATGATATTCTCCAGTATGCCAGCAGCTAAAAAGGTTTTCTGATCCATATCTGAGCACCTACGAAGAATTCACTCAAGTGTTATCATTTTCCATGTGTTTGCAGGCCTCTTTAAAGTCCAGTGCTACAATGGGTCCCACGTGCTAGAAAGTTAACAGCATCAAGATTTGGTTCACCAGCAATGCTGGAGTGGCACTAACACTTCAGCAATCCTCTTTTAAAACAGATGTGGCACAAGCTCAAGTCTGATGTGTAAGTGTGGACTGGTTACTGGTGCTGTTCCTCAGGTGCTGATACTGCAGACAACACTGTCTAATATCTTTATTAATAACCAGGGAAAGGGGAAATGCTCTCAGCAAATTAGTAGATGACAACAAATGGGGAAGTATTCAGTATGCTCAAGGGTCCAACACTCATTTAGACAGACCGTGAAAGGCTGGAGAGAGAGGATGACAAAGTTGTGAGATGCAACAAACACAGCATCCTGCATCTGGGACAGAATAACCCTGTGCAGCAGGCCATACTGATGTCAAATAGAGAAAACTGCTTTGCAGAAAAGGACCTTCTGGACAAGCTGAGTATGAGTCAGCAGTGCGGAAAAGCAGTCCAAGTAACTGTGCTGTATTAGTAAGGAAGTAGACTTCATTAAAGGGAATACAGGGATTATTCCCCTGTATTCAGCACTTTTGAGAACACACCAGAGTACTGTTTACAGTTTGGGGTTCACAGTATAACGCAATGACAAACAGAAGGAAGCCCAGCAGAAAGTTGCTAAGACAGTGTGAGAGAACTTGGCTTGTTCAGCCCAAAGAACAGAAGATGAAGGGTAGGGAAGGGTCACAATTAATGGCCATAGAGAAAAATAAACTGGACTTCTCTTGCAGATCTTTCTGCTGCCCTTTCATACTTTCTCAGTGCAAGAGGCAGCAACAGAAATGTTGACCAAATATTATGAAAAAGGTCTCCTCCATACAGGGGAGGGATATGCATTGGAATTGTTTTCCCAAGCCAGTCTGAAATCTCCATTTTTGTTTCATCTGCTGGCCATCACTAGTATCTACAAATAGTAAAGAACTAAATAAACATTATGAAGAACTGAACAAACATGATGAGTGTATTTTGTTACCCTTCATGTAAGCACCATGCTTTGCAACAAGAACAACGAAACCATCCAAAAAGTGATGTAAGGTAAATATGCATGACATAATCTGTCTCTTAGAAGACTGAATAGGAAAACAGCCAATATGCTGTTTCAGAAAGACTATGTCGCCAGAAAGATATTGAAAGAAGCTGCTGTATGCAACCAACATATAAGTAAATTTTGCTGCTAAATTGCACAGGAAATTTGCACTGCAGATTCAGGAAATTACCTTTCTGCATAAGATTTACTGTCATATTATTAGGAGTCATGTCCCATTGTTGGAAATTTACTGTCAAAGACAGATGGAGTGATCTGAGCTGCTTCTAGATCCTTCAACATGGTAATGAATAAAATAAAAAAAAAAAAAAAAGAAACACTTAAAAATTGCATGACAACAGCTACTGAGAAAGAATAATGTCCCACCATCCAAAATAATGAAATGGGATACTTTTAAGCAGCAGGGATGTATCCTTTGGTACCTATATACACACCTGCTTTGTCAGTCATCAGAAACCTACAGATTATCAGACAAGGTAAATGATGTTTAAAAAGTTTTGAAAGATTGTTTGAAGAGGTCTTAAACATTACAAAGTTACTGAATGTCATGAACTGCTCTAAAAATCAACCATTGTTGGCCAGGTATTTGGCTTTAGAGAATTTTTCCTCATAGGAAAAGTGGAGGAAAGGAAAATAAACAAAAGATATAGAAACAGCAGGAGAAAGCTCATCTCATAAAAATAATGTTCTTGGTTTTAGAAATTATAGATTTATACTTTAACAGATTCTCAGGCTATTCAACTACCCAGTTGGTTTCCCTACTTCCAGATAAATGCTGTCGTCTTTGATTATCTCAGGTAATATCTGCCCAACTCTGTCCACAACTATGAGCTCAAAAAAAAAGGTCATGATAATCCAAAACCCATTCTGAAATTGGGAAAAGCCTAACTATTATAACTCACAACACATCTGAATTTTTACAGTAATATGCAAATTTAATTTTAAAAGATATATTAAAAATAGATATTATTATTGCCTTTACCTTCCAGAGGTCAGCTGTTCCTTCAACAAGTTTGGCATTTGTTTTACAGTATTTCAAAGCCAGATGCAAACATTCAGTTCCATAATCCAGGTCATAGTTTGTGCACTGCAGTAATTGAAAAAGAATAAATATTCTTTATTAGTCTTAAAGAAATCATATGTTTAAGTAATAATGTGTGTTTTCTTTCATTAATTAAACCTTAAATCTCAAAAATCCTGTCCAAAATGATCATGCTGTATTAGGTAGGTTGGGTCAAGATGAATCAGAAATACAACTCTTCCAAAAAGCTTATGCCAAATTCTAGCTATCCAGCAAAATATTACAGAAGTAAATAAATATTTTAAAACCACAAATTAATTCAATCGGCTGCTGCAAGTGATCTTGCTAAACCTTTATGCTGTTAATTAAATCAATGAGAAGTTACATGTATTAAAAAAAATTGATGGGGTTGAGGCCTCACCAAAAGATATCATCAACCTTCCAGTAACAAACTTTTAGAGTATGGGAACATGTTAATAAATTGTAGAAGCATGACTTTTCACATGGCTTGTCTGGTTTGGTTTTTGCAGCATCAGAAAAAGATGGTAGTAACTAAGAACCTCTGTATTCCTTACACGTTTCCCTCTGTATTTTTCTCCAGTAATCTGCACACAAAATAGCAAAGTTTCACGCTGCTCCGTAAGCCTTCCAGATTTAATAAAAAAAGTAATAAAAAAAACCATGAAACAAAAAAAAAACCCAACCAAATTTGTCCTTTTATTAGCTAACTAGAAGAGGCATTCTTCTCTCAATATACCCTTTCCAAGCAGTTTGGCTTCCTATAGTTAGTGATCATAAGAATCCTATTAATGGAAAACTGAGTATGGACAGAATCTCTTGAGCTAAACCATAGGTAGTACACAAGCAGGACAGGGCTACCTCAAGACGAATTGGAATGATTAAGCCAAGAGAATTCTAGTCTATTTTCATATTACTAAATTATCAGTCCATCCAGAAACATGAATTACATGTAACAAGGAAGGATAATTTAAGACAGGGTCTTTCATAAAAATTGATGTATTTGATAAGACCACAGGCTGGCTATCCAAGTACCCAGTCTCTAGCAGAGGCTGACAGTGGGTAGTCAATGATAAGTAAATATGAACAACGCAATCATATCTTCTTACTTTCACAGAATACTCCCTTGGCCTCATATAAAGCTATCCTCCTAGCTTATGAAACCCCTAAATGAAGAAGTCCCTGAGGAATACATTGAACCAGAAGCGACTGCCTTAACAGTCCTCAGTAGGTTACAGGAACCCTGAATTCACCCAATTACTTTTTGAATAGCAGTGTTTTTTCAGCACCTGCATCAGGGAGCATCTGACTCATCACACACTCTGCTGTTCTGACAGAAAAGAGAGTGCAAAACCACCTTCTCAGCCCTTCAGAATGCTCCACTACATCTCTTCTCACATCCATCCACAGGTAAAGAAATCAATATCTATTCAGTTATTTCATGTGTGGAAGCTACCCCAAAACTTTGATCAACCCTTTTGCCCTCCTTTACATGTATCTACATTTACCCATGAATTTTATCGTAACATGCTTTTACAAACCTTCTTAATTAGCCCTCATCTCTACTACACAGAAAAAAAAAAAGGGGGGGGGGGGGGGGGGGGGCGGCGGGGAAGGGTAGGGTATCTCCACTTCCTATTCCAAATTCTTTGTGAACAAAATTAACTGCATAGCTCCCAGCCCAGATCTGCACAAAACTCTACGGGTGATCCACTGCTATGAGAACTAGTCATTCACTTTACCTTGTTTCTTGTCTTTTAACAAAGCCCTTGCTCTTATCCTAAATCTGTTCAGTTTCCTTGAAGAGCCTTTGCTAAAAGCTTCAGTGAAACATCTTATTATGCAAGTAGGCTGTTATCAGCTTCAACAATCTCAAACAAGATGCCGGTTAACTCCTTAGAGAATGACAATTAGCTCTGCAATGCATAAACTTTCCATTACAAAAGCTGAAATAATCCCTCTACCATGTCAAATTTAACCATGCATCTACAACTTTTTTCGAATAAAATGTGACAGGCCAGATACTGTGCTTTGTAATTCACAATCTCCTCCAGGATTCAAGAATTTAAAATTATCAAGAATCAAAAAATCTAAGTCTTAAATAACCACCAAACCAGAATGCTACAATACAACTTGCCTTTTTTATAATTTCTTCAAGAATTTAATAAGAGATATAAAGAAAATGCTTATTTCTATTCTTGTTTTGTAATGCATCAGTGAAATTCAAGGAATTCATCAGCATTATACATCTGAATTCTATCACTCACACACAGTCCTAGAAAAACTGTAGTTGTCACTTTTATCTTATTTAAATCCCTAACTTTTTGTCATTTTGGTTTTTCCTGACTGCATTCAAAAAATAAGATGCTTTTAAACATCCCACTTAGAAAGAAAAGTAATTTAAATGTTATGCTTCTCTACAGAAGTGCTTCAAGTAACAAAACAAAACAGACATAAGAAGATAGAGTAATTTAAAAAGAAAGACTTCTTCCAAAATACTAAAGAAAATAGGGTTTTCCAAAAGACACTTTGGAATATTTTTAAATTAAGCAGCAATCATTTATATTATTTAAAGAATCAACATACAAGAAAGGTCAACAGAAAAGATAAAGAAATAGGAAACTCTAGCTCCAGAATATGTAAAACTGAGCAATCTCTTCAGTAAAGAGGTCCAGAGACACATTGCCAATGAAACCCGAATGGCCTTGTAACTTTCAGTTCCAAATATTAGCATAACATTTACTGTTTTGTTTGATTTTAAGGAAAATGCAAGCTATTTTCTACTAATGTGAATAACATACAGATTTTATTTTTTTTTCTTCCTTTGGAATGGGAAAGAAAATTTCAGAAAAATTTATCTGTGAAAGAATTTACTTTCAATAAAAATTGTTTTAAATAGATGTGTAACAAATGATACTAGGACAAGACTAAGCAATTCCAACTTTTTAGCAAGGTCTTAATTACAGATAATTAATAGGGAGTGGAGAAGTTCCATAAATGGGCTAAAGCATCTTGAGGGTATTACAGCCTTCAAGGGATAAAATATGACACAAAGCAAAGTAATAATAAAAACCATACTTCACTAACACTTGTACATCATGACATTTACCACTCTAATTATCTGTAATTGTTTAAACCTAAACATACTGTCACAGTGTACTCTTCTGCAAGTCTGATACACTGATGTCAGAGAAGAACAATGAAATGGAAGTATCAGCTCAAGACCAGTTTAGTTTATATATTATCCATATGCTAAGCAGCTCCACATGTGGAATTTTAAATCCATATTTACGGTGCAGAATTTGAAGGCTTCTATATTGTTCTAAGAAATTCAGTTAACAAACAAAGCGTTATCAGGGAGTGCCTACAATAAAAAGTTGTAAAATTCCCATGAGGAAAATTCTTACTGACCCAGGCACACAACATTCTCATCCTGAGTTGTCTGTATGTATTTCACTGTACACCTAGAGCCGATTTACATTATAACAATCTGTTTAAAACTCTTACTATTTCTAAAGTCTCTTTTTGACTGAAAAGCTTTTTAACATAAAGTTTGACAGAGTACAGTTAACTGAACTTGACATGCACACATAGCTTTGTGAAACAATAGACATAATTTAAGTTTCAGACCACAGATTTGAAATGGTGGAAACATCTGTACATATTGGCACAAAAAATATCCACAAAAGAAAGAAAATAGATTAGTTTAGCTCTTTAAATGACACAGAAGGAAATATGATATTTAAAAACGTTTTTGAACTGCTGAATATTCAAAGGCATTCTAATAGGTAGTTTGGGGAACTTTTTTGTGGGTGGGTTTTTTTGTTTGTTTTCCAAGAGTGGATGTTTGAATACAGTGCTGTGGGTGGAGTGAGATCCAGATTTTGGCATTAAACCAATTCTTCTTCCCCTGCCCCCTAGATAAGTTTGAAAATATATTGATAAATAATATTACTTCTTAAAATGCAAACTATACTGTTGTTGCTTAGCCATAAACATCGAACAAGGGGTTAGAGAACAGAGCAGCTACACAGCCTGTATTTCCCTGGTACTTAATAATAGTCCATAAGCTAACTTGTTTCCAATATAATACTTGGAACAAATAAAATTATTAAAAACACAGTATTTAACATTAATAATTGCTTTTACTGTTAATATGCACTATTTTACTGTATCTTTATACTGATAAAAGATTTTGAATAGATACATGGGAACTGGTAAACATACAGCAGAACAAACACAGACGAAATTAAAATTTTCACTACAGCACTGTCATTTTCTTATTTTTTCATCATTCCTTAGTTTTACAATAAGGAAGCAAAATCAATATTCTTTATTAACTGAAAGAAAATCTTCAGATTTGCTCCTTTACATAGGTACCATTAAAGCCTGTACAGAATCAGTCTCTTACACTTCTGTAATCATTGGCTGTGTCATCCTTAGTACTTTTTCCATTGTCAGCAGCATCTCCATTTTACCCTTGATGTAAATCCATTCTATAACAGCATCAGAGCACTTGCAATTTAAATGTATAACTAATTAATAATGATAGCAGAGCTTTATGATTTTTCCAGATCCTTGCAAATAAATTTTCCACTGCTGAAATGCCAGAGTACATCATGAACGTTCATCATCAGGAGCGTTTTACTAAGCTAAAATAGCAGCAGACACAAGCTCTTGTTGAACCTGAACTGGCCTGTTTTTATTGTCTTTTATAAAGAATTATTTTTGCCATGTTCATTACCATGGAAACCAAAAAGTGCCGAATCCAACAGTGGATTTGCAACAAGCACTCAGCCTATAGCAATACACCAAGCTAAGTGAGAAATAACAGGAAGAGGAAACATGTGAATAAGGAAACTGAGTATCACAGTGAAGAGAATAAAGATACAGCAATTTACTGTGTAACAGACTTAAGCAAGCCTGGTTTTCTACAGATCTGTATCTATATCCCAATGCCTGTCACTGCAGTAACTGCAGTAACTCCAAACATGCCATGATTTCCCTACACTCTATCATCAGATCCCCTGAATACTTCCAGACTGCACAGTGAAATATTTTTGTACTTGAGGTGATCCTAAGTCCACTGAATACCTCTTAAAGAATTTATACATAGATTGGTTCCGAGATCCCATGTGCTGAAAGGTGTATGACCAAGAAAAACCGAGGACATCAGCTGAATTTGCATTTCAGCCATGGAGCTGAAAGCCTAAGCGCCTGAAGGCTCTGAGGCTCCAGCCTCCTCTCAATGAAGGCATTCATTTGAGTTTCCCTGCTCCTCACACTCACTGATTTTTTGAAAACTATATAGGGACCTAACATCACTGAACTCTACACCTGTGTCAATTTTGATTGAAAACATGATCTTAAGGGTCTTTTCCAACATAAATCATTCTAAGATTCTATAAAATTGAACAAAACGTACAATTGAAGGTTTAAAATATTATTGAGACAAGAATTAAGAACAAGCAATGCTTTCAAGTATCTTCTTAATAGTAAAAGTTAAAAATGAAAGAGTAATTTTGGTTCTTCCCTTTCTGGAATAAATGTTCTGGGTCAATGAATGCATTTCACACTGCCATCACCAGCAATCATGTTCTATACTCCTGCTGTAGACATACGAGCTCCCAAATCAAGTCAGCTGCACATTTTCTTCCTATTAGTCTTCTTAGAAAGTAGTTTATAATCTCTCTTTATGTTGAGGCTGACAATTACTCTTCACTGTACACAACTCACTGCTAGGCAGTAGGAGTCCCATAGAAGCAAGAATGCGGAGCACAAACATGCAGTGTGGGTGGCAAGAAATGTGCTTTCCCTATCACTGTTTTAGCTGCTAGCTAAGGTTAGGGATAACTTTGCTTTTTTTTGTTTGTTTCTTTAAAAACAAATTTGCTTGAAAAATTCACTGTCACAACATGTAAAAGCAGAAACTCAGTGGGATTCAGAAATGCATATGGATGCAGAGAACTAATATAAAAGTTTGCACTTCTGAGCATAAATTAAAATCATTGTGTGAGATCTAAGAAAAAAAATTATGTGGATATTTCTGTCCATCTGGGACAAATTCCTTTAACTGCTAAGCAACAAATCACAGGTGAAAAGATAGGATCTAGGACTAATGACCTGGATTGAAAACCCCTTGTTTTCAGTGCCCTATTCTATCAAAATTGCTAAGAAGTCATTTACTTTGATTTAGATTCATCAATGAATCACTACAACAGTAACATTGAAATAAGGTAAACCGACAATTAGAAAATATATCCATTTTATTGACTGTCATTTTCCAGCTCTGACCTCAAAATGAAACAGAAGCTGAAGTATAATCACAAAACTAGGTCCCAGCCCCAGCATCCTTAAGTGTGACTCTGGATAAAAGAAACAAAAAGAGCACGTTTGAAAATTCTTTTGAGAAAGCATAAACTACCTTTTCTGCTCTTAAATCCATGCCTCAAGATACTTGCAGATACTCTAGAAGATTATTATGATAGTTTGTATCATTGCCTCAAGTCGCACCAGGGAAGGTTTAAATTGGATATTAAGAAAAATTTCTTCACCAAAAGGGTGGTCAAGCATTGGAACAGGCTGTCCAGAGAAGTGGTAGAGTCACCATCCCTGGAGGTATTTAAAAGATGTGTAGATGTGATGCTTAGGGACATGGTTTAGTGGTGGACTTGGCAGCGTTAGGCTAATGGTTGGAACTGATCATCTTAAAGGTCTTTTCCAACCTAAATGATTTATGATTAAAGCCTACTTTTTAAGTCTTAATCTTATCCTGGCTGCTACTGCTTCTGTCTCTGCAAAAGCAGAGGTCCAAACAAACCAACCATCCCAGAAAAGAAGTACGTGTGCTCAACTTCACACCAAAATCATAAAATCACTAATGCTATCATTTTGATAAAAACTAGTATTTTTTGAAAACTAGATAGAGAGCCCTGACCCTTACATACCCATCTATAATTCAATCCTTCCAGAGAATGAGGTCTTCTAGGTTCTACTAGACAAATCATGATCAACCTATAGAGAGAGGGTGGAAAGTGCAGCTTTGCTATTAAGGAATAAAAATTTAATCAAGAATAACTGGAGGTGCTTTGCTGAGGAAAGAAGGGCACCAGCAGGCAAAAAAAAAAAAAGAAATGCCAAGGGTTGTGTCTACGTTACCAATGTAGTGTGCAGGAGAGGTTCTTTTTTTGTGCAAATCTTTCCTGCATCCTGACTCAGAACCATACAAAATGCCCTTGACTGTGCTGCTGGAAAGCTCAAAGTCATTTCCCTTCTGGTGGAATCAAGGTGAAAAGTCATACGCAAGGGCACTTGCTGAAGCACATCATTTGCAGTGTGGGCACAAGATGCCCTAGCAGCCAGGACTCGGAATGCATTGTGTCCATACGACTGGTAACTGGGATGAGTATCACTGCTGGTGAAGTCCCATTTTACACATACAATCCTGAAACTAACAGATCACCAAACAGTCTTTCTTTGTGCCATACCAGTAGATATATTCCTAATATTACTTCAAAGTCCATACAAACTAGTATAATAAAAATGAGAACACCAACTAGGTGAGAATAAACATTAGTATTGCTATAAAGATTAAATACCTAATACAACTAAGAGCTAGTTATTAATTAGATTGATTTCATAAAACAGGTCCTGAGTAACCATAAGACAATATTGATTTTTCTGGTATCAGAAAAGCACACAGGAGTCATTTTGAGCATGCAGCTGAACATGGAATTTCATAGCTCATATACAATTTCAGCTTTTAAAAAAAGTCCTAATTTAGTTACAATGCCACGAAGAAAATGTTAATATTCTATGTGGCAACAGTAGTAGTCAAAATATGTTGTTAGGACTCATTGTTTACACTTTTAGAAAATTATCTTGTAAATTAGAAAAATATTTGGCAAATGGTTATATGGACAAGACAGACAAAAAATACTGTCCCAATGTAGAAGACTATAGAGTATTTAGGTTATTCTAAGAAAATGTAAAAGAGTGATTGTTTACATTCTCCCAGTAAAGAGAGTTCTAAATATACCAAGTTCTAACATTAAGCAAACAAGGGGAAATTTAATCAGCCTTAGAAGCAGAGGTGAGCCAAATTCAGGCCAAGTTAAAATGGATGCTTTATTTTAAAAATATTTTTAACAGGTAAGGTTATTCACATTCTCAGAACAATTTACTTGAGAATCACCTCTTGAAATTATGTAAGATCATAAATGGTCCTTTTCCTTGCCTTCTAAGAGACACTAAACTGTCAGTAGCTATGAGATTAAAAGCTCTAGCATCACTACCTTGTTTTCTTCTTAGTTTTCTCAAAACAAGCAGCAGATGACAATTTAGATGGGTGGTCTCCCATATGCTGCATAGTGATTCTCACTCGCTATTCAGCATTTTTTGAGCCTGTGCCAAATGGGTGATTCTTGTGGATACAGAACACTTATAAGGGTAAATCCAGTAACACAACAATACCCTCACAATCCAGTCTAACTTCCAACTAGAATAATTGCAGTGGGTCTCCCTCTAACATACACCCTCCAAATAGTACCTGAATTCAAAATGCCTTTTGACTGCTACAGAGATCCCAGATTTTACCCAGGGTGTGGCAGCTTTGCACCACTGCACCAGTTACAAGAGCCAATATGTGGATTTGCAAGTGCTTTGAGATCCTACAGGATGAGGAGTGACATAAAATGGAAGTAATTATCCCATTAGCAAAAAGACTTTTTTTTTTTTTTCTTATGCAAGGCATTAGAATTTCTCCAAACATTCCTGTGGCAGAAATTAATTAGGGCAAGGTGGGGATTCATACAAAATCCCGGCTCTACCATTGCGCCAAAAAACTAATCAAGTACAGAGCTATCTAAACTAGCATAGTTTTCTCAACAGACCACCAATCTAGCTTCAGGTTTTGAATAAATGAAGGCATTACTGACAAAATTCACTTAGTATATTTATCTTGAAAAGAATTCTGTAGAATTGGGTAGGTTTTAAGGGACAGGGAAAGGGGAAAAAATCCTTATTCCTCTAAATCGCAGAACAAAGCTGCTAGGGTAAATAGATGCCAGATGAAGTAACCGTAAAATCTCTTTTGAAAACATCTCAGGACTCCCAACATAAAGACTTCACAAATTAGGATATTAATGTAGGCGAGGCTGACAACCATGTATTTAAGCAACAGTCTGTGTGCATCAGCCTGAAGATGAATGGAGAAGGGCAGATCAAAATCCTCTGCAAATCTGCATAATCAAAAAATTAGCTCCATTGGAATTTTGCATCAAAACCAAAAAATTACCAGTTTTCAGCAGGAATGAAATGGAACAGAACTCAGGTTCTACTGAACTTCCAAAGAAATATTTTTTTTTAATGGGATTAAAACCAGAAATAAAATCCAAGCTGAAATGGACCACAACACTGAAGAGATGCTGTTAAAAAAGTAAAAACTTCTCATATAAGGAGAAATGAGATACTTTGTTTTCTTCCAACATTTAGGAGCTACACAGATTTCCTTGTCAAACAATCAGATCTAAAATCCTAATGACCCATGGACAAATCAGCAGAAAGGTTTCTTTTGTTAGGTTATTTCATATGCTTAGATTGCACATTGAAAAACTCACAGATATCCCCCATCTTGACACTAGTATACAGCTAATTAAAATCTGTATTATTATACCATCAAAGGAACTACAGTAGGAATTTCAACAAACTGAAATATTCCATGCTACTTCACTATTCAGCCAAGTAGGTTGATTTGGACCAATCAAGTAGGCAGTTACACTAAAACTGTAATTACCTATTAAATTTCATAGGCAGGTGGAAGTATGCTGTCTTTAGAACTCCATACATGAAGAGCATTGGCTTGTAGTACTGTCATACAGATCATACAAGTAGTACATTACTATTATTTTAGCTAGTTCTTCCCATTCACAAATCAATTCTTGATTCAGTATTTCAGAATACAGTTGATGAAAAGGAAGAAAACCTATAGACACAGCCCAGAATGCAGAATTAGGAAAAACACAACAATAATGTTACATGGCATATATTCAGAAGACCTGAACATACAACTGCAAAATACAAAAGCAAAGTTGGTGATGAAAGCTGGGGATGGTGGAAAACAAAATAGATGTCCATACACACACAGAGCATACAGAAACCGCAAAATACATTTGAAGAAAAATGAGGTAAATTTAAGGCCAAGAAACAACCCATTACAGCTTATGATAAAATCTATGTATCTTACCTACTTTTTGTCATGTTAAAAACAATGGTGATCTCTTTTTCAGTGTTTCTACACTACAAAAACAAACAGCTTTGATCCACATCACCAAATCACGACTGAACAGTATCAAGCTAAAAACTTTTCTCTCCAAGTGAATGTTTACAGGAGGTAAATATTAAGCTGTTCAGCCTTGCCATAACGTAGATGCCTTGGCATAAACAAAGTTTCTTGTTTGGTGAATGTAAAAAAAAAAAGAGAAGTTGAGATGTCTTGAATATTCAGATATCTTTAGTCTTAGGAGGGAGGTGAGCAGTGGGTTCTTTCTCAGGATTCCAGCATTAGATTTAAATGACCACATTCTGCCTCCATTACATTTTGACCGTTCAGCCCTTTTTCTGAATCTGACCCTTGCTCCCAAAGTTGCCAAGGTTTTAGTCAACAATTTGTCCGCTGCTGTTCATTTAATCGCCTGTTGCTCCTGGCAATATTAATTTGACAGACACTGATCTCTTTAACAAAGAATGAACCCACAGGAAAATCCCCAAATCAGTCTAGACATTTTGCCTCGAAGGATTTGCCTGACCTATGCCAAAATATTACTAAACTGCTACAGCTGACTCCACTTCCCTGCTACAGAGGATACTAAAATGCTTCACACATGTTTGAAGAAGAATCCCAGTAATGTCGTGCCCTTTCAAAAAGCACTTTAGAAGTTTACAAAATCCACATGGAATACACTCCCTATTATTTACATACAGAAAAGACAATACTTTGAGCAAATACTTCTACAATGGGCCTAACAATAGCCAAAGCCAACTTCCTTTCTTACTCTGGCAAAATCGTCCCTGAACATTCTCAGGGGTTTGTTAGATGAGAACAATTTTGGGATTTCCTTTACTTCTACTGAGGGCCAGGTTGGACAG
The DNA here is from genome assembly GCF_023634085.1 of Falco cherrug. Classification (NCBI taxonomy): domain Eukaryota; kingdom Metazoa; phylum Chordata; class Aves; order Falconiformes; family Falconidae; genus Falco; species Falco cherrug. Next base: position 82,575,769 of record NC_073700.1, read on the forward strand.
TTTGCAGAATATCTCTTCTCCCCATTCTCAACCCCATCTGTGAACATCTTGTAATGATTTTTTGGGGGAGTGGAAGAACATCTGCCTCCCAGAATTTAGCATCAAAGTATTTGCATGATTCTCCCTGACACACTATTATTTTGTATCTTGTCATTACTATGCTTATATATAGCAGCTCTCTCCTATGCAGGCAGATGCTGTAACATCCCGTAAGTATATGTTATTGCTTATTATCCCAAAGTGGGTAATGTTGGCTACGAACGGATGTATTAATTCAGTGTAGTCCCAAAAAGTACTAATCTCTACATAGTTTCTACACAGATTAGATTGAATCCCTAAGGTCCATCTGTTTCATGTATCTGTAAGTAGGTTATAGACATGCATCAGAGAAACATCTCTAAACATGTTGAAGACCATCCTCCTTCAATGAATATTCCTGCTTCCTGTTCCTTTTATTTCAACTTCATTGTTCTGATTAGCTAAATATAAAATTCCATAATCTACAAACAGTCTACTATCAACAGATGATTAAACTAACTACATATGCAAGACAACCCCCCCCAAAAATACTGTAGATTTGGTAAATTTTCCCAGGTACAGAACATCTTGAGGCTAAGTGTAAAACAACATATAAAAGATGACCAGGAAAAAAAAAAATCGTATATCACAATTGTTTTTTAAAATTAAGATTGATATAAACTTATCAGTCTATCTTTAAGTAGTGATCACATATTGCCATGCCATCCACACGTGAAGGATTCCTGCAGAACAGCCTTCTAACATGTCCCACCCTTTCTTCAGCTGTGTGTAGCTCTTCCCTCTTACAAGGTACTTGGCTTCACCAGACTGGTCACATTGGTGAACAATTCTATTGTATCCTCATCATTCATGCTGACAACTCTCTAAACGTCATATCATCTTTTCTGGGCTTTTTGCTTATACCTGTGACACAGATACTAGTCAGGACCTTCCACATGCCACTCTTCTGCTTCCATCTTCATCTGTTTCTCTGCCAGATCAGGAAAGGCAAAGCTTTTTAATGGTTCCTGCTACCTTCCTTACTTTGGCAAATTTCAAATACACAATGCTTTGTTGTATTTGGGTATTTCAGCCTTTGTATATCATGGTTGTGTTACTTCATACGCTAACATGACATGATACAACAAGATGCTTTGTGTTAAAGATAAAAGATCTCCGAGATCTCTGTGCATTTCACAATATGTCAGAGAGAGGTATTAGAAAAATCAGTCTCAGCCTACTCTGATTAAAGGACAAAGGTAGTCTACCTGACTTCCTGATACTCTAATTCCATAAAAGATACTGCTCCAGGGGAACACTTGACTTCTAGTAAGTGAAGTCTTCCCCCCACCCCCACCCAGGCTTACAGGATCATACTTCATGTTTGCTCCTATTTAAATTAAAATGCTGAACAGAAACATGAAACTACCTTAAGCAAAAATGAACAAGTCTGGTCTAAGGAATTTATCCTTTATTTGCTGTCTTTGGAAAGGGTGGATTTTCAATTAACACTTAAACTTTTCTGATTTCCCTTAGGGCTGACAAGAATAGAAAAGAAATATGCATTTCCAAGTATCAGGAATTTAATTCTTATTCACTTAAAAAAAAATTCCAACTGGCTGGTTTTGTCCCAAGTAGGTTAGAACTGAAGTAAATCATGGCTTCTGCAATTTTACAACTTTTCCACAGGTATTGCTAGTTATTAGAGATTTGTATTTTTCATTTTAAAAGGTTTAACTTGTCCAGTACTAATATTTACTGAAGGTTAGTGGTATGGTTCAATACATTGTGCAGAAAACAACTCACAAATTAGGACACACCAAAACTAATAGCAACACCAATGCAACATTACGTTTATCCCTTTAACACGTTTATATGGCCTTTTACCCAACATCCCAAGGAAAAATCCATGCTAAGGTAAAGCATCCTGCTTGCAAGATACCACACACATTATAAATATATCTCTTTCTCCCCTTGCAGTTGTTTGCATCTGTCACTTGTCCACCTTGTGTGAAGTACTCATCACAGAAATAAAAGCTACAATTTTCATAAATTTTATAAATGTATAACTTCTTTAAATTTTACAAATTTGACAAATTGAAGGGCGTGAAAGCAGTGCTGTACTTCCTAAGAATATGAGGTAAGGAGGCACATATATGATGAGTCATACAGTAACACTCACAAGCGTATATAAGGAGGCCTGTACGATTCATCCTTTTCTCTCCTCGGGACCATCCCAACACCAAATTCCAAAGTCCTACTAGAAAGTGGATGTGTCAAAATACTTCACTGAAACAGAAGTAACCAGTTTTCCCATGCTTCATACAACCAACTGAACACAGAGACTTGCAACAGAAAGCATTAAGCAGCATTACATATAGGGGGTAGGTGCCTGTATCCTCCAAAATCCCATTATGCCTATTCATTTATTATAGCCGAGTGCTCTAACAACATAAAAGGCTTTGCTATTCTGACTTTGACTATCAAGATATCATTTTAGCTCCACTGGCTGTTGTGGGCTCTGAAAAGTTGCTTAATTTCAATATTGACTTTAAATGTTTTTAGTCTGGTTTATGTGATGTTCAGTACAGGGGCCAAGAGGTATCCTGAATTAAAAATAAAACGTGTAACGATGTAACAGAAACTTTATAAACATTAAAATCAGTGCCACTATTCTGCAGTGCAAGAAGCAGCTATTTCCTGAACAGTGGTCTTCTGATCCTTCTGCACTGGAGCCATTATCATTTGAGGCAGAATACTGAAAAGCTTTCCCTGAAGTACTGAAAAGCACCCCCACCTACCTGCTGCATCACAAAAAGGCCAACACAAAGAAGTCCCAATTCTTTCTTCACCCAGAAACAACAATGGCTCTCAAACTGCTTGCATTTCCCAAATAGAAAAGAAAAAATATGGAACGTTGAAAGTCGGGGTTTTTTCTTCTCAAGCATACACACAGACATATCAATAAGGCTGCTTCCACTACTAACTGACACTAAAATTGATGCTAGCTGAAAAAGATCGAGATTATTTTTAAGGAAATATATTTATAAATCTATACTATTGTTTGAGTATGGTTAGAAAAAAATATTCAAAATTAACCATCAGAAGACCTAGCAGTATTCAGTACCTCACAATTTTTTCTTGATTGCTCTTCCCATTTCAGATTTATTTACTTCTCCGGGGATTAAAACCAAACAAACCAACCCTACTTTGCAGGCTTGGCTACCTTAAAATAGCAAAGTAGAAAGATGAAATAATTTCCCCATCAGGATCAAGAAACATTACGGAAGTGAGAGAGGACTGTCCCAAAGAACAGAAGATTTCAAGTTAATACACCTATTAAAACCAGATGTGACTAGTGGTTAACAAGAAACCCTTTTGAAAACACTATAATGCATGCACAGAACCTGATTCTTTCACAAAACCTGAGCAAAAATTAGCAGCAGAAACTATTTCATAGCATAGTTCAGACGTAATGGATGGAATATTTAACACTGTTTCTAGGTAACTGACCAAACAGACTCTAAGTAGATGTCATTTATTTTTTTTTTCCTTCCACAAAGTGGTTGCAATAAAGAACCCCAAAGCCAGGAAAATCACATTAAAAAAATAAAAGTACTGGGTTTTAATCCCTGAAAAGCCCTGTTGAAGGTGGCCTAAATATCAGATATGCAAGTGATGAAGAGTGTTTGTTTAATGAGCTCTCAAAGTCATTACAAAGACAACGGAGTGCATGCAATTGTGAGCAACAAAATTCTAGAAGTGTTCAACAGCACTACTATAAAGCTGGAAAGTTAATGGTTATGATGTCAGAAGTCTTGATCATCACAGTTAAATCAGAAAGCAAGATGTATCTGAAGAAAGAAGAGCTGTTTGGAATATATATGTTCTAGGCAACAGAGAAAAGGTAAAAGTAAAAACTAAATTGAGATCCAGCACACAAAAATGAGATGCATCACTATTAAATGCATGCAAACAACCTGACAGTATGTCCTCAAAATCTGTGCTGGATTTTTTGCACCAAATCTAAAGGGAATTCACTGCAGTATACATATATTTTGTGATAATATTGTAAACCAATCTTTGGCATTTGTTGTATCTGCTTCAATTCATTTTATGTACAAGACATATACTTTCCCCCCAATCATTACTATAACTTTTTAATCAAGCAAGAAAAAGTATTCTAAGGAAATTACTTTTAATTTGATAAAGACCATACAACCTTATTTTTACATATTTTAATAGTGTTAATAGCTTATTCCTTTTGATGCCAAAAAGGCACAGAGTAACTGCTCAGAGACGAATTTTTGTCTTTAAGCAGCAAAGGTATTTATTTTGTGCAACATTGGGGAGCTAGCCGATTCGCACCAGACAAACTAGCTCCAAATTTTTCAGTGAAAAGTTAGGTATTTTATACAGTTTTCCCTGAGAGGTTACACAACATCTTTACATAAATACTCATTTGATTTTGACACCCAATCATTCCATTCATAATAGGTGGGATCTAGGTGGAGTAAATCTTTCAATTTTCTTTGTTCAATGATTTCCTGAATTGATGGTCTCCTTATCTCCTTCAGGTGCCCACCTTATCTTTTCTAATTATTCAGAGCACATACCTTTCTCAACACAAACAGAGCATGACCCAGAGCACTGTACCAAACTCATCCTGACTAATCTTTTTTTTTTTGTAAGACCTTGTTCTGTTTCACTTTCTAGCTCTAAATACATTCAAAACAGCAATAGAAGGAGAAAGAGCACTAGTCTGGTCTTTCCAGACAAGAGCAGCAAAAAAAGACTATAGACAACAAACCTGTAAGGATCAGACAGCTGACCTCTAATTGAATGTTGCAACTTAGTGGTTGAGATACTCACTGCTCTTACATTCATGAAAAGGCACACATTTGGACATCCAGAAGTAAACTCTTTAAATCTACCTACTCACATCAGATGATGCATTTAAATAGAGAGAGAGTTTGAAAGCAGTATTCCACATTACCCACAATGTAACTGAAAAGCCTATGTTATTTTAAGCAGTAATTCAAATCTGGACATTCAAAAATGGACAGTTTCTTTCTAAGGAATGCATGTTTGACTTTTTTTCCCACACTGCTGTTGCATAAAGGTCACAACTGTATAAAATACACAGGAGTGGGATCATGATCCCGTGCCAAGTCAGCCAAAATTAATTCCATTCCCAGCTTTGTGAATGACCTGCAACATGAGTAAAAAATTATTTTATCTTTTTTTGATCATCTGTACGATGATACTTACATGCTTCACCAGGTTGTTGTGGGAACTAATTATGGGTATGTTAGTATTTAGGAAGCATCATAAGCTGCATCCATTCCTGCAACAAAAATCTGTCTTACAGTAGCTTGACCAAGTTTTTCAGGACAACGATTATCTATCTTTTTTTATTTGTTTGTACAGTTCCCAGAACAATAGGGTCTTAATCCTTGACTTGGACAGTTAGAGACCATTGAAACATAAATAATTAGCAAACAATATGAGTTGAGAGGTTTAGTGAAGTGTTATCCTTCTGAGAGCTCCAAGGCACAGAGCATTTAAATGACCAGAATCTAGCCAATGCAAAGGGAACTGGGGACAAGGAACCATAGCCTTAGTTGCTTGCTAACAACTTTGGTGGTTTGTTCTTGAAAGAGGAGGGATACAAAAAAGACGACTGATGGAGTGCATATGTGAGAAGAGAACACTATTCAGAGGAGCACAGGGACTGCAAATATAGTTGCCTTTTGAGCAAGGCATTTAGGGCAAAAGCTTTTTATATATTTGCCAGCTCTACTGTATCTGCAAACTAAGAGCAAATGCAGAAGGAAAAAATAGGGGGCTGTTTTTGGTGGTTTTTTCGAGCAACACCACATAAACGTGCAATCTGCCAAGAGGTACACCAACAAGGAAGAAACATTTGCAAAACCAACAGCAGCTGTTGTCTCTTGAGATGTGTTCTATACATATATATGCTGCCTGTATCATTAGTATACCGACTACATTCAAGCTAGAATCTCACTTAGAAGTATCGGCTGTGTATTATCCCTATACACCAAGAACATCCCCCTGCTTCCCATTAGAACTAAAAAGATTGGAGCTAGTCCAATCACTTGAGTAGCTCTTCATCTTGGATAGCCCTTCATCTTCAGCATCTAAGAATAGCTTCAAGTATCATGCATAAAGGGTATGACATGGAATTTGTGCCAAAGTTTCTAAGTAAAACAATTACTGAACAATTAAGCAACTGCTTCTTCCTCATCGCCTGTCCACACATTTGTTCTGCTGGTGGTGACTTCTAAGCTACGTACTCTCTGAAGGTGGAGATCAGTAATTTGGGCTTGTTTACTCTGACTGATGGGAAGTATGACTGTCAGCATTACTGGAGTGAAAAATAATTCCAAGTCACAAATGAAGAAATGCTCTGCTTCCAGTCAGTCTCAAAGATACCTGGAGGACAGGCAATTTCCACAAGGTGATGAATGAAAAGGAAGTAGTACGCTGAGACGAAAGCCTGGAGTGTTTCCAGCAAACTGAATGCAGGGTGGGGCAAACAAAAGCAGTCTTCAAGAAGGATAAAGGCAAAAGAGTCAGGATTCAATATACTACCCACAATTTTTATTTTCTTAAATAAAGATTATGTTAAAGAAACATATTGGGAAAAAATTGGAGAATGACAACAGAGACTACATAAATATTATTTTCAGCCATTAATCTAAGCACGTGGAATACACATGCAACACAAAGCAAATCAAAGGCTTATTTACCTATATGTATCAAATTAATATTATCCCAATATTTTAAAAGTCTATATCGCATCATATTATTGTATGTCATTATTACACTGTGCATCCAAAACTGATACTCTTAGTCAACAATAAATACTTAATACATACCTAACTTTAAACACATTAACCCACTCATTTAAGTAACCTATTTAACGTGCAATAAAAATTAAAAGCAAATCTGTCTTTCCAATAGCTTAGACTCCTCGCTCCCTCTTGTATTTGGCAGTCTGATAATTGGAAACCTTGAACAGATCAGAATTATAAAGCATTTTCATCAAAAGACTACAGAAAATACTCATACAGTTGTATGTGATCTGAAATAGATGCTGAATCTCTACTTTTGAAAGAAGTTTTTTTTTAAATAAAGTAAATGGAAAAAGGTCTTAGAAAGTTTCAAAGTCTTGCCTGTTGGTATGCTTCGTAGATTATATCAAACAAGAAAGCCTGAGGCATTTCACTTGCTCTGTACCTCGCACGTTCCAGTGAGTGGTCTAAACAGCCATCTGCAGTAGAGGCAATAACAGTGGAAACTAGAGGACGAATTGCTCCTGCTGCCTGTGGAACAAAATACACAGAAGCCTAAATGTTATATATATTAATGTATATCAGAGCTGCAGTCAAAAAAGAGCTTTAAAATACATTTTATACATTATTAGATATATAAAAGATAAGTAAGTAGAAGTCATACTACTTTGTATGAGACTTAACATTAATATAGCAATGGAAGACTGCATAAGTATACACACTGAGAACCAATTTACAAAACAAACCAACTTAAGCCCTTCATAAACACCTACTGCAAATACATGTACAGATCTGAGATGTTTGTTTTCCAGACTTTTTTCTACATGCATATTAAGCAGTTTCTGTGAGGACAGTTCTAGGCCTATTCAGATATCAAACAGCAAGAGACACACCTGAGTTGACATTCCACAACACCTATTGCTTTCACAGATTTCAGTTCAGCCAAACTGTTCAGAAATAAGCAACAAGAACAGTTTCAGAAAATTGAGCTTGTTCTTCCATGCTGAATTCAACACCTGAAATACTAAGCAACCACACTTATCAGTGAAATCACTGGGAACACAGTATATACATCAGAAAGTATTCAGTATCCAGCAGCACTGTGCCCCCAAACAGGTATTTAGACGCTTGTATTTCAGTTTTGGTTTTGCTTAGATCTGAAACCAATTAAACATATATCTCTGATCTTTTTACCTATATGTAGTATTAAAAACCTATGGCATCTCTGAAACAGAACTGTCCTAGCTGGTTTTAGTCATTTTGATACCTGAAAGTTACCCATGATTCAAACAACACTTATCAAATGCTCACATGAACTTTATAGGAGGATAACTGGGACAAGAGCTGTCCATGTAATAATGAAGAAAAGGATGCACTGACAGAACACGGCTTATCAAGTTCACAGGGCAAAAAGCATGCTCCCTAACACCACCAACCACTGGGAATGGCATCTTTACACTACACTGTTTAGTATCTATTTTTATGAATAATAATAAAAAAAGAGTAAATTATGCTTTTCAAAACATTCAGAATTAACCAACATCTTAAATCAGTATATCTAGAAAAACACTCCCAATGGTGAATTCTAACAGTTTTCACTGCAGCCACGTATGATCTTCTGAGGGCTAGTGAGCTTTGACACAGGAAAAAAAAATAGGTCAACTCACATAAATTAAGAGCACTGTTACTGTTTATTTCATTTATCTTCTGTTGGCAAATTCTGGCCTCATACATATGAGTCCTGTCCACTCTTACAAGATTCTTGACCTCAGGTATGCATACAACAGCAGAATGAGACACTAAAAGTGAGCCCAAAGTTTTTTTCCTCTCAGAAGAGAAAGAACTTCTTGTCTTCCCTCTGCCTTTCATACTACTGAACAATAAAACAAAGAGGAATGCAGTCAGTGTGTTGAGCACTTTATGAGCTCTAAAATACAGCTTCTTAATTCATTCTTTTACAGAATGAGGACAGAGATGTGAACCAGTTTCTCATGCCCAAAGAGTACTGATATGCATGAACTACCAGGCAGGGAGTTGGGAAAGAAGAGATTCAGAAGATTCATATGACAAGAAATACCTGAACCACTTTCTCAAAATCTGAAAAGCACCTTTTCTTTCCAATATGTGGAAAGAGATACCTATATAAAACCCTACATGGCGCAAAATACTATCATCCAAAGGCAAATCATGGTACAGAAAAATCAGTGAGAACCATGAAATCATAAAACTGTCTGTACAGGATCTTGAGAGGTCACCTAGTCCATCTTTCTGTTCTAGGCAAGATCCATTACTTCTGTAACAGAAAAGACAAACTGACAGAACTAAACATCACTATAATTTCAGTAATATATCAATGTATTAAATGAGGAGTAAATTTAACAGATGTACTCTGAGGAAAAGCTGTGCATAAGCAGAAGTAGAGAGACTAAACTATCTGCAACTTCTCCCCTCTCTATTTCCTATGATTCTAGGACATAGATTATTACCTCTGTGTGTCCCAGCTGCTGGGCATTTGGACTATGTTATTTGCTCTGCCGTCATATTTTAATTGGTCACACACACAAAAAAAATTATAAAATTAGAAGGTCATGGGAAAAGAGATGGAGTAGCATGCTAGCCACAGCTTTTCTGCTATTAGTTAAGTCTATTTGAAATTTTTGATTCTGAACAGTTACCATTCTAGAAAATCAGTTAGCAAAAGAGGATTTCTTAGGCTGATCCAATATTTTATTACAGTTTTTAGCAATCATGTCATGTTACATTTTAAGCACAAAACAGGCCCAGAGAATACAATGTGACTTGCATAACCAAATCTCAGAAGTAAAACACGCACTCTGAGGAACAAAAAACCAAACTGCAATTCTAAATAAAATTGAAATACTCAAAATTATATTCTTAAAAGAGCTCTGAAACACATTGTTTTCTTGACATCTGGTTTATTGCACAATAAAAATTTATGAATGTCTGTATCTTTGTGACAATACTGAACCACATCTCCTGCCTTGTTGAGGCCTAGCTCTTCCAGAAGATTCAAGGAAGATCTAATTTCTAACAAATCCAAACATGTCAATTTTTTAAAATCCCCAATTAACTTTTTGATTAACTGAAAGCTTCATGGCACCTAAAATTTAACAAATCGCATTTTCAAGCAACTACAGTTTTGCTTTACGTTTACCACAGAACTGAGCCCGATGTGGCAGACTGTCTTACCTGCCCTCCCTCCGTTCGAAGGAGGGATCACAAGTTAAGCACAAAAAGCAGCAAGTCCACTCAAACTACACCTGACACTGAAAAAATGAAGTTTGATACAAGGAATAAGAGTTATGGCTGACTTCTGATCATGTGAGGGAGAGAAATTCTGTGTACGCAGTAACTAGCAGTAACTTGATTTTTTAAGAACTCCGCTTTTATTGCGAAAAAGGACAACTCTGTCCATGCCTGCTCTACGCTCTGATAGCGGAACGCAGCGCTCTAGTGCTTACTAAAGCCAGGAAGTTTCCACTACACAGAAAACCTTCACATGGTCAGCTGCTGAGGCCACAGGCTGTGGATTAGAGCGTACTCTCTGAGGTGCAGCACTGAGTTGAAACCTTACAATCCTAAAACAAGATACAGCAACCGGCTGGTTGTTTGGCTCAGTCCTGGCTCTCCTTTCTGCAGGACCTTTCTCTGCCTCAGCACACACACCAGCTCCCTCAGCCACATGATGTGACCCACCACAGGGGTGAGTTTACCACCTCAGTGACACAAGAACTGCATTGGTTCCTGAGGCCACTTTCTGACTGGGGGAAGCTGGGATCAAGCAAAGGAAAATACTGGCCTGTGTATGCCCTGCTTTTCATATGGGACAAGAGAGCTGGGTCCCTAATGCAGGAAACGCTGTATCTGCAGCGCTTCTGGCAGCATCCTCTAGCTGGCATACATCAACACAGCTGCCAAACCCAAGCTGGCTTACACGGACCTCACTGCACGTCCAAAATTGGCTCATGGGTAACTTCATTCATGGTGTCAACCCAATAATATCTGGCATGTAAAAACAGAAGAACTGAGCTGTGAATTTTGTTCTCACATGCAGGCCAAATAGGGGCACAGTTTAAGATTTATGGCTCGTTCTACACTATTTCCTTCTGGTTAGCACAAACATCCTCCCTACTCGGCACAAAGCTTTTTCTCAATTCCACTCCTAGCAGTCTTCCAATGAACTGAAGGGGGAATTTAGGTACTTACGACAGGGCTACAGACTACATTTTTTTTTAGTTCAGAAGCTTAAACATTAGCACACAGTAAGGCAAGTAATACAATGAGGTACTACTGTATCCAAAGGAGCTTTTTCCCCTGATGACTGTGGGGTGTAAATGAAGAACATAATCATTCAGCTAGTCTACATCTACTCAGTTACAACACCAAATATTTTATTCTTTGCAAAGAATTTCCATGTTGGTTTTCTGGTTATAAATCAGTAACAAAGAACTATTTCCATATTAGTAAAGAAAGTATATACTGAGTATCAGGTATTCAAATTTTATTTGTTTTAGTTTGAGAAGCTTCAACTTGCTATTTATGTCAGGAATGTAGAGGTATTTGGCCTGGCTCTCAGGCAAGAGGTTCAGACATGAATTAAAAAAAAAAAAAAAAATTATAACCTAGAACTGTCCACATTTAAAATTGTAAGTACTTGTTGATGTCATTATAGTTTTACAGATCTTTTTTACACTTTGAATTAACCTACCACAAAATACAAATCCTGTGTGTCTAAAGCAAGTGCCTGGGTCTTATATTAACATTTCCATACTCAGAGTATTTATCTTCCAATTTCTAATAATTTTGACTCAGATTTGCTTTCAAAATCATACACAAAGTGCATCATACACCCTTCCTGAATGTGAAGTGGATAGTTAATGGATAGTTAAACTGAATTTCTTTAAAGGTCCACTTTACAGCCTTACAAGCCACTCCACTTGAAACACAGTCAAGAACTGCTTTTGGTGAAACTGGCATGTCCAGGAAATACATACACTTTTCCCCATTTTTGCATATTTTGTTAAATAAATTCATTAAAGTATCAAAATTTCTGTAGGCAAGGTCTATAAATATTTCATAGCATAACAGACATTGAAATAAATACTGCTAACTTGAGCTTCTTTTGCAGACAAAATACTGGAACAAAAAACCTCCTTTTATTCTATCATTTCCTTAAAACAGTCCTAAAATGACCTGAGAACGCAGAATTCCATCAACTTCAGCAGAAGTGACAGACTGGTATCTCTTGGAAGTAAGCTTATCAACCCATCTGCTGAAATCCGAACCAGCCTCTAGATGCTTTTAGAAACAACAGGTGTCTTTTATAACCCATTTTAAATAGCAAAAATAAAAAACATTTACAAAAGGTTCTCAGTTTTGTATTCAGTTTTTTGCATAACTGCCTAGAGTACAGCATACGTTCAAGGTGTAAAGACTCAACAGTGACTGGAAAAAAAAAAAAAAGAGTACAAGATTACTTACGTAATGCAGGTCAGTATAATAGGGTATCATTAGTATTTTCAATAGATTCAAGGCATGCTAATCTACTAAATAGTAGCACTGTGTCATTCTCGTTTTACCATACTTTGACAAGAAATTGTTTAGATGCATGTAATCAGTGAATGCATAACCAGGGTGTGTTTTAAGATCAGACAACACAGTTCAAGGGGAGTAAAATCCAAGCAGTATTGATGAGACCTTTCATTACAACATGAAGGTCAAATGCTTAGGCCACAGAAGCCTACACACAATATAGCAACCTGGATAACACAATGCAGTAGACCTTTTTACTGAATATTCATAAAACCTGAAAATCCTCATTTTATTTGGGAAAAAAAAAAAAAGAAAAAAAAAAGAAACCATTAAAATTTCCAGATAGATTAGGGAGGGAAATGAAGCTTTTATCACAAGCAAGAAATTATCCAGGTTACAAATACCCCCAACACACAGTGCATTATGCAGCTGAGACCAACATTCCACATCTAGAATACAACCTACCACAAACAAGTTATCAAATATCCAGAAGCAAAAAAAAAAGCATGAAAAACCAACACATCTGCATCATCACTGATCTGACCATTTTTAGTAGCCAGATTTGCAACAGAACAACAAATGCTAAATGGCTGCAAAGCTTAACAAGTTGAATGATACGGACCAGGAAGGGGAAAAAAAATTGCAGTGTCACAAAGTCCTTACAAAAAAATACCACAACTACAATTCCTTTTGTTTTACAACAGTGTGGCAACAAGCTCAGACAACCACAGATCCTGCAGGCTGGCATACTAAAAAAAAGTATGCTATGTCTTTGGTACGCCCTTGTCCCCAGTAGGCCCCAAGTACTGATGCAGACCCACAGAGTTCACTTACACAGCCGATTTGCAACCCTGAACTTCAAGTCAGTGGCAATCACAGCCTAAAACTTTGGAGTCTAGTCCTAAATGAGCAGACTTGCCCATCCTTCTAGCATGACTCCCTTCTAGTTTTTACACCAATACTTTTCTTCTCCATTCATGGCCTTTATCTCCCCTTTTCTATCTTCTCAGCTGTCTAGTAGCATTAAGTAAATGTACATTTTGTATTCCAATCATCCTAACTGCATTAGATTCAATGTTTTCAATTTACTTAGGAATAATTCTGATGTCAAACACATACAAGCATAGCTTATGAGTGCTATCTTTAAAAGAACGCCCCTATTCTCATGTTTTTACATGTTTTCAATATTCACATTTATTAATGTGAATTCTTTAATCAGAGTTGTTTTCAACTCTGACAAGCAAAATAGTACTGAACAAAGACTCCCAAATTATTTTTTCTAAGGCAGGGCGACTAAATTAATTTGACTTTCACATATACACTGGAAATAAAAGTATATTAGAAATATTTTCATTACTTCAAAGCAGCTGATTTCTTTGAAACTGTGTCTGGAGATTGTGGGGCTAGCCACACTTAGCAGGACAAATACATCCATCTTGGAACTCCATTAAAGTCAATTTTGTAGAGGTGAATTTGGTAAATGTACAAACAATTTTGTCTTGCTTTTCCATGAAAACACGGATTGCATTAGGACACTGCTCATCTCCATAAAAGTAACAATGTTAATTTAGACAACCTAGGTATCGAACAGTTTAAAAATATGTCCTGGAATGTTTTTTATTAGGTGAAAGATTATTTATATGTTACCAAACACTACCATCTCTTAAGGATTTCATTCTAAATGAGGTCTGGCTATGAACCAGCAAAAGAAGCTCAGAATAACTATGATTAATTTCTACTCGTTTTATTCTATCAAACTGTTTCCACATGTTACTACAGGGAAAGTATTCTTTTACACAAACTACTTACCATGAATGGCATTCACAGCCATCTACAGTATGAAAAAAATACAGAAATAAACACAGTATCTGTGATGCATGAAACGGGTAGAAACATGCATTTCTTCTATTCAGACATCTGCACTCAACCAATTGTATCTATAGTAATAAACATGCTTCAACCATACTCAGTAATTGGCATTTAAGTTGGAAGAATTGTCTCTAGTGAAAGATTTCTTATTTCAAATTTATCAATCAGAATCCTCAAAGCAAAATTAAAAAACTCAATTATAAGATTAAAATATTTCATATATTTAAGAGAATGATCTTTTCAAATCTTTTATATTATAAATCCGAAGGGGAGAATTTCTAATAAGACAAAGTCATACAACCATCTTTGTAAAATAAAACAATTAAGAGAATTTCTTTCAATGCACATTCAAGGTACTGCATTGAAATATTGCATCTTTATTTCTTACTTTTTTCTTTTCCTTTTCTGCATTTTGTATCTAGCTGCTGTCTAGGACTACAATTTATCCTCCCTATAACCAGAAGTAATATATGAGAAGTTTTATGATTCTGCTGCAGAGATGGAAATATTTCCTCCTCCAACCTACATAAATCCTGGCAAAACAATTTTTTTTGGATCGAAAAGATTGGGGTACAGACAAAGGAACAGGCTACCACTCCTATACAGAAGTACAGTTAACTACAATTTGGCTATATGTGCAAAGTTTTCTAAACTTAGGTGCGAACAAATGTTCAAGCCCAAACTAGCCAAACTTCCAAACCAAACTGATTCAAGCCTTCACATAAACCACACAGTTATAACGTCATGCTGCACCCAGAACCCACCTACTTGCCACAGCAAGGCAAAGCAGCAGTCTGGCTGCATGGGTTCAACTTGAACCTGTCACCATCCACCCCCACAACTCCTTCTGTTAATGTCACGTCCAAAAGACAACCCCAAACAGTACCTCAGCTGCACGTTTCTCTTGAAGGACCAGATATGGCATGCAGTCAGGACTACAGGACAACCAGGATGACTCAGTAAAGAATAGCAGACCACAATAAAGGTAGAGCTACTCTCATTGTCATGCAGAAACACAAATTTGAGTCCACGCTATATCACACTTTCACCCACACTCACACCCAGACTCTACCATGTAGCTGTGGTGGGGACAGGATGCCTTCTACTCTATTTCTTCTACTGACAAGTAAAATCTGCAGCCTGGGTTGTGTATCCAACTAGAAATTTGCTTCTGGATCTTTGATTCTCATTAGTGAGATACCCACTAAAATTTCTTCTGTGTAGGCAGTATCACCAACCAGTCCAATTCCAACTATCTTGACATATTTGTACTGGCAGCTTTTAATTGCCCAAGGACAGCACTGGTTGAAACGTTAAACAAGCCTTGTCTAACACAGATATTAAAACTAATAATCAGCCAGACAAAAAGAAAGTTAATTAGAACAGATGTAAGGAGTTTTGAACACTATGAAAAAAAGCCTTGTATGCTAAACTTCACCTAACTTCCTTAGAGTCTGCTTATCCAGCTGGCTACAAGCAACAGTCGAACTCGCTAGAATTGGGCACATGTTAATCTTAAACCAACACCAGGAAGGAAGAAGTTATAATTGTGTTTATTCCTAGCTGCAAAAGAGGGGATGTTTAATCAGAAATTTAATATACACTTTGATCCAATGTTAATGACCTGACACTATGTTGTACATTGAACTGACTTCAAAGACACAGAATGCCTTAAACAAACGTAATGTATATTTATGACACTGTTTAAGAAAAAGAAAACATTTCTTCTAATGAGGTCACCTTTATCAGAACATACTATCTGAGTAACCGGGGATAGTACATGTATATCAAGACATGTCAGAGCCCCAGTTTGCTACAGCAAACTCAAGATTACTGAAAACAGAAACTGTTGCTCAAAAATTAAGACTGCACATTTTTACTTTACATTTCTATTCTTTGTATTTAAAGCATTTACCTCTAAGCATCAGTATAAGTACCATTTTGATCTAATAGACAACATGCTAAATTCTATTTGTTGTTCTGTGAAAAAAAGTAAGATTTCTCATAGAAAATCAGAAAGTTTCCCCTCAAAAAGACAGAACAATAGGAATATGCAACTGAAAATACATATATAAGGTAGAGGAAGAAAGCAGAACTAAACTCAGCATATCACAGGCTGCGGTTTTTCAACACCAGAACTGAAAACAAGCTCAACATACTGAATGTGGAGAAACAAAACCAAGACCAGACACATGCACCAAGAAAAAGCAGAGTGGTACTGCAAACAACAATAATACAACTATTTATGTAAAACTTTGATTTCATATTAAAATTGGATTTTTTTTAAAAAGCAGATTGAAAGTCAGTCTTACGAATGTCATTTATGTTACACTTGTATCATGAATTACTGCCATAAATCAGATGAACTATTTTTAATGTAATAAAGAATAAAATTACAAGAGTTAGCAGGATTAAACCAATATATACAACTTCAATGGTGTCATACAAATTATCCAGTATTTCTCCTAGCGTATTCCTTGTGAGAAATTCAAGAATGGTCAAGGAACTTTGTGTTTTCCATAAATGCAATCAATAAAATATGTTTTATTGTATTTTTAGCCAAATAAGGTCTTATTACTTTAGTCAACATATTCAGCTAATTTTTGTCACAGTGCAATAACTGGTAATGTTTAACAACATGTTCTCATTTATTAAGGTTTTGTTTTCTTCTTGATAGATTATATTTTTTTAAAGTACTTCAAAGTTTGTATAGAGCCTGCATAATGCTACCAAAGACCCATACTAAGTACAAGATCCAGACCACACATAGCATCCCCCACCTAAAGAGCAGCACATGCTGGTATAGTGCTTCAAGACTTTCTTACAATATATTTAATCTTTTCAGTTGTCAGCAATAGTTGTATATTATACACAATCGTGATGGATTCTATAAGATGTAAAATTCGGTCTAAGCAATTTAAACATTCCAAAGCAAATCATGTGGCCAGTATACTAACAATAGTTTTTAGCAATATTTTAAAGTATACTTACAGCTTTAAATTTTGGCATTCATTCAACATAAGATGAGCTACCAACACTTTCTTGTTCTAATTAGTGCTATACTGCAAATCTAGGTGGCAAAAATTAAACAGAATATTTGCTATAAGAACTAATCGCAAAACCAATCATTTTTGCCTCCAAAATTAACAAGACTTTTTCTTTTGACTGCATAGTATTATCTTGCATTAACAAAACATGAAACATATCTTGCAGTCAGCAAGCCATCTTTCATACCCTAATTACTGATTTACATTGCAAAAGCTATCAGTAAGAGTGCTGTGTGCCACAAAGGATTTTGCATATTAGAGTAAGTCAGTATAAAGAGGAGTTCACATTTATATCCACTGGAGTAGAAATCTTGCAACTACTGCCACAAGAGTTACAATTACAGTTAAGAAGTTACATTTTACCTCCAGAAAGTCTACATCATTACAAAATCAACAAAACCAGGATGTGAAGGCTACTGATCCACGGCATATCATTAAACACACAATTTGCATCATATTATGAAGAAACGAGAAAAAAAAATCCTGAGGTGTTGTAGGAGGACTCTTGCACAATTTAATCAACCAAATGCAAAACTGCAATGTTTTATTAATAACTCTTTCCCCCACACACAGTCCTGAGCAACCAAAACCACAGGCACTATAGTTTGTGGTCATGCAGTTCCCTAAGCAACTCTGCACCTGCTGATCAAATGTTTTTGCCTTCTGAATTCACTCAGCTGCTTCTCTTGGAACTGCTTGTGTCCTCTCCTTGCTGGAAACCTTGCACCCGAGCTTCTTCCTCTCACAGCCCATTACATTCAAAATTTAAGTCACCTCTTTATACAAGCTTCATCTAAGACCTCTGTCATCAAGGATCTTGCAAAATGGATCATTATACCTTACCATGAAAGTCTGGCTCAAATACATGCATGTATGTATTTGATACCTCAATGAATTCTCTCCTACATGCTCCAATGCTCCTCAAGGCAGTTTTAGTTTTATCCGTACCACAACCCACTTACCTTCTCACAAACAGGAGTATAAGCGCAGAACCAGTCCAGCAAACTTACAGCATATGAAGCGGGCCAAGTTGGCTTTCAGAAGCTTTGCCTAACCTGCAGGGCTGGTGTTGTCCTTGCCACAACCACCCAGATCACAAACTCAGCCAAAATGCAGCTGGGGGCATTTCTGGATGAAAACTCAAAATTTCTTTTCAGTGCAATATTTGGTGAGACAGGGAAAAACTCAGGGAGGTGTGCACGTCTAACCCTTAGCCCGAGAGATATGGCTAAGAATCCCTTCCAGATCTTGCCATGTAGAAGTGGCTAGAATAATCCAAGGCCTTTATTCAGCTCCTCACACATGCTGGAAAAACTACTATTTCCCTTATTTTAAGGAAGTATTCTTTACTCCTTTGATCTGCTGCAGGAAGGAGAAATCTCAGTGACTACACACATCTTTTCTAAAAGCTGCTTCATTTTCCAAAGTCGTATTTTCTCAGATAAAGCATACAGATTGCAATTAGCCTCAAATCCACAGCCGTGTCATATACATAGTTTCTCTGAATTTAAAGGAGGTACATTTTACAGTCATTGCATAAAAATTACCTCAGCAACCTTAAGTACAGGAAGCTATGCTCAAAAACTATTTACAGGATAACCTAATCCTACCTAAAAAAAGGTAAAAATTATTGTATGTGTAGACTTCCAGAAGCTAAAAAATGTGGGATTAAGCCACTTTTTTAAAAAGGATTAAATACTAGTTGTATTAGGCACAGCTGGCTCCATTAGTACAGCATAGAAATGCTACAAAAAAGGAAGGGAGATGATAATTCAGATTTCTGTTGATGATTTATGTATTTCAGTTGGTTGAGTTGCATCCCTCCTAATGAATGCAATAAATCACCTAAATCACTTAATCTGAAACTGGGAAATGGCAGAGTTGTTTCTCCCCTTACCAGTGCTTTCCTACCACCAAACACTATAACTTGTTAGGACAAAGACTTCAAGTATTTGCTAACAATATATTGGTTCTCTATTCAACACAGAAAACAATTAACAACTTGGCCGAGAAGGTTATAACTTTCTATGGGACCAATAATCCCATAAACTATGGAAACATTACTATGTTTCTGATAGTTATCCGTCACCACAGAGTTGAAAAAGGAATAATACACTCTGTACCTATTTCCTGTACAGCAGCAAAACCACACTTGATTTCTTCACACATTCAGAAAAGTTTCCTACTGAATAATTTCTGATCTTCACAACAATGTAGAATCATAGAACAGCTTGGGTTGAAAGGGACCTTTAAAGGTCATCTAGTCCAATCTCCCTGCAATGACCAGGCACATCTTCAACTAGATGAGGTTGCTCACAGCTCTGTCCTACCTGACCTTGACTATTTCCAGGGATGGGACATCTGTCACCTGTGCAACCTGTTCCAGTGTTTCACCACCCTCACTGCAAAAAGTTTCTTCCTTTCATCTAGTCTAAATCTACCCTCCTTTAATTTTAAACCATTACCCCTTGTCCTATCACAACAAGCCCTGATAAAAGTTTGTCCCCATCTTTCTTATAAGCCCCTGTTAAGTACTGCAAGGCTGCAATTAAGGTCTTTCCAAAGCCTTCACTTCTCCAGGCTGAACAACCCCAACTCTCTCAGCCTTTCTTCACAGGAGAGATGTTTCATCCCTCTGATCGATTTTTTGACCCTCCTCTGGACCCTCTCCAACAGGTCCATGTGTTTCCTGTGCTGAAGGCCCCAGAGCTGAACGCAGCACTCCAGGTGGGGTCTCACCAGAGCAGAACAGAGGGGCTGATTCACCTCCCTTGACCCGCTGGCCACGCTTCTTTTGATGCAGCCCAGGAAACTGTTGGCATTCTGAGCTGACAGCACACAGTGTTAGCTCGTGTCCAGCTTTTCTTCCACCAGTACACTCAAGTCCTCTGAGGGCTGCTCTCAATCCCTTCATCCCCCAGCCTGTATTGATACTAGGGGTTGCCCCAACCCAAGTGCAGGACCCTGCACTTGGCCTTGCTGATCCTCATTAAGTTCACGCAGACCCACTTTTTGAGCTTGTCCAGGTCCCTCTGGATGGCATCCCATCCCTCAGGTGTGTCATCTGCAAATTTGCTGAGGGTACATTCAACCCCACACTGCCTATGCCATTGATAAAGACGATAAACAGCACTGGTCCCAATACAGACCCCTGAGGGACACCACTTGGCACCCATCTCCATTTTGGACATTGATCCACTGACCACTACCCTCTGGATGCAACCATCCAACCAATTCCTCACCCACTGAACAGTCCACCCCATCAAATCCACATCTCTCCAACTGAGAGAGAAGGATGTTGTGGGGGATGTCAAAGGCCTTACAGACACACAGACAGATGACATCCATAGTTCTTCCCTTGCCCACTGATGTAGTCACTCCGTAACAGAAGGCCACTAGGTTGGTCAGGCAGGACTTGCCCTCAGGTGAAGCCATGCTGGTTGTCTCAAATTACCTCTCTCTCCTTCATGTGCCTCAGCATGGTTAAGAGTATGTAGCTCTTCAATTGTTTTCTTCTAAATTTGCTGTATTACACCCCTATAATTCATCAATATGTATTTTTACACTGACGTAAGTCAGTCTCCTAAATTACAGAACTCATTCCATCAGCGGAATAACGTTCATGTCAGGACAGTAGCATGTCCTCAGTTCTTGATTCTGCTTTTGCACAAGTGCCTGACATGACAGCAGGAGACCCCCAAAGTATCAAGCACAGAATGAAAGCAGAACCTCTGAGAACACAGGCACAGGATGACTTCAGATGACTCACTGTATAAATATGAATCAAAGATGGTCTGTTACTGATGCAGCCTTTACAGCTGGCTAAAATCAGGTTGAGCATAACAAAGAGGAAAAAGTTCACATGTAAAATATTCCATATATGGTACGAACAGAGGAGATAAGAAAACACAAAAAGATAATTGCTTCTAAGAGAAAAAGAACAAAGGAAGGACAGAATGAGCAGAACTGCTGTAGCATTGCTGTCCCCATTCAAGTATACCACACCAGATCAGCCTATTTATTCACTGAAGTCCTCCTCCACCAGGAAAAAAAAAAGGTTTTTGGTTTGTCACCCACCATACTTTGCTAATGCAACTCAATCATAGATAGCAAAATAAAATGCTTCATGTAACTGGGTGAAAGAACAGCGTGTATGTTTTCTGCTCCAAGCTTCCAATAGAGAAAGACGGATAATGGTAGCATTGAGTCTGAGTAAACTCAGAGACAGGAACAAACTGAGTATAGTATGTATTGTTTTCTGTCCAGGGGTATTATTTTCACTGATTGTGTATATGAATAAGAGTCCATGAGATTGAGTAGCCCTGCACATCTGTATTGGCCTATATGCTTCATTCAGATCTTTGCTAAAGCTGAGAATAAAGTAATTATGTTAGACAGCTTCCAGAAACCAGCTTTTAAAAATGCTGTTTGATTCAGTCCTTTCAAAGAAATAAACTATACTTACAAATCTAGTTTAACTACAGAGTCTTTGACTATATGTGCCTTTTTTTTTCCAATTTTCAGTAGCAGAACTGACAAATTCTCCCCCCACCTTCCTGATTTTTTCCCTTGTAAGCATTTTTCTTTTTAGTTATGTTGTTTAAAATGCAATGTTGGCAATGAGATGTTGCTAGAGGCTTTGGACTGATGCCTTCCAAAGCTTCCACTTTTCCCAACTTTTACAAGCAATAAAGAATTTGTTTCTAGAAACATGTAATTTTAATTAAAAAATTACCCAAAAAACATAAATGGAATTTAATTGGTTACAAAGTAATATTTTCACATAATCAAGGGATTGTTTGGGGGATTTAAGGCATAATTTACTAGTTCTGGATAAGGTGCACCTTTTGATTCCTACAGGCAAATAACAAAATGATTAGTAAGTGTAATAAAGCAGTTTATTTGTCTGACAATTGGCAGCTAGATGTGCAGTAACTTACTTGATCAATTGCCATTTTAAAGAACATTAAAGCTTCTCATAATTATGCTATCTATATGGTATGCAGATGAACAACAATACAGCATTACCCCTGTTACACTAGTGATTTAATATGATGTTTCTGCCAGGTTTTGTGCCTTTCTACATAATGCAAAAGGAAGTAATTACTTTTTGTACTGAAAGATTGAAGAATTTACTCCCTTATAGATATGCAAAGAATGTGACTATAGGAAGAACTAAAGATGATAGCCTCTCTTGATCAATTTTTTTCTGATATTCAAAACCATCCATGTTAGTTTTGAGAGAGTGTCTTAGCTTTCCAGTCATTAGTCCTTCAGAATTCTATAGTTGTCAACTGAAGACAGCCACCTCTCTCTGGCAGGAAGTTTTTCCAATTTGTTACATAAAATGAAGTCCTTCTCATGTTCCTTAATTCAATTACTTTGTCAGGTAACATGAATAGCTAACATCTTCTGGAGTCCAGTTCTCTGACGGCCTTGCCTCACTGAACTCAGTGGATCTAAGCCAACACGGGAAACCACCAGAGAACCAATAAATAACATGCACATTTCAGACATATTCTACAATGAAAAAAAAACCTATGACAAATGTGTAAGATCACCTTTTTGAGATCAAACGATATTTCAGTGATCTAGGTAAGGATATATTTGCCAGCCAGAAGTTCAGATTAACTAGACAACACCGCCTTGAGGTAGTCAGTGGAGACTATTTTACTGAAGATGTCTTACACTCAATTAAAAAGAAAACCAGGAAAAAATATTACATTAAAATCACACAAGTTTCAAGAAAAAGTGAACAAGTTAAAAAACTGAAAACAGAAGAACAAATGAGATATGATATACTATAATGGGCAAAGACATCTACACACAAACACATTCAGAAAACAGTTACTCTTTTCATGATTACAATTAACCCCATTCTCCTACTACTCTCAAAGAATCACATTCAAAACAGATTTACAAAGGGGATCCATTTTAAAATCTTTGGCAGAGAATCAATTCTGGAATGCTATTTTGTGCTATATGAGAAAGGTCAAAAAACTTGTTAAAATTCTAATGGAACTTAAGTTTTAATGACTGGAAACTTATGTTCTGTATCACTGAGAACTATAGAGCAGAGTTTCTACTTTATTGCCATTTCTAATTAAGCCAATCTTAATTATTAATCTCATTAAGGCCAAGTACAGGCCTACTAGTAAGAAGCTCAATATATTTACATTTCTAAGTGTTCTGAAAGACCTTACATGATTTAATGTTCATAATCAATATTTTAACAAGTTGTACATTCCCATTTTACACTACAAGCTTTCAAAAAAAGGTGGAGGAGTGCTAAGGAAATATCACAGTTAATTCTTTGGACTCTATTCCACTGTCAAAGTCACAAGTCATCTGATGATTAGCTTATCTTTTACCTCATTTCCTGAAAGAAGACAAGCAGTGGCAGATTTTCCTAGCTTTCTAATACCTCAACAATCTGCAGTCACTAATGACTTCTACCTCAAATCAACCCCTTGAAGTAGGAAAGCATTCTATTACCTTATTAATGGAGAACTGAAGTGCAAGGTAAAGGTAACAAACAAGCCTGTGGCTAAGTCATGATTTCTTACCTCCCTGTCTTGTCAGCCAGTTTATCAACCAATTCCTCTTGTTGCTAGTGCATGCCTTTAATAACCCTACTATTCTACTTGCATAACAACTTCTACCAACTCTTCCCTTTCACATATCACTTACTTTCTCAGAAATCTTTCTGGTTCCTGTGCATATTCCCAGTCCTCAGATGCAGCAATGGCCAGGAGGATCTCAAACCTACAGTTGGAAGCTTTCTGCTTCCCCTTTTTCCCAGTAGTTTGCAATGCTTACAGATTCTAGAAGAATTTAGCGTTAATACAGATAGGTCTCTTGCCACTTACTCAGGATTCGCATGCAAGTTTGAGAGGAAAACACAAAGTTTGTGAGTCAATCAATGCAGTACTCCCTTTGATTATTATTAGTAATCACTAACTGAACTACTCTAGCATTAGGTGAGAATTCTGCATGGAAAAAAAGGTGAACTATATTCATGCAATCTACCTTTTAACTAACAAATTGCTGATTAATTCAATATTACTGATAGTTTCTATGGCAATAATTATTCCCTGTAGCAAATAACAACTGTGGCATTTAAAAAATGTTTCCCTCCCCCATCTGACCTCTCTGTGTAACAGGGATTCTGAATCTGTTCTACTTTAAAATCAATGTATTAATACAATTGCTGGGGAAAAAAATCCTTATTTACCAATCATGATTTTACACTCTACAGTATAAATGACATTGCAGAGTCACATTGCTGTGTAGTACCTACCCCATGTTCTTTAGCAGCTATAACCACTTTTGAAAGAATATCTTCTTCAACAAACGGTCTCACAGCATCATGGATAATCACTACTTCTGGTTTCTGGAGCAGTTGGTTGGAAAATTCATTCTCTGAAAATACTTTCAGGCCATTGAAAATTGACCGGTGACGAGTTATTCCACCTTTTACTATCATAACTCTTTTGTGGCCATATTTTTCAACGATAGACTTCATTGTTTCAATATTTTCAGGAGAGACCACCACAATAATGTTGGATATCCAACTTATCCTAGAAGAAACAGTACAGAAAACAGAGAAAGCAGACATGAAGGACTAAATAAAAGCACAGCTATCTCCATGAAACAGAGAAATTCACATCAAAAGGAACCCAAGATGGCTAAATAATCAATCTCTCAATATAATCAAGTCCATGTTTTTGTGCATGTATTAGCACTCCACCCCCAAAGGAAGAGCTACATGAGAGGATCTATACTAATAATGGATGTCAACCAAAGTTAACTGGAATTCTGGGAAGCAACTTGCTTCCAACAACCAATTTGCAGAGAAGAGGCAAAAAAAGTTGGATAAATCTTCAGTAACTTCTAAATCGATCAGCTACAATCTGTTGTTCTAGCTTTCTCTAAATTCAAGTCTCCAATAAACTGGTAAATCCTGGGACCTGGAATACTCCATGTTCTACTGTTTGGTACACTGTTCTTGTGGTTTAGCCCCAGCTGGCAACTAAGCACCAAGCGCTTGTTCACTTCATCCCCAGTGGGATGGAGGAAAGAATCAGAAAAGTGAAAAAACATGTCAGTTGAGATAAAGATTGTTTAATAGGTAAAGCAAGCAAAAGCCATGTGTACAAGCAAAGCAAACCAAGTTCTTTCACTGCTTGCCATGGGCAGGCAGGTGCTCAGCCATCTCCAGGAAAGCCGGGTTCCATCACGTGTAACGGTTACTTGGGAAGACAAACGCCATAAACTTCAAATGTCCCCTTTTTCCTCCTCCTTTTCCCACCTTTATATGCTAAGCATGACATCATATGGTATGGGATATCCCTTTAGTCAGTTGGGGTCAGCTGTCCCAGATGTGTCCCCTTTCAACTTCTTGTGCACTCCTAGCTACTTCCTGCTGGGGTGGTATTAAGGGCAGAAAAGTCCTTGGCTCTGTCCAAGCACTGCTCAGCAATAACTACAGTCACCCCTGAATTATCAACAGTTTCCAGCACAAATCCAAAACATAGCCCCATACTAGCTATTATGAAGAAAATTAACTCTACCCCAGCCAAAACCAGCACAACTGTGTACAAGTGAATAAGAGAATCAAGAAAAACTCTGAAACAAAGTTCACTGCCAAGATAGGTATAAGCAGTGAATGACAGATTGCTAACGAATCAAAACTGTGACACCTGAATAGTAACTGGAAACATACTGGTAGTTTGGGGGAAAAAAATATATATATACGCACACGAAGGTTTCTGCTCTAGGAAGCTAGCAAAGTGTAAAAACATAGCTATGCTAGGTAAAATTGCCATAATATGAAAATATGAAAAGCCTATTTTTTCAGAGAAGTTCAAGCTTTTACTGTTGGTATCAGCATCGCTCTACAGCTGAAGGCTGGTGCAGGGGGAGAATGACCTAAAACCCACAAGGTTAAAATCAGTCATAACTGAAGTTAGGCTGAAGTCATACTTGTATTAAAGGACTCAGAAATACAAATTATAGTCACACATGGTATACCATACTTCAAAACAACAGAAATACCATAATTCAAATCCAGCTATTTGGAGTGCCTTATTTCCCAAATCTATGTAGAAAGCATAAAAAAGGATTTCAGATTGCATTTCCTTTCTGTGTCTACACAGATGACAGGAGGGTTTTCTGGCATGACAGACAAGAAACTCATCAGATGAGCAACAATTACAAAAACAATTTACTATTTATTATAATAAAATTACTTATGCATAGCCTACACATCCAACTAGAAAGGGAGACAAGTATGGTATACGCTCTCAACTAAAACTTGTAAAGGCATCGAAACTAATTTTGCAGACACAAGACAGACTAAGGTAGTAAATACTTCCAGTTGGAAAAACAAGAGTAAGAAGTTTACAGTACAGAAACATACAGGCTCAAGGTATTTGTTTCTGCAACACCACATGAGAAGGCATTGCCTAGGAACTATCCTTACTCCAAAAGCAAAGTTATCTGTGATACAAAACCACTCCCCTAGAATTATGTGAAACAACAGAGCATATTCCACCTTATGTATGGCATTTTTGTAATTAATAAAAATCTATGGAAAATTATTTCAATTAATTTAAACATAACCATTAAAAATAAGATAATGTAAGTGCTATTAGCATTCTTGAAAAGAAAAATAATCGTCCTTATGTTCATTTCATTATTAACAAAAGCAGAAAATACAGGCAAACCAACATATCCTCAGCATTTAAGAACTGAAGTTGTTCAAATGTAAAATCTGAAGTCATATGGTCTCCAGTTTCATTTCAACTCATCACTCACCACAGGTTTATCAAAAGGTTTTCAAATCTTTCAAATGAGTCCTGGCATAGTCTTATATTTAGCCACAAAACTTAACACCTCTGCATTACTTCAACTAAGAACTAGAGCAAACAAATTAATCTCAGTTCCTCCTTTGAATATTGAGAATCACTTGTTTAAATAAAGCAAAATTCAAGAAGAGTTATTTCAGACTAAATGAAAATAAGGGCTTTGCACTTCTATTTGCAGAAAGGCTATAGCCTTACAGGGCTCCCAGAAACAGTAGACAGTCTGCACATTCACTAGTGACTGTGTAAGAAAAGCACTGACATCTCCCATTCTGGAGTCAAATGAAACAGATTATGAAGCAATTGGGTAGTAAGTACACAGCATCTTCTGAGAAGGGAACAGAACAGAAGTACTGGCCAGCCTAAGATAAATCTCCGCACAGGGTGGGTGGGATGGCTCAAGGCCTCCAGTGATACAATACACCGAAAAGTGACAGGATGCGGTCACAGCTCCACCCTGTGTCTGGATAAACACATTTATAAACTGGAGGATGTCATCCTTAAACTCATTCTGGACTAATGTGCAAATAATTAGAGCTGGGATTTAGAGATGCAACCTATTCATATAAGAATATAAAGGTATCCTCTAGACTGATTAGGTACAAGAACAGCTCAGGTTTTGAAGCCTAACGTGTCCCGCCAAAAGTCATGAAAAGTACTAACCCAGTTAAGTATACTAAAAATTCTCACAAGTGAGAACTGTGCACCACACAGGTGGTTACTCTTTTAAAGATCTGCTTATGGAAATGTTTCAAACTGTTTCAATGAAGTAGAAGGATATCAGTATACACTCAATCTGGCAGTAAATGGATTTTTTTTCCCCCTCCCTCAATTTGTCACACTCTTCAGAAAGATTTCATACTAAAGTAACAAGCAGCTCAGGACCAGCTCAAAATCAATTCAAAAATAGTAAACACTCTTTCCATTTTATAACTGTAATATTAGAGCAAGATAACGCACGCTTCAGAAGGAATTAGCACAAGGCCTGAAAAAGATGAGACTACCCTAATGTGCTTTAACAAGCACTTCATACAGACCTCTAGGGCTTCCATACAACATAGGCCGTAGTTCTGAAACGGAAAGTCAGGTCTGATCAAACGAAACAAAATTAACAACCCAGTTATAATCACTTTACAACTGCCTTGGGAGGACATCAATATTAGTACATGGAAAACAATGAGGCAGAAAAGGACCATATGTTTGTTTCCTGTAACTGTCCTTATCACCTACAGATAGACCAACTGCCTAGTAGAAAATAGTGTCGTTTCATTAAATTTCAAACAAAAGTACATACATTTATATTAGCTGAGCTAGAACTCAAAGAAAAGGAGCTCACTAACTGAACAACAGATTAAGCTATTACATGACTTCACAAAATAGACTGCAGAGGAAGTGAAATAACCAATGAGTTACGCTCTGAGACTGTATCACCCAAACGGCACGCTCAGGTACAAACGGGACTGAGGTTTAACCCTCTAGCTGTTGATTCACATACAAACCAGCGCAGAGCCCGAAATCTGTGTGTCTGCAACTCTTACTTAGACCAGTAACAGCCTGTTTAACATATAACCTACTGAAATCATCAGTGGTACCAGCAAAGCAAGGCCAGAACCAGGCAGTCAGTGCTGAGACAGCTTTAGTAGCACAGGATGTGATCTTTCACTGCCACAGAAACTCTTCAGAGGTACAAGATAAATCATTGCATTACTTTCGCTGATCTTACTATTCAAGCATCAAATGAGAAAAAGAACTGTCAAGCACAAAATGCATTTGTAGAAAGCAAGCATAACTTCCTTTTGCTTTGTAACAGCTTGATGACATATTTCATTAATATATGAAAAAATATATAAATACATATGTATCTTTTACAGTACAAAAATAAAAGCAGACAGCTTTTAAGTCTGAAAAGTTTCACAGGTACACTGTGAACACTGTAAGGAAGTTTTGAACATCTCACGTACAGAAGCCATTCATTTTTTTCCTAAAAGAAAATGTTCCTTATTAATCAGACAAGATAACAAAGATACCTTCATAAAGTTAAAACAATTTGATTATTTTTAGTTCATAAACAATTTAAATAATAAGCTAATGATAACTACACAAAAAGAACTATCACAATAGATATTTTTAACAAAACCGCAACTGTGTGACCTGTAGAGCCACTGAGCATGAATCAGCCAACAGGGAAAAATACTTGGCAAATGAATACAGAAGACACTTTTGAAGAGGCAGTTCTTTGGAAGCTTCCCCCAGGTGATGCTTGTTTTAAAAGGCTGCATTACAGTAAACAAAGTAAACAAAACTGCCTGAAACCTTTATAAAAAAAGTTTACTCTGCCAGGTATTAACTCCGCTTTCCTCCTTAGTAACTTCTCACTGCACTTTTAACAACTGATGAAAGTTGAGCATAGCAAAAATAGCAGCAGTTTATTTGTCCCACAATTGTTTTTAAATCAACTTTTACCTTGGTCTGTTTTCCTCTCTATAGCTTTAGTAAAATGTGTGTGCATATGCCCACAGAGCTGAGACTCCCCCCATCTCAGAAAATGAATTGGAAAGGTTCTACTCTAAACAAACACACACACAAACTAAAATTAAGGAAGAACCCTACTAGTGTGTACAGAAGCAAAATGGAGGAATGTCATTCTAGTTCTGTTGAACTTGATGCAAAAGCCTTGCGTCGTTCAACAAAAGCAGAAACAACTCCAAGGGGAAAAAAAGCCATTTAAGTTCTCTAACACACTTCAATTTTACCTGCAAGGTAGGACCTGACCTTCCTATCAGCGTCACTGTACTGGCAATAAAAACCAACCATTTCTCCTCACCGTATTTTTTCTCACCTCCTCTTCCTAAGGGCATCATCTTTGGTTATTATTGGCAGGCCAACATTCTACATGCTGTCATCCTATCCAACAGGATGCACTGCTTATTCATTCATGTCTGCTCTTGTCTTGTCTGCCAGCTTTTCCACACCACTAAGATTCTCACTACTTTCAGCTGAACAGTGTAAAAATCTTTTTCTCCTGATTTTTAATAACCACATGCAAAGCTGCTGCGAAATCTTGATTTGCTCCTGTATTTCTGTCTATATGTTGCTACATTTTTTTACAGATTAAAAAACCCTCAAAAATAGCTTCAGTAGCTGAGATAACCGGTTCAGTGAAAGTTATTACAGGCTAGTGAGTCAATGACTCATTCAATTACAGCAGGTAAACAACAGACATCAGAAGACAGTATCAAGCTAAACAGAAAACATGCCACTTCGGGGTGACAGATTATGTGATAAACTGCAGTTCCTCAATATTACATTTTTGCACACGCGTTCACACAAAGAACAAGGTACCTCCTCTGCAATTTCAGAGTCGGAAGTATTGAGATTAAAATGAAAGCCATTCTGAGCTTTAGAGTACATCTGTTCCCAACTCCCATACACACACATACCAGCTAACAATCCAACTCAGTACAGAGATGGCAGAAAGCTCTGCCTGTGAGAGCACTGGCACTAGTTATTGCACTACTGAAGTTAAGCAAAAGCACTAGGTTGTTGTTCTCAACAATCAGCTTGGCATCAAGCGCCCAGCTGGACTGTACAACTAGAATTCAACCTTTAATTTTTTGCAGCCTTAGGACATAAATATAATACTGTTGCTCAAAGAACTGTTATTTTCCCAGAGCTCACTGGCAGCAAATATGAAAGATTTTTTTTTTTTTAATGAATAATGTTTTATTTTCCTATGAATATCATTTCCTTCCCAAACCTCACTCTGTTCTCTTTTCAGGTCTCCAATACACTAAGTGAAGACATTATTCTTCTCTGTAGATTCTCATGACATTTTGGCAGATATTACAGCTGTGACAAGCTTTGGATTGGAGGTTTTGCTTACTGATGTGTTTAGCTTTGTGACTGGCTGCTGTTGAAAGTTAAATAAAGAAAACAAGCAATATTTCTTTCATAAAGTAACAAGTGACCTGAGGGAAGCCTCTCTGGGTGGGAATGGAAAAAGAGTCCCAATTCTGATGTTGTACAAGTTTCCATGAGTTAAGAACTTTGGGAGATGTTGGCAATTCCATTTCTTTTCACCACCTTCCACTCCTTCCCATTCATTCTCTCTAAAATCTAAAGGTCTTTTTCTGCAAGTTACTGCAAAACATCCAGAATACATCTGACACTCCACTCCTTACCTGCAGTGTTTCAAGTGACACTAGATACAAGACTTACATTATGTTAACATTTGACAATAATATATTAACTGTCAGTCACATGCCTAGAATTCAACAGTCTTACGAAAAGGGAAAACCTGACTGCTGAGATATCCCATTACTCTAATGCTTTGCTCCAACACAAACAAAGAAAAGTTACACATGCGATCTCACGCTATGTGAGCTGTCGACATCCAGCCCTGTGACTGTACCTTAAACACAGTCAAGGGCGCGGTTCAGCTTCCTCCTGAAGCAGGGCGCTCCACCATGAACTATAATGGCAAAGCATAACGCAAAGCTGTAGGCCACTGAGTTCATCCCACTATGAGGAGCAGATCTATTTTCAATGCTAGTACTGGACGCTAGTAAAACCATCTCCAGTGGCTATGGCTGAAGAGACCTTTTTTTCAAGGCCTCTGGATAGTTTTATGACTATCTCAAATGGCTGTGGTAGGCCCGTAGCTCACCAAACCAGCCACTGCAGTTGCAGAAACCCCGGAGCTTTGAGGGTGAGGGCCTCCCAACAGTCACCCAGCAAAAATGGCAAGTGACACAGCTTCAGGGCGCTGGCAGGGCTGAGGCGAGAGGAGAGCCACCCGGGACGACGGAGCCTGCCCGGCCACAGCTCCCAGCGCCCCCGGCCCGCACCAGGCCGTCCCCCCCGGCCACTCCGTCACTCACTACACGTTTTGACCGGGGGGGAAAAAGAGATCCCACCGAAACGCAAAACCAAGGCCTCGGAAGCGCGGCCGCGCCGGGCTGCCCAGGGCCTGAGCGAGGGCGGCTGCCAGCGGCTCTCTGGGGACTGGGGGCACGGCGGGGGACCGGCGGGAACGGCCGCAGGGCGCGGACCGGGAGCCGAGCGGCGCCTGCCTCGTTACCTCTCCATCGCCCGCACCGTGTAGCTGACGAGCGGCCTCCCTTGCACGGCGCAGAACTGCTTGGGGGTGGCGCCACCCAGGCGCTCCCCGCTCCCGCCCGCCGGTAGCACAGCCGCCACCGGCATGACGGCGGGCCCGGCGCCGCGGCTCCCGCTGCTGGGCTCCATCTGCGCGGGGCCGCTCCTCGCCCTCCCCGCCCCCCCGGCAGCAGGAACGCGGCCCGGATCGCGCAACCGCCCGCCCGCGTGTTTTATTTGCCCGCGACGTCCGCAATCCAAAGAATCCAGCGCCCGCCCGCTCGCCTGCCCCCAGCGGGGACTGGGCCCTAACTCCTCACCCACCCCGCGCTGCGCGAGGCTCTGCGGAGCCGTGCGGGCCCAGGCGCGGCCGGCCAGCCCCGCCGCGTGCACCCGGACCCCGGTGGGGTCGGGTGCCCGCCCGGCCGCTCGGGGCAGGCCGTAGGGAGCCAGCGGGCACACAGCAGCGCACAAACAAGGCACCACAACCACCAGCTCTTTAATGCCCGCCGCGCCGGTGAACCGCACAGCGCATGCGCGGCCGGGCCGGGCTGCGCCAGCCTGCGGCGAGCCGGGGTGGGCGGTGCCGGCGGCGGGGAGCGCGCGGCTCGGGGGCTCGCGGGGCGGGGCGGGGCGGGGCGCTGTGAGGGGGCGGTGGGAGCTGTGGGGAGCCCGCGGCTGTGGCGCCGCCGCCCACCCCGGTCCCCGGTCACCCCGCGCTGCGCGGGGCCGCCGCCTCTGTGCGGGCCGTGTCGGCCGCCGCTGGCCGGGGCGGGGTGCCCTGTCCCAGTGAGGAAGTGAAGTGTCTGGAGGCGAGGGGAAGGCGGGCCGGACCGCGGACCGCCGCCTTCGTACGAGCCCCGGCCGGGAGACGGCTGCTTCTCCACAGGCTGGCCGGGACGCCTGCCAAGTTATGGTGTATGTTGCCCTTAATCCTAGGAGGGAGAGATTGAAATAGCAGCGGTGAGTTCACTGGGAGAAGCCGGCATGTTCCAGTTCATCTTACGGTGTTACTGTAGGCAGGAGCTGAGACAGGTTGATCAGAAAATTCCCAGGAGGAGGGGGTTTGCTGCGCATCAGGTCACACATTTGTCATCCAAGAAGTATGTCTCAGGTTGCCATGGCTGGCTTCACTGTACATCTCTAGGCTGTAACTTGAGTGTAGTTAAATACTATTGCTACACCCTTGTAGTTAAATACTATTGCTACACCCTGTCCTCATCTGAAAGTTTTGGATATTTCACTGTAAAGATAGCCTTACAAGTCTGAAAAAAACCTCTTGTGAGCTTATTGGTGCTTATTGGGAAGCAGTGAGGGCCAGCGACTCCAAAAGGGAAGGGAGGCTGGAGCAGAGCACACTATCAAGGCAGGCAAGAGCAGTAGCCCCACCGGCAAGAAGACAGGATGTTAAACATGAGTCGGGGTCAGGAACGGGCCCTTGGGGTCAGGCATAATCCAGTGATCACCTAGCAAGGTCTCAGAGAGGCAGCAGGTCCCAGGGCAAGCCAGGAAGCTGAGCAATGGGTGTGGGTGAAGGTCAGGGAGGCACCCAACCAAGTGTAGACATAGGGGGTCAACAATAAAGACCTTGCTTAAAAGTAGCTCCCAAGGGAAAAGGAGGAAAGGAGGGTCAGGCCCTTGTTTTTAGCTTTCTTTGTAATTGGTAGTATTAGTGAAAGAGCTGACTTTGGACTTAGCAGGCTAAACTTCTTAACTTAGCCAATTAAACTTAAGGAGGGTGGGTGCACCAAGGGCCCTAACACTGTCCTCTGACAGTATTTTTAGGAAAAAAATGTGTGATTTATATGCAGGCTATCCTAAAATGACCAGAGGCTTTAGAGTCTGCAGATTTTTTTTCAGCTGTCCTTTATATCTTTGAGAATCTAACTTACAGCTTTTTAGGTTTCTCTTAGTTATGTTAAGAGGAACCTAAGTAAAGCGCATATGGAGACTTTTCTGAGGAGTAGATCTGATAGAAGCAGCAGCATGGAAGGAAGTTTGTTATGTCTCAGCTGGGCTGTTTAGGTAGTGCCAGCTGTGGACTAGGGTAAAATGATCATATGGGATTGCAAAGACATCATAAGTAGGAGTCATACAATAGGAGTGAAGTGATCCCTGCTAGCAAAGGCAAAGTTCACAGGTATCCTTGATAAATGCAATAGCAGGAAAGTCCTGGAAAATTGGACGGTACAATAGAGAATAGGCATTTTACATGCAGAGGTGTCTTGTCAGTTACGGCAATTAACAGAAATCACATCAGCTGCTGCCATGCAGAGAAACATGGGAGAGAGTGATGGTAAACAAAGGAAAACATTTTAAATGAAAACATACAGATGTGCCTTCTAAATAACAATGTCTCAAAAAGCTTCTGTAAGGAAAAAATGTATTATCACAGGAATGAAGGAATTGGTCATGTAAAAAAAGGAAAGAATGAAGAGTTATACACATTGCTGAAAAACTTCTGGAATGGAGGCCTTTGCCATCAGTGAAAGCATTAGCTAGAAGTTTAACTGCCTTCCTCCTGACAAGTATTGGTCTCATTGTCTTCAGGACCATTTATGATGTGGGATTTTTTTTAGAAAATCCGTTGGCTCAGAAAGTGTGTTTACCTGTTTCTTTTCCTTTCAGTGGGTCTTACATTTCTTGGAAAATATTTCTCTACACCTAATTCCTGACAGCATGCATTTGTCTGTTGTGTCTTTTCAGGACTTCCAAGTTTGCCCTGACTCTTCCGCTCTGTGCAGATTGCCATACACTCAGCATTGCTTCTTTGTTATCAGATGCCCAAAATGAATTTTTCTTCTTGAGGTAGGCACCTCAAGCATCCACAATCATCTTGCATCACATAGGTTACATAATTCTGACTTTTTCTTGCAGCAGTTATATACAAGCATGGTCATGGGAGGTTGTTCTGCGACATTCCCACTTTTTTCATTTTTTTCAGTGTGACAGATATTCTGGTCTTCATACTTCCATTCATAAAGAGCACAGGCATTAATCTAGTCAACTGTAGCTGATTTTCTGGACTTTTTTCTTGTTTGCATTATTATAAGGAGCAAAATAAGGCCTCTTGGGTTCCCATGGCTCTTCCTATTGTACATTGGTTCTGAGGGGTAGGTAAGTAGGACATTTCGAAAAACAAACACAACCTTTAGAATTCTTTTCCCCTTTCTTCTTGACATTATCGTTGTGCACTTCTTCCCCTGCTCCAACAGTCTGTTGCATTTAGTACCTCCTCTCTTGCCCAGCCAGTGTTTCCTCGCTGCATTTTTTTCATGCATATTAATTTCTTCTGTGAAGGATTAAAAGGCAAGAGAGATCGAGGAAAGAGGATCACATGCCAAAATTGGTTCTGTTCATGTTCTGAAGCCCATTTTCCTTATTATGCTAGATGGATAAAGCTTGATCTGTCCAGAAGAAATTATCAAATATAATAACTTTGATGATTGCAGACTTCAGTGTCATCCAAAATGATGTATATTTGCGGTGAGATTTGTTGATCCAGCCAAATGGCACTTTGAAGCTGCTTTTGGCTGCACTTGAATGTCAGGTGCTTCAGAGGTTTTCATGCTTTTCCACAGTCCCTATGGAGTCAAAAGATTCTTGTTTTGTGTTGATAGCACCTGTTGATTCTTCAGGAAGCCTTTCAATATAGATTCTTGGGTTCTTGTTTAGACTGACCTTGTTACTGCTATTCTCCTTTTATTTTCTGTTTTCTTAGTCAGTGACACAGAAAGAAGAGCATATTTAACATCATTGTCAATTTATGTTGTGTCTTAGCATGAGTTAAGAACATCGGGATTTTTGGTTTTACATCTTTTTCATATTCATTTCATAGTAACATGAATCACAGTGGCATTCTGTGAATACATAATTTGCTTCAGTTCCATTGCCTTTTACATTTTTTATTGAATCAATCTCATAATTTGGTTACTGTGCATATGTGTGTATGTTCATATATAAACATTTCATGTGGGGCAAAAACTAAATTCACACATATTAGGAGAAGAATTTTACACAGTTTTTAACTGGATAAAGAGGAACAGAGGCAACATTTTTGCCTCAAAGCAAGTAAAGAGTAGGCTAATCCATCATTTCTGTGCAGGGGTATAACATCTGAAACCACAGCAGTAGTTTGCAATTATGCAGTAAATATGCCAATCATATGTTTGAAAAGAAAAGTGGGGGTTTCATCTTTTTTATTGAAGAAAGAAGATACGTACAAATTGGAATCAAATTACAGAAGTGCAATTCACCTGAAAATTTAACTGCTGGGGAAAAAAAATCATCTGTTTCTATGACTGAAATTCGTAATAGAGTTTCCAGAGAACATTAAGTTATTGGAGTGGTAGAAATCATACTGAAAGATTTTTGTGATAAATGAGTAAATAAGTAAAATTTCTTAATTTAAAATTGCAATTGAGTCTTCTATAGATGTAATATAAATTAACTGAGAAATTGTCCCTTTTTTTGAAGTAATTTCTAAGTTTCTGAAGCATTTTGTTTTTAATGCAGGCAAAAGAGGTTTAATATATCTTTTCTTGACCAGCAGCAGGTTCACTATTGTGTGTTTTAAAGCAAAATACATGCAATCAGGGAACATTTTGCAAATTGAAGTGAATTGTGAAAGCAAAATTACAAAAAAATACAGAACTTCCTACTATGGAAGTGCAAGATCTGTAAAAGACAACATAAAGCTAAAAATACTTAAAATCTTAGAGCCATTCTTGCAGCTAACATGGTATCTGCAGCACTCTGAGCTGTGATTGCATGCTTTTAGCCAGAACCTTGTGTTTGCAGGATTGTATTTCACTCATTTTATCCAGATACATAATTTATTACTTCAGTGGTGGCAAGCCATAAAATGAACATCCAGAACTGTAAGTAAGGAAGTGGAATGTCAGTTCTCTTTACAGAGTTTTTCTGTTCAAGTAAGATAGCAGTCTTGCTGTTCGTTAAGTCACCAATAAATGTTTCTCTAACTGTTGAAGTCACCGTTTACAGAGACAGACACAGGTTCTTTGCATATCTAAAGAGATTAGAAAGTCCCTAAAAAGACAGTATTTCAGGTTTTCTCTTGCATGTCTGTTGCTATTTGTAGAAATTTACACAAGATCTCAAAGCCTTAGGCTTCCTCATAATTTCTACATGTATATGGGAAAAAAAAAAAACTGGGAAAGCATAGTGTGGGTAGGCATTTTATTTCCAGATTTTTTTCAGTTCTGATTGATCACTAGAAAAAATAAACATGTGACAGTTCTCTTTTATGCTTTTCACAATCTTTTTCTTGTTGCCTGCAACTGAGACCTTATCAGCCCTCTACACAGGCATTTTGGACTGACCAAGGTCTTTGCTTTTTCAGTCTTAGTTGCATAGCAGCTGCCTCAGAGTATCTGCTCTGTGGTGACAGTGGTTCCAAAGTCAGTATCATGCCATAGGGAATGTATATCTTGAGGCAGTATAACAGATAGTGGAATGCTGAAAAAGGCAAAACTGTTTTCCCTCCAAATCATAATTAGCACCTTCAGGGGAAATCTTATCTTATTTCATATTGGCATATTTTTATGTTTATATTTATTTTTACAAATATGATTGCAAAGGGTTATTTCTTGCTCTGAGATTCTTTGATGAAAGATGCTATAGATGTGTGGAATACTTACATAAAGGGTTGTGCTATTCATTTACTTCTATTGCTGTGTGGAACTCAGATCAAAACTGCATGTATTCAGCAAGGGAGTTATGCACATGCATAACTTAAATGATGTAAATAGTTGACTATCAAATATCAAAGATTGCTTACATGCCTCATATTCAGTGTGCATAGAGTCACCTATAGATCAGATCCCTAAGGGGAATTCTAAGTGCTATTGCCTTCATACACAGTTCTGCAAGATATTTCTGATGTATGTTCTTGATTTTTGACAAAATGATGTAATGAGTTGTAAATTTTAGTTAATGAGACAGAAGTGTTCCATGATTTTCAGTTTCTTAATAGTTGAAGTGTAAATAGAGAACATGAGTGCTACAAATGTAAAGTAAGTGTGGTATCTGAACACAATGGAGTGTTTTCATACTTGCATGTCATTGTAGGTAAGTGTTGAAAAACGTATGTTGAGTTTCACCTGTTTTATCATGTGTGTTTTATGTCATACCTTTGGCATTGTTTTACATGGTTCTGGTAGATAAATTTCTTCCAGAGTCTATTAAGACTTGACACACAGAAGAAGCATCTTGCTTATGTCCTGTGCATGTGCTAGAGAAAAAAAATGACAAAGATTTCATTTGATGTTTGACACACATTTTAGAGCTTCACCCTAAAATGTTATATTCACCCTGGAGTGTTTACACATTCTCTACTCAATAATCCTGTAGGCTATTTCTCTGGGGTATGAAAGGTTAGTTCAAGAGCTAATGAGTATTTTGTGTACACAAAGTAAAAGAATTTAAAGATAAGAGAATTACCCCTTAGTATCTAATCCAATAATTCATGACAGTCCCTGAATGCAAAAGTTTTTGTGAAATTCAGAAAGATTAAAGACTTTAAGGAAGTCTGCTACTGCTTTGGGGAGTGCTTTGGCAAGTAGGTGATGAGGTGGAGTCCTCATGTAATTTTTCATTAAAATGGTTGACTAGTCTTAAACACTTTGCTCCAGGATGGTCTTCTTAGGTTCTAGGTACATTGGTCAGACATTAAGTAATGCTCAGGTTGGGTAGGCCTGTCTGCTCAGCTTTAACATCACCATTTATTGTGCTGGTTTATAGGAGTTGTGGTTCAGGGTGTTCGAGTGTCAGAGTTTATTGTAGATGACCCTAACAAAGATTAATTCATCGAAGTTGAGGACAGAAATCCCTGAGGCTGTTTTCCACTATCACTGTGACTTAACAGCAGGCACCAGCCATTACGCTAGAGCCCTATCATCTCAGTAAAAGCAAGAAATGTTAGTTTATTCTTTTTTGACAGGCATCCAATTGTGACTGGAGAAACACCTACCTCTGAGGAAAGACTAATGGTGGTTCCCTTTTCCCAAAATGACTCAAAGACGAGATAGTCTATGAACTTGTTAAATATGTGGTATTAAGCCACGGATGCCAGTGATACAGAATGATGCAGTGAAACATTAGAGAATACTTAAGAGATTAATTTGGGTTTGGAATAGAGTTGGGATTTTCACTCCCCTAAATTTTTGTTTTAATTTTGGTGTGTGCGTATTACCATGCCATGTTTTATTGCTTTAATGTGTTATGTGTTACCTCCATGAAATGTTTGTGATGGAATTTGAAACAATTCACTAAACTTAAAGTGATGGAGAGAATCAAATAACACCAATGAATATTTTTAGATTTGGTATGAATAGGAGTATAAGCTCTACTAGTTATTACTACACTGAAAGTATTGCTTCTGCATCTCTTGTCATGCTAATAATAGTCCTTACTCTTAGAAGTCTAGGAATGTTAGTCATTAGTCCCGTGTCTGAAGAACATAGATGAACTCAGTTTGCCAGAGTTCATATAGGAGGGATTCCATCCATATAAGTTTTTACTGAAGTGAAGACTCGTCCTAGCTATACCATCAGGGGCTGAAATTGCAGCAGGTAAGAAAAGATATTATCCAACACAAAAATTGGACATTTTCATTGTGGATGTATATGGTACACGCATGGTAAACTAAACAATCATGTGGAGCTAGTTCATTTTTCTCCTCTTCTTTTGAATTTTTAATGTTACATTCTAACCTTTTTGGTGGTTTGTAAGGGAAGTACCTTAAAACGCAGCCTACCTTGTGGAAAGGTTTGTGAATATTTTGTTTTTCTAAACAGTTGCTTTATAGTGAATAAAACCTGCAGGATGCTACTCCCTAAAAATAGTAGTCCTGTGCTAACCTTTTGCCTCATTCTTTGCTGGCTTGTCTGGTTCTAGCATGAAAATGTTAGATTGGAAAGGATCAGTCCTTTGATCCGGTTTAGTTTTTAGAAAAATCAAGGTTACAGATTTTTTCCAACTGCAACATTGTGGCTACCTGTCATCCAGCAATTATATAGAGACAGCCTGTTTAACATATACCACTGAGCAACCATCAAAGGTTAACCATTTTCCAACATACTAATCTAGCTGGATGTAAACCAACTACCTAAAGAAAAATTCTCTGTATCCTGTTACTGTTTTTCTGAGTAATGCAGTCCAACTCATCTTACTTTAAAAATTCTTCCTGACACGCACCTGTGCCCGTACACTTGTGTTTCCACATACATTGTTTTCTTTGGTATGAGCACTTCAGAAAATGGATTAAGTAATGCATCCTTTTCTTTTGTGTGTGTGTGTTGGTAAGAGAATTGTGGGACAAGTAACCTAACTACTGGAAAGAAAAGTTTGGTCATTGAGACACCATGTGAAAAAGGATTTAGATTTTGTCAGAGCCAGAAGTTTGAAAGTGAAGGGCAGAAGCAGGCAGATTTGCAAGGGGCTGCAGTATTTGAGTAGAAAGTACTGTATTCTTAAATTAAGATTCAGACCGTGGCTTGAATGGTCTGTCTAATGAGGGCTTTTATTGAAGAAGTATGCAAAAAAAGTATTTAATTAAGCAAATAAAAATGGAAATTATCTTAATATTTACTTTATTCTTGGCAAAGGATCTTGCAAACATTTTTTTCTGGCAGAATTGTCAAGATTCATAACTGATTACAAGAAGTTCAAAAGAAAATACCAGGACAATAGTTGCAGAGCACCTAAAAGAAATTTTATGGATAACTCACTACCTGTTTTCTTAGTGGTCTTGCTCACAAAATCAGATTACTGTAATTTTATAGGGGTAGCACTGAGAGGGAATCTACTGATAGATTTTATGTAGATTGTAAGCAGGATTTTGAGCAAAATTCTTCAACAAGGATGTCCAGATGTGTGGTAGACCTATCGCTTTCTAAGAAGCCTGTATGCAAACCTTTTCAGCTTAGGCAGTATTCTTTTTCCTCAGAAAGAGGAGGCTGTTGTCACTCACCAGAAGATACAACCAATGTGGTGACACATGAGTTGCTGTGAAGAAGTCAGATTCTGGTCTCCCTGACTTGCCCTTGTTCATTATGGAATGTGTGGATGGTACAGACACGCTGTGCTGTACATTCTTCGCTTTGCATGGGAAAAGAAGGCAAAGACAGTCAGAAATGGTTATCTACCATGAGAATGTAGACTTGGCAATCTGTTAAATCCCGAAGATAGCATGTGCATTGGCTGATGTTTGGCTTGGCAATCTGCAGACACAACAAACCTTTTGAAGTCTCATGAGAAGTTGTGATGATTCTTCAGGAAGTTGAAAATGAAGGACTTGCAGCATATGCTGTCCTCCACGTGTCATCTTGTTTCATTTTTTTGATCCATTTTTTCTGTTTTCTCCTCTTCTAGACACACCCAGATTCAGACATTTCAGTATCTAAACCTGAAAGATGCAATGCAGCAATACAACCTGTTGCCTGTTCTGGCTACCATGCTAAAAATTGCAATAAAAATGTACAAAAGCAAAAGTTTCAGCAGGCTTT
The DNA here is from genome assembly GCF_023634085.1 of Falco cherrug. Taxonomy (NCBI): domain Eukaryota; kingdom Metazoa; phylum Chordata; class Aves; order Falconiformes; family Falconidae; genus Falco; species Falco cherrug. The sequence continues at coordinate 82,617,564 of NC_073700.1, forward strand.
TTCAGTAGAAAAAAAAGGTAAATGATCCTTGCTAAAACCAAAATTTGTGCAGCTTTACATTTTAGAAATACTCAGACCTCTGTTCTCCATCCCACCTTAATGGCCATAGGGAATCTAAAAGAACTTCCTTCAGCCCATGCAAAAAATAAATGAATAAATAAATAAGTAAATAAATAAAACAATAATGTAACAAGCAACAGATGTTTAAACTTGCTTCAGCTGCAATTAAAACAAAGTCTTTGTGCTACAGTCTGTTTTAAAGCTCTGCATAGTCCCTCCATTTCACAGTGGCTGTTCTTGTGGTAGAGCTAGATGAATACTTTTCTCCTTAGGCCCTCTCCCTCAACTCTCCACTGTTTCATATAAAAGAACTTTAATGAATGTGCCTGGTTAGCTTTTATTTAGCCCACCAAAGCATCGAACTTCACAGACTGGTTTATGCTTTTACTAAGTTTCTTTGCAATTTCCTCACTAAGTCACTTCTCACTGGGGCTAACAAAACAAATAAAATGTGGAACTCCTAGGTCAAGTCAGAGCATGACTTTTTCTCTTAGTAGTCAAAACTAAAAAATAATGCATCCATTCATTCTAAAAATAAGATTTAAAATATTTCTGTATCAAAAAGCAAGTGTGCTGGAGGAAGTATAGTTCACAACAGGTAAGGGTTTAAACAATAATACCCTATTGTACAACTACTAAAATAGGGCAGGGGACAAGAATAGACAAAGTGTTCAACAAAACATTTTTAGGTGATTTAATACCTTTTTGTTTAAGTAGATGGTAACAAGTGTCACTTTTTGACAGGAGTTGTCTTTGAGGTTTAGTAAACAGAACTTTATTATTGTTCCAGTGTGTTCTGATTTAGGCCTTATTTCCAGGGACCTGAATCTTTATTTTCCTTTACATTCATGAAGTACCATATTCTACAAACAGCTATATTAAAGTCAGGAGTCCTGATTGTCATTAAGATGTCCTCTGTATTTCTTTGTGGTTGTATAGAGGTATTAAGAAGGCCTGAACTCCAGCTAGGCAATATAACACTACCTCATTCACTACTATATGTTGTCAAACCAAAGTGAGTTAAGAAAAAACAAACTCCCAAAATGGAGTTACAGTCCAGTGTTTGTAAAGATTTTTCTCAGCAATTAGTAGAGACTAGTTATTTTCATGCTATGTACTTTGATGAGCATTAGCTAAGAATTGAGAGTATTTTCTTGTCATGGAAGAACTGAGGCAGGTCAGTGTTTGAATATTAACTCGGTGGCAGGCAACATCACTTGTAAATCACAGTTTTCTAGTGTGTCAGTCCACATAACTCATATGATGAGTGAGGTTAAAGGCTGGATGTCTTTCAGAAAGATGCATGGGCAGGCTTTCTGTTGTGGGGGCGACGTTCAGGCAAAATTAACAAATCCAGTGACAGAATGTCTGCTTAACTCATAAATCTCTAGAGAATTTTCAGTTTTAGCCTGGAGTGATGTTTATATGTATGTCAATTAAATTAAAATCAAAGCCCCTTGCCTGGCCTACGGGAAAGGAAATGCATCATGAGAACAGGATACCTTCCAACACTAAGGATTCCTTATAATTTTCCACTGAACACCTCCAGGTTAATACTGTAGCAACAAGACTCTCACAGTGGAATGTATTGAACAATCCTTTCTTGATTAATGCTGTACTTCTTCAGGAAGGATATAAAGGTCAAGGTTAGGAGAACTACAGTGATTTACTAGCAGAAATCTGTTAGGTATTTTCAAGGGTGTTATTCAAATGTCTGCTTTATTTCCAAACAAATGACTGAACTGGGATTGGGTGGTTTTGATTCCAAGGCTGCTGGAAAGGAGAGAGCAACAGATTTGTTACTAAAAAACTAATAAATAAACTTCTCAAGGGCTTTTCTAGTCTAGACTGCAAGTGTCAGGCCCTTCTGACTTCCGCACTTGGAAATGTCTTAAAGACACTATCTACCACTGCCTCTATGAAGTGTGCCTCTGAGTGCTACCATGCTATCAAAACAATCAGCATCTGGCTACATTTGTTTCTAGTGGTATCTAATGAAAATTGATTTCCATTCATTATAAAACAATTTACCCCTTAGTTGGGGACAGTTTTCATCAACTTGAAAGTAATGAAATAATGATGACACATTAACAGATTCTGATTTATTCACTTTTAGTTTTCTAAACAGGCAAGTATGAGAACTTAGAAAATTATTAGGTTCTTTCAAAGGCATTTGAAACTATTTTCAAGAAGCCCCTGGACTTAGTGATCTGCCCATATGGCATGATATTATTGAGAAAGTAACTTATATGTATTCTTAGTGTAATAAATCTAGACTATTTAGTGGTCTAATTTGTGTAAAAACTTACCTGGTCTGACTCTATATTGTACTTTTTCAAAGTATTTACATGCTTTTGTATCTATTAGGCCTATATCCTACTCACTGCAACTTTACACTTTGAATATCCTATATTATACATATACATTTATAATATCTGAATATATCCTACCCACTGAACTTTACACTTTTTCATATAAGAAGCATAGTTGGATGTACTCGTATAACGCCTTTTGTCTAGATCTTTGGATAGACCCCTGTGAGTTCACATGTAACAGGATAAAACAGAATGGAGATTGTGTAGTCCAGATTGAAGTATTCAGAGCTGGGAGATGAGTCAGTAATATTATTCCTTCAGAAAAATCAGGATTAACATATTTCTAACACTACTTTCCTGTAGATCTCCACAAAAGGCCAAAGTCATGGCCAAAGAAGAGACCATAGCTAACTTAGGTGGCACGCCAAAGTTAAGTTGCTGCTGATGGACAAAGTTCCTACTGGCTTCTCTCATGTTTCCTCAAATATGCCAGACTTAGAGATGGGCCCCATGGTCTTTCTATAGCATGTCCAGCAAAATTTCATGAAGTCATCTTAATGGAAGTATGTCAAATTATCCTCTTCAGGTAGTTTTGCATGGAAAGACCAACTAGGAGTAAAAATCGCTATTGCGAAATGCAAACCCTTATTAAATGTGCATATTGTTTCTGCAGTCAAACTTTACTGACTGTAGAAGAGTCATGAGCAGGATGTGGGGGGGGGTTCACCGTTCTTATTTCTGGGAGTCAAACAGAACAGGCAGGACGACTTTACTGATGTGAACTATTGGCTTTGAAAATAATTTGGTTAAATTTTGGTCCATTATTTCAATCTTTTGTGCTTTATCATCTTGAAGAAGTAGTTGGAGAACAATGTAAAAATGGATACATGTTTGGCATTTGGGAATAATCTTTCCATATAAAAAGGCTTGAATGAGACTATAATGTCTGTTAAAATAGACTAAGGTATCTGTAGGTCCACTGAAGTGATATGCCTAGGAGCAACGTCATGTCACCTCTCTCCCTGCTAACTCCTTTATTCATCATCTGTCCTCTTAGGCTTAAAAGAAGCACCTTTAAGATCAGAGAATTTGAGTATAAATGGTCTCTGATCTTATCATTCTGATATTTCCACAATCACAGAATTAAACTTGAACCTACTCTGTCATTAATGTGGTTTATTTTAACTTTACCACCATGTAGATTACTTAAAATTGTGTGTGTGTGTGTGTGTGTGTGTGTGTGTAGCTCTTTCTTACATATAGCAGATTTTAAAGAGAATTCTTGAAGGTAGATTTGAGGGAAAATAAATTCATTTTATCGATAACATTTAGGATTTGATAAGTCAAGCAGTAGCAGTGATTTTCAAACAGTTCTACATTAATGACCAAGGAAGATCATTGCAAAGAACTTCACGGTGAATCTTTTGAAATTAAAATGCAAAATGGAATGAGATAAAGAGGAGGTCAAAGAGAGCTTGTGTGAGACCTGATCAGGCAAGACTTCTCTCTTCTTGTGTAATCATTTCTTTGGTGCAAATGGGTGTAAAAGTTAATAACTTAAGAACAGCAGAATCCTATGATGAAATATTGCCCATAGTATTTCAATATAGTTTGAAAGATTAAGAACAGGTGATTCATGGACTATGTATTGAAGGGTAGATTGCTTAATATGTATTTCCTGATACATTCCATAAGAATAATGTGCAGGAGTCTATTGGCTCTATGGGAAAGATTAAACTAAATGTTATTTTCACGGTTAGTATTTGACTTCATCACTAATGAAAAGAAGAAAAATGGTGATGTCTTACTACCTTGTAAAACTTCCCCAAATACACACTTTTTCTGCAGTGCCCAACTTGCAAATTGTTAAATAGGAACCTGGCTTGGGCCACTAATAAGCACCATCTGTTAAATGGCCATATAAGATTTTTACATCCAAAAAGACTCCACAGAAAGGTTGTTTTAATGTTAAATATCATGGATAGTTGTTTTTTTTTAAACCAAATAATTTTCTCCTGCTTTTTAAGAGTAAATGTGACTGATTATAATGTGTGCATTTTTGTACATAGAGCCAGACGATACAGTTTTTTAGCACTGTTTATTTTTTGGGGGGGGAAGAAACCAATGAATTTGAAAGGAAGTCATCATATCTGTCTTTTGATTGCACATTTTTAAACAAAAATAATACAGAATGGAGAATGAAAAAAACAATTTTTATGTTGCTACTTCAAAGTAACACCTAAGTCTATGAATGTTCAAAATGAAAATATATATACCATGAATGCTAAAATGTCTATTTTACATTATCTACAAAATGTATGTTCTAATCCAGCCACAAATCATAGGAAAATACTTTGATACATGAGAAAAGCTATAAACATAAGAACATTTTGGAGGGAAATAACACACATAATAGCTCATTAAATAATTACAACAACAAATAAATAGTTTTTTCAGCTTTACTTTTTGATTGCTGCCATGCATATTTTAATTTTTGGTATACTGAGATAAGAGAAAGGTCAGCATGCAAGGCAATTTTTTTTTTAGAATTAATCTGAAAGCAGATACTAGGTCTTGTATTTTTAAGCTGTTGTCACAAGTTCATAAAACATGATATAGAAGGCAATAGATGTGATAACTGTTCTCATGAAAACACACAACAAAGCATCTTTTTACAAAATAGACGTCAGTGAATATTCATGGCAAATTTTCTTTGCCTCCTTGGCTGGAGAAAATGTAAAAGTTTATAGTGTGGGTTTGGAAGGCTTGTGTTATTCCCCATGTTGAGCATTTGGAAAATCACCCAAAAAGTCCATATGCTGAGAATGCCCCTTTTGATTTTGGTCAAAGCAATAAGCATGTAGTGTCAACTGAGAACACAGCAATGGCAGACTTGTCTTTAAGCAGTCAGAACGGTAAAGCAAATGGTTACAGGTGAGTCAATTTTGGCACGAGGAGTGGAAGATGAGAGAGGAGAGAATGTCTGACTTCTAACTTGTACTATGTTTGCTTGATTTACTGGCTCTTTTCCTCTCTTTGTGGTGCTGGATAGGCTTCGCTTGAGAGGTTCCCTCAAAGTTGTGGCTGGACTCGTTGTGCTGCCTGGTGTATCGCTTGCACTTGCAGGCTGTGACCACAGTTATTTTGTAGGTTCTTATACTTCCATCCTGGCACTGAAGCTGGATCCTCTGAGTGCGAGTTTTGTCATTGACACATCTCCACTCTTGCGAGCTCCGCCTGCTCCAGTACTTGGTTCCGTAACCTCCTCCAATCCAGTTGGGGAGCAGTGGCAAAGGGAGGCATTCACCAGCACACACCAGCTCCTTCAGTGGGTTGATGCTGGTGCACTGGCCATCTGAAATGTACTTGGTAGATCTCAGTTCCCGACAGCCAACTTGTACACGATCTGCAGAATGCACAGAATAATAAACACTGAGATTCAGAATGGAGAGATTTCCTTAACCAGTCATCTTCCCATTAACAAGCTATGTTTTGCAGAAGTTAAAGTAGGCTGTAATCTTTACAGGACATCTCTTTACTGTTGTGTCCCCCAACCCAAGGGCCTGAAGTGCTGATGGTATCTCTGGGTATTACCACAGCATAAAGGAATCATAATGATATGCACTTCAGTAGCTGTGGTAGAAGAGACAATTTTATTCTCTAGCCTTCTTCTCAGGGACATACCTTTTAGAGGAGAAAAAAATGCCCCAAGGGAAGAAATGTTTCCTGCTTGTTCTCAGCCTAGGGAATTTGCTCTGTGATGTTTACAACAATTATGCTGGATCATTAGCAAGGGGGAAAATACTGCCTTGGAAACCGTTTATATGCTTTTAAATTAATTTCAAATACTGTGTTTCTTCTCATTCCAGTTATAGTAGACTGAGTCTCTCATGAGCACTGCTTCTCTGAACACATATACTGCAGAAGTGGTAAGAGCTGAAGTTACCAGGGAATGGTGCTCTGCATATAAAGTTTGAATGATTAGCATAACGATTTCAGAGTGGTCATTTTGCCCTCAGGGTAACACCGTCTATTGTATCTGTAGTAGTCTCTATGTTATATGTAACATAGAGGATCTTGCAGATTCTCTCAGGCAACTGACATAGAATCAACATGCAGAGCTTCTCATACAGGCATGTTTGTACCCGTCTGTATGTGCAGCTCTGCACCCTGCAATAAACACAACTGTTTATTTCAGTAATTACACTTTGAAATAAACGCCCACAGTGCGCTTAATTTTAATAAGCAATCTTTACTGGCTGTGCTCTCCCTCTTTCTGAAGGACAATTACAGCGCAGATTCTACACACAATGCAATTAACTAACGCCTTTAAAATAGGAGTAATTACTAGAAACATTTTAGAGTGAATCATAAAAGACTTTGAAGGTACATCTACATATCACAGCTACAGGCTGCTTCTGTTTCTACTTGGATTTTTGGAAGCAAGTTCTGAACAGAGACACTGAGTTACGATTACTTCACCCTGTCCCCTCTGTCTCAGGATGGGCAGTCAGAGGGACTGTGAATCTGCAGGCTGATCTGAGGGACTGCTTACAGGGCTGTTCTCCTGCCTGCCGTGCAGAAAAGATTCAGGCTTGCCTTCCTGCAGCTGCACTCAGGAATGTACCTGGAAGAAGCTGGTCACTGATTCGAGTTTGTCTCTCTGTCTCTTTTTATGTCTTTCCCGGCTCAGCTTTCCTTCAGTGACAGCTCACTGACAATGAATACCTACTGGGCTGCTCCAGCCATCTCATAATGACGAGTTGTTTCCTGTGCACTTAAACCCTTAGCATTCATAGAAGCTGACACACCTGGCTTAGCTGAAAGGTATCTGTGTCACTTTTTGCCTTCACTTTCCAGGGATGATACTATTTTTATCAAATTGTTGTGGGTGGGTGGGTGTGTGTTTCTCTATTTGGATTTCTTTAATTTTAAGGAGGCGGGAAGGGGAGGTAACAGACAAAGTCAGCAGAAGGTTTCCAGATCGCCATGTATCTGACATACATACATAAAACTCAGCAGGAAAAGACTAGATATAAAGAGGCAAGTTAGAGCAGAGATCATAGGTAAATTATGAGCTGATTTGTTTACTTTTGCTGGAGGTGTTAAGCAGGTAAGTGCTACAGCAGGAAGTAAAACTAAACAGCGGGCACAAAATTCAGAGTATTTTATTGCATTTGAAAAGTAGCCCAGACACCTCCCCTGCCCGCAGTGGGAGGGTGAGTTAAGAAAGCGAGGGCTTGGGAAATGCCTCTCACTCCTTTATCTTGCTTCTCTACCGGATAACCCATGAAACCCGGTGTTCCTGGATGAACCTCCCTCAGGAAGTAACCTGCCCCAGACAGCCGGTCCTACAGGACTCGCACGGGGGAGGCAGGCAGGCTGGCTGGCCGGCAGGCAGGCTCGCTCGCTCGGAGGCCGCCCGGCGAGGCAGATCCAGCCAGGAACCAGCAGCATCTTCCTTCGCCCCGGCTCCCCCGGGGCGCTGGTTCCCGATGCGCGGGGGCGGGGGGCAGAGCGCGCTGCAGCGGGGCGCCGCGGCCGCGGCCGGGGGCTCGGCTCCCCGCGGGACTTCGCTCCCGGCGCCCGGGAGGGGCGGCCGCCGCCGGGGGGCTGAGGGCTGCGGGACGCGGGGGAGGTGCTGCCGGTAGGATACTCACTGTTACGGTCGGATCCAGCGCTGGTGTAGTGCCTGCCTCCGTTCCTGGCTTGGTTCAACGTGCTGTTGCTGCTTGGGCTCGCTGCAGCAGGTTTAACAACGTGCGAATAAAGTATCTCTGTGGCATCGTTCTTGAAAGCCAAGTAGCTTTTCGTAAAGATGCAAGCTAGAAGAAAGCCGTAGAAGTGAATGGCAGGGAGAAGCATGGTTGGTTCAGGCTCTGTCTGACAGAGCTGGGTGAAATCTTTTTCTTCTGCTTCTTCTGAGTAACTCTGAAATTGCTCCTGAAGGTTTCCTTTATATATTCGGAGAGGCTTGGCATTCATTCAGGTGTAAAGTTGTGGATAGCTTCAGAATGAAAACCCACAAAAGGGGTGGGATCCCTACATGAGCCTGCGAAGACCTTTTACCAATAGGAGAGAAGACTGCAGTAAAGGAGGAGTTAGATGCACTAATTGCAGGATTCCTATTTGGGGCTTTTGAGGGTATCGGAAAACTCTTAAGACACCGCACAGCAGCATCCGGGCTGAGATCTAGAGGCTGGCCAGCTTTGCCTTTCCATTCTGCATGGCCTTGCTTGCCTGGCATTTTGGTGTGGTGTGTCTAACACAGTGTAAGAAAGAGTCTCTCTTGCTCCTGTTATGCAAAGTTCTGAATGTGACTTTCAGCAAACTTGCCAGCTCTGTAAGGATGCAAAAGTTTATAGAACTTACAGAAGACCGCTAGTTACACAAATACTGTCTGCAATATACCAAGATCACTTTAAAAAAAAAAATTGTTAATAATTTAAAGCTGCCTCTAGATGCTTTAAATTATGCAGCTTTGATCAACAAGGAGCGCTGCTAGAGAAACTACTTGTTTAAGGGGAATAGTCTCTCCCTGGTGTGCAGAGTTACAAGTATGTGTTTCTGTATCACTGCGCATAAAATGTATCTCCTCTAGGCTCCTTTGTACAAACATATCCATATTCATAGCCTCTCACTATGCTCATTCACCAAACTAGTCTTTTTTAGTTTTGTACATTGCCTAGAGCATTTGTGTATTTTTAATGTATTATTTCATGTGATAAAGAAAACAAAGAGGAAAGAATAATCCTTATTTTGGCATACTATTTTACTGTCACACACTTACTTGATTTTACTTAAAATTGCATGGCCCAAATCCAAGCGCTAGTGTAAATTGTGATGTTGTCAGTAGGGCAATGCTTGTCTGCATCATAGTAAATGCTGTCTAGATTTTCATTATAAAGAAAACAACAGTGATCAACGTTGAAAGCTATAGTGTTCTAATTCAAGGGAAACTCTTTTCTTGGGGAAAAAGCACAACCATGCAGGAGGCCACATTATGTAAAGGTTAATCGCACTTACATTATTTGTAACCGAGTTGATAAGTATAGTCATCCTGGATTTTATTTGCTGTAATGGAAGCTGAAGTGGAACACAGGTCAGTTACCTTTACTGTCAGGGTCAAAAACTCAGTCATTCAGAGAAGACAACTGTGTTTCATTTTGGAAACAAGCAGACATTTGTATCAGCAGCACTTTCCTCTCGCATCACTTAGAAGGTTGTCCTGGATTTCAGCAGGAGTAAGGACAGATCCACAGTAGGTGCCAAATTGATAGCCTTTGCTTAAAAGACACAGGAAAAACAGGAGTGTTGTAAGGTGAAGTGAGTTTTACTGGCAGAGCTGTGTGTGGGGAAGTTGAGTTGATTGCCTGCATCTATTATGACTAGCCCAACCCAGTTCTGGAATAACAAGAATGTTGCAAGGCAGAGTGAGATCTTTCAGCAGAGTAATGTATGGAGGAGTGGGATCACTACTAACCCCTGACAAAGCTCCAAGTTCCACTCTCATGGAACATCTTATTTAACCACAAAAGCGAAGATGTGCATTTTACCTTCCCTTTCAAAAAAAAAGTAGAAAGCAAAAATTTCCTTAAGAAGACATGTACATTACAGACCATTAATATTTGAGCATTATTTTTCTTCAACAGCAGCTAACCAAAGGTCTGTTTTGTTGATGTTCAAGTCCTACTTCATTTTTTCTCACATTCACAGATCATACAGACCTTCACACATCTCACCTTCCCTGCAGGATAGTCTCTGTGCTGAACGGAGCCAATATAATTAAAAACACAGGACCCATTTTCCGGTTAGCCACAATTCCTGTGGATATCAGTCAGAGGACCTTTTCCTAGTAGAAAGATTTTCCCACATTAGATGAGACTTGGCAAAGTCAGAAGCTTCCTTGAGAGCTGCTTTCTTTGAAATAATGCATATAATCTTCTCACAGGAAAAATGAATGGGACCTTGGGGGTCTAGGACTGGGGCTGCAAGGAGCTTGCTAAGCCTCAACTTTTTCAGCTTTCAATGAAAGCTAAAAATCACCCCTTCAAATCTGGGCTATATGAAACCATTAAGTTTGTCACATACTTCTCTTGGTCTTGTCACTTAGAGAAGGGAGACCTCAAGACAAACTTCAAGACAAAGGACAAGTTTGGCCTTGAATTTGCCACAGGAGAGATAATATAGATTACCTCATTTTACTGTGCACTGGACACAAAGTAGACTTCATTGTAATTTAATTTGTATTTTCCATTTTTTACAAATATTGTATGAAAATTTCATTATTTCAGTTCCTTGGTCAGTACTGTCAGCCTCCCTACTTTGAAAGGTAAGCAGGTTTCTGAGGAGTTTGTCGGTTAATTTGATTTATACTTTCTTTTGTCAAACCTAGAGCTTGCAGTGTTTCACTTTTTCTGAGTCTTCCTGAGACAAATTAGAAGTCACATGAGGGGAAGGGATGCTGGTCAGTCAAATTTGGTTATTCTTCCTGAGCGAACTTCACAGTCAAAAGGTGTTTCTTGACGCTTGGCTCAGAATAGGTTCCTAGACATAAAACATTAGTTAGGTGATCATGATAAGTTCTCAAAGGTGAAGACTTTAAGTTACCTTTGTACCCTCCAAAATAGACTGAAACAACATACAGTCTGTCCTTATTCTAGTCAGATTCAATGGCTTGAGTAGAACATTGCTCTGTGCTTAATCTGTAATATCGGCCATAAGGAATATATTACACAGGTCTTTGAAGTCTGTACTGGCTTCCTTTTTGCCTCTGGGCATAACTCAGGATGTTCTTATTGATCTATAAAACCCTATATGGTTTCAGTCCTAGGCAATAAATTCTCTCTCCTTTATCTTCCGTTATGACGCTTAAGATGAGCCAGGGCATACCGACTATACCTGGGTGTCTGGAGGGGGTGAATGCTCAGTGTGAAGGATCCAGGAGACTAGATTTCACTGCTCCTAAGGTTCCACGAGAGTCCTGTTCTGCTGCCTGGCATGATGTAAAGGCCATCGTTTAGTCAGATCCTTGAAAGGTGGCTGTGGGGAAGGCACAAGGAGAAACCCATTAACCAGATTAATTTAAATGCTTGTACGTGTACCCTGGGATAAAGTGCTACATTGAACTACACAATTTTTTCAACTTAACTGCTTCTTGTATCTTAACAGCCTTGCTTCTGAATGAACCTAAACACAGTGGTAAAGCCATCCATCACTCTTCAGAGAGAATGGTATCCAGAGTTATCCACACCTTAAATCTTGCTTTCTCCATTTTCTGTGACAGAAAAAAACCCACACTTCTCTCAATGGATGAAGACTAATACAAGGCATGTGTTCTGTAAAGATACCGAAAGAGAATTCCCTTCTTCATGGTCATTTATAAGTCTGTCAGGATCCCATCCTCCATGTTTCTTAGACACTATAATGATGTCCAAAGGGCAAAGTTTTGTGCCGAGTGCACACACCTGTCTAGCAGCACAAAACAGCCACAGGGAATAGAAGGGTATGCACTGACAAGTACAAATGACTGCCAGAGCGCCTTGTCTTTGCAAACCACATGATCACCAAACATGCACAAAAAAAGAAGGAATTCCCAATTTTTCATAAAACTTGGGCCTGCACAGTTTTAATAATGATATGAAAAGGCCAGAATTAGAATGAAGGCTGCATGGAAAGAAAGGTTCAAAATTTGTTCATAAATTTTTTTGTTAGTCCCAAAGAGAAGACCATTAGGGCATTGCAATTCTGACTTGTTTCCAGAGGCAGATACTTTGAGAATAAGTCAGATAAATGACTGCAAAAAAGAAACTGACATTTATTGCTTTGCACCTTAAAACATAAATGACTGTCAGGCTATTTTCTGTTAAGCAATAAGCATATTAGTAATGTACTTCAAAGCAGCATAAAATGTGATTTGGAGCGTGATAAGAGAACTTGTCTGAAAGTGAGGTGGAATTGTAATAAATGCAACTGTTGAGAACTTGTAAGCTGTTGTGCAACAAGCTAGCATAGTTTTAAAGCTCATACAGAAAACATGTTAGAGAACCGAGATACACCCCCCGCTCCCAAATTCTCAAACCAAAGATTTTTTTGAATACTGAGGTTTTTCTATACTAAACGGTACTTTTTAATTTTCTCAGGAAATTACAATTGAGAGATTAAATGAAAAACATAACATATATTCTCATTAATGAGAATGACTAATTAGTTCTGATTTATGTCTTAATCTCCCTAAGACTTCATATTACAATTTTACTTTTTTCTACTTGCTCTTATACATAATGTAGACAGAATAATTTAGGTCAGGCTGTGGCTTCAAAGGAGGCAATTTATCACTTTTATGGAAAAAGACATTAAATAGACTGAAAAGGGGGAAATATATGTTTATTTTAAAATTCTAGGAAAATTTACATTAGAGTGAAGAACTATCCATACTAATTATAAGTGCCACCTCTTCTCAAGTGTTTGCAGTAAGATTTTAAGACCAATTTGAAGATGATGTGGCTTATTATCATCCATAACATGTTTTGTGATTTCTGTGTATGTGGAAGAAGAAAGAAGATCAAAATAGGGTTTTACTAATGAAAAAATATGAGCTTGTTTATTTGGGGTAACATTTTTGGAAACTCTTAGGTGACACTGAAATGTAACACTTCTATTTTAAAGAGATTTAGGGCAATAGAGCAGTACATACACAGACACTGAAATCAACTGGACTTCAGTATCTACATACTTTCTAAAATGTTGCCCTAAGGAGTGAAAGTCCTATTGATTTTCAGTGAGCCAGTCACTTAAATGCTTTTGAAAATTTTACCCTCAGGTTAAAATTCTGAAACTCCTACTCAATGTTAAGCAGGCAAAGTCCCATCAACATGCCCCAGTTGCAAATAAAATAGAAACTGAGTAAAGGTTTTGAAGTCTGACTTGTTTCTTTACATGTAATTAACTGAACTTTTAATATATCACTATGTTTCAGTAAACTGCTTTGTGTTTCTAATTACGTGGTCTGAAATGATTACAGTGTATTTAAAAAATGCACACTCTACAACAAATCAGCTAAGAAAATCTGGCATAGTGTCAGGATTTCCTAGGCAAACACTTGCCAAACCTGTTGTTAGATCCAAAGTCATAATTTAAAAACAAGCCTAGAAGGTATCTGGAAGAAGATCCCTCTTTCCTTCCTTCTGCTCTATCTCCCACTCCCTGACAAGGAAATCACTTTACCTTATCAAAACAGGACAGTTACTGAAATTTGTCTCCTGGTAAGAAACCTATCCCTGCTACACTCGGATTTTACATTTGGCTAATGCATATTCTTGTTAAAGAAAAAAGTTTCCTTCACCAAGAATGTTAGTGTCCAAATTCTTCAATCAGATAAACACGCACAACTCCCTACTGAAATTAAGGAAGTACCTGAGGGCAAAACCTGGCCCCAAATTAGAATTTTAATAAGTGTAATACTTCGTAATCCTTTCCCTGCCAAGAGACAGAAATGGCCCATCCTGCACAACAAATTCACAGACTTTACCATGTACTCAGTAGCAGGGTTTCACTTAGAACTCATGAACCAGAATATAATTGAACAAAATGTGTACATCTTAGTTTATTAAAATTAATCCATCCAATATTATACTTCATTTGTACAGTACTGAAAATCTACTATTTGCACATGTAGGATCTGCTGTAATCCAGCAGATGTTTCCACATTATCACCCCAAACACAGTTTTAAACACTTGGAACATTAATTAAAATGGAGATCTGTCTCTCAAAGAACTTATATGCATATCTTCATGCATTGGTTTTTACTGTCAGCTACTGATATTCCTTCCTATCGGAAGTTAGTTTCAGTTGCCTGGTTCTCTTTAAGTCCCAAACTGTTTCATGCAATCAATGAATGAGTCAGGCTGAATGAAATTAAGACACAGAACCAAGTATCACCTGCCTACGCAGGCACTACAGCCCATTCCAGACTTCCTTTCCAGCAATTTTAATTACCTTGAATTCACATGTAAAAGAAAATGTAACAGGAAGAGCTGATAGATCTCCTCACTGGAATGCTCTAGGATCTCTTTTAAAACAATAAAATTACATTTTTACTAAACTAAGGCTTAGTAAATTTACTATGACTACAGTACAGCCTTAACTAATAAAATGGCAAAATGCACACCAAGAGTCAAGTTCCTAAAATCTTAGGGCTAAGTGCTTAACAGTTTTTTAGGCATTGTTACAGTGAGAACATTATGTTGTTGCTGTTGACTTATGTATACAAATATATTAATTAGAACACATGCACACTCAGTTTGGCTAAGAGCATGAAAAATGCTGTTGCCATGAAGTTGAGAGGTGGGAATGAATTTTCAGTACATTCCACCCATTCCCCAGGTTGTATGTAAAATTTAATATTAAAACATTTCAGGAAAGGACAAAGAATGGAAATTCTTTGCAGTAGTAGGTGTCAAGATTTTGAAATATTTTCTTTAGTCCAAGTAAGAAAAAATCCTCACATTCTGAGATGCCTGAGAAACAATTTCAGAGAAAAAAGAAATTCTAACCAGATATTACTATTTTGATTTTTCTTTGAGTAATCTTGACTTTTAATAATGGTGGTTCAACAACAGCAGGATAATCCCTGCCTTAAGCATGACATTAGGTTTTAAAGGATTATTTATCTTATCTGAGCTTAGAAGTCTTGCAGTATACCTTTATGGTAATAAACAAATATTAGCTGTACTTGCTTAACCACAGAGTTTTAAGCAAAACCATCCTCTAGCCTGAAGTGCAGTGGGATTTCAGTCTTCAGCTACTGCTCTATGTATCTATATGATCACAACAGATTAGCATTTAGAATTAAAATGTAGTTAAAGTAATATGGTTACAAAACAACTTAATGAGGCCACTGTCAGCAGAGATAATCAGCAATGATGAAATTTAAACTACTGTTTCTCCAAAGATTAAACTTTGTCCATACTGTTCATAACTGGCTGTAACAGTAGTTCTGGTCACTATTGCACCTGACATCAGTGTCCAGATACTGAATAAGCTCCATAACGAACATGTGTTACACCATTTTCAAAACCTTGTCACTATTTATGTCTGTAATCATCAGGCAATAAAGGCATTCTTTTCCAATGTAAAACATAGTTGTTGTGAGAGACGTTTGTTTGGGGATTTCAGTCCTAAGTCTATTTGGAATTACAAACTGGTTTAGTTGACATATAAACAGTACTCAAGAAAAGAAATGTCAGAACATTCTGTTTGTTCACTTGGCCTTTCTGCAATTCTTCAAAGCTTTTTGCAGGGTTGCTTTTCTAAAATGTATCCTAACATGGAAACACTATACAAATAAAGCTTTCATAACTGTCAACATCTGAATTTGTTTTTCAGGGTGAGTATTTCCAATAAATTTTCACTCTGAGGAAAAACAGAATACTGGCCTTCCTTCTGGTAGTTTCCATCTAAAATACAGCTCTCATCTCACACATTTGCGCCTGCCTTATTAGAACAACATAACAATTATTACTGCAAATGGAAAATCCTGCAGGTGAAAATCCCTGGCATGATTATTCCATCATGATAAACAGATTGGCCTCCTGTAAATCTAGGAGATACATGATTTCTTTTTAAGGTTGGATTACCAAGCCACCTTTGTATGAATAGCCAGTAAGAGATGATGTTTTGCATAATTTTTGGTTTTCTCTTGACTTGCTACCTTTGTTGCTTGTTGAGAGGGTAACATCATGAAAATCTTACCTTCCAGCTTCCCTTCAGAGTCTTGCATCACAGATGCTCATTTCCATCCACCTATTGTGTAGCCGAACAGGACTAATGTCCCACATCGACTCCCTCCTTTATTTTTTCCATTGCAAACTCTGGCAAGCTGTTGGAGCATTAAGAGATACCTATGATAATGACTGCCTGGCATTTCCATGTCTGTCCACCTGGTTCCTCTGTGCAGGAAGCACCTTTAGCAACCAACAAAGGAGACAGAGGATTGGGAGGGTATCTCTCCAGGTATTTTTGCAGAGTTGAAGCTTCAAGAGAGAAAAAGCATTTGAGGTACTTATTAAGGCTGCATACTTCCACAATGTCAGAAAAAGCCAGTAGATCAGGCAGGTCCAGGAGGCAATCTGGGGACAAATTCTGTAAAACAGGTATTCTGAAGAGATTCTGTTAACTAGTAATTAGCAATGCATTTCACACCCACTTATGTAAAAAAATAGCAGAAAATAATTTTAGTTGTGTCTATAACAGATGAAAGTACCTGTTGCTGTAGAGCTCCTTACAACAGTAAAGAACCATATCTGTGAGGGGGTTGGGGTTTTTTAAATAACTTAAAGGAAAATTACTTTAAAACTTCTTATATATGCACAAGAAATTATAACATAAATTATGTTTTATAGTTGTAGGGAACGTCAGTAAATGCTATTATATCCCAAATGTCTACATGAACTTGTTGGTTGTGCCCACTCTAGACTATATCCAGTTTTACATTTGCTTCTTACTTGAACTGTACTCCATTTACATATGTAGCATGTTCGAAATTGTGCATAGAATAGATATATTGTGCTCCTTCTAATAAATAGTATGGAGAACATCAAAGAGGGATATCTTACTCAAAATAAAATATTTTGTTCTGGGCAACCCAATACATAATTCTTGTCAACACCCAGTATCATTGTAAGGTCTGTTAAAAAAGCACTAAAACTGAACTACTGGAACTAATTTACTCAATAAGAGTTTAATGGCTTTCTCTATTCTTAAGTGAAGTGAGGAAAGTGGTTATTTTATTACTATTCATTTAGACAACAAGTATAAACAAAAAATGAATGGAATTGATGGTTACTAAGGACAGAGGTATATATGGCCGCAAAATACTTCATTTTATTTTACATTCTAGAAAACACTTACTGTGAAGAATAAACTGCTTAGAGATAGATCAACTGGTTTATAAATTGTCAGAAGGAAGAGCCATGCATGCTTTTTGCTGCGGCATTAACTTTCTTTAAGGGTCCAAGTCCAACCTTATTGAAGTCAATAGAAACCCTTCAATTGTCTTAAAGGGAGTTGGGTTTAGAGCCTGGGTGCAGTAAATCAGCAAGAGACTAGCTGGCAGTGTTCCGATAATCTGTGCTCATGGCGTGCACATCAAAATAACTTAAAACATCTGTCCAGTAGGTGGCATATGAGATCTCATAGTCCAAAATGTAAATAAAGCAATGGCATTTCACCACCAACACAGGAAAATTGTATTTCACCGGTTAGGTCTAAAAGGGCAAGAAGAACTATAACTGTCTATATGTGGCAACCGAAGTGGCCTTTTTATTAGCTTTTATTTAATTAGCATTATTAAATTCACATTTACATATTAAAAATAATTCATCATATTTATGAATAGCATGGTTATAAAAATACTTGTTTTATCCAGGTTGTTAAAAATAGTTTACATTTTTCAGTTTTTCCATTACTTAATGTTTATTACTAATGTTGGCACACTTGAGCTTATTATGTGGTGTCAGTTCTTCCCAAGTCCTTGTTCTAAACATCCAAGGGAGGACTTTTTCTCATTCTTCCTGACATAAATTTAGTCTGCTTAGAGTTTATTAGCGAATGAATCATTTGCTAGAAGCCCCCTTCCCCTCCTATACACATTACTTCCTATGGACATTCAGCACAGAGACTCCAGTTTCAACCTCATGCCACATGCAGCAATGCCACTGTAAGAAATCTGGGATTGTCCTTGAAAGGGAGGCTTGGGAATCCTCCATTTCCATTCAAGTCCTCTTTGTATCACTAGCTGCTCTTTATTTTCATACAGTAGGTAATGTATCAGTGACTTAATACCACATCACCACATAAGACTAAGCACCACTTTGTGAAACTACAATACCTGAAAGAACTTGAAAATATTTTAATTATCCCACACACAAAGATTAAAGGAAGGAAGACAGTCCCAAGAATACAGAGGCTGCTTAATGTAATCATATTTCAGGATTACTCTTGTTTATTAAGGTCCTTTTTGGCTAGGGATGTTGCAGAGGATTGAAGTCGCTCATTGTTTGCCTTATTACCTTCAGCAAAACACCTGAGGAGCAGGAACACTAAGTTTGCTCTCCAAATCTAGCCTTCAGCTTTGTGGCGCACATAATCTTTGCATGGTAAAAGTTCAGGCTGTATCCTGAACCCTAATTGGTTTGGGCTCCAGCATCAAAAGTTGGCGGTGTACTTGAAAATATCTCATTAATCTAATCTCGTGATTTTGGGGCCATTACAATGTTTTTTATGTCTAGGATTTGCATCTATACTGTCAAGCATGTGTGGATCTCAGAATACTCTCAAGACCTAACTCTCTCATAATTCACACCACAAACCCTTAAACTAATACCAAGGCGTTACTTTAGCATGAGTGCCAGGAGGTGGAAAAACTCTTGCTATACTCAGAAACACTGATTATACTCAGTGGCTTTGTGTGGGCCAAGCTTTTGTTCAGGCAGTCTGCCTGGCCTGCACCCAGGCAAAATCAATCATAGTAATGGTTCATCAGCTAGTACTGCGAGGTTGTTTTTCTTTATAGCAGTGTAGATTATTTAAATCCAAGCTGTGAGTGGGCTACGTACAGAATCATAGATGGAAAATTTGTGGGACATGTGGCTTAGTGTGCGCATGTGTGCAGTCAAACTTACTTTTCAGTTTGTAGTCTAGACATGGCCTTATGGCTTGGATTTGGAAATACTGAACCTCACACAGATGAAAGTAGGGTTTAATACCCTAAGGCAGATGGGTTGGAATGTGGAGAAAACCTAATAATGCAGGTTACTTTAAAGTCTGCAGTATGACTGTGGTCAGTCCCGCACTTTTACATGGGGAGGGGGGAATTTCATCTCATCAAAATTTGGCAGGTACAATTCAAGATAAATAGTTTGAATCTCTAGTGACTGTGGTTTGGGAACAAAATTAAGCTTCTAATAGATTTCTGTAAATTTTCTTTCCGAATGTTCTGCTAAATGCAACTTCTCTCTTGGAGGCAGCTGTAATAATACAGTATTTTACATTTATAAAGTGCTGAAAATTCCCAACAGACCTTGCAAACTACATTCATTCAAAATCACCTAAATGTGACTAAACTGCATGGGGACCAACAACCAAACATGAAGGCACAACACATACCTTGGACCATGGAAGTTTTGGCCAAGAACACTAGAGTAAAACTCTACCACTATTGAAAGAATAATCCCTTTTTTTTTATCTACATGAAATGTCCAGGACCCTGGATTTTTCAGAACACTCAGTTGATTGTAAAATTTACCAGCCCACCAAGTACCTGGGAAGGTAGAAACAGTGAAATGATTTGGTTGGGACTGGAACAGTAATAGCCAGAGTGTCTTAAAACTAATGCTTAGAGTGTTAGGCTTTCCTTGCCAGATGTATCTGGATATTAGCTTCAGCTCCCTATGTTTTGCATGCAGATGGGACAGTTGTTGGGTGCAAAGCCCTAACAAGGCTGCAGACAAGCAAAAGCACTTCCCTGCAAGAGGGTGATGAACTGAACGTTACTAGCGATCGTTTTCCTGACTAGTATGGTCTGTTAAAAATAAAAAATACTAAACAGAGCAGTAATTTAGAAAGGAAAGAAGTACTGCATGCAAGCAACTAGTGCACGTAATACTATGGAGCAAATGTATATGCTAAGATCATGAGCTTTTTCATTACAGTGGAAATAAAATGGAGGATATAGTGAGTGCTCATTTTGTTAGCTTACAAAACTGTCATATAGCATTATATTTTGGCATCAAGCATGTTGAAAGATTAAAAATGCTCAATTCAAGTTGGAACTCAAATGTCTACTTTTTAAAAGAAAGAAGTGTCATGGAGTTCAACTGAAATTGTGTGTAGGTGAGGCAAGATCTAGCTTGCTGAAGGGTAGCTGCACCATTCACTGATATGCTGTTAGTTGAGGTTGGAAAAGTAATGGATTTAGTATGTGGCATCAGAAATATTAAATCATGTGGAACTTCATTTTTGTACATTGAGACAAAATTCTCAACAAAATAAAAATGTATTTCACCAGAAGAAACAGATTACACTGATTCTTGTTTTACATACTCCATGCTACCCCACTCCTGCCAAAAGTCCAGTCCTTATCCAAGAATTTTAAGTAAATTATCAATAGAACAGTTATGGACAAAGCACAACTCATATGGTACAGATAATAGACATGTATATAAAACATTTTTAAACATAAATTTTCTTTTTCCCTTTCTAATTGTAAACTATAATCTACATACTTTCCTTTTTTGAGTGTAAGTTTTTGGAAGAATGATCTTAAAATTGGACCATTTTAATTTTGAAAGAAAGTAATGATAGCAATTGATGTAGTTTCCCAGGACCTATTCATTAAAATTGCTTTTTTTCTTTTCCACACATGGTCTACTGGCCAAGTTGTGTGTTGTTCTGTGCCACAGGCTGTGAAGTCTTTTATACAGTATTTCTTTGTTTCAAGGATAACTTTAGAAAAACAAAAAAAAAATACTCTATTTCTTTTTAAGTGTATGGAACGCAAAGCAAATGCTTCTTGTTTCTGAGACTGAATTTGCAGGAGAAACATAAAGAAAAGGAAAAATGATTTTGGCTGAAGTCTTTAAGAGCCAAAGAAAATCAGCTGTCCACTTCAGTTGGTTCATGAGAATGGTTTAGTTTCCATAAGCTTTACATTTGTCTGAAAAAGATAGCCACTAAAGCAAGGCACTATTTTTCATCACAGCCCAAGGATCTGAGACCATGGAAGTCACAAAAAAATATGCAGATTATTCATTCTAAAGGCTACAGATATGGCAAAACATTTGACATATACATTAAAAGTATTTAAATGTTACTTGTTACTCTTTTTTTAAATGGAAGAGTAAATAGAGCATGGATCCAATTTCACTGCATTTCCCACAGCTTTTTTAATATTGGAAGGACAGGGGAGATTGCTAAATGATTATACACAATACATCCAATATTTTTTTTTTTTTCTACTGAACTTCATAACCTGTATTTGACTAAAGAATGTATTTCAGAAAGCCAGTGAAATGTGAAGGAAGATTTCAGCCGATGCAGAGTCCATCTCTTCTGCTGATTTGGACATTCACTCTTGCTATGAAGAATGTATGTCTTATCTGTAGCCTGAAGGTCTGGGCTTTCATTTTTTGGCCACAAAAAGATTTCCCATCTATAATACTACCCAGTACTATCTCTTGTAAAGGTACAGGCACACTAGGTTTCAGTAATCTCTCGGTCTTCTTTTATTTCTCTCTTATTTATCACTGTTCAGTCTCTCAGACAGCTAACAAGCTACTCAGCTGAACACAAAGGAGTTATTTTTGTCTCTAAGAATACAGCGTGAGGCCTACTACATACAGAGTACAAAACATCAAGGCATTCATGACAAAAATCTAATTTAAGAACAGTGCTGTCAAATTCTCAGCAGTATCAAAGTGAAGAATACCTTGATAAAAACAGTTATATGTGTCCCCACCTTTTACAAGCTTTGCTTCATCATGCAAATAAATACTCTTGGAAAATTAATTAATTGAGGTGGACCCCCCTTGCCCTTGTTTTTTTGACGTATAAAGATCATGTAACAAGAAGTGTGCCTGTTTCAGGCTGGTTGATGATTTTTCATTGGATGATGGCTATTTGTACCTCTGCACAGTCCAATTAGACACTCTCTCTAGAAACATCTTACAGTAGAAAGTCCAGAATCATTAGACTGATTTCATTGAAATGTACTGGTTTATGAATAAGTAATACAGACATTGTCTTTGATTCTAAAGCTAGACACAAATCAGGAGGTTAGTGCTTTCACGGACATGAAACTAATGTGTTCCTAGAACTTGTGGGATGACAGTTGGTGTCATTTGATGTGAACTGGGGGCAAGGTTACGTGTTGAGGCAAGTAATGTGGTTTCAGACCAAAATTTCCATTCCCTAGAGGTATATTTTGTCTGCATTTCATCAGGGCAAACTCTTGCATCTGCAGAAGGCCTTAGCAATTATACTGATACCCCACATACCATCAGAGTGCTACAGTCCAGGTGCATACCAACAAATAAAGGCAGTGAATGCTGACACTTTAAACCACTTAAGGGTACATATAGTTGCTCCTCATGTTTCATAAGTGCTGTAGAATTTACTGAGAAGTAAAACCACTTTTACGAATAAACAAATATTAAATACAAAGATTGGAAACTAATTAGAAAATTAGAGACAATACTGTTAATAAAAAGATGGAGCACAGTATTAAATAGGATGCCAAATAGCTGTACATCATTACTAATCAGTTTTACATCAAATTATGAGCTCTACTTCAACCATTTCATAGAAATCTATGAATCAAAGCCAAAAAAGGCCTGAGTTCTTGGGCTTTTCGCTGTTTGTGTAACTGTTACTTATTTGTCATTCAGGGCCAATTCTCCACATAGGAGGTCACTCGCCATGAATCATGCTGCTTGAAAAGCGGCTGAAAGATGGATGAGGCCAAGTCACAGCACTGTGCTGAGGGAAGTCTGCTGAGAGAAGGACTGATATGCACAGGGCAGGAGCAGAGGGAGGCCATGGAGCCGTGAAGCCACCTCCTGAGCTATGGTAG
Source organism: Falco cherrug (assembly GCF_023634085.1). NCBI lineage: Eukaryota > Metazoa > Chordata > Aves > Falconiformes > Falconidae > Falco > Falco cherrug. The sequence continues at coordinate 82,640,569 of NC_073700.1, forward strand.
CTCCAGAACCTTCCTCTTCATCCAAAGCAGATGCTGGAAAGGACACTAGGAAAGAAACACTGACACTCTTCAAAGTTAACTCAGTCACAACTGTGAGTGTGGGATCTACATTGTATGGGGTCATTTACCCATTATTATGTATCTACTTGTCCAACAAAGAAACGGCCTGTTGGCAACAGTTCTCATACTGCAGAGGAAAGAGGAAATAGCAGAAGACAACACCTTGGTGAGAGCAGTGACAAAGGTAAGGGGAAAAGTTTGCAAACCTATGTAAGTTTTATTAAAATGTTGAGCACTGTAGTTTTTACTGACTCAGCAGATATGGTTGGGCACTTGGTACAACTGAGACCATTAATTTAAGAACCAGCTTTAGATTGACTTTGAAAAAATATTGGAAATGTTGGCTTAAATATCAAGAATTTATGAAGCATTTTGTACAGATAGTAATATAGCCTATTGCCACTGAGCTCTTTCAGTTTAGTCAACAGATACATAATGAACAACACACTACAGGAAACATAGATTCTATTTTTATTTTCTGTTTTGGTTTTCCTGTCTTACTATTCTGTTAGTAGATAATTTAGTGATATTATATACTTTTGTAAACACAGAACCAGATTCCACTCAAATACACACCTGTACCCCTATTCAGCAAAAAAACTTTAATTCTTACCTTCTGGCTTTCTGTGAGATTTTTTTTTAGTCTGTCATGTTTCCTTTCCCTATTGTTACTACAGACTTCATGGGGTACTATAAGTGAAGATTCACCAGAATTCTCCATTGTAAGATTTTCCTTTTCTGCTGGCTTTTGTCCTGGTGGGAGATAAACCATCTCCTTCACATTTTCTGGAACACAGATGGGTATGGGCAACATTCTTCCACTACCGAGTCATTAATCAAAAGAATCTATTTTTCCACTTTTTAGTGGCCTCCCTTTTTCAAAATTTTGTCATTGAGTAGACTGTTGAATACTTTCTATTTATATAAGCCCAACCTTTTCCTAAACCAGCTTGAATTGATTAGTTTAGTGTCAATATTCTCTAAATCATGCTGTTTTTCTACACTGTTAATAAAATACGGACACTTCCTGCCTCCATGGGTCATTGGAAGATGAAAATGGGCAAAATGTAATGCAGCAATAAAGAGTCCCATGCACCATGATTTCTTCCAGATATGGTATTTTGATAAGATTTTTTTTTTTCCTTGATCGTTCAAGTACTGCAAAATATTTGTGAGTTTCAAAAATCCAGTCAGTATCTGTGAAATAGATATAGCACCATTCCTCATTCTTTCAGGCAGTTCCTAAGGGATATGTTGCGGGACACCATCTGGTGGATAAACGTAGTTAAAGCAAATATTTATATTTTGCAAACAAGTTCTTTTTTTTGTCCTATTAAGTTCATATTTGCTAGGATACCTTACAGTTTCCCTAGCCTTATCTAGTCTCATACTAAAGGAAGTTTAGAAATACTATTCTGATGAAGATCCTTCACAAGTGTGGCCTTTAAGTAACCCAGACTGTGAAAGACCTTTGTGCTTAAAGTTCTACTTGAATGTTGATGACACCTATGGCTGCATTTCACTATTATCATTTTTGCATGTGCTTCTGAAGTATTTATCGTGCTTTTATTCACATCACAAAGCAATCTGAAAGCATAGAAATTAGGTTGCTTTTGGATGAGATCAAACTAGAAGATATGCTCCAAAAGCAGACCTAATGCTCTCCAGCCACAGGACCAGGCTAGAAATACCCCTAAATAAAACTTGCTGAGATGTGTGGTGTGGTTGTTAAGTTCTCGGCACTCTTTCATGCCACAAATCCTTTCCCATTAGCCTGTGCTTCTTATTAATGTAGACATTATTCTTGTGGCTTACCTGAACCTACCTGCAGAGCAGAGACTACTTAGATGGGCTTTGTGAATCTGACTGGAAAGGTCAGTCCATCCAGCAAAGTGAACTTCAAAGTGGAAACACAGATGGGGCAGGCTCCTGTATGCTGGAAAATTTGTTACATGCATCTAAGGTATGTAACGTAGTAGCTAAGTAAAAAGCTCTGCATCAAAACTTTTTGCCTGAGTCAAAGAGTCCAGATCAATTAATTTTCAGAACAATTTTTTTTCTTGGTGTGATAGGATGAATGTTTTGAGAGATTTCCTTAGAAGCAGGCTATTCTACTGAATTTCTTAGCATTTTGAATACAGCATTTCTGGTGTGTGTTATATATTTGCTTGAAAAATGCATTGTCTGCTACTTTTGTATTTCTCATGAAGCATGAAGATAGACAGGGTGTCTTTTTAAAAATTAAAACAAAATGGAGACAGACAATCACATCTGTGGATAATTATAGCTGATGTGCTGAAAATTTGTAGATCTTTTCTGATCTTTTGACATCCTCAACAAAACCTCACGCAATCATCCTCTTTTTATGCCAACAAAATGAGTTTTATAGCCTGGACTTTTCTACATCGTAAGTGTAAAAATAAAGGAGTGTGTTGGGAAATGTTATGGGCACCACTGTATTTCTAACAAACTGTAATACCTTGTTGCATGCTGGCTTCTAGGTTAAGTCTGGCTGTAAGTTTGTAAGCACAAGCAACCATGTAGTACTTTCACCTTCTATGGTACAATATAGAAACTTAAAATGTACAAGCTGTATATTTAAAACGAAGTAACCACAAAGTCTTGCAATTCAGAAAGCAGCAGTATTCCTGTAAAGAGAGGACATAATTTACTGAAATTGTTTTTACAAGGCACGCCCAGTTTTGAGTTTTATGAGGCCAAGACAAGTAACACTGATTTCTTAAGTTATTTTAGCAACAAACAACTATTCAAGCTTTACATTCACTTTTAGGATTAGTAGTAATGCCTATCAGATTGATGTTTGCATTTAAATAGAGCTCTTCCTTTTATTTTAAGAATGTAAGAAAGGCTTTACTGGGTCAGACCAATGGTCTATTCAGCCCCGTTTTCTGTCTCCAGTAGTAGCAATATGAGAGGCTGTTCACAGAGAATAACAAGCCCAGCTCTTTTCAGAGGTCCATTCCTTTTTCACTTCCTATGACACACCATTGTTGTGTTAGGGATGTCAGAGGTACATCCCTACCCTATGGCAATGTTGTCCATCTCTTTGTATAATCCCTTTTTGAACCTGTTGACATAGTTTGCCTCTACAATCTCATGTGATAGTGAGTGCCAGAAGTCCACTACTTTGTCTTTAAAGAAATTCTTTGGTTTATCTGTTTTAAGCTGATGTTCTGTTATTTTTATTAAGTTCTCTTATTACACCTTATTACAGAACTATAAGTTCTGCCTTCACCTTATCCACTACTTTCATGACTTCACAGCCCTTCACTGCTTTTCTTCCAGCCTTCTCCTTTCACTGCTGAAAATGCTGAACCTTTTTAGTCCATTCGTCTCATAAGATAGCTGCTCAATCCCTTATTAATTTAAGCTGCCCTTAGAGCTACATGTTGCTACACAGAATGCCAAAATATTTTTTAAAATGTTTGAGATTTTCTCAGCAAATTCTGGGATCCAACTGCTACACTGATGAAAAGCAAACTGAAGGTTTCCATATTACCCATCTGACAGCTGCTTTTCTAGTAGGAAGGTTACTTTTCCTTACTGCTTATTTCTAATGGTTCAAAAAATTAATTCTGGAGAATATAGTTTGATTTTCCTCCTTACTAATTCCAACTTACTATTTTTTATATACATATATATGTTAGTTAACTTCAAATTCAAAATTTTGAGGAGTACCTTATTTTTGCGAAAGCAGGCCAACATGTTTAGCTGTGCTTCAGTAATACTTACGCTTCCCTCTAATGTGTTATTTGGTTATTCTTTTAATGCATTTATCTATCTACAGCTCTTTTAATTACGTTAGGCTCTTCTGGAATGTCTTTTAAGTTTTCCTCAAAGACTCTGAATCATATATGTTCATTGCCTTCTCTGGCAGTCAGTATTTTTCCTGCTCTAGCAACTTAGGCTCAACAGTGGTTTTGAAAACTTTCCTTTTCACTTTCATTTGAGGGGTGTTTTATTCCACCTCATAGGTCAGAGGTTTAATTTTGCATTAGTAACAAGTATTATGTACAAGTATAGAAGCTTATGGCCACAGGTAGCTATCTTCTTTTCTTCCAGGAGAAAAATACAAGCATTGTGCTGACTGTTACTGATTGATAGAACACAAAGGCCTCATTCATTCTCATTTCAAGGTCATCACTATGTGATCTTCTTTGAACAACTTGCAGATAAGCATCAAGAAGTCCTCATGAATAACAATGACTAAGCTGTCAAGACAGTAATAGTATGATTGAAGAGAGCATCCTCTAAATGCAACCTATTCTAAGGAACGTGGAGAAAACTTCTATGCCTCACAGTTGTGATAAAATGGGATGTGCCATTTTTAATGTAATGGATTACTGACTGGAATCAAGTCTTAAACAAATGGCTTACTTAGCCAAGCAGAGAGGAGTTTTGACATTTTGAATAAAGCAGAGTGATGTGCAGGAAGCTCAGAGAATATATCTTTCTCTGGCTCCTTTGTTCCTCTGTGGGAGGCCACTGTATAGCATTCAAGGAAATTCCTTGATGCTGTGGAGTTTCATATGAACTGATTGACAGGATACACAGTTTGGCATAATTAGAACCATAGAATCATAGAATCATTTAGGTTGGAAAAGACTTTTAAGGTCATCAAGTCCAACCATTAACCCAGGACTGCCGAGTCCACCACTAAACCATGACTCTAAGCACCACATCTACACGGTTTTTGAACACCTCCAGAGATGGTGATTCCACCGCTTCCATGGACAGCCTGTTCCAGTGCTTGACAACCCTTTCAGAGAAGGAATTTTTCCTAATACGCAATCTAAACCTCCCCTGGTGTAACTTGAGACTGTTTCCTCTTGTCCTGTCACTAGTTATCTGGAGAGGAGACCAACACCCACCTCGCTACAACCTCCCTTCAGGCAGCTGTAGAGAGCGATAGGGTCTCCCTTGACCCTCCTTTTCTCCAAGCTAAACATTCCCAGTTCCCTCAGCTGCCCCTCATAAGACTTGTTCTCCAGACCCTTCACCAGCCTCATTGCCCTTCTCTGGACACGCTCCAGCACCTCAGTGTCTTTCTTGTAGTGAGGGGCCCAACACTGAACCCAGTATTTGAGGTACAGCCTCACCAGTGCCGAGTACAGGGGGATGATCACTTCCCTAGTCCTGCTGGCCATTTCTGATACAAGCCAGGGTGCTGTTGGCCGCCTTGGCCACCTGGGCACGCCCAGCTCCTTTTCTGCCAGGCAGCTTTCCAGCCACCCTTGCCCAAGCCTGTAGCACTGCGTGGTGGTGTTGTGACTAAAGTACTGGACCCAGGACTTCTCCTTGTTGAAACTCATACCATTCGCCTTGGCCCATTTATCCATCCTGTCCAGATCCCTCTGTAGATCCTTCTTGCCCTCAAGCAGATCAGTGTGCCCCTGCAACTTGGTGTCACCTGCAAACTGACTGAGGGTGCGCTCGATCCCCTTGTCCAGATCATTGACAAAGACATTAAACAGGACTGGCCCCAGTGCTGAGCCCTGGGGAACACCGCTTGTGACCGGCCGCCAGCTGGGTTGTGCTCCATTCACCACCGCTCTCTGGGCTCAGCCATCCAGACAGTGTTTTATCCAGCAAAGAGTACACCTGTCCAAGCCCTGAGCAGCCCGTTTCTCCAGGAGAATGCTGTGGGAAACGGTGTAAAAATCTTTACTACCAGACAACATCCACAGCCTTTCTCCATCCACTAAGCATGTCATCCTGTGACAGAAGGAGATCAGGTTCATCAAACAGGACCTGCCTTTCATAAACCCCTGCTGACTGGGCCTGATCCCCCAGCTGTCCTGCACAAGCTATGTGATCACACTCAGGATGATCTGCTCCATAACCTTCCTCGTCACCGAGGTCAGGCTGACAGGCCTGTAGTTTCTGGATCCTCCTTTCTGCCCTTCCTGTAGATGGGCATCCCATTGGCTAACCTCCAGTCTTCTGGGACGTCCCCCCTTAGCCAGGGCTTCTGACAAATGTTGGAGAGTGTCTTGGCGAGCTCTTCTGCTTCTTCGGGTGGGTCCCATCTGGCCCCATAGACTTGTGCATATCTCAGTGGAGCAGCAGGTCACTAACCATTTCCTCCTGGACTATGGAGGCTTCATTCTGCTCCTCTTGCCAGACCTCCAGCTCAGGATGCTGAGTATCCTGGAGGTAACTGCTCTGACTATTAAAGACTGAGGCAAAGAAGGCATTAAGTACCTCAGCCTTTTCCTCATCCTTTGTGGCAATGTTCTCCTCTGCATCCAATAAAGGATGGGGATTATCTTTGGTCCTCCTTTTATTTCTAATCTATTTGTAAAACATTTTTTGTTATCTTTTATGGCAGTGGCCTGCTTGAGTTCTAGCTGGGCTTTCACCTTTCTAATTTTCTCCCTGCATAAGCTAACGACATCCTTATAGTAGAGTGGAACGTTTTGTCTGCCTCTTCATCCTGGTTGGGTGGTCTGTAATAGATTCCCACCAGGATATCGACCTTGTTGCACCCCACCCCCCCACCCCCCCAATCCTTACTCATAAACATTCGACCTTGTTGTTACCCTCATTAAGCTCTAGACCATCAAAACACTCCCTAACATACAGGGCTATCCCACCGCCTCTTCTTCCTTGCCTGTCCCTTCGGAAGAGTTGATAGCCATCCATTGCAGCACTCCAGTCATATGAGTAATGGCATCATGTTTCTGTGACTGGGACTATGTCAGTCTTCCTACTGCATGACGGCTTCCAGATCCTCCTGTTTGTTGCCTGTGCTTCAGGCCTTGGCATGGATGCACTTCAGTTGTGCTGTTGATCTCACCTCCAACACTGGCATGCCACCCCCAGGCTCATCTCTAGCAAGCCTGGTTTTATCCCCTTCCCCCTTGGAATCTAGTTTAAAGCTCTCTCAGGAAGCCCTGCTAACTCCTGACCTAGAACACTTTTCCTGCTTTGAGACAGGTGAACCCCATCTGCTGCCAGCAGACCTGCTGCTGTGTAAACTGACCCATGCTCAGTTTCATGCACCACTGTTCCCTGCAACTGGCAGGATAGAAGAAAACACTACTTGAGCTCCTGATCCCTCAACCAGTTGCCCCAAGTCCTTGAGGTCACTCTTAATTGCTTCTTGTTTTGACTTCATCACTGACCACTGAAAAACCAGTAATGGACAATAGAGGGCCATACCAGGCAAGAGTTTTTTAGTAACGTGCCCCACGGAGGCAGCAGACTTCCCTTTGGGTTGGGCCCAGTCAGTGTATGAGGCCCTCTGTTCCTCTCAGCGTGGAGTTGCCAGTGATGACCACCCTTCATTTTTTTAGCAGAGGCAGTCACGATGCATGGGGTTGACTGACTTAGCCTAGGCAAATCCTCCAGCCTGGACAGACATTCATCCAGATCATCATTTTCCTGGCCCTCAGGTTCCAAAGCCTCATTGTCTATTCCTGATCAGGATTACAAATAGCAGGGGTGGCAAAGATCCAAACTGACCTATACTGGTGGAATAATTCAAGTAAGTATTCAGGCAACCGTCCTGCAAACACATTTAGTGCTTTACATTCACGTGGAGTTCAAAATGCTGCAAAAATCTCATGGTATGCAGCACAATTGTGAGTTCCCTGCTGGACACATTGGTTAATAACATGTTGAGGTACCACATGAGACGGAGAAAAGAAGATATGTACAACAAGGTCCTAAAAAGTGATAAACTGGGTTTATTCACTGCCTAGATGAACTTCATAGAAGTAGGATGCATGTGTGAAAATTGGATGGTAAGGATTCCCATGCCCAGCACAACTAGGAATGTCATGTATACTAATTAAGCAAACAGAAACAAGAAAATAGTTTGTGTATATTTTTGAGGTGCATACAATTCACAATAGAACAGGTTTCCAGTCCGTGCCAGATAAGCCTAGCCAAAAAGGATAATTCATTGGTTTTATGCACCATTGCACAGTGTCTAAAGGCATTCATAATCTATGGTTGATTGCATTTTTAATACTGCCAAAATGAATACAATCTCCTCTCTGTTGAACAAGATCATAATATTTATATTGACAATTAGAACTTTGAATAATACATAGCCCCATCACGTCTTTTCTATAAAATTAAGACTCTTTTAAGTCTGAAATTAAAAACAGATTGCACAGTTCAAATAGTTAGGATTTTGTCAGCGTTCTTCAATTAAAATTGCTTATTTGTGCAAGTTGTGTCTTTGTCATATGAATATGAGAATACATTCTCACAGTACGGACTTGGATTCAATTCAACTTCCAGTTTTTCTTGTTCTTATAGTAAGCTATCTGCGCTCTCAAAATGAGATAGAAAGGAAGTTCTTGGTTTGTGAGGCTGAGAGAATAAAACTGCATTCCCATTTAAATATTGTTTGTCTCAAAAGTTAGTATTAAATACGGAGATGTCTTTCAAGTGACCAAATTCACTTTGACAAAGCACAGGCTGAAGGAGAATATGTTCTCTCTCTGGGAAACATCCCACTTTTCAGCCAAAATTTGGAATGAAAAGTTATTTCAGAATTTCTCATGGAACATGAAACAGTCACTATATTCTGTGGGTGTCCCAGTCAAGCAAGAATGTAGGATCACTTTTAACATACCCATTTTCAGGCACTTCATAAAATTCTTCTCAGACTCGAACTTCACTGCATGCATTTGAGTATTTTAAAAGTTTTTAAAACTGTTTATTAAGATGTCTTTAAATCCACTTTCTTCCCCCGCCCCCCCCCCCCCCCCCCCTTTTAATTACAGGGAGCCCTACTATTTGGGCATAGATTTGAGTGCGTGCCAGTAGATCTTGATTTTATTTCCATCACTGCCACTCTGGGCTTTTAGAATTCTGTGCTTTGAATTCTCCATGAGTATAACATGGATAAAAATAATTTCCTTGGTATAAAGCTTCAGGATGTATTGATAAAAGCATCTCTTCACACAAACTAATGAGATTAATTTTGGTTGCTGGGCTTACAAAAAAAGCTGTAAGGTATCTAGATATCCTAGAACAATTCTGAGACCTAAAGTGATTGATCTTTCTTTAAGGGAACAGTTTAACAACCTTTCACCTGCATGGAAGGCAAACAGGCAGTCCCAGTCCCAGGTGAAGACAGCACCTGCCACACTCATCTTTTTTTAAGGGAAGTTTTTGTTGTCAACAAAACTTAAGGGGAAAAAAAAATATAAAAAAAGCTAAGTGGAATAGCCTCACCATTGCAGTATATCCAGTGGACCAGCAGTTACATTTTACTCATGGAAGGCTTAGACTGAAATTCTTGCTGCAAATTTTGCAGAGGAGTGATTTGGGGCCTTTTGTACTCTTTGGATTTGGGGCATAGAAAATCTCAGAAGAAAGTGCACACAGAAAGATAGATGCAACTGGCATGTTCTGCTGATACTGGACAGTCTGTGGGACAAGAGGAGTCCATTTGAGTACAGTGCCCCTGCCCAAAATTTACCTGTGAATGTTTCCTTCATTCTTTACTGGCAGAAGAAAGGGGCACTGGGCTGCTTTGGGCACCTAACTCCCATTTTCTGTTACCTAGCTTAGTTTACAGCCTGCCCTGCAAATTGATTTCAATTAATCCTCTCCTAGACACCTAATTTTTCTAGGGCATTGAGCATGTCAGGTTCACTGAAAATTCTGAATTTCTGTGAGAGGGTTTCCAGGAGTCACCAATAGTAACTTTTACAATTCATGTCTCCCTTTTAAATCTAGATAAAGGTCTGCTTGTGAGTGTTAGATAAAAAGGAAATAATCTTTCCTCCGTGAAGAATGCCACTGAAGCGAGGCATTGCTTTCTCCTATTTTCACACAGTTACATTTCATAATGGGACTGTTAAGATGAGGCACTTACTTCTTTATTTCTGACCTTGCCTTTACGTGTCTACGATTCCACAACTTAATTTTATTCTTTCTTCTTGTCCGCTGTTCCTCCACTATCCTTGTGGCACGAAATGGCACGGGCTATACAACATAAGTGATACTGGATTGCTGATGTAAATGCATCTACTGAGAGTCAAAGTATAATGAGAAGCCGCACACTTAAGAACTTTAAAGACCAACAGTGAAGCCCTGAAGGCACTCAGAGCACTGAGGGTAGAGGTGTTGTGCTGTGTTGTTAGGAGGGCTGCAAAAGCACTTGTCCACACTGGCTGCTCTGTGAGGACCATGAGGTCTGACTGACTTGCTGATGTGACTGAGGATGCTTTGTGGTTACAGAACACTATTTTGGAATTTTACTGTGGGATGTCTCATGTACCGGTTCCAAATAATCATTTGTATAATTTTTGAAGTTCTGTGAGAATTCTGCAGAACTGCTTTCTACCTTTGTTGAAGCTATTTCTGAAACATTAATTGGGACATCTTTGGTTCTTTAAGGCAGTTTGGGAGAAGATCAGAGAAAACTTTCAGGATGTGCTGTTTAATTTTAGCAAACAAATTGTATGCCAAAGCTGTTTATGTATGTGGTTAGCACAGTAAATGTGTGTGTTTGTGGGGAGGGGTGTTCGGGGTGTGTGGGGAACAACCCAGAAAGCCAGTTGCACGGAATGGTAGTTTAGCTTGTTCTTATTTGTGGTGGGGCTTTTTTTTCTAGCGATTATTTGGGAAAAAACAGTATTTAACTACAATCCCATCTACTCCAGAGTTAAATATTCAGCACTGCTTACTAGTAATCTAGCATTAGCATTAAACCAAATAAGATTTACTGGCAGTTATTAATGTTCTAATACTACATGTTTCAGACCGTTCTAGGAGTTACTGTGTAAAAAGATTGCAGATACATACCCCACTCCAGCAAATTCCCAACAATGCACTGGCAGACACAGGAAATCCTGTAGAAAACTATCCCCGTGCACACTAGGCAGTATTTTATTCCTGGCCCTACAGAATGCACCTTGAATACTGTGTTCCACCTCAAATACTGTGCTTAGTTTTGGGCCCCTCACTTCAAGGAAGAATTACGGTGCTGGAGCGTATCCAGAGAAGGGCAATGAAGCTGGTGAAGGGTCTGGAGCACAAGTCTTACGAAGAGCAGCTGAGGGAACTGGCGGTGTTTAGTCTGGAGAAAAGGAGACTCAGGAGAGACCTTAACACTCTCTACAACTACTTGAAAGGAGGCTGTAGTGAGGCGGGGGTCAGTCTCCTCTCCCTGGTAACAAGACATAGGACAAGAGGAAGCAGCCTCAAGTTGCACCAGTGAGGGTTTACATTGTGTATGACGCAAAATTTCTTCACTGAAAGGGTGGTCAAGCCTTGAAACAGGCTACCCAGGGAAGCAGTGAAGTCACCATCGCTGAAGGTATTTAAAAGCCTTGTAGATTTGATGCTTAGGGACATGGCTTAGCAGTGGACTTGGCAGTGTTAGCTTAATGGTTGGAATTGATCATCTTAAAGGTCTTTTTCCAACCTAAATGATTCTATGACAATATTTTAATCAAGGCAATTACATATATAAAGTGTAGTTTCAGAAAAGGTGTAAATTTTTTTGTTCTCTTTCAAACTGAAACCAAGGAATAGATTTAGAAGCTATTTGGACTTCTAGAGTTACAAGCAAGTGTCTAATATTGCCTTCCAAAATGCTTAGCATTCATAAATCAGTTTTCTTAGTCAATCAGATTGCTAAACATCAATTTTTAGGATTTTTTTAAAAACTCACTAGAACTGCACTTTGTCCTAGAGCATGAGAGACTGCAGTACTGGATTTTTTTTCTAGAGAACCCTAATTTTATCCCAAGCTACTGTATTTTTTGCTTTGGGGATATTGGTTACTAAGGCTGAAGAATGAATACAATCTGTTGAAGCCGGGTTCACAGTTTCACCTTCTTTTTCCCACTTTGGCATATTCACAGTTCAGATACAGTTCTGAAACAGGGTGTAAAAACTATATTCCTGGACATAAAGAATGAATTAGAAAATAACAAAAACTAGAGGATTTTCAGAGGATGGATGTTTGTTACTTTCTGAAAATCTAAAAAATTAAAGTGCATCACATTGGGAAGCAAAACTGTGGAAATAGGGATGGATAGTTTTGCATTCATTTCATGGAATATATGTTCTTTGTTTAAATTTAAAAAGTTGGGGAAACCAAAGACTGAAGTTAATCTTCTAGATAAACTAATTTCTTCTTGATTATGTGGACTAGTTTAACCAGGGTGGTTTTAATGTATCACACATAGATAAACTGAATCAACACTAATATTACAGCATCCCACCTTAAATTTAATCTATGATTTTTTGTTTTAACCAGGGAAAAGAATTTTGAGACAGAATAATTTGAAGGCAAATAAACCCCAGCTGTATTATGAACTGTCTGACAAAATGGTAACGGTCCTGGAAAATAGGATTACAATAAGAAGACAATTACTACTAAAAGACAGTAAGGAAACTAAGAAATAACTAGAAGGCATCCACTCCATTTTGCAAAAGTATTTCAAAATTCTGAACTATGTCCTTGTTGAACAGAATATTTTAAACATTTATGTGAAATGCTTTGTTTCAAAGTAGTATTTTTTAAATCCCTACATTCTGCTTTTACAATTCTCCTTTCCATTCTGATGTCACGTAAGTTTCCTGGATCACTAAAACTTCCTAAAAATTTTGGGCTTTAGCAAAACAGTGTATTTGAATAATATTTCTTAGGTGAAAATCTTATCACCTTGAATGAGTTAAAATAACAAAAGTCAATGCTATGTATGTATGTGTGTGTGAGATTAGAGGGGGTTTTTATCACATTGGACATACACCTTTTAATGGAAAGTTATTCCTACTTATCAATAAGCGGGCATGCAAAACGGAGAGCTTCCTTGTATCAATAACTGTTAACTAACAGCAAATCTTCTGTTCCCTCAAGGCAAACAATCAGGTGTAGCTCTGACACCTGCAGCTACTGGAAACATTTGTCTAAGAAGTAATCAAACTAGTGGGAACCTGGGGAAATAGAAATACAGTAAATGGATTGAAAATACGTCAGCTGGTACTGAGAGATTGTACAGTCATGAAGTACTACTCTTTGCTAATAAAACCCACCTAGAACTCACCAAATGTTAGCTCACTGTGGTACTGGAGCAATTATCAAATGTTTAGAAGAGAAGAAAACTGTATTGTGGATTGAAGCAGTCTTTATACACCCAACTATATGAAGGTAGACAGATCTCTAAGATGACAATTCCTTTTAAGGTCTGCTGGTACACTTTAAAAAACACATCTATTAGTTTTTTAAAAACAGATATTCCTTTAGAAGTGGAAGTGGGCTTTACGCATATGTGATTTTATAACTGTACATGTCTTTTTAAAAAGAAATCACAAACTATGCCTGACAGGGATAAAAGCCAAATTCTCAAAGGTACTATTGTACCTAGAAGTCCAAGTAGTTGTCTAAAAGCTTTTTATAATTCATGTAGTTTGAGTAATTCCTCTGCATTTGACAGTTCCAGAAAGTCTGTATTGGATTCACATTGTGCTCTGCTACAATGACTATTACTTGGTTTGAATTCCCTACCTCTTTTACAAACATATTCTCAAGTATTTTTCTCCCTCATACAGTTTTGTGAACTTGAAGTCGTATCTTTGTTAGTCATGTGCCTAAATAATGCCAATATATATTGGTACACATAGCATTCTTCTGCATAGCACTGCGGGAAAATACTATGAAAAAGGAGAATATGGGTATAAGAAAACTTTAATCTAAATTTATTGAACTCTTTCTACCTGACAGTGAAATCATCATGCCTACCAGCTGTAGAGAAACCTCTAAAGTCAATCACAACAACGTAGTTTGTGAGAATCCTGCAGTTCTTGAAGCTGTTCTTCAAGTACCTTCTCCAGCCCTTCATCAATGTTACCTGCTCCCTTTTTCTCAAACATGAAGGTAAGAAAGAAGGAACAGAATCAGAAACAGTGGTGAAACACAATTGTGCTATTTTCATTCTGCTGCTAATTGGTAATATAACAAATTTGGGAATGTGATTATAGAAACATAAGAGGAGGAGAATAGTGGACTTGATCTAGGTCCATTCCAGGCCTAGATCCTATTTTCTGTGCAGGACAGTACTGTAATGGTGGCTTTTGCCACGTACGCAGATTCAAGAGACAACTGAGAATTAATCACTTCATCACCTTTGATACACTGCTGCAGTGCCCAGATGTCATTTGATCCTAACTCTTACTAACTTCAGCTCCTTTTTAGTACCTTTAGCTTAGGTACGGTACTGAGTACATGGTAGTAAATAGAGAGTAAGAATAGTAGTAGTAACATAGTGTAGAATTAATTCATTCACACAGCTTAGGTCAGTAGAGCTTTGACAGACTGAACAGAACTTACAGGATGCCAAAATACTGAATCAGTGAGACAGGTGAGTCAGGATTTTTCCCAAGACAGAAGGCATGAAGAAACAATTTCAGTGCCAGGTAATTTATCCCATATTTAGATTAAAATGCATGATCGGTATTATCTAAATTAAGACTTTTTGTGTGATTAAGATTTTAAGAGCTCTGGTATTGTGATTGCACTCCTTTTCCCTTGAATCAATGTACATGCAAGTTCTTACATGTATAAACTCAAACTCTTTTTCAGACTGTAGTTTTGTATTTGCATATAATCATTTGCATGCATTTCATATTACGGTGTGAATTCACCACAGGATATGTATTTGCCATGTTTTATCTTCATGGCATTAACTGAACAATTAAGTTATTGCACTTTTTGTTGTTGTTGGAGTGCCTATGCACTCTGAACAAGGTCTCTAAACCCTCACAGTTCCACAGAGTGTTTAGGGGCCAGCAATGGCTACAGACATTCCAATACCCAAAGTAATTCATTTAAAGCTGCTTTTGTGCACCTCTGCATGGCACAGTCTTGCACCATGTAAACACAGCCTCATTGCCAACATATTAAGAAGACAGAATACTAGAATTTTATATCTGAAAATTACTTTGGCAGCCATCACAATGAAGAAATTATTTGAAAATGAAAAATTAAGGATTTTTTTCAACATCCGCAGGTTATGAAACCAGACCAGTGACAAAGCATCCTCTGAATTAACAGGCACACTGCCATCAGACATAAGTAAGAACAGTATTGACTTCTACAAGTGGGGAGCTCTGCAGACATTGTCCTTTTAGAAACAGTTACTAGTTAAAGGCTAAGGCTGTTGATTTTGTAAGGAAACAGTATTTAAAGTTCTAAACATGCACAATATACTTCTATAAAAATACCAACATTGCTAGTAACTTGATTTCAGGGACTGAGTACAGCAGTTTTATTTATGTGATTAACAGCAACACTTTTATAATAATTTCTCTACTAAAATATCTTCCCATGAAGCCTCAGGCATTCCAAGCTTGCACATTATAGACAACCAAAAACTCCAATTATCATGTTCTGGAAAGTATGTGTGATCATAGCAATGGAAATTTTAGACAGATATAGATAGATAGATAGATAGATAGATAGATAGATAGATACAAACCCAAACCATTGTGGAAGTGCACATACATCATCTTGAAATACTAGGATGTAAATTTTCTGAGACTAGAGTAACAGGATCGTTTGACGTAATGTTGTTTACACACCCATAAAAGAGCTACAGCAGACAAGAATTTCTTTTCTGACTGTTGATCAAACTTGGAAGCTGAAGTGCAGGAACACTCCAGCACGCAGACGGCCAGTGAACAGTTACAAGCTGATTATGTTGAAATGCATGATACATCCAAATTGTGCTGACAGAAACATAATATTGAGCATTTATATATTTGTTGGAACTTTTCTCCATCAGGCCTGTCACATTTGTGGTGATGGTGGTCTTTATTCTCCAGGGTAGTATTCAGATATCAAGTCAGACTGAAGCTGGATTCAAGGGAGCTAGTTCATCCATATGATGCAGTCTGCTGGGACTGTTTTGCCTTCTTTCCTTACACTTACCATTGTGTAAAATATATTAATTTATATTACACATAATACTAGAAAAACTAAATAATTCAAATATTTTGTTTCCTAGTCAGTAGTCTAACCATTCGAGTAAATCACTAGCTTCAGCCTGAAAATAGTCTGAACTGTTTAAATATAGGATCAAGCTTATATTAGTTACTGGGGGAAAAATATCTCCCAAAATTCTGCTCCTGAACTTGTTAAGGTCACTAGGACGTTGTCAGTGCCATCAGCAAGATTAATAGTCTGAGCGAGAGCAGTGATTCAAATGCCTGAATGCTTTAGACAGCGTGGAGTATTGGAAACATCTGCACAGGGCTTGCAGCTACTGGACCTACGGGAGACCTGCACTCTTGTGGAGCAATAGCTGGAATGCAGGTGGGATATCCTGCTGATCTTTCCCCAGGCTTCTGGGTTTCACCTGATAAACACTGATAAAATATTTCCGGTAACAAGAAGAAAAAAGGAAATATGCATTTATCTACAATATTTTGCATTTAGTTCACTTCTTTCCAAGCGAAATTTATTTACAACCTGAAAAGCAAGTTAATTGTGCTCATTTCTATGTAGCATTAGCAAAACACAGGCAATTTTAAAACTGTCCCAGATAATTCTCTCATTTTTTTGATGGATGTTCTGCAAGTATGCAGAACTGTACAAACATGCGAGATGGAAAAATAGTTCCATAGTAGGATCTGCGTTCTTTGGGGGGTTAGACTAGATGACCTCCAGAGATCACTTCCAACACAAATTAGTTGATTCTATAAAATGAAGATGAGTTTTTAAAAATACCTTTTGTGAAAAAGCCGTACAGCATAGTACCTTTGATGATAAGAATTTAATTATAAAAGATAGTAAAGAATTGTGCAAGCACCATTCTGTTACGGTACCCATTTCTTAAAAAAAGTGATAAGTACAATCTTACTATTTTATTTTTCATTGTTAAATATTTTTTCTTTTTACACTAAATAAATATGCTGTAAAAATGCAGGCCCAGTCAGGTAGATACACTGAAACACACTCAACATTAAATCAGGGGTCAATAAGACTACAAAGGTGAGACTAATATGGAAGTAGTTTAAATTATTTGTATGAAAAAGAAAATAATTTTAATTAAAATATTTGGGACATTGCATGAAACAAAAATCTTACTAGTATAATATATGTAGAAATTGAGACCTTCAAAACTGCAATTTGTAGAAATTATACAGGACTCGAAAAGCAGAAATCGAATATAAACCCTGAAATATAAAGAACAGAGTTCTAATATTGTAGGCAAAGAACAACTGAATTTTGAAGATTATAAACTTTGATGACTAAAAATACCACGTATTAGACATTACTTTTAGCATGTTGCATCTTTCACAGCTATTGAACAACAAAAAGCCATTGTGTTATCAATTTTTCAGTGAAGCCCTACTGAAATCATTGGGAAGTCAAAAAAACCCAAAACAAAATGGCAAAATTATTCAGTCCATCACCTAATTGCTGCCAAAGTGTCACTTGCTAGACTGTGATAAAAGTCTTCCCACCATATTTTCCCAAGAGAGGATGGAGAATGTGGGCCACTGGACTAGAAAGCACCCAAGCCATTATACAGGGACTCAGGGATGGGGACAGAGACAGGTTACATTTTAAACCGGGTTTAATCTGAACTTTACCATCCAAAGAAAACTCATGCTTCTATAACGTGGTCTCTAAAGTGATACAGTGATGACCCCCTCTACCCATGGTGTGCAGTAGGAGCATGGAAATACTCAAATGCACTATGAGGCTTCTGAGGTACCTTAGGGAATAGGTGTTCCTCTGTGGGTCAGATGAACTCCTTAGGCATTTCAGTCCTGGGGGTTTACAAAATGAATAATCTCCTGTTCTGTCCTACCACCTTTGTCAGTAAAAACAGAACATCTGTGCTTTCCCCTGTTTTTATGTTGTTATCACATACTGTAAGATCATGTCTTGTTGCAACTGTGTATCCATGTATAATAAGCAAATTAGGTATTTTTAGCACAGAAGTATAATGAGGACTTTTTAGAAAACATATATAGAAAGTAAGTAATTATTCTTAATATCCCAAAGGACAGGTGAGCACTTATTCATTTATGCACAGCAATCCAGGAAGAGGATTAAATAGGTGATAGGCTATGTATTTTGGAAAAGGACAATACCTAGTCAGTGTAAAACACGGTGATAGTTCAGTCTGAGTACAAAAATGCTCATTTTCTGCCAAAGTTCCTTTAAACTGAGTGGGCATTTAAGTGTCTATGTGCAGATGCAGAAAGAAAAAGAGATGAATGTCACTGAATTTTACACAGTTTCTACTGAGGCATCCAGACTAAGTCTGTAGCTACCAGTTATTAACAGAAACAAGTACCTCAAAAAACCAAAACATATCAAACCAAACATCAACCCACGTACGTCACACCTCTGCACTGCAATGCAACCAATTATCTTCTGGAGGTTCTCTCTCCCCAGCTTGAGATTACTGAATTTGCTTGTCATATCATGTTAATGGGACTAGTTGAGAAGACAATTTTATTATTAAAGTTGACTTTTTCTTTAACAAACACCTCTCCTTTCACGATTCCAAAATGGTAGCTTTATCTCGTTGACTGAAAACAGAGTGCCCTAATGTAAAATAAAAAAATACAGATCTGTGTACCAGTTTCTTCTTCTCCAGTACATTTCCTCTTTTTATGTTTTTTAATACCCTACAGATATTTTTAGAAGCTAAAATAAGTGATTAAAGACATTTCTACTGTCAGTTTTATACTTTTAAGATGTCTAGCCTGTCTCATTTCAGGTTTCTATTTGTTTAAAGCTAACTAGCTGAAATGGAAGCCACCCACACAATTTTTCCATGAAAATTAGGTATTTGCAATATAATACTTGTACTGTAGTTCTATTCCTCCATCATACACACTACATCTAGTTTCAGTGGTCTGAACAAGCAAAGGCATGCACATAATTAATTCCATGAGGGACAGCTTATTCATATATTTGCACACACAACTCTTGTTCTTTGTATATCAGTTACACATAATTTACAATGACTATTTCTGCCAACTTGCGTACTCTGTGTAAATTAAATTCTAAATAAAGCTCCAAGTTTTCAGACATATTTTTGCTGTAGCTTGATCAAACATTTTCTATTGTCCTACATGCATATAAGTGTGCACACACGCATGCACACAAAATTGCTTTTTCTGTTTTTCAGCTTGTGCCACGCAGTAAAATTTTTATAAAAATAACAACATGGCAACAGTTGCTTGCACATGTGGATGTCATAAACATTTTGTGTTACTTTACAACCAAACTCCATTAAACGCACTGTCACAGCTGCAGGCCCGTCCCAGGAGCCAGCACGGGAGACACACTCTCAGGCACCAAGGTGATTCCTAAGTTGCAGATATGTAAGTATATGGTGTAGATTGGTTGTAAAACTCACAAGTGTTTTCTTTGTGTCATATAGACATACATGCACATAGGATTTGTGCTTTAAAAAAAAAATAACCCCAAAAAATCAAAACCAAACACCCCAGACCCCCAGACATACACAGGAATGTCGTTTAAAACAAAAAAGGCAGCAGCACACTTCTCCAGGACTGTGCACGGTAGGAGCCACGTGGCTTCCCAGAGGGAAAGCAGGTCTCTCCCCGTTTCCCCGGGCCGCCGCTGTCCCGGGGCCTGCCGCAGGGACACCGCGGCCCCCTCCCACCCCCGCAGCCCGCCACCGGCCTCCTTCCGCCCGCACGGAGCCCCGTCTCGATGAACGTCCAGGCCCGGGCTGCCCGGCAGAGGCTCAGGCTCCCATCTGGGGTCGAAGCGGCGGCACCGTTTCTAACGGGGCGCTGGGACGGTGCCGCCCCCTCCCCGCTAGGCCGGGCCGGGCCGGGCCGCTCCCCGTCACCCCCGCGAGGCGCTAAAATGGCGGCGGCCGCCCGCGCCGGTGGCCGGTGAGCGCAGCGGCGGCCTCTCCGCTCGCCCCGCCGCGCCCCGCCCGGAACGGCGGCCGCCCCTGCGCGGCCCCTCGCAGCCCGCTCGCCCCCGCAGCGCCCCCGGCCCGGCCCCACAGGCGGGCGGCGCCGGGCTCGCCCCCTCGCAGTGCGGGGCCGGGGGCGCGGAGGCGAGGCGAGGGCTGGCTGGCGCGCACCGAGCGAAGGCGTGCCTGGCGGCGGGGCTGCCCTCCCCCGCTCGGCCGGGCAGCCCGGCGCGGTCCCGCCACCCTCTGTTCGCCCCAGGGCGGCAGCGGGCGGCTCGGCTCCTCCGGGAGAGCCGGCCCCGGCACCTGCGCCACAGCCTGCCCCCGGGGAGCGCCCGGCCGGGAGCAGCCGCACGCCTGAGCGCTGCGGGAGCGGCCGCTGTGGCGGGGGGTCTGGCTGGGAGGGGCGGCCCCAGCGTGTGGAGAGGGCGAGGGCTGGGGCAGCGGAGGGGGGGGCTACAAGCCGTGGGGCACGGCCTTGGCGGCTGGCGAAGGCGGTATCCGAGATGCCGGCCCTCTGAAGCAGCTGTCCGATCCCCATCCGTACGCCTGCCGGCCTTCGGCACTCCCTGGGACAGATGTTGACACGCTTGGAGTTGGCGGACAGCTGCTCTTCTCTAGATAGCACTTGTTCCACCTGCAGATTTTATCTTGTGTAGAAAGAAAGACACGGCCATTTGTCCCAGCTCCCCCCCGCCCCTGCCTGACAGCTGCGGTCAGGCTGTGGGCCAGCGAGTTCCTCGGCAAATGGCCACTGGCCCAACACCAGCTCTGCGGAACAAGCGGCTGCGAGCGCCTTTGCTCCTGCTGTTCAGGAGGTGCCGCAGGCCCGGCACACCCGCCGCAGTCACTGCGTGTATGTGCAATGCGCCCAGGATGCGCTGGAGTGGTCGTGCAGCCAATACAGGCCGCTCCAGATATGCCCATCCAAGTCCCGGTTTTGTGTTTTCAGCAATAGTGATCTTAATGATGTAGGGCATAACAACACATGCAGTAAAAACATTTTTTTTTCTGATCGATAATTTTATCAGCTGCTAGAAAACCCAGGTCCATAATCCTTACGTTACTAGGATTCATTGCTCTAGCAAATCATAGCACATCAGTAATATCCTCTGAAAAAGCAAAATTGTGTCTGTATTTTTCAACATGAAATGAACAAGCAGAGTTTTCTGGATGCATGATTTAAAACATCATGTGCATAAAGTTGCATAAAATAAAGTTGCGACTGCATTGCAAGGTAAGCAGTTTTCTTGATCCCCTGTGCTGGGTTGGCTGACCTGAGTGAGAAGCCCACCCTCCAGTCAACGTAACATTACTTTTTCACTTTGTGTCTATGAACTGTGATTATCCACAGAAAAGATGATTAGTGTAAG
Organism: Falco cherrug; assembly: GCF_023634085.1. NCBI lineage: Eukaryota > Metazoa > Chordata > Aves > Falconiformes > Falconidae > Falco > Falco cherrug. The sequence continues at coordinate 82,661,918 of NC_073700.1, forward strand.
TGTAACATAATCGTTGGAGGATTTTTATCAATTACAAATAGAGTCTTTTAATTCAGTATCTCTTTAACTCTTTTAGACTTATGTTATAGCTTGCCAGGTGCTGTGATATATTAATTCTGGTGTGCATATTAATTTAGACACTGAATATGCATATTTTATAATGTAACCTAAAATTATGCAGTATATTCTGCTGACTGTCAGGCCATAAAAAAATGGCTGAAGATGTGTGCTTTAAGAGGAATGTGGATGTCTTAGCATTGTATCCAGCTGGACAGTTAAGTAAAGTATGTTTCTCGGTTTGGCTTTTACTAAAAGTAGAGCACACAGTAAATGGTAACCTTTCATAGTACTTTCTGTATCAGATGTTCCCTGAACATCGTTTGTATGTGAAATGTCAGTAAATCATATTTATACCTAGTCCATACATGTTGTGAAGGAAGAAATGGTGAAGATCTACTGACATACGCAGCAGAGCTGTACTCGCAGTAAGCAGTTAACTGCCTCAGCCCTAGATACACAATCCTTCTCCGGCAACCCAGAATTGCTTGAGGGTCTTTAAGTTCACAGAGTTGTGCGTGAACTTCTACCACAAGGAGCAGAGGAGTGAGGCTTAATGGGCTGATCTCTGCCTGTTCTAACTGGCTCGTACGGCTGGGTGGAAAGAGTATCAAGAAGGCAAACGAAAAAACACAGGACCTGCCCAGTCTAAGAACTGCCAAATTTCTGACCTCCCTGAAGAAATCTGTTATTGCAACAGTAAAACTCAGTGGTAGCACCTTTGAAATTACCTGCATCTCTACTACTAAGAATGGAGGGCAGGGCAACATGAAGTGAGTACAGGAGCACTTGTTTGGGGCTGGCAGTACTGATCAGAGAACTGATCTCCGAGAGCTTTGTGAAACAGCTTAAGATGTAGGGCAGATGAGGAGAAGAAACCATGCGAAGTGAAGGAAGGCAAAGCTTTCATGAACCTGTGGGTGTTCTAGGTTGATAGAAGTGTATGTTGTCAGATGAACATGCTGAGAGGCTACCATAGAAAGATGGATACATGACAGGGCATACTTCAAAGTTTTTGGAAAGCGTACTTTGAATTTCTGGCCAGGGCATCATTCCAAGTGTTGCATACCTGTCTGCAGCCTCACAACTGCATCTACTGTTTGTATGGTTAATATCATAGATAAAGAACTAATGTAATTTAATAATTCAGGGACAAGGTTTTCAAGGTCTCTAGGTCCTATGAATGAAAAAAAAAAAAAAAGCGTGTTAAGGGGTTTCAGTGTTGTCTAGCCTTTTTTTAGTGGAAATCAGATGGTCTTGAAAATCTACGTCTGCCCACTAGTATCTTTAAATTCCTAGTACAACTTCTGATTTACACCAAGGGTATTTGATGCTTTGTGAAAAGAAAATGTAAAACATATACTTACTGTCAAAATTATTAAAATACGTATTTTAGAAAGAAGCAAACCCATAAAATCTAAGGAAGAAGTTTAAATAATGAGTAAATTACTATATATATTTTTTTTTTCTAAGTCATACAAGGAATTATTATAATGCCTATGTGTAAACAAATTAAGACTGTGTAAACAGTCTTGATAGGCACATTTTCTGAGTTTAAATACCTAAATGTGTGTGCCCTTACTGGCTTTGAAATGTTTTTTTGGTATGGAATAAAAAGAAATGTTCAGATGGCAGACACAGACACATAAGTGATCTGTCTTCCCATGAAACCTTTTTGAGAAAGATGATGCAAGGTGGCTCCTTTGATGATTGGAGAGAAGTTAATTCCTTTTATTCTATACCAATTTATATAAACCTTGAACCTCAGCCAATCTCAGTATCAGATAATGCCTCCTTACCTGTTGGTTTGGCATAATGTTCTGCTGGCTGAAATAAGAAAATGAAAAAATAATAATTAAAGTCAATCATATAAGAGGGAATGAGTTTATATTTTTAAACCACTGCTGTTAAAAGGACATGAAAAGATGTACTTTTGGACACAGAAACCTGTGATCCTAGGAAAACTGATTAACTTAGCAGTAGGTAGGAGAAGAGTGCTGCAGGCCAAAAAGGATCAGTTTGTAAGAGACATGCAAAGTCTGGAAGGCATACAGAAAGGGACGAGTTCTTTTAAAATGTTAGAGGAATTAAGCTCTACCTGGGGCAAATTAGATACCTTAATACCAGAAAAAAACCCAGACAGATCAAGGCTTGGAGATAGTCAAGATGAGGCTGTTACTAAAGAAGGAGTAAAGCTAGTTAAAATATAAACCTGTAAACTAGGTATAGAACCACAGTGACAAAGAATATGAGGAAATTTTGGCTTTTCCACCTGAAAAGTAGTTCAGGGATGTACAGGAGAATTAGATAGTAGCTTTGTAAGAGCTCTGTATGTCCTGTCAAGACTCACCTGCTTGTCTTTACTACTCGCAGTAATGTTTTTTTCTGGTTACTTGTGACAATAGACACAGAAATATGTATTTGTTTTTATGGATTATTTGAGGAAGCCAAATAAACAGTTTAAGAAAGTAGCAATATGGGATCATCTCATTTTCAGACATACAGGAGATTAAAACTAAAGCACCTCAACTTTGTAGGGTTTGCTCTTGACATGTTTTTTTTTCCAAATGCAAGATCAGAAAAGGTATCTGCTTCCCCTTTGTATCTGGAGGGATTATTAAAATAAAACCCAAACACCAGCATCTTGGGAAGCTAGAGAGTAAGTAGGCTTTGCAGTTGGAAAACGAGTAGATCATTTTAGGCTGATGGTGGGAGGTTAATTTTTATCATCAGTCCTGTTATTTTTTTTCTAAAACACTGGTGCTAGTCTTGCAACATGTTAAAATCCACAAGGAAAGTTTTAGTGTGTCAATTAAAATTTGTCATGTAAAGGTCATCTATAATTATTCTAGTGGAAATCAAGAATATTTATTTAAAGCAATGAAAAATAAAGAGGAGCAATTAGTGAAAATTACTTGGCAGCTCACTAATATTCTCTGGTTAGTAGGTAATTTGTTATTTATAGTACACTAGCAAGCTCAAAGTGGTAGATACACAATTAAACAAAAAAACCCTACGAGCACATAGGAGATAGTTCCAGCCTCAGTGGATGTGCTGTTTGATTTAAAACAAGATGGTTAATGAATGTGTGTAAATAGTAAGTTTATATGACAGGAGAGAAGAGGGGTGAAAAAAGGGCAAGAGGTTTCACAATATGCAGTAATATGAAAAATAATAAGAAACATGTACATTGATGTGCTTGGTGTCTGTCTTCTGTTGCCTGTCTGGCGCTGGGGCTGGACAATCCACACTGCATCTTCAATGCAACTTTCCCTTTAGGTTTGTGATGCCAGGATGCCAAACTTCTCCTGTGTTCTAAGCAGGATTTCTACAAACTGCAAAGTACATGGGGCTCATACTGCCTGGAAAAATAAATGCTGTTATGGAAAAAAAAAGAATATATCACTTAGTTTGTTTCCATTTCTTTACCATCTGCTGCTTTGTACTTTCAGGTGTGTAGAATGCTCACACTGTCTCTGCCATCTTGTTCTTTGCATCTTTCTCTGCTATGATTTCTACAGAGGTATGGCTTTTTAGTGCTTGTATAATATTATTTATAAAAAAATAAACCATTTATAAAGTGATTAAGCACCATTAATGTTAAAAACTTTGTTACTCTTTTTTCTTGTTTTGGTTTTTCTTTCCTTCTACCATAGGACTAAGAAGTATCCCAAGTCTTATCACAGTTTCATAGGTTAAGGCATTTGTGGATTAACAGCAACAAGGTAAGAATGTATTCCTTTAAAGAGCAGAATTATACATCTACACTCCCTGATTATTATTTCTTATTTTTTTAACATGAAGTATTATGTAATTGTCAAGCTACTAAATTATTTTTAATTTCCCGGCAAATTTAACTGATTTAAACATGACAGATTTGAACAAACAGTATTCTTTTGCATTAGAGAGTGTAAGCTGATATATTTTCTTTTAGATTTGCATCACATTTATAAATTTTGTGTATTTAAGAAACTGAGGTTTTGTGCTAATACCTTAGCAATAAAAAGAAACATCGAGTGTATTTTGAGCTAAACTATTGGCAAAATTGCCTGGTAGCATACCGATACCTGAGGTCTGGGGTAGCAGTTTCAGTGTAACTCATAGCAAGTATACTCTACCCACCAGAGTGGGCAGCTCTTGGAGCCGGCGGAGGGGTGCTATGGCTGTAAAGTGTTCTTGTGACAACTTCTGGTCTTCCTAGTTTTTCAGGAAAGGAATGGACTGCAGGAAATGTGTAGCTGGGTTTTTTTATGCTTTTGCAGACACGCATCATTTATTTCCTGGCAGGCTGGTGGCTGAAGTGAGACTACATTCTGCCCAGATGCCCACAAGAGTGACATAAAACTCTTTAAAATGTGCTTCTCCCTGTGCACAGTAAGTAGCTCTGCAAGGCTGGGGTTGGTGGGGTATCTTCAACCATTATGCAGGCTGTTATGTCACCTAAACATGTTCAGTTTCCAGATTTCCAGGCAAATAATTGGAGTATGACATTGGGCCACATTAATTTCTCTTGTTTCCAATGCGGCACTGCAGGGTCCTAAATCAGTTACGCAAATGACATGCCTTACTTTTTCCATCTGTGCAAATCTAGATTATGGTGTTTATTATATCCTTATAGGGGGTTTAAGACAATGCTCTGTCAAAGTTTCTGGACACTACAGTTTCCAGCCAAGTCTAAGCACATTGTATGTTACACAAAATCAACTACTTGACAGTAGAATTATCTGATTTAGAAATCTCCAAACACGTAGCCAACCATTATTAAATAGTTGAATTGAATCCAAACCTTCACCGTCAGCCACCGGTAGTTAAAAAGCAAGAAAAGTGATAAACCCCACAGATTTCTAAACTGCGTTTAAATATCTTACTGTACAGTAGTTTACATGACTTCCACAGTGGGCCAAAGTTCTAAAACACCAGAATTGCTTGCTCAGCTAAATAAGTAGCTCTGTGAGCAGCAGAAAAATAAATTTACATTCCATGTCACTTAGGAGTGTATGTGTATCTGCTGCCCCAGGCTAACATCAATTATATAGCCTGTCACCTTCATTGAAAGACCTGTGGTTATCCAACTATTTTCAAAAAAAGCAAAAATATGGATACATTAAAAGGTTGAACTAAAACCACAGGTATAATAAGGCCTTCCCTTGTATTCCTAAAGGACACTAAAGAACAAGAAACGGCCAGATGAATAAGCAGAACTGATCTTGCTGACCCTAAAAGATAAATAAATCTGATTTTTGCACCAATCTCACTTTCCTACCTAGGCAGTAACAAAGAGCATTCTTCTTTTGTTCTATACAACTTGTGTGGAAATGTCATTTTCTATATAACATATGTGGAGAAGCCACTCAGTGGCTTTTCTTAGGAGAAAAATGCTCTAATAGGGGAAGCATATTTTTCTGAACTCAGAAGATGACATCTTTTTTTGTTCCTTAAAAATTCATCACAATAATTTTGTCACAAAAAAGCAACTTTCAGATGATCCTAAAACCCCCCAAACTTGTCAAAGATAGGGAAACACCGCTATATACAGTAGGGGTGTGTGGGCTTCACACCATACAAGAATCGTTGTGAAGAGTAAGATCTTTTCATTTGTACAATATTGCTGTTTTCACTGAACCAGCTTTTTCTGAGGTGAAGCAAGACTCAGAGAATGGTATTATTTTGAACTGTGAAGTATCTTTTCGCAGAGGATTTCAGAGAACATAGGAATGGAAAAATCTCTGTCTTAATCTCCGCCTTCCAACTTTCAAATACTGTTAATGCACAGAGCAAAGCATGTTTGTTTTAAAATCAGTGGCACAATTCAAGGACGGAAATCATTCCTCCACTTTGCATCACAGAAAACAAAGTAATGTCAGGAATAAAATTGTTGTTCTTGCATTTAAACTGTAGGAGAAATACTTAGGCACCATTATTACTCCCAGTTCTCAGCTATTATAATGGTCAGTTTGGTATCCCATTGCATATACTTTACCTTGCATTCAAGTCAAGACAATAATTAGAAATCAGCTTCTCCAAGCAAGGGGATGAGTTTTCATAGGGACGGAAGATAACTCTTTATTGGGAATATACCCATACATACATTTTTTGTTCTGTAATTGTAATTGATTCTGTAACTCTCATTAAATGTCATTTTTGGAAGTCTAGAACATATATAAGCTCTTTGGACCTGCTAATGAAGAAGTAATTTTAAAATTAGATGCTGGGCTTATGCAAGGGTTTATTTCAGGAGTATTTTTAAATCAACATGGAATTATTACATTCTATAAGGGTGTTCTTACAGTAAAAAATATTTCAAATGTGAATAGAAGTAAAAGAAAATATGAAGACCAGTAATTCAATGAAATCTGTTTCCAAATACAAGTACTAAATTTGTAGTTAAAAAAATTGGGTAGGGCTGTGCTATGTGTATTTGATGTGTAATCAGTACTTTTAATGAAGATTCAGCTGTCAAGAGAATACTTAAACCACGAGTTCTGAACAGAAATGCAAGAAACTACCTACAGTTAAATCGTTTTCAACATGCTGAGTTTATACTTCTCCAAAGTTCAGTTTAGACTGACACGTAACAGTTTTCCTAACTCTAATATCAGATCTAAGATTTAACTTTCTTGATCAAAAACTATGGCTTGACAAAGCTCTATCTCAACAATAATGAACTGGCAGATATATCAGGTACCACCGCTCTTCCGTTTTCAGGTTGTCAAGCAGGGGCCTGTACTTCATTTTCTGTGTATTGGCATTCAAATTTGTGAAAGTTGACAACAGCAAGTAACTTAATGGTTGAAAGCTCCTATGTATGCATAACATTACGTGTTAATTATTAGAAATCTAATTGTTCCAGCATACCTGAGTGGCAGTAAGGTGATATGTTTATCCTGGTCTAAGGGATGAAATGTCATTCACTTTAATTCAGGCAATTGTGAAATGTTTTTGATCTCACGTGACCCTATTTCATATTGAAAATAAACATGCAGAGCTCTTTTTACATGATGATTTTTAGTCTTCTTGCTGACCAGGTACTCTGTGAGCTGATAGAAGTACCTTTTGAGAGCCATTTGTGTTTAAATGATGAAAAACTAATAGCAGTGCTGACATTAACATAAATAAATAAAATAAATAAAAGGGTAATAAATTAGTAAGTTGTCCCATTTTAATGTAGCCACTAAAGTTCTGCAGTTTCTTCTTGATACAGTTACATTTATAGTCAGAGGTATTCTGCAAAGCTGCTGCAAAACCGTTTAATTGTAAAATTACATGTCTTACAGTTCGATTTCAGTTTTGCTTGCTCTTGTAGGTTAAGTGGCTGTACCAGACTGGTGAATTTGTGAATGAAGAGGCCAAAGCATAATAGATTTGTGTATATTTTAGACATTTTAAATGTTAATATTTTACTTTTCTCTGTCCCTATAGAATGTTGGGATGAGAAATGGTGTTGATTAGTTTCTGTGAGATTTTGAGAAAAATGAAAGTTTGAAAGAAAAAATATGAGCACAAGAGACAATACAAAAGACAACAAAATATGGGTAACCAGAAGGGCAAGTATCATTGGTAGAGAAACGTGGATGAGAAATGCTGTATAGAATTTAGAAAATGAGTTGTCTAAGACTGATGTGATGTGAGGATGTGAACACATAGTCTGGGTCAGCCACAACAACATTTTGTAATAACATTTTAACACATTAATACTTATTTGAAACTGAACTATTTTCTAAGGAATTCACTATTGCTTGTGAGGTAAATGTAGTATTAGGGATGGATATAGTGCTACGTGTGAGGCAAAGGTAACACTAGGTCAGGGTAAAAGGAAGTAAAGATGTATCAAAGATTACTGGGATAATAGGGGGAAGGGAGGAAGAAGAGAGGATGCTGATGTTGATTTGTTGAGACAAGGGTGATGGGGACAAATGGAAGGAACTGGAGTGAAAAAAGTTAGACGTATAGTCAAAGTATGTGAGTATGTGACTGGAAAGATAAAAGCGATACTGAAATCTCTGGGGTTTTTTTATTATTAATCTCATGCGAAATGTTATCAAAAGGCAGGCAGAGATGGATAACTAGAATATCAAATTCAGTGTGCAGCAGAATGAAATCATTATCTAATAAAGGCAGGTAGGTATAGTGATAATAATTATTTTTAATTTTATTTCAGGTGCTCTGAAGCACTTATGTGCATTACCGATTCAGTTGCTTCGCAACAACCAGTTAAAAAAACTTGGCAAATAAGTGAAGGAACTGAAAGGAATGATAAGCTTGCAGACCCTAAGTAATACCTTGTTTTTATTTTGCAGAACAGTGAGCAGTAGTTTTTAATGTTTCCTATCAGGATGTTACTTGTCTGTTTCCACATCACTTCTCAATAGCTTTTGAAGCTAATTAATAATTTCAACCAAATTTGACAGAAGAAAGAGATATCCAAAACATGAAAACTCCACAGAGAGTACCTCAAGTAAGAAAAACCTGCCAAATGAGTTCAGAAGTTAACTGGTTTTGGCTGCTGGCTAGCCAGTCTTCTGGATGAGTAGCTTGGAGGCAAAGCAGTTTACTGCTGCTTTTTTGTAAGGGAACATGAGAGTACAGAGGGATTATCATAGAGGTGAAGGGAGCTGAGAAACGTGTGTTGTTGCTGTTGAGAGTGTGAGTCATAGGTTATAGAACCCAAACTCCTGCTTCATTAGTTCTGTTGCTCATAGAACTTACTTTCTGCATCTTTTGGCAGGCTGTGGATTTCTGTATTTATAAATATACTTTAGATATTAAGTATAATAATACCTGTTAAGTAGCATACTTTTTGATATACTGGCTGGAAATGAAAGTAGTATAGGCTCTGAAATTTCAAGTTATACATGACAGCATTGGCGCCACGAAGTTAAATATAAGAAGTAGCCTCCAGGGAAAGCAGGATTATATGCTATAAACCTATTGAAAGTGAAATTGTAAGCAGTCTTTTTCCATGGTTCCTAAAAGAATGTCATCATAGGTCATGCCAAACGCTCAGTACTTTGAGAAAACAGGAAACAAGTTTCACATCTTAGTGACCCAGTTAATGGAGGTGAATGTCATCAAGCCATACCCCCTTATGCATTTAGAAAACTGGATGTCTGATTGCAGGAAGGGAAAATATGACTCGGAAAGTACACTTTTAATTGAACTTGATACTGGGCCAAAATTAAAAAAACAATCAAGTGTTTAGGAAGACAACATGCCACCCAAATTACTGTAATTTTTTTCATTATATGCAAGATTGAAAAAATAGTCGATTTAAGAATGCAGTTGTTTGAAGTGGTTACGCAAAGTCTGGACAGACATCCTATGTATGAATGGTGCAGTCACTTGAATTTAATGTTATAGCCTACAAATTAATAAGGAGCTTCAACAAGCACAGGGGGTTTGTTGTACTTGTTGCAACAGTCTGTGGGAAATAAAGACAAATAGCAGATAGTTAAAGTGCTGCCGAGACATTACAAATGGCAGTCACAATGGCATAGCGAAAACTGGGTGCGTATTGAAGTGGCTGGGACCACAGAAAAGCAAGTGTTTAAGAGAACTATCAAGCAATATATAGAATATACCAAACTACCCTGATAAAAGACAATTGTTCTTTATTTCAAAGACATGAGAGTAAACACTGATCAGTGGAAGAAAATAATTTTAACTTTACGTTCACTTTGTTTTGATCTTTGTAGTCATGAAAAAACTGTCGTTGTGTTTGTTTCAAAGAGATTTCATAATGAGTTCTCAAATTAACAGGACTCTATTGGTTTAATAAAACACACTGTCATATTTGAAGTAAATTACAATAATAAATGAACAAAATAAAATTTAAAAGTCATATCCTATATATCAGATCATATTACTATATAATTTGTATGCCTTCTTGCAATATTAAGAAATGTGTAATGGGTGCAGAATTTGCACTGTGTAGCTTTGGAGAGGGCTGTGCCCATAACTCACCTTTATAAAATAAAAACTGTTTTGGGAATGGGAGAGTTCTCACTGTTGTGAGGTTGATTTTTTTATTGCCAGACAATCTGATTAAAAACCCCGCTTGCTAGCCTTCAACAGAGCTTCTGGATGCATAATAATTTATTATTTTGTAGCTTTTGGGGACATTAGAACTATTAAAATGGGGCAGTCTAATACACTACTATTGTTCACTTTAGAATTAGTATTCAGCTGCCAAAATGTTGTGTTTCTCTTCCTTAAGGCCGTCTTGTGATTTTTAGCCACTGCCCTACACTGGATTTACAGCATACTACTATTCTTCTTCAGGCATTCAGGGAAGACACTCAGCTTCTAAAGATTTACTGGATGGGTTGCTCACAACTGCAGCCTTCTGGGAGATACAGAAGGTTTCTTTATGGGCTCACCTTGTGTTCACATCTCCCTGTTGGAATCCAAGATTTTTGTTATGTACTCTGTAAGTTGCCTGAACTGATTTATTATCCACAGCTGATAACATCTTGCTGCTAGACCTCAGAAAACTCTTTTTGTTCTTCACTATGTTTCTACCACAGTAGTTCTTTTCTGCCCCATGTGGGATAGGCACACTGTTTTCCTACATTCCAAATAGAGAAAACAGACAAAACTGTGGCAGAAGAAAGCATTATCCCTAATTTGTAAAAGTAAAATTGCATGACCTTGACAGGAAAGTAGATAGCAGAGCCAAGAATGGATCCCAGATGTTTTGTAAAATAAGACCATCTTGATCCATACAATGGATGGATTTATTGTAAGAATGAGCAGTAGAAAAATTCATATACTCTAAAATAAACCTACAAGTAAGTGTTGAGGAGGGACATGCTCCGATTATCATCCGGATTCAGAAGTACTTAGTATCAGCCCTGGTTTGTGCCTTAGAAAAATCTCTCTTGAATCTTTATTCCATCCCACTACCAAACATACCTGCTTTTAAAGATCTTTCTGAAACATTTTTGTCTCTGGAATGCTATCACATACTTTCTTGACTCGAGAACAGACTTATCAAATGTATACCTAATCTTCTTTCTGATTAACACTTTGTAGAAAAACTAGATATATGCTACTTTGGTAAAAATGGAACTTTTTTTTTTTTTTTTTAGCTGCCACCTTGTGGGTCTTGTAGTACTTTTAAGTACAGTAACTTTTTAAAAGCTGTTGAAGAACTAAAATATTTTAATATTTTAGTTCTCTGAATACATGAACAGGTGTTTCCTGTGTAGGAGATACCAAATACCCATTCCAACCTTACCGCGCCCTGAAAATAACCGCTAAATCACATCAGGCAGTGGGCCGTCTTTGGCAGTCATACTTATCCTGAAGAACATAAAATGGTGTCTTGTAGTTTACAAATCTGTGTGAAAGATTTCCAGACTTTTTTCTTCTTCTAGTATCTCTTATTTGCTTCTGTAATACCATCTTTTCTTCCCTAACTGCTAAAATTACATGTAACAGGTTCTTTTACCCTAGAGTGATTATTAGCCATAGCCTGTCCTCAGAAAAAGAAAAACAGACCAGTGTAAACCTTGGTAGAAGGTATCAAAATTGTTAATTTAAGGTATTTTTTTTTCTTTGCTCCAATATCAAGGTGGCAGCCTCCTGATTATTTTTACTGTCTCAGAAGAACAGCATTAGTATAGAAATGAGAAAATTTCTATTAAATTAAAATTAGTATAGAAATGAGAAAAATAGCACTATTATGTTTTTCATTTAGGAAAAAACTCCACCCAGAAACACTTTTTTATTTGTTTACTTGTTAGCTAGGTAGCTAGTTAGGAATGAGCCAGTTTCTATTTTAATCAACCTCAGATATCACTCTCATGAAACATACTGATCTGACACGCCAGCTAGGCAAATGTTCCACATCTGGCAGAGCAGCAGCACAGGGATGACACCTGTCTCTGGGTTGCAAAGGTTCGGTTATTCAGGTGATAGGAACCTGAACCTGAGTATTTTAGTCAAGTTCTTAATGGGCTTATAGAGCTTAGTACCTCAAGTCTCAATGAAAGTTAGCGGGACCCAGGTTCTCACAAATTCAGGCCCTTTTAAACATTTTCCTCTTTAAGTCTCTTGAGTTTTCAAACTCATCGTCTGCCAAAACATTAGAGGACTGGGTGTTTACATTTTATATTGTGTCTATGGGATAAAAAACTATATATCAGCTATGATAAAGCCTTAGGTATCCTAAAGCTTATCTGGTTATAATAACTCTCTCCCTCTACAAATTTTGTGTCTTACCCTTAAGCTGTCACACCTAAAAGACTACTATTATTTAAAATAAGCATCACCTAACAATACATAAGAAAATCAAAGGCAAACACTTAGTGGTTTTGTCTGTATATCATAAAAAATAGAAAAAAAACTTCAAAGGTTTGGAGTGCGTGATGGCACCTTTTACTCAGTTCTTGCCTGTGGTATTTTGCATATTCTGCAATAAGCCAATTCTTGCAGTCTGAGTGTAGTTGAATAATTTTGCATGTGTAAAGAGACTGTGTTTTGTTTACTTAGCATAAGATCAATTTGAATTTTGTAATATTTTGTACATAATCTTCAGCTACTGGTTATCTTTACTTTTTCTGCCTTGCAAAGCTAGTTGTTTTTCTTTTGCTGGGTTTGGGTTTTTTGTGATGTTGTTTGGGTTTTATGTATACATTTTATAGACCTATTCCATAACCCTCTGGCACAAGGCCCAGGCTATTGGCTTTGTGATATACTTGCTTCCTTCAGTACAGTTCCTTGACAGGAAGTGTAAGAATTGCTTTCCTCTTCTCAAAGCATTGATAGTTGCTTTTGATTTTAATCGGTTTGAGAAAACAGGTAAATTAATCTTGCCTGTTCTTTTACATGCATTTGTTGGTATAGCAAAAGATCTAACAAACAGCTGCCCATGTTATTTGCAAGATTTGTCAAGAAAATAGAGGCTGTATGGCACAAATAGTTTACTTTGCCAAATACTTTTGATTTGTGTCTTTTTCATTTGAAACTGTGTATGTTTATCTCGTATCTTGGTCTGTATTTTTGGGGGGTAAGACAGATAAAAGCCTGTGCTTAGAAACGTGTACCTACAGTTGTGCATTCAAACTAGTATGTTCACAACGGTGAGCATGCTTACTTAGATACGGGTAATATCCTCAGCTATCTACGTGTTTCTGTACAGTTCAAATATGTATATGCACATTTCTTGATGAGGTACACGCTGACCAAGCTTTCAAATATAAATCTTCATGAATCATAGAATCATTTAGGTTGGAAAAGACCTTTAAGATCCTCAGGTCCAACTGTTAACCCAGGACTGCCAAATCATCAAGAGGTCTTTCACAGCTTGTCTACTGTAAATTCTACAGAAAAAAACCTTGTTGTCTTAAGAATAGCCAGGTGATAAATCAATCCATAAACATGCCACAGTGGACCCAGAATATCAACTTTGGTGATCTTTGGCGATCTTTGTTTCTGGTGTTCAGAGAGCTGTGCGATTGGCAGGAAGACTGACAATTACTGGAGAGCACAGAGAAAGGTGTTGATTCCTACCCCAGCTCTACCTTATAAGAAAAGAAGCAAGGAAAAACTAAGTAATCTAGAAAATCTGCTCCCAGTCTTTAGGAGAATCAGGGTGCAGGACTTGAGCCATGCAGCCACAGGATTTGCAGGTGCTGGAAGACTGCGTCGCTCTGTCAGGAAGGGGAGCTGTTAGGTGGGCTGCAGCGAGTGCCAGGGGTTGATGAGGAGCTGCTGGATCTGACCACATGGCTATTTGCTGACACATTCACTTTGCACTAGTACCTCCAGTCTCTCGAATCTTTGGTCTTGTGTTACACCCGTGCTCAGCACGTCTGTCAGACTGTTTTATTAATGATCATTTTTGACTAGGGAGTGATGACTGAGGCTTAATGTGCTGGAAAATACGTGTTGCATTTACAGCTCTAGAAACACTTCTGTAAATTTTCCTGGACTTAATCTCCTAAGTACAGTTATGCTGTAATCAGTCCTGGATTAAGACTGGAGGCATTAATTTGTATCAGGCTGTACCCTGGACTTTCTATTTAGTGAACTATTTCTCTAACACTACAAAGCTTCTTCACCATCTGTGGAACATTACCACAGCGTAGTCCTGGCTGTCTCCTTTACACCAGACATGTGCTCACACTTCTGTTACCTCCAGGCATGACTCCTGCAGTTCCTTCCTAATTGGTCCCCTAGACACCACGACTTATAAACATACGTGAATTCAAAATGCTTCTGCCAGAGTTACTTGTTCTAAACCTTTTAGCTCACTTCTGTTCCATAGCTGAAGTACTTAGATTAATATGCAGTTCAGATCATTGAAGTTATCCCCTATTTGACTTAACGGTCTCCAACTTGTTGTTTAATATTTAAACTTATTTTTTAATTAAAGTGCAAACCAGGAAAATTTGAGCTTTTGTTTTCATTGCAGTCCTACAGTTTTCTCTGTAATTAAGCAATGGGAATTGAACTGGCCTTGAACCAGGACTTGGTTTTGCTGTTCATACAGAAACTTCCAAATCTTTATGGACTTCTGCAGTAGGTCTCACTTAAGCAGCATGAAAAGTCTTGCTTTCTGGTTTCTTGGTTTAAAACTTCTGATCCTACTGCACTCAGAAGAAAAGACTTTAATTTATTGGACAGAGCTTTACCCTAAAGCCTTAGGAAGTATCACTCCATGTTCCCATTTTGAATTGTGAAATTCTGAAGATTTACACTGCTATTGTTACAAAGCTCTGCACAAAAAAAGTGAATCACCTTGTGCAATCAGATAGATAATACCAGCCTTTTCAGTCGATATAACAAATAAACTTTTTATATCCCTTTTAACAACAGTTACACAAAGAGAAAGGGAGTCAGCACTTCATCTTTGTAACCACGAAAGGTCTTGTGTTATGTAGTCAATGGCTTTTGGAAAGAGAATAAAATACGCCCCTAGGGACTACAGTGGGATCTAGCAGATGCACGCAACCAGCCAGAAGACTGATGATGCCCTCAGGTATTTATAAAAATTTAAGGAAAGGCATACATTTTTAGGCAATTTGAATTAGATAAAGTTATTTTTATTGATCTGATAAAAGGGTTTTAGTAATAATAATAATAATAAAAATATTTTAGTAATGAAGTATAAATGCATCAGGAAGTCAACGAAATTGCTTCATAAAGTAGTAGTAGCAGCAAGAGGCAGCAAATGAATCCTTCTACCGAGAGTATTGTGGCGAGTTCTAGGCTCTCCCTGTAGTTCCAGAATTTTCTTTAAAGATAGCTGAACAAACAAAATATCATTTTTCCAATATGTCTTGTCAGTGT
This sequence comes from Falco cherrug, assembly GCF_023634085.1. Classification (NCBI taxonomy): domain Eukaryota; kingdom Metazoa; phylum Chordata; class Aves; order Falconiformes; family Falconidae; genus Falco; species Falco cherrug. The sequence continues at coordinate 82,677,269 of NC_073700.1, forward strand.
TTAGTTTTACTTTTATTTAATTAAAAACATCTCAATACAGTTCTAGGCTGAGTCTCAAGACAGTGATCAGCATCGTAGAGTTTTGATGCCCTCTAGTGCTTTTATAAAATAATCTCTTGAAGAAAGTATTTTCTTCTAAATAGTGTTTAAAATTTTACGTATCTTGCCTAGTTTGGTAAGCAGTTTCCTTTTTATGCTTCCTAAGCTGAGAATATTTTAATGATGTCTTATAATAGCATATCACGTAATTTTTAGACTTCTTAAAACATTCAGATGTGGAAAACAGCATGATCCTGGCACAAGCAAGCAGGTGACTATCACCTGGCACCTCTGACTTGTACCATATGACCATCCAGAACAAACCTTGAAATCCCACACAGTCTCATCTGCTGTTTTGATGCTTTAAAACCAAACAATGTTGTGCATAGATGACTGAAATGGTATCATTTTAAACAGTAATGTAGATAATGTTTAGAACAGTAATTACATACCTGCAATTTATATATATTTCTTTAATGTGTATATCAAAAAAGTAAACCTGAAAGTAGTGTATTTAACAGGAATTTTGAAAAGGCTGGGAAAAAAAGGGTAGTTTAATCTTTTTTTTTTTCTTTTTTTTTTTTTCTGATAATTATAATTGTCTTTATCTCTACCATGCAATCATTCACATATATAGACAGTGACATCATTTTTCTGTGAAAGAAAAAAAAGTGCATGGAAATGTATGTCTACAGGAAATAAAATACAAGAACTACATAAATTTTTTAAACAACCAACCCAACAGATACTTGTTTCCACAGTAATTTAATAAAAGATTAACTTGAACATTTCAAATCATCTGCTAGTTTTCAGTTCATTTGAACAAGGAATTTAGGATCAGTTAGGACAGCTAATCAAAATGCTGTACAGCATTAATGTTTTAATTTGAACTTTTTGTTAAAGGTTTTGAATTTGGAAATCCCACAAATAAGTAATTAATTTGGGGGATTTTTTTCTTTTCCATCTCTGAAGCATTTACTCAATTTCCTCTTCTCTTGCCTAAAAAAATACCCTAACCAGAGAAAATATCCAGTAAAAATGAGCTTTTCAGAAAAAATTCTGGTCTTTGTATTTAACATACTTGCAACTCTATACTATTCTGATGAGACAACCTACTTGCTGCTGTCTGAAATGTAATATTGAAAGGTATTCCACATTTGGAAATGGGTATATAAAAATGCTGTTTATTTATAAGATCAAATACTGATCACTAGAAAAAACAGGCTTTAAGTATTAAAGCATCAGAAGAGCTGTTCTATATTATGGCCCAGAAAACTGTCTCCTGACTGGCTGTTCAAAAGTACATACTCTCTGGAAAATATCATGACTTGTAGAATTCAACTTTTTTGGCCTGCACTTGATGTTACTTTTATTCTTTTAAATTTCAAAATCATAGAAATGAATGTAAAACTTATCTCTGTTATCTTTGTGTCTGGATTGAGGCAGTCTGAGTGTTGCATTTTGAGGTGATACATTTTAGATGCCATCTTTATAACAGCAAATTTACAAACTTCAAATATCAGGCTTGTTTTTATTGTCTAGCTTTACTTGTGGAAATATTTGAAAAAATTATTAAGGGAAATGATAAAAACCTACACGTGATGATATTCTTAACAATTTGATTTTATATCGCTGCTCACTTGAATACAGCTCTTTACAATGAAGCTAATTTACATTTAAAAATTCTTGCCCACCTTCAGTGGAGTTAATTGTCCTTATTGATAGAATTGATGTACAGCTTCCCCTCCATCGTATTTATGTAGACGCTTACACTTTGCAAGGTACCTTTTCATGACAAAGTGTGTCATACTGGGTGGACACAGTCCCATGGTTTATATTAGGTGTGTGTCACTAAAGGTACCTCTTCAGGAAATAAGTTCTTAGAAGATCAGGTTTTAATATTTTATCTGAGTTAAAAGGATTTGATCTAACATGAAGTCCTTGTCAATTCTGCATTGATGATGTGTGTCTGCCACTTCTCTCTCCCAGCCTGCAGCTGTGGCAGGATGCATGAACATAAGCCTGCAGTGTTCTGGATTCGGAGGTTGGACTAGGGATATCAGCATGGTGGCTGGTGAAAAGAATCACAGTGAAATAAATGTGTATTTGCTTTAATGCAGGGGTCCTCAAACTACGGCCCGCGGGCTGGATACGGCCCCCCAGGGTCCTCAATCCGGCCCCTGGTATTTACAGACCCCCCCGCCGGGGGGTGGGGGGAAACCAAGGGGCCGCAGATGACTGCCTGCCACTGCATCCGCGCGCCGGCCCCCTGGTTAAAAAGTTTGAGGGCCCCTGCTTTAATGGGCATCATATCACTATGAAATCATAAAATTAGTTTTATGACTTTAATAAGAGCATTAAAAGTATACAACAATTATAATTTCTGGGGGGGAAAAAAGCAGTTGAAAATAACAAAATATTTTTAAGTCTACTATAAATGTATTTTAAATAATTTCTAGCATGGTCTTTTTTTTCCTTAGAATCCTGTGATTTTGACCTTTTCTTATTTTGTTTTGCCACCTTGAATTTGTTAAAGGAAGGAAACCTTCCAAAAATCGAAAATTTTCAAATTCTCAGTGTCTTCATGACTTTTAACTTCACTTTCTACACAGAGTGTGTGTAGTAAATTATCTCCAAAGTAGTTTGGAAAGTTTCAGGTAATGCTCATTTGCTTTGTTCTTTTTGCAGAGTACCATTTGAGAACCCTGAAGATGCCATTTTACTACAGGCAATCACAAGATCGTTAATGGAATTTTCCTCTATTGACTGCAACAAAGTAGCCACCTGTCAAGAAAGATGGATTGAAAACAAAGCAGAAGAACCCCATGAGAAGCTGACAGTCCTATTTAGATGAATGCTTTCTTCCTTAAGAAAAAAATTATTCCTCTCTAGCGTGGAGATAAGCCCCTTAAGTTAGTTAATCTCTCTATAAAACAAGTACAGTAAACCATGCATCTAATTAAATGAACTTCCAGCCAAAAAAGTGTTAGTGTAACATTCCTTTTATCATTAGATATGTAATATGGAGAGTGAAGAAAATAAGAAAACAAATTCTAAATAGTGGCAATGTTAGAATAAAAGTTGCTTGGAGCGTAATCCTTGCCATACTTTCGTTATCAGAAATTATTAAAGCTAAATGCTCTTGCCATACTTTCGTTATCAGAAATTATTAAAGCTAAACTGCAAGTTAATTTTTAAGAAACTAAGGATAAATAATTTCATTCATTATCATTTCTACTGAAGAATTAGACTTACTGCATTCACTGGCAGTAATTTGTCTTCATCAAAATAAAGATATGAGAAAGCAACCAGTAAGCTTTTCTCATCTCTGAGACAGATCAAAGTTTCAATTTGCTAATTAGTGTGCTCCGCAAATGCACTGAAAACTCTTTTAAGTTTTGTGAGGATGCTCATTTAGTCTCAGTGCGGTGGAACCATGAGTTCTTAAGCATGCCGATATCTCCCTCTTGGCTGTGGCTGCTAATATTTTCCGGGGATGCAGGCCTCTGCTTACCAGTCCTTCCGCAGAGGCAGGATTTGCTGCGCACAACGCGCTGCCCCGAGACTGCTGGCTGGTTTTAACATGCTCTTTTATAGCCAAGTGGGTCATGCAGCACTGTACCACCACACCTGACACATCCGGCTTCTACAGCCTGTTACCATTAAGGAAACTAGTGGGAAATGTGCACACAGAGGGAAAATGATACATTTCCTCACATCTTTTCCCCTCCATTCTGCCAAAAGCTAAGTCAGTGCTCTCTGATGTATTAAAGCCCTTCTTCAGTCTGTGGCTTGTCTTCCGAGTTCCTTCTTTGCTAAGTTAGCACAGAACCACAGGACACTCTAGGCTGGCAGGGATCTCTGGAGCTTGTTTAGTCCAACCTTCCTGCTGAAAGCAGGTCTGAGATTAGGTTATCCAGTGCCCTGTCAAGGTGAGTCAAGTATTTCCGATGAGGGACATACCCCCACTTCCTGGCAATCTCTTTCAGTGTTTAATTGCACTCTAGAGCATTTTCTTGTATTCAGATGGAATTTCAGCTGCAACAGCCTGGGCCTGTTGGCTGTTGTGCTGCCCCTGTGCATCCCCCATCTTCTCTATAACTACTTCTAGGTATTGTAAGACTGTGATTAGATCTCCCAAAGTCATCTTTTCTCTAACAAACTAAATTCCTCCAACCTTGTGATCATCATGGTGGCACCCTCACTGGACCTCTCCTGTTTTTTAAGTCTCTCTTGAATTGAGTTGATCAAAACAGGACAAAGTATTCCGGATGTGGCCTAGCAACTGCCAAGCCAAGTGCCATAGTTACACCTTTGATCTGCTGGATATATTAGACTTTTGTTGTCACTATTTATCTTCACTGCTGGCTGCAGGTGAGCTTGCTGCCTGCACTCCAGACCTCCAGGTCTTTTTGATAGAATTATAGAATGGTTTGGGTTGGAAGGGAGCTTAAGATCATCTAGTTCCAACTCCCTGAGACAGACAGGGACACCCTCCACTAGACCACGTTTTCAGCAGTCCCAGACAGATGCTTCGGATTACTCCATCCCAGATACAGGACTTCATCTCTGTTACATCTCATAATTCCTTTCACTTTTTTGATATTTTGATGTTAGATTCCTGACTTTTTGATTTCACCTTCCTTATTTTTCTTGCTTAAAGTTCCACACATATTGTAAATGCCCTTAAATTAGCCTCAATTTTGTGATTTAAAAGGTAGATCAACATCTTGGCTTCGATCAGGTTTCGAGAATGTTTAATTTCTCAAATTGAATCAGTCTACAGAGAAGCTAGGCCAAACTAAGCTTCAGCTAGCATGTTTCCTTAAAGAGATCCTCTTTAAGTAACTGTCCATTAGGATTTACTGAGTGTAATCCATAGTTTGTCTTGAATCTTTTGAACTCCGACAGCTGACTGTGCTCATGGACATAGTCGATGATGTAATCATTATGCAGCAATTTCACAATCCCAGAACCTGTAGATTTTACATGTCATAATAGACATAGAAAAGGCTGAATTTAAGAGATTCTCTCTGAAAGTAGACTGTATCCCACTTGGAACTAGACAAACGTAGTAAGAAATGTCATTTCAGAGTAAATTTCATTGATTTGAAATTTTTGTATCAAATCAGAGGCCCAGTATTTCTGGCCTGGATATACTCCTGCCCTGTCTTCTTTAGATTAAAGAAAAATGAAAGTGAAGGATTGTTTCAGTTTTCTGCACAGAGAATGCTGCAATGCAATGTTTCAACTTCAAAAAAATTATTACAGGTTCTTTTTTAACAACTAATTTAACATTTTCCCCAAAGAATATAGATTTTGAAAAGAAAATACGTATTTTACAGGAGTAACTGTTGAAGAATTTTAACATGACTTCTTGTAATCTTTTTGAGGGTATAAATGGGCTCAGAGAAGGCAATGAGGTGATTTTTATATATATGTATATATAATCTTTGATGGTGAAAAGTCATCAAAACCTCTTAGATTTTTTGGCCCTCCCACTGTTGCATACAGGTGTCCCAGGAATACATATATTAAACAACAACGAAAAAACCTACCATGGCATTCAGAAGCTCTTCATTATGTTTGCTACCTGTTCACATTTGTAGTTTGTAAACGTTGGATGCTGCCCAATAAGCCACAATCAGTAGAATCACTGACTGCCGTGTCCACCTTTCTTAAAACGCAACGCTTTCCACATACTCATCCGTTTGAACTTTGTCAAAAGGTTTGAGTCTGTTTTAGAGCCATTATTGAAAAAAGATAACGTTGATTATTATATATGAAGAAATACTCAAAGGTAATTGCAAATCTTGCTGAAAACTCCCTTTTAGTTAGATGAAGAAAAACGTTGAAAACCTACTTGCATCAAAAATCTAAAGTGATTTGAACATGCAACGTTTAGTTCACTAAAAGATGTGCTCAGTTTCAGAAGCTTTTATATATTCTTAATTCAATCAGATTTCCCAAGATGAAGAGATAGTTGATAGTAAAAGACACTTAGCCTAAAAGTAAACCAGGGAGCAAGAATTGTGATGAAGCAGGCTAGACAGATTCATAGCTGCTATGTCCTTCTATCTAGCAAAACAGCTGGAGAAGTGAGAATTCCATTTTTCCTAGCGGAGGGCAGGAAGGTCTTTCGAATCACGCACCCTTGAAGGTGCAAGAGCGTGTCTGTTGGCTTTGCAATCCACAGCCCTCTTGTCACTTAAAACCTTGCTTAAGGCATCAGTAAATTGCATATGAATTTTCATTCTACTTCAAGTTCCTTATAAGTAACATGTCACAAGATGTTTCCTCCAATTCCTGATTATGCAAGAGAGCTAGTCATTACCCCAGGTTTCTGCAGGACGTATCAACCATGATCCTCCAACAGAAGAGCTGTCACCAGCTCAAGCTAAGGCAGGCAGGGGAAGCTCTGGAGCTCAGTGTGCACCAGGACCCTGACTCTCCTGAGACTCATTGCAAAGACAGGGAAGTGAGTGGCCTCCGACTTTTCAAGTTAGGAGAACAAATGCAACTCCATAATCTGCATCAACAATCCCACACTTTAACACCTATTTCCAATGTTCATACTCTTTCCTATGGTGTGGGCTTTTCTTCTTTATCAAGAAAAACTGCTGGCTGGCAGAATGAAAGCAGGATTTGTGCTATGGATTCTACCACAGTTCTGAAATCCTGAACCATTTGCCCTAAAGAGCTGGGATTTTCAAAGAAACCCTAAAGAGCCACACATCCCCGTAAGCCCCAGATGTGTAGAATAGGGTAGCAGAAGCACTTCTGCATTCCCAGATCCAAGAGTGGACAGTGACTACATCGTGACTCCTTACTGCAGGCTGAAGCACGCATCTCTTGCTTGCCAACCGTCATGAAATTAAACTTGGATACCGAGTTACGAGGCCCACGCATGTCAAATGAGAATGTCACCGACAATGACAGGCATTACAGATGCAGTAAACAGAATTGCCACACAGCTCCCTTCTTTTAAAAAAACTTCCCTTTATTATTCACAGTTTACTAATCCTTGAAATAAAAACACAGGTACGTTCCCTGTACAGGTGCATTTATGTATCTTCGCTCTTACAGTTTTCAGAATATTAAACAAAAATTTTCAATATATTAGATAGTAAAAAAATGAATAGCATTTTTTCTGCTTTGAGGATGGGCCTTATTCCTCTAAGCTGAAGGATATTGCCATATTCAAAACACCAGCTATTCAACCAACAATTAAAGAATCTCAGGTTTTGCCATCCTTATGCAGCAAGTGGTATTTTCAGTTGTGGCATTCCCATTCGTTTCATGAGACGCAGTAGTAAATCTCAGTGAGAACAGCATAGTTAAGGGAAGCTATTTTCTAGATGTGGTATTTAGTTGCAAGCCTAAGTGAAATCCCAGTTGAATCAATCCACACATGAATTTTCCTATCTAATTCACTGTGACCAGGTTCAGCATGAACAATATTAAGCATCTTTTTACATTTATGAAATAATTCATAAGCAACATCCCAGTGTGCTTGAAGGTATCTTTACCTGAAAGCTGAAATTTAGAAACCATTATTCTTGCCAGTCAAAATATTTTAAGTCATTCTGTTCTTTCCTTCACTAGACTTCAATAAACTTGGAATATTTTTGATCAAACCAACAGTGAAATAATTCTGTTGAAACACACGTTTCAGTCAGCTCCAGACATCTGAAACAGCAGTATCATTGAATAAAATTACCACAAAATAGACACTACTGTTGTGCACTCACTAGTCAAAAATTATTTACAGTAATGTCATGAAGAGTTGAGAATTCAGGCAAGTATTTCAGAAATTTAACTGCTACTGAATTCCTTCAGATAAAGCTTCATAAAGTGATGTAAAAAAAGTAATTTAGCAGTTGGCTTCTTGATGCTTTTAACTACAGTTCTGTGTACTTGCAGAAAAAACCCAACTAAAATAACTTTCTGGTTCTGAAAACATGAGTAATCCAAATCAAATGCTTTGTATTTTTCACTAAGTGGTTGACTAACCACAGATACTCAGAGTTTTTTACTATGCTTACTGTTGGTATACTTACAGATGGTTCTAAGTCACTCTAGTTTTTATCATATAATACATACCTATTTTGACAATCTACAGCGGAACCTGAAGTACTGATACACAAATCAGCCAGTATTTCATCTCATGATGAACAGAGACATGCTGTTTTTCAAAGGGAGTCTTGCATAAGCCATGCTGTAAGAACTGAGACATGGTCAGCATTAAAAATTCCTTAGGACCCTTGAGGTACAGGGACATAGCCCGAACTCTTAGTCCCTTCCTAGCCCCTTGTTACTCCTCAGAATCTTGAATTTTTTGAAGAGTGATGTCAGCTAAGCCGGTCTCACTTTCCAGTGGACTTCCAGGGTGCAGGGCTAGTGCCTCCATCTCTTTGGTAAGTTCAGGTTCTTCAGTTTGGTCAGTAGCATGATTTGTATCCACTTCTTTGGTAGCATCTGGGCCAAGATCTGACTGTTCTTCACTTGTAGAACTACCCTCTACTAGTTGCGCTTCATCTAAACAAAAGAGATATCACATCATCAGTAAACAATGAGTTCATCTGCAAGCAAAGATTTTTATTATTGAAGAATAATAATCAGTAGGAAACTTTGCATCAATTACAGAAACGATCAAACCAAGCTTCATCAAAAAAAGACCTAAGACACTTGAGTTCTGCTTAAGTTGGTCTAAGACTACTCTGAAACTAACCCTACACAAAGCTGTCAATAATTTAACTTCTATTTTGCCACATTTCTTTTTAATATATAAAGAAACAGAGTAGGACGCTACATTTATTGTAACTTTCAATTCAAACATACTTCATTGACACTGTTCTTACAGTTAGGTTTTCAAAGAATAGCTGCAGGCTGTTTAAACACAGAGTCCAGGTGGGCTTTGTTTTTCTTAAAAAAAAAAAAGCAAATAAAAAGAAAGAGGCATATACATGATTACACAACAAGCATTTTTGCATGTAAAAGACCGAAGCTATTTGCTAATGAACAGCTGACCACAACGAACTGTGGGTGAAGTGAGTCATCCTAAAATTTATAACCTGACTGCACGGAACAGAATCAGCTGCACCTTTACTTTTCAAGCTTTTTTGGGAGAAAAAAAAAATTAAAACTTTTTGCCCTGATTCTGCTAAGTAGTGGTTGCGTGCTAGTAATTATGAAAAGAAAGAAGGGAAAGCCTAATTGGGGGCCCAGGCACCTTCAGAAGTAGTTAATCTTGGTTTCTTGTTCTGTTATGACTGATAGCCCGCTTAAAACGCTGTCCCAGCTAGCCACAACACTGCCAAAGCCCTGTCAAGGTCTTACTTTGCTATGGAGCCAACTGCCTTAAGCACAGGCTGAAGCACAGACTTCCTTAACACTCACCCTTGTACAGTGGAAAGTCTTAAACTCTTTGTTTTGCTTATAGTCGCAGCTGTGGGATTTTTAAACCTTTTTTCCCCCCTCATATATAGGATTTGTAGGGGGTGTTATTAGCTTTTTGAAATAAAATTGCTGTTGGCATGAAGAGCTTTGATACAACACCATTCAGAAGGTGACTTGAAGCTAGGATGAATTCACGGTCTTGCTACCAATACATGATCTGATAAGGTGTACAACACATTGGCTATATATCTGAAGAAGTTAATGAAGATTAACCTGCAGATAGTGCAGCAGTAACAGGTCAAAAAAAGATGTTAGCTTCCCTTTTTAGGCAGGGAGGGGAAGAGCCATCCACCAAGATCCTGTCTCTCCCTCTGAAGAGGACAGCACCTGGCCACTAACTTGTTCGTGAATCTGCAAACGGCTGTATTTGTCACCAGTGCAAGGCATCACGCTGCTCGCAGCTCAGTATGTTTTGCTGTATTGGTACGCAATGTATCCAGGGGTTTCTAGTATCCTTGCCTCCGGCTTCCGCAGTCATCTTGATCCCATGCAACAGCAACTCTTGTTGTAATAGGATCATCACAGGAAGCTGTCGAAAACTTCACCAATAACTAATTTATATCCTGCTATAGTTTTTGGAGCCCAGCTAAAGTGAAAAATACTACCATTGTAAGACAAGTGTGATTTGTCCAGTGCACTTCCACAATCCTAAAAACAAGGGAAGGGGAATCTAGTTAAGTTGTAAAAGAGAAACTGATTTCACCAACTTTCCTATTATTTCACTTACAGAGACATTGTATCAGAGTAAGTTGCAGGGCGGGGTGTATGTGTGTGATACTGTGTTTTTTCTCTTATTATGTATTACCTATTTGTTTACTGAAGGCAGAAAAATGCCATTAAGAGTTCATAGACTAATGCTTTCTTTTCTCACATTCAAAGTACACAACAAAATTAACTTGATCCTGTGATTATGAAGAAGAAAGTACTACAGGAGAGTTAACATCTGCATTAACCTTTGCAACTGGAAGGAGTGGGCTGCTTGCTTATTATCCAACTTGTCCTAACACTCTTCCAATGAAAGGTAGAGTAGCATGAAACTTCTGCATGACTTTTAGACTCAGATTTTGAAACAGTGCAGTGTAATTCAGAATGGTTTAGCTGTAGAAACCTGTGTAACTCTAGCATTAAAAAGCAGATTTTAGAAAGTACACAGCATTTGTAAATTGAAAGACCGGAATTCTAACAAGTGCAGGTATGTTACAAGAAAGATTTTTCTTTCAAACTCAGCTGTTAGAGACTTTAAGACTTACTACTATTGTTCCTTGTGATGCAGTTAACGCAGCATTAGTTTCAGCAAGTAAACTACAGATCCTAACCTTTCTTTTGCTTTTTTTCTTGTTTCCTTTTTTCTTTGGCAGCTTCTAGTTCTTGTTTCTCATGAATTTCCTTCAGGGTCTTGCAGACTTTTTTGTGGGTAAACCAGTGCATTTTCTGGCAGTTCTGGTTGCAGTACATCACCTGAAAGTTACCAGAGCTATCAATTCATCTTCATGCACTAAAAAAATATACAGTATTATTGCATTTCTTAGTGTACCAAGTTAAATCCCTCTACGTTTAGTACTTAATAGTATTTTTAAGCAATTTGTAAGGTCACATGGAGTGATTCTAACTTATATAAAAATCTATAAAGAATAGATTGTTTGTTAATACTGGACATCCAGAAATTTTACTCTTTCTTCATTCTTAAACATACACACTTGGAAATCCAAATACTCCTACTTGTGTATTTCAGGCATCTCTCCCGTAAGTAGATGGCTTACATATTTTCAGTGCAGGCATACATGCTGTTCCTCTTAAGTCTACACAGTAAATAGACAACCATTCAAAATCCTCAGCACCTCAGTAGCACTACTTTTCGTGATTCATTGTAACTGTTTATGGATTCTTACCATTTTACATACTGAACATCTTTTGTCTGCTCCCTTTCCCCCACAAGTTGTACAGAATTCAGCATCCACAAAACCCACTTGGCCAGTAATAGCTTGCGTAAGTACAGAAAACGCTGTAGGATCAGAACCCTGAAAGGTAAGACAAAAGGTGATAATGAGACTAAAAACCAACACCATCATGAAAACAGACACACAAGAGAAAAACAAAACAAGCAATGGAAGCTTCTGACCAGCCAGCTGCAGCCTCAGTAAAGATGCTGTAGCTGCAAGAACAAAACTAAGTCTTGGAAGTTCAACTAACATGCACAACTTAACATTTATATGGTTAGATAATTTTTTTTTATATAGTTAACTTAGTCCTTCGCTTCTGTAGAAGGGAAGATAAAAATTACCATTTTTTTACTCTGTAAATTATTAATGAAGTCAGTGTTCTTTACACACAGTCACCTACTTGTGGATCATACGCAGCAGCGCAGATTAGTCTCAGTGCTGGCACTAAGAAAGGTATTTTACTTGTCACTGCTGCACTGTTGCGCTCAGTGTACTCAGATGCTACAGACCAAATGGTCAGAACGTAACATCTCAAGAACGATTATTTGCATATTATTATTTAGATGTTATTTGCAGTATCTTTCCCATGCAATACACACAGAAAGATTTTGTATCTTTTACTGGTAGCCATATATTAAGACTATTCTTTTGGGCAATGATTTAAATATTAGATAAAAAGAATGCCAGGTTGCTCCAGCTCTACGTAAATCCTTAAACTGTTAAGACTGCCATGGAATATGCACGATCATAACTACTATGACAATGCTGAGATGCCCAGACTGAATCCAAGTAATTGTGCATGCCAAAGGTCAAAGGCCTCCAGACAAATAAAAATTTATAGCATCTCCTCTTTTCTAGTTCTGCATAATGGACAGAAATCCAATGTAACAAACTGTGTGTCTTTAAAGGCAGAAAAGACTGCAAGCTCTTCGAAGAAAGAAGGGACAGGAAGGAAAATGTTTACTCTAAAGCAAGTCTTAATGCATCACGATGGCTTATGTTTTCACACTGTTTATTTTTCTGGCTTAGACAAACAGTAGAGATTGCATTAAGCCTCAGGACATTTTAGTGGACTTGGCGCCACTTAAGATGGAGGCTATTTTTAATTCTCTCAGCATAAACCAAACACGTCACAAAATGGTTCCACCTCCCCAGTGTAAGTGCATATAACATCTAGCTCTCAGAGACCAGAAAGAACATTCTTAAAAAAGAATAGTAACTTGTGTAAAATTCATTATGAAGTAATTAATAGTACTATAATGAAGAGTGTTAGCGGAGGCCTCAGTGGAAAACTGAAACTAGATTTTTTACTCATAATTTTGAGTTCCTAATGTAGATATACATTTTGCTCTACATTGCATCATCTTGCCCCTCCCTGTGATAAAAAGAGCTTCACAGAATGTTTTTTCTATTTCTACCATCATATATTACTAACTTTTCATGTACACTAGAAATACAAACCTAGCAAATTATTCAATCTTAAATTGAATTTAGACATTGTGAAAAAGGAATGCAAAATGAGTTTCATCTGTGTCTGAAACTACAATTTGTAAAAGTGAATTGGCAAAGAAAAACTGAATAGATATCCCAGAGTAGGAAAAGAAACTCAGACAAGAAAAAAATTGTTTCAGCTTTCTTTAAAAGCTGAGGTATTTAAGCAATCATTATGGGCACAGGAAAAAAATACTCATTGAAGTATTTTAGAGCATTTTCCTGTAGTATGTAAAATAAAATTCCAGTTTGCCAGGGATCAGGGACATCAAAAACCTTTACTTAATACATTGCAGAAGCTGAGAAACAGAAAGACGGCATCGTTTAAACTGAATTTACTACGCAAGCTGCTTAGAAAGCATTTTCTTCATAGGAAGAACTTACTATTTCAACAGGAGCAATACTTCTCACGAGCTGCTGAAGCAACGTAGCTTCACAGTAAGGAAACTTTCGGATACTTTCTCGAATTAGCTTCTCTTGATATACAGGGAAACCATCTTTATCTCTTCCTTTCAAGAGACTAAATTTTTGAAAACCGAAGTCAAATAAGAAATCACATACTAAATGTTCAAGAACAAATACACAGCATGTTGTACTCTGTCCTCTTTCAAATTACAGAGAATTATAATCCAAAATAATTCGACAACCTCATACGTAAAAGTGTTCGAAATGCAAATTAATTATTTTTATTCTAATGCAAAATCATTATGAAATATAAGGTAACTAAATGTATGCTCTGAAACTATTACTTACTAATTCAACCACACAGAGAAAAATCATCATCTACAGGCAGACTAGTATCTACATCTGACTAAAGTAGCAAAATGCTTTGTTGTATTTAAAAATGAGCACCGTAAAAATAAACACTCAGGAATGCACGGTAGTACTTGAATAATATGTTATAGTCCTGATGCCTCTATATTTATCTAGTTAGCTCCTAGTTTTTTATATGGATCACTGATGAACTATGCAATTTCAGTACGTGAAAGCTGACTTTGTAATTTATTTTCAGTATCTCAAAGAAATCCACTAAAGTCTATGGCCACTTACTTTGATACTTAAGATCAAGCGGCTGGTTTTGTAACCAAGTAGATTCCAAAGATCTAAGTGATTCAAGAGTCCCACGTCTCACCCAGAGCCAGTGGGATTTGCAGTTCTCGGTTGCTAAAGTGTTTTTAAAAAAATCCCACCCTGTATGACTGCTGGAGAGCAAAATGGCCAGAGAAATGTTCCCAGATGATTTGTACTGGGCACTGAGAAATTCTTTTTTCAAGCCTGTCACTCCCTCTTTTCTCCACCACATGTTGCTCTCTGCTGCTTCATAGTGTATGTGTGATTGCCAAGCTCTAACCAGTTCCAGCAGGGAGCTGAAACTCTAGGAATGTTTCCTTTGTACCCCGAGAACGGCTAATGCCAATTCAGACAGAAAAAAGCAAGTCAGTGCCACCCTGAAGTGACTGCAGCCAGGATTATTTCAAAATTTACTTGGCATAGCCTTTAGCCAAGGCAATTCAATCTATAATTACAGTTGTCTTTTGCCGATATCTGTAAAGCTGGTTCATACATATGCCTTCAGACCTCTCTGTAGAATACGTACCTTTTGATAAATCCGTCTAGTTTATCCTCTCGCTCTTTTAGAAACGTAATGCATTTCTGGAAGATGCAACTGATGTAGTGCATTTTCATAGCAAGTACTTCATTCATATCTTTCTGCTTCATACATTTCTCACAAATTAGATCCAGAACCCTGTAACATTTCTGCAGTGCTTCTACTTCGGCCAATAGAGGGTTCTCTTTTACCAGCAACACGATCTATAAGAAAAAGTAAAGATAATGTAATATATTAGTAAGGAACTAATATATATAGTAAATATGTATAATATTATATAATATTAAGTAAATAAAATATATTAGTAAGGAACTAGTATTTTTAAACTCGTGCATTAGCATTAAAGGTTATATAGCTCATTGTAGCTAAATTTCAGCCGAGTTTCTAATATTCCTCTACTTCCATCTTATGCAGTTTTCCCGTTTTCAGTCTTTATTTAATATCGCTATTTCATAATTCCGCTGTTTTCAGTCATTATTTAGTATTATTATTTTGCATACTGTAATTCACAGTTTCCAGACAAGAAACATTTAAAATTAAAGAATGATATTAAAACCAGTAAGGACTTGTTTCAGAATAAGACCTGTAGAATCAAAAGCATTTCAAAAGAAACAGTTACAGAAATTACCGTACACTGTTCTAGAAGCTCTTTCCTTTTAACCATCTAAAATAAACCAGACTTGTACGATCTAAGCAGTTTCACAGGACACATCAATCTCACATAAACCTGGAGTACTTCAGGTAGACTAGTAATGCACTGAACTAACCATTTTAAGAGGAAACTGTATACTCTGCTCATTAAATCAGCTGCCACCGGTGCATTACTGTTTGTATGTACTGCAGATACCTGGCTGGCAACTGTTGACAAATTCCTGACTTTGAATGCCAAGCCCAAGGAATTTGTCTTTGAAGCTAGGTGTATTAATTTCCCTGAACTACACTGGCATGTAGTTCAGTATGAACCATAAGAGACATTTTCAGCAAACAGACTAGGAAGTAAAAATAACAGTCTCTTGTGCATACTTTGAGAAACAGCAGTAGCAGTAGACGTTACTATGCTGAACCAGTGATGAAGGTAGGAAGATACATGCTGAGATAAGCATTGGAAGAACAATGAGATTTTGTTAAGACAGGAAATTGTTTTATGTTCCCACTTCAAATGAGGTGAGGAAAAAAAGAAAGCCAAAAAAGAAAGCAGCTTATGGTCACTGATGTAAAAAATAAGAATCTCTCCACTTAAAGGTCTTAGTTCAAGATTCTGGTGTATATAAACACTGAAATAGCTTCATTTTTTAATCATGTCTAAATGTTGAGCCTGATTCTTCCTCATTTTCAGAAGTATCTGAGTTAGTTGATAATGCTTTTGATCTCATTTGGACTCTCAAAAGAGCTGAATGCTTTCTGATGAAGAAACAGTTCCCATGCCAACACACACATACAATTTACATATTAGTCCACCTTAACAGGATGCATGTTAGTAGTAGTAATAATTTTATGTAGAGGCCCAGCTAATTTCACTGGCAGTTTTGGTTCTTTATCTAAGCCTTGTGGTTTAGTATAGTAGTCCAGCCTTTCACGTGGGAAGAAGTTGTTGATGACAGTCACACAGTCATGTTGACCTAAAGGCACACAAGAAAAAAAATCACCAATGAATTAAAATAATAACAAAAAACCAAGTGACCAACCCCAAATCTAATATAAGCAATACAGGTGAGAATTACCCACAAGGAGCTTAGCACTGGTTACAGGCAACTCTCGCCATTCTTTTGTATGTAACTTTTATGTTCAGTTAAGTGTAAATTACTGACTCTCAGCAGGAAATGACTTCATGAAATTCCATTTTGAGAACTCTGTCCCCTTCCCACATCCTCTTTCCCTGGTAAGCCAAAACTAAGTGAATAGGTATTTTTACCCAAAGTACTACTATACTAGTAGTCTTATACTGGTGTTAAAATCTTTCCAGAGAAGTTCTCTCCACTTTGTATTTTCAGAAATTAATGATATTTGCATTGAGACTTGTAAGTTTTCAGACAGGCAGTAGTGTATTAACCTAAATTGGGAGAAATTATAAAAACAGAACATGCTTAAAATTTACCAAAAAAAGGACTGTGATGAAATTAACAAGAGAGAAGTTGCACCCCCTTCTTGTTTTCTACATCTGACAATATGATGGATTACGTGGCTAAAGGGAAAGTAAAATTTAGCTTCTCTAGTTCAGCACCATATTCTTTAAATTGACTGATTTATCTTGGCACTAACCTTATTAATTAGTAGAAGACAACACAGCCAACCAAATTCCAGCATTTAAAACCATTCACTGTTTTAGAAGAGACTGTTCTAAGCCAACAGAGCACAGTGTAAGACAAATGACAGGGGACGAAGTATCCTCACTTCCCACACACAGACAGATGAATTAACGTTGATTGGACAGAGAATAAAAAAGGATGGGAATGGATTCCAACGTTCAGACTGTTACAAGTAGCATACCTCAGTATGCCTGAAAATATTTATTCTATCTTGGTAATGTGATGAGATTTTAAACAAGAATTCTCCAAAATTATGTCAGAGAGAACATTCCCAGCTCACCAACAACTCAATTCAGCATCACGTCAGAAAAGATACTCCTAATCAAAGGTATAAATAATAGGAGTGAACTTCTCTGACATATTAAGTTAATAGTTAAGGTTTTGCCGGTTAAACCTCAAGTGAGCAATGTCAATCTTTTCCTCTTTAAAAGAACAGAATGAGGCAAGATTCAAATTGAAACCGCACTAACTTGCTTTTCAAGGAAGTTAATCTAAATGGCAAGGTAGGCTCTTGAATCCAGAAAAGCTAATGGACTTGCAAGGGGGTTCTCAGACGTTTAAGCAATATGAGACAGTTGTGTTGAGGAGAAAATACTGGTCCTCATTTTTGGGAAGGTCATCTGGACAGCAATAGCTGTCCTTAAAACGACTCCATTGTTTCTAGTAATATTTTATTATACCTTCTTGCTAGAAATAAAGTGCTGTATTTGGAAACCCAGCACTGTCAAGGCAGGTAAAGAAATAAAAAAGGGTTCAGAAAAAAACATAACAGAAAAAAAGCCTGGTTCCATGTTTTGCCCAGGATCACACAGCATACTGGAATAACAAATCTTTTATCTTGTTCTAGTGAAGTTCAGGCCAGGAAGTACTGACTACCTCCAAACAGGTTCCGAGACACCTCCCTCTCCCAAATGCAGAGGGAGAAGGGCAGCAGGTGACTGACCACTAGCACACAGCATGCTAGTGGCGAAGCTCAGATGAGAGTTCCTGACTCCTAGCACTAAATTCATTCCTTCCCACAAAGGAAGCTCCAATTTGTACTGCATTTCAGATACCTCAAACGTTACCAGCTTCCTCTTACTATTTGAAAAGTGGTGACATTGCAAATACTTACACACTTTGAGAACAGCATCATCTATTCTTACAAATGAGATCATATATGCTTTTATGAAACAAAGCATGGAAATAGAACACAAATTTACTCTTGTTACAGGATGAGATGTGGAAAAAAGCTGAACTGTGTCAGTTCAGAACAGGTTATTAAATAATGTTTCTCCAATAAAAAGCATCAGATGCTAACATTTAACTCCTTTAGAAATTTAGTAAAGGATAACAGACTTTCACCTTACCCACAAAAGCAGCCATCTGAGCTGCTGTCCTGCCCACAGAGTTGACAACATCAGTCTCTGCTCCAGCCTCTAACATCATCCAGGTGATTTCTTTGTTTCCTGAATTTGGGGGGAAAATATGGGGAATGAGAGAGAACAAAGTTTTAATTCTTTATACTGTAGAAAAACAAGGAGTGAATTTCTTAAAGACCCGGAATAACACTGTGGGAAATGTTCTTAATGCCATTACTTTAAGAACAGATTAACAGAAAGGCACAGTGCTGCCTCCTTATTTATGGTTCCAGAGAGTCAAATCAAAGTAAAAACTCAATTCAGGCAGGGTATAACTCTGCTGCCTGTAATGCACATTCACCTTCCCAGGGAGCTTATGGGAGTCATATACATGTAACTACACTAGAACTTGGTCCCTCTGGATAGCAGTATAGAAGAAAATTCTATTAATCTAGTTTGACAGTTCAACTACAACATTTGCTATTCTAAGAAGAAAAACAAATCCAGTACTATTATGTAGCAGGAGCATAGAGAAGAGAACAGATTGTTCCTTTCTCCACAGCGGGAACTGGGTGTTCAGACTGGGCTAAATACCAAATAAAATTAAGCTAAAATTTGATGGGAAGATTAGATGACTTAATTGGTGCCCTTCAGAGACTAATAAGGACATTTGTCACCGCTCTTCCTGGTTCTGCTTTCAAAGGTATTCTTTCTTTATCAGTTTTTGTGCATATGCTAAGTACAGAAAAGTGAATATAAAAAAAAAGAAGGGGGTGGCAGATGGAAATGAATGTTTCTGATTTAAAAACAAAGGCATTGCGTCAGTAGTGCTCATGTACCTTTTGCATTCACAGATAACAGACCTTAAAGTCAACATTCAGAAGAATTTGAGCCCAGGATGACAAGTTAAAAGCTCAGCTGTGAGAAACTGGTAAAAATCCAGCATTTTCCATAAAGCTGCAGTCATTTAACAACCTCTAAGAGTTTGTTCCCATCTATCTGCTGCAGCTCTGGTATTGCTCAATCCCACAGAACACTAAAATTTCCAAATCTTTTTACCAAAGTTTTAGCAGAAAAGCAATCTGACAATCCAGTTCACGTTCATATACACACACAGGCCTTTCTTTTTTTATATTTATGATGAAAGAAGCCAGAGTTTAAACTCAACCTGCTAAGCAATCTTACCTCCCTCGAATCTCCTTTTTTGGGAAGTGGCCTAGTAAAGCAGATACTTAAAACAACCTAATATTACCACACCTAATATTTTTTAATGGAGTCTTTTTCTCACTCAAGGAAATAATTGTTCATTTCATCCAGGAAAAATAACAGCAAGAGAAAAGCTGCAAACCACCACTAGAGACAGAAGATATATACAGCTATAAGTACTCTCATGAGAAAAAAATGAAAGTGTAAGAGGTGAGGGAAAATTAAACTGAGAAAACATGGTTTTTAAAACTTACTAAATAAATTCTTAAAAGCCAACGAGATAATTCTAAGAATAATATAGAAGAAAGGCAAAATTTGAAAAACACTGGATTGATTTGGTAAGCCTCAAATATTACTAAAAGCTAATGACTTGTAGTCTTAAAAAAGGTGGTTTGGTGCAACATCTTTTTCAGTGTAACACAATATAATTAAACAATGTACCCCACTGCACAAGAAAACAGTGACAGAAGACTGAGTTTTGAGTTCTGTAGCAAACAGGACAAAGTATAGAATGACTATATGCCTCAAAACACTGAACAAAATCAATTTTTATATGAAAAAAGATCCCAAGCCTGAACAGCAGCTCTCCTATTCCCCTGTCCTGATGATTCTACTGGTCTTGACATATTTGCATGGTTCATATAAGTAACAGTAAACCTAAATAATAAAAACATATCAATATTTTCCTTTAAATTATTAATTTATGGCAAATTGTACCCATCAATGTCATAAAAATCAGTGATCTAAGTTTAGCAAGAAGTTACCTGAAAGTCCAGCAAACATTAAAGCAGTATATCCATGCTCATGTTCGTTGCAGTTAACATCAGCTCCATGTCGCAAGAGCAATCTGCACATGTCTACTTTCCCTTTGTACGCTGCATGCATTAACGGGGTCATGCCATGCTACAAAAGAAAGAGGAAGGAAGGAGCATACAAAAAAGGATTAGTTATATCTCTCGATTTTCATACCATTGATAGTTTTTACTTGTACATACACATTCAGTATAATTAACAAACCCTCACGTAATATTGAAGTTAGCAACAGCAAAGGAAAATCTTTGTGAAAAAATGTGGTTACAAACAAGTAGATTTTCCATTTCCACGTCAATGTTCTGATTATGCTGTGCTATATATTTGAAAACAGACTACTGTTGAGGGAATTAAAACCATTTACAGCTAATTTGTCACTGACCTTTTGTACAAGGCTTAGTGTGAAAGTCAACTAATGCTTCTGCTAGTGGGAAAAGCTTGTTTTAGATAATTTATCAGGTTCCTAAGTTATTTCTTTTCTCCCCTGCATTATACCCTAAGCAACGAGAAACTCAGGAATAGGCTCTTGTTTCTGCCATTATGACGACTTGCAGTTTCTGAAACCCATCTTGCTCATTTTCAGTCATAATTACCAGCAATTGTGCTATCCTCCTCTCTCCCATTTACCCACCCTTTTGGTATTGTGCCTGTGATCTTACATCAGCCAGAGCTCTGAAAGCCCTTGTAAAGACACAGCTCTAACTGGACTTTAACAACCACACAGCGTCAAACCTTGCCTTTTGATAACCTGCACCAGGACAAAAAGTATTAGCTTCAGCAAGGGAGGCACTGAGTTTTTATTAGAGTTGCACTGGTGCGATTATAAACACAAAGCTTGGCAAACCCCAGGGGAAATTTTCAGAACTAGGGTGAATTGTTGTTAGTGCAGGCTCTCTCCCTCTCAAAGAGCAGGGAGAAGCACATTTCTGTCTGAGAAAATCGCATGACATTCCATGTTTAGAATTTGATACACTTTCTCCAATATATTTTCCAATATGTTTATTTTTCACTTAACATCAAGTCAGGATTCATGTTCACCAGCCAAGACAGAGTAATTGCCCAAGAACATTCCCTAACACTGAATACGAGGCAGCATGCTTCAGGTTGTCCCTGAAGAAAATCAAAATGGTGTTTTCTTCCTTTTTTTGCAGGTTAAGGCTGTGTGCATGAATACACCCATGTACACCGCTACTGCAGCTCTCTAAAAGCACGGTAAGGTGACACACTGAAATAATGTAATTGTCAGATTGCACCTTACTGTATTTCTCATTTCAATTTTTGATAGAATAAAACACAACTGAGTTTAAATTCACCTGTATAATTTTCAAAAAATTCCTAGATGTGAGAGAAATTGCAAAAATTAAAATTTAAGAACAATTTTTGAGTATCATTTTAATTATTCCCCATCCTAACTGAAAACAACAAAAAACAATTACCTGATGCATTATATTTTAGTAACCCAAAACATTTTGGTAAATTGCAATATAAGCTACCATTAAAGAAATGAAAGATCTGAAGAGATCACTTCACAAACATGAAAAAATTTGTGACTGTTTTTACTAGGTTTCATTTGTGGTTCTACAAAAGTTAAGTAAAGGCCTTCTATCCTAATATATACAACATATTATATTATATTATTATGCTATGTTATATTTCATTGACAGCAATTTTCATGGGCCAATCCAGTCTGGTGTCATAGTATAGATTCATCTCCTTTAGCAGCCACAAAAGGACTGCTGTAAGGGGATATGAACACAGGTTTTTGACTGGAGAAGGAACTTAAGAAAACAATGACTTTAAGTTTGGTTATATCTTGAATGCCAGCTGTTTAACTTTAAAAGATCTGTCTGAAGATTGTAGGACAAAGGAAAGGGTTGGTTTTGGGATATTTTTTTTGTTTGCTTTTTGGTGGTTTTTTTTTGTCATCCTCTCCTCCTGGGAAACTTTTCTTAAAAGCCTTTGATTAAGTTTTTAAAGTGTCAGGCTGTTGTGGTGTGAATCAAAAAAAACCGTATCAAGCAGAATGGACAGTTGTTAGAAAATTTGATTTAAAGTCACACTAATAGCAGTCTTTCACAATCAGATTAAACAAAAAAGGACAGGCTAGACACAAGCTTATCTGTGGAAGACTTGGTATCCTCTATTATGTCCCTATGCAGAAACTGAAATGACTACAAATACTCGGGCTGCATGTGAAAGACGGGTCCAGCAACAGTCTGTTTTCTGACACATGACACTTGGATTGTCGATACAACATACTTAAAAGGCTAAACTAGCAGACAGTTTATTAAGCATACAGAGAAAATAAATTATTTATTGTTCCAGTATGGAACACAGGATGAGGAATCAATTTTCTAGCACCTACTATGTAACATTCTTCCAACCAAAGAGCAAGTCTTCTAACCTCATTCCCTAGGACAAAAATTAACCCTTCCCAGTTTCTTGTTTACTTTGCAGGGATGCTATATGGTTTACAGGGAAGAAAATTAACATCTCCTGTCTTCTGCAGGGTTGCAAGTATTCCCTGTAAGTCCGACTGTACAAGGGGAACAGAGTTTGCAGTGCCCCTAAATTGCTTGGCACCTCCCTTGACCAGGTTCTTCAGCTCATCAGCCAACAAGGACTGCCTGGTATAACAGGGCTCTGCCTCACGGTACAGCCAGCCCAGCCATTACGCACCACCCTTCCCAGTTCCTGATGTGGAAAATACACCAGAAGCAGACTGAGGGATGGGATTCCAAGAGCTAAATTGACCTAATGCAGCCATTGTAGGGGAACCAACTGAAGAAAAAAAAAAATATATATACAAAAATACTACAGAATCAGCTAACAAGGGAAGAAAAGAACACACGGGGTGGCAGGAGGGACAGACGAGTACCAGAACCAGGGAGTTGTTGGACTGCACTGCCATGTGGGGGAAGAAGAAAGCAGGCCTGTCTTCAGCACCTGGGATGCACTTCTACAGGATGGATAACCCCAAATTTATAAAGATAACGAACTGCAAAAGCAACCTTCTCCCTTCTAGGAACTATGAGGCATGTTTTCAACATTGTTTCTCAGCCTTCATTGACACAGGAACTGGGGAGCACAGCACGGCTAGGGAACAAGAGTTGGGACAAACGAAACAAAATGATCACAGACGATCTCACATTCCAGGCACCTGTGCATATTTGGCAGAAAAACCAACTATGTTGCCAGCATTTAAACACTCATGCTGACTGTGTAAAAACACAGACGTGATACATGTATGTTTTAAAAAGCCACTGTTTTGTGGCTAATGCACTGATGATTTACTACTGAAGTAGCCACAGACTTGTGTTACCCAAGAGAAAACAGGAACCCAAGTGGTCCCAACATTCTCAGTCTTTTACACTTCTCATGCTCGCTCTGTCCATCTTCTCAACTGTGGAAACTTGGCCAAGAAGATGCACACACAGGCTGGATCACACTGAGGCAGCTCCCTCAGCAGGTATTAGGGTACACCACTACATTGCATGTGTGAATACTAACTACCTAAGTAGAGTGGGAAAGGGCTGTAAAAATCATAGCTGAAAAACTGCTGTAGATACTTTTATGCTGACAGTGTTAAAGCATCCACCTCTCCCTTCCCAGTTCATTTTGCAACAAGGAACCCAGCCCCACATTAACATAGAAAGCACACCGTATTTTATTCTTTAAATTCAAGGCAACTATACCAGTTCTATTAGTTCAGAAAATTACAAACTAAACACATAGACTGTAGGTTTGGATTTTATTTGAGAAGTTACTAAAAAGGAAATGATGCAAAAAGAACAGGTGCCACAAGGAACACAAAAATGCTAGTTGATGTGTGTCTTCAAAATCATCTCTCCTAAATAAAAAGGAAGAACACTACTGGAATTAGACTAACTCATTAAGACTGGTTCAGGTAGGTATTTGGAATTTGACTGTAAGAACATCTTGACTTTTCACAGAAATGGTACTGAATGCTGCTAGTCTAGAAATACATGACTTGACATTTAATTGGTAGAAAGCTTTTAGAAATTTAACTCTTAATGCTTTTGAATAAGGTTTCCTTTACCCATCTTAAACTTACTGCAAGCAGGATTTGGAAGGTCAACAGATACATGCATGCATGATTTTAGCTATAGCCAAGTACAAACTAATGAGAATATGAAATACTGTTCTGTCAGTGTTGATCATAGCTGTAGTTCTCCTCCTTTATAGTCAACCTGCTGAGCTGTTGGTTTTCCATATGTAATACATTAGATTCCTCTGATGATTTTTCTGTTCATCTGCAGCGATGAGAAGTTAAAGTCTACATCAGTTAGCAACCTGAACTGAAACCAGATAATTCTTAATAGCTCTTGAATTTTCTTTAGTTTGTGCATTTTGAAATATTATGTAAAAAACATCCAAAGACAGAACACTCTCTTCTCAATAAAGGCCAAAGATCTGGGCATTTTCTGCTAGCATAGGTAGTTCACACTGAAATAGCAAGACAGATTAACTGAAGAACCACCTACTGAACATAATCAGTATAAGTAAAGCTACACATCTCATACACAAATAAGCAGGCTGCTGCTGTAATTCACAGAAAGTATTCAGTTCTGTAATTAGCATACAGAAGTGGACTGTTTCTAAAAGACTAATTTTATTACAAAGTGAACAGCTGAATTACCAAACTAGAGGAAAAAAGCAATGCTGCTAAATACCAAATAATAGTTCTCTACGTAAGATTATGAATGACCTCAAAATTATTTTAAATACAGAAAAACTATGAAGCCTTTTCAGGTCAAGTCTCTCTGCTTGATCTGCAGAAAATATGGGATTATAGTGCTACAGTGTTTTTTTGCAACTTTAGCTACCAACATGACTGAAAAATTTCCACAGTTAGAAAACCCATGTGCTTCCTCTGCCTTTCCATAATAATATGAAAGTTCTTAGCCACACCCTGCAAATGAATGGGGTTAAAGTCAGCAAACTGCCACTGTGAAGTCACAACACTATGTGCAAGTTCTGTACTCCCAGGGGAAAGAAAATTCCTGAACGCTTTCTTCCATGCTATGTATCCAAGTTAGCAACCACTCCATCTAGAACAGGACAAAAAATAAGAAAGCAGTGTGCATTTAAATGAAATATATTTGTGTTTATTTTGCATCTACTTCCATTGTCCATCTATTTGTCCTAATATTTTGGAACACCTGAGTTAAATACCCCTGAAGCTGTAAAGTTGCCAGAGTCAAACTGCTAAGACAAGTTTTGTGGAAGAGGTATATACTTCTTTGTTTTCTTAAAGACAGCAGTTAAGCCTAAAACCTTTCCCTTCTTTGACTACCTAAATCAAGAAATAAACAACAACAAAAAAATGGATTTGGTCAGAAAGGATGCTGGAAAAAAAAACCCAGGACTATCTGCTGGATATCTACAACCTTCTGGCAGACTGGAATCTAATTAAAGGGATCTTACTCTGCTTTCAAGCGACCTACTGTTCCCAGGACAGCACTGCAAATAGGAGGTGGTGAAGGGCGAGTAAGTCTTGGCACATGGGCAGGACAAAAAATAAAAAAAATTAAAAATTGCTCCTCGAAGTCTATTTGCTTAAGCGCATGTAACAACAGCACAAGCAATGCTGAAATACTGTGTCCAGCTCATGCCTACATTTTTGAAGGAAGCAGCTGAAACAACTGGAAAGGATTTGGAAAACAGCTATGATTATAGCTCAGTTGCTGAAGAAACATAACTTTAGGCAAGGTACTTAAAAAGTCAATGCATTTGGAAGATGTTAAAATATGACTTGGTCCTTGTCTAAAGGTACATAGAGAAAAGATTGCAAATTGTCAGTAATCTACAAGAACACAGATCTAAGCAGTTAGAATATATGGTCAAACAAAAAGTTAAAGGAACATCTTACATTTTTATTTTTTAAATATCAGGAAGCATAGTATGTAACAGTCTGCTTCTGAATGCTGTGGATTCTCCAGCTTGTGGAAATTATTAAACTGCCATGTTTACTGTACCACAAACAGAAGCAGAACTACATTAAACCTGTGCTCATTCTGTGGATTCCCTCATGTAAAAAGGGCTTTAAGGAACTAAACTAGTTCCTCGTTCACAACTGAATTGCACTTCCATTTCAGTATCTAAGCATTTAATTTTCAGGGCTGTTTCCTCACTTCTTAACATTAACGAAATAAGTAACAGTAGTAATATAAATAATAAGTGAATTTCAGGATCAACAGCTAAGGTATAAGAGGAAGAAAATACAACCTGATGCATTCAAAGCAGTCTGCCATTGGGGCAATGCTCAGTAACAGATGAAGCTAATGTTTAACCGGGGGTTCACAAACTCTATGCATAGATATTAGAGTCTCTTCTCCCAAGTAAGAAGTGACAGGAAAAGAGAAACCAGCCTCAAGTTGCATCAGGGGAGGTTTAGACTGGATACTAAGAAAAATTTCTTCACCAAAACAGTTGTCAAGCATTGGAACAGGCTGCCCAGGAAGCAGTCAAGTCACCATTCCTGGAGGTATTTAAAAGGTGTGTAGATGTAGCACTTAGGGACATGGTTTAGTAGCAGACTTGGCAATGCTAGATTGGACTCTACAGTCTTAAAAGTCTTTTCCAACATAAATGATTCCATTAAAATAAAACATTAGAAGGAAAGTGGTCTAAAATAGAAAAATTCTAAAACTTGACAAGACTGACGGATTAAGAATCCTAAACAAATTTGAACCCTTTCTTGATCAATATCCACCATTACACACTACTCTTGGGGATTAAAAAGACGACTACAAGAAGTCCATTGCATGAACTTTTGAATCTTATGTGCCTTGAGTGTAGTCAGGTGTGAGCATTACACAGGTCTTGTTAATACTGTTCTTCTTTAACAATAGCCTGAGGCACCAGTCAGTTATGGATTCTACTAATAAACCATACCCTCTCAACAGTAATCCTGCATGTTGCACTAATACTACATCAAGTGTGCAGTCATTCAGCACTAGTTCAACAATCATACTAAAAAAAAAAAGCTTTTAAAGTCCGTGCAATAAAGCACACTTGCAAACATACTTACATATATCATGGGTTCTTAAAGTTTACAGTGAAGCTTAGTTTGACTAGTTTGTCAGAAACTTCTTGAAATTCATCCATTAGAAATGAAGGTTTAAATATTTTAACTGTATTTAAGAACAATCAGAAAATGGATCTGTTGGCAGCGCAAAAAAAGGCTAACAATATTCCATATTTTTCCTCCATTCAGTATTCGTGAGACCAAATGTACAATACCCTGTCCGATTTGGGGCATTCCAGTACAACAAAGACATGGATAAACTGCAAGTTCAGTGAAGTACCACCAAGACATGGTGAGAACTTTAGTACTTGTGCAGTGAAGAGAGGATGCAGGAACTGGGCTTGTTCAGCCTGGAGAAGAGATGGCTTTAGTGGTACCCAACAGCAGCCTGCCAGTGCCTACAGAAAGATCACTGAGAAAGCCAAACTGTTGCGTTACAGTGGCACAAGGGCAAGAGACAATAAGCCTAAGATGAAACAGAGGTTCAGACACAAGGGTGAAACATTTTCACTGTAAGCACAGTAAAGCAGTGGAAAAGTTGCCCAGAAATATTGTGCTGACTCCATCCTTAGAGATTTACAAGGCCAGACAGGATAAAGCTCAGAGCAATCTCATCTGACCTCAGAGCTGAAGCTGCTTCAACTGAGAAGCTGAACCTCAGCTTCTGAGGTGCCTTCTAGTCTGAATTTATCAGTGATCCTATGAAGTGGTAACACTGGGGAAAAAACACAAACTGACATCTAAATTGATAAATTACACTTTGATCTAACATGCATGGTGGGCAATTAGTTTTGCTTCCATGTTAACACTTCATATTACTGTTGCATGCTTTAAAAAAGACATTGCAAAAAGAAAAAGAGTAAATAGGTATGAACATCACACAAGGTTCCTTTCTCCACAAGCATCCTCCCACCTTCAGACAGCACTTAAGGTTTTTATCTTTTACCTGTCTATCATGTGCCATTGCAAAGGACAGTGTGTTTTCCACTTATGACCTAGCTGCTCACTCTCCAAGTATGTTTATGATTCTGCAAAGATGAGGCTTTGGGTGATAAGCTGCAAGCGTGATGTGGGGACAGGTATTCTTTATCCAGATAGTCTGCTGCTATCTAAGCAGATGGACTACAGTTTGGTGAACATGACAATAAGTCAGGAAGCATCTCCACGTGTCCTGCTGCAGTGTTCATCTTACCTTACAGACAACAAAGTTCATGCTGGAACTTCAGAGAGAAAACAGTGTAGTAATGAAAGTAACGTTAATCTTTAAACTGTTTTTTTTTAAAAAAAAAGTAAGAGCTCTTCGAAGGTTCATTACTCAGCTGCAGGCTGGAAATATCTTCAGAGTAACTCTGATTTCCCGGAGTCTGTATAGCAATGCTATTTAACAACAAGAAGCCCTTCAGACCTAGTATTTTCCTTGCTGAACCCCCAGCATAACGTTTGTACAGTTTTGCTGTACCTCATCCAAGCAATTGACACGGACATTCTTGCTGCCCAGTAGCCTTCCAGCTTCCTCGGTGTTTCCTTTAATTAAAAAAAAAAAAAAAAAAAAAAAAAAAGACAGAGAGAGAGAAAGGGAATAAGTTGTGAATCAAGAGGAAAAAGTTCGGTTCCATTCCCATCAGAATCAAAATCTTTGTAGATTAACCACTTGGGATGTAGATTAACCACCAATAAATCAACTGCACTCAGTAAAGAGGTTTAGGAATGAAGTGTTCCGTTCTAGATGCTAAAAGCCAAGCATCAAAGAGTAGTCTGGGAGCACGCACTAGATGTAAACATCCATTTTTCGGTGAATTAACATATCTACACACACACACACACAAACAGGACACTAATATGTCTCTTCATAAACAGCACCAGAGCCATTCTGAATAAGTAAAATGATACTGAGCATTTTAACGCATTCTGTACTTCGACTTCTTTTGGAGCATCTTATGTTCAAAAGAGCTATCTGAAGTCTCACAAAAGGAAATGATCCCATTTTAAAGGCTCTTCTGGTCTGAATGAAACATGCTTTATCATTTACTCACATCTTTACTGTTTAAATTTGAAATTTGCAACATTCTACCTCCCAGGTCCACAGAAATGGAAGAAATTTGCTTTTGGTAACAGAGAATAGAGGTGGAAAGGATAAGGACCAAGGTAGCTCCACCACTGACATTTCTAAAAACTACCAAATGTTAAGTAGACTGAAGTCTGAAAAAAAAAGAAAAATATGTGCAAGGAAAAATGGGCTGTAACTTTGGATTTTTCCATTTGCTACAAGAATTCTTTCAGTTAAGCCACAGATCTAAGCCCATTGAAGAGCTATTCAGTAATGCCAATGCAGCTTCAACAGGCATTCAAATAGAAATAAAAGAATATTAAAAGAGTCTAAGTTTGGGGAATTACATTTATTGCAAATTAACAGAAACTTCTGATCATTGATTCAATCATAAGCAAAGCTCTTTCAGCAGTGATGCACTTAATAAAAGTATTACATCCCTCATTTTAATGACAGGCTTCATCTTCACTGTATCACAAGGAGGTGCTATTCCAGCAAATTTTCAGCAAATCTTGCAACTTCAAATGAGTTTTCCCTCATTTTCTTTCAAAAAACATTACAAATAGTAGAAATAATTTATTTTCATAAAGCTTTTGGTGTGGTTTAACAATACTAAACAGATTTCCTTACCCTTTTTTGATTTTTTTTTAAAGAAAGAAAGCCAGTCAGCTGAGTCATCTCACACACTTGATAAATACCCAGTAAAATACACTGACAGTCAGGGCACTTTCAACTAGCCTGCTCCCCCATATACATTATAAACATGTGAGAAGCTTCTTAGGACCTGGAATAGTTTTCAGAAGAACATCTTAGCAAAAGATCAAACATCAGAAAGAACAAGTCTTCAAGGGGTTATCTTCAAAGTAAATGTTAATGCAAGTAAAGCAAAGCAAAGTAGCATCTACAAGTTCAGAGTTCTGTATGACAAAACACTGAAGGATTTCCAAACAAGACACTAAACTGATGGAAGTCAGACTTCTAGAATTGCTAGTGCTTAAAGTTGGAGCTGTTCACAGTCGTGCATGGTAGGAGGCCAAGAGAAAACAGGCAGAAGTTGAAAGCAAAAGAAGCTTCAGACTGCATATAAGGGAAAACATTCAGGATGAGCCCATTAAGGCAGCAGAACAGGTTGCCCAGAGACACTGTGCAGCCTCCATCCTTGGAAGTTTTCAAGTCCTGATAGGATAAAGCCCTAAGCAATCTCATTTGACCTCGTAGCTGACTTGTTTTGAGCAGGAGGTTGACCTAGAGACCTCCGGAGGCCCCTTCCAACCTGAATTATCCCATGACCCTAATCATAAGCATCAGGTAAGTTAGACAGAAGTGTCTGCAAGATGAAGGCCTGAAACTCTGATTACAGTCAGACTGATTCTGATCCACCATAAAGTCATTGCAGACCGTCCTATGCTTGTGTCTCTAACACAGAGGAACATTTAAATACAATTGAGAGTAAAGCCCCAAAAGTATAAATATAATTTCTTACAGGTGCACATTGCCTCAAAACTACATATAGAAATGCATGAAATACATATCAGGTATTTTTAGTTTACCTCCAACTAACAAACAGTACTCACAAATTTTCAAAATATCATTTGGAGTATAACTTTTTAGACAGGGCTGTGAAATTAATTTTGCTGGACCACAAAACCCAACTGTCACACCAAGTGTGACATTAAGCTCCCCAGCAATAAGCATATGCTCCACAACCTGGTAAAACTACAACACTTTCAGGAAATGCAAAAATAAAACAGTGTAAGGGATAAGAGGTGCACAATACCTTGGACAAGCTCAAATTCTGTCAGTTTAAGAACACCCTGTCTGCAAGGACATCCTGGTGTGGCAACAGCACATAGGGAAATCTGTAACAGCCTAAGCAATGGATTATCCCCAAGAAATTATTTAATATTTTTTGCACAACATATTAATAGAAGTCATTAGATAAATGTCAACGGCCGTTACCAGCATGAATAGACGTAAGAAAGATGTAAGCTTTCCTTGGCAGAGTTAAACCTTCCCAGCTGGCCTTGCCCAGCCCGAAGCGTACAGCCCCGCGCCCCCCTCCGCGCCCCCGGGGGCACAGCCCGCCCGCGCACGGCCAGCCGAGGGCAGCGAGCCCCCGCTGCCACGACACAGCCATCTTCCCCGACAGGCGAAGGGGGCCGGAGCCCAAAGGCGGGGGCTGGAAGGCCGCATCGCGGCCCCCCGAAAACGGCGACCCGAGGCGCCCTGCCGAGCCCGGGGCCTGCCCTTCGCCCGCCGCCACTAACGCCGCCGGCAGCGGGGGCGAAAGCCAGCCCTCCTGGGGTACAAGCGGCGGGGCCGGCGCGGCGGGGGGGGGGCGGGCGGCCGGGCTCTACAAGGCCCACCGGAGCTGCAACACGGCCCGGCCCGCGGCGGCGGAGCGCAGCCGGGGAGGTGCGCTGCGCCGCACAGACTCCGCCGAGAGGGGCGCCGGCGGCAGCCGCCCCCACCCGGGGCCGGGAGGCGGAGGCGCCGGGGCCAGACCCGCCGGGGCCGCGCTACCGCCCACCGCCACGGAGGGGCGAGGGCCCAGCCGGGCTCACCTGTGGCGATCACTGCCAGTAAATCCTTCTCCTCCGGGCTCAGGTCACCTCTCCTGGAGGGAGCCATCGCGCCGCCCTGCCTCCCGCAGGCGGTAAGGCCGACTCGGGACGGTGCTGCCCAGCGAGCCGAGTGCAGCCCGGTCGCGACGACGGGCCAGGCACGACAGTACCCCCCGCGCAACCCCTCCCCGCAGCGGGCCCGGCAGCGCCCGCCCCCACCCCGCTCCGCTCCTCATGGTGACTTCCTCCTACAGCTCCGCCCTGACAGGGGCCGGCCGTGGGGTAAACCATTCTCACCGAGGTGTGGGGGGATTTGGGTGATGGCTGTTTCCCTCCGCCGATTTCCCGGCAGGGCGCTGCCGCAAAGAAGGAACCCCCTCCTCTTTCGCCGTCTTTGTGAAGTTGAGAAACGTGTTTTGCTTTTATTTTTCCCCCTCTTTCGGGTCTTTCTGCGTCTCCTCCTCCATGCCCCCCCCGGGACAGTTCTGGGAGTGGGGCGGCCGGGCGGAGGGGGCGGCCGCAGCGGCGCCCGTGTGTCAATGTGTCTGTCCTTCACTCCTCCATTGTTTGCCGCTGCCGCCGCCGCGCCTGCTCTGCCCTCCCCGGACCGCGCAACCACCCGACAGGTGCGGCGGGCGGGCGCCTCTCACGGCCGGGCCGCCCCGCCCCGCGGAGAGCACGGCCGCCGGCGGGCGGGAGAGGCGGCTCAGCCCCGCGGCGGCGCTGCCCGGGCGGGCGGTGGGCGGCCTCCGCGGGCTGCGGCGGGGCAGCTCCGGGCGGGCGGGCGAGGCGCGGTGCCTGTGCGCGGCGGCCATGGCGGGCCCGGGCGGGCGCCGCGGCGGCGTTGAACGGGTGGCCGCGGGCGAAACCCGCGCCGGGGGACGCCGCCGTGTGCGGGTTTGCGGCGCCCGACCGCTGCGGGGGGCGAAACGTCCCTGCGTGGGGCGGCGCGGGGGTCGGCGGGGCGCCTGTTGCGGGCGCGGGGGAGCCCGTTGGCGCTGGGTCTGCTGGCGGGGGGCGGCGGGGCGGGCCGGGCAGCCCGGTCCTGCCGCGGGGGTCTGCCGCCTGGCCTCGTCCTGGCAGCGGCGTGTGGGGCGGTGCTTTCTAGTGAGGAAAAGCTGTTTATTCCGCTAAAGCGGCCGAATAAAGCCGCGATTGTGTCACGGCAGCGTGTCTCCGAAAGGAAGCAGATTTTGATGAATTGGGAAGTAACGCGCTTGCGGTGTTCAGAGCGGTGCCTTTTGTTAGCGCCTTTCTAAAATTAAACCTTGGGTGGAAAAACGATCGTTGTTACAGATCCAACTTTCCACTCCTGCAGCTGCAGCCCGGTAGGGCGCAGGGATGGTCCTGCGCGTCCCCGGCGAGGGGCAGAGGCTGAGGGTTACAGCGGCCGCGGTTGCTGCCTGTGCGGGGGGGCAGAGCGGGGCCCCGTGCTCCGTGCTGACTTTTTACCCTCCTTTGTCCTACTACTCCGTGTATATTTTGTGTATGCTTTCTTTTAAGGAACCTGTTTTATCCTGTAACTAATCTTTGAAGGCATGGCTTTATCAGCAAGCTAATTTTATATCTATATTTTTTCTTCTTTTTCTTTTAGCACTTGCAGGTCATCTCATGGCTTGTTACATATTGAGGTCTCTCAAATATTAATCTCCCTCTCTGTTTTAACGTTTGTTAGTTGCTTGACTGCCTTCAAGGAATGGCGAAGTCCCATTGTTTGTGTCCTGGTCTGTAGAAGAGCACCACTCTCTGAATCTAGCCAACCTCTGTAACTGTTTGGGTAGAAAACCAAAATGTGATACGATTTTATATTAACAAAACAGCTAAATTCTGTATGGTTTCCTGATTTAAAAATCACGGCAATACAGGGATGTATCACCATCTAGTTTTACTTCAGTCAACAAGTGTAAATAGGAAAGATTGCTTTGGACTTCAGATTATAACAGATTCCCTTGACATATTTTAAATTTTTTTTTTAGAAAACCAAAAATACCTAAAGGAAATGCCCTCAAGACCAAAGTACTTTTTATATCCTGGTCCAGAAGGAGAGCCCCATGTAGTGCTAACAGAAATCTGTCACTGCCTCAACCATGAAGGCTGAAATTGGGGTTTAAGTGTTCTTTTGTTGGTTCACTGCAGGGTGTGAATTTTACCCACTGTGGACAGATTTTATGATATTATAGTACTCTGATAATCTCTGTGGCACTATTAAATAACAAGCCTACAAGCTTCCTTTTGTACTCAAAAAAAATCCTGTCAGGCATTCAATGTACAAAACTGTGCATATTGCGTTCTGTTTTTTTAAATGTCAGAATGTTGTTGCACCCTAAGTCACGGAGTTAACAGGCAGACACAGTTTTTCCTTGGCAGTCTCACTGGATGGAGCTCACTTGGTGACTAAGGGTGCAGGAGCGCTCCATCTGCAAGGGTAATAAAATACTTTAACACTAGTTTAAAATGTTTCTTACTGTTACTTATGGAAGGCTTCTGTATGACCTTCAGACCTGTAGTAGGCAGACATTTCACAATCTTCGGTTTATCCTTGCGAGATCATGACGAAGTAACAAAGTGGCACTGCCTCCATTTTATGTATGGAATTTGAAGCATGGAGGCAGCAAGTGATTTTTTTCAAGGTGGCATGGGGAGTCTGTGTCGGGGCAGGGAACAGGAACATGAAAACGCAGCTTCTGTACCTTTATGCCTTGCCCAAAATGCATTTTCTTTTATCTACTGTATCTGCTTATTTCACTTATTTAAGTTGTGGATGGTAATTAATAATGTAAGGTTTGGGTATTACAGAGGGAGAAGGAAATGTTAACCTCACTGCAACTCAAGATATTGTTTAGATTTCAAATTATAAGTATTGCATATAAAAAATTCCCCATTTCCTCATCAGGTGATACACCTGATACTTTTGATCTGCTAAGCAGGTACCAGTGATGATATTTTTCCCCTGTGATTTGCTGGTTCTAGTATGTGCAGGTGTGCTTGTGGGAATTTATGATGGTTTATAATGAATGTATAGGTGATCCAAAACACCTCATGTTTTCTGCAGTTGTTGAGAGTAAGATTCATGCAAGAAAATAAGGATTCCTTTAACTGAGTAGCATTTGCTTTTGTTGGATGTACAAAACAATAAGCTTTTTCTTGGATCAAGCTAGGGGAGGACTGCCTTATGCCTTGCAGAGTGCACCATGAAACTTTCAGTCTTTGCACATGGAAGAGAGGAAAAGGAGACGCTGGACTGGTTTCACTGGTTTCAATCTGTTTTCTCTCAAATGACTACCCTTTGTGCCTTGGAGGCTTGCTTGAGTTATGGCCATGTACTCTGCTGCTCTGCCCGTGGCAGGTCAAAGATCCTGTAGCCTCTTTCTGTGCCTGGGTGTGGCATGATCAGAAACTTGGTCTGACCCACTGCATTTTATCTAGAGAAAAATAGAAGTATAGGTCAAACAAGTACTGATATTCCTATGACTTACTCTCCTAGCTCCCATCTTGCTGGTTCACAGCTAAGCACTTCCTCAGCAAAAAGTGGTATCTTTGTGCTTACCTTTGTATTTGATAGCCTGTGGTGGTTTTGTTTTGTTTTTTTTTTAATTTAGGTAAACTTTGTGTCTGCAGCATCCTGTGATTATAACTTTCACAGCTGCTTGAAAAAGGGCCTCTCTTTGTTTTTGAACTGGCTACTTCATGAATATAGCCAGCATAGCAGCCATCTACAGAGTTCTCTTTAGAAAAAACTGCTCACAAGTTTATTTGTGTAGGCTGTATATTGCATTTTTGAGTATCTGCTTTTATTTTTGTGTATATCTTTAACTGCTCATCATGCAAAGGCAACCCACATAATCTCCCCACAGATAGTGAGGGTTAATGGTGTAAAGAAAAAATTCTTATGTGCTTGGGTAGTGTGCATTTGTACTACCTGGTTAAAAGTTTCATTAAAAAAAAAAATCAGTATTACTTCCATAACAGAAGCAGATACGTATACCCCTTGCTCCATTTCTATGCTCAGCATTGTCTGTATGATTTAGGGGAAAAAAAATAATTGCTCCTTTGCCAGTTGATTTCGTCTTCTCTTAATTGTTTGTTTTAGATGGGTCCTAGTATGAAAAACTTGCTCAGACCATACATCTTTTTTTGCGTTTCATATGAGACTTCAAGTCATTGTGATTCTCTTTGATTAAGAGAAATCCAAGCTTTAAACAAGTAGTTTCATGAATATGAATTCCATGTAGGTAGGTACTTCAAGGTTTTTTGTAAGCGTAATAGAAGAAATGGCATACAAGCAGCATTTTGCTGATAAAAGGACTGAGATGTGTTCAGTGACTGCACAGCAGTATGTGTCAGGGGGCCAGCTGAGCACTTTTGCAAAACTAAGTTCTTTCCCACTTAAGCTTTGCAAATGGTGGCAATAACCCAATCATGCATTAGCACAGCTTCTGTGAGAGCTGATTTGCCATGGCTTTTCGGACAGGTGTTGCTAACATAAATTCAGAACTTAAGAGATAAAAAGTAAATAAAATTACATAAAGCTGCAAGGGTTGTACATCTCTGTAGGAGGACACTGAAAAACTTTACAGCCTGTATAGACCCTGCACCAAGTTTTGGGAATCATGAGTGCGATACTGGGAAAAATCAAAATTCTGGATGTGCTGGCTGCAGTTAGTCAGTGACAATTAAACCTTTTTTTTTTTGGTGAAGAATGATGGAGGCCCTTGGGCTAAAGATATCTAATTAATCTAATTTCTGAGTAATTTCTTAACCTAAGGCAAGTTTATTTAAATTTTGCTTGTAGTCATCTACAGATACGTACCTGTTTGTAGGCTTACGGTGATTGTTCAGGACAGAGGAATAAAATTATGCATTGAGTGGATATGTACTATTAAGTTCAGATTGTTTTAAGAGACATCAATCATCTTTTACTTTTTTTTTTTTTCTGTCCTCATTCCTCCTGTTCAAGAATTCCTTTGTCTGTGATGTATATAAGGCAGTAAATAGGCTGTCACCTATACCTATCTCACTGCCTGAGCCTACAGGTAAGGTAATTCCATTCTTATATCTAATTTTACCTGTGAACTGGCATGGTTCTCCATTTAAACTGTGGAGTTGATTTCTGATACTGTTTCTCTTTTCATGTGATCTGTTGTTGATTAAATATGAACAACTGCAGCAGTATTTACTTGTTAATTTAAAATAGTGACTGTCTATTCAAAGGTAACTGAAATACTTCAAGGATCACTCTGAGATAGTGCTGGTGTGTGAGAAGAAAATTGACAAATGGAAAAAATCTATTGCTTCTTTCTAGAGAGAAGTTTGTGGAGTGCAGTAATATTCTGCCATGCCTGAAAAGCTTTCTGAACTTGCCATACTGTACTTATTAAATCTAGACATGGATCTTGTAAGAGAGTGCAAAAGTAAAAATAAAAGCTATTCGTTCCAAAATAAAAAGCAAAATAAAGAGAGAGTCCAGTGACCAAAGGGGTGGGTGTAGTGGTGTGGTGGCCATATTTACAGCACTGCGGTGCTTCTCAAGACTCTTACGTACTGTAAAGCTGACAGCAGAATGAAACACTTGAGTTTCAGGGTTTAACAGCTTTGGTCTTCTGCAAAGTGAGGCTGTGTGTTGCAAGCATAATAAAGGAAAATCATGTATTTGTAACATTGCTAGTAAGCCTTCCGACTGGGATCACAGTTTTGCAATGGGGTTATAGGTGCACATGGCAGCTCGTGTAGATCAGATTGCAAGATTAGGAAGTTTTGGTACATGCTTCCTGGGCAAAGGGAAAGTAGTTCAGAGGTAAGTTAATTGTGAGTAAGTACAGAGGCTGAAACCTGGGTAATGGCTCGTACACGCAGTAGGAGGTTTTTTTCCCCTGTTGCTCTGTCTTGTTCCCACTTGCCTTTAGATATGCTTTTATCACTAAGTACATTTTAATATGATAAAAAAACTTCCTCACATGTGTCATATAAAACAAATAATCTTTTGTTGTTATGTATTTTGGTTTTAAAATTCCCGGAAGTCAAGAAAGTATTTCCAGGAAGTAAATAGGTAATAAATCTACCATAATAGGAACGTTAGTAAGAGCTGCTAGTTTCTATGTGTCTGAGAGCCTTTGAAATTAGAAATGTGGGTTTTCCTGGTACAGAAACTGCTGAGTTTTCTGTAGGAATTTTAAAAGTCATTGAGTATTTCATACATAGGCATGTTTTGGAGTTCTGTGTAAGGATTTACTCTGCAAAATCTGATAGGTCAGATGGAGAAGTTTTATACAGAAATTGCTTGCAGTTATTGTAGACTTACAGTAGCAAACAAAGATTATTGCTTTTAGTCAGCCTGTAAGAAGGATGGATTACCTCTGGTAAGAATTGAAATGATGGACAGACAGGTCAGGCAAGGAAAATGCTAGATGCAGTCTGGGACAGAGAGGCTGGTCAGGGATGCAGGAAGGAAGCATATCCTGTGGTGTCTTGAATCCCAATGAGTCACACCCTTCTGCACCTCCTTCAACTACTGCAGACAGAACAATTAAATATAGCTTTGGAGTTGTACTTCATTGTAATAACCACTATTTCATGTGTTTTCCTTTAAATGTGTTTTCTTTTCATGCAGAAAAAGATGTCTAAGCAGTTCCACAGTTTGTAATTTGCAGGCGTAAGTGATCCTTTCATTTTAAGTTTTATTTCTGTAAATAAAATCCTTTACTTCTCTAGAAGCGTTTTCAAGAGGGAAAATTTATGAAATGCATTCAAGTTATACATTAGTCATTTTTCTTCTGATAAGGCACAAGGGTGAAATCTTAGGAACATGTTACTGAGCATTAGCAGATCCAGAGATCGTCATTTATTTTCACTGCCATTTCACGCCTCATGCGATAGAAAATTAGAAAAATAAAGTATATTATTGGTTTTGAATAGTCAAGTAGAAGTCAATCCAAGAAGAGAGGATGGTGAGTTTGGTTGGGTTTTTTTTTTTTTTTTTCAGTCTACAACCTGCTCTGTATGTGCCAGTTTTAGTAGGAGTTTGGTTAGAGTCTTGTTCCTGGTTTTGTCCCATGTCTCTGCGCCTCTCTGAGGTACTCCTGAAGCCTGTGCTGGTCTAGGTCTGCTTTGACTATATTGTCTTAATGCATGTTTTCCTGTGACTGAGACCTGAGGATCCCCAAACCAGTCAGCTGGTGCTATGGAAGCCCAGTGTTGTGCTGTTGAATCCTATTCTGTCAGAGATGCTTTTTTTCCCCTCTACATTTTGCGGCAAGAAGAGGCCTCAGTCAGTGTTCCCAGGGCCACCTGAGGCCTTGTCTCTGTCCTTGAGATTCGTTGTCCTCTCCGTCAGTCCCAGCTCCCTTCCCAGCACAGGGAAACACCTGCTTCTCCTGTACTGAATACATGGATGAGATCTTTTGCCAGGTTTTGAGTTTGGCTATCTTGTTATGCAGAGCTTTATTAGAAGATTTTTCCTTGAGTTAGAGAAAGGAAGACATACTCATAATTTACTTTTCCAACGGATCCAAGGGAAGGGCTTTTCATTTTTAGTTGTTTTATTTCTGTTAAAATATTTAATGCTGTATACTGAGAAGTGCCTTCTTCCCAGTGTGCCCTGCCATCAATATGTCAATCT
This sequence comes from Falco cherrug, assembly GCF_023634085.1. Lineage (NCBI taxonomy): Eukaryota > Metazoa > Chordata > Aves > Falconiformes > Falconidae > Falco > Falco cherrug. The sequence continues at coordinate 82,716,746 of NC_073700.1, forward strand.
ATTTGTATTGCAGTTACGCCTCCAAGATCCTTCTTTATGATAGTGAACTGGTTCTGTAGTGACCTACACTGCTGAATCATCAAGGCTTCAGACTGTCAGGTCTCTCCTGTGATGGGAGTTGTGCAGTTCTCGAACTTCCATCTGCAAGCGGTGGTCCTGAAGCTGAGTGTGTCGAGCCAAAGCATTTCATGGATAGCCTGTCTGATGCTAGGATTACTTGATTAGCTTCTCTCCCCAAGTTAATTATTTTTTTTTTCCTGGGTATAGGAAGGCCTGATCTTTTCCCCATTTTCCTTTGTCTTGTCTTGTCACTTTAAACGGTTGTTGACCTTTTCAGTCTGACCTGGTAGGTATTAGTGCTGCAAAAGCAGTGTTGTGGTATGAGGAGACAACACAGAAAAAATCTTTTGAAGCTGTGGGAGGACAAGATGTCAGTGATGAGGGAAAAGGGCACTGTTCCTAGTGTAGACCAAGATGTTCCCTGTTTATTCTTTTCAACCACCTTGTTCCTTTTTTTTTTTTGTAATCCCAGTAGAAGTTACTCAGTTCCTGTTAATAACTAGGTTATTAGATTACTGAATAGCTACCTTAATTAATATTCTCAACAATTGGTTAATAAAGGTTCATATCACCATATCCTTAATCTGAAATATCAGCTCTGTTTTTGTAGCATTGTCAAGAATAGAGGAAAAATACAATCTATTGCAAAGCCCCTGCTTGAGAGTCATGTTGAACATCTGCTTTCGTTTGTTTTAGATTTATAAAAGCCTAAATTTAGGTTGGCGCTTCGCTAACTTTGCATTTTATCTTCCATTAGGAAAGAACATATATCAGGTTTTCTAGTCCTTCATCTCTACAGAACATATCAAACTAGGCAGAGCAACATTCGAGGTGGGGTGCAAATGCAATGGTCTGCATGGACTTCGTCAGTCAGTTAATTGACTTTGAGAGTCTGGCTGTATCCATGACAGAACAGATATATATTTTGGGATTTAGTATCAATTCACTTCTTAAAATTAGATTATTTTTTTTTCTTTTAGTTTTCCTTGTTGTATGATAGATGCAGTAGCTGTTAACATTTTTTTTGGCTATTGAAAGCTTCTGTTTCTTTCAAAAGGACAGGAGATGTAGCACTGAAAGGTATATGCCCCTTTTTCACTGAAGGTTAATGTATTTTGTAGAATCCCTTCTAGATACATGCTCAGGAGCCCTAGATTAACTGGTGTGTCTTTCTGAAGTCCTCAGAGAAACCAGCCAAACCTTTCTCATTAGTAAACCTTTTAAATTCTTCCTATCTTGCATCCTCATAGGAAGCAAGTTGTAGAAATCTATTAATAGAGTTTTTTATTGGTATTCCTGCTCTCTTGTGTGTACATCTTTATGCATATACCTGCAGATACATATCGCGTGGAACCGTTGTTAGGTTGTTTGCAGAAGCAGGTTGCTGATACTGGTCTTTCCAGTGCATGAACAACAGTGCTGTAAACAGGAAAATAATTTCCCTATTAACAGTGTCAAATACCCTTGTGCTGAGCTGATACTGATACAGCCCAACCAACCACAAAGCAGATGTGTGCTGTTTCTGCCGATGGGGGCTAGGCTGGCTGCTGTGGTAATATTTTATGCCCATTTAAAAAGATGGTAAGCCTCTTCCAGTTAGAAATCTGTAACTCCTGCATAACACTTGGCTTCACGAACTGGGTTGGGTGTGGGTGTGTGGTTGTGGTCTGACACTGAGCACATTCTCACAGTGTATTTGTGGCATGCTGGATTTTGAAACTTCTCAGCCAACAATGGAAATTCTGTGAATGATTTCAGAAAGATAAGCAAGCAGGTCTACTAAATTAACTATAGAACTGAATAATACACCATTAGTAATTGTCCTATTGTTAATTTTGGGTGTGTAATTAAACTCTTAACTCTGCCTGAGACATTTTCAGAGGGCACTGAGCTATAGACTCACACAGATTGCTAGTCTGCAGGTGTGAATTTCTGTTGTAGAAACCGATGAAGTTTGATCTAGTTCAGATATCTGAAGTGCCTAAAGCTGAAGCTGTGAAGCTGTTCACAAGAGACTCCCTTAAGATCTCACCTTAAGATGGACAAGCAGGATATTTTGAATAAGATATTTTCTGGAAATATTTACATACATCAATGGTGAAAAGAGGCAAGGATCACAGGGTCAGACGTAGGTATCTGTTGCTGATTTTTAAAGTTAGGTCAAATGCACCCCATTTTTGGGTTCATATTTGGGCTGTTTGGTCAAAAAAAAGTGGATATGAGTTTTAGTTTAACTGATTGCCTCCTAAAATGATCGATAGTGAAATAAGTAGTGGTCCTTACAACTAACAATATCAATTAAATTGTTGGGTTTGCATTAGACTGAACTGACAGCTGCCTGTGCTCCCCTTTCCAGTGTGTGGGCACAAAGTGCTTCAGGTACTGCTGCAGTGTAAGTGGTGCTGCCCACAGGTGGGATTTGTTGCCTCTGTGATTGAGTGGGGTGAAATACTATATACCTGCTCTGGTCTACATATGGATGAGACGCAAGTCTCACAATAACTTCTACTAGCTTTTTGTAATGTGGTTAAGCTGTTAGTACATGATGCTGATACTGGAAAATAGATACAAGTTGGTGAAGCAACAGGCTAATATATTTTTTTTTCTAGCTCAGGTAGTTTATGTTGCTACTTTGACTTCCTTTTGTGGCAGTGTTTCTTAATTCTGAGATTTTGGCCACCTGCATATATAAATGTATTTCTGAGAACGGGGTTTTCATCTGATTGCAGTAATGATCAAAATGGCTTATAAATAGATCTTTTTGAGGAGCAAAACTATTAAGATGCATTCATAGCGTTCATAATAGCTGTTGCTTGCAATGCTGTGTTTATAGATAGACTCTGAATCTTTTGGCTTAGTTTGATGGACTTCAGAGTTTCCTGAATCTGGATTACCAACAAAGACATATTCATGATTTTATGCATTTATATTTTCAGATAAGTGTTGCATTTAGTGTCATTTATGTTCAGATACAGCATGAAAGAAAGCTAAGAAAAGGGAAGCTGTACTGTTGAAACTGAAGAAGATGTGGTGGTTTGAGCACTTCTGTGAATATGTCCATGCATGGTATATCAAAATAGAGGACGCTGCCATATGTGTTTGCTTAGCATTTGAGCTTTTTGGTTACCAGACTGAAACTGATCTCCCAGTTTGTTCTGATGTGTGAACAGTGTTGGGGTCCGATACTCTGACCAGCTTCTTTTAGATACTCCACATATGGAGGGTGTGATATTTAATACCTAATTTACTTACCTGAAGATAGTTGGTGTTACATGGGATTTATGATGTAGCAGAGTGATACAAATGTATTGAAAACACAATACAAATTTAAGTTACACGTAACAAAGTAAAACAGTTGCAATACACAGTACAACTGCAATACCGATATGATTCCTATTACCAGTCTCTACAATATACTCACCATCACAATGCTGGACATCCCCAATCACTGAAAAGAAATATGTGGGTTGAATCACAATATTCTTTACAGGCTGGCTCAGAGCAATCTATGGATTCATCCGAGAGCTTTTGGGCTTCTGCACAAAGGTGAAGAAATGACTTTCTGAAGTAAGGGTGAGAGTGCTGGTATGTGAGCTGCCAAGAGGTGGGTAGGATAGCAAGTGTTGTGTGCCCCCTCTCTGCATGTTCAATCTGTAATAGCTATTTTTCTGACTCATCTAGGATAATAGCTGATTGTGTGTGTAGCCACCCCATGCCATACACTGTTGGGTGAGTTTTGGGGTTGGTTGTTGTGGTTTTTTTTTTCAGCACCCAACTTGTGGATATGAATCATTATCTGTTGCTGTAGAATATCACAGCTGGGTGTGAGAGGAATTGTATCCATCACTGCCTAGAAAGTAACTATTTGCCGGTTGAAGCAATCTAAGCATTGAATACTTTTATCCCCTGCTCCACGAATTTGCTCATCAAAATGAGTGTGTTCTGTGAAAATGTTCAGCCCACTCTGAGGAGGAGGAAACAGCCACAGGGAACGTGGGACCGCTTTTGGGATACAGAGTGATACAAGTCAGTTATGGTCTCCTTTTCCATGCAAGTGAATGCTGCTAACAGCATAATCAGTGTTAGCTGGTATGTTTGGAATAGCTGACATGGTGAAAAGCGTTGTGAGTTTCCACTGCTGGCTCTTTATGCCATCTCTTTTTAGCCAGAATTCAGGTATCTGGAAGCTGATTCACTGTCCTGTAGGTAAAAAGCCCTGTCTTAACTTGGTGAACTCCTTGCCCTTGCACATGCTTTGAAGAAATAATTAGGGAGTTCTAAGTTAAAACTTGCTTTACTGCTTACAGCAGTTGTCGTTTTGTTAAAGCCAAGGCCTTCGCTACTTGCAAGTGTGTAGGAAGTGCTGGCTATTAATACATCCCTCCTCCGATTACTGTACTTAGTTCATGAAATAATAAACTGTTAGCAGCTGGGGGGCATTGCTTTCTGGAGAATGCACACTTTGTGGTTATTTTTTTTTATTTTTAAGCTTAGTCTGTGTAATTTTGAAGACAGTTTCTGGGTTTTCAAATGCTGCAGTGCTGTATCCTGGAGACACTGGTTATCTCCTGCGCTTTTGCTGCTGGTCAGAGCTTTGCAGTAGCATGAAAAATGGAAGTGGCTCATCTTCTAGTTTTATTGTTGTGATACTTGAATTGTATGGGTAGGGTCAACACTGTAAGAACTTTCAGAGGGCTGATACATTAAAGACAGAGAAGCAGGGTGGACTTGAGCAGAGGAGTGGTACTCTAGATGAGAAAGCTGTTCTTCCTGCACTGGCCTTCATTACTGAGCTGTTGTTGTCTCGTGTCTGATGGACTTCATTGCTACAAGTGAAGCCTCTTTGTATTTTTTTTTAACATGTTTTGTTCTGAATACTTGCATTTATTGGTTTATTGGAGACCTGGTTCAGGGGGACCCTATAAAAATATTTCTTCCAAGTGTACTGTGAACAGTGGTTAGTAGAATTCTCTCTGCCAAGCATTAATGAAGGATTAAGCTAAATTGCAGCAGTACCTTTATAATCATGTTTTTGCAGGATTTCAGCTACACCATTTTCCCTTTAGCAGCATCATCTCCTGTGAGGATTGCTGAGATGATTATATTTTTCAGAATAAACAGGACATCCAATGTCTCTCTGAATTCAAGAATCCTGTTCTAATGTGTACACTATATATTGAAAGTGGTATTTTGTATAAGGAAAAAACCTTGTTAGCTTTGGAAGAGTACCATTCTCTGCTTGTTTTTTAAGTTCACCTGAATCTAATCTCTGCTGATGCTTTTTATCCTTTTCTAAGAGGTTTTCCTGCTGGCAACGTTTGCCATGGAGTTGGATGACTAGCAGTCACCTTAAAATGAATGTCAGTTGGTTATGAACTGAACTGTAGCAATACACATTCTCCATTATCTCAGGGTACTCCAGTTAGGAGCCTAGCTGGAACAGTTAAGGAGCTGCCTTAGAGAGCTCTCCACAGTCTGAGAAAAGCTCCTACTAATACCTAGTCCTTGAAGAATTTATATCCAATTCCTCCTCTTAGTTGCTGAAAGAAACCTGGTTACCAAAAGATAACTCTGTGTGTGTCAGCCCAAGTGCATGATTTAATTTTCTTGGCTTGTATTTTCATCTGTCGATGATCAAGAATTTTTACCTCTGTTTTGGGGGGTTTGGGGGTTTTTATTCCTCTCTGTGCTGACTCATGCATTTTTCATATGATCGCTGATTATGAAATAGAGAAGTGTGTTGCCTTCGTGGTTTAATTTACAGTTCTCTTGGCCTTGTGAAGCGCATCTGGAGTGCTTTGGTCATGGGAGACTTCTGGTTTTACCTTGTTATTCGGCTGAGCTGCTTCTGTAGAAATTCTTGGTTAGTGACCTAATAAACACCTGCTCTGCTGAAATAGGTGTATTGAGCTAGATCTCTCATGCAGTGTGTGATTGGTGGCATGGGGTTTTATGACTTGTTTTTCAAGAAACATCTTCCTGCGCATCCCAGTTTAGCGGTTAGATGATGCAAATTTTGGTGAGTTTGTCTTCTCATTTTTTTCTGGTCTTACTTAGTTCTCAGCTGGATAGCTACTCACAAGTTGCATGCACAATTCTTGGCTGGAGAGTCTTGCATTAACACAGTTTTTTACTTTATTTAGGGTGTGCTAAGTTTAATTCTATTTTAGTATTTGTACTTGCTACAGAATGAAAATCACTTCCACTTGTTTCATCTGTTTTCTCTCTCCTGTTGGGCATACTAATAAAGGGCAATACTTTTACTTGAGTGGACACTTACTCTTTACTGTGGAAAAACACTGTTCTGTATTAAAAATGGAAAAGAAAAGATTTAAGTGCTTTAAGAGCTTTGGATGGCTCTTTTGGGAAAGGCAGGGCATTTAGCGTATGTCAAAAGATAGTGTTGTAGCAGGTTTAAGATAATACCCGATAGCCACTGGTGACTAGGGCATGCTTCCAAGTATGAAATCAAAGGTCAGTATCTAGCTGCTTCATGTAGTATAATGTCATAAGCAAAATCAATCCATAAAAGAAGACGTATTTTTCAGCAATAAACATGTAGACTAGCAGTATCCTTTTTTTATGTAATTATTAAAACATGAGGTTGATTGTATTTACCCTGCACATCATTATGTGGCTGCTTAGTCCTTCCCTATTGCCATCGAGGTCATTTGTGCAGTAAAATCAGTGAGGGGATTTTAATGTGGCAAGAGCCTGGCTCTGGGTTTACTGTTTGTAATGAGTGGGACCTTTGGGGTAAAGGTCTCATAAACATTGTAACTCAGCTGGTGGCCTCTGTGGGCAAAATAGCAAGATAAACCTTCTGGCTGCCAGTGCTGCCCTTACTGCTGATTTACACCTTCGTTGAACTTGCAGACCTCCAGGTTATTAGTCACTTGTGAAAAAACCCCTATGTTTTAGGAACAGAGGGCAAGAGTTGGAAAATGGTGTTGAAATAACAGTTGTCAACTTGTGTAAAGACAATCCAATGCATCTCACTAAGTGTAGGGGTTTGTTCTTGCTGTCTCCCCAGATGTGCGATGAAGGAGAGAGGAAGGGTGGCTTCTTAGCGCTGCTCTGGTCCTTTCCTCTGCATTTGGAACCCTGGGAAGCAGCAAACAGAGCTTCTTACTTCCTTATTTTTTCCACAGTATCAAAATGAGCTGCAGCAGGAGGTTGGGAGCATTGACACTGCTAGCCACTGTACTGCCTGAGATGTATAAATAAAGTGCTTTTCCTTCATACTGACCAAACCTGGGAAATGTTGGCAGCTGAGGTGGATTTTTTAGCCTTATGAGGGTGTGAAAGCTGTGTTAAAGCAGAAAATGTTTCACAGCTGTCATGGCAGTGAATGCTGCAGCAACTGAGGGCTGCGTGACCGGTGTGCATTGTGTCTGCTTGCCTCTCGCTGCACCCAGGTGTTGGGGAGTGCCTGTGGAAAAGTAGGAGCTGCAGGAGTCCCCACAGGGACTCAGTGGCCCAGTGGAAAGTGGGAAGCCTGACAAGGAGTTGGTGAGAACCGGTGGCTGCATTGCATCCGCTCTGTCCTGTCATCCCCTTACATCATTCTGTACCTCTGTACTGGTAATGATTTATGCGTTTTGCACCTACAGATTTTGTTAGCTCGTAATCTAGCTGCCTGCTGCCTTCCTGGGGAGTGGAGACAGCTGTTGGCTGCACACTGACATGTTTCCTCTGCAGCAGAAGTACAAGGGCAGCTCTTCCTCCATGCTGCTCGAGTTTGGTAATTTGATTTTGACATAACTCCTTGGCTCGCTGCTGAAAGAAGAGGAAAACCCTCTTCAGGTTTTCATCCTAAACCTGGAACTGTAACAGTGAGAGGATGAAAACACGTAGTAAACATTGCTGGATGAAAAAGACCCAATAAAGCCTTTCAGTGTTCTGGATATTCCAGTTCTTGGGGGGAAAAAAAGATTGGCCTTGATACATGGGTTGGGGTTTTTCCTTTGTAGAAACTCTCCCCATCTATGCTTTTATTTTATTTGCCTTTGTGATGAGTGCTCCTGTCTTGCATGATATCTGAGCAAGGGAAGAAGATGGAAGTAATTCCTGCCAAGCATCTGTTCCTGTGAAAGCTGGTGGTGCTGTGTTTGTGGTGCATTGGCAGCTCTCTCCAGCACCCTGTCAATCAGACACTGTCAGCACGAGTGCCTGCAGCCGGATCAGCATCCCTTGGAGCCCTCTGGTCGGCTGCCCAAAGGGTTGCCACCTGCCCCTGTGGGCTCCCTTGCTGTTGTTACAGTGCCCTGCGTACGTAGAGCCATAAACTCTTGGTAGGGAGTTTTATTGAACAGTTGGTTTTTTTAATATTGTCTGGCATTGATTTCTCTCTCTAAGTAGGACAGTGAAGTTTTGCTGCTGAGAAGCAACTGTTCCTGAATTCATTGTGAGCATGTTAATAGCTGAAGAATCTCCGATGATTCTGAGATTTCAAGTGATGCTTAGAAAAATAGTATTTGTTTGGGTAAAAGATTTCAGTATTTTATTATTTTTTGTTTAATTTGAGCAACATGTTTCCAAGACCAAATGTTTCCAGTATTGTAGCTTGGTAGAAACTTTGGCCTTACAAAGGCTTTAAATAATTTAGGAGTTAATCTTTGTAAGAATTTCCCTGTGGTATGGATAAAAGACGGCACTTTTCTAACTTGTTAAGCAACTTCAAACTTGGTGAAGCTCTGAGGTAACTTTTACTTCATCTGTTGCTGGCTTTATAAATTAATTTTAATTAATGCTAGGTTTATTAATTGAATCTGTTGCAATTTTTTATTAATTGTGTGGGAAGGATTGGTTGATTATAGAAACTGCTATATAATATATGTCCAGGTATCTACAACTGTAGACGTCCCTCAGTTTTGTTTTAACTGTTCAGGGTCTTTAGCATGTAAGTGAGAATCAGCTGCAGAGAAAGCTGAACTTGTGCACTTCAAGCAGTTTCAGGAGAGTGTAACAATTCAACAACTTACGTATTTTTTTAAATATGAATCTGTTTTGCAGAAGCCTGTTAAAACAGGTTCCCAAATCCACTCCTACTCTTGTTAAGTCATGCATTTTTTTTATTTTTCTGATTATTTCTGTAGCTGTAAGTTAGTTATCAGCAGGCTTAGACATTCTGAGGTTTGTATGGAAAATGAACCTGTTTTAGGATGTGGTGTCTGGTTCTGTGCTGCTCTCTGCCATCTCCTCCTTGAGTCAGCCCAGCTTCTGACTTACCTGCTTATAAAATAAAAGTGTTTGGCTATGGAATTTAAACACATGAATTTTCTACAAGAGGTTTTATGAATCCTAAAGGGAGAATCAAGAGTAAAACATTTATTGCTGAGCTTCTCCCTTCTTCTGTAGAAGAGTGGAGTCTGTGGAAGGTGTGTGCTAAGGAGCTATCAATTCCACATCTCTTGCTCACTTTCCTGCTAGCAATTTGTATCAATCCTGGAGGATGTTGGGCTGCAAGATATAACTTTGACTAGTGGTTTGGGTTTTCTTTCTGAGGCTATTTCCTTCCTACCCATACCCATCCATAAGATCTTTACTGCTCTGAAACAATTACGGCTTCTGTAGCTGGCATTTAAAAATTTGACTTTGGCTTTGATCTACCCAGATTCTATACCTTTCAAAATAGAGAATATATGTAATATTTCAAGTTATTTTATGATTTCAAGGCTTTATAGCTACGTGACAACTGAGGGGCAGGCTGCACTGCGGTGCAATCGAATGTACCGTGCAAGTTGATATGCTGCCACCCTGAATTTACAACCTTCAGACATCATTTTTGTGTTGTTGTTGGTGTGTTCTTGACTAAAAACAAAACACCAAAAATTTTGCATTGCTTTGTTTTGTAAATTTTAAGCTGTTGTCCAGGCACTTGTTGTGGTGGCAACAGCACTGGAAAGTCTTATTTGCAGTAGCTGATGTTATTTGTAGTATAGATACATCCTGGGCTGTCATGTAGATCACTGGGTTGGTTTTGCTCAGGCTCGTGCTGCAGTTTCTTGATGGAGGTGCCCGTGCTCTCCCTGGGCTTGAGGAATCGCCTTATAAAGCCTGACCCTCACTCAGATAACAGATTAGAGCGCAGTGCATTTAAAGCTAAATACAGAAGAAGGCAGATCCTGTGTTCCTAGTAATTAACTATTCAAGAGTCTCTTCTGTTGCACTGAACCTCTAGTCATTAAATCTGCCGCAAGTGGTGAGCCTTACTTTAACTGGGGTTTTTTGTTAAAATCTTGTTCCCAGCTGTCTTAAAGGGCATATTTTATATTCACAGTTCACAGGTAACAGTTCTAAAATCAGATAGTCAAGTTTCAGGTGCATGCAACAATTCTCTCAGTTTAAAAAGACACTGTCAAAGGAAAGAAGTCTAGTGCTAGAAAGGTAGCATGTGCATTTATATCTTTTCTAGCAAGTGGGAAGCCATACCAGTATGGCTGGGTTGAAGGTCAGGTGTCATTAATTTCATTGCCCCCAAGGCTTGTGTGTGTTCGTTAAGCGGGCACTGTCAATCCCAGCCCGATGCCATGTTTGTGCTCTGAAATAGCTGTGACAAGAGGATTAATTATTATCTGCTGCGTGGCTTGCTTGACACTTTCTTTCCTAACCTCTTGGGCTCCTGCAGTCTCTTGAAATGAACATTTTTAGACCCAGAGCAAGGCATAAGGTATCAGGGCCAAGCATAAAAACAATCAAAAATACATGGGTGAATATTACATCTTACAGATCAGTCTCTTGCAGATAACTGAAGGTCAGAAAGGCAAACCAGATAAATAAGTCAAATCTAGCTGGCTAGAGGCTGGGCTGTTGCTTATCCCTGTGGACTGCTACCTCATCTGCCTAATTAATTTGTAAAGCAGCTCCTGTCCCTCTGCCACCGAGAGGGTTAAGTGGGGGAAGGAGACTTTTGAGCTCTGCTGTGAAGGGAGGCTTGGATCCTACAGTGCTTTAGAAGATCCTGTGATATCGTGGTTTGCCATTTTTAAATCTCTTTGCCGATGGGCGGATTGTTTTTTCCAGAAGACTATTCAGTGTTGCAGATGTTTTGAAATGCCCTTTGGTCTGTTAAAACCATAGCTTTAAATCTCAGTGGTGAATACGAACCTCTCAGTTTAACTGCTTGTTGCATCTTTATATTTTTCATGACTTGCAGGAAGCAGAACCAGTCTTGACTCTGAACTTTACTGGCTATTTCCAGTGCCTGCAGGCAGTTTTTGACTGTGGCTAAGGGGTAGACCTAGACTAGAAAGCATAGAAAGCAGTGATTTGCCAAGTTAAAACATTTGAAATGCTGCAGAAGTGGCCAGCTAGTGATGCTGCAACTAGATGAGGAAGTTTGGCGAATGGGAACATACTGTATAGCTGGTGCATTGTTAACATAATGATTAACTTTCAGGGGTAGAGAGAGCATTACTTGGATAGTAACATGTGATTGATGGCATCTTTCTAGCCACAGACCTCGAGTTTCTCTTTACTCATGGTAAGAAGTGTTGGAAAATGTATGTACATTTAAACTAGACCTGCAGAGTCTGCAATGAAGAAATATAAATGATAACTTTAGTTTTACAAAAATTTGTATTAGGAGAACATGCCCAAAGGACAAAGCTTGGTAAGGCATATTTCTGGATGAGTGAATCGTACCTAACAGTGATCTAATGACCTGCAGGGTGTGAAGTAGGTGGCCTGAAAGTCATAGTGCTGGCACTTGCTGTTGGCAAGACAGGGGGATGAGCCGTGATGATTACTACATGCTGCAAAGCTTCCTTGTATTCACTTTTGTTTGCGTTCAGCTACGTCTTGTGTCATTAAACTAATTATATCCAAGGCTGAAAAATAGTTTTATTTAGATAAAATGGCATTAGTATGTGATTACTTCCCAAATTTGTAAACTTTGCATGTTGAGATTCACTGTTAAGGTCTTAAGTAATATATGCCGAATATTTTTACTCCGTGTGTAGCGTGAATACTATTTATTTATACACAAAGTTGATGGGGGGAGGGATTTGGTTATCTTTTATTTTTACAACACCAACATGTTTTTAGCAACAAGATACAGCGATGCTTGGAAGGAACATTTGAGCGGGATTTGATGGTTAAAACATTGCCTAAATGGTTAAACAGCAGTCACATCTTCAGCAGGACAGCGTGCAGTCCTGGGAGTCAATCTGCCTGGTGAACTTGCTGCCTGGCATGGAGGGTGAGACCTGTGCCATGCTGAACCCCACCAGGACAGCTCCCAGCCCTGCACCTGCTGTCTTCTGTGCCCCTGAGCATCCTCGTGAGCTGCAGGGGCAGCAGTAAGGGCAGAGCCTCCATCACCTTTCTGCTCAGGTTTGAACCTTCAGGGTGTTTTGTAGAGATGTGAAGAGCCAGGTTTTGAGAGAAGCACATCTCATTGAAGTTATTCTTGGATTGTAGCGCTCCTCATATTTAAGATAATGTGAATTATTCTTTGAGTATACATCAAGAACTTTCCCTTTCACATGCTGAGATTTTACTCGCTGAATCTTTATTTTGCCTTTAGGTTAAACTGTCATCTGTAAATGCCATAGTAAAAATATGTTTTTCTCTTTTTCTCTAGAAATTTTATGAATAAGAATCAGAAGCCGGTGCTAACAGGCCAGCGGTTCAAAACTAGGAAGAGGGGTAGGTTATGTTACATTTTTTACTTATTTTTCTTTCTGTTAAAAGGACTGGAAACAGGGCGGGTGGAATAACTTGAAAGTTGAATAGGAATAAGGGTTTTCTCCCCTTCTCTTCAGCCATGTTAAGAGTCCAGATGTTATTTTTAACTAGGCACTACAAATGTTATTATTTCTGCTATATATCTTAGGACTTTCTGTAAAATTTGGGTTTATTAGCTGTTAAGTCTTGTAGAAGTCTCAGTTTAAAAATTAGATTCTAATGGAGTTTATGGTATATTAACATATAAGGAAGAAAACTTATTAGATGGGGGTTTTTTAGGTGTTCCTTAAAATGCCCTTTTCAACTGAGAAAGCAAAATATGAGTGTTTAATTAAAGGTTGTGTAAAGAGTATTATCTGGCTTTTTGGGGTTTGGTTTTTGTTTTTATTTCTGTGGCTCAAATCAATGCCGTCTCTATTCTATAAATGAACCTTTCACATCTAAAAAGGAATTCTCTCACCTTCCTTCTCCATGAAATGGTCAGATCATCTCATTGGCCCTGCTTTCTGTAACAACAGAGGTCAGAAAGCTCCTTTTTCACAAATACTTCTGCTGTGTTAGTGTAGTTTAGGTTTTTATTGTTAAAATAAATCAATTACCATTGTGTAAGTCCCATTTTACTCATTGTGATACTTATTTTCTGTAAACATGACCCAACACTCTTTCTTTGCATCAATCTGTAACGAAAGCAAAGTGGTGCTAGTTATACTGATCATCCATGTATTTTGTTCAGCAAGCATCATCCTAACATTCTTGCTTATATTATACTCAGAGTTCATTTGTCACGATGTAGGTGTCTGAGAGGAATGCCCAACACTTTGAGGCAGAGAGCAAAAATATACGTAATAAGTGATTTTTTTCAGAAAAAGAAAGTCTTGTTTGTGAAAAGAAGACTTAGATCTTTTGCTGTTGCAATAGCAAACTATTATAGCACACGCAGGTGGGGTTCCTATCTGTCATGTGACAGACTTTTTCCATCTTGAATGTCCTGTTTCTGATCAAAAGCTAACTACTGGTTTTAACGTCTTGTGACAGAAGATGTAATTAAGACAGTTTTCTCAGTGTGAATGAGAGAAACAAAAAGGGTTAGTAACCTTTCTCAGAAAATTACAGATTTTATCATGAGTCAGAGGAGCTGAGTGAGTGTTCTAAGATCTAGGATGATCACGAAGCTTGGATGAGAATTGCAAATTAGTTTGTTTCAGTCGTGTTAAAAAGCAGTCGTGTTAAGAAACTCTCGTCTTTCCTCCCTTTCACACGTCACTTCTTCAGTTTGACTGATGTGGTCTCTTAAATAGAAAATGTCCTTTCTGTGATGCACATACAATGTTTGTAGGTATAATTCATTAAAAAAAGAAACCTATATTGCTTGTAATTACGATGCTCACGTAATTAGTGGGATTAACTTTGTATCAGAATGGTCCAGAACATTATGCAGTAGGAGCTGTACACTGCATTAACTAGCAATACCATAGATGTAGTGAGAACAGTGGAATTAACAATCCCTGAAGAAGTGTCTGTCAAATCAACTTGTAAAAACAATCAGATATGCACACTGCTGGATTGATCCAATATGTTACTTAGTCTAGGTCAGTCAGTTATGGTACATATGTTATTTGAAAAAAAAAAAGTCTTAGAAAATGTTCTCTCATAAAGACTTCCTTTTCAGTCCATGTTTTGCACCGTGTTTGGCATAAGGGGTCCTAATACAGATTTAGTCTTTGTCTCCTATTTTATACAAGTAATAATTAGAATAAAAAGATATTATTTGTAATTCTGTGCCAATGTGAATTTCTGTTGCAGTGATTGGAAGTGGCACTAGATCACTTGTTAACCACCTAGAATCATAAATTCATAGAACAGTTTGGGTTGGAAGAGACCTTAAGGATCTAGTTCCAACCTGCTTGCTGTGGGCAGGGACACCTTCTGCTAGACCAGGTTGCTCGAAGCCCCGTCCAGCCTGGCCTTGAAGGAAGAAGACAGACACTTGGGGGGTGGGGGGTGTCTGGAAGACTGGGGGGCTGGTTTGGGTTTGGTTTTTTTTTTGAGAGAGAGATTACTTAAATGGGGTTTGGGATATTAAATGGCTTTAATGTAAAATTTTTAACACGCAAACACTTCTTTATGTCCTTAAAGCATAAAATCTCTTCTTCAGTTATGGTGGGGGCCTGCTTAGAAAATTGTAGATGCCTGTTTTCTTTCTGGAGGAGGAGGGCTTGAGGTAGAGAAATGGCTTCTTAGCATGTCTGTTGCCTTCTCTTTGTATATACTTTTTGTATCATAATCATAGCAGTGTCACAGACTGTTATATCCTGGACTTAGACTCGAAGATGCTATTAGGTTTTTTTGTGCTGACTTTCAGTGTATCAGGGAGTCTTGGGATTTCACCCAGACAGGACAGAGTACAGCGGCTGCGGTTTCACCATGGCATTTTCAGTTATCGGAGACCATGCTGTTGTGTGTAGCAGGCAGGCAGGTAGCAGGGTCCGAAATGAGCAAATGCTGGGGAAAGTGAGCTGGCTGAGAGATGACTCCTTGTTCTTACCAGTTGATTTGTGTCCCATCATACTCTTTTTCTGCTTCTGGAGCTGCCAGGAGCACTGCCATCTGAAGAGACAGTGGAAGTGTGACATGGCCATCAGGCATCTAATAAAAATAATTGTCCATATGAACTATTATCACTGGTCAGCTAGCTGCAACTGATCTCCGAATATGAACAATTTCTGAAATTTTCATAGAGCAAAAAAGGAAGATGATACATTTCTTTTCTTTGAAGTTTGAAAGCATGCTTAGTGTCTAAAGTAAGAGAGAGGACTATGAAGGAGGAGATTGTAAATCCTACTTCTTCCAGGTCTATTAGATAACCTAATAAAAGGTATAAACCTTGCCTCCAGCATACGTAGTGGCAGGCATTAAAATCATGTTAAAAGATTTGAAGGAAAAAAATCTTCCATGCCGTAAATGGAAGAACCTTCTGAGGGAAGGAAGCATGTCACAGGTCCATATCAAATTTTTAGCAATCTGGGTAAAGAAAATAGCTTGGTTAGTTCTTAGTATAATCTCCATACCTGTTGAATACTGCTTTTTTTTCTTAAGGGTCAGCAGTAGTTGGCTTCTGGCTAGTATTTGTGCTTGTAGTGCAGATACATGGGCTGTGGATTGTGTTGACTGCACGCATGCAAATTGATGTCTTTGCGTGTTCTGAAATGGAAGAGGAAGGAATAGGAATAGTAAAAATGCCAGTAGGTAGTAAGGAAAGTTTATGTATCCGGACAGTTGGCAAATACCTGTAGGACAAAAAGCTTCCCAAAGCATTAACAGGAACAAATAGCGTTTAAAGCAAGCTGACAAGCAATACCCGACACCCAAGTTTGTTCCTGTAGTATAGGTAACATAGAGTTAATATTGGCTAAAAAGATGGTGCAAAAAGGTAAATGTCAGCATAAAAGAAAGCTAAGCAAAATTATGCATATTATTTTCAGGAAGAAAATTATCCAATAAAAAGTCAATTTTAACACCTTTACATTAACGTGAAGTCAGAAGAAGGACCAAACAGGGCATCTCATTTTTCTCCCAGAGAAATACAGTGGGCCTTCTGCTGAGGAGTTAAGATTAATTCTTAAGGAGAGAGGTTTAAATGGACTTTGTGATTTCTAAGAAGTAAAAGAAAGGAAATAAGGAACATGATGAAAATGAAAAGCTGTGTATAGCGCTGTTACATTGGGTATTGTATGCATCACATCTGCAAGCTACACCTGCCTCTGCTAGCCCATGATTGAAACTGTGCTTGTTCAGTAATTGTGTACTTGACAGCTCAACATACTGTCACCACTTCTTGATGATGGCTTCTTACTCACCCTGTTGTACTACATCAGCATATTCCTCTTCAATACATTAGCTTGGTAGGAAAATGTTTCAATAAAATTATAAATAATTTTTCATGCAATGAGTTTACCTCCTCTTCCTGTGTAGATTTTTAGATTGTGATAGACAAGAAAATGATAGGGTACTCTAGATGAGAGGACAACTTCTGGGACAGGAGAAGAATCTCTTTAAAATAGCTAAGAAATACTAATCATAATGTTTGTGTTTGTACTGAGCAATGTGTACCCATAATGCCAGGCATATAATACCTTTCAGTTTAGACATGAACATCTTAAATTTTTAGACAAAATAAATAAATTTGAAAAAGTAATATGGGGGGAGGGGGTTAACTCCTCTATTAAGACAGAACTCTGTCTTCTTACTGGTTTATGAGTCATCAGACATTTTTTTTTAACCTCCAAATAATACATACTTATTTGGTAAACAGAAAGAGAATAATTATATTCAGATACTTGCTTATGGGTGGAGTGGAGTTTCTTGTGGGCAAATAAAACTGCCTGAAGTACACGTACCAAAGTACTTTACACTTCAGTAAAAGGCTTGTTTGTTTGTGGGTTGGTTGTTTCGGGTCGTTTTAATGCTTCAAGTTGGAATTCCGAGAGCTGAAACGGAGTATTTGGTAACCGATCTGATAGCTCAGATGGGATTCCAGTAGTATGCCTCTTTGTAGGCATTTCTCCAGAGCAAAGGCACGTTCTTCAGTTTCTCCACTTGACCCTCTATGGGTTGTCCACCATGGGCATGCCCTGCAGATATGGAAGATGGTTACTCAGTTGCAGACTCCAGATTTTCATCACAGCTGAAAGCTGGGGTAACAAAGCTGAGAGCCTGAATATCTCCAGGGTCTGGGGTGAAGTAAAAACCTGGGAAGAAGTCACTTGCAGTCCAGAGAAGGGGCATACTGGTAGTTTATTGGTTGACAAGAGCTTGATAGGGGAGAATCTAGGTTGACACTATGGTTGTATGCCTCACTTCAGGATGAGCTGGAGTTGGGAGCAGGTGGTTTTGTGAGCATATACGTGGGTATCCGTGGAGTTGAGTAATCCTCAACTGTGGTCTGAGGAGGATAGATTTGGGGGATGAGGCAGCAAGCTGTGTGGAGATGGGTAATGGAGTTGACAAGCCACTAAAAGCTAGGCATAGCAGGGGATTTCTGGAAAATAAGGGGATGCTCATTTTACCAGCACTTCTGAGCACTTGACAGACAGCCCTGCAGCTGCTGTTGGCTGGGTGCTGCCCAGCTCCTTGGAAGGACTGGTTA
This sequence comes from Falco cherrug, assembly GCF_023634085.1. Classification (NCBI taxonomy): domain Eukaryota; kingdom Metazoa; phylum Chordata; class Aves; order Falconiformes; family Falconidae; genus Falco; species Falco cherrug. The sequence continues at coordinate 82,734,642 of NC_073700.1, forward strand.
ACTGGTCTCTGGAGCTTCCCAGTGGGCTGGGATGCTGAATGGAAGGGACTGCTTTGCGCCTCCCAGACAGGTTTGTTGTGGGGGAAGGGGATGCATTAGAAGAGGGGGAGAATGTGCAAGTGATGCACTGAAGATGGTAGAATGAGTGCACCCCAGGAGCAAACAAACTTGCTTTTTGAGTGCCATAGAACAGCTCCCGGGTTTATTTCTGGAGTTCAGAGTTATTTTGATGGCAACAAGCATTTCGTGTGTGCCTTTGTATAAAGGCTGGAATTTGTTTTGTTAGGAAACTTCAAGTGTCTGCGGTAAGCTGTTCACAGGCTGCAAGGAAAAGCAGCAGGAGGTATGGGTAAATCTACCTGGCTTTATCTGGAGGTTGCAGTTATATATGTTGTGACTAATGGCCTTGACATAGGGATGTCTTCTGCAGGTCAGACTGTACCTTAATCGAGTTCAACCAGGGACAGCTGTAGCAAATGCAGTGTGAGCACTGCATTTCTGTGTTCCCTAGTACACTTAAGTCTGTGAATATGAAAGATAAATTCTTGGGTTATACTATGTTGCCTGATCCTAAATGTTTACACAAAACCTGTTTTTATTAATACCTTGATCTCATCTTTTCCTGAAGACTTGTCTCTTTTGAAAACATTTTAGGTATGGGACCACAGTTATTTAGAGAAAAATACTGAGAAATGAAAAACAGCATATTCCTACAGTGAGATTACACACACATTACTGACCTTCCCTTTACTCCGCTATGAGATTTAGCAATGCGTAATGATACGCACATTGGATATCCTCAATTAGAGAAGTAAGATTATGAAATTTGAAGCCAATTTCAATAGTTGCTTTTCCTCCTCTTTATTTACTTGTTCCTGTATGTTTGTGTGTGTTTTGGTGTTGAGGGGATGAGAAGAAGGAAGCGAGGGTAAACACTGCAAAATTTCCAGAGGCAATAAAAGTCAAAGAAGGAAACTTTTGGTGTGTTGACCAGCATGGGGAGAACATGTTTAGGTGCCATGGTCATTTCAGTTGTTGGTAGATACAGGCTTTTAACAGAAAGTTTGAAAAGTGACTCTTTCTCTCCTTTTCCTTCTCTGTTATCTCTGTTCTAGATGAAAAGGAGAAATTTGAACCCACAGTCTTCAGGGATACGATTGTCCAAGGCCTCAATGAAGCTGGGAGTGACCTGGAAGCTATAGCCAAGTTTCTGGATGCAACAGGCTCACGACTTGATTATCGCCGCTATGCTGACACACTCTTTGATATTTTGGTAGCTGGCAGCATGCTAGGTAACCTGCAGTGTACCTGATACAGAATTTTGATGATCAGCCTTGCTTCTTTTAAGATTGATTCTGTCGTCTTTTACAAACTGGAAATTATAAACTATTACAGTTGCACTTACATAGATGTTTATTGCATCTTGTCTCATAGCATTGTTTGTTGTTTGTAGTGCAGTAATACCTAGGGACTTGATTGTGTGAGGAATTCTGCAAATATCACAAAAGGATACTGCTCTGAGAAGTCTTCAGTCTGTGCTGAAACAGCGTATAAAAGCACAGCAAAAAAATGCAAAAACCTAGCAGGGGAAACAGAGGAAATGATTAGCATTAAAATGTTGTGTACAACACTGCAGTTATTAGCTATTGCAAAGCTTGCTTTGTGGACGTTGCAACAAAGGCTAGCGAAGAGGAGAAGTGAAAGATGAATGCTTTGTGGATGTTCATGGGGCATTTCTCCCAAGTATTAGTGGCAGCTTGGGCAAAAACATGCCTTTCACCTTCCTCTGTATTTTGGGTAAGTTGGCACTTTTTCGCGGCCATACTGGTTTGATTCCTGCTTTCTGCTCTTCAGTATGCAAGAAGAAAAGATGTTTTTGTAAGACGAGGTAATGCAGGAAACAAAACCCAGTGGAAATACCCAGGAAAAAAGCCCTCAACAAAATAAGCCCGGAGAAGACTTTGCAGCAGTGTTCTGAATGTTTATGTGGGCCTGGTAAGCATTAGAGGGGCTAGGAGGATGTTCCAAGTCCTCAAATCAGTAACAGAGTGCTGATGCTTTTCTCTTTGGAAAGGATTTACATTATTGTGGAGTTTAAAGCAGTAGTTAAAATATGCGCAGAAGTTACTCTCCAACCCATACTTACTTGATCACACTTAGTGCTCTCAAAACCAGCTGAGGTTACTTAGTGTGAACTGAATCTCTCAGTCCTGTGAGGTCAAGGTGCAGCATGTCAGCCATCTGTCCCTTCTGCCAGGTGCCACCACAGCCTTGCAAAGCTCAGTTCCCCCCTCTGTTCACCCCTCTTCGCTTCTTTCTCTTACCCTTGCCTTTTACCACAGTGATAACAACATAAGACTTCCTAGATGTATTGAAACTTGTAATTGTATAACAGTCTCTAAAGTAAGACATTGTTTCGTGACTCTTTCTTTCTTTCTTTTAGCTCCTGGAGGCACACGCATTGATGACAATGACAAGACCAAGATGACCAATCACTGTGTATTTTTTGCAGATGAAGACCATGATGCCATCCGAAATTATGCTCAGGTCAGTAAAGGCGTGGTTCATTACTGTTTTCCATTTATGTATCAAAGGGGATTACAGTGGAACATCTGCAGGCTGTCTAGGCTGCAACAGGTTAGTTAGAGGGCAATTGAAAATCCAGTTAACCAGTAATCTGCCCTAATTTATAAATTTTAGGTAAGAAAATAGGATGTCTAAGATAATCTGATCACAGCTGGCAATGCTTTCTTTTAAAGAAAGGAGTCTTATTTCAGTCTGCTGTTGGTTCAGTATATTTTTAGACACCATCCTGATTATTTTTGTTGACCATTTCTGTATGCAGCCTGAAAGATTTGTATGAGCGTACTTCTAGAAACACATGAATTGTGTCAAAAATATAGCTTGTATCAGAAATAGTGTGGCCAGCAGGACTAGGGAAGTGATCATCCCCCTGTACTCGGCACTGGTGAGGCTGAACATCAAATACTGGGTTCAGTTGTGGGCCCCTCACTACAAGAAAGACACTGAGGTGCTGGAGCCTGTCTAGAGAAGGGCAACGAGGCTGGTGAAGGGTCTGGAGAACAAGTCTTGCTGAGGAAATGGGGTTGTTTAGCTTGGAGAAAAGGAGGGTCAGGGGAGACCTTATCGCTCTCTACAACTGCCTGAAGGGAGGTTGTAGCGAGGTGGGTGTTGGTCTCTTCTCCCAGGTAACAAGCGATAGGACAAGAGGAGACAGCTTCATGTTGTACCAGGGAGGTTTAGATTGGATATTTAGATGGAAAAAAATTTAACCAAAAGGGTTGTCACACATTGGGACAGCTTGCCCAGGGAAGTGGTTGAGTCACCATCCCTGGAGGTGTTTAAAAAGCATGTAGATGTGGGGGAACACGGTTTAGTGGTGGACTCGGGAGCACTAGGGTAATGGTTGGACTTGATCTTAAAGGTCTTTCCTAGTCTAAATGGTTCTATGAAGTATATGAATGACAAAAAAATATAAAGCTCATGCCTCCGAGCTTCAGTTGTGTAAGAGTAGCTCAAGTTAGGAGTTGGGCATATATTCCAAGAGCTTTCATTTCTCTTACATATGTGATATATAATTTCTTCTTGCAGGAATAAGGCTTGCACAAATAGGCCTGTGTGAAATAAAAACGCAACAAAGCCTAAAACATTGTTGAAGAGAAGCTAACATTGTGTGACACTCTAACGGATTGTGATAATTATGTGAGAAAATACAGTAAGAATTCTATTGAAAGCTTTATTGAAAGTTGGAATCCACCATGCAATTCTGGATACAAGTAGGACTGCATAAAAATGCAACACCGTTTAAACTCCCATATATCAAAAGTCTATTGTTAATTAAGTAATGTATTTATCTTTAAAAATAACTAGTTATTATCAGGATGCTGGAGACAGTGAATGAAAGCATAAAAGCCATTGTCCCTGCTTAAGGAGTTGAGGGTGGTAAGTTGCTGAAAAGGTTCGTGGTTGATTTTAAAGGATGCAGAGTTCAGCATCTGCATCAGTAACAAATATTTGCTAAATGGCAGAAAGGTCCTTTAAAAAACACATCTTTGATAGTCTGAAAAAGTGAAATACACAAGATACACTTATTTCTGGAAAGGGAGTCAATATTATCAGCTTTATCATCTCTTACAAACAGGGTATTTACCTCAGGAAAATCTGTTATTGGTAAAAGCATTGTTTCTGTCGTCTTGAATTTTAGTATTTTTGGTAAATGTTTGGTAACAAAAATTGGCAGTACCAGTCCCTCAAGGAGAATTTTTTTAAAGTAAAAGGTCGCATGTTAGAAAATGGAAAGGGGAGGACTTACGGATCTGAAGTGAAATTTTCAGTGTATTCACTGCATTTCAAACCAAAAGACACAAAAATCAGTCAACATTTTGTAGTTAATGTCTGAAGAGATGTATCGTTTTATATACCTCACCAGTTTTTTTTTTTCACACATGATGGGAAATAGAGCTCTTACTGTATTATAAAAAAGTGGTGTTAGACTAAAACAGTGTTTGGAGCTTCCTTATCTTCCAGGTAATTTCTTACTCTGCCTCACAAATGAACTAGTAGTGTGGCTTTTTTTTTGTGGTTTCAGTCAAAGACTGAAAAGTTTTCAAGAAAAAATACTAAAGCTCGTGTTGCTATATTAGCAGTTTATTTGCTTATGAAGTGTAAATTGTCATTTACAAGGGCTTCTGAAAATACACAAAACTATGTTTGGAGATGTGAACAAGATGCTAGCTTACATTTTCGTCTTACACTTTATTAGAATTCTGTATATCTCTGCCTCTCAGCATGGCCACAACTTGATTTTTTCACTTGTTCGACAAAGATCCTGCATCTATTGAAGATGCCCAGCAGTGCCTGACTGCCTCACTCCATTGGCTTACACCTGACAACTTCCCCAGAGAGCAGAGTCCTGCATTACCAGGGGAAGGGTGCAGATTTAACCTCCCTCTCCTCCTCCTTTCCCTTGCTTTTGATCTATGGATAGGGTGAAAAGTAGTGTATGGATGAAATTTTGAGAAATACGAAAAAGACCGTTCTTGAACTGCAGTAAATTCTGATTCATACATTCCTCTGTGAAGCAAGAATTGCAAAACTTGTGTTTTTCCCACTCGTGAACAAACTAATAGAGAGGGATGTTTCGTGGTCTGCCAAGAGATAGACAATGCAACACATAATTGCAGATATACTCCGCTGGCTGCTTAATTCCTGGAAACAATGTCAAAGAACTGTGGAATATTAGAGTGTGAGAAGCCAGTAGTGCTTCCTACTTTTTCTTTCCTTCTGTGGAGACAAGAAAAAGAAAAAACTGTCTTATCATGGATTAGTCAAAAGATATTCTTTATGGAAGTCTTGTTTGCCTTTTTTTGTAGAGAGGGATGGCTGTGATTGTTACAGTTTTTTAAGTTTATCTATGTTTATCTTTAGGTCTTCAATAAACTTATCAGGAGATACAAATACCTGGAGAAAGCATTTGAAGATGAAATCAAAAAGGTAATGTTGGTGGCAGTCTCCTCTTTAGTGTTAATATTTCTTACCCTATGTCTAATATAATTGTATATATACAAGTGTGGCACTGTTACATGCTTTATTTAGCTCTACTGGAAAAGAGGATGGAATCTACAGATGGTAGCTTTAGTGTGCAAATTTAGCTCTGTGGGAATACTGCTGACAGCACTTGAAGTAGAGTAATTCTGAATTAATGTTTCCTTTGGTTGCTTTGACCATACCCATCTTCTTATCCCAGGCTTTTTTGTGCAGATCTTCGATATGTTTTGGGGTATAGCTCTTAACAAGAGGTGGTGTTACTGTCCTAACAGAACAGCTCTCTGTGATTTTCCCATAGAAGAGGTGCAAATCAACTGTGCAGAATGGCACCTGATGTACGAGTATTAAACTACTGCTGCACTGTGGAATGAATCCTAACCACAAGTTTTTGTATTCAAGGTCATAGATATGTGCAGGGGAAAGTCATCACCGCTGGCTGAGTTCTCAGGATTTGCCTGTTAAGACTGTAGTGGATATTTGTGGATATTGTCTTGGTTTGTGATACTGAATTTTAAGGAGGCAGGAGAAACCTGGGTGGAAATTTTTGAAAAACAAAATACAGATTTGTTTTGTCTGTTTTGAGTTCCTAGTAACAAATGTATCTTTTTCTAATGGTCTGAATAATAAACAGTGGGCTGTGCTGTAAGTTAACAGGCATGCTGATAATGGTAAAACCTGTCCTGTGAGTAAAATACTATGTCTGTTGAAAGCATTTCCATATTATTTAAACGTTAGAAAGATTGCTGCAGAAGTCAAGTGAGGGTAAGTGTGGAAGTGATGCCTTACCACCACCTCTTGTGGCTGAATAAATTTGGCTCAGATTTATACATTCTTGCTTATAGGAAAATTTTTTTGCACTTGTGGCCAGCATGCCTATCAGCTGATGCTGGTTGCTCAATACATCATTCTAAAGACCTAAATTTACCTCTGTCCCCACGAAAATCTAATGTTCTTGCTGTTAATTACTATAATCACTGACATGAGAAGCGCTGACTCATAACATTCAAGTTTCAGTGTTCAGCATATTAAGCAAATACCATGTCAATTCAAGCCGCCTCCTCTCTCTTCTGTAACTTGCTTGGCTTTGAACCCTCTAAGTTCCTAAGAATTCACTTTGCACACTTAATGACAAGATGAAACTGGTTAATATATAATAATTTGACTCTTCAGCTGAAGAACAAGTGCCCCCGATGTAAAGTTTAGCCATATGCTAGCTTGAGAGAAGGAAATTATTTGAGGTGCAGAGTGACTGGAGCCATGCTACTAATTTAAAGCCATGGGAAGCATCCTAGTCATGGAAGTGGGGAGTCAGAGTGGGTTTGTTCACCTTGCAGACTGCAGGTCTCTATTTTATGTACATGCTTTTTGTATACTTTTCAGTGTCGCATTACATCTTACATGACAGATCATGGGATTAGGTCTGCATCGTGGTCCCAGGCTGAGGAGAATTTTTTTCTATCTGCCCTTCCTTCATCACCCTTAGTGCTGGTGCAAATCTCTGTGTGGCTCCTGGGGACCTGGCCTTTCAGTGTGGGTGCCAGGTGTGCCCTCTTCCTTGGTTATTGCAGTTTATCAAAGAATTAGAAACTAGAAAGGTGGTTGTGAAGGTCTTTGGGCCTGTGTATTGCACCTGCTCTGTCATTGCCTTAAAACCCTTGAGGACTGTTCATAGATGCCTTTTGCTTACCTTCTGCCTCCCCCTGCTTGTGTGAACCCACCAAGTGACTGTCATCTTGCTGATGAAGCTGCTGGGTTTTTAACTATTTAATGCTTTAACCCCTGTGTTCAATAACTTCTATAAGAGTAGGTGCTCATAGAGGGTCAGAAGATAGATAAATCAGTGTTTCTAGGTGTTTCTGTAAGATTTAGTAGTTCAAGGACTACTGCAGTTGGTGGTTAGAAAAGCAAAAGTGACTCCTTGATGTTGTTTCATGGGTTGTCCCAGCAATGGAAGTGATTTTTCTGGCAGATTCATTAGGCAGCTAGAGCACTTGGGGGAAAATTCGCTCTCCTCACAGAAGAAGTCATGCTGAAAAAACCAAAGGCAATACCAGCAGTTTTACTGTAAAAAAGCAGATGGTGTCAGTGGGACTTCTCTTTCAAGAGAGATTGTTTTAAATGACAGTATTTGTACAAGTATTTGCTTTTTGTCTTCCAGTTCAAAATTCTGCCATTAGGACATTATTATTTCCCAGCACCTTTCCCTTTTTTGTCTGCTTCTGGCTTTCGGTTGTTTCATTTCTTAACTCTGTACCCCAAAAATTGCCAGTTGTTCTTTCTTCTAGTGACATAAGCAAATCATACCTCTGAAGTTTTATGTCTAAATTCTTTTGTGCAAGCAGTTTCAACAGAAGACAAAGATGATTAAGTGCATTGTTGACCTGCTGTTTTTTGACATAAGCAGTTTTAAGTTCATATGAGCGCTGCCCAGTATACTGGCATAGACCTATGACAGCATTTTGCAATAATTTCAGTAAAATTCTCAGTTCCAAATTTGTGTTCATCTTTCTTACGTATGTATTTCTGTTCAGGTCAGTGGATGAAGAATGCAATATTAGCTGTTTATATAGTATGTTTGCATGTTTAAGTAGCATTCCGTGTAGGTGTTTTTATTATCAAAATTGGGATAAAGTACAGGTAAGTACATTTTTGGTCTTAACAGCGGTAAATACTATTAAATCATATGAGGCTGTCGTACGTACTGGGAGGTGTTACGAGGTCCTTTGTGGTCCTGTTTTCCTAATGAAAGAACCCTAAATCAACTTGGGACGTTTCATAAGAGGAGACTAACATTCTGAGATTAAATGGGGAGTAAATAGAGATGCTTCAAGTCAGCTAAATGAAAGGCAAGAATGGGTCAGCAGGTATCTGTTGTTAGCTGCCTTCTCCATTGCTGACAATTCAGTGCTGTCTACAAATGTGACAAACTATCAGATGCTAAACCAACAGATCAGTTCAGATAATGAAGATATAAGAAGACACCACACTCCTGTGTGGATAAAATTCCTTAATTTTCACTATCAAGGTTTCCAGATCACAAGAGGAGAGCAGAAGCACTTGTTTTTCTTGTATGCTTTTTAACATTGCATGTATGTCTTTACTTGTGCATATCTTTTGTGCCCAGAAGACTTTTTCTTTAAAGGCAGAAATAGCATGAAACAGCACATTAGGTCTGGTCTTGTGCTTATTAGGCATTCTGAACTCCCACTTAAATAGGTGGGAGTTCTTAAAGCTATGAGAGAAGTACAAAATGTTGAGCCAGAACTGCGCATTTTATGTCTGGAATCAGTCTGTATCTGTAACAAAAGCAGCAAAGCCAGTGCTTTGCTAACAGCAGGGAAGCATCAGCTTGGAGAACTTTCTGTGGGTGATTTGGTACTATTCTGAAGTGACTTGGACATTCTGTGACTTCCCTGCTGAGGTATGTAATCATGATGGTAAAAGTAAAGCTCTTAAAGTAAACAGCAATAAAAATCTGAAACAACAGCTTTGAACTGAATGTTTTGTTCTTTTTGATGGTTTTTAAGTAGGTTCATTAGAGGTTTTATTCATCCTATCACCCAGTCTCCCTCTAAATCAGACTGTTTCACAATTGCTTGAAAGTATAGAATAATATCCTTGAACAGCAGAAAATGACATGTACATTTATTTGAGCTGCTTTTAAAAAATATTAGTAAAGCAAAAATTATGCTAGTAGCACCAACAGTGGTTTAAATAGTGAGAGATGTGTAGGAGATGAGATTGCTGCTCAGAACATACTGCAATGGGGTACAGTTCAAGAACCCTATAATTCAGATTTATGCTAAGAGACTTGCAAGATACATGTTTCAAAAGAAGGGGAAGAGGATGAGTCTGTGGACTTCATAGGTAGGTGATTTCAGGCCTTACAAAATATTTGAACAAATACAGATTTCTCAAAACCAGAGTTGATAAATATTTGGATGTCCTTCTCTTAGAATCCTTTTCTACCTTGGACTGCATAATTCTGGCTTTGCAGCTGAATTTCCTGCCGGTTTTGCTTTTATGACTCAAATCTGAAAAGAATGGGTGAAACTGTTCGTGATCTAGTCCTTACTGACAAAATCCAGTGGAGGTTATAGCTCAGAAGTATGTCAAAACCTGGTCTGTCGTGTTAAAGTAATGAGTGTGACCACTTTCTAATCAGAATGGTCATCTTTTGCTTGCATGGGAGCAGAAGGAAGAAGAGTTAAGTAGGCTATACAGAAATCTAAAGCTGTTTCCTCTTTGTTAACATGCTCAGTCTTAGTAGTTACAGTAAAGAACAAAAGGTCTAATTCCAGCATTTTTTTTTCTTGTTGGGCAGATCTCATTTTGGTAGAGTATTATTGATAAAGTTTGTATAAAGAAAGCTTTAAATCCCCAGGCCTCCATTTTACACTAGGCTTATATTGAAATTCTGTAAAAAAGTCTTATTAAATGTGGCCCTGGAGTTCCTTTTCCTGTGCCATTATATGGACCAGTTAATTGCTGCATTTGGAAATTCAGCACACCGCTTCTCTCTCCTCCATATATTTAGAAATAATAATTCCATGCATCTGCATCCCAAATTTTCATACATTTTTTGGTTGTGGGTCACAGTTTGTTGAAATAAAATTACACCTTGAGATTTTATAGTTTCATAATTCTTCTTTTAAGCTAAAACTGCGTGTTGCAGTCATTTGGCTGAAGCCTGCTAAAAAAACCCAAAGGATTTGTCTGTGGCTGAATCATTCAGGCCTGTGTAAGCTGTAATTTTAAAGCTGATGTTATGATGTAAGTACCACCGAATGAATGAGGTTTTTTTAGTTCTGTTCGCTGATACAGAGCAGAGCTATTCATAAAACAAGACGTGAGTTTTAATAACTAACTTCATTATTTATCCAGGTTTTTAAAGTATCACTACATTCAGAAAGGTTTGCAGTTAATTATAGGTTGCTTAGGTATCTTGGAGAAGAGCTCTGACGCTCTGTGGTAACAAACAAGCACTGGAGTGTGTGATATGCTGTCCCTTTGTATGGGTAGAATTTGGTAATTAAGAAATACCCTTAATTTGGAAACTGGGTGGGAATTTTCCATCAGAATGAGCTGTTCTGCTTTGATTGCATCTGTTGCCCATTTGGAGAAGGAAAAAGGGTATCATGACAGCAGAAGGTAGTGAATAAAGTGCTGGTAGCTGAACAAGGAAATGAGAGTTCCATTTTAACTCCAGAAATGGATGTCTGCAGTCTTTTTTTTTTTTTTTTTTGTGTGTGTGTGTGGTGGCAGTAAATTTGGAAGTGAGCTTCTGATGGAGTCAGCAGCTTTTTGCAACGAATGAAGCTGCCCTTTGCTGTCTAGCCTCCTTTTTCCCATCACCCATATTGTGATTGCTAATGTGTTAACAGTAATGCTAGTGACAAAATCTCGTTTTGCACAACTTTTTTCCTGGTGTAAAGGAAAAGAGGTCTAATGTACTTCATCAATGCGCTTTCAAGTAATTAATTTTGACATATGATCTTAAGATATTTAAAATAGACTTAATTGCCATTTTTGGACTTTTAAGTTAAATACATGGTTCAGATCTTCTAGCATTTAAGGTGTTAAGATTTGTAATCCTTCTTCAACCTATCTCTTTCCTCTTGTAATTAGTAGTGGGAATGGTGAGGTTTTAAAGCAGGTTTTGTTCCTGTCTGTCTTTTGTCAGCTTTATCAAGAATGCCTGAACTTTACATGTAATCTCTTATTTTAGCCAATAGAAAATCTGTTGTGATTGTGTTGTGTTCTCTTCCCCAAAAGGAAAACAGGAAACTTTCTCATCCTTCTTTTGTTTGTATAAGTAATAGTTTTTGTAAGCTAGAAAATACACTACAACTGTGCGGGGCTTAGTCCAAAGTCTGAATATGTGAATGGGCAGGCTCCTGTCAGCCTGTTGAAATCAGTAAGTCTGCCATCCTGTAATTTGTGGGTCTCAAGCCTTTACCAAGCATTTCTGGTTTTACCCATATATATGTATATTTGGATTGTCTCCCTGAGTAAGGCTGTATTCCACATGCTTACATTCTTACAAAAAGTGAAATTACAAGAATCGGTGAAATAGTATTGCCATGTTTCAGGACAGATTTTGACATGTTTGCTATTAATTATAGTGGGACTTCTTGAGAAAGAAGAACTTAACTGTGCTAACATTAGTCTTGACTTGTTTTCATTGCCTATGGCTCAACTCCTTTTTTTTTTTTTTTTTTTTTTTTTTTTTTTTCTCCCCTTGTCTGACCCACAGCTTCTGCTGTTTCTTAAAGCCTTTACTGAGACAGAACAGACAAAGCTGGCAATGCTTTCTGGCATCCTGTTAGCCAACGGGACTCTTCCTGCTACAATTTTAACAAGCCTCTTCACCGACAGTATAGTCAAAGAAGGTAATTTTCTATATGGTCTTTTTTCTTATATCAGCTTTAATAGGGGATGTATTTTATTGCAACATATTTTATACATTGGAAGCTTGTAACTGTACAACAGAAATCAGTATTTTAATGCAGAAGCATATACAGACAGCAATGGCTAACATACTTTATGAAATCTAGTAAGAGGGTGGTCAAGTATAGGAAAAAGGCAACAAAAAGCAAAAACAAACCCCAAAGGAGTTATGTTTTTTGGAAGTTATACATGTGTGTGCAAAATTGTACAATATATGTATTATTGTGATACTATAAAAGTGTGGAGTATAACATCTATTCCTGAGATATGTCTACTAGGATTTTTTCAAGTGTTGCCAATATTGTGTGAATTTGAGTGTGAAGCGGGACAGCGAGCACATACAGGCCAACTGGATACTGCAGAATAAAAAAGCCCCTCAAACCTTTATTTTTGCCCTCATACCAGTAGTGATCAGATTGATACACTTTCCCACGGACTTGTATTCACCATGTGATGAGTAACTGTTCTTTCAGTCTTAGGGTATAATGTCTTTTTGGGATGACTTTTTTTTTTTTTGTGGGTTTTTATTTGGTTACTTATTTATAGCCATCAGCCTTGGAGTCCTGATTTCCCACATGCTTGTTCAACAATGTCTCTCTCTGCCAGTTACTGTCTACCTGAAATAATTACAAATGCACTGTCAGTGCTGAACAGTTTACACAAAATCTTTCTGGTTTTGTTAAAGAACTATATATTAGCTAAAATTTATTCTAATCTTCATTTAAAAAAAACGTATTCTAACTTCATGTTCTCATTTGCCGCATGATAATCATTACATTTGTTTTCGAAATGCTGCAGAAAGAAAAGACACAGCTGCAGCTTTGCTCTGTCATCACTCGCAGCTTTCAGAATCAAAATTTAAGTAGGAGAAAATTCAAACAAGCACTAATCCATGTGTTAGGGTGATTGCCTGCAATTTTTTTAAAGTGTAGTCTGTTCCTAGTTATGGGGAAAGACAAGAGGCATATGAAAACTCGTATTTTTTTAAAACTCAAGCAATTTGTTAAATTTTAAATTTTAACATTTTAGGAATACAATTGTTATGTAGGAATCCTAGAACAAATTCCATTTGCATTATGGACTTATGTTTCTGGGAGCCCTAAACTTTTGTCAGGAGCTTACATATACTTTTGGTTCTTGGTTTATATATACTAAAAACATACCTGTGTCAGCATTGGAGGAAAAGATTTTTCAATCAGTGTCCTGAAATAGATCTTTTATGGAAGAATAATTAAAGATGCAAAGATAATTGAGAAACAGGAAAAAGAGCAAGGCTTAAAACAGGTTATAAAAATAAGCTTGATACATTCTTTGACTTACAAAAACCCATGCTGCCCGCAGGGAAAGTTAAAATACATGAGGAAACGATTAGGTGAGCTGAGGAAGTTGTTGATCAGCATGGGAATTGTAATATTATCAAGGAATTGGCTGAAAGTGAGATAAGGGTAGATTGCAGACAGGAGATCTGTCAAGTTTGAGGGCAGATGCCAAATGCGTTTTAGTATTACTTATTTTCAGTGTTGTCATTACTTTTACTGTGATGTATAGGTGTAAAAAAAAATGTTGGGGGGGGTTGTCTCTAGCAGGGACAAAGAAGGGTCTAGACAGTGGTGGAACATCATCAGGGTTAGTGTACCCTTCTTGTCACCCATGCTGGAAGACCAGTGCAAATGCAAAGAGCAGCTAATGGCATTCATCTTACATACAGGAACTGGCCGGTGATAAATTTGGTCTGTAAACTACAAGTTTGAAAACGTCTGTGAGTAGTGAAGCCCTAGAACAATCTTCCTCTAATACTGGTACTGACATAAAACTTGTTTTGTTTTGAGCTAAAACTTGAAAAAGGGTTTAGGACATGGGTACTGGGACAGTGCATTGTGACAGAGACTGTTCCATTCAATTTTGGTATTGAACACGTAAGCCCCATGTTGGATATGCCGAACTGTGTTTGCAGGTTCAGAAATCAGAGGTGGAAGTTACGCCTAGGTCCCCTGCTGGTGGACCAGGCTTTGTGAGTCTTGACTGGTCAGCCTACGGTACTTAAAATTGCTGCATCATGCTGATTTCACTTTGAACCTGCTGTACACATGTAAAACAAGCCCGAAGTTGTATTTGTAGGCTTCTCTTGGCGTGGTTTTGAGCATCCATGGTTCCACATAGTTGTAATGCAAGATCCTTAAAGTAGTACTAAGCTCTAGAAATAAGGTTGCCAAAACTGTCGTAACAGTCAAGATCTGTAATGAATGTTAATGAAGTTTACACTGCTCTGGGAATAATTTCTTCTGTTCTTGTTTGATGACTCATTTAGTCAGTCCTGGAAGTAAAAAGAATGGATATCTATCTATAAAGTGCAATGACTAAGAATGATGAAGCTACTTCCTACCAGTATGTCCCATGTAGCTCTCGGAGCTTCAGGACTGTTTGGAGGTGAAACAGAAAACTGTAACAACCGGCTGTAGCATAGTATACCATTATCACCACTCTCCATAGCACTGTAAATGTTGATATGAGTGTAGTACAGAGAAGCATAACTGGCCTGTCAAGGACCTTTCTCAAGGATGAGCTGGGTCTCCATCTCAGACCGTTCAGCTTCCTTCAGCTCCCTGCACGTGCTACTCGCAGCCAAGAAGCCAGAGCAGAGCCGTGGTGGTGCTCTCTAGGAAACAGGAGGTGTGGGGCTAATGGTTTGTTAGCTTCCCTGGGAAACCTACAGCTAGCCGAGGTAGAGTTCATTTGATTTAATGCACAAAACACTAAGTTGTATTTTAAGGAAGGAGTTTTTCCACTTAAAATAGTATTTGTGCCTGGTCCTACCAGCTACTAAATGACTCCTAGGAGGACAGGGTACAATCAGTTTCCTTTAAGTTGCAGTCATTTAACCCTGTTCCAGGACTTGCTTAAAAGCTCTTTGAAGATATGTTTTTTTCACTTCTTATTCCTAACTATCCTTTACTATTTTGTGCCTTCATTTCCATACTGATTTATTGTGTAACTTTTCCTTTTGCATTGGAATTGGTCTGTAAATTGAGGAGGTAGGAAAAAAAATTGCAGAGAAAATCTTTGAACAAGTGAATGGATGATGAGTGATACAAAATGGAAAGATTTTTCAAACAATCAAGCATACTTCAGAAAATTAATACTGCATGAAAGAAAACAAAAAACATTTCAGCTCTACATGTTTGGTCCCATTGTCATGAATGTATGGACATTCCATATTCTTGTAACCTTGTTGTAACCTTGTAATTCTTACGCCCATCTCTAATTCATGTTGAAAATTGCTGAAGTGTGTGTTTCCTCTCAAACAGGGATTGCAGCCTCTTTTGCTGTAAAGCTTTTTAAGGCATGGATGGCAGAGAAAGATGCCAATTCTGTTACCTCTGCTTTAAGAAAAGCCAACCTTGATAAGAGATTGCTAGTAAGTACAAGATATTTTCAATAACCCTTATGTCTCCTTAGGAAAGAGAAGGAAATAAAATGCAGATGGTAGTTTGCTGTAAGCATGTAAACTCCCCCTCAGACTCTTACCTTTTTTTTTTTTTCCCAAATATTTTGAATCACAGCAATATTCATATGGCTGTAGCATTCATATAGGTTCAGGGATATTAAATATCACATGTTTTTACATTCTGTCTCTATTTATCCTGTGGTTAAATGCCTTCTGAAAGACTGTGTATATGGGGCTTGGGAATTAATTAAATGTGTGGTTTTTTTCTTAACCACTGCTAACAAAACAAACCACCAGCAGCTTTGTGTGGACTTTTATTTTTTTTGAATTATGTTTTACTTTTTTAAATAATAAAGTGTAAAGTGTTGTGAGTAGAATATAAGGTTCCAAAGTGACAGTGTTTAAATAGTATAGCAAAAGGACAGTAAGCTAATTTTCTACAGCAGTAGCCATCTGGGTAGCGTAACTGGCCCTGCAGTGATGACAGCAGACCTAGTAGGAGCAATGCAGGAAGGCTTTTCAGCCTTTGGACTCCAAACCTGTGTTCTGGCTTTGTAGCAATGGCCTGAGGTATTTAGAGTATACATGAATATGCAGCAATGTCATGTGCCTTTCTCTCCCAGTGTCTGTCTGAAGATCATTAGGGTTTTTTTAATCCTCAAAAAGATTTCTGCTGTGATAATCCAATCAAATATGCTACATCTTGTGTAGCACTGCCTGGAGAATTTCAGTAGTATTTCCTGTTTCTACCTCAATAATTTATGATTAAGGAAAAATCTTTCAGAAATGAAGCAGCCTCCCACACTCCTTCATCTCTTCAATTAGTATTTGATTTTAAGACTCCAAGTCATAAAAAATTTGCCGTAAAGCTGGGAAATGGGCTAATTACACTGTTTATTAGAGAGAGGAAAAAAGCAAACTGCGTCTTCTTTCTATTTGAAACTTGACTGACTTAAACTTTCAGCTGTTGGGTCTCATTATGCTGCTATATTAAACAACTACAAAGTAACAGATGATGTGGCCTGGCATAGATGGCTATATTAAACAACTACAAAGTAACAGATGAAGTGGCCTGGCATAGATGGCTTCATGAAACTGTCGTCTTAATCTCATTTTTAGTAAGTAACCATATTGAGGGTCTCTAGCTTCTTTGCAACAACAACAAAAAAATGCTGTCCCACAAGTTGTTGATAGATGGTGTCCTGGTTTAACCCCGGCTGGTAATTAAGTACCACGCAGCCGCTCTCTCACACACCCCCTCACCCAGAGGGATGGGGAGGAGAGTTGGAAAGGAATGTAAAACTCGAGGGTTGAGATAAGAGCAATTTAATAATTGAAATAGAATAAAAATGAAAGAACAATAATGATTGCAAAAGTTGTAAAAAAAAAAAAAAAAGAGAGGGAGGGAAAGAATAAAATCGAGAGGGAAAGGAAGAAAGAAACACGCAGTGCACAATGCAGCTGCTCACCACCTGCCAGCTGATGCCCAGCCAGCCCCTGAGCAACGACCTGCCTGCCCCGGCCAACCCCCAGGTATATATACCAGGCGTGCCGTCCCATGGTATGGAATACTGCTTTGGCTAGTTTGGGTCAGCTGCCCTGGCTGTGTCCCCTCCCAATTCCTTGTGCCCCTCCAGCCTTTTCACTAACAAGGCCTGAGGAACTGAAAAGTCTTTGACTTAGTATAAATGTTACTTAGCAGCAACTAAAACCATCAGTGTGTTATCAGCGTTGTTCTCACATCAAAGCTAAACCACAGCACCACACTAGCTTCTAAGAAGATAATTAACTCTATCCCAGCTGAAACCAGGACAGATGGTTAGCTGGGTGGTGAGCAAATGACATTGAATCCTTGTCAAGATGGCACATTTGCTGTAGCAAAGTTTAAGAATATTTTCAAATTTTCTAAGTAGCTGGACTTTAATAATTCAAAGACACTGTCAATCTATGATTTAGAAATGCCTACAGGAGGTAATGCAATACATAGTGGGTTTTGTGATTTTTTTTAAATGATGCATTAGTGATTGCTACTCTGCTGAGCAACGATCACATCAGGCCAGGGTGCCTGGGCCACTTACATATTGCTAAGTGTGGTGTTTTTTTTAAGAGGGAAGTGTGTGGAGGCACTGAGAGGGCGTAGTAAAGGTGCTTCGCATGTAATGGCTTTACCATCTATTCCTTTGTACTTTCCCTACAAGACTCTTGGAATCTGGAAAAAGTGTAGTTTCTGTGGGGGCTGTTTTGAGCCACATCTTTACCTCACAGCTATTCATAAGTACGTGCAGTTCACACGGACTGAGTTTTAGGGTTTTTGCATAACCAGGCATCGTTTTTCCCCTCCGCTGTAATGAAACACGAGTGAACTGTTGATTTTTCCAGTGTTAATGTAAGCATTGACTTTTTTCAAGTGCAGTACCAGGTGACTCCCATTGTTCATTCGTAAAAAATGTTCCTTCTATTCTGTCGAGAGTCACAATTGGTTATTTATTTAACAGAGAGCCTTCCTGTCTTTTTAGGAACTATTTCCAGCCAACCGGCAGAATGTGGACCATTTTGCCAAGTATTTTACTGAAGCAGGTCTAAAAGAGCTCTCAGATTTCCTTAGAGTTCAGCAGTCACTGGGGACTCGTAAAGAACTTCAAAAAGAGCTGCAAGAACGTCTCTCTCAGGAATGCCCAATTAAAGAGGTAAAGAGTGGGGTTTTTTTACAACTTTCTGTTCAAATAATCATAGTCAAAGACTTAAGTCAATACTAGGTTGAGAGAAACAGGTATGAACGCCACATAGATTTCTTCTGTTTTTCTGTTAATTATTTTAATTTATTCATCAGTTCACTCTGCTTAAGGCTAAAGCAACAAAACATCCTCTGGATTTATAAGTGCAGCTGCCTACAGGGTGGGGGGTTTTGTTCAGTTATGCTTGGTGGAATGGATTTCATTTAACGACATTAACTGTTAGGTTGGAGAGGAGGAACAAAACTTTAGTCAAGTTATAGTAACGTTGCTAAATATAAAAGCATGCTAAATGGTTTTTTTTAATTATTATTGTTGTTTTGATTTTGTTTCTTATTACTTCTATATTGTGGTGTTATTTGTAAATGACTGCAAGTATTGAAGTCAGCATCGGTTTTGGCTGATTGGAAACATTACTTATTTCCTGCTCCAGGTAGTGCTTTATGTAAAAGAGGAAATGAAAAGAAATGAGCTGCCAGAGCCGGCAGTGATTGGTCTCCTGTGGACCTGTGTCATGAATGCTGTGGAATGGAACAAGAAAGAAGAGCTGGTTGCAGAGCAGGCCCTCAAACACCTAAAGGTGAGTGCATGTGTATAGAGTGGAAGGGCTGTTGTGAATTAACAAATACATTCTACAGCTGTCAAGTTTTTACCTGTTTAAATCCAGGAGACTGAAGAATTCTGAGGACTGATACTGAGCACATCAAGCATTGTGTGTAGTCCCTTCTCCTTTGGTTAAGTGAATGCAAGGTTGAGGTAGTTCAGACTATCGAATGCCCTGAGGCATACAGTGCAAAGAGCCAGTGCAAACTGTGGTGGTCACAGCCTGAGCGCCTCTGCATTGTGCTTTCTCAGTGCAACAGGTCCTGAAAGGCTCCTTGCACTGGGGACAGGGCTAAGCAAATGCCTCGGCGTTTGATTGAACCTGCCTGCAGAACTGCCTTTGCAATGTCTTTGCAAGAAGCAAAGACTTCTTGGGAGCATGGTGAGGCTGCACCTGCGCTGGCTTTGCACAGAGGTAGTTAGATCTAGACAGGGTACTGAGCTCAGAATCTGTGAAATGGCTGTTGCTGATGTTGACTGTGGGAGCTGGATACTCAATGATTTGTCAACTAACGAGCCAGGAGCTGGCTTGAGAGCATGTGCACTCTGTAGTGTGGTTACTCTCATCCAGGTACCATCCTTGTGGATGAGAGAACAGAATGCTTAGGAAGGCAGGCTGCAGTTTGCTAAGTGATGACAGATTGCAGTATCATGGTTGGTACAAAAAGCTTGTGACCCTGGAGTGCAAGAAGACCCCAAAACCGAAAAACAATGCAGAGGTGTTGTGGAGTCGTTATGGTTGGTATTCCTCATCTAAGTCTGAAGGAATCGTGTGGTGCAAGACACTTGAATGGAGAACAGAGGCAGAAGCTTTTCAGCAGTTAGTCCTTTTAAGCTGGTAAACCGCGAGCAAGAGAATACTCCCTCATAGCCAGGGCTGCAAAGATTTGCCCTAAGACAGAAGCAATCTTTACTTTATTCTTTATGATAGAATGGATTTTAAGCTTGATCTGAATTCCTTTCTTCTTCACGTTGGATGCCTCTACATATTTGGAGTTCCCACGTTGGATTAGCTCTTACTACTGTTGTCCTACCAAACCTGAATTTGGTTTCCCAATCAGTCATCCTAGAAGTGTAGTCTCTTGGGATCTTATGTAGTCTTTGATAGTAAAATTGAATGCTTTGAAGTCTTTCTTCTGAAGTGACCCAAATAGCAGTAAAAAGATGAGGTAGTTCTCAGAAGGAGGAAAGACATTGTTTTTCTTTTTGATGTAATAATTGATCATATCTCTTCAAGTTGCAATAGAGTATCCACTGAGATTTATTGTCTTAGTACTGCAGGGCAAATTAACAAACGCTTTTTGGAGTATTTGAACACTGGGAAAAGAGAGGCATAGCTGGCTTAGTGTAAATATTGTTGACTGGATGCTTAGTCCTATGCATCTCACTGACCCAAGCCGTCAGCTATGTGCGTAACCCCACTCATAAGGTAAAGCGTTTTGCCTATGTAAGATGGGCATCTTTGCAGCTACATCTGCTGCCTAAAAACAGAGGACAAGTGTGTATGGGGTATTTACTATTTGCACTTACAGTTAAGATTTTAACAGAAGCAGGAGAAATAGAAATTTAGACTTCGCTAGCTGTTATCTTTACATTTCCATGTTAAAAAATGAACAGCATTTGTTTCACATCCTTCCTCTGTGGATAGATGGAGACGATATTGGATTCCTCTCTTTGGGCTCTCAGCTGACCGCCCCAATGTGTGAGTCAACTCCCAAACTGAGGTTAGCAATGTTAGCATGACAGAGCCCAGCTCCTGTGCCCTCCTGTGTGTCAACATGCCCTGAAACTATCACGGAGTCGTTTCACCCTGGTGGTGTGAGTCAGGATGTGTATGAAGACATACTTGACATGGGCCATGCCTGGTGGTGGGATTTATTCCTGCATGGCTGTACCTGACAGATAACTTCAACAAAGCACAGCTCCCAAAGCTTTGACAGCTGGGTACCAGTCTCTTCAGTTTATTAGATTTCTTTTAGTAAGCTGTGTACAAGGGACCCCTGAAAAGATGTATCAAGGCACAGAACAGTGACCTAGTTTACAGTTCTTAACAAGCCTTGCTGCATGGGTGGCTTCCCAGTGGAGGTGGTGGGCAGCCATGAACCAGCGTACTCGGGCAGTGCAGTAAATGTCATGCCTGCCGTCCATACGACAGAACTGGCAGGAGAGATGCACTCAGAAGGAGACAGGGCAAGCTGCTAAACCCTGAATCTTACAGGATAAGCTCCTTATTGTCCCAGTAACCTCGCTGTGACACTGGGGCTTAGCCCCTGGGTCACCCTCGGTGCAGAGACAAGACGTTCCCCATGTCTGGAGGATGCTCCCCACCCAATTCGCACTGCAGGCAAGGCTGGGATGTGAGCTTCGTGACACCGCAGCTGCTGACCCGCTGCTACCTAACCCGAGGCAAATAGAAAATATTGCCACTTAGCTCAGCCAGCAAAGCAGAAGCTAATTCTATGGTTCCTTAGTCAGTTAGACACTTGTGAAACTTACAAGTCTGTACCGGTTGAGGAGTGATAGAGGCATGTGAAGAGAGCTAGTCAGATGTGGCAAGATTAAGGTGTTGTCTAAATTGAAAATATAGGATTTTTAGTATAAATTACTTAATGCTTATAAACAGCTGCACCTCACAAACCTGGGGATGGGAGTGGCTTCTGCTGAGGCTGTAAAATAAACAAACCTCAATGTGTATTGCCCCGCCTGCCTGCAACCTGCCTAGATAACCAGCTGGATGGTTCAAGGACCAAACCGGAAAAATAGAGAGTCCTGCACAGACTGCACAAGTTTTGCAGTGCTTTTACCAAAACAGTAACATTATTTCTAAGGACTTGGCTGTACCTGCCAGAAGTGGAAAAACTCAACCTCTGGTGTTAGCTACATCTAGTAATTTGTGGTAGGTACTTTTTAAAGGAGTTTCTTCCAAAATACTGTCTGCCTTCCTAGCTGCTCTTGTTACAGTTGCTGTGTGATTTCTTGCTCTTTCTTTAAGTTAATAGCTGATAATTATTTTGCAGAGGACATTCTGGACCTTTCAAATTTCAGTTGATTTTCATGTTTTTGAATAGTTTTTTTCCGCAGATCATATTGAGTAAAACCCTCAGGATTTAGCCTCTTGTAGACAACTCCTGAAGTGGATGTACTTTTGAGCATGCCCATCAGTGCTGTGGGTGTTGGGTCATTTGTTACTGGCCAGCATCCATTGGCAGCCCTGGTTGCACAGACCAGAACTCTGTGATATCAGGCCACTGCAAATCCAGCTGAAAAACACTAAACTGAGAGTGTTACTGAAAATTATGAAGAAAGGCTGAACTGATCAGTGCAAGAACAATTTAAACAGTAACCTTCATGTACATTTGGCTAGGGGCTCTGAAGATCAAGGGTAATTCATCTTCCCTTCAGCTCTGAAAAATGCTCTTAATATTGCACTAAATTTAAGATCACAGTCTTAGCTGGACTCATTACAGCGTACGAGGAAAGGAAATTGGAGAAATACGGATATAAATACTGTAGGACAGAGTGAACAGGGTATGATCCTTTAATGTAATTTTTAATTTTAAGATCTGAAATAAGAGGGGGAAAAATGCATAACAAAGAAGTTTTTTATTTATCTTTTATTACAATAATAAACTCTGGGAAAAGACAATGAAATGTACTGCTACTGTCATGTCAGAATAACGTTAGCAGTTAATATCGTGGTTTGAATACGTTGCTGTTCACCAAAGCAAAGATTGTCATGATACTCGGATGATGATAATGAGAAAACATAATGACACTTGATCACAGTTAACTGGGATTAATTTAATTCCAGTTCCTGGGACTTCTGAAACCGCTGTGAAACTAGAGATTTGTATTTTCATACACTTAATCCTTAGATGTCTTACATCGTGAACATCAATAAAGCATCACTCCTGAATCAGTAGCGTGCTACCTTGTGAGAAGTACAAACAGCAGTACTGACATTGACATGTATTTTGGTTTTTACCCTCTCTTCCTTTCAGCAATATGCCCCCCTGCTTGCTGTGTTCAGCACTCAAGGCCAGTCAGAGCTGATTCTTCTCCAGAAGGTGCAGGAGTACTGTTATGACAACATCCACTTCATGAAAGCCTTTCAGAAGATAGTGGTACTCTTTTATAAAGGTAAAAATTTATATTCACTCTTCTATACCGTGAGTGGTTGGCATAGGGAATCCACACAGCTGTGATGGGATAGGAAACAGACATTCTCGGAGTATTGCATACAAGAAGGTTGTGTTGGAGTTGAACCCTGAAAGACGCTTTGATAGTTCAAAGGAGCGTGTGGCAGCAGGAAAAGCCAAAACAAGCCCTTCTCCCTCTGTTGCGTTTATCCTGTAGTCAAGAAGCACCAGCAGGAGCCAGGCACCATCCACAGTCTGTTCAAGTGCAGCTTAGTCCTTGTATAAAACCAGTTCTAGGAAGATGTTTCTACAAATTCCTGGAGGATTTAAAAAGTAGATTAGAGCTTGGTTTTAAGAAACCTTGAAATTGCAAACCCTCGTGGTAGGAAGATGGTTTTTTTCAGGATTTGTGGTTGGTTTTTGTTTGTTTTTTGTTAATCCCTCCCTGGTAGAAGGAGCTTTCGTTATTCTTCTTTCCCTTTTCCTTTCCCTGCCAATTTCTTACAGGTGCCATAGTCTGAGGGATTTCATTTTTGTTGTGAAGTTGACTTCTTCACAAGTTTATTCTGATGGGGTTGTCATAGAGACTAATGGTCTTGCACTGCATGTGATGAGGGGGTGCCTTTAAACAGTTTGTTCTGACATTCTTGCTATAAATAGTTGAAGGAGAAGAATCAGTGGGAGTAGAAACCCAATACTGGTCTTTGTTCGCCCTGTTGTGCCCAGGCACATGTTCAAGGCAAACATGTTCAGACCGTTAAAATAATTCCATGGCTTCAGAAGGCAGAATTAAGTGAATCATGTGGATTTATTTCTATCCCTGTGTCAATATGCCATGGCCTCAATGTTTAAATGAAAAAGCAATACACTTTGTCCTGCTACCGTCAAATTCTACAAATTGTAAACATTATTAATGACTGAGGACAGATTTGAAACTGCAACCTGCAGCAAGCACTTTATTCGTTTTTCTTTGGAAAAGAAAATTCACTTTGGACATGGTGAATGAGTGCTGTAACTGCTGTGCACTCAGCCCATAAATGATTGTTAAACCAGAAATAGTTTTGGTTTGGATTCCCTTCAGAATTTTTGTGAATTCATTGCTGTGTTAGCCAGCAAGTGCAACCCTGACATTCCAAAGCATTAAAAAAAAAAAAGGAAGAACGTTAATCACTAAATTGTATGTTAAATTTAACATGGTCCAAGAACCCTGTTCCCATCTGCTTGCTCAGCCTGCATGCTCTTGTTCTGACTCTGGAGAAGCTCTCAGGCAGGCTTGTTAGGAAGGGTGAGAAGACGTTAGCCTCAGCACTACGGGTGCCACAATATTGTTCAGGATTCACATGATGTCTAGGAGAGTGTTTGGAGCTACTGTATAGCCTGTTGGTGGAAGCTGCGAGTTCAGCGTGTCCCACAAGCGTGATACTCGCTGTGCCCATATTGCTGCCTGAAATACCTCAGGCAGGCGTGCCGGAGCACCTGCCTCGGCGCCTGCTGCAGCTGCCAGCCGTCCTGGCCCGCGGAGGCTGAAGCTCTGCCCTGTTTGGCAGGCTTCCTGCTGCCTGCTACCAGCTCCTCACCTGCCTTTGCAGCCGCTGGCCGTAGGGCACTTCTGAGTGCTGGGCACAGCAAGGAAGTCTTCGTTTCCATCTGTGTTAAGGCATCTTTGCAGTGAGACGGTGTCCGTTAGGTGAGGACACGCCACTGCATTCACCAGGGAGGATTCCGAGAGCACTGGTAGTCCTCCAGTTCCTGTTTCTCCCACATGGTGTTACTGAGCTTTAGCAGCTCGTGGCTTTGGCTTGTCCAGAGCCATGCTGCCTGCCTCTGCTTTGTTTCAGTGCTGGTAGACCTCACCCCCTCCTTCTCCCCAGATCATACCTATCAACTAGAAACAAGCCATCAAGTCTTTTTAGAGAAATACACTTCATTGTAGATAAGTTGCTGATGACAGCGTATCTTGTGTTTCCTAATAGTCAAGGAAGACGACCCCTACAAGCTATTACTGGCTCTGTCAGTGGTAAGGGGACAACAGATGCCCGCGTTCTCCTTCTGTTGTGCTTCAGGTGTAACCTGCACAGGATCCGAGAGGCTTCAGGGTACCCAATTAACTTTTTCTAGTGACATATAAAGGCATCTGAAGTATCTGTGGATGGGCAGACAGAAACACAGCTATCTACCAGCATGAATGACAGTTTATTGCTTATTACTCATTATGAGGGAGTGTTTCCTGGGCGTGAACGTAGTCAGCAGTGATGATAGGCACCAAATGCCACTCATGCTTTGACAAATTAAATTGTATGACTGCCTCTTGTCAGCATGTCCAACATCTTGCATTTAAATCTTTCCAATATTTCCATCATAAAGTAGCCCTTGGGTTACTTTCCTGGGAATTACCTGGTGATACCTAAACATATAAACAAGAATGATGGGACTCATTAGCATCTAGAAGGTCTTGAAAGCCTGTGCTGTTTGGTTTCTTTTATTCTGTCTCTGAACAAGGAGGAATATCCCCTTTTCCCCCAATGAAAGCCCAAGCCCTGTTTCCCCTTATGTGGGGAGCAGCTTCTTACCTGCTTGTAGGTATCATCTGCAAAAGCAGTTCTGTAGTCAGTTGAAACTTGTCAACATTATTATATCTTTCTGTTCCTGGTACAATGTAGAGAAAAACAAGCTGTCCAGTGATCCCTGGCTATGATCAGGTTGTTTTTCTGGTTATCACTTAAAGCCAGTGCAATTGTAAACGTGCCAGCTGCAGAATAAGAATTGCTGAGTTCTTCTGAGGGATACCGAGTAAGTTCACCAGCCTCCTTGCTAATTATGTAAGTTGAATGTTGGTTTTTAGTCCACTCCGTGTTGCAGTGTGTCCTTTAACTGTGGGTTAATTAAGCATTATTGTTATTGGATTACATGCTATATATCAGAGTCACTTGCAGAATCTCCCCTTTTTTTAGCTTGTGTCTGACCTGGGCATTTCAAAAGTGAAATCTTGACCCTATTGAATTTAATAACCATTCCTTTCATAAGGATCAGAATTTCACCCTTTGAACAGCAAACACCCTTAGCAGGCACAAAGCCTCTGTGTACTTCTGCATTAGAATTCAGGACAATGTTTACAATATACAGAAAGAAAATAAATCAGAAGCGTATGTGGAGTCATAGTCTGGTTTGCGGCAGCATGAATAGGCCTCAGAGATACTCTTCTGCAGTATGGAGTTGTTGCAACCAAATGATGCAGGCTGTCTTCTCAAACGCTGCAGGAATCCCATGCTTACAAGAACGGAATCTTCCAGTTCCGCTTGATACACAGGTTTTGCATTTTGATGGAACACAATTATCTTGAAATATCTTCCATTATTCAAGTACTTTCTTTTGGTACTAGATGCGAATTTTTCCCAGAAAAAAAAATACCATGGAGACCGTAACTGCACTGTGGGTGATACTCCTTGCATTGAAAGAGCCCTTGCCTTAAGGCTCTGTCCTCCCAACTGAGTTAGCTGTGACAGAGTTGAATTATGCAGGTTGATTGGCTGCGTTGGCAGCTGACAGGGTGCGCTTTTCCCTTTACTGCCGATGGCTACGCAGCTTGAGTTGAAAGCAGAAACTCATTCAGACTGGGTGATTTAGTACAAAGCTGAGACCTGAACTTCAAGTAACTTTCCAGTTAACCCTGCAGTAAAGACACGGGGCTTTTCAGTCTCTGCTCTGCAGCTTCTCCCTTTCATGAGGGACATCCCTGGAGGCTCTGGCTGTGGGTGGTGTGAGTGGCAGCTGGCTGCACCTGCAGGATAAACCAGCTCTCTCAGGCTGACATCACCTGGGACTGTGGTGAAAATGATGTGCACACGCCCACAAACCACAGTGTTCAGCTGTTGAAATGTATCTATAATCAAATTTAATGAGGAATAACTATAAATATACAAAATGAATCATTCCCTTCCTCCTCCCGTCTCCCCCAGTGTTCCCATTGCTTCAAAGCAACCTAGAGAAGTAGGATTAACTATACCCTGTCCTGCATGATTGTTTAATTGGGCATCTCTGTACTGACAAGAGCATATCATCTCTTATGAGCACTGGAGGCACGAATGTGTTACAAATAATATTGTTCAGAAAAGAAAGGAGAGTTGGAGTTGTCCTTTTTGGAGTTGAATTCATTTTGTTCTTTTCTGTTACTGTAGGAGGCTTATTGCTATGGAGTTACATACAGGCAAATTTTTCATCCACCTGGCTTGAGAATGTTATAATCTTTGAGGCACACAGTGAGAAAGCATGCTGCTGTTACCAGGTTTGGGGTTTTGGGGAGGGAGGGAGACGTTCCCCCTTCCTCTTTGGTAGCAAACCCCTTGAGCGTACAGTCTGCAAATCAAAAAACTAAATGTAAATCCTGTTACTGTTGAACTGAGATACGTGCCTGCCTGGAGGTGCTTCCTGGCACAGTATTGTAATACGGACTGTAATGCAGCAGTGGGCTTCTGCAGCTGCTTCTGTACAGCAGCTGCATGTTTTTAAATGTCCACAACACCCAAGAGCTAGCTTGAGCTAGGGAGGGGGTTGCTCAACCCTTTCCCCTCCTCCCCTCCCCCCTGAAATCTGTCCTCTCCCGATTTTCTTTGCCTGTCCCTAAGGATCATAATAACTGTCACACCCCGAGTAATTCTGCGGATGTAGTTGTGTGAGCTCAGGACTATGGTGCACATAAGCTTTTTACATGCAGGGATTACACTGCAGTTCCATGAATCCGTGTGAAATATTTTGAGGTTTCCTAAATGAAAATCCCGATTTGTTAAATGCTGTAATGCCTTTGAGCTGCTGATAAAGACTACTGGCAAGTATTTAATGCAACATGTTTGGAGCCTCTGTCTTAAGTCGTGTGTCCCGGTTACGTTGGAGAAAAAGTCCACTGGGGTGGGTTGTGATTTCAGGAAGATACAGCTGTGTGCGCCACTTGGAGGGTTCACCAAGTGCAACTTCATATGTACTGAAAAAAGCCTAGAGCCAGCGCAGTCCTGTTTTCCCTGCGTTTTAAGCTTACTGTCACTTGCAGCAAACTGTGGACAAGATTTGTTTTGGAAAAGCATCTGAGAGACAAGGTAACTAACTTCAGTCACACTCACTAAATTCCAGATTTTCAGTGAGACTTCATATTCTCTTACTGTTGGATGTCTTGGGATAGTTTTGATTAAGTTCAAATGTATCCCCGGCTGCTTCCATCTGTTTATTATTCAACAGTGCATGTGAAATGTCTACTGTGTCTCATTTGATCAGATGCTTTGGGGTTTTGGTGTCACTTATTTCAGTTTGCCCTCATTCCTTCCCTGCCACATGTTCTGTGACCTTTAGGCTGAAGAAGGTGGTGATGGTCAGGATGGGCGCTTTGGCAAGCAAATACCCAGTGGGTGGGACGGCACCAAGAGCTCAAGGAAGCAGTGAAGAAATCGACATAAATGTGTTGATTTTGCAGAGCAAGGGTAGTTTGTTGAAAGACAAAAAGAATGGAAATTTTAATGAGCTGTAGAAAGCTGTCTTTAGTCTTTTTATAGAACAAATATAGTTTGATTTTTTTGTTGTTGTTCTTGCCTCTTGCATTACGTAACTGCCAAAATGCCATCGTGGATCCCAGATTTTGCCTCCACAGCCATCAATTACTGAGATATTTGGCTTGGCTGGATCACAGGAGCTTTGTTCCTGGGGCTAGAGGTCTGTTGCTAGACCTAAATTTGCATCTCTTGGAAACAATAAGTGTCCTTGCTGTTTATTAGGATTTCTTTATTCTGAATTGTACTCAGCCTCACAATCCCTCACTGACGGCTGTTTTGTTCTTGATGCTTGACATAAAAAAGTCAGCTGTGCTGTCCATGTGAGCCAGTCCCTTAAAACGGGTGGTCTGAATAGTGACCTTAAAACTTAATAGCTAAAACCAATATAAAACCTTTAGGGAAAAATGATTGCCAAAGGTCCCTACTGGCTGTCTTTTAACTGTTCAATCAGGAGGTGTCTGTCACTTCAGATTTCTAGAACCATGCACAGTTCTGTGATCAAACAGCAAGAAAAAGCATGGTATTTCTTATAGTGGTAACTTCTAAGATGTGCAGACTGATTTTTTTCTTTTTTCAATCCAGCCATCTTCTGTGGTGTATTTAAAGCAGATTAATAGAGAACTTTTCTTTACAGAAGCACAATACTTGGTACTTTATTTTAAGCCTAATACATTACACATTTTACTGGATCTGGAGTCCCTTTCATGCATCGGATATTCTGTAGTGGTAGCCTAATGTAGTTCACGCAGAGCTTGTTCCACTGCGACCACATTAACTTATTTTATGCTGCCTTTAAAAAAAATAATTCCTCCTTCTTTCATGTTCAAAATCTTCTAACCTCTAAGAAGTACACTGATGTTTTACAAACACTGATCTGTGTTTCAGCTGATGTTCTGAGTGAAGAAGCTATCCTCAAGTGGTATAAAGAAGCGCATGTTGCTAAAGGCAAAAGTGTTTTTCTTGACCAGATGAAGAAATTCGTGGAGTGGCTGCAAAATGCTGAAGAAGGTATGGGTTATTTAAAGAACTATAGTAGCCTCCTCGTGAATCAAATTTATTTTTTTCAGATTTTCGTTGTACCAGGCATATGAATTATACAGACTTAGAATAGAAAAACACCAGGCATGCCTTCTCCGAATTGTTTCCAGTTGCGCCTGAGCCTAACAACAAACACTTGGTGCTTTTTGTTGTTTGTGGTGTCCTTGTGAAGTCTTTAAGTCATCAGGTACCACTTGTCTGTAGATAAATGCTTCAAGCTGCTGCTGGAAGGAGTGCTGCACTGAGGACAGTGTGAAGTACCTTGGTGTTAGCATGCCCAACTGAACAGCTCACTGTGTCAGTGCCTTTTCTGCTATTATCATCTGTACTGGAGACATGAATATAGCCTCCCTGTGCCACTGCAGCTGAAATTGCTTTTAGCTGAATGGTCAGGCTGATAGGTGGGCTGAATTTGCTGCTTTTAAAGTGGTTGTTGCAGAGAGGAACTTGTTTCCTTAGTTCCCAACGTTGTTTTTCTCATGTTCTGCACAGGAAAATACTTCAGTTTGTACTGAATAAGTAAGTTATCTTTTTTTGCATGGAGAAGGAATTACATAGTGGGAAGATCAACCCATGTGTAATAGATAGGGGTATAATTATTAGTGTTCATTTTCACCCATTTAAAATAATTAAGTTTTAGAAATTTTAAGGGAATATGTAGTAATGCCAAGGAGCAGATAAAACTGCAGCAATTCACATGTGCAGGTAGCAGTATAAAAATGGTAGCTCTTTTCACACTTGAGCCTTTGGACCAGCAATCTTGGTCTAATTAAGCATTTTGCCCCGCCCCCCTTTAATCTTCTGCTTGTATGTCTTTCTGCTGCTCTTTATTTTTATCCTTTCCTGCATGTCCCCACTGCCAGATGTCCTTAATTACCAAGTCCAGTACAAATGGAGACAAAATGTTGCTGTAAGAACACGCAGACCATGTTTGCTCTGAGAAATCTGATCTAATGTGTGACACTTGTTGGCAGCAAGCCCTTTCCTGTCAGGTGAACACAGACTGAAATACAGTATGATCTAAAGTAGCTTTAGGTAACAAAAACACCACGTATGTTCCTATTTCTAAATGACTTCTACTTCTCCTGCTTCTACTTCTAAATTACTTTTATCTTACGCTATACAAATCATAAAAAAATGTGCGCAGATATCATACCTGCTGTAGGGTAGCAGCACATCTGCCTTTCTAGATGGGCTGGATGATGATGATGGATATTTGCAGAGCAAACAGTTCAAAGGGTGCTTCCTGGATGCCAGCAGTACAGTCTGCTCATAGCAATTAGCAAATAATGCTGTTCCTTTATGAAACTCAGATGTGTGTTGTATGAGTCTGCAGATGAGGACCAGAATAATTCATAGTGATCTGGTTAAAATTCTAGTGACAGATCTATAAATGAAGAGCTCCACTGTGGAGGGTAGCAGAGTAGAAGAACCAGCTGTGCGTTACTTTTTGGTCGACTGTTTAATCTGCCAACCTCTCCTAGAAGGTACTAGGTGTGATGAAAATTTTGGATTTTGGAAGGATATCTTGTTATTTTTACAGAATTACTCACATCACTGTCCTTATGCAACCTCCATGAAGCATTTTACTTTCTTCTCTTCTAGAGTCGGAGTCTGAAGGGGAGGAGAACTGAGACAGTTCAACAAAGCACAGTTTCAATCTAGGTTAATGCCAAATGCGCTTGGGAATGCCGTACTGTTCAAGCAAAGAGGCTTTACTTCAGTGTCATACAGAAAACTATAGGCTAGGCTTTCCTTTTGTTTAGAAGAATAAAGGTTTTTAATGGAGCCCTGAGGCATTAGATGCTTTACTTGGGACTCTACCTCTGGCTCATTGTACACTAACTTAGGCAAAGACATTCAGCAAGGAGCCATGTAGAAAAAGTGAAATGAAATACTTATGGACTCCTTTTTATTAACAGTCTTTTTCAGGTACTATGGTAAATGAACACTCCAATTTCTGTTTATAGAACTGTTTGGTCTGTGTTTGTAGCTCAATATTGGCTTGTGTATGTGATTTGACACCACCACATTTTTTTGAATAAATGGCTTTTATATCTTAGTTTTGTGGTGTTAGTGTATGCTTTTTAAGTTTTTATGATTCTTCAAGTGAAAATTACACAAGAATAGCAAGACATTGGTTTCATACTTCTTACCCAAAAAATCAGCATATGTAGTTGATTGGGATCACTGTCTAATCTTTATTGCCGTATTTCCACATAACTTTGGACATAAGCCAGATTCCGTAACAAATATCGATTTATTCCATTAATTCAAAGAAAATTTACAGGAACAAATCTGTGGAGTCCCCATTATGCAAGTGATAAGTAGCATAATGTGCGGTCTCAGCTCAAACTATACTTTGTTATTGGCGAGGGCTAAATTGTTCAAGAGAAAACATGTCATTTTAGAACATTAGCTTCGAAACACATGACTAGAAGTCATTACATGTGAAATCTGAAATTTATTTACATCGCCATGATGTTGCAGTCAGATATTTGACTGAAATACAGAAAACTAATCTTTAAACTTCTCAGGACCCATCACACTTTCTTGAATATTCACCTTGTGCCTTGATGTGATGCCACTTAAAATTCCAGTGCCTGGGACCTGACAGGGATGTTGCATAAATAGAGCCAATGCACGGGTTAGTACATGCATGTAAGTCTCAAAACCCAAGCCCAGAGCCCTGATGTTGTGGGAAGACTCAGCCAGCACTTGGGATCAGAGTTCCTGGAATCCAGTGTTGTGCCTTGTGGATGTGAACGCAACAGCAAAGGTCCAGCGCAGCACCATCGTCTGACTTGCACCTTTTTTTTACACAGCAGAGAATTGGGTAACAGTTGCTGCGATTTTATTTCTCACAAGTTACTTTAGAAGTAGTCTACTGCCCCAGTCCTCCCTCTGCTGTCTGTGCCTCACCATGCTGGTGGCCCAGAATGACTAGGGTTGCAAGTCAGTCTGCTGCTACATAGCACTGCTCCAGTTCAGCTTCTCTTTAAGAAGGTGTAACTTAAACACTCTGCATCCTTCCCTTTAAACATAAGAGTTAAATCCACGTGAAATATGAGTGATTGGATTAGTAAGGTTAAGAAAAAGCAGGCTTGTATTCTTACAGGGGAAGAGTATAATTAACTAACGAAGTGGTGTATTTTGTCACTAGAAACCAATAAGCTAACAAATAGTACAGATTTTTTTTATGGAAAAGTCATATAAAGCACAGATCATATGGTTGTAAATGTCTCAGTATGTATCTAGCTTTACTAGAAACAGCAAATAGCAAGTGGAAATCAAGCACTGTTGAATGCCAGCTTTCCATCTAGAACAACATTTATTTTGTAACACTTATTGATCTTTGAAAGGGGAAATATGTCATGTGGATATTTCCAGTAACTTAGAGGAGACAGTAAGAATCATATTCAAAAACAGAACTGATGCATTAGCTGCACACTTTCCATTTGTCTTTGTTATGACAGAAAATAAATTTGCCAGGCACTACTGACCTGGGGACCATCTCTTCACAAACTCTGCAGCTGTGAAGTGGTAGTATTGAGTCATTATTGCCAAAACCATTTCACAATCAAAATTGTGGTTTTTTGAGGTACCAATGAATACTCAGTTGTGTGTATGTAAAACTACTTCTCTGTATAGCCTAAAACTCAAACCGATTTCAAAGGTGCCCATTTAGAATAATGTGCAGAGGATACCATAAGCATACCTGCAGCTGGAGTGCCAGGGATGGCAAGGTAAAGGCTGGCTTCCTGCGGGCTGGCTGGGCCATCTGCTGGAGAGAAAACTCATCGTTGGCAGGAGGCACTTGGTGGCAAAAGGCAGCAAGTCTCGGATGCTGGCTGCAGCCTCAAGCCAGGCGCATTCATGCTCAGTAGGATCCACTTCACTGAAGTTCAGGTACCTACAAGCCAGGCACCGATCAAGTTGGACTCAATGATCTTTATAGGTCCCTTCCAACTTGAGAGATTCTACGACTGCTGATGCAGTTGTCCCAGGCTCCATTTATAGATGTTGTGTTGGAGAAACACGGGTTTAAGACAGGGCTGCTGGCCATGCTGAAACCTGTGATGCAGAGCAGGATGAGGAGTTGCACCCTGGACTGATGGTAGGTGTCTAATTTTCAGTGACACAACTCCCAGAACCCGATATCTTCCATGTGTCTGATGTTTAGCTCCTGGGAAACCCTCTCAGCTTTCCCTCCTCCAGCAAAATGATGCATTATTTTGCTTAGGCACTGTTTCTTAATCTAGTTTTCAGGAATTTTTTCCACTTAAATCTCTGAGATCAGCTCAGATGGGGAGTTTTCACACATGTATTTCCATCCAGCATTTCGCATACCTGCTGTTAACCAAACTAGGTAGGGGCACAAATACAGATAGACCTTGTTTGCATCAGACCAAATTTCAGTACAAATGTATGTCATGATTAGGCTTTTCAAGAATTCTGTGGTTTAGAAGCTGGGCGAGGTTTTTGATGGTGACTCTTCAGGCAAAGCACCCTTCCCTGGAAGCCTTCACCAAGTCTGCATTTCAGTTAAAAATGTCCCCAATCCAAAGCATTTCTTTAACACAGCCCTTGAAGTAGCATTTCTCTGCTAAAGAAATGAAAGTTAGAGTCAACACTAAATATATTCTTCAAATACAGAGTAAATTGTCTTACAAAAATAAAAAGATACTGCATAGAAAATATGCTTCACATAATACATTGCATTTAATTTTGAAACATCAGTGGAACCTAAATGTCAGAACTATACACACCTCTCTTACCCAACAATAAATTGCAATGGGATGCACTTTAACATGGGGATTATTGAATTTGAAGGTGATTTTCCCTTCTGGCCTCTCCCTCCTGAAGTCATGCTGAGGTTTTAACTAAGAGAGCCATTTCTATTGCTTTAAAACATTCTCCTAGCATGCAGGTTCCCTCCCAGAGAGGGACAGCATCTTTCTTGGGATGCCACAGTGAGTTAGGTTCTATGGTTCCCCTGGTTAAAGCACTGGGCAGAAATCTGAAAGGTGTCGATACAGTTCCTGTTTCTTCTGGCTTCAACTGCCTGACTGCGTTGGAGGCTTGTCTGTGTCAGACTCTGTACAAAGGGGGTTCCTACCCCACAGCAGTTAATAATCCTGCAGATCACAAACCATCATCAAGCTGGCACTTCAGTGTTTTCAGCAGCAACCCTGCTTGCACCTTCACCGTGTTTTGAGCAATAGAGATTTACCTGCAGGACATGTAATGGCCTTCCACGCCAGCATCCCTCTCATCTGCTTAGCCAGCACATCCCAAACCCAGTGGCCAGACGCATCCTAACAGGAGTGGTGGAAAAGCTCCCAAGCTCATCCCTGGGGCAGCTCCAGGCTGGCTGGGCAAGGAGGGCGTCTACCACCCAAAGAAACCAGCTTCTACGAGGTGAGACCTCTGCGGGGTCCCAGGGTCCAGTCTGCGACTACACCTTGGAGAGGGAGAGATCAGGGGTGGGGGTGGGGGTGTGTGTGCACACAATGAGGATTTTTTACACAAAAGTGGCTCTCGGTAAGTCTAGCAATGAGTTAGCAAATTAAGGAATTTAGCTCTTTGTGCAGTCTTACAGGTGTCAGTAGTTTTCTAACAAACTAACCACATGTCTTGCAACTGAGTTCATCCGCTGGCTACATATATTAAATTAATGGCTAGTTACTCTTCTAGTATTTAAAAGTTTCAGGACATAGATGATCCTGGTGAACTGAAACACATTTTCATTCCACACAGAACCCCAAGTTATTGTAATTACTTCTTTCTGATTAAGGCCCTGTCCATTGTCAAAATGGATTTTAAAATGAAAAACTACTTTTGAACATTATTCTTAAATTATAAATAAAATATATACTTACTAAAATGCTTAATATAGTATATTCAATAGAAATAAAATTTATAAATGTCTAATATTGCTGAAAATACATATTTAGAATTAATATGACATTATTCATGCCTTATTTGAATATTAAAGATCTTTAAATAATATACAAAGACCATTTTATAAATGTTAAATTATTTTTTAAGAAAACTATTTAAAATGTATGTACATGAGAAAGTCACCACGCTAGTGCAAAGCATGTGTGAAGTACTAAAGGAAGATAATTAAACACAGAATATTTTGACTACAATTCAGTTTCATTCCATGAAAGTTGTTATTTCAAAGTGAATAAACTACCTTGTAACTTCAAAACTTTTACAATATATTTTTGTTTTGTTAAGAGTATTGTTGGCTTTACTCAAAAAACCTTGTTTTCAATAAGAACATTCAGAAAATTCAGAACACCAGGATTTTGAAGCATTGTTTACACATAATGTGTTTGCTTGGAATTTACCCTACTCTGCACTAGTAACTGAGGTGACAACCAGACAAACAAGTGATTCAGCTTTTCCCTTCCTGTGCTGTAAGAAACAGTTGGGCAACTACTTTAAGAAAACACACAGAATTTACCATCTAGCTGGTAAAATAGCTTTTAGGTACCTTTTAATACCTCTCAGCTATGCATTATTTTACCTCTGCAGCTTTTCAAATTAGAAGATTCAAAGGCTATTAAAAAATCTCTTAAAATACCACTTCTTTTGTATTTTAAGCATAATTCAGGATATGCTATTTATTAACAACTTTACTTGTAACGTAGGAATGCCTTGAAACCCTCGTCATGGCCCAGCACAAACTGAGCCATGTGGAGGCACATCCATGCATGAGAAGCAGCTACTCTTATCACATCTTCTCTGGGCTTGAGAAACACCTTTCAGAAGGGCTGCTATTCTTCATTAAGAGCTATGAGGTAGGGGGTTCTCTTATGACTTACCTAGCCAAGCTCCTGGGTAAGACTTTTGAGGATCAAACACTTCACGCCTGTTGCTTGGCATATAACAGAGCTGGGCAGAAAAACTGAAACAAGTGAGCAGTTTGCATGATCGTTTTCCAACTCTTGAGAGCAGGCCAAAAGGGTTAGCAAGCTTAAGTATAAACACAGGATAGTGGTATAACGTGAAAAGCATAAAATATGCTAAACAGTGCTACAACATATGCTTTCAGTACTACCCACACCAGTGCTCATTACCACATCTTTAAGCTACACACACTCCTTTGTAATAATGGAGCTCATGTTTTCCTGCTCTCTCTAGGGTCATATTAGCCAGCTTCCATAATTTTTGTAATTTCCACAAAAGCTAGGTTTTGGGTTTTCTTAAGTCTCATGCAGGTATGACTTTTTTTTTTTTTGCTGAAAACACTGAAACTCTTTCGCTTCTCAAATAATCACTTGACACTCAAATCAAGGGTTCAAGTGACAAGGAGACATTTGCTCAAATGTTTAAAAGCACA
Organism: Falco cherrug; assembly: GCF_023634085.1. NCBI lineage: Eukaryota > Metazoa > Chordata > Aves > Falconiformes > Falconidae > Falco > Falco cherrug. The sequence continues at coordinate 82,771,505 of NC_073700.1, forward strand.
CACCACCACCCCATCCCCCACCCCCCAGTCCATTTAGAGGCATAAGGTGTGTTAAACAAGGTCTCATAAATGGGTGGTGGGGGGGTCAATTAACGTTGACCTGCAATGCAGCCATAATTCACGGTTTAAGATGCAGAACTTTGTTCAAACACCCATCCACCAACCTGAGAGGGATGGAGGCCCTTCCTCCCTCCGCAGGTAGCACTCAGGCTTTGGGTCTCTGGTGGAGCTCATTGTGGGGCTCCAGCTCCCACCACAGCCCCCAGACGGTGGTGCCTGGGGCAGGGCACCGACAAGCAACTGTGGTATTGCATTAGCAGCAAGAAGCAGGCTTCTTGGCATCTTGTAGTTGAGCAGCATATTATTATTTCAAGACAGCTTGTGCACTTAAGCAATGACAGATCAGCTCTTCAAGAGAAGCAAAGAGCATGAGAAAATGCAGCCCAATCCCTTACTTTCAGTGGTGTAAGGGGGTGGGGTTGCTGAACTCTGGCTTCTGTTTTGAACCCCTTCCTCAAAATGCGAGCTTTCAAAACCACGGGTTCAGATGTAGGGCACGTGAAGCTTCAGCCTTGCTGAGTTTGTCTGAATAGCACAAATTGAAGAAGACTTCACAGAAGTCACAAAACCTGCTGCTCTCAAACATGCCCTTGCTGAGGCACTGGTAAACTGCCTGGTAATTTTAACAGGTCTCCTCTGGCATCTCAAAGGCTTTGCTTTGAGTTTCTGTCATGTTCATGAAGTACCTTTAAAATCACATTGGCACTTAAAATGGGGCTTCTGATTACCTAAAATAAGGCTTATGCGCTGACTAAGAAATAACAGTCCTTTCTCAAAAGGAGCCATAAACACTATTACATGGGTTAATTGCAGCCATCCATTCAATGCTGGCCGAGTTGTGCTGGTTATCAAGAACCAAAATGAGGACAAATTGCATAAGCATATATTTTCCCAAAAAGGCCACATCTTTTGAGTTAGCAGGGAGGAAAAAGAAAACCTTCAGGGTTGGCTTCTTCATCTTCACCAGGCTTTTGGTTTTGTGCTATGACATTTAAAGAAAAGTTAATTCCTGCTCCTTACCAGCCATGCGGGCCTTTAGACATCCATGTAAACAGAAACAAATCCAGGGAAGGGAAGTTATGCCAACACCTGCAGAAGACACGACTCGGGCAGGCGAGCACTCCCAGGCTGTGTGCGCAGCCTACATGTGGCCCTTGGCACAGAGCTGCTGCGCTGGCATCCCGGGTGACCTGCTCACTTGGTATTTTTTCCAGGCAGGGACCCAATTACCAGCATGACAGTGGCCGCGGTTCCTTCCCACAGAAGCCTGCTATCACCCCACGTGCTAGCAGTGTTTTCAGATGCTTGGCCCCTTCTGGGTTTCTTCTTTCCAGTTTACCCACATTACTCTCAGACAAGAAAGAAGTCCCGAGCTTATAAAGGACCTCAGGAGCTTCAGCAGGAGCTGTGCAGGTTGGAGTCTCACCTCACCACTGCTCCCTGCTGCCCTGGGGCACCAAGGGCCATACTGGGAGAACAGTGTCCTTAGTCTGACTGAGATCCTAAGTTATCCAGACAAAGAGGAGAGCAAAGAGTATGTGCTTGCTTTCCCGCTGCCTCTCCCACAAGGGAGGCAAGAGAGAAATGCACTTGTTGGTCTCAGCCATCACTAAGCAGGACTACACAGGTGGCTGTTTTGCAGACGTACAGGACGTGCTCCCTGCCCACTGGAGAGGCATTGCTGGACGGTACATGCCGATATCCACCACCAGGGGGCTGGAACCAGCTGATCTTTAAGGCCCCTTCCAACCCAAACCATTCCATCATCTTCTCCCAGCCAGCACGATGAAAGAGCCCAATGCTGGAACTGCCAATATGACACAGCTGCAAACTGACAGGCAACATTCTGGTACTTGGATCTGTCACTCCCACGGCTGTTGGCTGCCAGAAACTCAAATTACCTCAGTCCAAGTGTCTCATTTAACAGCTTAACGTTAATGACTGCCACTGCATCCTACACTCATCACTAGCACTTCTATTGATGGTGTTACAAGACTCAAGTGTCTGCTTCTGCACTGTCCCGCACCTGTCACCCTGCGGGACTGCAGGGAAACTGCAAACTGCTCAGGAACTCCACTAACACACCCATGAACACCAAATTTCTCTGATTTAGGAACACACAGGAATAAAAAAAGAAAGATTTGACCCAGAATGAACAAATGGCTGTATACGGCAACTTCATAATGATAAGATGCATTTGCATTGAAGTCTCGTCCAGTACATCAGTTGCCTGAGATTTTTCTGTTTATTTTTCCCTGATGAAATTTAGGAACATTGCAGACAGGCCAACATAACTCTCTCCATCTCGTTACACGTCATTGCTGGGTTATTTGCATAACACTGACAGCCATAAATTACACCAGAAGAAATAAACAGTATTGTTGATGCATCCAAGGATATGACCAAAATAAGGTCTGTAGGCAGACCTATGTTATTAGGCTCACTAGTCTAGCTGGGAAAAATCAATAAGCTTTCAAGTACCTCAGTCCTTCTCCAGGTCCAAAATAGAAGCAGCACAGCCTTGAAAAAAAAGAAAAACCAACTGAGAACAACCGCTCTGCAATGTAGTTAGACTTTTATCAATAAAACCACCTGAGAGAAAACAGATGGTATCTGTGATACTGAAGGATATTCTAAAGGGAAGTGGGCAGGCACATAGTTTATAGTTTGTGGAATAAGTAGGACGTGTCAGTGGAAGCAAAGGTTAAAAGATATCACAATCTCTCTTACTGTGTTGATACCTGAAGAAGTTCAAATCTAGAACATTCAGACTTCTCCCTCCTCGCTCAAGGGTCACAGACAGCACTACACTAACTGGGAAAAAAACGGTATTTGGCATGTGGCTGGGTGCCCATCCATGCAGCAAGTCTGTCCCTTTCTGTCCCTATGATTCAGGCCCTTGGGATAACACCAATGCAAAGAAGTCTTCTGAAAGAGCCTGGAGACTACACTTCCACAACCAGAAATTTCTCTCGTGTCAGGAGAAGGAAGCAGTGTATGAACAGACCCGGAAGATCACACTTTTCCCAGCTTTTGAATATAAAATAAAAATTCTGTGGTTTTACCAAGATAGTTGGATTTTGAGGTTAACAGAAACAATGTTATATTTCCACTTGCTATGACAGACTTCCTATCTATCTTCTGCATTTTGCTTTGAGCTTAAAACATTAATAAACCCAGAAACCTCTGAACCTGTAAAGCTGTTCCAAAAGAAACCATTAAGGCTGATTTCTAATCAAAGGGTACCTCAAACTACACCCAGCTGAGAACATCCGGAATTCTCCCCCCTCCTCCTCAGAAAACACACATAATTCAAGAAATCCAACATGGAAATGCCTTCTGCTCCCAGGCAGATCACCTCTCCCCTACAGGTTGGCCCAGGTTTCCAGAAAGACTGGGGAAACATCTTGTTACACTCAGCTCAACTTCTGGACCTGCCATCAGAGCCATCTGCCCTCCTGTGCTGCTGGCTGCCAAAGCAACTGTGCAGCAGTACCTGCTGCAGCCCCTCACCTCAGGGAAGGAGGGGGGATCCCCTCCTTCCCCAAGGAATGGAGCAGGGACCAAATCCTCTGCTTTGGACCCCCCTTGGTGGCCCCTCCAGCTGGCACACAGCCTCCTGGCTGGGCCCAGGGTAAGCAAATCTCATGAACCACATCTGCTGGCAGACTTCCTCTGTTCCTCAGGGAAATCTGCGTTGAGGGCTAAAATAATCACAGCAGCCAGATTCACGGGGATGCAGTCTCCAGAGATCCCAAATAGGCCAGCAGCTTGTCAGGGGAAACGCCAGTGCCCGGAAATACTGCAGAGACAGAGAAGTACAAGTCCTGAGACGAATACTGGATACAAAAAGCAAGACAGAAAGATAATTTAGAATAACTGCACAAATCAAGGTCATGTGCCGTCACTTCTGCACCAAATAGCATGAATGTACTGCTCTCTCATGTGCTGTTCCTCCCACAGTCACACCCTGGTCCTTGTTGCCAATGTGCAGAGATTGCTTTATCTCGAGTTTTTTTCCTTTTATTTCAGCTTTCATGTGCATTCTGTGCATAATCACATTCACAGTTTCCTTTACATGTTTTCTTTGTTTTGTTTGTGTGGGTGAGTTTTAATATCTTTATACCAGCTTGTTACAGTTTAGCGATTTATGTAGCATCTATGTCATTCTATTTGTGTTATAATTTAGTGGCTGTTAAAGCAACTGAAATGGCTGGTTTTTTTAAAGAAACTTTCCTGAAACAGCAGCTCTTTTTAGGTGCTCCTTTAACTGAAGAATTCTCAGGGCAAAATGCAGCTCAAATGATACAGGTACACATCCGGATGATTTATTTAAAGCTGAATAATACAAGCCTCCCTTCAAGGACTAGCAAAGCAAACAGCCACTTGTTCATGCCCTGTGCGCAAACTCAACTTCATACGTTACTAAACTTCAGGATAGATGAAATGCAAGAATCAGATGCAGGCAAGAATAATCAGGAGGGATAAATGGAAGTTATATGAATATATCTAAAGAAGTCCTAAAGCAACTCGTTCTCATGACCCTAAACTCCAAATGGTTTCCACAGGGTCTGGGAGAGGTCTGAAAGACGTAAGCGGATATACGGACAACTGACTGAAGAGGAACACATGGTGGTGCTGATGTTGCAAAGCAGCCCTGAATTAACGTGAAAAAGGCACAGAAGTGTGGTCTTCTTGAGAATACTAATCCTCAGAGAGGAAGAAAAAGGACAGCTTCTTTCCATATCAAAAAGAGAATCCATTCGCGACAACTTTAATAGTATAGACAAGAACCTAGAAGTAAACTAGAGGAAAAGCACAAAAGCATTGCCTTCTTACAAACATAAACGAGAGAGTGATAGCAAAGCAACAACCTGCCAGCTAAAGTCTTGCAACAATGGGAAGGTCTGAACCATGCTGTGGATGACATTTAAGCTGGAATTTTGTTTCCATGATGAAATTAATGCTGACTGTTCTCACAGGAGGCCGCTTAAAATATCAGAAACCCAGAAAAATTATGGAATTCCCAAGGGTTCTTACTGCACCCCATAAAAAGGCAATGTTGGAAATCCAGATATTCCCCCAAGATACAGGCATCAGAAACAGAAACTCCTTCCAGTTTTCGAGAAGGTATTTGGAGAAAGTGCAATTATTTTACTCACCCACCTCTCACCAGCCATCTTTCGCTGCTGTGCTAGCCTGTAACATGCAGAAATACATTCTTCAGAGGCAAACAAAAAACCAGAAATCACCCAGCCCAGTAAAAGAATATTAAACAGGTCTGATAAAGCACAGTGAAAAAAAACCTATTGAATAAAAATACCAAATGTACTCTACTCCCCAAATGCAGAGGGGCCTACAGCATTTGGTTAGCGCAGGGCACATGTTTGACACAGGAATGTCAAATAAAACAAGCATACAATTTAAGAGAAGAACTGTCTTAGCTGCTTCTGCAGTTCAAGATTTATCCAGTGTCTGGAATAAACCCTGTACTTTTGAGGGATCTTCTGCTTTGTTCTGTCAGGCCTGTGACCTTCCTGTACTTCATCCCAGTCATGGAGATGACACTCGAGGCAGACATCAAGATACTTGAAAATACTTCATGAATTGTCCATTTCTGAAAGATTCTCACATCATCAGAAGGCCACGGCAGCTAACTTTACTACAGATAAGCCATGCCAACAGAGCAGGGTGAGCATACCGACTGTGCTTTACTGAAACTGCAGAAAGAAACAGCACATATACCAGAATCTGGCATTTTGTGTTTCTCTTCTTCCTATGAATTTTTTTTACCTGGGATTTCTGGTTTGGAGCAAACATGTCTATTCTCTCACAAGTGATCTATCCCAATTTAGCAGGAAGTCAAAGGAAAATACCAGCTCATGACATCACATAGAAAAAAGGACTGCTTTGGCTCCTGGACAAATGACATAGAAATGATGATGGAACTGTGTTTATTTAACCTAGATAAAAGAAGGCTGGGGGCAGACCTGACTGCAGTCTCCCACTCTCTAAAAGGAGTTAGAGTAAAGACAGAGCCAAACTGTTCTCAGAGGGACACCGCAAAAGAACAAGGCAACAGCCACAAGTTGCAACACAATCAATTCTGATAACAGAAAAGTTTTTCACCGTAAGAGTACTCAAGCACTGGACCAAGTTGTCCGACAGGTTGTGGTCCTCCATCCTCAGAGATGTTCAAAATTTGACTGAACGTCTCCCTGTGCAAACTGTTGTGGCTCCAGAGTTAGCCCTACTTTGAGCAGAAGGTTGGATCAGATGATCTCCAGAGGTCCCTTCCAACCTGTGTTCTCCATGGTTCTGTGACATGCATGACAACTTGTCACACAGCTCACATGCACAGGGTGAGCAGCAACACAGTCAACAGACAGACCTGGTGAGGAGCACTTAGCTAAACAACTTACATCAGAACCTTGGTGCTGGAACTTCCTTTGTTATGCACAGCATCTCTCCCCACCCTTCTGCTCCCACCATACAAGGTCTTGCTCAGACCATGCTCTACTGTGGTTCTACATACTTGTAAACACTTCAGATTTCTGCTTCTTAGCATATGGTGCCTGATTACTTCAGGATTTCTTGTAGCTCTCCCAAAGAATCACCTGGGAGGGCTTTCAGCAGATGGTATCCATTTTTCCTTCAAACCAAAACCAAGTGGTGATGGTTTCCACCTGAACCTGATAAAGAGGAAATCTTTGGGATGCGATGGTAATGAGAACCTGCAGCAGAGTTAAGACCAATAAAAACTACAATTAATTTGAAAACTGCTTACTCTCTCACTGCTTACACCCCACTGTTAGTCCACAGGCGTTAACATGTCCTGTTAATCACAGAGTTATTGTCTTAACTTGTATTTACTGTTGAAGTTTGCTGGGTTTATATCAGACCTGAAGAACAGATGTGACAGTGGATCAGGTGCCAGCACACTGCATTGATACACTTCCCATGAGAACAGAGTATGATACACACTGTCTCAGAGAGGCCACCTTCCCAGCAGTTATCCACCTCTCCAGAGACACGCAAATGCCTTATACACAACAGCACAAGTAAGTTAGGATTTGGCTGCAGGAAGCATTATACCACTTCGCTACCTGGATCTAGAATTTTGCCTTTTTCTCTTCCAGACTTCACTGAAACCAGCCCAGTTCCAGGACATTCCCAAATCCTGGTCTCAAACAGAAGGACAGGGCTTTGGGTCCCGCCTTTCATGTTATTCAAAATATCATTATACTGCTATTTTCAGCCTCCAGTTGTTTCTTTAATATATTAGATGCAACAAACTCTCCTTATCGTAATCCTCCACCACCATCAAAATGGATTTTAAATGTGCTGAAAGGCGTTTCTTACAATTAAGATAAGATCTTCAGAAAATCCCAAGAACTAGCTTCTGAATCTATAAAATGCGTATTTGCCTCTTTCACTACTTTTCGAAGGCTGACCTCTGAAATACACTTTCCCTTTAAAGTCAGTGGCCTGGTCCTGTTTTAGTTCTTCAATGGTATTATTTTTCCCCTCACCTGTCTATAAATGTTAGAGGGACAAACTTCACCAAACCTATCTTTTGTCTGGCAAGCACTGTTCATGAGACGATTCAAAAGACATGAGCATCAACTGAACTAACAAGTCAACATTATTGTTACACTGCAATGTATTTTCACCCACTGCATGGTAGATGGGGTGGGAATCATAAAGAATGGCTTAAAAAGCAAGGCTGGACATCCAGCTACTCCATCCAGAACAACTGCTTCACACTTACCTATAGCTGCTTTTACTTGAAAAGAGCTTCCCTTCTAGGTAGTTTTCTAACAGTGATTTACATTTCCATGCTTAATGCAAGGACTTTATGTGATTTTGATTCTGGTCAGAAAGTTAATCAAAAAATACATTCAGCATATGTCTTTCCAAGAGCACAAATGAACAAACCATTATTTCTTCAGCAGTCATTCGTAACAACTTGTTAACTTTATTAAACTGAACATTTGTTGTGTGTTTGCCTTTGGAGGAGCTAATTTCTGACCTAGTTGTGGGTTGCTCCAGCCACTGTACTTAAATGGCCTATTTTCCTGTTCTGATTTCCCCTTTTTAATCTACAATGCTCCACTTCACTAAAAATTAATTAAATAAAAATGCCAAAAATAAATAAAAATTCTCCTCTGCAGAAATGTATGCCTGATCCAAACAACACAGGCAAGTTTATTCTGTACACCAGAATCATCTCTCCCTTGTGTCTTGCTCATCATAATCATCAACGTGACACACCACCACAGCACCTTGCTCGTCTGCCCGTAAGACAGCAAAGATCAGTGCAACAGCTACACCTGCCTATGCTGTTCCTCACCGCCTGGTGCCAGAAAGGGCTTCTTTAACATTGTGGGTGGAATGGCACAAGCACAATAGCACTGCCAGGGAACTGGTTTTGTTCCAGGAAGTGGAGAGAAATTCACCACGGCACAGCCAATTCCTTAATAAATGAGTCAGTAAACAACTGGAGTGTATCTTCATGACATTTGCACTGAATTCAGCTTAAAAAAACCCCAACCCTTGATAGTTACTGCAGATAACATTTTAAGTGTATGTTTTATTGACTCCATATATGCTACCTGCTGCGTTACTGATAACTAAGGTGACTAATTGACACCACTGAGTAACTGAGGCAGTTCATGTGACTGAGATGACTCAGATTTCCCTTTTCTGTGACACAATAAATGTCTGGACATTGGAGCCTCTACTTCCCATGCAGAGACACAGCTGATCACAAACAGCATTTTACTTCACAGACTTTGTTGACCCAAACACAGATCCTACAGCCATCATCAAACTTCAGACACACTTACTGGCCCAAGTGCAGGAACATGCTTTAATGGTCAACTGCCATGGTAGGATAAGCCCCTTTATTTACTCCAAGTTAATCCAGCTGAAACCCTTCCCCTTTGGGCATATATGCCATTCACTTCAACACCAACACCTAAAAATGTCAACGGTACATAATAAATACTTTGAAAACAATTTAGACAGCAGATGCTTGGCTTGTTTTTTAGAGCTGATGCAGTATGCTTTAAAAACCATCCTGTGGGGCCCTTTTGTACATATAAAAGGAAAATGACAAATTCCCTAGATGCTGCATCATCATAGCAACAAGTAAAAAATTACTGATTTTAACACTGTCATTTCTGGTTTTCCTATAGTGTCTTAAAGGAAGCAAAATGACTAATGCTAGACTTTAAAAACAACAAAACAAACAGAAATACAACAAATGTAGCCAGAAACTAAAATTATGCAAGGTGCATTCCAAGTTTAAAATTCTAATGGCATTAGCCCTGGTTTTAACATGCCTGATTGTCTTGTGATAGAGTTCACACAATTTAGACTTATGCTTATTTTTCCTACTATCACAAGTATTTTGCTGATACATTTAAGAAGAAAAAGTCAAACTAAAGCCTAACATTAATAGTTACAAGTACAGAGATTGCATGTGGCATTCCTGCTCCTGAAAACACCTCGGTTTTTTAATTTGTTTTTCCTCTCCCCGATTTTGATGTGCATGACAGAGTTTATACAAACAACAGGGGAAGAAAAATGACTTTACAAGACAAAGAGCGAAATGAAATAAGAGAGCCATGAATGGCTTACTGTAAACCTGGGAAAAATAAAGCAATGAAAATAAACTTCTGCAAAGAGTGTTTCACTTACAATGTTTTAGATGCTCCATAATAGCAGAGTAAGGAAAAAGGTTACAGTGTCTCAATTGTAAGACAACAGTATATACTTAAGAACTTTGTATATACTTCAGCCTTCACATTTCAAATTTGTGCCTCAGAAGTGACACAGACCTTTAGATTTCAGGCACATAATAAATAACATAAACCAGCAACAATAATGAAGGATCACAACCTACAGAAACAGAAGAGATTTGCTTGCATTCAGTGTTTCAGCATAAGGCCCCATGCAGAAAACCTTCTGAAAACAACCCAGCTGATGTGACCTTTACAGGGAAATGAAGAGTGAACTACCCAAATGGCTCAATTTCAAGCTCTTCTGATGAGTAAGAAGGATGCCAGCACTGAGCCCCACTGTGTTCACTCCCCTCTCTCCTCGCATACTTTTGTCCCATCTCTGAGTGCACGTCAGCAGCATTACAAGTGCCCAGTGGACTCTTCCCCCCACCACAGTTTCCCATGAAAGAGCGACTAATTCACGCTGTTCATAGCTGCTTCTGTTGCCAGCATTGCCATTGAAAGGCATCAAAGAAAGGCAGGAGAACAAAGACTGTGCAAGGAAGCGGAGAATAAGCATCTGAAAAAACGTGAGGGAAGAAAAGGAAAAGGCATAGTCTGCTCTTGGTTACATCTAGCAGCTCTAGATTCACATAACAGATGTGAGTGCAGAATTTGTCCCCTATAGAGACAAAGAGTGAGGAGATAAATATTTAGGATCTTCACTTGGACCAGTTATTTAAATAAACTTTAAAAAAACCAAACAAAACCCAACACCATCTATGTTTTCCCTTCAGAGAAGGGCTTTCCTCCAACTGCAAGAGAGCCTTTTTATAACTAACAATTGTAATGATCCATTTCTAGCCAGAATACAAGCTAGCTTCTGCAGCCTGATGCAGAATAGGAGCACAGACACACTTCTGACCACTATCACAAATTACAGTAGGCGGCACAGCCGAATTGCTGTAACAGCAAGAAGTAGTATTCTAAATGCAAACCATACTCCAAGTTTGTACTACAACTTGGAAACAGAAATGGAGGAAGGACAAAAAGCACTAGATCCCAGCTACACTAATTTGTCATAGCTCTATTTATTTAATTGAAGCCTCCAATTATTTATATCTGCTGAACTTTGCCCCAGAGTTTATGGTCAGAAGTGGGTACAAGCTAAGTTGCATTAGACCTAGTTAAATGCCTACCCTGAACCTGTAATAGGTACTTCCCACTCGCAAAGGGCTGTAGGAGCTGGGTCCCTTAGTAAGAAACACCAGCCTTAATTAATAAAGTGGAGGTACACCTTTTAATTATTAATAATGAAAGAGATTGTCTGAGGGCGGCAGTGGATGATAATACTGAATAATTCAGCACTATAACCAAAGGAACAACGGCACAGTAACTCTAGATGTGAGCATTTGCAACAAAAATCCAACAAAAACATTTGATATGCTGATGGCTTCTTGTGTTCAGGAAAGGGTATGTATTCAAGATACTCCTTCCTATTGAGTGGGCATCAAACAATTTCTGAAACCTGTCTTTACAATAGAATTAAAAGCAGCTGGTAAAATTGCACTGAAGCAAGCGACTTTATACTAGGCTGGGCCTAGTATATAGACCTGGGCCCAAAAGATCAGAAGTACGGCCCTGTAAAGGCAGTAGCTCCTGTTAGTAAATCTGCATTTCCAATAGGCCAAGTTAGCCACATCAACAATTTAATTAGCAAGGGGAAAAAATCTACAACAGATATTTCACTCATCCTTTCACTTCACAAAGCTGCAGTAGTAGGGACAGTCTGTCTGTCAAGTTTAGAAACAAACTGAAAGCTTCAGCAGCTGTTGAACATTCAGATTTAATTTGTGGTCACAAATACTGCAGAATTTTAATGTGCTGCCTGGCTAGCAGCTGAGAGGTAGACACACATCAGTTAAAAAGTGACGAGTCTTTGTTACTGTATGAGAAAAAAAGTCTGGCAAAACATCAAAAAGCATGACAAGAAGATATTAAAAAAAAAAAAAAAAGGGCAAAAAGATCTGAGTGACAAACCAAGCAAGATGAAGCCTGCTGCTGTTCAGCCTCTTTCTGTCTCACTGCTGGCAAGGATTATTAGCCTGCGTGCCTTCCCTTACCAGACAAAAGGCATCCAAATTACATAAACCAAAACCCTTTTGGAATTTCCTTCCTCAATTGTTTTGATGACAAGTTCCTTTTAAGAACTGTTATGAATTCATCAGAAAATAGATGCTGCTTCTGCTGCTTACTAGGAACTGACCATCACACCACCTCCTCTGGCTCCAAACAGTGACAAAGTAGAACTGCTGTGCTGCATACGCTTACAGACATCCCAAAGGAGGAACATGTCCCCTTGTCTCTTTATGAAGCACAGCAAAAAAATGAAAATAACTTGGACGCTAATCCTGCAACACATGTACACATTCAAGTAGCTGGAAGTGATCAGATTTGTTGTATTTATTATAAAGCATCATCAGCACGGCCTGGCCCACGGCGACTGTGGAGACAGGATTTCAGAAGGTACTAGACAACTGGGACACCATTCAAGCCCGTTAAAAACAGTAACAAAAACTTGGTACTGACCAGTAGGAAATCATTACTAGAGATGAAAGAGTTTGACTACCTGTAAGCAAAAATATTTAACCCTCGAACTAAGGAAATACACAGGTGCAAACACGTAACAACTGGCACAGTGGAAACGTGACTGCTAATAAAACTTTTAAACAGCAGTTTTAAGAAGAGAAATAAATACACAGGTGAATAGGTGGCAAAACTTTAACAGTACTCCAAATACCTCAACGCCCTGGGACGGTAAATCCCTGGACGTTTCCTTCCGGTCACACTGGGCCGCGGCCTACAGGTGGGCACCGCCGCGGGCGGGGCCGGCCCCCACGTTCCCTGAACAACAAAATGGCCGGAGGTGCCCGGCCCGCCCCGGCCGCGGCCCCCGCCAGCTCCCCGCTCCCCAGCCAGCCCCGCGGGCGGGGCGCGCAGCCAGGGCCTCCTCCAGCGGCGGGACAGGTGGCGCTGCCAGCCCCGGGGGCCAGGCCCGGGCCCCGCTCAGCGGGCCGGGCGCGTTCCACCGCCCCGGCGGCCTTCGTAACAGTAGAGGAGGAGAAAGGGGTGCGCGGCGGCCCCAGCCCCGCCCCCGCCCCCACAACGCCGCGGCGAGGCAGCGGGCGCTCGGGGCTCGCAGATAGCGGGTGACTGGCACCGCCGCCGCCCGCGCTCCCAGCCCTCTCCGCGTCTCCTCATTTGCGTGTCTCTACCTTCGTGCCCGGGAGCGGCCAATCGGCGTGTGCAGCAGCGGCCGCCGCCGTCGCTCACCTGCTGCGGCCGCGCCCGCCTGCCGGCGAGGGGCGGGGTGGCGGCTCCTGCTGCGCGGTACCGAGCGGCGGCGGCGCGATGGTGTGCGGGGGCTTCGCGTGCTCCAAGAACTGCCTCTGCGCCCTCAACCTGCTCTACACGGTGCGTGAGGCGAGGCGGCCGGGGGGCGCGGGCTGTCCGGCCGCGTCTCCCCCGCCCGGCGGGTGGCGGGGTGAGGTGGGCTGGGGGCGGCGGCGGGGAGGGGAGGCGGCGGGGCTCGCTCCGCTGCGGGCTGAGGCGGCCTCCTCTCGGCGGGATGGTGCCCAGGGGCTGGGGGGACTCGGAGCCGGGGCCGCCGCTCGCTTGCGGCCTCCAGCTGCGGGCGAGGTGGCACCCGTCTGGCCAGGCTTTGTCACTGCAGAGACGTGGCTCCCCGGGATCAAAATCCAGGGCGGTCCGGGAGCGGGCGGCGGGGCGAGGCTGCCCGTCCGCGGGGAAACCGCATCCCCGGCGGCGGGCTGGGCCGGGCTGCGGAGCGGCGGCGCTGCGGTGCCCTTTTCCCTTGCGTGGAAGGGTCGCTGCACCAAGCCGGGCGCGAGTGAGGAAGGGATCACTTTGTTATTCCTAAGCCAGGGAGTAGCACCGAGAGGTAAGTGCATTTCGGCGAGCGACAAGGCCCCCGGCCCCCTGGTCTTCCCGGGGATGGACCAGGCCGGCGGTAACGTCTGTGTGTGTGAGGGCCAGGGAAATAGTAGTGTAATAAACTGAAATAACTGACTTCTTGGGGAGCATCAGGCAGGTGCCTCGCTTAGCCTCTGCAAGCTGGAGGGCCTGTTTTCAACAGAGAACAATAAAATCTCCAGTTACGGTGTAGCTGCAGGTTTTTTTCCTCATTATCTATTTTAAAATGACACAGAAGCAGCAAGAGACAGGAGTGAGTGCATGTAATGGCTTCCTCTCACAGCTCATCTGGTGAGGTAGTATGTCCTCTAATGTTTCACGTTAACTTTCATGCTTGGGGATGACTTCCAGCAGGCTGAAATTGGGGTCAGCCAGTGCTTGCAGGCAGCGGTGGTGGTGCTTTTCGGAAAGCACTGCCTGATCTCGACTGAGGGCAGGACAGTGGGATAAACAGGTCTAAGGCTGTTCATCAGAACAAGGAGTTCTCGTAGCTGTCGGTTACTGGACCTGACGCTAGTCACCAGGACGAAGCACAAATGGATATAGAAGTGCTTGTGCTGAAGCCAGAGTTGTTGTATTTTTTGGTGTATGAGTGAAAAGTTCCCTCAGAAAAGAGGGAACTTAATATAGGAGAAGCTGTGCTATTGCACGTGCTTCCTTGGAGGAGCTTGCGGAGCGAGTATGTCCCTGAAAAAGTCTGTGGAACATGCTTAGGAAGTCCCTGCTTATACAGCTGTGAAAGTCACCCAGGATCCCTGTGATGCTACGGATCGCCCAAGCTAACCCCAGCCAGAATAGAGGGGAGCAGGCAGGCATTGCCACGTTTGGCAACTGTAGTTGGAGGCAAGGTCAGTGTTTGTAGACTGTCGTAATGAAGGTTAGAATAGAATAGCCCAGGTTGGAAGTGACCTCAAAAAATCATCATGGCCAGCTTTTTGTGGGATTGCACCGTCCCAATGGATAGGATACAGGTAAATAGTCCCATCCTGGTTTCTCTTTTCAGTAAACCAGAGGTTAATTTAAGACTTCTTTTTGCCATTGTTGTTACTGTTTCTTTAGTGACAGAGTAGTGAAAGAAATCTGGTTCTTTCTAACCTAATACATGCACAAATCTCATTTTGAGGTCACCTGGATGGTAGGTGTTGTTTTTTTCTCTGAAGACACCATTACTTATTCCTATAGCTACATATTCACCAGGTATAAGAGGTCTGGTAGGCCTTTTGGACATATTTGGCCTCAGCAAGGGTGGGTTGGTCTTTGGGACCTCTGTAGTTTTGTCTGTGATACCTGTACAGTGCACCTGTGACCTTCATCTTGCTCTGATATCTCCTTGAGTCAAATTTACTTTGTGGGTGTCACATGGTATTCTTTCATTTGACCTATGCAGACCACACATTTTTGCTGAAGGGAAGGAATGACTTCTTTGAACTACAGTAACTGGAATATTCAATTGCTATTGCTTGTGTTGTGTATAAATTATAGACAAGTTACAAGACTAATGCTTTAAAATTCTGAGTTGCAGAAATAACATTTAAGGTGTTTAGTTGGCCTGGTGGAGTTGATCTAGCAAACTATGTGGGCTTCTCTGGTCCTTGGCTAGACAAAACCCTAACAATACAAGAATTGGGTTGCAAAAGTGATGAATGATAGGTTTATTTTTTTCCCAGCTGGAAGAAAATACAGAAGACAGAATAAAAACAAGCAAAAGCATCATCTTTTTAAACAATATTAATTCACTGTAATAATTGATGAGAGGGGAGTAGTGGGGGTAAGAAGGGGTATCAGCTCAAATAGGTAACACTCATCGAATGTTTTTCTAGCTAGCATTGATGTGGCTGTATCACATTCTTGAAAGAAATAAACGCTTAGAACTGTATATTGGGGGTTACAGTTTATACTCCGTTTTTCTTTAAAAGACTTCTAGAATAGGATATTGGAGCTTAATTTTCTTTTTATTTTCTTTTTATTTTATTTTATTATATTTCTTTTTATTTTATTTTTCTATTGCTGTCTATTGCATATTACTTTTTATGGTAGTACACCAAGAAAAATACATGTCCTGGCGGTAATAAATCAGTTACTGGTTTAAGGCAAGAAACCAGAAACCCACTAACCTAATTGCTTATTTAATGTTCTTTTTGGATGGTACTTTGCTAATGACTTTTGGTTCTTCTCTGGTCTAAGTTAATGTCCTTAGGGCCTGATTCTATTTTAAAATGTATTTTACATGAGTAATTCTGACATCTATGCTGAATCTTGCTGACTTCAGTATGATTTCTTATAGGAAGAGTCAAGAAGAATAATTGAGAGTATTTATTGATTCTGTGTATATAATTATGTGTACTGCCAGAATGAAGTCTGACATGGAAGAAATGTCTGTATACAAGGACCTTTAAGATACTAGCCTTGGGTTTCTGTCAAATTTTGTCTGTCTTTATTCAGTCATACTTATATTTCCCATCAAATGGCAAACCCATACAAACTGTTTAAAATGTCTGTCCACAGAATTCAGCCAAATTCAAGGATGTGTATGTAATTTAAGGCTTCTAATCTTCCAGGTATGAGAACCCTAGATGCTGGCTCCACCAGTATTTGTTCACGTTAACCAGACAAGGATTTCCTTAGGTAGACAGTGTTCCTTCCAAGGAGGTCTTGAGTAATTGTGTTGAAGTATGAACAGTTGATTTGTTATTTCAAATCAGATTTTCAGAACGGAAAGGGAAATTCCTAAGCGCTAATTAGTGGTGAAAGATTGGGTGGTAGCTGGGCCACAGATACTTAAATTTTAAAAAAAAAATAGTCAGTTCATTTGCATGGTGTGTGCTGGTTTTGTCACCCAAGCAGCTACTTAATTATTGCTGTAGCAGCAAACATGAACTGTTGGTAAGTAAACATCTCACATTTGTTTTGATGAGCAGGCTTTCAGTTTTTCTTACACCTAGAGTGGCTGTTTGAAATTAAAACACAGGGTACCTTTACCATTAAAGTGTGTATTTTTTAGTGGCACAGAGTTCATTCCACAAAATCATCCACATTTCCTCAGAACACTTTAAAGTACCTTGTCAAAGTAATGTACTTTTTCTATGACTTTGTTCTCTGAACCTGTTTTTTTGATTGTCTATGAAATGTCCTGGTTTTTGCATCCATTTTCAAGCACTGTATTTGAAAGTTGTTAGTTTCTTTTTTCCTATCGCTGCCTGTTCTCTGGATGCAGCAATTATTGGAGGTGTAGTTAGTGCATTTGTGCTTTCTGCCCTCTATCAAAATTGCTTTGCCTGTATTATGGGAGTGTGAAAGGTGAGTGCAGAAATTTTCAGGTTTGGACAATGTGTGCTTGACATCATAGGGTTTTTAATAACATTCGTCTTGAATACAGAGTTTCCGTTGCAAAGGAGTGAGCATTTTGCATCTTCCATGCAAGTGTGCTAGCTCCATCTGTCTTTTTGCTGCATGGGGGAAACCTGGTGTTAGAGGCAGGGCGAACATGTGGATATTCCTATGGAAAGGGGATGTGACTGTTTCCTGCATTGTCTGATAATTCCTGACTGCTGTAGTGGCTATACGGAGCCAGGTACAAGCAGACAGGAATTAGAGAAACACAGTTCTTGCCTTATGCAGCAATTTCATGAACCTGTGATCTCTGAGTTCAGTTCTGGTTTGGTTTGTATAAGTTTGTTTTACTGTAAGAAGTGACCAGTAAATAGCCTGCTGTTTGCTGTGTCTGACAGTCTTTAGTCAGCATTTAAGAGTGCAGAGTCAAAAGTTTGCCCCAGCACTAGCCTGTGCTGGGCTGGTCTAGCTCGGCATCCTAACTGGGTGCTTGGCAAGTGGGACAGGTTGTCTGTAAGTTATTTCTGTCATTCTCAAGGACATTTTGAAGGCAGCAGTATAAGCTGTACTATCTAGTCTTGACACGTAAATTAAAGTGGTACAGAAGCTCCCAGGTGTGTGGCAGGGAAGGTTAATGTTGGTCATGTCAATTTAGTCTTGCATTTGGCCTTTTTGTTTTGTTTTGCATTCATTGGCTTTTGGGGAAGGTTTCTATGCTCACGCTTGAGAGCATGAAAGGGCGGCTACAGCCAAAACATGGATCTACAAGACCTTTTGTCAGTGCTTGGGAATACCCTCAGCTGTACTGTCTGTCAGTTTGTAGCCAAAGTGACAGCGGTTTGTGGTAGCAGGTGGGAACTGAGACATGTACTGGGTCCATAGACCAGATATGAGTGGGTTTTGTTGTTTGACTTGCCTTGTGCAGAGTGCATAGTGGCATTTAGAGCTAGGAAGGCAGACACTTTCATGAAGGAACTGGAGAACGACAGGGCACAGAAGAAGGAGGCTGTATGGAGCTTGGCATGTTTTGATACCACTGATGTTTTCAGCCATCCTAGTGGTGCAGATGACAGTTATTGAGAAGCCCTTTGAATGTCTTGTAGCCTTGTAGCTTAATTTATTAGTTGTGATCTAATCTAATCAGTTTTGTGTTGAAGGAGATACATGTGTGGAAGAAGGGTATGTGGGATCATCGGGCTTCCTGAAAATGTTTCATAGCTTCTTAAAAAACAATAAACAAAAAAGGAAGCAAAAATAAATATTTTAGAACATAATTGTTCCTGATACACAGCAGAAAGCTTTCATTTCCAAAGATCAGGGAGTACGAAATAGGTTAAATCTCTGCCATTTTAATGTGGAAGGACCTTGTTACACGTCAAAACCAACTTGACCGTAAGTGCTGGCCAGTGCCATGAAGAACTCTGAAGTAGGCCTGAAACAGAAAGAACTGGCTTTCATGATAACAGGAATTCTGCCTTTCACAGAAATTACTTGTTCCACGTGATGTGTCTCAAGGCTGTTCAGTAACCAGACTACTGATAACTTCATTTAAATAAGGCACCTAAGGGTGGAAGGTTTTGCATTCTGTTAGAAATCCTTTGGAGGTACCCAGAGTTTTCCTTACTGCTCAGCCTTTATTTTGCTTTCAGCAAAGCTGAACAAGTACTGTAAGGAGACAAGGTTGCTTACAGGTTGGCTAGCTCACAGCTGTGATAGAAATCAATTTAGTCTAAACTTGCTAAAGGTGTACCACTATATACTGCCACTTATTTTAATGTGGTGGTTTTAGATGAAGTGCAGGGATCCAGGAGAGTTGTGTTCTAGAGTCTCTGTGGCTGTGCAGAAATGGTTGGCCCAGTTGAAAGGCAGGGTGGTGGCGATCTCTACCTTCGAAGTATATACCATTTGAGGTTTAAAATTTAAAGCCCCCTTAAAGAAGTGGAAGATGAACTTAAATGTGGAGAGAGAAGTTAGGGAGGATGTGTTTCTTCATGTGTGTAATCTCTCTGGTTTTAGTTCCTGTTCTATACCCAGCCTGACACGTAGTCTGTAAATACTTCCTTTGCTGGTACCAGTGTAAAGGCTCTATAGTCTCTTTATCTGGGAATGGTGAGGCTGTATTTCTTGACATGTAAGTTCTGAAATGCAGTTTTTACTAACTCCCTTTTGGGCTGAGCCTACAAGAAAACAGTGGGAAAACAAACTTCTGCATATGACTTCCTTCTTTGTGAGCAGTCCAAGCTAGTTGCAATACTGAATAGTTGCTAGTTAAAACAGCACATTTGCTTGTGGATTGTTGTTGAAGGAAGGAGGAACTGGTCTGGGTATTTGCATTGTTTCTCAGTGGCATGGTCTAGAGAAATAACTCATCAGTGTCATGTTTTCTTCTTGTAATGTTGACTCCTTGTGGATAAATACACAAAGGGTAAGTGTGAAGAGAAATACTTTTTTCCAGTACAGGAGCAAGGGTAATGAGCAGCTGTGTGCACAGGAGAACTTGGATTTAAAGAATAGGGCAATTTAAGAGTTTTTGGAGTTTTTTTTTGATAGGAGTAGTAATTCATGCAGCAGTAAGGGGAAAGAGAACCCTGACAAGTATTGTAAAGGCTAATGCTTTAATCATGTTAATGAGAAATTAACCGGAAAACAGGGCAGTCAAACTTGTGATGACTTCATCTCTGTGACAAAGACATTCTTTGACTCTAAATTAATTTTTAAATATCTCTGAAGTTCAAGTGTGTGTGTGTGTGTGTGTATATATATATAAATATATAATGGAAATCACTTAAAGTGGAGTCTGATCCATTCCAATGTTCTTGAACTTACAGTCCCTAAAATTTTTCTGGTAGAGGTGCTGATAATGGAGTAACATTTTGTCTGTTGGTAATATGCTTGATTTCCTTAAATATTTTTTTTTTACTCTTTATAAAAACTGCTCAATCTCATAGTGAAAACTACTGTCTGTTCTTCACTTAGGATTTGTGCTACCTGTAGGTTGGTTCCGGTAAAGCATTTACTTAACCTCAAAATTGATGCGTTTATATGTAGAATTATGCTAAGCCTGAGTTTGCGTGTGTGCTTTTTAAATAAGGTTGCTAGCTAGGGTTTGTATTGATGGGAAACACAGTATGTAGTAAATGAGGATATTAAGTTTAAAATATTAGCTGTCACCCCCCCGCCACATGCACACAGTTCCCATGGGTTTACGTTGCTTTTTTGGTTTGCAGACACTGTGTGTTTATAGCATGTTTCCGTGGGACAAATTGTTCCAGCTTGAGACTGTAATAAATTCTTTTGCTCTTAATACCTGTTGGCTTGTCCCGGTGGTTTTGAAGCTGTTTAAGTGCTTCTTCAGAATCATTCATTGCTCTTTTACTGGGGGACCTTACTGCTTTTAAGAAGGTGTTTTGTTGGTATGGGGTTTAGGAGATATTTAGTGAGCTAGACGGTACAGAACAGTCCTTGCGTAGTGCTAAATCTGTCTCTTATCTGCCTGTTAGAACTCTGATTTTTGATGTGGAGAGTGGCAAAATTTTTGCAGTGGAAGAGCTGGCTGTGGTGTGTGGGAGTGCTGGTTGGAAGGGACTTCTGGGGCTCGCTCATTTGTCCAGGCTCCTGCTCACAGTGGGATTATGACTAATACTTGTCAGCTGTGGCTTTGTCTACTGAGTCTGGAAAACCTCTGAGAACAAAGATTATCACCCGAGTATGGCACCAGACCACCTTGCAGCTGTTTTTTTCTAATGTCCAGTCTGAACCTCCAAAGCTGTTACTTGTGAAGCCGAGAACACTGCCTCCGTTGCTGTTGCAAATCGCCTCCAGCTTCAGTTGCTATTAGACTATCCCTAGGCAGCTTCTCTGTTAGACTAAACCAACACAGCTCCATCACCTGCTTCTCAAACATCACCTGCAAGGCTCCAGGCCATTTCCAGGTTCTCAGATTCCTTTTTGACCTGGGGGACTTGAAATAGGACACAGTATTTGAGCTGCAGTCTCACTAGCGTTGTTTTCTTTGAGTACACTCCTCTTGGCTTTCCCTGTTTGCAATGAGAACACACTCTTGGCTCATACTCAGCTTGGCAACCAGTTTGATCTCCAGATCTATCTCAGTAGGGCTGTTGTTCAACCAGTTTGTTCCCAGGCTCCCCGGAAGCACCTCAGGAGCAGAATTTTGCACTTTATGAGGTTCCTGTTGGCTTATTCCTCAAGTTTATCAAGGTCTATCTGAGTTTAATATATTTGGAGAGTTGATCATTCTTCCTTGTTTAGTATCATCCACAAATTTTCTGAGGATTTATTCTGTCTTATCACCCAGGTTGCTGATGAAGATACTGTGTAATATTGGCCTTGTATCAGCCTTTGTGGTGTTCCTTACCTGCTACCAGCTGGATGATGAGCCATCAGCTGCTACCCTTGAAGCTCAAGCAGTCCAACCTATTGTCATTCAGTCTAACTGGTCATTTCTCCAACCCAATCTTTTCAGCTTATGAGACTGCTGTGGGAAACCAGATCAGTCCTAATCACTAAAAACTGAACTGTGATTTCATACATTTCTGATAGATGTACCAAGCAAAAATCTGAAGTGTTGGTAACCAAGACTAACTTTATGTAAGTCAACTCATATACATAAAATGAAGTTTCACATATACTTTCAATCTTCCAGTGATGATGCTGTTTTCTTCAGGGGAATCTGGTGCTGTGAAATGTCATTTCAGAAAAAGAAAATGTGACATTCAGAAGCTCTGTAGACAGTCCTTTTTCCTTTATTTAACAGAAATAAAGGAACTTTTTTTTTTTTTTACTTTTTTTGTAAGTAAATAAAGCTTATCCATTTAGAATGTACATATTACTCATTTAAAAGTATGGCTACTAAGTACTTTTGTTTCAAGTACATTTTACTACAGAGTCTTAGCAGCTTCACTTTTAGAAATACTTCATCTAAATCCTTTTGTTCCAAAACACTGAAATAAGCCCTGTAGAGCAGTCATTTCTAGTGGCTGAACAGTGCCTAATGCTATGAGCCTTGCATTGTTTTACAGACTTCTAAAACCTCTTCCCCAAGCAGCTTACATTATTTTTCCTGCTTGTAGTAGTATGTTTACTTTAGTTTTTCACATTATGGCACTATATATATGTGTGTGTGTTACGTATAGTTTTACTGCTCAACATTCAGATAGTCCAATCCAAACCTGAAAATGAAGGAATAACCATGATTTCATCTTTACATCAACATGCTGAGGAGTCAGGAACTTAATACTGAATCTGTTTCTAGAATGGTTTGTAAACCTGCCATCTCCAGTTTTGAAACATGAAGTCAGTTTTCCATTAGTTTAAATGGCCAGAATTGGAGTAGCTTATAGTTACTTTTATCTAAATCATGTATCTGCCTGACTGGATACAGCATTTTCACTTAGCTTGTCAAGCAGAGCCCAGTAGCCTGGATCTGTGATCATACTGAATTTCCAGATGTTTTAAGGAATTGGATAATGGACAACTTTGTCATGTGAAAAGAGAAAATACAGCCTTGATATTATGGAGGTAAAGCTTGAAAATGAGACTGATAGCTCTAAAACTGGAATGTGATCAAAAGAGAAACTGAACTATTTTATGATACTTCATTTTTCAAAGTCGGTCACACAATTCCTGAACATCCAGGGTTCAAGAATGGGTTTAAAGGCCAGAGAGGCTTCTTTTCAACTGGAAAACCATGGCAGTTCCAGATTCATAATGTGTCTGCCAGAAAAACTTCTTGGGCCAGGGGGTCATGGTAATAGCTTTTAGTGCCATACGCACTCATTTCTTGTACATATTGTCAGAATAATGGATGCTGGGATGAGTAACAGCAGCAAGAAACCAGTACCCTGCAGTTCACACACTGCATTTATCCAGTAGGTGTTTTAGGCACAGATATTGTTCAAGTCTCTTCTTTTGATTTTGATACTTCAAGACTGAAAGTAATTGCATCAAATTGGGTTAGACCTCTTATGAAATGAGGAAAGAGCTGAACAAATACAGTTTTTGGTGTCCTGGAGGCAGATTGGTGAAAATAAAGATTGACACTCATAGCTCAGGCAGAAGGAAGAAGTATTGGTGAAAATCATTAGGGACAAAGTTTTTTTGCTTTTCTTTGTTAATTGAGATTTGTCATTGCCTTTGAGGTTTTTTTATGAGGTAACACTTTGAAGAGCTGTTTACTGGCAGTGTGACCTCCGTGCTTTTAAGTTGGTGCAGAGTATGGGACGTCAGCCAGCACCTTCTGACTGGAAACTGGGTTATGTGATTTCTTTTGTTGTTCACTTCTGATGCTTACGTGGGAAAATAAATCTTCCCGGTAGTATGACATGAAGAAATATAGTGAATGGGCATAGATCAGACCAGGTAGGTTTTGCACATAACTGTCTGATTAGCAAGGCTAATTTTTAACATGATGACATCAGGAATGTGCAGTGTGCATTCAGAAAATCTGTCTGTGGCTGAGCCAAGGCTTCTTGTTTTGTTTTACTTTTTATTTCTCCCCTCTTCATAATTTAGTTTCACTACAGCTTGGCCTGGTGTTTTGGTTTTAAATAAACATGGTGGTTAAGGCTTTTTGTTTAAGAGAAAGAAAGACAAATGTGAATTAATCCTAAAACTCTACTGCTACTGAAGAATTGCTTGAAATTGTATATTGTTCTTTTGTCTGTCCTTGTGGTGAGAGAGAGGTGTAGGTATAACAAATACCTTCCTTTTCTTCTTGCAGACTCATAAATTTCTTATGTGGTTTACTGGCTTTTGGTAAAAATATTTTTTGAGATGTGTTCTTCCGTGAACACACAAAAAACCACCCACTGTATTTTGATCTTGATAAGCATCACCACTTGTTTTACTAGCTTTCTTGATGTTATTTTAGAGTTCCGTGTTTCAAAAGCAGCATTACATAGCTCAGTTTTCTAAGATGTACTTAAGCTGAAAAAATATACAGATGTATTTGGTATTAAAATCAACAAAAATGCCCTGCTGTAGGGTAAATATACTGAAATAAGTTGGAAATGTCCTCTTTTTTTTTTTCTTCCCCATCCCTCAGGGTAAGTAGTAAAACATCATGAGGTGCATCTTGTTTGAATGGCAACTGGTGAGCAAGTGTAGGTGCTCACTCTGTGTTTTCTGTTGAATAAAGCCAAGTGGCTGGACTAGACCAAATGCTTACAGTTTTGTTGTTGTTTTTTTTTTTTTAATAATGATACAATTTCTGGGTATATTTTGGTGAGGTCATGGTTTTGGGAGGTTAAAATTTGCATGTTGAATCGGTGTTTATTTAACAGAGAATGTAATGGGTGGTAGATTACACATAGGTTTAACTGTTTCAAGCAAGAGAGTATTAGGCATCTTGTGTATTGGACATCTGGATTGGCTTTGCTGCTTCCCTCATGCTGTACCTCATTACAGATTTCTCTGCAGCTTTTCATGTTGGAATTTTTTTTTCTTCTGTGTTTTTGGCATGGAAACAGGAAAGGCTGGAGTTTCCTGCCTGTATAAACAATAAATCCGAGTAAACTAACTGGGACAGATTCTGCCTGCCTTCCTTGAATACCATCTTTAGAAGGAAGGAAATGACGTAAGAGTGTTTTGGGTATTGGAATAGGATTGACTTCATAGCGGAGCTATTTTCTTGAAGAAATATGTAGCAGAGACAGGGCACCTTTATTGTTTTACTACATGAAGTCCTTGAGATACAGATCTAAAAAGTGTTTTTGTGTGATCTTGCCAACTGTTGTGTTACATCATCAACTGTAGAATTAATACAGCTGTATTCCTGATTACAGTAAATTTTGGCAAAGTGGGCTTTTTTTATGTATGTGGAGCTCTATGTTCTATTTTCTTTAAATACACTCCTTCTGTTTCAGAAAGCATTTGGAATTTTCATTCTTTCATTCTGTGAATTAAAGCTGAATGAGCTAATGGTTTTTAGCTTATTTGTTGGTTCTGTTATAATCCGCGCTTCAATTTAATGTCTCTATTCAGTCACAGATAATGCAACATGACTTGACTTTGTAGGTAGATTAAGTTGTAACAGTTCCACATTAACAGTGTTGAAGAACATGCGTTCCTTAAAGCATCTGGAACTGAAGTTACCTCTGTGATGAAGTGGAGGATTGGTTTATTTAGGCTTGTGCTGCTTCTCTTCTCACTGAAAAGAAAAATTGTACCTTTCTAATAACAACTTTAATGTAAAGAATGTAGCTGTGTGTAGGTTGACTCTTAATATGCAGACTAACTTTTTTTTTCTCTTCCCTCCAGCTGGTAAGCCTGCTGCTGATTGGAATTGCGGCATGGGGAATTGGCTTCGGCCTCATCTCTAGCTTCAGAGTTGTTGGAGTGGCAATTGCAGTAGGAATCTTCCTCTTCCTTATTGCCTTAGTTGGATTGATCGGTGCGGTGAAACATCATCAAGTACTGCTGTTCTTTGTATCCTTTTGATGCATTACATGCATTGCAGCTTGGTTCAAGCCATGTAAACAACCTGGTCTGTCAGCTGAGACTGATGTGGAAGGTGCTTCAGAAACAGAACAGAAATTCACAATCTTATTTTGGGCAAATGTAGGCTACATTAAACTTCCTTCCCATGTAACTTTATTCCAGCTTCTTTTTTTTCTCCCTTGTTTGTGCTCTGAAGACAGAAGTTTTCATGTCTCCTCTTTTTAAAAATTAAAATAATTCAAATTTTTGAGGGCTTTTTGTGGTGGCTCACTGTGTCGCAGGTGCCTCTTACTGTATGCTCAACCCTACACCAAGCTAGAGTATGTGAACTATTAATGTTTAACAGTAGAAAAGGGTGGTATTTCCAGATAGTGAGCTGGTCGTAGCTGGCAGGAGAGTGCATTGTTGGTAATACAGCCTGTCAAGAAGCACTTTCTTTTCATACCTAGTCTTTAATTGCGAACCCAGACTGTAAATGAGTGCAGACCTTCTCAGTATGTTTTCCTGCCCCTTTGTGCACACCAACAGTGTGTATGCAGTCTGTGGTGCTGCCTTGCATAACAAAATCAGCCTGTTTGGATGAGAAAAGAGATTTATTCGATAAAACTGTTTATTTTTCTGGTTATGGTCTATGAATAAATAGTGACCTCCACTTTACAAACCATTTAATTCTGTGAGTTACGTATTTACCTCTGAACACAGCAGCCAGATTGTGAAGGCAGTGCTTGACTTTCAAAACGTCATCTTTAGTATCGCAGTTTGTTCTTTTTGTTTTACACTGTCTTCAGATGCATTAGTTCAGAAGTGTGTGAGGCTGTGTTCCAAAAGGAACTTTCACTTTTTTTTACATTTAGGCTAAAGTTATCTTTTTGTAATTAAGTATCTTTTGTAATTTTGTAATTGAAGTATCTTGTAATGACAACATGAGTCCCTAAAGCTGGAGAAATTGGCTGTAGACTTTTCTCTCTGAAACCTCCTCTTATTAACGTTTCTGCTCATGCTGTCTTGCTAGGCAAGAAACACCTAACCCAGAAATAACAGCTATGTATAGTAGTAGCCAGAAAGAGGCAATACATGGTGATTGAGGTCTGCGAACATTATTTGGGTCATCTTTTCCACATCCAGTGAGAATTCACTTCTATAGTTCTTTTATTTTAAAGCACTTACTGTTATCCAGTGAAATAAGGAATACCGTTAGGCATATGTGTTATAAAAGCAAAATTAATTTGAGAGTATATCCTTAACTATTTCCAGTACATGATTATTCTTTTGCTAGTCTTTATTGTCCAGTTTTCTGTCTCCTGTGCCTGTTTGGCACTAAACAAGGAACAGCAGGTAAGTTTCCTGACTTCTCAGTTAATCTATAGCATAATACTGTAAATACGTATGTTGTACATACATGCACACATATTTATATATAGTCTTCCACAAAATGGAGAGAGGCTATTCTAAGAAAAGCAACATTATCCTTTTAATTAAGTACTAGAATTAGGCAGTGCTTGGCTGTAGTAGCTAGAAGGAAATAACATCTGAGTCCTAAAGTGACTTTCAGCTGTCTTTTTTAAAAAAAAAATAATAATTAATTTGGTTTTAAGCTTCCTGCCTAGGTTTAGGGTCACAAGCGTAGGAGCATGATATCTTGGCTATGTCATGTGTTCAGCAATTCCAGATAAGCTGATGAAATCTACAGTAATCATAATGTAAAGATGATAAAGCCACTGAATTGTTCTTGTGTAACTGAAAAAGTTAACTACATTAAGAACAGAGGTGACCCTTAAATGTGAAAGTAAAACCAGCTTCCATGAGGTATGGAGACTTAATTCTTACCACATAAGAAGTGGGCAAAAGTACAGTGGGTAAATAATCAGCTTTTACATGTAAACACACTTTTTGTTTAAAGTCTGAGGAGTCCCAGTTAGATTAGCTGCATGTCCCATTACTAGTGCTCTTGTATTTAGGAAAAAGGAAGGAAGAAAATTAATTACAACCGTGAATGTGCTGCTGCTAAGTGCTGCTGTTTCGTTGGCTACACAGGCTGTTTGAACATTCAAGTTATTCTTTAATGTATTATCCTTTTAGACTTCAGGATCTGAAGGTTTTAGTTAGGGAATTTTCAACTTGGTCTAGTGTATTGGTTTCCAGTGAAATGCAAAACAGCTCAATTAACATGTGTTTGCTTATGCCTTCTAGAGTCAACTTCTAGAGGTGGGATGGAATAACACTAACAGTGCGAGAACAGATATTGAGAGAAATCTGAATTGTTGTGGATTCAGAGTTTTTGATCAGAATGAAACCTGCTCCTCTGTAAGTGTTTCAAGTGTGAAAAAACTTCTTCTCATTCTGTTTGTTTGAAAATGTACAATTGTTTTTGTAGTGTCAGAAAGCAGAGCTTTTTAACAAATGTGTAAAGTAGTTGTTAACAATGATACTAAGCTCTTTTGTTAACTTATTTGAAGTGTAATCACAAAGCACCCTGCAAAGGTTGTACCCCATTGTTATTTGTATGCTTGCTTTTCTGGAGTCCTTTAAAACTGCTAGAGTTTTTTTCATGCCTGGCAGTCTTTTAGAGGGCTAGCTAGGTGCTTTCAGTCAATGAAGTGTCATCAGACAAGGGAGTGCAAATTCTCTGTATCTGCTACAGGATTGTTTTAAAAGTCGCCAGTGTCAACCATGTGCACCGATAATAGAAGAATATTCTGGAATGGTGCTGACATTTGTTGGAGGCATAGGACTTTTCTTCAGTTTCACAGAGGTGAGTAGGAGGTTAGAAAATGCAGTGTTTTTTCCCCAATTTTAAGGCATTGTTTTAGGAAGCAATTAATTTTAGGAGGTTTATTACAGGAACTTTCAGTACTATCTCAGGAGTCAAATAATTAGATCAAATTTTTCTAGGCTGTCAGCTTGCTGAAGTCTGCCAGGAGGAGGGCTTGTCTTTATTCAACACTGGGAGTTCTTGCATCTTTGTTATTTATACTACAAACTGCAACTAGATACCACATTAAAATGTGGTGCTGTAAACTGTTAAAGTTTTGCAGAAAGTTAGCTGTTCAGGTTTACCATTCTTCAAACATAATTAAAAGTGTGCCATTACTTTACCTTGTTTCCCTGTTCTTCTGCCTACACTCCCCGCTCCCCCCCCCCCCCCCCCCCCAGGTCATTTGGGCCTTTTTTATTTGGGGATTGTTTTTTTTTTTGTGTATGCCTTCTGTAATGCAAAGATACAGTTTCATGATGAGTGAAATGTACTTTAAACATCAGGTTAAAAAGGTCTTTGAGTCTTTGCTTTGGTACCCAGATGGTACTGGGTACTGGCTTTATTGAGCAGTGGATAAAAACCCTCAGAGCAGGTCTTTCATAACCCCACAGTAAAGCATGTGAAAATACTCCTCCTGCTCTATAGTGCAGTTTTGAGAAGGTTTGTAGGTACTACAGCAACTTAAGTAGAATCACTCTGACTTCTGCCCTCAATTTCTTTATTAAAAATGCGAAGCTGCTGAGAGGTTGGGGGGAATAACAAGATTTGAAAATGTACTAGAAAAATAGCCTCATAATTAAGTGGTAACTGTAAAATAAAACAATTTGGAGGATTTATCATTGCACTAAAACCAGGTTTATTATTACTTACAATTTGGGGAAGGGGCAGAATAATTTAACACTAGACATGCCTATGGAAAATATCTTGCATTGCAGATAAAGTGTTGGGGTTTTTGTTTGTTGCTAGCTATGAATACTTTCTGAGAAGGTGTATTCTTTTTCTAATTAAGAAAGCTGGTGTGTGGTGCCATTTTAGCAACAGTAAAATATCCTAAATTTGCATACTCAGAATTGTCAGGATTTTATGTTTAAAACAAATAGAAGATGGGGTGGAGACCACCTGCTTAATAATATCTTTGTGTTTTGTTTTCAGATTCTGGGAGTCTGGCTGACTTATAGATACAGGAACCAAAAGGATCCTCGTGCAAACCCTAGTGCATTTCTTTGAGTTTATAAATGACTGAATCTTGTCTCTGCACCCTCTGCTTCAAAATGCAGATTCTCTGTAGTTTGATATTTGTCCATAATAGGGATTCTACATGTACCCAAAATAAAACGTTACGAGAAATTTGTAGTTTTCGTATTTAATTTCCCACTATTTTTCTTCTGAGAATCTGTCTTGAAGTAGACCGGTGTATTTAGTAGCTGGGCAGAGTCAAACTGCTGCTCTGAGCTTGTTAAATAACTCTGGTAAGACTTTGGTAATTGATGTGGTGAACTCTACATAGTGGGTTTTATAGCACTACTGGTATCCAAAAAAAGCCACAAGTATTTTCTGCTGTATTCGTTGATTACAAAAAATTCACAGTTGCTCATTAAAATGATGAAAATACATGGTGGATGGTTGGACTGTATGATTTGATTAGGCTTTAGGTTGAACTCTAGTCAACTTTTTTGTCTTAATAATGGTCTCCCACTTTCCTATTAAGTTAAAAATAGAAGCGAAAGATACTGTTTTCTGTAGTGCACGTAAGTGTGTGTTAATGACCACTGTTGTCTTCACTCCTTCCCTTCCCTGTTTGTTTTGAATTTCTGGTAGCTTTAGCATTTTGTTGAGAATAAAAATAAATCTTTTTGGTTATTAGTGGATATCTTCACTATGAAAACTATGAATGAAGAAAGCCAGGAGAATGTGATCTGCAGCTGATTAACTTGAAACTTTTTTTCTTTGACAAGTGAATGAAGTTTGGTATTTGCACAACATCAGAATCAATAGTGGTCTGTCAACTTTAATGTAAGAAACTTTGTCTGGAAAATTGTTGTACAGCTATTTTTTCAGATGGTGTAAAATTATTGCTGTAATAACTCAGCAGTGTATATTCCTCTGTCGTCCAGCTAACAGTCTTGGTTTCATGAGATGTGTAAAAAAGAAAAAAGTTGTGTTTTTTTTTTTTTTTAAAAAAGTGACGGTTTCCAGTAGTTCATTTGTTTTTCTTTCTAAAGAAAAGAATTGAAGTTAGAACTGTACATTGTCATGTAGTGTAAGTGTTGCTGAGCAGAAGGAAGGCACAGTCTCTCTTCCAACCTGTATTAGAAGTGATGCATCAGCTGGCGCATCAGACATCTAAACACCTGAGGTGTGTAACATTCCATTTGTTTCTAATCACACTGAGTTGCAGACCTGCACTGCACCTTCATTTTGTTGCTGCTTCTGCTGTGGTAGGCGGCTGTACCTGTAGTATATTCCTGAAAGATGGCTCTGCAGGAAGAAAAGGGCGAGAGTTTTTAAGGCCATCTGCCAAGGAGTACAGCAGCTGAGCGAGGTGGAAAGGGACACTGTGAGGGCAGACAGAAGTGGGTCCTCTTACGATCTCCCTTTACTAGGGAAGTGTCTCCTGACTCCTGCAGAGCAGGCAAAAAGAGGTTGAAATACACGCCCATCAGAACACGTTGAGGCTTTCCTGTGCCAGTGGTTCTAAAGAAGGAATTGTCTCGAGGTTTCGAAGGGGACGAGTTGAACCTGATCGCAGAGGGATGTCAAGAACTTGAGCTACAGCCAGCTGCTCCTCGGGTGTAGCTGATGCTGCAACAGCTGCTGCCGGCGCCATCTCCTGGCGCTCGGGCTGTGAATCGCTGCTTCGTGCGTCGAGACGTGTGGGCGTCTGGTTCCGGCACGTACTTGCACATTCGGTGTAAGAGCCCACTCATGTACTGAAAGACCTCAGGAGCCTCCAGACTATTACTGAAGGATAATGTAAATGTACACAGCTTTTCTTTTCGCCCAGGTGCTGTCCTGTTTAAGCAACTAACCTACCAGCTGTTCTCAGTATGTGGCAAGAGGACAGGGATCATCTTGTGGTTGACTTTAACGACAGTAACTTTCCTGGTCTAGGTGGGCTCTGTATTCTGTACATGACTGTAATAAATTAAAGGAGGAGTCTGATAGAGCAAGTGTATGAAGCTTAAAATAATACCACGTTGCTGCTTTGTGACTTTTTTTCCTAATTGTTTTTGGTGTTTAGTTTTGGACGGGTCTGTTTTCATCAATGTGGTAGGTGACATTGGAGTGTGAATGTGCATTGCTGAGAAAATACTGAAAATGCTACCGCTTTACAAACTATGTTTCATAACATGAATTTGGTTTAGTAGTCAAAAGACAGATCGGTGGATCTGTGTGGATTGATTAAAGTTTTTCTATCATTAATAATACTTTGTCTCTTCAAGATTGTGATTGAAAAAAAGCCGCACAACCACTAAAAACCTTGAAATTCACATCAGAGGTGAGGATTCACTTTCAGAGGGTAATTCTTAAGGGGGGCAATAAAACACATCCAGTCTGACTTTGGTTTTCAGGGGGAAGAGAGTAGCCTCCTTCAGGGGAAGTCTGACTTGTGCGTTAGTGTACTTTTCTAGAAGCTGTTTATAGTGACGGAGTATCAAAGTAACAAAGTGGCTTAACTTGGAGCATTCTTAATGCTTACATTAGATGCCTTTTGACCTTAGTTATGTTGAAATGCTTACTTAAAGTTGTTTATTCTGGAAATGTGTAGAAAGCTGTCTTGATTTCCTTCAAGACACCTACACATTTTTATCCAATAAAAATAACTGGCTATAAAATAATAAAATAAAATTCTTTTGCACCTGTGTGAGAAAGTAAATCCAGATCTTAACTAACATTCTGATACCACGGCGCAGTGTCTGCCTCCTTTCACATGAAAATAACTGTTACAAAAAGAGAAGGTTTGCCTAACTTGAATTGATACCTGTAAAAATGTACCTTAAAATCTATAGCTGAAAATGAGTAGGAACGTGCTAATGTTACTAGCTTGCATCATTATTTAAATGATTTTTATATAAAGATTGAATGGTAGTGGAATTCTGGAAACCCCATCCATCCTATGTACTTCAGATTACCAACCATGTGTACTTCAGCAATGATTTCCCAGGTTTTCCAAAGAAATGAGAAGAGGTATTTTTATGTATCTCAGCTTGGCTTGATGCCTCTGTAAACTTAATAATCTTTTTAGTGGAGGGGATGCAAAGAGCAGAATTCAGTTGACCATTTGTGTTTTAAGATTCTTGAAAATTTGGCTAAGGTAAAAAGCAAATGACAAAAGCATAGCCTTGAGTGCAAAAAATTGATTTCAGTTTCAAAAATTAATTCCTTGATACTTGCAGGCTAAACTAGCTTGTGTGTTTGTATCTGTAGCACATAGACTACTAGACCCTTGTAGATTATACCTTATATCCATTTGCTGGATATTATCCATAGCATCAGCACATGTGATTAAGAAAATGGCGCTACTTCAGTACTGTTACAAAAACAGACTTGTAAAATGTGATGGCACAGGCAGCTCTTGTTTTATGTCAGAGATACAGCCTTAGCAAGTTGAGTAGATAAAGATGATTATGATAACCAGTTGCCCCAGCCTCCCTCTGCTAAGTGGTGTAACCACTGGTTTTGCTTTTTGTGGCTGATAGCTGCTTCTAGAGAATATTTCTGCCCCACTGCATCCTTTTCTTCTGCTGTCTTCTGGATGCCGCAACAGAAAGGAACATCTTGCTGAACTGCTGAAGGAGTACTGAGTTGCCTGTCTGGGGCCATTTCCAGGTACCGCTTGAGATTTTCTGGTTGGTAGGGTTGCCAAAGATGTATTAGTGGGTGCCTTGCTTCTAATTTTCCTGAGAGATTCCCTGGAACTGAAACCCTTGCTTCTCTTACCTGCCCTGCCCTCCCGAGTGTGTTCCTCTCTTGTGGTTCTCGCATTGACCAGTAGTGGTAGTAATGGTAACAGCAGTGGGAATAATGGCTGACATTGCCAAAAAGCTGAGAAGATACGGGTGTATAGTCCTGGGCAAAGTTTTTCTCACTGGTGCTGCTGCTGAGTTCTTAGATGTTTGAGGTTGGGAAGTCTCCGTTTGGCCTAAGCCTTGAAGTGGTGTGTACTCCATGATGTTCAGCTGTGGGGTTTCTTTTAGTTCTGACTTCTCTTGTCGCTTTTGGCCTTGCAAATAAGTAATCAAAACCCGTGATGCAGTCATGACACCAGCCACGTACTCAATACAGTGTCACTTCTATTAATCCTTTCAAGGCTTTACTGCAATCTGATCTAAGCAGGAATCTTGTAAGGGAAGCAGTTTTTATCTTTGTTAAAAAATAATCTTTGTGTAGATAAGGTGATCTTTGGATCACTTCAGAATAGAGCCAGTTTAAAAAAAGAAACCAAAAAACGCCGCGTGTAAACTATCCCATCCTCTAGTCTCGAGTACTTTTCTGTAAAAGATTTGCACTTTCCTAACCATAAAGAAAGGGCTGATCATGAGAGCTTGGCATAGGTTGGTGCTACAAGAAAATAAATGGAGGTAAAATAGGCTGAGCAATACAGGGCTTAGCTAGCTGCTGAAACGAGATCAAAAGCTGCTTTCCTCTGCTGGGTTCAGCTGGGTAGAGTTAATTTTCTTCATAGTAGCTTGTATGGTACTATGCTTTGGATTTGTGACCAAAATGTTGATAGCACAAGGATGTTTTCTGTGATTACTGATACTTGCACAGAGTCAAGGCTTTTTTTGCTGCTTCTCACACCACCTCACCAGCAAGTAGGCTGGGGGTGCAGGAGAAGTTGGGAGGGCACGTGGCCAGGACGGCTGACCTCAGCTGACCAAATGGGTATGCCAGACAATACGTCATCACGCTCAGCAATAAAAGCTGGGGGAAGAAGAAGGAAGGGGACACACTCACACGTTCAGACTGATGGCATTTGTCTTCCCAAGTAACTTAATTTGTGATGGAGCCCGGCTTCCCTGGAGATGGCTGAGCCCCTGCCTGCCCACGGGAAATAGTGGATGAATTCCTTGGTTTGCTTTGCTTGTGTGTGCGGCTTTTGCTTTACTAAACTGTCTTTGTCTCAATCCATGAGATTTCTCACTCTTGCCTTTTCAGTTCTCTTCACCCTTCCCTCTGGAGAGGAGTGAGCGAGCGGCTGTGTGGGGCTGAGCTGATGGCCAGGGTTAACCCACAAGAGCCCTTCTCCTTCCAGACTGCTTAGATGTAAAATTGCAAGCTGTGGTCTCAGGTAACACAGTGATCTTACTCCTTCTAATAGTGGTAGGTGTTAATATGGAAAAAATACAAAACACAGCAATGTTTTGTGTGTAAACACTTGAAATGAATTTATTAAAAAAAAAATCATTTTTACAGTTGGATCATACAGTATTCTCCTGTATGCCTTAAATTAAAAGCCTCCAGCTTTTACAAATGCTGCCCAGTACAAAAGTGCTAATGTAAAACTGTAGTGTTTCTGTATATAAACCAGCACTACACATCACTAAGTATCACTCTAAATAGTCTCTTCACCAGCATCAATGAGTGGAGAAGAGATGGAAGATCAGACTTCATAGTGTTTAAGGGCTTCCTTCTTCCCCTTACAGTTCAGTCTTCAGGAGCTTCAGTGCTTTCTGCATGTTTGAATACACTAGAAATGAAATATTCATACATGTTATTTTTGTTCCAGCTTCCTCTGCCAGCGACTACAAATACTGTAGAGAAAATGTTGTTATGCTTAAAGCCTTTGCTCACATGTGCATTGCTGTATGGATTCTGTTGCACTGTGCTCTTCCAGGCATTTTGTGCAAGTCAGCTGTTTAATTGTGACTGGTAAGAACATAAATCTGTTAATGCAAACGCATAGGCATTCGCAGGGCAGAGATGGGAGCTGGGCAGCAGTGTGGGGGAGGCTGCAGCAAACAACTCTTCCCTGCTCCCAGAAGGGTTCCTGACCTGGCCCGGCAGGGCTTGCTTGCAAGAATTCTCGTTGTTGCTTACAGTGAACGCTGCTGAATTATGCAAGTTCCTACTGACGTGTGCTTTCTTTTAAACAGATGGATGTTTAAGGCTCCGGGGCTCTGCAATCATTCTCTTCACCTCACTGAGTTTAAGTCTAGCCTCCTGTTTAGTTTTAATCCTAGTTAACGGTTTTTCAGCTAGTACTGATTCAGCTAGTCTGTAATGCCTGGTGTTATTCCTTGTTGCGTGAAAGATGTGACTGCTTTCAGAATATTTTCAGAATACACTACTTACACAACGAAATGTCAGAGGGCTCGTATGCGTAGAGACGGTTTGAGTATCTTCCAGTAATATCTGCTCTCACAGTCAGGGAAGGATCTGGGAAAAAAGGATGAGAGAAGCTGTAGAGGACAGGACTGACCTTCAAGCAGAAGGAAACAACCCTTCCTGCACTTCTGCTTGTTTCGTAAATGTTTCTGCAAGACACATCTGCTTCCATGAACAACTAGGAGATGGTTCTTCTGCACAGTCACCGACATTTCAATTTTAAATGTTGCAGTTGCACGTTTATTAAACAGGGCATACGTTTAATTCTGATCAGTGCTGATCGGCCTTGCACCCTGTGCCACTGCATAGTACCTGAATCAACTCCTCGAGCTGAGGCTGCTTCCAGGCAACGAGTATTATTAAAAAAGAAATAATAAAGGAAGAGAGAATATGGCAGTTGTTTTAGTCTGTTGAAAATAGTCACGATGACCTAGATTTATGAAGGTATGGGTGAACGATGCATGTGTGCAGTGCATGAGGCTACGTATCTGTGCTGGGAGTGGGAATACCTGGGTGCATGCATGGCCACGAATGTGTCTCCAAAACGTGAATGCTCGGGAGGGGGTTGTGCAGGTGAGGGGGGGGCAGGACCGAGCGCTGAGCCTTGGAAATCGGCCCCTGAAGCAGCCGGCATCACTGCTGCTCCTGCGATGTCTGAAGTTGTGTTACAAACCAAAACCCAAGGGGTTTACAGAATTTCTAGAGGTAGGAGGGTGTGGGAGCCTGAGCCAGTGCCCACCCATTCCAGCGACTTCCGTTTCGATAACACAGCAGATGGAATTGCATCGTTTTGAGGAGTCCATGAGGGAGGATTCACAGGCTGGACCTGTGAAGCTAGTGACCTGGCAGGGGTTGCTCGGAAATTTGATCCACCAAAACCAAGCAGAAATTTTGTATTTCTCATGGAATAAATTCCTGCTTGTAAGCCTGAGGATTTGGGATGGGTGGCACAGCAGGGCCTTCAGTCTGAGATGAGCTGTGGTGCTTGCGGTACTCACCTACAAACAAAATCCGAGGGACATACTGGCCGTCAGGGGAAAGGTTCTTGTCTGTGGTTTCATACTTGAAGAAAACAGAGGTTCCCAGTCAAGGAGGGCATGTTACAGAATTATTTTTTTTCTCCAATGTACTTTTGTGTTACAAAATACAGCTCAAATAATACATTTTGCGGTTCAAGAGATGCACTGTCTGGGATGTGATCTTTTAACAGCTGGCATTGCGAATTGATGACAACACCTCATGTGAATGTTAACCTTTGAATTCCCTCGCATTTTGAGTTTATGGGAGGTACAGGTGAAAGAGACTTATTACTAAATCTATTATGCTTCAGCACTGGCCATTTTCCCAGCCAACCGCAGCTATTAAACTAATTATAGCTAGAGAAGCCGTAATTAAAAATAGAACTGTGTTGCTTTCACTTAATGAAATGTAACTGGGAAACTTACCACCAGGTTCAGGAGAATGAATTTTTCAGCCAGTTTCTGTATCTCTTTATGTTCAGCAAAGACCTTCTTGAGGGCTAGAGTGAAAACAAACGGGAACGAAAATTAAAAATATGCCCCTGAAATATGTTGTCCTTGAAAAAGAAATTCAGACAAACTGAGGGAATCAAAATGAGAATTCACAGTTTGCAATTAGAGCAAATAAAAATTTTGAGTTCATTCCACTGGAATTTGATCAGCCCGCTTATGTTCTGGGGTGGAGAGTAATTGCCATGGTACCCACGGCCCTCCCTCCTCCGGGTAGTGCCGCCTGCTCCCGGGTTTGTCCGCCTCAGTCGCAGTTTGAGCATCTGACCCTTCCAGCCTCCTGTTGCGGTTTCTGGCCCCAGCCCTTAAGGCACCGACCAGGCGGGGTGCGGGGCCCAGCCTGGCGCACTGGGAAGGGCTCCCCGCGGCTTGCGGGAGGAAGGGCCCTCGGGTAAATTGGGAACGCTGGGAGCAGAGCACTCCCAGTTACCAGCAGAGTAGCCAGTAGTTCCAGCCCAGCACGCTCTAGTCCCTGGCTGGATTCAGCCTCCATCACAGCAGTGCTGAGGGCTGCGTGTGTCCTTGCAGGAAATCACTGTTCTTCACTGCCCTGAGTCTTGCTGTTGGCTTTGGCTGGCTGTGACGTGCCCCAGGGCTGTGACATACCCCAGGGTGGGCCGTGACATACCCCAGGGCTGGCTGTGATGCCCCCTGGGGCTGGCTGGGACATGCCCCAGGGCTGGGACATACCCCAGGACCGGCTGTGACGTGCCCCAGGGCTGTGACGTGCCCCAGGTCTGGCTGTGACGGGTCCGTGCCTGCTGGCCCCTGCCCGCTTCTGCATCACGGATGCACTGCGGTACCGTTCCTATTGTGTTTCTGCACACCAGCAGACACCCCCGCGGGACAGCGGCATGACGAACGTCCCCCTGCCCCCGTCCCCGTGCCACCCGGCCTGCCCTGCGGCCTGCCCAGCGGGCAGAACCGTGCCCGGCGTTTTTTATATAATTTTTTTTTTTTTTTGAAAGCAGCGTTTAACCGGCAACCGAGGACCAGGCGGTGCCTCGGTTCCCCGCGGCTGGCGCTGCCGTGGGCGCGGAGCGGTTACCCTGGCTGTGCGGGCAGTCCTCCAGGTGGTGGATGATCATCAGCGGCTTGTTGCTGCAAGAGGAAGAGTCGCGTCAGGGGCGGGGAGGCGACAGGGGGCGACAGGGGGCGCGGGGCGGGGCGCGGTACCTGTGCTTGGCGCGGAACAGCGCTTCCTCGTACGTCTGCGTCCAGACGAGCTGGTCTCCCCAGCCTGCGGGGCAAGGACAGCGGCGCGTTATAAGCGGGCTCTCAGCCCGCGGGTTCGCGTCCTGCCTCTGCCGCGAAGGGCTTTGAACCGAACCGCTGCCAGAGCAGGAATTAAGGGGTGTGTGTCTGTGTACACGCTAGGAAATACTAGAAAATGTATTTGCAGAACGAGTTGCAAGAAAAGTAATTTAGTAGAACAGTGTAGGAGAGTTAAAACTTTAGCACGTTGCCCTTTTTTTGTTTTGTTTTGTTTTCTTCTGCTTACCTCTGGAGAGTGTCTGAGGCAGTTTCGGTTTAGTGGCAGTCTCCTTTGTCTCCTTCTTGCCCATATCCTTTGCCAGAGCAGAGGAGATGGCAATGAGCAGCAGGAACATGGACGTGTAACTCTTCTCCATGGCTGCCCCTGGAACAGGTGAGAGACCTGACGCTGCGGGGCCTCGCAGGCTGTCGCCTGCTCTGCGGCACACAGCAGAGGCCGGGTCACAGGTATGTGGCAGGGTGAGTCGGGCTGGAAGGAGCTGCTCCAGCAGGGGCCTGCGCTGGGGGCCTGGCCAGTGTCACGTTTGCTGAGCACGTTCCCAGGAAGGACCTGGCTGCTTTCTGCTGCCCTGTTCATACCGTCGTGCTGCCATCCTTTTAAGATGCGCGCCTATGCGCTAGCTTCTCTTTCCTTTTTACATATATTGGATTTGCTCAGTAAAACAACCGCATTTTGGCAATTCCAAAAGTACTTGCCAGTCCTAATAAGTCACAGTTTTACCTGGATCTCTCAGTGTTGTAGTAACCTAACTCAGCAGGTGCTGAAAAATTAGCTTGTCTTAGCTCTTCCTCCATTTTGCAGCGGGAGTGACTCAGATGAGGCCAGGGTGTTAAGCTCGGCTTTACAGGGAACCCCTGGCACAGCTTAATGCTGTGTTGAAACTTCCTATCATGTCTTCCCCCTTAAAAGTATCATCTAATCCTCAAACCCAGTAGGATGTTTAATAAAAAGAGTGGGGAGACGTTGCTGTGTGGACCGGACCACTGAGAACCGAAGTGCAGCCTGCTGGTTTCAGCAACACACGGGCTTTTCCTGAGGCAGGCTCTGGGGCATGGCGGTGGAGGTGAGACTCGTCTGTCAGGAAGCTCCTCAGCCTTTCAGCGGGGATGCTTCTCTGAAGGGGGAAATCACCTCAGTAACATGACCCTATGTTTGCCCATTAAATTTCTTCCTAGAAGCTAGAACACCAATGTAATAGGTACAGTAAGAAAATCCCGGATATTCCAAAAGCAATATAGAAAATTCTAAAGATTCATGCAAAAATTACAACAGGTTGACAGTTTTTAAAATTCAGATGATGAAAATTAAATTCCGGGGAAACAGAAGCATTTTTCTGGGTAGGAACTACAGGAGGAGAAGCTAGCTGAGTTTCCAGCAGTGCTCTTTTTTGCAAAGATACCCAACACACCTCAGACATCCAAAAAGTCTGTTTTGTGGCATGTTTCAAGGGCATGAAATATGGCTCTTGCCGCAGACTGCCTTTCTGCCTTAAGAAAAGTCTCTTTGGCAAGGAAGAAAATTGCATAAAATTAAATTAAACCCAGTGGATTTTCAGGATTGCCTCGAGAGCTGTTTTGGTTAAAGCTGTGTAGCGGAAGTAATGCTTCCTTGGGAAAAAGCAAAAAGAAGGTATGGGATGACCAGGACATCAAAGAGCAGGCAAATTTTATGCTGTTGCTGATGCAGAAAGCAAAGACAGAGGAACATTAAATATGCTCTTTGAAAACCCTCCTCTCTTGGTTCTTTTAACCTGCAAAGCCAACATTTCTCTGTACATTCTTCCTCATTGTGAGCTGTGCTGAGCTGTGTCTACTTTGCTGCAGTCTTTTCTTCCCACTGACCAGGCTGCCCCCGCCCCAGGTAACCCAGGCTCCCAGCTCCCTCAGGTACTTTCTGAAGCAGTAGATGTGCCGCACCGTGCCGCGCCGCACCGTGCCGTGCCTTACCTTGTTTACTCTCCCAGACACCTGCCAGGGCGCGAAGGTGGTCCCGGTTACAGTGTGAACAGGGCTGTTCCTACTGCCTATTTATGCACCTTCACACACCCCAGCTCCACCCACAAGCTTTGAATTTGAATACTACTTCCAAAGAACTAAACTTTCCAGTTTTTTCCCCACCAAAACATTCAAGGTTAATTTTGTGATTAAATATCATTACTGTTTCCTGTCCGACGCTGTATCTAAAGCTTAGAGATGATTCTACAGTCTTTTGGGACATTTAATGAAAGGTGATTTTAAAAGGCTGGCAAAGATCCAAGTCCAGGTAAGCTTAAGTCCAGACTCCTGATTTGCCTGAAGAGTGATTTGTCCTTTTTCGATTGGCTGGAAAATCAATACGGTATGCTGTTCTTTTAGCCCTTTGAAAAACTTAAATTGATGACTCAGAACTTTAGATGTTAATTAGATAATTAACTATGCACATTATACAGATATGTGTGCACACACGCACATATAACAGCCCATAGGAAAACTGTAGTAAAACCTAAAAGAAAGTTTGTAAAGATCTCCACAAAAATGTATGTGGAAGCTATAGCAATAAACTGCCTTTGTAAGCAGAGGTCTAAATGAATATGTAGTTCAAATTCCAGGCTTAATTAGTTGTGTAGACATTTATTTGTAACTACAACATGACAATCGACCATTGTAGGTTTCAGATACATGTGTAATACAGTGCAGTGCTCAGGAAAACGAGACCTTTTTGGGTGGTTGGAAGGCCATCCCTACTGTTGTGCTGACTGCAGATGGTCCTTCCTCTGAGGTCAGTGTGATTCTGTCCTCAACAATGTATATTGAAACGACAGTGTGTTCTCCTTGGTGCATGCCTCATATATTTCAGTGAGATTAAAATCTCATGTTCACGGGCAGTGAACACTTAGCATTACTCAGCTGGGTAGATGAAATCCATCAGATATGGATTTTCCTGTTTGAAATTCACAGTACTCTCTGATTGCTGCCAACAGCACCCGTTTTTTATGAATATGCTTAAGAGAACATGCTTAGTGCTTTGGATCATGATGATGATTGTTTTTTTTTTTAAAAAAATCTTTTGTAAACAGTAATTAGGAAAACAAGGTGCAGAAGCAAGATGGTGAACTCCAGTAAAAAAAGAAAAAAATGTTATTCCTTACAAATGTACAGTAGTACCATGCTTTGCTTAGACTCTTGACTTATTAGAAGGGTGAAACCAAAGCTCTCAGGGAAGTCAGTCATTTTAACTCCTGTTTCTGGATGTTTCATGACAAATGTATGTTCTCCTGATAAAGAAATTAAATGAGAGAGATTGTATATGAATCACTGCTCCTCCTCCTCAGGCACTTCTCCCTGAAGATTCAGAGATGTATTTTGTTAGCTTCTGTACTGCGTATCCAAATCACATCCACAGAAAATCCATAGATTTGATATAAAACATATACCAAAGTAAGTTTCCAAGACCCATGTTTGGACATGGGAGCGAGCGCTCACTTTGGACGATCAGGTTACATCCTTAATCCGCTTCAGTGGAGATGTAGGAGTCAAACATTAGGTACCCATTTCTGAAATCCTGGTCTCAGCTTAGGCAATTTGTGATTGTAATTTAACACACTTTTGCTGATTGTCTTCTCAGATCACACCTAACAGCATGTGGTAGGCTTAAAGCTGTAACAGAAGTTGTAGATGCTTTCTGGTGATGCAAAGAGATAATGAGCAGGTAGGCTCCCACTCACACACCTTTTTTTTTTTTTAAATAGGGCTTTATCTAAAAATGCATTCTCAAAACCAAGCCCCCACCTGCTCCTTGGCTCCTGCTTACATGTATTTCCATTTAATTTGCCCTTTTGCTTTCTCCTGTTTTCAGGAGATGCACTTAACTTTGCCTATTTCTGCGTAGCTTTGTGCTGCTCTGGCAGAATTGTCGCCTTCAAGAAACTCAGTAATTCAAACACAGCTACTCACAGGGACTGCCCTGTCGGCCCAAACCCAGTGATCTCAATGGAGGTAGCTGAACATATCTCTAAACCATCCTTGTGCCTTGTTATTGAAGGGGAGCTCAGCCTTTCCCACAGCTCCCTGCTTGGGTCCTGAGACCGTACCCAGCCACTGAGCTAGCTTCTGGCTGTTTATCGGGGGGTACTTTCTCCACCTCAGTGACTAAATCCTGCAGGAATTGCCCCAGGAGAACCTGGAACAAAATCGGACTATCCCAGAATGTTTTTCCTCTTTTGTTATAAAGATTTGATAGACCCCATTACTGTTAATATTTAACATCCTTACAAAACTAGACTTTGGATTATTCCTTTGACATTCTTTTCTCTGGTCTGAAGGTACCTTTGCTCATTATGTTTCAAAGAAATCAGCACAGCATCGGGTGACTGATGTTAGAGCTGTTTTGAAGGCATTTTCTGAAACACATAATTTTTCCTTGTGTTTTGTAATACATAAGTTTTAGAATTCAGCCATTTCTTCTAATTTCATAACAAATGGCGTGCCTCCAAGTCTTGTGATCTGCTGCTCAGAATAAATAGCACAACTTTACATCGGAGGAATACAAGTAATGAATGAAAGGTACAGTCAGACCCAGACTAGCAGTGCTCTGAGTCAAAGCCAGAGACAGCTGTACCTGGGAGTCAGTGAACTTCCAGTGCTGTGAACGTTGCAGTATATTGTAAGGCACAGCGGTTGAAAGTACAATGCATTAATCTGAGAACTGGTCAGAATTTTTTTGTGAGTGCTTTAACCACATGAACTGAATAGTAAATTTTTATCATTGAAAGCTGCTTGGATGAAATTTGCCTGATATTTTTTCTGGAAAGCCTTTCACCCCAAAATTTAGGAGCTGAGACACTTCTGGCACCTATAGCAGGTGCAGGTCTCATTCTATTTCCCTCTC
Source organism: Falco cherrug (assembly GCF_023634085.1). Taxonomy (NCBI): domain Eukaryota; kingdom Metazoa; phylum Chordata; class Aves; order Falconiformes; family Falconidae; genus Falco; species Falco cherrug. The sequence goes on from NC_073700.1 coordinate 82,814,828, forward strand.
CCCCTGAAATAATTTGAATCCTTATCTGGAAGGTTACAGGCAGGTGCTTTCTAGATTGGGATACGGCATTAAAATCAATGTTCCCAGTCACTCATGTCAAGACCTTTTCTTTTTCTGTAGCAGTCATGTATGCTGGAGCAGGTACCAGACCCTAGATACTCCACATCCTGGCTTAGCTCTTGGTCCGTTAGGCAAGAAAGCAGTTTTTCTCACATTGCCTCAGGAAATGTCTGCTAATACACACAAATGGAGAGCACTACTAAAGGAGAGCTGAGGAAGGACTTGGTATCCTATAAGTGGTTCAGACATTCTCCTGAGAGGTGGAAGACCATGGTTCAACCATTTTGCTCTCTATTTTCGGAACAAAGCCACATTTCAATGTAGAGCTGGGAAGTCAAAAGTTCAGCAGATTTCTACTGCTGAACACTTAAAATGGTAACTGGAGTTCAGGTAAATACCTGCTAAGAGTCTGATGATCTTGTTTGAAGGATGATGATTTCCCCAAATATGTCAGCTCAACACTTTCCTCTTTTTTGTTGAATGAATTACTCAATTAACTTGCATAACTTAACTCAATAAACCTACAGTTTATTGGTCATAATTTTCAAATCGGATAGCGGAAGAGGTGGTTAGAATATAAAATAAGACATTCTGACCTTTTGCTCACTGCTTTCAAAACATAAGACCAATTCATAAGGATTTTGGTATCTCTTTTGATATAAAAGAAAGTATTCTTTTCCACTTGCATGTGCGTTTTTATAACACAAATCACCATCACTTGATATAAATTGACAGACTGGTGTGAAAAGCATGGAGCATCCTTTACATAGCTTCAGATAATGTAACCAGTTCTTCTATTACACTCTGTTTTGAACTGTGAAGTACTAGGATGTCTGGAAGGCATTGCTGAATGATGTGTTTTCAATTCAATAAGTCATTTGAACACCTGTAGTAGATGTACTTGCTCTTGTATTGTTTAGTGCCCTTTTCCACAACAGTAAGGAAATTATCATGATCTGTTACACCAAGGAGTGTCAAGGTTTTCAGTGTATGTGGGACTTCATCGCTCAACTTTTGTTTGGTAAGAGAAAGCCTGGTCCTGACAACATATAGATTTAACTTTGAAATGTTTTGTTCGGACCCACAGGGAAGAAGTGAAGAGCAATTCTTTGATGAGGGGGACTGGGAAGCTGGGGGTGGACCACAGCCTATGAAGAAGACTGTTTATCAGGTCTTCTTAACTGGGCAGGTCAGTTATGATCAGCAGGGCTTCATGCCTGAAATTTTTATACTTCTTTTATTTAAAATTCAAGTTTAAGTAAAGGCATTTTAATTAATGGAAATAACTACCTGTGTTTAAAACCAGAAAATCTGCTGTACTCCAAGATTAAAGCAAATGATTCCTCCCCTGTCTGAGCAACTGATATTCAGCTTTCAGTATTGTTCAAAATCTCTAAGCCAGCAGTCTCCTATTTTTACTGTACTGTGATATATGGGTATGGTGGGAAGACCTTTGTGTATTGAACAGCTTAGTTTTGTACTTAGTATGACATGGAGTGTTTTTAATTAACTCCTTTCTGTTAATATAACTTTTTAAGAAAACCTGCCTCCCTTGGTCCTTGGATGATAAACTCCGTTATGGTCAAGTAGCTGAGCCACAATGTCCGTAATTCAGTGAGTCTCCTGGAGCTGCCACCTTACAGTCATCTCTCCGTGTGGCTCCTTGTATTCATTGCTCTTATTTCAAATTTATGTTTGGTTATCTGCAGCCCAGGCCCTCTCAATTTTCCAAATGCTTTACCCTGAAGATCAGAAGACTTTGGCTTCTAGTAAATATCAGTGACATGATGCCAGCTCTGATTCCCAGAAATGGTCCCTAAGTAGTAAGAGACAGGATTGTCTTTATTTTTTTTTTTTATTCCTACCAACTTGCCTTAGTTTACAAAAAGAAAGAAAAGGATCCCATCCTGGTAATTCTTTGGGGTTCTTTTTTGTTTGTTTTGGGTTTTTTTTGTTTTTTTGGTTTTTTTGGTTTTTTTTAATTGTATTTTAATTTTTTTATTAATGAACAGTAAATACATCTGCTCAGTGAAATTCCAGCTGAACCCACTGACACAACTGCTTTCCTAGCCCCACTACTGCTTGTATGATAATCTCACATTATTTAATATTGCTTTTGATTTTGGGCCAGTAACGTAATCAGCATTACCTCTGCAATGAAGTGTATTTGTTCTGCTGAGTTTGTCTCTGTCACTGTTTTTCTCCAAGCTGTACAGACTCTCATGGTGTTGACACCTTCTGGCCTGTGTGATGTGCTCCTCAGCACCCTCCATCTTCTCCCAAACTCTTGACTTTGCCTTGGCTTGTGTAGTTGTCACAGAATGTGCACTTTTAGTCAATCGCACAGACTGCACAGTTTTAAGGGATTCCAGTGTTGACGTTCAGCTGCTGTTCTGCAGCAGATCGCACAGTTGTCATATCTCAGATATTCCACCGTGTCACCACCATGCCCACGTCACAGTAGCTTTTTCTCCCTCTACTTCAGTCTGAACTGAATGAGGGTCTTTGCTTTGACAATTCCAGTTGCTTTGTCAAGGTTAAATTTGAGATTTAGCAGTCTCATTTTCTGAGTCGGATTTCCCAGATCCTGAGTATAATCTGTTTTTTTTTTATCCGGGCCTCAGACACAAAGTTGTAAAACTTATTCTCTGAATTTCGATCAAGGGTAAAGTCCTCTATGCTTTCACCTTCTTAGCTTCTTAGCACAGTGTGCAGTGCTCTAAATTTCTGTCTAACTGACCTCCTCTACTAAAATTGAGGAAATTGGCTGGGCTTGTCTAATATGTCAAAGAGGAGGTTAAGGCACTATCTAATAGCAGGCTGCAACTACTTAAATAGGTGCTACAAAGATGAAGGATCCAAACTATTCCGTCAGTTTGAGGACTTATTGTTTATTTTTTAGGTTGCCTATATTCTATGCTAAGGTGATATTCTGCCTCCAAAAATAATCTTTTATTTGCCAATATAACACAAATGTTAGGGACATATAACTTTGCCAATATAACACAAATGTTAGGGACATAAAGTGGTCTTAACCAAGATCACTTTAAAAAATCCCTGTACAGCTGACATAGTCCCATGGCAGAATCCTTCCTCTTTTTGCATTCCATGATTGTGTGAGTATAAAGTTCTGCTGAATTTTCAATCTTCCTCCTGTCTAAACCCCACTTCCTGCAAAAATAGCCCATCTCACAGGGATGAGACTCTTTCCCTCTATTTCTTTGAAGAATCGCATTTTACTGCTAATAATCTCTTAGCACACATTGCCAGTAAATTACCCTGAGTTTCTTGCTAAAGAATGTTTTTGTGCAGAAAGCTGTCAGCAGTAGCATCAATGATGGTGGCTTCTCAAAGATCATCTGTCTTGAAGGAGCTGAGCCGTTTCCTCGGTCAGGGAACATATGCATAACACAGTCACTTTGCATGAGAGAAGATATATCTCCCATAACATCCCCACAGAAAAACTGATGAAATATGGACTAAGTAAGAGGAGAGTGACATGGACTGCCAGGCTCAAAGGGTTCTGATTGGCAACGCATGGGCTGGAGGCCAGTCACTAATGGTGTACCCCAGGGGTTAATACTGGGGCCAATATTACTTAACATCTTTATTAATGGACAGAAAGAGTACACCCTTAACTAGTCTACAGGCAATACAAAGCTGGGAGAAGCATTTTGTAAACCAGATGGTTGTGATACCACACAGAGGGACCGCGACATGTTGGAGAAATGAACGCCATGAACTTCAACAAACAGCAATGCAAGCACCTGCACCTGGGAAGGCACCAGTGCACGCTGGGGTTCAGCCAGATGGAAAGCAGCTTTGCCAAAAGTAACCTGGGGTTCCTGGTAGACAGCAAGTTGGACATTAGCCAGTAGCATGCCCTTGAGGCAAAGGTGACCAACAACTCCTAGGGCTGCATTAGGCAAAGCATCACCAGCAGGACAAAGAAAGCGAGGCCACATCTGGCGTGCTGGGTCCAGTTCTGGGCTCCCTAGTATAGGAGAGACATGGGCATACTGGAGCAAGTCCAGCAAAGGACTTCAAAGATGATGAAGGGTTAGACCATCTGTCTTTGAGAGGAGGCTGAAGGAGCTGGGACTGTTCATTCTGTGGCAAAGGTGGCTCAGAGGGATCTCATCAATGTCTATAAATACCTGATGTGGGGGAAGTAAAGAAGACAAAGCCAGACTCTTCTCTGACAGGACAAGAGGCAATGGGCCCAAACTGAAATTCAAGAAATTCCATGCAAATGTAAGATAAAACTTATTTCCGTAATGTGAGGATGACTGAAGGCTGGAACAGGCTGTCCAGAAAATTTGTGGAATCTCCATCTTTGGACATACTCAAACCACGACTGGATACAGTCCTGAGCAACCTGCTGTAGGTGACCCTGCTTTGAGCAGGGGTCTTGGACTAGACAGTCTGTAGAGATGCCTTCCAAATCCAACAATTTGGTTATTTTATGATTCTACATATGTAGCATATATGAAAGGAAGGTTAAATAGTACAAAGGTGGACTTATAAGCGAACCCAGTCATATTCCGCTCTCAGCTACAGCCGACCTGTTGCCACATAAACGCTAAATTAATGGAAACATGCCATACTGTGGTCACAGATTAGGATATTATTGCTGGAGCAGTAATGAATGGTTATTAACTTTTACCCATGAAGTGCTCATGTTTCACCACCATGTGGGTCATACACTGTACAAACACAGTTGTAATATCCCTATCAGAATAGTTAGCTGGATATTTAAGCCAATTAGAATGACTTCAGGCAATGTGCACCTAAAGTCTTGTTCGAATGCTATGGCCTGGAAACGGTAAGCACCCTCCCACAGGTGGTGCCACCAAATAAGCAGTGTCAGTCACAGGGAGCAGAAAGGAGGATGGGTGTTCCCACTCTTCTCCTGGCCCAGTTCCAGCCAGTGGCATAGTGATAACGTGGCTCTATCTTGGCATTCAAATGCAAAATGCTCCTTTAAAGCTACGTTTTTTGTAGCTGGTGTAAGCAACGCTATCCCAAATCTTGTGAAATCCTTAGTTTACAGCAGTCCAAGGGCTGAGATGTGTTTCAGCTCTGCTTAGCACAGAAAAGTTGGGGCAGAGCAGCCAGCTCTCATTTCCTCTCCCTCCCCGTAAGGTCGTTCCAGCAGCTGAGAATGCCTGAAATAATGAGCTTAGGCAATGTGGTCGTTTACATCCAGCTGTACCACTTGGAGAGTCCCTGGGAGGCAGGGAATTTCCATGTAGTCAAGTCATAGGTGGTCTAATCTCTGCATGACAACGAACTTGGGTGGGAAAGATGGAAAAGGGAGGGTGATCTGAAGGTAGACCACTTAAAACTTCCTGAGGAGTCATACGTATGTAAAAATGCACATACTAGAGTTGCTATGTCAACCGTCTGTTAGGAGCTACTTCTGCTTTTAATGCCTGAGTGGAAAAGATGAAATACAGTGACATTTCTTGTCCTCTGTTGAAAGATCTGTAACTATCCTAGTTTGACTGAGTTCTCAGAGTTTAAATACGTTGAGTCATTACAAATGCCAGCAATTTGTACTCCTATTGCATGTCATGCAGAGATTAGACCATTTAAAACTTGCAGCCAGTGGTTGCCTGCGACCAGCAGCCTGCTGCATTCTGCAGCTGTTACTGGGCAGAAGTAACCTGGGGCCAATTGGTAGCAACCACCTGCTTTCTGGCATGGGTGGAGGGGGTGTAAATCATCAGCACAGGAAGAATGGGGGAAATGTCTGGTTTTGCCTGGTTGGTGTGAAGTTCTGGTGTCTGCTACTTTGGTATATTGGCTGGCAGGGCTGACATCCAAGTTGCTAATTTAATACATGGTGCTGATCCCTCCACTGACTGTAAGTTTTAAATGTCAAATATCTTTCTAAAAAGCTAAAATAAACTGAATTCAATGAATAGCAGTCAAGTAGATGATGTCACTTACCTGGAGAGAAACAAATAGCCTGTGCTATACTCTTCAGTAATTTGTAACTATATGGGTGCCACATGCCAACAGACCATAGGCATGGGAGCTTTTCTCATATAAAACATTATATGTTCCCATATATACATATATTTAATGTATGTATTATGTATATAATATTTTTTTATATATATACATATAATTACCATATATTTCCCAGCTAAACATTAAAGGTTTATATGATAAATGTTACTTTCACCTGTCTCACGTGATGTCAAAGAATAACCTATAAACAGCTGGTAAGCTCTACCATCTGTTCTAGCTCCCTATGTTTTCTGTTTTAAAACCCTAAAATGACTAGGCAAAGATCTTATCTAATGATTTGCAGCTTTAGGTGAGCTTCACATGGACTCTCATATGTTGCAAATGTCATGCTTGTGTACTTGCAAAGCTGTTCTCTATGGTTAGGTGTCAGGACCTTTGGCATGGTCTCCTATAAAAATCTTTCTCTTCCCTTTTAAAAGAAAATGACAGTCTACCAGACAGTGGGTCCAACTAAGGATGTCTTTGTTGTTTTGAGAGGTGTCTGTTATACCTGGGTTTCTTCTTTCTGTTGACCAGTAAGATTGTCACACCTGTATTTCTTTGCAAGCTTACTGGTTGATAAGTGCAACGTACCAGTACCTAGTTTGCTTGACTTTGTCACTCATGTAGGTATTGTGTAGAACCAGTCCCACTTTCTGCTTTTACTGTCCTGACTCAGCCCCCAAAATAAATAACATTCTTATAACTGGTTGATTAAAGTAGAGTCATCATAAAAGCCTGAGAATTCATATAAGCAGTAGCAAGCTGCATCTTGAACTACGAGATCATCCTTTTGGTGATTGACACTGCTATGTTAATGAAACTTAAGCATGGGTGCACCATAATAATAGGAATTTTCAAACTGTCTCTCTCAGGCATTCAGACTGGATTTGAAATAAAACCACCCCATTTCTTCTGGGGTAGCAATACAGGAAATGTAGGAATATAAAACTCCTAATGCAAGTAGCTCTTCCTTTTAACTATTTCAGTTGCAGACTGTAAGAGTTTCTGGGAGCTGCCATAGTGTTTGAATCTGTCTGTAAGAGCCTGTGCTGTGAAAATGCGTTGTACCACACACGCTCTGAGGTGCTCCAGTGAAGTCAGCAGGGCCATTTGCTGCGTGTACATTTGGCTAGCAGAGCTCGGGTCTGAATTACCTGCAAGCTTCTTAGTTCTTTCTAATGGGGGGGGGGGGGGGGGGGGGAAGATTTTAATTTACCAAATCTTTTCCAACTGACGTGCCTTGGATACATAAAGATGTTCATTTAAGGGAAGAAGTGTTAAATTCACAGAAGTGTGGGGAAAATTAAACTGGTGCTTTGTGTTTACAGATATTTCAAATTGAAGAGAAAAATTATTCCAGAGGTGGTGGTATTATTACTGCATGATCTTGGGGTTTTCTTCCTGTCACTAACATTGCTCATGTAAAGGAGAATGACTCTGCAACACCTGAATCTATTAGAAAGGACCCCTCCAGGAAAGTCACAGTTTTGCCTTCAAGAGAGCACACCATGTAGCCATGCTTCTTTCCTGTTGCCTGTTTGGTGAGCAAACAAACTTTCTGTGAGTTCATTCAGTGATCCGGTTCATAATAAGCAGAGAGATTTAAGCTTCCAAGTTCTCTGTGCCACTCCCTCTTAAATCTATTGTAATGCAATTTCTAAACATTTTTAGGTTAAAACCGAGCTCTGTACCACTTGTCAAAAGGTCATTTTTTTGAAGGAATTCTACTGTGATGGTCTGTCAGGGGACATGAAAAAATTTCCATTTTTACAGGTCAGCCCTTGTCAAGTGAATCTCAGACTGAACACCCCTTGCTTTTCTGGCTGCATTGGTTGGTATAATAAATTGTCGGCTCTCCTTGCAAACTGGTTTATATAGAAATCTTGCTTGATAAAATGCTTTGGCTCAAGTGGAAGATGCATCGTGGCAGGAGCTGAATTCTGTAACACCTTCTAGCCAGTTGTGTGACAGTGCTGCTCTCCAGTTTTCTTTGTTTCACTGAATTCTGCCTGGTGAGCAAGTCTTGTCCAGGATGATTCGCAGAGCTGGTGAGCAGGAATCTCTCATAGCAGCAGCCCTGGGTGTTGGCTCTCTGCTCTCTAGAACCATAGCAATCTGGGAGTGGCTTTGTTTAATTAATAATCAAAATACTCTACTTTCTGCCTTTAGTTTTATTAGGGAAGGGGAGAGCAAGTGAGAGTGCACCTGTGGCTTATCACCGTAATAAGGTTTAAATATTATGGCAGATGAATGGCAAAACCTTTTTTCTACTCCTGAAGCATGATAGCCTTTTCCTTTCTCTTTACGTGTTTTATGCAGGATGGAATGGCATTCTGAACATACTGGAGAGGGCATCCTAATGCAGGAATGCCGTTCTCACTCAGCAAATCTGAGGTGGCTAAAAGTTAATGCTGGGTTTATTGTGTTGGTTAAACAATAGATTGCAGCTCAGTTGTACAAAAAGTGCTACTGCAATTTTACTAATGGGAAGTGAACTGGATATAAAACTAAATGCAAATAAAAGCTCCTCCCTACAATTTTGGTTTATTGTTTCATTGTTCTCCATTTTTAAGATTGTATTATTCTCCAGTTCATGCTAGGTCAATATTAAAGATACTAGTGAAAGACCCAGCAACATTTCTTTCCCTGTTAGCTGCAGATGCTAGTGTTGATAATTTGGAAAATAAATGCATGTTTGGAGGCTGTAATAATAGCACTAGTTCTTTGTTTTAGTGAAGATACTGCCTGGCCCATGGCCTATTCATAGCTTCTGCACCATGTAAAACATCAAAGGAACGGTGGAGGGCACTTTCTTTCATTCATTCATTTTTCATTTCATTAAAACTTCTGCAGAAGGATGAAAACTATGACTTGGGTAACCTTTTTGAAAGAGCAGGCTGGAGATGCAGAGAGTTTTTTGCTTGTCAACTAAACACCTTTAAAAAAACTATCTGTAAAAAAAAATAAATCCCAGTTAAGCTTTTCACTGCTTACTTCATGCTGCAGAGCTCCAGTCTGAAGCATAACAGCTTTATAGTGGTATCACTAAAGTGTTTTGGGAAATGCTAATGTTTTTGTGCCTAATATTTGAGTGCCTGATCGAAAAATAGGATTTTTATTGTGTCAAATTGTCATTTTGGAAAAAAATAATCTGGGAATGAAAAGTAAGACTCTTTCAAAATTTCTCATGCAAAAGGAATAAAAATTGTTTTGAAAAAGTAACTATTTTGGCTTCACTTCCCAAAGTGAAATTGTGATGCAGAGAATTGCCGATGCTGCCTCTAACTCATGGAGATCTATTAAGAACTGGCAGTGTGAAGATTTCTGTAAGTGAAAACATGAGTCAGTTACAAACTTGGCATTTTAGAAAGGATTTAACCAGGTGGACAGTCTGGTGGGAGATTGGCTAGATGAAATAGGTTAAGTCATTACTCAGGACTCTACTCAGTCACCCTCATGTTCTTGTTGATTAGAAACTGTTAAACATGCGTTAGATGTTTAGCACTGAACAAGGACTACAGCTTTTACCTTTCCAGAAGAGTTTGTTTCAGATATGAACCTGGGTCATTCTAGAGTTCTTGCTGGGCATCTCAATATGACATCTACAACTTGGATCCATTTTTTCTTTAAAGGACTCCTACCTTTTATGCCTGAAAAAAGGGAAACAAATAACCAAAAATCATGAACATATGAAATGATTCAGTTATGAAATTTGTACTATTATAGTAACAAAAAGAGAAGTAATATAATTTGTGGGAGCACAGAGTGCTTGCCAGGTTGAGGTTGTCACCTGTTCCAGAGCTATGGGAGCAGAGCAATGTTGTAAATGCACACAGCTGTGAAGGAATCATCTGGGCACAGCACAGCTACATGAACATTTGGAAAAGCTTTTGAATGGGAAATCTTAGGTGATGTAATATGATGCTGTCACCTATTTTAATTCCGGAAGGAATAAAATTGGCCTGTGCAGCACTGTGGTTATTGGGGAGATAGCAGTGATGGTACTGTCAGTTTGACAGATGGAGTGTCTTGGCTTCATAATTATGGGTAATCAGGTAACTGCTTAGCCAAGTGCCTTCATTCCGATGATGTCCATTTCTCTCAGTTGCTGGAGAACTTCCCCTTCTTGGGTGAGCTTTGCTGTATTGCTCAACCCCCCTTTCTTTCCCAGCACTATATGAAGAGTTTCACTTCTGCCAGACATGGTTTTAAGGTTAAGCTGGCTGAGGTATGCCTGTGTGTCACACGTAAATGTTCAGTTATGTCCTGGTTCCTGTCCAGTTTCTGGGGATTGGCTTTGAACTGAGGCACCAGCTTAGACTAAGATCTCAGCCCACTCCCTGAATGACCTGGGGGCACAATGGTGCATATATGTGTGATTATAACTTGGTTTTAAAATAATGTGGTGAAGCATCTGTTTTTATCTGCTTCAACTCTTTTAATTCCTTCATTTTTCATATTTCCCAGTTATGGAGATGTCAAGATTTAATAATCTTTGAAACACCGTCCCTGTGGCACAGAATGTGGAAATATAAATCACACATGCGATGGAGCGTGCATATGTTCAGGCATCCTGAACCGGATGTGCTGGCAGGAGTGTCCTAGAACTACATTCCTCTTAATTCCTGCTTTTAGCTCACTTACATAGCTAATTGGATATAGTTTCTCCACGTAAGCTGTAGCTTGGCTTGTATTTCTATCTGGTTTAATGACTCATCTCCTTCCAGTCTATGTATGTTTAATCAGGAGGTGACCTAGGTTAGATAATATGTCTGCTGCAAATGTTCTGCTTGCAGCATGTTTTGCCAAGCGATAGCAGATCTGTTGAGAATTTGTGCCATGCAAGTCCCTTTCAAAACACTTTCACTGAAGGAAAGAACACGTGTCAGACGGTGAATGGCTGCCATCCTATTCCTTGCTGCCTTGATGTTTTCAAGAGCATTTCCAGGGATACATTATACCCATGCTATACTTATCCATGAAGGTTTCCGCTTCTCAGGCTGCTGCTTATTTAAGTTGCAAAGAACTTCCTTTGGTATTAAGCAATTATTTATAGGCTGATTAGTTTTAAATGATTTGTCCTAAATCTCAGACCTGTCCTACGTCTTGTTTACTTTCATTCCTTTTCCTAATAAATGCAAATCTCCATATACCACTAAAAGCTACTCTAAAAATTTCAAATTACTGTGTCTCTCTGTCAAATCTACATATATATATATTTTTAATATATATGTATGACTATACACATGCAGACTCCAGAAAGGATAAGGGGTCTTGCTGAAGCAGTGATACAGTAGACCTCTTTTTTGGTTAATATTTGGGGATGGAAGACAAGCTTGTTTCCTCGCTATTTCAAACAATTGGTATCCGTTAAGACCACTGCTTGCTGCTGCAAAATTGGAAAGCCTCATGGACCTTCCTGCTTGTCTTTTGTAGAGTAACATCAAGACTATCCATCTGAGGGTCTTTTCATCATGATCAACAGCCAGCATTGAGCACTAACAACACTGCCAAAGGTGGCATTACCTTGGAGAAGAAATGCTAAAGCAGAGCCAATGCCTGCTCCCCTACGGGTGAATCTATTCCAAACCAGTAAGTCATGTCTGGGAAGGGGGACAGTCAAGTTGAACGAATCTGCCGTTGAGAGGGGACATGCTGTCTTCAGCAGATGGTCAGGCCTCCCCTTATGGTGCCTGGTGTGATGTCCATGGTGTGGCGGATGCTAAGCGTGATCTTCCCGGTGGGGGAGGGGCAGGGGATCAGGTCTGCCAGCCCAGGCTGAGGCGTGCCTCAGTGCTGGCTCTAATGGTGTTCTTGCTTCCGAGGAGCCCAGAAATGAGAGATTAAACAACTGCACCAAGCTGCTGTACTGGGGGAACTATAGGGAGGTTTTTCACGGGGTAGCCTGTTCAACAAAGATATTAAATATACTGACATGGGGGAGTAGCTGTCATCCTGACCCATCCTGTTTCCTTCTTGCTTGATTATTGCAGATTAATATGCTGCCTTTTTCCCCCCTGTAATGTTCTGGGCTTGAGGGAGCACAGGAAACAGCATATCCTATCAAATAAAACGGTAGGGAATGGTTCTTGAATGCTTGATCATTCTTGCCATATTGTTTGCCTACTCTTTTTGTATTGTAAATGCTCAGTAAGACCTTTGATCCCTAAGCTGGTCACATTAAGTTCATTGCTCAGGGTGAGGCCCTGCTGGGCATTCAGTAAAGTTATCGTATCTGTGGAAAAGAATTCAGGGACACAGGCTGCTTTGTGCAAACCAACCTGGGAGGATAGATGTGCTCCGGAAATTAAGTGTCTGCATCCCTGCCTCAACCGTGCCTCTGCAGAGGGAGTGGCGTCGCTGTGCAAGCTGGCGGCTGCAGTGAACATGGCTTTGCCTTGCTGTGTTTGCTGAGCTGGGTGGATGCTCGGAGACAAGAGGAAAGTGGATAGGAGCTTGGACCAGTTTGCCTGTCACGTGTAGAATCTTTAACAAAACACAGGAGTCATCATGCAGCAAAAAGGGAAGAAACCTGCCCTGAGCTTTCTGTGCCGAAAAGGGAGGGTGTGACGGTCACTGACAGCCCTTCCTGGCTGTTTCCTTGCTGGTTGCAGCTCTGCACTGGAGGAGGAAGCAAAGAATCAGGGCAGTGATACACATGCTTGTGGTGTGTATGCTTCCTGTGGTGCAGAGAAAGGATGCTGTTATCTCCCACAAACCCTGCAGGAACAATTGCAACTGCTCTTGATGTGAATAACCTTGAGCAACCACTTAGTGGAGTCCGCAGTGAATAGCTACATTGTGAAGGGTTTGGCTCGCTTCTGTTCTCACTGGTGTTTCAGAAAGAAGGATCTCAAGGTAAATGAAGACAATCAGTAATATAATAAAACAGCTGATGAGAAAGAAGAGTTGAGCAACAACCAAAACTCTATGCAGGCACCAAAATTTTGCTGTCATGCATACATGCTCGTTTCTAGTTTTTTTTTTTTTAATTTATGCAGCTAGTTTTATAGTACAGAAAAAGTCAAAGTGCTGTTTTAGTGAAAAAATCCCTCTACCATTTTACCTAAAAGTAAACATGTTAGTTACGGTATTTTTTCTGATTGTGAAAATTTCTTTGCTTTATGAATACTACTTACATTATCTGTCCTGGTGATAAAATAATATTCTAGTCACTTTTGAGAGAAATTAGCCCTCACTGTAGAAGCTGCCACTCTTACCTTTGATTCATTTACCAGCTCAAGAAATCCAAGTGGCCTTTCTTTGGTCATGTCTATAATTCCTTTTCTTTGTCCTGGGAAGGACCAAGACATAGGCACAACCTGCCTGCGTGGGGAAGCTGCATGGTCTGGTGACATGAGAGAGAGTGCAGTGTGTAATTGCTGTTAATGGGGTGGCCAGATTCCCGAGCTCCTTCCCTGGCAAATCCGTGATGGAAAATGGCTGCTTAAAATAACTCAGACCAGCTTCTTTGGTGCAAAGAATATATTTTTTTTTACTTCACAAGGATGGTCTGCATGGAGAAAACACCCTTAAAGACATGTTTTACATTGTTGTTCTTTACAGCCTGTGGTAAGCTTTTTCCCCGGTCATTCCATCTTTCATTGAGTAGGACAAGACTATATGTTACAGTATTTTTTAAAAATACATGTCAGAGTGAAGGCCCTGCCTCCCCCTGGCAGCCACTGACAGCTGACTCATGCTGCTTCTCTCCTAGAGAATGACAGCTTCAAGGTTTTAGTTCCTGTTTTGATTCTGGCTCAAGTTCAGGAAAATATAATTTCAGTTATACAGAGGAAATTTCTGGTGAATAGCTTATCCTTTCTTCCTCTACTGTCTTCTGGATTCAGTCTTACCTTTGACATTGCTTTATTTCTTCTTTTTCCTCATTAATAAGGGGAGGATAGAAATTTTATGTAGACAAAATACCAATGACCAGAGGAATTGAGATGCATATATTCTTTTTAAAAACAAATTAACAAATATATCACTCTCATGTTCCTTAGTATCTGATGTTTTGCAGTAAATTAACTAATGGTTTAGCAGCATGGATTGCTAAATCATCATGTCCACTTATAGTCTCCTTTGCTGTCTCACCTGAAGAATGAGTTGAAATATAAAGATGAATTTCAGGTTCATGTGGTATGTGTGGTTTTGTGAAAATGAAGAAGAAAATAAACAACTGTAGAAAAATAATATTCTTTTCAAGCTTAATTAATGTGTAGTGTGGCTACACCTATGTAAGTTACTTATAAGTTACATTTATATGTTACCACTTATTTACATCAATTTGCACCTAAAATTAAAAAGGAAATCTGTATTCTAATTTAGTATCTACTCTTGCCTAGTGTTATGATTTCAGCTGTGTAAGCTCTCCTTTTTCTATTAAACAAGCTAATCCCTGTCTGCTGTTCTATTCTGGTTGCACAAAGCCTATCTTATATAGGAGACGAATCTGAAAATTTTCTCTAATCGTTGCATGGTTATCGCCTTGGTAACTATGTGGATAATGAGAGGTATGTTTTGTTCCCCTAAGAAGTGCATAAAGTAATGATTAAAGCTAACATATACCAGGAGGATGCAGCCTTTCTATAGCAAGCGTTTTAAAAGAAGAGATTGTAACCACCCCCACAATTTAATCACAGAAACACACTTACAATGCATTTGATGTTTCATGCAATAAGTTTATATCCTTCTTATAAGCCATAAAAGTAGTAATTAAAAATACTACCACCCATTACAGGAGAGACAAGAAGTTACAAGTATGTAATTAAATTGCATTAACACACTTGATGTGTAGGTAAATCACGTAGAGTGATAGGTCCTCACATGCTTCTTTACATTCACCTTCAGGTACAAATAGGGAATTCACTGCATCTGTTCTAATTCAGGCACTTAATGCTAACAGTTATTCTGATTTTAAAGCAATACAGCTAAAATAAGAGAAAAAATCTTGTAAGAAAACTTCAAGATTTGTTTGGTAACTAGCTGCACACTGACAACCAAAGCAATCACTATTCTCTAAACAGAAGTTAGCTCCATATGTGGTAGATACAGTGCCATCCCACTAGTCCTCCTGTAGGCTGCCTCAAGCTGTAGCGGACGCTCTGCCTTTAAACATAACCCTTCTCCTTACTTTGGACAAGGCTATCTAGTGTTTAGCTACTGGATAAACTTCAGATAAGGTTGTATCAACCAAGGGATTATGATTATTGTTTAATTGTGTCAAAATGAACCAAGAATAACAATAATAGTACAGCAGCTGTACTGTAGCTTCCCTTCATCTGAACAGAGCCAGTATTGTCTGCTAGGGGTGTAATGGCCCAAAAGGGGAAACGTGTTCATGTCCACCTAAGTGTTGCAGTTGGGGCCAAATTCTGCCCCCCATTACAGTCCTAGTAAGCCCACCAACCGTACACAGACCTCTAATTCCTCCTATTTGTTCCCCATGCTGTGTGTGTCCGTGGGCAGACACTTCAGAGAGGCACGCAGTTGTGCTGGCTACCTACAGAAGGCATGGGAGCCATAACAGTGCTACCCATAATTCTCCCACCTCCATATCAGCATGCAAAGCTGATATACAGTAGAAGTATATTTTTTATTCTAGGTTTCTCAAGTGAGTTTTGCTAATACATTCAGAATTTAAGCATACAAATACCTAAGTTTTTTCTTTTCCCCCCACACTGTTCTAAGTTACTGTAATTATTTTTGTGGAAGATTTTACTTGTTTTTCAACTTTGGTGTTTCAAAATGTGGTTATCTGCCTGACATCTTTTTGGCAACTTGCCCTTTAGTATTTATTAAGTTTGAACATTTCCATGATTTCTCAGGATACTACCACAAATGTATTGAGTCTACATGACTGAAATATACACATTGAATAATGCCAAAGTATTTACTGGCACTGGCAATACTGGTTATTGTCAGACTTGGAACCACAGTTTCTTCTTTAAATTGATTTTGACTTTACCTGGAGACATGGTAGCTACCATAAGACCTCGAGCACTGTAGCTAAAACTGTGGAATTATCTGTTTACCACAAATATTTCTGGAATTTACTCTTTCTCAAAGACGTTACTTCTGGGTTTCTTTATGGCTCAGTAGAGCATGTTATGAAACTATATAGCACAGGAAGAATTTTCTTTAGCTTTCTTGGTGAGTCATCCTTTTTCTAGAGGGACACGTATCCTTTGATTTGTTTCAGTGCAGGAAGGGAAGGTTTTATGCTTTAAGGTTTATGCATTGGTTACAAAATTGCGGACGCTCTCTTTCATTTATCTTAGCACAATGCCTTCTCCCCCTGAATTTCAAGAATTCAAATGACTAATAGAACACACTTCACAGTCAGGAGGAGGCAGCGCTAATCAGTTTGTGCTTATTTTCATTCATATTAGCTGGATAAATGCACTTTCGGTTCCTTGTCCTGCCACATGCTTTTTGCGTGATTCTAACTTGCCTATGTTTTAGGTCTTTCTGTATAAAAATATGGAAAGAAAGCTAAACATCCTTAGCTCCTGTGACTCTCTTCAGGGTAAATAACCAAAGGATCTGTCAGTCTCTTTAATGCTACTCCCATATCACTGGCAACCTTCAGGCAGCGTACCTGCCTGTGGATAACAGCGTTGCCTGATGCTTAAGCTGCCTGGTGCTCTGTGCTCCAGAGATGCCCTATAGCTGCACCTGGGGCTGTACAAGTTCAGCTCACCATCTGTGCAGTCAACACGTTCGGTCAGGGAAGGCAGCCTCGAGGTATCCCCAGCAGTCATACTTGATGGTGTTAGTGAGTGGATACCACATAAACATTTAAGACAGGTTTATGTTTGCACTGTTGCCTTCTAGAAATAACATATGAAAGAATACTTATTTATTTAAAAATCTCCGTGAGACATCAACAAAGCTGTTTCTTGGGTTTTATAAACAACAACCAAACAAACCCCAAAGTTTTTTCTTTCTCTTTAAAGGAGTTGTTCCACATCCCATATCTTTAGTCCAAGAATGCAGAACACCCTGTAAGGTTTTCACTGGAGTGTGGCTCCCTGTGTATTAATTTGTTTGTTTAGTGAATAAGAAAGGGTGTTTTTCCAAGGAGGGAAAGACTGAGTTTCCAGGCCCAGTGTAACTGCTGCTCTGACTATTTGAATTCCCTTTTGGGAAATCATTGTGGGATTTAGGAATTTTTGTGGGTTTTTGTCAAGGTCAAGAGTATACAAATTAATGAGAACTAAAGCCACTGAGGCTGTGAAGGAACATTTCTTTCAATTAGGGTGAGAGTGCTCCTCAGTGGGCATGTATATGTGAAAATATTTGATAACAGTAACATAGTTGTCTTCCAAGCAAAGCAGTGCAGGTCTGGGAGATGCAGGCTTTTGTTCTGCTCTTACAGGGCTCAGCTAGAAAAGCTCAAGAGCTGTGTAAAATCACAGCTCCACCTGCTTGTAGGCTTGGAGCAAAAAATACCTTAGCAGATCAAGGCTCCTTTTCTTCCCATCCTGTACAGTACACCTCACCTTAGGGTGTAGCTTCTTCTCCAGGTAGTCACTGTCCTCTTCCCTGTATGTGAACAGAAGCAATGAAGCCAGCGGTTTGCATGTACCCGTGAACGCAGCTCTCCCCAGCTGGCTGAGCGATAAATAGCAGGGTGGGTTCATGTGTGCCAACCTTCTACAAACAGGGTGTGCAAAGCAGTAATGAGTGATCTTCAGTGTGCACAGGAGGGTAACAGAAGACACAGTAGATGTTTTTGAGTATTTTGGGGCTCTTTCCTGAAGCAATAACCAAGTCTAAGCACCATAAAAATCCCTAAGGAATGATGTCTCATGAGTGTTACAACCTTGAAAAATTACTCCCTGTGGTATCTTTTCTCTTTCTCACAGGTCACACTTAGACATGTACAAAGGGTGACTTGATGAACACCTACTCAAGAACAATTGCGGTTGGAATTACAGGGAAATTTTACAATGCAGTGTACACTCCACTGTATTTGGGTTCTTTCTTATTATGCAAAGAGAAGGGAAGCTGTGTTTTTGTTTATCTTCTGTTATTTTAAAGGTATCAACAAATATCTGATACCTCTTGAAAGAAAACGGTCTGCTGAAATAGATCCACTTTTAGTGACTAGTGGGTCAGTTACTTTACAATACACAGTAGCAACCCAAGACGGTAAGTGATAAATAGCATGAGCATCTCAAACAGTAAGGAAAAGGTACGAGTACGTAGATTGCAAATCCCGCAGATTTTCTGGTGGAGGAATAAATATTCCTCCCCTTCTGATTGGTGTTTTTGAAATTTTTAATTGCCATGGAGACTTTTTGTTTCCACCTGACTCTTACTGTGGATCTGTGCATCCATTTAAACAAAGGAAGAGACAAAAGGCAGCAGACTGGTGACATGGCTGATCCTGTGCAGGTCACCTCAGCATTTGGAAATTTCTTTGTGTCCCCCTTTGGCAAGAACATGTGTAGCACATGAAACAATCCAAAGTATATCAGCCTTATTCTGCAAGATCAAGTTACTTTTGCATTTTAAGTGCTGAGGTGTCCCAAAGTCTCTCACCTCCATGGTACACAAAGATACGGTGGCTTTTCTTTTGTTCTGGTGAAGCGCAAATATTTGCACACAGGAAAATTCTTTAGGTCTGCAGACCAATACATCAGCCATCTGCCTAGAAAAGCCAACACCTTTCTGGGCTGAGACGGATACAGAGGGGAGGATCCTGTTCTGTCAGTTCTCGGATTCCTGTGCCTCACCTCACTGACGTTAAGTCCACGTTTGTTTGACTACCCTTGGTCTGATTACAGCAGATATGTCAAGACAGTAAAGTAAGCAGGGGTATGTGAACAAGTAGCAATAAAGTTTGCTTCCTGGAATGCGTCACATTCATAGCAAGGGCAAAACTTGGAGCAGTTTATACAACTTTATACAAAACGTGCTTCCACCAGTGATGCTGTGTTATGCTCATGTTAATATTAGCCTCCATACATGTAGTATATAGGTTATGAATTCTGTAAAAGCACACAGTCTACACAGGTAGGCTTTCTCAGCTATTGGTCCTTACATTGTGACTGAATTTATTCTGTGTAAAACAACTTCTGCTCTCACATTCATATTTTCAGTCTTTTATTCTCTTCCTTTGGCTTTAACCCAAACAGTGGAAGTCAAATAAATGTGGTTGGTTTAGTGCCAGTTAACCAAGGAACAAAAGGAACAGTTTCTCACTCTTTCTTAAGAGAGGGAAGTAAAGAGTATGAATAAAAATTTGCCCACTAATATTGTGAATAAAGCTGCATGGCATGCCAGCAGACAAGAAGGGAAGAAAAGAAGGTGTAGTGTCTCATGCTATTTATTTCAGAGGAAAAAAGGGGAAAGAATCATGTTGTGTCTGTCATTGCACAGCCTACAGGCTTATTATCTTATCCCAGAGCAATGACACTTTAATCTGAGCTCTGAGTTTCTTTCCATCAGGAGAGGTATTACTTGGCAAAATAATCTTCAAAGGGGAGAAGGCAGAAATACAGCAGCAGCTCTAAAATCAAGGATGAATGTTGAACTAAGCTGTGAATGGACAATGTGTGTGCAACATACAGGGTGGTTTTTACCTGAATATCTAGCTCCACCAAAAGGACTGAATCTTTAAGAATCACGAAGATTTAGTCTCATTTCTCAAGACTATAGCTGAGAATACACTTCAGCTTGGGACCTAGGGGGATTTGAGGAAGGAAAGAAGAGGGTGAAGTTCCCTTTAGTCACTTTGCAAAGAGAACTTATCTGACACAGAGGATTTCATGTGCCTGTGGCATTTGTGGAAAGTGGCTGCTGTCTGCTTGGATGAGTGTTTTGTCAAAGCCGTTGAAAACTTCTGCAGAGGAAAATGCTGTTCTAGATTACAGATGCAACCAGTATCAATAGTACCTTCAGAAATTAATCCAGATTTTATTTAAATGTTAAAGTAACATGCATTGCAGTGTAGATATTAAGGCTAACTTTCATTTGAGAATGGAAGTCACTGATCATTGTATTGTTCTGAAAATTTTGTTATTTATAATATAGCATTTTATTTAATTCACATAGTTAATCTCCTGCCTGCTGGCTCAACACCAAATGCCCAAAAGAAGAACAACAGTAGAATTCTAGACCCAGGGCTTGCATTACTTGTTTCTTCCACAGTCTGAGTAAGTGATAATTTTACCATTTATTTTCTCTTACAGCACTGAGGTCAGTCAGACTATGGAGTTTAGTATTTCTGAGGCCAGGTGAGTTCTGGACTGTGATATTGAATTACAAATCTTTTGGGATTCCAGCTTCGTGGATTCCTAACAGCCATGTCTTTGCTTATGAATGGATCCACTAAAAGAAGAAAGAGCTTTCTCTAAACTAGGTTTGAAAGGGGAAGGAGCTAAAACCAACCTATTAGGGATAAGCCTGGGGGCAGCATGCGGATGTTTGAGGGATGCTCTGCTAGCAAAGTCCTTCAGTCTGCTGTCTCAGTGGAGGTAGGGGATGGAGATCCATGTGGCAGCAAGGTTGCAAGGGTTATTGACATATTAGAAACCACAGAAGTGCCTGAAAATGGTCATGTATGACTTAGGGCTTCTCCCTCAAAAAAGGTGGCAGGATCAATAGCCCAACTGAAGTGCATCTACACCAATGCATGCAGCATGGGCAACAAGCAGGTGGAGCTGGAAGCCACTGTGCAGCAGGAAAACTATGATATAGTTGCCATCATGGTGGCATCATGGTAGGATGACTTGCACAACTGGAGTGCTGCAATGGATGGCTAGCCAGGCAGTGGGCTAGTCCTGTATGTTAGGGAGTGTTTTGATTGTCTAGAGCTTAATGCTAGTGATGATAAGGATGAATGTTTATGGGGAAGAATTGGGGGAAGCCCAACAAGGCAGATGCTTGTCCAAGAAGAGCGATGAAACTGGTGAAGTGTCTAGAGAACAAGTCTTGTGAGGAGTGACTGAGGGAACTGGAATTGTTTAGCCTGAAGAAAAGGAGGCTTGGGGGAGACCTTACGGGTCTTTACAACTACCTGACAGGAGGCTGTAGTGAGGTGGCTGTCCTTCTCTTCTCCCAAGTAACAAGCAATAGTACAAGAGGAAACGGCCTCAAGTTGCACCAGGGGAGGTTTAGATTGGATATTGGGAAAAATTTCTTCTCTGAAAGGGTTGTCAAGCATTGGGACAGGCTGCCCAGGGAAGTGGTTGAGTCACCATCCCTGGAGGTATTTAAAAGACATGTAGATGTGGCATTTAGGGACATGGCTTGGTGATGGGCTTGGCAGTCCTGGGTTAACGGTTGGACTTGATGATCTTAAAGATCTTTTCCAACCTAAATGATTCTATGCTTCTAAGCGACCCAAATGTAATCCCTAAGTATGTAAATATTTCTCTAAAACAATAGTAAACATACACCTTTCAGATCAAGCAAGCTAATACCTTGTTGCTACTTGTCAACTACTAATAAGTTGAGTACAGCACAGGATATATACAGGAGTTCAGTGTTTCTGTAAGGACCAAGATGTATTTCATTTGGGTATCTAGTCTTTTAACTTGATATCCTGCTAAGAGGGAAGCGTGACAATACTCTCCACTTTAATATAAAGCTGCACCAGCCAAAGTAAATATATACAAGTGTGTATCTTGATAGCAATTGTTATCAGCAGTGAAGGATGACTGAGTGGGGGTAGCCAACATGTGTTGTCTCCAGAGAAACCAAAGCAAAGGCTACACATCAGGATTTCTCAGTACAGTAAATTCACTGAGGACAACCATGAGATATGGGTTGAGTTTGGTATCTCTGAGTGACTACAGCATGTCCTTGTATCCTGGAATAGCTCTTGCCTATTAGGTATTCACTTTCTGTGAGGGCCACTCCTCATCTCTATGATCCTGACTGTTTAAACTGTAAAAGTAAAGTAAGACCCTGTTGCTGTGAATTATTTTGTTTTTGCGGTTTTGCTCCAGTCAGTTAAACAAGCAAGTGTTGTTTTCTAGTCATTGAAAGCAGTGACTTGTATGTTTAGCTGACAATTCCCTAAAAGCAGCGAAGTTATAAATCCAACTGAATAATGCTCCTGAGTTGGGACTGCTGACTGCAAAATGATTGAGGTTGGAATGTACCTCTGGATGTCGTCTGGTCCAATGCCCTGCTCAAGGAGGGCCATTTACAGCCAGGTGCCCAGGACCATGTCCAGGTGGTTTTTGAATATCATCAAGGATGGAGAGTCCACAACCTCCCTGGGCAACCTGTGCCAGTGCTCAGTCACTCTCACCATAAAAAGGTGTTCCCTGATGTTCAGACAGAGCCTCCTGTTTTTAAGTTTGTGTCCATTGCCACTGGTCCTGTCACTGGGCACCACTGAAAAGAGCCTGGCTTCATCCTCTTTTCTCCCTCCCTTAAGGTATTTATATACATTAACAAGATGCCCCCTGCACTTTCTGTTACATGGTGCAGTGGTCTGATATCAGACTGTGACTGTGGCTTCCCTCTCTTTGGTATAGAATAATTGTATAGAACTTCAGTATGAGGAGTCACAGCAGTCAGCACAAAAAGGACATTGTCCCTGGGTTTGGTCTGTATGGATGTGCATGTATTTACTTAACAGGAAAGAAGAGGCAAAGTGCTCCTCCACTGTGTAATCCCAAAGGATCCCTCAGTGTATTTATGGTCTTCAGCATGTGTATGTGTGACGATGCCCTTCCTTTACAGAAAGGCTGATGGAATATCTGGACCAACTAGGGTAATCCATGACAGTAGTCTTTTACGGCAGACACTGTCATCTTTACAATTAATGGAATGGTAGTAGTAGCCAAAGAAATACCATTGGACAAAGATGTATTTACTGGAGTTGAAGGGAGGACAACAGGCTTGTTTTGCAGCTGCTTTCCAGATCTGATATGGGAAGGTTTTGTTGTGCATTGCAATGAAAGCATAGCTGTGCAAATACTTCCACAAGTGCAGCCTTCCCTCAGATACCCATCCAGGTAGCCTGCAGTCTTAGCCTTCCGAATCGGAAGTAGGTGAAGCAGGCTTTGGCTGGTGGTGTGACTATTACGCATTTGATTTCCTGTCTGAGTTAGAGCAGAGGTTGTTTCAAGCCAATGTCTCTTGTGATCTCGGCTGGTGTTGAAAGTGAATATATGGAGGGAAAAATTTCCCCTGCAAATTGACAAAAAAAAAAATAAAAATAAAAAAAAAAATAAAAAAAAAGACAGCAAAGACCCACTGCTTCCCACCTACTCTTTTTGGTAATATTTTGAATGTGCCATACTCAATTATTTCCAAAGTTATTTTGTGCTGTGCTTCTCTCTGAAATAAATCTGCTCTTGACCCTATTTTGAAAGTGCTGCCATGGCTATCCTGTGCCATCTCTGGCAGCTAGCTCACACTCCTTTCTCCTGAACGTGTCTGGTGTGCCTGAAAGATGGTATGCCCACAGACTGGAAAATGTTGCCAAATCTGGAATAGATACAGACATAAATGAGTAAAGCTAAACACAATTCAAAGGAATGTGATTACCAGTTTAATTTTGTTCTAGCATTTTCCCATAGGTTAAAAAATCATTTCACTGATTATGAAAATGTATTGTTAAGGACTAATACAAGATTTTTTTTTTTCTGTTAGTGTACTACAAGTCATTTATCACCACTGTTGGAATATACGCTTATATCCAAATTTTACATAATTATGAAGACATAGATAGGTGCAATATAACTCATTTATGACAAATTAATACTAGGTATTGTAAATTAGCAAAGATGTCCTGCAAAGATCCTTGCTTCATCTTTTGTATGTGTATACGGGCAGGATTGTAGGAAATGGCATGTAGACAAAAAAGTGACACTGATCCTTTGCACATAATATAACATACATGCTCTTACTGCGGATGAATCATGATCTTGCTCTAGTGGAAAAGCACATTTCTGGGATAACAAACTATTTCAACTAACTTCAGCTTTTTACTCAAAACAGGTGTCTGCCTTTTCCTGTGGTGATCCTGGGGAAATTTTGTGAAGACTTTGTATGTAGAGATCCCCTCAGTAAGCTACCACTGTGATGTCTGGGTTGGGATGCTACAGAAAGAGAGGGAATGGCCTGGGATGAGCTTCACTTGACTTACTGCCATTTAAATGAAAAGAGCTAGGACAAGCCTGCTCATTTTTTCCATACCAGACTTTACAAGCATCACTTAGCCTCAGGAGTGGAGTTCTGGGGCTATCTCCTTCCATCTTTCTTGCTTCACTGTATCTTTATCTTAGTAAAACCTGTATGTGCAATTTGATGATTATCACCTCACTGAGACCACATGCTCAGCGTGAAATGTCATGGCTGTTCTGTTTTCAGCTTTCAGAATTACATTGAAAGAATTATACATAAGAAGGCTGAGTCCAGATCATTGGGTTTTTTTTCTATATAAGCTATTCCAAAATCTATAGGAAGAGCCTTCCTGTCCGATTTGCCAGCAAGGTTTCTTTTCCTTTAATGAGAAATAAGTGCAAAAGGCAGAGGGACACTAATGACTAACAAGCTTCGTGCAATAAAAATAAAAATTGGGAGCTGAGATGCAGCTATTAAATTATAAAACAAATTGCAAATAGACATCAAAAAGATTGGTTATAACTCTTGGTCAGAAGTCATAGCTGACTTATCAAAGTCATAGCTGGATTGACAAAATACAGCTCAAAGTTACTGTGCCTATAACCATCACTTTCAGTTATTCAAATAACTAATTTCAAAATATGTAATAGATTTCTCCTCTTGTTTTCCAAATGGACATATGATAGTCTTTCTGTGTTAGTTCTTCAAATTGTACATAGAATTTTCTTATGAAATCTGATATACCAAAGTTGCTTGGCAAGAGTTCAAAATGCTAGTAGAGACAAAGAGGTGCAGCTGCACCTCTCAGAAGCTATGGTCATTTCACTGTTGCTGATTACAGTTCTGTCTGAATGAGGCGCAGTGCTTTCTTCATGTTCTCTATTACTGAAAGAAAAATAAATAAGAACTGTAAAAATGTACTTAAAGTTGCACTTGTACAATTAAAAAAACCCACCACCTAGTTTGATTAGTAAATTGTTCACATTGAAATTAGTTTATGGTCACATTATATTTTAGAGCTTTCTATTGTGAAAATTCTGGCATTGATACTAAAGTAGAAGGTAAAAAGTTTCATGAATCAAAATGTTTAACTTAAAGGGATTTGACAAGACTCTTTTCAATTCCCTCATTTCTCAACAGCAAACCTGGTAATCAGATGTGATGTGCATATTTGTGGTGAGATACTGCATGGGTATCAGATAGATGGTGTAGAGTAGGGACTAGCTCAACCTGAAAAATCACATTCCTTTCTGAAATATGGGTGTTAGGTGGTACCCAGGTAACCACCAGCATTTCTTTACTGATTCCCTCCCACCACTGGCTGTTTACATTATGTAGTTGGATACCTTTGAGTGTAGTGACTTTCACCACTCTCCAGTACATTGCTCAGATCTTGATCCTGAAAGTTCTCACCCATATCTTTCAATTTTTCTTGCCTGAGTAGTCCCAATAAATTAAATGAGACAATAGGTGTGCCTAAGTGTTTTGCTAGAACAGGTTAAACCAGGGGTCCTCAAACTACGGCCCTCGGGCCAGATACGGCCCCCCAGGGTCCTCAATCCGGCCCCTGGTATTTACAGACCCCCCCCGCCGGGGGTTGGGGGGAAACCAAGCAGCCGCAGATGACTGCCTGCCACTGCATCTGCACGCCGGCCCCCTGGTTATAAAGTTTGAGGACCCCTGGATTAGGCTATTATAATTTATAAGATACACAGCCTTTATTCATTACATTGAGATCCTAATGGATTCTCAAGCCCAAATGATTGGGATGGGGTATATCTGGCTACTTACAATGTGAAATGCAAAGTAACACATCAAAGGGGGCACTTACAGAATGGGATGTCTTGTGGTTCGTAAGTGTAAAGCCGGTTGGAGTATCTTCCTGTGATATCAGCTCTTACTGTGAGAGACGGGTCTGAAAAAGTAATGGTATTGAACACTGCTTTCCATTCCCAGAGCAGCTGAAGGTGATATCTGTGGCACTACTTTGACAGCCCTGTTTCTGAGAGGTTTTGATTTCATCAACAAGGCAATTACGAGGACATTACACTGTTCCAACCAACGTCTCTTTACTTGGAGGAATCCTGAACAAAAGCTAATGCTTCTTTGTATGTTATGCAACTGTTTTTAAGGGATAGATTACACAACATTTCATCCATATTTAAAGAAAAATCCCCTATTTTACAAGTTCTGGGGTTACATCAGGAAAGGCTAATTTGACTGGATGCATACATAATGAGGGTGAAGTTTATCTAATGCAGTACTAGCATGACCTACCTAGAACCTTCAGAATGAAAATCTTGTGATTCCTGATGTTTCCATCATGGGAGCAAGTTGTTGTGGACATCTTTTTTCCCAGTTCTCCTTCCAAGCTTTTTGTCAATTAACTGACTTCTGTTACTACATCACTCTGACTGTGGGCTTCATCTTACCTAACTTCGGATGCCACCACAAAGCTACTCACTCTGGGCTCCCTCTACAGTCAGTAAAAAGGAACAGGCACTCTGGGGCGTAATTCATTTGATTTATTCTAGAAGTCACTTTTATGATGGGATAAATCATTCCTTAGATGTCACTGATTATTCACTTGCTCTGTGGTAATGTCCGTACTGTAGACATCTATATTCAGACTGTTCAGAATAAAATTTGTCTTATAACAGCACTAGCAAGAAGCACAGAGAGCAAAAGCCCAGATGCTAACAGATATTTAAGCATCTTGCCACCAGGTACAAATTCAGTACCCTCCAGAACATATCTGTAATCTGAGGAAGTTTACGAGGGCCAAAGCCTGTGACAGAGCGAGAACTGAACTCAGATCTGCCAAGTTTCAGACTAATGCCATGGTAATGATAAATCTTGAGCTATTTTCCTTTTGCAAAATGAATGATTTTGATGTCTCCAAAGGAGAACACTGCCATAGATTCAGATATCACATCTTTGAAGGTACATACCTACAAACATGATTCGAGGCACGTATTGTCCATCAGGTGACAGGTTTTTGTCTGTGGTTTCATGCTGGCAGGGAAATTAAAGCTTGTTAATACAATAGTTCTGTAAATTTTCCTGAAGTAGTACTTCCTTGTACCAGAGGACAAAACCAAAAAAGGTACTGCTTGTGCGTGGATACACCGGCACAAATGCCTGTGCTTGCATGTAACTGAAATCCCAGAGATATTTAGCTAAAATTACATGAAAACACAAGACAAAGGAAGAGAAAACACAGGCTAGAAAAAGATACCAGCTAAACCACCCCATACCCTTCATACCATGAGGTTCAGCATAATGAAGTTATTTTGGGCCATTTCCTGTATCTCTTCGTTTTCTGCAAAAGCTTTCTTCAGTGCTAGAAAAGATACAATCATTTTGAAGTCCGTCTCAGACTCTGCCTTTCCATCTGTGTTTAGGCACCATGTTGGCCAGACTAGCCACATTGTTCCCGTCTCTGCGGATTCGCATTCCTGAGGAGACACTTAGGGGCTCTATCACTGCTTTTTGTTTTTTTGACCCATGTCAGTACAACCTCCCAGCTATGAAAGTGGAAGCTCTCTTCTGTTATTTATTTATGAAGCCTGTCGTCTCAACTGATACCATGTCTCAGCTTGACAAAAGTGCATTATTCTCAGAAAATTCTTATTAGATCGATTTCAGCAGCCCTGTCCTCTTTCCCTTCTTTAGTTACCAGTTCAGGGGAGCCAAACAATATTAAATCTGTTCAATGAGTCAGTAGCAAATCTGTGTATTCTAATTTAAACTGACGAGCGCTGCATTAGGGGTAGCAGGACAACAGCACTAAGTATTTTTCATGTTCTTTGTTGGGTAGTTTCATAGTCCAGTATTTGTAAATTATGGTAATAAATTCTTAACTTTTCAAATACATTTTCATTTACCTATTTCTTTAAGTAATTTTCAGTAAGTGCAAGGTAAATATATAGATAGATGCAGTTACTTGTAAAAATATTCAGAAAAATTTAACACTCAAAAAATCAAAATTACCTTGGCAGTATTGACAGTCTTCCAAATGATGAATTACCATCAGTGGCTTGTTACTTTATTGATAATAATAATAATAAAATATGTAGTTAGATCATTTGACAAGTATACAAATGGATGATTTTACTAGTGGACTGGAAAAGGCAAATTATGTTTAATCTTATGTTAACCCACAGTATAACCATACAGACACTCTGTAAAGAATTACAGTAATTTTTGAGCAAGGGAAAAGAACATATCGCCTTTGTAAAAGAATGAAATATAGTAACAGTTTCTATATATCTAAATAGGTTTTCTAAAGTAAAAGATTCTAGAATAAAGAAAAAACAGTTTTGCCATCATTTCATTCCCAGTTAGTATATAATCAAACTGAAGAGTTATTTAATATTCCTTAGGTGTGAAGTTCTACATGACTGAGAAAATAAAAATAATCTGTAAGAACAGGAATAAAATAATTTTTATAAAATTTGGTTTATCATCAAGTATTTCCCATAAAAACTTTCATGGTTTTAAAGCATTCTTGAGCAGATATACAGAAAATCATATTTTCTCTAGTGTGGTGAAGTACCAAAATTGTATATTTTTGATGCCAAAACACAAAACAATTCATTGAATTTTCTCCTGTATTTCTTTTAATCTACTGTTAGTGTTCAGCAAATCTATTACAAATGCTTGATCTGCTGTCGCTGTTAAGAATTGTTCAGTTCCTAGCCCTTTTCACATAATGTATATGAAATTAATTGACTTTTGTCTTAAAAATAATTTGCCTTCAATTTAGCAGTAGCTCATGCTACAGTATTATGATCTTAAATTAACTGTAAAAGAGATTTAAACAAGCATTGCTATGAATTCTACATATATTTTCAGCTAAGTCCCAGAGAAGATTCAAATTGGAACTTTCATTTTTACAAAGATAGCAAAGAACTCTGAGTACATCATGCACATATGCCAACTAATAAAGTGTTGGGGAAAACACCAGAGGCAGTAGAATGCCATGCAAGAGCAATTATAACCAATTTCCATTTGTTGAATGAGGAAGTAATCAACGGTACATGATACTAAAAAAAACCAGAACAGTTGTATTTTTAAAATTATAATATCTATTTAGTAATGCTTATTCAAATGACAGCACTGTTGTTGTGACAAAGAAATGACAGTGTTAAAGTATCACCCCATGGTGTTTCTTCAGACCCCTACAACGGCTGTTATTTATAGCCACAAAATCTGTTGTATTTAACTATATGGTGTGCAGATCAGCTGTCATGGTGTTTCTTGGTTCTGTTTCATTACAGTACATTCAGGCGTGACTGATTAACAGCTTTGTCTTGCAAACTTTTTTTTAATCTCTTACCTTTTTTTTGCCTGATAGAGCCCTTCTTCATAAGTTTGTACCCAGGTAATTTCATCTCCCCACCCTGGAAATATAACAAAAGGATTAACTACGGTTAGACAAGTAACTTATAAAAAATTCCTTTTTTTTAATATTTATCAATAGTTGTATACAAATCAGATATGAGGTTTTTAGTCAAAGGTTCCCAAATGTTGTGGATATGCTAATTCTACATTTCCTGATAGATGCACTGGAAGACTAAAAAAACCTACCAAAACAACCAAAACCCCCCCAAAAACCTCAGCTGCTTGCATGTCCAGTTTGCAAGTCCTTTGGCAAACCTGTTAGATGTCTATCTAAATACTCAGAGATTCCTAAATGAGCACCCAAATCCTTTATATCTTTATATTGTTTGCTCCATATTTCATGTAGACTCTGGGGCTTAAAGAGAAAGTGTGCTTATAAGAGAGAGAAAAAAAAAAAAAAGACAGCTTAAATAAGATCAGCTTTAATATGAATGTCATTAGAAAAGTCTTGGGTTATAAACTTAAGTCCTGAGTAATGAATTTTAATTCTCGGAGTTGTGAATACTTCATTTAATTAAATAATCTAATTTAAAAATGGCTGTTAAATAAAAATGTCCACCAAACCAAAATCCTAATAAAACATCAGCTTCATAGCTCATCCATAGCTGGTGATGTACTGAACTCAAATAGCACATTTTACAGTTGGTTCCATGCTTTCCGATCCCAAAGATGCCGGCCCCTGTGTAGTAGATCCCTGCCTCCCAGGCAGTGCTGCTCCATTCATGACAGCCCTCACGGGAATTGTAGAACAGCTTCTGGATCTGGACCAAGTCAAGGCTCTGTTTCTTCTACACTGCCTGCACAGCGCTTGGACCAGCCCTGGTTGTGCAGGGATTTGTTGTTAGCTTTCTCATGGGACAATTGTTTGTGATGCTACCAAGTCACTCGGTTTTGGATACAGATCTGTTTGGTTGATGGTGGGATTCTGGCGTGTTGGCCAGCGTATTCCCAGCCCTGGCTCAAGTCAGCTGCTGGCGTACGTAACTGCACGGAAGAGTCAGCAAGGGTCATTTTACAGCAGGTTCAAGTGTTCCCCTTGGATCTGTGAGAATTATAGGCAAAGCGCTTAAGGCATCCCCAAAGGCCTGACATCAGAATGAGAAAACTGGCACTTGCTTTCTGTGAGTATTTTTTTTTTTCAAAATTGCCAGAATTGAAGGGATTTTGTTGTCTTTTTATGCATTTGGGCTTAGTGGGAAAAATAAATCCTGGTCCAGGCAAGAGAGGCAATAGATACTGGACAGATTATAACCTTTCTCTAGGGATACCACTTAGGACGAGTGATTTGCAATTTCTCTTTGGTTAGTCTGGGTGTTGCATGATTTTGCCAAGTGGTCCCTGAGCAACTAGGCTCAGATGGGACCTCTGTGACAGGCAGGGCTTTCTTAGCACGTTGTATGGGAAGATGTCTTCTCAGAAGCAAATTATGGGGTCAGCAGTCTTTGCGTAGCTTGCAGAAGAGGTCAGGAAGGGAGTTGAAGATTTTTTTGGGGGTGAATAGGCCCAAAAGGAAAGGGAAGATGGAGAAGAGGGAAAGACCTTGGTAAGCTATTTCTCTGCTTGTATTTCTAAGGACTGATCAGACATAAATAACTTAAAATAGGGTCTTTAGTCAACATCCAGGTTGAAAACTGTGCACCACAAGGAAGTGAATTATTCACTCAAACTGGGTTTCTGTGTATAAAAATGGGTCTGTAGAAAAAATGTGTCATAGCAACTAAAGTTATGAAACAGTGTTTCAGTAGTTAGTAAGTTACCATAACAAAGTATCTTCTAAATAGTATATGAAAGAATAATTTTTCACTGGTAGTTCTCCAAGTGCATCCTGATTTGATAGGCTCAGTTTAGGTTGTTTGCTTCTACTGGGTCACTGTGAGTTATATAAATTATGCAGCTTATATGAGGCCCTCAGCCATCTCCTTAAAAACAAACTGACAAAGTGAAATGGCATGGAATAAGATGCACTATTTAGAGTGTCACTTAACACTAGAGAAACACACCTTAGTGAGTGCTTCCATGTACATCCTAAATAAAATTATTTGCTGACCTACGTGGTAAGATAAGGAGGTAACTACATACTGTAAATATACAATACCTCTTGACAGTGTCTGAGGTGCTCGTTTTTCCTTTTTGATTGCCATTGCAAGGTTGGAAGAGACTGCAATTAGCAGGAGGGACAAGGCCAGTGTTGAGTGGAGCATTATTTCCTTTTCAATGCAGCAAGGAAACTGGAAAACAAAGCAACAGCTTTAGTCCCATGGATTTGTCACCTGGCACAGTGTAAATCAATGTGTTAGTGGTATCCTAAC
The DNA here is from genome assembly GCF_023634085.1 of Falco cherrug. Lineage (NCBI taxonomy): Eukaryota > Metazoa > Chordata > Aves > Falconiformes > Falconidae > Falco > Falco cherrug. The sequence continues at coordinate 82,846,723 of NC_073700.1, forward strand.
AATCTATGCTACAGAGACAATTTTGGTTGTTTCTAGAAATGCCTTTCTTTGTACAAAAAATGCAAAATGGAGGTGCTGGCTTTTATCGTGCAACACTGCTTTCAGCTCTCAAAATTAGGCTGCAGGGGATGGTTCTCACTACAGTGTGATCAGGGGCACAAAGTTCATTTCAGTTCACTTTTGGTCACCCAGTATTTGATTCTTACAAACTAGTACAGTGCTGCAATACTGGATCGTGACAATTTCAAGTCAGTGGTACTAGTTGGTTTGTTTTCTGTTAGTTTTTTTCATTTCAGTGAAGTCTAACACCATAGGATCTTTTTTATGGATAGTAGTTTTTTTGGTCAAAAGATGTCTCATGATATCCTCAATAAAATAGAAATATTGAACAATATTTGCCTCCAGGTATAATACATTTTAAATTGGTAAATCCCTCTGGAATGTTGAAATTGCCATCATTTTTTTAGCCTGCACTCTGTGAACCAGGATGTTAAAGATGGTAAGAGGAACATCAAAGAAGTTTCCAGCTGTTTCTCACAATGAAAAGTCAAAAAAATTCCCCGTTCTTCATGACATTTAAAAACTGATTTTCAGCTCAACTCCTGCTGAATAAAGCAATCCATCTGTGCTCCTGGCTGTTTCAGTATTCTGAAGATGTTTGCTTCTGTTCCTGACAAAGATCATTATAAGAAATGCAGTAACTACTGGTCTTGGTAAAAGTCAGAGAACAAAAGAAATGGTTGAGAAAAAGCATTACAAAGCCAAGTTTTTTTAATTGGTAAGTCTTCTTTCTACCTGGTACAATCATCTTTAGGCATTAAAGCTTTGATGTACAGGTGGATGACTGGGTGGTTTGAACTAAGTTAAAAATATAAATCATGTAGCCCTGGATACCATCCAGTTGGCTTATCAGTTCTCACTGAAGATTCCGTTTTTCAGAGGCTGAGCTTTAGGAGTTACCAGGATGACCTGTTGAGAGAGTGCTTTGATTTAAATAAATAAATAAATAACGCCTCTCAAAGCACTTGTGCCTGTACTGATAAAGAAAATTTCAAACTTGAATTTAAATTGATATCCAATATGGAGCTACAGCCCTGAGCACTGGCAAAGAAGATGCTTTGTGCTCCTTAGGACAGAGAGGTATGAAAAGTGCAGCAGCTTTTATCCTTACTCTAACGAATCTCAACATCACTAACATCCCTGTTAACAGTTCAAATTCTAGTGAACGAATTCAAATGCCACTTTCAATAACTGGCAATCTCAAGACAAGAAATGCATTCTATTCAAGTGGCTGGTGAACAATTTGCATATTAAAATGTGCAAAATTTTAGAAGAAAAAAAGTATCATCTTATAGTAAGAATCTTGTATTTCTGCAGAAATTTCCCTAGATTGCTAAAATATTCAATGCATTATTAATTATCAACAATAAATTAATCATAAATTAATAACCGATATGTCATAATTGATCATTGTAACATTTTTCTCCTCAGTCTTGTCCACAACAGTTCCCTTTCCCCTCACATGGCATCACAACTCCAGAGCTGTTCTGTGTTTCACATAACTTCTTTAGGTTTGTTCATGTTACCTATTGTTGATTGAGTTTTAGAAAGGAATGTCCTCTGAGGCTTACTAATTATGCACATTAATTTGATGATTGGTGTTTATCAATGTTTAATAAGAGAGTGTGAAGTTTTCCAGTGTTTCTTAAAGAGAGACTATGACTTTTAGTTAAGTCTGGGGGATGAGGATTTTTTTTTGTAATAAAAATTCCATTCAAATTTTCCCTATGTTTGTGCAGACCACTAACTTCAGTCAGCAAAAGCAGATCATTGCACCCTGCTACTATACTCTTGGCGACAGAGTATTTGTAGCAATTCTATGTGAAAGTTAATAACTATCTTTAGTATCAGTTTACCTGTCAGAAATTAATAATAAAATCTAGCATCTATGCTAACATGTTAAAATGCTATTTAAACATAAATACTTATGGCTTTGAAATCACACCAGATAATGTCTCTATAACGCAGGTATGGAATGCATGAATCAATTCTTTCTTTCATGATGTATTCATTTAAAATAATCAAAGTGCAAATCTCTTCAGGTTGCACTAATTATCTGAAGTTTAAATAATTGATTCATCCTATTGAAGACCAATAAGGTTTTGGAAGGATAATTTATAGAGATGTAGCTGGAGGCAGTTTAAATTCGGTATTCTGAATTTTTGATGTTACATGATTCAGTGTTAGTTAACTGATTAAAAGAGAAAAAATGACAACCAACACCATATAGATTGCCTTCATTTCTCTGTCAGAACAAATGTTTTGCTAGCTGATCTCTAAGCATCTATCACCTTTTTTTTTTTTTTTTTTTTTGTAACTAGTCTTGTAACACATTTGTCAACCAAACCTCATTGCTGTACTAAAGAAAAGTTAAGAATGAGAAATACTTGCTCACCAGCAGCGAACAATCGTCCTGACGGAAGGTCCTTTTTCTGGAGCTGTTCAGTTAAAAATCAGTGTGATTTAAGCACAGAACACCTGAGCTGCCCAGGTCTCTGCGTAGCAACAACAGCACATTCACCTGGGAAAAAAATGAGAGGAACCTTAGCTGAAAATCAAATTCATGTGTTTCCACCCTCCCCCTTCCTTTTCTGCCATCCCTCCAACTTTTCGCTCTTGTGAGTTCCCATTCTTATGCATTGAATCCCTGGATTTCTCTTCATCTTGGCTTGTATCAGGTGTCTTGTATGAAGATTGCAAATAAATAGCGGCTTATGTGTGTCTGCTGCTTCCCCCTCAAACAGTTTGAGTCTGGCTTGTGTCCAGTGAAAAAGGAAACCACCAATGAAAGCTGGAACTGTAGGTGCTTTTGTTCCCAGTGAATGGCTGGGTTCACTGGTGCTTGAAGATAGGTATGAACCTAATAGGAAAACACAAGGGTTACTTTGTGTAGAGGAATGTAATTAACAAATAAAATGAACTTTTTTTTGAGGGGGAAATAAAACTATTGATTTAAAGAATATGTTTGAAAGTACTTGATTATTGCTTCTGCGAGCTGTAGTTTGAAAATGGTCTGATTCTTTGGACATGGTGCTTGATATAATTTTGACCTAATTTGACTAATACAGCAAAAGTGCTTTATTCATCGACTTTGCACAAAGAAGGAATTAGCTGGATCACCTTTTCCCTCCTCCTTGGATAGCTTTTGCAAGAGAATCAGAAGCAATCCTCTTTTGGTTCTTCCTCTTCCGTATATTTGTTTGTATGGACAGTATGGTTACACTTTTTCCTCCTCCTTTTCATGTGTAGCCTGTATTCTTATTTGTCTTTAACGTTTTGGTCTCCTGATGTCTGTTGTTACTGACATGTATAACGTTAATGACATACAGTTCTTGTATTATGCATTATCAACTATTTTTGTATAAAAAAATACAAAATGTAACTTTCTGTATTTTTAGGGCCAGGTTATCTTTGACATTTGTAATGGACAATTCAAACTTGCATTTCCAGTTAAAGAAGTATAGTAACTATATTTAAATCCATAGTACACTTAGCTCCTGGAATGGATGAAAAAGAAAGGAATGTGGTTTGGTCACAGAAGAAATGCGGCAGATATTTAAATCAAAGTACTATAATGCATTTATTCATTTATATTTAAGCATGTAAGAAAGACTATCTGATGCCAAACCAAAAGTGATTTAAAGGACCTTCCTCCATCCAAACTTTGGGCTTTCACACAGCAATTCCAGGCAATGAAGCTTCAATTCTTCTTACTCTTCAACTAATTACAGAACATTAAGTAGTTAGAAATACAGATTTTTTTCCAAGTGTATTGAAGCGTATTGCTGCTCCACCCCAAGATATTGTGTTATTCAGCCCTGAGATACTGTATTCTTCGCTGCACGGATTTCTTATTGTAAGGAGTAAAGGGACAGACATTCAATCAAACAGATTAAAATTAGTGTTGAGCTACCTGCAAGGGTCCTTTGGCAGCATGATATTCAGCAATTTGTCTTACGTTTGAAGATCAGGATTTCAACCTTTGTCAGACTTGCCATGGAGAGATTGGCAGTCCTGGTCAAATAGACCTTGTCAAGGTTTAATACTGGAAAACAGTTACTGTAATACTTTGTAAATGCAAGCTGGATGCCTTCGCTATACCTGTTCAATCAGTGCTTGTTAGGTGGGATGTTATGAGCTCTCTGTCCCTGCTTTCTGCTGCATGTGTTCAGCATCCACACCTCAACTGAGTGTGAAGCCAGAGCTCATGCTAGCAAAGGTGCCTCCATCCCAGCCACCAGTTGTGCTGCCTGGTGTTCAAATCACCAGTCTGTGTAGTTACCAACCAAGTATTAAATCCCTGCACTGAAGACATGTTTCTACACTCATTTATTGAATTAGCATGCTCTTAGTCTCAAGGGTAATGTGGGCAGAAGGTGTTCCCATTTTTCTCTTCCGTTCTAAAAGATTCATTTTGGAAGTACAATTAACTATAGGTTAACTGTGTATATGCAGTTGTATCCAGGTGAAAATTAGGAAATGTAAGAATTAGCTGAATATGGGGCAGAGCAAGGCAGCAAAAAAGCGTGTGAAAAGAACAGACTTCTAGAAAGCAAAAGACATTGTAGGGTAACTGATACTTGGAATCGCATGCCACTGCTTTTGTGCGAGTCATGCAGCAGTGGATTTAGGTACATATCTATACATGTAGCCCATTTACAAAATGTGAAACTGACTTAAATTTTGCTTTACATAGTGCTGCGCAAATGCTAGTTCAGAAAAAAGCCCAACCAACTGTATTAATCAATTCCCTGATCTCATCCTTTCTGCGGCCTCATTAGTGTTTGTTCCAGCACAAGGCAGGGTATACCCTTATGCAAGGAACAACAAGCTGATCAGGGTGTAACAGGACAACCCCATATGACATTTTCTTTCATATATGCATAAGCTGAAATGACTGCATAAGAGAAACAAAATTTATTCCTATAAAATTTTATTGAGTCAAAACTTAGACACAATACTTACCTGGGTAAGGTGCACAAAACCTTCAGTGCCAAAAGTGATGCCATGGTGTAGACAGAAAAGGCAGTCTTCAAACCCAAGTAGCTTGCTGCAGTCTGCAGCACGAGTCAGTGAGAGGATGAGCATCGCTGCCAGTCTGAGCAGTCTTTCCTATCCACAGGCTGCGGAGATCCCTAGGGCTCTGTAGTTCAACTTATGTCTTTTCCAGAGTGTTTTCACAGGTATGGCTCACTTACGTGATTCAGTTATGATGGTGTAATGAGCTACTCGGTGTTCACTGAGCTGCAGGAACTCTGTGGGCCATGAGCACCAGTGCAGGCAACGTTGGGCTTAGTTACCATGATACCCGTATCAGATTTGCCAGCCTGTGGGAATGTCTTTATTTGAACCCTTAAGCTGAGTACAGATCTGAATTTGCTGAATATGAAAATTCCTAGTATGAGAACAGAAGATAAAAGAAAAAGGTCCACATCTGAGGGAATTTCTAGGGAAAAAGATCCCATAGTGACACTTTTATTCTGTGTGGTTTTGTAATATATACCTGCTATATTATCCTTACAGTTTTAATTGCACAGGCATATGTGTGGCGAGACTTATCATGAATTAAGTGATGATGGACAACATTGCAATGTTTGAGCTTTTTTTTTATTTATTTTTGAAAGTTGATATCACAGAGCTCCTAGTTTTGCTTTTAAAAACTGCTGTGATACATTTGTAAAGGATATTAACTGCGGCACAGTGGCAGGTAGATTTTTCTTCTTTGTTTTTGAACCTGCTAAAGAGAACTGTCTTAAGAATGTGTCTAACTCAAGTGCATGGTGGAGCAAGCCAACATTGTCAGTACTGTAATTTTTCAAAGCCTTATGAGAAGAAAATCTTCAAAACACCAGAAGGCCTTTTGTGTTTAAATATTAATGCCTATCCCTTGACAGTCAGAATGGCTAGTTTTCTCTGGCACAATATTGATGTAAACAGAAGTAGCTGATTTTCACCCTGGCATCCTGAAAACCCTGTTAAAATTCTTCTGTTAAAAGTCTGATTTCCTTCTGACTTATGTCATAACTTTGAGGTGAGCTGTGTTCATTCAGAGAGAAGCCAGTGACTGCCCTGAGTTTTAAAGGCTTTACCTCGCTAGGCTGCTTCAGGCAGGCAGACTCATCAAATGAAACATCGATTCAGGAGACTATAAATAGGCAACTTATAATAATCCTTTCAACAGGACATTAGAATTAAAAAAGGTTGACGGCAAGAAGCTGAAGAGTCCTTGAGTCTGTCTTAGATGGTACCTCCAGCTAGCGCTCACTAACAGCAAGACTGATCATCATGGGCTGATTTGGAGGGTTAAACATTTGTTGTTGATCTCCTTCCCTAGAAAGGGAGGCTGCTGACAAAGTTCTTCTGTCCAACTCTGCCTTAGTTCATGCATAAACAAGGGATGAGACCACAGCTCCTGTGACAGTAATTCAGTGTTGTTCCTGCAACATCCTTCAGCAGCTCTGTAAAAGACTTTTACATATGCCCAATCTGCCTTTGCAAATCAATACAAAATTAATTAGGAGATTAGAAAGACATAATGCCCAAACAAATTTTACAGTAAACAATATGAGAAAGCTTCACAGAGCACATATTTTCATGGAAGAGAGGTACTTCTGACACAGCTAACCGGTGTGCAGTGGGTCTGGACCTCAGGGCACAGTACCAGACCTGAGAACTACGCTTTGGGCTTAGAGTGCTGAGCATTAACTTTTACTGCCAAACAGAACAATGAATAAATGGAAAAACCTTGCAAGTGTCCATTTGGCTTAGATTTTGACTCACAGCCAAAAATCATTATTAGAAAACTTCTGGTTCATTTCAGTACAGAAGTTTACAGAAATCTAGATATGACATACTGCTTTGTTTCTGTGTGTGTCTTTCAAAAGGTTCAACATTATGGAAATGCAACTTCTGGTATTACAAGCTGATTCACAACAGATGCTTTTTTTTTTTTTTATTTCCCCCCTCCTTTTTTATTTTTTTCCCCTTTCCTAAAAGCATTGCTCTAGGTAATGCTCAAGTGGGCAGACTGCTCCAGTGTTGCCTGGGCCCAGTGGTTTGCTTCCACGGGACCACTGTACTTTTTTAGCTTTGTATTCCTGTAAAGGCATTGTTATGGAACATGAGCATAATAATATAATGGGAAAAACATTTATTGAATTAGTTTTTACAGTGATTTATACTGGCTGGAAACCATATTCTCTGCTTCCCAGGCCAATGTCTACGCTTTCAGTTCTAAGCCTTCATCTTATTCCAATACTGTCACCTCCAACCCCCTCAGGGTTTTCTCTACATTTTTGGGAAACTGGCTCCTCCATCCTTAAGCTGCCTCGTGGGACAGCCCCTGAAAAACTTGGTTCCAGGCTTAATCGGCACCTTGCTGTCAGCTGCTCTGCTGCTCTGTGCATCTGTGAGTCACTACTGTCTGCTGGCTTCCACTTCCCAATGAGATGATTTTCCTGCCCTCCAGGCTTCTCAGATGTCACAGACACGTTTATAGATATAAAGCTTTGAAGGCTGTCGGGGGAAAAATGTAATTTATTATTTTTCATGAATTTTGCTGAGTTTTACAGAATAAATGTGTTTTGGTAAATAAAAGGAAACAGTGCTGGATTGTTGGCTCCTCCTTTCAGTCTGAAAGTACAAACTGTTCTGCACAGTATGTTAGTTTAATGCTGTGTCAGCTCTGACAGGCAGAGCTTGCCCTTCTACCAGCAGATCTTCCTGCTACACTGTGGTGCTAGCCGTGTAGTTTTCAACCAATTTTCTAGGCTTCTGCTAAAGAAAAGCCATGTTTATTTAGATCCAGGCCTCTCTTCATCTGAATATCAGCACAGAGCAATAGCAAGGGGAAGCCCTGGAAGCCATTCTGGCCTCCCAAGCTCCTGGTGCACCCCAGGGCAGATGCTGCCAGGCAGGAGGGGTACAGCACACTCCCTGGCCATGGCTGGGCGGATCCTGATGGCAGTGAAGGAGCATGAAGGATTGCCACCTGCCTGCATTCATTTTGCCATCTCAGAAGAGTCCCTTAGAAACATTTTTCCCAGGGGACCTGCTACAGGTACAGCTCCTCAAGCTGTTTTCTGTTTACAGTCCTTAATTAGAAAAGGCAGGAGTACCTTTTAAGTCTGGAGCACAGTGGATAAGCTTGGAAGCCTGGTGCATCCTCAGGACTCGCAGTTTTCTCCCTACCAGTAGACTCTGCCTGCACACAGGGTTGTGTTTGATCTGGTCACATGGCAGAAGATGAATGGGGGGCAACTTGAAAGAGCCTTTCCCCAAGGCTTTGTTGGACCTTGGCCGGCATGAGGACCTGCAGAAGGTCCCTGTCCTCCTCTGCTCCAGCTGCCTCTTGCTGGATAGTGGGCAGCTGCACGGTGCTGTGCCCTGCCATCATGGGCATGGCAGGGAAGAGGGCAGGGTCAGCGGAGCCCCAGTCTGTGCACGGTGCACGAACATCGGCAGCTTCATGTTGAGTCTCTTCCAATACAATGAACTAGCAAGCACGTACAGGTCAGGGAATCACACGCAGTGGGCAGTAACTAAGCTTTTTCTGGTCAAGTGCATGTCTTCTCTCTGTTCAATCTTATTGCTTCAGCAGTGAACAAATACCTCTCCTCAAAGTGTACGCCATCTTACAGAGCTGAAAACTTACAGAAACTGGATTTTAGCCCACATGAATAGATTATTATTTCTTTATTCCAACAGATTATGAAGTCTTATTTCAATTGTGCATTGAGAAAATGATAGCTAGTATTTATTTTTCCCTCAAAGTTATAAATTTTTGATCTTTTAAATACTTGCAATGTCTTGTGGAGCCATATTTCCAAAAGCTGGTGGAATGGCTCAGTAACTCTTTGAGGAACCTGAAGTAATTTGAGATCTGACTTGATTATGTTTGAGTTTCTGGATGATGTGATGTGGTGTTTGGATTAAATAATGACTTAATGAAGCATCAAAATCTAAAGAAAATAAAATGCAAACACCAATGTAGTTGGAGGATTCAGGTGGAATTTCTGTAGAGCAAATACAATCTTTCAGAGTTTATAGTTATACAACCCTTTAGATTTATCGATGCGGTCCATAAGACAAGAATTTGATCGTTCCCAATGCCTCTAGTTGGCAGTGTTGCATTACTAATAGCAAAAGGACAACTGTTTTTATTTTAACTTTGCTGGTGGATTCCAGTGATAAGTTCAGAATACAAATAATTTAAACATAAAAGTGATCGCATATAAAAATTGACAAAGTTTGGAAAAAGAGTTAAAAATAAATTTTGAAAATACAGGGTGCTTTATATATATATATATTATTTTTTTTTTAATTTATGTGCACATAAAGTAGTTTGAGAGGGGACAGGGGTAGAAACCCAGAACAGATTTTAAGGAAGAAAGCCAGGAAATTCATCATGTGTTTTGGAAGAGATTGAGAGCTCAGAAATATTCAATGAAACTTTCTGACTGCCACAAGAAACGAAAAACGGCTGCATTCCCCTGCACTCAGAGTGTCGCAATCAAGACTTCACAAGCAAGACTGCTCTCCAGAAACACATTGGACTGCTTTGCCGCAGCTGTGAGGGTGAGTCAGCCAGGCCCGCGCTGGGAGCCCTGCTGCAATGTTTCTGTGATGTTTTCCTGCAGTGACATCACTGTATCTGCTGTAAAATGTAATACCATCTCAAAATCAAAAGACGTTGTGTGCTGTAAAATGTGTTTACAGTATCTTTTAGTGTATGAGATTTCTTTACAGGTACGTCTTTAAAGTTTACTGCAATACGGGGTTTATCCTCGGGCTTGCTTCCATGAGGGACTGATGCAAGAGGGCATGAGAGCAACTCGGTATCTCTCCGCTTTTGTCTCCCTTCTTACTCTCTGTTCTTCAGCCAAACCTTGATCCTGCAAGTTTTTTGAGTCCTTGGCCCTATTCCAGCACAGCACTTGATACATATTTAACTTTAGGCACATTAGCAACCCCATTGATGTCCATAGGACCACTCATATGCTTAAAGTTAAGCATGTTCTCAAGTGTCTATCCTGCATCAGAGAAGATGGGATTGAGGTCTCTGGCAAGTCCCCAGGAAGGCTTCTCCTAAAGAAGCCAAACAAGCTTCTTTTTTGATGCGGACCTGTCCTGGAGTGGCCGTGCTCATCCCCAACAGCCAGTTGCTAGAAAGGGGCTCTGGCTGATCATTCCTCACTGACTGAGCAGACCATGCTGCCTTACCCACAGAAAGGTTTCAGCTTTGGTCCTTGCAATGTAGAACAGCTCACCTGAGCATCTTGTAGAGCAACAACCTGAATTCCCTGCACTAACCCCTTCGGTGGTGCTCACCCATTACCCTAGGTCTGAGCTCCTTCACTGTGGTTGATTCGTGGAGCTGTTGTCTCTTCATCTGCGATCTGTTGTGACGTGGAACACTTTTCTTTCAGTCTGAAAAAGGTAAGTGACAACAGACTTTCATATTCCTAAAATAGAAAGCTGCTTTCACATATGTTATCCTCCATAATATATGTGAATATTTAGTATATTCAGAACACTTGAATCAGAAGTTTTAAAAAAAACCCAGCAAACGCAGGTTTTATGGCTTGCTGTGGTCTCCTATTGTTAGGATTCACATCTGAGAAGCAGGACGAAATTAGTGTTACCTAATTGAAAACAATTTCACTTTGAGTAGAGTGGCAGAGATGGAGAGAGGGGACATCTAAAAGTACATGTGAGTATCTTGAAATGTTGACGGGTATCTGAGCTGTTGCTTTTCTTTATCTCCATGCGTATTAAAAGCTGTTAAATATCACTGTCTGGCTTCCATTGAGTAACAATTCACTTTTAGTTTTGGAATATATTTTTAGCCTGGCCAAACATAACCTTTTGCTATTTTATTACATTTGTAAGCCCATGTAGTTAATGCAGAAAAATCTTTAGCTTCAGATTAGCTTCTAGCTAGAGTATTTTCTTGCTGTTGCTTTTTTAAAGCCAAAGATTAACAGGAGACAGACAGAAACATAGGACTGAGTGAATCATCAAGTGCTGTCCTCCACTCCTGGGGGCAACCACACTGTAATATCCTGCTTATATATCCATTAAAGTTACTTGGGAATTTTGCCCATTCTTCTTTCTCAAGCCTGCTTTTGAAACTCACTCCTTTGAGACAAACTCTGATTTAAGTAGCCTAAACTTACACTTGGCAGCTTCTAATCAAATGCTCTTTTGCTAGCATTGCTCTAAATAATTACTCTCTCTCTTGTAAGTATTTCCGCAGGGAAATAATATCTCAGCTTGGTCTTCTTTCTTCTGGATGGAACAAAGAAGGGATTTTGAGTTTCCTGTTGCAAGAAAACTTCTTCATTCACCTCATCTAGATGTCCTTCTCTGCATCTATTCTAGTAGGAGTTCAGCTTTCCCAAGCAGAAATGTTACTACTATGTTACAGATACGGTCCTACGTGTGCCTGTACAACTACTCTGTCTCTCTGGAAATCCATTGTCTGATACCTCCTAGTGTCACATGTGCCTCTCTTACAGCCTTTTTTTAAATACTAGTCACTAATGATCAACCATAGTATGATCCACCCTACGGCTGACCATGATTTTACCCACATCTGTATCTTCCAGGATCTTTTGCAATTGACAGGCCTCAAAGTTTGAGCAGAAATGTCTGCCAGTAATCTCTGTGAAAAGAATTTTTTATAGGAGTGTCTTTTTTTGTCTTTAACAATCTTTGTAAGATGTGGATGAGCTGGCCTCTACAGTGAGGAAAACTGGAACAACTTGCATTTTTCCCTATAGGAGTATTCACTCAGGCTATACATAGCCTAAAGCAGTATGGTCTCCCTAAAGCCACTACTTTAGGTGATGGAGATGAACAGAGATGACTGCAAACACATAGGTTAAGTCTACTCTAAATCACTATCTGGAGAAGCCACATAGGACCTGGATGGGAGGCACCAGATAAAGAGAGCTTGGGAGATTGGCTCCCATCAGCTGATGTTAGTCCCTTTAGGTATCTTTCCAGTCACATCTTTGGAATCTCTTGTGTATCTGCATTCTTCCTTAGCAAGTACAGTGAAACGGATGATGTTAGACCTCAAAAAACCCCCCCAAAACCCAAAACAAACAAACCAAACCCCCCAAAAACTTAACAGGTTTCAAGCCCAAACATCTAGAAATTCGAAACACTAAAATCTGTTACTGATACTGAAGTTAACCTCAAGGAGTTGACAAGGTGCCCTAGTCATCACCATACACCCATTTTACCGATATTCTGCTGACAATCATATCCAAGGCCTGCATGACAGCTTCCAGCTGTGGCACATTCCCATGAATGTGTTTTGGAATAAAGGATGATCTTTTGTTTGAATTAGTGAGATGACTCAGTAGACAGGTGTAACCTGGCAGTTCTTTGTTATCTCTGTCAGTGATGTTGCACAAAAGAAGACATTGTAAGAGATTCCAGTGACCTTATCTTTTCCCTTTTCTTGAATAAGACACATGTTATTGTTGCACGTACCTGTAAAGCACTGCAACTGGTATTTGGCTTAAAGATTCCGGTGCATTGTTTCAGGAGGTGTGGTTTGTGGTGAGGGATGGGTTGCAATTACCCTGGGGTTCTGTTTGCTCATCTTCTGCCATGTTGCATTTCCACGAGGAAAAGGAAATTAATGAACTTTCTCCCACATCTGCACCACTGCAAATGGGGGACAGCCCATGGAGACACCGTGTTCAGATTAAAGGTTGTGAAGTGGTATTCACATTTCTTAACTTTGTGTGGCTTTTAGTGAGGAAGGTACCGTGGCTAGGCTAAGCTAGACTCCTCAAGTCACCCTCTTGGGAAAGCCCTTCCTTCTCAGTTGGCTGAAGGCAGGTACTGAGGAGACTTGCAAAGTGAGGTGCCTTGGGCTGTAGCTGTAGATTCCTCCATATTCTGCAAGGACTATTGCTTAAACAGAAACCAGCATGTCTGGAAAAACCACATGACCCCCAAATACGCGGGGAAACAGATCCTAGGAAAGCATGTAGGTCTTGTATTTATCTTAGATATCAACTTTACACAAGATTTTGGGACTATTTTCTGTACTTTTCTTTCATTTCAACAAAAAGGAGCAATCTCACTGCAATAAAAGGCAGCTTTATCCTTTATGTTAATGGAGCTGTACTGTCACGTCCAGAGGTCTTTGTCTTTTGGAAATGTGGTGGTATGTCTTCTGAAACATAAGCCCATCTTTTGACAGCATATAATTTTATTCAGAGAGTTTCCTAACAGTTCTGGTAGTTAAAAAAAAAAAAAAAAAGTTTGAAAATTCCTTTTCTGACATTTAGGTTTTTCTAAGTGATGAAAAATCCCTATTTTAACCATAGTTATTTGGGATAATATATAAGAACAATTCTAATGTTGGCCCAAAAGTATTATTGACACTGTAAAACAGCAGAAATGGTTTTTAATTTAATTTTGTTTTTTTGGTTTTTTTTTTAAGGGAAGATCATATATGAGGGAGAAGAAAGAAAAGTTTTCAGAAAAAGTCTACAGGGTGTCCCATTGGAGGAACACGGAGGGACATTTTTACTTTTAAACTGAGAAAATTTTTCAGTTTTTCATTTGATATGTGCATACAAATTACACAGTGATCTGTGACATTCCTTGAGGGGTCAAGACAGGAGGAAAATTACCTAGTTTTCACCAGTACTTGTAAGATTTCAGTGGTGAGACTGGAATGAAAAAGAATATCTGCCAATGGCTGAGTTAATCTGCCCATACTGCAGGGAAGACAAATTCAAATAAATTAATAAAAAAAGGAAAGAAAATATTTAATTACGATATTTAATTATGGCAGGAAAATCCAGCACAAATGACATAGTAAAGATCAGTGGAAATGTGCTGAAAAGAACATCTGTTGTTTGTCATAAGAGCATGAATTAGACTGAATGCTCAACTAGGTCCGCAGTGTAGTGTTACTGTGGAGGTCACTGGCACAGCATCTCATTGATGGGAAATGGGCTGCGTGGGAGAATGCTAGTGGCTTACAAAGACTTTTACCTTCCCTTGCACATTGATTTAATTCTAGTTTAGCTTGCTAGTAGCCATAAGTTGCATGAGAGTGCTATATGGATGCCATAGCACAATTTCCCATGCTTTTGTATTCTAGCTGAGGTGAAAGACTCAGTCCCAATACAATGCAAATACCATGGTGATATTCCCTCTGGCAAATGCAGACACCCGCACTGTGATTAGTCTTATTCTAATGTAGAAGTCTAAAACTGGGTGGTGGAGATCTCTACGTTTTGTGCTTTCACTAATCATAAGGCATGTTCGTGGAAGGTACATTGGCTAGCTCAAATATGGAAATCTGTGCTGTGGACATCTGCACTTGCGTGCAGGGAATCTACCCCATATGTTTCAGATGGTGACAAGAGGGAGTGCACAGTGGAAGGATCCTCTGGAGAAATGGACTGTTAAAACTAACCCATCCTCATACACAGCAAGCTGACCCTGGGTTCTTACTGAAGGGAGGTCTCTCAGACTGACAATGTCCACCAAACTAAAAAGCAAGCATAAGCAAAAGGTGAATCGTGATAGGAACAGGAAAAAACAGCTATTGCTTGTACTATTGCTTGTACAACACTGAACACATTTCAGAGGGGCATCATGAGATCTAAACTAGCTGCAGTGCTGAGATGGCATTTGGGTAACAGGATAACACTTTAAACCCTAGTAATTTCTTGCCTGTTTACCTTCCTTTCATCTTCACAAAGCTTTCCTGGCTAGCAGGTCATGAAATTTTGACTTCTTCCAAAGCATGCTTTTAAAAATGGAAAAATCAATGTTTTCTTCAATTATTTTAAGATAAATCTATTTCCCATTTCCTAACAGACTCCAGATTCATTGGTGGTTAAATACAGAAACATTCAAGTTGGAAATTAACCTTGGGAGGTCTCTAGTCCAATCTCCTGCTCAGGGCAGATTTGACAATGAATTCAGACTGCGCTGTTCAGGGCTTAGTCCAGTTGAGTCTTGAAAGCCTGCCAGAGACGGGATTCCATGACTTCTCTGGGTAACCTAATTAAATGCTTAATTATCTTCAGGGATTTTTTTTTTTTTTTTTTTTGTCCTTGAGTCCAGTTGGAACCTTCCCTGTTCCAAATTATACCCATTGTCCCCCCAGTGAAAAGCTTGGCTTATTCTCCTTACCTCCCAGTAGGCACTGGCAGGCTTCTGTTAGGTCCTCCCTAAAACATCTCTTCCCCAGGCTGATTAAGCCCAAATCCTCCAGCTTTTCCTTACAGGACAGTTGCTCTGGCTCCTGAACGCCTTGGTGGCGTCTTGCTAAATATATTTCTAAAGCCTGTCTTCACCTTTCATGTACTTCGGGGTAGAGAACCTGGATGCAAGTTTACATATGCAGTCTGTTAAAGTGCCGAGTAAAGAGAAATAATCAGTAGCAGGACATTTAGTGATTCGGTCCGAGATGATGTTGGCCTTTGCTGCTGCAAGGGCACACTGCTGACTCATGTTGAGCATATCATCAAGGAAGACCCCAGTCCTTTTCAGCAGAGCTGCTCATAAAGCTGTCGAGTCTTCAGACTGCACCACTGCACTGAGTTAGCTCTTCCCAGGTTCAGGACTTTGCATTTTTTATTTTTTAATTTCATGACTCTCCAGAAATATAATCACATTAAATTAGGCTTAGAACAAGGTACATCTAGTTCCTCACCCCAACCAAACAACCAGCAGAAATGTTTAGAGTGAAAAAGCAGAAAAGGTTAAATAGGGCAACCACAGAATAAAACTGTGTTTAAAACCAGGCACAGACCTAAAGGCAATCTCTTGGGTTTATTTAGCAGTTCACAATTACAGATTTAAAGCTCAAGCCTGCAAATTTACATTAATAAACATTCTGTTTTCACAACCATGCCCTAAAGGAAGGAAAAGTTCTTGGGCATGAGAAGAACGAACCTGGTTTGCTGTTTTGTCCGTGGCGCAATCTGTAAGCAGCTCTTAAAACTCCCCTTGATATGCTCATATGTCTCTAATAGTCATAGAAGCATATGGAAAATGGGATTTGGAAATATATATATATATATATATATATATATATATATCAGAATTTATCACAGAGGTGAATCTCCAAAGCATTTTCTGCCAAGGAAGAGGAAAACTTGGAAAAAATCATATCAGCAGACATAATTGAAACTAGTAAACTAACAGTGCTGAGAGAAATGCCATTGCAAATGTACAAATGTAGGTAGTAGATGGAAAAAAATACTTAATTTTATGTAGAATTTATCATCTCAGACTACCCTAAGTACCCAGTCTACACGTTTTTGCAGCTATAGTAGTCTTCCTTGGCATTTTTTCATCCATTCCACTATTCTTTGGTCCTGACTTTTACTTTTTATCAAAATACTGTACACAATATCTTCGGTGAGTGGTATGTCTGAATTTTATGCATTTGTGCAATATTGACAATAATGTAATTTGATGTCCTATTTCTAAATCATTACACATAATAAATAATGAATATTTACAAAACCACTGAGAAATTTTATCAATGAAAAATAAACGGGAAGTTTTGGACAAGGCTGTTGCATGAGGAAAACAGCAGAAGAAATGGGGAGAGGTCTTGAAAGTAGAGAAGAAGAACAAAAATATCAAATACCCCCGCCAAATTTTAGATGGCATGGTGCTTCACTGCTGGAGTGCCAGTACTCTGCTGGTAAGCTGTGACCGTCACAGACACTCCTAAATAATGCAGAAAAAGAGCTCACAGTATCCAAATGTAGAGTTGAAGTAACAGATCGGTTCTTTCTTCCCAAAGTGCGGTTCTTCATTCTGAAAATGGGGTCTAGGTTAACCTGACTCAGGTTATCCAAGGCAGCTTGCTGGGTCTATCCAAAAGGCCCACAAGAGAAGTCTGGAATGCAAAAAGGTTCAAAGCTTCCTTTATGCTCTCCTAGCTGTCACAGTGTTTGGTGCGCACACTCCCAACTCACAGGTGCCCGTAATACCACAAGACCAAAACACAGCACAAAACACTAGCTCCCCAGCCTCTAGCCGTGCCCTGTTTCTTTCAGTATGAGTTTCATCCTACACCAGTGAAGTCAACTGTGATGTGGAGGGGGCCTCAAGCTGGTGACTGATGAAGTACATATAGTACTTGCATGTCTGTTCTACATCACATGACCGCTGTAGGTATAACCCACTGTGGGACGAGCTGGTGGCCTGAGGAAAGCGCAGGCGATACAGTCAACTGCACAAGAAGCGAAGATCAGGCTCTGTGTTTCCTTTGTCTCTCAGCAGGACTAAGAGGGAAGAATATTTTCTTATATTCTCAATCCTAAAGAATTGCTACATAATCCTGTATGAAATGAAAAAAAAAAAATCTTTTGTAGCTGTGAACACAGATGTGGACTTCTTCTGGGAGAACTGCCACTGAGGAAATGTGTCTACCTCCTTTGATTATCGTTATTAAAGATAATTTACATCAGTGAAGAAATGATTGGGAAGTCACTTTCAAAATTAGTTTATTCCTGTATCTTCTCTATGAGAATCTTAATAGTGCTTGAACATCTTGATGATGCTTCATCTTTTCTACCATAAAAATGAAGATCTAAGGTAGGCTACTTACAACCAACTTCTATGAATTAAAAAAAAAAAAAAAAAAAAAAAAAAGAGGCAAAAAAAATGTTATGTAGATTTCTTGTAACTCCTTATTTTATTCACTTGCATAATTTATTTAATGATATTTTATCAGATTTGCCTTCTGATTCACATACTTCTGATATCTGACATCTCTGCCTTTGTGACTTTAAAATTTTGCTTTCCAAAGTATTAATTAGATCTGTCAATTTTTATGTCACATTTTAACCACCAATTAGTATTTTATAGTCATTCCTATTGACTTCTCTGGGTATATTTTCTGTTGTGTAAAATGGACTTGAATAATTTCTCCCATGTTTGCCTGAGATATATTTTCTGTGACTCTTCAGCAATGCTTGTTAGTCGTACTCATGATGGGTCTCAGGAGCTGCATTTCCCACTGCTTATGAACTATCATTTTCATAAGTTATTTTGGAAATACCCATTTCTATGTTATGGCATCACAGTATCTTTGGTACGTTTTTGCCCCTGGAGAATGCATTAGAATACATTCATAATATGTGTGTTATGATGTTACTGCCTACCAATTCTAGTTATACTTATTTCACGGTTATAGTATTATGTCCATCAGAGCTTTCACTGAACTGTTCTGACAGAGATGTAAGGTCCATGTGAGTTTTTACAGCATGTTGTAATGCAGTTGAGTTTTAAGCTGGGAAAAGAGATGACTCCTGGAACGCTGCAAAAATCAGCAGTAATATTTTCATTATTACTGTTTATTGTAACAAGTGAACAGTAGTAATAGTTTCTCATGTGAAATGTTTAATTGCTTTACTGTTTTCCTCATCATGTACAAACCTTATCCTGAATTATTACTTTGTATTTTCATGGCAAATGGCTGTGATAAAAACAATTACCTAAATACGAACTGTATAAAAGGATAAGCTTCTAGAAGACAATGTAGTTGAAGAACAGTGTTAGAACACCAAGAGAAATGCGATTAACTAGCAAAGTATTTTAAAAAAATATCTGAAAAATGGTCTTACCTGGAAGTTCCATATGCAGTCAGTTGTGCCTCTCCCCAGCTAGAAGTACACTTCCTACCACAAAAAAATTAACTTGTTCAAGGCTTTCTATAACTAGCTTTTTTTTTCATTCTTCAAAGAACAGGATGTGCAAGAGAAGTTTTACAAACCTTTAGCTGTATCAACCAAACTACATGTACCACAGCAGGACCTAAATATTTTTTCAGAGATGAATAAAGTATAGATAAGTCTAAAAATGTCTAGACAGAACTTCCTTTTCAGAACTTTGGCAGTAGTGTGATGCAACTGTAACACTTTTTACAGTTTTTTAAAATTTCATACTACAAAAAAAGAAAGAGTTGTATTAATTTTTAATTTTATTTTTTAATAGAAAAGTTTAAAGCTTGAGTTGATTTGTTAAAGCCATCAGTTGTAGAGGAATGAAGGCAGGTTAATTAGCATTGATAACATACAGCTGTGGGTTGGCTTCACAGGTGGCGGGTTGGCCGATGTAGATAAGGTGCAGCTGGCTGGTTAAGTGGTTGAGAGCCAATGGAGAGAGAGCAGCCCAGGAAGAGAAGAGGAGAGAGGAAAAGCAGAGAGAAGAGAGTGAGCATGCCCTGGGTGAGGTGAGATGAGATGAGGAGAAGGCAGCAGAGGGACTGATGTGAAGAGAGTGCTGGTATGAGATGGTAAAAGACCTTGTTGCAGCTTGATAGTCTCGAGAGTGCTGCGACAAACAGTTACTGGCAGTCCTCCCGCTTACTTTCATGGGTGGAGGAGGTCCCTGGTACTGTTGGTGGTTTAGGTCATTGTGTGCAAGAATGTGCAAGTTCAACATACCTACCTAAAGAGGTCTGCATCTGCTCCTGTGGGACACAGTTCAGCTGCACAGAAACACCTTACATTAAGATGGGGTGGAAAAAAGATTTTGGAAGCCGGCAATAAGGAATTCTGTTTATGGGATTGTGCAGCTAATGGCTGTAGAGGTTATTGCTTTGAGTAAGCAGAAGAGTCTCTATTTGTGGAGTCTCTCAGCTGTGTTAGAGGCTATAGACAGGGAAAGGAGTCTCTCCCTTCGTAAGCACCTCACTAGCAAGCTTTTCAGCTGAACCGAATTATCTCAGTTTTGCAGGAGGTATTTAAATCGATGAACTAACACAGGTCAGGTAATACAAATCCATGCCTGCCTGGCAGATTTGGTTTATATGGCGTACCACAGCAAGGTTTCCTAGCTTTGCAACACTGCTGTTTCAGGTTTCTAATAGGATGCATGTCTTCCAGACCCTTCTGTCTCCAAGAAGGGTTTTTTTAGATTGAAACCTAGGGAAAAAACTGATAAAGTAGCAAAAAGCAGTAGTATTTTGTACATGGTCATCTACAAGGCCTCCTGCTTACGTTTTCTTTAAGTTCTTGGCTAAATCACAGAAAACAACCATGTCATCAAAGTTCTTCATTGTCTTTGAAAGCCTTTCCGCTGACTTCAGAATGTGCTGCCTTTGGCCATGATGAAAGCAACATCTATTAATACTCACCTGTTTGCTGGGAACATTGGCATGGTATAACTGTAGGTCTTATGCAGCTCTGGTCACCATGGTGCACATCAAATGGAGCTAATCTATCCAGGACTGGCATATTCCTCTCAAGATTCCCATCCTTTCAGTGGCAGTGTATGTGCCTGAAGCAATTCTCACTATGAAATGCTCTTTTATGTAGGCACTCCACACTTCCTTGCCTTCTGAGACTTACACATACAGAAAATATCAGTAATCATGAAGTTTGCCTCTTGACGTGTAATGTGACCCAAACAGCTGCACTTTGAGTAAGAAGCTGTGATTGAAAAGGCATCTTCTTGAAACAATTAATTGAAACTATCTGGCCTCATTCTTGACATTTATGGTAGCATACTGGATTTTTATAGGAAACACGAAGGGATGACAGGAAACATTGTCAGATGTGGTCATGGACCTCTGAATGTATTTAGAGAAAAACAGAGTTCATAGAGTTCCTACATATGGAAAACAAACATATTTTTTTTCACATACTTCTGTATGCACAGAAAGTATAATGCGTTTTGCATCTTATTCAAGCCATGTGGCAGTATTCAGGAAACATAATACTACAGCATTGGATAAACGTGGAAAATTCTAGTATATACTGGGATGTTACCCATAAGACACATTCAGGCTCAAGATCTGTGTCCTAAGCTCAGAAACTTACCTTGAGAAGTGACAGAGACCTTGTGCCAGTCAGCAAGTCAATGTCAGTTTGGATGGAGTGTTATTTCCCTCCACATAAAAGAAAGGATTGTTAGAGGAGCATAAAAGAGGAGAAAGATGGAAAAAGTGAGAGCTGGGAAAGAAAAACAACACAATAGACAAGACTTAACTGGGTAATTGTCCTGACAATTTGTTATTAAAAGGAGATGAATACAAATGTGCAATTTGTGCATGGTGTATAACAGCACTGGATAGAAAGATACAAATCAAAGATGATTTTTTTTTTTTTTTTTTTTTGGGTGCCAGACAGTTATTTCAGCTTCTGCCTACACCTACATAATCCTATGGGCTAGTGCAGTGGGAATAGCCTATTTTATGCCAGCCATAGCTCCTAAGGGGGTGGTGTAACTGGTAACAATCGCTTCTGACCTAACTTGATAGGCAGGCAGCCGTTTCTAACTTGGCTGACTGTGGTCAAGGTGTGAGGATTTAACTGTTCTTGCAGACAGGCCTGCTCTGCTAAGTGGATTTCTAAACACTGCAAATCAGAAGAGCAACTGTGATAACAAAGTTGAGAATCTGCCTGTTCTGGTTTCTGTGGGCATAATGTCTTCAGATGCTGCAGACGACCAGGGCTTCCCAGCTCCCAGTTCTGTTCAGGAGTGCTGTTATTAAGCAGAGATCTCAGCAAATCTGTTTGGCCAATATGCATCAGTAGTTAGCAAAATAAACAGGATGCTTGCATGCAGTAAATTATGGCTATGAAATAACAGAGAAAGTGTTATGGGCTCAAGTAACATCAATTCATGTGCTGACATGTAGTAAATCTCTTTTCAAGGCTCAAAGATTTTGCTAATTAAAACACGTGGGGGTGGGGGGCAGGAAGGAGAAGCACTATTACTCCAGATTTTAGTAATGCTAAACACAAGGCTGGAGACTGTTCTTGAGGGGATGGCAGGATAGCATGAAATATGTGCAACACTGTATAAGAGTTGAAAAGAAGGAAGGGAAAAATGATGTCATTAATGTTGAGACAGTAGCGCAATGCAACTGATAGCCAGTAGCAACAGAAAGGTATACAACTATGGTGAGTTAAATGTGGCCAGCAGCTAGACACAGCCCCCCAGTTGCTCACTCCCTCTCCTCAGCAGTACACGGTGAGAAAATAAGATTAAAAAGCTTGTCGGTTGAGATAAGGACAGGGATATCACTTCCAGTTACCATCCCAGGCAAAGCAGACAACTTTTTTTTTGGAAAATTAATTTATTGGCAATTAAAATACATTTAGATAGCCAAAAGCAAAAACAAAACCAAGGATTAAAGCAACACATTCCCCCTACTCACCCGTTTTTCCTCAGGCTCAATTTATTCCTTCATTCCTGACACCTATACTTCCTCTCCACCCCGAGCAGCACAGGCAGGATGGGCCATGTGGGAGGCCATGGGCAGTCCCTAGCAGCTCCTCTCTGCTGCTCATTCCTCCTCACGTTTTTCCCCTTGCTCCAGCATGGGTCCTTTCCACAGACTGTAGTCCTTCAGATAAACCAGCTCCTGTGTGGCCTTCCCACAGGCTGCTGCTCTCTCAGAAAATATCCGCTAATGTTGGAATGAGGTCCTCCCTGGGCTGCAGTGTGGACATCCACTCCACCATGGTCTTCTCCACAGGCTGCAGGGAGCTTCTCCTTCTCCCCTCATTCTCTGGCCTTGGTGTTCACTGTGCTCTTTCTCACTTTTTCACTTACTCATCTGCCTGTTTGGTGTCTGTGCCCTTTCTTAAATACATTTTCCCAGAGGCACCGCCAGCTTGGGTGGTGCTCACCTGTGTCCTGTGGTAAGTCTACTGGAGCTGGCCTCTTCTCACAGGGGCCACACCTGCAGCCCCCTCACTACTTGACACCTACACCAAATGCAACAACTGATAACCCTTTCCTAAATAAGAGCATGTCTAAATGCACACAGATAATTGTAGCCACTGTACTTGTCTGGACACCTTCAGGAAACCAGATGTTTGATGTTACCACAGGTGTGTTTCACTTGTTGAGGGCAGATCAGTCTCATGTGTGCGGTGCTTTCTATTGAAGGGGAAAATTACTTCTTAAAAAAACCCAAAAAACCAAACAACCAAAAAAACAAACGCTCAGCAAGATGATCTTCTAGGTATTATGGTGGAAGATGGAGACTTGCAAAACAATTTTATTGTTTTTCAGTAAACTGAATGGACAGCTGAGGGAAGAATGATGAAAGAGAACTCTGCAGGCTGTCATGGGTGATCATGTATAGTTCCCATATACCTGCAGCTGACCAAGAAACAGCTGATGTTCTCCGTTTCTGCTCAAATGTACTACTTGTTTGGAATCTATCAATTCTGCTTACATATTTTAAGACTTTCTGTAAGTTTTCTTAGACTCCATGCAATATAATTTCTGCATTTCTTTAATCAATTTGTGTGCAACATCAAAAAAGACAAAGAAGAAAGGAGTTGCTTGCTGGGACAACCAAGAAAGTAAGAGAACTGGCTAAGCTGCCCACCTCTGGGATCATTTCTCCCCTGCTTCTACCAAGCAACCAGCTTTCCAGGTGGTCCAGCTCTCTGATCTGACCACTGTGCTGCCTTCTTGAGCCCTTCCAGGCTTCATGCAGTTTCTCATATTTTTCCAGTAAAATGGAAATAAATGAATTTTAAAAGTTTGGGGGATGGGTGAGATGGAAATTTATTTATTTATTTATGTCCAGCCTGCTCTACCAAAGAGACAAAAGTACATAAATGAAAGCAAATGGTCCCAAGAGAATGTCACTGTTGTTAAAAAGATATTTTTCATTAAAAAAGTAATTTCACTGTAAAAAATTTTAAACATCTGTAATTGCACTTTTGTTGATTCAGAGCTTGCCGTAGCCAACTGGAAGCTTTCCCACTGATTTCACTGATTTTGGATAGGGTCTCTTATGAGCTAACGATGTGTTGTTGATTTGGTGTTTGTTAAAAGAGAAGCCAGAAGTTTCTGAAACTTTCCCTCAAACTCATTATCCTCCACGCAATTTGTTTCTGCATTTCTTTGATGAATGTACGTATGACATCAAAAGGGACAAGGGAGAGACGAATATGAGTTTACATTTCCCTTTCCCAGAACTTGGATGGAAACTTCATTTGTTGTCTGTTGTTTTAATGGATAGCAGGCTCATGTTGCTTTCAAGATGGAAGCAGAGATTTTCATTATTCTATAGGAATTGTTTTCATGGCAAGATCCTTTGAACATTTTCCATTCCAGACTAATGGAGAATAGGAAAAAGCCATGGGACACCATTAGAAAATATGATTTTATAACATTTTAGAAAGAAGCCTGTCTTCTTTTTAATCAGTTTCCTAGGATCCTGCTGAGGACCCCTCCTGACATTTTGTCATCTTGTCAAGAATAAATTTTCTTTTCCCTTTGCTCTGATGGAGGTGGGGCCATTTTTACAGATGACTTTGTAAAGTGAGTAGGAGCCCAGAAAAAGGGATAATTATTCATAAATGACATTTCCCATTTCTGTGGGTTTTCTTGAACAGACCAGATACTCTAATGTTTGGTTCTAATGACAGGGCAGGATTTATGGTCTCACCGTCTTATCTCCTGGGAGTGTAAATGCTCTGCTTTCAACTCTTCAAGGTGTCTTGACATTTTGTTATTTTTTTTTTAAATCCCAAATGCATCTCACTTTATTTTGGCATTTAACTCCAGTCAGTATCCAGAATCCTGACTATATAAAGACCAAATGTCTGATAACTGGACAGCTGCTTAGCTCTCTAACATACGACTTGCTTAACAACCTCCAGGAGCACATCAGTTTAATGATATAATTTCTTAAGGTTAATTCGTACTGGGTGTGAAGCATTAGGTCACACTACATGTTTGTTTTGAAGCCCAGGAGGTGTGTGACAGGAAGCATTCCCTTCTGGGGCTGTGTAAAGCAGATACACGGTCACAGCAAGACAGACAGATGAGTCACAGGTGGGAAACCATTGTGATGCTGAGGAATTTGGCTGTAGCCACTTTCAGCGTTACCTCAGTTTGAGGACACTTCCCCTGCCCACACTGTACTGTTCACTTCTGACTGACCCTCAATCAGACAAACAAACCTGTGAGTCTCCATACAGAGCCTGCTGAGCTAGAGCAAAGAATGCCTCACATTTCTAGGTACATGCAGCTCACTGGACTTAACACAGCTGTTTTCTCCTTCAGGATGTGTGATTTAACAGTCAAATTAGACTGGAGGGAATCAGATGAATTAAATTAAGGTTTAAACATTTGTGCCTTGATTGTATAGCACATTGGCTAGAGGCACTTCAGGAAGGCTGGAAGGTCCTTGCAAGCTGAGCATCTTCTCGCTAGGCTGTCAGTCAGGTCTCATCTTTTCCTCCAATGAAAAACCCAGCTTTCTTCTTACAGCATATTATCCACTGTGTTGAAAAGAGTCTAAGTGATGAAGAATAAGGGATAGGAACTAGGGAGCTGCATAAACTTATTATTGAAAGGTGAATTTAACAAAATAGCAATCTCCCCCTCTCTCTTCCCTTTAAAGGAAAAGGTGTATACAGTGTTAAAGGGCCCCATGACAGCTACTTAGAGGGGACTTTCCTTTCTTGTCCACAGGGAATGCAGAGGTCTTGTGTGACAACCTCATCTTACCTGGCAGACCTAGCAGAGCCTCAAGAGTTTCCAGTAACTGGCTTGATAGTTACAGACAGCATTGGTAAAGTCCGCAGATGAACCGTGGGAAAACAGATGCAGTCCTCTGTGTCCTGAAACCCTTTCAAAGAAAACCACAGGGCACTATCACTGCTGATTTTCAAGGGGAACTCAGACAGAACAAGAGAAATACCCGCTTCTCCATTCCAAGACCATGACTCATTTAACTTTCTTTTCTGTTTGCTCTTTATATAATTTTTTTTTTAATGTAGGGTAATTCTTTCTTCCTCAAGGACAGCTCCACTCCATAGTTTTCTAGGTCCACTACACTGTGATTACATTTTGATCTAATTGATGAAAACTCAAGATGCCCAGAATATTCTGTTCTCCTCATTTTAATTTTTTTTTTTTTTTTTATGTAAAGCACCTGTAGGGTTCAACTTGTGTAATATGAACCTCCTACTTGGTGAAAAAATGCCTACTTGGTGCTCTGCCAAATATGCTATCTTATATTTGGCAAAAACATCTTCTCAGAACCATTTTCAAGGGAAAGGATATGGCTGAAAAAATAAAAGACCCAGAGAATCATGAGCTGCATTATCTCTGCCAGAAAGGGGATTTTTATCTCTCTTTCAAAGCCAGCTTCCTACAGCATGTGTGATCAGCACCTGCCAAGCACATGGAGAATGTGTGAAGGGAGAGTATTTTCAGTGTTAGTGAATTAGATGCTTGTGAAAGAAGGCACAACAACATTGTACTTATTCAAGAAATACATGTAGTAAAGACAACCACAATTCAAATGTCCCCACCCCTCAAGCGCGCTTAACCTGCAGCGTACACTTTTCACTGCTAAAGTAGAGGGATGAGCTCTGCATCAGTGCTTGCTTCAGCTCTGGCCCCTCAGCTGCCCCTGCCAACCAAATAACCAGCAAATTCCCTGGTTTCATGGAAATGCATCTGTGAGAGGCTGGATTGTGCCCATAACCACATTTTACATAAATCACCGTGTTACCAAGCAATACCATTCACTGTTGAAATGAGACAAAATACATCTCAGTAACGGAGGGCTGGCTACCATTCTGCAGCGCTGCCTGGCCAGTTCCTGTGAGGCACCGGTAGACATGTTATGATATTGCAGAAATTGGCTATTCTTACACTGATCTGGAAATAAAATTGTTTTAAATGCAGGCGTTAAAAAAGTCTTTAAAGATATTTAGTAAAGTACAATGTCTGCTGGATTATCAGAGCAAGCTCTACTGTACAGGTTTGAACTAATACGGGGGGTTTTTTTGAAATATTTTTTTGTTGTAGGAAGATTCACTCTGTCCCTAACATGATGTGTCTGCCCTAAGCGGCAGTGTGCTTCCTGCGATGTACCTGTAGGTAACCATGGTTAAGGTCGTTAACATGGTTGCCGTCCCTGAGACAGCTCCTACCTCTAGCAGCCTTGTCCGGGTGCCCTGTCACTTGCCCGGCCCGCGTCCCAGTTCGTGCACAGTCAGTAAGCGGTGTAGCCAGCAGAGGGCAATGAAGGTCGGGTTTTGGGGAGGTTACATAAAACACTCCCAAAGAGGTCGAATATGTAGGGCGAAAAGGTCAAACGAGCACGTTGTGAGCTGCTGCTGTACATCCATTCCTATTAATTACTACAAGACCTAAGTGAACCCTTGTGATCATGTGATCTATAAACCTCCTTTTTAACGGCCATATTAAACAATGTAGCTCCTTACTTATGACAATATAATTAATAGCCTTTTCAACAGGGGGGGAAAAAACCTAATAAAAATGTTACTCTCCTAAAACAGGACAAACAGCTTAAACCAATAGCCAATAAACCCGTAGCTCCTCAGATAAATCCTCTTTTATTGGTCTGTTCTGGAGAGCAGTTGTTTTGTTTAAATCGATAAACGGGTCATTTTTCCCAAGACAATTAGGCCTGGACAAAAAAGAGAGAAGGCCACAAAAGTCAGCTGCTCCTCAGTTCAGAGAAAAAAAGCTGCTTCTTTCAGTCAAATGCAAAGCTCTTCATCACAGATACTAATCCAACATGCTGAAAATAATGTGAATTTATGGTAAAGAACAGTCTTTTTTAATTTGGGTGACATCTGCTAGGAATGGAACTTATACCTAGGCACTTGGGCAAGCAGTTGATGCTAAAAGAGTGCAAGATGCCGGTATTATTTGCCTCTGACAATCTGGGCAACATCCTTTTGAGCCTAATTGTGGCTCTAGGTGCCAAATATTTTAAATCTGATATCCTGACATTACTGTGTTAACCAACAACAGCTTAATAGCAGGAAATGCTTGGAGTGTTAGTGGGAAATTGTAGTTATTTATCCTGTGGAAGATCCTAAAGGAGCCCCTCAGGACCAGGACCCTGCTGCAGCTCTGCTATGCTGCACAGGAAAGCTCCTGTGCGCAGTAGACCTGGGCTTCACTACTATGTGTGTCATACCTGCTCAGCTATCTGGGGTAAGCCACTTGACCTTTCTGTACTGAGCTTCCCCGCTCAAAACAGTATTAGTAATTCCTCCTGGTTAAACTGCTGTGACTAAAATGACTGTAGGAAAGCTAGGCTGTGTTTTGATGCAGGATAGGAAAGAGAAAGTAATACCTGTTTTATGAATGTGACAAGTGCAAGAGAAAGGTCCTGGGCTATTTGACTGAAATGAATAGATGTTTGTCTCCCAAAATTTCAGCAGAAAGCTGGGAGCTGTAACTATCCTGGTAAAACTCCTCTCTGACCATTCAGAGTAACAGCTCCTGGCAAGGATGCCACAAGATCCCATGCAAGAAAGAAAATACTCCTTTTAAAAAGGGGAAAAAAAAAAAAAAAAAGAAAGTAAAACCTTGTAATGATGATGTGGACTTCAAATACTCAGAAGAAAGAGCAAAGTCCCAGAAGAAGAGGAGGGGTGAGTCACCCGCTTGTGCTCCCAGCAGAGGTTCCCAGGTGGGGAGCAACTGGCTGGTGGTAAGTGACCTAATGTTCCTGGCTATTAGCAGTAATAATAATTATAATTGAAACTCTCAGGGCCTCTGTCTACTTATTTCAGAAAGAATACAGGACATGTTATGCTGTGTCAGACCCAGTAAGGAGATGTTAATAAGTACCTGTTTGCGTATGAGGTAACTGCTGCTTCTGAGTTTTTATGATGTCTCATCAGCTAACAGCCAGGAGTCCGGCTGGCGCCAGCTCGGACGTCAAGTGGGATCTACCTGGAGAGATGGCAAATATTTGACTTGGTGCTGATGAGCTGG
Source organism: Falco cherrug (assembly GCF_023634085.1). NCBI lineage: Eukaryota > Metazoa > Chordata > Aves > Falconiformes > Falconidae > Falco > Falco cherrug. The sequence continues at coordinate 82,875,544 of NC_073700.1, forward strand.
ATTTCAGTCATGGTTCTCTGCTCCCCATCAAGTGAATCGCGGCAGAGGTAGTGGGTGTGTTTGAACCTTGATAACTCTTAATGGCTGCTGATTTTTGCCTTTTCACTGGTCTGACCACTGTAATGCAACCAAGAAGTTATGTGCATATGAGCACAACTGAAGTGCAATCGCAGAGTGGCTCTGCTCAGGGCTCTGCGACTGCTCCTTCGTGAGCAAAGAGATGCTGTTCCCAGGGGGACATCTTCCCCGGGAGTGTAAGGGTCGGTCCCCTGACAAGGGAACTCGCTGAGGCTTCTTTTTGGCAAATGCAGGCTTCCAGGTGTGCAGCGGAGGGCAGCCTGCCTACACCCCCCCTCTGCTAGGGCTGGCTTCTCTCCTGAGCCGCCGGGGCCAGCCGAGGCTCTGGTAAATGTAGGGCTGCCCCAGTTTAGCTGCTTGCGCACTGTTTTAATCGAGTCAGTGCACTGTAATGTAGCAGCACTTCTGCCAGGCTGATGAACTCCACCAGCGTAGATCAAGTGAAGTCAGTGAGCACGGTAGTTGTAGGCAAGTCACAAATAAATTATATTCATAGGCTTTAAATATTTTATTTATTTTTTTTCTGAGGCTAAGAGGGGCAGTATTTCAGACTCCTATGCCTCTCCCACAATGCAGACTTTCACCCAGCTATTCCTACCTCTTTGAGGACAGATTTTAGACCTTAAATAAAAATGTCAGCATTCACTATTATCTACTTAGGTGTGTAAAAAAAAAATCCCTATCTCCTCACCCATTAAATTAATCGTTAGGGGATTTTCCTTCACGTTCCTGTCTTGACCTGTAGGAGGAAGAGGAAAATGCTGAAATATTTTTATTTTATTTTTCCCCTGTCTTTGCAGGTGTTCACACATTACAGCAAAATGAAAGCACTAATGAAGGAATAGCAAACTTTCCCTAATCTTCCTCCCCTCACACCCATTTCTTGCACAGCCAGACCAGTATCAGCTGTTTGGAGAATGGAGGGGACAGGCAGCTCCAAGAAATGTGGCTGGTAGCCAGGAGAGTGTGGCAGTGGCCTCCTGGGGCCCCTTCAGCAGGACATGGATGAGGTGGTGGACAGCTGAGATTACCTGGGCGCTTAGGCATGGCAGCACCCCAGCAGAGCTTTGGGGCTGGTCACCTGGCATCACCTTTGAGTTCCACACAGATCAGAGATCACAGCCAGGCCGTCTCTGGGCTGAACATTTCATAAGAGACCCTGTTACAGTAAAGTAATGAAGAAAATTTTGAAGTTTTACAAGTCTTTGATAAAAAGCAGAAGTGCTGCAAGCATTGGGAAGCATACTCAGAAGAAAGTGAAATTCTGACACTTTCAAAAAAGAAAGATTTTAAGTTTTAAAACTTGTGATAGAATCACTGGTTCTTGAGATCTACTTCTTTCTCTACCATTCTTGCTTTGGCCTTGATGAATCATAGTCTGTCCTTTTTTTCAGATGTGGAGAGGAATTTCTTGAGCCCTTTTATATCAGTCAGAAAAGTCTTACACTTAGTACTTGCTTTTGCCTCTGAAATATCTAATATTAGGGTTCTTTTCTCATAAGACCAAGGTTATGCATTTTAAAGAAAGGAACACAAATGTAATGAATTGTTGATTCTTTTTTTATTCAAAGACCTGAGAGTGAAAGAGTAATTTATTTTGTAAGCCATTTTCTGCCACTGCAGCCATAGTAAATGATATTTAATTGAATAAGGTAGAATAACAACAATAACCAGAACAGTTGATCAGACAGGTGAATTAAGCTTTTCTGTTTTCTACATCAGGGAAAGATGAAGTTGACAGTGGTGAAGGAAAATATCTTCAAGGAACAGATTTGTTACATTAAAAGTTTAACTTCTAGGATGTTTTTGATCTTTGAAAAGTGAATGCATGCTGTGGTATGAGAATCAGCTACAATATTTTTACAGATATCAGCAAGGTAGTTTTATGGTTTATGAGTGGAGAAAGCAAGACAGAGGGGTAAAAGTATTTCGTAACCTCACCACAGCAGGGACCTAAGAAGCAAATCAGAGTTTTCTAAACCTGGAAATATTCATAATCAAACATAAGCAGTTTATTTGCAGGTATTTGGAATTCATTTGTGTAAAGAATTCCCCATAATCTGATAGAGAAATGAGCAATGCATGCATTCTTTGAAATGAAACTGCGTGCTTCTGGTTTGCGCTTATGTTTTACAATGTACCTTTATATTGAGGATGTTTTATGTTTCTTAATAGTGAATTATATCTCTTTAGCAATTGCCCACTCTCTGGTAAAAATGTCAAAAACAAACTGGAAATTTCCGTGCTGACTGATAAGAAAATGTTAAGCCAAAAAATGGCATAGGTGTGGTAGTGCAAAATGCATGTTGTTGTCACAGGCTCTTAGCCAGTTCTGAGCAGATCCTACCTTTTTTATTCCCTGCTCTAACCCATCTTTGTCTTCCTTCCCATTCTTCTTTGCTCCAAACCTAAAGATGGCCAGATATGAAATGCTGCCGGGCAGGATTCCCAAGCTTCAAAAGGATCTCTCATCATCAGAGACAGAGGCTCTTTTGTGTAGCTGTTGGAGAGTGGCTCTGGCTGCTTCCGCGCAGGCAGGGAACTCCGGAGATTCTCTTCACTCCAGCCTCTCAATGCACCATCTAGGTGTCGCAGGGATTGTTTTGTGTGTTTTCCTCAAGGCTGCCGATGAAGCAAGACTGCAAGTCAGTGCAATCGTCTGGAGGGAGACGTCATTCTACATGAATGAATGCGAAGATAAGGGTCTCTGTGTTTTGGTGTGTTGGGCGAGGAAACCTCTCCCCAAAAGGTGCTCTTGCCCTTGTGTTTTGCCAGCTCAGAGTAGTCTTAAAACTACGGAAAATAAATGCTAAACTTGTGCTGGGAATTCATCACCAAATGGAGTCCATGGGTACAGTAACAGAAAAACTGTGAAAAAGAAATTAAATAGAAGTAATACTAAAATCTTTAGTTTAATACCATTGTCATGAGGTTCTGAGGGTCAGGAAATACTACTGAAGGGTGTCTGAGATTTTACAGGAACTATCAGTTTGATTTCACAAGGCTTTGCTCTAATATGCTGTGTCCTGCTCTGTGAAAATGTGAGCACAAAGTTCTGCTGTACCAACAGGTCAGGTTAATACCTGCTTAGGAGGGTGCAAACAACGTACCAAGTGCGAGCCAAGGAGAGGTGACCCTTCTCTTTTGAGCAAATGATATGAAATAGGTAAGAAGGCAATATAATGAGCCACAATGAGTCAAACTCCTGCTTAACTCAGTATTTTATCAGTTAAGGTGGCTAGCAGGGAAAACTTAACAAGAATATAACAAATAGTGTAAATACAGAAAGCATCTCTCTGTAATCTAATCCATGAGCTGGGAGAAAGGAAAGAGAATCACTGAATGAGGCTGTGGGAGTGCTCTTGTATCTCTTGCAGTGCAGAATTTTAAATTGCCTGTGATTTACTCTCATGCAGAAAGATAGTGTTTATCAATGGCTTTGCAAAAGGCAAAACTTGCATTTACTTTCTCTTTGCTTTCTGGCAGCTGAAGTTTAGCATCACTGCTCTCTGGGGCCAGAGGCTCCCCGAGGCGGGTGCAGCCTCTCTCTGTGTGTCAGCAGCAGAGTGCCGGTTCTCCCTGTGGCTTTCACACACTTGCATTAGCCGCTGTTTCTTCCTCTTCACAGATCCAGAAGATCTTACCTCTGGTCAGTGGTTCATGGTATCCATGCCTCTCTAGATTATGTGGCTGGGGTTTTTGTTTTTGCTGTGAGCCCATGGGATCAGGGCTGTAGGAGTGAAGTCAACGGATGAGGCAGCAACAACCATCTATGCTGACTTAGAGATTTCTGATCACTAATAAAGCTGGGCATTCATTTCTAAGAAAGAAGCAACAATGTGGAGAAAGAAAACCCTCCCGGGGATCTCTTATCCTCTTCCTTGTGGATCCAAGGAACCTGTGAAACTGTAAACCTGGTGACCACTTCACCTGCCCTGCTCAGTGAGAAGGTATGCAGGCATGCAAAGTCTCTTGCAACAGTTTCTTGGGTTATTCTTAAATTATTTCATGAGTGTTTCATGAGAGGATGCAAAGTGCGATGTATTTTCTAGGATTCTAACTAAATGGGGACCTGAAAAAATGTGCTGTGAGTCACCTTTTAAAAATATTTATAGATGCTTTAAGAAAATGCTTCTGAAACAGTTGACTATTGAAAAAAATATTCTGAGCCTAAATCAGTGCAGCCTTTTCACACTTTGTGGCTAAAAGATTTTAAAGGCACACAAATGGACAACCAAAGGAAGAGGTGGATAGCACGGCAAGGAGAGGGTTTTGCTGACAGTGCACTGTGCAGCGGATACAAGATGGTGCAGGACTTTGCCGTTCACCAGGCAGTACTCTAGCATATTAACAGCTTTTATTCAGCATTTAACAAGATCATCGCTGTGTCATGGCTGCATTTCTGGGTGATGCCAGTCTGACACTACCTCAGGGTAGAAATGCTCTAAGTATAACACAAATGTACCTTATAATAGTGGAAAAACCTTTTGCAAGCTGGAGAGTAATGCATTCCAAACAGAAAAGCTGCTCTGGTGGCCCAAGGTGGTATCTCCCAGAGCAGCCAGAAAGGTGAATGCACAGCAGCAGCAGCATTTTGTAATAATTTACATGAAAAGAAACAGAATGACAGAACCAGAGGCTACAGTGAGAACAGATGAGATTTTTTTTTATCTAACACTAGTGATAATGAAATATTCTGTGTAAGAATTTTATTTAAACTACACGTTTTTTGGGAAAAAAATACCTGGGTTTATCCTTTCCTTCTCTTTTCCTTTTCCTCCATCGTCACTTGAAGGAATCTCATCTTCTTTAAGAGGCTTTACACAAATGGTGAAGTTGATACATAAATAGAGAATATAGAAGGCATATTAATTTTCCTTATACTACATCTCACTGTCCAAAGTAAGAGAGAGCCTTTCCCCATTGCTTGCAGTGACAGTTTTGTAGTTGGATGGATGGCAAACCCAGCTGAAGTGTGTTACCTTTACAGTGTAAAAGGGCTGAGGGCCATTTCGAAAGGTGGCCAAGGTCGCAACATTTAATGTGTTGTTCAGCAGCACCATGGAGCCAAGGAGTCTCTCATTCTGTGTCTCGGCTCCTACCAGGTATGTGCCTTGGCTGTTTCCCAGTTCTGCAGCAAGACCTGGGCATGCACCAGCCCCAGCAAGCTGTGCCTGCTTATCCATGGGGTGCAACCATGGGGGCAGAGGCTGTGAGGGTGCCAAGGCATGTCACATGCTGTCTGGACAACTGGGGAGCCTGTTGGAGGGTGGGGATATGGGGAAAAGAGGTACTGCAGGATGCAAGTTATAGCCTCACATTGTGTACAGTCTAAGCATTACTGTATAATAAAGGATGAGATGTATCATACAAGTGGCTCCAAGCAACTGGTATCAAAGCCTCCCAAAGGTACTCCTCCCTCCATCTTCTTTCAAAAAACATAAAAGGATTGTTACCTAACAGTGGACATTGCCAGGCAAAGGAATTTCAAATACTGACAAGTTCTCTATTATGCAGACCAGTGTGGCCCAGCAGAGGTGACTGGGAGCCCTTGCAGGGAGATGTGGCAGAACTGTTGGGTGCCCGCAGTCAGAACCTTCATCAAATAGCCTGACACAAAGTAACCAAAAACATCTGCTGCTTTTGCCTCCACATTAAGAGGGTGGAGTGGGAGGCTGGGGGGGCATGTAGTATCTGATGCATGTGGTACTAGCCACAGAGGAGCCAGGAGTTGTTACTATCCCAGTGACCTAGAGCAGCAGAGGGATATTCTGGGAACCAGCTGAAATGGCTATTGTGGTTGAGCTATTTGGTTGTTAGAGTAGTGAGGTTTCCTTGATGCCCAGTGCTTTAATCCAGATTTGCAGGTCTTTCCTACACTGACCTACAGATCTCTGTCAAAACTGATGCAATCCTTTCTGCTTTCAGTGCAAAAGAGTAGTCTGATAATCTCCTACTGCAATGTTGCTCTTTATTACAGAAGTAATTGCCCTGACCTAGCAATTCTGATGCCTTTTATATTTACCCAGGTTTTGCACACTTGAATGGCAATGCAAGCTCAGGCAAAGAGATATAAACCACTGAGCCTCTTGTATTTTTTTCCAAACATCACATGTCATCCTGCTGTCTGCTCTTGCTCTAATTTGTGGGACTCCTTGTGCTGTGAACATGGCCTTGGAGATTTTTGCCTCAGGTCTCTTGTGGTATTTTTGATTCCTCATTGTGATCACAGTGACAGAGTCCCTTTTAAGGTTCAGTCTGAGCTGGTGATGTTTTTCGCTTGTAATATTCCAGTTGCTTTGTAAAGGCTGACTTCAGGGGCTCGCCATGGTCTAGCTAGGTGAGGGCTAGTCCTCTGTTCCTGTGCATCATTAACAGGGTCCTCTTGTGCCTCAGCCACAAAACTGCATGACCAGATCCAAGGCTGACAGAAATACTTTGCTAGCTTATGGGATAAAAAGCTCATCTCCACAGACACAAAGGAGCTCAGGGGCGCAATGGCAGGTGGGAGAACCTCATAACCCAGTCAGGGAAAGGGATGTGGTTCCTTCCAGGGCTGTCCCAGTGGTGCCTTCAGCCCCATGTACTGGGGGTGACAGCCAGCACCAGTGACAGCTGCTCTGCAGAGCACCTTTTTGCACTGAAGGGGACATTGCCTGGGGGTGTGGGACACATTACAGGATGCAGGGAAGAGTATTTTGGGATGGCACAAGATTTATTATGGGAGATTTAGGGGAGGAACCAAAGACAGGGAAAGAGAGGGATCAAGGCAGTTTGGGACGGAAGAAATGTGGGAAAACAGAGTCGGGGCTAGTTGTAGGTAAACAGGCTGATGGTCAGTAGGCTTATCTGGCCATGCCCTACACCTGACCAGTGCAGTCTGTCCTACCTTCTTATTAACTCCATTTCTAACTGTTTTGCTGTGTGAGGGGACTGCCTCTGTGTGCCTGTCTGCCTGGAGGTCTGTGTGCCAGCAGCTGGAGTCCGGCCATGGTCGCAGGGGCCACACGACTGGCACCAGTAACGACACCGAGTAAGAGTACCTGTGCTAGTGTGCAGTAACTATCACATATCAAAATGGGCTAGCCCACAAGTAGGAGACCTGTCCTGACAGCCAGATTTCAAAACAGCCATAAGATGTGTGTGTCACTGTGTGTGAGAACACTGGAAGAATTGGCTACCGTGGGAACCAGGAGGTCCAGGGCAACTGCTGGAGAGATCGATCGTGGTGTCCGGGGCTGGCTGAGAGGCGGTTATGAGGGTGTGCAAGAGGGCTCTGCATGGGCCCTGCAGCCTTGAGGGCCTGTATGCCCCAGTGCCAGCAACCGGGGAGACTGGGATCCATGGACAGCTAATGGGCAGCGTCTGGGCTGGACAGCTGCTGCCTGGATCCACCTTGTACACATGCACATATATATTCCTATTAATGGACCTTCATCCTGGTCTGCCGGAGAGGCAAACAGGATGGGGCTGCTGTTCATGGCGTGTGCTGAGTGTGCCTGCCTGTGTCGATCTGTGTGGATGGCTACGTATATGCAGATGTGGTTTCTGTGCATGCCTACTGGCCTTGCTGGACCTGGGACGTGCCAGAGGCAGCCTTGCCTTTCTTTGGCTGCTGGATTCAGCAGCTCTCTAACAGCCTCTTTTTTTCCCCACCTTCCTTTAAAATTCATTCTCCTGTGGTGTACAGTACTCAACTTGCTGCAATATAATTTCATAACTAACCTTCTTTTGTTAACCAAAATCTGTTAAAAACTTGGTTTAACAGATGGTGCTATGATCAAAAATCTGCTTTCTGAGTCTTTCTGAGTCTTTGCCATTTTGCAGGCACCTGCTGCCAGCAGATAAAATGTTAAGCCTTTGTATTGGACTCATTCTGATGTCCACACCTCTTCAGTATTTCAGCTCTCTTCCCAGCATTTTTGTAGTCCATTTGGTCCCGGCAAGAAGTTTTGATCAGCCATCAGTTAGACCATAAGAGTGACAGGGAGACCTGATGCATACACACCTACGAGCATTGCTTAAATTCTGCATGAGAAAGAAAGTGTTTCTAACTGGCTTATGCTAAAGCTTCTTAAGAATGCAGCTCTCAAAAAATGCCTTTTTTTCTTGGCTTACTAGCTTCTCTTTGTGGAGCAGGTCCAGGATAAAACACATAATTAAAACTTGTCATGCATCAATCACTTCAGGGCAAATGATCCAGATAAGTATTTTGGCTTTACTAGTGGGTAAGTGGGTAAGTTTGGTATTTCCTGTGTCATAATTCAAATTTATGGCAGCAGAGAAATTTGTATGCCAGATCCTGTACAGGGAGCAGTCAGCTTGGTGCCACAGCTTTACTTGGAGATGATTCATATCAGACTTATAACATAACACATTATCACATCAGATGATGTCTAATATCTATTCTTGGAAATTAACAAGAGTCATGAGATAAGGACTGTAACAGAATATCACAGATTTCAGGAAATTAGCTCGTTTTCACTGGAAGCCAAAAACTAAGTTTAAAGACTGAGTTTATTTAGGCCTATTTTTTTTTCCCCAAAGATCGCTCAGGAAATTATTCTTATACTATTTCACATTTAATGTGATTTCTTTGAAAAATATCCTGTGGTATTGACCCGTCATACCTGAATGGAAAAAACTAAACAGACTTAACTGCAAAAATCTTTTATCTAAGAAAGGTACATTGTAGGTGGATACCATAAAACCAGTCAGGTGCAGTGTGGGAGTTAAAATACAGCCAGACATGAAAACAGAGCTGTAGCATTGCTGAGTTAAAAACAAAACCAAACATAACCTTGATTCAACAGAATTGACTCATCTCGAGGCAGACAGGGGTTATGCAAACAATTTCAGCCAACATAATTTCTGAAACTGAGCAGATTCTATCCAACTTGTGATAAGGGAACACTGAAAGAAGGAAATTATTTTGATTTATTTTAGCTATTAGCTGAAAAACTGCTATTCATACAGGACTTTATCCTCACCAGTGTGTTCTCACCTTGGTACATGCACAGAACCTCTTTTGGAAGAACACTTAACATTTCTTCATGCTGTTCAGCGTGTGAAGCTGCCTTTGTCAGTCTACACTACGCAAAGTTTTTATGGAAGACCACACTGTTTGTTATGTCATGGGATTTCTATGTTATTGTTCACAAAGTGATTCGATGGGAAGGGACCAAATTCAGATTAAGGTTATCTGTAGTCTTTCCATATTGCCAAGTGCTTGACTTTGCTGTATTTATCACCTTTTGATGTGATTGTGCCTGTGTGAAAGTGCCAGGGAGCACTGGGCTCCAGCAGGTATCGTTTCCCAGGTTGCATCCAAGATGACTCCAACTATGTGCAAATTAACTTTTACTATACAATATACAAATGTGTCCAACCTTATTGTAATATCTAAGTATAAGACTAAGGAATTGATTCTTGTAATTGAGAGAGACTTAGTATCAAGGTTGATCCAATAGCAATCTGTTGTGTGAGTTATTTGTTAGATGTGCACCACAGAAATGAACCCTTTCCACAGCAAGGAGAGTCAAAAGTGGTTAAAAACTTCATAGTGTTGACTTGCTGATCCACTTTCACAGAAAGAGTGGGAACCTAGAGATTATACTGTTTATGGTATTCCTTCTGACCTTCTGCAAATTAGAGCCTGTCTTGCTAGAATGACATTTTTATTATTTGGTGTTAGATTATTCCCAGCCAAATCTTCATTTTTTTTTTCTGCACAACTGTGAGCCACACAACTAAAGTGGCAATCAAAGCACAAGTTCAAATTACTCTCCAGACTTTCCACACTAACTTGTTGTTAGTTAGTTGTAACTAACTAAACTTGTTACTCTTAGAAGTTATAGTACAAAATTAACCCTACCCCTGGAAACTGTCACCTTTCTTTCAGGTATTTTAAAAACATAATTGAAGCTTCTTTTTAGAAAGCAGAGGTCATCCATGCTCTAGCAGGGCAAACTCCAGTGCAGGATGCTAGCTCAGTCTCTAGTCCTCCTACAGTGCTCTTACAAAGTAGGCTGGCTTGTGTTTAAAGGGATAAATTAGACTTTTATCTAAACAAAGACTTCACCTGAGTAAAGACTTCAACTGAGGACTGTAATCGTACAATTGGAAGCATCTGTTCTGATGCAGAGCTAACATGATTATTGAAGCAAACTTTGATGACCAAAATTCTCAAGCCTGAAATAAAATTAGTCTTAAACAAATTTTGTTTACTGTCCAGGGTATAGCTGAGCAATCACATTTCAGATGATTGGTCTCAACCTTTATTCAGCTTGAAAAATTGGGGGGATTTAAAGGCTAACAGCTTTAAACTTGAACATTATAAATAAGTTTACACTATTGATCATTACAGATGAATTGGGTAGTTACAAAAGATTTTTAGTATCTGAAGTTGTGCTAAATATTATCTGAGTGTTCTGAAGCTCAAGGATAAGGGTGTTTCAAGTTCCTGTATTATATAGTTTATTACTGTAAAAATAAGGGACAGCTTTCAGGATGAGCAGGAATAATCATGTTAGTCTGCTTAGTACCACCCCTTTAACAATATGCACTGTATTTCTGAAAAAAAAAATCAGAACATGATTTTAAATATTTTCATAACATTACTAATATTTGAGAGAAAAATATTTTAATGCCAAGATCTTTTATTGTGGCACTGTTAAAAATCCTTTATTAGATTGGTCCTTACTATTTCAACTCTAGGATGGTCCAGTAGTCATGGAGGGAAAATGGTCCAAAAATATGCAAAGGGACAAGTGTATTAAGAACAGACAACCTCCCAAGGTGTGCACATGTGCAAGTGTTGGTTTGTATTGCTCTCGTGAGATATAAGATCTTTCCCTTTACGCGTCTCTCACCCTGAGGAGTGGAAAGTGCAGCTTTCTTCACGGTGTTCACAGCGGGCAGCATTTCAGTGCCAGTAGCTATTGTGGAAGGATGAAGAAAGTGGGTATAATATGCTCATTGTGAGATATGCCATTAAAGTTGGGCAGTATATGACAAGGTGTATTGACAATGAGATGTTAGGTGAAACAGAAACCAGTCCCTGCCATGAGACATGTCCGTGGTTCATGTGATGAAAATAATTCTCTTTTTGGAAAAAAAAAAAAAAAAAAAAAAAAATAGTACTAATGCCAGAAACGACAGGGCAGGAATTTAGGATTTTGGCTTGAGAGTACTGTCCACAGTGACTTCCCGCTCGAAGATTTCAAATGTGAGGATAGAGACAGTGATTCTTGTGGATGGACTCACACTGAAGCTATTTTCATCTCCCTAAGATCCTTCTGTAGTCAGCTGTGAGGAAGGTGTCTCCAGATACTTGTCAGGAGATCCTGAGTGGCTTTCTCCTGGCTTATGTTCAAAAATTGTGATTTGGGGTCTGGTTTTACTTGGTTTTTTAAAACATACAGGTTGTGAATGAAGTACAGTCTATTGCCTCCGAAGTAGCGTCTCACTACATAGCCAGCCAGGGTACACATGGTGCCCACTATCATGTGCTTTGCATGTTTGCAGCATTCAAATATTTGTTCACTCAGTCTCTGCCCTGAAGATATTTCCCACCAAAACCAGGTCTCTCTCACTCAAACTGGGGTGGGTGGCAGACCTAGGTTAATGACTGTGTAAAATTTGATTCATTTCTTACTATATAGTACATTAGACTAGATGAGTAAGTGTGTTATTCCCACAATTCTGTGAATTGTTTTAGTAATAAAGAATAATATTGCTGGTACAACTGTGAGAAAGGATCTGGGAAATAGAATTGTTTCTGTGTAATTCAGTGCACGTTACCAGTTCCAGCCAACAGAGGATGTAAATCTGTCGCACACCCACTACACAGTGCTGACGTTTATCCTTGAAGTCCAGTTGCATTTTCGTGTTGCACATATATATTTATATATATACACACACCCACAAATATATAGTCCATCCCGAATCCAGACACTAGTCCTGGTGCATCTCTGGGCTCATTGCTAGTGTTTCCACACCTGGCTGCAGCTGGGAAGGTGTCTGAGCTGGTGGGCTTGGCTGAAACCAGTGCTAGTTGTTGCTGGTTTTTCTGCTACGGAGGCTGACTATATGAGCACCCTTCCCCTCTTGCATTATAGGGCCAAGCTGTGGCTTATGCTGCAGCATGGGAACAGAGCCAGGGTGCTCATTTACTTCAGCTCTTAGCAAAAGGTGTTCACCATCGTGGTGCTTTTCAGACTGCGACAGGTGGACGTGCTGGGTTGGCCCCTGTCCTGCCTGCACTTAGGAGTAGCTCAGCCTCTGCATTGCACAAGAGTTCCCAGGCACAGGGGTGGGAGCAGGAGCCGTCAGGGTGTGGGTCAGGAGAGTAACGGTCTGAATGGTCCAGAGGTCAGGGCCCAGCTGGACTAGCCTAGGCAGAAGCCTAGCTTAACTGGTAAACAGAGTTTACACATTTGCCACATTTATTTATATTTTGGCGAATTCTGCCAAGCATTCTAAACCGGCATTTCATACTTGCCTCTGGGAAGATGTTGAAAGCTTTCAGCTCCCATTAAATTAATGCTTTGCATAGGTATGGGTAAACCTTTAGTGCACTTTTCACTTCCCCAGGCTAAGAACAACAGAGAAAAATTTTTCTGTGTTCTGCAAAAGTATGGTGGTTTCTTATGCTGTGTCTAGGGTTTGAGACCTGGGCATGCTCCACAGCTTGCAGTTGTGGGTGAGAGCATCAGCCTTCCTGCTCTGCACCTTGAAGAAGGAACCCAGATGCAGTGGCCAGACCCAGGCATCACACTTGAGGCAAAAGGGATTGCAAAGGACACGATGGTGCATGTCTGCCCTACAGTTCTAGGGACCATTCTAGTTGGTTAAACTGACTGGTACAATCATTGTACTTTCCAGCCCTGCCTTTCCCCTTACCTGTGACCATCATGCTGTTCCCGGGTCCTGGAGCCACAGATTAGTTCGCTGATTAATCTTCTTTAATGCAGCTTTCTGCTGCAAGCATTGGAAATCATATCCACTCTTCACATCTGAATCCACAGTGATTCCCCAAATGATCGCTGGCTTTGAGGAACAAGCCCAAGTTACAGAATTTTTGTAGCTGTGTTCTGGTATAGCCTGACATAAATTTCTGTTTTCCCATCAGTGGACATGTTTGGACGTGTGAGTATTAAAACTGTGAGAGAAAAAATTTGAGAAGGCTGTTTGTGTCTTTTGCATTAATCATCATTACCACCCACATCATTAAAAATATTTCAGAAACCTCTGTGTTAGGTAACACCGTACGTGGTTAAGATATAAATTCCTTAGCTTTTCAGTATAAATAAAGAACAATGTATGTACAGTATTATGCTGCTAGTTATGATTTAATGATCTATTTTATCACTGTTAAATATTACTAAGACATTGAACAAAACAAAATGGGTTTTCTTTAACTGCAGTCTCTTGTTATTCCAGAAAGTAGTTAAGCATAGAAGAGAGAACTTCATAATATTAAGTGCTCTTGAAAGAGACTTCTTGCACATGTGAAAAGCAGGACAGAGTGTAACACTAGACTGCATTATTTTGATGAAAAGACTCACAAGTTAAAAATCACTGATAAATGTCGTGTGATATTCAACTGGTTATTTGTCTTTTTCTTCCTTCTGCCCTCACCCTGCCCCCCACCCCCCTTCACTTGCTTAACTGGCATTTGGAATTAAACCAGAAAATGAGAAAATCCACAAAGGAGAGAAAAAAAAATACCATTCAACTGAAAATTTCCATCTGTTTCTGAAATTCTAAAAAAACCCACCCAACAATTTAGGTCTAAATCCTGTTAGAAACCATGTCAAGCAGATTTGAAAATACACTGGTGAATATGAAGTTCCCATTTAAACAAAAATATCTCTCCGTATAAACCAGAGGCAAATGTAATTCATTGGCCTAACCTCGTAAGTGCCAAGCAAGTATGTGCTGCACCTCTCCAAGGAACAACTCCCCTTGGAAAACTTTGTTCCATATGCTGGGGACAATGTCACAGTTCCCTCTGGGGAGATCCGCCTTTCCTGTATCCCCCATCAGGGGAGAGGAAAAGCTACCCCTTCAAATGGGAGCTGGTTTCAAATGGAGTACCCTTTCAAATGGAGCCTACATCCTACTGCCTAGAGCTGAGAAGACAGGTGTTTCTTCATTAAAGAGAAATTTCATGTGCTGAGTATCTATTTCCTTAGCTCAGTAGCAATGCTGCCTGATGGTGTTCCCTGCTTCTGCAATTTATTCTTTATTGTACAACAGCATATAAAATGGGAAACTAGCCAAACTGATAGCTGTATTTGACTAGAAAGGCATTAACACCCAACGTTTGCAGATTCTAGGCCTTTTCCTCTCCTATGAGAGACAGATCTGTTGTCTGCTACAGTTTTATGTTCTGTTATCTTTTGTGTCTGTGGATGACATCAAGATAGTATTTTTGAGTCATTTGAGACATAAAGAACGTAATTCTCAGCTTGAAAAATTTTTCAAATGTGAAGCTAAGGGATAATTTGGGGTTTTTTTTTGTGATTTTTGTGAGACACTTCCTCCTTTCTCCTGACATAGTATCCTGCTTTTCTGCTTGTCCAGCTGATTTGAATGATGATCTGTCTTACAGATTTCTGTTGAAGTTGCTATTAAAATAAGAAGTGTTCTTGCTTAGGCTTTATTTTATAGCCTTCTACTTGTGCCTTTTAATTTCTGACCCATTAAAATTTCCTGGAGCATGGCCCCTCCTGCAAGCAGATGCACTATCTAGTACAACCACACAGTGCTTTCATAAGAAATGCTTTAAAGCTGTTTATACAACATCCTTGCATATTATCATTCAGTTATCTTGTCTTTTGATGTGCATAATAAGTTAGAAGATGCTGAGTAAATAATTTCAGCTCTTTGAAGTGCTAGTTTCCATTCTGCAGCTGGAAATCACCAGAGTGTAAAAAACAAGCACTTCAATTACAGTGTAGCCGTACTTAAAATATAAATTTGTGCGAGCAAGAACTGTGGTACCCTGTGTGTTCTTGGTGCATTTGAGGTCATGGAGCTCTCAGAATGCTGCACAGGGTGATGTGCCGAGAATATATCCACACTCCCATTCTCACCTCCCCATTCCTTTATTATTTAGAATAATGGCATCTTGAGCAAAGAAAGCAAAATTCAGCAGCACATTTCTCAGGTAAGTAAAGGCCTTTAGCTAAATAACAGCAACATTATTAATTCAAGAAGTAGGCTTTACAGGTATATTCTAGTTGTACATTAATAGGTCTTTGCATCTACAGTGCTGTAAAACCATTGTTTTAGAGGTCTCTGCATGCTTGTTACAGCTTAAGAAGAAGGTACCTGGAAATAACCATGTGACAGTAGCCTGATCTGGCTCCCTTTGTTGTCTGTGAAAGGACTTTCATTGCCTTCGGTGGGAGCTGGATCATACTCTTAATGCCATGGTCATTTGCCCCGAGAGACTCACTTAAGAGTTCTTGAATTACCTTTCTGGAAGCTTTCAGACTGTTGAGGCTAAGAGTTTGCCAGATGTTTGAAACTGAACAAAGTTCCTGGCATCATACACCTAGTAGCATTATTAATCACTGGTGAAAAAAAGAAAAAAGAAAAAAAAAAACCAGAGAGCCCAGGGACACCGTGCCAAATCCTTGTTTGGCTCCATCAGATATTTATGTAGTGGGTGTGCATAGTGTTTTATCAAAAGCATAGAATTCACCTTTCCTTCAACATATAGCCGTACAATGCTTCACGCACTAAGAAAAAATGACAGCGTGAGTCCTCTTCAGTGCCAAATGATACTTTTTTTCCCCCCTTCTCTTTCCACAGAAATTCTGAATCACATTACAGGCTATTGCTATTGTATGGTGGACAGGTTTGCTTGGTCCACAAAAGCACTTCTGCATCTAGGAACGCTCCTTTGTGATAACTGCCACGATATCACAGTTTGCTTCTGCAGCAGCAGGAAATGTTAGTCAAAAGTTTGCCTTTCTGCTCAGCCCACGAAGATGTTTAGCCAGAGATAATAAGAAGATACTCTGCAATTATGCTAGCTGAGAGTCTATTATCCCTTCAAATCCATGGTCTGCACAGAAGGGAAAGCTGAAAGGACTATTTCAGTCATTTAGGGTATATGTTTCTCTGGCACACTCATAATCTGACCAAAGCCATTATTTGGAAGTCAGTTGCACTCAATCATTTTGCCTGTTAATGAGGAGTTACTGAATCCTTCAAGCATTAATCCCATTTAGGAAAACACAAAGGCAATCTGTACCTTGTATCAAGCAATTATGATTGCATTGAGCTTGAGGAATTCAGTTATTTGTTGGAGGTTGTTTTTCCCACAACAGACCCTCTAAATAGAATTACCAAGCCTTTCAAATGTTAATTTGTTAAGAAAAATATAATGGCTAATAAAGACAATTAGGTTTGTATTGTAAATGCTGGGCTGCAGGACTAAAGCTGCCATGGCTTGTGAAGAAAGCGTGGCACGACTTTATGGAACTGCTGTCTGGAAACTGTCTTGCTGACAGAATAAAGGACATATGGATATTAACATCGGTCACAAAAATATATTTCATACAAGGTAAAAGTAACACAGGGCCAAAGAAAGTGAGGCATGATCTGAATATTTTTTCATAAAAATCAGGGTTAGGCAAGGAATACTGAAGATCTGAGACTGTAAATGAAAAAATGCATCAAGAATATGGCACTTTTGGAAAACAACGTAAGTAATTCAGAGATAAGAGCACTACATATATAAAAGATTGGAGCTTGTAATTCTTTATGTTGTGCTGTTTGTGTCTTGGCAAGAAAATTTTGTTCATAGCTGGGTCCCTGACTCCACGAAATAGGCAGATTGCTTAGATGTAGCCCAGAGAAAAGCAGTATAAATAAGTTTAGAAAACATCAAGTTTGAGGAGTAGTCTAGAAGAGAAGACTAAGATGCAGTGATGGATAGTGTAGGACATAGTGTTTGATACATGAAAGGTCCTATGAGGAAGATCAGTTATTCTTTTCCAATACGATAGAACCAGAAAAACCAATCACATTTTTAGCTAAAAAAATACTTGTTATAGGTTTTTTTTTTTATTTCCTTGTTATAAAAGTAGTGAAGAATGAAACAGGTAACCAAAGAATATTGGGAAACCTGTTTCATGGGGTGTTTTCATAAACTGGTAGGAGATGCATTTGTAAGGATGACTTTGGTATTTCTTTACTATGACCAGAAAGAAATTATATGGTCACTTGAAGGATATTCTAGTTCTGTTTGCAGATAGCTTGGGCAAATTACTTTTAAATTATTTTTTTCTTATCTCTGATTGCTACAAGAAAATCCTAGGCTGAATTTTCATTCTTCTATTACAGTGACACCTTGCAGTTACTCTCTCTGCATCAATCAATTTGTTCCCCAAGACAAATGCTCATCAAGAACCTATACAGAAGAGAGAAAGCCTTGAAACCGTTTAGGAAAAAATTCAGCTGTATGTCTAGATTTAGTTTTAGGAACTCAGTGTCTCAAGTGATATGGAAAACCATAAGTGATTTTTTTTTTCCATCAGCACCTGGATAGATATTTATAACACACGAATATGTCAGGACAATTATTCATTCTTCAGTTGCTAGCTAAATTATTGCAATGCCTTTTGCATAGGGCTGTCCATAAAGGTCATTCAGAAACTTCAGCTGGTGAAGCGCACTCTTCTGTGTTTGGTGACAAATATCAAATGATGTTCTCTCTTTCCTCCACTTTCCCCCTCCACCCCTTCTGTTATTATTTACCATGCAATCTGATACGCTGGTTTTACTCTGTTAAGTATACATGTTTAGGTCTCCAACTGATTCAAATATTTTGTTTTTCCATACACTTCTGGTGCAACTGTGGTGCTGAAATTTTCAGCCATCAGATCCAAGCAGCCAGATTGACAGAGGCTATGCCCATTTGCACCAGAAGAAGTTAAAAGAAAGAAAAAAAAAAAAAAAAGCAGCAGCATACAGTTTTTATCTCTGAGTTCAGGGATGTCAGTATGTTTTGGGTAGGCAGAAAAACTGCCATATTTTCTTCCTCCTTCAAAAAAAAAAAAAAGGAAAAGAAAAAGTGGCTGTAGTTTTTGATTTATTCCCTTTTAATATTTTTCATTCAGAAGGCAAACATGTTTTATATAATTTTAGGGTGGAGGTAAAGTTTAATATATGCTTATAAGTCATGGAGTCCTTGATGTCTGCAAGTTTACAGTCATATTTGTAACTTGTCTAGTCACAGCTATGTTGCTATAGAGGCTGTTTACTTGTCCTCAGAGTGTGCAAAACTGGACAGAAGTTTTCCAGTGCTCAGTGCTTCTGTTTGATCCAGAAATACTGTGAGAAAAGCTCTCCGCTGTTTCAACACTTCCTCTCTCAATTTCACTTGGAACTGAGTATAGGGAAGTGAGCAGATGAAAAGTTAGCAAGAGAAGGGCTTTGTTACAGCCGGAGAAACAGGAGAGAGGGAGAGGCACTTCAGAGGAAAATGGTGTGGCCTATAGTAAGGATCAGATGGGTACGAGGTGCCTTGGTCTCTCCCGTGGCTGTAGAGGAACATTGGCTCAATATCTGTCCTTCAGACAGACAAGTCAAGGGGAACCCCACCCCTTCTTGCCAGCTTTACTCCCTGCAGCACCTCTAAATGAGGCCCTTCCAGGGTGAAAAGATCAGGAAGGAACTGTTGAAAACTGAAGGAGTGAAGCCTGTCCTGCAATCTCATGCATTTTCACTCTTGGCTTGTGTTAGCAGAAGAAACACCAGGCTCACTAGACTCCTCAGGCAAAAACTGTAAGCATATGTTGTGAAAATTCAAGCCAAATCTGAAAGGTGCTTTACAAATTAACCAGACCTAAATCACCCTTTCTTTTTTTTTTTTTCCCCTTTGGTCCCACAGAGATCTCAGATATTTTTGACATTTTTTTAGACATTTCCAAGGCTAGATTTGAATCTAGACAAAGCAGAAATACTGGCAATGTAACACACACTTATTTCAAACACGTCTGACAAAAGATCAGCTTTCCCCAGGCTGTGTCAGGCTTCAAACTGCCCTGCCTGAGCATGAGTACAGGAAGAGATGAAAAGGGCTGCGTATGTGTTGTCAGACCACTTTAATGACAAATAAGCAAATTGAGAAAAACAGTCATTGAATGCAGGTGTCCTTGTCCCTAGTAGGAAGCTGAGCAGCAGGTGCTAAGATGTGCCTGAGGTGTGAGTACCCACTTACCAAGTGAGCTCTGACCCCACAGCTGAGCTGGTTATTTCCAGTTACTGTTCCATGTACCTCACCTGCACATCACTCCCCTTTTTTTGTCTAATTGCTGCTCCCACAGATGTGGTGACTGCTTACACAACACACTCTGACTTCCAGGGACATGAGCAAGGTCTGCTTTCTCCATCCTCCATCTTGTGGACGGGTACTAGCTTGAAGTGTTTCTCAGACCCCATCGCATTGTCAGGGCTCATGCTGATTCTGTCAGCAGTGAGAAGCAGCAGACCTTTCTTAGGATGGTCTATGTCCTCTCAGCTGTGCTTACCTGTATGGCTTCATGCTCATCTCTGTGGGAAGAACACCTGAGCTTAATGAATGTAAGTCCAGCAAAAGGAAGAAAATTACCTGGGTCTTTCTGCTTTTCTAAGAGCAGAGCTGACCCCAAAGACATTGCTCAGATTGATTATGGGTAGTAGGTTTGAATTCTGTAAAACTGGAATTCACTGCAATGAACCATCTACCAATAATAATTTTTACTCTCCTTCCCTGTCTATATACTAAGGCAGATCCCTGTGTTGCTTGTATCCTGGTTTTACTCATTAAATAACGTGCTAGTGGTGTTGCTGTCACTTCTTTGCTGGAGCAAAATATTTTGATTATAGATCATATGCAAATGTTGTGGAATGGGGATATGAAATGCATGTACATAAGGCTGCATTTTTATAGGGGTGCTTTTACAGATATAAGATTGTTTCCTGTCCCTGAAGTGGTATTTTTTTGCAGTTCCTAACCCTGTTGTCTAAGGCAAATAGAATTAGCTTTGTAACCTTACAGTACATTATCTATTAGCATAATATATAGTCTGGAAGAAGGTATAATAGCCTACTTCCATCTCACCAGAGCTGATGCATTCAGCAACCTGACTTGATTCAGCCATTATTTTTGACATTATTGACCAAAAAAATTCCAACTTTTGGAGTAGGTATTTGGCTCAGAATGATGTTATACCTCTGTTACCATTCACCAAATATTGAGGCCCACAGGTAGGTAGGTACCAGGCACTGTTAGTTGGGTTCTAATCAGCTAAAAAAAGTAATTCAAGTAGTACTGCCTTCAGCAGAGAAGTTGAGGTAGAAATTTGTCCTTCAGTGTTCAAGAAGATGTTCTCTTCTCTTTGGCCTGTTTGTGCTTCTACTTCATTACAAATGATGTTTTTAGGCAATAGATTTTGTTAGCACTTTTGTGATAAAATAATAAAATGTATCGAGTTACAGAACTCTGATACACCTGTCGCTCACTGCAGGGCAATGACCAATGCCACTGATTGGGCTCACTGACAAGGGGGCTCTCCCAGTTTCAGTGAAGTCTATGAGGAGACCACCAGCAGCTGTGCCAGTCAGTGTCATCAAAGAGACCTCAGACTGGCTCTGAAGGTGAGTAACATGGCCCAGCTTCTGTCCATGCCTCAGTGCCTTCCCTGCACACCAGGCAGGGCAACCGCATCCAAACCACCAGCAGGAAGCATCTTGTGGCACATGGAGTCTCTGGGCTGGGGGCTGTATCTGTGTGGTGAGAGTGAGCATGGCCTGAAGTTGTGGCCAGGACTGTGGGAAGGGTTGTATGGTTTGGATGATCCTGGGCTAGAGCTTAGAATCATAAAATGGTTTGGGTTGAAAGAGACCATTAAAGGTCATCTAATTCAATCCCTCTGCAATGGCTGGGACATCTTCATGTAGATCAGGTTGCTCAGAGCCCCATCCAAATTGGCCTTGAATGTTTCCAGGGATAGGGCAACTACAAGCCTTGACTTTGTCCTCTGGACCTTTTTTATTTACTAATAAAGACATAGCTGGTGAGCTGCATCAGACCCAAACACTGGAGTGGTTTCCCAGGGAAGCACAAAGCATGCCATAAATATTTCTGTTCAAGTAATAAGTTAACAGAATTACATCTATCCAACCATACTAAAATGTCGCTCCTCTTTCTGCTGCCCTCCAGAGATTACATAGCACTGACCTGGGAATTAGTATATGTTCTTTCACTAAAATAATGCAAGGACAAAATTTCAAAATACTAAGCTTGCACAACCGTTAAAAGAACATTTGTTTGCAAGTTTTTTTGAAACCCAAATGTAAAACCGCTTATATAGAAACCCACAGTAACTAAAGATACACATTTTAAATTAAAGTTTAGCCATTTTCAGGACTGGCAGTACCACTATAATTTCAAAATCATGTAAGTCTGTATAGAACCAGTCCAGAAAGAATAAAAAAGGAAGAAATGTCAGAGAAGATGCATGCTATAAGAACAAACTGGATTGCAAAGTTGAGAGTTTATAATATAAAACAGAACAAACTGGTTGAGGCAGTGATTGGATGGTCTGAATTTTAAGAAACTAGAGAAAATATAAAGTGAGACAAAGCCTTTCAAATTCTGCATGACCTCAGATGTTAGTGCAGAAGCCTGTTTGTTGTGTCACTGGAATCACAGGAGCTGCGGTCTCAGATGGTAGAATTGATAATTATATTTGTGCCAGGAAGCTATACTTTTTAAAGACTTTGCAGTTCCTCTCATACTAATTTTGTTTTAAAACTACCCATGCTTATTATGGAAGTGATTGAGGATAACGAGGAGCAGGGCCAGGCTGTGACAGTCACCCTGCCAAGAGAGAGCTGGTTGAATTAAGAAAGTTGCCCGAGTTAAAAATGACACCAAGAGCCATGCTTGTCCCCACGTTGTGATGAGAAGCAGTGGGTGCCCGCACTCCCTAAGCAGAAAGCAGGGATGTTCCCTCATTAGCATAGTGATTAACAGGGCCTGCACAGCCAGCGCTGTGCCTAGGAGAGTCCATGGGCACACCATGCAGAGTCCAATGAGAAACCGTGAGGACAAGAATGGGTTGTGAACCCTTTCTTCTTGCCTGCCTCCCCCTCACTCCTGGCTGGAGGGAGAAGGACTTTCCCAGGTGTGATCCATAGCGTAAATGTCTCTCTCAAACCTAAGTGCCTTACGTTGCTGCTTTTGAGGAAACAAGCTGGCCTTGCTTTTTTCTTTCAGTATAGTTGGGAAGGTGGGGTGAGTATCGGTGATATGACTATGCAGTACAGTGATGTCTAGAGTACCTGATGAAATGTGGAAATCTTGGGATTTTTTCAGTCGAGGAGTTTTAACCTGCACATCCTATACATCCCAGAAAGTGGCCTAAAACCTTCCTGTAAGTAAGCAATACTCTATGTCCCCACTGCTGGGTCTGGGCTTTACACTAAGAGGAGGCAGTCACAGCAGTCCTTCTATAGCTGGAGATGTTTATAAGAAAATGGTGATTCTAATGGCATTTTGTGAGGACCTCCACTGGCTGCATGGGCAGTGCATGTGCTAAACCCAGGGCAATCCCATCCCACAGCTGTTTGTCTGCTTGGGTGAACATCTGGAACCTGGGGCTGGGTGCAAGAGCAGAGTTACGTGACTGGTTCTCAAAGCCAAGGTGCTTCGGAACATGACCAACAACAAAGCTTTTGGGCAGATGGGAAACTTTAAAATAAAATAAAACAGCCAATGCTTAACTAAAATACATCAAATTCATGGGAATTATTTCAACACTGGAATGTTTTCCTGGATCAGGGCCTCCAAGATTTTACAGCAAGATCCCAACACTTCAAGGAAACTGTTCCCTAAAAGTCAATAATCAGAAATCACTGTACACAATCTATTACTCAAATGAAGTCTTTATCTGCATTAATGTGAAAGAAATGAAATATTGGACTGTACAATGTTATTTTTAAGAAGGTGAAATGGGGAAACAATGGTGTATGGGACAAAAGGAAATGCAAATAGATTCTGAGACAATTCCTGGAATGTCTGGGTTATGGAGCATTTTCAAATACTGAGGTATGAATAACTACTAGAATGGATACTGTAAATCACAATTTGTTCTTGGTGATCCTAACAAACAGAGGAACTACTGCAGAGGTCTTATTTCTGGTCTAAGATCCAGGAAAATGTACCCTCAGTAAATCAGAATATGATGACAGTCCCTAAAGGGGAAGCGGTCACTTCTTGTAAATCACCAGATTTTTAGCTTCCTTTTTACAATCAGCTCCTTCTAGCAATCTTACAAGTGCAGAATAGAAGTGTGATTTCCTGTGATCTACTTTTTCTTTTTTTGCTTTCCACAATGAATTGACCACAAATGCTTAATGTCCTTGTTTTGCTTTCATTGCTGATGCTGGAGAAAAAAAGAAAACACACATGTTCAGCTTCTTCTATGGCACATGTAATGACACTGGGAATATTTGTGGACCAGAGTCATTGTTCGGCTCCAAACACCAAAAGAATCTTTATTCAGCCTTTGGGCATAATATAATCTAAAGAGAAGCAAGTGAGATTTCAGAAAGTAAGACTTCTCCCTCTCCCAAATTTCTGCTTCTAATTAACTGAAACTCAGTGTGAACGGTCCTTTCACTTCCTTTCCTCCCCTTTTCCTGTCAGTCTGGGAGCACTAAATGCTGCACCAACACTGAAGAAGATGCTATTTGTCATCAGCCTCTGCAGAACGCTGCCATTATGTCTGGTAACATTGGCATATTTGATAAATAGCAAATTGCTTCTGTCACCACTGGATGTTGTTCACCTTCATTTTAATGTGTTCTTTCCACTCAGCTCTAAATAAACGAGCCAGCAATTCTGTGATGTCTGCTTTTCTTGTTAAGACACAAATGCCCCGATTACATACCAACAGAAATTCCTGGGACACCTTTTCCAAACATACCTCTGTTTATCACAGGGATTACCACATTTCCAAGAAGGACTTTTCCCCAGATTTGTGGCAGAAAGTTTGGTCTAATTGGCTTTACTAATCCAAAACATTTACTGAAACAACAAGTCAGAAGGTCCTTTATCGCATGTAATTTAGGTCTGTGCTTGTTTGTAATTTTCCAGTGTAAATAGTAACAGAGGGGGTAAGATTTACAGAGAAGCCCAAAAGTAATGGAAACAATATTTGCTATGGGAGGGCTAAATAGTTAGCACTCTCTGATGAGCTGCCTGAGTTTTCTCTACCTTCTTCCCATCAATGTTTCGTTAGGTGGTGCTTCCAGCTGAGGAACATGAGTTCATTTCAGACCGCATAGGTCAGAGCCCATGTTACACTCTTTAGCAAAAATACAGCTGATAAACACTCGTCTGTGGGTTTTTTCTCTTGGGAGAGAGGAGGAAAAAGAGATCTCAGAATTCATGGAGGAAAAAATAATGGAGTGCATGTACTTGGCTGTTTCTGTGTAGCCAGGTTTATACACTGGCTCAGTTGGATGCTGCCCAAAGGGGCATAGGCTGTGTCTTGGTGAGTCCCACTGGTACAGCTACGCTGGTGCACCTTGGATTAGTTCTTGCTTTTGCCTTCTTATTCTTGCTGTCTTGCTTCTAACTCTGAATACTACTTTCAAGTCTGTATTGCTCATAAAAAGCAGTCTATGGTAGTTGTAGATAGTCACACAGCTTGCACACAAAAATTATGGTAGAAACAAATATATAATGAAGATTTTGGGAAAAAATATTTAACAATGGTTTTGAGACTTTTGCTTAAAATGTGAACTACATCTTCTCTGAAGCTGAAGAAAATTTGATTGAACTCTCCTCTTCAATACCTATCCTATCACTCACTAGATATCCTTGTCTGCCCTTACATTTTCTGGTGTTGATCAGAAGCAGAAGTAAAATACTGATGCTCTGAAATAATATTACTCTGAAATGTTTTTCCCTGTCTTAACACAAATAAGGAAGTACCAGAAACTTCATTTGAAAGACAGCTGTTGCAAAATGTCTTAACACAATTTTGCAGACCAAGGAGATTAAAATACAGAAGTTAGGGATGAAGAGCTATTGTTTGGGTGCTTATTCCAGCATAGGCTTGTGAAAACATCTGATCCTAGGCAGCGTATTTTAAGGTTTAAGGTTTTGGAAGTTCAGCTTAATGCCCCCAGGATTTCAAGAACTGCAAATTCAAATCATTGCTTGCTTCTGAAAGACAATATCTCTTTCTCAAATAACTTTGGGTGGCTATCTGTCATCTTCATAACTTACGAATACTTGGAGTAATTGCTCATCATACTAGATAACTGTGAAAACTGATCCAAACTGTGAATTTTATGTTGCATTCTCCATCATTATGCTGATAGCTGTGAAAGAAGAGATAGTAAGCAAGTTTGCAGTTTTAAACCATTTTAACATATTCCTGCTACCATTTCTGTTAACCATACAAAAAATATTTATACTCCAGTGTTAATGAGCAACAGATACACATGCGCTTTCTGTGGATCTTTGCAAAAAACCTGTTAAAACAAATGGCTTTTATCCTGACAGGGGTAAAATATCAGTGTCCTTAGCATGCTGTGTAGCAAAACTGGCAAAAAAATATTACTGCCCATATGGCAGATATTACTGCCTTCGTTATATAGGAAACTTATGTAAGATAAAGTAAAATGTGATACCCAACACTGTGAAGATGTTGTAACTAATTATTGCAGCGTTTACAGTGGCATCTTGTTTGTTGTTTATTAACTCAAGTGGGTAATGTTTTTTATTCCAAAACGCACACATTTTTTTTTTTGTTTTGAATAGTTCTGAGCAGTAATAAAATGCCAGTGTCTTGGTAATTTATAGCCTGCCTCTAGAACACCAGCTACTAATCCCATATCAGACCTCACAGACCCCTAGACCTATAGCTTTACCTATAGTCTGCACACACGGCAACATGTCAGTGTGATTTCATTGCTGGGGTAGGACTGCAATGGACAGTAAGCTCCTCCTAGGCATCAACAGCTCTAGAGAGGTTAGTCTTCATATATGCTGGTGTAAATTATTCTTGAATTAGGCAAAGAACCAGTTAGCTAAGAAAGGAGGGAAAAATGACACTACCTGCAGTTCAATGTAACAAAGTGTTTCCTGGCAGATTCTGTCTTCATATGTCAGAAATGTTGTTCCTGGTATTCTTTTGGTCCACAACTACTGTATATTATTAACTTCTGATCACAGCAACTGTGTGCCAAATGCTTCACTGACATGAGAAAAAACACACATGCTTGTGAAGAAGTCCCATTATATGAGGCAAAACAGAGGACAAACTAGAGTTCTCCAAAAAGGAGGGAATGCAGCGAGAAGTCATTCCTGAGGGAAGAGGAGCTGGGGGAAAAGAGGATGGTAAGGAAATCTTGGCCTAGCTACAAGAGAAAAAGGAAGGATAATTAAGGATAAGATAAAATAAAAGGCAGGGAGGCATCACAGTATATCTTGATAACTTTTTATTTGGAAAGATCTAGTCTGGAAGAAAAATTACATTAATTGGTATGTGGGATTGGCTAATATGAGTAGTGACTGCTAGATGTCCCCCATGTGCAGTCAGTGGTGATACTGTCTAGTTGCATGAAAGATTGTTTGCTGGCCTTCATCTTCACCAGATAATTTAATTTCTTCCAGTATACATCATGCCATTTTTAAATGAGTTTCTGTGGGTGTTGTGGGGATGGACAATATCAGCAGGACAGCGTTAGCCCTTTTGTCCCTGTGGGGTGGAAAACCCACAGCTGCACACCTTCAGTACAGGGGCTGCTGGGATCTGTCTTTGAGGAAAGTCAGACTGGTGCTGGCTTTGTTGTGTTACATCCTTCCTGGTGTTAAATGGAGGATGAGCTCTGAAGCTCACAGAATTAACTAGTATTTTGTTCCTTCTGGAGAGAATTTAAAGGTAAAGTTATCTGCATGCGGCATCTGGATGCTGGGTGAGTGACCGCTATTGGTGATCATTGTAAGAAGAACCGCACTGGTGGAGAAGCTCAGTTGCAGAATGTTTGACTATGTTGTTGGTAAGAGACAATGGGTAAAAAAAAAACCAAAACAAAATGAAAAAATCTAGTTTGGCTTATCTGCTTTATGGAGGCTCCTTTGCCACCAATAAGAAACCCCTGGAGCTTGGCTTGAAGGATGTTGTTAATGTCACCTGTACAGAGATGAGTACACTCTGTATTTGTGATGTTTCTGTTTCCTCACTAAGGCTTCTAATCAGGCAGCTGTATGGGCAAGAAAAAGGAGAGAGGTCACATTTCATTGCATGGGCTTTGACAGACTTGGAGCTGGAGCTAGAGCTAAAATGGTACATGTCACCATTTAGAGAGAGCTAGGAGCAAGGTACAACGTTTCTGTCTTTCACCTCATCTGGGATATAAAATGATAAGGAACAGATTTAGATTCAATCACTGCCGTATCCCATTCTTACTTGAGTACGGTTGTGGATCTGTGCCTTTCAGCTACTCCATTAAAGGTGTGCTTTTGATGATAGCCAGCACTGCTCTGCAAATATGAAACAGTATATTGATATTGGCACTATACATAGACCGTTGTACTTCCATACGCAAGGAGTAGAGCAGATGTTTTCAGCTTAGTCACTGTACTTCCCTTAATGCTAGGAGAAAAATAAAACTTTTGACTGTTAGAAAGTGTTTATTCTCAAGTTTAAGCACCTTACAGATTTCTTCAGTTGATTAATTTCTTATATAAAACATGTAATACAGACAGATAGAATCTAGCTATGTAGTTCTTGGCCATAAATACGGACTTTTTGTATTCTAAATTTTAAAAATTAGAATACAAGGAAGTATTTTTGTAAACAAGAAAGTAAATTTTTTCTTGGTTCTTTAGCCTCATGATTTAAACTAACAGGTATTACACATCATATTTTCAAGTCACTAAGTCATTTTGCTTTTTGTGCATGTCTCAGATGTGATATATGATTTTTATTTATATCAGTTTATTGATGCAGAAATCAAGAGATGGGTGTTACTCATTTTACTGATAATAAAATCTTATACAAGAGGTGTTATACTTGCTGAATTATCCAAGAAAGTTTACAGGGCACTTTCTTGCTCCCATCCCATTTCAGTAGACAAACCTGCTTCAGAGTGTGTGCAGGGGTGTGTAAGCAAAGAAAATGCTCTGAAGTGTCATGTCTTTGTCTAAGTCGCTGCACTGTACTTTGTAGCAGCAGAAGGCAATTGCTGCAAGCAACTCCTGCAAAAGGTTTTAACAGACACTTGTCTGGGTAAGAAAGAAAACAAGGTTTAAGTATGTCATCTATGGTGATTGATAATCTTCACTTTCAGTCTTTTTCTTATGTTTTGGATGAAACATCAGGCATGACGTTTTATGGTGCTCTAGTACTCTCACAAGGTTAGAGGAGCTAGCTCTGCAGTCCTAGGCAAATTCCAGCTGGCACAGTGCATACCCACATAGTACTGTTAAACGAGCGTATTATTTCTTCTTCATGCTCTGTTCTGTTCTTCTCTTCTATGAATTGTTGTTCCAGAGGTTTCATTGCTAGGTGACCTTATCCCTCTGATACACAGTTTATAAATCAGTTTGTAAAATGTGGTGAGTGCCTTGATCTTCTGTGGATTAGAGGTGATCTATAAATAACCACCCTCATTATTAATAATTTTTCAGTTTCACAGCCAGCACTGTCACGTTGCTAAATGAATTACTTTTATAGCCTTTTATTTTGCAGTGCCATGTCTGAGCATGTAAATCATCCCAGTCTGCTGGATGAGTTTTCTCCATGGACAGCAAACATGCATGGGGCACAGCAGTAACAGCAGCACTAACGGTGGCAAGACACTGGGGAATGAGCTGCAGGGCCCTTGAGCATGAGACTGGCCTGCATTTATTGAGGTGAATAACAATTTTTCCACTGACTTTGCAGCTTTGATCAGATCCAGTGGCTGTGGGAAAAAAGTCCCCAGGGTTGATTTTTATTAGCATTAGCTCACAGGGTACTAGTCTTTATTTATTTTTACAGAAGTAGCTGCACTTGATAATAACTCCCAATGTCGTCTTGTATCCGAAAAATAGTTTTAACAGTATTGTGATGGCTGAAAAAGAATAATTTGAGGAAACTGGGTGCTTTAGGATATCTAATGAAACCTTTTATGGGGGCAGGTCAAGTTTAGTTGTCCATAAACTGGAGAGAAATTGTTTAGAAGGTAATGCAGCAAAGAAGTTAGTTTCTAATGAGCCTGCGGTAACAAAAAATTTATTCCTGCATATCCCTGCTATGCAGCCATATAAAATTGCAAGCTTTTTCATTCACCTTTTTCATTAGCAGTAGCTGAATGATCCCCTGGCATAAAGTACAGGGTTAAATCTAGGATTCAAAATGTTAGCAAACAAAAGAAAAAAAATTTCTTTTTGTCTTTGAATCCAACTGTAAGATAGAATAACATGCAGTAGTTAGCCTTGCCATGAAATTATGTTCTTTCTTTTTAGCAATTTTACTTTATATTTGGTGGTTTTCCTCTTCATCCATTACAGCTAAAATATGCCTTCCACTATTCTACAGAGAATTTATTCTTATCTGGCAAGAGAGGTATTTTTAATTTTTTATTTCTAATGTGCTGAAAGACAGTTCCTATGATTATACTGACCTAATTTTCAGTGTTTAATAACTTTGCATTTCCTCATTTTAAGCATACATGTTGGTGTGGATCTGGCTGGACCACCTGTTCTGAAAACTGAATATCAACTTGGTTTCTCAAAATCAGAAACTGTTTTTTAAAATGTAGACAATAAGTGTATCTTATGTAGCATTCATACTGACTGTGATGCTTTTTGAACCTCAAGGGCCACTCCCTTAGATTACACACTTCCAATGTGATAAACAGTACTAGTCAGACACATAAATAAAACGTGGGGAATGATCAGATTGGGCTTTAATCTCTCAGGTTGTGCAGACTTATTTTATTAAATGATCTCTATCTCCAACAGATTAACATTGACATTCCCAGAAAATATGTGTGTTAAGAAGGAATCGAGTGAACGCTGTTAGTCTTTCGGAGAGAAGGACCAACAGAATACCTGAAAGAAAATGTGATATGAGAGGCGCTTAGAGACACAAATGAAAGGACGTTTTGGAAAGATACTGAGAGCAGTATACTTGAGCAGCCTGAGTACAGGAATTAGGAAAATGTAAAAATACGAACCATGGATACAATTTCATTTTTCAGAATAGGGAACAGAAAATTAAACCGACAGTGATGTGATATCATCAGTGGGAACAAATCTCTGGTGTTCCAAGATCTAGGTCAGAATTACTTGTGTAATCACAGATGCAGATTGTTAAATTTGACCAAAAAAAACTTCAGTAGATCATGTTGAAGCATTTCCTTCTTGTGAAATTATATATACACACACACACACATATATATATATGCATATATGCATATTTGGAAGTCTGACTAGCCTGAAAAAATACATCGCTATCTGGTCTTGAGTATCTGTTTTCTTTTTGAATTTTTCTGAGACACAGCACTTTTTACTGCAGTATGAATTACACTGGCTGCAAGCTATTACACAGACCCCATCATGTTAGTTACCAATTCTGTCTAATTTCTAGCATCTTTTGCTTCACAGTACTTTCTTTACCACAATTTGTTGATAACAACTAATAAAGTTAGAAGGCCACCTACATTGCTACCCTGCCTTTCGGCAACAACAGCTTTCCAAGAAATGCATTCACTAATTTATGAACACTAAATAATAGCCTATTGTATCTGCATGAACACTCCCATTTTTCCTCTAACAAAGCATGTATTTTCAACATATGGTTCTCAGTATGGTAATTTTCAACTTCAGCATTTTTTGGAAGAGAAATTCTCCACAGAGAAGATAGATAGTCACAAAAAATTAAGCCCTTTCTCTTGTAAAAAAAGCCCAGTTCTCTGGGAGAAAACTACAGCTGTATTAACTGTAATGGAATCAACTCACATTATACAAGTTATGGCCAGTTTTTAATTTGTAAAAATGCAGTGCAATAGTCTCTGGTTTATGCTTTTCTTCTCCCATAGGTGATTACTACTTGCCACTAACCATAGCCTCAGAGATTTTATCAATATTAGACTTTAAGGCAGAGTTCGTAAGCCCCTAAGAGAAACGGCCTAATCTAAATAGGATCTCTTCCAATAAATAGGGAAATATTTCATCCTCTTTTTAGTGAGCTATTTTTTTTTCTCTTAGCATACTTCCAGACTGCAGGCTGTCAAGTCATTCAAGCCAAATCTGCAAATACAGTATTGGTAAAACTCTTGCTCTAATGTATCGTAAGGCAAGCTATTAAAGCAGTTCTCACAGTTCTTGCCTCTGGCTTTGAACCTGAGGCTCCCAGTTCAGTAGAGCATGATTATATTCCTGAAGCATGAGGCTGGGAGTAGCCAGAAACAGTATGAAGTTGCTGCTAATTACTTTAACCGTCAGTAAAAAGCATCATAAAGATGAATTCTGAAACGAGACATCATAATATATGAGTTTTCAATAGCTCAATTAAAGAGGGTTTTTTAGTACTCTGAACAAAGTGAAGTGTTCCCCCAAACAGTCAGAAGTTATCGAATCTTTGTTTATGTTGAATTATGTAACAAAACACGGACAATGCTGGGAAAGTGAGCTTCAGCAGTCTTTCAGGCCTCCCATACCACGTCATGCAGCCCTAAGGCAACTCCGGGCAGCAGTAAATAAATGAGGCCTTGTCAGAAAGAGTTTATAATCTGTGGGCCTTCTCCAGAGCCGAGCAAACGCAATCAGAACATCACCAGGAGCTCAAAAGATGTGGTGAAAAAGTGTCAGTCTCGAATTTTCTGAATTAAAACTGAACGAATGACTGATTTTTCCCCCCTTTTGGTTCACTGGCAGTTAAAAGAAGAAAGAAAACTAGTTTTGTCCAGGTTTCTGCTACTTTCTGGCTGCATGGGCAGGAGAAATTGTAAACTATTTTTACAGTCGGTAAAATCCATCCTGTCAAATGTTATCCATAATGGACATCCTCAATTTTCTTAAGGGAGCTAGGTTAAAAATAGCTCCTGGCCCAAAAGGCAAAACTGAGGGACTTTATAAAAAGTCATTTTGATTTTTTAAAAAAGTGTTTATCTCACAAAAGTGTTGAAATGGATTATTTTGACTTTAGGGGAAAAATTTTAGTGCCTGTTTCCCCCACCTCCACCACGTGCAAGCCACTTAGTTTATCAAACTGGCACAATCACAAAGCTTTCTAACATCTCCACATCTGATGTTTGCAGTGAAAGAATTTGACTTGTAACTGTCAACCAACTGTTTTCTTAAGAAACAAAATGACCTCCAAATTGCTGATCTAAATTTCTTTTTTTATTTATTTATTTCTTTTTATTACCTTTTATTTCTTCCTTCTTTGTTTTTGGAATTGTTTTCTCATCATTTGGATGTCTATCTCTTTCCTCCTATCTACTTTTTGGTATCAGAGAACCAGTGTGTGACTCACACCCTGTTCCTTTTCCTGCGGGCAGCTTTTGCCTCATCTGATATATTTTCTGCCTTTACTATTTCCTGTGTTCTTGTTTTGGCCTCAGCCCTTGCACATTTGTCATCTTAGCCATCCTTGACCTACAATCATCATTCTCACTTGCTCTCTGATGAAGACTTACAGCTCTCATTTTTCCTGCTTTTCTTGTGCCCTTCCTTCCCAGCATCTCTGTTATTCCAGTTCTCAAGATCTCAGCTGGAGGACCTGGAAGGCAGTTGAAACAAGGTGACACTTGGCGCCCAGGATCTGTCCTGCCTCCTCGCTTTTGGGCTTTATTAAAAGAATTTACACATCACCGTTAGTGCTCCCAGTGTCAGAAAGGAGGTGTCTCTCCAGTATTTATAAAGGCATTATTTATGGGAGGTGTGGGGAAGAGATGAAAAGCAGCTGTCAATTAAAAGTTTGTACCGATCTAACACCCTGATTCATCTTGCAAAAGTTTCACCCCTGAATGCTCGACGTCACTGTCTGCCATCTCCAGAGTAACTTCTGTGATTTGCTTGCTGAATTCTGCTGAGTTTTGGGCAAGTCCATGTTTCCTTTGTGTCCCATAAATACATGAATATATCTTCATTTCAGCATTTGGCACAGAAACTCCCATTGAATACTTTGTATATTCAGTATTAACAGTACTCTCTGGTTTATTTACTTGTATACACATTATATCAAGCTTCATAAGAGCAGATGCTGTTAAACTTGAGTGCTGCAGTTGCTGTACTGCAAGAGAATTAAAGCACTTTAATGTCAGGCTATTGTCCATCCTTTGTGCTCTAATGAGTGTATTTTATTACAGGTCTTAATATAGCTGGACTGATGAGTTTATGAGATCATTCTAGGTACTCAATGACAGTGTGTCACAAATCATGTGCCCTCTTTTTTAATCAGTGTCTGATGCCAGCCTGGCATGTACAAGCCTTTCAACCTCATCAAGCTTTGGAAGGCTAAGGGGAAAAAATAAGCTGTCATGACAATAAACAAATAGCATTTGAAGTGCAACTGCTGATTCTTTAGCAAAGAAGCCAGTTGCACATTAGATCTGATTTCTGATTAAAAGGAAATCACTGGGATGATGCTCGGACATAGGATTTCTAATAATGTAAATCTCTTGGTTTAAGCAAGTAACAAAGTTGGTGTGTTCTCAAGAGAAATAGAAATGAAAGACTATTTCTTCACCTATCCACCAGCAAAGGGGTGTTGGACCTTTGGCAGGCCAGCCTCTCTGTGCCTGGGAGAAGTAAAAAATCGGT
The DNA here is from genome assembly GCF_023634085.1 of Falco cherrug. Classification (NCBI taxonomy): domain Eukaryota; kingdom Metazoa; phylum Chordata; class Aves; order Falconiformes; family Falconidae; genus Falco; species Falco cherrug. The sequence goes on from NC_073700.1 coordinate 82,909,463, forward strand.
ATCTGCCCTCTTGGCTATTTTTCTGAGATTTCAGTTCTGGTCTGTTCCCAGAAGCTCAAGACCAAATCTAGGAGTGAAAAGTAAAATGGTGCAAATGATGGGCTGTATGTAGCTGGGTGGCCACCTATGTGAATACCCAGAAAAACAACAGGAAAAGCGACTGCAAGAGAAGCTTTTTGAGTTCAAGCACCACCTCCCTTCCCTAGTGACCCCTTGTCCAGCTAATCATCACTTATTACCCTACCGGTGGTGCTTCTGTTATCACGAGGAGCCTGATACTGCACCTTGAAGGCAAATAGGACTTTCTTGCATCACATTCAAAGGGAATATGTTTTGGCACTTTGATTCCTCTACATAGGCACAGGCATAAATGCTTACACATGTGCATTACAGATAATTTTGCATTATGTGCCAGTGCTGACTCTGGCTTTGTGTGTTATCACCTCATATAATTAATAACCTTCTCTTGGAGGTCAAAAAAGTCAGTTGTCATTATCTTAAAAAGTGTGGTCTTTCCTACCTAAATGTTGACCAAAGTGATCTATTGCAGTGTGTGACTGTTAGAGAAGACATTTAACAGAGCTAAATTCTTTGGTCCTACTCCCCATACAACCCTCACAATATTTTCTTTCCAATGTACATATAAAACCGCTAGAGTATTTTAACATTTTACCTCTAGCTTTAGCCAGTATTAAAAGAAATATATCTTGGCCAGCACAGAGCCAACAGGAAAAAGGTCAGTTTACACTTAAAAAAAAAAAAAAGTTGGAAAGTAACATTTTGGAAACTGGTCTTTGTAACATGAACACATCAAACACATTTCACAACATTAAAACTGCTATCACTGGAAAATGTTAGCTTAACAGATGTGTTTATTTAGGTGATTTTCAACTTAGTCTATGACTATAGATTGCAAGTCCAAGAAGAATGGTACAGATAGTTATTTTACTTCTGTTTAGCTTGACGTTCCTCATATCTAATTACTGGTGAATCAAATGAGATCAGACTAAAGCATACGTGAAAAACTAGAATCAAAGTAAAATTTTTGGCTATGCTTTTTCTCTGTTCGTTTTGAATGCTTAAACACCTTAAGGTAATATTAAGCACCATAAGCAATAGCCTGCATCTATGGCATACAGAGGCCCCTGAGCCCTCTTAAATTACTCCACCACCAGATTAAAGGCACTACTTCAGGACACTCAGACCTAGGAGCCAGATTACTTTGCTTCACCTTCCAGTGGGTAGTATTAGATTATAGGTCCTGGGTTTTTTTAGTACTGTATGTTACCAAAATTGCAGCTATCTGTAACACATTTCCACTATCTGGGGAAAAAATACCAAACCATGCTTCTTAGAAATCCTAAAATACCTCCAGACCAAACAGATCAAGCAGCACAGAATCCTTAAAAGCATCTCAGACTGACTTACACTACTCCGCTAAGAGTGTTAGTTGCACTACATTTTAATAATTGCTAGAGTGTGTTTCTTAGTCTGTGAGTAAAATCATATGACAACGGCTGGTGTGGATACACATATGTATGGAAAGTGCAAACCTGAAAAGGATTCTCAGTTATTTGCATTGTAATGTCAGAGTAAGATATAAGAAAACTATTGATTTGGTTTCCTTTTGGTATTCGTTAACGGACAATTTTGGACAATATATTTATATTTTATTTAAAAGAAATGTTGGTAGATAACTTTATAGTAAAAGGCTGATGTCCTAACAAAACTAAAACTTGGTTAAGGATGGCACTTTTTCATTAGCCCTAATACCATGAAAGCAGCAGAACATTTGCCCATGACTTCAGTAGGCTTTGGGTCTGTCCCCATTTCTTATTTTACTTATGACACAGGCTGGCTTAATGCTGGGATACAGCCTAGCACTCTCAAGGGCCCTGCAAATTTTTTTCTAGCATCCAGGATTTTTATATTTATTCTTTAATGTTCTTGCCTTTCTGGTCGTTAAAATTTTCCCAAACTTCATTTTTTTAAAATCTGAAGGAAAAAAATAATCTTGCCTGAGGTTGGTTTTTGCATAGTGGGGATCAGGGCTCATGAAAGGCTATTTCATCACAATACACTCTTTTGTCCAGGCCACTGGCTCACTTTCCAAGGGCTTTCATAAGCCTTCATCCACCCATCCCATCACCTCATAAGCTAGAGTTATGCCAAAGCAAAAAGCCGTGAGGAGCAATGAATATTACCCAGTCTGTACATCTGTAACATGGGAAGCTTCCATCCTAACATGAGCCACTATGGTCATTATTTGTGTCTAATATTTCAGTTGTGTATGTTCTCTGGATAAGGCATATTTGCTAATTGGCATTTCTTGGCTATTGTGGCTGGGAGCTGTAAACCATGTACTTTTAGTTAACAAGATGCATGAAGGGGTTCTGAGGAGCCTTCATTAAGCATTTCACAATAATGTTAGGAAATGTAGCCAGGGAAGCAGCTAATTTAATTTTCCTTGTTCAAATACGCTAAAACAGGGGATTATTCTTAAACATAATTGTTCCCCTGGGGAAATGAAGAGAGAAGAAAAAGACAGGGATGGGGTTACATGAACACCCTCCCCAGAAACTGTTTTTATGGTTTGTGTTACTGCTCTGTCTATTTTTTGACTCTGTAAGTCTGCAGCTGAGTTGTGTGTAGTCTGCATTTATCATTGGTTGTCGTCACAGGCCCAGAGCAAGGCAACCACAGAGGAAGTGGAATAAGACCCAAACAGGGCAAAAAATTAGTATAAAGATATATTAGTTCCTCCAGGGTACCTGGAAGCAAAGTAATACATGTCCATCACACTCTATCCTCATTATATCACCATCTTTTGAAGCTAGACATTTTTTATATTAAAGGATACAGTTAACGAGGATAATTACAATAGGTTTTAATTATTTGGAAGCCAAGGCTAAGTAACCCTAGAGTTAAAACAAAGAAACTGTGTAAGCAGTGAAAGTCTTTGTACAGCCTGGTTTGTTGTACAGCTTTAGTTTAGTGGCTTTTTACAGCTGTATATTTTGTCTCCATCCGGTTAAATGCTAGCCTGCCACGGTGCTCTCAAACTATGCTTTATAGGGGTTGTAATTTGATAATAAATATGCCGCATGCTAAAACTTAAAATTAGGTTACATAGGCTCCAATCCAGTGTGAGTTTCTTCCTATTTCCTTCCCCAAAAGCTATGGAAAAATATCCAGGCATCAGTTTTCCAAGTCATCAAAGAATAAAAATTAAAAAATAAAAACAAATCAAGAACGGACAGGATCAACAAACCCAATCTCTCCTTCTCAAGTAGAAAATTCCTCCCAGATAAAAACACTTACAGATTTTTAGTGTAAACCAACACTGGACAGTGTGTATCATCTGAAGTAATCCAAAAAGTCACCTGAAAGCTAACATTGGTGCTCAAATATGAGCTAACGTGCAAGTTGTAAGGAAAAGCCTTTCCGTATTAGCTTATCTCCAAGTAAGTGTTAAAGCCTTTGCTGAAGCAGGGGCTCAAGAATGTATCATAACAGAGTATCTTTCTGTATGCTAGAGAAAAAGGTTAGGCAGAATTCCTGAGAGCTATAAAAAATCCACAAACAGTCCACATCAAAATGTCATCAGGTTGTTATACTTCAAATTATAAACAGGTGATCCAGTGATGTGATGCAAAAAGAGTCCAAGTCCTTGGATTTCAGACCAGGAGCCCCATCATTATTTACTACTAATTATGTTGAACTGTGAACTACAGGTAAATTAAGCTTGTCCTGAACTCTGTCTGCTCTTGAACTTCTAAGTTCATTAATCAGATGTTCCTCAAGCACAATATTATCAAAAAATAAAAGTTGCTTTTGGCCTTTCTTTTGATTTTTGATTTTTTTCCTGCCCATCTGCAGGAGCTTGGCTCTCTTCCAGCTCAGCTGCGGTGCTGACTAGAGCTGAAGGTGAAAATTCTTTCTCTGTGGACTACCACACAGAGTAGCTGCCCGAACCCTGCAGTGCAGCAGCCCTTCCCTTAGAAGATGCTGCAAAACTTGAACTGCTGTGTGGAGGCTCCCCTGTCTGGGTCATTTGGGGGACTGGGTGTGAGACGTTGTGATGAAGAAAACAGCAGCCTTCATTACTTGCATTCAGCCTTTCCATTTGTATCATCAGAAATACCTTTTTGTGCGCTGCCTACAAGAGCAGATGTATCTAAATAATAGCTCTTGAAACTCACATTGCACTTGAGTTGCTCCAGAGCAGTTCCTTGTGGAGAGTGCCTTGGGTTCCTGGAAGCAGGGCTGGCGGAGCAAGCTAGCCTAAAAGGCATCTGAGACACGGTTGCCAAACTGCACTGGGATGCAGGCACTTGCTCAGTGAGTGTGGAGGACATCTGGAGAACCACTTGCACCCCTGGCCAATTAATTTCCCGCAGAGTTCCCCCATTCTGAGCTTTTGGAGGTGTGTAGTATGCACCTAGGGGCTTTCCGCCTTTCAGCCTTCTGAATATTTTTGGTATGAGTTGCAGCCCTGGGACAGTTGAGCATCCTGCTGTTAGAGAGCTGTGAATGCAGATACTTCCCAATTGTGACCAGATTGTGAGGCAATGGAGTCCTTCTCTGGAGGCATTCAAAACCCACCTAGACGCGATCCTGTGCAACCTGCTCGAGGTGAGCCTGCTTTAGCAGGGGGTTGGACTAGATGATATCCAGAGGTCCCGTCCAACCCCGACCATTGATTCTGTGATTCTGTGATTCAGTGATTCAGTGAAATGGGAGAAAACTTGCTGGGTTGTTGTACAGAATTTAGTTCTAGTCTCCGTGCCTCTAAAATTATTTTGTGAAAGGACTGAAGGATTGGTTTTTCCTACCAAAGCTGTCAGATGTGCCATTGCTTGGTGGTGATTCTGGTGTTCAGAATTACAGGAGGCACTAGCAAGTGTGGCTGTGGATTTATGAACTTTAGATTTCTAGCTTAGTTGGCTTCCCTGAGTCACAGGAAAATTTCCAGGAGAAAAGAAATAAATTCTTCCACCTTCCTTTCTCCTCCCTCTACCTCTGTAACCTGACAGCTGAAATAATGTTGTTACAGGCTTGTCATCCGCAGGAGGCAGAATCAGATTGGCAAGACTTCTCTGGAGACTGCTGGTTTCATTTCCTACTTCCACATATGGAGAAACAGCACCTTGAGGCCAAGGATAAGAAGGTTTCCTTCAGGTGTTTCTTGGAGTATGGATCTGAAAAGTTTTCAGTGAGCCACCAGGTAATGAAGTTGCAGTACAGCTATTCTAAGGATCAAGAAGACCATGTTTAAAGAAGGGGGAAAAATGCAGGTATATGGGAAACAATAATATTTTGCTAAAAAGGACCATGTAATACTTGGAGGGACTATGGCAAAGAAGCTATGACCAACAGGGAAATTTCTGAGACCTAGTATATAGTGTAGGGTAGTCTAGATGGTTTCCGCAGTTAAGTGATGGGGTTGGGAGGCCTGACTGCCCAGCTGGGCTGTGGCAGAGCCCTTGCCTGATGTTTCCTTCAGAACTTCAATTCTGTCAGTTTTTTGTGTGCCTGTTTCTGTAGTCACAAAGGCTGTTTCTTTCCTTGCTTGTTCAGAAAGGGATGACATGAAACGACGTATACAGGCCTATCTGACACACTGCAATCTCTAGATTCTTGATTCCTTTTAAGAATCCATATCAGGAAGTTCATTACTGAAGGTTCACACTGAGAAGTCCTTGTAGAAAATAATGATTCTTGTCTTTCAAAGTGAAATACTGCTTGTCTTACATAATCATCATGAGGATTAATTCAGTCATCTTTTACCTGCTTTGGGAATCGCAGAAGGATTAATAATAATTCATCATTTTTGAAACTCTGGTATACATTTTGACATGATGTTTGACAGGTTTGCATAATGTATGATTAATCAATTAGAAATTTTGTACATATGCATGACACTACATGAATATTCCTCTGATCTTCCTCCAACACTCTTGTAGACACAGGGTTCTTGTACAGTAGTTGGGGAAAAAAAGGAAATCTTTTCATTCAGCTGCCACTTGTGAACAGTTTCAAAAAGAAATAGCTTTGCATTTACTAATAGAAGAAAACAGGAAATCTGTCTGTCTGTCAGGAAATCTGATACGTGCTACACTTGGTAAATCCTCTTTTCAGTGAAATGCATTAAGAGACCATATAGAGAAATGTAAGTGAAAAATAGGGATAATAAACTGCATGCTTTAAATAGAAGATAGGATTATATTTACTGCTCTGGAAAAAGTGATGTTCTTTGTACTGTGAAAGAAAAAGCAGTTCTATACATGGTTCAGACCTTTATTCTGGACCTGAGCTGCCTACCAGTTTAATGTTGCTTAAACTTTCTGTGAGATATCAGTGGACAGAGTTTACCCTTAATTCTTTGGAATTTAGATGAAACTTCAGTTGCCATAAGTGACATTTGCAACAATTATACCATTGGACAGGATCTGGATATAAAACCCTTTAATTTTATGAATTATTAGTTATAATCTACAAGTAAGATTCTAGACGAGAAAAACTAGGAGCATTCAAAATGGTTCTGGATCTAAGATATACTCAAGGGAGTTTGATCTAGTGAACTAAAAACTGTACACCAAATCTTAAGAAACAACCCCCCCTTTCTGTTGTGAATCTTTACCCATTTCAGTTTGGCATGGATGGAGATGCAAAAGCAAACCACTCATCTGATACTAATTCTTGTATAATAGCTCAAGATGGCTGACTAAAGACAAGCTAATGGAGAAAGGAATGTAATTTGTTGACAAACACTTGAGTTAACATGTGCAAAGTGTATGCTTTTGCGTGCCAGTTTAGTGGCCTCAGTGGTCAATTTAAGGGAGAAAAGGAAACAGTGGTGAAATTAATCATACTGATGCCTGTTTGTCTGATATTTTTGGCATATTGCAGAACATAAACTACAGTAAAATTTGGCAAGGGATTCTGATTTTCAATGAAATCATCTATTTTGTAACATATTCTCCCCTATCTTATTATTCTTTGGCATGTAACACACTTGGAGGTTAGAAGGTCAGATTAAAATATTCATTAGTCACCTAAAAACGGTTACAGCATCTGACAAGGAAGAAATCAAGTCACAAAAATCCCTTCCAAAGCAGGCTGTGAAAGGCTGCACTTGGTGCCAAATGTGGGACTGTTCAGACCTATGTTTAGAAACTCATGATAAGTTCTAAACACAGTTTGATGAAAACCTGATGCAAGTCTCTCCTTTCCCTGTCAACTGCTGACATTAAACTGTGAAGTTGGCTGTGATGTCAGTTCTGAATTATTCTCTCTTGATTGCTGACTCAAAGGCTGGATGGTAATGGAGAACTGAGATTTTTAAGGTTCATCAGAGAAAGCATTAAAAGCCGGAAAAATATGCATACCTCTCTGGCTGGAGTATACTCACATGACTTTTCTGTGCTCTGTTAACTATTCTTTAAAAATAATTTTGCAAGAGGGTTTTTTTTTTTTTCAAGGGTTGATTTCTTTTTGTTTTTGTCTTCATGTTCTGTCCATGGAGAGGGACTATTGGCATGAACACAGAAATTCTTTGCCTGAGTTTGAGTGTTTAAGGGAAATTTCATGTAGGAAAGACACTGGCCACTCTACACTAATAAGAAAGCTTAAAAGGAATGTTAAATCTACTTTAGGGAACTTTGGAAGATTTTAAATATTCGGAGGAATAAGTCAACTGAAGCTTTGAGATTTTGCTCTTGAATCAGCTCAAGCAAAAATCATAAAGTGGCTGCAAAATAACTCTCTGGTCCTGCAGAGACATATGTTCTTATCTTTAACTCAGTGGGCTACTTGCTTGATTAAAGTTTTAGTTCTTTGTAATCACAGTGGGATCCTGACCAAATCCAGGCTAGCGGTCCAGGCTTGATTTCTTCAGACAACGACAAGGGTACATTTTTCTCAGTTTCGTTCCCAGAATACTTCTTTTGAGAACATGCTGCTTTTAAAACCACTACTCTCCTTTGTTAGCCAGGCTTGTTCTTGTTCTGTAATTGTCTCTGAACAATCTTCCCTTGTCCAGAGAAAAGTGACTTGTCTATCCCTATTTTCTTCTGTCCTAGATGTTTTTTTCCCACTGATAAATCTATCTGCACAGTAACTATTCCAACAAGGAGGCCAGCATTCAGTATTTGTAATTATTACAGGGCAGCTCCAAATCTGTTCATGTTCAACTCACACTTTTCAATTTTGGCATGCTTTCTTAATGCTGGAAGCATTTCACAGATATTAGCTGGTTATACTTTCCAAGGAATCTGGTGCAGTTAAAATAGTATAGTTTCCATTCAAAATAAACTTTTATCCTTTTTTCCCCCTTTATTAGAAGAGGTGGCACTCTGTGGAAATTCAAATACAGATGTGATGTAATTTTGAAGGAAAGGTACCTCTTTACAGCTTCTGAGAGTCACTTGGAAACTATTGCACACACTGTGATAGGGCTGTGATAAAAGAGAAAAGATATTCGAATACAAGTCAGAAGGAGGAATCAGCCTTTGGAGGAACGTGCAGTGCTGAATGAGAGGAGAGAAGAGAAGAAACAGAGAGATGCGAAAAAACCTGAACTAGCAAATCAAATGCCGCATGACCTATGAGAATGAAACCAAACCTAGGGAATTATATCACGATGAGAAAAGAGAACAGGAAAAATATCAAAATGCTTGGAAAAAACAGTAACCCAGTTATGCACAAAAACTGTAGAGAAGAAATACAAAGACATAACAGACTTCAGAGAGTGGCAAACAGACTTCAGAGAGCAACAGCAGCAGGACAGGAATGAAGTAGGAGGGAGTAAGTTAAAAGCAGTGCACATAACCAGTTTAGAATTGAACTGTCTGTCTGACATTTATGGGAAAGCATCTACAAGGCTAATGGAATATATAGAATCCCATAGGGTTATTATCATATTTCTTAGCGCTTGCACTAGTATGGTACATCTGCCCAGCAGAGTACAGTAGTTTCAAACAGAAGGAAACTGAGTGATCCATTACTAATTTTCAGCACGGTGAGAAAGAGAGACCAAATGTGGAACCTTTCCATCCTCCTTCTTCCCCAACCTCTGCATGCAAGCAAGATCCAAACCTCCCTGGCTAATGTTGGTAGAAGGAAACAAAACTTGACAAGCTTTTTTGTAAGTGTTAAGTTATCCTTTTTTTCCCATTATGTGGCTAACCCAAACTGAAACCTCATTTAACATCTTGAACATTTCATAACCTACATTTCCAGTCCATCTCACGGTGGAAGTAAAATTAAGCTACAATCTTTTGAGGTCATCTCTGATTAAGGGTGAGGTATTTCTTGGCATCAGTCTGTGGTGGAGAAAAGCCTGGCTTGCTGGTATAATCCATTCAACACAAATTTCAGTCCTTCACATGGTGAGACATTGCAAGAGCCCAAACATTGGACCAAGTCCCCTGGGCCAGGCTGCACAGACCCCTTTATAGTGTCTGTGAGAGGAGGAGTGGAGTGAGCGTTCCCAAGGTTTCCCGTGTCTGAGCTCTTTTGCCTCAGGAGCCAGCTGCCCCACTCCAGGTCCATGCCAGTTTGTGAGTCAACATGCAGGTAGTGCTTATGACCAGAAAGCTTGAGTCCAAGCCCTACTCTGGTTTGACACTAGGAGATAGCCAAAGATGTCCTCCTTCCCTGGCAGTCTGCATTTACTGAATGAAGCCATATGCACTTTGGCCGTAATATCAAATGAGGCAATACTGTGTCAAAGCTATTGTAGAAAGGGATGCTGGGACAAAATTATCTGCTGGTGGAAATCCACTCAAATACAAAAAAATTACATCAACTGGAAATTGGACTCAGGCTTTCAGTCTGTTTCAGTGAGCTGCTGCAGAGCTGAACCTTGGAGAGATGGCAAAGAGAGGAAAAAAACCAAGGTTCTCAACTTCTGGCAAAACTCACTCTTTCTTTAGGACTAAATGTAAAGCTTAATGAAGTCAACAGAAATCTTCAGTTAATATCAACCACCTCTGGATCAGAAAATCACAAGAATGTTCATTTGCAGACTAAAGAAAATTCCAAGTTTATAATGTGTTGATGGGTAAACCTCGCCTCTTCCCCTCCCACCGCTGTCAGGGCAGGCTGCCTTTAGTAGCTACTTTATCTGTTTCTTCAGAAGAGCAGTGATATTGTACCTATTGGGCCAGAATATAATGGTTGTTTCTGTCATAACTGCCATACAACATTTGCAAAGGCTCCAGTTTTAATAACTATTCTCTTTTGGGTATTACAGTGTAGTGGCTTTTCAATAAGATATATACAAATGGAGTTTTTTATGAAAAGACTGCCACATCAGATCAGCATTGTGTTTGAACCAAAAATACAGTAACTTCTCTGAGATTTTTCAGGACTCTGTTGTTGGATCTTTGAGCTTTATTATGTCCAAACCAAACTCTGTGTAAACAAGTTCATTCTACTAGGATTCAGCCTGGTATTTTGAGTGTCTTGAGGGAGGGAGATGGGATAGTATTATAGCACAGTGATTTTCAGGTATATTTTCAGTTTACTTTTCTCACAGCAGTGTAATTTGGCGTAGTGGTGTGTGTGTGTCTGGATCTTTATTATTCACAGCTATAAATGAAGGATACTGTTTAAGCCATAATTTACACTGAATGTCTGAAACCCGTGCTAACTTCAACGTCAGTGAAGAGAGAAGTCTGCCACTTAAAACCTTAATGATTGTAAATCAGGAGAGCTTAAATTGTACACTTGCTTTCAGACAGAGTATTAGCAACTTTAGTCATCATTAGCAGCAGAGAAGTGCTTTTCTTTTTGCTTTTGTGTTTTAATTTTATTGATTAGGCATAAATCTGAAGAGATCGGACTGAATGATAAGATTGAGGGTTACTTTTTTTAAGAATTACAAATGTTTTACAGTGTGTTAACAAGAATTTCAAACTATATAATGTGATAATTTGTACATAAACTGGGAGAGCAAATGCAAAGTTGTGTACTGCCGCAGCAAGCCACAAGCTCTCCTGTTTTTCAGAAATGACTTCAGAAAAATGATGCTCCTGGAGCAGTGGTGCACTTTACACCTGCTGATGGCTCAAATGCAATGTTCTCATGCATCCAGGACTAAAGTGGAGTTTCCTAAAATGGAGCAGATTGAAGACCAGGAAAAATGTTTCCACACTCAAGTTCAGTTACAGATTTTAATATCCTAGGCTAAAATTTCTAACTTTCTTGCCAAGAATGTATTTAAAAGCTGCAAAATATGCACTGAAAATCAATGACAGATTATGGGCAGCTGGACTATTTTCAGTGAAGAACAATGCTTAAGCCATCATTTACATCATAAACAAACCATGGTGGAAAATGTGTGCAGTCTTTGAATTTAGTCAAAAGGGGAATCTAAACCTTTCCTTTGCAACCCGCTTGTTAGTTTACAGCCAGATCATCTTGGGGACTTCTGCACAGAAAGGGGCCTTTGGCACACAGATCAGACCCTGCCCGTGCAAGAAAAAAGAAAGAAAAAATGCTGCTGTGGTATCTTTTATACAATTGTATCATGTTTCTAAGCCATTCCTCTGCCAGGTTTGTTCGCTAAAAATATGATTTAAGAGATGCCGGATTCACTGGATTTACTGCTCACCTCCAAGGCTGATGGATCACACCCTGGTCATCTTCTGTGCAGAGCATTGCTAACAAACAGAAGAACAAAAAGCAAAGGTTCAGTGCTGTGGCTGCTCATGTTAAAGGATAACAAAAAGAGGAATACATGGTCTGCACAGATTTACTGAAAACTGCCAAAGCTGCTGTTTCAATTACAATCTGGACTGGATTAATTGTATTTTGAATCACGCTTTCTTACCATTTGTTTCTTGCTGGCAGTTTGAAGTCCCACCTTAAATTACCTTATGGTTCTTGCATTGATAAACTAAATTCTATGCGTATTTGGAAGTGCTTTGTGTTTGGCATATCTGGCAAAGGGGACTGAGCAACCAGTTTGCTTCACCATAAATACATTGAAGTCTTAAAAATCTGGTGAATGACAGTCAGACAGGCTTTCGTTTCCTGTTGTGGCAATTTTCTGTGAGGCTGATTTGAAACATGTTGGCACAAAAGATATGACAGAAATGTTTCCAGTTTTGGTGTGCTGGGGCTAGGTGTGTCTTGACATAAAGTACTGGAGGAGTTTTTGCTCACTGGAAGCCAGTGCTTGCTTAACTTCCCTTATTCAAGTCAAAAGTTCACTTCAATATTGAATGCCTGGCTGGATCGAGGTCTGAGAGCCCTCAACTGAACTACACCTATATGCCCTGCTGGTTACAGGTGACATAAAGGAGAAATCGTAATTGCCCTGGGGAGACTGCAGCTGGCACTAGTAGCTAGCATAAACAACCTCATAAATAAAATGAGGTCTTTTCTTATAGCCATGGTTAAGGCAGAGAGAGCCGAAGGGTGAGGTGGTGCCATGATGGTCATCTCTCCAGAAGCTCAGCAATGTTTGACACATGTTAAACCAGTCTTGAGCTTTATCACACAGGAGATGCAGGTTAGAACTCAGAATTTTATTTAATGTGTTTGACCTTTTGTCTGTTTGGTGGGATTTTGTTCAGTTTTCTAAGCTTTTCATCTTCAGTGAAGGAGGATAGGCTGGCTTTTAATCCCTTACTGTTAGTTGACAGATTTTTTTTTTTATCTCCCTTGGTATGTGCAGGGAATAGAACCACTAAATCAGGATTGACTCCATGGTTTCTTCTCTAGTGTGTGGTCTAGTGATTCACTCTGATGCTGCTGGTCTTTGGAGGTTGTTTGGAGTATGGGGACTTCATCGCCAATGAGGAGAGCATAGGTGTGAATGAAGTTTGGGAGCAGGGAGGTTGAACCTTCAAGATTTGCTTCAAAGATCAAGGGGAAAAAAATTGGTTGGTCAGGGGTGAGTATTATTTAATTAACAGTAAGCAAAATGGCTGGAATGCAACAGTGAAGGAAAATGATCTACATGGAGGTCTGCACGATGACTAAGGCTCTGAAATTAGCTTATTATAACTTTCACGCCAGCCTGCATTACTAAGACTTTGATGTAACAGCAGTCTAGGTCCCTCTGAAAATGTCAGTCATTTTCTCTGTATCTCCCCATCATGTATTAGGCTTAGGTTAAAATGACAGTGAAAGAGTAGATTGCACCAGTGTGGAGCCCTGTGGGCTGTGGTATTGTCATGCTTTTATCAGCAACCCAATCTGATAAAGAGTTCCTGGAAGTCTCTGCATTATGTAAAGGAATTAAGTTTTGCAGCAAAGACGTGCATTCCGCCTAAGTCTAAAAAAGGAGGAGGGAAACCAAATCTGAGATGCTTCTTTGCATAACATGTTTCCCCTCATGCTTTCAAATCAACAGCATGAAGAAAATTCAAGTGTACTGATAACATATTATCATGTCAGCCCCAGAAGGAAAGAACATTTATTTAGAGTTATTAAAGGTTTGTTTGGCCCACGATCTTTTGCAAAACAACAAACAAAAAATGGGAAAGTGGTATCTTTGTGTGCCAATTTTTGGTTAGAAAATTCCACAAAGAATCACATATTTACATAAGAATTCTTGCTAGAGCCAAGTTTATTGGAGCTGTATCATGACAGCCTCACAGGGCTACTGAGGTGAGGAGGGAGCTTTGGGGGCCTCTGAGGTGGGTTGAATGGTCTTTCCCTGGTGAAACAAGGGGAGAGACAATTCTTGGGCAGAAGCAGCAACCAGAATGAATGCATAGGGAAATCTCACCAAGGGGTGCTTTTTCATTTATTTATTCACCTATGACTGCTACATCCTCCTGAACTACCTCCAGCACTGGTTCACTGTATCCTCTAGAGTTCCTGCCACTGTTATGTTTGATACAGCTACACAATGATAGGGACTCAAAGGAAAGAGCTTGTATGTGGATACAGTTCATTGAGCAATTCACAGTTAAATAGGTTCCTTGAGATTTCGCAAAAACTATTATATAAAGTGAATAAGTAAGTAAACTGATGTTTTGAGAGTGATTTTTGTTGCTCAGAGTTAGCTGCTTGGGATCCCATATCGCAAAAATGTAATTCCAAAGAGGAGGAGGAATATGTGTGGTGACAACAGAAACTGGAAAAAACCCCATGTTAAATATATATGTACACACATTGTTCTAGAGAGAATGAGTCTTTTGACTTATTAGCCTATTTCAACTTTTTCCTTAATATGCCAGAATGATTCACAAACATTGCCAAAGTGCCATTCTACTTGTGACTGCCATTTTAAGGTTGCTTTTTGCTCATGTGCATATAAATTCACAAATAAATGCATATAAATAAATGCTAATGTTAGAAATACATACAACTGTATGATGTCTAGCTGGCAGTTTGTGCACTCAAAAAATATAAAAAAAATACTTCATGTAAAATACCGATAAATATACAGATGTTGAAAGTGACACTTAACATAGACGGCAGAGGTTTTTTATCCTTCAAAATCAGTTTTACCAAACCCCACAAAATTCTTTGTGAAAGTGCAGCTGTTCTTTGGAGTTTGTAACACTATATTAAAGCATTTGAATTTGAGTTTGGGTGGCATCGCAAACATTTGCTTCCGATTGATTTCAAGCTTTAACTTCCCATACCAAGTACTTAAAAGAGCAGTTTGAAAGATCCTGATGTCAAGCTAGAACGAAAACAGATCTGAGCAAGCAAATCAGTGAGAGTAGAAGAAAAAAGCATTACCATTGCAAGGCAGTTTAGCTATAGTCATATTTATGTGTTTGTTTGCACTGCTGGAGTTTGTACTGTTTATGCTAATCCTGCGCAGGGCTTGGTCTTTTGGTGAACTGCCCAGTTGTCTGTTGCTGGATTATCACCAAACTGGGCAATAGTCTGCTGCTGTTACTAGAGTGTTCCCCAGTGCCCACCACAGTGGAGAAATCCACATTTCCCTTGGTCCCATCCACTCAGCACACCAGATATTACACCCATGCTGATCACCGCCTGGTGCATCTGTCACTTTCCAGTGCTCTAGGGAAGGTGCAGCCCTGACTGCACGTAACACCTGAAGCAAAGCATAGCGTTACTTCCATTCTCCATCACAACACCCTCCCTGCTGATTTTCTTTTCTCCAGAGAAAATTAGCTTCCAATTATTTTGTAATTTGGAAATCTCTTGGGCCATGCCAATGTAAAGGAAAGCTTGCCAGCAAAGTTGATGATTCACCTCTCTCTGCATCAGCAGCACATGAACCTGCTTTTTGTTTGACTGGAAGCTTTCTGGATTAAGCAGATGTGGTTTAGCAGTGCCTTGTACTAACAGCTCGGTGCCAGTAACTGACTCCATCTTCTAGCTTTGTCTCATCTTAATAAAGAGCTGATTATTATCATGCCACTAGTTTCTTGGGAACTGCACTTCTTGTGTTCAGCTACCAAGGGTGTGTGAAAGAAGCTGAGGAGAAGAGAGAACTGCTAGTAAAAGGATAAAAAGTACCTGGCACCAATAGCTGAAGGTGCTGCTATTCTCAATAGAAAAGCACAAAAAAAAAAAGTAAAAAAAAAGTACAAAAGTCCTGCTGGCAGAAATACCCAGTGGTGCTTACAAAGTGTCTTTTCCTACTACTGTTGAAACAGCTAGTCATCTGAGCAAACCGCACTGCAGGTAGCTTTTACTACAGTAAATAGGCAAAGAGTAACTTTCTGTAGCTGAGGATTCCCTGTACTCTAACCTCCTATTTCTACATTTGGTATTAAACTAGCAGTATCACATTTCTAGAGCAAATTGCTATAAAATCTTATCTGAACAGCAGCAGAGCACATGTTTTAAAATGTTACCCAGTAACCCAGCAACTGCTATATCAAACTCTGAAACTTGTGAATGATTCAGAAAATTATTAACCATTGAGTAATAAGTCATGCAATTCCTCTTTTTGGCTTTGTAAAACGCGGCTATGGTTAACAAGATTGGTAAAAATCCTGAGAGCCCAGAGTCAGTGCTGACTGTCCCTAGACCTGCTCCCACGGTGAAGGCTCTGGGCAGGAGGAACCTACTTACCCAGTTCCCACAGCCAGAGTTGTTTTTCCACTGGTAGGCTGTTTAATACCAAAATGCCACTACCATATAGGCAGCTGCCCCTTTGTACTGGTTGCATTTGACTTGTTAGACTACAGAATTGACAAGTAATTAGCTATCTGCTGCAGCTTTGCCATGCTGTGCCTGCCAGGGATAGCCATCAGAGAAGAGCCTGCCCTCTGAAGAGCAGAGCAGTATAGGCTGGCACTTGCTTTGGCATGCCCCCGAAAATGAGGAGCAGACTTGATTCTTGCTGTGCAAACATGTCAGTGACAGCATAAAATCTGAGTAAAATATTTATCTGCTAGGTTCAGTGTATGCTTGTCAGCATGAATTAAAAAAAAAAAAAGAACTTGTAGAAACATATCTGAAAGGAGGAGACATTTTGCCTACTCCTCATTCACCTGGAATATGCTGTCCTTTTATATCTGTCACTAGTTTAAAAATATTTCCTCTCATATATGTCAGTGAACTTCAGGACAAATTGCATTCCTTCTTTTTTGTCATTGTGAGGAGGTCATAAATAATGATGCCTACCAGAATGAATATATTTGAATATTTTACTTCTTTGAACAGTGCAGGAGACACAGCAAGTGCCTATGCTGGGCTGTTTGGCAGTCCAGGTCTTAGTGGCTGACAAGACTTTCACTTTGAGAAGCCAGTAGGTCTAAGAAATAGTTGCAAAGGAAGTACTCAACACCTCATTTCAAGGATTTTGTTTGACAGAAGAGGAGCGCCCACACTCCACTTACGCTCTTCAGTTGAGCTGAAAGCTATTTGAAGGGTTTACACGTCATCCAAATACAAACATAAATTCACAAAGCTTACAGGACAGGAAAAGTCTGGGAGGGTCTGAATGACCTGTGAGAGCACTGAGGCATCCATCTTCAGGACACAGCTGCCTCAAAAGGCTTCAGAGAACAGCAAGCCAAAATATAGAGAGGGAGATGTAGATTAGCAGGTGTAGTTTCTTGTATTGGAAGAGTTCATTTGGCCTACTTTTGCTTGTGTTGCCCTGAATCTATCTTTATCTCTCTATTTATACCCTTAGCAGTAATTTTTCTTAGTTAGGACAGAGGATTACTAAAAGTATAATTTTAGTGTATTATTTTTCCTTCCAAGCAATTTAATCTATTTGAATGCTTTTGAGCCTTTGATAAAATGAAAAAATAGCAAAACTCTAGTAATTTTATTAAATTATTACCATCACCAGTGTAATGTCAATCACAAAGAATGATAAATCACAATCATTTTATTCGAGCTGTATCTTAACTCTCAACTTACATAGCATTTGATAGATTTAATTGCCTCTTGCTACCAACCTGAACTATTCTCCCCTCTTGCTCTCCAGGTGTCTGGCTGCAGTCCTCGCATTATCTTTTCATCTTTAGTCTGGCAGTTCCCGCAGCAAAGGCAGTCTGCAATGCTGGAGGTGTTGTCGGCATTGAGTGCTGTGATAATGTGATGAGCACAGTGGAAAGCGTTTAACCAGACACCTTGTGAGGATGGCATGTGCTGTGCAGCCTGCATTGGTAGTGTGAGAGATTTGGGATGATCCCAACTAGATGTGAGCAAGCACCTGTTCAGTGTTTGTCTATCATCTGAGGCTCTCATTTCACACCCCTTTCTTCTAGTGCAAGCCCCTGGTGCATGCAGCTCCTAGTGCAGGCTCCCACCTCACACCAAACTGGATGCTGAGCCATGCTCAGAGCAAATACTGGTTCTGGGGAGGGTTGTTTTTCATGCTGGATCAGTTCAATGGTTGAGAAGCTATGCACACATTGTACTTCCCTGCTAGGGAGGGTGATGCAGCTTGTGAATTTCGCCTTTGATATTCACCTGACACCATTTCAATCCACTGCACTACGCAGGTGGCAATATGGGACAAGATATGGTGCATTAGAGAGGCTTAAAAAGGTACCACTGAGCTGATCCTATACAGGCATCTAAAACTTTCCCATCATTCTTCAGGCTAAAAGGTCAGGCTGGGCTACTCTGAGCATAGTAGGCTTTGGATAAAAATCTAATAGTAAAAAAAATAAATCAAAGCTTGTAAACCCTCAAAATGTCTTTCTGTTAGCACTATACTCACTTAACTTCATTGTCTGAGAGCAGTTTTACAGGTACTTGTACAGTGTTCATACAGACTAGTTTCCTACCTCAAAAAGGGAATCGTGTATTAGCAAAAAAGCTGAAGCAGCCATAGTTAAGCAACTGTAGCTTCTTCAGGACCGTCTCTTTTCTCTGCAGCCGTCACACATGATTAAATTTGGAAGTAAAATTAGGTCAATATTCACTACAGTGTTTTTGGAGTGAGGTGTTTGGTAAATGTCTATTATAAATACACAGTTAAAAAAAAAAAATCCAGTTATAGCACAAGTCTGACAGCCAGGCCAAAGTAGTTGGAGATTATAGCCCAAATGGTCTTGGCTTTTAAAAATGTATAGCAATTTTGAGTAGTCCCTGGAAACAACATAGACTAGATTAACAGTGGTGCTCAGTAATCCAAACTCCCTTTGTCAGTACCTTTGAAAATCAGGCTGTCTGTCAATTGTCTTTAATGTCACATCTTTAAAATTCAGTTTCCTATTGTGCAATTTAAAGAAACACTTAGACCACTATAAAGTGTTGGGAAAATGAAGTCATTAACATTGTGATGTCTTGACAACTTCAAATCTGTAGAAAAGGGAAAGGAAGAAAATATCAGGTTTGCTCAGTGGCTGTTTTGGTAGCATGTAAGATCCAGGTAAACGCAATCCAAACCAATAATAAGCAGTAACAAAGGTTATGTTTTTTTTTCTTTCAAAGTAAAAAAATAATGTGTTGGAATTTTCAATAGAATTGAGAAGACAGAGTTATTTTTGAAAACCAGGCAAGTCTGTAGTTATCAGCATAATATGTGGCAGATGATGAAACCCTTTCTCTTGGAATTCACTCAGAGTCCCAAACTCTTATTTTGTTTTTTAGTAAAGAGAAGTCAGAGACACAAAAATATACAACAGTACAAAATTAAGTTATGGAAATTCACAGCAAATGTCTTTCTTGGAATAATATTTCTGCAGTAAATTGGGTTTTATTTGTATTGGAAACTTGGTAAAGTTGAAAGAAAAAGACTCCACTGTTTCCTTATCTGTACATTTCCCCATTCCAACCGATAAACATGAAAAAGGAAAAAAAGAAAAGAACAGAACAGAACAAGAATGCATAGAATCAGGAGAAAAAGACTTAAACCTAATTCTCTTGTTTTCACTCTGCTCTGTAAAAGGGTGACTCAATTTACCTGCCTGGAATTATGTATACTTTAGAGGGGATAAAAAGCATGACCTCCTTGCTTTGAATAGGCTGTGCAAAGACCATTTTACAGTTTAAGCTTCTTAATATATTCAGTCTGGTATTTCCTTTTTATCCATTATGATGTCATATATTTGGGAGTAATGAGAAAGACACAGACCTCACAGTCTGGCCTTCTGTTTTGATTTGAGTTCATTCAACAAGGTTTTATTTTGTCTCCATGACTTTCCTGCCTCCTTGGCTACCTCTGCACCACATTTGAAGCACTGACCATGCTTCATTTCACACTGACCTTCCCCTGCAGCTGGTGGAGCGGGCACACTGTGCCTGGTGTCTGATGTCTTGTTATTTTCTTTTTACTGTTGTCAGAATATTATGGCAGCAGAAATATTTCTGCAAGTGTAGATGCCTATGTCCAAGCTTTAAGTTTTTGGCAGGTAGTAATATGGAACATGCTTCTGGCTAAGCCTGGTTGCATGGCCAAACGTCATGAGGCTGTTGGCTGATGATCCGAGAAGGTGCTCAGCTGCAGGTAGCTGGTTAGTTGCCAAAGGGGAGCTGGTTATACCCAGTACTGCCATTTCTCGTAGGCTAGTCCATAGTCACTGAAGCATACCTGTAACCTGGGACTGGTACCTGGAAAATGGAACATGACAGTGGGTATCAGGAGCATAAAGAACAGATGGAGGGAAGGAGGTGGGATCAACACATGCTTTCAGGATCAGATAGATATCTCTACAGGCTGATTTCTCAATACAAATGGCTGGATAGCTATTTCTTAACAAAGATGGATATTAGTTTTGATACCAGGCCTAAAGTTAGGCTGCAGATTTCAGACAACCTTTTCTTATGATCCTGTCTCCTGCACAGCCCAGGGCTGTAGCACGGCAGGGAGGGGACAGGTTTTCCCCTGCAGTTAAATGCTATTGAAACTGATGGCAGTTGCTCATGCATATCAGCACATGACAATGAGCTGAAACCATGACTTGAAATCTCCTCAGTTCTGCACATAAAATATCTGTGGCAAGGTTTCTCAAAGGTGGGTGTTTCACATGCTCACCATTTGTGCCTCTTGTTATTTAGGACGCCTTCCAACTTGAACAATTTGCAGTTGCACAGAGAGCTTGACTTTCCCTTTATCAGTAAATGACCTACAGGCTGCTGTGCTCAAAACCCTGGCAATTCCTATTCATTCCAAGGAAATCTCTACCACTGATGGAGGACATGGTAGCCTTTACAGGTCAGCCTGCCTCCACTCAGCTGGGTTGTCTTGCAGGCTGAAGATGTTGACATCACCCTCCTTTGGGTTGATGTCTGCCATTCCTCTGGTTTTCAATTTCAGCTTTATTTCTTCTTCAGGAACTGACAAATGAATTTCCACTCCTCACATCGAATCCAAATTTTTTTTGGAAGTTCTCTATCCCAGCTGAGTCTCATGGTAGCTCTACAGCCTCCAATCCCTGCCTGCCTGGTCTCTACAGAGATTGTTACAAAAGAATTGAGAACTTTGCTCTGAAAACTACCACTGAAAGCCTTCTATGGCTAGAACAAATGATGGAGAGGAGAAGAGAAGAAAATCATAGTTTTCTTTTGAGCAGCAGACTCCTGAATTACTTACCAAAACCTAAATGTAAAACCAACAATTCTTTTTACTTGTATTTGCTACAGGCTGGGCTTTCTGATTTATAAGCAGTGCTTGCTTGAAGTTGCTGTGGTGTACAGCCTAGTAGCTATTGTGCATTTTTAGAAAATGGAAGAAATCCTGTCCACGGAAACAAGTGATGGTGAGGTTATCCACTAGGACCTGGACAAGATCGATTAGAAGAGAAGAACCTCTGTTACCACCTGAGGAGCAAAGCCTTGCCTATAGTTTGAAGTGCTGCTATTTTCTCTTTGAAAGGCCACAAAGGTTGGCAAGTGGCTGAAATTCACAGAATCATTTGCATGTCATGCAATCTGCTCTGCCATTACTGGCATTTCTGAAGAACTGGTCTTCCTACTGGGGTTTTGTACAGTTTGTTGTGGTCTATACCACATCATTTCTCTTAGGAATGGAAAAAAATAAGAAAAACACCTGTGCTTTTAGATTACATTTAGCAACCAGCAAGCAACATAAAGACCTATTTAAATATGCATAACAGAATCAAAGAGCTGAAACCCACGCTGATTTAACTCAAATTGCCCGATTTTAATATTTTTAAGATTATGCAAAATTACATATGCTTCACTCACCTTTTTCCCCCATCAAGGCAGTTGAAAAAAGGCTTCTGTTGGCTTCTGCCAAGGCTTCTGTCCATCATGACTGCTAGCAAATATTTTCCTCACAAACTCTTCCCTTCAGTCTATGAGATTAAAAGAACATAAAAGCATGGATGAAGAGGAAATACTAGAGTAAAATAAGAGGCATTTGGGGGCAAAGTGTTTTAGGCCATCGTTCCTGGACTCTTTTAGCATTCCTTACTCATACACCTATTTCAAAAAGTGTAAAAAAGTCTTTTGTACAGTTAAATAAATGGGCTGATCTGGTTTAGGTTCCAAACTGTAAACCACCATCTAATCTTTGCAGCATTAAAGATAGAATCAATGGGTAAAAACTTCTATGTAACATCTCTTAAAAGCATTGTTGCAATCCAGACGGATGACCTGGTGCTATCACGAGAGGCCAGTTCTCCTTAAATACCTTATCTATTTCTTTTGATGGAAAGAAAATGCAGACTGAAAACTGAATAGAAATTGAATTGCCGTGAGCTAGCTTTTTACAATACATGTAAGCTGCATTTGGAGGAAGCCGAGAACCCTGTTCTGTGGTGACATGACCAGAGTACAGAGGGCTGTCTAACCATTCTTGTTACAATCTGTAATTATTTTTCCTAGTTTATACCCCATACTGGAGCCATTCAACAAGTGCACAATCTTGGGCAAATTTAAAATAACCATCAAGAAGGAAGTGCTATGAGAATTTCAGTTCAATTATGTTAACTTCTGTAACCTTAATGTGATTATATAGTATTTTTATTTTTGTTATATACAAGATTTAAAGAGAAATCTTTTGAATTTCAATCCATAGACATTTCCCTACGTATGTCTAAATTGTGGCGGGTCTCATTGCAAAGTCAAATTTCTTGGTCAGCCTAATACCAGAAAATTGCATTAACATGGTAGTGATTGAAGGCCGGAAAACACACATTTAATTACTGATTCAGATTCTTAGGGATGTTTTATGGACTGTCATGGCTTTGTATGTAAAATAACTCATCTCAAAATGTACGTAAGGAGCAGGAATTGGAGGTGAAACCTCACTCAGAGATTTTCAAAAGCCTAGTCCCACAGCTAGCTATTGGGAACTTGGAGGGACAGAGGCAAATCTTGCAGAGGAGTATGCCATATGTGGCAGTCTTCCAGCAAGGGAAAGCACAGGTGACATGGAAAGCACCTTCCTAATTCTGTTTTCTTTTAATCTGACAGAGGGTATAACTAGAATAATTTTGGGATACCATCAAGACTTTTCAAAGATTTTTGAAAAAATTAGCGAGAGGATGTTTATTCTGGAACAGAGATGGAGAAAGCCCTTCCTGGTATTGCTGCCTAGTCAGAGCATTCACCTCAGCGCTGACAGCAGCAGATCGGGGAGGTGAACATGAGGCAATTGCTCCAATCAGTGTTCTCTCCCCAGTCTGTATGAATTACTATTAATAAAACATGAAATGCCTGCAAGAATAGTATAGCCAAGAGCTTAGTGTCAAGCTGAAGCTTGTTCATTCTCATAAAAAGAGCTGATTTAGAAGAAATGGCATTTTCCAGTAAGAACACACTATAGAAGACCTCTCAGCCAGCTTTGTGTTAAATACAACTCAACCTGTGAAAATGGAATAAGAAGTGATCTTAACAGAAGAATGAAAATCAAAATGTCTCTTTCCAAGGCCAACCTCAGTGGGTATAATTCCATTGATAATATTAAATTTTATATTAGATCTACAAAACTGAACAGTTGCATCCTGTAAAAGAACAGACAAGAAAAACCTTTGGGTTCCTCAGCTATTGATGTTTTCCTTTGAGCACATCACTTCAACTTTGTCCTTTGTTTTCCTTGTTTTCCTCTCAACTTTCTGCTTATGATTTCTATTTACAGAATAATCTTTTTTTTAATGAGATCTTTGTTACTCCATTTATGCAGTGCTTAATTCAGTCACCCAGATTTCATAACTAGCAACAGAGCTTAAATATGTTTATATACGTATGTCTTAGCAATGCTCTGCCTGGGCAGACACTGTAAGGGTGGGACTTGATTGTATACATTTGCTGCTGCTTGGCCTTAACTGGTAGTTGGCCATTAGCTGTATTCTTTGCCAATGCTGTACCTTTATTTCCTTCTCTAAGTCTTCTTACTATCATCACAGTAAACACCGGTGACTTTGTGATTAAAATCTGGCAGAGATACGCAAAGACACATTGATTCTATCTATGTTAGGAAAAGCCACAGAGAGCACCAAATAACAAGAAAGGAGGACTGACCCATCAAGAACTGAACCCACAGAGATGGCCTGAGCTTGATCATCCTCATAAAACAAAATGAGATGAAGAAGCTGCCTGTTGGCATAAGCACAGGCACAGATGTTTGGCTCACGGGAGAAGGGGCAGCAGAGGGTTGAAGCAGTCTGTGTGGAGACAGGTTATAGTAGGTGTACAGAAAGAAAGCTAAGATTTAAACCTTGGTTTGGTGTGAATCCAACAAAAATGCTTTTGAAAGAGATCTAGAATCCTGTAACATTGATTCTTGCTTTTTTGTCATGTGGGTGCTTTTCAGCTGTCAGGTATTACTTGATTTCCCCCTAGGAGTCAGATTCTATTCTATCAAAACCAGCTAACCTCTTCTATGATTTTTACACAATGCAAAAAGTCATAGTTACGTCAGCTGAACTGCCTTTGCAGAGCTGGGAAACCTACACAGGAGTAAAATCAGCTGGTTTCTTTTTTATTATGCAATCTTCTTCTGTTGTACTCATGAATTTCAGCCCCAGAAGTGCCAAATCCTAACCTCAGTTATAGCCATTTAATTCACATGAAGTCATTAGTTACAGCCTAACTTTAGAGCCCTGCTCATTTTGTCAGGAAAGCAGTTTCCAGATTTATGATTTACATAATTTTCTTATTTCAATGCCTTCCTTATGGAGGCATCAGATCTGTGGCTCATATTACACTTCAAAAAGGAAGAGTAATGAAAGAATGACTCTGTATCTTCCACTGTCTCTGAAAATGTAAAAAGAGCATGAAGACAGTATAAGACACTTCTTCACAGGCAATTATAAAACATGTGTTTACCAAGTTTGGACTTGCATGCTCTGGGTTACAAAACTTGGTAATGTGCTAAAAATGTGTGGGAGTATGCCTTTTTTGTCAGCCTCTGTATATGTTTTGGGGGGTGCTAATGGTGAGATGTGCTCAGAAGTGGAGAAACTTCCTCCCACCTACTTGTCTTTACAGTTCTCCAGAGATATGGAGCTGTTGGGGCACCTAAACTCTGTGGAACAAGTGAGTTACTCATTACAGATCTGGCAAGGAATATGTTGGAAATGTGGAGCTTTTGGCCGTGGAGTTGCATGGGACATCCAGATACTAACTGGAGCAGTGCATTTCTTAGTATTCTAAGACAAGAAATCATGTATGTTGGAGGTATTCAAGACATGAATAAAAATTCTTTTTCCTACATGCTGTCAAACTGTGTCTGAACCTAAAAGGCACAAAAATATCAGGCAGTATCTCCATTCCCCCACATTCAGGGGGAGAGATTAGTCACTCTACTGGTCTTAATGCTTACCTGCCACTGAAAACGGTGAGGCTTGTGACACCAGCACTGCGAGTGCCTCAAGCTGATAGCCATGTCCTTCTGCTCTCCTCACAAGCCACTATGGCAACTTCTGAGCTCTAAGTGCACTCCTCAGGGGATTAAATAGAGCTTGAGCTTCCCCTTTCTGCTTTATCAGTTGAAGAGAGAAACCAGAACTAAGCTACCATTGACAGTTTTCTGCAGAGCGTTTGATGTATTGAGGATGGAAAATCTGTTTGGTCAAAGACCACTGGAGTTCATCATTTCTTTTTGGTTCCAGTTTGGAACAAATGCTCCAAAATTTGAAATTCTTCATGTGATGGGGCCAGGGGAAGCCAAACAAATAAAAGATAGCTTCCATTACAATATGCAATATGGGTAATTACCTCTACCTCCTACTTAGGCAAAAAGGTTTTTAGTGTCAAACATTTCATTCTGTAACTATAACACATAAATTTTGATATTTGTCAGGACCCATTTCTGTTTCAGTGAAAGCAGTTATGGTTGGAGTGGTCATGATTACAGGAACCAGTAGTCTTCTGGTGCCAAATGGCTCCATCAAAGCTTTCTCAATGACTGCTAGTTACATCACTTGGTAGTCTTGGTTTTGCCCTAGGCAGGAGGGAATAGATCGCGGCTCAGCATAACAGAACAACAAAAGGGTGCAAAGACCCTATAAAGTTTCTTCGGAGTCACTACAGCAGTAACAGAAACGAGGGTATACCCTCTGCTCTTCACTCAAACGAACAAACGGGCCTCCCCACCAGAAGAAGAAAGATACAGAGACCCGGTTCCATTCTGCTCAATTTGAAGTGCCATAATTAGAGCTGATCTGCTATAAGAAGGTACATATTCTGAATCTAGTTAAAAATCACATTAGCTTCTTTCTGTGGAAACCAGAAAGGCATTTTATGACATAATATTAAAAATCCTTCTTGGGTCTTCTCTGGGAGTAACAGCAGCTATCACTCAAAGGCTCTCTCCAGTCCAAAGAAAGCCTTTTTACTATTTTTATCATCAATTTCTAGAGCTACAGTAAAAACATGAAAAATGCTGATTTTCTAGGATGAACTGGAATGGCTCCTAGAGGATTTAATTGGTGATAACTTATGCTGCAAACACATGCCTGAAACAGTGTTTATAAATATCCCATTAATGGAAAAAAAAGTTACAAGTGGTGATAGAAATCTGTCTGGCAAAAAATAATATGCTATCTGCCAGCAAGTACAGATTCCCAGTACAACTGCAATGCAGGTCCAGCTGTGTTAAAAAGCCATATATTAAGAATAATTAAAATATTGTAAATCACCACTCAGAATGGTTTGCTCCAGAGGTAGTCTTCTGAGTCAACTGCTACTGAAGGTTCTTTAAACTTATTTCTTAAAAGCACTGGTTCGCTCCACTAATAAAAGGACAAAGTTAATGCCTGAGGTAAAAAATGTCATCAAAAGAGCACTTTTAGCTGATCCATAAGCAGTCAAACAAGACTTTAGTGGAAAAATCTTAGCTTTCCCACACATTCATGGCTTCTCCAGAAAGTCTGCCTACTATAGTAAGGTTGCACAGTAGTGCTATTGATTTCCTCTGAGGAGTATGCCTCCACAGTAATTTAATTTAATTTCCATATATTTACTTACATTTTTCTCATATACTTATATACACATATGTGTATTTATACATACATATTTCCCAATTAAAGGGAAGCTAGCACTAACTGAAACATATCTTTAATATCTGTCAGCAGCTGTAACAAGACCAAACTACAAGTAAATACCAAAGGGGGAGGAAAACCTCTCTCATTGCAAGCAGCACTTTTGCAGGACATTTGACACTCAATATTATGCACTATAAACTACAGTCAAACAGAAACAATCAGCTTGATGACATATACCACATCTGGGTCATAGACAGCTTGACAATGTTTTTGCCTTGAGCCATAGCCATGTCAGCTTTAATGTGACATTTAGCAAATTTAACTATGAACATATGACACATCTTTAGAAATCCTTATTGTCTAAACAACCTATTTTTACATGCATAATTGCCAACAACAGTAAATAAAACTCAGCGTGAAGTGACATTTTGTAAGACCTTATCAGTTTTGTCCTGTGGCATTAGCCTAGCATATGTTACAGAACACGAGACATGTCCTGGATTGTTTTTCTTTAAATCCTGCATATTGACATTTTCTTTAATATTCAATGCTAATTGTAACAAGGAGTGTAATCTTCTCCTGGAATTGATCTGTCCTTTCTTTTGCTTTGTATTTTCAAGTCCTTTGGACAGTGAGTTACTGTGTAAAATCCCTATAAGTGACTGCTGTAACTTATGACAAAGAGTAGAGGGACTTAACTTGGTAAGAATCAGTAACTGTGTACAACATCATTGCAGTGTGTAGTGGTAGCTGGACAACACATCTGGTGATGCTTTAATCTCTAACATTCTGAAGTCAACAGTTTGACATAAGGCACCTTTTAAGTTGATTAATTCATCACATTTAGAGACTCAGCTGGATTCTCTGAAGACAGCAAACATGCTACTTTTTCAGTTCATAGTGACATTGGTGCTAAATTTAGAGCAGAACATGAATATTCCAAGGTATCAAGCTTCACACAATGTTGATAAATGATGTAACTGCTATGTATTTTGTTTTAGCATTCTGGTATTCTTGTTTATTATAAGTCTTCCCTGTTTGTTCAGGATATACTCCTACATAGAAAACCACACTTTCAATATAATTATCTTGCTAAATAATAGTATGAGAATATCAAATCCAGACTCAAATTTCTTGGGAAGATTCAGATCTTGATTCTGATAAAAGTTAAAAAGAAACCTGCTTTTAGCTTGGGTGTTTATCTTTGTGAGATTCTGATATGAAACTTTAGCCTTGAAACAGCTAATGGATATGAGTGATTCCTCCTCAGCACAGTTCTGTGACTAAAACACCTATGACATTTTGTAGAAACCTGTTTTTTCCAATTCTATTTGTATACACAGCCCTCACAAGAAAAAATTTCCCATTCTTACATGCTTACAATAAAAAAGAGGAATTTTTCCAGTTCACCTGCACACACACCCATTTATATATATATATACACACACAGACACATACCCTAAAAGCAAAAACCATTAGTTCTTTCCAACTGTATAAGCCAAAATTCAGCTAAATTAACATTCAAAATAAAGAAATCATGAAATTGGATGGGAGATACACTTTGGTTTGGTTTCTAACTGGAATTTTAG
Organism: Falco cherrug; assembly: GCF_023634085.1. Classification (NCBI taxonomy): domain Eukaryota; kingdom Metazoa; phylum Chordata; class Aves; order Falconiformes; family Falconidae; genus Falco; species Falco cherrug. Next base: position 82,937,862 of record NC_073700.1, read on the forward strand.
GCACTCGCAGCTCTCAGAACCTTTTAGGATTGGGACACTAGACATGATTTAGCTCTGTGACTGATACTGCATAGCTGAATTATGCTTTTTCAGAAGACTGATCATTTTGACAACGGTCACAAGGGCTGAAAGTACAAATCCAGATTTCAACAGACTGTACTGGAATTCAGAACCTGGTGAAAAAAGAAGAGTATGCCCTCCTCAACTTCTCATTCATCTGAAAAGCAAAAAGAAATTCAGGGATCTACTTCTTAATCAAAAACATACTTGTCTATAGGTTGAACTTTGTGTTAATTAAGAAGGTATATGAGGGGGAAATGTATATGTATACTCTAGATAGGGAATTTAATTAGTGACCATCTTTGACAGAGCCGTTACTGCAATGTGCACCTGTCTTTTACTCTAATGCAGACAACACCATTGACAAATGGATAGCATGAACAAACTATCTCTTACCATCCTTGTGGTTAGGATGCCGTGTGCATTGAAAATTGACTGCTACTACACAGTCTTTATTGTTATGAAGACTAAAACTCTTGCCTGTACCTGCGTGATAGAATACCAGAACAGCACACATTACTACAACAGAAGCATTTGATAAAAGTGTTAACATATTCACATCATCAAGATTATCTCTGTGTCATGGTTTGTGTGGCTTGGAGCTTCTTCATTTTGCTATAAATCCACTGCTTGAAATACCTTAAACACACATGATTTCATACAGAATTATTCATCTGATATCCTGCCAAAACTGCATCTGCTCACAGGAAGCTTTGTAACATTACTTCCCATGTGTAAGTTAAGAGAATTCAGCATCAATGAGCAGCTGATAATCAGTTTGTTTACAGGCTTTATTTGCTCTTTTCTGTTCCTCCTCTTCAGATCAGCAGTGCCTCCCAAGTCCAGCTTCACAAAGAAGACAGCAGAAGTTATAACTATTACTTGTTTGCATTTTTAACCTAATATCTGCATTCTGCTTTCTCCTCAGTCTCTTTTATGTAGATCTTTGGAGTAAACTCTATAACCTGCACCTTTCTGGGAAAACAAACAAACAAACAAAAAACCAAACCAAACCAAAAAACCAAACAGTTCTAGCCTGAGCAGCAGTTCTGGGCTTTTTGAGGGAGCAAAGCTAAAACAGTGCTACAGGGCTGTGGAAGAGGCCAGGCTGGATGATCATGATAGCACATTCTGATCTGGTGGAAAGATTTTTTTGGGTAGAATAAAGAGAAGAAAACAATTCCATTAAGTAACTGTATCTCCTTTGCTACTCTTACACTAGATGACCACATAATGGTGATATACTTCATCATTACAGTCAGGTCAGTACTGTATAAACAGTATTGTTCAGAAAGTACCTGGTACATTTTACGGTGCTGAAGTGATTGTGTTCTGAAGTTTGATTTACTTTTTTGGCTCATTAATGAAGTACATAGTTAAGTTTTGAATAATACAGAACTAGAAGTTTCTCATGTCTGTAACATGTTTGTGTTGAAAGAAAAAAGTATGGAAAATGAAATCTACCTGATCTAACTGAAGCAAAACTAAGCAGACTAATCTTTTTCAGAAGAAGTTAAGTTTCCAAACTATCATCTAAACCAGAAGTTTTACAAAGTAATATTTCAGTTTCATGATATATATTACCTATAAATATGATATTTGATATGTGGCTTAATAATAATTATGTACTGCAAGCAATTGTTTTCCATAATAACTAACAGTAGTAGTCTCATATATTAAATAAGAGTGTATGTGCTCTAAATGATATCTGTTTTCTTCACTGGGATTTCATGGATGTAGCTTTGTGAAAGATTTCTATTGCCGAATGGTAAGTTCCAGCTGACATGATAAAATTACAAACTGTTTAAATGTGCTGAAAGACAGCACATTGATTAGGGCTTTACGAAGTACCTGCTAAAGCAAGAGAGAGCTCCAGTCATCTGGGGACTTTAAATGTGAATGTTTAACAATATTGGCTGCAGTTGAGACAAATGATTCCTCCAAATATATAGATATTAAAAAACCAAAACACCACCAAAAAAATGAGAGTTGAAAATCTGTGACCACATCAAAAGATCATAACTGACAAAGGGACACAGTTTATCAAGGAATCAGAATGGTTTGGGTTGGAAGGCACCTTAAAGACCATCTAATTCTAACTCCCCTGCCATGGGCAGGGACACCTTCCACTTGACCAGGTTGCTCAAAGCCCCACCCAGCCTGGCCTTGGACACTTCCAGGGATGGGGCATCCACAACTCCTCTGGGCAACCTCTTCCAGTGCCTCACCACTCTCATAATGAAGAATTTCTTCCTTATATCTAAGCTAGGTTTACCTTCTTTCAGTTTAAAGCTGTTGCCCATTGGCCTATCACTACAGGCCCTTGTAAAAAGTCCCTTTCTTGCTTTCTTGTAGGCCCCTTTTAGGTACTGAAAGGCTGCTAGAAGGTGTCTCTGGAGCCTTCTCTTCTCCAGGTTGAAGAATCCCAACTTTCCTCAGCCTGTCTTCGCAGGAGAGGTGCTCCAGCCCTCTGATCATCTTCATGGTCCTCCTCTGGACTTGCTCCAACAGTTCCATGTGCTTTTTATGTTGGGGACCCCAGAGCTGAAAGCAGTACTCCAGGTGGGTCCTCATGAGGGCAGAGTAGAGGGGGAGAATCATGTCCTTTGACCTGCTGGTCACACTGCTTTTGATGCAGCCCAGGATATAGTTGGCTTTCTGGGTTGCAACCACACATGGCTGGGTCAGGTTGAGCTTCTTGTCAACCAACACCTCTAAGTCCTTCTCCTCAGGGCTGCTTTTAATCCATTCTCTGCCCAGCCTGTATTTGTGCTTGGGATTGCCCCAACCTACATGCAGGACCTTGCACTTGGCCTTGTTGAACTTCGTGAGGTTTGTATGGGCTCACATCTCAAGCCTGTCAAGGTCCCTCTGGATGGCATCCCTTCCCTCCAGCTTGTGGACTGTGCCATACAGCTTGGTGTCATCAGCAAACTTGCTGAGGGTGCACTTGACCCCACTGTCCATGTCACTGTAAAAGATATTAAATGGCACTGGTTCCAGTATGGACCCCTGAGGAATGCCATTCATCACTGGTCTGCACTTGGATATTGAGTTGTTGGCCACATCTCTTTGAGTGTGACCATCCAGCCAATTCCTTATCCATTGAGTGGTCCATCCATCAAATCCATGTCTCTCCAGTTTAAAAACAAGGATTTTGTGTCAGACAGTGTCAAACACTTTGGACAAGTCCAGGTAGATGCTGTCAGTTGCTCCTTCCTTATCCACCAATGCTGTAACTCCATTGTAGAAAGCCATCAAATTTGTCAGGCACGATTTGCCCTTAGTGGCTTCCATGACTCAATTCCTTATTTTCCATGTGCCTTAGCATAGTTTCCAGGAGGATCTGCTCCCTGGTCTTGCTGGACAGAGAGGTGAGACTGTCCAGCCAGCCTGTATTTTTCAAAAAGAATAAAGAGGATCCAGGTCTTTTGCAAGAATAACAAGTGATGGATGAAAAGGAGAATCAGAGGGATGTGCTTATATAGCAGAAGAGACATAGTTAGCTGCTGGACCATCTGAGGTCAAAGGAAGTTTATGCGGAATGGAGAAAGAGAGATGTAAACAGACAAGCACTCTCTGATTTGAAAGGGAGCTCCTAGAAGGACAGCGGATGTTTAGGAGCACAGTTAACCACAGGACTGACTAACAACATGGAGCTTGGGATGGGATGTTCCTAGATTACTGTGCGTTCCCTCTGTCAGCACTGGGGCTGCTTCCCTGCTCTACAGGGAATCACAGCCTAATGCAGCAGGAAAAGTTTCAAAGCTGCTATCTAAGGAAAGGAAAATTTGGCTCACTGGTCTTCCCATCCCCACTGTGCTGTGCTTCAGTCCCCCGGGTTTACAGTGAGGGTAAAGATGTTTGCATAACAGCATAAATAAAAGGACAGAAATGGTACTTGCTGAGTATCACTGTTACAGTATATAGCAAAATGCCTACAAGCTAGCATTTGGTTTCTTATTGTAGATACGGTTTTCTGTCTTAGCTTACAAGAACATTTGAGGATTTTTATACACCCTTTATTTCCTACTTCTTGACTAATAACAGAACTTAAGCTTATACTTTAAACTTACCTATACTTCAATTATGAATGGGTCAGGTATGTTCCTTAATTTCCTTTGTCCTTCTAGGACTTGTTTTAATTTTCCTCAAAACATTTGTTTTTCCATCTGTAACTTTATCTTCAAGAAAGAAGCAATGAAGCAATTTGCTTGCTAGAGTTAACTGTCTTTGTTACATCATGTCTGCATGTTCTATGTCTCTTCCCATGATTATATTAATCCATTTTAAACTGTTGATCTTATCAAGCTAAAACAAACTAACATAAACAGTCGAACAACAGATTTCAAATGTGGGATTAATTTAATGTAAATTTCAGTTTTTTTGTGTTTTGTCACTATTCCTTTAGCCTTAGGTTGTTGGATTTAAATTTGGAGATCATTCTATACAAGTATCTTCTTTACATCTCAGTCCTTTAGAAGAGGACTGATATGTTGTTTGATTATTTATCCAGTTAAAAATGGAGTTAGGTTAATATTTTTTATTTCAATAACAGGTTTTCTTTTCATTGAATACTAAGAGGTACTGAATAATATTTTTTTTTTAACAGAAGCACTGAAAAATACCATGTTTCCAGTAAGACCTGGTAAAAACACATTTTATGGGATAGAATGGTTTTAATGGAAATATTCTCAACGGAAAGCACTACCCTGACTAGTTTTAATAATGAAACAGTTTTGTCAAAATAGGGACTTGGACCATTTTTATTTTATTTAAGTTGTTGCAGTTGTAAGTATGTGTAAAGTGACTATCAGCATACTTTGCTATTTTCTTGCCGTAGTAGGTTTTTTCAGTGACAATCACATTTTGTTGCAACATGTCCACAGCTTCTCATTTTTATGATAGGCATCATAGAGAATACTCCCATGAAGTCAATTTCTGGTTAAAAAGGCAAAAGAAATACCTTTCAACATACCTACCGCGTATTAGTCATTGAAATGTATAAAACTGTGTAAGCCCACACTCTTCCAGTATTAAAGAATGAGGAAATTAAAGGGATTTTTAAAAAAATCCCAAATCTTAGTATAAGAAAACATCCATGTTTTAGTTAGATTCCTGTAATCTCCCCACGACTTCCTTTGCTGAAAATCATGCTGCAAGTTTTTTTAATCTCCAACTGCTCTGTCACTACGTCACACTGCCTCTGAGGACCATCTTGCTGTCTTGCTGGCTTTTACCACGTGAAGCTCTTTTCTGTACTTGTTTGGCTTTCAGAAGAGTCTGGTTGCCCTGTTTTCCTACTTTCCTATCTTTTTGTCATCTTTCTTCCACAGCAAACAAAATATTGTAACCTGTCAAGGGTAAGCCAGAGCAAATAAATTAATTAACAAGTCAGCATTAATAAATTGCCCCAGGCTGGTTTCAGACAGGCACTGCAGTGTGCCTGAAGACTGCAGTGGGCGAGAGGGGCGATGATGCCAGCTCAGAGCCCTGCTCCAGGGATGCTTCTGGCTTCACCCCCTGACACACAGCTCAGTGCCACTGGCCCAAACCTCCCACACTGAGCCACCCAAGAGATGCTGCTGCTCCCGAGATTCAGGGAGCTCATGCACATAGGAGAGCAGAAGCTATGCTTTGCTGCTGGTATGCAGAGGAATGAAGCTGGGTTAATTAGCATTGATAACATACAACTGTGGGCTGGCTTCAGGGGCGGTGGGTTGCCTGATGTAGATAAGGTGCAGCTGGCTGGTTCTATTAAGTTATTGAGAGCCAATGAAGAGAGAGCAGTTGAGGAAGAAGCAGAGACAGGAAGAAGCAAAAGAAGAGAGAGTGGGTCCTGGATGAGGTGAGATGAGGAGAAGGCAGCAGAGGGACTGGCATGAAGTGTGTTAGTATGAGATGGTAATAAAAGACCTTCTTGCAGCTTGATGGTTTGGAGAGTGCTTTGGCACTGGTACAGGCAAACTTCCCACAAGAGAAGCTGTTTGAAAAATAAATATTTTTAAAGCAATATAAATTCAATAGAAATGGAAAGCCTTATTCAGACTGATGCAATCTTCCTCATTACATGAGAGTTTTCCCTCCCTATCTTGGGATGTTATTTGGTCTGTTTTGTCCCTCAGTGTAACCTGGTATCTGTGGAAATAATAGAGAAGTCAGACAATAGTCAGTGTTCAAAGCAATACATACACTTATACAAATGTATATGTACATTTTTTATGCCTAGAACTACAAAACTGTGGCATATTTCATGTATTTACAATCAGACTGGAGTTATTTTCTCTGTTCTCTGATATTTCTTACCTTTACATTACTTAAAAAGAAAATAATTGCAGTTCTGTGTATTTTAAATCCCCCATCACCTTTGTTTGCGTTCATATGATGTAGCCATCCATAATTCTAGTTGATAATTCAGCCTATTTAACCTTTTGTTTTAGTTTGATAACTTTACATTATGGGAACAACATCAAGGAAATTACTTAAATTTTGTTATTTCATTTGTATAACTGAATTTGTCTGAACTATAGCTGAACCAGTATCTGAACCTGAGTACAGAGGACTAATCTATGCTTGCAGGTTTAGCATAAGCAGGAATACTTTTTTTGATCATAGGTTGAATTTATACCAAGGCTACTGGGTAGAGATGATGGTAATAAAAGAAAAGATCATGGAAACTTGGGGCATCTGCTGTCCAGAGGACGATGGGTGAAGTAGTACAGGGGAGTGAGGGTACAAGTCAGTGCTGAGAGGAAGCACTGGACACTGCTTGCTCGAAGGGATATGAAACAGACCTTCCTGAAGGGATAAACCCTCCTGCACATCTCCAGGCTATGTGTCTGCCTCACTTAGGATCCGATGAGCAAGTGTAGGACAGGACTGCAGCTTTTCTAGTGATGGCCCTACAAAGGGTGGGAGTCAGGGCGTGCGAGCAGGGGATGTGTATTGGATGAGGGCAAGGCTGGCAGATTAGCTTTGATGCCAACGCCAGCTGGAGCTCTGTGCTCAGACCAAGCAGTGTGCTGTGGCCACTGCTATTTGCCATCTTGAGGGCAGACTTTGGCCTTTTGAGGAGACTGGTTGGCAGAGTCCCTTGGGAGGCAGTCCTGAAGGGCAAAGAAGTCCAGGAAGGCTGGACAGTCTTCAAAAAGGAAATCTTCAAGGCACAGGAACAGGCTGTCCCATGTGCCAAAAGATAAGCTGGTGGGGAAGAAGAGCTGCTGGTTGAACATAGAACTTTGGCTGGAACTCAGGAAAAACCCCAGAGTTTATGACCTTTGGAAGAAGGGACAGGCAACTGAGGGGGGTGACAAGGATGTTGTGACATTATGCAGGGAGAAAATTAGAAGTGTCAAAGCCCAGCTAGAACTTAATCTGGCTACTGATATAAAAGACGATAAAAAATCTTTCTATAAATACATTAGCAACAAAGTAAGGGCTAAGAATTATTTTATGTGGGAGGAACATAGTGACAAAGGATGAGGAAAAGGCTGAGGTACTTAATTCTTCCTTTGTCTCAGCCTTTAATGGCCAGACCAATTGTTCTTGGGGTACCCAGCCCCCTGAAATTGAAGACAGGTGGGGAGCAGAATGAAGCTCCCATAGTCTAAGGGGAAATGGTCAGCAACCTGCTACACCACTTAGACACACACAAGCCTATGGGGCCATGTGGGATCCACCCAAAGGTACTGATGGAGCTGGTGGAGGAGCTCACCAAGCTACTGTCCATCATTTAACGGCAGTCCTGGCGACCTGAGGAGGTCACAGCTGACTGGAGGTTAGCCGGTGTGATGTCCATCTGCAAGAAGGGCTGGAAGGAAGATCCAGGGAACTACAGGCCTGTCAGCCTGACCTTGATGATAGGTGAAGTTACAGAGCAGATCTTCATAACTGTTATCACATGGCACACACAGGACAATCAGGTGATCAGGCCCAGTCAGCAGGGGTTTACAAAAGACAGGTCCTGCTTGACTAACCTGATCTCCTTCTATGACAAGGTGACCCACTTAGTGGATGAGGGAAAGGCTGTGGATGTTTTCTTCCTAGACTGTAGTAAAGCTTTTGACACCATTTCCCACAGCATTCTCCTGGAGAAACGGGCTGCTCAGGGCTTGGACGGGTGTACTGTTCGCTGGGTAAAACACTGTCTGGATGGCCGAGCCCAGAGAGCGGTGGTGAATGGAGCTCAACCCAGCTGGCAGCCGGTCACAAGCGGTGTTCCCCAGGGCTCAGCACTGGGGCCAGTCCGGTTTAATGTCTTTGTCAATGATCTGGACAAGGGGATCGAGCGCACCCTCAGTCAGTTTGCAGGTGACACCAAGCTGGGCGGTAGAGCTGATCTGCTGGAGGGCAGGAAGGCTCTGCAGAGGGGTCTGGGCAGGCTGGGCTGATGGCCGAGGCCACTGTGTGAGGTTCAACAAGGCTTAGTGCCGGGTCCTGCACCTGGGTCACACCAGCCCCACGCTGCGCTACAGGCTTGGGCAGGAGTGGCTGGAAAGTGCCTGGTGGGAAAGGACCTGGGGGTGTTGGTGCATAGCCAGCGGAACATGAGCCAGCAGTGTGCCCAGGTGGCCAAGAAGGTCACCAGCATCCTGGCTGGTATCTGAAACAGTGTGGCCAGCATGACTAGGGAAGTGATCGTCCCCCTGTACTCGGCACTGGTGAGGCTGCATCTCGAATACTGGGTTCAGTTTTGGGCCCCTCACTAAAAGAAAGACACTGAGGTGCTGGAGCGTGTTCAGAGATGGGCAACGAAGCTGAAGGTTCTGGAGCACAAGTCTTATGAGGAGCAGCTGAGGGAACTGGGGCTGTTTAGACTGGAGAAAAGGAGGCTCAGGGGAGACCTTATCGCACGCGGCAGCTCCCTGACAGAAGGCTGTAGCAAGGTAGGAGTCAGTCTCTTCTCCCAGGGAACAAGTGATAGAAGAGGGAACGGTCTCTAGTTGCACCAGGGGAGAATTAGACTGGATATCAGGAAAATATCCCTCACTAAAAGGGTTGTCAAGCATTGGAACAGGCTGTCCAGGGAAGTGGTTGAGTCACCATCCCTGGAGGTACTTAAAAAATGTATAGATGCGGTGCTTAGGGACATGGGTTAGTGGGTGGATTCGGCAGCATTAGATTAAAGGTTGTGATTTATGATCTTAAAGATCTTTTCCAACCTAAATGATTCTATGATTCTATGATCTTTATTCACATGGTTTTTGAGAGCAGAGAATAGTTGCTTTATCTCAGACATGTTATCACACGTTCCTGGACTAATGGCCATTAGATTTGAAATGGAGTAGCTTGGATCAGTGATGGTAAACCTTTTCAGCATCTGGTGCCAAATTTACTTTAAAAAGCACTGTAGCTCACTGCCACTAATGCCCACCCAAATCTGTCAGTGCAAAACTTGGCATCAGTACAAACACTTTGAGATCCTTGGCTTAGACAATGGAAAAGCTCTTTGTAATTTGAGCTGCCTGTTGAATGTGTGCGCTATACAATACTGCTAGCCAGGCTGCTGTTGTCCTCCTAAAGGAATATTTTTCTTCCCAAAATGCTACACTCACACAAAGAATTTTGCTCAAAAGAGGTATTTCATGTCTATCACACTTCTTTTCCCATTTCTAGAGGATAAAAAAGCTCTTAAACTGCCCAAATCAGATCACTATTTTCTACATCCAATTTTCAGCCCAACGGTGACACATTTCACTTGCTTCGGAAGAATGTGATTAAAACTGTACAGGAGCTTGTATAATTTCCTATTCATGGAATTTTCTTTCTGACCCCTATTACTTTGAGATTATTTCATGCACTTAAGTATGATAATTCTCATTCATTCGAAAATTACTTTTTTAGTTGACAGTCACTCTTAATGAGAACAAGGTTTGGCTTAGAAGATTTAATTCGCAGACAGTATTGCAGAAGACACTTCAGTGGGATGGATGTTACATTGCCTAGCAATAGATCTTTGTATCTGTGTTCCAATTATTTGTTTATGCATTCTGAGGTCTTGTTTGTCTTTTTTTGTTTTGTTTTGAATGTAGACATACACTAAGCTTGATTCTGTTATTCAGTGCTTTTTTAGTGTTTTGTGACTATCTATTTATGCATACTTGCTATTTTCGTTCCTTGTCCTCCAAGTGTATGCAGTATATTTACATTAGTGTACTAGTTGCATTTTTGACTGCTGAACCATTCACCTAAAAGCAGGATGTGAATGTAAAGGATGCAGATGATATGCTGTCTTTTTCCCTACAGTGAACGAAGGCCAAGGTAAATGGATTGTACAATTCTGCTCTTCGAATGTGTGCTATTCCAGGGTACTGTAAGTCAAGGGAGACACAGAGTGAGATGTGTCTGCATCACACCTAGAAACTAGTCTTTGAAAATGTTTGGACCAATATCGAATAACACATTAGCAGGGGCAATAGAGTGAGTCAAACCAGAGCACAGCCCCTTCATTTCAAGAAAAGAGGGAAGTGTTGTCCCCGATATGAATATCTCATTATGGCCGTTCCACATGATCTGGACAAGATACTTCACCTCCTTTCCATCCTTTTCTCCCTTTCTCTCTTTTTGGCTTTTGTGTTAACTTTCAGTATGCCATAGATCAGTTACTCAGCAGCTTCCTTACTCATGCATGTGACACTGCCCCCTTATCCATTCACTCCACACATAAATTTACTGTGAAAGAAATGGTCAGACAAGGGACATGAGAAAGCCTAAACACAGAGAGAAATCAAGGAGCTCTTCAACAGCCATCGCTGCTCTGATGTTTGGCATAAGAGCAATGTTACCAACAAGCTTGTGACACCTGTACTGGGTGGTTGTGACACAACCATGCTACTGGCTGGTTTAATGCCATCACAGCAAGAAGTACCCAAGAAAACGTTCAAAATCTGACAAATGGGTCTTCAGGGGTACTGCTATGCTGATTAGCTTGCTGTGTATTCTTTTCTGAGCTACAGTACAGATTTTTTACATTAGCTCAGTGAGGGGTGGGGTTGGATGTATATTAATTTTTCTATTGCAGATTCAGACAGCCAAATGAAGAGCTTATTGCTGTTTTTTGCAAAGCACAAAGACTAAACACTTGCCTTCTTAAAAAAAAAGTGTGTGAACATCTACTGCCTTTCCCACAGATGTCCTGCAAGGAACTAGGAAGTAGAGCCGACTTACTGCTCTTTGTTGTTATACTCGAAGCACAATTTTAAATTTTTTTGTAAAGGGCAGCAATTGCCCAAAGTGGTAGGAGAGCCAATATTTTAGAGATAGTTAACGCAATACAAACATTCCACACAAAGTTGATTAAATGAAAAGCAACACTAAATAACACTCTATCTATAGTACATATTTCATTCATTGCGCAGACCTGGCCCCAGGCTTGTTTAAAAAAGCACCAGATGTTTCTCCAAGAAATGTATTTGTCTTTGTGTGATGACAGATGCTCTTTGAAATCACAAAGTATGTAATAGCAGAGTTTGCCATTTGAAATCAGGAAATTCAATTTGTTTTCTCAGAGGCACAACTGAAGGGCAAAGCCCAGTAAGAATTGCTGTATAAACTAATGCTTTTTAACATTATGTACTCGTCTTGCTACTTTGAACCTCATTTCCAACACTGTTCCCAGACAGAAATGGGAAAACCAGCTTCCAATTACAAAAGACTTCTGCCAGTGGGAATTTTTCCTCTGTACTTTCCTAGTATGTTGTTTTTCTTAAATGCAAGTTTACCTTTCGTATTAGTCACCTTACATGGTCTTGTAGACTGGGCTTTAAATAAGCTAATCAAATGGTTCATGGCAGGAAAATGTACTCCATATGAACTAATTAAACAGAAGAAATTTCTACAAACTATGTAACATCCTCTCAGTAATTCTCCCATTGTATTGAATTAAAATGCAGCAATGCAGAAAAAGATGAGCGTATGACTAAATTTGATAGCAGAATGGGTTTGTTTCAAAGTTTTCAAAACAAATTGACATTAAAAAAATCACTGATGTGGTGAGTCCCATATCTGAGTTTGTGACTATGTATTAATAATCCATAGAGAAAGTGATGAGCAAGCAGAAATGAGGGTTTGACTGAAAACATTTTCAACCAAACCTGCATCAAAAATTATGGAGAGAAAGCAGGCCCAAATCTGCCCTCCTTGGGGTTCCGTTACAAATCGAGAGCTTCTGCCTCGTGCGTGGCAAAGTTTGTTGATGTTCAAAACCTGGAAGATTTTCATGCATCTTTAGTTCATTAGTGGTATGGGATATAAATAATGTAAAAAAACAGTGGTTTGAGCAAAAGTTAAAGCATAAATTTCAGGTCATGCACTCTTAAGAAGAGAAAGTGGTGGCTTGAAAACTGTCTTATAATGTATATGTCCTGTAACATGTCTGAATATGCAGGACATAATTCCTCACATTGAGAGCAGCAGAGTTGTTTCAGGCTATAGCAATTTAAATCTAGATTACTTTGAAGTGTCTAAGTCTAAGAAAGATTTTTAGCTTTTGTTTTTTCAATGTTTCAGTGGTCTCAGTGCTAAGCATTTGTTTTGGAATAAGCTCTGAAAAAATCCTTATATTAAAACTTTTCAAACTCCTTTTGATAAGAAATAATTTTCTTGTAAGATATTTGGCAACCTCTGGCTTGAGGTAGAATAGCATGAAAGACCCATTTCTTGACATACCCTAACTTTTGGGCTTCAAGTGTAGTGTAAGCTGATGTGTTTGCATTAAAAATATGATTTTTGTGTCACAGTCCAATTCCATTAATCTATAGCAATGTAGTCATAATTCTATAATAATAAAACTTATGGATTTTTCCACCTTGCTTTGAGTGGACATAGACAAGGTACAAGTAATACTTTTCTCACTTGTGTGACTGGGTGGGTCAATGACAATAACCAGGAGGAAAGGAAATTCAGGGCCAAGACTTGTTCACACAGGAAAAACAGTTTGAATAAAACTAGGACGTACAAAACGATGCCCCTGAAAAAGGCAGTCCTGCCCTCCTACTCTTCTCCGCCTCTCCCCACCTTGTGCCAACACCAACGTGTATGGCCACATGCTAAAGCAGATCCAGAAACCGACCTGAGTCAAAACCAAACTGGCAAGAAGGAGGGAGGTTAACTTGTTTTTGGCTGGTGCCGTGAGTGCTAGGCTATGATGGATAAGGAGGAAAAGGGAGGGTCTTCCCGTAGACCCTACCCTTTGATAATAGAGTCTTGGGAAAACAGCTTATTAATTTGGGCATCTTAGCTTCTTGCCTTCCCTTTCTTCCAGGCTCCTGCCAACACATGCTGAAGGTGCAGCAGACCACTTAGCTGTCAGATTGTCACTATGAGGTCAGAAGCAACTGCTGGGTTGTATATCAATCAGCCTGCCGGTTTACAGTACACTAACTTCCCTGCCTTGAAAAGCCTCCAGAGAGTATAAAGCTTCATTGCAATTGCACACTGTAAAAATCAGGTCTTTCAGTTAAGTTGACTGGGTTTATGCAAGTGCTGGATGAAAACAAAAGAAGTAAGAATCTGAGTCAGAGGTTCAGGTTGCAGAGCCAGTGTTGGGGAATTCCTGAATATAGTACTTTTCCAGATTTTATAATGCATACAAATAGTGGTACATTTATGCCTACTTCCAGTAACAGCCTGCCCATTACTGTAAAAAATATGCATTTAGTTAAATTATTTTAGGAAGTAATTAGGGTTTTCTTAACCCTGCAGTAACTGGTACACAGGAGACCAGTACCTTCTGAACACTGTACACTTCATGCCTGCACAATTTCCATTCATTTATGAGCTTTTCCTTTGTTTTTAATTATTGGCAACACTTAAAAGGTCTTTCACTGTAAAATGTAAATCCTCAAAACTAGATAATGTGCTATTTTTACCCACTCTTTAATCATCACTTAGAAATATATCCTGGTATCTCACATGTTCTTATGTGGTATATCTGGCTTTCATGGCAGTATTTCTCTTACCAGGCAATATACTCCTGGGAGTGTCACTTAGAATATAAAGAGACACATAAGCCTGTGGATAAGTCTTTGTGGCACTGGGGTCTTACAAGTCATATTTTTAACACCGTGTTGTGTTTTTTGCATTTGTTTTTTTTTTTTTTTTTTTTTTTCCCAATAGTATAATTAAAAGCTGAGATCAAGTTTCTCTGTATCAGACTTGAATTCAGTGCTGCGCTCCTTTTTTAACATCTAAGTCATTAACTCAGGGCTTGAATTCCATGACCAAGCTGACAGTGGCTGCTGTGGTGCCATCCTGACTCTCATTCTTGATCAGGACATGTCTACTTGTCCCTAGCAGCCTCCATGCTGCAATTAGGTACATCTCATTAAACCATCAGAAATCCTCACTGCCAAAACAGCTGTTTGTTTGTTCCAATTTTAGCTTGATGAAATAGTGTGGCATGGGGTCTGGTGCAATCACTCCTCCAGAGGCTTGCATGGGGTGAGTGAGTGGTGGCCAGCAGGCTGGCCATCTCAGGCTGTGGTGGAGCTATCAAAGTTACTGGATGAACTACAAGTCTGTAATTCCTGTAAAGTCAATGGAGAGATGTAGACTCTCCCATAGATGCTAATTTTGATCAAGTAATTAAGAGAACTGTCCCTCTCTATTGATTTTGGCACGAAAATTATATTCCTTATAGAACCTGTGTGAATACCACTTCCTTGTGTCAAACACCTAGCTCACCCAAGGAGCAGGGAGGCAAGCATGCAATTCCTACCAGCTTGCAAAATTCCTCTGTGAAAGTTGTCCTTGAAAAATCTGTCTGGCAAAGCCTGCCTGCTTGGACATGGGTGCAGCTTATGAAGGTTTCTGAAACTAATGGGGAAATGCAGAGACTGAACCCTGGTGGGTCTCTGAGGAAAATGTAACTTCAGTGAAGACACGATTTCTCTCTATAGGAGTAATTTTGTGCTTAAAGATAGGCACATGCTTGCACCACTTGCTGAACTGCAGCTTCAGTGGAAAGTTGTTGTTTTTTTTCCCCCCACTGCATTTTGCTTCAGGTTTCCCATAATCACTTCAGGACTTCAGTTCATCCTGTCCCATCAACAAGCCTCTGAGAATATGGTCCTGAAAGAGACATCCTGGTTCATAAACTCCATTTTCCTGCCACGTTATAGTGTCCCTTTCATTAGTTTATGTACATCCACATATCCATTAATTCTCTATAACTTTGGTTTCATCCTTGAAGCTTCCAGAATGTGTTATATTTATATTGTTTTACTCTTTTGATGTTATATTTAAGCATGATAATTCCATGCATTCACAGCAACCAGCACACAGGGGCCATCAGCACAGAACAAATACACACAAAATTGTTACCAAATGTTCTTAGTATATACTTTTCAATAAAAAAGAAACAAAGAACATGCATAGTCTGACTTCTCAACATGGCCACTTAATTACTTACTTGACAAACATTGAATAATAAAATGCAAATTAATTCCTTCAAGATTTTGAAATCTTTTAGCTGCAAGGTACAGATTTTCAGTGGGTGGGTGGTCTGAGAATTTGCCTTTTGTTCAACACTTTCTTGAGATGTGAATAGGCCTGTCTGTGTTTTCCTAAGTGAATCAGTGCAACAGTGATATATTATCAGATAATTCACAAGGCAAATTGGTGAGGAAGGGGAGAAAACATGAATGAATGTCTTTTGCGAAAGATTGTCTATTAAAAGTAGGAGCTACTGGTAATGAGCTCCAGACATATTGCTGTAGGAGCGATAAGAACAGGAAATGCTTTGGGCAACATTGTTCTACAAAAATAGCCCTTTTAAAATGCAACATGGCTGGCCTGACTTTAGCAGTGTAGCTGTTGAAAGGATTTTCATTAAATGAATTGTACGATAGATGACTCTTGACATGTTGGGCTCCTCCTTGTTTCAGATTCTACTTTATGATCTTGTTAAGCTCTGGGACTGGAACAGCAGACTCTTTCAACAGATAACTCGGAAGAAGTTCAGCTAATCTCCTCTGTAGCTCCCTGTTATCTAGCATTAATGAAAAGATTAAGAATATCAGCTTATTTTCATTTGATGGGAAAGGCTCTGGGTATTTTTTTTGCAGCCATGAAAGGAGTGTCTGACACAATCTGGGAAAGCACTGGCATTCAAACAAGTATTCTTCTGAACCCAGACAGTTATATAAGTTTCACTGGGTACCATTGCCAATTCACTGAAAGCAATTGTTTTGATATTACATATCATTTCAATGATGTTGTAAAGACACTGAAAATGAATATTTGCTACTTCTTGTTCTAAAGACTTTATTAGTTTGGGAACATCAAATTCCAAACAATGTAATTAATCATAATTAAATTTTTTTCCACTCTTCCCTCTGAAATAAACTCCATTTCAGGCCAGGCCTGTTGGGAAACTTCAAATGACAGAAAGAGCAATAAGACAGTAAGCAAGGAAGAAGTTCAGTTGTCATAGATATATTTTTAACTTGTGTCCCAAAAGCATTGCTCATATGAAGGTGTGCAGGTGTGTAAGCAATGACTGTAGCTTATACAATACAGTGATTATCTAGGTCTAAGGACTTTTCTGTTGGCAGAAGAAAAGAATCAACAGTTTCAGTTAGCAGTCCACAATTTAGGCACAGAAAATTCATAGCAGATGTTTGTTGCAAAAGCTTGGCTGTTTGGAAGGAGATAAGACTTTTGAATACATTTTTCTACAAAATACCCACTAGCGCCTTTTCAAGGCATTTGTTTGCTGTTTGGGTAAAAAAAAAATAAATTTTCCTACATCAGATGCTTTAGTTGAAAGAGAGATATAATTAGATAATTGCTTTATTTAATTATTGACTCCTTGAAAAAGAATATACTATGTAACTCCTTGTGCTTTTGAAAACAATCCTAGTTTTAGGGCCTAGCTCCCAACATTTGAGGCTGTCCTGAAGGGATTTGTCAAGCAGTGAGAAACAAGGCACATATTTTCCACACTTCTTTAACCACAATTGTAGAAAGTTATTTCTTTATGAACTGTCCTGTATCAGTAGGCTGCAGATATATAATAAAGGTGGCTAGCTTATTGAAAACACTTCTGTCTTAGAAATGGAAGTGAAATAGCCTGCTGATAAATTAATTGTAACACATAGCTTTATGGAAACAGAGAAAAGACCAAAGGCATGAAGAGTATATTCTTACTAGACCAAATGCATGGCTGAGGGACAAGCACATGACATGGCTGAGATATGGCTGTTCTCCATGTCTTCTACGACACCTGAAGCCTATGAAAAGCGGAATTTAATTTTGAAGTACAGATTTTACTTTGATTACAATCAGAAATCCATTGGCTTGAAGGTATGGGGGCCTTTGTAAGTAATTTTAGATGAAAAATAAGAACTACATAATGAGAATTTGGCAGTTTTTTGTTGAATATTTGATTACTCTCAGAAAAGTTATGCAGACATTTTGAACTTCTTAGGAAGACAGAATTTTCAGACACCTTCAGAAAATATACAGAAGTAACCAAACCATAAATAGCACAGTCCAGCAAACTAATTTTTTTTTTTTTCTAACTTGAGGTTTTGTCTTCTGGTCCTGAGGAAAGTCTACATTCTCACTTTTGCTAAAATGGGAAGCTATTTCCTCTTGTTGTTTTTCAGAAGAGATTACTGGGCTTCATCGTAGGTGTCTGGTGTCCTATTAGGCTGTTCAGCATATCCCATCTTTTCCTGAATGCTGGAGGTCTCCCAAGTTGTCCTTTGTCATTTTGTAAGTCCTGGGTTGTTGTGTCAGACACTCAGGAATGCCTAAAATGATGCTTTTTGCCTGTATTTTAACACTTGAAACCTTCCTGATGTGTTTGATGATCTAGGACTAGCAAGACATTGTGAATCAGCTTTGATGCCTGATCCTACTGGGTCTGTAGAAACCGAGGACTCAGTCTTTGCATCAGCATTCAACATTTTGAAACCCCATTTTTAAAGCCCTATGGGAGGAATTTAAGGATATCAGGGAGAGTCTAACAATACTCCTGTTCAACTTAAGTTCTGAGTATAACAGGACACAAACTACAGTTGCAGTTATAAACCCATTTTTTATCCAGTCATCTGACACTTTGCTAATGAAAAAGAAAAAGGGAAGTAATTTTCTTCCCTAAAATCAATAATCTATTGCTCTGATGAAAACTGTGCTTTGGCTACCAGCCAGCCAGCTCCATAAATTGTGGAATCTGGTGTGTAGTTTGCTACTAATTAGCAAGTAATACTCCATAAAAACAATTGCGTGTGAACTCTTTCCTTTAAAAACACAACCCTCAATGGGAGTTGACTTCCTTACTCTCCTTTGAAAATTCCATTCCTGGTATTTCTTATTATATTAGTAAGCATTATTCAGAAATTGTTACTGGCTAATTACATTAATTCGAGAAGGCATATAAGGAGGAAACCTCATAACTGACTAATTACAGTAAATAGTCTGCATGTCTTGCTAATGGTAGGGATACAGTGAGTAAGAAACTCCACATAGGAGCTGCAAAGTGTACAGAAATAAGTAACTACTTCTTCTGAAGACACGTACCGTGTTGAAAGAGCTTTTCGTTTTTCATATGGTTGCACTCGCATTTTTTCAATGTTGACAGTGTGTGTCTTCTTCACCCATCACTGTTCTGAGGTCATCACAATGACCAAAAATGTCAAATTTATACTCAGAATCTTGGTAAGTGCAGGAAGAAACAGTACTGCTTGTATCACACAGACATTTATTGGAGTAAATACTTTTCTCTCCCAAAACAAATATAACTGGTCCGAACTGCAAGTTACTAAGCTATGGCAAATAGGCTCATCCCAGTCAGGAAGATTTGAAATTACTTGAAAAAGGTCAGTGAGTCCCAAATGACCCAACAAATGGGTGCGAGTGCACATTACACACTCTCTGAATATGCTTTAATGTTGTTGCTCCAAATGCCTGCTTGGATATTTTTCTGATTGTTTTTGGCAATTTCTTTTAGCATGAGGCTATGATCTATGTTGAAATGATAAAGGAGACATTGTTACAATGGAGTCAGTGGCTCTGAATCATAACTCCCTGCATAATTGTTTCTCTCTTTTACTGGCAACCCACTAATACTGAGGAAGCTTTTGGGTGTCTATTCTCTGTTATCAAAGTAATTCTTATGCCCTGTGGTAAGCATTCTCAGGGGATAAAGAGTCTGAGAAAATGTTCTCTTTAAAGGACTGATCTGTGGTCTGTGGGGATGACAGAGAAATAAATTAATCCACATCCACAAGGTGAAGTATGCCTACAGTTAAGTGCTGTTACTCTGTCTTTAAGAATAGTTCATGGCAATATTGATATATGTTGTATTAGAACATGAGAACAACCGTAGTAGGTCAGATCTGAGGCTTTTGCAGCTCAACATGCTCTTTCCCTCTGCGACCAACACCAAATCACATTAATTGGACATCTATGAAAGAGAAAAGCATCAGATTCAAAGTGGTGGGTATTGTATTGCATTGTGATAAGAAAAACTAAACGACGTATTCTACACAAAAATATCTCTAATCCATATCATATTGGAGCGTGTTGTATCTTCAGCAAAGACTGAAAAGGAAAGGAACTCAACGTGGCATCTCAGATCTACATACCAAAAAAGCATGTCTGACCTGGATTTGGGTCATAAGGTTAGGTACACATTCAGGGTTTTTTTCATCTCTAATTATTTTTGAACCTGCTGCAGGAATGTTAATGCCATAGAAAATTAAACTCAGGTTTTTAAATTTCCGTCTTCCTTTTTTTAATACATGGATAATTTTGCTTCTTACTGAATGATTATTAGTCTGGCCATTAAGTCAAGTTGTAAAAGACATCAGCATTGTTGTGCAAACAACTTAAAACTTGATTCTTCCAAGGGAAAACTAAACTTCTTTTACACAGAAGGAAATAATTTCTTGTAAAATTAATTTTGATGTTCACATTCATAAACACTGTGGCTACAGAATCCTGTAGAGGTATGCAAACACCACAGGATTGCTACTCTAGTGATCAAACCTTTTGCTCTAATACATAAAGTTCTTTAAGTGGATTGCTTCTCATTTAAGGACTGATGCATATAGGTAAGTCTTTACATCAGTCACAGGAGTTTCCTTTCTTATACAGGGAAAGTATAATTTATCCTATTTTTAGCTATGACCTATGCAATGCAACACCTACAAAACTGTTGATCTCCCAGTGCTATCAAAGATGAAAATACTGTTCACATAATGTAAATTTTGTCAGAGATAATGGAAAGTACTTGCCCTAAACAGTACCAAGCTTGGTAAAGATATATAAGGGTAAGAGCCTCATTTTTTTCACTCTAAATAGGTATTGAAATATTCTAGTGGTGTCATTTGAGACTGAAAGTGTCTCCCAGAATCTATTACTAAAGGGCCAATGTGTTGCTTGCTTGACTCATAGTTTCTAATAATATATTATACAAAAATAATTTGATTTCTGCTAGCACAAGTTAAAGCAGAAATCGACCCACTGTGTTTTCAAGACACTTTAATCCCTCTCCATTTATTCCAGAATTACTCAGTATTACAGGTAATATTTAATGCAGATAAAATTAATTAATAGTGTTCATGAGTGATTGTTGATCCATAGCGCCTTAAATATGCACATGGATCTCACTCAATGAAAGAAACAAAACCAATTTTAGAAATCCAGTTGTCAAGGTTCCTCTTGGGCTGAGGCAGATTGATCAAATTCAGACCAAATCTGTTTTTCTCCCTGCATCTGCTCTCAGTTTACATGCAAGTACATGAATTTGAAATCAGTGGAATTACGTATGTGTAACTGAGAACAGAATTTGGCCCTTCAGTTGTCTCTGCACCTCTCCTTTCTCATAAAATTTTATTTTTCTGAGCAAATGATTTAAATATGTTCAGTTATATTGTCCAACACAGATATCTGCTCATTAGGCATCTGTGTTGTGGACTAAGCTGTGGATCAGCAGTTAAACATGAGATTTTAAACAGATTCCTATAAACCCTGGTTTGTTTCAAGTCCAGCACAGATGTAGAGCTGTTCATCTTCATTTAATAGCTAGTATATCCCTGAGGTTTTTTCTATTTAAATGGCATCATTTTCCCTTCTCTGCCTTATAATCTTCATATTGCACCTCTTCATTAAATATTACTTCCAGGCCATGATACTCAGCTTAGTGTTATTCAATTTTCCTTAATTTTTTTCCCACTACAGCTCTTTTTTCAGAGCCAAAATTTGAGTGTTCTTATGGGCTGAAATCTTGGTGAAACTCCCACTGGAACTGGTGCAGCCAATATTTGGCGCTCTGTTTTCATTCAGACAAACTTCTTTTTGTGGCAGCTGGCACACATTTAGGAAAGATCAAGGCACTCCTGGCCCCTGTGTTAGTCCGACAGATTAAGACAAGGAAGGCAACTCTGGGCTTGGCCCTCTGTGAGTATTTTGCTACTACTCTTTTTCCTAAACCAATTACTCCTTATGAAAATCTTTCTGCAAATGCTCTGTTAGCACTCCATTCCCTCCCTGTTGATTCAAATCTGATGACTGGGTTACTTTTCAGAGCACCTTAAGTACCATATAAACAGTGTTTACTTTACATATTTGTAAAACAAGAATAAATTTCCATGACATTTATGCAAACTTCTGGTCTAGCTTGTGTAAATTGTACATTCCCTGTGCACAAAGAATGGACCTTATTACATTAGAGAAAATAGGCTGAGCACTTAAAAGAAAGTTTTACTTATTCCAACTCAATGTAAACATATAAAAAAATCAAAATTAGAGATGATAATGTTTGGATCTTGGGGATTAGGTGGAGGGAAAAAACAAACAAAATGAATGTGAAAAAAAGAACAAGTTAACCTTAAATTCCCTGCTGGCGTCCTTAGCTTGCACATGTGTTTGGCAACCATGAAATACTTGAAATATGAGACCTGGCAGTGTCATGGTGCCAGACATAGTTAGCATTAAAAATATTCTTCCAAATTATTAAAAGGTGCTCTGAAACCGCTGCAAGAACAAGATGTTCCTAATCCTAAAATGTACTACTTACACTGAGCATATATGTGTTACTGTCCTTTAACAACAGAAGAAATTTACACACTCAGACTGACTATCGTTCATCAAAGGCAATTAGGAAATAGCTCCAGGTTGCAGAATCACTGGCAATTTGACTTTACAAAGCTTCTGTTTTCCCCCACGATGCCATGATATAGACAACTGCTACAGCCTGTACTGGCCAACAAAGGCTCTCTGTGCTTCCTCTTGCCAGAATTTTTTTTTTTTTTTTTACATTGAAGATAAGAAAGTGAGTGGGGTCAGCGTTCATTCAATTTCCATAATCTTATCAGGTTCTAAATGGCACTGATAAACAAGGTATACGACTTCAGTGATTAAAATACTGTAATTATTTTAACCTTATTTCAAGTTTAGTTGATGTCAGTTCCTCTAGAATAAGCGTGTCCATCCAGAATGTGGTGATTACATGAAAATACGAAGGTCACTTAGAGGTAAAATTCCCTATCTTTGCAGAGGATTTATGTGCATACGCATTCCCATTTGCCTTCTACAAGTAGTCTGGTTTAAGGGGAACTGCTGCTTATATCAATAAAAATCAGAAGGCTGGAAAAGTGTGCTGATTTGGATGAAAATGCAGTTTGCCTTAAAAAAATGTAAGTGACAAAATAGACTTTTTTAGTAATATTAAAAAAGCAGCTTCTCTGACACCTTAGTGGAATGATCCCCATTTTCCATTAAAATGACATTTTAAACTAAGAAAACTCAACATTTTTTAATATTGAAAGTGGAAACATTTAAAATGTTTGAAACTAGAATGTGGTGCTTTATTTTTATTTTTATTTAGATAATTACCTTTATGTTATGGGGGTTTGTTTTTTTCATGGAGCCTTCCAGCACTTTCAGTTTAAGTTCTCTTTCAGAAAGCAATGAAAGAGAGGAGTTTGCCAATTACATGGGAAAGCTGGCTGCCAGTCAGCTTTATCAAAGTATAACTAGAGATAGGCAAGCTAGGTGACTTCCAGCATTACCTTTTACTGGTGATCTTCTACATTCACTTAAGGAATTCTGCAGCCAAAACAGGCTGTAGAGAGAGATCCATCATACACGTGTGCCACAAGGCCCCCAGCATATTTTACAAGTTAGGAAGAATAACATCAAACTAAGAAAAGCCTACACTAAGCTAGGCTGTCAGTTTCCACAGTTATTAAGCTCTATAAGAAATACCATGAGTTTCTGATATAAAGACTGTTCAATGTGAAGTGGAAATGCGTTCCTTTGGTGTTTTCTGTAATTTTAACCTGCCCCTCCTTTGGCTCATTCACTGGGCTTTGCCTGCGTTACGAATCCTCTGATGATTTTAGTTCACAGCCCTGCTCAGCTTGGTCATCTTCTGAAAAATGACTGCAGCTGTCAATCGGTTTGTTGCCTGCAAGGGAGGGTGAGGGCTGTGCTAGCTAAAGGCACTGCTATCTGTATGGGGACACTGCTATCATCATACGATAGCACTGTATTTTAATAAATCAAACTATGAGTCTCCTTTGAGGATATAACTACTCCAGCTTCAGGGAATGCATCAGTAAATGTTCATTTCTGGAGGCTGAAACAGTAGAATTTTATGGGTCTTCTTTTGCAGTTAGGCTGCTGGGCTGTTGGCAACAAAATTCTCAGGTCAGTGGACCACTGCCTGGATGATTCTTCTTGTTCCCAGAACTATTTGTTATATGATGAAGTTGTGATATTTTGCTGGTCTGTACAAGTGATGACACATTGTGTTTTCAGGTTTTTTGAGTAAGATTCCAAATAGAATGGTCGTCACTTCCAATTGTTGGCGAGGAAGACTGCTCTTCACACACGATTTCTAGATGGGGTCGGATTTTGAGGCGGAGCGCTGATCTATAAAGACTAGCCACTTTTGCTGAGCTGACATTCCTGAAAGAGGGAATGGATAGAGGTTTGACAGTTTCTTTTCTGTAACTGGTATTTCACTTATAGATTACAGCAACAGCTTGTTAAACTTGACCTAGGTAAACTTGCCTCCTGTCATCCTAATATTTTGCTTGTGTTTCCACAACTTTTTGTGCTGATAGGTAGGAAGCTGCAACACCTTCCTGCATACTGTAACTTTTTCAAGGCATATGTTGTAGGATGTTTTTATCTGTGGCTCAATGTAGGAGATTGAGATCCTATCATCCCCAGAAACTCCACTGGCTTTGAAAGTTCCTTGCTGTGTGTCACACTAATTAGCTAAACTCAGTTAACACAGAGGCAAATTATTCCCTGTTTACAATCTTCTTTCCCCTATGCCAGTAGCAATACATGACTGTATGACTGTGTGATAGAAGCAGTATAATCATGGTCATCTGGCTTGACTGCCCCAGTACTAGCATACACTTGAAGTCATGCAGACCTGTAGTAAAGAAGGGTAACAACACTTTTGTAAAACTGTGTTCCATCTTCCTTTTCCTCAGATGTTCTCCATCAGGTAGTTTGGACATGAAACCTGCTGGTGGTCAATGCCTACCACTAACACCTATAGCATGTAAACATGGGCACTGATGAAATAACCTGTGCTTTGCTATTTAGTGAGGGCTAAGTCAACATTATTGTGTGGTGTAGTCTCTTTATGAAAAAAAAAATGTCTGAAAATATCTGCTTTTGTTTGCAAGGCCTTCAGTTTTCTTTAAATCTGCAAAGGCAATTTTATGTGGCTTTGAGCAACCTGGTCTAGTGGAAGGTGACCCTGCCCATGGCAGGGGGGTTGGAACTAGAAGATATTTAAGGTCCCTTCCAAAGCAAACAATACTATGATATGATATGATTGATATGATATGATACAATATTATTATACATTAATTTTTTTCTCAATATTTTCAAAAGATGGTGGCAATGAGCTCTGGAAATGCACCGTTTGTCCTCTGTCCATAACAGAAACTAAATATTGTCCAGGAACAATAAAATTCTTTTTTACAGTAACAGCTGTGGCTGTAACTCAGCAAATTATTCCCTGTTTATAATCTTCTTTCCCCTATGCCAGTAGCAAATATAGTAGAAACAACTTACCATCTGAGTGTATTCCCTACCCTGACTTTTCTTCAGAAAACTGCTTAAGGTTCTGGCTATCATGTATCACCCAGTGTAGTGATCCTGGTTAGCTGTAGTTTAGTAAGGGCCAACTGCACCCTGGGTTTGATGACTCTTTTTTCCAAGTTGCTTTATTTTTAGAAGATCATTTTGAGCAAGGCATAGCAGGACTTAACTGTACATAAACTGCCTGAGATGCTGTACATAAAAAAATAAAGATTAAACATTGAATTTAGTGATTGAAAGCTTTTGAGGCATAGAAAAGAGAGGGAATAGCAGAGTCAGAAGCTTTAGGTACAGAGAAGTACCGGAAGGAGGTGAAAGCCCCCTTAACGTTATGCTCCATCAGCACTGCAGAGTTGCTATCCTAGCCCGCAGAAATGCCTACACTTCTCAAATAAACTTACCTGCTCTGCGCACTGCTGTATACTTGTATAGCTGTGAGAACTGGTGACAGACAGATGTGGTCACTGAATGCCAGAATCAACAAAACTTTAAGTATAGCCCAGTTCTCACATATCCTCTCTGTTGAGAGACCAGCCTTCAAGTCTCCGCCTCTGACGGGGATATGTTAGTGTCAGATTGGATGCAGGTTACAGGAGGAGAGACAATATTCATGACCGCTATATTTGTGCATCTGGGGTCAATAATCAGCAATTATTCTATACATAATTGATTATAAAGAAAAAGTCATTAACTCTATAAAAAGACACACAAGATAGTACCTGCAATTCTCTGTACTGCGTGTTTTCCATTTGTAAATCTCTCTAAGACTCTGTTATGTTCTGTTATGTATACTCTCTAAGTATCTGTTATGTGGGTGTCGAAAATGTTACTAATTTAACTGGCAAGAAGCCAGAACATAATCTGTGTAGAAGCAGTTGGTGGTCTCTTTAATTTAAAATTTCTTACACGCACCTGCTAGTAGATTTTCCTGTACACCTTTCTCTCTAGTCCCTCAGAGTGTGATTTTCAGCAGCCAGAATTTAAAAACGCTGTCAGGTTTAAAGTGGCTTGGGATAATGTGGATGCTGACAGTTGGAGGGAATTTTAAGACTCCTTTGGCCTTACCTAGGAACTTGGCACTGAGTTTTCAGGGCAGGTCCTCGACAAGAAATCATGAAATACATCGACTGCTTCCTCTTAATTCAATGACAGACTCTTAGACTCTGTGGAAATTGTTAGCTTTTAAAGACCAGTCTGCCTTTAATTATGCCAATAAGCTCTGTATGTCTATCTGTCTATTAGGCAAAACATTGCTGGCATTGTTTTTAATACAATGCTTTAATTTACTTAAAGGATAGGAAAATAGAGTTAAAACCATTGTCCTCCAAGCAGGACTTAGAGGAGAATGAAAAATAAGTGCTGGTTTGCCAGCGGCTAAGAATGGATTTTCAGCAGCCCGACACAAAATTTTCCTTCTTTTCCTGCCAAAATAGTGCAATGAAAAGTAGAAACATAAATGAAACATATGCTAAAAGTAACAGGTCATGGGCCACATCCTAGAACTCCTATTAGTACCCAATAACTTCATAAAACTGGGAGCTGTCGTCATGGAGCATTTGGATAAGAGCTCACTGCAACCTACAGGAAGTCTCAGACAGGATTTGGAGCTCTAGACTGGGGAAAATGAGCATGAGGGGCCCGCCATCAATGAAACCATGATATGGGTCTCCACAGAAGCCAAAGAAAGAGGGTTTTGTTGTGCCTGCCCTCACCGTAGTAGCTAACAGGGTCTCCTGTTGGCTGGGCACACACTTTTGAGTCTTGGGAGCCTTATGCCCTGTCTTGTACTCTGAAGGGTGGATGGGGACCGTTCCCCCAGCTGCCCACCTTGCTGTCCTGCTGAGGGACTTTCAGGGCTGGCCTGGGGCAGATCCAGGCTGTGCTTGTGCATGTGTGGCATGGGAAGGAGATCAAGAGGAGACAAGGTGGGGTAGCATGCACTTCCCAGGAGTCCACTATGCTGCTTGTGGATAGACTTTGCTTCTTCCAACATGGACCCAGCCTTCTGCTGATAGCCTGCTCATACCTTGGGCTTCATCCTAGAGGAACGAGTGCTGTGTCTCACAGGTCACTGGAGTTCATAAGCAACTGTGACCAGATGACTTATACCTACTTACAGGGCAAGAAGCTGGGTGTCCTGAGCACTCAGGACCCAGGCAGCTGCAGCCCAAGCTAGGCTTACTGCTTCTTCTTGCTCTTCCCCAGCTGACTATTTTCTTTGTCATTATAACTATTCCTTTTCCTTCTCATGTTTCTGATCTTTTTATTACATTGAACATCTTCTACCCCATGGCCATTACAGGATCATTACATAATCAATTCTCAAGAGTTTATACGTATGTCTTAGAAGGGGCAGAGTATGCAAATACTGTGTCGTACTAAAATTTCAGAAAAGATACAGTTACTAAAGGGAACTCTTGAAAGCTGAATCTCTGGGAAGCTTATTCTGTTTGACACTAGTGAAAGGCAAAAGTCCCAGTTAAAATAAAATGACAGTTGTTTATATAAGCAGAACCCAGTGACTTTAATTATTGCTTTTGGCAGAATCCTAGAAGTTTAATCTTTCTTAAATCCCACAGTAATGTCTGCTGGCTAAGGGATTTAGTTACCATGAAAAAATATTCAGCCACCACCTAACCTAAATGCAGCTATACACTAGGGAAATGTTACCCAAGATAGTTTCACTTGGATGAAATGGGAAGATTGTTCTCATTTACTAATTCATTTAAAAGCCTGGGGAACATGAGATACATATAAATCTAATTTCTTCAGCACAGCATTTAAAAATACTTTAGATCTTTGAAGTTCAAAGATCTCATTTGTATTTCCTGATGTAGGTCCGTCATTGTAGCACAATTTGCTCACACACCTTTTTTTTTGGAAGGCAGTTTTAAAGAACAAAGAATAATACATTCATAATATGGATACAACAGTGAAAACGGTCTGTCAGTTGGGAAGGAACTATCCCAGTGGACATCAAAGAAGATTTCACTGCAATTGCAGCTCCACGCCTTCAATTGTTCATGAAAATATTGCACAAAATGTCAGGAAACTGCAACAGGCTGTGATTTCTGGGGCTGCTGAGCTGCCTGGTGGGTGCAGCTTCATGAAGGAGAGGGTAAAGTCACTCCTTGAGTAAAGCATTACTCAAGCTGATTCCAACACCAATGGTCAAAAGGAAATTCCTGCTCACTTCAGTGAGATTTCTTTAAATCTCTGACCTATTACTTTGAAAATCTATTTTGACCACATAAGTAGCTGAAGTGTCTAATTAGTTAAGTTTTCTTGTATAAGGGATGACTTAAAGCTATCATTTGACAGTACCTTTTCTTGCAGCCCTTCAGAACCATCAGGCCTTAGCAACCTTTCCTGTTCTCCTGGCCTTGTGATTCAATACAGCCCCCTGATTTAAGAAAACTAGTGATGTGACTCTTTTGGGTTAGCTGGCAATAAAATTACCTTTTTTTTTTTTTGTTGCAACTTAAGGTGGACTAAATCTCTGCTTCTAGTTTCCATAACCCAAATAAAATACTTCTTTGATGCTTTAAAGAAATGAAGATTATTTGTACATTTCACTTGTATGTTTTATTTCTATTAGAAGAGTGTTTGGGTTCTGTGAAGATGATCGAAATGTAAGTTGCAACTCAAGGCATAGTTTCACCTATTGTTGAAAGTTTAATGCAACTTTATATTGGACTTAAAAATATTATATCAAAATAAAATATGAAATAAAAAATCTAAATATTTCTGGAAAGATTAAAATCTTTCTGGTGAAAAAGTTTATTACTGCTAAACCCTCATTTTTCAACTAAAAGATTTTAGGCAAAAAGAATCAATCAAATCTATCCAACCATTCAATCAGTGACTGCACGTGGCCAGGCACATCCACATGATGACTCTGTTAGCAATCAAAGCAGCTGGTCTATATCCAGTTACATTATGTTGTGTTCATGTATCACCACCAAATAAGCATTTCATTAATTTAATATAAAGAAGGGTGACATCCGGAAAAAATAAATGACTGCAAAATGTTTGACGGTGACCCTCTGTGAACAGCACTTTACTCCAAGAATGACTTAACCCCCATGCTCAGTATTATAGTGATGAGAATCTTTACATTCTTGAAGGAGCCTTTTTTCAGATAAAGTATAAAACTCATCACTTGTGATAACTGAAGATTCTCTGATAACAAAGCTTTTTATAAAAAAGGCAGAAAAAATTAAAGAAAAACCCAGCAGATTTCTTCTTAAAATAGGTTTCTATGTTAAAAAGAAAAAGAAAAAAACCCCAACATTTTCCTTGGAAAATATTATTTGAAAAGACCACAGTAGCTACCTCTAGCTGTCTTCTTGAACGAGTAGATGTAGTGTACAGAAAAAAGTATATATTATTATGTGTGTAACACATGGTACATTTTGCAAAAGCAGTGATTTCAGCCACATCCAGGAAAAAAATAATGTTGGGGTTGAAACATTAAGTGGCTTATAGCTACTGAGTATTTTGCTTACATTCTTCTGTCATCTAGCATTGAGTAAAGCAACCCATAAACATCTCTTTGTTCCAGTATATGTTGCCTTAGTGGATGTTTTTGAATCATTTTAGTGACCTCTGGCATAAGGCACTAAAGAAGTACAAAGAAAATTTATTCCACACACAGTTCTATAACAAGAGTCCATATGCTGTGTCAGAAATTATGCTGGGCATAGGAATGACAGTCTTTTTGGTAATACAAGAGAAAAGGAGAATGCGTATGGAAGTTAAATGGAATTAATAAAATGAACTAAGCTATTTCTTTCACATTAAAAATTAAATCTAACTCATCTCAAAATGCCTTTTGGGCTATTGGATATAGATCTCCTGACAGCTGCAGATGTAGTCACAGCAGTATTAGAAAAATAGAGATTTTTTCTTCCAAAGTTCAAGACCTGAGCGCTGCCTAAAAAGGGAGACATGCCTTCGAGCACTGAACTTTTGATATTTTTCTGACTTTAATGCATACCAACACTTGGAGTTCAAAGCATGGACTTAGTAACCCAAGGAAAAAAAAACATTAATTTCAACTATGATTACATAACAACACACAATACAATGTAATTTTTACCTGGGAAACCTTGAAAATGCCTGACTGTTGTTTTGTTTTTTTCCTTTTTGGGTGAAAATGGAGCAAGGAGCGAAAAGGCTGTAAATCATAATTGTCTGAAATATTTCAAAGTTAGCAAACTTTTCTGATATGCACGATCTGTAACAGGGAGCAACGTGAATGCCTTCAACAACAATATTACATGCTTCGACGCTGGGATAGCCGCCTGTCCACCCAGCAGTCCAGACAAACAGCTGTCCACTTCCATGTAGTGCTGCTCTGTGCAAGGCTGAAGCCAGAGGTGTTTTCTGACTGGGCAGCAGGTTGGACCTCAGACTATTTTAGGAAAGTTTCAAGGCTGCTCTACCTTTCAGTCAACACCAACTCTGCTATGATTGGAGCTGTACAGCTACTTTCACCCAGCTGCTATGCAGGCTGCTGGATTTGTTTTGTCTTTCCAGGCAGTCTGAATCCTTGATCTAGTTCCCAGAGCAGCCACCTGAAGACTAGAGTCAGCACGCAGAAGGGCATCAATCCTCCTCTTTTCAGTGGTGGTGCAGATTGTTGAATTGACAAGGCTGCATAAGTAGAATCTAAAAGTAACTGTTCCTGCAAACAGGGATATTAGAAGATGCCGAGGGACCAAGGATAGATCCCTTCTTTCAAGAAAAAAGTCAGATGAAGGGCTGTTATGTCTGACTGCAGCCAACAGGTATTTCTGTAGAAAAGAAAAGAATATGTACCACACTTTTAATATTTTTTATCCAGCCTGACCATGAAAAAAAAGGTATGTGTAGAGGAGGGTATTACAAGATAACAATGGCACCTTAATGCCAATCATATGCTTAAAATCTCTTAAACATATAAGCAGCTCACAGCATTGAGACGAACGTCACGTCATTAACATTCTATCTGCTAATTGTACTTAACTCAGGAAATTTTCATTAGCTCACACTACAATAAATACATTCTTTTGTATTTTCAAGTTGATCTTACAATACTTGACGCTTGGAAAGCAGAAATACACCCAAGGCATTCTTTCTAGCAGTAACCGAAGCAAGTTTCACAACAGGGTTGTGCTAGTCAGCCTCCCTTCTGGGCATGAAAATATTGCTGAGAAGACTCAGAAGAGTGCGGTCTACTCTTTCAGAAGTACTAGACCCAGTATTATCCTTTTTTCTAAGGGTGCAAGTCCCTTCCTTCAGAAGAAATTAAGGAGAAAAGTTTACAAGTAACCCAAGATGAAATGGAGCCCTTATCTAATGTAAGAAATGTTCTCAGGTCCTGGATTACAGTCAAGCCCTGATCTCACTGAAGTCAATAGAAGCTTTATTGTTGTTTTCAAGTGAACTAGTTAAAATTATGTTAAGAAACGGTTACCATCTAAAATATCCTTAACATTTGACACAGGGGAGATTCAAAGGAACCTGAACGTGAAGCAAACAGAGCTTGGCTTCCAGCTGGACCACTGACCCTGCTGGTCACATTAGCAGTTGTAATTAAGCTCCTTTTTGCTTGCTTGGCAATGTAACAGATGTTTGAAGTCTATGTCCTCCCTGCTTTTCTCTCCAAAACACTAAAGACACAGGGCTTCATTCCAACCTTGCCTCCAGGTCTCTCACATAAGGGCACTGCTGGTGTGCCACACACTCTCCTCTGGTTGTCAGCACCCACCCAGCAGAGGCCCCAGGGTCCCAGACGTGGCTACCAAAAGCTGGCTGAGAGCCACTGGCTGTCCATTCTTCCCAAAGGTTCCTTAATCTACTCTGGGGCTGGGCAAATAGCCTCTCTTTGCCTCAGTTTCCTGGCAAGTTAAAGGAGTACACTAGTGTGTGCCATAGACCATGGAAAGTCAAGTTGTGGGGAGCAAAATGTTCTGCATCGGCACCTTGAAAGTGGACTCCAGCTTTGCTCACTGGCCCTTAAAAAGCCAGTAAGAAATATTTTTTGGCCCCAGAAAGAGACTACATTGTGCCCTGAATAATATAACCTGATCTTCTAACTCCTTCTCACACTGCGCTGAGTATAACAAATGTTAAGCTTAAAATATTTTTTTCTTATTTGTTATCTATCTATTCCTGCTTATTATCTTATTATCTCTATCTCTATCATTTTTATTATTCTTTTTTATTATGTTTTTTATGTCAAGTGGATTTAAACTCAAAAAAAGTTAGGAAATTCAAATTTTTTCGGATGAAAAACACTGAATGCACAAGCAGGCATTGAAACCTTTTGTTGAAATATCTTCTTAGCTATTTATGTATATACATACATATCAACATAGACATGATTACAAGCAAAATTTATTCACATGACTTTGGGAAGACAGAAATAAATATCCTTGGTCTTCATATGGCCCTCATATTTGTATTTTCATATATTTAACAATTACAAATCTGTACAGCTTCTTCTTAAAATGCAATTAGCTTTTCTAAACACCTGAATGTTTAGGTATATTTACTTCTCATATTGAAAAAAGATATTGTAAATATGGTATTAAAAAGAGAGCATACATAAAATGGGATTATACTCCAGCTCCATACTTGTACTACAGAATTCTTCTTTCGTCAGGTACTAGGCTTTGATAGTTATTTAGGGAACTTTCAATTTTTAATTCTTGAGGAATGAGACAAACAGATAAACAGGAGGTTTAAAAATATTTTTTCAATTATTTTCTAATTGTTTTTGGCAAATTAAATCAAAATACTGTAACATTAATGAATTCCTAGAACATGTTACTCATGTGTATTTTGAACCATAGCAGGGTATTCATTTGAGAATATATTCTTATTAAGTTCCTATTGTATTACATCCCTGATGGTAAAGAACGCTCTACATAATTTCAAGTAGCTGGAACAATGTGGGCTAAGTCTTAGGGGTAAGAATGCAGAGTGCTTTGCTGGACCAAAGCCACTGTGTTAAACACTAAATTGGGTTTGCCAAGCCTTCTTTCTGCCAAAATGTCACATAGTAAAGACCAAAAAGTTTTGTTTTGGCAAAGAGAAATTTAAAAAAAATGGTTGAGTGGAAGAAGAACTTCTAGTGAAAGTATGCCACAGAGCATAGATTAGTCTGGGGAGTATGTTTTATTCTGTTGGTAGAAGACACAGGTTTAAATTACTTTTTTGATTGGCTTGAAGCAAAGATTTTGTCTGAGGTCACTCTGAATTGAAAAAAGTATGGGCTTCCAGTGTAGAATTTCTGAACTCCAGGTTTTGAATAACTGCCCTTCCTAGTAGAATGCAGCACTTTCTCCCCTTCCCATGCTTTTCTTGAATTCATTTAGTGGCGATTTGAAAAGAGATTTCAAGACCTATTTACTGATAGAAAACGAGATTTCAAAACCAATTTTCTGTGTGTGACAAGGAAATGCTCCCAATGCAGATCTATCCAACAACTTGTAAACCCCAGCCCTCAGTGAGAGCAGAATCTCTAACAGGCAAACCACCCAAGAAACCTTGCAACACTGTGATAAGGTAAATACGACCGTAAGCAAAATAAACATATTTTATTGTTTATTATGAAATTGCTTCTCTTCAATTCTCTTGTTTCTTTTTCTTCTACAGTGGTAGACAGAGACCTGTCTGAAGGAGGCAAGGGAGATCACTGAGTGATTCCACAGGTCAGTCTAAAGTGTATGTGGGACTTTCTAAAGTGTTTTGAAATCATTTCAGCTAAACTGATTTTAAAATCAGAAAGCATAGGACCAGTCTGAAATATTTTTATCATACTAGGCCCTAAAATCTTCAGCAAGATGCCTTCTTTGGATATCAGTTGTTTGAGCCTAAACCATTTCAGTTAAAGTGTATTAGATGCCACTTCAGTTCCCTGTCCTCAGAGCAGACACATCTGGTGGCAAGAATACCAGTCTCACTGGCAGTGAATAAGGTAAGGGAAGATTGCAGTTAATTGAAAGTGTTGGAAAATATTGATTTAATCTATTTTGGATGTAAACCACATTAAAAATAAATTGAAAAATACAAAACCAAAAAAAAAACCCAAACCACCCCAGAACATTTTTTACAAACCAGAAAACCACTTTCAAGTACCTCCAATTTTAGCTTATTTCTTGTTGAAATGGTTTCAGAAGTCAAGAAAATATTTCAGTAAAAACCCATCAAGCCCCTTACACAACTGAAGCTTGAGGGTGTACTATAGTCCAATAGTTCAAATCCCTTAGCAGAACCAGTTCAACAGTTCTGCAGAAGACAGATTAGAAGCTGCAGATCATACTGTTCTTTTCCACTGTGATTTCAAGCTGGCCACTGATAGCGGTAAGCCAAAAACTTAATGACGATATTTAAAAAACCTGTTTTACACAGTTACTTTTTACAAGAAGTTGGTATTTAGCAGTTGTAAGCAGCAGCAAAGCAATATTGTGGCTTGACACTGTTTTGGTTGTAGCGATGATGTGGTAGGAAGTGGGTGTTAAGTTCCCTTGGTAACAAATAGAGGATAAATGATACACTCTGAATCACCAGTGAATCATTAACAGAGTTCTGCTTCTGATTTTTGGCTTTTCTTCCCAGATTCTAAACTTACAATAGTTCTAAGATTATGGACCAAGGTGAACACTTCACAGGATTCACAGGTGTGGGTGGTAAGGATTAGTTTGTTTAATATTAGACTTCCTAACAACATGAAAACAGGAAGCTTTAATAACCAGTATTTAGTTTCTTTCAGCTAACGTAATTTAGACTCAAAAGGTGTCCACGTTCTTTGTAGAGCAACAGGGAGGTTGGGGGTAGAAGTACAAACTCTCAGGGGCCAGCAACAGAACCACTGTGTCCAGCACAGTTCAGGGAGGTCTGTATTTCTCTCACAAAGTTTATAAGAACTTATGCTCTGTAAGCAGGCGCTGTACTACATACACACTGTGCTGGAAAATGAAGTACAGCTATCTTTACTGTGAATAAATATATGGATTTTAATAAACCAAAACAAAGTGATAACATATGCCAATCTGAGCATCTGGGAGCTCCCTCAATTTTAAGACATGATGACACAAGTGAAAGTAAAAAATAGCAGGCTATTAAAGGAAAGATTATCCACTTAGAGTGTATGTGTGTATGTGTGTGTGTATACATGTACGTACATAGGTTCATTATCATCTGTATTAGTGCTGAAATTGTTTTAAACAGAAGTCACAAAAGCAATACCAGGGTTCAGACTGTGACTTTTGAATGGGTTTAATTACATAAAATTAAAAATTTACTATAAAGTTACACATAAAGTATATTCTGTATTGATTCTTAATTCCTATGGGAGTTCCCTCAATAGGACCTGGACCAGATGAAGGTCTAGGCTCTGGTGCCTTGACATACCGGTTGGAATTGGACAGTGGTCAGATCCACCCTGTCAGGATCTTGACCCTCCACTGGGTCTTGTCCATTCAGTATTGCGTGACAAACTGCACACGTTGAGTAGGCAAGAACAGAAAGAGCCTGGGAAACTGTTAGTGCAGCAAGTAAAAAAATTTATTCTAGAGGTTTTCCATCTGAACATTTCTAGATAAGAATATTTACATCAACATTTGGATATTTATTGTCAACTGTACAGGCTGTAGTTTCATATGCTGTTATTAAGTGATTGCATTGAATTAGCAATAGCATAGTGATATAATCTCTCCAGCCCTCTGTGATGGTTGCTGTGTACCTGAGCTTATAGAACAGATGAGTTACAATAAGCAAATGATGCTGACAGAAATATGCTTTAGGACTATGACATAGTGGCAGTATAATGACTATGATGAAAATTAAGTCTCACAGAATCACATTATATGCTCTGTATTAACCTGCGCATTTCTACTGAATTTTCCTCAGAAACACCATGCTGCATGTTAGACTGATTGACCTATTTTATCATCTAAGATCTAATAACCTCTTTGTGAAATGTTTAATTCTGGTTAAAAGAAAATTAACAAATTCAAAACTGGTTCTGGCTGCTATCCCAGGGCATAAGAAAGAGTAGATTTAAATTAGTGTGTAGGCTGTTATCTTGGGAAAACACCACCACTATTTTTCTTGGGTTTTTACTTTTCTGGTGCATGTTTTAAATTATGAAAGCACAATCAACTGTGAAAGATCTTCTTGGGTCATTCCATACCCTTTTCTTTCTAAGTTGAATTCAATTATAAAAGTTTGCTTCCAGCAAAAGCTTTCAAAGCAAGGACACAATGTTCTTAACTATTACTCCCTTTCTGTCTTATGAAATCTTACATACATCCTGCCAACTTGGAAATCAATGGTTATAAGAAAATGAGAAGTTTTTTATGTATTTACTGGAGTAAGTAACTTCTTCTTCCATACCTATTACATTGATGGTGGTGAATAAATTTCACTGCAGATATAGAGGTCAAAATTGAAGCCAAAAGCTTCCAAAAATTTCTCCCTCCTGTAAATGTGTACTTGAATGTTGAGGTTGTGTAGTTAAAAGCATAATATAATCCACATCATGCCAGTTTATGCTGCTGTCAGTAACAATTAGTGAATCTTAACATGAGAAAATGATAAATTAGTGGCCCAATTAGACCAAGATTGACTCTGACCTTGGCTTGATACAAGGTTGTTGTCCACTCTGATTTTTGTAGTATCAGACTTCAGAATAAAGCCTCCATAACCACAAGGAAAACTGTAGTCGTAATTCTCTTTTGGTAAAGGCTCAGACATCTCTGTGCTTGAAATTACTGCACAAAGGTGCAGTTGTGTCTACTCAGAGACTGAGCAAGGAAGGCTGGCTATGGTCAGCTGACTATGTTTTC
Source organism: Falco cherrug (assembly GCF_023634085.1). NCBI lineage: Eukaryota > Metazoa > Chordata > Aves > Falconiformes > Falconidae > Falco > Falco cherrug. Next base: position 82,974,842 of record NC_073700.1, read on the forward strand.
ACTGGTTCCTGATATACAACACCCAGCTACTCAGCGTAGTTTTATCTACATCATGGGCTTCAGCCGCTCTGGAGATTACATCAATGCAGCTTCATCAGGTGCTTTTCATGGACTGCTGAGCTTAGTTCTCCCAAATGCAGGTAATTCTTCCATGTGCTACAGTTACCCACTAAATCTTCACAGAGCAGAACCCTGATAAAAAAGTCAATGCCTCTTTACGCTGTAGCCTCCGTCTCTATTTCTATCAGTAGCAGTATCCCAGGAGCTAATTTTGCCAAACTGTTTAAGGTCTAAGAACCTTTTCACATTGGCAGAGTCACGTTAGAAGACAGATTTAGGCTTGTCAAAAGAAAACTAAGCCGGCTGGCCCATAAAGAGATTGATTTGCTTAAAATTTTTTATTTCTTGTACCTTCAATGGAAGAGCTAGATACCTATGCAAAATGAACTGAAGATTGCATCAATTGCTTGTGCATCCAAAAAGATGGAAACCATCTATGCTAGATGGACTGGGTTTTCCTCTCCTGGTCTCCAAAGATGTCTCCCTCTGTCTATTGATTGTATTTTCAGGAAGTGAAGCGCCTGTGCTGGTGGACTCCCCTTTCCTGGGACAAGGTAAATAAAATTATGGCAAGGCAGCACTAAAATGAGACTCTGAATTAGGAGACTGATTCACTGCAAAGATTTTTGCTGAAGCTGCACACACTTAGAGGGGGTGACTAGCACCATCTATCTCACCATGCTGGTAGCCCATCTGAGCTAAGTTAGGGAGCACATGGGTGCCCCAGTCTGTACCAATGTAAAGTTTCACTGACTCTGGATGAATGGTGAGAAAAATCCTGCAAGTTCTGCTGAAGAAACCCAAACATATGCATTCAGCATTTACATGCTCTCAAATATAGTAAGTGCTTATACTGACATTTAAATTTCACAAGTACAAAGTTTCTGCTTTTACAGACTAATCTGATCCATCTCTAAAACAGACATAGTCTTTCCTTTGTGATATTGTGCAATATTTTTTTTCATTTTTTGGCTTCTACTTCCTTAGTTATAGAGCAAAATAAAAAGTATACCTTGGGAGTTTAGGAAGTTATTAAAAAGAGAAACTTACTCAGAAAAGGAACTTCTTTTTTTTCTTATAGATGCCAGACTCAGACAGATGTCTCTTCTTTTTTTTTTTTCCAGCTACAACACACACTGTGGTTATTTGACTCATTATATTCCACTACAGATATCATAACTGAACATTGTCCTTTTGTTTATCTTCTTATGTGTGAATATACAGCCTTTTCCAGACAGATGTTTTTATTTTACAGTTGCAACCTCTACAATTTCACCTGGCCAGCTTCTTTTCAGTATTTCATCAGTGTCACAGGTGGAGATCATTTGCTATGACTTCAAGGTTATTATTCTTTTTGCAGATGAGAGATAACAGATAAGCTATTATTGTCCCTGAGGGGAAATTATTTTCTCTTGTACTAGCAATGAGTCAGCAACATGTTATGATGTATGTGATCATTCACTGTATGAATTTTCAGGCAACTATACGCAGGGTGTTAGCTTGTTTGCTGTGCATTACCTGTTACTTGCTGAAGTATTGCATTCAGAGATTCCTTCGGCATTGAAACAACAACATAAAACTGAATGAGAAACAAAACCAACAGCTTTTACGTACAGCAGGAAACAGTGTAATTCTTTTTACCCAGGATCTGTCACACATTGACCTTCTAAATTTATTTTTAGATATCAGATGTGTGTCTGCTGTGTGTTTGACTTCCATCCCCCCTTTGCTTTTATATTCTTGATACCTGGAACCACCTATACTCAGAAGGGTCCCACAGAGGCAAGCACAGCCCCCATGCCGAGCATCACCAGCAAGCAATCCAGTGTAGAAGAGGCTCCAGCTTTGGATCCATTGAGATGTACAAGGTGCTCTTGCTCTCCATGCTTGAAATTTTAGGGAATATCACAAAGGAGTGTGTAGCAGAGCACCTACTTTCAGATGTATCCATGAGAACCAAATCAGGGGCTTTGGCATTCAGGTAATCTTCCTGGGTTTGGCTACGTTTTGCCCTGTGATGACTGGCTCCTTACCATCCTTCATTTTACATTTTAATTCTTACCCTTTTTCCTTCAACACCCTTTCATACTCCTTTTTTTCTATTTACTTTACTCCTTTCTAATCAATAAGGAAACTAACATGAAAGTGCTGCCTTCACACAGCTCAAATCTAATTATTTTACCACTTCCTCTGCCTTGGGTCTTCCCTTTCTATTTGCTTGATAAGCTTTACAGGAAACCTATGTCTCTATTTGTATAGATGCTAGACAGGATGATGCAGGGCTTCGTTCTTTATTGACCCTCAGGCACTACCAAATAGTATCATAATATATGTTCTTAAATTAAGACCTATACTTTGATGACAGAGAAACTCACGCACAGTTTTTCTTCTTTCTGCTTTCTACTTTCCTCCCAGATCACCATGTAAACTTTTACACTAAGATTCTTCATCTGAAACCATGGATTTAGATGGTTCACGGGCTGATACCTAAAGCCTCATTTTGCAGCTGTTTTACTTTGTCCAGTTAATGACAGAGTCAGGCACACAGTGTAATTAATTATACCAGCATGTCTAAGGACTACACAGCAGCAGAGGCAAAGCAGGTCTTTGCAGGAGAGCCTTTAGCCTATGACATGCGTAAAGGGAAGCAACCTGGTGTAATTCTGTCAATGTTATATTACACTTGTGTTTACTTTCATCTTTTAAATGCTTGATGATAGTAGAGTCTGATTTGGGGGAGTGTGTGTGTGTGCACAAAGACTGTTTTAGATCACTCATGTAATAAAAAAAAGCAGGGGTCATCTGCCTTATCTTCATTTTTTTAACATTATTCCCTGGAGAAAGAAGGCAAATATGTTTAGCCAACACTTTTTGAAGTATGCTTATTTTTTAAAAGTTGTGAATGTAGTATTCATTCCAGATGTCCGAGACAACTGTATTTCACATATCTGCCAAAGGATTTATCAGGGAAATAGCTAATAAGGGTTAGTTTTGTATGGTGAATGTAGCCTTTGAACGACACTTACTGCAATACTCCACTGAGACTGAAAAACCGTAGGGCATGCTGGCAGTGGTTGGGAGGTTAGAGTGTGGGAAGAGAGACTGGGGTAGGAGGTGTGGCTGGAAGAGGAGCTGTGGGAAGGGGTGGAGGTGATCTCTGAGAAGTAACCTGTTGATTATACTGTGTAGATGTGTAGATGTTATGTTGCCCAGTTAAAATTAAAAGAAATAACAGCGGGCGGCAGGGGGGAGGAGAAGGAATGGCATTTCCTTCAGTCCTGTGAAATAGAATAAGCACAGTTATTTAGGCTATTCTTTAATCTGAGTTATTTCAATGTGAACAGAATTACCTGCATTGCTGGTTGTCTCTGGAGTGAAAGAGCACAAAAGCAAAAATAGGTGGGCAGCAGCAGGTCCCAGCCAGCCCCTGCACTGAGCTGCCGGCGGGACCGTCCTGGGCTTTACCAGGAGCCGCGCTGTAAGACTTACACTAGTTTGCATAATGAAACAGTAAATTTTAGTTTCTGCTAATGTTCTCTTTACCTACCTGTTAAATTCACTTAGGTTCCCTTCTGACATTTGAAAGAAAACAGAGGAACTGGAAAGATTTTTCTTAAGACAGAGGATTTTGGGGGGGTTGTTGCAGGTGAAGATTAAGTTAATACCACCTCTTACTGAGAGACTGTCATTGACAACAACATAGAAATATCTGGAAATATTTTTTTTTTCATTTACCCCCTGAGGCACTGTGCACTTGTGTCCCTTGGATACATTTGTAAAGCTTGTTATCTTTTGTTATCAGTTCCCATTCCTTATATTTCCCCTTCAGGGAAGAAAACTTCTCTTCAAATGAAGAGTCAGTCTTAAAACAACAGAAACAAAAAGCAGGTGGACTACTTATTTTAGATAAAAGGATATATTCTTGAAAGTAATTTAGTTTGTCTGTTTCTGTTGCTCATGTCAGGACCTATTTACTTCACCTGCAGGAGTAATCTGACTTCAGTTATTTCCACACTTTGGGTCGAAATTCCATCAAAAGACAAAAGCACAGATGTGTCTACTACAACTTGCACCTCAAACTTTGTCACAGGCTCAATAAAGCAGTGTGTGGATGTGTTCAGCTTTCAAAGAGTAAATATTTATTTCTTTGAGATCAAATGTTTCAAATTTTCTTCCTAAATTAGGAAGAATATATTTACAGAATAGCTAATTAAACCAAGATATACTCATAAAGCTTCCTCTTACTGATGAGGATTGATTACTTCTATTCTGGAAGATTAAAAAGACATGATCGTTATTTTGGGGTTCTTATTCCCAAGCAAAATAAAACATTTTGCTTTTTTTTTACCTTCAGTGGAAACATTACCCTTTAATTTAAAATACAGATTCTTACTTTCTCATTGCAGTAGCTTAAATATATAATCTGATCGATTACTGGTTCCAAACAGTATTTGTGTCACTGAGAAACCCATTTCTGTGACGTTTTCTTAGTCATGTGTGCAAAGAATCTCTTGCTTCTCATAATTCTGGAGTCTCTGCAGACAAATTACCTGCCTTTCATCTTTCTCCTGGGAGGGGGGTGGGTTGGGGGGTAGATTACTAGAGGGAAAAAAAGGCTTAGTAAGAGTGTTTATGTAATAGAATTGGAATGTGAGACAAAGGTAACAATTTCAGGAAGAAAGACTTTTAAAAGAGCAGAATGGAAAAGGAAGATGAGAAGATAAGTTATGCCTCCTTTTACATTTACCTTTAAACTTTCTCTCCTGCTTTGTAAAAATCTTTACTTGTTGTTGAATAAAATGTACCATTTATTAAATGTACTATTGTTACTATTAACCTTGTGATGGATAAACAAGTCTTAGGGAAGAATTTTAATTTGGCTGGAGAAGAAGGAGGGGAACGTAGTAATCTGTTTTTCCTTCTTTTTGAAGCCATGTCAGGAAGTAATGCTCAAGTAAATTAGAGAAGCGTGAAAATATGGCACAGGATCTAGTTCCTCTTCCTTGATGCAAGCAGAACCAGCCTTCCTATCAGACATGATTATATAAGGAATTTCATAATAAAATAGAGCAGAATCTGCCTGCATGATACCAAAAAGATCTGGGACCTTTACTTCACCAGTTTCAGGGACTGTGAGGCCTTCTGAGTAAAAGTTTCAGAACATTTCAGAATTTTCAGTTTCTCCCCCCTCCCCAATATTTTCAGCATTTCAGAACATTTGCTCACAGAGGCTGTTCGGGACAGAGGGAGAGACTGACCTGTTTTTTGGTGTCCTGTGGGTAGAAAGCTGCTTCATCAAAATCTTGCAGGAAAATCTTAGAAGTTTGATATGCTCAAGTGCACAGTTAAGTCTGATGGAGGCTGATATTGCTGTAGGAAGTGGGTAGTACTGGGTGCTTTAAACTGGAGAGAATTGAACCTGAGGTCCAGTATCTGTCCTAACCACAAGGCTGAGTAGCAGCCTGACTGAGATGCTGCTATGGTGGCTGAAGCTGATTCATCTGTGCTGCCGAGAATGGAGGTGTCATGGGGTAAAAAGGAAAGCAGGTAAAAGAGAGCCTAGTCCACCAGTTGGAGTGCCTGGTAAGGGACACCACTGAAATGCCATGGCAAGGATTATGTATGCATTTATATTAGATCATTGCTACACAAAATAAAAACCAGTCCTGAAAGCAGAGGCTACAACCCCGACCTTTTGCTGAAGCTGCATCTGAAATAAGCAAACTAATTAGATAGAATGATTTCCATCACTGTTGATTTCTTAACTGTGTTATCTGAAATCTTAAACAAATGCTATAAATATATGTAAATATATGTATAAACATGTATGAATATAGAACTAGTAATTTCCTAACCAGTATTGCCTGCTAAACCATTAAGGCTTCAGTGGTTAAAACAGCAGACAACCTAACCACTCTGTGCTTTATATTGCTGTAACTACTCCAAGTTTTCTTGATAAAACACTTGCCAGGACCCTGTGGTTGGCTTATATCTCAGAACTATATTGCTAGTTACTTGTATTATTTGGTGATGTTTCATTTTGACTGTCAGGTTCCAGCATCCCGTACTTCTGTGATTCATTTTTGCTAAAAGAATTCACCAACACCTCCTCCAAAGTTGCTTAAAATCACTTGCCTGAATTATCAAGAAATGCAGTACCACAATATCACAGGACTTCCCAAATTCTCTTTCTTCAAATACTACATCCTGAAGTTTCTTTAATACTGTTCCCAGAAAGTGACGCATGATTCTTTATTAATTATGAAAGAAGTTAACTTAATGACTGCACTAAAAATGTGTTTTTCTCTTCTCACCATAGCTTGAAGGAAATATCATTGCCAAGGCACTATCTCTAACATTGATCTCGTACTAGTAGTGTACATGTAACCTTTTCATGACTGATTCTTTAAAGCTTAGCCAAATGGGGTTTTTTAACATGTGAATGCAGATCTGATTTCATTTCAATAGACTACATCTTTAATTGCATGAATATTGTAGACATTTAAGGTTAAATATTAATTTCAGTAAAAATGAAGACAAAAACTCTCTGGCTGTAGGGTGGCCGGCATTTTGCTCTGTTTATGCACAATTTTATTGCTGATATGCACATTGAGCTTTTTTTTTCCTTTTTTTTTTTTTTCCTTCCCCAGTGTAATAATCTGAATAATACTACACTGGAAGTAACCTGCTTTTGTGAGTTTGATGGATAGGTTATCTCAGTGTCAGGAAGTACAAGGGAATATTCCAGTGTTAGCTTCAGATACATTCTCCTGGTATCATCAAGAGCCTGTCTGGAGAAAAACCTTGTGTTTGTAGAGACGGTAAGTGGAGCAGTTCATATTCTTAGTTATGTTGTGCCCTCTGGCAAGCCTGCCAGGAGAGTGCTGTGCTTGTTTTGTGAAGAGAAACCTCTTCCACATTCCAGCTTGAGCATATCTATTGTTTTCAGACATAAACAGATGTGTTCCTTACCTAAGGGAAGCTCTCAAAAATATGGAAGTAAACCAGAAGAAACTGATGTGAAACCACAACAGTATTTGACCTGTCTGCATACATTAATAATCCCAACTTTAGCTGAAGGCAGAGGTCTGTTGTATTCAGTTTTATTTATTTGCTTGGTTTCTGCCCTGCAGTATGTAAGAACAATAAAGGATACAAGAATTAACTTCATCTTTCTAATTTTAATTAGGATTTTGCTAAAAACATACATGTTTATTATGTCATTCTTAGTCGTTAAATGCAGGATAATTCAGATTTGCTTAACAAGAGCTGGGAAAGGGAGGGTAAACATATTCTTTTTTCTGCCAAACCACACTCTATGGGATTAATTATTAATTAATTAATTCAAACCACACGGTATGGCAAAAAGTGATGGAAGGATTCAAGAAATGGAGATTAACTTTATTTTTACATCTTATAAATTCCAAAGTATTCAATTTTAAAATGTAAGTGCAAATAGCATCTCACGTCTGTAAAACTCAGTGAGACATAACTTAAAATATGAGACTAGAGCTAGAATTACTTGCAAAAAAGCATAATTAGTGGTTGAAAATCCTTTTAGTCAGAGACAGAAGAATTTAATCAGTCTCATTCATAAGTAAACTGTAAAGTTTAATTTGTTCATAGAGCAAACAAGATTTCCTGTAGAAATTCTTGAGAAGTATAGTTATCATGATAGACTGCTATCTTTGTTCTTTATTTGTTTTTTCTGAATGCACATCATATTAGAACCTTGGTTTCCATGCTACTGCAGTGTGATTCATATCTTGTGGTTAAAAAGACTGGCTTTTGTTTCCAAAATTTCTGCTGTGAGAAAACATCTGCTGAAATGTAGATAGTTTGTGGTGTGTGGATGAAATATGCATTCTTTATAACCTCCTCCAGTAAGAATAGACTCATCACGAGACATGTGACAACACTGTTCACTCAGTTACAGTCAAGTTGACACATTATCCACTAACTGTATGATCAAACATTTTTTTCCATTTAGAATGAAAGTTTTCGTGTGATATTTACACATGTATGGTTTGCATAATTTCGAGGTTGTAGATGTATAAATTACTTTTGTTGCAGGACAGACCATTTCTGTCGCTCAAGATGATACAATCAAAATTATTGTTCCATAAAATATAATAATTTCTATTACATAGAGAAAAGGCTCCTTACAATACCAATGAACACTTGTTCAACTGGAAATCCAGCTTTAAGTCCTAAGAGCAGAGTTTTTCTTATTTGGCTACAGTTTATTGGGCTGTGATGGGAACTATCTAACACGTTCCAACATGAGTAGTCATTGACAGGAGCTACATATTGATGCTGGCATCTCCCAAGCTTCCAAATAGAGTTCATATGTCTAGACCAGAAATCCATGCTTTTGCATCCCTAAAGTTCTCTACCCCCTTTCTCAGCTGAAGGACAACTCCCAGAAGGAGTAGAAGACCCCCAACCTTTCTGTTACATGTTCCGTGCCTATCTAGCAGCCGCCTTACCCTCCTCAATACTTTATGGCTTGTGCAATTCTCTTAGATAAGAAATTCAACCTCTTTCTCACCAGTTTGGAGCCCCATCTCCTGTTTCCAATCTCAAAGCAGCCCAGGCCTGCACCACTTGCGAATTGTCTGGAAGTGCACCCACACCACTTGGGGAGGGACAGAAGTAGCTCTTCCTTGTTCTGTACATACATAACAATACATCGTTTCCTTTGCAACAGGTAGAATTAGTACCACAGTTCAACACTATCTTTATGGAGAAATGGTATTACTGTTCACGTTACAGGGTGGTGGATACAGATGTGCTTCCTGGGATCCCTCTGCGGCCAAGACAATACTGTCATTGTGCTTTGTAAAGCAGAGGGGAACTAGAATGCCACAAAATTTTGGTGTGAGGAATATTCATAGAAGCATAGAATCGTTTAGGTTGGAAAAGACCTTTAAGATCATCAACTCCAACTGTAAACCTAACATTGCAAAGTCTAACACCAAACCATGTCCCCCCCAAACCCTAATATTTTGAGATGGACAAGCAGCTCGTGAGGATTTTGAAATTCAGGCTGCCTTAATTGGGTCACTGTATATTTACATATCTTCAGGAACTTAAAAATGTTTGTATTTAGCACAAACATAGGTAATGAAATCATAAATACACTGCTGTCTAGCATTGTTAGCAGTCATGTGAGGAAGAATTTTAAAAAGACAGAACTCATGGCATTTTGTGTGTCTGTCACACTGTGATATCATCAGCTGCCCAAACAGACTCTATTACGTTCTCAGTCAAGGGCTTTGCCAGACTTTTGGATGAATCAAAAATACCTCCAAAATGCTTTTCTTCTCTATTTCAGTACTAATTTTGAGTTGCCAGAAAAATTTTGTCTAACAATTTCTATCACATAAGGAAAAGGTTACATTTCAGTCCTGTTTTCAGTGCATAAACGGTGCAGTACACCACTGACAGATCCACAGATAAAACTACTCTTCAATTTATTTTTTTTTTTAGTTGTCATGTCAGCAGGCAAATGTGGATGAAAAGGGGAGAATGCACTACCCGTTCACCCACAAAAAGTGCAAGCACCATGTAGGAGTTTGCACCACTGTTTTCTGTGTAACACATTTTATAGAGAAAGATGAGCCTCCAGCTTTCACCGTGGTTAAGAGGTACTGCTGGAGTGCACTCATCCTGCTAGAAATCCAGACTGCAGTGTGCTGAAAGGGACTGCTACTCTGCCAAAGGGAAAACGAGGAACTCGTTAGAGAATGCCAGCATCACTAAAATACTTCTTACTGATAGATTTCTTCTTCTGTGTACACAGAGTCTTTGCAGTGTTCATTGCTTCCTCTAAATTATTGATACTTTATTTTAACAGCACAGCTATAAATGGATTGCCTGGCTATCACATGACAGGGTAGACAGCACAATCAATTGCTTTAAGGTTATAATTTGTTCCAATGAAATCTGAGTGTTGTGGTTCTGCTGATACGCTTAAATGCAATAGGGAAAGAACCAGGTATGCAGACTGGTAATGAGGGGAGGGTGATGTTTTCTTCTCTGAAGTCGTTATAGTCTGCAAAAATCTGACAGAGTTTTCTGGCATTACACGCTTTTATTGCTTGTAGCTATTTAAGCTGTTTAATAGATATTAAGCTATTTAGTTTAGTTATTTAAGCAAAAGGCATGTAACAATGAAGAAATGTGTTCCTTGCATAATGAAAGTGAAAAGAAAGACAGGGGAAAAGCAAAATTTTTTGTTTAAAGACCATTATCTTCCTGCCACAAATTCTTCATTAGAAAACCAGCTGGCAGATGCTTAACTGTCTCTAAGGGTAAATACGTCTCTGCAGCCTTGAACAGGACAGTAACAAGATGAGCGATTTACAGGAGATTGTGGTAGTCCCAGTCAGTAGCAGCCAGTACTGTATAAATCAACCCTTCTGCTGTGTCTGTGCATTTTCTAAGTTTAAACAACACAAAAGTAGATCTCTGTGAAACCCATCCTTGCATTTAAGTGGCTCCCTTAAAATTCTTCATGTGATCTAGCCTGACTGAATTCTCAGAAGAAAATAAATAGTGTGCTAGCTCCTAGCACAGTTACAAATTTCCCTGTGTATAAGTATTCCCCAGCTCACTAAGGCCAGTATTTCATCTGCTTTGTTAGGTATCCCAAGCAACTCCACTGCAATTGTCAAGAAGAGAGAGATAATGCTGCAATGTTTGCAACAGACTTCACTCTAGAAAACTAAGTACTCACTCAGTCAATGTACATACATCATTTCCTACTCAGCCTTCTCTTTTTCCTGTTTCTTTAGCCTCACAAATTTAACAGAAATTTCACAGATCCTCTTCACAACCGTCTTCCAGAGTACTCATATGCACATGCTCTTTCTACTCCATATACCATATAAAATACAACTGAAATTAATTTTTCCCCCAGTATCATGTTAATGCTTTGCAACACAGGAAAAAGTTACACTTCTTTCACAAGAAAAGAGAAAAATAGAGTAGCTGAAAATAGCCCTTTAATCATATTTAAATAAGTTTTTTAAATCAATGTTACACATTAGGGATAACACATAATATGCTCACTTGTCCACAGGAAAGCTCAACTTCCTTTCTTAATTATTAAAATTAAACTGCAAACTGCATTCTAGATTTTAGAGAATATGGGAAATAAAAATATGCGCTCATATATCCTGGCTGGTTCTTCAAAACATGTGAAAGTATTCCCACAGCTAAGTAGTTAATGTAACAGGTGTCTTACCTCCTCCTAAACTGATTTTTCTCTGTGGCTGCTTCCTACTACTGAAAAGCAGAAATATGTGTTATGTTTGGTAAGCAGCACAGTATTCAAAGACTGATGAATTCAGCTATGATCCTAAGAAAGATTATTTCATCATTTGTTACAACTTTCCCCAGTGCTTTTTTGCCATGATTTTCTCTGTTTTTCTTTGGATTTCTTTCTTCTTTACAGTTTGAAATGGAGCTTGCTTTTGCACAGTTGGTAGGAGTATCATATATGTTTTCTTGATATTAGCCAGCACTAAAAGGGTGCTTTTGGTATGAGATGCTTGAAGAAAGCAATCAGGGAGTGAAGTGGGTGTTCCCTGTTCTCTGACATTTTAATAAGCTGAGCTAAACTTTACAATCATATATTCCTGTTACCTCAATGGGATTGCTCTTGCATGGAAGTGATCAGATGCTCTTAAGAGGGAGCCTCCCTTGGATAGGGAACTGGCAGCCTGATCAGCAGAACATAAGCTATCTCTATATGCAACTGTGACCTCATTCAAAGCCCTTTATGGAACTTACGGCATTGGTGACATTTTGAGAAATCATGTTTCCTTGATTGTCTCTCATTTTTATACATGACTGCTAACAGTCTGGTTATTCAATTTTTTTTTTTTTTTTTTGTAGACATAGGGGAAGTTGTGGAGGAAAATGATTCATTTAGTTGCTCTGTGTGGGTGTGTGAGCCTATGGATTTAAAAAGCCACAGGAGTACAGAAATATACAGTGGGAGGAGAAATTGCACTGAAGATTTTGTTAGCTTTGGAAGCAACCGGTGTATTTTCAGATCTACGTTTCTCCATTTGGCTGTATCAGTGAGAACGCTGTATTAGAATGATTTTTCAGTCGTGGTTGGATTTCCGTCATTTCAGATCTACGTTTCTCCATTTGGCTGTATCAGTGAGAACGCTGTATTAGAATGATTTTTCAGTCGTGGTTGGATTTCCGTCATTTTTATCTGATTAACAAATATAGTAACATCTTGTCTATCAAGTGGTTTAACATCTCTGTGGTATAAATGTCAAGAAATGGCGGAAATTTTCACTTCTGAGATGATATGCCTGAGTATTTAACTCTGCCAAAAAAGGTAAGGGTACAGCCCCTGTCTAGATGAGGTGGATGAATGGATCTGGAGGGTGAGCCTTAAAGCATTACTAGGCTGCTTTGGCCTGAAAAGTACCCAGGCAAATGCACGCTGCGCAACGGCAGGGGCTGGATAAAAGGGAAAGGTGTGTGTCGCAAGGGTGTCAGCCACCCTTTTATGGACTTTTTGGAGTCTACCAAGGATGCCAAACTGAAATGCCAATACCAAAACAAAAATGCTTTGCTGCAGTACAGCAGACCTCAGTGTCAACGCCACAGCACTGAATGTAGCCCTGCCTTAAAAGACTAATGTTTTCTGCTCGCTGTACATCCATTCAAGTATAAATTTTAAATTAACAATAATAACCATCCTGCTTCCTTCCCCCAATCACTGCTCACATGTTTTTATAAACATAGCTTTAAAAAGGGAAATTTTAGAGACAAATACTGCTCTTGCCAAGTCTGGCTAAACTGGGAGCAATGGAAGCTATTCCGGATTCCTGGCTCTGCCAAGTTCTCCCTCACCAAGCCGAGGAAATCCCCAGCAGAGGGAGCTTGCCTGGGTGCTAGGGGAGAGGAACCAGATTTCTGAACTATAAAGGATTCTGGCTGCAGGAGACATCTCACAAACATCAGCCAAGGGTCATTTCTTCCCTCTGTGAGGTGTAAACAGCCTCCTAACTTTCACCAGGGACCACAGTGGCTTTTAGCGCAAGATAAATCTGACAACTTGAAAGCAGCAAAAAGCTCCACTCTCTGAATCCTTCGACCTGGTTCTTACGCTGTAATGTCCCAAAGCAAAATTCATTATTTCTTTGCCACTAATAAGCATTTACACTTCAAAGGTAGCTTGGAGGCCCTTCTGCCTGGTCAGAAGCTATGTATTTTGAGAACAGCTGAACCAGACTGACTCCCCACACTTGCCCTTTGTTTTAATTTTTGTTTCTTGTATATGGAACCCACAGACTTGTAGTCTAACAAAAATAGAAATACCACCTTCTCTTTTTGTCAGACAGGTGGGCTTCTGAGATGAATGCAATACAAATGTGCAGGAGAACGTTAACATGTTAATGTTCAGTGTCTGCTGATGAGTGTAGTAGGTGTTCCCATGAGAAGCTGACCACAGAAAACACGAGCACTCGTTTGGTTAAAAGGCTAACACTAAAACCAGAGGCTAAGCTGAAGAAAAAAGTCAAAGGCAAGAGGGTGGAGCACTTGCTCTTGTTAAAGGCCAAAGGAGTCTTACAGACTCGTTTGGTAGGTCATAGTTACATGTGCATCACTGTACGATGTGGCGGGGTGGGGAAAAAAAAAAACCAAACCGATGTGGTCACAGTCTGGTGCCTCAGGTCAAAGGGTCTCTAACAGACATTTGGGAGCTTACAATTAAAAGCAGGCCAGGCTCTGTAAATTTTCAGTGCTTGCAATTAGGGAATATATAAGGTCATGTTTTCAATTTGCAATTTTTTCCTTGCAGTCTGGCATTGCTGATGATATTTAAGTAATGGCTCTTTGAATAATTTACTTATCATGCTCAGATTTGGCTCAAGACTTCTTTTGTATTTGTATACATTCAGAGTAGCCCATGTCTAGAGTTTGTTAATTACAGCTTTTGAATCTGTCCACCTCAGCCTTGCAGAGATCCTTATATTTAAAATAACAGTAGGAACATAATAAACAACAAGAGGAAAATAATCAAACACAACCGCCTTTAAGCTGATCCACATCATGTTATACTGGCTACCCCATCAAAATAAAAAACGCTTAGAAAAGAGTGATGCTTTTATGGCAGTGAAAACCAAATGAGTTCAACTTCTTATTGGAAAGATCAATCGAGTTGCATCATGTTGCTGCCTTAATCCCATTAGGGCTTAAGGAACATTAGTTTATTCACAGCCTTCTTTCATCTAATGCTATACAAAGCCTTATCTTAAATAATAATTCAGAGTCGCTTTAATATGGTAGATCCCAGTTCCACGTTTCTCACTCACATTGAAAAATGGTGAACTTTAAGAACTGACAGGTTAACATTCATATTTCTAGCACATTAAAAATAACTTTTTTTCTACTTGTCATGTAATTAATAATGTATTAATAATCTCAGTTGCTGTCTTTACTAAGAGAGATGTGTTTTTAGCTTACCTGCATGCTAAAGCTATGGGAAATGATATTTAGTTCTGTTCAGCCATGTTCCTAGCAATGCTGCTTGTGGTTCACCCTTTTCACAGGAGCCTTGTATTTTAGCTTTTCCATATTGTTATCAACATGGAATTTTTCTCAGTCCCCAGAAGACTTGGTTTTAAGCCACTTGTTTCTAGTTTGTTTCAAACCTTTGCCCACAGTATCATTCTGTGCCATACAGAGCAGCTATTCACCAGACGGCAGATGCATAAAGTGTTCTTCATTTGGCTCCTTTCCTCAAAGTTACTGATTTCTACGCCAAACTAATTTCTAATTTTTGGACTTCATAGCTGCTGATTGTGCTGTTTCCTCGGGGCAGTTGTTACTGGAAACAGTCCCAGACATCAGTGACTACCGTCACAAAACTTTTGAAAAAGTCTCTATATATTCTCTTTCTCATGTATTTTTCCTGGAACCTCCAAGGCTGAGCAACAAACCTGAGTCGCAGTAGGCAGCTGTGGAACCCTGAATGCACTGCAGAGCTGAAGTGTCGCTTTCATAATATACGAAAGCTACATTTCAACTGTTGCTGTTACATCCCAAATAACATTCTTTTAGGATTTTTTTCCCAGACATTATACATATATGATGATGATGCAGGTATATTCCATGGGAATTAATTTTGCTTGTCGATCCTATTACGCCTCTTGGCATATTTTTTTTCAGAAGATGAAAACATGCATAAAACTACATCACGTGGAGTGGCAAAGTTACTCCATAGCTGAGGTGTCTTACAGCTGACAGTTTGAGGGCTATCTCTAGTTTTATGAGTTATAGAACTGAAATGCGTGAAGAAAGGACTACTTAGTGTAAAATGATACACACTATTGAGTCTAGATGACAAGCTTCATAGTGCAGGAAAAGATACCGGTAGTGTTATGCTGCATTTGTATATACCGATTATAATATTGCCTTCAATTACATCCTTAGGTGCTATCTTATTCTATAGCACTCTGTTTATTCTGACCTCTCCAGAATTACGTAAGAAAAAAGATTTAAGGTTTCTCAGACTACTGTAAATCCTATATTTTTCACTTTTTTACTTTACAGTAAGCAAAATTTTATTATACTTTTGTATCAATAATGGTAGATGCAGCAGAAGCATCTTCAGTAGTTTACAAAAGTACATTGAAGCAACATGTTAAGACTGTTATCTGTTTTCTAGACTTTGTCTTCTCCCTCATTCTTCTTTAGGCCTATCAAAAACCTCTTTTTCTACCTACCTTACACCCTACAGCAGATGTTTTGCTGTTCCTTTTCCGGAGAAAGAAGAGAATATAAAAGCAACTGATCCTCAGGAGCACAGTCTGATCCCTTTAAGGGCTTACTTTAAGCCTCCCATCTGAGGATTTTGTGGGAAAGCACCTGAGTGGAGTGAATACTGATTTGCAGGGAGCTGCTTTCTCTGGAGAAGTGGTGGTTACAGTAAGATGCTGGGGAGCTGGTCATCCCTCCCACTGTTCCAGCCACAGGAGCAACATGGAAGCACAAAATAAAAGCCAGAATATCATATTTGACAATATTTACATAACGAAAAGCACACACAGAAGCCCTAGAGGTGATTTACATACAAACCTCTGCTGAGTAAATCATTAAGTAATCCCTGAAATAACGATCGAGGTACAGGTTGTCAAAACAAGCATTGTTCATTTTCCTTTCTGCATTTCAATTCATTTTACAGGAGATACTCTTCCTGTATTAAATATATTTTAGAGTATGTCAGATATCTTATTTTTTTATCTGCTGTAACATCTATCTGGCAACTCTACCATACATTAGCATAGAGTTGGATTCTCTAATCTATAATCAGCCCTTCCCGTTCCTAACTGCTACAGTCAAATCAAGTTTGTTTAGTTTATGTGCTGGCTATTCTGCTTTAGGGCCTAGCTTCCTCAGTGCTAATGGGGTGGTTACATCTGTCCAGTCTTCTTACTGCCAGCCCTGTGAGATTAACTATATCCAGTCATTTTAGACACAGATGAGGATAGAGAGTATACCACTTTATATTGTTTCTTATCAACAGAGGAAGAATGCTCTTAGGTGATGGTTAAAGAAATGTTTTGCACGTTCCCTGGCATGACATACAAGTTAAAAGACACATTGATTGAGACATTGCATCTGCTGGTGAAACTCCTGAGAGTCTTCTGAAATCCATGCCTGTTTAGGAAAGTATAGGTCCAAATGTGGCTTTTTTTTTTTAAATTATTTTTCTTTTTCCCAAAGGTCAATGAGCATACGATCAGTATTCCTGAATGGAGGTGCTGTCATCATTCAGAGCATTGGAAGGGTCTCCTGCAAAGGAAATAGGGTAACGTTTTAGATAATAAAAGCCATTAAATATAGAGAGGCCTTAGCCATCGGTTTTCATTTTGCATACCAACTTCTTTGGTGCAAGTGTTCAGGTCAGGGTCAGCTGACATACAGGGATTTTCATATCTAGATTTGAATGTGCAAAAAAAGAAAAAAAAAAAAAAGAGAGCAATAAGAGGCTTTCCCTGAACCACTTAAGCTATAGTAGAATTTTTTTCAAAGTTAGGAAAAGGCTGTGATTACAATATAAGAGTTTATTGCTCACTTTTTACTTTGTACACACCAGCCACAGATACGTGTTGAATTTCTTGTGAAACTAGCGGACTGCAACATATTTGTTATTGTTGTTAGCCATTTTATTACGTTAAAGGGAAAAGGGAAGTAAACCTGAACTGAGTGGACTTGTCAGCACTGCCAGTGTATTTCTGTGTGGATTCTGTGTGAAAACGGACAAGGAAATTCTGAGAATAAAGAAGTCTGACAAGCCCAGGAAACATTTTACCTCATTGCTCTTCCTCTTTTTTTTTAAAAAAATCTGCTTGGTTTCCCTTGTTTTGGTAAAAATAATAAAATGAGCAAATGTATCAAGTTGAATGAAGGAATGACTATAGTCACACTCTTCCTGAGCCCCTCCCCCCCCCCCCCCGCCCCTTTTCCACTTGTTTGATGCTACATTCTCTTTAGATGAAATACTGAAGTATTATGATGGATACTAAATTTTCCCTTTGAACAAGAGGTAATTCCCCAGCATGTTGGAAGCTTTTGCTTCTTTTGCTTTAATCCTTAAGAGAGCTGACACCCTTATGCAGCATACTAACCACGCTGGCCCTAGGACTATATTTTTGTTCATGCCTTCATTCAGCATCTTCTCAACTATCTAATGTAAAGAGGAGTCCATCTTTCTGCTGCTCTATCTGGAAAAAACTTTAAGCTCTGTATTTCCCCTGCATGTTAGATTTAGTGTCCATTGCTACAAAGGCAGTAAAAGGAGAGACAGCTAGTGTCTTTTTTGGAGATGTGGTTGAACTCGGTCACACTGCCTAATCAACTCAAAACGTCTGCATAGGTTTCTTCTCTTGTGAGCTGTGAGACTCCAGAAGTTTTCCTCAAAATAGGAGGCAGTATGAGTCAAATGTATTTTTCAAATGTCAGTTCAGCAAGTTGCGTAACCATGAAAACCATACAAATGGGTTTCAATTTTCTGCAGAATAACTCACACACATACACACACAACTATATGATTACATCATGACACAAAATCCTGAAATGTTTAGGTCTGTTCACAACTCTTGTATTTTCTATTGTATAAGACAAAGAAAGCATTTAAAAAAAAAAAAAAAAAAAGCAAGCAAATACTGCAAAAGGTGCACTGGAATACAAAATATCCCTTCATTGCTAATAATCCAAAGTACTATGGCTACTTAACATAGGTAGCAAATTTTGTTATTGATTTTTGAGATAGTCTACTGGAACTGATCTTTTAGAGTAGAGGAGGAGATGAGACTTTCAATTTAAGGGAATTAAGAGAAACTTTTAAGAAAAGAAATCCAGAATCAAAAGATATTGTGAATGTATCTCAATAGTAGTAGCTAAACTCCAAAATAAATGGCTAATGATGTGGCATATGATAAAAATGCAAATACTGATCCTTCTGATTAAGGAAGGTTTTAGAAGTATATTTATACATGTAAGATCTTTCTATCTTTTAAATAAAAGACTAGTTCCTTTTTCACAGGAGATTTGTCAATACACTCAGAAGTTATCTTGGGTTTAAAAAAAAGATTAACAGACCTACTGATACTTAGTATTTTTATATACTACATACCAGCTATAGACATAGCCTTCAGCATTAGAGTAAAAATATCTATGAGCTGTCTTCCTTCCTCCATGTCCCTCCCAGAAAAACATTATTACTCAGAAATTTTAACAAGTGAGAAGAGGATAAGGAACTGTTTGAACATTTTAATTTTCAAGTAATTGATAACTTTTTTAATTAAAATATTTCTGAAATTTCACCTGAGCATTTAGTATGTACAGAGTGCAGTTGATACTGTGCTGTGCTGTGGTGTCTTGCAAAAGGAAAAAAAATGCATCTGTGTTTTGTAAATACATTTTTAGTGCCTGGAATATTCTCTTGCACAAATAGTTTTGTGTCATGCCATGTGTTGACACCTTTCAAATCTTGCTTGAAGTAGTTTATAGCTTTGTCCAAATTGGGTTATTCACACGTGATTTATATGATGACCCATTACTCTCTGTATATACAGGACTGTGTAACAATTTTTAGGTTTAGCACCGCCGTATAAAGCATCAAGCTTATTATGCCCAAAAGAATTAAATTATGCTGAGGCAATCTGGTTAGTTGTGTCCAAAGGAAGACACAACCATAATAAGCTAAAAGCTTGAAGTGAACAATGCTAACAGTAATACATTGTAATCAAAGAAAAATATTTGCTTAATTATTTTCATTAAATCTATTTTCCCTCTTATTTAGTCCATTTGCTGTTCTTGTAAAAATCTTATTTGACTTCCAGATGATCCAAAGCATGAAGGTTGATTGAGCTTTCCAACTTTATTTCACTGTTTATATACACAATGCACAATCTTGTGTTCACAACCTGTATCAGAAATTCTGGTTTTGTTGGATTTCTTTCAAAATGTTAAATTATAGGCATCTTAATTTAAATTTTCTTGAAACATCCAGGTCTGGGTATGAACTGTGATACAAAAATTAAATAGCACCTACTTATTTCAGTCTGGCAATCTTAAACCAGTCATGAATGGAAGCTGGTTGATATTTCATTAGTGTTTTTTTTAGTTGAAGCAAATGGACACCCAGGTGCCTCATGATGGCCTGCTAAACACCAAAGAAGAAAGAAGGCTCCTGAGGCAGTGATGCAATATGCCAAGCAAATCAACAGATTCCTGCAGAAGCAAGTTGTTCAAAATGAGCACCTTGCCTTCACACGGCAGTAGTGCAGTGATGTCTCATGGGCAGCCTTCACAGCATAGCAAAATACAATTTGATAAGCATTTTCATCTCAGCACAGTTTCGCATATTTATTCCTGCATAAGTCTTAATTCCTCTTAAGAGGAATGATCCTATCAACATAAAGGGGTCATAAGGATTGCTGCATGATCAGATTAACATCTCTTCTACTTCCCTGCCTCCAAGCTTTAGATCAGTTCTGCCTGATTTTGGAAACAGTTTGTGTGCTGTTTCCAGGCTACTCTTCCCATTTTATTGTCATGATACAATATATATTTATTACTGTTTATTGCTTTATTTGTTTATATTAATATTTATTGGCCCATTCCTACCATATGACCTGCCTCTGAGAATGACATATCAGCACTGTATTTTAGGATTTTTCTATCCTTCATTTTTGTAACTTTTTTTGTAACTAGCTAGTTGTGCCATACATATAACATGGATTTACACTGATAATAATAGTAATAATAATCTCTTTCCTTCTTCACAAACTGAGGTGAATGCGCACTTTTTAATAACAGGGCTGTTCACAGTATGCATGCTGAAATCTCAGAGCAATTGGAGTTTACCTTAAGACTAAAGCTATATGGGTTTATGAATCTTAGCCCACTTCTATAGAAGTTTTTAAATGCTTTGTATGGTGGTTGATAGGGTAGGTGTGGATTTCATGTTGTGGTTGCCCTCCGAAGTTGCTTACGACAGCCCATAAATCCCATGCTTTCTCACTGCTTCTGTTCAGCTTGAAACACCTAATTCCTGGAGATCCTGTGGGGAGAACTGAGAGGGGAGGTTGGCTTTGTTTCCTTCCAAGGTGAAAATACGGAATGAAAGCAAATAGGCATGACTTAGGGTTTTGCTTAGTCAGGATTTGTGCAGTATGCCTATGGTTCAAGAAGTATTTATTAGTTCTTTAAATTAGTGTTATTATTATTATCCATATGCTTGCTTGCAGCATAACCACTTAATAGCAACAGTTCCTTAGAAATAACATTCCCCTGGGAACTCCTCTCCTGATTTGCATAACAATAGCTCTTCAGGAGCAATTTGGCAACTGGATATCAATATATTGCTACTGGGTTTTGGTTTTTTTATTACCTATGTTGTGTATTAATTGTGTTATTTGTATTTGTAATATGGTATGTTAAGGAATGTTAGGTTTTCCACATTTGTTAGATTTCAGGCAGGTTGTTTGGTTTAATTCTGACTTTTCAAAACTCAACTTAACAGGATAATTCAAATTTATTTATTAGTTATTATGCAGAATGTAAGCTGATGCCTATTTATTTCAGCCTGATAGCTTCAAATGAAATAGATAACACATAGAAAGTGTGCCTGAGAGTCCATTCAAAATCTGAGCCTGAATAGTGTTGGATTCATTGTGCATAGTACTTTATAAACCCATAGCAAAAAGAAAATTTGTATACATTTTGAGTAGAGCTGGATCCAAGTAGTTTATTTATTGTGTATGTGAGATTCACTTATTTCAGCAAATCCGCTGAGCGCTAATCCTGACTTTATTTCAACTGACACTGGAGGGAAAAAAAAAGTTTGCAGTGCTTTTTAAAGTGTTTACTCCAAAGGCTGGAAAACTTAACTGATGCCTTAATGAAGAAATTGTCTTTTGGAAAAGATACTTGGAGATAAGGAAGTGCTCATTTTTCTAACAAGTATGAATTATTGCTGTTTCAGTTCAATCTAAGTCAATGATTTTTCTGATTATCGCTCACTTTCTTTTTCCCCCTCTAGAAAAAAATAATCAGTCTGCATTATAATAGGTCTCAACTTGCACACTACACCTGTAATTTTCCATTGTGTGAGAGTCACAGTAAGTAAAACTGCATGTAAGCATTGACATAAGAACTATTAAAAAATAAAAGCATTTAATTACACCTAATACCACTTTCCATATATTTAAGTTAGACACCTTAAGCATTCATTCTTGAAGAATACGGTTTAATTTCATTAAGAAAGCAATTAAAAAGGATATGTCTACTCTTGGATGTTTTGCTTGTTTTGCTCTTGTTGCTTTTTTCCCTATGCCTTCAAAATAACCAAAGTTGTGTGTGATTTCATGAATCTGTCTTTGTGCAGTGTACAGCTGCAGAAGAAACAAAACACATTTTGATGCAAGGCGGTGGAGATACTTTCAGTTACTAATATGTTTAGCTTTGTATTTCTGCCTGCCTCTTGAACAGCTAGGAGTTCAATAAAAGAAAGCAACAAAGGAAGAGTTAAAAAAGTGAGTAAGAAAGGTAAAATAATATTACTGGTACAATCTCCCCATACCTATTCAAGGCTATAGAGAAATATGCTTGCACATTGGGTATATTGGGATAAGAATGCTTGGGAGGAATACAGCATTAAACAGTGATCCTTGGATCAGGGGAAGCCCAAAATCTCAAGAATCAAACAGGAGGAAGTTTGAAAAGAAAGAAGAAGCTGTCAAAAATGTGCCGTTGATATCTCTTCAAAACAACAAGGTGGGTTTTTGTTTGTTTTCTTTTCAGTGATGAGATTAACTTACAAAGAGGATTTATTGATTTATTACTTTTCCTAAAGGCTTTTTACCTCACAAAAAGTAATACAACTTAGTCTGTTTCTAAAGACCTCTGTCAGCACAAACATGCTGTGACAAGTTCCCCCAGGAAAAGTCCTGTAGGGTCCAAATCCCAGCTGAAATTCCTGAGTGAGCCATGCTGAATGTTTGAGACTGTTACCTGATTGCTGGTTGGAGTGACTGGATTGCAGAATACTGATTTGAAAGGTACAAAAGCCTGAGGATCTGTACATCTGGCAGTACAGGTGGCTGCTCATCAAACCAAAGAGCACTACTATGTTTTTTTTCTGAATCCTATCACTCCTTAGAAAAGTGTGATGAACTTTCATCATTGATTAGCTTCTGTTAACTCTATATTCAGTAGTCTCTTTTCCTGAATCGCATTTAGGCTACCGAGCTGCCGTAGTTTGTTACTGATCCTGCAGTTAGCTATCCCAGTGCACAGCACACACTGACTTTCCTTCCTATTGGTATTTCTTCTTCCAGTGTAAACTGGAGTATAGGAAATAAGGGAAAAGGAAGAGAAAAGATTAGATTCAATTGCAGCTCACCTCATCCTGCCGTAGGATGCAGCCAGCATCCACCTCAACCCAGGCTCAGGGATCAACAGCACCTGCAGTTTGGATGAACCATTAATTTCAACAGAAGCCCTTGCAAAACAGCATGCTGCTCAGAGTTGATGAGGAGAGCTACTTCTTCTGTTAAATTGGAGTTATTTCTGGGATTAAGATAGGCTGGATATTAGATAAGCCACACGGAAGCCATAGTTTTCTAGAAATTAATATGTTTTTACTTCCTATATCACCATTGCAATGGTTTCAGTTACAAGAGAAGACAGGAATAGTGTCACCAGCTTGCTGTCCTGATTATTTCTTGAACAACAAGCTTGAAAAGGACTGATTTGTTTCCATCTGTGTGGCTCTCTACATCTGTTAAGCTAAATAGATTGAAGGGATTGGAAATATTACCAGACTAAACACTGTGATTTCTGTGCTTTTTATAGATGGAAATGACCCAGCTACTAAAAAATGATGTTTTATTTCATAAAGAAGACATAGGTGAGTCAGAATATGGAGTACTGTTCAAAGATTATTCATAAAATCACAGAATGGTTTAGGTTAGGAGGGACCTTAAAGACCATCTAGCTCCACTCCCCTGCCATGGGCAGGGACACCTTCCACTAGACCAGGTTGCTCAAAGCCCCATCCAGCCTGGCCTTGGACACTTCCAGGGATGGGGCAACCACAACTCCTCTGGAAAACCTCTTCCAGGGTCTCACCACTCTCATAATGAAGAATTTCTTCCTTATATCTAAGCTAGGTTTACCTTCTTTCAGTTTAAAGCTGTTTCCCCTTGTCCTATCACTACAAGTCACTGTAAAAAGTTCCTTTCGTGCTTTCTTGTAGGCCCCCTTTCCTTTAGGTACTGGAAGGCTCTAGAATGTGTCCCCAGAGCCTTCTTTTCTCCAGGCTGAACATCCCCAAATCTGCCAGCCTGTCTCCACAGGAGAGATGCTCCATCCCTCTGATCATCTTCATGGTCCTCCTCTGTTATTCTGTAAGTTATGTCATTCTTATAAATTACTTCTGAAAACATGTAATAGCTCTGCTGTTTGGATGCATGCAAATATAGTATCAGTGTGATAGAGGATCAATTAAATGAGCACAGTATTATCGGACATTACCAATATTGACTGTTCTTACATCATGTGAATTCCAAGGAACTCCATTAAATGCCTAGCATTAACAAAAGGAATTCAACAGCAAGAAGGATACCATATTCTGTCCTTTCCCTCACCCATGACATGCTGTGGCTTAAACCAGAACAATTTGTTTATTTGTAGAAAATTCTGCTTTAAGTCTGCATATAGCTTGATGTTAGAAATTAGTGGTTTTCTGACTGTATATTAGGCAGATATAAATATTTGTAGGATAGTTTGATGCATCTATATACATATCTGTCTCATGCAGCTTGCACTGCTTAGGGACTGCAGTTGTAATAGAATTGGAGAGGATCATGGTAGGTTGTTCTAGGCATCACAAGCCTAAGCATAGATAGCATCATCACCAAGCTTCATGTCATTAATCATGTTATGATAGCAACTATTCAGCTGCTTATGTGTAGACTGTACATAGATGCTGAAGAAACAAACTCAGCAAAGTCAGAGCATGGATAACCATAGCAGAAATATTATGGCACAAACATACCTGAAATGTTTGTACTTAATGTTTTTTTTCATCTAATAAAAGCAGTTCAGGTGACCCACACCCATGATTTTAAGGTAAGTATATTTCCAGCCATCAGGAATGCTAACATTTTAGGCCAAAAATCCTAAACTGGCAGTTTTCTTTGTTCTGCTCTGCCTACGACAGGAAAACTTGAGATGAAGGGCAAAAAAAACCACTGAACTGTGTTTCTTCCATCTGTGTAGCTACAAAGGGAAGGAAAACAAGGGGAAAACGCACAAGGTAACTACCAGGTTCTGCCCTGATCAAGATAACTGCCTCATTGTGTCCATTACAAATGTTGTTGTGACTTTAGTTCAAGCTTTGGCCTTAAACAATAAAGACCATGAAATACCTATCTGCTACATATTGAGAATGTTATGGGAATGACCTAAGTATTTTATACAAGGGTGGCAATACATCTTGAACAAACATTATCTAGCCATAACATTCTGGAACATGGACTGCTGAAACAATTGTGCCCGGGGAGAGGTTCCTACAGGAAGACTAATATCCCAAAGTAAATCTTTTTTTCAGGTCTCCTTTTAGAAAGGCTTTCTTTTTTCAGTTTACTGCAGAAGGACTGTGTGGTGGGGGAGGTGGAGGTTTCCCCGTGTATGCCCTTCCCTGAGGGCTTCACTGAAGAAGAATTATTGTAAATTGACCAAATTTACATAGTGGAGCTAAAAGGCCAGCAGGAGACTCTATGGGAACAAGCTGAATGTTACTCCCATATCTTTCCCTTCCTTTGTCCATTTTTTTGGACTGGCTGATCCTAGGACATGGACATAAAAGGCAACTTCTACCTATGAAATTAAGTAGAGCCTAGATGTTGGCAATGACCCATATATAGCAGCTCAGACATACACACACTCTTAAATTTGAAGAATTCCTTGTATGGCTCTCTGCCACTGTAACTACTTCCATGGAAAACTCTAAGAAATGTATTTTTAATGTAACAATATATTAATCGCTAGATTTGACAGTGACTTTCCTAAATGAACTATTAGGAAATAATAGCTTCCATGGCTCTGTGAGCTACTAGTGGAACGCTGTCATTTTCTCTTTTGTCTTTTCAGGGGTTTTTTATGTCTTCTTTTTGGTTACAAGTTTCTCCTCAGCCATTGCCAGTTTTCTTTTCAATAAACACCTATTTTAACTATTGACTTATTGCTATTTCCAGATTTCCTTATCTTTGTGCTTATTCTCTTTCCTTTTCATCATTTTTATCTTCCTGTTCAATTCTGGTTGCATTTCTAGGAATGCACTGCATGAATCCCACTTTTAGAGAGTAAGACTTTAAAAGGTCTGTGACTGACAAAATGCTACAAGAATTTTTTGTTATTAAACATCTCAAGATTGTATAGAGATGCTTAATTAATTTTAGCAGATAACAAATGCATGATTGCACCAAAAACAACATGGTGTTTTCTTATTACTTGGCATGAACAAGACTATTTGCCATATTTTCTGATCTGATGAAATTAGGGAACTGGATGAAACAAACTCATTGCACATTATTACAACTATTTATAATTTTAGTAGGGATAGTAGGAATGTTTGATAGTAAACAGAAAAAATAAAATGTAACAGAGTTGTTGCATTTCATTCAATAACATAACTTCAATAACTGAAGTAACCTTCAGCTGCAACTCCTGATTCTTTGAGGGTGGAGGTAGTAACAAGATCATAAATTAGTTCTTTCATCTTTGGAAACATGCTTAAAACAAATCACACCAGTCTTGATGAATTATACACACCACAGGCCATGGTAAGCCAAGCCTGAAGGTCAGCTGAAAGGTTCAGATAGAATAACTCACAGTTATTTGTTTCTTTCTTAACATAGATGAGACCATCTCACCCAATTTCTGTGCTTATTTTTTGGTTTCTTTCCAAATGCCACTCTACATCAAAATATTGTTATGTGTTCCTTGAAAGGATTTTCAACTACTTTTGAAGGACAATCTATCATGCTACTCAATACTAGAGAAACCTCATCTTTAATTTTGTAATCTGAAAGAGCCCAGATCCAAACTTTTCAAGTGTTGAATCAGGGAATTCTTATAAGAGAAAACCTGGATGAAAAAATCATGCTTGCTGGAGTCTTTCTGCCTCTAGGACATGTCTTTTAGTAAGCCCTCCTTATGAAAGAAACTGCAAACTGTCTCTCAATATATGCCTTCAGAAATAAACCAGCAATATTTTATACCTCTGAAATGAGCAACTTTTAATCTCAGGCAGATAGACCAGATAGCAGTTCCATTGACTATTTAGGAGAAATGATAAACTTCTAAATCTTCGTGGTATCTTGGTGATGCAATCTATTGTAGCTATAGAGATGCAGTAAGAATATTTATCTGAAAACACTGAAGAAACAGTTCTGAACACTATTGTGCTGAGATCATTGGAATTGCTAAGAGCACTAACAGTCATAAAAACTGGCACCGTGCAGGTTTGAAGCTGTTTTTATCTACTGTTTTCTAGAAGATTAAAGACATGCACTGAAAATAAGCACTTCTTTTTGAAAGATCTTTTATTACAAAGAATGCCCATGATAGCTTTTTTCCACTCCAATATTTTATTTATTAGGGATTTTACAATGTTACATATGTAATATAGAATACTAATTATAAATAAGGCAACTTCTCTTAGAAGAAACATAAGAACAGCTTTTTTCTTTGGATAGATAGATTTCTAATCGAGTATCTTCAATTATACTAGTGTAAACAGAAAAATAAAGAACATTCTGAACTGCAAAAGGACACTCTAGACATTGGCGTGTTTTTTTGTGTGTCGATAATATACAAACATTTCAGAGACAGCTTCTGCATAGCTGAGATTGTTAAACCCTTACTTTTCAGACAGCACCTGAGGCTCTACATTGAAGCTGACGCTACATAGCTAGTTGTGAAAATTAACAGGTAAGTACCATAATTGAGGAGCTAAACATTTGTCTTGCATGCAGGGCACATTGATTAGAAGGTTTTCAGAAGACTCATTACCAGCAAGTGTTAATATTTACTCTGTGGGCCAGACTGAATTTGGAGAACTGGAGATAATGGGACTATAAAGATGATATGTAGCTAGCAACAGTTGTGGCTTGCTTAGAGATACATGTAAACACAGTCCGCTTAGGACACTTAACAGGATAAATGTGGAAAAAAAGAAAGGATAAGGCAAACAATATGTCAAATGTTTTGTGGGCAGTTTTCAGTACATGCATGTTCTCCTATACTGCTCAGAAGAAATAACATGCCATGACTATTATTTGTAGAATAAAAGTGTTCTAGTGTTTCCCGTAGCAAAGATACCTACTCCTGTTACCATTTCTCAAGTGTTGTTGTTTGCTCTATGTAATGTGGTATCTCTCCGGATTCATGCTGGCTTTAATGCTCCAGAGACAGTTGTTTCCCTGCTTTCCTGCCCTAACAGACTTACTGTCCTCTCTCCTCTCTACATACACTTCCTCAGGTGCCTCAGTCACAGCTGAAATCAAAGAAAACTTACTGTTAGAATGACGGAAAGTTGTAGTCACTCTGGATGGGAAAAGATGTTACAGGTCTAAATTACAAAACCTAAAAAAATTACAATTGCTCATTGAGAAACAGTCTGTAGCAGTAAGCCCTGGGCAGGTTACCCGGGCAGGCTGTAGCCTCCTTGTGACAGAAGGCTGTAAATGATGGGTAAGGACAATTAGTCATCAGGTATGATGCAGGTACAGCTCACTATACTTGTAAGAACTATGGACTCAGTAAACGACTGCATTTTGTGTCATGTCAATGAAAATAGTTTGAATGGAACTAACACATAGCACATTTTTGTTCTCAAGCAGACTATTTCCTGAGTAAGCATTAAAATAATGAGTTTGGGCTTTCTTGTTTGTTTGTTCTTGTTTATTATTAATTACACATTATGTTCATGGAAATCCCTGTGTAATTATACAGGTTTTGTATCGGTTTTAGCCTTGGCCTTTGGCATTCAGACATCTGTGTATATATTTGCTGTCTTTTCATATTCTTCTCTGTGTCTACCTCCTAGATTTGATAGAAAGTCCCATCAGAAAGAATGCAATTCCATTAATACAATACCTGTAGCTTGTCTTAGTCATGGGAAGGCTTTATAAGGCTAAATAAAAATTCATGAGAACTAGCAATATTTATTAAAATTAGCTCAGGTTTGTTGGTACAGAAATTAAGCTCTGGCATGGCAACTCCATTGTCACTTCTAATTTAGATCATTTTTTTAATTCATTAGTCTTACTCTGTGTATACCCTTTCCTCTTAATGAGAGCAGAAAGAGAATTTACAGCCTACTGAGTTAGCCATCATAATTGTAAGCTTGTTTCAGGCCCTCTCAAACCACAGGTTTTGTTAATATTATAAGCCAATTTAGCAACAAAGCCCTGATAATAAATATAGTTCAGTAGCGGTTTTAAAGCAGAGGTAAAATGATCAGACCTTTATGTATTTGTTCTGTGTATAACAGCACAGAAGGTTTTGGTGCAGCTGGATCATATGCTGCCCACATTTGCTGATTGTCATGGTGATTTACTGTTATAACCAAAACTTTCCTGCTTCTGCACACTAATAATTGTAGGGGATTTGTAACATTTATGGCCAAAATCATTGGGAATCTACTTTAACGTTATATCTGTGCCAGTAAATTTAATGAGCGTCATGGAACTTCCATGGAT
This sequence comes from Falco cherrug, assembly GCF_023634085.1. Taxonomy (NCBI): domain Eukaryota; kingdom Metazoa; phylum Chordata; class Aves; order Falconiformes; family Falconidae; genus Falco; species Falco cherrug. The sequence goes on from NC_073700.1 coordinate 83,004,220, forward strand.
GTTTAAACCCAATCATCGGTAGTTTAAAATGGTTAGAATTATCCTTTACACATTTTTTTTCATGTTCCCACATCGTTCTCAGGGGCTAGCACAGGCCAGTGGACACTTGCAGTTTGCATGTAGCCACCCTAGTTTGGAAACTAAGAAAATATAATAGTGTGGATCTGATGCATTGTGTGCCAGTGAGCCTCAGTGGCAGGGAAGGATCCTGGGAACAGAAGATGTTTGTATAGTCCCAATAGTCTGACCGTCAGAAACATTGTACAATATGTGCAATATTTTTCTTTAAATGGGTTTGTAGTTGCAGACCTAACTCTTTGTATATTCACGTAACAAACATAAGCTTATTCCTTCAACAAGGAAGGAGGGGAGAAGGAAGGAGTGGCAGTCGGCAGTCTAACTGCTGGTGTCTTGGTTAAGAGGCTCTACCATGTCATCCTCACTTGCCCATCTTACCACTGATTGCTTTATGGCTCTCAGTACCATTGGGAGTGGATTACGTTAGACTAAAATATTGAGTGGCTCTTTACTTTTCAGGACAAAACCATGAAGTTCATTGGGAATGTTAATTTAAAATTATTTTAGCTATATAATAAAATTTACTTTTAATGCTTGTGGGAGAAGAGGGCTGCTGAATGTTTTAGGCAGGCAAGGTTAATGTAAGCTGCTTGCTGTATCTGTATAGCTCTTCAGAACTTTTTTTGTTTAGAATAAAAAAAGACTGTTCTCTTGAACTGAGAAGCAGTTTCTGTATAAACTTGTTCTCTTCTGCTTATTTCTGTATATGAGAGAAAACCAAAGAATAGTATGCAATGTACTGATTTTTTTATATTTCCTCTATAACAATATTGTTTCTTTATTCCTGCTCTTACAGGTGAAACAAGCTTTTCATTTTATGTATCATAGGGTATGAGTATAGTCATGATCCTGCCTCACAGATGATGATTATTAATTTCTCAAATTTTCTGGAAGAAGAAAAATTTTGAACACTGTCTCTAAATGTTGGGGTTTTTTTTGCCTACTGAGGATTTTTTCTGGTCCCTGTTGGAACAATTAAGACTATAGCTTTCAGTGGATTAGTGTAACTCAATCTATTTAAAATATTTAAAATATCATTATCAACAAAGACTTTTTAGCACTAACCACTATATGAGGATCATAGCCTACTTACCCAAATAATATGTTTGATATTTTTCATCCTTTATATGGCTCTTCAGCTTCTGGAAATACTCCCCAAGTTAAATACTCAATAGAAAGCCAGTGTAATTTTAGACACTGGCATATCAGAAATACCTGCAAGGATAGTGGAAGTGGGAGCCAGGTGTGGAGATGAGAGAAGGGAAAAAGAATGTGCTAGTTCTGTCCTATGTTGACAAAAATACAAATAGGAGGTGTGTGTGTGTATGTGAGGAAGTTTCTTGTCAATCTAATTCTCATTATATACAGTTCAACTAGAACCTGCAAATGAGGCTTCTGTAAGAAAAGTCATCATAAAGCAGTGTGCCATTAGTCTCATTGCTGTGTTTCTTTTTTCTAGATATAATTATTTCTGTTTCAGTTTTTAAGTGAGGCAGAATTCCCCTCAGAGTTCCTGGTTCTTCACAGTAAAATGTTTGTGTGACCTTCCCAGTCACTAAAGAATCCATATATAGGCTACTCACTGACTCTAATTCAACTTCCCTAGATGATCAGTTTCCTGAAATGAGTACAGTCATCTGAGTTACCATAGATACTCTTTCTTAGCAGAACAAAGGTGCATGGAAAATAACACCTAAATCACTGGCAGTTCTGCAGATCTCCAAAATCTGAGCTGCATAAATCACGATTTTAAATCACAATCCTCTTTCCTCGTCTCCAGGGAGGCAGAAGAGAAATCACAGACAACCAAATCAGGTTTTTTTCTGTGTTATTTGCACTGCAAACAGCTAGAACAAGTCAGCACACAGAATTAAGCTGAAGGAAGTAAAATTTTGGGCATGGATAGAAAGAGTAGGATAAAGGCTAGAAATGAGTCAGAGATGACCCTAAGATAGCAAGCACTGTTTATAATTCTTATAAATTCCTCCCAAATGACAAGATTTTTGTTGGTCTCATGGTGATCCTGTGAAGCTCCAGTGCACTCAGGAATTTCCATTTGTTCTGTAAAAGTCTCCTCTTCCAAACAGCTCCCATCTTGTGAAATGAGTGAGGGGGCAGGTGACAGAGCTGAGGAGGGGACCGTGCAGGGCAGGAGAAGCAGAAATGGGCCAGAATAGATGTGTGGAGTAAAAGAATATTTCTCATTTTGCAGTCAGAGGAGCAGGTATGACTACTGACAAGCAAGAGCTCTGGAAGCTTCAGAGGATGATAACCACAACGCATACTGGATACAGAAGAATATGTTCATTAATATGACACCTCATACATGCCAAGGATAGGGAAAGGTATGGTTCATTAGATGCACAAACCCATTTTTCTTAACAACCTCGTCACTGGATGTCATCATGATTCATGATGATCATGTCATCATGATCATGATTTGCATCAAGGCAAAAATTCTGAACTTGAGCGATGAGGAAAAAAGTGGTCGCTAATGGTTTGAGAGAAATTTATTAAAGGAGACCTAGTAAGCCACCTGGGTAGTAGCCTAGAGATAAAATGAGAAGAGACTAGTTAGAGCTGTACAATACACATGAAACTGATCTGCATGGAATTAAATAATTTTAATTGTCCACATGACATCAGCCACAGTCATCATGTGCAAGACCAAACATGTCGTTAAACCTGACAAGATATTAATTTAAAAAAGAATAATAAAACCAAGAAAAGCCTGACAAAAATACTTAAGCTGTAAAGAAGGCTTTAAGACTGCTGAATCATGGTTGTACAGGTTTTGTTTGTTTTATACTGAATATGAGGTCAGATCTCTACCGTACCCAAATTATCAAATAGAAAAGTAAATACTGAGACAACAGATTAGGCAAAGAGACAGTAAGAACATCAGGTGAGGACAGATTTGCAAAAGCTGCAGGTAGTGCAATACAGAAATTTTTAGGTAACTGTGTCTAAAAGGCCCCAGAGACATGTACTGACTGAGCATTCTGTGATTCTGTGTGCTGAACATCTGAAATCTCAGATTTGTTGTTAAATAGGTGGCTGACCCACAGAAGTAGATTTCCGATAGCAGGCAGTGGATTGCAAATGTAGAGAAGTGGTTTCTGCCTAGCAGTATGAATTTTCCTTGCTCTGTTTCCAAAAAGGGAGTTGAAGAGTAACCACAGCACCTCACTGGCACCATGCAAGCTCCCATGGCCCCAGAAACGAACTGGGAGATGAAGTCCATCATGGGAGGCTAAAGTATATTTCCTTCTTCATGTAGTCCCCAGTAGATTTGGAGCTGGCAGATGAGACAGCATAAGTATGGGGGTGTCTGACAGTATCTACATAGCACAAAAAGTCAAGAAACAATTGAGTTCTTGAGGTCAAGTGAAAAGTAAGAAGTTGCTAGAGACTGTTCAATCCCAGTGAGGAAGTATGACAGACTGGAAGCAATTATATCAAAAATTAAAAGAGAAGCCCTAAACAATGACTGTAAGCTTTCAACACAAAGTTAATGTAACCAAAAAGAACAAAACCAGAGCAATTTATGTTGTATATGGAGTGCTCACAGCACGCTTGTGTTGACAGAGAAAGTAACCAGTGAGTAGGGAGCGAGTAGTGGTGAAAAGAGTACTGAAAGGGACTGGGAAGTTTGGGCTGGAAGAGTCTAAGCACTTAGATGGATGGGTTTGGAGTGAAGAAAATGCTTACATTTCTAGTTTCAGCCCTAAAATCAAAAAAAGAAAGGGGCTGAAGAAGTAAGATGTGCATGGCATGGCTCGCCCTTTTTTCCAGCATGCTTCTAAGATCTTGTGGAGAGAAAAGAGTGCGAAGAGGAAAGAGACAGAAGCTAGAGAATACCTGATGTCTGCTGCAAAGGTGTTTGGCCAGGAATGCAGTAGGAATGTGACTGCAAGGCACTGACCTCCTAAGGCGTACAGTTCTTCTACTACATTTTTTCAAAAAACTTTGTTTGCTGAGGACACGTTTCAAAACACCATTTGATCAACTTCTGCTGTACTAGCAAGCACACTAGCATCATTAAGGTTTAGTCGAATTAATTTTATCTGCATATTGCAGCTTCAGCATGCTTTGCATCTGGGACAGCTTCCCACGGAACTAAACCCGAGCAATTAAGCCGGTGAACAAGCGCGCGCTGTGCTGCCTAATCCCAGCTGCGAGCGCCCGCGGAGCCGCCCCGGCCGGCGGGAAGCCCGGTGGGTCCCACGGGGCGCAGCGGCCGCGGCGCCGGGGCAGCCGCATTGCTGCGGGGCGGGCGCCGCTCCCAGCCCGCCGCTCGGCTGCGGGCGGCCTTCGCACGGACCCAGGATTTTACCGTGCGATAATACCTGGGCCACCGCTAATCCCTCCCGTCAGCAGAGCGGAGCAGAAGCGCTTGCACAACCAGCCGGGGCTTCGGTAACCAGCGAGGGGGAGTGCGAGCCCCCAGCCGCCGGTGCGGCGCTGACAGCGCGGCCAGCCCGAGCCGGGCGGCCGGACACCAGCACCACGGACACTGCCTCGGCCTCCCGGCGGCCGCGCACGGGCGGCTGCGGGACCGAGCCGCGGGGCCGCGGCTGAGCGCGCAGCTGCCGTCGCTCTCCGGCGGCTGGGCTCGGCCGTCCCCCGCGGGCGGCCGGTGCGTTCGCGAGGGACAGAGGGGAGCACTTCCCTGCTCTCGTCTCAGCCGCGACCGCCTGCAACTGGTGTTCACGCAGGGCGACTCCCGGGCTCCCAAGTTTAGCGCTGAGACAACATTTATTGCCGCTATTCCGGGGGAAGGGCGCCGCTGCTGCCGCTGCTGCCGCGAAGGGAAGCAGAGGAAGAAAATGGGCGGGAGAAGCGGCAGCGGCTCGGAGGGGCACGGGGCTGCTCTCGGATGGTTTTATTCACCCCCAGTTTGGCAGCACCTCTTGCTGTTTGCGGTGCTGCGCTCCTTTCCTTTAACATAAGTATTTAGCTTAAAACCGCCAGTGTAATAACTCCGGGATTTATCCCCTAATGAGGTACGAGCCGCGTCCTCGCCCAGTAAGCCGGCGCTCGGTGCTTAGCGAGCGGCAGCCCTGCCCGCGGTGACCTCCTTCCTTCCCCCAGGTGCGCTGCTGTCCTTGTCCTCGGCGGCGCCCGGCGCCTGTCCCCTCCCCGCCCGCGGGCGCTCCCACCCAGGGCTCCCCCCACCCTTCGGGTGTTCGGGGCGGTCGCCTGTGATTTCTGGTTTCTCTGCCCGGCGATCTGCGGCCGTGACGGTTCCAGCCCGGGGGAGGTGTCAGGCCTGGGTGTGTGTGTGTGAGGTGACAGACACAGCCCTCACCGTGACACTGAGGCAGTACCATTTTTCTTTCAAAACTGAACGCTGTGAATTCCTCCACACACGTCCCGTCCCCCCGTCCCCCCCCGGTTATTTTTTGTTATTAGGGGCCACCTAGGCGCTGGGATCTGACTTTCCTTCCCGCTCGCCGCGGGAGCGCCCCCACCCCGGCCACCACAGGCCTGGGGTTCTCCCTCTCCCGCCCCATCCCCACGCCGGGGACTTTCCGTCGCGACGCCCTCGCCGCCGGGCGAGACCCCCGCGGCGCCCCCTCCGCTGCCGCGCCGGTCCTCCCCATCCTCGCCTGACCTTCCCAACATGGCGGCAGCGCCGCCCCCCCCTCCCTCCGCCCCGCCGCCGCCGTGAGGGGCCTCCTCGGCGAGGGGGCGGAGGCGGCTGCCAGGCGGGCGGGGCGGGAGGCGGCCGGGGCCGTGCGGCGGCGGCGGCGGGAGGAGCGGGCGCGGGGCTGGGCCGGGCGGGGCGAGGCGGGGAGGTGCGCCCCGGCCCGGCGCCGCGCACACTGACAGGCGCTCGGCCAGCAGACGGCGGCCGCGCCGGGGTGCAGAGGCCGCCGCACGCCCTCCCGCCGCTGCAGAGGGAGCCGGCCGGGAGACGGCGTCGCTTCGGCGGGGAGGCGCGGGGCGAGCGGCGCTGGAAAGCCCCGGCCGCCCCCACACCTGTGCCCTCCGGGAGCGGCGAGTGGGTGTAGCCGCCGCCGATCACCTGGGATCCCCGCCCCGTAGCGCCTCCGCCTCCCGTCCTCGCCCGGCCGGGGAAGGCGCCGCCGCTGCGAGCGCCGCGCTTCCCTGCGCTGCGGACGGCCGGCGGCAGCAGGGCTAGGGCCCGCGGGCGAAGCGAGGCGAGCGCTGCGGCGCCGGTGGTGCTCGCCCTCTCCCGAGAGCCGGGGCGAGGCGGACAGGAGGGCGGCGGCCCCCGGCCGGCGGAGCCTGCGGCGCGGGGCGCTGGAGCCGCGGCAGGATGAACCCCAATGTCACCTACGCCAGTCGCAAGCGGCGGAAACCTGTGCAGAAAATGTAAGCGGCCCCGCGGGGCGGGCGGGGAGAGCGGCAGGGAGGGGAGAGCGGCGCCCCGGCGGCTCGCCGTCCTGCCGCGCACCGCGCCGTGGAGGCCCGACGGGGGCGGCCGGTGGCGCGGTGCGGTGCAGGGGCGCCCGGGAGAGGTGTGCCTCGGGGTGCTGTTGGGGTTTTGTCGTTTTTAGCTCTTTGCTTTAAAAAAAAAAAGGAAGGGAGTGTCGGGGCGCGGAAGGTCGAGGCGGTGGAAGGAGGGAGCGGTGCCGGCAACGCAGCGCAGCCGGCTGACCTAGATTGGGAGGCATCTGAGGTGACGGCTCCCGAGCGGTGGCTGCGCTCGCCCCGCGGCAGCGGGTCCCGCCGGTGGGTGCCGCGCCGGGCGGGCCCCCCCGCCATGGCCGCCGCCCGCGCGCAGGGCGCCCCCGCCGCTGCGGGCCGCTCCGACCGCCGCGCACCGCTGCGCGCTCAGGTGTCTCCGCGGGAGGTGCGGGGCCGGAGCCGGGAAGGGCTCGCCCGATTCCCACCGTTTAGGGCTGTTTTTAGCCCGTCAGGGAGGGCTCAACCGGCTTTACCCCTCCGGTATTACATTAGACGTTTTTATTTGTTCAGCTCCAAACGAACCGAGTGCTGCAGACCGGTCGAAGGGGCGGGGGGCGAAGTCTGGCCGTATGGTGGCTTTTTCCTTATTAATTTATAATTTTGAAACTCTGACTAGTACTTGAGCAATTTTGTATTATGCACCTGCTTTAGGTTTGAGTCCCAGGCTTTGCATGCTCTGCTCAAAGGCTGATCTGACGAGAGTGCTTTTTCAGGCTAGAGGGGTTGCTTAACTTGCACTTTCAACTGAAAGTCAAGAATCTATAGGTCATGAAAACTATCACAGCTAAACTGCAGAATTGCAAGAAAAATAAAGCTCAAAAAATCCCCGTGTACTTCCATGGGGTACTTCTGTAGGTGGAAAATGACTGCCAAGACTACAAAGGCATTAAAGGAGAGAATGACAAATATTTAATGAAATTCTATTGTGAATGGTATGTTTTTAGATTTATAGCAGACAACGGGCTTAGAGGGAGGGGAATCAGCTTGAGCGCTTACTTCTTTACGGTTGGAGTTGTTTGAATGAATGTATGTACATAGCTGGGTTAGCTGGTGTTTCACCCTACAAATTAACACAGAAAGTGTACAAGTGCACATTTTCTTAAAAAATGCCTTGTTAGAAGATGCATTTCTTATGAAAATAGCAGTGTTTTGCTCTTTTGACTATTCATTTCCAAGCAACAATGTAGAGGTACCTCATTAAATTCATGCTGTGGATATGGATTTTAAGAATGAAATGAGTGTTTTTTCATGAAGAAATAAAAGCATGTTGGTGGCATTTGTAGACTATTAGTAGTACCTAAGTTCTGATTGTGCAAGCACAAGATGTTGTGCCTTGCTGGTAAGTTAGCCTAATGTGTGGCTTACTATTAAATTCTGGTTAGCTTTGGTCAGAGGATGTGGAACCTTCTCTGTTACGTTACTGCAGTATCTACATAAGTAATCCTTTTCAGTCTATCTCGTCTATATGCAAGTTGGCTGATCTCTGATTAGTTGAAGCCTTTTTTTTTTTATTATTACTAATGGCAGCTATTTATCTATTGAGGGTAATGGCAACTATTTATCTATTGAGGGACTTTGCCCTTTAGGACCAAAGAGAGAAGTGCTTCTTCTTAGAATAAAAGCATTCGTATTAGTTTGCTCACCCATAAATTGAAGCGGAGGCGAAGTATTAACCCGCTTTGCTTGGGTTACTAGAAATTATTTTAATGCAAGATAAATGTAGCTCACTTGTAACGCTTATGTGTTCCTTTTCTCCTCAAAATGGCAATGCACTTTAGTTTCTTCTTCTAGAGCAGCCTTACAGAACATTGCTAGTGGGTCAGAGGGTTCCCATTTCTCACATAACTAGTTACAGACCGTACCTTTAGGCCAAAAAAAGTGAGAGGCAATAAGCTTTTGTAACTGATTGGGGGAGGGAGGGAAGATGTACTTGCTGATGGTTAACAAAGGTTTGACAGTACCGTGATTTTAATTTGTTTGGGGTTGCTGTTTCCTCACCCCAGCAGAATTCTCAGCTCTTCAGGGTAAGGGGGGGGGGGGAAGATACATTGTAATACATTGTTGCAACTAGTATTGTTCATAGAAGAGATTGTTTATGTAAATAATTGTTCTGATGTTTTGTTTGCCATGTATGTAATTCCAAACAGAGCAGGATAATTGGTAATCTGTGACAACAGGCAACTAGTTTATAGAAATGGAAGAAGCTATTAATATAATGCTGTAGTTGCCATGGAAAAAAATTAAGTAGAAATACTTCTTGCTTCAGGTACAGATAACTCTTTAAAGCCATGGTGGTAACTCAAAGCCAGTTTAAGAAAAGCCCCCTCTGCAGCTCCTCATTTCTGTGTGTTATATAAAGAACTGAAAGAGCTGAACTTGAGAGGGGAATCTCAGGCTATTGCCTGAAAGTGCCGAGTGTTGAAATGTATTTTTTTTAATTTAGTTGGGAATTACAGTATCACAGCTGAAAAAGAATAGCAGTCATGTGGGCACTTAATAGGCAACTATTCATACAGTTCATCTTGTTATCTTGTCATCTGAAAAAAAAAAAAAAACGCCAAAAAACCCCCAGCAACCCCAAACCGCTAAACCATGTGCATTCTAATTGTGTGTAATATACTACAGAAATCACTTTCTCAAACCCTTGGAACCTTTATTTCCTCCCTACGTAATATTTGAACGCTGCGAGTGCCCCTGGTGGCAGCGCGTCCCTGGGGTGTTTCACTCCCCGATGAAGCCTGGGGAGCAGTGGGTGGCCCCTGCTTTTTCTTGGGGTTTTTGTTTTTTCAGTCTTGAATTCCTTTTCTCTAGTGATTATTAACTGAACTGCTGATTTAAGATACTAGTAGCAGGAAGGATAAAATGCAAATTTTATAGAAGTGGGGCTTACTGTTGATAGATTCTAGCATTAGGTGATGGATATTAGATAAATGTAGCTCCACCTTGTAGTTTTTATGGTTTTCTGCTTATTAGCTCTGATTTGCCTTGGTTTGTTTGTTGGGGTTTTCTTCAGTGTTTGGATAGCTATTGTTTTGCGTAACTGGATAAATGTAATAGATAAGGAAAGGGTTGGGGAGGTATAAATGTTTCATACTATGCAGGTGCAAAAAAGCATAAAGGCATGTTTCTGTAGCAGACTAAATAAGAAATTATTATATGGTTTTGTTCTGTGTTAGCTTAAATGTATTTATGATATTAAGTAATCCAGAGGAAAATGTTGGACCAGTCGATCCTTAATTATAACGAGAGACAGTAATTTCAGAAAGCAGTACAGAGATAATGTAATCTAAAATATGCAACTATTTATGCATTCTTTCAAGGTAAATGAACAAGAAGTTCCAGAACAAGATTTAAAATGGAAGTTCATCAGAAAAGAAAAATAATGGTTAAGATACTCCTTTGTGTAAAGCAGTATCTGTTACAAGCAGCAGTTCGTACTTCTTATTTGAAAAGGAGGCGATAAAGCTGTTTTCTATATAGTAAGTTTATTCTATGTATGTAATGATAACTTTGCCAGTCTTGGGGTACCTGTGTGTTACATGTAGACTGCTGCTTAAAATTCACAGGGTTTAAGGTTTGTGGTTTTTTTAGTTGGTGGATTTTTGTTCAGTGCTTCTTGCAATACTATAGAAAGAGGACCTGTAGCAACTACAGATAGGCAAATGTAGATAACATGGTCAGTAAATAGGAAAATACCTTTTTTTTCCCTTTTCTTTTTACATATAGCCTTGGCTTGTCATCTTAAACGGTAATGAAATACGTTAAAACTGAGTGCGAAACTTTCATTCTTGGTTGGTGTTCTGGCTGCCTCTGTCACTTTGGTAGAGTTTTCCTTACACCAAAACAACTAAACTGTTTACTACTGGAGGACAAACAGTTTCGTAGCATCAGATGAGTAGCATGCTGATGATTGAGACTGTTCAGTAAAACCAACTTTATCCCTACAGTTGCATAAATCTTTGCTGATTTTGTCGTCTACTGAAGGAACTACTGGAAAGGGTCTCTTGCCCCTTCAATATAGATTGACAATACGTTTGATTGAAGAGGTTGGTAGTCTGTGTCATATCTTTTGCTTCCAAAGGAATCATCTGCTGGATTTTCAGTAATCATAAATCTGGTGTGGGCAATAAGATTAAATGCTTAGAAGTATTTTTCAGTTGCTAAAGTAAATAGAGAATTTTAGAGGATTTCACCTATTGTAATGGTGACTGCAGTGGTAACGTGCATTTTATATACCTGACCTACACTGAATTAAATCGTATATAGAAGAATAACATTTTATTGCATGTACTATTAAATATGAAATGAAAAATACATGTAGCTGAAAAGATTAAATCCATTAGCTAGGTGACGTGTATGCTCTTTCTTCAGTCTTTTTTTCCTAAGCAATAGAACAGTTCTAACTTGTACTTTTTTAACATGTTGCTGTAGCTTTAGCTCTCTTCTTGCACATTCTTTTATTTCCTGACTTCATTTCGTGCTTCAGGCCTTAAAAAGGTTTCATACCTTGTTAATAAGTTATCATGCTTTTCAGTGCTTTATTTGGTTTTTCAAAGTTTTTGTTGTCATATTATGAATAAACTAAATTTGTGCTTGCTTTTCATTTTCTCAAATAACTGCTTCAATGTCACTTAAAAAAAAATAAGCTAGCATGTAAAAATTGAAAATTATTTCGGCCATGTGATAATAATTAAGACTTAGGTACTTGCACACTTTCCTAGTGTTAATTTCTGTGAAGGCATACATGGTAAGCATGTGTAATGAAAAATTCTGATTAAGTAGGGTGTAGCAGACCTGTGAAAATAGTAGTCAGCTAATGTTATGGTGGCAAATCCTTTAGAATTGTAAAAACAAAAATTAAAGAGTGCTGGCTTGTCTTGCAGCTGTTGGGACGATAGATTGTAGCTCAGTTTGGAGGCACTGAGTGTATCAAGACTGCTTGCCTTTGATTAGGGAATTCAAATTTCCTGTGAAAGGTAAAAGATTAAGAACGGAAAGATCAGCTTAAAATCCATTCCCTCCCATAGTATTTTTTTTTTTCTTCCCACTTTTTTAAAAAAAACACATGCATGGATTTAATCTTGACATAGCACGTAGTTTCCCCTGAAGATAATTTTCTGCAGTGCAGCTAGGGCTGTCTTTAGCATCAAGGATTTACATAAGTGGATGGAAAATGGTTTAACTTACTACTTACACCCCTGGCATTTCTGCCCTTACTCCCTTCACTATGGGGGGGATCCATTTTTATGTAATTAATTTTAGTTGAGTCACAAAGGGGAAAATTAGTGAAAATCACTTTGATTTGGAGGGAGAGAACATGGTAAGATTTATGCTGCAAATACTGGTAACTTAGTATTCAGAAATGTTGTATACTACACTTAGAAAATCCTTATGCTTTGAACTAGTTAGGGAAAAAAGGAAGAAAAATTGTTACCATGTAAAGCAAAAGCAATTAAGTCTAACAACTTGACAAGATAACTGCACAGTTAGTTTCAACTAACTTGTCAAATTGCTTATAGAAGTTTTAAGCAAAGTGGAGGACAGTTGTGAAAACAGATAACTATAGTATTTGGAAAAGTTTGTGTGTTTTGAATGGTTTCCATGGGGAACTCCACTTTTTGGAAGCAGACCTGTTTGAGGTCTGAGTGAGCTGTTCACTGATTGTTACACAACTGTTACCTGCTTAAAGTTTGGAATTTATTATTCTGGCTCTACATTTATGGCAGTTTAATACATTAAAAGTTATCTTGTAAATTTCTTTTAATGTTACTGGTAATGTTTGGTGATTTAAAACTTTATTTTTTAGGGTTATATTTAAATTGTATTAATCATATAGCTTGTACAAGTGAATATTCTGCCAGAATATAAGAATGTGAAGAAAGCTTTACTATATTATTTTAAGTTTAATATTCACTTGGGGATGTGGTGAGCTGCAGGTCTCAAAGTCACGGCTTGTGACTGAAGCACTCATCTAACCAAATATTTAGTTGGTCATCCGTTGCAGTTGATGATGAACCTATACTTTTTTTCAAGAGAGAATTTTTGTATTTCATGATTCATTGTTTTTCCCCAGTTTTCCAGTGCTTTTTGGATAAAGGTCTACTAGAACCATGTCCTAGACAATCTTTACCCTGCAGCAAACTTAACTTTATTCATCTGGGGAGTAAGTAGTTGCTGCTGATGTATCATATTAATGTGTATTAACAACATCTTGTATTATGGCATCCTCAAGTTTCCAGGCTCCACATAAGGAGCATGCCTCCTTCAGTATGCAAAAGAGTGGCTCTAGTGCTAGGGAACAGGCAGCAAGACTTATTTTTGACAAGTGACACTTACTCTAGTGTCTGTATTATTCAGTGATGCCTGTAAAAAGAAGGGCTTAAATGTAAACTAACAAGAAATCTAATTGAAATATGAAGTAAAAGCAAGCTAAAAATAGGTATGTCCACTCTGTTGCTACTTATTTGACTGGAAGTATCAGTTGAAATTGTTTTTCAGCATGGTTTACTTTCAGCAGTAGCAAAAATAACTCTTGGAGCTTTTGCAATTTCTCATTGTAAGGTTGAGAGAAGGACGAAGCTTGGAAGCAGACTAAATGAAATACTGAAGAAATTAACTGCTGAAAGTATTTATGCGTAGTATTTTGGTGGGTGATACATCTTGCAGAACCAATGTTTCTATGAGAGCAGCACACATTGGTCACTGCTGTAGATCTTAAGTAGAACTGCCGTACTGGAAAAGTGATAATGAATCATTCTAATTAGAAAACTGTTCAATAAATGTAATAAAATCTGCTATGGCTCTTGCAGACAAATGATTTTGTTTCAGTATTGGCTTGTAATGACTAATTTTAATTCAGATGAGTAGGGGTTTAACCTGGCTTTTAGACATCTGTGTCTGTGGTATGGGAAGGTATGAGTATCCAAGTATCTGGAATGGGAGCTCAGGCTAGACATGAATGGAAAATAGCAAGTTTACAAAAACTTTATGTAATTCATAACAAAGCTTTTTTAATTGTGCATTTTAATGTAGAAAGTTGTGCTTTTGTCATGCTGTGCTCGAAATGCTGTCAGCTGAGAGGTGGCTTAAAGGGTAAGCTTGATAGTGTTTGCTGTATCTCTTGTTTTCTTGTGCAGTTGTGGATGCCTTGTTGTCTAGCAAGTTACTGAAACTTTTGTTGTATTCAGTTGACAATATCATGCTCCAAACGCTGACAAAAATTAAGGACACCTGTGAAAAATTGTAACTGAAGTGAAAGAGTGTACTGTTAAATGCATTTGTACACATCTTACTAAAAATTATTGAATTATTTGTAAGACTAACATTTGGAAGAATTCAAGTGACATTTGAATGAAAGTATAGGAATCTTTTTATAAAAAATGCTGAATCTCAGAGGTTTCAAATGTTCATTACATGTTCAAATAGCCATTGTGGGTCTAGCTGCTTCATTTAACAGTGTGTGTGTGTGTGTGTGGGGGATGATGTTAAACCATTGTAATTTTTTTTTTCAAATGGAAAACAGAAGCCACTTGGGGAAGACACTTTGCTTGTTAAATTTTAAAAGGCAATCTGTAATATTAGGTTTGGCAAATATTTACCTTTATTTTGGGAAAGAAATTATGTTTATATTGTGTTTTGTTGTTGTTTTTTTTTTTGCCACAGAGTAAAGCCATCTCCAGCTGAAGGAGTCAAGTCCAATCCATCCAAAAGACACAGGGACCGCTTGAATGCAGAGTTGGACCGCTTGGCTAGCCTTCTGCCTTTCCCTCAAGATGTTATCGCCAAGTTGGATAAGCTGTCTGTCCTTAGGCTCAGTGTCAGTTACCTGAGAGCCAAAAGTTTTTTTGACGGTAAGGATTAGGAATTTATTTGGTTTTGGACTGCTTGTAAAATTCTGTTGGTACTGTATCTTGATTTCAGCTGTTTAAGTACTTAAACTGTTAAATTTATCAGTATTTCAATAGAACATCCAGTTGCATGGGTATATACAACGTAACCATATAAAGTTTCTTGAAAACCAAATGTAACTACTTATATTTCACTTAAATCACAAGTCTTTCAAGCCTTTGCATTTGGAATTAATAATTGCTCTTAAGTCTCCCAGTCCTTTTCACTAGACTATCAAAGATATTTAAGCGGTTTTGTGTTTTCCCTTCCGAAAATCACCTTCATAAAACTATTACTGTTAAAATGTCATATGAATTCCCATTAGCTGTTTGATTTGCTTAATGGTGCATCACAAATTACTTTGTTTTAACGTAAAGTAATTGCTAGTGCCCCTTCCTTATCACAAAATTGACTTCCTTATCACAAAAAAGAAAGAGAGGCAAAGTCTTTCCTGTGTTCAAGCCCTGATTAAGGCAGGGCATGAGGCATTAAGATGACAGCTAAGGTTCTCCAATTGTGTGGGCAGGTTTTCAGTGACCCCAGCCCTGGCAAAGGTAATACAGCAGCACTTGGAATAGTAATCAGGCCAGAAGGATGTGTTCCCTTACACCATCTCAGAGCTGGGCAAGGAGTCCTCTACCCCTCTCCCTCGGTACCTGAACTATTTCGTAGGGTGAGATCTGATGGCTGGCTTCGTGCCTGTTTCTTCAAGGGCAGAAATAGTCTGGCCCTTTTCACTGCTGGAATAAGCCAGGGAGCTTGTATTAAAATAATTGTCCTTTTTTTACCAGTCAGTGAAGTTTATATTATTATTTATATTGTATATATTATACTGAAGATGGAATTATGTTGATCAGCTGTAGCTAAGAAATCTTGCTTACAATGGAATTGATAGTAAAACAAAACAACCCCCAAAAAAACCCAAACAAACAAAAACCCAACCTTTACAATTTAATAAGTTTTTGGACATTAAAATAGCCTCTGTCCTCATCAGTTGAAGATTTAGTGTTTCAGCTTCTTGATAAGTGACTCTACCATGGATGAAAGGACTGAAGAAACCTAACTGCAGAAGACAGTTCTGCTTTTCCTGCAGGAATACAAAACACTTTATTTTCATTTATTGTGTCTACTGGCTTCAATTAAGTAATGTTCATAAATTTCTATCCTGTGTTTTATTGCTTGAAGAATATAGGCAAGTGTCTTAATTTCTATGCAAGTGTCTTCATTTCTGTACTTGTTCAGGACAATTCTGAGTATGGAATCTACTCAAGGCTAGAGTTGGTCAAATATTTCTAGCAGGTTTTTTTCAAATGAAAATATTTACTCCTGTGAAATAAAAAGAGTTCTCTTGGCACATCAGTTCATCAAAGTCTTTGTGAGATGTCATCTCAGGTGGACTGCAGTAAAACAAGTGATTTGGCTTGTCAGTGTTGTCTTGGTGAATTGAAGAGGAAATTCTAGTCTTGAACTTTTTTTTAAAAAATAGTTTTCTGAAACAAGTAAAGATTGCAAGTTTTTGGGATGGAGCGATAATAGCAAATCTGTTTCTCATGCAACGGGAATGCTTGATTCTTGTTTCTCCTCCCCTGACAATTTGCACTTGAAGGTCCTAGAATAAAAGGGTTTAAGGCTATGATTTCTATATAGGAAAAAATCTGTGGCTTTAGCTGTAAAGAAACCAAAATTTACATTAGTTGCTTGTTTCTAATTTGAACACAAAGGTAGCTTTCAACTCCTTAGCATGGTGATGAATTAGATGTGCTTTAGTGGCAGAGAAGTTATTTCAGGTTCTAATTTAACTACTGTGGATCCAAAGTTGAAGCAAACTTAACCTGTGTTTTCAACTCAGTAGCATACTATTAGCATGTTACCCACATCACACAACCATATGCAAGCTAATGCCACCATACTGAACCACTGCTGTAGAATACAGGGTATTTGATTTTGTTGTAATGAATTAAGTAGCAGAATTTTGATTTGCCTCATAGGAAAGGACTTTTCAAACAAGTGCATATACTAGATGCATTACAGCACAATGTTTTACCTATCGTCTTTATAAAATAAAAAAGCCTCAAATGATAAAAAGATAAATTATTTGATGTTTATCTTGTGCGAGACATTGAATAGTGAAGGCAAAGCAAGTTTAGCCTGTACTTTCAGATAGAATAGCTTCAACAGAAGCTATCTAACCTTTTTTAGTAGAAAAAGGCTTTTTACTACTACTTTTCAGGTCTTTGAACTGTAGGACTACCAACCAAGTTAGTAATCAGTATCTAGCTGAAGGAGTTTAAAGGCTACTAAAGTGAAGATAAACAAAAGTAATCAATCTATGACAGGTCCAGTATTGAAAAATAAGAATTTTTTATGCTATTTTAATGTACTTAAAAACATGGAATCTATTTCAGTTGAACTTACCCCCCAAAAAAGAAATTAATGCTCTGAAGGACAAAATTAACAAAAATACCCTGAAACCCCTAGGTTAGAGTTTCATGATCTGTCTATGCAGTGCTTCTTACCGAATTGCTCTTTTGAAGGATTGTTTTGTGTACTTAAATACATGCAGAAAGCCCTATAGAATAAATCTGGCAAATGCAGGAGTGAGCACTGATTGTCACCTTGAGTGCCTAGACTGAGCCAACAGGTCCACTTTATTAATGCAGCGTGCTGAAGTGAAGGGAAACGCTAAATGAATAACAGGATGCAAATGGGGGGTGTGTAAATTCCTGCGGAAAGTAAAATATAAACGCGCAATCATATGATCTTGCTTGAAAGGAAACCCAAGTTTTTGCTGCAACAATAGATATTTTTTCAAAGAAAACACTTGCATTTTTCCAAGTTTAAATAATCCAGAGTGAATGCCTGTTTTCTGAAGGCGGAAGTCTGGGGAGGAAAAAAAAAGCCCTGTTTTGTGAAAGACATCTCAAGAAGTTATATCAATTTGAAAAAATGTACCTCACTTAGATGTCTATGAGGGTTTTTGTTGTTACTTTAAAAGCTAAGTGTATATATCTAAAAAAAGGAAAAGAAAAAAAAACCCCACCAATCAAACAGAAAAGCATCTTCCTCTGCCCCAGAGCTGAAGACAGATGAGTTTTTCCATAGTGTCAACTGAAACATGGTACTTAGGCATGCTTACCATATTTCAGGCTGTAGGAAATAGGTATACATTTTTTTTTTTCCTCTTCCACAACTCAAGATACACCCCTTTAGATACACTAGTTCCGTGTGGTCAGGTTAGTTTCAAGTCCGCGTGGTGTCAGAAGGCTTTCTGTATCCCCATGTCAAGCACTCTGGCATGCTTTTATATGTATGAATTTGACCTTGTAGTCAAGAAGGAAGTTTCAGTAGTGGCTTAAAATACTGTGTCTCAAGTCTGTTTCTTTATAAAGTCAAAGTTATTGCATGGTGAGACAAAGCGAAGGAGTGATTTAAGGTGGTGTCGCTTCTCAGCTGTGTGGTGCTACCTGTCTGTACTAAAGTGGATTAGCAGTCCTCAAAGTCAAGCAGGTTAGCTTAAGTCACCACTGGAGTATTTATTTTGTGCATGTAAGATACTTTCTGGAAGTGGCTTAAGGCAAGCTTTTTATTTTTAAGAGATTAGGATAAATCAGGCAGGTGTCTGCTGACAGTTGGTAAAGAAATAGTTTGTATGTTTTCCTGGTATTGGGTCACCCTGTTTTGACGCTAAGTGCCTGTGCATGTGTGCATTCAGCAGTGAAAAGTATGAAGTAGAATATGGGACAACAGCTCTATGTGTGGGTGCAGGTTAGTGCAAGTTCAGCATCTGGAGCACAACTGGACAGTCATTTAGGCATAGCCTTGTTCCCAATACATGCTAAAGGAAAAAGCCCTTTTGCCTCTAGCTTTGGTCTTTATATAATGAATTGATAATCATTTAAATACTTTAATGCAGTAAGGAAGAACATTTATAATTAGTCATCTTGGGGTTTTGGTGAAGCAGCTAGATTAAAGAGATAAAAGTAAACTTTGTGTGATCGATCACTTTTTTTTAATAGTATGGGCATGATTTTTCATCTTAAAGGTATACTGAGAATTAAGGAGAGCCTTGCAGGATCTAAAATGAAGTAGCTGTGCTCTGTGTGTATGTATCGATACATTAGAAACAAATTTTAACATGTTGCTTATTAATTATCCTTTCATCCATTTAGCTAAGAATTCCTGTGGCTTAAAATATGTGTTTTTTCCCCTCTTGCTTATTGGACAGTTTTCTGCAATTACAGAAGAAAGTTTCTGCTCAAAATTAGTTTAGAATTGGTTTCTTATGTTGTATGCAAGTGATTCTGGCAAGCACAGCAATAACAAAATAATTAAGAATTTTTTCCAGTAAGTTTGTGTTGCCTAATTTTACTTTGTAATATAATTAACACACATTCCTTGGCATAAGATAGCTGAAATTTTGCACCCATTGTCATCACATAAAATACATTCTTTGATGTAATGTATTTTTCTTGTGATGCCTGCTGTTCTATCATACTGTGTATTGCAGAGAACAGACTGAATGTGGTTTCTGCTCTGGGGAATATAGCTTAAGATAAGATGTACAGATGGGAAAGACGGGCAAAGTGGGAGACAATGTATACATTCTGTTGCGCTGAGAAAGGCTGCAACATGTAGATAGCCTTGCTGCCAAGTGTTCTGTGGTGCTCTGAAACAGAAACCTGAAAGGGTGGAACAACTGATTACAACTCAACCTGTTAAGGCCAGGATAATACAGCAGGTCTGGCCTGACTTGCTTTTATTTCAGACTGTTACTATATTTACTTGCCATGTTTGTCTAATGCAGTGTTCCTCATGTATTCTTTGAAAGTGTGACTACGCTTTCATGTTACCCTCTTTCCCTGCTCCTCATACTGCCTACATGGACACTCCTGACTCGCACATCAGGAAAAACTAAAGCCCTCCAGGGCAGAGCAGTGGAATCAGGCTGCACTTAATGCTTTAAAGTGTTTATGCTGATGCCATATAGGAATTCACTGTTGCCAGCAGCTTCTGGTGGGCTTGACTAGACTTACTTAGTTTATGACTCCGTCTTGAGCCATTTTTGTACTCTCAAGGTAGGAAAGAGCCCGTATTTGAGACAGATTTCTTGTGGGTTTTGTAGAACACTATCCGATTTCAATGTGAAGAAGTTAAATGGAGAATCCACCACATCTCCTGGTGATTATTCTAGCAGATATATCATCCTGTTAAAATATTATTCAGATTTAAATTTGCTTGTTTTCCGGCCTTGAAAGTTATGTCATTCTCTTTCTAATTTCTACCATGAATTAATTTTCCCGTTTTTGAATGAGCTGCTTTGAATCTTATCTGAGAGTTAGGAAAAAAAGAAAAGGCAAAATCCACCCAAACAAACCCACTATGTGTCCTTTTATACTGTCTGCCCCCGGCCCCAACCCAAAGTTATTACAAAATTTGAACTTTGGAACTGTAGTTATTTTGGTTTCAGTCAATCATACCATTCAAGTTATTTCCTAATCCATGCTTGTTCTTCCATGCTGCTGTACTTGTCTTCCCCCCGCCCCAATCCCCCGCGATTCATAGTGAGCATTTGTGACTGTCTGCTACAGGCTATTTTAGCCTGTATTTTACGTAACAGAACATAAGTAGGGATTTAGGCTTTGAAGTCCTAAATTCTGATCCTCAAAAATTATTATTAGAGCCATGTAACTGTGACATCACCTTAAATCTCAAAATGTGTATGTTTTTTCATTGTTACATGCTTATTCTTAGCTCTCTCGGAAGCATTTTATTTTTAGGACTGCTGTGTTCGCTAGGCAGCCCTATACCCCTATGGACTGATGTAATTGGCGTTAATATACCTTAAGACAAATGTCTAAAATTGAAAATTCTGTTTATATCACAAAGTAAGAGCCTAATATGTCAATATATTTGTAGGCTAAAAAGGAGGAACTGGGTACAAATACTGACAGTATACTCTTTGGATTTTCTTTTCCTGTTGCACTTTAGTATTTCAGCAATTAATGTTAATCATTGTTAGAACTCCCTTTGCAGGGAAGAGAAATAAAGGTTATCTCTTCTTCTCTGCCCTGTATGTATGTTTTAATCAAAGGCATACGGAAAGCCATTGTAGAAGCCTCATATGTTCCACAAAGCTGTTGTAAAATTTCTTCAAAACCCTGTTCCAGTATGCAGAGCATTTGTCTTTTCCCATAGCTGTTTTTAATAGGGAGACTAGTTTTACAGCATACTGTTCTGGGCTTTGCTCTGAATACCTGTTGCAGTGAATACTCTCTCATTTGCAAGATCAGAGCCTAAAATACAGTTTATCCTATGCTAACCATGTAAGTGTTCTGAAGATTGGCGTTGTTAGGGTTAGCATGACATTCAAGCCCAGAATGGGTACCAAGATAAAAAGCCTGGCTTTGGGAACTACTGCTGGTTCTCTGACACTGTGTATTCCGAATCTTGCAGTCTTTGTTAATGTTTTTATTACTACGCTGTAGCACCTAAAGATAATGAGATGTGGAGCTTGTTGTTGTTGTTGTTAGACAAATCATGGTAACTGATCCCTCCTCCAAAGACAGTTTGAGTGGAGAAGTATGATTAGAGCTAGCACCAGGCTCTCCAGATCTGTCTTCCATGGGCTTTGTGATTCACCCATTTGAATTTGTCCAAGTGTAGTTAGCTTGACTACGACTTTAAAAATATGTCCTGGTAATTTAAGACTTTGGTATGGATACACTTTAAAAATTTGTAGAAATCATCTATTATTACTGGAATAGCTTTTAATACTGTGTGCCTTTATAACTCTGCAGTTTTCCTCCTGTGTGTGCTTGTTGACAGGAGAAATGCCCTAGCTTTTCCTGTTAGACTTTATCTGTGTTCTGATAAGGAAGTAAGACTTGCTTGTGTGCTTGAGCTCTGTAGATGTTTACAGTTCGAACCAGTTATAACAGTGTTTATTTTGCCTCAGTAAACAAAAACTTTAACTCTGTTAAAACAGTTTCTGCTCCATACGTGCTTTGATAGAACACTAGTTAAAGAATGATTGCTTTTGTGGATAGTTTTGGAAATCTAGCTAGAAGACTGGAAGCTAATTCTAGTTACCAGAGCTCAGTGGTTGTAACAGGTTCATTTATAATTTCTTTTTAAGAGAATCTGAAAAAGTTAAAAAATAACCAATTTCAAATGAGCTCTTTAGAGTTTCAGATGGTGTATTGATTCATGTTTCCTGGGAGAAGCCTCCTGGGAGTTCCTGCACCTCAGTACAGTGATGGACTGTCCAAGCTGTATTTTAACAGGTATTCTGTTAATGATAAAACTTAGTTATTCTAGAAACTTAAATGAAGTAAACTGTAAGAACCACAATAGGATTATCTGAAATTGTCTTGAGAAAATGTAGGTTTGCTGTTTGCCAGCTGTGAACATTAAAGGGGACATACAAATACGAATTAGTTGCCCTCAGTGATGCATGCTAAACTCTGCTTTTAATTAAACAAGAAGATGCTCACTTTTCCACTGAATAATTGCCTCTTGAAATTCAACCCATCTGCCTTTTGAATTGCTCAGTAATGCACACTTTATGTGTGGAGTCATATAACATCTAATAAGCTGAAAGACAGACGTGCTTGGCCCCTGAAGAAAAATTCTGATTGTATAAAGTAGGAGTTTACTGGAGCAAGTCCATGGCCTAGATGGGCAAATACTCTGACTCCCCATCAGACTCTATTGTCATGTCTTCAGCAGTACAATTCCTGTGGGTTAGCACAAGACACTAGCTTTTTCTACTGAAGTATTCCATTTCAGTGAATTAATTTTTGCCCCTTGATGTCTACATGGAGGTTACAAGTTGTTGAAGGATGAAGTCTTTCCTTTACTAATTATTATTTTTTTTATTTTATTTTTTTTTTTTTAGGATGTGCCACATAAATATTTTCCATGCTTGGAAGAAAACGTAAGGGTAGCCCCTAGTGTCCCTCCTCGCTTGTACCATTTGTTGTTTGGTGTACTTGTTACCAGACAATGATAAGAGACATGCCAGAACAAATAATTCCAGTCTTTCCTTCTTGTTCTCACAACTGCTTTTAATTTTCCTTTGATACCATCGTGCTCAGTGTGGTGCTGTATGTAGTATCTTACCGGAGACCAGGCTGTTGATTTGATCACATTAAAGGATGTTGAAATGTATCTGTCATGATACAGCACTCTGATGCTGAAGGTTTTTGTTAATATACTTTCTTGACCTATTTAATGGGAAGCTTTGTAGACTGGTGGAGCCTCATAGATTTTGTGTTTTGTAGCTGATCCTTCAGAAGGATAAAAATGCAAATATGAATTCCTGGTTGGTATGCTAATTGTGTCATAAATGCTAATGAATTAAACCTAGTGATGTGGAAAGAAAAAAAACATTGCCCCTCTTCGTGCATCACATGAGCATTTGAAGATATAATGCAAGGCTTATGCTCTCCTGCAGCTGTAAGAGTTTTTAGGAATATATCAGCCTGAGTATTTCTGAAGTGTCCCTCTGTCCTCTGCTTGTCTCAGGCTGTATCAGCGGACTGTGGGCCCTCTGACATCCTTGCAATTACTTACCTTCAGTGCAGGGAGTGTCAGCTACCCTGAACCCCTCACTGTTTCTTGTAACATGGATGTACTACTCTGAAATGGCTACTGCCTTAAGTGAAGACATTCTTCCTCAGCTTTTACATTCTGAGAATAGTAGTCTTCTGCATCTGTAGACTATGGGCAAATCATGCCTGACAAAACCTACCTGCCTTTTATGAAGGGTACCTGGTTTTGCGGACAATGGGAGAGCAGTGGTATTGTTTCCCTTGACTTCAACAAAGTTTTCAGTGTTGACTCTCATTGTTTTTGTATCACCAGGTTGGTGAATTAGGGTTTCTCCAGAGCATCCCTCTAATTCTGTCCCAAGTGATCTGTTCCTCTTCCCCTCTGTATAGTACAATTCAGGTCTAACTAGGTTGACCTCAAGGGCAACCTTTGAAATACAGGGGGTGACTAGAGGCTTCTGCAAGGGACGAGGAAGGACTCATCTTTCAGAATGAGGATATGCATGTGGCTTCAACAGAACACATCCATGGACCTTGACAGTGAAATAAACTGGGAATAAGTCTCATACCCCAAGTAGAGAAAAGAAAGTCTTGGACTGGAAAGGAAGCAACCTTCCAAAAGCCCACTTGATTCCCTTGCCATGCTTCAGTCGTTGCAGAAAGTCTTCTGTTAAATTGCTGAAAAGTTTTGAGCTGGCATAAAAACACAACTTCATTTCTTTTGGTGGAATGTATGTATGGGGTTTTGTTCATCCATTTAAGTGGGATATTTCTGTTAGGAAGTGCTTATTCACTAGTACCCTTATATAGCAAGGTTTGAACTTGAATTATCTTCTAAAGAAACCTTTCAAACCACTTCCATACCCTTTTAATGTAATAGTGGCAAAACTCATCATCACACTTTACTAGTAAAATAATGAAACTGTACTGTTTCATATGTGGAATGTAACAGTTTCCTTTTTTCAGTTAAAATCATACAGAAATTCCCCAGACAAAAATTCTATGAAGTTGCTGTTAAGCTATCAGCTGGATGAAGCCAAAATTAAGACATTGTTTCAGTAGGGAAAAAACCAACAAACAAACCAGATTTGAGTTAATCAGTGATTACCAGGTCCAGGTTGAGTGAGATGAGTTCCTTACTGAAACTGATATGTAAGAAACTGTGAACTCTAACAGGAGTTTAAAAATCACTTTAGATTCCTGGCTTTATAATAAAAAATGACTATTGATGTATAATACTGAGAGAACAGCTGTTTTCGTAAGATTTGGGGTTTTTTTGCAAGAGTTTAACCATTTGTTTTGGAATGAGCAATTTAATTTAAAAAAATACCTGTAGTGTTAACTGTCATTTTCTGCTTGGTATTAACTTGTCTTTTCTACAAATCAAAAGCATAACAAATGTTTTTTAAATATAATGTCTGATTATTTAATTATGTAATAATGTCTAACTAGCTTTATGTATATAAACTTCCTGTGTTGCTCTAACATATGGAAAAATTAAATTACAGGAAAAGAATACTCTGTTTTAGGAACAAATGGTTCAAAAACCCAAAAATGTGATAGATAGGTGCCTCTGTGCATCTAGGCACCTCGTTCCAGAAGGAAGTGAATCACTTCACCACCTTCTTTGACTTTCTATCCCTGTCCTCAAAAATTTTTGCAAGATTTTTTCCTCCCCTTTTTGTTGCTAAAGCAATATCATATCAACAGGTCTGATGGTAAATCACAATTTACAAGCATGCACCTCTTGATGACTTTTTTTTTTCTGTAGAAGCAAGGAAGATGTACCCAGACAAGCAACTGAATGGGAAATATCTCAGAAGAAATACAGGTGTGCCAGGACATGTTTTTCATGTCCTGACTGAAATGTCATGTCATGAATGGTGATTCAGCAGGTGACTGTCACCTCTGTGATAGTTATGGAACAAGAGTTCATTGCCTCTAAATCTGGAAACCACAAGCACTGTACAGTTTGGGATGTGGTTGTTGAGCTTCAAAGCCCAAGTGAGAGTTCACAAATTTGAACAACTGCTTGTTTCCTGAGATTTATTTTTCTGTTTTAAAGTAAATGACAAAAGCAAAAGTAAAGTTATATTCCATATGTGTGCTTAAAAAAAAAAAAAAGAACTAAAATTCTGGCATCAGGTGACTAGGTACAACTGGCTAGCTGTAGAAGCACTGCACAGTGATTGCTGTTCCGCTGCATTATAGCTATGTCATGTGCAGTAATTCTTCAGGGTTTGTCTTTTTTTCTCAGCTCCAGGCTCCAAGTTGAAGAGAACTACCATTGATGTATTAGAAGCTCAGAAATTCCCAGACAGCATATAGATACCGCTGACCCTCTTAGAGAAAGACATAATAGTTTATTCCTGATCTTACACTTCATCGTCCTGTAACCTTCTGCCTATTCTTGCTCTCAGAAATGGCTGATTGCCTTTCAACTCCCATATAAATCTCATCCTGTCTCCCGTTACATTCTCCAAGTCTGGGAGCCTGATGGGGGTATTCTGAGCAAGAAGCACTCACATGCTTGTAGGCTTTAAGAGAGAGCTTTTGTTGCATAGTGTTTGTGACTGCTTCTGATCCCCCCCCCCCCTCCTTTCTTTTTTTCCCCTCTTCTCCCCACCCTCAGCAGCTCAGTGGCTCTTAATGCCTACCACACACATAAAATAACTTTGAAGTGTCTTGCATAGCACAGTTTGGGAACATCTGCTTTAGGTAGTGCAAGTCTTTGCAAACAGTCTTGAGTCTTCAACATGCAATGACTGAACTCTCATTTTTGGAGGTACGCGTGTGCTGACTTGGTGTGGTGTTTCTGGAGTGATTAATTAGCAGGCTGTGAACTAAGTTCAGCATCACTCAGTCACTTCAGGGGAAAAATACACAATTTGCTTGTTGGTTTTGCTTCTACTTAAGAAAACATAGCGGTGAGTTAAGTACCACTTTGTGGCAAATGAAGATATGTCCCCCGTTTAAGGGAGACTACTGCATAGACACTTGACATTCCACATTTGATATTGCTGCTACTCTTTATTTAAAAAGCAACATTAAAAATGATAACCTGAGTTTGGCTGTCCTGTATAGCAGAGCTTGAGTTGGTTTTAATGCATGTTGTGAGCAATCCAGTGGTGTATAATGTTTTTTTTCAGATCTTTAATAGGAGATTTTCAAAATTTATTTATTTTAATCTCTTAACTGTCTTAAGAGAAGCACTAATCTGCTTCAATGAACTTCAGGGCTTGCTGAGCTGCATTTTGGGAATGGCTCAAAAGAAAGTATTTTATGAAATTGAGAAAAATCTCATACATGATCTGGTTAAACTTCAGGTTCTTGTGGTATGTGAATGTTGTAAAACAGCTTTTTAAGTCTTTATGGAACTTATATTAAGCAAATCTAGGAAAATCTAATATCTTGGTTCTGTAAAGTGCTTTTAAAACCAGTAAATGTGTTTCTTCAATGTCGTAACTTCAGCCGTGTTAAAGAATGCCATGGCTGCTGTTAATGCTTTTGAGACACTGGCTCTATGTGGGTGTGATATTGTAGGGAAAAGAATTCAGTTACTCTGCAATACGTATTTTGCAAAACAGTTTACTTTAAGCACCCAGCAGGCATTTTTGTATAAGCCAGTAGGTTGATTAACATCATCTGCCATGTAACTAACTTGACAAACTATCCCTTTTCTGGTGTCTCACATGGAGGACTAGAATATTATGCAAGATATTGAAAATGAAATTAATTCTACAGATGTGGAAAAAAAACCCCAATTCATTAATTTTGGTCATAATTTTTCTGTAGTCACTAATATGACTTTACTACTTGGTAGCAGTCAATTTTATAGATGGTAGCAGCTGTGTCTTCAGGAGTGTGATTTAGCCTACAGTTTGTAGGATTTGTCAGGGTGGGAGGAGCAGACAGACAGTGTAGAGCTCAGGCATTATACTGCTGATCTTATGCTAGTTTTCCATTTTAGTGGGTCTAGCAGTAGAATGTGAGTTGTTTGGTAGATTTTGGTTGTTGGGTGTTTTTTTTTTTTTTTCAGACTTGTGATGTTTCTGGTACCTCAAAGGTCAAGAGATCTGTCAAGAAATTTTAGAGGATATACTGCTGATGTTATGAGTTTTGTATATTTGAACTGAATTTGGAGCCAAGGGTGGATAAAAGCAGAGGATGCTTCTACAGAATAATTAGGATGCTTGGTCAGAGAATGAAATAGGACAGGCACTTGGTGAAAGAGAGTCAGAATTAAATACAGCAGACACCCGGTAAAACAGAGAAAGCTATAAAATTTGTGTATACAAATGAGAAGTTTAAAAGCATAGTTAGACTAAGAAAGATTTTAAATTTAAGCAATAAGGAAGGCTGGGAAAAGATGGAATGGTGGAATATCGTAATAACTATTATTAGCTATATAGGAAAAAAAATTCAAGCAAAGAGTTGGATTACTAATAATGTAAAAAATGTAGAAAGACTTACGCTACCTCTTCTAACTTAAAGTGTTGGAGATACTAATGACAGAAGAGGAAGTGCCTGAGCAGGCAAACTTTTAAAAATAATATGGCATCAAGCTCTACCTGTTATGTGTGCAAAAACACTGGAGGAATTTTACAAGCTTTTTTTCTTGCAGGATTTGAATTTGTCTGAATTAGAACAAAGCAGAAGAATGCGACAAAAAACTTGCACAAAATGGGGAAACATGGCTGTGTTTGAGAGGAACCTTAGCAAGTGTTTCTGTTCCACTCCTCTCAACTTTAGATTACTTTGCTGTCATTTTATGTCACTTGTAACATCCATTTCTGTCTATTTGTCTTGTGCAAAGGATGTGTTAAGTAGATGGTAGCACCAGAAACATGTTTCCATTCAGCAGGTCAAGTAGCAGTGCTGAGGAGCAGCTTGCATTGTGAAATGCATCTCATCTCTGGAACAGCAGGGCTCAAATGAGTTGCTACAAAGCCATGTTTTGGGGAAGGTTATTACATTTTATAGGTAGTTTCCATTCTGTCTTTTAATGGAGAGAGACGCTATCTGAAGTACAAGACTGGGGACAGATTATCTGATGTAGTCTTGAGCATTCCTCTATTTGAGGTCTCATACCTGACTTAGTGACTAGTCTGGTAATAAACAACTAAGACTCTCCCTCGTTTTTAGGCCTTCACCTTATTTTCCCAGTTTGAGCCCCATTTGTCCTAGGAAAGAATACAGCCACATTCATTTTTGCCTCTTCTTTCCCAGGAAACCCATATATAAATTACTTTATAATCTCTTGGAGGGGATTTGTCTTATTAAGGAACATAAATGGAAATTAACAGGGAGGGAAGGCGGTATCAGGTGGAAGCGAGCAGATTCAAATGATACACTATGAGATGGTTATAACCAGAAGCAGGAGAAACACTTCTGCTTTAAACCTGTCTCAGAAAATGCCCTTTGCAGAATCTTTCAGTGCTGTTCGAAGTCATGTGCTGCTTGAAACTTTATGGGATGTTATCTGTGTGAAATTTTATAGGAAAAGATCTGTCTCCCTTCTGATGTGGTAATGGCCCCCCAAGCCTACAGTTGCTCTCTTTTGTAAAGTGGGTCACATTCCTCTCAGGACGAAAATAAAATGTGGGAATTTACACTGTATATAAATATTTTCATACTTGAGGTATCTGTCAAGTATTCTGAAGATTCTTTGGCTGCATTAGCCAACCCTACACCCACAGCCATATTAAAGTAAATGTCAAATTAGAACCATGTCAAATTAAATGGAAGGTTCAAGAAACTTTTGGAGGAATTGCTTTAATTTCGCGCTTTTTTTTTTTTCCCTCTGTAGCAAGTTACAACAGCGAGAACACAGCTATATTTCAAACACTTTCAGATTTTCTGACGTGGGGGTTTCATGATGGCATTATCTGCACAGCTACATGATTCTTACAGGGATCTTTCTAGGGCTCCATGATCTTTCTCTGGAGTTCCTGCCTTCATATATGTGTTTACTGACCTCATATGCCATGGTCAGATTCTCTCGTTTCTGTTCATCTTCTCTGGTAAAACAACCCAGTAGGTGCTATTAGGACCATTCTTAGCATGAAGAATTTGAATTCCACATTTGAGGGACTTATTCAATGGTATGATTTCCATTTTATACTTCAGATGTCTAGATATGTTGTGAAAGGTTCTCTGGGAAGACATGCATCAGTGTTACCACCCTGATACGGCACAGGAGGATTTAATCTTCCTTAATTAGAAACTTGATGCTTAAGAGAGGGTGCAGCTTATTTGGCAACATCTGTGGGATGTCTAGAGAATCAGTTCTGTGTTTTAATAGCTTTATATTTTTGTTTGTGATTTCATCATTACAATCAGTAGGAACCAAAGCACTAAACCACTAAATGATACTTTTTGTCAAAAATTAGCCTAGGAAGTAACAAATCCATATTATGGGATATTTACTGCATTTAGGTGTATATTAAGACCACAAATTGAACTCTTTTCCTCTCAAGGCATTGATAATAGCCTTAAGTGATTTACACTTAGAAGATACTTGTGTATTTTCTGGTAACTCAAAAATTAATCTCAACCAGGTAAATTGTTAGCTAATGCAATGTTTGAATATAACGTTGCTACAGCATCACATTTTTGATGTAGTTGTGTCTGTCTTCCTTCTGAATGTGATCATAGACTGCGTGTTTCTCAAATTGAATTTAAAGATGAATTGTCCTTGCACTTAAAAGGCTCTGTGTAAGGAAGTTACATCCATAAAATAAATGGAACTAAGAGATGCAAATAAAGAATGGTATAAAAGCTGATTATTTTTGTGTTTTTGTGCCATGCTACAATGAAGGTTGTAATCAGCTGTGATACCCAAATTCGGTTTTTAGTTTTATGATCAAGATTAATTGTTTATAGCAGAAGCTTTTGCTGTTTTGCGTGCAGAATAAGTTGCTTCCAGGGAACAGAACGGTTATAAAGTATTTTGTCTCTTGAATTTATTCTGCAAAGCTGGCAGCTATATGTTTATATATGCACAGTTGGTGTAATACTGCTAAATACTTGGAATGAAATAGTAGACTTTTTTGGCACTAGGATCTAAGGGTGGAAATGCCATTTGGTACTTAACAGCAGAAAGTTGTAAATTACTACAGTACTAACTAGACTAAACACCCATAGTTCCTTTCTTAAGAAATACATTACTGAACTCCATCTAGTTTATTTATAATTTGCCCTTAAGTTATGCCAGTTATGTTTGGAAAATTCAAGAAATTGTCAATAGAGTATGACAAAGTATTTTTGCACAATTTTTTGCTCATATTTTAAACTGTTAGGCTAAATGCATATATTTCTGGAATTGCAAATTTTTTTTCTGGTGAAAATCAGAAAATACCAGAAATAATTAATATAAATTGCTTTATGTAACAATCAATTGTGCAAAGATAACTTGACACACATTTTGGGGAGGAACTGCTCAACTACTAGAAATGCTTTTGCTTTTCTTCCTGGCTAACCCCCAAATATTCTAAGCATATGGAACAATTTAGCAGAAAATACATAATTATCAAACAGATCTGTCTTTGCCACCTTGGACATTATTTCTTGTGGCAGGGTAAATGAAACCTCATGTTTAGATTTTATTCCATTTGATCTTCCACTGTATTGGCAGAAGATTAAAAAAAAACAACACAGATGGCATCATTAAAATATGAGTTGATTTGTGCTTACTCTAATAAGAATCTGAATATACTTGATAAAGGCATGGCACAAACTTCTAACTGAAATTTTGAAGCAAAGAAACCAAAGTACATTTATCTTGGTAAGAACCTGAACAATCTATGTAACTGTAAAAACAAGTTTAATATCATGCAGGTGTTCACAATCAAATGTATGCACATTATTACATTCATTATAAATAAAGCTGCTGTCAAGTTTTGGCTCTAAGCTTGATGGTGTTTTACTTTTCTATTCAGATGCCAAAATTGGTGAATGCTAATTCTCCATTGCCGTGTCCACTCTGTGGCCAGATACCCGTACTGATGTCATAATCTTATCTATAAAAAAAACCCCCAACTTTTTACATCATAAGAAATACGATGTCAAGAATAATTCAGTATGTGCCCTGTTAAATGACTTCTGATTTCTCTTAATTAACTTACTTGATACAAAGTCCTTTTAAAACTGAGTTTTCTGGACTAGGTTATGCATTTCCCATGAAGCCTGCATCCCATAAGAGTGGAATAGCCCTTTCAGCGAGGACTGGATTAGGGACTGATCTTGTCCTTTGTGGTCAGTGCCCTGCTTTCCGATTTTAACTTTCAGGCTTGAGAAACTTTTTATTCTTTTCTGTAAGATAGAAAATTTTAAACAGGACGAGTAGATATTACCTGTACCCCCAGCTTTAAGACTGACTTCTACTGCAGTGGAAAAAGGAGTGGGAACCACCTGTAGCGGAGGGGTGAATGAAACCTGGGTTTAGCATAGCCTGATACTGTAAAAAAGGGCTATGTAGTTTTCTACAGACATGTATAAGAATCTGTGGCTACCAGCTGTCAGAAGAACCTGAATTTATGCCATATGGGGGAGAGTCAGGGGAACGTCTAGTTTCTGGACCATGCTTGGGGTCAGGATAAAGTGGGTGCCAAGCCATTCTTTCCCATCCAGAGGGTGGTATGGCAGCTATACATGGTGGAGCTTATGGTGAAACTTAGGAAACTGAGTATGTGTGGTATTTAGATTGTGAGATTTTAAATATTACATGGGGTGTAGAACCCCAAATTTCATTTATGAGGTCTTTTATAAAGATCTGGCCTTCTGGAGTTGAGATATACAGTATTCTAGTCTATATCAATATTGACCTCTAATACAATTGTCTACGTTAAAACAGGATTTCCTATTATGTAACTGTTTTCAGAAGTCTGGGAGCCAGATAATAACTGTTCAGACCATCTACTAAAATGTTAAGAATGTTTCTTGCTTCAGTAGCTACAGTTAATAAATACCAATGAAAAGTATTTTTATAAACTGGTTGTTCTTGTTCCAGCTTTTCTGGTGGGACTTAGATACAGGGATGGGGAGGACTGTTCATTAAATTGCACTAGTTGTCTTTTTGTTTCTTTTTTTCTTCTGAAGCTTTTGGTGGAGTCTTTTGAAGCAATCTTGGAGACAGTGTTGGATGGTGTGTTCCCATAGCACGTGGTTACTCCCATTTATCAAATTCAGTTTAAAACAAGTGAGAATCTCTAGAAGATCTGAGAGAAAGAAATGTCATTCTGTTTGTAAAATCAAGTTAGGGTCTTATGAATATAATTGGAATGGGTGCAGAGAAGGCCTATAGAGTGTATATTACAGGAGGTGACTCTGAGTTTGTCATGCTTAGCACGGCGGAATTAAGGCTGTGGGTTATGATTGCTGTCAATGAATATACCAGGTAGGGTAATGCTGAGAAGGCAGGAGCGCTGTTAATGGGCAGTGTTGTCACAGGAGGACATAGGAATAAACCGCACATGATGAAATGTGCACTGGAGATTTGAAGGTTTCCAGTAGCGAAATAAGCCTTACTGGAATTTCAGAAAAAAAGAGGAGGGACTAAGTGTTCTAAAGATTTAGCTTGATATTTACTGTGGTGATGTGGTACTTCTCAAGTCTTAAATTCTTAAAGCAGTTACTGACTGGAAAAGGTTTTTTTTTCACCTTTAAGACATTACAACTTCCAGCTTAGCTTTCTAATGGCATTTCAGCTGCAGTAAAGGTTGAATATTCTTCAAAAAGCATTTCAAGAGGAAATGGTAGTTACTTATGTACAGCCTTTCAAATGTCAAAGTTTCTTTAGGAATAAGAATATATGGAATTCCCAAATGAGAAAGGAATGTGTGTGAAACAGTCAATGAAGTGGGTTGTTCTTTCTGTGCATCTAGCAAAGTCTCATATATTCTGTAAAACTGGAACAAAGTAATGTGGAAACAGATGGAAATCCTTTTTGAATTGTGGTGTAGAATTGTCAGCTCCAGAGATACAAGTTAGTGCAACAACACATCACGGGTAGCTTACCAGTGGCATGGCCAGGTAGTGTCACAGCTCTGGAAAGGTCCAATGTACTGTCAGATTGTCACAGTAAGTTGCATTTCTAAATAGTTTGAAAACACACACATACACCCAATACAAACAAACCCCCCCCAACCCCTCCCTTCCCCCCCAAAAAAACCTCTGCAAGTTGTCATAAGACATTTAGTTCTTCTACAGTATGAAACTACAAGATGCTGAAATCCTGTACTAGAAGTTTCAGATATTCTCATTCATCTTTTGGTTTTGTGTGATTGCTCTCCAGGGCAGTCTTCTCAAGGCAGGAGCTTTGTTTATGTGTATCAGTGGATCGATTAAGCGATGATGCTTAATGAATACTGTTTCAGTATCTATCTTGATTTCTGAGGCAGTTTAACAATAGAATGGAAGTATTGCAAATACTGAGACAATTTTATGTAGTCTCTAGTTTACTGAAAAGGTTGTGCTATGAAAGGGGTGTATAATTTCTGTATTTAGAATTATCTGGAATAGAGCCTTAACTGGAATGATTATTTAAATCATAAGTTAAACTGTAGATTGAATTTTGAATCTTAAGAACATAAAATACGTTAAAATATTTTTAAGGCAAAATAAGGGGTTTGTCTATGAGAACTGATAGATGTGCCTGGTAACGCACTAATCAAACTAGGCTTTTGTTTTCTCTTTACTGTGGCTTCATCACTTCCCACTCAATTGAGCAGTTACTTTTCTGGAAGTCTAGTAAATGAGTTGTCCAGTTGAATGTGTGTGTTAATACTTAGTGTAATGTATCTAAGGTATATTTTAATATGTAGTATAAAGTCCTCTAATATTAGAATTAATGGAGTAAGCTTTGCAAAACTTACAGCCATGGTACGTCTGTGATTTTATCAGACCACTTCTGTCTGAAAATGGAAGTATTCACAGGTTCACTCATGGATGGACTAAAAAAGGCAGTCTGTGGAATGCATCCCAGTGGGGGACAGCAGGTGACAGGAGGCAGAGGTTCCTGTTTCCCTCAAATCCTCTTCTTCCAGAGTTTAACCTGTTTGTTCCAGTTCACCTTCTTCACAGCCTTCCTTGCCTTTCTCCTTCCCCTCTCTGTAGGGTTGTAATGAATAAAATATAGTTTTCCTTTGCATCACAGTGTGACCCTCAACAACATAAGTTACGTAATGGTAGCTGCTGCTAATTCTGCTTTCTGATGCTTGATCAAAATTACGGGCCACTGTCCTGTGTGACCTCCTAAGCACAGTCTTCAATAAAAGTGCCTGGGATGAAATCCAGTCTGACATTTTTTCCATTTCTTTGCTCTTTATGTAGAAAGCCATTGACATTTTTACTGTGTTATATTTATATTATAACCATTCCTAGGTCTTTAATTCATAAACCCTACAGTTCAGTATAACAAAACAAAGTTGTCAGGAAGATTATATTGAAATACTACGCAATCATAAGCTTTAAACTACGTATTGTCTGGTATGATTTTCATGTAAGGCACTCGCATCTCTCCCGATTAGAGAATCTGAACTTCAAAATCTTTACTGCGTTTATCCTTGCAGGGCTGCTGGAGTTAAGGTGCTCTTATTCTGGTTTCATAGTTATGGAAGAGAAGTGTGAAGTGCCTGTATGGTTTCTACCACATAGCACAGGAAGACGGTGTCAGAACCACGAAACCATCCATCCTCTCATCTTTTAGGCATATTTTTGATAACTTCCTTCTTGTCTTCAGCCTCTCTTTTTCTCACCCATTCACCAGACACCCGTATACGCACATCTATATTCTGTAGTGTACTTTATGATCCTATATTTACTTAAAAAGGGCCTGTTACCATGTGAAATATATACCTAAGCCACAGATGCTGCACTGTTTATTGCCTTTCTCATTTTTGGGTATGTAGTTCTGCTGTCTTAAAATGCTGCCATGGCTGAAGCTGTGTAGAAAGACAGCTGTCACTTTTGGAGACTGTTGCAGTTAAAACATCATTCTTTTAGGATATTTAACAGTGAAGTTTGTGATCTTTCTCCAAAAGAACAGTGAAACCCATTGTCTTGTCCAAGTTCTGCCTTGGGAAGTTGCCAATCTCAAATAAACTCATTAGGTAAGATCTAATTCCTGTCCTGGTTACCTGCCGTTACCTATTCAGCTTTCCATAGGAGAGCAAGGTTAAGGTTCATTTCTTCTAAGAGGCTTTCTGCTGGTATAAAAATAATAGCAGGGAGAGCTGGAGCTTTTTTTGTAGAGGCTTTCCTGTATTTCAGGTGCTAGAAAGAAGGGGATTGTGTTTTTTTCTTCCACCTGTTTAGTATTTACCCACGTAGTTGTGCACTTAGCAGAACAATCGCTTGTCAGTACAACAGATTATTAAAATATATCTTCCAGTTTTATTAAATTAGTTTTATGATTGAAACTGTTTCAGTAAACACATAGCTTTACATGCTGTAAAACAGCAACAAAGCCACTCTGTTTACCTTGTGTAAAACTTCAAGATGGTTTAAAAAGTTGCCGATATGCATTTGCATGATTTTTTTTTTAATAATTTAATAATTAAATGACAAAAATGATGAATTTAAATGCAGCTCTTTTATTCAAGATATAAATTCAAATCCATGCAGTGTTCATGTATAATGTATCAAAACCAGACTAAAGAAAGGGGAATTAAAATATTATGTTACGCTATTCCAAGATAAGGTCGCTTATTAACAATAGGCATACAGAAAGATTTTGAAAAGTTTTTTTTATGCTTTTGTTTGTTGTTAATGTTGGTAAATTTTACCTGCTGTTACTAGGAGCAAAACTAGTTTTATGAAAAAATGATTTTACATCTTTTTTTTCCCCTAAATAGAACAGTAAACTCATTTACCATCTCATAAATAATCTTGATCCAGAAATTTAATTTCTGGGAAATTTGTGGCTCCTTTTGAGTCTTGGCCAGTGAATTTTCATTGAAGTTTAGGTAGAAAAAAAAGGTGATACTCCTGCCAAGTTTTAGTCTGTCTTATGATTTATAACTATGAACATTAGAACAGTATCCTTGCTATAGACCTGGAAACCAAGTAGCACTGGTCTGAGCTCACAGACATGTCACTTCTGAAAGGGCAAGCAACAGACTTCCTTATGCCAAAAATAGCTTTTGTGCTAAATTATTAAAGCATAGTATTTGATCACAGATAAATGGAATATTATATTTTGCACTTTGGACCTTTTTTATGTAGTGGGGGAAACCCCAGGTCATTTTAAAATCAATGGGTTTTGTTAGGTGAAACTGAAATATCACACATTCAAAAACCTTGGCATTGAAAAAAATGTTGTGTACTCTTTTTATTCCTCATGTGCGTTTGTTATATATTGATTGCAATGAAGAGAATATTTTAGACTCCTGCAGCATTTCAAGTAATGTGTAACACTTCTGTGCTTTTCTGTGTTTGAGTGTAAAATATGTATGAAGACATGTCTGAAGTGTAAGTACAGTGGGCCCTTGGGAAGTTCTGGAGCTGTACCTTGAGTAATTTCAGTCTAATGCTGACAGAATATTTACTGGTTTATTTGTGGTTTATTAGTCTGTTTTCATCTGTGGTCTGTGAAATGTTCAAGGATGTTTCTTAATAAAACCTTAATAATGGAAATTCTTTATCCTGATTATCCCAAAGGTATAAATAGTTCTCTTTAGTCTAGCAAACACATACAGCTTTATTGTAGTAGTTGCTTTGGTGGCAACATCTAAAGGTTCCTAATAGGTTCTAATGAAACCTTTTGTATTAAGGCACTTTTAACCCTTGTGTTCTGTTTTCTCTTTAGCCTAAGCATTTTGGGCAAATCCAGTATTTCTTCCTCCCTTAAACAGTTTCTTGTCTACTTGAACATTCTCACAGCTGGGTAGACTTGTGTTCTCTCTGCCATGTCTGTATAGCTGATGAGTTTGCATTTTATTTGGTTTGAATTTGGGTTGAACTAGAAAGTACTGGATGACTGGAAATTGAGGCGTGCACATGCGCAGTATTTGTGTCATGTTCAGTGCAGGTCTGTGGGACTGAGTGGTCTGGTTTGAGTCACTGCAACAAAATCTGCATTGCAAATGTGACACGTGTCTGGAAATTCTTAATTTCTAGAGATTTGTACCCATCAGTAGGCGATCTGTATCTGTACAGCAGTTAAGTTACTGATGCTCAGAAAGCCCAGGAAATTCCCAGAACCTGACCACTTACTTTTCGTCGTTGTTCTCTTCTCTTCTTTTAATTGATGGAAACAATTTTTTTAGGCTTCCCTCCATCTCTCTTGTTAAAACTTGTTCTGATAAAAGTGTTATTCCCCCTCAGTCTCTTTTTTTTATTTCCTTCACCAGCTATAACCTACTAATATTTCTTTAAAAGTACTCATGGTGGTGTGATTTATCCTCTTGCGATAGCTGTTTCGTGGTGTTTTCTGTCTCTTGAACCATGAATAATTTGTCAGAGTCCACATCAAGAAATACCTGTCTCCCATGGCTCATAGGTTCTTTCAGCTCTTTTTCCTAAATATGTCCCTGCATTAGCTGCAAATGTGCTCATGAATCAAAACACCATGTCCTCTAATGTTGAAGGTTGGTTGTTACTAAATTTTTAACCTTTGTTTGGCTTTTGTTATGGAAATATCAAATACAGGCAGCTCTTGCATATGTTTTATTAGTATTTTTCTGCTTTAAAATTAAAATATATTCTTTGAAAGCAATTCCAGCATTGTCATAATTGGGCACATTCAGTCATTCACATGCTTCAGAGGAAAAAAGGTACCTTTTGTTGCCAGTCGCTCTCAAATGTACAATTTCACCCTCATTTTGCCTATGTTTACAAAATCCAGTTACTCAACTTCCATGACTAGTTTTGTAAAATGTTTTCTGCATGTATTGCTCTGGACTGTGTCAGAACAGTGATGTATTTTTTTATGTTTTTATTAATGTATTTGTGGTTTTGGTATTTTGATAGTAATGGAAAATAAATGTTGTTATCCATCCATCCACAATTTACTGTAATTTACAAGCTGTATTATAAATTGTAATACAACTTATAAGGAAGATTGCCCTTAAATGATTTCCTCATCATATATGTAAGAAATAAAAAGGCTGATGCATGTCACAGCTTTCAGATTTAATTGTTAATAGATAGCAGAATAATTGGAGGCTAAGATATTGGAATTAGAAAATGAAAATACGGAACTCTTCAATCATAAAAAAACTTGTCAGTGTTAGGAGCAAGGATGTGTCTACCATACATTGCCGTTTCTTTTTATTTTGTTTAGTACTTTAGTGTAAATAATTGCTCAGGTTTTAGTAGGATATAAATAAACAGTATAGAGCTGTCTTAAATTATTCAGGATTCATAAATGAAGAGCTAGGGAATACAAAACTTAAGTATACAAAATGTGGTGAAAATGCTTCTCCCCGCCCCCCGTATGTAATACATTTTACTTGTACCTGCAGCCTATACAGAAGTCTATCTTACTTCTCGGTGTAACATAACTAAAACTTTAGAAATAGTGATGATAATTCTGAATGGCATTTATTGTCTATTTTTTAAGTACAGAGCAGTCATTAGCAAGTGTTATTAATGAAATGTACAGTTTATGCTATATAGTAGGTGTAGCTGTTTACAAAGTATGCAATCAATGCATGTTTTATCTTTCTTAGAAAAAATATTAGTAGCTTTTCCTCTTTGTTACTTAGTAACTTTCATAAACATTTTTCCCTCTACAGTCTCAGAGATAGCAGGTGCAAAATATTTCATATAATCTTAAGTGATGCAGACAGCTAACGTTGCATATAGATACATGGAGATATACATATATGTAATATTTTCTCCCACTTATAATGGATCTTTTGCCAGTATAAAGTTTAGCATATGTTAATGATTTAGACAATAGTTTAATATTAAACTTGGTTTTCTCAGTAGTGCCTTCATTGTCTTGTTTTGGCTGGTGAACTTCGAGTTGGAGGCTAGCATTTGTGGCTGAAGCGAGTAAGACCACCCCCTCATGAGAACTGCTGTTTTTTAAAGCAATTTAGACCAGACTAGTTGAATTTATAGTTCTACTGAAAAGGTTATGAAACATTCTAAATTGGCTCTGAGTGCAAACTTTGACCTGTTCAGCCAAATTGTGGGAACTGTGCCAAAAATTGATATAAAGCAGTTCTGGGAATCTCTTAAAGATTAAATTCCAGGACTGCATGACTGATGTGCAAATGATATACTTGTGATATTAGGCAAGTGTTACTTCAATAGTTTTAGGCTTGAACAGATTATTCACCTAAAAGTAAAAATTATCTCCAGCCTAATTTAAGTAATTTGTTGCATCTCAGTATGATTTTAAAAGGCCCAGTTAAAAATTGGCATCTTAAAATTCCTTTCTTTACACCTCTCTGTGGTGAGCTGCCCCAGGTCCTCAAAAAATTTTTGCTGTGCTTTTTCTTTGGGGAAGAAAAGGTAGGAAAGAGAAAAGGTCTAACTGCTGCAGAGTATCTTGGTATGGTTTCCATGAAACTTTTCAGCCAGCAATCACTGAATTGGTTTGTATTCATCACTTTTATAACATGGGGCTGGTTTAGATGAATTTTGAGATGGAAAGTCTGTTTAATCATACATCTCTTCACTCCCTTAATAATAATGAGAGACATTTGACATGAGAATGCTCAGGTTTCAGAGGAGAATAATCTCTACGGACTCATGGCTGAGCAGCAGCAAACGTGGTATATTTTCTTCATTTCTGTCAGAAAAATGCCTTTATTCACTCAACACAGAAAAAATTGCCATTATTTTTTTCTTGTTTATTTTGGTCTTTCTGATGCTTTGCAAAAATTCACTTCTGTTTGTTTCTTCCCCTGTCCCGTCCCCCCCCCCCCAGTAGTTTCTAGATTCGAGGAAAACAGTATAATAGAACTTGGTTTGGCTGAGTTGAGTATTACCAGTATCCTGATAAACACTGCTAGGGATGCTAATCTGTTGGTCTATGGCCAGACCACCAAATATTCCATAAGACAGTAACCACATGCAGATTAAAGACATTTTTATTATATTTCATTTTTACTGATATTCTTTTGGAATATTTGTACAAGTATTGTAGGTGTGTCACTTCTTTTATGGAAGGGGGAACTGGAATGGTTTTTGAATGCCTGTCTGTATTACTTCAGCAAGTTTCACTGTCAGTATTTTTTTCCTAAAGTGACAGTAAAGTAGAAAATTCAAGCATTTTTGTGTTAAATCAGGCTTCTATATGAATGCTGTCAGAAAGTCAGCTAGATAGTTGCTGACGTATACCTTATGCTGCATTCTCTGTGTCTCCAGTATTAATAACAATACTTTGCAACAATTACAACAGGTAGTGTGCCCTGTTGAGTATGTCAATAGAGTGTATTTGCACTTGCTCTGTGACATTTTTACAATTCTCTGCTGTTTTAACTTCTGGTAAACAGACTACGGAATCACCATTTACAGGATTTCTGCTGAAGGTGCTCTGGTAGCTACAAATAGCTGCATGGTCATTGATTTTTACCAGCTGAACTGGGTGAAACAGTGGAGATGGAATTTCAAAGTGGCTGGCTGTCAAGTGAGGAAGTGATGGCAAAGGTTCTTGCTGAGAACAGGAGTGACAGCCCTGAAGGAAGAGGACAACAATTGCTGTGGGTTGCAGCTGGGGGGAGCATATCTACCAGGTGGAAACCCTAGAGATCAAGTGTTTGAAGGTGAAAAAGGCCTGTTTTCATCCTGGTCTAGAGCCTCTCTTGGGGGACAGCATGGAGGTTAAATGCGATGATGGATAGACTCGGTTTATTTTAAATAATTTTCCTCAAATTAAATTCTGAATATCTCAGTAGATAGTTCATTAATCTAATCTAGCATATATTATTATATTATAAGCATGCTGCTTATAACTCGTGCATATATCCCATGGGGATATTTCCCAAAGCTGTTTCTCATAGTGAATGATATTCCCTGGAAAGGAGTAAGACTGCATAATACCTCTTGTCCATAGGTATTGAAAATAATTTTTAATGAATATTTACATGATTTTAAAAAGAAAGATGGCTTTTGACAGTAGTTAGAACTCAACTGCTTGAATTCTGTTCCAGACCTTAAGAATTAGTCGTATGTCAGACTTCCTGTCGCCCCCCCGACATACTGTTAGTGTAATAAAGTACACTACATGTCTACAAATTTTTCATCACCTGAATGTAACAGAACCAGAGATAAGAAGCTGGTAAACACTGATGTTACCATTGTTATTTAATTTGCCTTTGTAGATATAATGTAAAACTATTACTTGAGCTGGTGCTAAGGCATTTCACAACTGTAAACCAAATGTACCGGAAACTAAATGTTGTTCTGTGTCTAGAAAAACCTATTAAAGGTCACTATGTAGCTTTGTTGTCTTTGGGATTTAGCTTTTACTTCAAATCAGGAAAGTCTGGGCAATGGAAATGATGCTTGTTGCTGGATGTGGGATTAAGTGACGTTCATTAACCTACTTGGAAAGCAAGTGCTTGCAATCTAGCCCTCTTGCTAAAATTCTGTAGCAAATATTTTTGTTTGTTTTTTTTACAGGTATAAACAACTTTGCTTTACTTTTGTTGCTTTAAAGTTATCAATGGAAATTCTGAGAAGTAATTTGATTGTGTCTTTCATGTATTTCAGAGTATGTATACAGATTTTTTTCTGTTTACTCTGTGAAAGTATTCATGTTTTAATTTCCTGCGGTTGAAAATTAAGAGGGGATGGGCTGAAATGAGTTGTACTTAATTCAGAGATTCAATGATGATAAAGCAATGAACTATTGGGATTATTTTGTGTGACTACATGAGTAAGACTATGAGAAGTAGCAGAATACATGGCTGATTTTAAACTAGGTGATGTTAACTGTAGTAATACCTTTGGATGAGGTATGCTTTTTAGCAGTGTAGTGTGCTGGGACTAAGCCTGTTCAGAATTGTTGCTTAGCCAGATGGCCTTCCCGTACTGTGAGGCCACTTGCTGCTGGGATCTGGTAGCCTTCATTTTGACTGTATGGAACCACACATTGCCCGTTTGCATCTAGCTAGCCGGGGTTGCTCTGTGTCAGGGACCCATATTGTCTCTGTGTACTGTTGTAGTATTTGTCAACCTAAAATCTTACTAGTAATTTTTTTTTAATGTTTTCTTGAAGAGTATTGATAAAGAAGTTTAATCACACAGGGCTCTTAATTACCATACCTTAGTTATATTAGCATTGTAAACTTTACAACTCTGATTTATAATTTCTTTTATTAATGCGTATACTTGGTTTGAATACTGATTATTTTTTTAGTACTGCTTTTTAAAAAGTATTTATTATTCAAATTTCTGTATCATCCATTCCACTATCTTATCTCCCCAGCAGGAAATTCAACAAGCTTTTTTAAAAAATCTTGACTAAAAGTTATCAAATCTTGTTGATCTAAAATACCCATACTGAGTCACTTCTGTTTACCTCTGTTGGACTAAAAGGACTTTCATCATGAAGTATGAATATCTCACTTGTTACTTTCAGAATTATTAAATAGAAACATTTGGTCATCTTTCCTGGGTTTTTTCTACATTATTACTTGTATTTTTATCACTTCCACCTAACAAGAAACCAATTTTGTTGTTGCAGTTATTTGCTTCTAGATTATTTGTCTTTTTATTTTTATGAAATTGGCTTTTTCTAGTACCAGCTAAGCAAAGTTTAGCTTTATTTAATAATGGGAATTTAGTTTTAATGAAATCACATGTACCTAAGCAACATCTGCACTTCAGTTTTGGTGGGCCTCTATTAATCAAGAAGAGGGATGATAAAAATTTTCCTTTCTGTAGATGGAACCATGAACCTTTTTCCAACTTAGTCTCTAAAAGCACGTGGGCGTTCTAGAGCTGTCAGTGATGCACCTCCAGGATCTCAGAATGTGAAGTCCTTTGCAGTGCTATCTCTTCACCCTGCCTATGGCTGTTGAGTGAGAAATTCCAGTGACTTGGGCGGTTTGCCACAGGCACTAGCAGGCCCGTGATTTATCAGTCAGAACAAGGTAAATCTGGAGTTTAGTGGTTTTGGGTTGTTTTTTTTATTCAGGAGTTGCGTACACCCAGTGCCGTATACAGCTATAACTTCCACTGTAACTTCCTTTTTTTTTAACCCAGATTCTCAGCAGTTCTCCATCTGTCTCAGTTTACAACAGCTTGATTTCGTACACCTTGTGATTTCTGCAAAAGGTATAGGTTCCAATTCAGCAAAATAGGTGATTTCATATGTACCTATTGCACTCTCTGAAAATAAGGAAGAATATAGCCATACCAGTGCATAAGCTGTGTTTGACCTCTAGAGTTCTGTTAATTGATAGGTGTAGAGCTAGTCATCATTCGCTAGTCAACCACCTGTAATTCCTCCTCCTCATTTATTATTTGCACCTTATAAAAGGAAAAAAGCCCACCTCTATGTAACTGTATTTTTCAGAATGGCAAGTGTGATTAGATATCTTTACTTGTAACTTCCAAAGCTGTATGTGGGATTTCTCAATAATCATATAATATGAGTTAAAAAAATAATAAGTTTTCTTCTACTGACTGGATTTCAGGGGGGTTTAGTGACTATTCTAGGTATCCTTCAAAAATAATACTTAGGAAAAAAATATGGCTAAATCTTCCACTCACTTGAATTTAAAATGAATTTGCAATTGCAGCTCTCTGTGGCCTATTACAGGGCTTTTTGACTGGTAGGAAGAAGAGCATTAAGGTTTTAATTTCAAAGCAAATCCTCAGATA
The DNA here is from genome assembly GCF_023634085.1 of Falco cherrug. NCBI lineage: Eukaryota > Metazoa > Chordata > Aves > Falconiformes > Falconidae > Falco > Falco cherrug. Next base: position 83,047,962 of record NC_073700.1, read on the forward strand.
AATTCCTGACTGATTAATCAGTTAATGTCTTTTTCAACCATGTTTTTCCTCTGAGGTGCCTTTGAGGGTTATTTTAATGACCACTGTCTGGCTTGAAAGCTGTTAGCTGCAGTGATAGCTTAAAAAAACCTGAAAGTCGTAATTCTTTTCAGTTAATAAACTTTGTATAAAATATCATTTAACCTAGTTGAAAACTGAGTGAGCAGTTCTTTGGGATTCCTGACTAAAGTTCTGAGCAGCTGAAAAATTAAGGTTTTCAGCAGGTTGAAAAATCATTTGGAATTTAGGGTGAATATCTCATTGCATTAAGACAAACTGTTGGTATTTTGGAGAAGTGCCGTTTTTTTTATAAATTTCCCTTGCTTTGCAACTTAAATATTTTGGGATTGGGGGTGGCAGTAGTGTTTAGCTTTACAGTAAATGTTTAAGGAACAATTACTCAAGTAATTTTAAGCTGTTTAGACACTACAGACCCACTCAGACTGATTTCAGATTCGGAGACTTTTTTTTTAGAACTATGTGGAAGGTAGATAAATTCTGAGTTACGGACAATCTTTGAGTATCTACTTTTACCTGACAGCATCCTGTTTATTAGAAGACATGGTGCAGAAATAGCAGGTAGTATCTTTTTCAGGTACTTAGTAGCAATTTGGTCTGATTTTTCATCCCTTATTCACTGAGCAATTTTTTTCTTTCAATTGGATGTATTGGTGACCTGAATAATGATGATTCATAGTTCTAGTATTTTATCTGAAATTGGAAAGTTTGCTTAATTGCTTAAATGGTTAAAATTTAACTATGGCAGAAAAAAACCCCCACCTTTGAGTTTGAAATGGCTTTCTTTGTTTTCTTTAATGTGTAATATAATACACATTTAGAGTTCCTGTTTCTTTCCTTCCATTATCTGAAGGGACCTTTAGGTCTAGAGCAGGCTTATATCTGAGGTACCATAGTGTGATGTGTGAAATTGAATGGGATAAGAATAAGTGTAAGTGTTGTCAAACCTTAAAGCAGAGCTATTATCATGTTATAGAAGGTTGTTGTATGAAAACAAAAATGTCCTTTATTAACAAGAGTGATAAACTAAAAGCCTTATAGTAGAGAGAAGGAGAAGGAAAAAAAAAATGAATGTGATTTGAATTTATTTCAATAATGCTGATTCTGCTGTTGAAAGTATTATAGTTTAGAAAGGAGATGGATGACAAATTTGGGTATAATCTTTAAAGGTAAGGAAAAAGCCTGAACCCGAAACAGAAATATTTCTTTAGATTGACTTCATAAGCATTTTTAAAATATATTTTTTTCTTACACAAAACAGCACATCATCACATAAATGTCCAGTGAGACTTCCAAAGACGACTCAACTTTTTTCTTTCTTTGTTCTAGTTGCATTAAAATCTTCCAACTCTACAAGACCAGAAAGAAATGGCATTCAGGAAAACTGTAGAACAGCAAAATGTGGAGAAGGGATGCAGATCCTGGAAGGAGAACTCTTACTGCAGGTACGTTTTGCAGTGGATGTACATTTAAAAAATATTTGAAAGGATTGTGTTGTATTTATCATACCAGTTATTCACTGATAAGGTTGAAAAAAGTTTTCTTATCATCAGATTCTTTCCTCATTTTCTCTAGGTTAATGTTATACAGCTCTTGCACTTTCTCTGGTGGTACTAGTGACTTTGAAGAGTGCATGTTGGTCCTCTTAACACGGAGCAATTTCTTAGACTTGTTTATTCCCATCTCATTGCATCTATTGTTAATAAAGATATTAATATAAGGAAACAATCTTCATGAAAGTCAGATAGGTTAGTCTTCAACTGTACATTTGGTAACCAACTGTCTAAAAAATAATTCTCTGTAAAAGACCTTGAGCTTGCTGGAATATCCTGCTTTCTTAGTGGTTTGAAATAACTGGGTTCATAGTATAGGTTCAGGGCAAATTTTAAAATACTGCCAGTAACTGTTAGCAATGTGAACTAATGGAAAGTATCAACGAAAACCAGAAGGTGTTTTTAAATTATATTGTCTGTTTTAATGTCGTAGAGTATCAAAGCATATGAAATAGAACAATGTAATAGTAGGTCCAGATTAAACTCAAGAAATGACTAATATAAGTAATCCAGTGTTCTAATCAGTTGCACAAAATACATTTTACTATGACCTGCAGCTCCATTTGAAATATGTTGTTGATCTTTCTTGTACACAGGTTTCACACTGATGTACCTGTCAGAAGTGGCAAATCACTAGGTCAGTCAGAACCAATGGTTTGCATAGAACAACATTTTCAAATGTTCAAAGGGTAAAAATGAAAACAGCTTCTAAGAATCCCACAAAACAATTACTGTAACTAATACTAGTTGAAAACTGTTTCCTAACCAATTAAAAAACTAGGACATGTATGCAATTTTCTAACCTGAATGAAGTCTGACAAAGAACTGTTATGAAGTTACTGCAAGTGAAGAGCTTTCTTTTAAACAGAAATTATCTAAAAAGGTAAAATATATTGTTTATATCAGAGAATCTATTTGATGTTAAATTTATTTATTTTTTATGACTTCTGAATGGAAGTTATATGAGGAAACTGCTATAGCAAACAACTTTCCATTATGAAAATTAAATGTGTGATGTGCTTTTTACTGTAAATTCTGCCCCCTTGGGAAGTAAGTAAATGAACTGAATTTCTTAAATGAATTTGGTTTTTAAATATTTTATATATATAGATACAAAAATATGAGAATGAATATGGAGATAGATTTTTCATAGGGAATGTAAGAAGTGATGAAAGTGGAATTATTTAGAAGATACTGAGCATCAGTAAGATATAAATATTGGTAAAATCTTTCCCTTCTGCCTAAGATTGGAAGTCTTTGTCACACAGATTTCCCTAGATTATAACTGGTGATGAACATTTCCTTTTTATTCTCATTCTATTTTTTGCAAAGATGGTATGAATGTATACGATATTGTTTATATTTTTTTATTCATTTATTAGATGTGTTTTTCTTGTTTTCTAACAGAAAATTCTCTCTTTAATTACCAAGGTAGAAACTGTCTTACTATTCAATATATTGGGGAAGTAGAGATCGAATACATACATGTGCCTTCCTTAAAATTTGGCTATATGTCCTTTAAAATTGTATAAATTCTTTCAAATTCTTATTTTGGATACATAATCTATTACAGTCTAAGCAACTTTATGTTATGAACTGCAAGTCAAATGATGACCTAAGAAATTTTTAAAACATCTTAATTCTCACCAGTAATGAACAGTTTTATAATTGCCTTTGTATTAGGAATAGTGAAAGTTTTTTTTGTGGAAGCACAAACATTATCTCCAACCTCCAGAATAATAAACTCACTGCGAAACTTCATTATGCCTTTAAAGATAATTATTTTAGGGTTGCATTTTGCCAAAATGTCTATCAGAACCAGTCTTCCATTTATTGGTGTATCTGGATCTCTGTATGCTTTAAGGAACTTCCAGTAATTTGTTGCATTAGATTTTTGAGCAATCAGCTTGCATTATACAGAAATTTTTGGCTGACAGAAGGCATCTGATTTCTGCAGTAACAACCCTGTTTCAGGATGAACTGTATACCAGAGCCACTGTAAAATCTGACTGAATTCCAGGTACAGGAGCTGTACGTAGCTTTGTATGAAACAGAGCAGAATAACCAATTTTAACGTGAGCCAGAATTAGATACTGTGCAGCTTGCAGACTTTTTATATCAACCACTTGAGGTGAAATGCCCTGCAGAAGAGGTCAGCAGAGGACACAAGCACCTGCCACTGCAGCATTCTGCTCCCTTGGAATTACTGTGAACTTCATCACAATCAAGGATTCTATGTAACTACTCAAGATTTCTTGGGTTGGCTATGCTATTTAATTTCAGATTATTATTATTTTTTTTTTTTAGCTCATACTGTATTCAGGGGACGTTCACTAAAATTATATAAGGAGTTTTATAGAGCTTACAGCTGGTTATGGGAATAGATTAAGGAATGTCTACACATTAAATAGGAGTGGTTCACAGCATTTAAAGACCAGTCATTTAATCAGATATTTAACTTGACTTATTAGACAGTATTAGTAAAGAACAAGAAATAGTAAGACGATAGCTCTGCAAAATATGGAAAAGCAACTGTGGTAGTAACCATAGTGTGGGGCTATGGGAGTTAATGTTTGTGGAAGAACGATGTTGGTTTATAATAAAAATAATTTGTGTGTTGCTACAGTAAGATAGAGGGTATCCTTCACTTACTTTCATTTTCTATGTTATAATAATTTTGCATAATAAAGAATTTTTAAAAATGCATTTTAAGTGTGCTGGCCAAATTTGACTTTGAATGCAGCCGAGGAAATGAAGTGGCACAATATACTTAATCCAGTCCCTCAAGACAGCCTTTTGTTAAATCTTGACTGAAATCCATAGAAGTAAATCAGCACCTTTCAGATGAGCTGCCAAGTCACAAATGTACTGTTTGCGATCACAACAATCGCCATGAACTGTATTGATTGGGAGTTCAGATAAATGCCCTTTGTGTGACTTTGAGTAAGGAGCCGCTTAGTCTGCTGCTTCGTGAAGGGGGAAATCTCTTCAAAAACATTGTTTACTTGCAACAGTCCGCTTGTGCAGAGGTTTTCTATTTTAAGTAAGCTATAAAATGTTTTCTTGGACTATATAGGGGATCTTGATCACTTGATTTCCTGTCCACTTAGGCCTGTCTGTGCTATGAATAAAACAGATTTAGGGAACAGGTTTGTGACATGGCTCCCACTCGTGCTGCGAGCAGCAGTGTACCGAGGGCTTGAGCCAGGCAAGCATCGTGAGCTACGGCTGATATTAGATAAACTGGTAGTTCACACTGCTGTCCCTCACCTCCTACAATCAAGAGTAATTAAAAGTCATCAGCAGGGTTTGGCTTCTGCCCTGGAATTTTCCAAAAGAACATTTTATTTTTACTTTTTTACTAGGTGCAGTTTTCTTCATTGTGCCGTGTATACTGTAGAGAGATGCAATGAAGAATCCTTCTGTTTGTGCTGTTAGATAATGATATGGTTTTGCATGCTTCACATTTTATTGGGAAACTAGGGTATTGGTAGACTTTCAGCCACAATAATTACCTGGAATTTTGTCTCTGAAGCTGACAGATTGGTGTGTTTCCTCCCCAGGCATTAAATGGTTTTGTGTTAGTTGTTACGGCCGATGCTCTGGTCTTTTACGTCTCTTCTACTATCCAAGACTATTTGGGGTTCCAACAAGTAAGTTTATTTTTTCCTCTTCCCCGCCCCCCCCGGTTTTGCTTAATTTCAGAGAGCATCAGTATTCATATTTATGGTCTGATAGTTTGTGCAATAAAAATCTCAGTTAGGTACTTTGGGTTGGATTACTTTGAAACCTTATTACTTTTCTATCAGCTTACATAGCTGAAATGGGACCTCAGGCCAAGCACAACAGGGATATAATTTCCAAAGCTGAGTTAGGCAAGATAGAAAATTTTCACACTTAATTAGTCTTTACTGGAACAACTGTTTGAAATTTATACTGTGGTGTTACTCAGTTTCTGAAGCTGAATGAGACATAATTCAATGGGAAGGTAATTATTTTAATAGAAACCTTTCATACAAAATTAACTCCATATGCCCTGAGGTTTTAAATAGCAACTGAGTGATCTTCCTATTTTTAGAATTTTAGTGTTCTCTCACTCTTATTTATGTACGTATTTCAAAACAAGCATTTGTTATTTTCAATTTAAGGTGTAGATCACGTATGGCTAACTTCCTTGGGCTTGCAAACCTGGTACCAAAGTAGTAAAGACCAAGACCCAGTGAACCCATGTTGCCTTCCTTACAGAACTGTTGGGATTACTTTATGTTAAGATGATAGAAGCTTAGTTTATTGTTATCAGTTCATATATTTGAGTACTGGATGATGATAGATTCAGTTGCAGTCTAAAAATAAGGAAAAACTCTGCTTGGTATGCAGTTTTAGCTAACTGATAAGACATTCGGGAATGTTTGTGTAAAACAAAATATTCCAAACAAAACATTGTTATTACAAACAAAATATTATTCCTGGGGTTACAGATTCTTTTGGTGTGGGGGAATGGAGAAAAGAGCTTGGGAAACAAATTGGGCATAAAATTTGCATAGTAATGTCACTAAATCAAGTGCATTATATAGAAGTGAAGTCTTAAAGTTATTAAAATTACACTTCTGGCAATTTATTCTGAAAAATACTGATTCTTTTATGAAATTCATCAAAGCAAAATTTGAGATAGGCTTCTGCTTTTGCCAGCCCATCTTAATTTCTTTAGATCTATGTATTATTTTATGGTTGGGTTTTCAATCCAAACAGAAAACAGGTTATTTAACTCCTCTCAGTTGACTGAGGCTTTTCTGAAGTATTTTTGGTGGGGGTTTTTCCCTGTAATTTCTTTCAACCACTGATCCTGGCTGTTGTAGCTTTGCCACATTCCTAACCATGCAGTTGGTGGTGATATAAGAGCTTAACAATTACAGATTTTAATGGATCCTTAAGGAGTGACAAAGCTTTCAGGAAAACAAAACCGATGCTCATAATCTACTTGGCTTAGTTTTGGAAGTTGTTTGTTCAGGGCCTTTGGCTTCCTTTTATATTCCTGTAGCACCTAGAACTGGTCAGATGCAAGTACCAGCTGGCAAGTACTTTATTTACCAGTATACAATATTAAATGATTTAAACAAAACCTAAGCATAACGGTTCCAGGCTTGCTCAGATAAAAGCAGGTAAAGAAGAGTTTGACATAATGTTATTTTTTTCTAAGGTAATTTTTTTTTTTTATTATTTCTCATGTTTGCAGTTACGGGTGTGACTGTATTCTTCTCTGTGCTGCTAAAAATTGGTTTGCGAAGCTTTGTCACCTGCATGCAAATGTATGTTTTTATCACCAAGCAAAATGGAATTTGCTATATCCATAGCAGTGTTGTTAACCAGGCAACTTATATCATATTGTCATGTAAGTTTCTGATTCTCTTTCTTTCCCACCCTTTTCCTTTTTGCATGTAGTCTGATATTATACACCAGAGTGTATTTGAATTGATTCACACAGAAGACAGACCTGAGTTTCAACGACAGCTACATTGGGCATTAAATCCTGCCCAGTCTGCAGATTCTGGACCAAGCATACAAGGTGAGATTGCAGCCAATTTATGTGTTTGCCTGTCTGATTAGATGAGGGGCTTTTTAATTTATGTAAAAAAGTTTAGATTCTTTTATATGAAAAAAAAAAAGGAGTAACATCTTTAAAATTATTTGACTTTCATGGATGTGTGTAGCCAACAGTGGGAATTACTTTTTTTTTTTCAACTTTAAAAAAAGAACTGCTATTCACAGCACAAAACCATTCAAATACTAATTATGATTTAAATTAGAAGACTTCCATTTGGAGCATAAATGACTGAGTGTCTTGCATGTTTGATCAGTAGTCCTGTGGTAAATAGCAAAGCAGGTAATCCTGCATGTTTGTGTTGCAAATAAGGTAGTCAGGAGCGGGCAGTATCTTTTGGTGACATAAGAAACAAGGAAGTTTGATTTTTCTGTGTTCAGCCTCAATTATATGGTTTGTCTTTAATCACTGAATGAGAAAGTGATTTCTCTGAAGTAATGATCTCTCTTTTACATCTGCTACTCCTGGTTACAGATCATGACACCAAATTTATTAGCTTAGGAAGGCCAGCAGACAGTCGGGAATGACAGCTTCTTTAAGCTCTTCAGGCTAGTATGACTCCCTGACTAAGAAATGTGTTATTACGGTGTTAATATTTGGAATAGTGCTTTCCTAACGTGGAAGAGTTTTACACTTCCAGTTAGTTATGTGCAGGCTGCCACACAGAACAGTACTTTTCATGGGAATAAAAGGGGAAGAGGAATAAAAGATGAAATAGATGAGCCTTTAAGACCAAATACTATGTTTGTTATAGGATCAGATTGTTTCATGTTATTGAATGATGCTTAAGTGACCTGCTGTACTGAGAAACACATTGCTTATGTATTGGTAAAGAGATGTGTAGGTACAGGTAGTTACGTGTAATATGGGAAGCATGTGCCTGCCTCATAACAATGACAAAACTGCTGAGACAACTGCAATGCTCCATTTTGCACAACAGTTGTTTAAATATGTAGGTGAAGCTCTCTGTTACTGTAATTTACTTGATAATAATTGGTTTTTAATCCAGAAAAAGTCCATGCTATTTTATAGTAAATCTACCATTCATAAAGCAACTTGATTTAAAACTCTAACAAATTCATATTTTACAGTATTGAAATGCCATGACTTGATAAAGACATAAAACCCAGAATATGTTACTTACTTGTTTGGCTCACAGCTCACTATATTTCAATTTTTTCATTTAGTGGTCAACATTGTTATATCATCTATGGATCAGCCTCCACAGTCCAATTGAAAACATGCTACACAACTAGTTAATATCACAATTTGATGTAGCAAACAGCTGCTGGTAGTCAGAAACCAGGTTTTTATGTTGTGGGTTACCGTTTCCTTTGAGTGAAATGGGGTTCTATAGCGTTTAAGCAAGTATATATGAATTTACAAAACGTTGTGTTTGAAAAGTATGACACCAAGTTGACTTGGCATCAGATTTGACTGAATGGTGGGAAGCGCTGAACAGGATTACAAATGATTGTTTTGTATCTGGTGTTCCTAGCTTACTAAAAGCTGCTAATTATTTTTGGGCCCCAAGCAGTATAAAATATTTGGACACTGGGGATCTGTAAACTGAATTCAGGTTGATAACAAAAGATAATGCTAATGACCATAAGGATCCCCTCCATTTTTGCTCATTTAATCGATTGCCTTTTTAATACATTCAGCTGGCATTATGTAGATAATTAGACATATTCTAATTGTGCTCAGGCTTAGGCACAGATTCCAGCCTGAGTCTGGGAACTAATTCTGCTTCAGGTAGTCTGGACTGGTTTGTTTCTCACTCAGTACTCTGATGTTCCCCTAGACCACTGGTTTCCTCCTACTGCTATTGTGCTTACCAGTCCCGTTCCCAGAGAAGCTTGAAAAATTCTGATTTTTCAGTCCCAAATATCTGCTTTGGGCTGTAAGTCTGTATTATATTTTAAAGTTAACTTGCTATGCAACATGTATAGTCTTGAGCTTAAAGAAAAAGAAAAGGACTCAATGTACAGCATTGCTCCATGTTGTTGATGAGATCCAGTGTGAGCTTCATGAGGGATATGGGTTCTAACCCCTGTAGTGTTAACTGGGAGTTTTGCTCCAGGGATTGCAGACACTCTGTAAGACTTTGCCTTCTTACAGTGAGTCATTTCTCCAAGGTCTTGGCACTGAAACCTCTGTTTCTTGTCTGCCTGGGAAAGTGCAGTAATATTCATTTCACAAGTGTAGGAGGCTTGGGCTTGAAACCCATTCCCTCCTGGTTTGAGTTCTGTTCCCGTCCTCTTGTGAGCTACAGACTGTGTTGCTTCTTCCACCCAAACCTTGTTCGCTCTTGTGAACTGCCCTTTTCACTAGGGAAGTTGACAGACACTTGAGAGAACCCAGGTAAGATCCCTGCATTCAAATTCCAGCTCTGTATTTGCCAAAAGAATAGCAGTTGTCCTGTGTCAGAAATGCTGAAGGGCGCGCCTGCCAGTGCCGAGGATGCCAGCAGAAAACCTTGCACTGCTCGTGGGATACTAGAGCTAGAATCAGCAGGCACTCCTCAGCCAGAAGATTTTTCTGAGTCAGAGGACTTAATCGGAGCCCTTTGAGGAGCCTGCTACTAAACAATTATAAAGTCTTTCCCTACATCCCCTCCAAGAAGTTGCCCATAGTCTTGTTAATCTCCATGAAAGAATCGGCACCCTGAACTACTCGGTGCTCTCGGTATGCTCCTGCCTGGCTGGCAGCAATTTCAGTCAGCTCTTCTTCTAACAGTAGCCAACTGCTGATAGCAATTTTCTTTTGACTTCACTAGCTGACATCATTCTCAGTAGTAGCTGGTCTTGCAGGAAATAAAGCTGTAGTAATAGGAAAGGAACACAAATATTGGGGTTGCTTGGGGAAAGAAGTATTTTAGTGGCTTCTGTGGTGCTGATGCTTGTGAAATGCTAATGTTGATACATGCAGTCTTAACTATTCTGAGGAGGTCTTGAGTAAGGTATATGTAGGGATTCTCAAGGATGTCAGTGTTGGCATTTTTGAAAGATGAGTGGAGATTTGCAGTCTGCTGCTTTGATGCCCTTTCTTCATAATCGCATTGTCAGAGAGCATCTAACCCATTTCAGCACCTCCTAGAGAAGCACTGCTTCAGAAGTATTGACAATTCTCACCAGCAATTAGGCAATTAAAAAAAAAATAATCTGCAGCAGTAGAAAGTCAGGAAATAAGTTTGCTTTTGTCTGTTGAGAACCATACATATAACAAGTGTGAAAATCTGTTATTTTCTGATATCAGAGTTAGGTGGTAACTATCTTGGACTACAATTATCTGAGTTTCTGTACGCATGGGATCAGCTCATCCTGGTGGCTTTGGCTAATACAGAGTTATGCAGATGGCTGTAATTACACATTTTTCCTTTCCATACGCACTATTAGATAGGGCCCTTTTTTTCCATACCCTGAAGTCTGTTCAGCAAAAATTGACCTTCTATAGCAGGTTTTTGTAAGGAAAAAATAAAAAACATTATCTTCTAGCTTTTCAGACAAAATCAGATAACAGCACTCTTGTTGGATTTGTATGGCCTTAGGTTGCAAGGCCTCTTGGGGAGCCATCAGCAACCTCATTTGACTCCAGTTCAGTCCTTTGAATTAATAGATTAATTTGAACTGGCTTTTGGTCATGATGTGTTTTCCTTTGGGTTTTATTTGCCATTGTACAAACCACCTAGCCTATCTGTAAGTTTTTTCAGCTGTCCAAGAGACAAAACTATGTTCCAAAGAACATAATGTGGTGTGGGATTAAGTGACGTGCTGTCCATGACTTCATCTCCAAGTCTGGAAGGTCAATGTAGATTCTTTCTTAAAATCAGTATCCTGCTTTTGCCCGTACATGGCAATCAGTTCTCTGAGTATATGGGCAATTTTTTTTTTTAAATTACAGAGTATTTAGCACTCTAAAACAGCATTTTACACTGTTTTCTCTTAATTTTCTGTGTGTATGAATTCCTAGGGAATGACCAGTTTGTGGTTTTTTATATGTATTACAAACAAGATCACTTTGCTGGATTTGCTGTTAGTAGATATGTTCTGGTATCTCTGTGTACGTAGTCTTGTGCAAAACGTATGTATTGAAGTTATTGATTTACCTTCTGATTTTACTTTGTATTGCTAATGTTTAAGTCTGTTTTCTAAATGCCACTTAGCAGAAAATTCTTTTCCTGAAGTGGCAGAAGAATATCATGTTGTTATCCTAGTTGTCAATCATGGTTTTGAGTCACTTTTTTTGGGGGTGTGTGTGTGTGTGTGTGGTTTTTTATTTGTTTGGTTTTTTTTAAAAGCAAACAGACAAAACCCACAAAACACAAGTGCTCCAGGTTTCTCTAGAGACGTAACTGGTGTTTTCTTTGTCAGCACAGTCCAGAAACATTCTTACTGTTTAATAGGAACTTTTTACATCCATTAGAGGTGGCTTGTTGTGGTGGTTCGCTAAAGATGCTTTTTTTTTTTATTTATTGCTACAGCTTTCACTTGGTTGCCTGGAAAGTAACAGTTTCACAGTTTGATGCCATCTACTGTGCTTTTGAATACCCAGTTCATATAGTTACTATGCCTTTCGCAGATTGTGCTGTTGCAGAAATGTGGCTGTGCTCTCTACTGAGAACTCTGCTCTCTGTGACTGATCCAGAATCTAGATTGTTGACAAACATAGTGAATACATTTTAAAACACCCCAAACAACCAAAAACCCCAAACAAACCACCACCACCCCCAAACTTAAAAAAAATTATTGCATGCAGTTTTCAAATGCCATAGCCTGTAAAGTATAATCCCATCAGAAGGACTAATACTTAACCTAGTGTTATAATCAGTATAGGTTCTGAGAATGTTTCCAGTTTACATTGTTCTTGCTCAGTTCATGACGTAGCGCTTTGTTTATGAGACGGAAGATGATGTGTTATAGATAGCCTTCACTAGGTGTTCTTCTAAAAATAATCCTTATAAATAATCCTTTCCTGTAGGAGATAATGGCTTTTCACAGCCAGCAACCTATTATAACCCAGACCAACTTCCTCCGGAGAATTCTTCCTTTATGGAAAGGAATTTCATCTGCAGGTTACGATGCCTCCTGGATAATTCATCTGGGTTCTTGGTGAGTATGGAGTTAGGTAAAATCTTCCACATACACTTGCAAGTTGGAAAGCTGCGTTATTCTTATAATATGTAAAGCAACTTACTTTATTTGTTAAGTCTCCATAGATATCTGAGCTGCCTGAGCCAGTATGTTTGTTAGTGACACTAAATTTGTCCTCCTCAACATGATGATGTTGTTGTTACAACCAGGTGCAAGTTCTCTCATTTCTCATGGCTCACTGAAATACAAATTTCACATGGCTCCTCACTGAAATACAAATAAGCATCAGCTTTTGTAAAGTACTGTGTGATTTGCAGATAAAAAAGCATTACAAAGATTATTTTCTGTTGAGTATCATGAGATGCAGTAAGTCATAATAACTAACAAAACCATAGTATTCGCTTACTTGGGAAAGTTTGTGCTTGCTCTTTTTAAATACTTTTTTTTGTTTGCTGTAAATTTTACAAGAAATATGGGTTTATCACCTTCTAGGTGGCTTCTTACGAACAGAATTGTTTCTATAGATTTTGCAGTTATACACATTTGCATATTTTATACTGATGACTGACAGAAATGCAAGAGAAATAATGGTATGTTAATTATATGCATGTATAGTGCCATGTTCATTCGAATATTAGATGATCCAGTTGGCATTTGCTATTACATGTTTGGGTTGGTTTTTCATAAAACAACCTACCCGTTAATTCTTCCTCCAGTGAGTTTATTAGCAGATCTCAAAGTGACACACTCAGGGGTATACCAACAGCATTCTGTACTTGTTCGCTAACTTTTGTGTATGCCGTGCTACAAAGCTGGAATCTGATGGGTCTTAAAAAAAATTATTTTACATAACAGAAATATTTTACTCTTAAATATCTCTAACATATAACAATTACTTTTTTCCTCATCCAAAGGCTATGAATTTTCAAGGACGATTAAAGTTTCTTCATGGACAAAACAAGAAAGGGAAAGATGGAGCTACTTTGTCTCCTCAGCTTGCTCTGTTTGCAGTAGCCACTCCCCTGCAGCCACCATCTATCCTTGAGATACGAACCAAAAACTTCATCTTCAGAACGAAACACAAACTGGATTTCACACCTACTGGCTGTGATGCAAAGTAAGTGTAAATTATTCTGCATAATAATAATTTGCTGATAAGATAGGTTTAAAGTATGTATTTGAAATATAAAGCTGGCTACTGTTTCAGTAAATACTGATAACTGTTCAGGAACTGTTAGGATTTTTTCTTCAGCCCTGCTCGTAAGTAAAGAGAAATGGGATTGTCTTAGCGTACTTCCTTGAAAAGGCATACTGCTTTCTGACTCTCAAACATTAAAAGAACAAAATAAACCCAAATTCCCAAAACAAAACGGAACCCCCAAAAAACCAGAATGCTAATGAATTAGGGAAGAAGAAAAGTTTAATGTATGAATCTGAAATTTAGTTTTAGAACTGATAGAACAAGTGTTCATTTTGTTTTGCATGCATATTTTCTCCATCAGTTTAAATAGATGTAAAATACAATGGAAATGTTATTTATTTCAAAATAACAAATGGAGTCCTTTTTCATATTATGACTTTTAGCGATTTTACAAACCATTCTTCTCCTATGTAAAACCTGTGAAAACACTATTGCATTACTAGATCAACATAATGTAACTATGAATCAACATGGTCAAGAAGCCCATTAAGATGCTTCTTTATAAAAAGAAAATCCTCTGGCCTCCTCCCTTCCTTCTCCTCTTGCTCTTATTTTTGACTGATAATGCTTTCAACTTTCAGACTCGTTTTCAGTGGAGTGTCTCATATGGATTTCCATGCTTACTTAGAGGATAATCAAAAGTCAAATTACTTGGGGTTCTGTCTAGTGATAAACTGAAATGTGTTTCTTGGGTTTTATAAACTGATACAAGTTAAAGTTTACAAAATGTTAACACAGCCTTTTTCCTCTGATTTTTTTCATCATGCTTCACTTGAAACCTTTTAATTTTTGTTACGTTCCTTTTTATTATGCTTCACTTGAAACATTTTAATTTTTGTTACATTTTACACTTTTGCAAATATTGTTCCCCATCCCTACTTCCCCCCCTTTTTTCCCCCGCTATCTTTGGATCTCCATTTTTTTGTTCCAATTCCTATTTCAATCTCTTTTTGACTATTTTATTCTATGATGTATCTCATAACGCTTACACAGATGCTGTTAACTTCTTCATCCCTTGGTCCTCCTCATGGTCAAACATGACTATTGCCGGTACTCCTCTGAGGCAAATAGATTAAATGCAAACACAGGGGTCTCAAACTACTTAATAGCAAAAGGGATTTAGTTCTGAGATACACCTTGGTTTGAATTTTAACCTACTAAAAATAGTAATTTAGGCAGGAGGTTTTAGATAACTAAAGTTAAGCCACTACTTAATTGTACATGCAAGCACCTATAGGCAAATGCTATGGAACAGGTCTAAGCAAACAGTCTTCATTGCAATGGGAGCTGCCTGTTACAAGTAAATTCAAAAGTATGGCATTGAGTCCATCTGAACTTCAGGCATACTTTTGTTTTTTAATGGTCTAATGATTTTGTGAACCCATTTCTAGTCACTGAAGGCAACTTGAGGGACTAGTAAAAATTTTGGTTTACTTTATTTTTTGTTAGAACTGTCATGCTTCTGCATACAATTCATATTAAAACAAAGTATAGTTAGCACTTGTGTCTGAAATGTTCTAGCCATAATTAACTTGCTTGGCATTCATTCTGTAAGTTGGTTCATCAGCAGTGTTGCCATTTTTTGTTTTTACCTTTCAGAGGAAAGATTGTCCTGGGATATACTGAAGCAGAGCTGTGTATGAGAGGAACAGGATACCAGTTTGTTCATGCAGCTGATATGCTTTATTGTGCTGAAAATCATGTCCGAAGTAAGCTTCATTTCTTAAGAAAGGCTGAAAAATCGAAGTGTGGATTGTATTCATAGTAAAAAATACTACAAAATACCCTTCTAAACAAAAACAAAATAACAAAAAAAAGGTGGTCATTAACAGAAGAACACTATTCATTTCACATGATCTTTCTCTCCCTATAAAAACTTATACTGGATGGAGAAACATTTAGTATATCTATCTATCTAGACCCTTTTAGGTTATATATTCCAGTTTCTGTCACATTGTGCTCTTCTCACTTCCTTCTCTGGTCAGTCCAACTTCTGCTTTTTCAACAACTTCCTTTGGGAAAAGGGACTATTTCTAAGATAGCTTTCCTGTTAGGAAGTTAAATAAAGCATTTTCTTTTGATATCACTCTAAGATTTTTAAGAGAAATTAATCTCTGATTTAGCATGCTAGTGTCCTGTGTTTCTGGTTTTGATTCTTGGCAGCTGGATTTGGCTTAAGTAACAACTTAAGGAGAGAAGTATAATGTTTTAAGCTAAGGAAGTAACTATCAGCTATCTGATATACAACTATTTAATGGACATCTTCCTTTACTTTTTTGTTAGCTCTTTGTCTTTGAAAGTTACAGCAACATCTTCAGGGTATTTTGGTGCTTCTTTTCTACTGACTTCTCTTGAAAAACTGTTTTTTCTTTTGTCCCCTTATATACAATTAAATAACCCCTCTGTAGGTTAGGTCTCAACATGTATTAAGCAAGTTTTCTTTTTCAAGTATAGCTCAGTCACTGTTGCCTATCAGTGGTATTGTTAGTTTGGTAAGGAATAAGAAAGAGATACTTCCATAATAGAATGGGATGAAACTTTGGTTTGAAATTTTGATTTGAAACTTTTGTCTTAAAACTCATTTTTGCTCCATTTCTGATGCTAAGATAAAAAAAGAAGTCTTGTAGCAAAGATTATTTTTTGTTAGGATTCTTAAACTGTCCTTTTTTTAAATTTAATTTTTCTGTCTAGAAATGCAGTGTTTTCAGCAATGCATGATAGTGGGAGTGAAAAATAATGAATTTTGAAGTACCTCTGCATTAACCAGTCAAAATGTAAAAGAATTGAAATCAAAGCTAATGTGTTTTCTAATTTCTCTAGTAGTAGTCACTTTTCAGATTTAAAAGAGATTTAGGCTTTTGTCATTTACATGTCCTAGTATTTATTAATTTCTGTTATTGCAGAAATAATGGCTGAATCTCCATATAGGATGTTAATAATCTGTAGTGGATATCTTATAATTGTTTGCAGTTTTGGCTCTTGTTTTACCAGTAAATTAAAGTAGACTTCTTAAAGTGATCAATCATCCTGTTTCACTGGAAGCACATTAGTGTCACACAGAAATGAGTGATTGAGGACATGAGATTTGTAAAATTGCTCTACAAATGGGATTAATTTCATGCCATGCCAGATGTTCCTATTTTTGTTCACTGGACAGTAAACGGTATGCTTCCTCTCTAGTGATGAAGACAGGTGAGAGTGGAATGACTGTATTTAGGCTTCTAACCAAAGAAAATCGATGGGCCTGGGTACAGGCAAATGCACGTCTTGTCTACAAAAATGGAAGACCAGATTACATCATTGCCACGCAAAGACCTCTTACGTAAGTCATCATTGCATAAAGCAGTATGCTTCAAAAGCTGAAAAATGTTGAGCTTGTTTATATTCAGAAAGGAATTATTCAATTTTAAATAAACCCCCTTTAAGTCCTGAACTACACAAAGAAAACCTCTATCCGTCTGCTAACAAACATTGAAAAGAGCTCCAATATTTCAGTACTTGTGTTCCATAGTCCTGTACGTGTAAAACTTCAGACATCTTGATTTCATATAAAGAATAAGAGCAGGTAGTACAAGCACCAAGTTATTCCGTCCAACCTATATTTAATTCATTATGCTTGTTAGCAAAAATTAAGAAATGTAACTGCAGTTGTGTAGAAGACACAACAAATAACATAAATTATGTCCTTTATGGTGCTGAACTAGATTCTACATGATATAGAATTCAGCATTATTATACAGGTTAGATATTTTTTGCTAACGATTCTGTAAAATGGAGAAAGAGAGAGACTTCAGTATTGAAGTACTCATTTACTTGCTATGGCGAGAAAAATGTAATGCATGGAACAAAGCCCACTTACTTTCATTTCAGCTCGTAATGCACAGAAAATGGTGTATGCTATCTAGATTTAATTACAAATGTAATATCTAAAGGTGGTATTATGGTCATAAGCTCCTTATTTCATAATCTGTCTCTTGATTTAACTCAGCCAAGTTGAGCTGGAATAGCTAGGAATTTGAAAAATGCCTACAAATAGAATAGTTCATTATTATTTTTTTAATATTAATTCCAGGGGACAAAAAGATTACAGTAACTGTTTAGTACTGCAGTATTATGCTATATATCTGATTTATTTTCAGAGATGAAGAAGGGGCAGAACACCTACGGAAGCGTAACATGAAGTTACCCTTCATGTTTGCCACTGGTGAGGCTGTGTTATATGAGGTGTCTTTCCCTATGTCGAGCCTTATGGATCCCTCTCAGCCGAAGAACAAAAGCACAACAGGAAAAGGAGCCAAAGCAACGCTACACAATGATTCCGTGGACCCAAACTCCCTCTTAGGTGCCATGTTAAGACAAGATGAGTCTGTGTATCTCTGCCCTCCAGCATCACATAAACTTTCCTTTGAGCGGAACTTCTTTGCAGACAGCAGGGATGAACTGGGCAGTGTTGTTAACAGTGGCTGGATGGATAATCTCCTACCTGCTGGAAATCACAACATTCTCAAACGGGAGCTAATGGAGTGTTCCCAGGACAATACTGTTCCGCTTCCTGAAGACAGTGCAGCACTCTTTCAAGATAACAAAACCAGTGATTTGTACAGCATCATGAAAAATCTGGGTATTGACTTTGAAGATCTAAAGTGTATTCAGCAGGATGAGGAGTTTTTTAAAACTGAATTATCTGATGTAGATGATATTGGGGACATCAACATAACTGACGAAATCCTGACTTATGTTCAGGATTCCTTAAATAAGTCTGACTTCTTATATTCAGGCTGTAACCAGCAGCAACCCCTTGTCCAGAATGAAGGCTGCTTGCTACAGCAAGAGTTAGAGCCACATCAACTTCATCAGCACCAGAAACAGCTCATGGAGCAGCAGCAGCAGCAGCAGCAGCAGCTCTGTCAAAAGATGAAACATATGCAAGTCAATGGGATGTTCACAAATTGGAGCTCTGGCACCAGCATGCCTCTTAGCTGCTCACAGCAGCAGCCGCAGCCGCCCCAGCAATATGCATTCCCTGGCATGCATGCCACTACATCCGAGTTCGCTTACAAATCAGAAGTAAACACTTCCCCTTATGCCTGTAGGCAAGAGTTTATTCCTTACAAGCAACCCACAGCAATGATGCCGCAGCTTTCAAATTTTGCTCAGATGGATTTCCCTGTAGCAGGTTTTGACAGATCGACTTACTCTGCTTCTTCCAACCTGGAGGATTTTCTTAGCTGTTTGCAGCAAGTCCCTGAAAATCATGAGTGTGGTATAAACTCTGAGTCGGTTATGCTAACTCCTCAAACGTGCTATGCAGGTGCTGTTTCTATGTACCAGTGCACGCAAGAAGCACAGCCCAGCTGCATGGATCAAATGCAGTATGACCCTATGACGGCAAGTCAGCAAACGTTGTTGAACAAGGTAAGGTAAATGGCATTGCTACGTTGCTTGCATTTTGAATCGTGTTTTTTATTGTTTTGGGTGGCTACCATGACACAGAGTTTGTCATAATTGAATCACTAAGTTTGATGGGTTAGCAATGTGTGAATGTCCTTGCTTTATTTGTTCATTAAGTTGAAGAGAGTTGCATTTGGTTTTATGTACATTTATCCACAGCCTGGTAGCTCTCTTTGGCAGTGGTAAAGCAGGAGCGAACTAGTCTGTTGTACCTACCAGTGATTTTCCCAGCAGGAGCAAAGGAAAAGCAGATTGGTCAAAACCTTGGAATTTGCTTATACACCTTCTTTAGAGGAGTGGAATGATGTCAGTAATATTGTCTGGTACATTAATTTTCATGGAATACACTGTAAGGATCCAGGAAAGTATCTTGGGTTTAAAAGTTACTTGGGTTCTGTAGTTACTCAGATTCTTCACTGATTTTAGGATCACTTCAAGTTCCAGATTATAATAGCACAGAAATAGCATGAAATACTATGAACTATTGCATTTCTACACATAATGATACTGCAAAAATATTTATATATATTGCCATAAGTGAAAGTCACCTTGTTCCTCAAGCTGCTAAGTTGTCTGCTGAAGACGGAAGAGCAGGAAAAAATTATATTCACAATAAATGAGTTGGACCCTTTCACGCCGTGCGAAGGAGGGTGCACAATAAAAGCTATAGAAGAGAGGAGCCTGGCTGTACACACAGACTACAGTTTAAAGCACAGTTCTTCATAGGTAAAATTAACTTAGAAATAAAAAAATTTCTATTACTAAGGCAGTTTCTAATTCTGAATAACCTTTGCTGAAGTACTTTAACTTGTACCATTAATTTCTGTTAATGCTGCTCAAGTACAGAGCCACAAATCTTTTTCTTTTTTTACCTCAATGAGTTAATGTTCTAAAGTACTGATCCTACAAATGCTTGTGCACATGCATAAGCATTTACAGAATTAAAGTACTAATTGGTATTTAAACTACACAAGACAGAGGTGAGGAATGCAAGTAGAACATACCCAGTTTTTCAGTGTGCTCAATACAAGTACAAAACATGTCCTTTTTAAAACTACCTCACTAGTGGCAAAAATACAATTGCAGAATTGCAGAAATTTAGCTAAAATATAGGACAGCTCAACAAGATGAATAGCCTCTGTCTGAGTGCCCAAGGGCTGAAATATCACAAAGTGACTTTGGCAAACTGCAGTGTGCAAGCTTGCACAGTGCTTGGCTGTATGTCACCTGCCTGTGGTCACTGTTAGCAGTTCTTCATAGCGCTTGGTAATAGGGTTGCAAAGTAGTTCCAGCATCATGCAAGTTTGTCCCTATAGTACAGACTTTTTCTTTTCACAGAAGCTATGCTACTGTGATGTATGTTTTGAACAGCCAGTGCATAAGCAATTAGATTTCTTTGATTTTAATGGTTGGTTTCAATTACATTTATTTTGTTGTTATGTTGTCTTAATAATTTTTGTTATACCCCCTTTTTGTTATTTTCTTGCTTACTTTTTCTTTTCATCTGTAAAAAGTTTAATGACTAATGACTAAGCATCTGTGAATGCAATAAATAATCTATTACTTCATATTTACTTAGAATGCTGAGCTGCAGTAATAATATTGCGTTTAGCTTATTTGCCAGAAAAAAAAATAAATTAAAAAAGGCCACTTTGTGAAAAGTTATCCTTACTTAAGTAGTTCAGAGGCAAATCCAGCCCCTCTTGCTATTGTATACCTATGCTGTGTGGATCTGGATAGTGTTGCATGAGCAGAAGCCTAGTGCAGAGCTGATGCTACCTCTGTGCATGTTAGCTTCTGTCTACCTCTGAAGAGAACTGTTGAGCATCTGTCCAAATGATTTTGAGGAGCATGCTTCTTGATGAGATAAGGAAGGATTATTTCCCCAACTCCTTTTGTAAAAAGAATGATCATAGATAGTTGATAGCTCTCCAAGTCCTTGTGGGTCCAAACCTTAGGTATGCCAGCTGGGTGCCATGAGGGGTGGGAAGAGACATAAACGAAGTAGCATTGTCTTTTGCAGCCCATACTGCTAGGTATTGTTCACGTGAAAAAAATCCAACATCTCTTACACCAGACTGTGTTCGGTTTTGATGACTTCTAGTCACATCTGCCAATTAACATTTTTATAGGTAGAGGGGAAAGTAAGGCTCTATATAAACCAAAGTTGTTATGTTAAGTAATGTTTTAATATAGAAATATATTTTTTTGCCTAGAAATGTCATTGCTTCAGAGAAAGATAACCCTATATTTATATATGCTTATATTACAGAAATTGTATTTAGTGTTGTATCAGAAGAGTTAAGAACTTTAACATATGTTAATCTATGGGAACTAGTAAGTCAGAAGTATAGCTGCTGCACTTGAAGTGATCTTGTAAAATATCACATATGCCAAAGCCATGATTGCAAATAATGTACATTTCTTTATTGTAAATAGGGAGAATGTATCACTGCTTATGATAATAAATTTAAGGTTTGATTTTATTGCTAATTGATAACTTCAGTAAGGATGCCATTAAGCAGATAGGATACTACCATCAGAGCCTATGTTCACACAGCCAATCCAAAGTAGGGCAGTCTTTGTGGCTGGATTTAGCACACTGACAACCCTATCAGCAGTTGGAGTCTGGAGAGAGGACAGATGTTGCTATGCAAGCCATGATTGCTATCCTTTCCTCAGCCTTCTTAACTCCCATCGATTTCTATGTGAAAAGACCAGATGATTAGAAATCCAGAAGGGTCTGTTGTGGTCATCTGCCTTGACCTTCTGCCTAAAAGGTAATTGTGGTAGGATCATAGCCAATGTAGTCTAAAAACACTTTCAAGTGATGGAGAAGGGCAGGAGGGCCTTAGGTAATTTGATTGCTTGTTTAAGGTCAGTATTCCTTTATTAAGTAGGAGAAATCTTACCAAGTGCTAGATTGTGTGTTGAGAACTTTCTTAGAAATGTTAATGAGCGTGCTTATCTTGTTAATGAAGAATATTGAAATAATCTGCTTCTGTCAGAAGTAATCCTAGCTTATGTTATTGTAGCTGTCTGTAAAAGTATGGCAACTT
This sequence comes from Falco cherrug, assembly GCF_023634085.1. Taxonomy (NCBI): domain Eukaryota; kingdom Metazoa; phylum Chordata; class Aves; order Falconiformes; family Falconidae; genus Falco; species Falco cherrug. The sequence continues at coordinate 83,069,975 of NC_073700.1, forward strand.
TGATTAAAAACATACTTCACATGGCTGTAGTCTTGTTAAAAACTCAGACAAATTGTACAGTTAGCCAAATGTCAGTGTTTGCATACAAGGAAAACCAGAAGTTTCCAAACCCCAGCATATTTTGATAGATGTTTTTATGTTATATGTTTTATGATGTACGTTTTTAAGGACAAACCTTGAATGAATGGGTACTTACAATATGAGCTACTCCCGAAGAGATGGTGGAAGTGTTTAAAGTACTTGTATTTTTATGCCTGACTGAATGGAGTATTTTGTAGATAAAGTGACTTTTCCATAGCATGACAGGAAGCGTTACATCAGATGATTAAAATAACCTTATGAATAATTATGTCAAGACTGATGAAAGCAATTCATTGCTTTTGCTTGGCATTGTTAATATGGAGACCATTTGTCAAAAAAGCCCACCCTACAACAGCTCAGCCTTGGATTGAATGCAGTACACTTCAGCTTAGTAATAGGGCTGCATGTGCATTCCTGGAAGAGCTGTAAAGTCTGGATCCCATTGCAGACATGAAAATATGTAAATAGGTTGCTTTTAAAATGTAACAGCTGGATGTGGAAATCAGGAGTGTTCAGTCAAACTGTACTTTCGACAAATGGAAACTGTATTATGCTTTAGGTAATAGCAATGTTTCTTTACCTAGCCAGAAGTAGGACTCCCACTGACTTCAACGTGGGTAGGTTTCACTGATGATTCTGACCCTACTTTAATGCAAATTAACTTCTTATCATTTGTCATTTAAAAAACCTCCCCAAAAACAACAAACCAACCGAAAACATTTTAAAGCTATTCATTGTATTTTAAGATTATTTCATCCCATCTGTGTCTTTAGGAGGATTTTGTAAAATTTATAAATAAATTGGTTTCCCATACTAACCATTTATATTGTCTTTTTTCCTGCCAGTTCCAAAACGGTTTCAATGGAGGAAATGTAAATGAAGCATATCCCTCTCAGCTAGATGTGATCAGTAATGCACAGACTGCCACACATCTTCAGCCTCTTCATCATCCGACAGAACCCAGATCCTTCTCAGATTTGGCATCTAGTGGATTTATGTGATTCAGATCTAGAGTTCCATCTGTGATTTTGTCTGGGCATCAGGATGCCGTGAGGAAAAGCTCGATAAGTCTATCTTTGAGCATCGGACTTTAACTGCTAAATTACATTTTGAGAATATGAGTTTGGTTGCACTATATAGGGGTGGATATGTAATCCGAGACCTGGCTTGTTAGAGTGACCGGTGGCATTTAAAACTTCTGACTAGAAGTATGCATGTGCTGTTTTCCATCGGATTGACTGTGTCATTGCAGTATGGATTACATATGTACTACAGACTATGTCATGCTATACAACATAAGATAAGGCAAATGGTTTTGTTGTTTAGAAAATAATTGGGCACTTTACAAATAGCATCAATGGCACAAGGAAGATGATTTCACATGTGGATTATTTCCAGACTTTATTTTTAAAAACTATTAAAAAGCTCTGAATTCATGAGATTCAAAAGCACTTAATTTTAATGCATACTAAGCTCTTTAATCACTTATTTTATATTTAAATCCTTTTGTTTTAAGTCTCCATTCCTAGCACTTTAATAGAAGGCTTAATACAAGGATATGATATGCAACTTTAGGTTTTCTATGAAACAGATCCCTTTGCATTCCTCCTTTTCTTGTCAACCTTAAGTGCCTCACAATTTAGCTACCTTGTTTCTGATGGGAGCTTATTTTAGCAAAACTCACTATAAATGTCATCCATATTATGTGAACTTTTATCTAACATCTACAGTGCTACTGGCAGTATCTTTTTTTGTTTGTTTTTTTTCCCCCTAAAGATAACTTGTTTAGAGAATGACTTAATTCTTTATCTGTGGATTTGTTACAATATTATCAGGTGTTATTAATGTTCTTAATTTAGTTCAACTAAAGAGTTTTGGTTTGTTCTATACTGCTTTTCTGCTTTCTTCAGGTAACACAGGGTATATTAAAAAGCAGATTTTGCTGAGGGGGAGGAGCAGATCCTCAGGATTAGTTTTAGATTATTAATGCTGAAAAACATGTGCCTTATCTTGTGTTAAAATGCTCATAATGTTCTTTAGAAATAATACAAGGCTGCTCTATGCAAATATTTTCATTAAAATGGATATTGAAAAGGATTGCATTTTAAATAAGGGGGGAAGGAGTCGCAATAGCGATTGGTTTTGACGTTTACTTTGACTGCAGTTTTCCATGTTCATAGTGGGGAAGGAGTCAGTTTTGGTTTAAACTTTATCCCTAGCAAATTGCACTGCAAAGTACAGAAAGGCTATTCTTTTTATGTGTGTTGGTCCATTTGAAAATCTTTGTGCAAAATATGAAATTGGGAAAAGGAAAAAGTCATTAGAGACGTTCTCCTTGTGATAAGTTTTATTTTCAGGAAAAAAATGCATCCACAAAAATTCTGGGGTTTTGTTTTGTTTTTATCCAAGAGGATTGTTAGAATTGCAGACACCAATTTCTCGTGCAAAATAATAATCTACGTGAAAAATACGTATGTATATGTTCGAAATATTTCATACTCTTGTGTGTTGTATAGTTCATATAGAATAAAATGTCTCTGTAAAATACTTTAAACCAGTTAATTTTAAAGTGTTACATCATTATATGTTAAGAACAATTTTATTACATTTCTTATATATAATATAAAATGCCAATTTAGCCAGTTTGTTTAAAACGGGCAAAAGTAAATTGGATCCCTCCAGATGGTTGTTAATATTGTTTAGTACAAGGACAATCACTTAAAATTGGAATCTTTTCATAGCTGAAACATGCTTTCTTTGAAGAAGAGCATATTTTCTTCCATTCTGTGTGTTATGATATGCTAGGCCAAACTTCTAATTCAATTAGAATTTTTCAGATTAATAACTTCAGCAGTTCTTTTAAGTGAAATTACCATATATGAAAGGGACATTAAGGAAGGAATTACTATTCAGGAAAGCCCATAAAGACACTGTGGGTTGTATTACAAGGTTGCTTTTGTTTCTTAACGTTTCAGATTTTGTTTTCAGCACAAGCCATCAGTAACTAAAATAATTTGAATTAATTTGTGATTGTCATTTTTTTATTGAAGGTCTTGTTTTAAGCCAATATCTGAAACGTCTTCCATATCTAGGTAGTGTATCATGTTTGTGTTTGAACTTGAAAATTGGAAAAATGCTGTAAAAAACCAGAAGGTTCAAAGGGATAATGTAAATTTTACATCTTACAAACCAGTATATATCTTGTTTATGAGTTCAGTTAAACCACATACATATTGTCCTATCACTAAGTGCCCGGGATGCAGTACTACAACTGTGCTGCCCTATTTACTGTAAACAAATTAGTTGTTTATATGCATATCAGCGTATTTTGTGCATTATCTTATGCGTACAACATTGACTGTATTAGTGCACTCTCGTTCTGCACCAAACTGTACCTACAGTGCACAGATATTTCTGAATTGCATCTCTATTAGCCCTTCAGGTCTGTTATAAGTAAGATTATAACCCAGTGTTAGTCAGTATTACTATCCATTTTTGTACAAGTTTTCTAGCTTGTTTTTCTTTCCAATTCTTATCTCTCCTTTGCTATGCCTGCACATACCATGCAATACACCTCTTGTGTTAAAGTATGGTTTTGTAGCGCTCTTGCTCATCTCCAGTAAAGTTTGTAAGACATAATATATGGTAATAAAATCATCACTTGAATGTAGCTGAAATGTATGTTCTTTTACGGCAAAAATGTTTTACTTCAGCAGTATACAAAAAATACATGATCATTCAGTTGCTAAGACCTTTTGAGAGCTTGTCATCTAATAGTTTACAAAACTATTGTTATTTACGTCACTGTGGACTTTGCACTTCTGAATATTAGATGCAAATACAATGTATATAATTTAGTGGTGAACAAATCTGTATTTGTCCATGGAATTAGTATTTTATACTTGCATGAAAATGAGTTTATAAATAAACTGTGTAAATAGTAAGCCACAATTAGCAGTTGGAAGGCTTCTATATTCATTGTTTAATGACAATAAATTCACAGTTGAACAGTACTGAGGCAGGAATAGATTTTTGTATAGATGCTGCTAAAAATAAGCATTTTCTCTTTTGAAATTTGTAGCTGGTCATTGGTGACCTATTCATGGTTTATTGCTATTTCATAAATAGTGATTTTTAAGTTAAGAAAACAATTAGTTTATTTCTAATTACTGATATTACTGTTTCCTATGTGCTATATTGGCATTGCATGATAATATTTTAAAATCAGTTGTTATGCTGAATCAAATGCTTCACTGTAATTTTCTATGCAGTTTACTAGACTTAAAATAGTTCTTTGGTTTAGTGATGTGATGGACAAGAATTTAATTGTTTTCAACTACATTACTATCTTGTAATATATTAAGAAACACGGTCATATCCAGACTCAGTAGTAGGCTCTGAACTCTGTACGTAGGTCCTCTTGTTTACTTTTGTATAGCACAAAAGGACAAGCTAAGATACAAGAGTAGTTCAACAAGGCTGCAAATCTATTAAGTAACATCTGGAAATACGCAATAATATAAGCAACACAGGCCATCGATTTTTGTAGTCTGTTGCATTTATTAAAAGGATACCTTCAAGCCCACATATCAACCTGTTACCAGAAGTGTAAGACCTTACTGTCCAGTTTTGTTTAAATGAGGAAGATATTTTCTTTTGGACTAAGCCATTTGCTTTATGTTTTATGGAAATCCACTTGTATTTCTATTGCAACATAAAAGTTAATCATAGTGGTCCCTAACTTGCAGTAGGTCACTGCATCGTGAGCTCAGGCAGTTTGCTGGTGGAAGTAATCATCTTACTCAAGGCTCTATCAGAGGGAGACTTTCCTAAGTAGCTCTTTTGGAGATGCGTTTTCCTAGTGAGGAGCCACATTTCCCACTCACTTAAACCGAGAGCTGTTTTGTTCTCAGGTGATTTTGTTCACATGAGAACTGACTTATTAAGTTAGGTTAAAGTTACTATCTAGAATAAGAGCCTGATTCCACTGTTAATATATTTATTCTGTTCATTGATTAAATTGACAGATTATCTTTCAGCCTTCTTCCCTCTCTGTATAGGCATCTTTCCCTGCAAGCTGACGGTTCTAGTGCTTAATAAGTAATACTAGACCAAAACAGCTTTAGACATCCAGAATACAAGTTGACATCAAAACCTAATAATGAAAATCCACCCGTCATACACTCTGCATAATCTGAACATTTAATGATTTCCAGCTTGGGCCACTGTTCACTTTTTACCCTTTCATTTGTTACCTCTAGTGAGCAATGCTCATTTTGATTGCTTACCAGGGAAACTGAGCCAGCTCTCCCAAAAAAACCACCGTTCCTCCTCTCAAGCAATTCTGGTGCATTGATTTTTGTGGTAGACCTATGTTTTGTAAATCCTCTGATCTCCTCAAGCTGATCTTCCTGACAAGTAAAGAAGGACCATAATATTGAGGCGCATCAGCATTGAAATGCAAATTTTTCAAAGATTCAACCACAGATAGGAAATCAAAGATGTGATCATTCTATGAGATAATGAGGTTTCTTCTTTATAACCTAACCTTTCTAGTCAGGGTCCAACAGGGAATGTTACTGGCATTAAACAAAGCTATTTACATTTTAGTTTCTGAAGTAGCCAGTCTCTGAGAAAGAGGTTCCTCAACATTAAAGTTATTGTGGTTTTTATAACTTATGCTGACGCCATCAGGCTCTTACTTTCTCTTTAATCCAGACCAGCTGCAAATAAAAGTATAAGCAATATTCAGAAATTAATAACTTCAACAGATTTTTTACACTGTTTTGCAGATAGTGTGTAATGATAACTGTCTGAATGTCTAAAACCCATACAAATAAATTTGCAAAGTTCCATTATATATAAGAAAATATTATGGAAACAGAAGAGGAAGCCTTGAGGAATGGTGGGACTAATTGGAATCCTTCATACTGAATAATAATAGTACTAAATATAACAATTCCTTCTGTATTTACAGAATAACAAGGGAAAAGAGAAACATTTTTGATCAGATTTTCCCCTTTTGCTGACCATTGACACAGAAACTTCCCTCAATGTGGAATAGTGGGCATCTGCTGGTAGGTGGTATGAGCCAGAGGAACTTGGCTCCTTGCTAATAAAAGTGAGAGCCAGATTAGGAACCAGTATAGAATTTGCTTTGTTACACTAGTCAGTGAAGTTTTGAGAGGGAAGTGGAGGAAGAGGCAGGATGGTCTCACCCTTCATGTACTTGAAAGATGTCTGAGGGTATTTGTATTCTTTTATAGATTTCAAATCACTAGGCATACTTTTTTTTTAAAGAGCAGAATTTAAATTTTCAGTCTCTACTTGGCTGCCAGCTACGTAGATTCTTCCATAACCACTCAGTTTCTGTCAACACTGAGCTACTTGTCTACCAAACCCTCAAGAAGTTGCACATCAGGTGTTTCCTGCATCTCTGTGGGGCCCAAACTAGTAAGTGGTTTCAGAACACACTGAAGAAATTTGTCCAACAGAAAGCAGGGCAGAAAGTCTTCTGTCAAAATGAACTAATGGACAAGCAAAACACACAGATTAGCTCCATCCTCTACATTGTTTGGAGTTGGGATGTGAATGAAATCAAGGTCTCTAAAGTGGTTCATAGGATACCCTGAAATGAAACAAACTGTCCTCTTAAATGTTTCCAGTTGGAGAGAGTGACAGATCAAGGGATTTGTATCCTTTAGTCTAGGAACTAGGACATGCATTTACGACAACTGAATTCTTCAGTAGGAGGTCCTGGGTGCCCAGGGCAGTCATTCTGCTTTTCACCAGCATTTTTTTTTGTTGTTCTCTTGAGAGAAGTATCTTCAATTCTGGATGGAGGTGGAAATGTAAAAGCCCCAGAACAAGCAAACAAAACAAAAATGGCCTGACCTTCATGCTTGGTTGTACATCTGCAGCAGATGAAGGATCTTTGTAGCTGAAATATGCTATATACTTGTCAGAGATTATTCCCTTTGATTTTAGCTGTCCATGCTGCTGTATATGGTTTTTGAAGCACATATTTTCCCAGTTCTCATCGTTATAATCATTGGTGTCTCTAAGATGTGTTTCTGCAGAAGCTGCAGATTGCTCTTACAAGTTATAAATGGAACTGCAGAGAAGAGGAGAATGACTTTCTACCAGCAGAGTTTCAAATACAATGCTAAGAGCTGGTAAGAGCTTCAGAGTAGTGCCAATCATTATAAAAAAATAGAGCAGTCCTTGGCTTACAGAGGTCCCCAAAATTACTGGACAAAGTAGTACAGCGTTTGTGAGTCCATGGTGGGCGGTGGTAGCATTGCTGTGTAACATGCACATGCAAGCTCACAGAGCAGCCTGTGATCGTGAAGGCCCATGAACATGTGCCAAAGAATGTTTTAATTACACTGGCATCTAATCAAACCTTGAAAGGCTAATAAGAGCAGCCTGTGACACCTCATTCAATGTAAAGAAGGATCTGCATTAAAATTCAGACCTAGACTTATAATCAGCACATAAACTTTTATGTACTTAGCTTTATGGCTCTACTTTCAGTCCCTCAATAGTTCTTAATAAAATAAATAAAAGGAAATTCTCAGGCAAATAAAGTTTTGCTAACTTAATGCTTTGATTTTAATATTGCTAGGTAAAACAACAGCAGGAACTTCAGAACAAGAATATTATTGTTAAGCAGAAATACAGAAATGATCAGTTAAAAGAATGTAGGTAAACCTCACTAACATGCTTCTAAACTCTTGCTTTTCCCCTCAAACACAGCTGTGTGAAGTCACATTCATCAGGTTTGGTCCATTCCCAACTTGTATTGCAGACATCTAAAGCTAGCATTTAAAATGTTTCTTGCTACAGATGAGAAATACAGATTTTCTGATTCAGCTGTGACTTTAAAACTTGTAGAACTTCAAAATACTTTGAAGTCAGCATGCCAGTTGCTTTCTTTTGGTAAAATTTGGGCAAGATTGGACCATGTGGCAAAATATCCAGATCTGAGCGGATGTACCACTGGAACTTTTTTCATAGCTTTTATTTCATTTTAGAAGTAGGGTATTTGTGTATTAATGGACCCACTTGTCCACCTACTCTCAGGAGTCATATAAACCTTGCATAGAACCTGCTCAAATAGATGCTAGCAGAATAAGACCAATCTAAGCTTTTCATTTAGATGCTATCAATGTTGTTTGTATCCTTCGCTGCTTCCTAATGAAGACAGCTGTGTAGCTTCCATAGAAAGGGCCATAGTATGAACGTCTGTTCAAATCACTTTGGCAGGTTGCTCCCAGATCGAGTTGGTTAGATAGCCTATGGGAGTCTGCATAGCAAGAACAGTTGCTTCATGGCTGGAGCAGTTGCGCATTTCCTCGGGGAATAAGGTAGCCAGATTCCAGCAGCTACCTGCTGCACAGTCGCTGAAGTCACTAACAGGACACGCAAAGGACAAACACGGCTCAGATTTGCTGCCAAGGCTCTTTCTTCCTTTATAGGCACTGCAGGGAGATCCGGATTGCTAAGTACTGCTCACAGCACAGGCCCAGAGCCAACTGTAAGCTCCTAGACCAGACTTGTCTGAGAGAATTGTGGAGAAACTGGTGAGTGCCTTTTATGCAATAGCCTTGTGGTTCTAGTACAACCCTTCTGCCAGGGCTTGACTGGCAGCAGGAAGAACTGCATTCAAATGTAGAGCATCATAAGGCATTGCAACAAACACACCAGTTGAGCTCACACCCAGGAACTTGAATAACTGATCTGAATTACTTGATGCTCAAAATGAGCTGACTTCCCTGCTTGCAAACACAGATCACTTAACAGTTGTTATTTAAGGGGGAGGAATTCTAACAGCCAGGGTAAACAGGATGATTTATAACACCTCATGCCTAAAGCAAATACCAAACTATTTTAGAGTCTGTTTTCATCTGATGTGGCAACTGTTGGGTCAACTCTTGTCCACTTTGCAATATCACTTAAGTAGCAGCCCTCAATTGATAAAACCTGTTGGGTAACATGACTCAATTTGAACAGCTGCTAAGTTGCTTGTGTTACCTGCTTTTTCTAGCTTTGCCACACTTTGCTACTGTTCTTTGCAACCTCTCACTGCTTTCCTTGCCTTGCTCTGCCAGCCGCTTTCTTTACCTTGGCACATTGGTGGGTGGTTCCTGTTATGGCAACTCAGAGCAGGTAACGCTGAAAATAACACAGATAACTAACATACGTGTTTATGTGTGTTAGCTTAAACAGCTTTTCCTACTTTGCAGCATACAGGGAATTTTTGCATAATAGTCTTTTATTCACCTTTAGTGTTGAGACTGTTTTTTGGGGTTTTTTTAGGCCTTGGCCATGAGTCTTACAGCAGAGTTGGCAAGTAGAATGCCTGTACTAGGTGCGCCCCTTGTCATCACCATTCCTCCTGTGCCCCCTGCATGCTGGGAATAGGGACTTTGCCCCAGAGCCAGACTTGAGGCAATAGTTCAGTTCTCTTATTGCCAGTCACTTCTGAGTCATGTCTTCCCTCAAAGCAATCTTTCTCAACTTCTTGGCCTGTCAGTCTCCGTGCGGCCCTGAGTCAATTCTTCTGCCCGGGAGGAACCAAGCCGCTGCCAGATGTGAGAGGTAAGTAGCAATTCCCTGGCTAAGATAAACATACCCAGCCAGGTATTACAGCCCACTCATGTTCCCTCGTCACTCCCCACAGCAGAGGAATAGAACATATACATACTTCTTCCACCCATTACCTCTTTGAAGCCTTTTATAACTTCCGAGTTGTAACCCAAAATTTGAGAAACACTACTTCAAAAATAGCATGCAACAAATGATGAAGGACCTCCTTCCATCCCTCAAGAGCCAGTATTTGACCTTTCATTTACCATACTATATTTTTAGTAGTATAATTTCAGATGCAATTACCTACACTGAGCTTCTTAAATCATGCATGAAATGCTTTTTCAGAACCACATTAACAACTAGCTGCTCAGCTTGCTGGAATTAGAAACCAGATATGTTGTTTTATTTACAATATAAAATCAGACTGCGGTTTTGGTGTAGATTGCTATAATAAAGAGGAAAGGTCCCTTTGGTGTTCTTTAATTTATGACACACTGTAAAATGTCCAGGCACATTTTGCCTAGTAGCAGAAGGAGGAAAAAATAGTAACTCTTGGCTGGAGATTAAAAAAGTCTCACCCACCATGAATGTATTTTGAGATCCTGCACATTTGGGAGCGAATCAACTACTTATCTGCTTCTAGGATCATGCTCATTTGTAACCACAGTGCAGGCTCTGTGGCTTTTAAGGTTGGGGTTTTTTTGTTGGGTTTTTTTTTTTTTTGTTAGTCTGCCTAAATAAAATTATTCATATCAGTACAGTACCATTAAGATCACATTAAACAGATCTCTAGGCTAACATTTTGGGCCTTGCAGAATAAATTGCATCCTGTTCTGATTTTTTCTGATTCTTAATGTCTCAAAGCCTGCTTTTTAGGCACACTAGAAACTAAAAATAGTCAAGTGCTGTGAATTGCAGCTATATTGTGCTCATTACTCAGCTTACGTAAAATGTTGTCATCATTCTGCTGGAGTGTTTCCTGAGGAGCTGCATAAACAAGATGTGACCTATGGCTTTCTGTAGCTTGTGATCAGACTGTTCTGCTTATCAGTCAGAAACCTTCAAAAGTGTTATTTCACAGCAAAGCCTTTAGTAGAAATACATCACCTGATTAATCAACTGCATCAGTAAACAGAAATACTACTAGTGAATCACAGAATGATGCAAAGACCTCTTACATCATCTCTCTTCTCTCACCAACAGAACAGGATGCCTTCTTGTTGTATAAAGGCTTCATCTGTCTGACTAGGGCAACTGTGGTAAGTCCTATTCACTCAAGAGTATGGTTAGCCTGTACAAGCTCTCCCTGGGAGAAAGATTTCCCTTCATTCACCCTCAAGATGAGTATCTCAAGATACTGCCTCCCAGCCACACAACAAAATATTTCTTGACTATTAGCCTTAGTCATTTTGTAGTTGAACAGTATGTGTTCAGGGACTGGTATTTCCATACAACACGCAAATATAGCTGGTATAAAGAGAGAAATGAAAAGAAATAGACCAATCCAACAAAGGTGGCAGGAGATCAGCCACTATTTTTTCTTGCAAAGCAAGCAAGTTTTTCAACAAAAATCCTCAGTCCTTTCCCTTGGTACACAAGGGCATTTTTATTATTGTTTTTCCAAAATCCTTTCACTTCAGCAAGCTGGGTCTTCGAGGGGTTTTTGGTTTTGGGTTTTTTTCTGAAACTGAATACAGTCCATTATGTCAGTGCTGGACAAAGAGACATTGGTTGAATCGATTGTTCATCGTATTAGAGACACACATACATGGGAAAAGCTCTTGTCTCCTTCCTTATATGAAGAAAATCCTTGTGCATGCCAGATTTATATTGGTCTGGTTCTACTGAACATTATGTTGCAAAGTCATGTCAAATGCCTATCCAGTGTGTCTTTCTCCATCACTAAGATTTCTTTGTTTCCTTCATACTTTGAAAGAGGTGACAGTCTGCATTTCCCAAACAATAAAGATAAAAAGGGAAGGGAGGACTGTTCTGACAGAAGAGGATGCAGGAGGGAGCTGTTAGATAAAATTGTGGAAGAAAGATAGGCCAAAATATTAAGGAAGGTTGGGGGAGTAATAGAAGACCCAGTGATGGTCCCTTGAGGGTTAGTTAGAGGTGCCATTGTGTAGGGCACTCAGACCTAGACTGAGCTAGCTTGTACTCTGGGAACAATCTATGTGACTTAATGGATTTCTCCCATCTTTTATTCATGACTCTGCTTAGTCCATGACTGGGGCCTTTCATTCTATGGGAAAAACATGTGTGCATAGCCCAATAGTGGATGCTTGCCTGTGTGTTTTTAAAGGGCTCATAGTTGCCTGCCAAATTGCTTTTTGTTTTTGGCTTCATGTATTTTTGAAAACCATACAAAACCTTGGGATGTGACTCACCCAAACATTTCAAAATCCATCCAGAAAAATTGGAAAGGGAAGGTGTTTACTCCCTAGCTGACAGCCTTTGTGTGTCATATCTCAGCCTGCAGCAGAGTTCCCAGCTATCACCAAGATGCTCTCATAGCAGCTGAACATACATCTTCCTTTGCTCATGATACTGTTTTATTTCATGGAACCTGACAAACTGCAGCATAAGTTATCTGAGACTCTACAAAAATTGCATGTAAATCCTGCATTTGCTACTTCTAAATAATTCTGGCAACATTTTGTGGAATCCTTCTGGCCTATGGGAAAAAACAAACAAAAAGATAAGTATAGACTTACCCACTCACTTTCTGTCTTCCCCTCCTTGTCTGCTGGTGTCTGCACCCTAACTGTTCTTCCTCACCTGGAGGCCCAGTCACAGCGGATTTAGTTCAGTCTGCAAAGTAAGAAAATTACCTTGTTTAAAGCTGACAGGTAGGTTTAGAAGTAGCCTTCCCTACTTAGAAACTGTATGCCTCAGGAAAGAGATCACTTCTGCCTATCCATGTAGAAAAATACAGACCATATTTTAAATAACTGTACTCTCCGCTTGCACCTAAAACAGTTCTGGCGGTCTCTGGCTCTGGATTTCACCTCTGGGTGTCCTAATTTTGCTCCCATCCCAGCAGTAATGGATACTGCCTCTGAAACTGAAGATTGTCATTCATGCAAAACAGAGAAAAGCTATTATGCCCATTTTAAAAATGAATATGGAACAACCTTGGAAAAAACTGACTGTTAGGGTTTTTTTAACCCTAGTTTTCTTATCTGTGCTACAACCCTTTTGGCACCAAAGCAGAAAAGATAGAAAATACGACATTAGAACAAAACTAGGCTATTTCCACATTTTAGTCCTGCCACTACTAGGCCCATTAGACAAATATATTTCATAAATTATGATATACTATTTGAAGAGGTTGGAAATAGAAAGAATTTTGTACTTGGTTTTCTAAACACCTTTGGAAGATGATCTTTTCTACAGATGGAGAAATCAGCTTTTGTGGTTTGCCCTCTCTATTTTTTTCCTCAGCTACTCAGCCTCTCCTCAGCATCTGTGTAGTTTCAAGGAATGCAATCCCTGTTCTTCACTGAGAAATTGAAATCTCTGTTGTATTAACAATCTACTGACACAGTCTTACTGGTATGTATCCTTTCCTTCTTGCTCAGCGATAATGTCATCATTCATTTTACTCTTAACTCTGAGGAATGAAGAGCGACTATTTGAAATACCTCACTATTGCAAAGCGAAAGGATCTGTTACCAGATGTAATGCTAGATATAGCTTTCTCCCGTATTTTATAGAATATCAAGATCATGACTAATGTATAAGATCAATATCAGCCATTTAATTACACAACATATACATAGCTAGTAGTTACACAAATCTTGAAATTCTGAACTTGTAAATTCTATCTCCTACCCACATCAATGAATTACACACAGGAAGATATTCAGGGACCTAAACACAGGCATCTAGTGCCATTTTAGCTATAGGCTATCCAAAGCATCTATATAAGCAATCTCAAAACCTTTTACAGCTGCAGCTGTTCGGCCAGAACAGATTGATGCCTATGCCAGGCACAGGAATCACTGCCACATTGGGGCATTCTGGATTATTGAGGTACACTTAGGAGGAAACAAATTAATCAGAATTACATCCATTTTACATCCTCACACACCTGGAAATTAGGAGGTAAAAACTGAATTCAGTATCATCTTATTTTTCTAATCCATCACCAGGTCATAGTCCTTTTGTGCTCTTAACTGGTTAACATTGTACTGATAAAACTTTTTAAAATCTGAAGAAGTTAATTGTATCACCAAAGTATCTGGAATGCCAAAGCAACTTACATATTTATGTTCAAAAAAAGGCCAATCACATCTCACTAAAGAAAATGGAGTGCTTTTGTCCAAATGTTGGCTACATGATAGTACATCAGTTCTGACCTCCGGTGCTTGGCCTTCAATATAAAACCATTCTGATCAATTATCCAACACATTCAGCTAGGTTGGATCCTGCTTGTAAGTGTTCTGTGAGCAAAAGACCTTGCTGCTGCCGATGTCATCTTGCCTGTTCCCTTCTCTGTGACAGGGGATAAAAAAGTCAGCCAGAAAGGTTTTACGGTGACATGGTGCAGACTGTTTGCCAGTACCAGTGGGTGTTACAGCAATTGGTCCAGGCTGCCTTAGGCAGGCATGAAAGCCAGATACAGTGAGCACTGCACTTCAGCTCTGCTGGAACTGCTGGCACTCAGCTCGGTTTTCTATGCTAATTCTTCTTCCTCCAGCACTCTGGCCTGGTCAGGGAAGAGGAACATTTCTGAAGAGACATTTTTGAAGCAAAGACTTTTAAAGCTGATTGTGATCCCTCAAGCATATGCTTTGCATGTATCTGGGTAGCGTCAGCTAGTTGGAACAGTGCTGGATATTTTTCATAGATGATGCATCCACTTCTCCAATAGAAGCTCTGCCATAACTGCTCCCCTCTTATCTCCTATTTCTCATTTTGAAGAGTCTTTCTATTTGCAAATGAGGTAATTGGCCAAAGACAAGCTTGCTGACCAGGCCAAAATTTCTGTGGTCAGTTCTGCACAGTTTTACAAACTGGCTGATCTGTGACTCAAACCTTCAGAGATGTGTGTAGAAAAGTTTGCCTGGGACAGATGTGTAATGTAAGTCCTCATATTAGCTCTTTCAAGTGATTAAATTGTTCAGGCTGCCTATACAAGAGAAGATTTTACTCTAAATAGACGCAAAATATGAGCAGAAGGGTTCCAGTAGTGTACTGAGAACCTGCATCCCCTCCATGAAGTGAACAATGCTGAGAACTCCTACCGCTCACCAAGGTCTGGGCTCATTGGGGAATCAGGTTTTTTTTTATATATATATATATATATATATATATATATGTGTGTGTATATGAACACACACATACACACATGTACATACAGGAACCAAATTCCCACTGAAAGCTCGCTGGAATAAGATGCAGTAAGAGTCACCAAAAAAAAGTATTTTATAGACTCTTAATCTTTAGAAAACCTTTCTGTCACTTCTTCCAAAAATCTGCTCCTTTTATATATTTCCTCCTGGCCAAATATGTGTATCGTCAGTAAAAGAGGTATTTTATTTTTAAAACATGTGGAACTTACCTGATGCTTTAAATTGCTCTTGAAAAAGTTTTGCTTCAAAGAAGTGCGTAATAATTATCCCACACCCGTGAAGTGAATAACTCACTTTCTCTGAAAAGCAGTGGTGCAGCATTTTTCTTTGGCTTAGTGCCAAATGCAGAGGCATTCATTAAGGTTTTACTGCATTTTTTTTGCACACAGTCTGATTTACCTGAAATGCCAACATGATCCTTGCCAGAAAGGTCATTTACGTAGGAGGGTTTTTTTTGACACGTTTTTCTTGGGGTCCTACACATAAAATGACTGTCCTCTTAAGCCACTGATGTGTGCCAGACTCTCAGCATCACAGATATGTTCTAACATCTGGGCCCTGATGGATGCTAGGTAGGGTGAGGTCTTCAGGGTCCTTCTTTGTGTTTAGTGTCGTGATAGCATGATATTTTGCTTTCATCCCCTTGACTCATTTAGCAGTCTTTCCCTATCACTTTGGTTAGTTTTGTGAAAGCCCTCTCTTGTATTTGAATCTATGTTTATCATGATTTATTACATTTATTTGGATTCTGCTTTCTGCTGAAAGCCACTGACTTACATTGAGGAATAAAAGAATATGTACGATGTCACATCAGGCAAAGTGCTAGCAAAATTTCATTTAATTTCACAGTCTTTTTTTGGGTACCAAAAAGGGAACGAGAAATGTATCATTACTTCCTCTGCCTACTGCAGCTGAAGAAGTGTGCATTAGCCACAAAATGGAAAAATGAAGGTCTAGGGTATAACACGATCCTTATGGGTCCTTTCCAAACTGAGATATTCTATGATTCTATGATCTCCTGCATCAACCTCATTTTCAGTTCCATGCTGAAAATAAAATTTGAAGTAATAAATGTAAATGTGGACTAGTTTGGGGTCCTATTACCTATATTTCATTTTTTACTAGACATTTCCTGCTCTTTCTGTTTTCAAAAATAGCTTCAAATAAATTTTTTGACGTATTCACGGAAGTACTCTGGTCCTTTCTCTCCTGATAGAATCAGGCTCAGCCAGATAAGCTGCTGGGCAGCAGCAACAGACAGTCATGGGCCAGAACATGTAACGTCAGGGCACATGATGCAGCAGTGGGACTTCCAAAACCAGGTAGAAATTGAGTTGCTAAGCACCTGAGATGGTGGATATGAAGACATGCACAGCAGGACTGGGGCAGGGGTGCTGTGGTGCTTGAACAAGAGGAGATTTTGAGCAGACGTAAGTGGTGAGAGAGGACTGGAAAAAAATGGAAAAACAATCCCTGTGTTCAGGTGTGCTGATGCCAGGTACTTACTGCTGTCTATTCCCATCGCCTTTTTTCTCTTGCAAAGAAGTCAGCATTGACCATCTCTGGCATATCATTGCTGAAGTCAGAACTGCTTAAGTTTTTTTCTAAACTTTCTGTTTTTCAAGACTGTGTAGGCAGACATCAATGCCGCTTCATGAAATCAGGAAGGAGAAGGGGCAAGTGTGAAATGGCACAGGCATTGAGCAACCCCGCACAACAGCTAGAGACGGACCTTTCTGGTCTGAGCAGGGAGAATGAGTGGGCCCCATGGAAAAGGTTACTTGTTTTTCTTTTACTGCCTTTGAAGAAGCAGATTTCATTCCTAAGTGAGCTGTTCACCTCCCCCATAATTATGACTAAGTCTTGATGAAAATGAGGAACCTGCAGTCCTGGTTGCTCTCTTGTGAAGCACTGAGTCATGTAATGGGGCTGACCCAAAGCACTGGAGATTACCCCAGTGCCAGAATGTAACTACTTTCTAGTTCCCCACTTAAATATAGGGCCCTTTATTATTTATTAAGGTTGAGTCAAATATTTTTTTTCATGCTCCCTTCCCTGTATGCACACCTCAGTATCTGAGACCATTTTACTGAGCATTTGAAACTTCTTTTGATTTACAGATTCATGGATGAATCAGAATGATCTGTGCCAGCTGGTCTGCCTGGCCATAACTTGTTGCTGTCTTAACTCATATGATTGAAAAAGGGCAGCAGAAATGGCGGAGTGAATGAGTGGGGAGTCAGCACCAGGTGAAGACACCTAATTTTAGAATCTACATGGGACCTTGGTGTCAGTACTTCTATTATTATTGTCAGCAAAGGTCTCAATCTACAGTCAGTGAAGTCTGGAAAGTGATTCATACATTGGAATCTGGTCTAGTGTAAACAGAGTGGCTCCCCAATACCAGTTGAGGAGGACTTCTGGGTCACAAGAGCTAGCCCTCCAATGTTAAAGGAATCTGGTCATATCATCCCACACACAAATTTATCAAGCACCATTGAATTTTTTGATGTCTAGGACAAATTTTCTAATTACTGGCCTTATCTTGGTCGTCAATGATTATTTATCCTCTACAGCAGGGGAATCCAGATCATACAGTGATAGAACAACAGCACTTAAGGGCTTGCTCTTCATATCATGTAGTCACTTACATCCATCTCAGTACTGTTTTGACTACTACAGAAGTTTCAGGCTCTGATCTGACAATTTTTTCTGGATGAGTTCCTGATGTAATACTGTTGCTTTGCATTGCATGGAGCAACCCCACATTCTTCATCAAAGCAGTGGAAAACTGTTCTGTTGACTGTTCACCTCATCCTTTGAACTTTCTTTGCGCTGGCTAGTGACCATAATAACCATGTATGTTACTCTATGCTGTACAATGATACAGCTTGTGTAACATTATGCCCACCATCACATCTATTCTGCTTTCCTGAAAGTTCCAGATAGTTAGATTTGCTTCTGTATCAAAACATGTTACCAACTTCCTTTACAAAACACCTGCAGGCATCGCGCTCTTGAGTTTTTTATTTTGCTCTGAAAGTCGTCTTGTTCCAGGAAGCAACCTGACATCCGCTTTTTCTAAACCCAGCTATTTGTAAAGTCTAGCAAATGTTTTCTGCCTTAATCTATTCTTGAAAATCTTAAGTTATGGTAAATTTTTCCTTAATGTTGTAAGTAATAACTTTCTTGTTAGAAAAAAAAAAGGGGAGGGGGGCACAGGACATATCCTGCAGCCTTCATGTTGCAGAAGAATATCTCTTCCCAATATAATACAGCATCTCTAATATAGGAACAAAGTGAAAGTTCCGAATCAATTTCTTCAGTGACAGCTGAAGATAGCCAACTGTCAAAATGAAGAATCAAATAAATGGAACAGGACCAAGACAGTTCTGAAACATGCTCTCAAAGTGCACTTTTACAGTTATACCATTTCATTCTCTTTGTGTTTTCATACCTTGAATTATTATACTAGTTGTTGTAGTCCTAAAGAAGTTATTTGAAGAATGGTTCACAGTCCATTTATTGTTATTCTGTACAGAGATGTGATGAAATCAATGTACTCTGCACCATAGGCATAATATAAAGCAGATGGTTTTTCCTCAAGCAATGAGTACATTAAAATCCAAACTATAATACAATGTATATAGTGCTTCTAGATTAAAGCTCTTGCATGCCAGATTTGTAGCTTTGATTCTCTCTGATTTTAGCGCTTAGTAGGATTTATTCCAGTGATTCTGCCCTTGGGCCAAAATGAATCAGCTTTTATCTAGGATGATCATATATTGGCTAAGCCCTGTAGCTTTTCTTTTAATAAACATGTAACTTTAACCTACCATTGCATGTACATAAAACATTACAAATCAAGCTTGCACACAACGCTGTAGCCAAAACAGAATCCATTAGAGTTCAAAATGGGGTTCATTTGCAGAATGAACACTTCTAATATGTGTACTTTTAATTTCTCTGGTTGCCTTATAATCAGCTTCCTTATAATCAAATTCATTCTTGCCCAAGCTTAAGCATATTTGTGGGCACCATAGAAAAGTATCTTCAGGCTTCTGCCTTCAGAGTGAAAAGTCTTCACAGAGTTGCAATTTCTGACTAGAAAGTGATATTGTGCAAAGTGACCCTCTGATTTTCTCATCTTCCTTGGTAGCATAAGCAGCAACTGTCAAAAAAATGTTTGTGTATCTATCAGGCTTATTTTCTTTAAACTCTTTGTTTTAAAAGACTTCCAGTGCTTTGTTCATAATCTGAAAGATTAAATTTCCTTAATCTGGAATATTATTATTATTATTATTATTATTATTATTATTATTATTATTATCATCATCATCATCATCATCATTATTATCATTATTACTATTATTTTCCAACTCTCCAAAAATACACTTTGTACTTTGAAAATAGTTAAGCAGATGCTTTTGTCCAACACATTTTTTTACCACTGTTCAAAAGCAGAAGCAAAAGTCTGTCTCTAAGGCTCCTGCCTGTGTTACTTGCAAAAGACATATCAGCTGCAGAGTTAACTTCATATCCTCCCCTCTTTTTGGTCCTCATTGCACATGATGTGACAGGGACATATACCCAAGAGGGCAAGTTGTCTGTCTGCTCTGGAACATTTTGGTTTTCTCAGCACATGGGAAATTCCTGTAAGGTCATTTTCAGGCTGAGATTGGAGGAGGGAGGGTCGTAAGCAGTCCTTGCCACCTGTGGTGTTTTCAGTGATTCTTTGAAAGCATCCTGAGATCTCTGGAAATACAGGCTGGTTTTGATTGGGAAGATATTTAAAGAATCTGAAACTAGAAGAGAATAAGTATCAGGCATGCAGTCCAATCTGCTGTCCAAAAATTTAATTGATTAGTTGCAGGACAATTATAAAATAATTCTTTCTCACCCCAAATTGATTTTACATGTCTGTCTGGACTACTCAAAGAGGCAGGAGAAGTCTGACCTGAGATATCTCTGTGGTATTAGCTATATGCTCCAGTTTCACAAATCTAGCTCGTTAATTTAGCTATTGCCTGAGCAGTCCCATGGAGAAGCTCTCAGTGGGAGGAGTAACATCTAAATAGGGCTGAGTGATTCAAGACAAGACGAAAAAATTGTGTCAACCAGTTCATCATGTTGAAGGCTGTATTTTACTCAGGCAAGAGTCCTGCACCTATTTACACAGGGATGCGCACTGTCCCTGCCCTCCCACCAGCTGCTCTTCTCTTTGCCACCAGGTTTGTAGATCTACTTAGGTTCACTATAGCATGCCATTTCCATAACTAGAACATCAGCTCTGCAACAAGACTTCCTTAAGCACTGTGCAGCATGGTAAAAGAGAAATACTGTCATTCATACAAATATATTAGAGGAGGGTTCCCTCCTGCCTTTTTCTCCTACATGCAAAGCAGAGGTCTACTTATTTCCTGTAAGTCTTGAAGCTCTGAGGTTTGTGTTGACTCAGAGCAAAACCATTTACATTAATAAAGAAAGAAGGCAAAGCTTTCTCTCTAAATTTAATGCAGACCTTTTCCTGACTGGTTCACATTCAGGAACAAGCAGTATAAGGTTCTCACTGAGCTTTAATATAACTCACATATAAAAGACCAACCAACAGAAATAGTGCAGAAGGTGAAGGTCCTATGCTCTCCAGTTTCATGTTAAGATCATTCAGCATGTGACTTACAGTACATTTCCTGCAGCGTCTGAAGATGCTCAGCAGGTCTGTAGCATGTCTGTAGCAGGTCTCAACAGGTCAAATAAAAAAGAATAATTATTTGAAACAATTTGTGTATTTTACATGTTAGTTTAGCATGGGTGACTTTAACGCTGCCTGTCCTTCAGATGTTCCCACAGCAAGCTTTCCCAAACCTGTCCTGAAGTGAGTACTTCTAGGGGTGAGAAGTAAATGCACATCCCAAACACTAAAATCCTGCTAGTGTGCTAGCCCGTGATGACAGTGAGAGATTTACTGGCCCTTGGAACTGAAACTGCTGCTTCATTTCACTTAGACAACAGACTTCAGAAGATCTTTATCAAGGACAATAAAAACTTTTGGTTACTACTGACCTGGGCTGCTTCAAGCCAGCTATAGAAAGATGAAAAACACTGTCTTGCAATACTTATCTTCTGAAGCCTTCCAGTCTTTTTTAGCTCTGGATTGAAATATGATCGTTTTTAATCACCATATTGTTAGAACTTGTTCACCCTGCCACAATTAATGCAATGAGAATGCATCTGCACAGCAAATTGTTTGATCATTATTTCATTTTAAATGGGGGATATAAAATTACTGCAGTGCAGGAACTCCCATTTTTTTATTGAAAAACTCATTGTTCTCCATGAGATTAATTATGACTCTCCCATATTTTTGCCAACATTTTCTTCTCCTGTTGGAACAGTGGTTTTTGTGACTGGTAGGAATTCTATTAACCCACATCTAGCATTTGGCTTCAAAGAAGTAATAACAAATAGGATGAATGACTGAAATCTGCCTGCACTAATAAATCCCATGTCTAATGCTATTTTAGTTAGAAAAGTATTATCTTCCTAATGTAGGGAATTCACTCCTTCACAGAAAGAAGATTGCCGCCTTTTTTTTTTTTTTTTTTTTAAGAATCTCAGGTGGAATAAAATGTAGGATTATGTATTCTGTTCTTGCTCAGGGTTTTTTGTGCGATGTACAGTTTGTTTCCAGAATATTCAGAAATATGACTTTTAGACAAAATTATCTGTTTCATATAAACCTATACTAGAAATGATAGAAAATAAATGTTTTTTCTACTTTTGAAAATTTCAACAGCTGCTTAAATCAGTTCATTCCTCCTTCCCACAAAGGAATCGGTTTTTAAGAAGTAAAAAAACCCCAAAACCACAAGAGAGATAAATATGAAGTACAGTTCTCAATATGAGAAGAAAAAGAAGTAATGGAAAACATGCTTGTAACAGAGGTTACGTTTGAGAACATGATGGTAGGATTGCGTATAAGTGGTAGGGCATGGTCCTTCTCTCACTTGTATTGACATAAATCAGAGGTAACGGCTGTGTAATCAAGGATATTATAGAGAGGAATACAGTTCAAATTATATTATCCAATGTTATTTTTGTTATATATATGCATATATACATACATAAATATATTTATACGGTCTCCATTGTCATTTTGCTGAAAAATGTTCACGGAGGTAATTTTCATTTTATCCCACCACACAGGCAATGTAATGATTCTGTGGGGCAGTAATGGTTTCATTTGGAAATATGCTGTGGTTTAGTGCCGAGATCATTTACTTTTTGTTTAGATTTGCTTTTCATTATTTTATTATGTAGTTAAACATGTATTTAAATTACAGTACAGTTTAGTTATGGTGGCTTCTATATTCAGGGAAAACAAGGATAAATAAAACTCAAAATAAAATAAAAACCATATGCCAAGTATGAATGCTTTGAACCTTTGCAACAACAGAGGAAGTGAAATGTGAATTCTTTCCTGTGAAAACATTTGGGGAAAGTATGAAATCTGGGAACTGGCTGGGTTCTGCGCCCTGTTTGTTTACCAGAGAAAACACATAATTGCACCAGGTTACACAATATACTGTTGAGTGTTACCTGCGGTCCCCTCACAGAGAAGACTTTCAGGAAAAAAACACTTAATAAAGAAAAAAAATTAAATCTTCAGTTCCTTTGTGAAATCAGCCCTTTCTTCTGGAAATTCAGGTTTTCTCCACAGCTCTGGGGAAGAGCAGCGGTTGTTGCTGGGACTGGGAGATCATGGAGGGATCCTGACTGCAACGTTACAGAAAGTTGGGAGACATTTGTGGAATAATCTGAGGCAGATCAGTTGCAGGTGTGGTGCATGGCCGAGGCCAGGAAAGGCTCTGGGGAGGGAGACTGGGAGGAAAGGCCAGGTCTGGACGAGGTCCTTGCAGGGAGGGCTGGGGCCTGCCAGGGTGAGACCAGGCCTGCGAGTCAGGAGAGGAATTAACGTTTAGGGGCCAGAGGGAGGGATGAAGTTAACAAGAGGTGAAATAAAACAATATAAACAGACAGAGAAGCAAAGATCCATTTGGGAAAGGGAAGGGATGATTCTGTGCACCGGTGAAGGCACTCTGAGCGCATCAGAGGCAACCAGACCCTGGATTCAAGCTAGGGGTTTCAAACAGAATTTGGGTGGTGAATGTAAAATTAGGACACCAAATACCACTGCACAGCTGCTGCAGAAGCCTGCAGGCACCTAAACGCCAGAGGCACTTTCCTCTCTTGCTGCGGTTCCCCAGTGCCAGGGTTCACATCTCCCTGTGTTACCAGAAAAGGCCCATTTCTGACAGGACCGAGCAGCTGGGAGCTGGAAACCAGGCATTCCTGGCCTAAATCCCCAAAGGGGCACGACTGGAGAGGCATTTGCAAAGCATGCCGAACACACTCGTGACTGCCACTTCCCTTTAAACACTACCATGAGCTGAGGGGCCCATTTGCAATGCTCGCAGTGTTTAAGCACTTGCCTGGGCTGCAGAAGAGCACTTTTGTTCCCCCAGCAGCTCTCTCCAGGATCTGGGAACCGAGCCTAGAACTACACTTATCTTTCGTAGTCGGGCCAGCAGGCAGGCTATGGTCCCTGGAAGAGGTGTTGGAAATAAGTTTGCATCCAGTTTGTAGGAGTATGTGGGCCCCACCTGGACTAGTATCTTGTACAGATCTGGGGGAATCGCGTGGCTGCACTGTGGCAGAGACAGGCCAGAGGATGCTTTTGTGAAAGAGGGGGTGAATCAGCCCAGCAGCATCGCCTGTGAGTGCTGCTGCAACATCAGTGTCTCTCCAGGTTGCCAGCCATGCTGGCTCCCATCGCCAGGTGTCTGCTGGCCCACATGCCTGTCAGGGACTCCTGTGCAGATGCGTGGGTGCTGATAGATTAGCGTAAAAAAGGAGACCCTTAGTAAATCAGTTGTGTCGGCAGGGGCTGACCTTGGCAGTGAACGTAAAGGTGGGGCTGTGAGCCCTACCTGCTATTGTGTCCCATGCAAGCCAATTCCTATTGCTATGTATTTTTGTAGTAAAATCACCAAATAAACATGATTTACACTTTACACAATGTTGATTTATAGCTTCATGCTCTAAGACTCATCCTTTTCTATCACTATTGATTTTACTCCCCTCAGCAGCATGCCCATAGATGAGAGCACCCTTATATTTTTTAAACCCACATATCTTTATCATATGTCAATGCATGGCCACAGTAACAGAAAGCAACTACAAAGGAATAGTGTTATAACAACCACCGTGGGTATAGTCACTGCAGTAGCTGTTTGATTGTGTTATTAAGTACATGCTTTACTTAACCAGATATAAAATGCAGTCTGTATTCCCCACATGTTGTAGTCTTTGAAACCTATATTCTCACTCAAAAACGGTGATACCTCAAGCTCTGAATTTCTGGCCATGCCTCCACCACACTTGGACCAGGCTTTCTTCATGTCCGGACTCCTCTCCGTGTACTGTGTGCCTGCAGACATGACCCCAGGCATACCTGGAGCCCATAACCTGGGGTGCCTGCCCCAGAGTGCTGGGGGTTACCTTGCTGCCAGGCACAGCCAGCAGCCAAGCTGCCTGTGAGACATGGCTGCGGTGGGAGGAGGCTGGCACCTGCAATGCTCAGACTCTGCTCACTCTTATTACTATCTTGGAGATAGTATTTTTCCACTAGAAAAATATTTCCCCACTTCCTCTCAACTCTCGTGTCAGAATATGCAGAATGGGAGTCCATTCTCTTTGAGAAGTGGTAGTCATTTATTTCCCTGTACTTTCACCAGTCTTTCTGTCCTGAGACAAACGCAGACAAAGAACATTTTTATCCTTTTAAAAACCTATCAGTTATTTCTTGCTCAAGCTGCTGCTCCACTGACAGTTGATAAACAAGTGGGAGGGAAAAAGGATGAAGAAGGTGCTGAGATGGGCATAAATGCCAGCTTGCCTTTTCATTTGTAAAGACCAGGAAACACAGAAATCTGTGAAAGATTCCTCAGTCTATATTTATGTACCCCAAGCTAGGAATTACCACTAGGACCATGCTGGGAAATTTAGAGGTCTGGTCCATGGAGACCTGACAGAGTTTGCACCTCTGCTATAATCTTTGGACTGAAACATCTTGGTTTTCTCCTAGTAATACTCAGAATCTTACCACACTTGAATTCATTTTGAGCAAAATAGAGGAGTCTCCCCAGCACCATCCAGCACACTAAGTGCAAGATAAAACCTGATTTAAAGACATGAGAGGTAATTAAAACACTCCTGTTAAGAGCTGAAAGTACTGGTGAGAACAATGTATATGATCCATTGACACCCCAGTGGTTACCCCAGGCCACCTTCCAGGTCTTCAGGCAAAGCAGGACCCTGATGGTCCCAGTGTCTATACATGTAAAGCTACTCAACAGCCTTTCCAACCTCAAATAAGTGTTGAGCTCCTGCTCCATCCTGACAGTATCCTTCATCATATCTTTCTGTAAATTCAGTGCCCTGAAAAAATAACCTAAAAGCCATGTGCCACAGACATAGTGATTCTTCCTCAGTATGAAATGTGGTTTTGTTGTTGCTGTTGCAATCCCATCAGAATCAGCTCCCACCACACACCCCTCATGTCATTTCCCCTTGAATTTCGTTGCTCTATTCACCTCTTCTGTATGTGTCTTGGCATCGGACACTACACACAATAAAAAAAATAGTGGAATTTCATTCCTTTTATTTATTCAATAAATCTCAGAAAGGAATATCTTTTTATAGATAGGAAACCTTCTTTAAGGAAAGATAAGAGGTGTACAGATTTAGTAAAGAAAATAACCAAATACTGTAATAATAATGCATAAAAACCCAATAGCTCCTGTGGTGGTATAATGCATTATTATTAATTTTATTGTGGTATAATACATAGCTGTCCTGATATCATAGGAGAGACTCAAACCAGCTGAGAGTCTACCTACGCCTTTTAAGGGGCTTTGAAAAGGTACATAAAAGTCTAACTATATGACATGTCTGTAATCCATTGAGAAAACGAAAACATAGTGAAAGTGTATGCCTGTGAGAAACACTGTACACGCTCTGCAGACAGCTTCCAAACCACAATATCTTAGCAGCTTTCATTTTCCAAAACAAAAAGCAATAAACTGTATAATGTACTGTTACACTGCCAAAATAGTTTTAACCATTATGGTTAGATAAGCACAAACACATCCAAAATGAATAAAGTTCGGGGCTTTTTTTGGGTGTATATGCTTTAGAACAACCATATTCATTTTTGTCTTATCCACAGGGTAGAAGAATTGCTAACATTATAGCACACCACAAATAGGGTTTACAGCCAAAATCTTAGTCTATTGTGTTGCAAGTAAACTAGTTCTGTTTTGGTTATTAGGTTTTGTTTTGCGGGTATTTTTCGTCTCAAGAAAAATAATAGGGATAGCCAGCTGCTCGTTTGGGGAATGTCAATGATTTATTATTTGTTTTTAAAGTAAATGGAAAGAGAGAGGTCAGTTCAATTTGAAACATAATTTGAAGTGAGAGTGTGTATGTTAACCATTTTGAGTTTTTCCAAGTGTGATCTAAAAATGGGTCTAAAATATTGGTGGTCCATATTCACCTTTTCAGTCAGTAACACAGACAAGACCAGTTCATAAGATGCTACTGCTAGCAATCCAAGTCAAGGGAAAATACAGTGATGGTGGTTGGCACAGCAGCCTGGCCTGAGATGATACATATAAAGTAACCAGAGTCACCTTGACTGTGTCATTTATTCCCAGTTCTACATTTGCACCTTGGACATAGCAACACTGAAGTGTCAGGATTTCTGACTATCACCTGTGGCCGAGTCGAGATGGGCATTCAGCTTGCCCTCATCTGGTGAATGTTGTATTAACAATTTATTTGGGAGCTGGACCAGAACTCCAAGTTAATGCTCTGTAATTATTAGTTACAGCTAAAAAAGTTCCCTTTTTATGGGAGAGAAAAATCCCATAAGTCTACAGATAACGTCCTATTATACCTCACCAATAAAATTAATGCAATAAGCTATGCATTACACAGCTTGTCCATCTCAAAAATCATTGTACTATACAGCAGTGGAAAGACTCATTTCACACTCCTGTCTCCCATCACCAAACTTATTGTCCCACCAAAGACATCTTCCCCCTTACTTTAGATCGGTGTGTTTGATTGAAATGTTGCCTGATCTTGAACTTCACTAAGCAGTTGCTGTTCTTGGGTACCCAGGGTTCGGGGGAGAAACTGAAAGAACTACTTAGTACTTTTAGTGTTGTTCATTCATGGGCACTGCTAACAGCCATCAGGTTCGAATACTGATGCCTAATTGACCTTACAGCTCCCACTGCCCCAGCCAGCACAGCTGAGGAGAATGTTTTAGAGCTGTGAATGGCATCACAAACTAGCGTGCAGAGCTCTGTTGCAGACAGTCACATGCTAAGTAGAAACACCACAGCTTGATTTGCAAAAACTGGCTGAAATTAGCATTAATAAACACCTTTTTTTTTTCTATACCCAAAATACAGGATTGTGCAGTGCCATGTTTTCAACTGAAAGGAACACTTTAAGGGAAAGCTTGAGGATTCAGCAAGGGCATGTCAAACGAAAAAATAAAGTTGAAGACATTTTTATTATATTCTCCCTCATGTTTAAACTACTATTATTCTTATTCCCATCTCTTCCTGAAGTTTTGTTAAGGCAATTCTTGGTGGATGAGAACAACATCAGTATGATGTTCTAATAGCTGAGACCATTAAACTATTACTGGAGTGGCAGAAGCTGACGTGTACTCATTGACCATTACCTTGAGTTTGCATCTCCTCAGCTGTCCCTGTTTTGCTCACATCCACGACCTATTAAGACAGTATGATGTGAAATAAGAAGCTTTCCCCTGGCACAGGTTAATGCCTGGCTTTTTCGTTAATGGGTTGTGGCTGGAGATCCTAGAAAGACAGTGCTGCATATGGCTCATGCACTTCTCATGTTGCTGCCTACAACAGAGGTCTCTAGTCAAGACTTAATTAATAGTTAGCGTGACATTTCTGGAAGAAGGTAACTGTAACAAAACATCTTTCAGTCGTAACATAAATAAGCTTTAGGTGTCTACATTCCACCACAAGCTGGGTCTTTAATTCCACAAAGTTCTTCAAAATTCCTAGGCTTTGTTCATATAGTAATCAACATGATCCTTGTCCTTGAAAAATCTGCAACCAGCTAAGCCCCCTAATTCTGGAATTAGCTCTCACTAACACAAAAGAAGACACTAGGGAACCTGATGAAATTTAAATCTAGGCCATGTGATAAATTCACAAGTGATCTTTAACTGTTTATCAGAAGATTCCTTCAGAAGTAATTTCTTAGAAATTGAATCCAGCTACTAGCAGTAGACATTAATTTACTATGAAAATGATCTGAGCTTATAAGGCAAAATGTTGCTTTTCAAGAACAAGCTAAACATGGTTCCAATAAATTTTATGTTCTTTTAAATTGCTATATCTCAGACTTGGTATTGGAAGTCCTAGAAATAACTACACATTTAAAGCTTTTTATTCAACTAGTAAAGTATGGGCAAATTTGAAGTACACTTGTTAGTTTTTATTTATTTAATCCTTCTTCTGATTTCTTAAAAACAAGAAACTGTATTTATGGGCCCAAAGAAATCAATACACATTAGGTACCTACATTAAAGTGCTCTAAATTAATGTGTTATGAATTTCTAATGTAGACAAGGAAGTGTAAATATTGACATTTGCCAGCTGGACAAGCTGAGATCTGGCCTTGCATTATCTTACAGTGGAACCCACAAGCACACACTTGCAATGTGGAGCCCAGCACAGAATATCAGAAAGCACTAACTGACACAGACACAGTCTGGCAATCCAGTTCACTTATTCCAGGCAATCCATATGTCCCTTGGAAAAACACCCTACAAAATGTCCAAAACCAGTTACCTATTGCATTCAGAATGGACTTGTGAAAGCTGTGGAACAGAAATATTCACAGCCCTGTGCTTGGTCACACAGTTTTGGTGTGTGACACCTTTCACATGGTCTACTTACTATGTGTCAAGTGCTTTATCAATGTGAAAAAGCTGCCTTTCTATTGATGTGGCAGAGTTTCACACATCTTTGACAGACAAGACAGGTTTTCTTATTCTGGAACTGCTGGTGTGAGAGAAATAATATGAGCAGAAAAGGTGGAGAATTGCTGACATAAAAAGATAGGGAAATTAAGAAAAAATCTATTGTTTGTACAGGCTTCCATACAGGCTTTCCACACTTCAAAGCAAAGGAAAAAAACAGTGATTGGCACAGGTTTAATATTGCTTTTTCTGTTCAGGAAGATGGTGAAGCTGATCTGCTGAAGGGGTTTGACTCCCTAAACATGGAAAAGAATTTAAAATTTCTGAAGCACAGACAAATTAATGATTTACCACAGACATCCATGACTCACAGAGACTCCCCCTTCTCTTTTTGGTAGTAGACAATATACTATATACAAATAAAACCACATACAGATAAAGATCTTGAAAACAATGCAAACAAATACAGACAGCACATTCTTGTTCCTATATTTATCCTAAGGCTCCAGGTGACAAAAGCAGGGAAACATTTGTTTCAGGAGGATTAAAATTATCATGAATTCTGCTCAAGCATCAACCTGCACCATGTTTCTATTGAAAGCAGAAAAAAGTCAGAGAGAGGTCACAGTCACTGCTTATTTATTTACCTGTATATTATTGGAGGTAAGGAGGAGGATGGGAAAGGGATTGTGAAAAAAAGGAGCAAAGAATGATACACACAAAAGAATCAAAGGGATAGCTAACTTGACGTT
Organism: Falco cherrug; assembly: GCF_023634085.1. NCBI lineage: Eukaryota > Metazoa > Chordata > Aves > Falconiformes > Falconidae > Falco > Falco cherrug. The sequence continues at coordinate 83,099,863 of NC_073700.1, forward strand.
AAAAGCACTAGAGGCTGGGTTTAAGAAGGACTGTAAAGACGCCATGGGTTAGATGGTATTTTTTTCTGTTCCTGAAGTTTGTGGGATTTCCTGTTTGAGTTCTGCATCTTCCCGTGGATTGCTGGCAGTTTTTTGCAATTAGCTGTGATTTGTTTCTCTTCACAGCTGGTACATTTTCTAATTCCCAACTCAGGAGTGTCGATGTTTTTAGCCTTTCTGATGAGCCCACAGGCTCTTGTGAAGTGCAACAGGGGTGAGAAGATAAACAGATGTGCAGCAGAAAACAAGGAGGAGTCTGCTACACAGATCAAAGTACTTAGAAGTGGCATCACTAACTCCAAATTACGATGATGCTTTGGTATGAAATAGGTAGGCTTTAACAGGTATTTGAGGTACCATTTTGCAGAGTTTAAGTGTGTGTTTAACTTAAAATTCTGAAATTTCACTTGAATCAATAGGGTTTAAGTCTATGTCTTGGCACATGCATTACGTGATATGTTGTGAATATTTTGCAAATGTTGATGGTTCTGTGCATGTAGAAAGGCTAACATAGGAAAAAGTATACTCCAACTCTGTAGAGTATGAGTATCCTTGAAAGTTTCTCATTTGAGATTTGCTTTCAGGGACAGACATCAAACATGATATAATCAAGCATATATATAACAACACATGGTAAAACTGTGTGCAAACGGAAATAGAACATGATTTCTAATAGTGTGTTTTTGGAAAAGGTCTTTATACTGTGTGAGAAGTGCCACATGCCAGTTTTACATATTCCTACAAACCATCATTTCCTAGAGACAGTCATTGACTGAAGGTCTACAGAGAAGAGTTTTTTCCACGCCTTCAGAGAGAGGTTAAATAACCTTGTGGAAACTTCTGGGAAACATACGATCTCCAGAAAAATTTAAAAATTATTTTCCACTTGGGGGTAAATATATCATGAAGGCTCTGTGGCTAGCTAACAGTGATCCTGCTGTTGCTGAAGAGGAACAACTGGATGACACACAGATGATCTAACCCCAGTTCAAGGAAGCACGTTGCAGACAGGCATTCTTGTGCAGAAGGAGCATAGATCATCCACACCAGATAGGCTTGAGGTGATGGGGCCACGCCTTAAACAAAATTCAAGGAGGTGCTGCTTCAGGTTTTGAAAGTGTTTTTCTATGTTGTCTCGTGACTGATACATGTCCAACCTCCCCAACTTTTTCCCACTTTGCATCCCCACAAGTCCCTCTTTCAGTCATACACCAGCTCTAACCTTATCACTGTTTATACAGCTGTGGCATAGCCTTACTTATCTGTATCCTACCACAATCTTCAAGCACCTCTTGCAATGTCCTGGTGCAAGAAGGGGCTCAGGAGCTCTTTCCATGGGCAGGCTACAGCAGAGGAACTTACTAGGAAGAGGACTGGATGGGACAGACTACATAATCCTGGAGCACTCAAAGGCATGGAGCCTGTGCAGCCATTTAAACTGCTCGAGCTTTAGGCCAGCTTTGTGTCAGCATTTCATTTTTCTCATAGAACAGATGCTTGTTTTATGTTGTATCTTCCATATTCTCTCAGTATCAAGCATTTCGCAATTAACTCCATCCATGACAAATAAAACCTGACAGAATTCAGCACATGGGAGACAGATGTAAATGAGCAGCGTTGCTTTGACCAGCTGTATCTGGCTGAAACTCAGCAGCAAGCTGTCTGTCAAACTCTGCCATGAAAAAAAACCCCAACCCTCACATCTTGTGAGCCAGGGTGTGTGTGTGCTGCAGAGGCCTATGCTAGAATAGCAATCATGCTAAACAGGGAAGGAGAGAGCCTGTGATGGAGCAGCTGCTGCAACTCAGCACAGCTTCATTTAGCTTCTCCCTCTCCCACAGCAAATGCTAAATCTACCCCACTAAAGAGGAGTGCAAACCATGAAGATATTCCCCACAGAAGAGGATTTTAAAGCCCTGGGATGAGCCTGGAATAAAATTAAAAATAGCCTGTGAAATGAATGTGCTTTTCTTAGTCTGCTTTGTGAGGTTCTGTGAAGGAGGTTTTGCGTCTCAAAGCAGTACGTGTAATCCCTCATGGAGAGATCCCAAGTCATCCGCTGTGTAACAAATGTAGATGGATGTTCAAAAGGAATGTGGTCGCCTTGTCTGGGGTCTTTTTTTGTGGTGCTGGGGCAAGGCGAGTGTGTGTGCGCATGTGAGTATGTGTGTAGGAAAAGGAGGGCTCAGCCAGTCGATCAGATTTCATTAGGTTTCTAACTGCCAGCTTTAGGCTAGTGGTTTTGGAATATTACTTGGGATCATTTCAAGTATTTTCAGCTTTGAAAAGCAAGTTGTTGTAGTTTCTAATTAAAAGAGAGGAAAAAAGGCCCCTTTGTCAGTTAATAAATAATGGTCATTGACACTTCAGTTCAAAAAAACAGGAAACTCTGGAGCTTTCCTTTCTCCCATCTCAGCTAAGGGCTCCTGGCAAGAGGTGGTGTCCCCAGCAGAGGACCACCTGCGGCTCAGGAGCAGCCAAGTTCTCAAGCTGAGATAGAGGAATTTTATACATGACCATGATGTCCACTTCCACTCCAGGCCATCTTGAGACCAGATGCATCTCGACTTTCAAGACACAGAAGTGGAGGGTGCCAGATTTACAGTATAAAACACCTCCTTTTAACATTACTCAGTCTGTGGGATCCCTGGCTGCTTATTTTATCCCTCGTAATAGTAGAAAAGAATATGGATCCTGCCAAGTTTACTGGTTTCATGTAAAGCACTGACAAATAACCTTAGATGGTAAATTCCCTGGGAGCTCTCTTATGCCTGCAAAGTACCATGCACACTTCTGCTGATGTATATCTAACAGTCTTAAGGATAGGGAGAAGATATGCTTAACATTTCTTTCAGTTCTTGCCTCATTTGTGTCACTTATTCCATCATGTTGCAAATTATGCTATTTGTCCACTGATTCCAATAAGAAGGATGGATTTTCAAGTACATGTAAGCACAGACTCCCTAGCTTTGCGGCAACATAGTTGGTATAGGTACATTTTTAAGTGTGCCTAGTGCAGTTTTATACCCCAAAGTGTGGCAGTTATATAGATCCAAAGGCTGCTGATGGCTGTTAAATGAGATAAATTGCCCCACAGATGTTCTTATCTCTTTCTAGGACCTGCAGAAGAAGCCTAGGCTTATACACAGCGACTATTACTTACATGGGTAAAACCGTAAGAGATTAATCCACTCCCCTCCCTAAATTGCTATGGAAAATTCTTACCCTTGCCTAACAGCATCAAAATTATTTCATGTAGCTATTTTAGTATCTTCAGAAAGTTTGGAAAACAGTAACACCTTCATATCTTCTACAGATACGTGGAGTTTGAGATCCTATGTACTTGACACAACTAAGCTGAAACTACAGGCACAGTTCATCCTTGTTTTAATCAAGAGAACAGGAAGCAGATAGGACTTGTGTCATGCTATACACTGTCCTAGAACTCACTATATGTAAGTGTACAGAAGTTTTATGTGTAGAGTTCTGCAAAGACTATAGGTGAAATTAAAACCTAGCACTAAAATTAACCACGGCTAGAGAGAGCACCACACTCACTGGTTTTTCTGTGGCTCATGTGAGTGTAAGCATGGCCAGGAACAGCTAAGCTGAGCCTTGTACCTCAATATGAGAAAGGTAAGTTAGTAAGAATTCCTCTGGTCTTTCAGATACTTTTCTTCTCTAGTCCAAAAAATGTTGGAACGCCCCTTCATAGAAGTTTTACATGACATCAGCTTTTCCTGTGACCAGCTCAAAAAACAACTGTAAGAGGTATATATGGAAACAATAAAGACCTACTGTTTTTTTATGGAAGTATAATGCCATCCAAATAAAATCTACAATCTATGGAAACTTTCATTAAAAACATAACTCTGAAAGACTCAGTACTAGTAATACAACAAAAAGAACCCTTGTTTTCTACTGTAAGTGAGACTCCTGTAATGTCAGGCTTATCACAGAAAAAAAAGAGCTATTCACAAACACAAGAGAGAAGCCTGCATGTGAAGATAATGAAGGACAGATGTTATCTCAGGGAAGATGCTGATCTTAAGATTTTTTGTGATGGAGGCTCAAGAATAGGTGTTTTATGCATCATATGCCATTGCAAAGATACATATATTTTTATTTTTCATTATATTCAGTAATATGCATGTACTTTACAGGGAACACAGAACTTCTTGGGCAAGAACAAGCTCTCCATCAGCAGCCGACAATGTGATAAACTGTCCCCGCTTTCTTTGCTCTGCCTGAACATCTTTCAGCTCCCTGCACTCAATCCCCCACCAGTCCAAGAGCACATCTGTAGGAGTTAGGAGAGGGGAGAGTAAGTCTTCTTGCCTAGTTGACAGGGGGAAGAAAGTAGGTTACACGGTGCTCTGCTGGCAAAGGATGACCTGGTGGAACTCATTGGACAGCACTGCCAGCGGAATCACAGGCTCACCTATGTGAAGAAATTGACTACTACTGGTGGAATTTAATCCCAACTCTAAAGGGTTACAAATGTGAGTGGAAGAGGCTCTGACAACTCCTAGGAGAGCTGAAAAGTAATTTTACAAGAGCCTGAATCCTCATGTACACCTGGTGTCTGTCCACTGTGGTTGAAGTACTCTTCCACACGTGGAAAATTAAGCTAAATTTATCAGAATTATCTCAGTGTATGCACAGAAATGTTTCCTGAATAACTGGCTTATAGAAATCCTGGAATAGCCTATAAAAAAATCAAATGCCTATTAAGAAATATACTTCTTATTAAAGGTAATAAGGTAATATTAATTCAACAAAGTGGTGACAGCATAGATGGCACAGCTTTACCATGGGGTAAGGATTTGGCTATAAGGCCAGAAGAAATATCTTTCAACATGGGAAATGCTTATTAATGTCTATTTTTAATGAGCTGAAAACACACTGCAGTATAAAAAATTAGATGTCCCAGTGTAATTTAGATCAGAATGAAAAGTACTCCTGGAACTGTCGAACTGAGGATCAAAGATGGCTTGCATTCATTTTAGATGACTAACTTGTTTATTTTTTCTGATGTTTTCAATTATGTTATTGAAGCAAAAGTTTTCATCTTAGTTGCATTGAGTAATAGAATGCCCACTGTGCTTTTAAGTGAAGAATTAGTCTGGGTCTCATAAACCATTATCTTTTGTGCTTTTCAGTGCCCAGACCTGCTAAAAACACAGCTGCTACATATCATCTGCTGACATTATTTATTTTTTTTCTTTTTGATACTGGTGGGGAATGCTGTGAAAGGGTCTTTAAAACATTTAACAGGGTTTTAGATAACTAAGTTACAGAGCACGGCTATCATGTAAGCACTCACTGCTTACACGATAAGTACACTGGATTTGATAGGTAATACCTTGTACCTACTGTAATTGCTTGTTTTTGCAGATTGCAGAGTAATCCAGAAAGAATTCTATAGTCACTCTACATTAACAGAAAACAGGACAGGTTGCAATGTGTACATTCCTTCTCTGATAACACAGGCATAACAAAATAATTAAGTAGGTGTGCCACAGACCTGTTTATTTCTCACAATATAGGCTGGTTATTTCAAAGCAAAGACATTAGACATGCTAGTGTGGAGAAGCAGCCCTGGAGTAGTACAGCAAGTTCAGACAGGTACAGATAATAGTAGAACATATGCACTGCATTTCAGGTGTACTAGCTGAAAGCTTTATGTTGACATGAGCTAGTCTTTTCAATTTTTTTCAATTTGGATAGTTTTGGGGGTTTCTCTGTCTTTTTTTTTAAACATATGTTCTTTTATCAGTTCATTTGTTTAATTTGTGTGTGGTACTTCTTCAAACACTAATCATTTTTTGCATAAATAATTTCTCTTAGTTTTTCTGGTTATTTAAGCAAGATTCTTAAATTTGTCTGTGGAAGGGAAACATGGTTTATTTAAGGAAAATGATCATTGCTAGCTTTATTCACTTATGATGTACGCTTATCAGCTTTAAAAGTTCCAACATGGATTCTCAGAAGGATTAGGTGCAATCCACTATTGATTCTTGATTTATTAATTAGAAAATGTTAGTTTCATGTATCACTTAACAATAACCTTCCTGTGATATATTTACATACCATAAAACAAACGTAGAACAGTAAGCAAAATAAAAGAACCTGTGCAATATAAGTACAAATGAAATCTGCTAAGCAGCTCAACTGCAAAAAATAACTCAATGCTTACAGTTTACTGTGTCCCAAAACATTTTTATGCATTGAAGGGTGACTGACAATTGGATTTGAAGAAAGAAACTTCTTCACTCATCTTTGTAGTATGCACAAAACAAAATATTTGTGAACACTTGTGGCTGTGCTTACAGCTGTGCCATGAGCAGCACGCTACCTTTGCCAGCTTTTATTTCAGTTGTGATCACCATGAAAGATGCAAGGCATGCTGCCATAGCTGATGGCTTAGCAAAGTATTTTGAGAATAGCTTAGCTGCACTGGTTCGAGTTTCTGCTGTACCATGGTGAGGAGATTCACTGGGGCAAGACACATACCTCTCTCTTTTCAAATAAAGAGAATGAGCAATAGCAAACGGAGCAGGGAGGCAATATCCTGACAGAGTTTACCTGGGGTGAGCTGAAGCTTCTTCTTGGTACACAGTCTAGGACACCACACTTTCTTATGGGAACATGAAGGTATGGGAACTGGCGAGGAAAATGTGAATAGCAATTTTGAGGAACGAAAACTATTTTCTTTTGCATTTGTCAAGTGCAAGAAGTTCTGGAATTCTAGCTTCACTCTGTTTCTTAAAATCAGGCCTTCTAAAATGAAAATATTGCAAGTGTACCAATCTGATATTGGTTAGCCATGGTATTGCTAACAATTACCTCATTCCTCAAATCTTAGCCAAAGGTTTCTATTTGCACAGAAAAAGGCTGGCAGTACCCATAGCTTTTGGCTTCAGGCTAAGCCTCTCAGGTTGTTCTCCATGTTTTTCATCTTTCTAAATGCAGTCTTTTTACAAGGTTCCCTGATTTCATTCTTTCCATATGTTTTCTACTTGGCTTTTGCACAATTGCCTGATGTTGCAGGGCTGGGTTGTGCCCCAGATGCTGTCAGAGGGAGGGATGGTCTGTGCCCCACCTGGTGACACCCCCTGACCCTGGGGCTCCCAGCATTTTTCCTTTTTAGGTGCTGTACCCCACCAAGGAGGCAGTGTCACGCTTGCTGTCCCTGCAACCTCCAAAGAGCCACTAGAGCTGTTGCCCTGCCTCCTGTCTGGCCCGAGCACATATGGGGGAATTGAGTCCCAGACGCACAAATGGGCAATCCTCAACAGCCGGATTAGTGCCAGGCAACTGACAGAGTGCATTTAAATATCTGAAGCCCATGAGGCTCAGAAAAGACAGCCAGATGCATGTGAGGCAACTTAAGCTGGCCAACAGGGAATTCCCAGGCAAAAGCAGGATTTAGCTCTTTTCTAAAAGGTGGTTCATCTGCAAATTTTGTAGTTGGGAGACAGAAGGTTCCTTTAATGTATATTTCACAGACACAAATAATTTTCAGAAGTAGGATAGATGCAAAAATGTTAAAGAAAGCCAAGAGAGGAAGCCTGTCATCGTAGCTGAAATAAAAGCATTGAATCCTTATGTTCAAGTCCTCCTTACATCTGATTTAAAGCAACATTTTGAAATAAAATTGATTTCCTCCCAAGATATCTCCCTTACACTTAGACCATAGAATAAGCTGAGCAAAGTCTCTATTTGTTGAAGGTAGTCCACTTCACACACACACACATTAGTAGCTGTATGAGCAGAGGCTGGGATCTAAATATAGTCATTTTAACACTCTGTCCAAACTCAATGAATATTTAAGTATTTTTTGTGCAGTAGGACAAGAGAGACTGAGAGGATATCAGAACTGAACATCTCTAGCTTTGCAGTGGTTAAAGGACCTAGGTTTAAATCCCACACGCAAATCAGGCAGAGGAAAGATCTGCGCTTGGATATCCCCATCCTGCCTAAGTCCTCTCAATATTTACTTCTCAGTGATGAAGAACAGGGGAAGACATGGGCTTTAATCAGTGTTGTGCTTAAAAAGCATCACATAGTCTTCCAAAAGGAGTTGAGAGGGAAGGCGTGCTAACATATTTCTGCAATGTGCTAGAGTTTAGTCATGAGTTACACATATGTTTTATAATGTCAGGATTTAGACAGAAACATGCAAGAATTAAGGCCCTGAAGACTTTAAGCATCATAGGTAAGTTAGGAAGTAGTATGAGCTGAACGAACATGAAGGTAAGTTCAATCAATCTCTCCAAATATTCCTAGCTTGGATTTGTAACAGAAGATGTCTTGATTTGTAGTCACTTGCTCTAGTGAGAAATCTACACTAAAACAAAAATCCATTTAACCCCTGGCAAGAACTCTTGTGGTTTGCAAGGAAGAGAAAAGTTCTCAGCAGGTTTATAGAAAGGCCGGATCTCCTCATTTGAATTCTTTGGCTGCCGTATGTTAGAACTATACACACACAGCCTATCTTGAAAAAACACAATATTAAAAGCCACATAATTCAGAGGTTAGGAAATGTTAGACTTAAGGGCTGTCTTTGTGACAGTAATCCAGCTGTTTTGTGCATATGCATTAAGGTAGGATTCCAGATCACCCTTGCCTTGTCCAATGCTCAGTGTGGATGGGGTGTCTCTAATAAGCGGGTATTCAAAAATCTGATTTCTCTGTGTGTTTATAGTGTGTGGTCCCCAGCCATATTTACTGCAAACTGTTTAAACATGTGTCCTGGTTTCAGCTGGGATAGAATTCATTTTCTTCTTAGTAGCTGGTACAGTGCTGTGTTTTGGATTTATTGTGAGAGTAATGTTCGTAACACTGATGTTTTAGTTGTTGCTACGTAGTGCTTACTTTAAGTTAAGGACTTTTCAGTTTCCCATGCTCTGCCAGCGAGCAGGTGCACAAGAAGCTGGGAGGGAGCAGAGCCAGGACAGCTGACCTGAACTAGATATTCCATACCGTGGAACATCATGTTCAGTATATAATCTGGGGGGAGTTGGCTAGGGGCCGCCAATCACTGCTTGGAGACTGGCTGGGTATCAGCCAGTGGGTGGTGAGCAATTGTATTGTGCATTATTTGTTTTTTTCCCCTCTCTCCCTCTCCACTTCATTACAATTATTATTGTTGTTGTTGTTATTAACTTTATTTCAATTATTAAGCTTTAACTCACAGTTTTTACCTTTTTATAATTCTCTTCCCCATCCCACCAGGAGTGGAGGGGGCTGGGGAGTGAGTGGCTGCATGGTACTTAGCTGCTGGCTGGGGTTAAACCATGATAGCTAGTCAAGAGAGATTTTTTTTTTCCCCTTGCTTTTTCCTGTGATCCTCAGGACCACAGTGCCTATGTGGGATAGGGTCTGTGTGCTTCCTAACTCAGTGGAATCTGGGAGCACACAGTGGGTCCTGGCATTGTGCCTCCAAGTCTCAACAACAATACTGGAGGACCTGGACTTCTTCAGTAGTACTCTTTCATCACCATCCTGTACACTTAACAAGTCAGCAGGTCTTAGAAACAATTAAACTAGTTAGTTAAAATCCCTATTGCCATACATACATGGGGTGGTGCTGGTTGTTAAGATTACTCTTTTCCATGCTTCAGTTGGCAGCCTTAATAACTGCATCACAGATCAGTAATTTTCTAGCTTGCTTGTTTTTCAGGACAAAACTTTAAGATGTAGCTGGTCCAGGATGATGCCTTCTTTTAGCTATTTGTGGATCCCTTTGGGACAATTTTCAGCTCCAAGGTCCCTTGAAGAGAGTGGTCTCCACAACTTCACATGGATAATAATGCTTTCATAGTTGGTTCTTCTGTGGTGCTGTCAACAGCAATGGTGACAGACTCTGTACGTGATCATCTTGTAGCAGCCACTTGTAGCACCTTCCATAGCTTCAGCACTGAAACTGTCATCATCACACAAAATACTCACCAAGCAGCAGCTTAAGATCCCAGCACAGATGAATTTTCTTGTCTTTTCATGCTGCTTCAGATCAACCACACCCAATCCAGCTATTTGATTCTTGTGAAATATTTTTTTCTGATCCTTGAGCACATGCTAAAAGTAAACTTTATGGTTTCTTTTGTTTCTGATAAATCTTTTCATGTTTGCTCAAACATACAGATACAGATACATCCTATAAATTTTCCTCAGTACTTTTCTTGACAAATGATGAGTGGACTTCAAAAGGCAAAGAGATTTTGCATCTTTAAGCACCAATTCAAAGCAGAGATGCTCTGAAAAGCCCACAGTTTCTTTCCGAAAAATCTTTCTGAAGGCATTTGTGTTTACAAAGCTTAAAAAAAGACTAGTTAAATTGTATGGTGCATCTCATTTAAAAGCAGAAGCCTGTTGCTTCTTTAGTGTTCTCAAAGAAGCATGCAAAGAGTTGTTTCCTCAGGGTAGCTGAGCTCAGAGTACAGCTGGAGTTCCCTCCTCTGGTTGTGTTTTTTGACATCTCTTCTGTTCCTGGTTTTAATGCATGGGCAAACTGAAGACAAGGCCACAGTGAATCTTGCCTCACAATTTACCTTAGCCTGTATTACGGTGTGGGCAGCAGGATGGCAGCATGGCTTAACCAGGGATGGTTTCTCATGATATTTCTGGCTGTCTTCTGGCCTGAATTCAGGAACCACAGAGTGGCGTAGGAGTTATGTAGCATGGGGTCGGAGGTGAAAGATTTCAACATTTTCTTCACATCAAGGGTTTCACCTGTTAACGTCAACTTTTCCTGTGGAAAATCTCATGCTGGTGATTCACAGAACAGAGAGTAAGTGAAGGGACAGATTAAAAGAAATATCATGTGAACTGTTTATGTACCCGGCCTCTCCTCTGCTGCTGTAATAAATGCTCTTGTAATAAAATGCTAGTCAGACTCACATAGGACAACATCAGTCCCCTGCTTTTATTTGAGCGGGAAGTCAGGTACACTCAGAAGTTATAGTTATAAAAACTGTCTGTTGCCTGATTCAGATCTCAGCTCTGCACTGGTAATTTCTTAGTGCACATTTTGGTTTATTTCTTATTAGTTCCCTCCTCTGTGTCCTACAGTGTATCAGACAGATCAGCTAAAGTACTGACAGTTGGACCAGCTGGTTCCTGCAACTGCCTGAAGTAGCTCTGAGGGCTGAGTCCTTTCCCTCCATCCCCTCGCCAAAGCACTTGGGGGAGGTGTATCACCCTTAAAGAGACTCTTCCCTGAGAGCTGCCATGAAGTGAAAGAGCATGTAACGAGGGTCTGGTTAAGGGGGGTGATTGTATGTGTTCACCATAAATCACTCATAAGTGCCGCAAATTACTGGCAATTAAAGCTGCGGTCCTGTGTATTTTTGGCTAGACTTGATGATCTTAAAAGTTTTTTCCAACCTAAATGATTCTATGATTCTATTCTTACTTCTTGCTATTAAGATGTAATGAAAAATGAAGCCATGTTTCCTTGCAAATGGACAGGGAATGCAAAACTGAGCCAGAGCCTGGGACTGAAACAATTGTGTGTCTTACAACAATTTTGGGAAGCTGGGCTTAATCTGGAATTTTCCCCATAGTAATTCAAATTATTTTTCTAAATGACATGAGTGACCTTTTTGTGGTAACACTCATGTTGCTATGGCAAGGTTTGTATTAATATTAAAAGGTGCTGTCAGACTGCATGCCTCCACTGAGACATACAAATACTTAAAGGTGGGAAATCTGCCAAGATATTCTACACAGTTAGGAAAAGGAATGTATGGTTAATCATTGTTTTGCTCAGAAGGAAGCCACGAGAGATACGTTTGTACCTTAAGTATGCACCACTCTTCAAGCATCAGAACAGAGTAAGGGCCAAAACTGCACAGATTTGTTTGCAAATGTTACAAAAACATTTGAAAATACAAATGGTTTGACAGGAATTTTTCATAATTACAGGTGTCTACGTTTACTCTGAAAAGAGGAAGCAAGACAAAGCTCAGTAAGATATATCTTCCACCTCAGTTATACCTAAGAAACTTCACTGGTTTTGCAGAACATTTGGAAACCCTATAAAAGCAGAACTAGAAAAAACTCATTTTTATATTTATTCTAGAAGGTTCTTTGCAACATTTGAGGATCAAATACTGATTTCTTAACTCTCTATGATCCCACATTTAGGAAGAAATAATTTTTTGCATGAAAGCTCTTTATCTGAACTTTCTATACCCTACTTTCTTTAGGCTTACATGAATGCCAGCCAGTATATGCAGTTGATCTATGGATACATTTCATTTAAGTTCCATAAGCAATAAGGGGTTAAACAAATAGCAGAATCAGTTAATAGTTTTTGAGAGCCACAAAACCTGATTTTGAGTTTGGCCTGGAGGCATAACTCTGGGTATTGCCCAGACCAGTGATGTGATGGATGGCAAACACTTCTGTATTTACAGTGGCACAGTGCCCAGCCTTTATACTGTCTGCTTCCTCCTCTTCACAGCCCATGAGCTCTTCAGTTATTTTTCAAAATTGCAGTCCTCAAATGATACCACAATGTCAGACTATAGCTGAGACATACATGTCTCCAGCATACCCTCTCATTTTATGGGAAATGTCAGTCTCTAGATAATGAGCCTCAATAAGCTATAATTAGCAGAAAGCCTCATTAAATCCCTAATAACAGAATGGTCAATTGTAAATCAGTAGATGAGGTCATTATTTTCAATCAGACTCTTCCATCAAACACCAAAACTTCATTGCTAAGAAAGCAGAGACTTCTTATAAACCACTAATTCTCATTCACTTTATAAGTAGCTTAACAGAGTTCACATGAACATATGAATCATTCTATTTATCTTCTTTCATCAATTTATTTTATAACTGTTCCAAAGAAAACTCTTTTATAACAGTGATTTATAATGTAATAAACTTTCCAGTACATATTCATGCTATTATTGTTGCAAAATGAAGATTTTTTTCTTTTTCTTTATTGTTTTTAAAGAAGTGAATATTTGGATTGTGAATAACTATTTCAGTCCCAATAACAATAAAGTTCAGCAACTCTTTGGCTAATTTAATGAACAATTCAGCAACTTTATGAAGCCATACTTTTGGGTGGCAACAGAGATGCAGGTAAAGAGAACAAACCTATTTTATATTTAGGTAACAGAGTTTAGCCACTTTAACACTTACTGAGCAGTGCAGCTTTTTTCTTTACTTTTATGCTATTGGGTGAGAATGGATTTCCTCAATGGATTCATGTGCCCTTAAAGTGTGTACCATCTAGAGCACACTGAGGATTAAAACTCCTTAAATGCACAGAACAGATGCAACAGAGCCACTGACTAGTGTGATTGAGCTGTGGATTGTGGAGAGTCGAAGAGGTCTGTGATAATACCACTGTTCCCATGCTTACCCTGTCCTTAAGATATCAAATAAAAGGCCTACTGGCATCATCTGCTGCACTGATTTCTGTTATGCCTCATTAGGAATTAAAGAGAAATCATGAAAACAGATTTTAAAGTTAGTGGGGAAAAATATCAATGAAAGAAAAAGGGTGAAGTCTACTCAAAGTTTTATGCCTAGGAATGCATTTCTGCATACAAAATAATCCTTGCTGTAACAGCCTTAGTATCAAAGTTTAAGCCACTTATGAAGTTTGTTGATAAACAATAACTTTTGTCTACCTGCAGTCTGTGAGAAATATATACACTTTTAATAACTTTCAGGGAAATTCTTGCCTCTAGTATGGGGTGGGGGGGCAGTTCTATATCTGGATTTATCAGGATTTTGCATTGGTGGTTAATAGCAATGCTATTCTATGAAACTTCATTACAGTTACTTCTGCTGGGCGGAAACCTGTTACTTAACTGGAGTTCATTGTGCTTTTCTATTGCTGTAATCGTGGAGGAAGCAAACTTACAAATTATTTGTTTTCAATAAGAACAAAAATAAAAGTAATATGCAGCAACTCTTTAAACTTTCACTTTAAAACTATTTTTAAATTATATACAGAACATCTGTTACAGATATTCAGATATGTGGGACTGTCTTCCAGATGTGAAATGATGTTTATCAAAGGATGGAGCAAAAAGCAGTTATCACTGAAGTAGGTCAGGAGAGAAGTCTCTGAATTACACTGAATATCACAATAGGCAAGGGGTTACTAAGTAAACATGTGATCACGGTCAATATAACTTTATTTGCCTTATGAATAAGGTACTTAACAGGACACAACACTAACTGAGACAAGCTGGGATTCAGTGGAGTACCCTGTAAATAGCAAACAGCCTTACCAATACAATTTGGTTTTAAGTACATTTAACTTGAAGCATATCTGTCATATTAACATGGAGATTAATTGTGGTGTTTACATACAGCTCCATCTTGAGTCTTACCTTCCCTGAAGGAGTCTGGAGAGGTGAAAATAATTCCCAGGAAGGACTCCTGAGCTTGTGATGTGAACCTGGCATATGCACCAGCTGTAAACCTGTGCTTTGTCCCTCTCAGTGGGCTGGTCCCTTCTCAGTGAGACCATCAACACCTGTGAGCAGAAACCAGTAGACCCCAAGACTGAGCACAGCCCCTACTTAGTTAGCCGTACTAATGTCACCCTTTCTACAATGGCTTTCTCTTAAAATTTGGGCTTCCAGCCATGACTTTAAACTGCTTATGTATCCTTTCCTCTGGAATTAACCATTGCCCTTTGTTTCCTGATTCACTGACTCATCTGTTTCTTCTGTGCTGCTTTTATGGACTTTTCAAGTCATCCAGTATATGCAGTTTTCTCATACTGTGTGTGCAGCCATGAATTTTAGAGTTTGTTTTTCCCAATAAATGGATGTCAGAATTTTGAGAGGGCCACAGCGTCAGAGGCATTTTAGGATTGTGAGATAATCCCGATCCAATCTTTTCAGGAGATAGTGCAGACCAGGGCTGTCAACTGACCCACTCACTAAAGCTCACAAACCTGTCATAATGTATTGGTGGTCCCAAAAGTCATGTGAAGCTGTAAATATTGCATGGCTTCACTGTAACCTTTTCTGATCTTGAAATCAAATGTGAAAGCTAAATTAACTCTCAGGAGTGATGAGGTGAAGGCTCCCTTTGCCAAAGCTAAAAAAAGGGTTTGTGTGGGATCGTGAAAGGAAAACTTCTGACCACACGCTGTTTAGCAGTGCACTGCAGTAACAAATGATGGTAGAAGCAGGTTGCATTGCAATCAAAGCCACTCTGGTCTTCACTTGTGAGCAGAGATTTTCTGTGTCCAGATACATAACGATGAGGTTGTAATAGAATTCCTGTCATGATCTTCCAGAAATTCTCACCCTGTTTATAAGCATCTAAATGAAAGGGTGACTTCTGGAACCACTTAACATTTGACAGCATCACGCCAATTCAATATTTAAATACTTCTTTTCAGTTAGGTATAATACTTTACAATGGAGAACCTAATTAATATGAGTCAAACAGAAATGAGAAAAACCATTAGACACTGTCCTTCTCATAGATTAATAGATAACATGCATTTTTACAGTTTGAGATTTCAAGCTTTACTGCTTCCACTTGCGTTTCCACCTGGTTCTTGATTTTGTGGCTCCATGTTTTTTTACATTCAACCCACTCCTAAAGCAACACAGTATCTTTAGGCTTACTGCCCATGGTACTTCAGTACATCCAGTCCATGCTCTGTCAGAGTAGGATGATCAGGCATTGTTAGTATATTGAAGCAGCAAGTAGAGCTGGTTTTAATGTCTGAACAAATCTGAATTGGCGGAAGGCCAGAAAAAAGTGAAGGAAACAAGCCCATGACCTCCAAGCAATTGCTGGCAGCTTTTGGGAAGGCCGCTTGGTCATGACAGTGAAAAAGTCATTACCGCAGGTTGTGATATTTTGTCTCTCAGAAAATACTGTATTTTCAATTTATTAAATTGTATTACATGTAACAAGAATTCTGTTACACTTCTAAATAGAATTATAAAACAAATTAAATTCTTGATATATAAAGCCGGTACCTATATGCCAGTGCTTCCCATACAGTGATCCTGATATCTAAATGCAAGTAGTCCAGGATATTGCTTCAGATCAAAATGTATGCTACTTTTTCTTACACCGCTGTTGACCTTTCATGGACTGTGAAAATACATTCTTGCAAAACAGAATCTGTACACCTTTGCACATGATTAGATAAGCCGAAGTTTTATTTACACAAAGAGAAACAACTCCCCACGATGCCCTCCCTCCCCAGTTCAAATGAGTCATATGATTTCTAGCAACATCCTGGTTTTATTCAATGTTCCATCTGTGTTGACTAAGGCACCAAGAGGTCAAGTGACTTCAAGGGTGGCTTTCCCATAAAGGCAGAGCCAGCAGCTGTCTAATGGAGAAAACATAAAAGCAGAATAATATTGGTTGACACTGGAGCATTTAAATAACTTCAAGCTGGGAGGACATGACATTTTCCCGTTTCTTCAGAGCAGCTAAGTCTTTAGAGAAGCTGCTAGTGAGATGACTACAAGCAGGGGGCTTTTCACTGAGATGGTAGGAATAATTTTGCATTTCCTAGCATGGATCTCTGATGCCTAGGCAATGCAGTTATGTCCAGAAACATTTACCTGGTCTGCACCTATCCTGATGCCAAAAGAACTTTAAAATCAGTTTAAAAAGAAGAGGACAGGCTTATCACCCCCCATAAAATGTTAAAATTACACATCACATGTAAAAAATCCCAAGATGGCGCTAAAGCCTTTTATTTGTACTAAATTTTTCTTTGATCCTTAAAAGCAATGCTAAACATGAGAAGGTCAATATTTGCCAATATTTGTCCGTGGCAGTGGCTGAGGTAAAGAGTAATCTTTCAGCCTGAACAGAAGCATAATCTCTGTATAGGTAGAAATGTGCAGAAGGTGTTGGATCAGTCTGGTTCTTAAGTCCTTGTCGGAGGGCAAGGGCTTCTGATGAGTACAAGACAGACACTGGCAGCACTGTCACACAGCCAGTGTTCCGCTGCCTTCCTCCATGGCCTGCTACTGAAACAAACTCCAGTGTCTCACAGTGCTTTTATCAACACAAATGAGCTAGCCACTGCCTGAGAGCTAGGAGCACCAGCCTCACTTATGTATCTTGATCTAAGTACGCTTTTTTCTTATGTCCATCAGTTGTGGGTTGCATCCTGCTGTGCAGCCAAGATGTGGTCGGGAAGCCCAGCAGATCCTGAGTGGGGACATGCACTTGGTGCAAAAGTAGCCTGAGTGGCCCTTGTAATAAACCTGGCCTTGTCAGCCACAAAGCTGATGCTATCATGAGTTATACAATCATTCTGAACCGAGTAGGAGAGGAGGAAATCCACTGTTAGTATCTCTTGCAGACCAGACTGGTACTGTCACATGAGCTGTCCCCTTCTTCTTGTCACAGATGGAGCATCACATAGGATTCAGCACAGCCCTCTCTGTCCCCTGGCCAAAAGCTGCACTCTGCAAAAAAAAAAAAAAAAAAACTTCACAACTTCACACACAGAATTTCACTTTCAATAGATTTTAGTGAGAATTTTTTTAAAAAAAATATTTTAGCCTTCAGTGCACTCCATGGCCAGGCCTGTGTCCAGCAACAATATCCGAGGCTGCAGCATGAGGTGAGGTGAGCAAAAATTCAGGTACCAGTGAAAGAAATTTCCTCCTGTAAAACAGATAGTGATGGCAATTTATTCAATGACAATAATAGTTAGGAATTTCCTATTAATTGGAGCAATTACTGACAATATTCATAGTCATCAGTCCAAGGACAATACTTTTGATCTGGACAGTTTCAGTTTAAAGGGCCAGGATGGAAAGAAAAATACTAGGCAGGACAAAGTGAATCTTAGAAGCAGTGCATGAGAAAGGAACTACACACTGCTTTCTGGCATTTCTAACACTTGCTCCCTGTCTGCTCTGTTCTGAGCCCATTTGTATAATTAAGACAAAGAACAACTTTCTGACAAAACAAATTAATGCAGCTGACTTGTCTGCTGGAAGTGTGTCTTTATACAGCTGTTGCCTTGTTACCAAAGGTTTCTTGAGTCATTGGACTCTACCGATATGGAGTGAACAAAGACAGGGAAAAGGGAGCCCAAAGCCATCTTAGGAAGCTTGTGCAGTTACAGAGGGATGTGTCTAAGAAAAGGACTTAAATTTTTGAGGGGCATGGATAGAGTTTCAGGACCTATACCCAAGATGGCAATCTAGAAACTTCCTGATAAATGCTTCTAAGTCCACAAATCCTTTCCTCTTTAATTTTAACGTGCTTCAGGCAATCAAAATCGAGCCTTGCTTTGTTTTGAAGAATGTTTTGCCTCCTTTTCCCCATAATAATTATATGGAGAGATTTTTCCATATAAAAGACCCGAGAAGAAGAATTCCCCAGATCTTCTCTGGCAGGACCAGACTTCACAAAAATAGTGGTGATGGTGACTACTATTAGTTCAGAATGTTTCCCTAAGAAGTGGGAAGAAAGGTTAAAAATTTTCCTCTACTTGAGGAATGCCAAATCTGTACTTTCTACCTCTTATAAAAAGGCTGCTCAGTGACTTCAAAGCTTTTAGGCCAGTACATTAAGGTAAAGTGAAGTCATGGCTAGCTTACACTGAGGGTAGACTGAAAAGTGACATTCTTAGTGCATATGATCAAGCATTCTGGTGAAGGGCACTGAGAGGAAATATTCAGTTTTGAGTCCAGTGTTTAGAGTGTCTGGTTCAAAGATACCCATTCCTGAAACATAATCCTGGACACAGACTATTCATGCACATTGGACATCTCACTTTAGAAAATGTATATGCATATATATATATATATATATAAATATATATATATAGCTATGTATATATGCTATATGCAGAGATAGATAGATAGATAGATAGATAGATAGATAGATAGATAGATAGATAGATAGATAGATAGATAGATAGAAGGGAACAAAAGGTAAGATTCAGCACTTTAATGATTTTGCTGTTCTTTTCTCCCCATGAAACAGAAATCCTTTCCTGACATTATCGGAGCATAAAACAAAAGCACTTTTTGAGAGTTCCCTCACCCAGAATATCCCATATCTGGTTCCAAACTTGGTCTCCTGATATGTGGTTTTGAAATCTTCAATCCAGACAGAAGATCTGATTTACTTCAGCTCTTAGTTACTGTTTTCAAGCTTTAGCTACAGAGTCATTTAACAGGTCAAAGGCACCTTTCAAAAGAATACTTTCACTTCTGTGGTTTTTGGTGTCTGCATCCTTTATTAGACTGAGCACAGAAATTTTAACATGAAAGTCTGAGAAACAGTTGTCAGCTACTGATGAGGCAACTTTCCCTCTGCCATTTCTCTTACCATTTCTAACAGAGCTTTCTTGCTGTCTATTAATTAGACATTCTGCTTAAAATAGATCCACTAGCCTGAACCAGACAGATGCTTACAATGAGAAGTATTCTCAGCAAGAACTCTGTGAAAGCTGTGCATTTCATTAAATTGTTCCTGTTTCATTCATTTTCTATCTGCTGAATTAATAAAACATCTAGTAAGCAGTACTGGAGTCTTTTAATTAGCATATAAAATAGTCTAAGTTAGACATGGGAGTTAAACACTCAAAAATGTTTATGAACACATTTTATAGTATCACACATATACAAACAGGCAGTTAGGACACTGAGAATAAGAAGCTTTACTAATTCCCTCCTCAATTCTATTGCTTTTTATATCTCCTCTTGCTTTTTATATCTCCTCTTGAACACTGCAGAGGAAGCTTCCCCTCATTTACAGTTTAATATATATGAGGTTGACCTACAGTAACCAGGTATTACATAAATGGAAAAAATCTGAGGAGCTGGGATGAGATAGTCTATTCAGACTCTACTGGAAGAATTTCTTCTGTTTTTATTCCCTCCCTGTCCGTCCATCATCCCCCCCCCCCTTTTGTTTTTTAATTGAAAACAGTGATTAAGAGGCATTAATTTAGTAAAATAATGTAATTCCACTACCATTCTTCCCTATTCTGAATGTACCTGTTTCTTAGAAGGGCTGAAATGAAAATTTCTTTAATTTTTAGAGTTTTGGAAAACAGTTTTCTTCAAAGTATTCGTAAGCTTGAACACTGGTGAACAGATGTGATGTTAACAACTGTGGTTGTTACAAGACATGTAGTGTGGTCAGTCATCAGGGAAAGGGTTAAATGACATTCAAAATCAAAGTTTTATTGGTTTCTGGTCTGGTTAAATCACCGTAAATGCCTACATTTAACAGCACCACAAGACAATGAGATCTGAGTATCAGCTGGTGTCTGCACTTCACCTTCCATATGATGCAAATACACCCCAGAAAACAATTTAGACCATACTGCATATGGAGAGCCAGAAGTGACATGGTGTTCCAATTACAGTAAAATGAACCATATGTCTAATTAAATATATATGTTTTCTATTGATCTCCACACTAATTGCTGAAAACAGATGCACATGTTTCATCTAAACAGGAATTAGCTATGGGTAGCTATAATAGGCAATTCTTCCCCATACATCTTTTTCTCACCTGCTGCTCATCTTACCCGTTACGGAAATACTTCTTTTGATTTTTTCAGGCTGTAAGTTTCTTTTAGCTTGGAACATGCATGAGTTCTCATGCTTGTTCATATGTTGCATACAATTAGCTTTCCCTGGTAGAAAGAAATAAACAAGTATTTTGAAAGGTAGTGATAAGATATTTCTCCAGTTCTATGGGAGACATCTTGAAGATTTCCTGAGGGTGGTGCTAAGCACATTATGAAAATCACACCTGCAAGATCTGCCAAATTAGGAATACACAAAAAAAGCTGCAGGTGTTTGAATAGGATTCATTTTCTTGAGTATTTCTTGACAAGGAAGATTTCAATAAAACTATTTCCCTAAAACTTTACAGAAGTAGGAGCAAAAAAAGTTTGCAATGCATTTTCAGTTTTAGCAAAACTTACATAAAAAGATTGTGTAAATAAACTGCCTTTTTTTTTAAGCAAAAATAAACATACTGCAGCAATTCTTTTCATTATACCTAAGAGAATTTATCTCATTGGTAGACACAGTCAATGAAAAAAGACTTTTCAGAAAGAAATTCCTGAAGTAAGAATATGACTTACATATTTTTACAGAGTTGAATAAATGAACTCTGAAATCATCCTGCCCAGCTGCATTCTTAAATACATTCGGTTTTGTAAACAGAATTTTAATACCAATGTAAATTACATTCTGAATAGCATAGTATCTTTAGCTGAAATACTCCAGCTTAAGGCAAAGATAAAAAAAACCCCCAACCTTGTCAGAGTTTTTCTGCTTTTAAACATAACTGTACATTAATGAATGTACATTTTAAATTATCCTTGTAGGCATTATGCTGTTGAGCATCTTCATTCACTGAAAACATTCAGAAAGATAAACAGCATAAATGAAGTAAATTCTTTAAAAAGTTTCCCATTAAATTTTCAGTGAGGTCTTTTTATAAGAAAAAAAAAATATTGCTTTGAAACATTCATCCAGGGAAAGACTTCTCTTTCAGTAGCCCATGAGATATGTGTGTAAATTCTTAGTAGTGCATTTTTCCAAAGGGTTTGCTCTGCATTGATTCTACAGCAATGGGTATTTTCACCATCTACATTGTCTCATTTTAGTTGTAGTGTTTAGGCATGTTCCAATGAACTGAGAGGCTTATCTTTTCTCATAGTCAAAGTGAGAATGGCGGAAACCTTCAGAAGGTGGGGAGAGGAAAAGGGGGAGGAAAAGAAGTGGTACCTAAGTTAGATGTCTGAAATGATTTAACCAGTGCCAGTGTTCAACATGATGTCAACCACATTCCCTGTATTTGTAAATATTCCCAAATACCCAATTTAAATAACATGAAACACAGAATGAAAGCCAATTTAATTTTATTATGAGAACATTGTGATCAACCAAAAGCAGTTTGTGAAAGCCTGTAAAAAAGGTGAACCTGCTTTAACAGGGGGTTGGGCTAGATGATCTCCAGAGGTCCCTTCCAACCTTGACCATTCTGTGATTCTGCAGATTTGCAGGTGTCTTGCACATTTGCCGAGAAAGTTCCTGACCTTCCGGAAGAGACCAGAACATTGAGGAATGATTCACAGAGTAATGACTTCATTTGGTGAGTAAACTACGTAACCTGTGATTTGGTCAGCTATATGTTTTCCTTTCTCTTTAAAAGTCCACAGGTTATTTTATCCAGTGTAGGCAGAGGTGAGCCACACTGTTTGAATCCTGATTTAAATGCAATTTTTTATGCAGTTTAAATGCCATTCTGTTTCTGGTCTTTGCTCTGCTTTTTGGGAATTAACATATTCATAAAACCTCTAACAGTATTGCTGAAAAGAACAACCACCCCCCTCCCCAAGATTATCTTCCCAACCTCACGTGGTCATTCTTCATTGAGAATCAGGATAATTTTTGAAGAAAGAATGAACTCTACCCACATCATTATGAGAAGAAGTAGTCACATACGTTTCATCAGGTGTATTCATATAGCAAGATATTTGTAACTTGGGTAAGGATGGCAAAAGTAGGCATTAGTCTGGTAAAATGAATTCTTTATCATTAGATTTTTAATGGAATAGACTCTTTTATTTGGTAATGCATATTCATTTCAATAGCAAAATTTTTTATTACAGTCCTGAGAGATGGAATCTGGAGAGGTTTTGTTAAATTTACACTTCAAGGACAGATCTGAGCTAAATGCTGCACTTGCAATTTGTATCTTTCCTAGAAAATCAGTTTCTTGCTTCACATTACATAATGCTATAAGGGATATATTTGAGAACCATTTTATTCTCTTTTGCATAACTTTCAGAGTGAGATTTCCAAAATGAAAATAGATCAGATTACTTTGTTATCGTACTCTGATGAAGACTTCCTTTTCTGAAACAATCAACTCCCTTTTGTTCTGTTTACACTCATGGGTCATATTGAGTAATGCCATCTGCTGACAGAAATACAGATGAGTGAGTCATGCAATACAAAAGCTAGGGCAGAAGATAAGAAATACTCATGTTAAAGACAGATCCTGACTCTGCCAAAGGTCTGAAGCTGATATTTAGGGAAAGAATGCATGAAAACTGTAAGAATGCGTCTCGTGTATCTGCAACAGTCTGCCTTTGAGGCACCAAATACTGCTTAATAGTCCGTGATGGATTTTTCTTTCCAAATTCTTCTATAGGATAAATATTTTTGATTTACATAAATCTTGTAACAATTTAAGATTCAGTACCAATGCATCTTGTGTTTCTCAGTACCACACTATAATCATGTATGTGAAAAATAATGTCTTTAGCTGTTTCTACACCTATTACCTTTTGAGTTCCCCCACCCCATCCTTTCTTATGAGAAACTGTGAATTATTTATTGCTCAATCATTCATGAATTTCCAGAACATATGTAAAACTTTATCCATCTAGAAGTTATATCCATACTGAGGAAAACCTTCCAGGTCCTTCTATAGAATAATGACTGTTAAGACTATGAATTCAATAATGATCAAAACTACCCTTTTACCTTAAGCTAAATTAAAATCCTACTTACTTCTCTACTTATGGACAGGCAGTGCAAAAATGAGGCAGTGGCAGGGTGAAAAGGATGAGGAGAAAAGCAAGTTCAGTAAAACTGAAAAGACTTTTTTCCAGCTTTTATGACAATTCATCATCACATATGCAAAGATTTTTCAGCAGTGGTTGCCTTATCTCTAACTAGATGAGCAGCACTAAATAAGTAAACCAGCAGAGTTTTAGTTGGTAACATCTGAACTTGTAAGAATGGTTGGGGGGTTTATTGATTTTTCTGCCTAGACTGCATTTACAGTTGGGATGATTAATTAATTTTTAGTTCCAGAAAGAGATTATTGCTACTTAAACTGATTAGCAAAGAAGTATTTTATGGCTTTCCAGCAATTAATCTTTATAGCTAAAATTACATAGGAGTATCTTTTTCACTCTAGAATTTCTTGTTTTTGCAGAAGCAGTAGTTGGCTACTACCGATGTCAACAAAACAAAAAAAATATAGAAAAAATGCAATGTATAGAATATCATGGGACATTCGCATCATCTATTTATAGGAAAATATATTGATGGCACTGTGAGTTACATATGGACCTCTGTCATATACTGTACAGATACAACTTGTTGCACATTGTTGTGTAGACAGTATGGGGGCTTGCTAACCACAATGTACTCTTTTAGACAGTGAAAGAGTACTTCACTAAGCTGCAATACACAATCTCCTCATCACTGAGAAAAGTTCCATGGATTGCTGGTAGCAATAAAGAACAAGAATATTTACAAGAAAAAGAAGCTCTTTGGATCCTAAAAACTAAGAGGAAAAAGGAAAATGAGAGAGACATTGAAATGTTGCCAGGTTTGGGTTGAATAATCATGACTTGCTGTGGTGCTGTGTTATATATACAGATTAAATGTGCATTACACAACATTGTTTGAAGAAACCGTGCTATATTGGGTAACATTTCTGCATTTAAGAAAGAACAAAAAATTTCAAAAGGCTCTGCCCTTGGGAAACTGCCTCACACTGACCTAATTACTTCATTAAGCTTGGATTGAATGGTTGATCCTAAAGTAGATAAAGCTGGAAGCAGGAAAACAGAAAATTCTCCCTCTCTCCCTCTGTCTCTCTCGCCTTCTGGGAAGAAATGTCATTAGGATGATGCTTTGTATCATAAAAAAAATTATCTTGCTGTGTGTTTCTGTTCAGGAAGTTGTCGTAGGTAACAAATGCATAAAGCTGTGCAGAGCTGCGATAAATCACACAAAAAAACCTGAAATAGCCGTAATCTTCACTTTGAAGAAGGTGGCTGCAAACAGGAAGAAGCTTTGTGTTTGTGGGGTTTTCTTCTTCAAGTACAAAGGAAAACACGGAGAAAAAGAGAGAGATGGAACAGGAGAAAAGGAAAGAGAAGGTGAGAGGAAGTGCTTGGGCTGTCAAAAAGTATGATGTGTGAGGGAAAGAGGGTAGAAACTGGGAGCTTTCAAGAAAAAAAAAGCCCTAAAATTTGAATCCCGTCATAAATGACATAGGAAGGCAGTAAACAAATCTGATGAGAAAAAGTATGTTTTCCTCCTTTAGGGACAAAAATGGAAGAGCAAAGCAGGGGAAGAGCATGATATTTCTGTTGTCACTAACTATAGTGCAAGGCAGTCCCCAGTGAAAACAAATTCTTTCTGTGACCACTCCAGTATCCCCTGAGTGATCTGAAATCCCTCGTCAATTTTGGGATTATCAGGATAGCAAAGGCTCTCATCTTTCTCTCAGTATGCCTGCAATGTACCCAGAGAGTGCAGAATCTCTTTCAAGATTTCCAAACCTTTTTTAAAGTCTATTGGGGCTGCACCAAAAAGGAAATTGTACCAGTGAAATAACTAGTCTTAGCTACAAAGTTCTTCACCTTATCTCTGAATTGTTCAAGCTTCCCTTTGAAGCCATGTGATTTTGATAAGCTTTCGTCAGCTGTACTGGAGATCCCCATACTGTAAAACCTGATTTTCACTGATATGTGTAACTAAATGAAATGTTAACCTTTGCTTTGAACTAAATCAATAGATTGTTAACCTTATGGTCCTCACAAGAAGCACTTATCCAAACTCTGTCTTGTAAGACACATACAAACAAAGGTTATAGCACTGCAGTCCTAATCCCCCTAACAACACAGCAACCTGATATTCCTTTGCCTATGTGTCCATGACTGCTCTTACCTGCAGTGTTGAAGTGGGAGATGGCATTTAACTGCCTATCTGTCATGTTTCCCAAGCAAATCTGGTCAAAATTTGGAATTTTTATTTCATGGGAGACTTTGAAGTTTCCATAATTTTTATTTTAAAATTAAAGCTTCATGAGAAGTAATAATACCCAAAACAAGTTTTCACAATGGTTGTTTCAGAATATTAATTTCAGAACCTCCAAACTTTGTCTCATAGGCTATTTTCATTTCTGCATTGAGAGAAATGTTTTAACTTCACCCCATACCATACTATGTATCTTCAGTCTCTGCTTACCATTCGTAATACTGAGATGTTAAAATATGATACTATATAATAGTTGACATAGTCTATTCTATCTTTAAAGCCATTAAAGACAGCTGCTATTCAGTGCTGATTGAAACATCTCCTTTTATAGATCAAAGTGTATGCTGTGACACTGACTTAGTGTGGCATTTGGATATTCTAAATAGATGGTCTTCAGATGATCGCTATGGATGTCAGATTTAAATTCCACTGGGAAGTAAATAACATGATCCTGCCATTTTCTGGGTTTTTTTTAATAATTGTAATACTCCTTTCAGGGGATAGGATCTTCCAGAAGAATGTGAAAGATATTAGTGTAAGGGCTTCCTAACACCTGAACTGACACTTCACTGGTAGTTGCAGAGCCCAGTGAAATAACAGTTTGTACATAGCCTTGTAGAAAGCTCTCAAATTTGGAGATAAAATGGATAGTAAAATAAAAAAAGGCTGGATCACTGGCTGAATTTTCATGTAGAGGCTTTGCAAACATAGTCCTCAAGCTGGATGACACTGCCTTGATTGAATTTCCCCTGTAAGAGCGGTACTTTTGAAAGATACAAGAAAACAAATTTAAGTTCTACAGGTGGAGAATAAGCTTCAGTTTTGCTTCCAAGTAAAATTAACATTTTGAACACAGGCTGTATCTAGAAAATTCCATGGGGTTAAAAATTGAAGAAATATCAACATACATTCAAGCCATTGCTGTGCTAGACATCTTTCTACTACATTTAGTATACCTAACAAGGACACAGATAACCCAAGGTTAAATAGACTTTAAATCATATTACTTACATCTCAGATGAAGGTAGAGGAATGATACTGTATTTTAATTTTTTTATTCAGGAGTTTGCTTAGGGCTCTGTGTAAGAATTACCATTCACCAGACTCCAGCCTGGCTGGGTGTAATATTATTGCAAAGGGCTGATGACTGGAAATGCTCCGGAAGAATGTGAGTAAACAACCATATTAATTCAACTTGTATAACTGTATATTCAGGATCCAGATGCTTGAGAGTGAACTATTAATGGCTGACTTAGCTTATATATTTAATTGTGTATTGGCTGTTTCATTTGCTGTACTCTGCTATCCATTTGGACTTGAGGCACAAACAAAAATGGGATAGTTATTTTAATGTAATAAATGGAGACAATGAATAACAAACATGCTACAGTCTCCTGCTTCCCCACTGTTTTCCAAGAACAGAATTCTCCTGAGAGTAGGACACTTTCCTCTAATTTTCTGATCAGTCACATTTGTTGTTAGTTGAGCTGTTTCCATTTCCTACCATTTATTTTTATTATCTTTGCTCGCCTAATAAGACAGATGGGGCGGGGGGGGGGGGGGGGGGGTGGGGGGGGGGGAGAGAGAGATAGGGATGGAGTTAAAGGGGAGAGAGACAAAAAATAGACAATAACATATTGCAGAAATCCGGGCTCCCTGATGCCACAGCTTTAGCTCTGAATGGGTACCATATCCCGAAAACAGACCTACTATTTTTTACTATATGAGTTGCACAGAGTAAGGAATTTAGCTCAGCTAAGAAATTAAAAGCTTTCCCTTGTGCAAGCATTAATGTTTCATTGAAGTATGCCCACTGTGTCCAGTGCTACCTCAGAAGGTAAAGGCAGTGTCATTGACACCAGTTTTTGTGTTTCAAAAATCAAAGAACCACCCTGAAATATGCTTTAAAAATATGCCTTGTAAGATCTAGCTACAATAAGAACATTTAATTGCATTACTACATTACAAAAGGACATTAGCCAATGCACTTTCCAGTACTGTGTGCAGACATGGATATTTGCAACTGCATAACAGTTCAGATCTTGTAGAAGTAAACAAGTTCTGTATGATCCTTGTATAATTTTAATGTTCTGTAGGTAGCAAACATCATAAATAAACAGTTGTGGAAATTTGGTTGGATACAGGCTGCAATTGAGTCATTTGGACTGAAAGTTGCTTTTCATTCACTTCCTGTGAAACTTCACATTCGTTTTATCTGCAAAGTTATTTATGAGATGAGAAGCTGTCATGATTATGTGCTTACAGAAGTGCTCATGCCAGAGGTATGTAGTGGTCATTAGAAACACTTCTGTGGGTTTGGGAACCATCCAGCAGGGACCAATAGGTAACTCACAAAGAGAAAATAGAGATACGTTTGCTGAGTCAATCGCTTGCTAATAATAGATCTCCCTGCTCTAGCAGCTTATCCGTTGCTTTGCACGTATTGCTGGTTAGCCTTGCATCACACATAAACACAAATGTCATGACCCATGTGTGCCAAAAAACTGAGAAGGCACTATCATTGGAAATGTAGCTTTAAGCTCTATTTTCATAAATACTGAGAAGCAAAAATAGGAGCACGATGAATAAACAAACATGTGGAGATATGAAATCCTCACTGAGCACGATGGGGCCCTGAGGCTGTAGCATCAGCCAGACCCTGCCTCTGCATGTTTTGAAGGGTGGGATACTACCTGGGCCTGAAATCCTGTGGCTACCTGGACATTTGTATAGAGATTTTTCTCTAACGAAGGGCCTGATTGTAACCTGCTGCCACGTGATCTGGTTACTTTGTCAGCTCTCAGGATAAAGGAGATGTTATATTTGTGCTCTGAATTTCCAGTCAACAATCAGTGTCCAAATGAACTGGGAATGACTGACAAAAATATAGGTCAGTAGATACATAAATCGCTGATGGTTTGACTGATTTGCCACTGCTACATCAGAGCACCCAGAAGAAAATCCTGCAAACATCCACTGCATATGTATGTACAAATACCATACAAGTCTGATCGTGGGTTCTCTGAGGCAGCAAACTTGTTTTCAGTGGCACAAAATAGGATGCATAACCTGGAGGAGTGACAGGCTAAATAGGAGTCTGGGAGGACAAGAGTAATGATGAAATTAATAGATTGTCCTTGAAGAACGTCAGGCACAATTGATACAACTCAAATGCAATCTCATGTTTTAAGAAGCTCAACACTCACCGTTGTATAGAAATAGTGCAACCCTGCCATGTTACAAGAAAATCTAGGAGTACAGAGGCAGATCTAACGAACATTTAATACAGCTTTTATTTCTAAGGAGTATATGTCTAAGGCAGATGTTGATGGGGCATAGGACTGAAGTGTCTGAAAGACATGTTGAGCAGAAACTGTGGTCAGCTGGTATTGCATCTGCAGAGACATTACAGTTTTCCTTCCAACTACTACTATGTAGACAACTGCATAGAGTTTATTAAACAGTTTTCCAAGTCCATCCCTATTCATTAGTGTAAATGTGTTTATTTGCATTCTGTTAGCTTTCATATGGTTCAAACCAAAACTTTATGGTCTGGGAAAAAGCAACACTTCTCAGAACTTTGATCATAGACATCTTAAATGAGCAGTAGTACTCAATATTGATTTTTTTTATTCTTTTTTTTTTTTTCCCAGAAGGCAGGGGTGGGCATTGTGGAAGCTCTACTCTTGAGTTGAAATTAAGAGAGATCCTATTTCATACCATCTTGCTTTCTTTAAAACATATTACTGTCAAAAGAAATGTCTCTCATAGTCCCACAGGCACTTCATGCATAGTAAAGATTGCAATATAGATCTATGTAATCCTGTGTACATCACTTCATCCCATTGTTTTCTTCTGCTGTGATTTTTTTCACCAGTAGTTTTAGACTGAAGATACAGATGCAGGAGCTGTTGAATCATGGGGTCCTGATTAC
The DNA here is from genome assembly GCF_023634085.1 of Falco cherrug. Classification (NCBI taxonomy): domain Eukaryota; kingdom Metazoa; phylum Chordata; class Aves; order Falconiformes; family Falconidae; genus Falco; species Falco cherrug. The sequence continues at coordinate 83,129,647 of NC_073700.1, forward strand.
TACTGGAACTCCAGGAATTACTACCACCCGATAGAAAAGTATCTACATAAAGCACAACTTACTTAGCTGGTAAAAAAGACCACTGGGAAGAAAAGCAAATTAGATTTTAATATATTTAACTTTTCCTAATGTACATTTGAAGAAATACATTACATCTAGTGTTTATGTCAGTTTTCTCTCTTCCATTTTCTAAACACAGGATAAGGAGGCTGGTATGTTTTGTAAGCGTGGCTTTCTCTTGACTGATCTTAATCTTGTAATTTCAGACAGCATGAGATAGCATGAAGTTTTGAGCCCTCCACACTTGGTGGAAAACTAGAAAACATTTTCATGGGTACCAGCATTCCAAGGAACCATTTGGACCATCTAAAATCTCTCATAATACAAGTCTTCAACTTGTATTCAATAATTGTTCCCAACAGCGTATCACTGTACCTCTGTCTGTATCAAACTGTATCCAATAAAATATTAAGTATATCATCTGAACTATGTCAAATCCTTTAAAATACTTGCAGTTTTGTCTTAAAGAAAGAAAAGTATGGCTAGTATATCATATTCTAGGGTAAATTAATCCAGAAACGTTAAGATGGTCATAGGAAATGGAAGAGGCTTTATTTTTAATTCATATTTGTCTACTGTGTGCTTCCAATGCTACTTGAAGGTGCAACAGCTTTCCTAAAGTACATAAATGACATCGGAGGTATCTGAGCTATTATATATTCTCAGCTATAGACATAGTCCCTTCTACGGTGCTATAGCCTAGCTGTCTAATGTACAGTTTTTATCATGTAGTGGTACTCACTATTTTTTGTGACCCAGATCTGTGCTTCTTATATATGAAATGCTTCAACAAAACTCAGGCTTCTGCATCCTAAATGTACTCTGCTACACAACTAAAATGGAACTCACTTTTTCTGTAAAAGTTATGAATTTCTGAAATTTTTTTACATCATTTCAGGTAAACAATAGAGTCTTGTAAGGGACATTTTGACTATGCCAACATTAGGAAGTAGCACAGATCAATAGGAGTGGATCAGTTGAGTAATTGGCCCCCTCACCTAGTGCTAAAGACCTGATGACCACATTACATGTTTTGGGACTTTTTATTTCAGCCTGTCTCTAGCCTGGTTCAGTGGGCTGAATGTCCAGTGATGACTGGACAATATCAGCTCCACTCCTGGAACATGTCATAGTTTAGCTTCATCCAAAAGGAATCCAGTTTCAGAAGCCCTAGAAACATTGCTCAGTGAAGTACAGCAACAGGGGACAATCAGGAGACTGGCTTCAATATCCTAATCTGAACAAAATTTGCGATGTAAACACCATAGTTTTCCCATTATATTTCAGGTACTGCAAAAAACCCTCTAGCTTCTGAAAACATGTGCTGGAAAGACAAATGCTGTGGGAGTTGCCATAAATCAACTGTCCATGCTACAGAATCAAAATAACCTTTTCTACTATCAGAGAAAGCAGACTGCTTTCTGTGTTACTTACTTTTTAGCTTTGAAGAAGAAATAAACAAAGCATTAAGCCAGACTACCAGCTTCCCCAAAAGGTCATACCTGCCAGTAACATATCTCGGGGGGGTGAATTTCTCGGTAAATCTTGAATGTACCTGTGCTGTAAACATCAAGGTTCCTTCAGATGTTAAAACCAAAAATTGTTGAGGATTTTGTGGAATTATGAAGTCCCAACAATAAAGTGGATTTTATGCCTGGCAGGTTAATAACACAGCATGCTAGTGAGTCCCAGTAATGCTGCACTAATTGTGCTCTCTTTGGTCTATCCCTAAAATTCCAAAGACTTTAAGCTAAGCCCACTCCACCCTGGTCTGCAAGCTGCTTAAGTAGGTTGCTTGAGAAGAGCCATACCACCTCTGCCTGTGATTCTCCTATATCAAACAGCATCTGGCAGGGCCATAGCTTCAAGAAAAATGAGAAGATGAATGGATGGTTTGGTACTGGAGGCCCTAGACAATAGTTAGGAAATCTGGATTCATCCCCTTGCTCTGCCACAAAGTTTCACGTGGATGCTGGATCAAAAATGCTAAAGATTTAAGATCTCTTTCATCCTCACAATAGAGCTTTCTTCTCTTTTTGAAGAAAAATTTCCTACACTTAGACCTTACCTATGTTTTCAGTCTCTGTTAGAAATAGGAAAGAATAAAAACTACTCTGCAAAAAAAACAGTGTTAAGGACTATTTAGTATCAACCCTTTCCAGGAGCCCCTTTGTATCTGTCCAGCTTGACTGGGGGATATTGTACTTTTTCAGAGGAGATTTTAAGCTGACACTCTAACAATGCTTTACTTCAGGAATTTCATGCATTTTTCCACAGGACAAGAGGTGTAATTTGGCCTATTTACAGCTCTGCAATGCTGCACCAACTGGTGGCTAAGTCATCAGAACACAACTCATGGCTCCTTGCAGACTTTGAGGAACTTCTCTTCACCAGGGCCATAATGGCAACAAGAAGGGAGACTAGAAAAGGTGTACTGAGCTGTCCAGAAGTTTAGTGACATGCAGAATACAAACCCATGAAAGGAAATAATGTATCGGTTGTCAAGGCTCCATTATCTGGACTGTTCCTTTCTAAGCTAAGGGTGATGGTTTCATCCTGACCAGCAGCTAAATCATTACTTTATACAAAGCCTGTCTTCTGGTTTGGCTCAGAATTTCATTTGTCCATCCCACATTCTCATAATAAAAAGAAAATGTGATTTACTTTCTACAACTGTAGTGTATTATTCAAAGACGCTTAGGCAACTGCCACTTTTCTTAGTGTTTCAAGGATGCATGTAGTTTTCTAGGCACATGGTGAAAGATGTTGTGCAAAAATGGTATTATAAAGCTAGAGCAGTAGCCCTTCTAGCCAGAGTGGCTAACCAATAGTTGTTTTTGCTGGGGTATTTCAATTAGGAGAAAAAATGGTATTAGACTTGGGCGTCTTTGAAGGAGCTCTAGTTAGAATTAAAACAATACTGCTAAATTCTAGCAGTGGAAAGCACAAATGCAGCAGAAATGTGGTTGGAACAGCAGAAAAAGTCCTTGCCTCCTACCAAGTTTTGAGGCTGAGGCATATGGCAAAAATGTACAAAATCCTTCTTTTTTGGACATACAACGAAACAAACACTTCCTTAGCCTTCAGCCAACACCTCCACCCCAAAACCTACTGTTTCCAAGACAGGCTTTTGCAAGATTTTCTGAAGCTCCCTCCATTCCCTGCTTCTCTGTTCTCCAACTGAGAACTTCTTTTCTGCATATACAGTTCAGTAAAACACCATTAAGCAACATCCTTCTGCACAGATCATCTGAATTGGAATTATACTTGGGGGTTTATTTGTGCAAGCATAGCCTTAGCTCTCTCTTTCAGCTACCTAAAAAGCAGGCTGAATTCATTAGTTCTAGTGAAAGATAAATCCAGTGTAGCTTAATTTTTTGTTCCAATAGGTCTAAAAGAGACACACTTAAATCTTCTGTTAAAAATAAAAAAAAAAAAAAAAAAAAGAGAGAGAGAGAGAGAGAAATAACTTAATAGATTATCAATAATGAAAAATAAAGCGCTGATATACAAGCAGTCTCTTCTGGAAGTGTTTCAACTTACCATAATTCGAATCCTATCCAAATCACTTTTTTGAGTGTGTTCCAAGTCCCATGGTAGTTTTTCTTTCAGTTACCACAAAATGGTCATGCTCAGTGTAGCTCTGAGAAGAAACTACAGTTTCTGTAAAATTTGCTGGCTGCAGTGTATTCTGTCCTACTATTCACTATTTTATGACACTTTCTGTCTTTACTGGAAAATGATGCAGCAACACTTCCAATTTTCAGTGGAGAAAAAGGTAAAAAAAAAGATGCCTAGAAGCCCTATCTTACAAGTTGCTTAAATTTTAGATTTGTTTCTCTGGAGGTTTTCCAGAAAATAAAACAGGTATTTTTAGCATATGCTCAAAAGTAAGTATACTACAATACATATATCAAAGACCTCTTTTCTGTAATCTAGAAAAAAGTAGCACCATGCTTAACAGGTATTTAAAATTCTATTATTATGGTTAATGTTTCCACTATCTAAGCAGACCCTTGCAAATCCAGGATCCATGCAATCTCACAATCTTCAGATCTGTGTTTAAATTTAACTGACATGAGAATCTCTGCATTTTTCATTCACTAGTGCCAATGCCATTTCCACAGCCTTTTGGTATCTGAATGGGTAAGTAGCAGCCAATATTTGCATGTAGCTACAGACCGGCATGCCATTCATCAAAAATACCTTAGCACTTTGACAGCTACATGTTGCAATGAAACTTCTTAAAATACCACTGCATATGGGGCCCTTCTCCATTAACACAGACCGTCTTTGGCAAAGCAGCACTGCCTCTCCTGCACCCATAGCTCTAGCTGAACCTGTAGGCTTCATACACTATAGATATTTTTCCTTTGTTTCGGCAAGGTCTTTTATCTAGAAATACTCAAATGTTTTAGAGCCATCCTAGGAAGTGTATTCCTTTTCAGCATCTCGGATACAACTACCTGATCGTCTGTCTTACTGTTTGCCATTTTGCCTTATTTCTTATAATCTTTGTTTAATTTCTGTTTACCCCAGAAACCCTGAGATCCTGATGGGATGCTGAATTTGATAGCAGTTGCCTTAGCCAACAAATCTGCTAGTCTCACACTGTCCGATTAAATATATCACTTTCTTTAACATTATGTAGAAAAAAATCCCTTTCTTACGTAAATTCTCTGTTAGAGCATCTCAGATATAATCTGCTGAGATGAACAATCTGGCCTTATGCTAGGATCAGTGATAAGTTTTAGCCAAATACGACCATCACACCACATCTTCACAGTGCTTGTACTGAACACTGGATTTATCACTCTGTGAAAACAACATGGAATACAAGTCATATCAGGTGTATCTAGGAGTAGCCCTGGATCAGGCTTTGAACTTTCAAGGACATCTAAAGAAAACAGCTGCAAAAGCAAGGACATCTGTGAAGTAGATTAGCTGGCTTAGCATGGAGTGCCTAAACACAAACCTTTCTAACATCCGTACCAGCCATCTGTTACTCAGCCATTCTAGCCTGCTACTGATTGTCGCACACAAAACTGGATGATAGCCAGCTCTGTTTAATCGTGTATTATATCATAAACCTTCTGATCCAATCTTTTCCTATGTCTGCTAGTGCTTCATAACATACCACCACTGCACATGTGGTGTAAGCATATAACAGTCAGCTTTGCAGAAGTAGTCCTGGACTATCGTTTCATATGGATCCATCCAGCTCATCCCAGACTGCCTCAGGATGTATCTGTGGAATCTCACTGTTAACAGGAATGGTCTTCATTAGTGGTAACTAACTTGTAAGTTTTTTCAGTAGCAAATGTAAACCTTCTGATTTTAACCTGCCACATATGTGCCCTGGCAAGTAAGCCGTGCCAAGGTTGCTTTGGAGCCTACATTACTATGTGGTCCTCTCTCAAGACTGGTGACAATGACTACAACAAATTAAGTCTGTCTTAACAACATATATTAACCCAAAAGAGAAGACAATGGTTGCTTGAAATCACCCCAAACCAATTTCAACAACTCATGGAGAACACAAAATTTAATTTATACATTTGTGGCAACTAGTTTCTATTTTCTTTGTTAAAGACTGCTTTTGCTTCCATTGCACTGCTACAGGAGTCTGGTCTCTGAAGAATGGACTGAACTTTTTTTGCAAGCTGCTTGACTGATGTTGATCTTAGTTATCCCAGTGCAATGTACACTAAAGAAGACTGATAACACTGAAGTATTAGAGGAAACTGTTTATGGTAATATACTGGAGAAGAGCTGAGTTGCAGTGAATGTAACATGTAACCCACTAGTTAGTGTGTTTAACTTTTAGTGGACACAAACTTTACTTGTGGCATCTCTAAATGCTTTCTAGCTGGTAGGGTTCTCAAAAAAAAATGCCACCTGTAATAGAAGAGTGTGTGCCTGTGTATCATTTAATGAGAATTTAAGAGGAAAATAGCATGCAAAGCAATTAGCAATTAGCAAAGCATTAGCAAGACAGTGCAAGTCAAGCATATTTAGATCTTATATGTTAGAAAACAGAAAAAAAGATATTCTGTGTCCTACATGACCTTTTCCACCTGCAACCAGCAATGTCACATGCCTGTCTCTGATTTCAGGTGAGCTGGGGAACTACCTGTGTAGGGCTGACAAGCAGGTGCAATATGCTTCCCGGTTCCATGGGTTGTGCTGCCAGACTTGATGTAAGCATACATACCATCTGCACTTAGGGGAAAAGGGAAATAAGATGCAGAAAGATTTTACCATGTTATAAATTTCTGGTGGGAAATGGGCCTCTGTATCCCCAAGGTAAAAGCCACAACTGATCCTTACAATAATAAAAATTGGAGATATTACTTCATTTTATAGTCAGTCAGCCAAGTCTGTAATCAAAATTAGTATGGAGTGCCATATGAAACTTCTCCAATTCTGAGATCTATAAAAAGCATCTCGGTACTATCATCTGTTATGACAATATTAAGTCTTTTGGAAAATTATCTGGGGAGCAGAAAGGAAGATGTTTCAGAAGGAGAGATGCTTCAGAAGATTGCAGAGACACAACGTTCTTTTTAAATCACATTCACAGATTTGTTCAGCTCTGCTGCATGCTTCTTTTGCAAGCTGCGTGACAGCATACAAAATTGCCTCCCTTATGACAATTCCCTCCCCTCACACACTTCTCTTCCCTGACCCACAGACATCAGTGATCCCAGACGCAGAGGAGAGCTAGTCCTCTCCAGCACTTTGGTGGGCAGGGAAAGGAGTCCCTTGCAGCAGGGGAGGCCATGGGGGTGTGAGGTCTGCCTCGTGGTGGTGGTGAGCAATGTGTAGAGAATCCTGTCATTGCTCTGGGCCAGGGGCAGTGGAGGCTGGGGTGCTGCAGGCTGTGGGGGTTAGGTCAGGGCTCTTCCAAAGCATCTGGGTAAGATGGAGAGGTGGTACCAGTGAGTACCCAGGTGAAACAATTATGCTAGATCTGGCTCACTAAATTTTTCCCTTTTCAATGCTCCCAACCTGACATACCGTCAAACATAACTTATTCTTACTTCATTTTGCCCCTTTTCCATTCATTATGGACACATGAATAAGATACATGTTTATTTATTTTATTGCAAAGCGCTGCAACTCCAGTTGAGCATTACAGGAGCTATTAGAGTCCATTTGTGTCCTCAAAAACAGAAAAAGACCTCTGATGGACTACACCATGCTCCTTTTTAAGAAGTGCCATTATAAATCTATCCTAAAGATTCAGAGATACAATGACTGCTGATTAGACCTTTGATAGACACTGAAAGAACTTTTGCTACATATGAAGATTAAATAGGATGTTCTTTGTCAAGTTTTTTTTCTGTTTAAATGCACTGGATGAAAGACAGGAAGTTTCTCTAGTCTTGTATTCTCATAGAGTAGATTAGAGAGGAGTTAGTTCTGAATTTCCACTTAAAATGTCCCTTGGAATGCATAGCTAATTTCCTGCAGACATGATTCTTAGGCTTTTATGTAGTGTTGCAATAAATCTCTCAAAAATCTGTGCAAATAACTTTCAGGCATAGGATTTTTTTCCTTCTTTTTCTTTTTTGATTTCTCTTTTTGCATATAGGCATCGAGGTAAAGTCACAAGAAACTTATTGTGGTTCTGCTAGATAATTGCTTATAAGTTTTCATACAGATTTTCTGAAGAATATTACATAAGATAAAATGCAGCCAATAGTGTAGAAGATCTCCATAACAGCACTCAGTAGTGCTGAATTTGTTAGAAAAGGTAGGAGGAGTCACATACTAGACAACTGTATTAGAAGTCTGGGATCACAGTGGTCCTAGACATCTCTATTTTCTCTCGGAAAACCATAATGTGATAGAGATACAATATGGAAATGAGCCATCTACAGAGCTTCACTGTGTGAATCCCATGGTAGCGTTACGAACGGATTCCCCAAACCGGATTCCTGTAAAACATTATGGTCACTCCTACTGGGGCTCAGGAATTGTAATGAGTGGAGAATCAGGCACCTTAGTGTGGACACTTTCTATGGCATACCATTTTCATTTCCCCCCAGCATTCAGAATTGTCATGTTAATGTGTATCTCTGCCTGTTTTTCTTTTGGTATCCACTTCCCTTTATTAGTTTCCTACTCTGTCTTGTCCTTTTACTGTGAGTTCCACATTTTCTTTATCCACTCTTTTCACAGTTGTGTAAACTTTGATCATATCCTGCCCCAGCCTTCTGCTCTGCAGGGTGGAATCCCAGCTGGCTTAGTCCCTCTACAGAAGGCAAGTTGCTTTATCCCTAAAGCGATTTAGCTGAAGTCTGTGCCTTTGACTTCACTCTCCCAGTGTCTTGAAGACCAGAGCTGCACTTAATAATCAAGACCCGGGTATGCATGTTTTTGTACAATGGCAAAATTTTCCAGTCTTCATCTCACTACTCAACAACGCCTTCTTGGCTTTTTTGACTGCCATTTTAAATTGAGCAAAGGTTGCTAAGAATTTTAAGTTGTGACTCAAAAGCCTCTTTCCTCAGTTGTGACTTCCTCTTCCAAATTCAGCACTGTATATCTAACCTTAGAAGCATTTCCTTGCATTTATCTACATCTACTCTCTGTTCAGCAGCTCATTCAAGCAAGGCCCTTCTGGAGTTCATCACCATGAGCATTATGGCATCTGACTACACAGAAGAGCTTACTATTCCCCCCCAAGGTATTGATGAAGATGTTGAATGAAACTTGTCCCAATATCAATAGTATAGTAGATTCCATTAGTAACTCTTCTGAGAAGAGACCATTAAGACCCCCTTTGCTTTCTGTCCTTTAGCCTTTTTCAGTCCATAAAAGAATCATTCCTCTTCTGGCCACTTTGGCATTAACAGCTTTTCCCATGCACAAGGAAATTTCACAAAACTTGAGAGTATGTGCCAATTTTTTATTGGCTAATACACACAGCAAATAAATACTGCTAGGCTAAGCACTAGGCACCAAGACAGCCACTGAGCGTCTCCTGGCCTAGATGGTGCCACTCACGTCTCCACTCCCCCTTGGAATGCACTGATCCTTAGTCTTGCTAATTTTACCCTCTTACAAATCTCTGGGGGTTTTTTCTTTAAAAGTTATACCTTTTCATGTCAGTAATTTTCCTCTTGAATTCTTGAGTTCCTAATTGTTACTATCTCAGCAGTTACTATCTCGTCCATTTGTTGTTTCTGTTTTTCTTATCTTGAATACCTTCAGTTCATGTGCCTTCACTTTTAACAATAACCTTAGCAAAACTGAGCTATGTAGTGATGCATGAAATCCGAATCATAGGCAGGTGAACCCCTGGGCTGAAAGTTATATTTGCTCCAACCTTGTGGCAACTTAAGCTCCTTTAGTAATTTTTGGTGTGGAACCTCTTTGAATATCCAAGTTTCAGATTTCCAGTGGCTGTTCTTTACCCACATGCTTATCAACACGTTCAGAGAGGGCCAACTGACCCCATCTAGTGAGGTTGCCTTTTATACAAGCCATGCTGACTTCTTTCCAACAACCTGCACCTATTCTTCATGTGCTCCATCATCATATTCTTTGTTCTAGATGGTACCATCTTATCATAGAAGGAAGACGGACTCACTGGTCTGCAGTTTCCAGGATCTCCCTGCAGCCTTGTTTCCAGACAGCAAACACACTGCAAATGTCCAGCCTTTCAGCAGAGCAACAGTTTGTGATGATACATAGCACAACCTGGCCGGCAGGTCTGAAATTTCACATTTGATTTCCTGCAGTATTCATTTAGTGCTTATGACTTCTAAAATGTCTATTTCACCTAAGAATTCCTGTACATCATACTCTTCTGACCCATCTGCTACTAAAGGAAATATTAAATATAGGCTTCTCCTCAGAGTGTTCAGCAGTTAGGTCCGATTCAAAAATTCACTGAGTTTCTGTATTATGGTCTTAGCATCCCCAAGTACTTTGTTTTTAATCTTTCTCACTGTATGGTCCCACTGATTCCCTAGCTGGTTTTCTTTTCTAATATAATTAGAGTTTGCTAAGACTTTCAACATCCTTTGAAAGAGCCTTTTCAAATTCTTTTTTTTTTTCTCTCTGAATTTTCTGTTTACATTTGACCTGTCACATTTTACAGGCATTCCTGTTTCCTTCATTTGACAAGATATCCAGTTCTTATACACTTATCTTTTTCCAGTGATAGCCACCATATCTTTTCCACTGAGGCACTTGGGGTTTTAATTGGCTTTCATTTTTGGATGAGTTTAATTTCCTCTTTAATTATGGCACATTTTACCTTGCTTGTTAGCACAGTGTTCATAAATCATGTAGAAGCATATCCCTACTATAAACAGAAGTCCAGTAGAAGGAAAGAAAGAGGAAGAGAACGGCAAGAAGGGAAAACTTTTTAATGGTAGCATATTTCTTGCAACACATGCTTTCTTTATTTATATATATATATATAAAACTATATGAGTTTATGTAGATGTCATAGTGAAATACCTAATGGAAAAATATTTATTTCTGAGTTCACAGGTCATTATCTAGAAGACAAGTGTGTCCTCATATAAAAAGGAGTTAAAAAAGTAACAGTTGATCTTTAAGATATATTGAATTTGTTTTATCTAAGCAAGTTGGTTACAGTAAATTTACATTGCTTTTCTGCAGGCTGAAGACCATTTGTTTTTCTTTTATTAGTGATAGCTATCATAATAAACGGGACTACAATATGCAAATACATTAACAAAAAAAGCAGCAAGTTATTAGAAAAAGAAAAGTTATCCAATTGTTTTTAATGATAAAATAGCCTTTCTTAAGCATTCCAAGGATCTCAGGTATGGTAACATAGAACAAAGCCCTCTTATGTTTCTCTATAAATGTATTGAATATTTTGATATCACCTGACTGGGTAATTTTTTTCTTTCCACACATGCATTCACTTTTTACCCTTTTATTTCAAATTTTTGATTAGTAGACATGTGGCAGACTCTTAAAAGCTCCTGTAAATGAAACTTGTTGCAGAAGCTGACTTCAGGTTACATATTCACAGCTCACAGACTTGATGCTTGAGCTTAGTGAATGTGGTTAGTGATATACTCCATAAACCTTTAAAGACAGGTCCATGTCAGATAGTTATAAACAATATTATTCAGAATTTGGTGTTTAATGGCCTCTTGATCTGACACCCTAATTGCAAAGGCGATAATCTTTTAGGCATGTCCAAATTGCTGTAATATAAGGTGTTCAATATATCTGTTGGTGTTATATGGTGTGGTTGTAGTAAGTATCCAACAAGTAACCAGCTGTTGAATCTTTCTTGTATGCTTCACTACAGATTTGCTCATTAATGGAAAGCCATTATATATGTTGTATTTACATGTAGGCATTTATGGAACTGGGCCTTGCTGGGGTATGAGCTATCCCAAAAATAGAAAAGAACTGAATTACTGTTATCAGTTAGATTTATTTGGTGAAAGTGGATGGTCAAAAGAGTGTTTTCCGTAGATCAGATGAGGAACTGGCAGATATTTTAATGGTTGTTTTATGACTTGATTTATCATTTGTTATTTTTAAAACTCTGATAGTGTCATTTGCATGTAATGGTGGTGAGACGAGTATCAGTGACAAAATTTATCCCAGCTGTACTTGACTTCAGAGCAAAATTTGGAATTCTCCTCTTTATCATCTCAGCTCTCCCAGTGGCCAACTCATTGTCACTGAGGTAACAAAGTCCTTCCTCAACTCAGCAGTCTCTAAGTACTAAAAATGTAACTTAGAGCCACAAGCAGCTGCTTAAATTGTTCAGGAAGGAGCAATTACATGCAAATGAGACCTAGGCTAGAAGTGTACAGACATGGAAAGTTTCTACAGCTGCCCATCCTCCAGGGTTATCCCTGTTTGTTTCAAAGCCACAGCTTACTGCTTGGTCCAAAATTTTGTAATATTCATCAGAACCATCTTACATTCTACCTTTTTCCTGGAATACTCCCCAAATGGGCTGTTATCCTTGCACATCAGACACTGCTGCATGCTGCTACACAATGTTTTGTGATCTCTGCTTTCTCTCTCTGTCCAGACTGGATTACTATTAAAAATCAACAAATGTTAGAGATGAAGTAGTTACTTGAAAACTAAATGTGGTCCTCGTGTGGACACAAATTAATTCTATATTTCCTACTATAAGCTTATGCCTGAAATGATAATTAATTCAGCCTAGCCATAGAGATGTATGATGCACAGATGGAACATACCAGTACTGAACAGAAAAAAATACCATTCAATACCATGTCCTTTATGGGCAACTGCTACAAAACGCATGGTGGGCTTGACAGCCACTTATCTTGCTGTACTTTTCTAAATTCCTGTCTTTGGATACAGAAACTTAAAACATCCTCCATTAAGTGAAAATAAGGGGGAAAATACTCTCAAAAGCAAAGAGCCAGGAACTTTACCCTTTACTGGTGACCTTTAAAGACAGAACTAATAAGTGGTTCTGAAAGAGCAACACTCAGGTAACCTCAGTGATCCTTTCTCTTAAATGTCACTTGAAAAAAAAAATCAGTGTATTTCCAGGTTCATAGAATAAAGGTATGACTGTAATATGTTCAGGTTAATATGCTGTTACGGAAATATGACACCATATTACAATTATTAAATACATGTCTGATTCCAGAAACCCTCTGTATTTTCTAACTTAGAGGCAAACTCCTCTGTATACACTCACATTGGAGCAAATCCCTCTGTCTTGGAGTGCTTAAACTTGATTTCTTCCCTGCATAAAAATGCTGATTTCATTCTCAGGTGGCCAGTTTTTAGCAACTGGTTTGTTGAGTTGACATTAGAGCTATATAATTTATACATTAATGGTCTACATATTCACCTGGATCTCCCAGGTGAGTGAAAGAAAGACATTTGGATTGTTATGCCAACTGCTAATGACAATGAATTGATTTCTCACATGCACAACACCCAACAAGTTAGTACTGCTTGTGTCCTTAAATTCTTTAGAAACAGACCTAGATTTGTATTGATTTGTTTTTCCATTTAGGACTTTCTCCATACAAATGCATTTCAGCCAAAGAATTGCCAGCAAGCTCTTTAATATTCATTATTTTCAGGTTGGCTATGTGGTTATAGCTACAACTAATGCTTACCAAATCCAGTTTAGATTAGGGGTGCACTTTTAAAATTACTCATACAGTTTTCCATTTATTTGTGCTTTGGCTCACAGAGCAAATTGGGTTCAGAGTATGTGAACTGGGCTGCTTGTTGATGAAGCTGAACTAGAAGATGATGCAGGGGCACAGGAGATGTAGGCTGGCTGTAAAGCGAGACCTGCACAGTGAAGCACATTTAAACTTCCATCTGCAAATTCCCCAGGAAGTACAGAGCTGTACCACATCCTGGGCACTTAGGCCTTCCCTGGGGTCATATGTAAAAGTCACCACAGGGAAATGCCAAACAGCAGCCTGGGATGGAGGTGTAGAGTGATTGAAGGGACTTTTTCCATGATTTGAGTAGCTGAGGAGGAAAACAGAACAGCACCTCTATCTGTATTAGGCCCTGCAAGTATGAAGACCATAAACCCTTTATCCTTGGAGCTATAACCACTGAAGAAATTTCAGATACATTGGTGAGAGGTAGAGAGATGACTTTTGTTTGGCAGGGATACCAGCAAGGTCCCTGCTTTAGCTAAAAAGAAAATTTTTTATTATTGGGAAAAATTGTTGGCTTGGATCACTTTTGCTTTAAGGGACTAAATAGTCCCACAAGTAAAAGATGTGATAAGAGACTAAATATGGATCTCCAATTGCAGACAGCTGTTAAATAAGTCACAAGTGAAATGGCTTTGGCATTGTTAATTCTTGAAAACAGATACAAGCTGAACATTCAACATGCCTGACTTCAGCACCTAATTTTTCACTCCATCTCTGTTTTCTGTGAGTCCTTAAACAGAGCAATTTAAAATTTATAGTCCCCTGCCAAAAATTGATTGAAAAAATATGGTTTACAAATAACACTTTCTAGGTATATTTTTAACAGTAGAAACCAACTTAAAAGTAAAATAATTCTTGTACCATTAATTACATTTTAATAAAATTCCTTTGAATAGTTTTGAAAACTAAAATCTTAATAATCTGCAGAAATTGCTTTATGCTAAATTATTTATTACCTGTCTCCCTGATTAGATATATTTTGGTGCATTTCTGAGCAGCAAAACCCAAGGTTTTAGAACCATACTACAAAATTAAACATAGGTGCTTACAAAGAAAATTATATTTTCATGTACATAGCTTTTTTCAACTTAGATTTCTTGAATTACTGCTGCAGTGTGGGCTAGGAGCACCACTACCACCACTACCTAACGACCTCTTGTTTGGATTTTTGTCTTTCTTTTCCTCTTTTCTGTTATTGACCATGAATACTTCAACCATCTGTGAGGCTGAGTAGCTCCTTTCCTTTTCAAGTCCATCTTGACCAAATCCTTCCAGGGCGCTTCTGACAGAAGGCAGTTCAGTGTGCAAGGAATTTACTTAGGATGTGGGAAATCTGTTCTGCTCATTACCCCAGGTGGCCACTGGGCAGATTACTTGGTCCTAATATGTGAAATGAGGACAGTAACCCTTCTCGCACACCAGTGGACATGCAGACAGTAAAGACATTCAAAGACAGCTGCCTTCCCAAACTCAGCTAATACTCCTTTACCCAACACAGTGCTCATGGTCAGCTACTAGTCACCAGTGGGAGCAAATAATTCACACTGCAGCAGCCAAGACCCGGTAAATCAATGTCTTTGGAAGGTCAAAATATTTTTCAAACCATAAAAAGTGTGAATTTTACTGTTGCACAAGAGGTGTTTTTTAGGACGGTGGCACAAACTAAACCAGTGGCCCAGCAGTGGTATCCTCTGAGGAAGCGCCTTTCACAACAAGTCTCCCTGTGACTAACACCTCTGACTCTGATGGTGGTTTTGCAAAAGGAGACAGATGTGGCCAGATGCCTTTTCCAAGCGAAACCCACTGAGGAGCGGGAAGTCTTATCTGCTTCAGTTGTGCCCACTTGACTCCTTCTTGTCAGTGAAACCCTTTCCCTTATCAAAGTTGTTTCGGCTTTCAGGGGATTTGACCTTTCTGAATTATACACAAAACTCTTGTGTAACAGCCCTTATATCAGTGTGTTTACCATCTGTTCTCCCTTTTCCAGTGCAGACATGTGTTACTGTTTATCCACTATGTGTCACCAGTTTACTACAACAAATTCAGTCAAGTGGAAACCAGGTCAAGGTGAAATTTATTTCAGGCACTTTTGTTCCACTTTGTTTTACAGTTTGCCACATACTAATCATGTGAATTCTGAACAAAGATCAAAAAAATAAATAAAATTATACTCTGGCTTCTGACTGACATTTTCAATGGATTATTTCATTCACCTTTTGGAAAACCTCATACTGTATGTACTTGGCTTCACTGAAAAATGTAGCTGCTGGAAATTTTTAGCAGATTGTTGGACAATATGGAGGGTGCAAGCTGAACCCTTAATGCAAAGCCAGAAAAAAAGGAGGTTTTTTTTTTCTATTTTAATACTATATAGTGGGGAGAGAAGTTGTGTACTTCCCCTCCTTTCCCCATGTGTACTGAATGTGAGGAACGCAATGTAAAATCCTGCAAAAAACATCTACTCTCACTGTGTAAAAACATGCCGCCACCCTAAAGACAATGCAAATTTTCCTTTGATTCCCTGGAAATAAGTCTGCATTTTGCCTTTGTGCTATTGAACAATAAAATACTATTAACTAGAATTGTTATTAATTAGAATTCCATGAGAATGGGGCATAAAGATGGGTTCGGGAGTGACATGACTTCAGAGAATGTGTAAGAGAGGACTCCTGTTATCCCAGGCCTCCATGACCACTGCCGGTGGGAGGAGGTATGGTGGGTGTATTCAGCCATTTAGCCCTCAGAGAATACCCTAGAACATTTACTTGGATTGTGCAAATTGGCCTTAGCTGTGGAAATTTCATGAACTGCTTTCCACAGAAAAAGCAATTTTGCAGACCTCGAAGTACATACCAGAACTATTACTACTCTATTTGTGCAAAGAATCCCTTCCTCCTTACATAAACATAAATTACTTGTTTCTGTAGACCCCTGAGAAAGTTTAAATCTACACAAGCTTTAAGACATTGAAATCTAGTCAGTGAACACTTTCCTTAAAACATGCAGTTCCTTTATGTGATAATACATCTCAATATTAGCTTTTCTGCAGCAGTCCATTTTTATCAAGGGGAAAAAAAAAAAAAAAAAAAAAAGAGTTTCACAAAATGTTTTATTTGCCACCAAATGGGGGCATTTTCTTCACTTATTTTATTATTATTACTATATATGCATTTCATGGCATTTTATTAACAATCATGTTCTAGTCTGCAGGTCAAAAAGCTTGGTAACTGTAAATGGCATCAACCCTAATAACAACAAATGGAGTTCTGAGCCGCCAAGACAGCAGCACTTTCTTCTCTCCTCTCCTCCCTCCCTTCTCCATCCCAGATTGATCTATGGTAAGACTGGGCAAGGATTCATTTCTCCTAAGACTGGGCAAGGATTCATTTCTCTGAGTAAATGTATTGTCACAGGTTAGGTCACTGTAGAAAACCAGCTATCATTCTAGAATATATTGATAAACAAAATTTAAATTAATTGGAAATATTGGTTAATAATATTTATCCATATTGCATAAAGACTTGCAATTTTCCTGGTTTGCACCTGCACAAATGCTGAATATTTTGGCAGAGCTTATATTTTCTTGCTGCTTACAGATGTGACTCAAGTTATGGATCATGTTGCCTTTTTTTGAGAAACTGGTACAAATGCACATGTAATTAAAACATTATAACCATGCTAGAGTTATTTTACTTATAGCTAAATATTTATATTTCAGTAATCTGGAAAAGAATCAGCTGGCATGGAGCTCCACTGAGCTAGGTAATGTAAAAAAATACAAAGGAATTTCAAAGAACCAATAGAAGTCTTGAAGTCAGCTGCTAGTCCTACAGGACTCCCTGTGCTGTTGGTGGAGACAAGGTCTCCTACAGGATGATGCGAAACAAAGGCCTGCACATACTCTTTCAATTTCCTAATCCAGTTTTCCAGGCACACACATCTTCCGTGTGGTCACAGATCTACTGTCAAAGAGCCTCTAAAAGAAATATCGGTGCTGTTGGAGTGAACAGAGTTTTGCTACAATTTTCAAGGATGGGACTTTTCAAGCTTTTTCATCTTTGTCCTGCGTTCACACACTCCAGCCTGTGGGCTGGTCTTCAGAGAAATGGTGCCTGTCACAGTACTATTTTTAGTACCTGTGAGTTGAGGATTTAAATATTTATTTTCTTTCTGTGGGCCTGATAAAACTCTTACTAGGTGATTTTTCTCTTAGCTGGAGAGAAATGGGTAGGACCTTTTAAACATGTTAAACATGTTTTTAGGTACTTAATGTGGTGGGCTGACCTTGGCTGGACATCAGGTACCCACCAAGCCATTCTATCACTCTTCTTCTCAGTAGGACAGGGCAGGGAGAAAATAAGATGAAAAAAACTCCCTCATAGGTCAAGATAAAGGCAGCTTAAAAAATCACAAGCAAAGGCCATCCAGAGAAGCAAAGGAAAACAAAAGATTTATTCTGTACTGCCTATCAGCAGGTGATGTCAGCCACTTCCCAGGAAGTAGGGCTTCACTACACAGAGTGGTTGCTCTGGAAGACAAATGCTATAATAATGAATGTAGCCCCTGCTCCTACCTTCTTTTAGCTTATATTGCTGAGCAGATGTCATATGGTATGAAATATCCCTTTGGTCAGTTTGGGTCAGCTGTCCTGGCTGTGTCCCCTCCCAAGATCTTGCCCATCCCAGCCTAGTGGTGAGGGGGAGCAATGCTGGAGGGACAGCCTTGATGCTGTGCTAGCACTGCTCAGCAGTAGCCAAACCACTGGTGTGTCACCAACACCTTTCCAGCTGCCAATGCAGAGCACAGCACTATGAGGGCTGCTGTGGGGAAATTTAACTCAGTCTCAGCAAGACCCAATACACTTACTTATGATACATTTTAAATAATGTTTGATAACAGCTGTATTTTTATAACCAGAAATTAACTGGGTGCATAGAAGAGTTTCTACAGAACTCTGAAATTCCTGTAGATTTCAGAAAATGCTTTAATCAGAATAGAGATATAGCTCTGAGCCCACCACCGGGGAGTTCAGAGTGACTGTGATAACTGAAATTGATTTCTCCTTTTTTTCCCCAACACAGAGCACTGCAGTATGGATATTTAAGCCATAGCTCTGTCAGGTTGTTGAGTTGGGAACACAGCACTCCCCAAGGCTCTATATTATAGTAAAGAAACATAAAACAGATCCAAAATCAAAGCACAGCAAGATATGTATTTCTGCCTTTTCCTTATCTAAGCTGGGTTCCTAGATTGCCTTCATACATGGAATAAAGCTGTAAAATGAAAGAGTGCTATTAAATATTTGACCTTTGTAACCTGGCACCAGTCTCACAGCTCAGTACAAAGGCTTACCTTCTCCTCCCGCACCCTCCTCTGCACAACTGAGATCAGCATCCCTCAGCTCTGATCATGACTGCTATAAACCTCAGCTCCGGCAAACCTCAGTTCTGTCAACTTCTAACCAGTATCCCAGTTTATCACCTACGAGGTACCTGACAGAAGAGCTACTTGCAGTGGTGCCTTCCCTTTTAATATTCAAGCTTTGTATTTATAGTACTGTGAACAATAATCAGCTCCCTCATTAATTCCATTAAGGTTTTACAAATTAGTAAATATTTTCCTCAATAATATGTGTTAAAAACAAACAAACAGAAAACAAACTGTCTTAAAATGTAGACATATTTGCTAAAGTTTCTGCACCTCTACTTTATATCTACCTGATTTTTGCAAAATGGTTACAATTGCAACTTAATAAAGACTGTTTTGGCTCAGTTCCAGAAAGCTAGTATTATTCCCTTTTAAATGTCAAGAAAAAACAATAACTTTATAGTATGAGCATGAGAATAATTTTTTTTAAAAAAAGGAAAAAAATATTTCATAGTCCCAAAAGACTATAAAATTTCATGGCCTCCTACACGATAATAGTCTTTAGGTTGGGCTTATACAAAACAGTCCACTGTACAAAAAATATTTCATTATTCTAATGAATAGAAAAGTTAAGTTTATCTATCCCATAGAAATATTTGGAAAATGCCTGTGTTACATCCATGGACATGTGGGTAATGCTAAAAACTAATAAAGCTTAAGAAACACATGATAAGTGACTGCCAGAATGACTTATCTTGTGCATTGTTTTGTAATATGATATTGAAAGACCTTATGCATACCTTGCCATTTATGATTCACAATAGTTCAGTTGTTTTCAGTGAGAGTTTCAGCATTGGTTATTTCACTGTCTATACTCCTGTTTATTAAAACTTTATTCCATTACTGGTTTTGCAGATGATATTTGTGTGTAGTATAAACCAAATCAGATTCTACGAAACTGTTTCCCATTTTTCACCTAACACTTCAGGAATTCTAAAGTGATCATTCCTCACCTTTTCCTTGTTTTATCTTCATTGCCACCTCATATCACATTTCTGCATGACAGAAATAAAATAATGGCAATTACCAGGGGAAAAAATGTTGCTCATTGAACAAATTCATTCTACATATGAATTCAGCCTATTGATCATCACTGGAGAGAGACATTAATTATAATAACTTTATTTAAGGAAGCACAGCTGTATGTGGAATGATTTGGTAAAATATATTGACACTGTGATTTAGACATTTCGCATTTAATATCCTTCATTACTCTTATCACCTACGCATGTTAGTTACCGTTCTCTCACCTTCATTCACAGATTTCTCCTTTTGCTAGATATTCCCATCATGTGAATCCTTTCCTCTTTTCTTTTTCAGATTATCTGTGTAACCAATCCAAAAATGGGTTTTCACTTTTCCCTCTACAAAGTGTGAAGGCTTTTATTGCAAACCCTGGGAACGTGAGCCTGGAACAACAGCAGAGCTCACCCAGCCGAAACCGTCCCATGAGCAGGTTACGGAGTCATGCCTCTGCACCAAGCCTGAACAAAAGCTGGTCAAAGCCAATGGGTTGGTTTCCACGTGCTTCACCTCCAGGTTGTGTCGCTTGTAGGTGAGAAGGCATGGAGCAGAGAGTGCTCCTCAGCTAGGGCGTGGAGTTTACCCATGTGGAGCTGGTGTCCCTGTCCCAACACAGAGACCCTGACTGCATCTGGGCCAGCACTTGGAGCACAAAATACACCTGCAGGACACCACACAACTCCCAGCAGAGATGTCACCTGGGACCCTGGAAGTGGCACAGCTGCACTGGCATGCAGCCCTGGAGCTGGAGCAGTTCCCTCGGCAGCATCAGAGCTCTCCCGTTTGTAACTCCCCTGGGTACCCCCGTGTACCGTGCGCTCCCACACAGCTGTTCTCATCTCGCCTGCACTTAGAGGCAGCGATTCCTGATTGCAGCAGAAGAGAAGTACATTAGGACTGATGAGCTCTCATGCTGTGGTGGGGGAAGCCCAAAGCAAAGGTAACATGTGCAGTGATACAGTACTATTTTTTGAAAAATAAGAAATAAAGGAGCTAAATAAAACTCAATATTAAAAAAAAAAGTGAGCTTAAGTATAGCTGATTTGAGCAGCATCCTTGATTTTTTTATTTTTACCAGAACATTCTATTACATTTTTCAGAACAAGTTCATCCTACTTGTAAAAGGAAAGAGGAGAAATAAAAAAAAAAAAAAGAGAAAACTTGAAAAAGGCCATCAATCAGCCCCAGAAACAATACAAAAATAAAGAAGCAAGAAGTACATCCAAATGGAAAAAAGGTTAACATATGAAAATGTCTGTAACTATGGAGATAATATACTTTGAAGCAACCTGCCTATAACAAAGTTTCACTTACTGAATTACTTCAAGTATTTAATAACTTGTAGTACTGCCAAAGCTCAGACTAAACTATAGTTATTTTCCCTGTCAAAAACTATTCAGCTGTGCAATGTCAAGCCACCAGAAGTATTCTTTATTGCATCCGTATGAGAAAACCTAACCACATTTCATTTTTGTAGAGTAACAGTTTTCTTTTTGTTAGCATGCTATGAATGTATTCAGAGATCAAAAAGCTGTTATTTAAAACAAAATGTTTGAATGGTTCACATTAAAAATGAATTATATTCATTATACTGGGAAGACGATGAGCAATCTAGCTGTGTGATTGTAAATAACAGACTAATGACAGCAAATGATAGGTGTGTTTGTAAAGATTTATTGTAAATATATTCATTAATAATAATCTTCCAGCTTTCAGGATGCCCCAAATCCACTCAAATATTATGATAAACTGATCACAGAATAATACGCAAGTTTTGTTGCTTAAATGTAAAAGGATCATCTACTTACATGGCCAGGTCACCTTGTGAAAAGAAATACCTCATCTGACTTTCAGAATGCACATGAAAAGTTTGCATGTGCAGAACATGACGTTCTCCTATTTGACGTTATACCTGATTTTCAGCCTTCTAGGTAGTAAATTATTAAGATGCCTTTGAAAGTGTCTCTTACCTTCTGTTGTACATGGTAGTTCAGGTCAAAATTAAAATATTAAGGTAACCAATAAAGTTTAAAAAAATATGTAATTTAAGATTTTTCTCAAGAGATCTTGACTGAAGGCAGATGAAACCTTCTGAAAATATGATCTGTTTTTTAACAAGCTGTTGAAGTTGTACAGTCCTCTCACCTGCTGTTTTGGTCCAATATTCCGCTTAAGACCAGAGTCTGTCTTTGCTCTGACACATTAGAAAGCATTAGCTTGCACTTGTGTATTCATACTGCCACACTGACAAAACTGTAGGCTGAATTGTGGAAAAAGATGGCTTCAGTTCTGATCCTGACTACTTATTTTGTTCTCATTTATTTTGTTTGCAATTGATAGACAAATACATGCACAGTCTTTGCAGATTCATTTTGATAATGCAATGGAGAACTCTGGATCTTTAACTACAGAATAAAAATTAGGAGAGGATTGTTGCTTTGTTTAAGTATGTAAGTCTAAAATACTTTCTAAGAAAACCATGCCTGCACAGACATGCAAGCAAATAATTTGTTTTAATGTCATTCATATAACTATTAAACACTTTTATGCTATAATGTCAGCCATTTCTTAGCCTGTTTTTTCTACAGAAATTCCACATGCAGTGAATTATATTTAGCCAACCATAATTACCACTTTTGTTGTACACAATGTCTTGCACAATAAAATTCATGGACAGTTAGGTTTACAGAGAAAAAAGGAACAGAAAAGATCTTTATGGACTGCAGGCAGAGGAGTGGAAGAACTGTAGAAATAAGGGCAGCTAGAGATAGTTGCTACTGAAAGGTAAAAAAAGAACAGGGAATAGTCTGTGTGCTGCCACATGGAAACCATAGGAAGAAGACATCAAGAAAAAGTTAACAGAAGCTTTTACAAGAAACATATGTCTTGTAGGGAAGGCAACACACAGGAGGAATGCAAAAAATGATGAAGAAGCTATAACAGCTGATATCAGAGAAGTAGATGGAAACTGCCGAAAGAGAAGATGGTGCCACTGATATTTCTTGGGATAGACATGCAGCAAAATACCTATAAATACCAGGATTGTAGGTGGAAAATCTAGCAAACCTTTTGCTACAGTCATATGTAATGAAGTTGACAAATAGAATTATGCAGACATTCATTGTTCAGTAACTATTCAGTAAGTTCTGTCACCCTTGTGAAAACAGATACTCCGCAGCTATCCGGATTTGCCATAAACCTGCTTCTGCATTGGTGTTAAATATTCCCTGCACAGTTCTCAAGAACTGCTTCTTAAAAATCTAGTCCAACTGAATGCAGCAGAGAAACTCACAGCAATTTTAATGTAGAGGCTTCCCCTCCCCACACCCACACACACCCCCGCCCCCCCCAAGTAGGACATAAAAAATGTCTCTTTCCAGTTCATCCTCTGGAATACATTTATTTTTAAAGTGTGTTTCTGAAAGACTATTTTAAACACATGGGCATCCTATTAGCTTTTTTATCTTGCTGGGTTATTACCACAGAATTAGCAAGAGCAGAAACATTAACTGCATATTCGGTATGCAGTACAGACTTCTGCTGAGCCCTAAGGTAATATAATCCAGCAAGGAAGAAAAAATATTACTCTTCGTTTTCCACACAGTTGTTTTCATTTCCTCCTTCCTTCCACTGGAAGACATCAGACCTTCCCAAGAGAGGCCAGCTTCAGAGTCTGAAAACCAAATGACCTAGAACAGAGACCTGTGGCATCCTTGGGTTTTATATCTATTGAACATCTCCTCCATGTAAAAGTTATATACAGGAATGAAGGAGGAATGTTTAATTATTCCATTTAATCACAGGCAGAAGCTACACTGTGAGATTGTATTTATTTTATTGTACATGAAGAGACTTGTGCAAATGAACCAATATTAATGCAGGTGGACAGGAACCAAAAGCAACCAGCAGGTCAAAAGTGCAGTAGACTTGCCATGCCTGTCTGCATAGCTTGTCCTCAACACAGAGATAGGAAACTGTGCATCACTGGCAAGAAATGATAGGAAGCAGCCAGCTCTCAAGTATGATTATAAAATAGCCCATTAAATGTTATAACTAAACTTTCAAGTGTTTTAAGTAAACATTTAGAGTAGTTCTGGTTTTCCGTCTTGATATTTTGAAAATTTAGGGCACTATGCAACCTTATTTTACTTCTATATCCCTATCTCATGAAAGGTCACATTAGCAGTATAGTATTACTTGAACAGTAAATTAAATGATCACATGTTATTTTTACATATGCTGTTGCTGTAATTTTAGAAAGCAGATGTTAAAATCCAAAACCTTTAACAAAGGCAACACCATGATCAGGAATAAAAATGCAAATACTCCATGAGAGCAAGGATTTAAGCTATGATGTTCTGGGATCACAATTCCCTTAACATTTGCTTCATAGAAAGTAATTCTTGCACAGCTTCTGCCTTCACAGCTTGGAATTTATCCCATGTAACTTTCACTATTTAAATTTAGCTTTCAGCTAAAATCACTGTTCTAATTAATGAAGAGCTCCTTACCCCTGAAGGCTTCATTCCATCTCAAGCTTGGAGCCTAAGGCACTAGTTCCAGTAGCAATGTTGTCTGTCTGTTTCCTTCAGTGAGTACCAAGGCAGGACACTTAGACCTGTAGCTTAGGCTACCTATCTAACTTCTAGATACCCAAAGTTAGATGAAACAAATCCCTTTATTTAAATAATAAATTCAGTTAAATGGCATGAAACACTTCTCCGTCTTTTTTTATATTAAGCTTCATGTCAGCAGACATTAAAGTCTGTAACACAGCACACGACTTCACTGTGGCAGTGACCCACAGCAGACAATGGATTCGTACTATTTTTAAGGGCTGGGGCTTTGATAAAGTCTGGGAAAAATGACTATGGCTACAATTTTGAAAAGCAGCTGAACAATTCCGAAATCTGGGCAGAACAAGGCAATTTGATTTCTAATTTCTAGCAAACAAGCTTGCTTCTTGTTGCCCACAGAAGAAACTATCACCTTGAGTGAAAAGGTTTAGAGCTTGTCTATGTACAGCTACAAGGAAGAGTAATATAAATTAGGAACAGTCTGACACATGCAATCTTCTCCCCTGTGGTTGTGCTTTTTCAAACTGATAAGAGCAAACGTTATATAACAAAAGGCTAAAGGTATTTCCTCTCCAAATAGGACATGATATATTTCAATTCTAGAAGTCTTTGACCTTCCTTAAACTAAGTATGACTTCTGCTAATGATCAGAAGTCTTTTCCCGTAAAGTAATTTAAAGTTTATCTGTTTCTCAAGCCTTGTTTTTTTGGGGGAAGAAGATAGTTAGACTTTAAGAAGATAGATTAGAGGCATTTTTGACAAGCCAAGGCAGCTGATCATAGTTACATTACCACAAGCTAGCATTTTCCATTTTATATTCAAAGCCATGAATAATCTACCCAACACACTTTGATATTTCTTCAGACTATTAATTGTTAGCTGACCAATCTAGATTTCTCTGCATGTAGGGGTGGAGTTTTTTTCAGAATAATTTATTACAAAATTTAGCCTCAGAGTTATTTGGGAGCTCTTCTTTCTGGGCCTGTTCTGCAGAAGTGGTTTCAGCCGGGAAGAAGCATGCATTTGGAAATCCAGTGTTGTGTGTATCATGAAGAAAAAAGGTCTGGACGGAAGACTTAATGAAGAACAGCAATGACTCTTAGAGCAACAGAACTAGGAAATTATCAGTGCACTGTAAAATCTTAATGAATTGTTATTAACATTCACTAAACTTTGAGTCTTCATGGTGTTTTTAGTGAATAATTAACAGCCATCCAATTATTCATAAACTGCAATTATAAGATATCACAAAAATCCAAAGCTGAAATCCTAAAATTTGACAGGGAATCTCTGGAGAATCAACTGTTCAGGAATGATTTATCTCTTCTGCAGAAGAGAAAGAAGATGAGGACTTCTCTGGAAGTTGTCACAGGGGAGCTAAAGGAGGCTGCTAATTTCAATACCCCGTGCAGGGCACTGGAGCCCCAAGCTACATGTGCAGGCCTGTGCCACATTGCTGTTGTGTGGTTATGCTGGGTGGAAGGACAGAGTTGTCTCTGGAAATGCTGTTGCAGCTGGTGTTCATCCATCCTACCATTGGCTGATGACCTGGCTGGCTCTGCTTTCCCATGACACATGTTGGAACAACACTGCCTTGGCACCCATATCAACTAACATACTGGAGGTTGTAAAGCACAGCTTACATGCTAAAGAACAATACCCAATCCTAGCTCATCTATTTGCAAGGAAGACCTAGACAGATGAAAAAAATGTCTCTCCTACTAGTGGTAACATCACATAATCAAAGCCTGTTGTGTTTTCCAGCATGTTCATCAACTGCAGGTAGCAAGGGGTAATGCACCTCCCAAAAGGTAGATGTCATCTCTTCAAATACCTTTCTGGCTAACATTCTAACTCCAAAGTGATGATCAACAGATTAGTGTAAATTTGGGTTTTCAGCCTTAGACACCGTCTTCTCAGTGCACACTGTGTAGGTTGCTCGCTTTGCTGAGTTTTTGACAGATTTCCAGAAAATTCTTCTTTTTGGTCCTGAAAACTTTCTTTGGATGTCTTGCACCAGCCTCTTATTGGAACTTATGTGCTGGGCTGAAAGGAAGCCAGAATTTTCATGTATTCAGTAAGGAACCACCTGGCAGTGCATGCATGTAATTTCATCTGCTGTATGTGTTTCATAGTGAGGGATGTTCTTAGTTCCCATGCCCCAGTACACCTTAGATATAATATCCCACTGATATTATTTTGATAAGTAGATATCAAGTTATCCTTCCAATGATGGGATAACAGTTCCAGACTTATTTTGGACTCCATGCAGGGAAGCGGCTGAAGTTCAAATGGTAAGGGTAAGCCTTAGGTAAGCCAACCCAAAACAGCCTCATGGTACAACAGAGTGGGCATCCCACGGTTTGCCAGGAGGGCTAGTGGAGTCTGTAATTTGTCTGACATGTCTCTGTCAAATTTGTGTTACTAAGCAATGCAGAAAAGTAAAAGTTAATACTACCACAGAACCACAGCTTGGTAGAAACCAGAGATTGTTGCTAGATACCATGTTTATGAGCTGAAAACAAAGTTTAATATACACTGCTCTGCTTGAAACTTGAATCAGAGGTGCTTCTTCTAGACAGGAGGTCTCAGATTTTTCTACATTATGTTCATAACATTCCTTCACAAAGATTTTTATATGAGGTAAGCAACAAAATTGGCAAAGGAGCAACAGCTGAAAGCACAGAGGACGGTCACAATCTCTGTACATAAAGGGAGGTAGAATGGCTCAGCTGGTCTAAATCAGCCTAACTGACTTTATAGAAGGATTTCAGTTTACACCAGCTGAGGACATAGCTCTAATATCAAGCAAATACTAAAAAAAAATAATGACAGGAAATACCACCTTCAGAAATTAAGATAAGGAATCAGCAAATTTTACTCCTACAAGGAATGTTTACAACCACATCTAGATTTTGGACTTTGATGGGATTACTCACTAAACTTTAAATGAGCAGATCAGGGCTAGTATGTTTTAGATTAATAATTTCCATGATGTTTCCTAGGGTCAGTTTGCAGAGCCATGCGGTTAAATTTGCCCAAAGCTACATAAATGAATGAACTCAGAAAATAAAATCTGTTCTCTGGCTAATGTAAATAAAAGAGGTAAAACCACAGATCACATATGGGGGCAGAAGTGTAAGGAAACAATTAAAGATTTAAGAAACTCTTTAAGTATGCAAAACACTAATTCTTCCAGGGACTGTCTTCCAAGGACAACTCAAGGAAGCAAGGTCTATTTTCAAAATAAATGTTAGTTCCTTGGCCTGAAGCACAGAAAAATATTAAAGAAAGAGACAGCCATTGGATTACCACAAATTTTCAGGATTACTGAACTTTTCTGCCAGATGTGTCATGGAAATTAATTGCTAGTCGCGACAAGGATGTAATTTTTAAACAGCAATGCCCTAGGATTCCACTTCTTTGACCTTTGATTGGCAATGCATTTTTCTGTTTTCTTCAAGAAAAGGAGTTTAAACAAGCGCCTTAGCTTTTAGCAGTTCATCTGGATTGTGAAGAGCAATGAATTTACATGAGCAAGACAAAAGGAATCTTACTTTGAAATGTCATTCAAAAAAAATCTATTTTTCATGTCATGAACCTGGGGCTTCATTAAGGTCCCAGTCACACTGATGAACATCCCAGGTTTCATTAAAAAACCCAACCTGTGTAAAGGTGTGAAAGCACCAGAGGGAAAAGTTACAGGAGAAATGTTATATGAATAACATGTGCTGGTGGCATCTGGCTAAGCAGGTCATCCAAAGCCTTGCACTCACAGCTTTTCACAACACTCAGTTCAGAAGACCAAGTAGAGTAAGCAAGTTCTGATGACAGGTGGGATGGGATGGGATGGGATGGGATGGGATGGGATGGGATGGGATGGGATGGGATGGGATGGGATGGGATGGGATGGGATGGGGTAGAAAGGCTCAGAAACAGTGTAGCCTAAAGCAAGAGGTAAAGCTTGCCAGTGCAAAGGGTACCCAACAGATGGAAGGAGGACTCAGCAGCTGACATCCTTTATCCCATGTCATCACAAAGAATTCTAAACAGACTGCCTGGATACAAGTGTCTTCTTGCCTGCACATTAAGAAGACTACGTGTATACACACCCCTTTATGTGGGAGTGACGGTGTGAGTATAAATGGGTAAAATTTCTTTTACTTTAGCTTTAATTTTAACTTAAATCATCTTCTCCTCCTATCAGGGCTTGCATTGAGCTTTGTTAAATTGTTGCTACCATATTTCAACAGTATTTCCTGTATCTAGGCCTGGGGCATGCCTCATGAGGCACCAGGAGTCCACACTTATCTATATTCCGGCTCATACAGCTCCCCAGATGTGCTTTTCCTGGGCCTGTCCAGGTCCGTGTGACACCTGCCCTGCCCATTGGGCTGATCCCGGAGAGATGTGTCCTGAACAGAGGAGGAGGCAGGGGTGGGGCAGCTTGAGCAAACCCTCTCACCACATGGCAGATTAGCATGTGTTTGCATAGCAGGTCTTCACCCTTCCAGGAAGTGTTAGATATATGAATTAAATCCTGATTTGCCTTACACATATGTAGTAAAGCTGGCATTTCTGCTACAGATCTATGAAACCAGTGCAGAGCATCCAGCAAGCTCCTGAAGCACAAGACTCACCCCTACACTTCTGGTAGAAACCTATACAACCGCTGCCAGTGCTTCTGAAGTCCTGGGCTACCCAGCGTTCAGACACACAAACAGCATGTATCTAAAGCTGGACTTGATAATGACCATCTTTATCCAACAGCCAAAAGACTAAATCACTCACCCACACTGCTGCTCTCTCTGCTCTGCCAGAAAGGCATACCTTCTGAGCAAGCACTGTAGCATCCTGAATACAAATCTTCCTTACGTGGTTTTCTCAGTCCCTGTTCTTAAACTTGTGCCATCATGTAGAATTAACTAAATTATTTTTGACATAGAGAATAAAATCCAGATTTCCACTTTCTCTGATTTTGTGACAATGAGCACCATTTAGCAGTAACTTTCGTGAGAGAACAAATGTTTAATTAAAATAAAACAGCCTCAATGAGAAAGATATATTCCTTCCAGTTGTCTGTCCCTTCCTCTTCAGTTATACACACTGACAGAATTATCATTGAGATTATTGCATTTGCTTGGAAGATGACAAAGACTCAACATTCAGCAGACAGTAGAAGGGAATGAATTTGGTTATCTCACATTCACATGAGTGTCCACATCACTGAATTATTGAATTAAAGATGGGCATTGTAGTACCACCACAGCCACTACATAGGAAATAGGTAAACATGAAAGGCTATCCAAGGGTGATCCCCCAGGAAAGAAAGGCATTTCCTTCATCTGGTCTAACGTATTCAGTTTTCCACTCCAATTTCACTCCAGGTCCCACGGCTTCAGGTGCAAAATCTACCCTAGAAAGGTTTTTCAGATTATTTTGTTTTATACTGTCCTATAGACTATAGTGTAGATGTACCCGGAGAAGAGACCACACATCTCTTTGAAGATTTAGGTCCATGCTTTTACAGAACAGAAGATGGCCAAAAAGATACACCTTCAAAAAAAGCAAAGAGAGATCCACCACTGCCAGACAACCCAGTCTTGAGGCTAATTAGTTCAGGCATCACATCATGTTTATTCAGCTATGTTTTGACTGAAAGCCAAGCTGGTTACTATTGATAAAGCAAGATATGATATTATGTCACATAAACGTACCAACTTTGTTTGGTGACAGTTTCAGCTTTCTAACATGGCATTGAATTACTTCAATCTAGCTATAACCTTACTGATGCAATTAAATACCAGAGACTGTGGTATTTAAGACTCATTTTATCAAGTTCATCATCTTTTGAGCAAGTTCCTAAAGCAAAATTTTGATCCCATCACTGGTAATACCCCACTACCTGGCTGAAAATTGCATTTGGCTCCCGCATAGTAAGAAATCACTTTCAATCAGCATAAGGAACAGCCCATCCTAGCATATATTCACTGCAAAAATCAAATATGAAATCACTCCTCAGGACATAACTGTTTCAGAGAAATGCTGAAGATCTAAACTCCCCACTTACAGAAATCACAGGGTTCCATCTTTAACCTGTACAACTCTACCTACTTAGAAATCAGCCTTAAGAACATAAAGATACTGCATCGATTTATAGAATGGCATGGACCAACTTTTAAGTTAAAGAGACCATGCTGATTATCAAGTCCAATCTCCTTCAGATTTTTTGGGAAGAATGCTGTGGTTGTTTTCTTTTAATAAAGGCATACTTAAGCAATCTCAAGCAAATTCAACTTTTTGTTTCACAGAGTAAATATTAAAATCTGAGGATAAAGCTAAGAAAATTCATAGTTACAGTTTACATAATTACAGCTTGTGGTTCACAGAAGACCAGAATGATGGCTTTCATGTAAGGTTTTTACATTTTTCCTAATTAAAACAGGTCTAGCTTTCTCATAACTGTCTGCCGGTGGTCTGGTTATGTGACCACAAACTCATTTTACTCTCTTACCTCATTGCTGTGAGTGCCAAGTAAAACTTGTTTGTAGGTCTTCTGGAATGCATATTACATTTACTGCTGGACTGCATAGTTTTTTAGTAACTAAATAGATCTCACAAAGTTCACAAAACCTGGCTTTGCAGCCAGAGGGAAAGTGAGTGGATGGCGTGTAGCAGAAAAATAGAATGGCATGCAGCAGCCCAAGGAAAAATACCTGAAGCGGGAATGGGGGTAGGGCACATCTTAGATATGGAGAGAATATCAGATCAGCTAGAAGAGGGAGTGATCCCAGAGGGTACAGAGCTGGCTGTAGATGATGGAGAAGCAAGAGAAGTTCCCCTTATTTTGACGGATGTGTAAGCAGGAAATCAGGCAGACCCAAACCGCGTCCTGAATCGTCTCAGTAGGTGTGTGAAAGGTACAATTCTAAAAAAAAGGAGTAGAGCTTTGTAAAGAGGACAGAGAAAAGTTGAAGTCTAAAAATGCTTAGTTGTGACAGAAAGGAACAAGTCTGTTTCAGCTTACTGTATGCAAGGTCCGAAATGCAACATAGTACATAGAAAAATAAAATTTGTTATTGTCAATGTAATAGAAGATAGTTCCCTCCCCATTTAGACAGGTTGTTTCCACTTTTTTTTTTTTTTTTCAAAGACACAGAAGGCTTGAAAACATGCAAAGTTTAAAGAAGGGAAGATACTAGTAAAAAGTTAAAAGATTATAATAATGACTTTTAAAAATATAAAGTGTAATGTTAAATAAATATTAGGAGCATAAAATGCAAACACTTTTAATAAAAAAACCCTAGTTACTTCAACCCATAAGCAATGTTTTTTCTACAGGTGCATTCCTGCTTTTTGACTTTTTGCCCTCTTTTTTTTTGAGTGACCTATGAAAATTCATAGAAGCAACTAGAAAAAATAACTTCATGAAGGTGAAAACATTACCTTTCTGTGCTTTAATAGCTATTTTTAAACAGAACTGTTGAATTTTTCTGGAGTTTATAGCACCAGGTTCAGATACTACAAAAAGCTTTTTTAAGAGATCAGCAAGAACTTTTAGATTCAGTGGGTGAGATTCTGACCAGCTTATTTCTAACATCTAAATCCAAGACCAGGGAAGCTGCTCTCCAAGGTTCTCTTTGCAGCTGAAAAATGTCTGTATTAAAAATATTAACATGATGGACATTCCTTCTCCTGCACTGCCACCAGTGACAGTTTTTGCAGTCAGGCTGCGCAATGTCACCTACCTAAGTAAATCCATAACCTCTTCATTTTTTTCAGTGACTTCTATTCAATGCATTTGCAAATTCCAAGTTATTTCAGAGTTCTCATTTAAAGCAGAGCACCCTGCTATAGAGAAATAATAGTTCACTTCAGTAAATTTGGGGCAGGGATATAAAGTAAATAACATAGGACAAGAGCTACATTTAAGTCACTGTGTTTTATACCATGGCTGTTGCAGAGTTGAGCAGAAGGTAATGCCACTTTTTTACATTAGAAAGCAAGACATGGAGATTTAATTAATTGTGTTTGCAGAAAGCTTCAATGGCAAAACCAGAAGAAAAATACAGACTTAGGTATTTTTAGGCTTCTCTGCTGTTGGAGCAGAACACAGCAGCACAGCTTGCAGTACTTTATGGGCCTGGTTTCCTCAAGCGTTGCTGGCTGTTCCCTGGAGCAGGAGCTCTGGGTGCTCAGCCTCTCCCATAACCAGATCTATTTTTATGCCTTGAATAGACAGTCCTCCAAATCAAAACCTTATCTCAGCTCTTTGTGTCTCAAGCTCTTTCACCACTTTACATTGTCACCACTCAAGAAACAGCTTCTTGCTTTTGTGCTTAAAACCATTTAAGCTTAATTGGACTTCCATGGCATGCCCTGTCTCCGTGCTGACACACCAGGCTCAGATACATCATGGACATATTAACCCCATAAAAAACCTACAAAATTTAAATTCTTTAATCGCTAAACAAAATCACTTCTGGAGGAATTTGAAGTCATTCACAGCCTTTGCAATTGGGGAAGGATGAAGTGTCCATCAGCTTTTTTCAAACCTGAATCTCTCTCTGGCTTGAACACATCGGGGACAGCTGGCCATCCTTCACAGTAGGAATTAGTTTTTCATCCACTTTCTAGAATATTGAGTTAGATATTTGTCTGAAGGATGTCTTGGCATCTGCAAATAAACATCACATTCAGGAAAGCCTGTGCGTACACAGTCTCAGTCATTTATAGAAGAGCAGGATGATTCCGAATAAAATACTAAATTTAGACTGAAACTTCTCATTCACCAAAACAATCTATTATAATTAAACTTTTTTCTTTTTTTTTCCCAATAATGTATAAATTTTTTCTTTTGAGTTTACAAAACCTGTATGATTTTCCCATTGAGAATAAGAGCACAAATTTTTCATCCAGAACCAAAGAAAAGGTAAGCAACAAATAGATATTTCTTCAAATAATAATTTTTTTTTCAGCCAAGGTGTGTCTTCTAAGTGCTTTCAACTTTTCTATTGAATACTAGGGTGTCCAAAGTTCTTTGAACTAACTTTGGTGTAACTTTGGGAACAATTAAATGCTTGCTGCTTGCTCACTAAACAGGTTATTTTAATGCCAGACTGTAAAAATTAAGACATAAGTTTTTAAATGTACAAGTAGATATGCATAGCAAGGAAAAAAAGGGTACTTTCTTTGAAGTGAGCCTGTGTTCTTCATTTTTGTACTGCACTTGAAAATCTGTGTTTTCTCACAAAAAAAACTTCCTAGTTTATATAGTTGATGTAGGATATTATTATATTATGTGGTTATATCATTATAACTGGATATACTAGAGAATGTAAGCATAAATGAGGACAGATTTTGTGAGGAGAAACAGATGTCAGAGTGACAGGGAGAGGGTGGGACCATGTAGGTGGAAAGAACCTCTATATTATTTACGGAGAAAGCACCCCTTGGAATCGGACTGTTCTGTCAGGAACTTTACATGTCAAATGCATTGATTTAAAATCATGCAAAAGGTGAATATATATGACATGCCATTGAAAATGTTGAAATCTTAGCCACTAATATTAGGATGTAGCCCTACAGAAAGAAATTTTAAATTCCTGTATGCCAGTATGTCTTGAAAAACAGCAGAAGAGCTATGTAGTGCATAGCACAGAAAACATCAAGCCTGAAGCTTTAATGGGAGAAGAACTGTGTGTATCCACTATGACCAGGTTGTGCTAACATTACTGTACAACCTTCCTCTCTTCATCTCCTTGGACAGAGCATGTCCTAATTCCCCACACAGAGTTCCTTCTTTGGGGTCCCTACACAAGCACACAAAGCAGAATAAAATAAAGGCATTTGTTGGACCTGGAAACAGAAGTTACTGGTGCCTCCCATTGCACGTATTTCTGGAAATTTATGTATGTATCATAAAGCAAGATTTTATCAAGTCTGACTCCAGGAAAAGAAACCAAATAATATTCCTCTGTTACATGACTTCTTTTTAAATGTAATTTGTTCTAAATATATATAATAAAATCTCTCAGCAGCTAATGTGGTATTTCACTTCTGAACAGTCAAACCACCTCTATATTAATGCCCCAGGCAGCAGCTGTAATTTCATGAGGCAAAAAAAATGTGGGTTTGCTGTCACTGATCACTGAGAATAATTCTAAAGAACATAAATGGACAAGCTGTCCTTTAATGAATGTATTTGTGTGGTAAAGAGGGCAGAACTTAGCTGACATGACATGAAAAGTACACTGATTCTTTTTCCTTGAAGCAAAACCTCTGCTACCCTGCCTATTCTCAGTTTAAAGATTATGAATATTGTAAATAGTGACACTGCATCTTCTGTAACAACATTCCTCAGAGTAAAACTTTGCGGGTTTGGTGAGTAGTGAGTAACTAGGTAGAATGGTGGCCACCTCTGCTTACAAGGTGCAGACTTGCAGGCATTGGCATTGCGTTGTGCCAGAGCGGTGGGGTGGGAAGGGCAGTAGTTTTTTCCCTGCAGCTACGCTGTGTTCTTGGCAGGTATGGCCATAGTTTGTTCAAATCCCCACGCCTTTGGTCTCAGAGGAGGGGAGCCAAGACTGCACAGGACCTGGTTTTGTAGAGTGGTATAGGACTACAAAGAACTCTTATGCCTTTGCCTTCCGATTTCCATTTATGGCACAGAGTCTGAAAAGTATCTGATTTCTTACAGGTTTTGTTCCCTTCCTCATCCTAATCAGCCACCATAATGGAGATGTGCTGTTGTGTTCTCTGAACTGATGAACGTAAATTTCATCTCACTCAAGAAAGCATTCACTTTCCCCAGAACACCTCTAGATAATAGAAAACTATTATAATTAGATAACTTCTAATTAAAAATAATTCATCTACTAAATCTAATGTATAAAAATATAAAGAAAAAAGTCTTGAACACAATTCTCTTAATGATAGTGTCACCTAATGGTATTACTAATAATAATACAAAATTTCACAGAGTTTTCCTCTTCTGGTCTATGGGTATGATTCCAGTCCTTGAGGAAAGGCTTCACTGTTTGTAGTCAGGTATGCCAGACTTTTAGGAAAGCCATTGCATGCAGAGGAGTTTGCTTTCTGCTTTCATGTCTGTAAAAGGAATTTAACGCTTGAGGCAGAAAGTCTTGCTGTAAGGCAGGGATTGCAATGCAGGATGACATTCCTGAGGAAAAAAAAAAGGATTCCCTTTGTCTGGTTTCACCATCTCTAAGTTGTAGGCTGTATATGCATAAAATAGATGGGGCTGAAATAGTCGTGCTCTGTATCACTTGCAGCGGGAGAATGGACCTTTAGGCCCTTTATAATTTGATGCTACTCAGAAAAGAAGGCCTAATAGAAAGTTTAATTGCTAGTAAAGCCTATAGTAAATATTTGCAATGTTATTTAACTCCCTTCCCACAGTTCTGTACAACAGAGAAAACTGTAGCAACCTCGAGTTTCAAACCAGGATACAGAAACACTGTCACTGAGATAAGTTAAATGTGTACCTAACATAGTGTCACCAAGGTGAAGTTCTCTGTTTTAGAGAGAGATGGCAAACTTGCAGTTTACTCCTTTGCTACGTGAGTCACAATATGTTTTCCCAGTGACTTTGAAGGAAGAAAACTCCAGCTGTCATGACTTGATTCTGTATTATCCTGAGACCTGGCAACACTCTTATCCTCACTATTTCATAGAAATGCTTCAGACCTTGAAGTAACTGCTCAGCACCTCTTAGAGACAAACACAGACGTGATTTTGGCAGCTAGATGGGGAAGCAACACATGTGTTAGCAACTTATGGCCTTGATGGGTACATACTTAGCCATTTTCATTTCCAAGATATATGTGATTGGCTCTGAGCTGCTAGGGTAATGACTTTTTCTCTTTCTTTTTTATTTTGACAGACCATGAGATGTCCATGTTCTTTACTGTCTGGTGACGCTTGTAGGAACACCTGAAAGCCCCAGATAACACAGGAGTCTTACTCTAGTACAAGACATACAGATAGATGTTGAAAAACATATTCATAAAATAATCAAGGCCTACAATCCTGCATCCGCAGTGTGAAAACTTTTGTATGTGCCTTGACATACCAAACTTAATGAGACAACTTACCTAAGCAATGTTATGGACATGCATGTGAGCATGACTCACCCCTCTGACAGATATGTAGGTGGAAAAAAAATATCCTGAGTAAATAAGCCAAAAGGCTTAACAATCAAAGGCTGTAGACCAGCCTTTGTTCCAGGGCCTCCTTCTCTTTGAAAAACTGTCATCATTAATTACAGTGGAGCACATGGAGCTCTGTTTGAACGGGCACAGTCACTGGCGGGGAGGAGGAATGACTGGTACCTGGCAGAGCAAAGCAGGGATATCGTAACTGCAGCAGTCACCAGAAATGAATCAGTAAAAGGAAAAGAGAAGAGGCAGCATGAAGGCTTTTTATGCTGTGTTTTGGACATGCACATGACTCTTTCAGTACATCAGTTAAAGATATGCTTAGATTGCATTGTCATCTTTATGACCTCAAATTCCTTTTAGGCTGAAACTTCACTGAATGCATTTCATTTAATAAATTCATCAATAAATATTAATTTCTCACAGTATTTTCACAAGCCTTCCCAAATACAAGGAATTTGCTTGAACACGCCCACAAAAAAAGTTTTAAATTGCATTTGCACAAAAGCTTCCTTTGTTCATCAAATATGCCTAACAGAAAAGAAAAAAAGCATATTGTGTAAGATTTTTTTTTTTCAAGGGAAGATGTTAAATGATTGTGTAACTGTTTATGGACCCTTAATTTTCCTTGAAGTAAAGAAACCCTATTTAAAGAGGCCCCTGTGTTGATTTGTTGTACAGGAGCAGGAGATTCCTGTGGTGGTGTGTGCTGAGCAGATTCTCATTTCGTGGATGTTTGTGTGGACACAATATAGAAAACAAAGTTGTGGTGATTTATTAAATGTTGTCTGGGTATGCAGGTCTTTCTTCCCTCTCTTCCTCTCCTTCCTCTGGCCAGGCAAAGGTCATGAGGAAAACAGGCACACAAGAAGGAACTGTGGCAGTAGTGGCTGGATCCCCAAACAAAGGCAGAAACACCACAGATTGCCTCAAAAGCCCAAAACAAAGTCAACCCCCCCGCAGATATGCCTCCTCAGCACCCTCCATGCTAAGGAGGTGAGGAGGAGTGTTGCCCAGCCATGGTTCACTGGGCT
Source organism: Falco cherrug (assembly GCF_023634085.1). Lineage (NCBI taxonomy): Eukaryota > Metazoa > Chordata > Aves > Falconiformes > Falconidae > Falco > Falco cherrug. The sequence goes on from NC_073700.1 coordinate 83,167,140, forward strand.
GGAAGGGCTCTGTGTGAACAAGAAATTTATTTGCCTCCAAAAGAAAAGCTACTAAAAACAAAAGCACCATTTTTCCATGGAGACTGAGGAGGCTGCATCCTTCCCACACCCAGTTTGCCCACGTACTTACTCATGCACATGTACACTCACCTATGTCCTGGAATATTACTAAAAGAAGGACGAAAAAAACAGCCAGCCAAACAAATCCTGGTACAACAAAGCAGCCAGTGTTTAATGTTCAGATGATTAAGCCTTCAAAGTAAAATGGGCGAGATGAACTGCCTTCTGCAAGGCACAGGCAAAAGGTTTTGGTGAAAACTAATAGTTTCATTCAAAAAACATGCAATTACTGGCATAAAAACAATCGTCAGACAGTGATCCTACATTTGAGATATGGGAAAGTAAAAAACACACCAACCTGTGGGTAATGTTCCCTTTTGCATTGTGGCAGCTCACCAGGGAGCACAGTGTGGTGCTTTCCCACAGTCGCAAGCAGTCCCTTCACATTTGCTGTACTGGAAGGTCACACAGCACTGCGGGAGAGGAACTGAGCTGTTCTGAGATGTGGCAGACTTCCAGTGATGGACAGTTTCCCTACAGCCCCGTCAGTCAAGAGCTTACTTTACTACAGTCTCATTTTGATAGGATGCATGACACCATTCCTGCTTTAACTGTTAGGCTGCACGTAGCCATGCACTTGGAAGCTCTCCTGAGCTGTCAGTTTGAAGAAAAATGGAAAGTTCATCAATGGTCCAAAAATGCTTTTTGTGGACCATTGTTGTTTATGTTGGGCTGTTCGCTCCGGGGGTTATTCTGGAATGTGCTTGCATTGGGGTTTGAGATTTTTCAGAATAAACCCCCTGGTTTACATTTATGTTTAAAATACTCTTTTTTAGAAAAAAGGGCTTTGGAAAGAGGAAAAAGGCTTATCATTGGGTTTGTATATTTATCCAAGATGCATTTTATTGTTATATTTTCAGTTCTTTATCCTGCTGTGCTTTATCTTTTTATTTAAGTCTTTGTTCTAAAACAAATGGTATAGGCCACCAAAGGACTTTATTTGTCCTTTTCCCACCTCACTCCCATCCCTCTAAAAAAATGGAAGTTGGGTTGCCTTGAGTAAAGGTCCTAAGCTCAAGGAAATGACAGGATAATATGATATGGCCCCAGCTACCTAGAGAATTTGTTTGGATTAGAGGACTTCAGAAAACAATGAAATCAAGAATCAAAATATTTTTCTCAGGAAAAATAAATTATTTTAAATACCATGAAAACATTTCTAATATTTAAAATTAGAATGCCATTTACCCAAGAGAATATACATCCCACTTCTTCACCAGTAAGGGAACTGTTTAACCCATCAACTGGAGTGGTAATTTTAGTTCTCTTAGTAAGTAATAAGGGAGTCAGTGGGCTATGACTTGATAGAGACTTGTGGTCCTGTTTAGCAACCATAACTAGAAGTCGTCTTAGCTACTCTACAGCTTCTGATTCCCTGTGAAACAATTTTATCCGTGAATAACTTTCATTTACCAATGGTTACAAGCATTTAAGTTTAATATTCATGAATTAATATATCTAACTACTGTAAGCAGAAAGACGAATATGGATTTCAGGCAATCAGAATGATGCAAATAGACTTAAGAGTCATTGCTGAGTAATTACAGAAAACTTATGGCTGAATAACATCCCTACTTGAAACCGAATGTTTCAGAATTGTACTTGAAAGATTAGAACTTAGAAAATGTGAGGGTTAAATCTATATACTACAGCTTCACTGGCATTTCTGATACTGCAAAGGAACAAAACCCCAGACAAATACAGAGCACAGTATCTCTGTATTGCCCACTTTGCAGGCCCAGTATAGAAGACATGCAATGATCATATTCATGGCAGATACATAGTGTGGGAGGTATTTCCCTGCTTCAATGTCTTCTGGAGAAGACACATCTAAGTAAAATACAGCAAAAGTGAACAAGGTTGTTCTTATCTATATGACGGGCAAAAAAAGGGAAGACTGAGAAGTAGACTAAAATATTCTTTCTTTCTACGTTCTCCTCCACTTATAGACAGAAGATGGCTTGGCCAGAGCAGAGGGACAGGGTCAGTGTATGCTTTTATTTTGACACAAAACATCATGGCCCATTTAAGCTTAGGGGAAAGACATTGCATTCAGATGGATTTTTAGCACAGACCACAGAGAGGCTATTCTGTACTTTAAATTAACAAGGACATGCATTCCAAATTGTGCTCTGAACGGGATCTGGCTTTGGTGGGGAGGAGAGGTTTGTTGCTCCCACAACAAGGACTTATGAAACATTTTAATAAACAATCAGGCTTTGTCTAAAGCGAAAGCCTTGACAGCCAGTATGAAGAACTGAGATATATGCACAATACGTTCAAACTGAAACGCTGTTGTATTCTGAGAAGCCATGGCAGACTAGTGGATGAAATCCTTATTTGCACAATTGCGCACTTATTGAAGTGGCCTTTCCCATAGTACTTTCACAGGGGGTTTAACTCCATGCCAGTCATGTTTTCTCCTATCTTCTATCCTGATGTGAGCGTTTTTCACCCTTTAAGTAACAAGGGATCTTGTGTGGGAAAATGTTTCCTCATTATACCTTGCACAGAAAGGATCTCTCACTCTGAAAGATTATGTTGCCATTAATTGCTCTAATCCCATGTTCTGTGTGTATGCTTATTCCAAGGAATACTTTCAAGATTTTATGAACCATAGTTCTTATTTGTTCAGGCTGCTGAAAAACTTCTTAGGAAAAAATTTACAGTACATAAAACTGTAAAAGTTGTTCCTAGCTCTTTTAATACAAGAGAGATACAATTTAGACAACCATCAACTAGTTTTACTAGATCTCTACACAATTTTAGGCTTTGAATATCCACATCTCTCGCTATGCATGAGATACATCAGGCTCAAAAAGGTTGGAATGCAGAATCAGAGTTCTGGCTACAACACAATGGACATTTGCTTAATGGTTCACATATGAGGACATACCAACGTTGCTCTCTATCTCAGCATCCTCCTAAAAAGAAAGCAGTAAAAAATTTCTGCTTTGCACACGTACATGGAGACTGAAGGACATGGAGACTCCCTTGGATTTTGATTCCAGATTTCATGACTCACTAATGGCAAGTTTTTCATTTTGTTTTCCAAACTATCTCATTGTTTACTTCCACTGAAGTTGCAAGCAAAATTTCCACTGACTTCAGAGGAAGTCGGATGGCGCCAGTGAGGTTCTTACAGTTTAAGAAAGCTATCCAAATTTCTCACTAGCTTCAGGAATTTGGTTTGAAAAGTCCTTTTATATGTGGGTCAATTATTGTGGTGATAAATACAGCCACTTGTACGTACCAAGATATTTTAGCTTCTTTTTATACTGTAATTATATGTATTATCTTACATCACTAATTATTTTCAAATGCTCTCTTCTTAACTCTGTCATTAATAAACTGTAAAAAGCTGTCCAGTACAAAAATAATGAAAAAATCCACTGTAAAGACCACTTGTAAGAGCATAATCTGTTTTTTTCACTGCTGGCTTTCAGATACTGCCTCAGGGACTTCATTTGGGTGGTCAAGTAATTCTGCCTGATGAGTAATAAACAAATAATTGTACACCAAATTCTTTTTTATTCCCACTGAGTGGTAGCTACTTATGCAAGTAGTTCCACTTCAGTATTTAGGCATGCAGTTAATCCTAGCTATTTATATGGCTAAATGCCACTCCCTGAAACAAGGGATACAGTATTAGGCCGTGTGTAAAAAAAGTAGAAAATTGCCTCATAAAATGCGAAAAATCCTATTTTGAAAAGTTAGACATTATATTCAGGACTCAGACACCAATCTAATTACAATTTTCAGTTAAAAATAAAGCTTCTCAGAATCATGTCTTAATGCACTTTTTTTTTTTATAAATGGGAGAGGGGCATTCATTCAAACATACCTGTTTTTTGAGTAATAGTGAATTTTTTAATAGATGGATTATCACTGCTGCCTGGCTTTTTCACATAGTCAGGTGCTAATGTTAAGAACATTTGTTTTGGTGCTAAGAATATTTCACTGAATATTGTGTTGTTTTACATTATCTTTGAGTAGTAGCTGTTTAGTAATATTAACTAGCTCTGCTTTGCTTTTTGGTTGTTTTTTTTTACTGGCAAAAATTACTCATCAAGAACTGTTCACGTTACTTCTGGTACCCATATCAACCATAGGAGCTCTAGGATACACAGTGCTTTGGGAGACAGCGGTGTTGCAGGAGCTGAATATCTTAAAGACCTGTTTGGCTTCACAATTTCAAGGAAAGAAGATTTTATTTTGGAACAAACAAACAAAAAAGAAACATTACTGTATCTTCTGGGCACCCACTCCAAAACACTTGAGTGGAAAATCTAAAAAGAATTCTGTTATTAGTGGTTTAACTAAAACCAGAGTTTGACAGCTAATCTTCTAAACATCTAAACATCATCAACTATTTTCCTCCTCCTTGGAGCAAAATGTATGCCATACTTCAGAGAGCAAAATTCAGGATGTGAAATACGTACACATATATCTTCTTCACATATGCATACTGTGGCTTTTTTAGAAAAATATCACTGCAGCTCAAGTTCAATAAAAAGTTGAATAGTTCAGTCTAGGAGTTTTATCTGCTAGTCTTTAGGGGTGAGATTTTGACCCCTTTATTCAAGTTAATCCATCAGAATTAGCAGTGAAGTTTAGTCAGCATCAGCGAAAGATGCATCAGGCAACAGAGGGCCTTGGGTCAAAACACCATGGAAAACATACTGCTTGTGTAGTTTTTTACCCTTGTAACCCGGCTGGGTTATAACTGCAGGTAGAAAACACAGTCAGCCTCACTTTACATTAATACTTAAGCATCATACATAGTGCTACATCTGAAGACTGTTTCCAAACACTTCCCCATTTCATAGCGCAAGCAAGCATACGCTCATACACAGCTACATGCCTGTATACGCTGATATACAGCACAGTCTCAAAGTGTCCTGATGCAAATTTCCTTTTCCTGGGACCACCTTTATTATTATTTTTTAATATTCCACTTCAGTCAAATCAAAGACAGTTTACTTAAGAAACAAAGATCCTTACTGCCACTTCCGGCAAATTAGAGAACTGCATCTTAACCTCTATTTCGCAATGAGCATAAGGAATATTAGTTCAGGCAAATGCCTGTCTTGCTGAACTTCAGAGAACTACATTCTCCTTTTCCTCGTCTCAAACACTTTAAAAATTAAATTTGGAAAAGCTCATGCAGCTGTGGTTGGCATAGTTTTGGCTCTGCATTGTAAGACTGAGTGCTACTGTCCTGTCTTGATTGCTTCTAATCAAAAATTTCCCAGAATGAATCTCAAGAACTGCCAGCAAGTACAATTAAAAAGCAAAATATGACAATATAAAAGAAATTAAGTATGTTTTATAATGCCTTAAGATAACATTTTGTAAGAGTAAATTTTTTAATACTGCTTTATGTTTCAGGGCAGCAGCAACTTTGAAAAATGTATTATTCATACTCTTAATAATTCATAATTGTAATAACACAAAGATTAGGGACGAAGATTAAGAATGACAACTTTATGTCAAACAGCATAAGGATAATTCCCAGGAATTATATGCATTTAATTACTGTAGTAGCTGGCAGCTCTGCATTAGTTCTAGAGATGCCATGCTCAGTTGCAGAAAATACACTTTAAAGGGGTAGTGGGTTTAATATTGAAATAATAAAGGAAGCTAAAGTAAACCAATGACTCTCCACTGCTTCTGGGAAGGCACTGTCTTTCATAGCACAATTCTCTAGAAAAGCCCCTTCTTGGCCGTCTGACAAATTATCTCAGTGAAATAGGGGAGATCACGGCTACCAACCTCTGACACCTACCAGGTGTATTTCTTGGCTTGGGATCTACACAATGGCCTGTTAAGCTCTTGACCTGAAGCTTTGGTAGTTTAGCTTATCCAGTGTGTTTTATATCCAATATTTTTGAAGTTTAACAGACTGTGAGTTATCTATGGGTGATTTTTTTGCTCCCAAGTATGAACTGTGGATCAGTGTGGGGAAAATCATTCCTTCTCTGGTGCTCTTTTCTTGCTGAATTCACTGGGAACAGCAGAAGTTCAGAAACTCTGAAAACAAACCTCTGTTATTGAAGCCACTTAAACTGTTGCAACTCTGAATCTTGTTGTCAAAGTGCATTAATTCAAATTAGCATAATACATTGTACATTTTGGGGTTTGGCTCAAGAGAGCCTTTAAAGTCTATTTTGCCTATGGATTCCTCAGATGCTAACTATTACCATTTGTTTTCCTGTAAAATAGTCTATGAATAGAACAGGAATGAGGAAGGTTTGACAAGAAACAGAAGTATGTAATACAAAACACCAAAATGCTCGCATTCTCCCTCACCTCCACTAAAGTTTTTTTCTTTGTTCTCTTCCCCCACCCAAGAAAGTAGAATTCTGGAGCCAGCACCCACAGCCCTTTATAAGCCTGTCTATAAGGGTAGCTGTTGCTTCATTTCGGACAGAGAACAGAAAGACTTCATTTTTTCCCAGATATAACCATAAATCTCAGCAGAAGGCATCAGTTCCAGCTCACTGTGCCACAAGGCTGACTTTTGCATTTCATTGGTTTCTTTGAAGTCATCCTAGCGGATGATGGAAGTGATTTGGGACATAGCTGTGCCCTGTGATGAAACCCGTTTTATTTTTTTTCAAGCTCTGAGGGCATCCTTGCAGAGCGTGTGAACCAGTCACACCACTCTTACATTCATTTTAGACGGTGCTGCTTCTTTTAAAGATGCTACTAATGTCTTGACTCTTTATGATTTTTCCCAAAGAAAAAAGTGCAAGGCATGAAATTATTTGAATTTTTATATCCACAGCAATTATACAGCGCCGCTGTTGGCTCCAACAGGAACGGAACTGTCATAATCACACAGTTCTATGGAAGAAAGGCAACTCTGCTTTAAGGTCTATATACAGGAACACAAAGTCATGGCTGTGCTAAAGAAATAATGACATAAAAACTAACCAAAACAACATAGTTAAAGGAGAGGTACCATGCAGTAGTTTTATCTCTTGGAAATTCACTTGTGTGCTATGGAAACTAAAACATCGCACGATGTGGGTGCTAATGGAACAGAACAAATGAGATGAGATTGGGAGAGATGCACAGACCCTGAACAACCAGGGGTAGAATCCATGAACAGGTACCCTGCAAGCCAGTTGCTGTGTCCTAATGTCCTTCTTTAATAACAGCAAAAGGACAAGATGCAGCACATTACTAAGGACCATTCTGCTACATTCTCTGTCCTGGGAAGTGTATGATGTTAAAAGATCCATTTAACTACAAACACACTTTTTAACACAAAACATTATCCTCACATAGAGATGTCCGAAAAGTAAGATGAAGGAAACATTTATTTGTTCAGCCACTCAGATTATCTGTGCGCTTGATAAGGAAGAAAGCTCTGCTATTCTTTAAATAAAAAAATAACCATCATAATCTGGTGCCTAAAATGCTGTCAAAATTATAAATATTTTATATAAAAATGTTTCAAGGTAGGTGATGCTTTATGTAAAAACATAAAATTAACCTGATTTTATTACAATAAGACACAAAACCATAATTGAAGACATTAAAATGAAATGTAGAAAATAATTCGGGGTAGTTGGTTCAGTTAAAATGACATCAAAAATCCCATTATCTTGAGGTAAGTAAGCATGCTATCACTAGCATGCTATCACTCTGACAGACTGGTTTTAATTTGTTCTAACCACTCTGTTGGGATGATTCATATTCCAATATTTCTGGTGAACACATTTAGGAGAGTTAATTATCTTGCCTGAAAGGCACAAAAGATTTTTGTTGACTGAACTGAGGTGCAGAGTATCTACATATATAAATATATGTATTTATATATTCAATAACTTTGAACAGTATATTTAAATTGGATATTCTAATTAAGCACCTCCAACCCAAATTCGAATCTACCACTTTCAGTTTAAAAAAGACCTTTTAATTTACTTTTCTGATCATGCATGTTCCATTCACTGCTTAGTTCTGGAGGAAATATATGGGATGCAATTTATGGGATGGACTGGGAGCCACAGTGACCCCACAGGAACAAATACTCCATGGTGGTTTACTGATGCTCCAGATACACCAATGCAATCCTTTAGGAGAAGATGATTTTTTGCTTTGTTTGGGTGTTTGTTTTGGGTGGGTTTTTTAGTATAAATCATTTCAGTAAAACAGCTCACTGAGTAGCCCCACATGCTGCTGTTCTTGTGCAATGAGGATGAGGTTTCTCGACAGCTTAAAACAATCTAAACTGGCTTTGCCACCATCCTTCCTCTCTTTCTCTTGCGATCTCCACCCCTCTTATGCTGGCGCTGATCGTTCCCAGTGACTCGCAGCTGGTACAAAGGGCTTCACAGAAACCTATTGGGGCTTTCTGCAGGGTTTCCTGGCACTCTCAGTGCTAGGAGCTGTACAAGAGAGGCGGTAGGGGAGCCAGAGCAAAGCATTAAGATGAGACCATGGCTATGCTGACTCAGATTGGTTTAATTTGTCACAGAAGTGCAACCTGAGGGTATAGTAAACACTAGCACAGGGGATACAAGGCACCAGGGCAGAGGGGGGAACTGGAAACTTCTAAAGTCAGCTTTTCCAGCAATGTCAACATCCTGAGTAATTTCAGCCACAGGGCTAAGACTGGCATAGATGGAGCCTGTAGCTGCTCACAGTATGTCCTGTCACAGCTGGGTCCCCTGCATGTCTCTGTGCTGCTGAGTGCAGCAGGGTGGGAGTGGTAGGAGACAGAGGACCAGTGGATTTGCCATAACTAGGAGTCTGGCTTCTGAAGGAAAACTCTACAGGCCATGTTCAGACAGTTTTTAGATTCTTTCCCTCTCTTAAGTTAAAAATTTATTAAAGACACTGCCTGTTACATCACTTTACAAGTTAGGTTGCTGCTTGTCTTTCTACTCTTTCTACTCATTGTGTCTGCAGTGTATTGACAAGTTTTAATAGCTAATCCTATTACTTGGATTCTTTCTTCAGGTAATTTCTCACTGGGATTGGTTTTGTGCCTTTTGCAAGCAGAACTGCAGATCAGAATGAACATTCAGGACCTGCATTCACCCAGTGAAGGGTATTCATGTTCAAGCAGAAAAATACAATCCAGCCTGCAACGATTATGTCATACCTGGTCAGTGGAGGAGGACCATGGATTCCTTTCACAGACATAGGACTGTTTGAACTGGTTTGCAACGAGGTCTTGAAATCCTCTTTTCAAGCAGCAGATTTAAAACCAGGGATTGCCCCATATGCTGAATTTATGCCTTCAGAGAATAGTGATTGAAGAAGCATTTCAGGATTCGACGGGATTCTCAGAAATTTTCCAGACAGCTCATCAGGGACAAAAGCAGCAGTATCATGGAGGAATTAAATTGTGTTCTGTAAAATTAATCTAAAAACGTTGGGGGAAAAAAAAAAAAGATATAGAGAAAAAAGGATGGCATTTATATAAATTGTTTGTTTTGGCAAGCATCCTGCTCTATGCAATTCCATAGGAGCTGCCAGAGAGTGGAAGGTTCAACATTTTTATTTCAATCCTTTCATCTGATTTAAAAAGACAGTGACCTGTGGGAATTATTATTCATGCTTACTCAGAAAAATGCCTGAAATACCACTGTATGTGCCAGCTGTTCAAATGAGAAGGAAGAGTGATTTAACTGCTGGCCATGACCAAACATGGATGACAATAGTTAATGTGGGATTCCCATCTCAGTAGAAATTTACTTCAGTATCTGCAACATTCCACAATAGAAGGAAACAGTGGAAACCAATAGCAGGATTTCCTTTGACAATACACTTTTATTCTTCTTTCTTCCCTTAAATCCCTTTATTCTTGCCTAGTAAAAATTGTATACATCAGTAGCAGCCAGAGGGAATGCAACTTCAGGCCTGAAAACACTTCAATCCGTCAGCAAAGAGGTGCGGCAGCTGGTCAGTCTGCTGCCACGCAGGAAGGAAGCTGTAGCCTTTGCTTTGAGTCACGAGAAGCAGCCAAGGAGGGAAACATACATGTTTAGATGGTGGATACAGTACGATCAAGCTCTGGAGGAAAGTTGTGTGTAGGAGATACAACCATGCAAAGCCAGTCACCGGTTTCCAGCAAACAACGATGTATATCTATGTTCACAAGAAACTGAGATACTGTCTGTATCTGCATTAGCAAGTGATGGATTGTAATAACAGCATAACTTTAGAGAGAAAATGTTGTTCCTGAGGACCCAGCTTCTCCACTTTGCTCATTAGAGAGGATTTTACTTCAGGCTAGTTCTTGTCTGGCCTGACAGGTCAGAAGTGGTGTGAACACATGAGCAGCCTGGCTGGATTTCATCTTCTGGTTTGAAAGCTCCCCAGGTTGCTCCACATTGTAATGTGGTCTTAGAGCGAACAAACTGCAAAAAGTAGGCATAACAGGAGACTCGTTTCAGAATTTAACTCTTGATATAAACTAAAATGATAATGCTGACAGTCTTACAGCAGCTGTTTTTCCTCTGCTTCAGTAGTGAACAGGTTGTGAGATCAACATCCTGGTAACAGGCAGAAAGGAGATATGTTGACTTTGGAAAGGAATTACTAGTGATGATCCTTGGAAGGACGGATCCTATCACTCCCCTTGGGGTCCCATCAGAGGGATAACTTCTCGTCAGGAGTTGCAAGATCACAGCAAATCTACTCCTGAGAATACCCAAGCAGCTACGGCATGACACAAGTTCTCCATTACAATCAAAAAAACCTGTGTGAAAGGGCATCTAGTTTACATAATACATCTCCAATGAAAGTCTCTCCTATCCATCACATTTACAAGCTTTTTGAAGTTTCTTAAGAATGAAGACTAAAATAATTTTCACCAGAGATGTATATCATGTTCAGAGCTGTTGGAAATAAATACTATCTTTCTGTTTCTTTTCTTGTTCAGAGATTACTGTGGTGCACTGTAGTGTAGTATAAGCACAACCAGCAGACTTGGTTGCACAAGGAGGCCAAAGGGTACTGAATCAGCTCTTGGTTGCCTGCTTGGCTTCCTCTGAGTTAGCAGCAGGCTCCAAAGAAAACACTTTGAAGAGTTCAGAAAGACTACTGTGAAGAAAAAGATCATATGCAATAGTGTCTTCTCCCCACTGTTAAACAGCAATAAGCCTAAAGCTTTGGTGTCCTGGCTTCCCAGTTCCAGCTGGGATAGAGCTGATTTTCTTCTTAGTAGCTGGTGCAGTGCTGTGTTTTGGATTTGGTGTGAGAACAACGTTGACAGCATGTAGATAGTTTTGGTTGTTGCTGGGTGATGTTTATACTAAATCAAGAACTTTTCAGCTTCCCAGGCCCTGCCAGCGAGAGGGCTGGAGGGGCAGGAGAGTTTGTGAGGGGTCACAGCCAGGACAGCTCACCTGAACTAGCCAAAGGGATATTCCATACCGTATGACATCATGCTGAGTATATAAGCTGGGGGAAGAAGGAAGGTGTGACATATGGCATTTGACTTCACAAAGTAACTGTTAGGTGCAATGGAGCCCTGCTTTCCTTCTGATGGGAAAGTAGTGATTCCTTGTTTTGCTTTGTTTGCATGCGCGGCTTTTCTTTACCTATTCAACTGTTTTTATCTCAACCCATGAGTTTTCTCACTTTTTCTCTTCCAATCCTCTCCCCCACCCCACTGCAGGAGGGAGGGAGGGAGTGACTGTGTGGTGCTTAGTTGCCAGCCGGGGTTAAGCCATGATATTTGGAAATGCAAGTCATTTATCTTCAGAAGACTGGGAGAAGCAGTGCTTTTTGGAAGAAACACAAAAAAACCAACCTGGGAAACTCAGACTGCCCGTCTTGCTGACACATGCCATACAAGAAATAAAGAGAGGCTCATCTTCTAACATTCTGTCCTGGATGTTTGACTATATGCTGTACAAAACAGTCAGACACCCCAAAATGTTACAAAAACATTGTTAGCTTTCTGGATTGTATATACATAGGCAGAGGAAATCAAGAGTTATGGTTGAAGCTCCAGCCTTAACACATACAGTGATACTCAAAGACTGCTTTTCAAAGATTTGGGATGCTTATATATTTAGGAATATGTGGGCCTAGTTAATTATAATAAATCCATCAAAATCTGCATTTCCTGGTGTAGCAGGCTCCTAAAGTCACTGGTGTTTTTCATTTCATTTTTGTGTAAATTTTTTTCCACACAGATAACCTGCTATACTGATCAGCAACAGGGGATTACCTACTGTCATCATTTCCTCACTGAATGCATGTGAAGATGCAGATTTAAGTTCTTCATGCATAATACACTGGGGGGGGGGGGGGAAACAACCCCAAACTAGAATCAGCTGAATTTGGTACAAAACCCCACTGATTTTACTGGACCTGAGATTCTCCTGTGGTCCAACAGCAGAACAGGGAATGATATCAGGCCTTTCTTTTAGTCTTTTCTTTCTATCTTGCTGTGCCAATATCTCGGTATTTCACTCTGTCACTAACATCTAATATGCTTCAATCAGCATGAGTTTCATTATGATAAAAGTTTCTTATTTTAAGAGGAGATACTTGTTACTACTACTATTATTTCAGTAAAAATCCAGTTTACAACATCTATGAAATTGCACCGTGGTTCCCTGGCCCTTCAGAGCTAAATGTTACTAAGGCAATTCTTGAATGACCCTTCTAATTCATCTTAAAGAAGAAATCATTCCCTGTAATGCTACAGCTCTTGCTTTTGATCATTTCCATAACTGATGACTTCTGAAAAATTCTGAAGTAGGATTAAGGAACAAAAACAGTGAACCTGTGGGTTCAATATCTATTGGAAAAGAGATCTTTGTGCCTTATCAACATCAATCTTTCAAACAGAACATGGTGTTCTTGGGTTGGGAGGAAAAATGCAGGGAAAATTAGCACACTGGGACAGAAGCATGTGTACGAACTTCACTGTTAAGTTATCCTTTGCATTTTAAATTCAATTAACGAAGGCTGGCTACTTTTAGCAATGATCAAACCTTCTATTAAAACTAAATGGCTTATGTAAAATCAGATGAAATCACAATCCATACCCTCAAAGAAAACTTCCAAAGGCGCACATGTGTGTGCACACACTCACACACACCATCTTTCAAAATGTTTCTAGCTGGCTAATCTCAGAGCAGATCTGTTGATATCTCAAACCTGATATGATTGTACTGAAATTAGAAACATCATAAAAGGGCTTAGAATGGGCAAATGTGAACATATGGACCCAAACTCTCTCTCACACTCATATCAGTGCAACTAAGACTAATACTGGATCAATTTTTTTGACAAATTGCAGTTGTACGGAAAAAATTCAGTTTCTGGGAACCCCAAAGCTTTTGCAAATTTCTGTTTAGCTTGACAACATATTTCAAACAGAAAAGTACTTTTAAGTATTTTGTCAAAAAGCATTTTCATTTTGAAGCTTTTTTTTTTAACATAAAAAACTGTTAAATAAATCAAAAGTAAACCCAAAGCTTTGTGGATCATTTCTTTGTCCTTTGTGCAAATGGGAAAATCTTACATCAAGTTGTCAGTTCAATTTCTGTGGTAACAGAAAACAAAGGCAATCCAGTAATTTAATATAGTGCCCAAGTCACTTAAACACAGTCCTGAGTGTATGACCATAATTATGCACTCTCTTTCCATGGGTCTATTTGCTTAAATCCTAAAATCAATTAATATTTTCAGATTGTTTGATTTCACAGATCAGAAATGGCCTCCAGCAAATTTTATAAATTCCTTAAACTTTTCTTGCATTTAAACAAAGGAAACTACAGACAGCTTTACAGAAAATTCATACTCCTAAATCAGGATTAAAGACAACAGGTCCCCACTTTCAGTGAGTACACTTTTCCTTTCCTGAACAGCACAGAGTAGTAATGTAAGGTATACTCGGTTCATTTGTATTTATCTTCACTTTAATTTTCCATTTCCCTCATAGGAAGGTTCATAATAAACTGTGAATCAAATCCTAATATCAAACCTGGACCTTAGTAAAGCCTTTGACACTGTTTCCCACAGCATTCTCCTGGAGAAACGGGCTGCTCAGGGCTTGGACAGGTGTACTCTACACTGAGTTAAAAGCTGGGTGGGTGGCCAAGCCCAGAGAGCGGTGGTGAATGGAGCTCAACCCAGCTGGCGGCCGGTCACAAGCGGTGTTCCCCAGGGCTCAGCACTGGGGCCAGTCCGGTTTAATGTCTTTGTCAATGATCTGGACAAGGGGATCGAGCGCACCCTCAGTCAGTTTGCAGGTGACACCAAGCTGGGCGGTAGCCTGATCTGCTGGAGGGCAGGAAGGCTCTGCAGAGGGGTCTGGGCAGGCTGGGCTGATGGCCGAGGCCACTGTGTGAGGTTCAACAAGGCTGAGTGCGGGTCCTGCACTTCGGTCACACCAGCCCCACGCAGCGCTACAGGCTTGGGCAGGAGTGGCTGGAAAGTGCCTGGTGGGAAAGGACCTGGGGGTGTTGGTGCATAGCCAGCGGAACATGAGCCAGCAGTGTGCCCAGGTGGCCAAGAAGGTCACCAGCATCCTGGCTGGTATCTGAAACAGTGTGGCCAGCATGACTAGGGAAGTGATCGTCCCCCTGTACTCGGCACTGGTGAGGCTGCATCTCGAATACTGGGTTCAGTTTTGGGCTCCTCACTTCAAGAGGGACACTGAGGTGCTGGAACGTGTCCAGAGATGGGCAACAAAGCTGGTGAAGGGTCTGGAGCACAAGTCTTATGAGGAGCAGCTGAGGGAACTGGACGGGTCGTTCAGCCTGGAGGAAAGGAGGCTCAGGGGAGACCTTATTGCTCTCTACAACTCCCCGATAGGAGGCTGTAGCAAGGTGGGGGTTGGTCTCTTCTCCCAAGTAACAAGCGATAGGACAAGCAGAAATGGCCTCAAGTTGTGCCAGGTGAGGTTTAGATTGGACATGAGGAAAAATTTCTTCCCAGAAAGGGTTGTCAAGCATTGGAACAGGCTGCCCAGGGACATGGTGGAATCACCATCCCTGGAGGTGTTTAAAAAATACATAGATGCAGTGCTCAGGAACATGGTTTAGTGATGGACTTGGCATTCCTGGGTTGATGGCTGGACTTGATGATCCCAAAGTTCTTTTCCAACCCAAATGATTCTAGGTTTTTGGGAATATTGCCATTTATGCTTACAACAACCTTTCAATAATATGGTAATTACTGTGTTGTTGCAAATAGAGTTCAGTGCACTCAGCCAGACCCTATGGGCCTGCAATTCCAGCTCTCACAGACCACCTAATGTTTCACATCTGGCCAAAAGAGAGTTAAAATGGTAATCCTTGAGTTAACTCCTTTTGAGTTGAAATGACAATTAATTTTCTTTACTTGAGAACAGAAGCAGATGCCTCTACTAAAAACTGTGCTAGCTATGAGTGCAGGTTTTGTGATGGTCCCATCTCTGCAACTACCTTACTACTGCAGGCCCAGTTTATTTACTCTGTGTAGACAACTTCCAGAATTTTTCAGTCTAAGCCTGGTTTGAACTGGTAACAAAAAAGCAAACTGTTGGTGTGCAATTTTTTTCCAACTGAGTTTTTTTAAATCTTCACAAGGCTATAAGTATTACTAAATTCTGGCCTTAAGATTTTTCCTCTTTAGCTTAAACTCCAGTTCTGGTAAGGTATAATTTTCATACACTGACAGTTTGTTTGCAGGATGCTCACTGTGATAGCCTGGCCCTCTTAGTAATAATAATAATAATAACAATAATAATAACAAAACAACTTTAAAAAGGAGAAACATGCACCCAGCATCTTACTAGGGAATCACACAACATTCTTAATTGCTGAGGAGTCATTAACATACAGGATTGATGTTGCATGTATGCATACACACCCACTTTGCCTTTTTCACTTGAGCAATCTTCAACATTATGCTTATTCAACAGTATCACTTGACAGCCAAGAGTGCTTGATGTGGCCAGAGAGCTTACCCAGTGTCCTCTAAAATCAGCAGAAATCTTCCACTCTTTGAAGGATTACTTCCTGATATCTTTTTGTCTTTGTAAATTATTTGGAACTTTATCTTGTATGCTTAGCCTTCCCTGAAAAACAGACTTTTTAAAAAGAGTTAAATAGCCCCATGAACTGTAGCACAGACTGCTCTTTGTGAAGTTTTAAAAGCTGGTAAAATAGCTCCTCCCACTGTCATCTCATTTTCTTAGTTATCTATCTCTCTAGGTTAGACAGATAGCTAGCTATCCAGATTAAGCAAGTAGATACCTAGGATGGGGGGAAGTAGAGTAAAAATTCCAGTCCTAGATGGACAGCATGGATTAATGGCATTATTATTGGCTAAGTATTTGTTAAGTTTGGGCACAGGAAAAACACTTTAAAAATCCTCTCTGTCTTTGATGGAAAAGTTGAAGAATGACCATGGCTTCAAGATGCTAGTTAGCTTTTACCACACAAAATGCCTATTGAATATTGTTGTCACACAGAGAAGTCACTGGGAAAAAGCAGGAGTGTAGTCATAAGGACGAGTTATGTCTTGCCAGCTCTCGTAGCCAGGCCACTGCTGTTAACAAGTTCCCAGACCTTTCCCGTACACTCGGAAGGACTAGGTCATTGTGTTGGAGCTGCAGTGCATTTCCTTCCCAAACCTGGGGCAGGAAACAGGAGCACAAGGGAACAAAAGAAGAGAGAAGTCCAGAGAGAATTCCATTATGACCACATGTGACACTGCCAAATATTTCCTTTCTTTTCCTCCATAAAAACATCTAAATTAAACTAAGCTATAAACCTGGACAAGAAGAGGTCTTCAGTTCTCCTTGGAGTTCTACTCTTTTACTCCAACTTCAAACTTTTATCATATAATTAGTATTACTTATTCTTTCCTTTCCTACCCAGCAAAAAATCTAAAGTGCTTGACCAGCCAGCCAGGAAAAAGACACAGAGAGATTGATAAATTACCGGAAAACCTTCCTGATAAACTCCCTCTTATTTTAAAGGGGATCCAACAGATTTATTGCTTAAAAATATAATTTTTAAAAAATTGCTTTTCTTTTCCTCCTTTTCCCTGAGCAAAACATTAGTGCTCATTTTTTCCTGGAAAGATATCCACCCTAGTCTAGCAACTGAAGATTAAGTCACTGTTATTGCTAAACAAAAGGCACTGGAAGAATGCTTGCACTCCAAGCCTCCATTGACTCCAGTAGGCTTTATACTGGGACCTCTAGGGGAAACATAATAAGAAACTAAACAGGTTTTCCAGTAATCACATTTATTCATTCTTCTAGTGCAATAAGACACACCAAAGATCACTCATTATTAACCAAGTACCTTTTTAGACTTCCAAGTATATTTTTTGCCAGTTAAATGCATATATAAACAGCTTAAGGATACTGTTTAAAAGTTCCCTTTGGTATTAATCATCAAAACACAAAAAAATCACACTTCCACTGAAATAGTTAAATGCTAAAATTTAAAAAGGATCTTTCTATAACAGGATTGGGAGTATTACCTCTGGGCTAATGCATACAGTAAAGGAAATTAAAAGAGGCTGCAAAGCAAAAGTAAAAGTAGAGCTGGCTTTTACTGAAGTCAATGGCAAAATTCCTTTAAACTGCAGTAAGACAAGACCAAGACCCAGCAGCCTGGATTCACTACAAAGCCAACGCAGATTTTAAAACAAGTAATAAAAATAAGGAACAGCAAAACAATTATTAACACTACGAAGTCAGAATTCACAACTATTAATACTTACAATACTTCTCCAAATGCACATTTAAATTTGTTTTTAGGATTCGTACACATGTTATTAATACAAAGCAAGGATCTATTTTCTTAGTCTAATTGGGCGGGGGGGGGTCTTCACAGTATACATGCAGTGTAAATGCATTCATATTTGTATATATCTTTACCATGTGTGCCTGCAGAGAGGGAAGGACCATAGTTACATGGGCAGGAAACAGAAAATGTTCCATTTTCCAGTCTTATCCTTGCCTTCAAATCATTACAATGCCAGATTTTATCAGGAACGCTGCTTTAAAAAAATTAAAGAGAATTTCAGTTCCAGATGGAGTCTACAGTGATGTTACAAAGATAATATAAGGAACAGAAAGTGGAAACAGATGTGTCATTTTTGCAGAGATGGATTATATTAGCGTAAAACTCTCCAAATGTTATGTGAATTCTGACATCTGCAGCAATATTTTCAGACCTGGGTAGATCTCTTCCCCTCCCCCTGTGGATTTCCTGGTTTGGATGGTCAATTGTTTCCTTACAGCTTCATAGATTGTAAGGGACCATCTAGCCTGACACAGACTGTAGGACTTCCCAGAATTAATTCCCAAAACAGGCTTGCCTTGAATTTCAGCAATAGACAACCCATGACTAAAATGGCTAGCCATAGCAATGAATTTTTTGTTGCTAGACCAAAAAGCTGAAACCAAGTTTCTCAGAAGAGCCATCCTCTAAGCCTGCTCACAGGATTGTCACCAGTTTTGCACAGTCACTAGCTCCACTGTTGCATGGCTGTAACTTTTTATTCTTGGATGAATTGACCTTCCTGTATGAAAATAAATTATTCACTTTTTCTCTCTCTTTGCACCGGTACTCTGACCCCTTCTTGCATGGTTTCCTTCATGCCCAGTCTCAGTGTCCTCTGGAAACCCTATTAGAAATACTTTTTTGTACTTTCTTTTGTATCAGTGATAAAAATGTTACCAATGTAAAGACCAAGAACCACCTGTTCTCTTAATGACAGCTCCCTGAGAACCCTACAATTCCAGACCTCATGCTGAGGTTTTAATCTATGCTGTTACTGACTGTCCCTTTCATGTCTTGACCAGGATACCAAATGCCAAAACACTTTGGTGCCATTGTCTTCATGAACCAAACTTACCTCAGTTTTTTAAAAATGTCAAAAACTGTTTTCTGTAAACCTATGTCAATTAATTCTGACATGAGGACCTTCCCTCCATTTTTCATGTAGAAATTCTTCAGCACCATCCCACAATTTTTCTGCCTATTGGCATCACCCTCTTTATCTTTTAAAATATTGGTATGAGATTAATTTTTCCCAGCTCTAGATGAGAATATTTAGAAAGAGTTTATCAAACTAGCTGGTTTTAAAATACATAGTTTGAATGGCACAAGTTTGATATCCCTCTTAAACGCTGGGTAACTGGTGTGAATATACCTCCTGGGTCTTTCTCTGTATTCAGGACATGGCTATTTACTGAGCAGTTCTGCCTTTTTTTGTCATTATAGACAATTCTACCACTTTCTTTTAGCAATGGAGCAATACAATTGTAAGATTTTGTAGTATGTTTTAAAACTTCCCTCTTACACTTTAGAATTTATCTGGAGTTCTGTCTGTATGCTTTTTTTTTTTTTTCCTTAGTAACTGTTGAATGAGTCCTATGTTCTGACTCCTAACATTATCAAATTTGCCTTTCTTCCAGTTTTATACAGATTTTAATTTTTCCTGTTTGTTTTGGGTTTTTTTCATGTTTCATATCTGTTTCCACTTTCCCTTGAGCCAGGGTTTTATTTTGTTTTGTTTTGTTTGGGTGGTATTTTTTTTCTAAACCAATATGGCCTTCTCTCTCAATTGTGGCTTTTGGATCATTTGGTAAAATATTATTCCTAAACAGTTCCCAATTACCATTCACATTTTTCTGTTTAAATGCTTTCTCCCAAATGATTTAGTTCTTAATTGTTTTCAGCTTTATGAAACTGCTCTTTCAAGGCACTAAGAGAGGGGGGCAGTTAAATTTTTTTAACAGTCATTGCTAGTTTGAACACTGTTTTGCTTCCATATACCTAATGTAATATTGCTGAAGATATACAGCTGAGCATTACCTACAGCATTAACACTGGGTTTGAATTTCCCTTTTCCCTATCAAGCTAAAATGCAGTAGAAGGCTCAATATCCCAGAAACATTTCCATAATTAAGAAATGGGCAAAAGGAAAATCCTACAATTTTTCTAATGTTGAAAATAAGCATTTAAAGCACAAGTCATCATGTCTGTCCTGTCACTTGGTGCTGCAATATTCTTACAGAAAAGAAAAATTAAACCCAGGGTTTGATTCCTAATTTGTTACCAGAGAAGTACATAAATCTTCCTGCAAGACTGGTCAGATCTTTTCAAGAGACATACTCACCACTGCACTTCAGATTCCTAGCATTCCTCTGAAGTTTTCCTCAAGTATCTTCACTTTTGCTGAATCAATTATCTTGATTTTTGCTGGATGTTTGGAGAGAAGGCAGACAGGCTTTTCAGTAGAACAACCAATCTCTTTAGGAAACTGGGAGGAATGGGGCTTGAGACAGCAACAGTACATCAGTTTCTATAACCAAAAGTCATAAAGTTTATATTTAAAAAAAAAAAAAAGTTTGATTTTTCATATACACCAAGTGCTGGACTAAATGTGATCAACAGGTCAACAGTCAAGCTGTGTCATCAAGCTGAATTGACAGATGCTTCAGTTTGCTCAGAAGAATTACAACTGGATGACAATTTTCTTTTTTTTTTAGAATCCATCCAAACCCAAATTTTTAAATCAATTCATTGGTGACATGGGGAAAAAAAAGAAACACTGACAAAGAATAACATCCTTCTTTGTGCTTGTAGTCAGTCAAGTACATTTGAAACTGATACCCATTGCTGACCTGTTGGAAGAAGCACAGAAATTTCTCCTAAGTGTTATGTAATTCAATTATGGGCTTTGTTTAATGATTCAGAGCACACTTCAGATCATTTTTCCAATGATCTCCTTAACTAAATAATCACTGTTCTCTTCTTAACAGGATTAAAAGATATGTAGTAACTCATATGAAATTACAAGAGAATTAGTTGAAGTAGTCACTTGAAGAGATCCAGTGTGGAATAGGCAGAAGTAATTTGAATGCCAAGATCAGTTTCCTTATTATTGTAAGGGAGTTGCTGCTTTTGAAACTAATGACACTGAATTGAAAGACTGTCAAGATTATACTGCCAAATAGTTTTAATAAATTAGTTGGAAAGGACAAGGGATGGTCAACTTATAGGAGATGTGCCAAAACAAGTAGCCTTCATGTTTATTGACATTTCAAAAGTGTTTGCAGACAACTTTTAGGTATGTGGTTTGGATTCCTCTTTTGACATAATCAACTACATCTCTTGGTGCTGACGTGTTTTGTCTCTGCCTGGTCAGTCATTATGATCATGAGGGGACCTGGGTGGTTGGGGGAGGCAGAGTGTTTGTTTTACGGTGTAGGCATGGAGATGTTTACTCTTCAGTGGCAAATAGACTGACACATCAACCACTGTGCTGAATGTTCCCAGTCAGGAACTATTTCAAGAATAAGAGTGGACCTAGTCTGGTCAGCCAATTTCATTTTGTGTATCAGAAGAAAGGTACAAAGTTTTTCAAAACAGTTATTCATTTCACTTATCAGGGCAAGAAGTGAATGATTTAAACAGGTGAGCAGAGAAGTTCAAATAATTGCTTTTCTCCGTTTGATGACTTGACTCCGTTTGAAGGAAACAAAACAGCATAGAGTTGTTAGATATAACAATACTGTTTTGGCTAAAAGAAAAAAAATGCTTTTAAAAGAAGGTGTCACAGACTGAAAGGAAAGTTTGATTTAGAGAGAGAGTTCTTCCTTCAAAGTGTCTGTAGTAAGAGCCTCAGAAACAAAAACTAGGTTTAAAGAGAATGATTAAAGCATTCCCCCTAATAGCTCAACAAGTAAAGGGACTTCAGTTCAGTTTATTGAGGAGTTTTAAATCTACATCACCTAGTACCTTAATAAATGTCTGAACAACCAAGCTGTAGACTGCTATTGCATAGGGTACCCTCAATCTCTCATTGCTTTTCCTCACTTCATATTAAAACACAAGTTAATAATTGAAAATAATCACAGATCAGAAATCTACTTTCCCATCTCCCAAGGCAACGGACCTAATAATCGGGCCAGAAAGTAATTTTTTTCTGTGCTTCAAAAAATATTTAGATAACTTACATAAAGCAGAACACTAATAGAAGAGGGCAGCCTGTATCAAGATACTTTAGAGAAGATCACCAGAGAGTTCTTCGAAGTGCAGATTATCTATTTTATGTGTACAATGCTGTTAAAATCCTGCAGAGCTAAAAAGTGCTTAGGATCTAAATCTCCCACTTTCTGAAAAAGTCCTCTGACTTCTGGCTATTATTCAAAAGACTGCTCAACCCACTTTTCCAAAGAGACACCCACCAGCATGTTAAGGTGAATCCTACATGATTACTACATATTAGAAACCCTAGAAATCACACACCTAGAAACAAAACTTTCAAACAACTAAGGCAAGAATTCTAATTTCTTGACCCCAAACATCATTAAGCAGAAGGCAGGCTACTGACAGGAGTTTACTCAAACCAGTTGAGCTTCTGGTGCATACCCAGTCATCCTCCCAGGCAACGGAGAATGCCTTTTTGCCAGTCATTACTGGGAGCAGTTGCATCAGGTATGTTCCCAGGGGCTGGATCAGATTTCTAGCTCTTCATCCTCCACATGTTTACCAAAATTGCAACTTGGCTACTATTGAAAATCTTGCCCACCATGCATTTATTGAAAGCTTTGCAGTTATCAAAGCAAATGACTGGTTCTGCATGCACAGATGTGTTGAGAAAGACCAAGTAAAACTATTCAGTATTCTCCCAGGCTTCTGCTGGATTTCCACATGCCAGCTGTCCACTGGAGCTCCACTTTATATGGAGTCTCTCCACTACTGAGGCCAAATGGAATGGTTGATGGTCTTACCTTCCTCCAACACCAACATTATTCACACCAGCTCAGGAGTTCTGCTTTACACTGTCCATTTTCCTTTTATAGGTATTACTCTCTGTCCTTAGCTGCCTGGTGAATTACTTTCTTTCCTTAGCAGCTGCATGCTAGATGGTGGTACCAAGAAACTCAGGGTTTTTTCAGAGAAGAGAAGTAAAAGGATGTTCTTCATTATTTTGAGTTTCCAGCCACCTCCTCAGTAATAGAGCTGCAGTATGAATAAGGACAGAAAAGACGACAGGGGAGGGAAGAGAATGGAAACCTTCAATGATGGAGAGATACAAAGAGTAAAAGGAAAATAACCCCACCACATACATACAAATATGCATAAGTAAATATAAATGGAAACCGTTAAGAAGACAAACAAACTGAAAATAGAAGCAAGATTCAAAGAAATAGTAAAGGGAGGAAAAAAAAAGAGCAAAGTGTAAGAAACCATTCAATCAACCACATTTCTAACAGTCAGGCTGAAATTAAAAGTGAAAAAAACCCCACCCTTTTTCAATTAAAAAGTTCTGTTTATAAAATGCTTTCTTTGGGAAAAAAATTACTTTATGAAACTATTTATTTTTATTGCCTTTAAAAGTTATGTCGGTTTTCTTCTTCTTTTTTTTTTTTTCTTTCCTAAATAAAAAGCACTATCAAAAGGTATTACAGTTTTTCTGTTGATGCAGAAAAAAAATCTTAGCTCTACTGAAGCGAATGGCAAAACTGTTCATGATCAATTCAGTACAGAAACATCACCCATCGTTTTACAAAAGATACAAGCAGAATGTTTCCAACCTGATCAGGCCGCTAAAATTTGAAGAGTTGTAACAAAAGGGGGAGAGGGCTGGAGCGGGAATAAAACAGATTGAAAGTGTTTAATTGAGAGATTCTGATGGATTGTGTCAGTTTTCCTTCCATTCAAAATTTAATCTGGTGTCGATCTGAAGCTGGCGTGGATTGAGTAATAATGATTGGGCGAAAATATATAAAAAATGCCCTCCTTATTTCATCCTCATTTATGTATTGTTATATGACTCAACTGGCTCTCAAACAAATTGGGCAGTGGGAAAGATTTAAGAGAAGCAGCAACTCATCTGAATAGCAGCAGTGTTCCAGAATAAAAAGGAGAATGCATTTTATTTACAAAAACTTGGCTGCTTCAAAGTGGCAGAATATGTCTGTGAGAAAAAAAACATCTATGGTGAATATAGTTAGGAGACTGAAGCTTTCCAATTGAAAAAAACTCCCCTCTAAATTAAGAAGACATACAGGAGATCTTTTTCCTCTGCTGGTAATGGGCACAGACAGCAATACAGTGTCACAGCTGCCCCTCTCCTCATGCCAGTGACAGAAGTGATACTGCTGATGAAAATGAGATTTCCCTGGGTGCACATAGTGTCCAAAAAACAAATAGGAAAGGACAGTGTCAATGAGTTTTTTAATAATCGTAGGAATGCTGAGGAGATTGTCAGGGAAATGAGGGTTGTGGTGAGGAAGACTGCATTGAAGGCTGAAGGTGATGTCTTGAAATTCTGGAATCAAGGGAAAAACTTCTGGCATCTGCAGGGCCAGGAGCTCTCCCTCAGCATGTAAAACAGTGGATCCAAAACTTACTACAGGGAGTAAATAATTTCCACATCAGAAAGAATTCTGTCAAGGAATCATTCCCCTGATAAACCTACCATGTTGATTTAGAAGCAAATCTTCTCATTGCCTACTAATGGTGATGTAAATGAAGCTTAAAATGACCATGAGAAAGAAGCTTCTGGAATTATGGAAAACTTGGTATGGCAGCATGTTAACTTATGGCAGGAGTCACAAGATTTGTCCCTAGGCTTAATAACTTGAAATAAACTTCAGAGTACAACAGGGGTATGTCAGTTCTAGTATGTGAAGGGAGTTGCACCCAGGAACCAGTATGGGTGAGGGTCTTCCTAAGATCTAAAACAACTGAATAACATATTTGTAGCTAGGCTCCATCACAATACACATATTAATCACCTTATTTCACCTAGTAACAGGAGTAATGCTACCACTGAAATAAAATGTTAGGAACACCAGCATTCCAGAAGAGAATTAGCCTGGATGAAAAGCTTACATCCCAGTTTCCAAAAGCTAAAATCTCCCCCAGCTTCTTCCCTTTCTGCTCCTTTTCCTCTGCTGAAAAGTGACAGTGATTGATGTGTTCTCCCACCCAAAGTATGCTGTGGTTATTGCTCCTTATGGTTAGAATTAAGCTAACAGCCCAGCTCAAACACTCACCCATTTAGATGGAGTATTTATTAGCCACGAATCCCTCTGTTCTTACACCACCTCAAAGTTCTTGTGTACGTCACTGAGGAACACAAAAGGAAGGACTCTGGCACTCGGTCGGAGGCTCCAGCACCAAAGCCTCTAATAAGGCAAACAGGCATGGAATGGCTCCGAAAGCCCAGATGTTTAAACCAGATGAAGCTGCAGAAGAAAATAAAGAGCAGCTGAATTACAAAGGAGGGAAGGATACAATGTTTGTCTATGGTTAAACTACTGTAAACTTTGAAATCTGTATTATGGAATCCATTAGGAAACCCATAACTTTGATTTAAAAGTAATAGTCATAAGATTCTTACTTCGTCATTATTTATGATATAATGAGAAGGTACATTACTAGAATCCCACAAACTAAATAGATGGATTTCATTAAAACTCTCCTCATGAAGAATAAAATCAAAGGAAAAAGGAAATAATTTTTATTTTATGCCAATTTATTTTCATAGAGCACTTTGCTCAGCAGAAAGCTAGGAAGATGAAAAGACGGGGGAAACTTTTCCCTTTCTTCCATGGCAGAATGGAGCTTTTTAATGGTATTTGAAGAGCGGAAATGACCTACTTCCAGTTGCTTCTATATTAAGAATCTAGCTACATGTCCAAGACTTGCCTGAAGAATCAAAGCAATGTACAAATTCAGATGAGGATTGATTTGTCAACACACTTGTTAAATAGAAAATTCGTTGCTGAAGAACGTGCTGTAAAACTGAATACTTGAAAGTCTGCCTTGGTAGGGTCCTTCAGGGACATAACTCAGATGCTCGCCCTACCTCCCTCCCTGCTCCCTCCTGCTCTCCCTTCCTCTCTCCATTCTGATGGCTCTCCTGGGGGAGCAGAAGTCACAGGAGCATTACACCTTTGTTCCTCTTTTTCAGGTCAGCTTTTCACTCCAAAGAGCCCACAAACCAAGTCTGTACAAAGTGAAACCAGGACATAGTTGTGGTCATAGCACTTTTCACAGGGATCCCCTTCCCACTGAACTCAAAGGAGCCCCAGGAGCTCACCCATCCACACTGCCTCAAAACTGCTCCTGCCACCTGTGTTTTTCACTCTGCCAGGAAGACGACTATGACCAGAGTGAAGTCACTGTCCTATCCTATGGATTCAGTTTCAAAATAATCATCAGGTGAAGGAGACTGGTGGAATCCTGGAGGCCTCATCTCCTCACTGATAAACCACCACTGCACAAATGTCTGCACAGGGCATGCAGCGGGAAGGCTGCTCTCCTCCCCCTCCTCTCCAACACGATGTGGTGGTTTATGCTCATGATATCATGAGGCAGATGATGGGACATGTAGCATCACTTCTGGGGCTGCACCCACCCCATGCAGGGTACAGGTGGGAGAGGAATGAATGATCCAGCATTTGCATATGATTATCTCATGGAGACACAGGGATGACACAGGTCCTCCTGAACTGTAAACTCCTTAAGGACGGGATATAGTCGATAGTTAGTTTCACCGTAAATAGAGGGTGTTCTGTCCCTGAACTCCATCTCCCTACTTTCCAGCTCAGCTGGCTGCTTCCCCCTGACTAGTTCTGTGCTGCCATTTTTCTGCACTCTAGATTACGTTTCTGGCATGCTACAGTTGGCTTCCCCAAGCATGCTAGTGCTTTTCCACTTCCAGCCCACACTCACGATTTCCCAAGGCAAAGGACCAGAGCTGGCTGCAGCCTCCCCGGTGAGGGCTCAGCCAGCCTCAGGTCAGAGGTGCTAAAGCTATTCTGGCTTCACTAGAAAAATCTATTTTCTTTGTTTCTAGGCCATACTTGCAGTTTTCAATGATAGATCGTATCTGTAGCCCAATAGTCACTGCTTTCTTCTCTTTACTTGTTGCCTATCGATGCACTTCTGGCTTAATGTTCCTAGGTGTGAGCCTTTGCATTTCATTTTGATATGTATAACCCTTTTGGATGGCTGGACCCCTCATGCTTGTCCACCTTTGCAGCACTACATTCCAGTTCTTACCCACATCAGCAACATTTCCTGAATCTGTCACCCACTCATTTTGAAAGAATCTCCAGTGTGTTGTGCTGAGACCCACAGCCCAGTGTAAGCTGAAGTCTGCAAGTAAACCACGTCTCACCGAATACCTGGAAAGCAAGTATTTTTGTTTGCAGCTTTTCATTATAAAGTTGCATCCACTGGTGCACACACGTGCTTCTCAGATGTACCCCTGGGCACACATACAGAACATGAGCATTAAAAGAGTAGGCTTTAAAACTGCTCGGTCATTTTGATAATTTCACACTCTCGGCTATTAAAGTAATGGCCTGGACAACTGAATCTTCTTTGGGATGACATGTTCTCAGACAAACTGGAAATTCAAATTATGAAGAAACTTTGATGCTCCTATTTCTTAGGGATTTATTAGGAGTTAAATAGTAACTGCAAGAAAATAGGAGTCCTGAAGTCCTTTTCACTCATTTATTTTTAAATCTATTTTTTGACTATCACTGCCTTACAGTGACACCTTCTGGAAAATCTAGGAGGAGAAGGCAAGCTGCTCCAAGAGGAACAAAGTGTGGGAGGGACAGGTGTGAATCAGCACAGGTCAGATTTGGAACGTTCATTACTGGCAGACTTCTGGTGTTAAAATACCCATGCAATGTTGTTATAGCCATCCTTCAACTCTCCTTTAAGAAAATGAATCTATCACTAAATCATTTATAAGGTCATATTTGTTTTCTTCCATAAAAGAGTAGTCAAGTGTAGGGTGGCAATATTATCACATTCTTCTCAGCATCTCAAAGAGGTAAAACCAAATAAAACCAGAAGTAATTATTTTTGCTGGCTAAAAGTTTATTCTGTTTCAAATCTTCTCTAAAAATATTGGTGTATGCTGAGAGGGACACTTGTGTTAATACCAGAATTATTTAAGGAAGGATAGTGATCAAAGTACACAGACTTCTAGCTTGGTTAGGCAGGCAAAACTGGGGAAAAAAATCCTTAAAATCCATTAGAGGAGAATGGCAGAAGATGTGAAAATACATTCTCCATTTCTAGACACAGTTCAGCTGCTGACAATCCACTGTCATGGCATAGCTCCCAGTTTCATCCGGTGCTCACTCAGTGTTTAACTGGGAAGGGAGTAACACCAGCATCAGCGGTAATTTCTGAGGCCACTCACAATACACTGGTGCAAGAGTGGCTCTGCTGTGTTTCAATAGACTTATAAACAAGAAGGACTTTGAGGTTGGCTGCCATTTAAGCAAATACAAGTTTTGTAAGTAAGGTCTGTGATCTGGGGATGGCTATGTGCAGTGCATTAGCAGCACTACTCTGAAGAATAGCTTGTGCAAGAGTGGTGTAGGAGTAGAGACAGTTTATTACAAAAAGCTGAAATCTAACTGAAAGCAGAGCCTTCAGGCCCCCACAAAGAGTGCGGCAGGGTGATCTTCCAAGTTCTCAGCTATGAACGTCACAAGTACGAACTCCAAAATGTCTCAACATCCTTACTCACATCGTCACTGGTGACCCTGGTGCCATGAGCCTCCATCCATTTGTGTAACAGTGCTCACTGTAAATTTCCAGCTCATTAGTTAGTATATGTAAGCATGAAATCAGCATAACCATGATGATTTAAAACAGATGAGGGTCTGACCTTTAGTTTGGACACAGGATCATGTGGGAGAGGAAATTGTATTAAATGGGAAAGAGCTATTACAACAATCAAAAAAAAGCATTAGTCAGGTGAGCACAGCTGTACTCACAGAGGACTGAACCTTGTGCCCAAACCCACAGGCTTATCCCAGAGCAGAACATGCTGAGCACACAGCTACCGCCAGCCCTCACCCCTGAGAGACGGGGCAGGCTGGCAGTACAGTGTGGCAGACCCTGGCCTGATCTGCCACCTGTGCAGACAGGCTGCGCCCTGATGTACCTGACGCAGGGACATCCTAGATTTCCAATCTCCAGAGCAGCTCGGGCTGCACAATTGGCCCATCTGGTCCTGACGTGAAACTGGCACACAGCCAAAACCTTCATTAAGTCTCAAGAAACTGAAAATCATTCCGGTGCTGCCAGCAAGAAAGGACTTCAGTCTTCAGGAGTCTGCTGAATTCACAACAGCCATCTTCCCAATGCTAATTGACCCAATTACTCACTTATTTTCAAAGGTTTCCATTATCCTTTGAGTTTTGGTAGTTCCTTTCTCTGATTCCATCTGAAAGAGGACTTTACTGGTCCCAAACATAAATTGCACTTACATCACAAAAAGGAGTTGGGGAGACTTTGCTATGTAGACACAGCTTCCAGAAGAAAAGAGGAGAAAAATCCATGGGGCAACAAAAAAAGGTCTCATATAATCAGGATTGATGACAGATATGGTCTAAAAACCATGACATTTCCAGACTTGTGATTTCCATCTCTTAGAACTGATTTAGTTGGGTCCTCCAGCCTCACCCAGAAGGTGAGGGCCTCAGGTGACAAACCCCCAGCAGCTGGGGGTTTCAGAAATACCAGGCACTGTAGGATTTGCAATAAAGCAAAGAGGAGAAAGCCTTGATTTTATTTCTCTATAAGTCTAATCTCATTGTGTCTGTGTTGTGATTACAAAGGCTGTGCCCTCTCGTACCATCCCACTACAAATGAGGTCGCAAGGTTTGGTATAATAGATGTGTTATGGAGAGCGTAAGATGGAAGGAAACATAACATGTACTCACTGGAACTCACAGGAGCAAAAAGGGAAAGATGAAGAAATAGCAGGAATGATCTGAACCTAGTGAGGAGAGACTAGTATGGTGATTTAAATGAAAGGGTCTTAGAGCTGGAATGCAAGCAGATGGCTATCTGAGAATTTTATTTTCTTTAAAAATAAAACAAACAAATGGTAATCAGATTTATCACAATAAGCTCAGACTATTATTTGAAGACTTGCCATAGCTGCCCTTGCCTAGATTCCAGAAACACCACTGTAGTAGAAGCATTAGGGAAATTGAAAGAAGAAAAGGTTGGGATTTTTTTTTTTCCAAAGAACAACTTAAGACCGTGACTATGAGGTTTCCTTTTTTCCACAAAATCTGCTGAATGTTAAGCAAAAACTGTTCTACATACAAGGGGTGTATGTATTTTTCACTGATAACTATGAGAGTCACATGGCTATAACAAGAAGCCTATTTCAGCCTAGTTGTAAATCATTGGTCTTGAAGCCATGTATTCAAAGAGAAAGAGAGAGGGAGACTGAAATACAGAGAGAAAGCGAGAGAGTGTGTATTTGTAAAAGGACACAACATACTCGCTGGTATTGATTGCTGAAGGACAGGGAGCCTTCTGTATTGTATATATATAGTTACTATAAGCTACCCCTCGTAAAATATTTAAATGCAAGTTTCTTTTCAATTCAAGAAGCAATCTTTAAAAAGGGCCCTTGTGCTGTAATAGTAATCCATATTCATTTACTACAACAATAACAGAAGTCAGTTTGCCAGTTGGTGTTTTGCTTTTACTATAAAGCTTGAAATGGAAACTGTGGCCTTGATGAAAACTGTAAAATTCCAGTAAATGGGATTAGTCATCCTTTTGTGTGCCCCAGTTCTACATATCAAATAACAAGCAGTGACACCCTCAGCTACCAAGTGGAAGCAAACATACTTCAAAAAGGGGAAAAAAGCCACAGAGAGTGAACAACATTTGACATTTTCATGTCCGGAATTTCTGTAAATGTCTCTCTCCCAGAGGAGAAATATCTTCCAAAATATATAGTCCATTGTGGAATTTCTCTTTGATAGAGTACTGTGAAATCCAGAGGGGAGGAAACCCTTGATGAAAACATCTTAATATTTAATTAACTCTTTGCAATCTGGGACAGTTTAAGCCATTTCAAATCAAGATTAATATTGCAGATGGCAAATGGGAAAGGATTTCAATCTAAAAGATTCCTGGCAGTTGTGGAGAACTTCATTACCTGCTCCCCCCCACCCAACAGTGCCCTGAACCTTTTGACTTCAGCCTCAAGAGAAGAATTTCATCAAACAAGAAGCTATTGATCACACAAATATTGTATGTCTAGTTGCTTTGACTTTGAGGAAATATGAATTGCATCATTGTTTAGAAAGGATTAATATTTCCATCCCAGGGCTCACTGTCCCCAGCGGAAACCCTGTATATTCACTTTCTGCACATCTTGGTCACACAGTATATTGAATCAAAGCCTGATGCATTGTGCTGCTTGTGCAAGCAAGGCAACCACATTGAAAAGGTTGCATATATGTTTCTGAGTTAATTGTCTGTTGTTATGGAGTAAAGCATCCAACTTTCATAAGATTTCGGCATACTGAATGAATCTTAAACAGATTCCCAGTGCAAACATGCTGCCAAGCCCATTGTATAGCAGGATTTTATTATTCTGATCCATGGTCAAATTACAGGACAATAAAAATACATTTTAAAAATGTAGTTACCAATTTCAGCAATTGGCTTAAAATGAAATCAACTGTAGCAAACCCAAATCCTTGCAAATGCTTAGCGCTTTTGTTATTCTAACTTCATGCCATGGACTCGAAATAAAAATCCCAACATAATACCTCACTACCATAAGTTAAATCCTCTCAATTGCTGATAACTCCACAGCATTGGAAACGCCCTAAGTCATTTCTCTCCATCCTGCAAGCAAGCCATGCTCCACAGCAATGCCAGCCTTCAGCCTGATGAAGTCTTCCTCTTCAGTCTTCCTCCAGAAACTCATGCCCGAGTATCTTCCCTTGGTAATGTTGGTGTAAAAGTCAGAATGTGAGAACTCCAAGCTCCAGGATGCGCATGGCCTGTTTCTGAGTGGACATCTGGAGTTCAGAGAATAGTACGTCTTTTGCAATGGCAGGATACTGCCACAAAGGGCCACATCCCAGTCTTCCCACTCTGACCGACAGGCCCACCAGAGCAGTGTACAGGTGAAGAATGTACTGAAGCCCTCCTAAAAAACACCTGCTCTGCTTCTCTGGGGCACCCACGACCACAGCAGTAGGTTTACACCCCAAAAGGCTTTGTTTTAAAAAATAGTCCCAGAAGTGAAATGATCCTGTCTTTATTGCTGATACAGACATTAGTTGCACCACGTTCCTATTAGGAAGAATGAAAAGAAGGGGAGAATCCATACTACATAAGCAGGTTATTCTTTGCACAATGCATACAAGCATTTTGTGGACTTCAGGCTGAAATCCGCAGTATTTCAATGTTTGGTTTTCACAAGTTTGGGAAGAGCTTCTATCAAATGTAAGACACAAAGAAGTAGTATAAGCTGAGTGAAGAAAATCAAGGTATTCTTCACTGCATTCACTCACAGACCATGTCAGCAATGCCTGTGGGTGAAAGGACAGCTGACATAGGCTGGCCAAGGGAATTTATACAACAGTAGGAAAAGGCTGTGTTCTCCAGGCTCACAGTAATTACAGTAGCAAGGGCAGAGGGAGAACACACGTAGTGCACAAAGCCCAACAAACCCAAGTGGGGCTGCAGACAGAGCTGGCAGTGATGCCAGCAGAAAATCCCAAACGCCCTCAAAATTCTCCTTTTAAGCTACAGCTGGCTGCCAACTGTTCAACAGCTGCAGAGAAGAGAAACAGGGAAATTTTACAACTTAATAGTAAATAGCTTTGGTACATGTAATTTCAGGGAGAAATGCAGGAAATAAGAAAATATATTGAACATATTGCACTCCCCCTATTTTAAAAGGAAATAAGAGAACTGCAGGAAAATGGCATGGTCATTTACAAACACCAAGTTTCTGTACCAGCTGAAAGACCATCAATAACAGAACAGCACCAGTTAGTACTGTTTGATAGATGGGAAAAGGACTGGAGTTTTACTGCCCTACAAATATCCAAAGGAGACTCTTCGATATCTACAAAATACAAATCCACAAAATCCAGAACTTTTGACCTTTAAAGAAAGCAATGGAACATGAAGACGTGACTCAGGACACCTGAATCAGAGCATGACTACCAAATGAAACACAAGACCCATCATTACACTGCTCTAGGTTCACAGCATCCGCTGATGAGAAGATGTATCACACATTAAGTTAAATTAAGATGCACAAAGGAAGAGTGTCTTCTGGGAAAGAATTTCCAGTAAAGCCACACTGGCATGAGTAGCACAAACCGCATAGTCTGACACAGAGCAGACCCACCACAGAATAAAATGAGTATCAGAGGTTCATGGCCCCCCAGGCTGCCTGCTAAAGGAGGCCAATAGGTAAGCTCCAGAAGAGAAAAGCTGCAATGCCACTTTGCTGTTTTTCTAAACATATAGATACAGGACATTTAAACTCATGCTGATGACTTCCTCATTAGAACATTGCTATTGTACTATTTGCAGACTAAGTTCCTACTCAGCATGTGCACTATGTCCCTAATCTGGCCCTTAATAGGAACGTATTGATACACACTCCACCAGATGGAATGAATTAGACATTAAATATAAAAGTTATTTTTGTTTTTAGAAGTCTATGTAACTTCACACACACACAAAATAATATCCCACAGACTATATATTAATCATGTTTACTGATCTCTGCAGCGTATTAGTACACTTTGAAGTTAGCCTACTGTGCCAAGCCTCTGTCAGTTGAAGGCATAAATTTTCTTCTTTGCTCCTTGTGTAACTTTTTCATCATCTCCTCACCCCCAGCCCCCAATGAAGCAAGGTTAGATTGGAACTAGACACATTTTTATGTTAGCCTGCAAGAGCTTAGGAGATATGTGAATGGGTGACTTTGTTGCCTAAACTCCCGAATTACCAATCTCTGATTTAGTTAAACAAGAATGTGCACAAAGTTTAGGTCAAGCTGACCCACCCTCTCAAGTTGTTAAAAGTCTCACCCTCTTGGGTACTCACCATCTCAAGTCCTCAAAACTGATGGATGAGAGGACTTCTAATCAAGGGAGTCAATCTTGGGAAGCAAAGAACAGATAATGATAAGAACACCATTATGTAAATTATGCAGAAAGAAGTCTCCAAGTATAAAAGTTCTGGCCACAAGAGAAGACAAGCTGATAAGGTGTTGCAGCCCTCAGAAAATTAGTTGCAAGTAGGACAAAGGTAATGGAAGATCGCAACCTCCAACTCAAATAGTACCCCTGAAACAGGGCAAACCCCCACTTCGGGTGCATGCAGGGCTGGTAAAGTAGTGCTACCTGAGGATGCGCGCTAATATGTATTAGAAGCGAGAAATTTTTTAACCAAATTTGTACATTGGTGTTTTTTTGGTTTTGTTTTTTTAATTTTATTTTTAAATTACAAAAAATTGTAACCAATCCTGTGCATGAATGCAAATGAATGTAACGTACTATGAATATGCAAGTACTCTACTGTATATAATGTTTACCCTCGAGTAACTTGGGGTGTATGTTAAGAGGAAAGATTCCCCCTGCACCCAGCATGGCAATAAACCCACGCCGGCTTTGTAAACTATCATTTGGTTTGGAGAGTTTTCCTGGTTAAGATTTTTGGTAACAACTTTAATTTGAAGGTACATGTTCTAGTACCCAAGCCATCTTTTCCCCCCATTGAACTTCTCAAACAGGCATCTTTTTTGAATCATTCCACAACAGAATGAATACAAATGTACAACTCTCCCCATTAGCACATCACTAGGTAGCCAAGCCTCAAGCCTAAAGCTGCAAGTTACCTTTAGAAAGCAGTGATTATGAATAAAGCAGCCAAGATTTGGGTTCCCCCACATTGTGAGGCACAGTAATATCACACCTCCTTTAGCTGAAAAGGTATTTTGCATCAGAATACAAAAAAAAGAAGAAGAAAAAAAAAAAAGGTTCCAGTGAAAAAAAACCAAAACCAACAGCTGCTAGAATGTAATTAAAAGATGTGCTGATAAAACTGAGCACAGTCACGCAGCAGTTCCTACCTTAGGACACAACGGTATCTAACAGTGGAAAATGAGTTACCTTCCAGCCATCAGGTAGTGTAGGCATACAGTCATGGCATCAGCAGGGACATGGCATCAGCCAGTCAGCTAGTGGACGACATTCCTGACATATCTCTGCAAATCCTGATACAGCGGGAATTTCTTGGGAGTCTTTTAGCAAGAGTCACTGAGAATTATTATGAATGCCATGTATGAAAGCACTTACTGGATGCCAAAGCACAAGTGCTGCTTGATAAGAGGCAGCTCGGGAAAGTTGGTCTAAACTATACATGCTTCCATCATTAACACCATCTTCAGCGGAGCAAACAAGTAAATGCAGTACTGAAAAAACATAATCCTGTTCCTTCAGAAAAGAAACACATGCTGCATGTAAGCAAGAGAGGCACACAGACATCTCAGCTGTAGCTAGCATACAAGTCAAAGTTAAGGAAGCAAACAGATTTTGTTTGCAGTAGCATCAGCATAAGTGATTGTCTGTGGCTATGCATAGTCAGTATCTATAACCATCTGTACTGCATTTGAAAATTTAAGTTTCTGATTTTGACCCTTTGAACTGTACCGAGCAAGCTGCCTACAGTAGCCTGAAACTAGTGGTGAACATACATGACACTCAGTATATTTTCCACAGCCAAGAATGACTTCAGTCACTAGTTGCCATCCAACTACAGCCATTTAAGATCAAAGATAGCTATCTCAGTTGGAAAGGACAAAAATAAAATGGCCTTGAAAGCTTACTGGGAGTTATCTTCCTCTGTCTTCCAAAAAGACAGCCTGGCAAAGCTAATCAAACAGAAATTGAAGCACAGGGTGTACAAAAAACAAAAGTGCCTCTGAAGCTACCAGTATCACCAAAAGTAGCAAAATGTGGCAAAACACAATAGAGCATTTCAAACAGATTAATAGTTAACTTAATTTTTTTATTTACTTTGGCATGGAGTGAGGTTTTTTTGCAGAGCCAGTGTTAAAAAACAACCTGCAACAAATGCTGGTAAGTGAACCTGCTTCTTTAGGGTAGATCCAGAGCAGCAGAGGGAAAAAAACCCCACAGCTCTGGTTGAGGGAATGGTGAAGGGGGTTCTACTTGCAAAACGAGGTCTTCTCTATGCAGTCAAACTTTTATTTTTTTTTGACTGTTGAGATTGGAAATGTATTAAAGACAAGAATGGGAGCATAGGAGGGGCATTTAAGTCAGGGATGTGACACAGAAGGTTGCTTCCCCATCCCCAGGAAACTACCAGTAACTCATTAACACCTGGAAAATCATTGGTTTGACTCACCAATGGGTAAGTAAAAAGTCTTTTTTCTGACTACGCAGCCACACAAATGTGGCCTTTCTGAGTGTCTGAGTCCTGTGACCCCATGCCAAGGCCTGTGCTGGCTCTCAGAAAGAATATGTTCGAAAAGTATCTGTCTCCATCCTTTTGGAGCTGCCTGGTCTATGCTGTGCCTGTAAACAGGGAGTGCCAAAATCTTACCCCAGCCTGGGATCCTCACCTTTTTCTACTTCGCTTTTTATGGCATTGTCTGGGGACAGGAACCTCATATTTTAGTAAAGCATTGTTAAAATATTAAAGAAAAATGCTACAATTGTTTTGAAAGTCTGAATAAATCTTAAGATTTTCTAACCCAGCCTTCCCATTACACCCTGAACACACACACACACTGAAGAGGAATAATTATATGATGAGCACCATGAAATATACAAGTAGGTCAGACTATTAGGTAGTGTTACATGATCATGTCATGAAAGATTCTGCCACCAAAACAAATGCACATTATTCACAAAGGGGTATTATTAAGTTGACAAGACACCTGAGTTTTGGTTTCTCAGTTTTTGGATGTATAGCTTAAATTTAGCCTAAGAGTATGATTTAGTTCATTAAACAGAACGGCTTCTTGGAAAAAAATGCCCACCAGCATCCTTATTGCATCCCTATTCTTAGCACACCCAGAGTACACAGACTTTTTTCAACCACAACTCACTATGAATAAAGATAAAAGATCAGAGCCTTCTGAAGGCTTTAGAATTTGTTCCTACTTGGAAGGGGTTAGTTATCAGGGC
Organism: Falco cherrug; assembly: GCF_023634085.1. Lineage (NCBI taxonomy): Eukaryota > Metazoa > Chordata > Aves > Falconiformes > Falconidae > Falco > Falco cherrug. The sequence continues at coordinate 83,204,254 of NC_073700.1, forward strand.
TGTGATACAATTCAGAGGCAGTTTTCTGATGAAGCTGAAATGGCCACTCTCCTGGGCTGGGAAAGGATGTTACTTAAAGGGCTCCATTAGTCACTAAAGCATTTTTCTCTTAAACGTGCAAGTTTTTGACCTCGGAGGTCAGCAATAGACTGTGCATCAGTTGTTGGTTGGTTTTCCTGAAGACTCCCATATCTTAGTGCTTGGGCTGACGTTTCCCTAACTGTGTTTCCTTTCTACAAGGATTTGCTGGGGCCCCATTCAAGTTGGGGTTCATCCAGCCTGGAAGTGCCTTTTGAGGCACTCGAGACAGAGTCTGCCCCATTATTTCTGGCTAAGAAAGACCTGCCCAGCAGAGCAATCACAGACCTTCACATCCCAGTAAAACTAACCAAAGGGATCCATTTAGAGCAGGGGAGGGGGGAAGAAAGAACAATAATAATATACAAATAAATCAGAGCCATCTCACAACAGGGATCAGGCAGCATGTGCTGGGCCACAAGGGAGCTTTTATTTGCACTCGACTCCAGGCAGGGAGCTTTTAGCCTATGAACATTGGTATAAGAAGGGGAATGACAGCAATTACCAACAAAAACTGCAAGAAAGAAAAAAAGATTATCCCCCCAAATAATTCAAATAAATGGAGTAAAACTACAAAGAACAATTTCTTCTTTAAGGATCTCTCTTCTTGCAAAAGATAAATACATCAAAGCAGGAAGCAAGCAGTGTGACGCATCAAGGTTATTGATGGTAAGTGTTCTTGTTTCCAGTAACTATTTTGATCTCAACTGCATGTTTTGGATGGCTTAAATAGAAGGAAAAAAAAAACAACCCAAAAGCAACAACAAAAATACAAAACCCACTTCGGCCAAATACAGAGAGGTAAACTTTTTTTTCTTTTGCTTTTCCTTCCATGTTACTTCAATCACTCCTTTCTGTGCATATTTTAAAGCAAACACCTTCAAAAACCTGTTTGAGGTTGCCTAAGTTGTGATATGTAAGAAAGGCAAAACACTGAGTATCCTGTATATATCTTCTGTGTGCGTGTAAGACCTAATGCTTTACAGTGCATATCTCTCTGCAAAGTTACACTACTGAGATACAATGGAGAAACTTAGTTTCTGTTTGCCCTACCAGCTGAGCATGTCATCAGTAGTCAAGACAGTGCCTGAAAACACTCAGGATTTCATCATGTTAAAAACAGCCTCTTGAGGAACAGAAAGCAGTCCCCCAGATCACCATGGAGATGATAGATACAGCAGACAGCTTAATATTTTGCATCAAAATCGAGATTTCAAAGTTCCTGTTTCTTAAGAAAACAAACAAAAGCCAAAGAAAAAAAACCCCAACAACAACAACAAAACCCACCAACAAGCACACATAAAAAAAGTCCAGCTGCAGTTGGTTTCCTGTTGTCATATCCTTAAACTCTGCCAGTGAAAACGTCACTCAGGAACAGCGTTAAAAGCACATACTACCGCTGTGTGCATGCTCGACATAAAACAAGTTTATACAGATAGTGAATGGGAAACTTTTCAAAGAGTTTCACAAAAAATAACTCAGCTCTGGCTTTATGAGAAGTTACGTATCTGGAAAAGAAAAAAAAAAAAAAAAAAGGTCCATTATGTGACACATATCACCTTGTGGCAATACTTTACCAAACAGACAAGCCTTTTCACAGCAGCACAAAAATAGCCTGTTATTTAAAGTGTAAGCATTTCAGACTTGAAATTCAGGAAAATATATTTACTTCTTAACGTTGTTGTTTTACGCTTTATGATACAATTGTAGAGCTGTAAAATCATTTAGCAGAGGGTTGTGTAAATTTGCTAATGCTTGCTTCTTCACAAGGTGGCGGTAGGAGCCCGTCAGTCCTGCCCTGATGCATTTAAAGCTCGTGGGTATTTCCTCCTGCAGTTGTTGCAGGCGTCTGGCTGAAAAGCCACGTTATGGTTTTTAAGCCTTCTTAAAGAGTTCTTCTGGGTTTTAACTTGACATGTTTTTCTTCTTGAGCAGGAGAGCAATTCTGCAAAAAGACTGTAGAAATTAATGTCACAAAATGCAGTGCATGCATACATCACTTGATAGTGCTCTGAATGGTGATAGAACCACATAAAAAGAAAGATCCAGCATGGGGCAGGGGGAAGAAACAGCTAACGTGTGTCTGAAGCTTGACTTAAAGTGTTTATGCTTTACACAAGTTTCCTGTGAAGAAATTACTGAAGAAGGGTGGGGAAAAATATCTGAGGCAGCAGAAAATTTTATCTATTTCTAAATGTTCAGTTATGGAGCCTGAGCTGTAATAATAATACATGACACTTTTTTTTTTCTTTTTTTTAAATCCTTTTGGTGATTGATTATTAAATCTTCAAGTGATAACCCATGTAGTAGAGGTTTGCTGATCTTTATTGAGAAAACAATGTGAAAATGAAGGGAACTGAAATTAGATCCTGACTTTTCTTAACCTGAAGAGTGAATTACATGGGACGCAACGCCCAGTGCTTTCCACTAAGGACCATACACTAACAGGGACGATGGATGCACCAGCCCAGGGGTTTCTCACTAAAGCATGAAGCATGCAGCAAGACTGAAGCTGCAGGAAAATGCTCTGAGATCCTGTCTGGTCTCATAATGTTGGTTTGGTCAGCAAGTCAATGATTCACAAGGCTGATTAGAAAGAGAAAGGCAGAAAGAAAAAGCTGATTTTGCTTTGACAGCAAAGGAAAGCAGCCAGGGCTGTATGCCCGCACTGTTTCTCCAGAACGCTCTGTGGATTACTTTTCCTGGACACCCCTCCAGGTTGTCCACAGGCTGTGGACACAGCAGGTGCAGCCAGGAGCTGGTGTGATCTGTCCCCAGCACCAGCCTATGGAGAAGGAACAGGCAAAGGAAAGCCAAAATAAGAAATAGCTGTGGCACTGCTCAGTCCAAGTGAAGACCCAATGAAAGGCCAGCGCCCACTCCCTGTCTTGATGTGACGGTCACAGACAGGTTCTGCTATAAAGCTCCTTTCCCCTTCCGCAGGAGAAAGGGCCTGTATGCATGAGGAACAGTTTTTAAGTGGTCTTTGGTCTAGCTACGCTGTAGAGCCAATGGCAGAGGCTGCTGCAGGTGAGACTTGAAGAGGAGAGGCCAGAGTGCAGGGCAGGTCTGACAGGTACCTGGTACCTGGGGAGGAGGTGCACACGTTCTTGCAAGGACTTATGAAGGCCATGATTCATGTCTGACTGGTGCGTCACAGAAAAGAAAGGTCCATTCACACGTGTGTCCCAGGCTTCCCACAGGACAAATTCCAGCCTTGCTCAGAGCGTAAATAGTACACTGGGTTTCCAACTGACCAAGAGGCCTTTAGGGTTATGTTTTCAAAGGCACTTACCAGTTTGGCTACTTCTGAAAATCTGGATCTCAGGTGATGAAATAGGAGATGGGATGAATCTGACTCTTAGAAGGTGTCTGGATCATAAATATTAGAGATGAAAATCCCTGTTAAATCATCCCATTTGTATTAAGTGTATTTCCAGCGTTCCCATGCAGGGTCTTTTTTTTTAAATCATATATTAATATTCACAGGAACAGGTGCTTCTGAGTAATTCATGAGGTCCTTTAAAAGTATTTATTTCAATGTTTTTCTTCTTCCAGTTTGTCACTTGCTCACATATCATAAGTTTAGAAAAAGGCACAGAAGACCACTGTGCTCACAACCAGCTCCCTGAATAGTCCCCCTGCAGCTGTAACCCAGCAGGAAAGCTAAGCTGCTTGGATGTGTTAATTAGTTGGCAGCTCTCCTCAAATTTTCAGCAGCAATGCTTGGTGCTATAGGTCTCTCTCCAGGCGTACACTTTCGTTTTGCTGTTTCACCAAGCAAATCCTGTAAAAGGAAGAACAAGCGCTGAGTTTAATAGGAGTTAATGCATTACTTTACAAGTGCTTCATGGTTGAGTCTAAAGTCTTCCTTTCAGTGATGTAACTGAGACAGCTGCAAAATGCTAGTAATGACCTCCGCTTAATGAATCAGTTCAGTCCACCTCCCAGCAGATAAATAATGGCAGATATATCTACCATTCAGCTATCTGACCCAGCCTTGGGAAGGAAACAGTGCATGTCAGCTTCCTCCTGCTGTAGCTGCACACAACCAAACTGGAGCAAGCGTGAGGTTAACCCTACAACTGTGACCTTGCAGTCACAGCGTGGCTGGATGTCCCTGTCGAACACACCAGCCGAGGGTATTAGCCTCCAAAATAGCATCAGTTCATTAAACATAGAACCTGGGCAACTTTTTGTTCTATTTCATGCTGTGTTGATGGCTCATGGCATGGCCTCAGCCAAATGCAAACCCAAAACTGTAAGATGGGGATTTTTCTTTTTTTCTTTTTTCTTTTTTTTTTTTTTAATTCAAAGTAGTATCTGCAATGAACAATTAACTCAACTGGATCTTTTTCAAAGCAAAATTTTAGAAGTACCTATTTTGTACATTTACTAAGTTAGTTTAAACTTATTTAGAGTATCACGCTCAATTCTCCTCAACACTGAGAGCACTTTCAGACAGAGCTCACGCAGCACCTTCCACATTGTGTGCACTACAGGAGGCTATCTCAGTTTTCAGAAACATTAGACAAAACCTGAGTCATCTCTGTGCACTGTTCAGTTTCCAAAAGCTTCAGAATTTTCTTTTCCTCTCTTTCATCAATAAGCAGTAAGTAAGTAGCACCCTCAGTATTATTTCTGCCTCTGTTTTCTGGACTCTATTGAAAGTACACACCGAAAAAGTTTCTTTCACAAGTAGGTTTTCTTCTGCAGCTTTTCCTTATTGCAGGGTAACACTGTAAGAGAATTTCAGTCAGCTGTATGTAGTAGATACAAGCTCAGTTCACTTGAGATGATGTATTGTAACCTACAGTCATATATAATTATTTGTACTGCTGCAAAATAAAGGCAGGAGGTAAAAATAAAATACAATGCACTAACATATTCAGAGGTCAGTTAAGGTAAATGGAGTTTTCGTTAGATGATACCGCATTTAGCCACTTCTCATATACTTTGGATAATGAGGTTTTATCATTAGTTTGCATGTATGTCTATACAACTTCCATGCAGTCTGTCTGCTCTTCCCTTACAGCTTAAAAAAAGGTCAGGAAGAAACTTCATTGTTCTTAAATCATTTTGCATTACCATGGTATAGCAAAAGTGCCATTTCAGGTGGCATTTGAAGAGCAGAAAACAGCTGACACTGAGCGTGGCCTTTCCAGACCATAGGTCGAGAAGACTAATTTATGTTTTTACGCAAACTGTGCAAAGAGCCAAATGTGTTGCTTATCTCTGTTATTAGCATCCCAGGGGAGAGATCAGTCACAGTGAAAATCAGAAGCCAAGAAACAGCACGAACATAATTCAGCAGCTAGGGAGAGGACTGGCCACGGTCACCCATGCACGTGGCCAAGGCAAAGGCACCTGCCAAGGCAGAGGACCCGTGTCAGGGCTCTACACCCACAGTGCTCCCAGCCAGGGAGCTTTAAAAAATACTCTGGTCTTTGACCAGCCATGCAGGTAGCTAGCACGTAGCCAGAATAGGAGACATTAGTACTTACTGTCATCTTAAATCTGTTAAAAAAATATATCCCAAACTGCAAGGCATCCCATTCAGCTCGGTTTCCAAGGCCTTTCCAGAAGGTGGCAATCTTGTTTCATATTTGTGCTGTTTCCAGCCAGACTCCTGCAGGACTGTGACTAAAGAATAAGTAAAACCCCCCAACTCTGTTTTAAACTTGACTTGTTTAAACAGGTTTCTTTAGGCATAGAATCAAAAGAAAAGGAAAAAAACTCTCATCTTGAGAGATAAAGATATTATAAAGTTGAGCATTTTGACTGAAAACAATTTTAAAAAGTTGTTCTTGATAAATAGAATTATTTTGCAACTGTCCTTTTATTTATAACTACATTTAGGACTAAGAAATTGATCATAGGATTATTTTACTGGCAGAACTTTTGAAGTTGAAGTATGTATAATGGAAAGCATTGGTTTCTTTACTGGAAGTGTGATTTGCTTGCCTTACAAAATGAGCACATACGAGCTCTTCAACAGGAAAGATGCTGTGAATGTTGCTTTCTGGAACAACCTGGAGTAATACAGAAGTAAAAGGTGTCTGAACACACAAAACCAGTTATTTGAATAGATGGAAGAAATGAACACACTACAAAGCAATTCAGCCCTGGTCTGCAGAGAAAATGAGAATAATTTCCCATAAACAAAGGGGAAGCGGTTACTTCTTGCACAGAGCCTAACCCCACCTGCAACACCTTACTTAGCGAAGGAAATGGGAGATTCACCACAGCAAAGTCTGTGATCCCTATTAAACTGGAGGAAAAACAAGTCTGGGATGATTTTTCACTCCTCAGGTCTACTCCCACAGCTTCCCTCTGCTTTTTGAGACACATTGGGCATTCTGCATTTCCAAGGTCATGGATGCAGACAGAGACACACCAAGACACATCAAAAGAGTTTCACTGAGAAATTTTACAGGTGTCACAGCTGCAGACTTAGTTATAACTTTTGCTAGTGCTTGTGCTCACTGGAGGGATTACTGTAACGCATGCAATTCTTCATATAGTTTGGTATTTTGCACCCCAAAAATGTTCTCCAGACCTCTTGGAAAAAAATCCCTCTTGCGAGCTGCATGTAAAATGCAGAGATCAGTTTCTACAGAGGTCTAATCATTAATAAACCGTTTCTGCTGTTAAAGATTTCAAAATGTTCAATGTTTTATAAGAAGAGCTTGTCCACAAACAGCACCAGAAGCTGAGGTTTCTCAGGAGTATCCCATAATGTGTCCAGTGTCAGGATTTCCTGTCAGTGCACCTTGGATGCGTGCAGAGTCAGGCTTGTTGGTGCATTAATGTACTTCTGCACCTACAGTGGTGGCAGCTGAAATGGGTTGTTTTCTCCTAGGCTCAGCTGTGTCTTGCAGCAGATGCTTTTTTATCATCATATAAATCCTTTCAAAGATCCTCCTTGATACTTTAAGCAGTCACCTTTTAAAGGCAGTAAGAGCAGACAAAAGCAAAATAAAAGTATTTCTGGTTCCTCAAGGCATCATCCATACAAGCCATGCTGTGGCTGCTGAAGCACAGAGGTCCTCATCCCCTGACTCTGAAAATACTGGATTAATTGTTGACATGCAGAGGATGTGTTTGTGCTAGTGTCTATAAGAGTATCAATCTCTCGATCCCCTGCAAGTGGCTGTTGATCTGGGCATCAGTACAGCACAGTAACCGTAAAGGACAGAAAGCAAGAATTAGGCCAATAAATTATATGTTCCAAAGCACAACAATCAGTATGTGTACAGACATCTGCAATTAGCTTAATCAAGAGTGAAGGCCTCAAGACCAAAGGGCGTGAAAAACTTTAATCTGCAGATATGCAATAGCAGCAACCACACAACTCAACATAAGGCCAAAATAAATCACTAAGATAAGAGAAGATTTCTCCGGGAAACTGAAAAACACTGGAACATCTGGAAAGGAAAAAAAAAAGAAAAAAAGGAAAAAAAAAAGATTTAGTTGAATGTGGGTTTTGGATGCTTTGTAGGACAAATATCTGCAAGTTACTGTCTTGTCTTTAAAGACTGAACGTTGATACCAAAGACGTTTCCTAGGAATTAATAACTATCTAGGAGAGTTAATGACCCATAGAAAAGCTGAGGGTCATTAAAACCAGTCAGCCATCAGCTCATCAGGTAATGCCCTCTGCTGAAGTTCCTTGCAGTTGCTAGCATGCCTCCTTCTTGTTAAATAGAAGAAAAGAAAAAAGTAGCAGCATACTTATTTCTGCATAGCCAGAAAGTCCCGCAGCCATGCATCTGCAAGGGAAAATGTCAGGGGGCACCACCATCGTGCTAAGCTTTCCAAGAAAGGTGGCAAGGTCTCCCCTTGAATTTTGATTATGTCACATAGACGCTTAAATAAGACGCTTTTAAATAAGCACTTTTAAAAAACATTCAGCTAACAAGGTACTGGTGAGTTATCAAGAGGAGAATGTCACCAACAGCGCGGAACTTTAACATGTGACAGAATCTGTGTCTCCCCTTGCTGTTAGAAGATCATCATGTGCTACGGGGAAGGGATGGAGAAAAATTTCTGCCAGTTTCCTACGTGTCTCCAAAAGTGAACACAGCACAACTCAAACCACAGAGTTGGAAACAGACTGCAATAACATTTCTGGACCTGAGAACAGTTTCTCCCTCCCTTACTATTGCTCAGCAAGCCACTGCCCCACTCCTGCCTTAAAGCTCTGCCTGCGCTGAGCTGTGCCACCTGTCAGCCTGTGCGGGGGGATCAAAAGGGAAGCCCTAAATCCCAGCTCACCCCAAAGGCTCTGTCTCACCTCGGGATTACGGCATGTGTGTGAAACAGAGACCTGCTGGGGCACAGCGAGCGCAGCACGGGCTGGGGCACCGTCAACCCCCAGCAGAGCCTTACAAAAAAAACAGTGGGAAGGAAGAGTAAAAAGCATGACCTAGGATAGATGGTGACAGCGTAGATTTCTTGCAAAATGTTGTGTAACCATCACTTTCTTCTCAGTTCCCTTAACACTGGAGCGTGGAGATGCACAAGAGGAAAGGCAATGTTATGTTGTGAAAAAGACCAAATACACTAAATTAGGCAGCCAGGGAAATCTTTGCAAAAGCAAGTATTTCATCTAGAAAATGAAGTATGTATGATTACTAAGGCATTTTACTAGCTTGCAGATTGGGATACATTAAATATCCGCACATTTCAAACATGAAAAGTTATATCGTTGTATCATATTTCAGTGCCCTTACATTAGGTACAGTTGCACCTAGAAAGTCTCGGATGTGTTTCAGTGACTCAAAATAGTGGCAATCAGCACAAAACATAAGTAAATGCAGGCAAACAAACCAAAAAATAGTCAACCTCATAATTCTATTATTCCATACCTGCAAGACCAGGAGAGAAGAAAAAGAATATATAGAATTTCAAAACATATATTGATTTACATTTCAGCTTCCAATTTCACTGGCATAATGTTGCCAAATATCAGGGACTACATGGAGAGCAAATGTCAGCAAAATTAAGCTTTGTCACTTAGTAGATGGATCTCATGCATCACAGCAGGGAAACTAGGAAGGCAATGCGTGAGCAGATCCAGGCCTCCTACCAGCTGCACCTCTTTGTGGACTCTTTGCTCCACATTTGCTTGAAGAAACTTTCTGCTGTACACAGAAAGTAGGTCTAAAAGGAGTATAAAGTAGTACAGCTGGGACAGTTTATTTGGGGGGGGGGGGGGGGAAGTAGTACAGCTGGGACAGTTTATTGGGGGGGGGGGGGTGTCTACTGCAAATCAAACTGAGTATGCAGAATTTTAAAAAATATCATATGCCAAAACCTGACAAACAGGACTTTTCAGACTTTGTTATGGGACCTCCCTGCAGCTTAATTTTTCCTGTTACAATCACTGCTTCTACATGTTCTGGGGGGCTAAAAAGAACATGTACTCTGAAAACAGCTACAGCAGGAAAGCAGAAAATGATAACAGCCTAAGTTAAAAATATGGTCTTTGTGACAGCACTCTGGAGAAGAAAGATTGTGCTTGCCAAGGCCAGAGGAAAAAGCAAGCTACAATAACCTATATGATGATAGCCTTGACACGCATTAAGTTTCAAGCTTCAAGCAATAACCGGCTGTGACAAGAGTGACTTTTCTAAAAATTCCTCTTTAGTCATCATGTGCAAGTGGAGACTTACTAAAAATCAAAACCTTAAGACTGAAAGATTGTTTCTTCTCAAATATCCATCCTACATCCATGAAATACATGCAGAACAAGGTTAACGTTTTAGTAGATGTCTGTTCCTTTGCCCACCAGGAGCTTTTACAGATACATGGAGGCAAGAGACTGATAGAGGACAACAGAGAATGACCTGCTGAAACCGAGTACAATACCCGACTACTCTTCATACAAACAAGGCAATTGTTTTGGGGCTGGTAAAATATGAAAGAGTCTCTAGTGCTTCCTTATACAGTCCCTGCTAGCTGGCAGGGCTGACAGCTCAGCCACATCCAGGTTTTTACCCTTTCCACCTTTAAGATTGTGTGTCTGATGCCTGCTCTGCCAAAACCATCTGCAACCACAGATGTGCTGACCAAAACTGCTCTTAAACTAATTTTTTTTTCAAATTTTTTTCCCATAAAGCCACCAAATAAAGAAAAAGAAAATATCTGCATGCAGCTCCTCAGTTTAGGACCCATCTTCAGAAATGTGTTTTCAATCTAACTATTCAAAGACGACTGTTAACATATTCACTCTCTGGAACAACTTATGGAGAGGAAAAGGAGCTGTATCGTTTAACGCAGGGAACGTACTACTACTATACAGGGTTTTTCCCAAATCCCCAAAACTTGCTAACAGCAGTCATATTCTTGCAACAATAACAGCAAACTAGCAATTGTGACAATGAGTTCTGTAAAACAATGAGCTTACTGGGATGGAAGTATCCTGAGCTAACAGGTTACAGTGGTAGTCAGAGCTGGTAACTTAGATTAGCTTCTGTAGAGCAAATTAACATCCTACTTGGATGCACCATCATATACAAACACTGTAATTTTTAGAAATTCATAGAGCTGACAGAAGATAAGAAACATTTGCTCAGGGACAACAGGGCTGAGCAATCTTCTTTCCTGACCTGGAACACTGACTTCTACAACGGGAAGCTCTGGAGATAACTCTGGCTTCTGTATCTTGAAAATTCATCATCTTTCAGTCTGTTAATTTTGCCAGACAGCCATGCATCTTATTTTTGAAGATGGCTGTTCTAGAGAGGAAGGATTAAGCTATCATAGCCTGAAAACCAAGAAACTAAATTTTGCCACTTCTCTGAACGTCACTTTGGGACTGCCTTAAACTTTTCTGGGGCACGAGGGTGGGATGCTGGATTTCTCCAGCCCTGCTGCTTTTCGCGTGCTTGCACATGGGAGGAAAGGAGAATGCAGCCCTTACACGTGACACACTCACAGTACAACTGCCAGGCGGCCTACCCTTCTGCAAATACCATTAGGAACTTTCCTGTTCAAAAAAACAAACTTGAATCAACATTAGCATCATAATTATTGCAAAGCTGCTGAATGGGCCACTGTTCCTTAAGGTCCATTTTAATCCCAAAACAACATAGTGAGGATGGGAAAGACTTTTTAAAGCTATTTGAAATATGTATACTCCATTTCAGGTCCAGGGAATCAAATTACCAGCCTGTAAGGGAGATAAGGCAGCGAGGGAGCGCCAAGACCCTGGGCGGCTGCGGGACTTGGTAATTTGCTCAGCTCAGTCGTTGGACCGAGCAAAGACCCCGGTAGCACCAGCTGGAACGTGTGCACTGCAGCTCTGGACAGCTGGGAGGAGAAAAAGCCAGTCACAAATTAAATTAAGAGGTGTAATATGGTGTGAGAAGAAAAACAAATTGAGATTGTGAAAACAGGTGCCAACTGACATTTACTCAATACTCAGTCACACTTCCCTTTCTCTATGTAATTAGCAGCTAAGCTGAATTAGGATAGATTTCATGCTTCTGTGACCTTCTAGAACCCCCCTACGGGAAAAGAAAAACACCTGTAGCTAGAAGGTTTTTTTCCAACAGGGTAAAAGTGCCTAGCTACCGTGGAGCTGGGTCATCCAGGCTGATACACTAAGGGAAACACATATGTCTGTGTTGCATGACCGCAATGAGATTAATTTTCTTTTTGATTTTTTTCTTTTTTTTTAATTAGTCTAACAAGTAGCACTAAATGCAGGGCTTTAAAGTAGCAGCAGGCTGGCAAACTAATGTATTTTGTTATCTGCATTATTCAAGGCTGTCTTAATAGTTGTTGTGCAGAGAATAAGCTGAAACCCGTGGGGCACTATCCTGGAGTCCCAGGGAAGCAACGAAGTAAAATGCAACAGCTCCAGTCGTTCCCCACAGAGCCTTGTACAGTCTCTGGGCAGGACTGTGATGGTGTATCGGCTCCATTCAGGGCTCCCTGAAGGAGAAGGTTCAGCTGGGAGGGTGCAGGCGATCACCCTGACACCACCACACCTGAACACCATGCCTCCACAGGAGCTATAAGCTGGTCACGCCACATGGTGGGAAGCAAAACCCTTCTTCCACTGCCTGGGCAGCCTCCCCTGTTCAAGTCTGGATGCTCCCATAGCACAGGCTTGGCACTGACCAGGCCCACTCCCAGCTGGAGGGCTCACTGGAGGCTCCTCAAGGCCTCCCCTGTTCGGTGCAGGCTCCACACAACCAGGTCTTCCTCCGAACCTCTCTCCTAGTAGGGAAGGTACTGCAGGTTTTCAGCAAATCAACCTGCAGACATCACTGGTCATTCATCTTGATCTGATTTGAGGTCCTTGACTCAAAAATCCCCTTCTAGTAGAATAACATTATGTAGAAGATCTGCCAGGTCTAACTGCTAAATCCTGGAAACCTCTGTAAACCCTCAGCCCCAGGAATTTTAGAAAAACCTCCTTGGAAACAAAAGGATCAACAGGTCCTTTAAGCAGGGTCTGCGGCCACAGAGCAACTTTCAAAGCAGGCAATTCCCTCTTTCCCAAAAGCACCAGAAATACCAAACAGATTATCTTGGTGGACCTTACCACCAGCTGTGTAAGGATACACCCATCCTGCACTGTGCTTGTCTGCAGCAAATATTCAGCCCTGTCCTGTGGGGCTCAGAAATACACTCACTGCAGCCCCCCTCAAACCTAACGACGAAACACCAACCACCCCCAGACACGCTGCAATCCACAGACTCCAAGTGCTTTGGGAGAAAATACGTCAAGCTACACCTTCCACTCATTTTTAGGCTCACTGACTTTCATGTGATAACATGAGGGTTTGGGACTCTCTTAAAAGACAGCAGCATTGAATTAACATTTTTTGCCTCAGAACTCCCCACAGCTGAACAGATGATGGCAAGCGCGTACCGTAAGACCACTTGATGAAAATGTCAGGGGCCTTAGAAATAGTTCACATTCTCTGGCCTTCAGTTTCATGATCATTATCATAATAAAATGTTTTTGCTTATTCCTTGCACACCTGCTGTGTGTCAGTTTCCCCCACCACAGCTCCGTTAAGGCATGCACTGCTCATACTGACATATACAATCACTTTCTTTATACCAAGCAGATCTTGGGCCCTATTTGCTCATCACACGCTGATAAAAACCACAGCACATAAAACGCTTTGTAAAGAGAGAGGAATGTAGACCGGCAACGTGGTTCAGTTAGATTAAATGAGAACAGAGGTCTGGAACTTGCTGTCATGAAGTTTTGGATCAAAATTCATAAATATTTCCAAAGTATTTGCTTTCATCTCATATGACCAACTATTCTTATGAAATGTCAGCAGCAAATCAAGCCAAGAGAAAAGCTCCCTGCATTCTGAAGCCATAAACCATAACCAAAACACCCTGCACAGAGCGGGAAGGATGGATGGATGGAAGGAAGGGGTCTATATCCAAGAACTCCGCTACCTGACTTCTTTTTAACCTCTATGATTCAAGGGGAAACTACATCTGGAGTTTCAGCTCCTCTATCCCACTTCTTCCTAATTGTACTCAGTAACTTCATTGCTGGTCCATGAGTACCTCGTCACATGCGTCCTTCAACCCTCCACACGCGGACTACACTCTACAATCTCCTTCACAATAGATTTGCCTTTATAAGCATACTATCCCGGTTGTGCTTGTAACAAACCAATCTGAGGAATAAAGAACGGTTAAATAGTGACCATATAATTGAAACAGAGCAAGTTTTACATAGGGTTTTATATGGTTTAAATGTATTTGGAACTATTTAAATTTTTTGTAAGTTTAGTTAGTTTAACAAAAAACATCTCGTATAAATTCCTGCACTTAGTAAATAGCTGCTGCAGCAAAACCTACTAAGCAAAAACAAGACTAGAAAAGTCTGTTTTACTTCAAACAATTTTATCATAAAAAAGTCAATAGAAGAATTTTTTAAAACTTGATGTTACATCTCAGGCCATTATCCTTGCAAGATTTTCTTCTTAGGTCTTGTGTGAACTGAAAGGACCTAAAAGATGCAGCAGGCTGTTAGTGTTAAGCAATGGAATTTATCTTACTTGTGGAACTGTTAATAGTAAAGAGAAGATTAATTTAAATGAAATTATTCCACACCCATAAAAGACAGGCCCTGAAACAGAAGTCCTAAACGTGGTTTCTTTCTCAATTAATTTATGGAAATGCCACTACGCAAAAGGCAAAAAGCATACATGGTCAAATCAGGCACAAGGACAGCAACTCATGAATGCAGCGTTTGCACTACCACCTTGTAATCCGACTCTGTTAGCCAAGATTTTACTCTGTCTCCTTGCCTGCATTTACAATGAAAAAGCATTCTTTACCAGTGCAGCTATTCCCATGCTCTGAACATCTGTAATTCCCACAACGTGCAATAATTTGCCCACATCTCTACAGACACAGCCCCTCTACCCTTAAGCTAGTCCAGTGCTGCTTGAGCAATGCATGGATCTGTGACACCACTCACCATAAAGGTGTTTACATCGTCCGTATTTCAAGACCAACTTAATGGAAAATATTCAAAGTAGCTGAAAATATCCCATGTCACTGGAAAAGACACGCAAATGTATGTCAGTCTTTGGGGTTTGGTGGGGTTTTTTTCTTTTTTTTTTTGTTTGTTTTGTTTTGGTTTTTTTTTTGTTTTGGTTGTTGTTGTTGTTGTTGTTTTGTTTTTTCCCCACTTCTGATGTGAGGGATTATTAAAAATATAAAAATACTATAAATAAGATTTAAACACCTCAAGAAAACAATCAACCAAAAATTTTTTCAAAACAGACATCGCTGTATTTTATTTTAAAGGAAAAGAATTAAAAGTATTATTATTTCCCCATATTAAATTTCAGAATTGTAAAGTTCCTCAAAAGATGGACAGAAGAATGTTTGTGCTTAATATTAGCCTTCGAAACATACACACATATTACCTAGTATTATCAAAAGTTGTAATGAGTATATATTTCAGATTTCCTTGTTTTAGGTTTCCTTAGAAGGAGGAAAATGAGATTTGCTGAATAATAAAAAAACCCAATCAGATAAAAAGCTTACCTTACCTCTGGCAATTCCTAGTGGTGGTACTTCAACCTTTTTTAACAATAAGACAAATATTTTCTAGCTGATCTGAATGGTCAATGGATATTTAATTTTTGATGTGATCAACAAAAGCAATTTGCAGACTATGCAGTTTATTTGGATAGTAATTCTCTCAATCTATGATAAAACCTAGAAATAGTTTATGGGAAAGGAAACAAGTATTCCTTGTGAAATAGTATGTCTCTGATATAAAATGCTTAATACAACACAGATGTACACATTATTAGAGGTGCACAAAAAATTTAATAGAACAGTAAAGAAACTGCCCTTTATGCTGAGAAAGTTCAATTATTTACAGTCTGACTTGTGTGAGCAGTGTAAAAGCCTGAAGTGTTGGGGTGGGAAGGAAGGTTGGTGGATTTTTTTATATAAATTTCCAAAATAATTCTCAAGTTGATTATATAAATTTCCAAAATAATTCTGAAGTTGAGGGGTATTTCTGACCCATCTCCGTTTTTCTTCTGCATTGCTTTCTTTTCATTTTATTCAAGTTTCTAAGCTAATGGAAACAGAGAGAATATTGTGCTTGTACAAAGTTTTACTGTTCGTTTTCTGAAAAAACGGGTTAATGGACCCATTATGAAAGCACATCTCCGTTCGGTAAATGATCACTTGACTTGGCATAAAATAAATCATCTGTAGGATAGTTTTCAATTAAAATAATTTTAAAAATTAAAAAAGTAGCCCTTTATGGACTCTTATTAATTCTAGTCCATGATACTACACGGAAAAGTATTACCGTGGCCACAAAAGTGCACGATTTTACTAACTGCATTGATGAAAATCAGGTGAAGGATTTCTTCTCAACAGAGATAGCTGAAGCTGCGACTGTCATTTTATTGAGACATGAATTAACACTCCGGTTTCCTTAACTATGGACTTAGTAATCATCTTGCACACAGAATATAACCCAACCACATTTTCATACACCATGTAGAGTGAAGGGTGTAACTACTGCCTTATCTCTTTGCGGAGAAGACATCACCAGAACAGAGAATGCAGAACTTTCTCTATCCCATCTTAGCCAGAAAAGTATTGATCGATGTTTTCCTGTCCAGTATGCACCTGCGCTCTAGCCCATACAAGCTAGCGATGATAACCTGCTGCGATCTCTATGCAATTGATTCTTTGTCACAATAAATTGAGCCTTTGCCACAATAAAAACCCTTGTCATATCAAGTACCGTAACACCAAAAATGTAACTTAATAAATCAAATGACTGCTAAGTAATTCTGTTTATGTATTCTTACTTCAATAAACTTCCACTTTATTTGGAAAGAATATTACTTAATATCCTCTACAGCACCATCCATGATTTTACTCCTGTCCCCAATACTCCCAAGCTGACTACACCTACATGAACAGCTGTCTATGGAATATTACCACTCTTCTTATGGCTTAAGAAGACACATCTTATAAAGACTACAATATTCTTGGTAATACAAAAAGAAAAAAAAAAAAAAGTCAGATGGATCCGATAGCAAGTGAAATAGCACAAACGTTTATACATGGCATCACTTGGAATCGCTCAGGTACTTCAGCAAATTTTCACTGTTGACAGCCCATATCTTTGTTCTAAAGATTCCTTGTCAATAACACTTTTGCAGGCTGCATTTATCTTATTAGCAGAACAGTTAGGCTGTAACACATTCAGACATTTAGCACAACTGTTAACCGCTAGCCTCAGGAGCACTTAGAACCTACATGTAAGAAAAATGCCCTGGGTTTCTGATGTATGATACACAGGAGAACTTTGGGACCATGTTTCCTTTACACAGCACTGCAGAAAGTCAACAAAATTGGTGGATTTCCAACCGCATGATGTCCCAGTTTCACTTTTGCACTGATACGATTACCCAAGACAGCAGAATATTGAATGAAGCTCTTATCCTTTTCTCCACAAAATACCTCTTGTGGTTTTACATTAAGTATAAACAGGCCTTGTCTGTTTGCAAAAAATCATGTTAGGGATTACTGGGAAGCTAGTGATTTATATCAACACAGAGAACGTAAGTTAGAGCAAGTAAGATGTGAAACCGATTTTTTAAGCAGATTATAAAGGAATGTTTTATAAAGGAAAGGCCTTGAAAACGAAAGGAAAACATCATATTTAATAATCAAATTCTAACTGCAACTTCACACTGAAAAATAAGAAACCTGTACCTTGCTAACACGAGATGACTTCTGCGAAGAAAGTTTTGTACCTACCCTTGTACTCACTGGCTATCTTAAGAAATAATAAAAAAAAAAAAAAAAGTAAGAGTTTCTTTCAGGTTCTGGCTATGAAATTCTGACATGGAATAACCAACCAACTCTCAGAACCATCTTCCATATGTTTTAAATTAACGTGTTCCAAATTCTCACAATTTTATGAGAATCTCTTACCTAGAACTCCAGGTAAATTAGTAACAGAAGCTTCCACTTGTATCTCTCGAGTTAATTCAGAATTAGCATGATTCTAGACATCAAGCTAAGAAAATTCAGCACAAAGACTCAAAAGGCTACTTGGGACTTGATTTTAAAACTGTTACAGTAAAGAAAAGCAAGTCTGTTTCTGAAAGCTACATTCCTTCCTCATAATAAGTAGCTCTTGATTGTCAACAAACTCAACTTTAACCTCATTCTCCACTTAAACCCGATCTCAGAATTACTTATGTACTATTGCAATTCTAAAAGTCAAATGACAATTCCAATTTGCCCTTGCTAAACCAGATTTGAAATAATTTAACTGACCCATGCAGATTATCCCAACATGCCATAGTAATTCAAAGAGACACAGCATGAGAAAGTTATTTGAGATATTTGAATAAATAAGTATTCATATTTCTCTGTGCATGGGGGGGGGGGGGGGCGGGGG
This sequence comes from Falco cherrug, assembly GCF_023634085.1. Classification (NCBI taxonomy): domain Eukaryota; kingdom Metazoa; phylum Chordata; class Aves; order Falconiformes; family Falconidae; genus Falco; species Falco cherrug. The sequence continues at coordinate 83,222,282 of NC_073700.1, forward strand.
GGAACTGCAGTGGCATACATGTTTCAAGTGTTTCATGAAAACAAAACTTAATTTATTTTGAAATATGTACAGTGAGCTCATTGTTTTCATGATATAATTTCCTTTCTTCCAGGAGTTAAGTAATGAAATTTGTAGTTAAATAAATCAATGCAGAGTGATGTTGATTACTGAACTTTACAAAAAAATTTGCAATCCTCACATGTTCACTAGACATCCAAACCAAAATAAACCAGATAATGTGATAGACTGAGTTAAATTAGCCACAGACACATATTACCCTCACATAGCAAATGGCAGATATTTTTAAGACTTTTAAAAGAATTTTATAACTGAGTGCATTTCTTGCCAAGAAATCTTCTTAGGATAACAACTTCAACAAATAAGAACTTGCAGACAGCTAGTGAAATTCTGAGACGTTGTCTATATCCTGTAGGAAAGTAAGTTAGTGAAAGCAGTAAACACTTTATCCTGGGGTCAAAGAACTAACATCTCTGTAGCTCAGGACATCTTTTTGATGAATGTGAAACAGCTGGAATAAATATATCAAGGGTAACAATTGTGCTCCCATGGTAGATCCAGCTGCTGAAAAATAAACCCAGGGGAAAAGGCCAAAGAGGAAAAACCCACAACATAAAAGAACTCCTGCACCATACATTCCCACTGTTTCTGCATACTTTTAAAATGAAGAACTCTGCAAATGCTGGTTGAAAATTAATGTAGAGATTAATTTGTTAAAAGCAAAACCAGTTTATAAAATGTTAAAAAAAAATAATCGAGGAATGATTGTTTTATTTAACAGCAATATTTTCATCTTTAGGGAAATTTTTTTTTCCCCAGACTTGAGGAACATTCATACCTGCTAGCAAGAAAGTTATTTAAAAAATAAACAGAGACTCATAATAATCCTGTTAATACTTTATTAGTGTAATTTTTTAGCTTTCTATTGGACAGAACATAAATGCAAACTCCAAAAAAATAAAATAAAATTCAGAGTCCTCTGCCATTCAGCAGAAGCGACCATGGCAGCCTGTTTCATGTTCATTCTTTGTTATGGAAACGAAAGGAGAGGGGAAGGGAGGGAAAAAGCTCAATAGAACAATTAGGCACACAGCTGACACTTACTGTACAATGATATGCACAAGTAATTTATAACAGCTATATTCATGAGATGTGCTCTTCAGATTTCTCCCTTGTATTAGACGAGCTTTGCTCAGATGAGCAATTGTCATTGAGAACAAGGGAATTAAGAAAGGAGTAACAAATGAAGACTTTTAAAACAAGTCCTTAAATAAACTAACGCAACAACAGAATGCAAAATTGTTCAGCTGAGAAGACATTTTTAACCTAGACTTCAAAACATTAAAAAGTCATTTATTTTACAGTTATTCAAATACACATGCATTAAATGAAAATATTGCACAAAATTAAAATTTAGATTGTGGAATTCATATGTTTTTATTTTGGTACACATTCTGGTAGCACTTAAAATTTACTGTTTAGTTCTAGCAAACACCAGCAGCACAAGCTTGAGGATGAACCAAATGAAAAAGTCAAATGTTCATTTTTTCTTAAAAATAATTAAGGCTAAAACAAGTGCATTTGTTGACAATGGCACAATTTTCAGTGGCCAGTCACAGCACCCAAAGGCCAGAAGATACACCCAGACACTTAAGTGCTGTATATTAACATTCAGTTTTTGAAACTTTCCAGAATAGGCTGCATGGGTTGACAGGGCAAGTATTGTAAATCATCCAACAGGAAAACCATTTAAATAAAGATACATCCAAACTGTTTTTAACAAAAAGTATTCTTTTCTGATGATTCTTGCCAGCCAACAGGCACCACTGAATCAGGAAGCCACATTCTGTAACTAAATATATATACACATGCACACATATGTATATAAATGTGTGCATAGGTATATGTGTGTAATAAATTCATTAAGTAAAATGACTAATAAACACGGTGTATTATGTTCTGTTCACATTCCTAGAGATATTATTTCATTTTTGGACAGAAATGTACCAGATAATTAAAAAAACCCCAACACTCAAATTTGCGCATGATCACTATTCTCTTGAAAATTTTCATGGTACCTACAGAGACTTAATAGGTTCCACAGATTTTACAAAAGAGTATTTGAACTTCCCATTTGCATACTGCATAACAAATTCAGTGATTTCAAAGACATAAAGTAGATTTTGTAGGATCAATGATATATTTGCTATATCGCCAAGAACAAATTGCCGAACCATCTTTCATCAGTCAGATGTCAGGCACGCCTGAGCACCCTGACATCAGAGGAAGATATGGTCATGTAAACAATAGGAGCTGGCTATGTTGGTTACTTCACACAGAACTCAAGATTTTGTTAAATTCAACAGCACTTAATCATCACGCTTCTACAGGACCTGCAGAGAGGAAGAGGGAAGGGTTCTTACATTTTACCAACTTGTCTTCATAGGGATTATAAAAGAAAGGGATTTCATTTACAGTTTTTAGTTCTGCAACAAAGAAAAAAAAGTGCACTTGAGCCCATGCATACTGTATGAGAATGTTAACAGTACAATATGATCGTCATTAAGTAGTATGATAAAAGGCTACATTGCATTAATAGAGTCCATGAGAAAAAATGATCTATATAGAGGCTTCAGCCAATTTAACTAGGTCCTTTGAGAGCCTTCTATCTTTTCTTAGAACACTTTCATAAAAGGTCTGTGTTCCTCCCTCACTTAAAAGGATCATTTGTTCCCATTAAGACACAAATTGCTATGAGGATCCTTGATCAATACCTGTACCTTACCCTGTGTTTAGCATTCAGGAAAAAAATAAAACTCACCACAAACCAAACCCAAATCGGACTCTATAGGATTGCTTTATTTTCATCTGGACAGTGGTGCTCAAACAGTAGGGGACTAACAAAAAGGAAAACACAAACTGAGATATGCTGTGGCCAACCAGGATTATTCAGTTGTTACTTTATTTTTAATTAGACAGAAATTCTTCACTGAAACGAAACAGATGGATGTGGGGCCTTGATGTCAAATTTTTATTAAAATCTTACACTATGCAAAAAATAAAAAACTTATTTAAAAAAATATTGTAGTTTATCTCCTTTTTATTTTCATATATACACTGAGATGCGTTCAGGAATTTCCAAGTGTTCGCATATGACTAATGATATCTTTTACCTGTAAGGAACCAACTAATTCTAACATTTTCCCCTATGAGGCTTACACACTAAAAGGTAAGGAATCTTCCAATTAAGTAGGACATAGTCTTTTATACCAAAAAAAAGTTTCAGATTTTACTGGGGAGTTGTATGTAAACTGTGTCTTAGTGCAATTTCCTCATCTTCTTCTCATGATGTCTATCCTCTTTGAAACATGTACCCCCTTCCTTCTACAACTATCAACTTGACATATGTTCAAATACGCCAATTGAACTTAAATATGATGCCCCTTCTCCACTGAAGTTACATGCAAAATGTATGCCACACGCCGTAAGAGCAGAATATGGCCCTTAAAGCTACAGAATAACCAGAATAGAGGGTTTGTTTCTACTGCACCTCTGTCTTTAGTAAAACCCCCATTAGATCTAACATTAGTAGATTTTTCAAAACATGAAAGGTGATATGAATGTGGCATAGAAGCCACATTACCTCAACTTTTCTTTAATAAATGTACTTTTATGATAGGGCTATAACTATTTCTCCCCTCTCCTCTGAACGTGGTATTCCAGAGACTGCTTTTCCTGTTAGCTCAGTCTTTACAGGAATGTTAGAAGAGCCCTACAGAGCCTCAACAGTCATAACATAGAATGACTCCACCTGATTCTCACTCATTGCACTATCTCCCAGTGCCAAAACATCCTTTTCTTCCATTTTATCACCACAGTTGTGCTTTACTTGAACAGTCTGGCACTTTTCATTGCTGGCAAAACCATCGACTCAGGAACGGAACGAATCAGCATTCTTACATATTGAGCCAGTATTCTTCTCAATGTTGCATGAAGACGCACCAAATCATTTAAGACACACAAACCCTTTTGGTAGTGGTTGAATTACAAGTGAAGATGAGAAGATCCACAGGTCTTACAGATGCATTAATAATCTAATATGTGACACTACAAGACTGGTGCAGAAATAACAGCATGTGAGTTTGAAGCCCCAGAGAATCTGCCCAAGTAATTAGTCCTGGACAAACATACACCAGCTCAATAGGTTTCAAGTGTCACCTTTTCTGTAAGGAAGGCGCTTGAGTACAATGTAGTCTCTGCTTATACCTCTGCATCTGCTTTGACCGTGAATGCAGTTTGTTGAAGAGCTCATGGAACTTATTTTCCGGAAATAATGTTTCTAGGAACCTCTCCAGAAACACATACACCATTCTCTTGTTCAGCTGAGTGTGCTGGAACATTTCAAAGACTCGAAGAATGCCTTTCCGAGTAGTCTCAGCACCTATGATGTGCTTCAGTTCATCTATAAAAATGAAAGTTACACAGAAGTTTAAGCTAAATTCTGCTTCTGTTAACAGCAAACTTAAACTGAATATTAAGTCTTTCAAATTACATAGCCTGGAATTTGAAGTAACAGAGCCTCTATTATCCACAGCATGACTAAACTAAAAGTTCTCTTACAGCAGAAGGATTTCTGAAAATTACTTCACTTTTACACTATGTATGCGGAAACATGTTATTTTACATGAAATCATGATGTAATGGAATACAGGTACTTCATGCACTAAACTTAAAATCCTCTAGTGAAACTAAATACTGACTTAGTTCTAAGAATTACAGTTGCAAAGTCACAGTATATGTGAAAATGTTCAGTGCTTTAATAATTAAAAACCTTTTTACTTAAACACAGTTTATACGTCGACATTTTTCAACATTTCAAATATCAACAAGAATACCGACATTAATTCCGGTAACAATCTATGGTAAGGATTATTAGGCTTCAATCCCAGGCTCACTTACCTGGCATTACCTCCAGTAATTTAGTCTTCCCTGCCACTCTTGTTCTCATTCTAATAGCTTTGTCCCTCTGTGGAACAGTCTCTGCTAAAATGCCATTGGGCCAAAACGCATCTCTGTAACAAAAGCAAATCTGTCAAAATACATTCACATTTTATCAAGTGAAAGGCTCTTTTTAATCCCTCAAAGCTAGCTCATAAAATAAATACAAGAAAGTCATTTGCACACAGCCTAACACACTTCAAATATTAGAAAAGGGAAAAGGCACAAAAAGAAATCACAAGCAAGAAGAACAATACACTCAACCTATTAAGTAGCTACCATATTCTTTTTTAGTACAAGAATCAGATGAAACAAAATTTTAAGAAAATATTGCACAACAAAAGCATTAAAATGCCACATAGTTGTTACATAAAATATACCTAAGATTTTCTTCACCAGTCAGTCTATTGCCACTGAGAGACTACGCTTTCATCTATTAATTGCTTCATTAGATCTCTGACAGCAGTTAGCCTATCAACAAGCTAAAGCTGAGATGAAGTAGTTTCAGTGTCACATAAAGCCCAATGCAAAAGATATGCCTCTGCCTAAAAAGCTATTTTACATCTGTGAACGGCATTTTTTTCTGAATAAGCAGCGCACATACTTGGTTTTATTAAAAAATAACAGAATGCCTGTAAAGTGTGACCCTTTGGCTAATATGTTATCCTACTTTAACGCTTTCACACCATTTAAAAAAAAAAGGCAGCAAGGTGGGTGGGTCTCACTCAACAGCACTGCAGAAGCTGTAAGACTTTCAGGAAATGTAATGACAGAGCTTTGATACTTTCAAATTCGGACTTCAGTTCTGTTCTATCTGCCCACATGTGAAACATACTAGCTTAGAGCTACGCGGTTTTTAGTAATAATTGTTTGCCTTTTAAGGCAAGGCATGCACATGCCTTCATCAAGGCAAACGACATTTCACCCAGTAATATGATGAAATTTATAACTATACCCATACTCTAGCTCTTCTAGACTGGTTAACAAAGAACTTCTTAAGGAACATGAGAAAACTCAAAAATATTATTCTTCATGTGACAACTACTTTCTCTCACTTAACACATGTAAAAAGCAGTGTATGCTCCAACTGGAATTCTGTACAGTAATAAATTTCCTCACATAAAAAGAATAGGAAGGATACACAGATATCAGACATCAGATGGCAAGTACTTCATGTTTTACACTTATGGTAAAAGACATACCTGAAGCGTTTCACTGCATCTGCTACTTGCTCAGGAGATGTCATCCAATCAACATGATCAACGATTTTTCTAAAATCAAAGCAACCGGTCTCTCATTTAATTTTTAGAGCAGAGAACACATAAGTATAGCGTTTTAAAGAACACTCTAGTGCAAAAACAAGTATTATTTCAACTTTCTCTAACTCTGTAAGTAGGTTCTATAAACCTGCAAACTAGGAAAGCAAACACTGATTCTCAAGATAAAAATCTAAGTTCACGGCTGACTCCTAAAGCTAAAACCTTTTTCTTTTTGAGTATATCTGCGATGACTAAGCAGGCTGGAAAACTGATGTTGCATCTCCCATCAGCATTACATAAATTTTCTGCTTGTAGAGTGCTCCTTTTCATGGAGTACTACAAGTTCTGCTTCTGTAAGCAAAGAACCTATTTAAAATCTCAAATTACCATATTTATGTATACAGTTACCTCATAATCTTTACAGGAGATACAGACTGATCATCGACTTTGTCCTTCATTCATCAACACATATACACAGCTCAATATCCAAATCTAGGATGTTTACAGAAATGATATACATATCTATGTATCACCATAATCCCACGATTATTTCCCTAAACATAATTTGGTTTCTAAAAAATAGAAAAACACTATTTTGCTGCAGAATGCCACTAAGCCCCAAGAACCTGCTAAGACAAGATATGACTGCTGAACCAGAAGAAGCTGTGAGTATCTGGAATAGCTTCAAATGCAGAAGCAAAATAGTCCTATACACATCTCTGCAGTAAGAGAGCAGTAGCCTGTGCACAAACTCAGCTAGTTATATTACAATCTGAAAATAGAAAAAAGTATTCAGAGTTGTTCAACAGGGCAACATGTTTTTGGAAGCACAAGTCTCATGATAATTGTCACCTGGTCGTGAGGCATTATTTGAAAAATACCCAGTGCTATTATTACTACATGGTTGTATCAGTACTGGTACAATGACTGATAAACTAACAGTGACGATGAAAACATCACAGATACACTTCTGAAGATTAAAAAGTAATGATATAGTGAGGAATGTCCTGGAAAAGTAATAGGAAACTACTCACCTGCCAGAAATTAAATTTTAGATTCATGGCACTAATCCAAAGCAACAATTTAGTGCCAACCCTGTTTCTAGAAATTTTTTTGTTCTATATTTTTATTTACATTTCAGAGACAGATTATTAGAAAGCCTGGAAACTGTAGATTTCTAAGATGAGGGCAAGAATCGCTACTTATTTAGCACTACTAATTTGCCTTGCACTTGCATGAAAAATGGTACATGTGATTTACAGAGAAGGGGGGGGGGGGGGGGGGGGGGGGGGCAGAACAGACCTGTAACAGTCCTTCTCCCTCCCCTGCCCCACCTTTTGACGTGAGAGAGCAAAAAATTAACACAGCAACTCAGTACAGTTCACATACTTTGATTGTGCCAGTGTATCATTCATTTGTGGCATCACAGATGTAAACAAATCGTACAAATAGTAATAAATAGTATTAATAACAAAGCATAGTGTAAAACACAGGGCAAAAAGCATACACAACATCAGTATTGTTACATTCACAGAAATGTGAACCCTTGTTGATATGCAAAAGTGGTTTTGAAAATTCTCTGGCACATAAGAGTTACTGGAATTCATCTTTCAGCAACGTTTTGTGTTTACATCCATTGTACACCACGTTTGTACTTGGTTTATTGATCCTCTTCAAAGTGGAACGCATGCAGATCTAAACCACAATAATTTAGGAAATACCAAAAAGGATTTATACACAGTTTCATAATCTCACTCACACGATCGCTCTATATAAGAAAAGCAGTACCTATTAATTGTGTCACCATATGTTGCTCTAATAAGTTGCTGAAGCAGATTTTTTATATTTCTTCTTAACCACTGATTTCTTTCCTTTAAATCAAAGACTTCATCCATAAGGAGGAGCATTACTCTCAGCGGAATATTGTCATCCACCTGACCACCAAGTAAAAGTATAATCAGTAAACTTTTATTTCACTTCAAGAAAGCTACAGTTTTAGTATCTGCTTCACAGGTCAAATGTTTCAGTATAAGAACAATGACAGAAACAATTTGCTCTGTATTTTACTGAAATACGAAAACTTCCCTAATTCTTCTATGACATCACTAACAGCAAAGAAAGACTGAAAACTAAACTAGGCTTAAATCCACTGGATTTTTAAAATAAGACAAAAAGAAACTGTTACTTCGCCAAAGTTGAAAAAAGTTAATACAATCAAGTATGTCCTAAAGAGAGAGCTTGTCCCTGAACAATTTGGTAACTGCTTCCAGTAGCCTAACATGAAAATTCTGGAAGCAGCTTTTCTTTGGCATCGTTTTCTTATGGACACACTGTGCCAAATTCAGAACCTTGTAAGAACAATGCCACTTCACTGCAATGAACTGCCTTTTATTATGATACTGTTCTAACCTGTATGGCTATCAAGTGCTTTTATGCTTGTAGATTAAGAAAAGCACAATTTTATTATTTAATAGCAGATGTTACACAGACTGACTTACAAAAGCCAACTTTTACAGAAAACCTAAAAGAAAGGATTCAGCAACTACATAAAAGTTTTTAAGGATGGATGGCGTATACTTGCAGTAACCATCTACATTATTTCAAATATCAAAATCTGAGGGAGAGTTTACTGAATTCTATAGTATGAAAGTATTAGATTGTCATCTTAGTTGCTATTGATGTTTCTCTTGTAGAAACAACAGCAGCTTCTCAAGGCCTGCTTATAGGCCCAAATACAAGCCTATGTATTGTTAAGCTATTGCATAAGAAGACAGCATGTGGACTTACAGTTGCATTGTACAAGAGACCACAACATTTATCTCAAGTACAACAAACTGATTTGATTTTTTGATTAATTAAAATCTTACTGTATCCTTAGCAAGATTTAAAGATTTAATGCACTTTTTTTTTTTTTTTTAAATTAGGAGTTTTACATGCTAAGCATTCAGAGTTTTGTTTTGTATGTGAAATCTTATACAGCTCTACCAGAGAGAGTGGTAGTTTGCACTATATTGTTAATCCTAAACTAGAAGAAGTAGCAAGATCTCACAGCTAGGTGGACTACATAAATACATCTTTACAGGCAACTGGAACCCAGTCAGTGAATTCATAATCCAGCCAGAAATTCTATAGATCCATGCCTCGCTTTTACTGTACTGCTTCTTCACGTAAAATTCCATTCAAACTGCCATACTTTTTGTTTGATTTAGTGGCTGTAAATTGTGAAAAATGCATCTTTAAAAAGCAGTTGAGAGATGAAAGCTTTTAAAACATTTGAAATCTGCCTTTCAGAAACACTTGGCATGTTAACTTAGAAGCTATGAAGAATTGTAGGTTCTATTCATTTTGCAGAAGATCAAGGAAACACCTGCAGAGAAGCTGCTCATATACTTGAATGATATTATTTTGTTTTTTGCCTGTACAAAACAGAAGACTCAGAAGTATCAAAGATTTTGTAATTACAAACTTAGGGATATAGTCTTATACAGCGAAAAATAATGGGGAAAAAGAAAACACAGAAGAACTCAAGGCTATGTTGTCTAAGCAAAAATACATCTACCAAGCCATCATAGCAGTTATGCACAGGAAGACAAACTGGAATGCTTTCATGTGACCAAAAAAACCCGAAACATGAAGGACAGAACAGGTGCAGATTTACAACCATAGCAAATTGCATATAATCACTAGTAATCTTATGGCCTTTCTGTCCTACTCTAGAGATAAAAGGTTTTTGCCAATTGTTTTCACATGTATCATCAAAACAACAGCAACATACCATAGCTTATGATAACCTCAAGAGCTTTAAACTTCATTTTCAAGTTTCTATCATTACTACTTCATACATTTTAGGTACCCACATGCTAAAATTTTATTATTTTGGAACATATTCTGAAGGTTTTTTTCTACAACAATACAGAAAACACTACTGATCCATATAACAAATGCTCCTGAAAAGGTCACATATCAGAAATCAGAATCCATAAAATGCAAACTAAAATGATGCTAACAATCTGGTACTATACTATCTTTGAACAGACAAAAATTGGAGGGAGGAGGGCAAAAAAAATCCAAATCCAACCCCAAACCCCCACCCCCAAACAAAGAAGCAGTAGCATGTACATTCTGAGTTATTCCGTTGTTGTGCAAACCATTTTAGTACTAACCAATATGTTACTTTTAGATGGACATATATTTTTCTTTTTAAAAGGTTAAGAACTGTAAGTGCCTGGTATAATATCAGAAAACAATAAATACACAGTTTAACAAAGAATAAGTAAGTCATTAATTTGGTTTTAGAGGAGTCAATTTTTAAAGTACAGGTGTCAGACTCACATTGTCATCAATTGGTGCTGCAACACGACAATGGTCAGGATCTGAATAGGTCTTCTGGATCAAAGGAGGCACCTACAATGAAAAAAGCTAGCGTTTATGAAGGAAAAAATACTTTTGAATACCAATAAATCAGATAGTTTTCATATATATTTGGTTATGAAAATAAAACCTGACATTTGGTCAAAAGTCAGTTGCATACTACCACAGATAAATACACAGTACTCCTTTCATCTTCCAATAAATCAGACCTGTAGGTGTTCTATAGCTATCAAAAAGTTATCAACAGCTTTAAGACAATCGACATATTTTCAAATGCCTAATGCTTCAACTGAAAAACACCTACAAGTTCATAGGAGACTGGTATTTTGTCTCATGTTTCCTCTTGATCTTAAGTCCTGCCTAGTCACAGACTTCCCAGTGAGTATAACTGCATATCATATAGTTAGTCACACACTAGGGAAGTTACCAGCAATGAGAAAATCCAGAGCTAGTCACTTTATCTCACAAGTAATGAAAAAACAACCACAGAAAAGAAACATACGCATACACACACACTCTCCCAGATTTATTATTCCCTTTCATGGTTTAAGAGTTAATTCATCTCGATTGCTATTCTACATCTGCCACGTGTAACTCTTTTGGTAAAACAAAACGGAACAATCCCTGATCACAGACCTTGCAGCTACACACAGAAAGAAGAGGGCAAGAGAAAGGAAGGTAAGATGGACATGTTAGGAAGATTATTACTTTCATTAAGATCTCTAGATAGTATGCAATGTTACCATTCCCCACGTCTAACGTATTAAATATTAGGAATATAAGGGATGAGGAAAGATGGCAGGAAAGACAGAAAGAAAATTTAATTAAAAACAGATTTCAGCAAGGAATAAGCAGAAAAGAGGCTATCTTCTTATTTTAAGTTTCAGAAGAATTTTTTTTTTTTTTCTGGTGAAAGCAGCAGATGCAGCAAACTAGCTTTATGAGAATGGTTGGTAAAAAAAATGAGAAAATCAGTGACTCATACTCTTCTCAAGTGGCTGAGTAGAATTAAGTGAAGAACGACCACTGTAACAGTCTGTAGTTGCCATATGAAAATGTATTACTTAATAGCAAAAAGAACTCCACATTTGTAGCATAATGACTGCTGCACCTTATTAAAAGGGTGTAGGAATAAAACAGATTGCTTTCCTGTCTGATGACTTGACCCTTCATTATAGTATACAACGTAAGTTTACATGAGCCGATAGCTAATCTCCAATTATTAGTATGTATTAACTATCAAGTATTTTCTTACCTTGAAAAATGATTGCTTTAAGTCTTGTCCCAATCTCTCTGACATTTTACCCATGTTGTCTGACATTTTAGTCATTCCCTCTGCCAGGCTGTCAGGGAGAGACTTGACTGCATTTGATACATTTCTCATAGAGTTACGCAGTGGGTTTACAAATGTGTCCATCTGAAGGGGAAGACGTTTAACCAGAATTGTACAGTTTATGAGGACACCAGTAGTTAATATACTATGAGAAGTATCACACTGTACCAGAGAACAGTAACGTACTCAAATTGCTTAACTTCATTGCAGAATGCAGAATAATGTGCTAACTTCACTTTCATTTATATTTCTCATTCCTACAGCCCTACTGTAGCTATTTACATCTTTCAGCAGATCTTTTTCCTGAGTCCTTTCCATGTCCCATCCCTCAGCTATTCTTAGCTTGAATTTATTTTCCTTTTCTTATCCATTCAATGCCATTTTTCCCTTCCAAGCTTCCTACTTCCATATGTTTCACTACTTCTTTCAACTACTCATCTTTGAAACATGTGTCTTTTAAACAGCACTGGAGTAATATGCTTTAATATCACAGCAAGTATAATTAAAACCGAAGTAGTTCCATATAAACTGTTAATATTTTTCTTTCAGTATATACTCTAAATTCAGCGCAAACAGACACAAATACTAGAGTGATGTCCTTAAAAATTAAGTTTCCACTTGAAAAGCTGGGAAGCAAATCTCACTCAGTCATTACATAGACCTTCATAAATACTTAACAGTGAAACAGTTAAATATTTATCAAGGAACTGAGGTAGAACAACAACCTGAAGTGACAATACAGTCACAGATGCTTTTCGTATCAAAATCACTGAAAATTTAGAAATAGCTACATTTGCAAAGAGACGCCCACACAAACTGGTCAAGAATCATTTGTCTGAAGAGAGTCCTGGTGGCTTAACAAAAAGGATGCACAGCTCAGAGCTCTGAAAGGTTACAACAGCTAAATACGTAACAGCTGCTTTTGAAGGGAAATGCATTTAATCTTTTGGGCTGAAAAGTGGAAAGCATGGTAACAGCACTAATAAAGAGTATAGAACTGAAAAAAGAAATTAAAAGGAATGAGATTACAAAAAGAAATCACAGATGTCTGACAGAAAAGTAACTTGCAACAAACACACTTTCAAAGTAGCCTTGGTGCAATACACTGTGTCCGATTTGAAAATTTTATTTCCTTGTCATACAAATAAATTTACCTGTTATAAAAATGGTAAATGTTTGGTTCCATATGTTCTCAGACACTTTGCCACTCACAAAGTATTCAAAGCAACTCACTTGCAAGTTGTTTTGAAAGTGCTATATAGCTGTTTAATATCAGTTCAACATCTCTTTAATGTGATCACTGCACTACTGAATGCTCTAAAGTTCCCTTGACAGTACAAAACATTCTTACCTTCCGTGCAAAATCCCCCTTCCCTTTGCTGTAGGCTTTATTCTCCAGGAAGTCATACACATAATGGGCTAAAGCTGGAGAAGCTTTCATCATTTCAGGATTTAACAAGAGCTGTGTAAAATAATTTTCAAAAGCTGTTTTTTAATAAATAATGAAACAGGCCATAGTATTCTGTTTAGTAGAAGTTTACCATGCACAAAGACACTACATCTTGGAATATATTTTCTCATTCATTCTCTAAATTTTATTCCAACATTACACTATTCTCAAGATAAAACTGATGTGCTCCCTGGCAATTCCCATTATTTTAACTAGTAGGTTAATTCTAGCATCCTACAGAAAAATACGCACATTTATGACCACTAAAACTGCCTCTAAAACTCCAAGGGGAAAAAAAAAAGTGAAAAGCTGTGACTGGAAAAAATGTTGCTATTAAAAATGGGGCACATCTCTCACACAAAGGAGAAAAAAGTGTTAGCAATCTGAACAGAACAATCAGCCTTCACTACGTTTTGTTCATCTTCATTATTTATCATTAACACATCCACTGAATTGCTCCATATTTTTGTGCTGCTTAACCAGAAAGTTCCTATGAAGTGAAATAACTGAATTCCTTTAGTCAGGCTGATAGAAGCTGTATCTCAAAGGAGAAGCTGTGTGGTTTGCTGCACCGCCAGAGTGGGTGCCACACCAATCCTTATGCAACAGTGCAAGAGAAAGTAACCACAACAGGAGCGTAATGGAAAAAAGTTTAATGGCATAGAGCTCAAAACTAACAGAGATGGAACCTTACCAGTGACAGAACTGGCTGAGAATAAACCAAAACAGCAAAGAAAAGGCAAACTTATTAAATATTAAGTTCTAGCAGTATACTATTTAGGATTGCGTACCATCTACAACACAGCTTTTTTTTTGTTTGTTTTGGTTTTTTTCTTAAAAAGAAAAAGCACATGCTACCAAATTTTCTGCCTTGGAAGAATTTCAGCGGAGAACACAAGCAAAAAAACCGTAACAGCCTACCTGCAAATACGCATTTAGATCTTTTTTCCTCTTTTCCAAAAATTCTCTGTCCATATTGTTAAATGTCTTTTTGCCAGGAAGTTTCAGTATATTTGCAAGGTTTTCAAACTGAAAAAAAAAGGATAAAATTTTTTTGTTCTGTTTTCAAGAGTTTCAAGCCACCATATAAGCTCAGAAATGAGAGGGATCTTACATTCACCTATTCTTATCTACCACATAGCACCTGACAATTTCTGCATCAAGCCTGGATCAGACTCCATGGAGAAGCCAAAATGAAAGGTAGGCAGTCAAGACCAAATGTACGAAAATTCTCAGGAGACCGTCAAGGACAAAATTTCTGAACGCACACACACATGAAACTCACTTTTGAAATACAGACTAGTATAGCGTGCAAAAGGCTTAGGCTCAAGATTTATCATTATTTATCATTATTATTTGGGCAGAAGTTAGCACGGTTATGAGACTACATCAAGAAAAATTATCAATTTTTCTAAAACATCTTTTCTTTCCTCTCCTGATCAAACCTACTAAGGAAATGATTAAGCTTTTATCCCTGGAGTGGATGGCAGCACCCAGTTTACACACAGGTTATTATACCATGCTTGATATGCCATCACCTATGCCATTTCTCCAGGTAATGACAGCGATTGGCACCGGTTGACATGTATTCCACTGTTAGGGTTTTACAGAAAGAATGGGTGTTGGAAGCAGCAGGGAACGAAGAGGCCTTAACGCTGAAGAAGGTTGAACATATTTGCTATAATGCACAAAAATAAAAAAACTTGACAAGAATAAAACTTGAAGAATCAGGATTATCCAAACACAAAATCCAGACTTCCTATAAAAAACAGTATTTTAAGGCAGTAAAGAGATAAAGGTATAGTACCTAGGCTTTAAGAAATAACCTGGAGAAAGGTTGTACACTTTTCTCTCTAAAGAAGACCACAGAATTATAAATTTAATGAGATTGATTCCATTCAGTCCCTGCAAGGTGTCTTTTTGTGAAAACAACATTAAACTTTGGAAGGTCACAGAGCTCGTATAACATTTATGGCCTGTAGGAAGCACCAAAGAATAACTCTTTCCAACTTTTACAAATCCCATTCCCTTGCAAATAGGTCATGTGGGGAAAAAAAAATGAACAGAAGATGGTCTAGTTTTTATTTCAATACTTGTATCCAAACAGAAGCAATGTAAGCAAAGAACAGCCTCTATTTTAAATATTGATATCTACTTCAAATAGTATTTATTACATAACTGAATAAAGAAACTGGTGTGAATCTTTCATTACTTTAAGGAAAAGAGCACACACAGATACTATGCACAGCTAACTTCAATTCCATTTTGGATCAAGCACCTATTTTCTCTGAAAAACAATAATCCCTGCCCTTCCTATTAATTTTATTTAAAAGATGCTAACCTTTACCCTTAACATGGCAAAAACAATGTCTCGGACAAGGACACAGGAAGGGTGTTCAGTCTATCAGTGACATTCCTGTGCCCCATAAATTCAGTAGGAATGTCTGTTTTATTGTCAAAACAAAGCAAAAATGTTGGGAGTCTCAGGTGCAATGAAACACAGGAATTATTTTTTTTTTTTGCAACCTCAGTGTTCTAGGATAATGTTTTCATTTTCTGTAAATTCAAAGAAAGCAGATTTAGCAACAAGAAATTTCTGAGCTTCTCTCTTTTGAAAATTTTTGCTGTTGCTATTTTTTTTCTAGTCATTTACTGGTAAGTCAGTTTTAAATGATTGCCCCATACCAGCAGAACACTAACTCACTATAAGATCCAGGAACCCATACCTGTTTCAAAAGAACAGGGACTGTTCAAAACAGTGAATTAATTTAAACAAAATTAAAAAAAAAAAAGAAAAAAAAATAATTTGAAGAGTACAAAAATTTCACATTTATTGACAGCACACTAAGATAATCAGAAATTCAGAGCAATGTCAGACTTTGTTTATTACAAGTTATACAATATTTATTATTAATACAAGTATTCAACAAAATGTCTGCTTCTAATAAAAAAGCCTTTTCCATTTTCACTACTGTTGTGACTTTACAACTCTAACTTACCTGCACACAATTTGTTCTCTCTGCCTCTCTGTTAGTAGCAGGGTAAAGTGATATAATCCAACACTTCTGACTAGTTCAAAGGTTATACAGTCAAATCTGACTTCTCCAAGGGCTTGGTTTAAAAGCATTTCACCCTCCTCTTAAAAGCAATGCATTTTTGACACTTTTTCATGTCAGCAGGTTCTACTTTCTACCAGCTGGTGAATTACATACAAGTCTCTATTTTTTTTTAATTTCATGTTAGAAGGGTTAAGAGTCTGAGAATACAAGTACAACAATAAAAGGCAGATTGTTTAGCAGTACACTGAACTGCCAACAGCTGTCCCTTTGAAGACCCCACCGATCTGTAACATTTCATCTAAAACCTAAACACCTATTTCCCTAGCTCAGCTTTTATTTCTTAACCTCTGCGACAAATAACAAACGAAATACAACGCTGTTCAAGACCAATAACACTTCCACGGAAACATTTTAAAGTAAATTTAAGCAAAGGAGGTGGCAGGGGGAAAAGCTTTCTAAGTTCATTTCCTTGTGTTACAGCAATTATATAGCCATCAGGTATGAAACTATATAAACATGCACCTGTAAACTGCTCAGTACAAGTAAGGTATGATATAAATGGTAAAAAAAGTACACTTCAACAGAAAATAATGTAGTGCTTCAACCCCACATCTTAAGTCACTTTGAGAAAGCCAGCACTCATGCCATACCACCACACAGAAAAAGCACCTTTCAAAGAAACCTTAAAAGATTCATGAGATTAATTACCTGCTCAGTGATCCTCATGTGAAAGTCATGGAAATCGCTGTAGCGCCGGTATGTCTTCCATGTCTCTTCGCTGTTTGGATTTCGCCGATGGACTGTGATAGCATACAGTGCGTATGTCTTGCCGTGGTCATTACACACTCCTGCCACAGCATATGGGTCAGAGTCAGCATAGACTAGTAGTTTAAAAACAAACAAAAAAAAAGGAACAAACAGAAAGGAAGACGAAAGGACACAAACGTGAAGTGAAGAAATGTCTGGAATGACAGACTTGAAAGACAAAAATGGGCATGCAAGCAGAAGAGTAAGCCATCCCTTTATCCAAAACACTGTATAAGGGATACCCTCCAGAAACTTACTATGTAAACTTAGATTAAGTAGCCTTAGTTAGGCAAGTTTCACTGACATGCAAAACAGAAACAAAGAATAGAAAAGGTTTCAACTTTTAAGAATACTGAAAAGATATTTTAAAAATAATTTTAACCTAAAGAACTCAAGACAGAGGTGAAAGAAGAAATTCAAGTCTGCAAAGTATTCTAATCATACTACAAAAGTTTGTCCATCAAAAACATCTATAAATACAAAACAGTGCTAACAAGCTGTAAGCATTTGGTTTTGTTACTAACATCAGCAGTTTCTTACTAACTGTGAGGTAAAAAATACCCCCCCACACATTACTTGAGTCAACAGAAACTATATATACACAGACATACATATGTATTCTGTGTGTGAGTGCACACATATATATAATGTATTCTGTGTGTCCATACATGCGTGCACGGCTTCTATGGAGAAGTAAATTTATATCTGGAAAGAACACAGATCTATCTTAAACAGAACTAAACATCTTTCTGTTCTCCACTGAATATTTATATTCTCTTGGACATTCCCCCATCACAGAATTCTCCCAGTACAGAGCTTGTTTCAAGAAAACTTTCATTTAATCTACAGAATAACCTAGAACCAATATTGTTTACACTGCACAGTTTAAAGTGGTATGTTTTATCTGTTGCCTCTGTAAGTACTGAGCCAATAACCAGTAACCACAATTTTCCAGTGGCTAGATGAAAATACTTTTTAATCAAGTTCTATGAATTTTTCAATGCACCAGTGCTCCATAAAATACACTTTTCCTGACTGATCATCATCTCCAATCTCTGTTATGCTTCCAGCCTTGACTTCTCTCAAGTAATAACGCCAAGGTCTAAGCAGCCAGGGAGCAGCTCTAGGATAGAGGCAGCTGCTGACAATGTAAGGAATCACTCAATGAGCAAGGTGCATGGAGCACCTTTCCTTTGCCATGCACCCTCTAGAAGAAGAATGTTGAGCACTGAAACCCAAGTGCAAAGAGTGGGCCGTCAGGATGCTGCCAAAAGACTGCCCAGAGAACAGAACTGGGAAACCCCGGCCCCATGGATGCTGAGCAAGCCCTATCCTCTTAAGCTCATGTTGACCATTCTGCTGTGCAGCCGCCAGATCACATCTCAGGAACACTGCTAAGCTGCACCTTTAGGAGTACCACTTCAGGACAGGAGTGGCAGAGAAAGAAAGAAGTTGTCCCCACTGTCCCTTATGTCATAGCTTCTTAATCAGAGTTTATTTTGCAACACAAGACAAGGTGAATCCTTTAAGATTATGGAGAAGATCTTGTATACACCCTGCAAGCACAGTAGAGGGTAGTAATTGGCAGAGGAAAGGAGCCTGCACGCAGATGCAGGATGCATCTACTGCATGTAGCACCCAGAAAGCAGGGACTTCTATTTCTTGTTCAAACATGACATAAAGAAGAGGACACATCCAGTTTAACCCCATCTTACAATATGAACCTGTACATATCCCCTGGTTCAAGTGGAGCATTATGGATCCAGAGTCAAGCTGATAGATACCTATACACACCGGATTATGAATTTAACATAATTTGCGTGGTTCTAAGTTTAATTCAGAGAAAAGTTTCACATGCCATTTTAATAAAAAAGCAAAATTGTGATTCTTATCTTTTAAATTATTTTTCCCCTTCTCCAAGAACTGACTACATAAGACTTGGATTGAACCATGCTCTCATACTGTGTTGGAGTAACACCGTTTAATTAAAATGTCAAGTAGTTGGAATTCTTGCTCACAGCTCACGTCTGCTATTTAAAGCACAGATTTCAAAGTCTATTGCATAGTAAAATCTACCCAAAAAAAGTATCTGAAAATCAATTCACAATTTAATTACCCAGTGCAATCACATCTAACTAGAATATCTGCAAATAATATCTGATTTTTTGTTGTGAAAACATATAAAAATAATTTATTACTATACAAATTTTTATAATAGATAACCAAAAATGCCACCACTGTAAAGACTAGTCACTAACTTAAATTAAGCTACGTCAATAAGGAAACACAAAAACCAGGGGGAAATATTACAGTAAGAGTAGAGTCAAGAATTAGAATTGTTTGACTAGACAGAGATGGCTTTCAGAATATGTTCTTTAAATAGTTGTTAAAATAAATGCTACTCAATATTAAGTTTAATGAATGATTCTCCAGAGACAGGGAAAATAATAATACCATATAACCAAAAATTAAATCACATTTTAAGGACAGATATACAGTCTATGACCTACAGCTCCAATTCTGTAAGGATTTCCATTACAAGGATTTAATGGAAAATATGAATTCATATGTTTCATGAGGTTAAAAAAATGAAAGGATTAGGATTTTAAGGGCTTGTAACATTAAAATAATCAAAATAAATGGTGGAAAACAAGTAAGCAGCCATCATAACAAATTCACTTACCAGTATCTGAGATGTATGCATGGAGTTGAACTGTCTCATCAGAAGGGACATTTGAAAGGTCATCTAAGGACTGCAGGGTGGGGGAGAGATGGTAGAGGGAAGAAATGGGCAACAGAATAAGATCACAGATACATCTCGTTTGAGAGACGCTTTTTGATTCACATTATTTAATTTCCAAACTTTCAGTTCACTACACTAATAGAAAAGCTTAATGCACTGAACAATGCAAGTAAGCCTTTGCCCCACCTGGTTACTTAAGCCTTCCTTTTACGCAGTCTAGGGCCCTTCATTTCCCCTACCAGTTTCATAGGTTTGTGATCATTCTAATATATTTGCCGCTTTCACTTGTTATCTCAACTCTTAACAGAAGTACAGCTACAGTCTTCTACTGAGCATTAAAAAACTCCACACATACCCCCACCCGAACAATTGTGGACATACAGATGTTGTGGAACAGATCTTTTGGTTTTATCTTTATACCATTTTGTTTTCTTTTAACTGACTTCAAACACTACACAAAAGTTACAGAGCAGTAAAACTTGAGTAATGTATCTGCTGTATGTAAAGAGCAACATACGCTTTTCTCAGAATGTTTACCATTGTGAAAAATGAACAGGTACATCCTCAGCTGGCTGAAGCCCTGTTTCCCTATTCAGATCAAAGGACGACCAACGAGTCTTTTAGAAAAGCTTCACTATTATTAAAAAATTAATACATCTGACTACTAAGATTTGACATAAAGCTCTGCAAAATTGTTGGGTGAAAAACTTGGATATGTAATTGAAAGAAATAGAGGACGGGCCACTACACATGTGATCCCAACCTTAAATTACCAGGTGAAAAAACAAAGATGGAGCTACTTAAGTAGAATTCATAGGCACCGGGATCCCAACTACTTTATTTTACGCCAAAATTCTAAAATTCTTCTAAGATACACATTCAAAATGAATATACAGCTATCTTTTATAACTTAACCAAGCCAGTTTAATAGTGAGTTGCCACTAAAATCTACCTAGAATGGGATTTACGGGGTAACAGTGCCATACTGCTGTCAAACTAATACCTCAACCTACATCAATCAAGCTTCTAAACTCCTGTTTCCTTAAACATAAGCCAATCTCATGTGATTATAATCAAAAGACAGGTCAGACTTGAACACATAAATTATTTAAAGTCTGTGCTCTAGCCCCTTCTTCATCTGAATCTTTACTATCTCCAAAATATTCCAACATAATACTCCACTCCTTCCTTCACAAGCTCTCTAGAGGGAACAGCTCTTCCTGCCTCAACCACATCAATTGATCTCTGCCTAAATATCCACTATGGAAGGCAAGGGAAATAACATTTCTGTTACAAAGTTTAGATACTGAATAAATGGCATCATTAAAAAGGTCTGAACATATTAACGATGCTTTAACATGTACTGTAGTAAGGATATCTAAATATCTTGTGATACAGCTTGTAAACTTAAGAGTAGAAAAGTCCCAGATTGAAAAAAGTAGAAGAAAGAAAAGCCCATTTGGGAAATCCATTTTGCCACTGCACACTACAGCAGTGTGTTTATGTCTGTTCAGTGGAACAACAGATGAAGTCACACAAAAACACTTTGAGAACAGACATCATCTTTCCCTCAAGAACTCCCAAATCATGTTACTGTATGCTGGAGAGTATTCTGGTAAAGCATCACCATAAGTGACTCTTCCGATAATCATTAGATACTTGCTTTTGGTCATTGTTGGATACAGGGCTAGAACTTCTCTGACCTAGTCCATTCTTAAGGAAGACACCCTTGGACAGTAGCAACCCTATAAGGTGTGCTCTGTACTGCAGTGTCCAAATTTAGGAGCAGAATATCACCTGAGACTGATCAACAGCAGCTAACTGTGGAAGCTTAGATAATTTCTTGACATTCTTAGAGCTCAAATCTTAAAGGATTTGATTATTAGTCAGATGGGAGGGACGTTATCAAAGACAACAAGTACAGTCAACTCCTCCAATATTTTGCTTGGTATAAAATACTGACATTAAGGTACTATCAAACGTTTCCTTACCTCCCTTCATTCCATTCTGAGAGTGCAGTTTTCCACTTGATAACTGAATGGGGTTCAAGCTGACATACACTAATGATTGCCAGAAGTTCAACCCACCCATGTCTGCTGCCATTCAAGGTCTTAAGATATGTAACACTTGTGTAACTCCTATTTACTCAATGCAAAAGCAATACGTAAAGCTCACATTATTGATCCATTTAGATGAAATCTGAAAGAGTCTATAAACATTTACAGTAGTTTTATACCCCCCCAAAATGCCCTATTGGTTTAATACAGTAGATTAATATGTCAAACTAACAGGTCAAAATTAAGAATATACTTCTGTAAAATAACTTTTCTTCAGATTAATTTTGAGCCTCTCTTCCAAATGATCTTAAAATACATTCTTACAGTGGAAGTATAAACTGCAGGCAATGTATTTTATAATAAAAAATGTAGGAAACGCCCAGCTGCTGTGGCAAGGCACTATATGTAGCAACAATTGACACAAGTAAATGAAATCGCTGAAACTTGAACAGGTAACACAACAGTTTGTATTTAGTATGACCTAGTATCTTTGAACGAGGTATATTCACAAGAACACAAGGTAGTTAAAACAGGAAAATATACCACAATCCAATCTTATTTAATACACTGTCATTAACTAGAAGTACAGAAATTCCCTGACCTTTGAAGTAACCTTTCAAAGGTCTATTTTTCTTCATGTAACTGACTAACACAAGGGAGCTAAACTATGTGCACAGAAATTTACTTTTGACATGGAGTTCAGCCAGGAAAAACTAATCTACCAGTATTCAAACACCTGTAAAAGCACTGAAAACCCTGAACAATATGGACTACAGAAAGTAAAAGTTCTTCTGCATAAATAAAACTTTATTACACATTTCTGCTAGAATGTTCTTCACTCTCTATAAAAATATTAAATGTCATATTCTGCAAATACCCTTTGCACAACAAAAACAAAAAACAAGATCTTTAACTGTCCCATGCAAATACCTATTTGTATTGCAACAGTGCTTGATAAAGACTTTAAGACTTTCTAGCTTGGTTTAGAAAGGCCACACGAAACTAAGCAGCAGATAACCACTAGGCTAGATGAGCCACTTCAATCACAAATCCCCATCCATAAAATATGACTTTGATATGTCAGAACATTCTTAGAAAAAGTACTCAAGACATTTAAAAGATCTTTTATTATAGAGATTAGTCAACTAATATCTTGTGAAATGGTACCAGAATTGTATGTAAATTTATAAAAATATACAGCTAAATTAAGTTTTCCTAATGCATCTAACAGGAGTTTGCATAAATTATTACCAGGTGACCTCCTCCCCTTTTCTTTGTATTTCAAAATGTAAACAAGAATCAATCAACTCCTACACAGAAACACGTTTACATTTATGTTAAATGTATTCCTTTACAAAATAAACTCTATTCCTCTGCATGCACAAGCATGATCTCAGCAATGCACTGGAACTCCTAAGGAGCTACAGCATCTTCCAAGAATGTATTAGAAGGGCCTATGATTCACGTAAGTGAGGAAATTACATGCAGATTGCAAACATTTCTAAAACTGAAAGATTTGGAAAAATACTCTCATATGTCCAGTTGAGCCCTGCATACCCTGTGGCTCAGCTACACAGTCTGAAGAAACAAGAGGGAGGGGAGGAAATACATCAAAATGTTTATGACATTCTTCCTTTTTAAATAACTGTGAATTGATTTTTGGTTTAAAACATTTTAAACCTAGTAAGATTATGTGGGACAGGTTATTTGGAAAAAGCCTGGTAGAAGTATACAGTTCTCTTCATACTTATGCAACCACTAGTACATGCAGAAGCGTATTTCAAATATTTAGGTACATTCATGTAACAAAAGGTTCTGACAAACTGACCCTGTTAAGAATTGCTTAAAAAAATAACAAAAATTGAACCTGAAATTAGTCAGATTAGAAAACAAAGATCCATATTCTGAATAAACTCCAGATACTTCAACGTTTCCAAATCAAGTCCTACCTCAAAGAAACAACAGCAATCAACCTACACGAATCTAATTAAAAGCCTCATTTTACAGTGTATTTGAAATTAATCCTTCAGTTTCAAAAGATTTTTTTTCACCTATTATTACTTAACCCAAAAATTATGTCTATTTAAAAAAAAACAGGGACAAGAAAGTATGCTTTGCATAAACTACAGATTATTACTGCTTCTGTGAGAAACAATGCAAAATTTCATTAACCACAGGGGAAAATACAAAAAGGACAGGTTTATCTTACAGATAAATTGATACCTTATGTGTGGTTTCAATTTGATTCAAGAGCTTTCTCAGAAATTAAACTGCTGTGAAGTAAGACCTCTACGTGCATAATTTAAACTATTTATAACACATTCCCTACTGCTGGGGAGAAAAAAAAAATAATAAAAAAACCCCCAAGTACTTACCAGATTTATGCTGCCAGTAGGAGACCCATTAAAAGATTCTGGAAGCAGAGAGGAAAGGGAAAGGAAAAAACAGGTTAGAAGATTTTCTCCAGTGTTGGGCTACACACAAGAAGTAAAAATGCAAAGACAAAACATGATGGAAAATAACGGACAACTGTGGCATTGGGCAAAATGTTGCACCCAACATATAAGTACTTCAAGTTTCCAACAGAGATATCTAAAGGAAAATGCACCTAAGTCTATACAGCTATAGGTATGAAAAATAATTCAGAGAACATTCCTTTTTAAGTTTATATCACCACATGACATTGCTTCATTAAGGAGTCAGTTGAATAGTTGAACAATTTCCATCAGATTTGTACTTCAATTAATGAGAATTATTATTTTAAATGCTTTAAAAAGCCACATCTCCTATGTACTATTTCCAAATGATTAATATAGTTATGCATTAAAACTACCCAGTATCTTGCAGAATCTCAAATATTTCTGAATTAAAAAATGAGAATGCAAGAGTTACATACTTATTTTAGTGACATGCTTGTTACCAAGACTCGACAAAAAATTTACATGAAATTAATAAAGTTACTACAGAAAAAAAAGCTATGTGACTCCCAAAAGAAATTACAAAAAATGCACAAGGAGGAAACATTAACTTAAAAATCAGAGATACTACAGGAACTTTCTGATTTCTCAAAACCAATGTGGATCATTTTCTTATTTCCACTTTAAAGCAGAAAAAAATGATTCTAGGAAACCCCCCTTAAAGACACAGAGCTCACCTCCTTCACCATCATCTGATCCTCTGAAACTAGGATCCTTCAGCATATCCAGCTCAGCTAACATACGTACATACAAAACATTCTGTTTGAACGAAGGGTAGAATCTTTCATCTCGCAGCATCAATTCATACACCTTATTGAAATAAAAACGCCAACTTCAGAAATATTTTACATTTTTTAATTAATCAGACAAGCTTTCATAAATTGTACTTGACCAGCATGTATCTGTACCATTATGTGTCTCCAGGTTTCCTTTACAATCTTAATGCAAGTTTGTGAAATTTCAATTCAGGCTTGCTCTTAACGGAAAGGTTATGAGAACTAATTGTGCTAGAAGTGTAATACAGTCTGAGAAAACATCTAACGAGTGAGACACGTACATATAGGAAGTAGTACATTAACTCTAAATGTTTCCTTCCTCTCCTCTTAATCATTTCAATTGCACTATAAACATATTTGGTCTTCACTCATTTCACAACAGGTTATCTCTGAGAGTCCTTCTTCACTGATAAAACTACAACCAGAGCCTGGCAGACACTCACAGGGAGAGTGAGAAGAGGGAAAGGAAGGGAAGACACTGCATACTACTTTCCTGAAAAATTCCAGTTTGGCCAACACAGTATAATCCTACCTCACTAAAGATTTAACCACACCACCTCAAAAACTTATCTATATAGCCTATACAGTGACAGTATGTATACATATACACACACATATTTATATGTGGTGGGAATTCATTTACAATATTTGGATATTCATGTCAACTCTAGAATATTTTAATGATGGAGTTTTTTTTCATAGAATGCTTTCTACAAGTGCTATCACCTGGTAAGAATGGAAAAAAAAAATCATACAGGTCTGAGGAAGTCAATTTTTTTATTCTTTTGTAATTTCTTCAGCAGAAATCACATGCAAGGACCTTGTAAACTACTTTAAGCAATACAGATTTCACAAGGGTTTTCATTAGTCTTAAATGTGGGCCTCAGGTGCAACAGAGCAATTCTAAGTTCTACAGCTCACATCAGTAATTTTCAGCATGAATGAGAACATTAAATTAATGACCTAAAACTGTCTCAGACTGGGTATGTAATTTACTGCCAGAATATTTATTTACTTTTTTAGAAAATAATATATATATTAAACTTGATTGATAAAGTCTATGTGTGCAGACAGTAAAAAAGACTGTTTTATCTTCAGTATTTTGCTGCTTCCGAGCGCTACACTGTGCAGAAACAGAACAGTCAAATTAACTTCTGGAAAGAGATACAGAATTTAATATAGTAACATGCTTACATCCACCTTTGAAAAAAAGAGAGCTAAAACTGAACCAAAATTGTACACAACTTAGTTATCCTACACTTTTCTTAAATTAGTGCACAAACACAAATAATGATCCCATAATTCTAAATTGTGCTTCATAATTTTTTTCATACGGGATACCTACTCTGTCTACTGCTTTGAAAACCATGGGCTATGAATGGCTAAGCAGAAGTTGGCAATTTAGAATATGATTTTTATAGAATAGGAAAATGGTAAAGCAGGTTTTAAGTTTCAGATACTTGAGTTCCTTCCTCCTTTTTCAATGGCTGCAGTAACATTTAATACTCTATAGCATTAGCAGTTCTTATGAAATACAGGATGAATACAGTATACCTTTCTCTGAATGTCATCAAAGATTTCAGGCGTTGGATCCTCATGGTTCAGTGTTTCTGCCAGTTTTGCTACTAAGTTGTCATCAATATTAACTCTTGGAGATGCCTGTCATGGAGATCTAAATCAACTTTTGCAGCATAAAAATAAGAAAGCTTCTATTTTCACAAATAGAATCCAATACAATTCTTCAGGTTTCTAAGTAAACTAAGTTTCTGCTTGATGAGCATCTCTAGAACTGTCTAGAACACACAAAAGGAGTCAGACACCCTTCTTCCCCCAAAATTAAGTTCAGAGTTCATATTAAAACTCAGAAGTTTCAGGATTAAATACAAAGAATTTATGCACATTATTTGGAAGCAATACCTAAACTAGATTTATTCAGACCTAGAAGCAAGTTTTACTTATTTATGAATAAAAAGATCTAGATTCAGAAATTAAGAACAAGCCAGTAATGAAGTTGGATGAGTCCTGTAAGAGTTGAATCCAAGTAAGAAAATTGATGAAGTTCTGAAACATCTGTGGAAAGGCTAACAGTTTCTCAACTCCGCCAGTTTCTGGAGGTATTACTAGTAGCTGTAAATCACAGCAGCTTTATGTGCAGAATCTATTATAGCCACCAGCATGCTAACTACATCAGCGACCAGATTCCCAGTCATTCCTTGGTACAACATATTCCAAACCCCTGTCCATTAAGCACTTTTAAATGAGCCCAAGTTCACACACTTTCCCAGTTTTCTGTAATACAGACAGGGAGCCAGCACTGAACCAGAGCCAACATAGCTCAGCTGATAGTATGGCTGAGAGGCTGAGTTTATCAGCTTTGGAACAGGTCTAGTGTTAGGTGACTTCTGCCTTCAAACTACTGAGCATTCAGTCAGCTCAAAAGTCCATCAGAAAAAACTCCGCATAGTTCACCATGTTGATCGACTACTGGGGTGAAAAAGCCATCACAGCAAGCTCTGTACAGACCATGCTGATAGACTATTAAGGTGAAAAACCAAAGCGAAACAAATTATGTGGAAAGAGAAGCATTACGAGATATTTGAGGGATAATTTGTTGAGGAAAGTTTTTGAGTGAGTTGAGAGGTGACCGTTATGAATACACAAATTCAGAACAAAGACGCTTTGTTAACACAAGTTGACAAGTGTTTTCTTTCACAGAAGACTCCATTATTACACGACTACTGGAAGCATTCAAGCTTAGCCTATTGAAAGATACCCAACTGTGATATGTGAATAATTTACACAGACAATTACAGAGGCGCACAGGAAGTTACTTCATTTGAAAACCAAATCTTAACCCAAGTTTGTAAAAAAACCTGGATTGCATTTTTTAAAAACATTTCTTCTTAAGGGGCGTATGGGGGTGGAGGGCAGAGTAAAAGGAAGGGAAGGGGGAAAAGGACAGCACACACAAAGGAACAGAATTTCTTGTTCTGTCTTCACATTTTCTCTATTCCAGGAAGTCAGCTTCTGAGGAACACATTCAGGGCATTTGACAGGATAGTCAGTGCCAGTATGAGCCTTTTTAAAAGGGGAGGGGGGAAAGACATTTTCTTACTGCTTGACATGAAAGAGATGATACACAAGCAATAGCTTAAATGTCAACTTGTGTTACATCACATCCATTCCGTATTAACACAGCCCTAACAACCAAAGAAGCATCTGTGTGAAGAATAAATTCCAAACAATGAAGAAATAAGTTATTCCAACCTTTTCTGATAAATATTGCTCATAAACTCCAAAAGCAGCTGCTCTTAATAGACCCTTGGTTTGATTAGTCTGGTATTTTCCATCTTTCTGCCGGCTTTGAAGTACCTCCAGCTGTTGCTGTGCCGTAACCCTGTATCCTTCCACTGTCATCCAGAAAAACAGATGTGCTTGGCCACCAGTCTGCTGCATGTAATCTACAGAAAACAGCCACCACACAACCATAGTTACTGTTGTGAATCTTCAAATAAGATTTCTATATGATAATTACATATGGAACTCCAGGATCTGGTTATATATCTAGAATACTTGTCATCTAGAGTAAAAAAAATAAAAAGTACTACATAAATATTGGTGATAATCAGTAAACAAAATTAGCAGCAAAGTCTAGGATCCTCCTTCCAACGCTTCTTGCAGATGGCTGTCACATTTGCTAAGCTCCAGTCAGCTATCATGTCCTCGGTTAGCCAGGACTGCTGATAAATGGACAGTAGGTCAGTAAGCACTTCTGCCAGCTCCCTCAGTACCCTCAGGTGGCTCCCATCTGGCCCCATAGGCCTGTGTACGTCTAAGTAGTGTAGCAGGTCACTGACCATTTCCCCTTGGATTATGGGGGCTTCATTCTGCTGCCCATGTCTGTCTTCCTTTTCAGGGGGCTGGGTACCCCAAGAACAATTGGTCTGGCCATTAAAGGCTGAGACAAAGGAAGAAGTAAGTACCTCAGCCTTCTCCTCATCCTTTGTCACTATGTTTCCCCCTGCATCCAAAAAAGGATGGAGGTTCTCCTTAGCCCTTCTTTTGTTGCTAATGTATTTATAGAAACATTTTTTTATCATATTTTATGGCAGTAGCCAAATTAAGTTCTAATTGGCTTTTGGCCCTTCCAATTTTCTCTCTGCATAACGTCACAACATCCTTGTAGTCCTCCTGAGTTGCCTGCCCCATCTGCCAAAGATCATAAACTCTCCTTTTTTTTCCTGAGTTGCAATCAAAGCTCTCTGTTCAGCCAGACAACTCTTCTTCCCCACTGGCTTATCTTTCAGCACATGAGGACGGCCTGCTCCTGTGCCTTTAAGATTTCGTTCTTGAAGAACATCCAGCCTTCCTGGACTCCTTTGCCCTTCAGAACTGCCTCACAAGGGGCTCTGTCAACCAGGCTCCTCAACGGGCTAAAGCCTGCCCTCCAGAAAACCAAGGTTGTAGTTAAGCTAATCCCACGAAACAAAAACTATCATTTCACGATCACTAGGTCCAAGATGGCCTCCAACCATCATGTCACCCACCAGTCCTCCTATGTTCGCAAACAGCAAACAGATCCAGTGGGATGCCTTCCCTAGTTGGCTCACTCACCAGCTATGTCAGGAAGTTATCTTCCACACACTCCAGAAGCCTCCTAGACTGTTTCCTGTCTGATGTACTGTATTTCCATCTACTGCATAAACAGTACTATCACTGCCCACAAAACTGATGGATATTCTTAGTAATGACATCAGCCGCCCAATTAATTCACAGAAGAGAATCAAACATTAGAAAATATTAAAAATTGATTATACAGTTTTAATCTATCAATTTCTTGATTATAAACGTTGATGATAAACCTAAAGTAGTACATAAATTACCACTGTATTTTAGCTTCTCAAACAGACGACCTTCAGTAGCCTCGTAATCCTCTAAACTTCAATCTAACATCTATAGTCAATAGCTCCATTAGCTTCAGCAAGACCAGCAAAAGAAAGAGTAACGATTATGGTTAAGTTTCTGAGTCATTCTAATTACAGACCTTCTTCCAATGATTCTGTTCTAAACAGAACAAACATACAAAGTGACAGACCAATAAAACATTGCAAGAACAGTCTTACAAAGAGATCAGTATTGAAATAAGCTTGATACAAGCTTCTGAAAATACTGAGTATAGCGTTCTGATCAGTAAATTACAGGCTGATTTGCAAAAAAGGTTCTGGTTACTTCTGGCAAGGGGCACTCAGTAAATACCTATATTTAGCATTTTCAAGTGTACAGTCCTCTGAATTAGCATATTCCTTATAAATAAGACAGATCAGATAAATTAACACTTACCCATAAAAAACTGTAGTGCAACATTGTCTACCAGAATATGGTCCAGAGGGACTGTGCAAAGTTTTCCAAAGTTTGCTGCCAGTTTCACAGTATCTATTTCCTGTAAGACACAGTTCAGTGTGTTCATAGGCTTTTAAAACTTCTACTTACCACAAAGCAGACATAATAAAAATAATTTACATTATCGATAATAAAGGACCCTCTCAACTGTTAGTTATTTCCACAGTCATTCGTAAGTGATGATCTAGATCATAATGTCACATTCTCTAAACTATTTGCCTTCAACATGATGATTTCTGTTACATGGGAAGCTGGATTTTAACACTGCCATTCATATAATACTATACCAGCCAAATTAACCTGAAATCCCTCACCAAATGCGGCAGTAAGCATTTAAATCAATTAACAAGATGAATGTATTTCAGCATTTGATGGGATGCAGGTCACCACAACTTAAATTCATCTCTGCCCGACTTTCTTCTGTCAATATGACATTTCTCATTATTACAGCAATGCTTCTGGGTCCAGCTGTAGAAATTTTAACAGTCAACATACACAACACAAACCACGACAACGCAAGATCACATTATCTTTGGGCAACATCTAGGTCCAATTAAGAGAGTCCAGAAACTAAGCAAAGTCAAACATACTGACTCTGTCAGCTTTAAAATATAAAACAAGCAACACAACAACATGAGATTCTCAGATTTAACATGCAGTTTGCCTTAGGCTTTTTGTTGAACTGAAGAGGTAAATGTCTAATAAAAGGCAATGCACAGAGCCTACAAGGCATTGTAAAATAATCAGCAAGCAGTACCTTTATCAACAAGAAAAGAGATCTTTGCAAAAAACTAAGCCTGACGCACACAAGGTATGCACTGGAGCAGCAATAAAAGAACTGAATCTAAGTGTATAGATGCAAAGCATCTTTGTATTTATGTAACATTTTGGTTTAACTCTTGTATTGAGAAGGTAAGAATAGTTTCTAAGATATAGTGACATTCCTAAATCGCTAAAGCCAGAATCCAAAACCCTTTAAATATGTGAAGGTTAAGAAATTCTTTGTGTAACCGAACTGCAAATACAAAACTAACTTCAGCTGTATAATGTATTCCTATAACTGCATACTCTTAAGTTGTATTTCAAAATGCAAGAGTTAAAAAGCTAGAACGAACTAGTAAGTCATTTGCAACTGCACTCTTTAAGAACTAAAAAAATTCTATAACACTTACTTTTCCTGACTGCAATCTCTGAATTCTTGAATCACATACTTTAATAACATATAATAAACTGTTTATTTGATTTTTTATAGTGTTGATATCTGAAAGCAAAAACAAAGAGGATTAAACAATGCAGATGAGTATATAAACTCTTGTTCTGAAATGCTCTAAAAATATCATAGGAAAAGTGATATACCACTACAAAACACATCAGCTTTGAATAGGAGGGGGTTTTGTTCCAATTTAAACACCTTACTGATGGAAGTGAACAATAAAAAAAAATACTTTTCTCCTTCCTTTTTCAGATTAACTGTTAACTGACTACCTATTAAAACCTAAAGTATTACTCAAATTCTGAACCACCAAAGCAAGTTTCAATTTAGCGGAAGTATACCTAACCGATTAAAAAAAAAAAAACAACAACAAAAAAACCCAAACACTTATGAAGATATATTTATATTACTTAAATCATATTTACTTTTTAAATAACAAAATATTTTATACTATCCTGCGTCAGAATTTTTATTTTTTAAACTTTCAGAATATACTTCAGAGATCTTGCTGTTAAATGCATTTCAGATTTTGTATAACAATACATTACTAACCGTCTCCCGCTGTATCTAGAGATCGAAGATATTGCAGTTCTTCACTTGCTTTATCTTTCACTGCTTCCAACTCTCCTATATTATCACTTAATTTAATAATATTCATAAAGGCCTCATAGTTACAGTTGGAATCACGGATCTGAAACAAAGTTTTACAGTGTGAATGATGCAAAACAACTAAAAGCACGACATGATTTTTCATTAAGTCAATTATTTTCATACAGCACTGCAAAGCGGCATTTTGAAAAAACTCTGTGCTTCTAAACCTTCCTTTGATAGTAAAATTTTACATGAACCAAGAAAGCAGCAGCATGCACAGTCAAAACCTATTTCACACCATCATTTTCTGTTCTCAAGAAGTACAATAAAGACACATGGAAAGTTTGTCAACCGTTTTAATGAAAATCTTGTAAAAAACCCTCTTCTGCTATTACCCATTTCCTTAGCTAAGTAGGCAGAAACTGGTGAGGCCACTGAAAAGGTTTCACCTTTGCCAAGGTCCCCTGCAAGTGTACAGGCTCCTAAAGTAATGGCTTCTTAAGATAGAGAATTACAAAAAGAATTAAACCATTCTACAATGCAATCATAACCTACTGGGGGGGGGGGGGGGGGGGGAAGGAAATTACTGAACTAATACTCTCTCTGGAACCCTAATTTAGATAACCTTGTAAATACTATTAAACTATTTCAACGCATACTGTTTTCCCCATATTGGTATAAGGTGAACCTGCTCTAGGGACTTAAAGGAATTTGTGCAAGTGAAGTAAACCTGCTGTGCTGCCAAGATCACTGGCAACTATGTTGTGAATGAAGCACAGAGATCAGCAGAAGGTTGGCAGCTTTACAGCATGTGCACACAGGTGCAGAGGGCTGAGTTCTAATGCTGTCTTTACCACCTGAAGCCAAAAAAGTCACTTCACCCACATCTTTCATAAATGCTCATTTTGATATGGAAATGTAATGCTTGGTCTGTACTGCAGAAGTGCATTGACATGAGTTGTACAGAGCAGAAAGAATGAAGACTGGATGGATACCTTTGACCAAAGTTAATGGAAAAACCTTCTAGAAATCTGCTTTTAAAAGTAATAGTACAAAAAATACTTGAACTTCAAACATTTTGTAAAAATGTGAGTTTCACAGTGAAGACAGACAAGTTTGGATTAACTTCTAATTTTATATTGAAGCTTTGTATTATACTGCAAGAGAACCAGTATTAAACTCTGGTGTACCTAGTGAAACATGTAATGAAACCTCTAATTTTCAGAAATTAGAATCAGATTTGAATGAAAAAAATTCTTGCCAAAGATTTTGAAAGGAGCCAGAATTTATTCCAGTCATCTCTACTTCTGACCTTAATTTCTGCAGCATTCTTCATTAAGACTTGTAATAAATTTTTGAAAGCATTTATTCTTCTTTATCTTTCCTCTAGCACGTTTACCTCCTCATCTCAGAAAATGATTATGAAAATTAATATTTGGGACATCACCATCATAATAGAAAGCTTTGTAAAATCTCAGAATTGTACCTTTGGCTGCAGCTGGGGGCAGTGCTCAGTAAATAAAGAATGAGGCCAAGTTACAAATAGAGAACATGCATAGGAGGAAAGGGAAAATAAAAATTGAAAATCTTGGACCATATGAGCAGCAGTGCTGTTTCTTTTTAAAGTTAGGTTCTTGTAGAAAAGCAGCGTGCAAACTTTTACATGAAATGGAGGTGACTGGAGTGACATTATACACACACACTTGAATTCATTCTATACATAAGAACTTTACTCTGAAATCCAAGGATATTTTCAGTGTAGTACTTGAATACATAAGACAATACTAAAATATATGAATAAAAGTAGAGAGAACTTGGGAAAAGGGAAAAAAAATTAAAATTGATTCATGACCTGTAAGGGAAAATAAACTGTAAGTTTTAACTTGCTTTGCAAAAAAAATCAGTAACATTAATTAAAGTGCGACTATTCTATTTATGTTGATTTTACTATATATTACTACTATTAAAAGTCTGGGGGGTTTTTTGCAGGTATATTAGGGAGACGTCAATGTAAAGACTTTGTTCCTTATCATTCAGTTAAATATGTAAGGGTTACCACAAACACCCCTAAAACAATCACTGTGAGATTCCTTAACAGAAGCAAAAAAAAAACAACCCAACACAATCTTACTACTTGTCATTCTGGAGACCCCTTAAGCTTTAAAGGACACATCAGAAAAACAGTCAAGGAAAAAAACAAACAACTTCCATGGTTACTGCTATACTTCCTGAGCAGCTAAGCAAAAGTCAGAGGGCTCAACTTTACACTTTATCATACATCTGTCCCCAGTC
Source organism: Falco cherrug (assembly GCF_023634085.1). Classification (NCBI taxonomy): domain Eukaryota; kingdom Metazoa; phylum Chordata; class Aves; order Falconiformes; family Falconidae; genus Falco; species Falco cherrug. The sequence continues at coordinate 83,257,126 of NC_073700.1, forward strand.
AGGCAACTTTTGCTGAACAACCACAACACAGTGTACAGGTAATATAGTGTGAATGTGTACGTTTCTGTACAAACACACACATATATGAAATTTAATATAGCAACTGTAAGTTCACTATCTCTGTCAATATATCTATTGGTAATTTTTCTACTAGAAAGGTATCTGCCATGATTACAGGGAACACAATTAAAACTTTATACGAAAATATTCTGGAAATATAATGTTTAAAGTGAATGATAATTCTTACCATCCATATGACATACTGATTAATATAATCAGGATCACTGAGCTGGTTTATTAATGGAAGAAGAATTCCTCGGGAGAGGATTTCCTGAAAAACAAAATATAATATACATATTATACATGTATTCATAAAGCTAATATAGTTGCAACAATTTAAAGATCACTGTGTAGAGCTTAAATAAAAAAAATTATTACAGAAAATCCTCAATAGGCACTAGCACATTCCCTTCCAATTAACATCAGACGACATAAATACTTCAAAAAAAACAACATCCATTTTTGTCACATTTTTCTAATGTTGCTAGAGGTAAAAGAAATTTCAAGAACATTTTGCAGAAACTGCTCTCTGCTATTAAATACTTATTAAGATTGTGCTGAATTTAAAATAACCTAATATTAAATCAAATCAATTTTGAGGAGCAGTTCAGATCTAAAATTGTTTATGGCATTAAGCCAAGGAACTGGGATGCTTTCAGAGTCTGTACTTACCCTGACAAAGTATCGCATGATCTTGTTCTGGAAGTCTCCAGGAGGTAGCAATATATACAGTAAAACCTCACACAGATCCCTTAGGAATCCTAGTCAGGGAGAATGAAAAACCCTTAGCATGGTTTTATGTTATGTTACTTCACATCTTACCTGATATCATAAAAAACAACAGATAAATCCTTAAAATTAAATTAAAACATACAGTCGTATATATTATTATAGTGCTAGCCCCACAGCAACACCTTTCAGATTGAATATAAGCAGCACTGATGTTAACCTGAAACAGATCTAGAGTCTCAAAACCAAGACAAAAGACAGCCAAATTCCAAGAATCAAAATTTAACTGCAGTGTTTTCCTTATTTAACATATACAGGCTTTTTTTCCCTGCCTCCTTCACACTTTGCCAAAATGAAAAACCGCTATTTTTAATTAAGAGCACAGAGTAGGGATAAGGAAGGCAGATCTAACAGAAAGGCCTAAGAATTTGCAAAGCCATCTCCTGCTGCCCAGAAAACATATTTCTATGTTAAAATTCTTCCAGTGAAAAGAGGAATAGCTACATATGTACATACTTCATTATAATTACAGCATTAATATGTACAAATTAGAAAAAATACACATGTATAGTAGATAATCATGCTTTGAAAGTCACATGCTAAGATTTCAGTATATTTCATATTGTGAACACAATTGTTAGTATAATTTAGTCTGCTACACTAAAATCACTTGAGAAGATAATACTGAGAGACCTTCTTCATCTTTGGGAGAAGTGCAGACTAGATCACGACAGACTTCTTTCTCCATTTCAACTTCGACCTCAAAGAATGTATCTACAAGTTCCTCAGCTTGATCTATGCAAAAGAACATAAGAAGAAATACACTTTTTTTATAAAGATCAGAAACTTAAGTGTAAACGTTAATTATAAAATAAAGCTACCTGTATTTCACACATGTAAGATACCTGTCTACTCAGACCCAAACAAAGAAAAAAATATAAACCATTACATTACCTTTCATCTGATCGCCTTTCTCTGCTATTCTTTGCTGAGCTTTTCTGAAAACTCGAAGATGAGTGCCAAAGTCATCAACAAGTCGTGTAGTGAAATAAGGCTGCCAGTCTGTTTCCTTTGACCTATGAGAAAAGAACATCCATGAAAATGAATTATTTTATCCTGAACACAAAGAACAGCATTAAGTTTCTGCTTCTCCTTCCCCCCTTCCAGAACCACACTGATAGTAAAAATGGAAAGGCAAAGAAATAAATCAGTCTCCTAATTGCCTGGCCACTTAAAATAAATGAAATATTGTAAAATACCACTCTCACACCACATTAGTATTTATGCTTGAATTACTTTAAGGTCAACATTTGTATCTGAAATAGTGTTCCGATTCATAACATTGTCAAATATCTGAAAAATCCTGATATAAACAGTCTACAACCAAAAACCTAAAATATTCCCCAGTTCTTTTTCAGCAATACTTTCTATCATTTTGGAAGGGACGTAAACAAAATCATTTCCTTCTGAATTTGCAGCATACGCATGAGTGAGAAAACACAATTTCACTTGAAACTACAAGTGACGTAATATTATCAACAATTAATTCCACAGCTTATATAAGAGGTAATTAGCATGCATCTCCAACAATGCACATAGGTAAAGTCAGAAAATAGTCACTGTTAGAATTGCACAGAACTACTTCCTTATTGGTATGAAAAAGATGCAGAGATATTCCTAGATGTCCATGCCTTACCAGACAAGCTGAAAAGGCACTTGTACATTATAGGTTGAATGAAGCTAGATGTTACTGATGGCTTTTATTCTGCAGTAAGTATTCCACTACCTGGATTCTCTCAGATACCTACTTTGTTACAGCATAATCCTTCTACAACGCATCCATTTTTGTGTTCATTCCCTCACCTGTTCTTTCTTCCCTCAAAGAGAGAGGAAACGATGAGGAACTCTGGAGGAGAGGGAACCCTACCGCAAAATCTAGATGCGGAAATAAGCAGCAGAGCTGCCTCAAAGAACAGTCAATCAAATCCATCAACAATCCAGATCCACCATCCGCACAATCAACAAATCATACAAAGACACTAGGTGGCAGCCTTACATCAGCATCCCAAACGTACAACGAAGAGAAACTACCCACTGTATTCATTCCCCCCAGAAGCTCACAGGGTGTACGAAACAAGAGATTATGGTACTAATCTAAGACTGCTACAGCTATATCCAACTACAGTCATTGTAAACACACTAGATTATTTTTTCTTAATAACTACTACTGCAGCCCTGTTAAAACGATTTGATTTGTACAGAACAACACAACCGCACAGGAGTGGTGGCTATTTTTGAAGAACTATAGAACTGTACCAAAAACCCACAGAAGTTTTAATTAGAGGCTTTCACACTGATTTATCTTGGGAATAGCCCTGCTGTTTACATGAAACAGACCTGCGTATAAAAAGGTGATGATTCGTGCAACTCAGTGCTTAAGTTGCAGAAAAAAAAAGCTATTCAGTAGTTTTAGACATTAACCTAAACTTAGAAAAGGACATTTTGCAAAAGACCATGACAACAATCATCATCTCCATTCATTCCTTAAGGGATTAGCAAAAGACTGTAGTTCTCAGATTATGATCTTAAAGTTTTACAAATTCTTTCTGTAAAATGCACTGAACTATGCCAATAGATAAACTTAAATAATCTACTACCATACAATCCAGAGAGGTATTTGTCCACTTGCTTAGACAGTGTATTGATGTAAATACAAATAATCTTACCGGGCAGAAAACTGAACAAGTGCATACTGAAGAGCCTGTCTGATTTCCAGAAGAAATGATTCATCATCGCTTAGTGTGTAATACCAATACTGCACGTAGTCTCTCAGGGAAAACTGGATTACCTGAAATTGGATAGGAAAACATAAAGATGAAGCAATGAACAAAAGACAACAAAATATGAAATAGCTTTCTGTGCCTGATAATGCAATAGCAGTCTTCTTAAAAGGTTAACATAGTGAACCATGCTCTCCTACCACTATGAAATTAGGAGTCAAACAATAAAACTCCCATACTGAAACCTCTTCTTCATACTGGTTCGCATGCATTCATTGCCTCTATGCTGAGAAACTATAATATACAGAAAAGACGCAAATACTGCCCAATATCCTGCCCCATCCTCAATGTTTTTTCACTTACCACTCTCAAATATTACATTTCTCAACTGCTATTTATCTCTCAACTACTTAGATATTACATAGTCAATACTTGCAAAAATAGAAATAGGTTAAACAGTCCTGGTTAGAACTTACCTGTTGCAAAGGCTCATCAATTATATTTGCACCTGTCAGTCTTCTGTCAATCTTAATAGGCCTGGCTTCACGTTTCATTTCTTCTATGCACTTGAAAGAAATTAGGAAATATAACTTGGCAGGTTTTAGCTATAATTAAAAATCACCTCCACTGCTTATGATATATGTCTACTTCCAGTAATGACCTCATGCAACATTTTCCCCACTATTATACTTTACAGTAGATAAAATACAACATCATAAAATTACTTGAATTGGAAGGGACCATTAAAGATCATCTAGTCCAACCCCCTTGTCACAAGCAAGAACATCTTCAACTAGTTCGGTTGTTCACAGCCCAATCCATCCAACCTGACTGTGAATGCTGCAAGGGACAAGGCATCTACAAGCCCTCTGGGCAACAGTGTCATCTGTATTTTTCACTGTATAAATAATAGTGAGGAACCAACCTGAAAACCTACTTCTTGCCTCCTGTGAAGAAGCAAGTTTGCTAAAATACTAGATCAGAAGGAAATAAAACTCAAACAGTTATAAAAGGAGGGAGAGGGGGACATGACATGGGTAAGACCCCAGTTCCGTACTTATGAACTTCCTGTGCAACCTCAGGCAGGTAATTGTTCAGTTGTTTGTTGTTTTTCTCTCTGTTTACTCTACATGCTGGAAGAGAAATCACTATTTCATACCATTGCTAATTCACAGACGAACCTTTAAAAAGTAACTGATGATGGGGTAAAAAATTATTTTATAGAAGGATTTGCAACTCAGAGCAGTTAACTCCAAGAATGACTTCATCAGAGCTGACTTTTGGCAAGTGACACGCTGAAAAAGAACACCCTTTACCAACGCTTCTGAGTGGACTAATACAGTGTACTTCTACACACTTCAGATGAAATCTGCAATAAACCCCTTTATTTTCACAGAAATAAGAACCCAACAACCTACACTACTGTTCAAAAAACCATCATTTTAATCTTTGATCTAGGGAGAAAGTTATGACAGAAACATAGAAGAACCTCCTGGCACTAAATCCTGTTCTGTAACTTAAGAACCTAGTACATTCTACGTAATTTCCATCCACAAATTTTGTGTTCTGAACTACAACTGATTTCTTTAATATCAAGCATTTAAACATTCATCTTGGCCTAAAAATTCCTCAAAGAACAAAACCCCCTCAAAACAATCAATAAAACTCTGATTTGCTTTAGCAAGAAGAGCTTCTTTTACAAAACCTATCATCAAATTACTTCTCACAATATCACATTAAAGTGCATTCAGTTTGTACTTGGTTCATGGACGAAGTATAATCTATACACTAGCCACTTGAATATTCATTGTTCAAGACCACTTAAGTCCACAGCAGTCTTAAACATGAAAATAATTTCAAGCTGAAAATATTACTTTCCAATAAAGATATACGTTAACAGAAATTTAATACAAAAATAGTAAAATGGAATCCCAAACAAACCACACATTTGGTTTGGGTTAGGACTCATCTCTTCTTGCACTGCTACTGCAAAGCTCAGGTAAACTAGCTAATGCTATTTTAATACAGTGGCAAAAAAGGAAATGCAAAACACTACTGTAGAAGACACACAGATTTTCGTTGGAAAACAACCTCAAACAGCGTTTTGTAAGCCAGCTTGAAATAAACAGCTTTGCACTACAAGACTTAAACCCAGAGAATAGTCAAGACAGGTCAGTTGAGAAAAGTGACGTGTCAATAATCCACACTCAAATCCAAAATCAAACTACTGAAATTGGATTACGCAAAAAAAACCAACCCTACAATGTTTTATTCTTTCATAAAGCAACCAGAGCATACGTATGTACTGAGCTCAAAAAAGTTACATTAACATAAAAGTTTCAGTGATGCAGAAGAAATTTAAAGCACAGAAAAACTTGCAAATATGCTCTCAAAACATGAGACATAAGCAACACTCCACAGTCCATAAAATATAAGCACTGAAGTCTATACAGCACCAAGAAGCCTAGTTCCCTAAAATGAGGTTACATTAATGGAACAGAATCATTAGTTCTCTGCGGGCTCTTTTTCTTAAACTTTTTTTCTTTTTCTTAAACTTTTTTTTTTTTTCATTTGGACCAGTGACATTACTTTATGGTTTAGAATATACTTAAGATTCAGATTTACCTCAACAGATTCAAAGATTTAAGTGAAACGGCCACTTACCAACTGAGCTATGAACCAGTCACAAAAAAAAAAAATTCTGTGATTAGACAACATACTGCTGAATCACAAAATAACCTTCTATATGCTACTAGTAAGAAAGTTGAATATCTCCCCCCCTTTCACAGACAACATGAAGTATAGTAACCTGACAGCTAAGAAAGGGCAGGATGTTTCAGTCAAAACAGTTATGAAATTAAATATAGCAACCTTTGGGTTAGTGTTTTCTCTATCCTGGTAAGTGCAAACTGATCAGGCCAAGATGTACCTAAACATCTGAGCTGCCAAGATTTATTAGTTCATAAAGCAGGAATTCCTAGAAATTCTACCTCTTGGCTATTAAGAACTTATTCTGTACTAAACAGATGCAGATTTACCCAATTAGGAACCCTGAATTTAGGTCCATCAACCAAAATTATGGTCTTAAGAACTGAGAGAAAAAGAGTTGAAAAGGGGATCCTACTGCTGCTCCACATTTATCTGTGCATTTCCAGGATTTTCGCTTGGTCTTAAAAATAGCCAAAGATAACTTCTACATCCCTGAAGTACTGTAAATGTAGATTTTTATTAGTTTAACCTTCTTAGTTAGGCAAGTAACTTTCTGACCACAAACAATCAAAAAAAAAATCAAAACTGGAGAGACTACAGATCCAGTGATGGAAGAATCCTAAATAGTCATAACAATCTTGCAAGAAAAAGCACAAAAATAGAGGAGCTATCACTCCTGCCAAAAAACTGAATACACACAAGTAGTCTAGAAAGGAATGGTTTAGTAATTCCCTCACAGGTAACAATAACCACTTACATCTTACTAATTTCTCATAATGAACTCGGAAACAATGCTTAAAAGAAACTTTCCATAAATACCTAAAAAACTTGTACTTCAGAAAGGAAAGATCTTGAATTTCACTTGTACATTGCAAGTGACTCAAAACATAAAAGCAGGTTCTTCTACCTTCAGAAACAAGTATAATTCTTAGATTAAAATACATTATTAGTGTCAATTCTCATCTTCAAAGTTATAAAATCTGATCTAGAAGTTAAGACAAGTAAACTCTTCTTACCTTGGGGATTCCAACTGATGTACAAGGAAGAAACGAATGTTCACACTGCTCAAGGTATTTTTCCGAGTTGCTTTTTCCAAATAAAAGAGTAACCACAAAACCCCTGAAACAGAAAAAGGAAGACCAGCTAGAACAACAGTCATCTCTCCTGCCCCCACCACTGAAAATATTTCACAGTAAGTTATAGATGACAATATATGACAATTCTCACTGTTTACGTTCCTAATACAGTGCTCTTTCACAGTGTAGTGTGCCGCTCAAATTAAGTGACACAACACTCAGTATGAAGCTTTCCAGTCCTGTATTATATTATCAGTCTTGACATACTCTTATCAAACAGCAGATCTATATAGCAGTCTACACTACACAGTCTGCTGCATGAGAGGAACCTGTGATGGCATACTACCTATGCTCACAAATACTGGTACACAGAAAGATGGGTACACGTGTAAGCTGCTCTGGTTGTATTTATACAAAGACTCTTTCACTTCAACACTATGAACAAATAAACTCTTTTGAGATACATTTAAGCCACTGCATTGTGGCATAAGCCACAAAAACACAGACCAGGAAGAAACTATGTAGTAAGTATAGTAAGTAACAACTGGTTGTATATGTTTAAACAAGAAGTAAGAAAATTTTCAACTGGGAACATATTTTAAGCTGCAAAGAAAAAAAACCAAAAACCAAACAACACAAAAACAAAACCACAGTACTCCTGCCAGGATGCATAAGAACAGAGTAAAGGAAAAAGCCTAGAAGATAACTCAAGTTAAACACGAGGTGTTGGGTATTTCTGGGGCTGTACATTTCGTGGGGTGTTCATTATTTTTGGGTTTTTTTGTTGTTCTGTTTTTAATTAATTCAGCATATAAAATCTAAATAAATGCACTCCTGGATCATTTACTTTAAAAGAATGTTAGATCAGAATCATTATCTTCTTCCCTCACAATTTTACAGTGATATTTAAATTATGACTTATATTTAAGCAGGACAACAGTTAATTTCATTATTGTTTTCTTTATGATACAATGAAGGCATCAGGGAAAAAGCAATCATTACAAGAAGTTCAACCATGCTACAACAGCAATGACTTATTTACACCTTACGGACACTAGGGCACAAAAACGCAAAAAGCTGTTTTTACTAAGATAATAGATGAAAAGTCTGTGCCAATTACAGCATAATCAAAGTATGGAGCCTTTGAAAACTCAAGCATTAAAAAGAGTAAGTTACTGCTGCTCAGACTAGCCTTGGGATGGCTAACATGCATAGGATTTTTTACACAAATTTCACTGCATTCAATTTAAAGGCCAGCTGACCAACATTTGCGGCCACAGGAACTCACAAAGTTGCACCAGACTTGAAACGTGCCGAAGTAATACATTCTTTTAATACAGACTGCTGTTGATAAACAGTAGTCTTACTTAAACGATCCGAATAAAATTCCTAACCAAGGTAAAATATGCCATTTGAATGCTTTCATTCCCAGACTGGGAACTGTTCTTTTTCAGTACTCCAGAGGCTCAGTAATTCATAAGCAGGGAGGTGGTCATTTATACCTGAACAACTCCAGGGAAAAAAACCCCATTGCCACACACCAAAAAACCCACCAAAACCCAAACACCTCCCCCCCACAAACCCCACTACACAAAATTATTATTGGTAACTTGATAACGCAGAAGAAAATTACACTTGATACTCCGATTCACATCTAGCCCTCTTTATCTGCCAGGCCCATATACTTTTTACCTACGAGGACAAAAAAATAAAATCAGGTCTAATTGCTCTTCTGTTCCAGATACTTCCAGATAGCTTTAAATCATACCACCAATGGTGCTAGTAGCATCATAATTCAGTTCAAGGACAAAACCTGCTTAGAAAAATCTCAATATTAGTTTCACTATGCTTAGAAGTTAATTAATGTTTTCCTTGGTAATGTGCCTTATGAGGTTTTTTTAATTATTAAAAAGTTTGGGTTTTCTTTTTATCTACCACATTTCTATTAGAAACTTCGGTTGTCTTTTAAAGAAGACAGTATACCCAAAATGCCTTTTTTTTTTTTTTTTTTTTTTTTTTTGGTTTGCCTAAAATCAGTTTCAACTTCAAACATCAATTGGCAACTTGGGGTGGGTGGGTGGTGTGCATGGAAAAGGAGGGGAGAGGGGTTCTCTTATTCAAAAGGATTGAAGCCTTCAAAATAACTAGGTATGCATTATGCATCTGTTTCAAACATTATGACACTTCTAAAGCTAATGACTCATTCAAAAATACTAATATGCTACCAATATAGTTTAAATATATGCTCATCTTCCTAGATGCCTTTAAGTACTTTCATTTTTAAGCTAGAAATGCTAGGAGCTTCTACCTCTACAGCAGAAATTAATTCATTTCATTCTCTAATTTAAACTCTTGTGCGCATTAGAGAAGGATACGTAGCCTGACTAGTCAGCGTATCTGTTAGCTAACAGAAACTTCTAGTGTAAATGCTTAGCTAATTCATCAAAAGGATATTCAATACAGTAAATGAGAAATCATTTTAGTCTTTTCTCTAAATGAATAGAGCAGAAAAATGAAGAGATCATATTTTACTCAAATTTTTGTTAAGTTTTTCCAGAAATTATTGGAAGGCCAGCTTTTCACAAGGACAAATTAACAACAGAACAAAAGATGAAAGACAAATGGGGACTAGAGATTTATCATTCTCCCGCCAAAGCCTGAAAAGTAACAGCTGAACGTTTTGTGAGAAGTCAAAAAGCAGGTTCAGAACCAATCCCAATCTGGTCAGCAGTTAGAATCGTCAATGTAGGAGCCAGTCACATATATATGGATGTTATTAAGTATCAATACTTATTTTTTGACAACAGAACAAATTCCTTTAAATAGAAAAGCAACTGATGGTCCAGGAAATTTAAACTTTCACAACATCAGAAGCCTAAGGCTGTTGGCAGAGCCACAATTCATGTCACTTTTATTTTACTTCCTTAGGATTGAAAGAGCAAATGAGAGCGAGTAAGGTAAGAAACATTCATAGCACAAAGAAAAGGCACATGGTAAAAAACAGGCCCAGCATTCAAGATAAGGGGTTTACACCAATACTTGAAGCAGAGGCAGAAAACAGCTCATGAAGATTAATATCTTGTAATAGTCTTGGCTACACAGGTTAAAGAAACAGCATCTATTTCTTCCCTCCCGCTTTTGGTGGAAAAGAGTTCAGTTCCCTAAGCCATGAGTTACCAGATCCTGAATTGAAGAGGGATGTACTAAAAACAAAGAAAAGCTAACTTTATAAATCAGTCTTGAAACAGAACACAAGGAGAACTTTTGACTTAGAGCTTTTATTCATATACACAAATGGTTTCAGTATCCTTCCAAGCACACAAACAATAGTACAACTTAGTACAAGCTATCTGTGCAAACACACCAGTAATAGTAAATCAAAAAGAAATAATTAGATAGCACATAACAGAAGCGAAACAGTATAAACAGATTGATTATGTTGATACAGCTATGGCATCACGATTGTTTTCCTTCACAACTCACTGGCATATAATTTAAATGCTTGTGTCAATAGTAAGAATGCAACCAGCTAAGATTCAATGTTTTCTTTTTGAAACATCTTTCTTAGTTTGAACTACAAGATGGGACAGTAGTGGACTCCCGGCTTAGTGGAAGTCAGAACACTTTGATAGAAGCCAGTTTTTGAGCCAGTATAACAAGTTAGAAAACTGTATGACAAATTCGTAAGAACTCCAAATGTCAACATAAAGTTCTACCACAAATATCCGTGTCCAAAATTGTCATTTTGCTCCAGGTAAGGGTATGGTAATATTAAGAACACTACTATAATCACGAGCCAAAATTAGATTTTTATCTTCCAAATTTATATAAATGATGTTATGGTATATAAGTGCTAATCGTTAAGTGAAAACGTTACCTCATAACATTAATTTCTGTTTGATTCTAAGAGAAACACAACCTGTATTTTGTGTAATTTCAGGGGAATTAATTCAAAAAGAAAAAGCAGGCAAGAATAATTTAGATATAAAACTATCTGGCCTAGTTAGCACTCAGTTCTGTATGCTGAATATTATCACTTAAAGTAGGTGTGCGACTCTGAAAAAGATTAACAGTGGAGCCAGATCACAGCCTTAGCCAAGAAGATGTGTATGTTAAATTAATGAAGTAATAGCACTCTACTGGAAGGGCTGAGACTTCATATGTATCTACATAAGTAAACACATAATAGGGAGACGGACACAAATTTGACAGATACACTACCACAAGACTAATTTATCCTTTAAGAAGATCAGTCTTCACTAGCTACAAAAAAATAGCTACAAAGCTACAAAGCAGCAAAAGAATCACAGCAAAGAGATATCAGAGCTGACTTGAGAATGAGTGAGCTCAGGCACTAGAGGCAGTCTCACAGCAGCAAACTGCAGCTAACTTCAGACATACTTCGCAAGAGACTCCTTTGACTGTTAGCTTTGAAAAGCCAAGCCACTGAAATTGATCAAGAAGGAAGGATAAACTTTTAAGAAATTGTTATATTTCACATCATTTTCCATACTGCAAATACTCAGGAAGTGGTAATACAAAACAGTAAATGGATGAACTCTTGCCCTTTGGATGAACTCTGCCCTGGACAAACAGCAAAATATGCCAATCACACATTATCAACATATAACGAGACAAAAGCATTTATTTAAAACTTAGTTCTACTTTAACTAAATCCTTGCTCTAGCACACTGACTATTCTCATTTCTCAGAAATAGAATTCCAAGTTTAATTCAATGTGCTAAAACATCAGTTAACATCAGCTATTTGCTGCCTTCCTGTCTGTCTGTATAAAAGTATGAAATGCCTACAGCTGCTGATCTACTAGTTCAAGATGCAGCAGGATTTAGCATATTTTCCACACATTCAGGAAAATATTCACTCACTTTCCTCATGACTGAAGTATATGAAGTAGGAAAATGAGATTGTGATAAGGGGACATAATTACTTAGTAAGTACCTGGGATAAGAACTGACACGGTAATAGTAACTATGAACCGAAGTTAACATTGGTTTTATAGAAGTATGTGTCCTCTAACACCCATTATAAATAGCTACTTTTTGTTAACAAAAAAAAAAAAAAAGAAAAAGAAAAAAGATTTCTATTTTGCCTGGGCAAAGGTAGTATAAGCACTACTCAACAGCAAAAAAAAAAAAAAATTATAAAATTGAGGTTTTAAGGAAAAAAAAATTGCTCCTAAAGAGCTGCACAAATGTGGAAACATTAATTACACAAGTCATTTCAGATTTTCAGAGCAAGCTATTTGCTAATATACACATTAAAATTTTACTTCCATCGTAAATTATACAAAATACTAAGTAGTGTACTTACCCACCCACAAAGCAGAGGATATAAAATGCAAAGTAAAATATAGCAAAGGGTCCAAAAGTTACTAGAAAAAGCACAAGGCCAAGACTTCCCCATCCCCATATGGAAAGACTGGTCTGTAAACAAAAACACAAGGAAAAATAATAATTAGTATGATATTCATATAACTAAGTCTCCAAAGCAATATTTGCAGTTTCTACAAAGCTTTGTACATTTTAACTAAACATTAAATAAGTTTTGCTTGATGAAATAAAAATTACCTTTATTTTTTGAAAGCATACTGCTATCAAGTATACTGTGGGCTAGTAGGCCATTTTAGCCAACGTCAGAGGATTTTTTCTTTGAAATACTGCTACTCCTCTCTCATTTCAGAGCAACTATCACCCTTTAAAGTGTCATTTCTTTTACTTTTTTCCTCTTAGCTTTGTCATTTTTCTTTTACTCCTCTATTCTCATTTTGTGCACTTTTGTTTCTTGAGATGCCTTCCCCAAGGTGATGTTCTCCACTACTTCCAAGAAAAATGCAGGCTTTATAACAGAGCAGGAAGAAACGAATACAACCTTGTTTTACACAACTAAAGGTGTCATTTTCTGCAACAAAGCAACACTATCTCTTCCCTAGATCAAAACCGGTTTAAAGACCAAAAAACCATCCCTTTCTCCAGTCAAGTCACAAATGGGCCAACAGGTGGCACCAAATATTTGGTGCAAATTTACTTTTACTCTAAATAAAAGGGAGCGAAACTTAAGAAACTGATTAATGCAAAACCTTTTACCACAGAAATCAGGAGCATTCAAAGAATTCTTTGAAATATCTAAATACAATTCTGTTCTAAAATCCAGACATTTAATATACAAAGATCACATATTCCCAGATGAACATTTTCTCCATACAAGCTACGTGAGATCTAGCTTAGCAGGCAGGACTGATACTTTGACAGTGAGGGGGACGGGGGCTGGGAGGTCACAGACATACACGGGACAAAGGTGGTTTGAAAAGCCCATGGTGCAGCTGAAGTTGGCTGCAAGAGCATCTGTGAGGCTGATGGGATTTTGGGGCTGGTGCCTTGCAGAGCAAAGCAGGCAGCACTTCACCTGCACTGGCGGATTCACGAGAACTATGAAAGAAGCAGGTTATAGGCAAATAACCTGTAATGATATAGGTTACAGTATAAGTGTATTCATATGCACATACATATACATACACACTTTATCTATATAGATAGATAGAAGTATGTATGTACATATACATACACATATATGGAGGGTAATTAAAAAGCAAGGGAAAGCCTGACTGTAATGAGCTACAATAGTTTTGAACCTTCACAATGCTGCAATGCAGTCAACAAGGATTATATAAATTAAATTCAATCTAGTCTCTAGTTCAATATGGAAAACATGTTTCAGCCAAGTCCCAAGAGTGTGAAACCAATGATGTCAAGTATTTATAGACCACCAAAACTGTTCCAGCTCTAAAGTTCTCAAGTTTTCTTTTTTTGTTGTCTAATTTACGCCTTTCCTACTAGTAATCAAATGACACCCTGACGGGAACTCAGACAATTGCTATGTCAACAAGTAACACTAAGAAAGTATTTAAATAAACTCGTCTTGCAGTTTGACATTTAGAAAACAAGCAGGGATTGAACACCGTATTTGCAGAGAGACCTTTTTTAGCTTTTAATATGGAGGGCAGGGGAAGCTTACCTACAGGTCTTATGTCTCTAAAGGGACTATTATTTAGATTTCATCTGTCCATCTTAGGCATCGGATTCAGAAAAATGAGCTTCCTCACAAAAAGTTTTTAAAATCCTACAGAAAATGAAAAGTAACGTAAAATAAGGCTCCCACATAAAGCAGCATTGTTTCTTTTGCGAGAGCAAGATATCAGACTGCCCAAAAGCAAAATCAAAGCTCTAAGGAGAAACAGTTTCATAGATGTAAACTGTAATCAGAATAATGTAATTCTTCCTAGCTTATTACAAGTTTAATGGAACACTGAGATGAAACTATTTTCTTCCTAGTTAAAGTTTCTTAGTAAAAGATGGAGAAGCTTTTTTCCTTGGCATTTGAGGCTGGAAAAAATGACAGTTGTCTACATACTTATATGTTTTAATTAGACATGCTGCCAATTAAAAAACTGGATTGCAAGTTATTCAATTCTTTTTAAGCGGAAAAAGTGCTATATTAGGTGATATTAACTGTACAATCCACACAGCTAAAATGCTGAAGGATCAGAGCTACAATAAATAAAAAAAAAATCTTGGCCACAGCTGAGTAGACGATTTTGTTGACTCATAGTAAGTAAATGCAGTAGATAAACTGCTTGGAGGGTGCAGAGGAGAGAAAGAGAAGGAAAAACCACAAAATTTAAAAAAACTTGACAAGTAAAAAAGACATGAGCTCTCATTAAACATCTACATTTCACTAGACAAAGAAGATTTGTCATATTCATGCCCTCACAAATACATTTTAGAACTTCTGCAGAGCACTACAAGTAACAGGAAGATAGGCACACAGAAGATAGCATTTAACTGTGGTCTTTTTTTGTCAAAAAAAATCAGTGTGCTTAATGGCATTTTTTAAAAAAGTTTAAGTTCTAAATATAGGATAAGCATTCTAAATGACTGAACAAAACTGAATTGAACTAGAGAGCAGGATGCATATTCAGAGTTGGATGAATGCATAATTAACAAAGAAAGTTCTATAATTCCAATAAATAAAACCATGACCTTTTGTCCTATGCTCTGCTTTTACAGTTTAGCATATGGCTACAGAGATTCAAATCTCATTTGGTATTTTAATAGGATTTCTTAAAACTCACACAACTTGGTACACTGCAGTAAGGACAACAGATACTGGCCCAATTCTTGTATACTTTAGATGAGTGGTTTATAGTCTCAGGGATTTAGAGACATTCAAAAGGGATCTAATCATCAGCATAGTTCCCTTCAGGCTGACTGTAAATAAAATTTCCCCTAACTTTACACTTCTTAAAGGGACTTTGGCAATGTATCTCCCAGACAAAAATTAAAACTTTGTTTAAAGTTCCTTTAACACATCAGAATCAACTATCAAAAAAAGAAAGTCCAAACGTTACAGAAATACGACTATGCAGCTGGTAGTATGGAACTAGCTCAGGTAATCAAATCAAACTCCGCTACTTCCAACTTCTTTCCAAAGTTTTAATTATAATGTAAATTTTTTAGAAGATTCCCGGTTTTACTGAAGCTCTGTCTAGCCTAACTAGAGGGTGAATGCTTGTCACTCTTGACAGAAAGAACAAGCCAGTCTTCAGAAGAGATCATATAATGCCAGCACTTTAGCAAACTAAACTGCAATTGAAGGGCTGCCTCCAAGTCCAAACAGCACACTGAAGAGCCTCATGAGGTGAAAGGAGACACACTAAGGTGAACAGTCACATGAGCTTGACTCAGCTGTTACAGATAACAAGACTACCACCTCTCAATGGCACCTGTTTTCTTTTTTTGGGGGGGGGTGTCTTACAGATATAGCATCCAACAGGCCCCCACCACTTCTGAAGATTGGCATTTGTGACTGTTTTCAATTTAATGGTCAACAGAACAACTTCAACATTGAAAGAACTGTCATCTAGAAATAAAAACATGCTGCTTTGCTTACAAGTCTTTCACTTTTTATATATCCAATTACATTTTCCCATTAATATTTTTAAAATGACAGTAGGTGACCTGTCCTAACCAGACATTGATAAACAAACTATTCTTTGCCATTTGGGTAGTTTAAACTCTTTCATTTTTTTTAACATGATGTTTTGCTGAATGTATTTAATGCCACCTCTGGGCTCACTTTAAAAAGTCAAGGATTGCATATACAGTACATGTCAAGTTTAATTTTGTTAATTCTACACATCTGCATTTTAACTTGACTTCCATTTGGAGTGTAAATGGAACGTGGTCATGTATAAACCTTTCTATAACTAAGGTGAGTGTCAGTTTTGTCAAGTGATTAAACACATTCTTTGAGGATTCAAATTACTGTCTTCATTAGCATGACAAGTAAAATTGCAAAGCTGTATCAACTGGATTGCCAATTTCATCTGTGATGAAACTGTTATGTTACAGTACTAGGAGAAATATTTAACAATTGTGAAATAAACCATTGGTATCTTTGTTGTTACATTCTCATATCTGCCAAAGTTAAAGCAATCAAGAGAAAGACAAGACAAGAGGGGTTCTGAATAGAGTTCTGCATACTCTCATTTCCTAGGATCTCTAAAGATCCCTTTTTAACTTCTTCCTTCTTATGCTTTTGCACTTTTCCTTCCTTAGCCCAAAAAGGGCAAGGCAAAGCAAAACTCTGAGCTCCATTCCCATTTCAGACTATGTAAAAATAATTGCAGTGAATCTACAGAACAATTCACTGCAGTCCTCACAAGAACACTCTTGGAATATTTGTAAAGGAATTTTATATACTCTATTTTGTTTTCACTGTTCCAAGTTTAATTTATTTTTTTCCCAAAAGTAAGCTTAAAATATTGAAGTATATAACTATACAATAATCTTTTAAACAAAAAAAAAAATTACACAATTAATGTTAAGAAGTTAGGCCAATGAAGTTTCTGCTGGATAAGTGCCATATTCCTGCTGATGTCTCCTGGTTACAGAGGCTAGAAACTCTCCTCTCCTCTGCTAAGCAAGAGTCCACCTGTCCGCTCTCTACCTCACCTCCACCTCTTCCGCTCAACGCACACTTTGTATGTCAAATGGCTTAACTGGTTAACAATTGGATTAATTCAAGTACAATCATGTCCAACTATTTAGTTTGGATCTTGCATGAGACAGAAAAGCTTTTAGGATCATTTTCCCCTACCCTCCCCCGTTACACAAAGTGGTCTAACAAAGCCCTCATGGACATTATTTTTTCATCTGTATTCTAAAACCACAATTACTGCACTGTTTCCACTATTCATGAAGCTCATTTTTAGATGTGCAAACCTTTAAATGAAAATATATGCTAACATTTTCTTAAAGCACATAACATTCAAGTACAGTATGTAACTAAAAAGTTTAAAAGCCACTGTGCATATGCTACTTCAATTTCAATTTTTATCCAGAAAGCAAGAATTTCCATTACTAAAAACCTGCCCATCTGCTATAGTCAGAATTTTACTATTAAAATAAAAATAGAAAAATTATGTTCCATATTTTGATACAATTTGTTTGTGTAACAAAGTTGGTGAAGAAAAATGAGTCTTCTGATTAATACTGATAGTTGTTCTACTAGAAATGGTAAATACTTTCAACACCAAACTTTCTTTGAGAGTGAGAAAACAGAGTAAAATTCAGCCTGGATTCAAGAGTCAAGATTTTTTTTCCTTCTTCTTTCACACGTCCTGTGCCAGCATTGCTGATCACTACAGAAAATTAGGAAGTGGATTTTTTAATTTGAAACCAACCTTCATTTTACTGACCTTTATTTTCAGCACTAACAGCTATTCTATTATACAGCAGAACTATCAGCAAGGGACAGAAAGCCTCATTTCATGTAACCTTATTTTGAAAGTCGAATAAGTATTTGTCTTGCTATGAAAAACAAGAGGCCACATTCACAGACATATGCACTCTTTCTGATAAGATGCTTGCATTAAAATCCACTCTGAATTGTATTCTAGTTTAAAAGGATATGGAGTTTTGGTCAAGTTTAAAAGAAGTACCTGAACATCTTGCATTACGATGGGAAACAGGAGATGCAAGCCCACTTTCAGCTACTTAAATATGTGACACACTCAAACCCATTTTTAATATAATTTCCAAAGAAGATTTCAAAGATCCTTTTCCTTTGTAACAATCCGTATTGACTTGTAGCTATAGATAGTTTAGCCATGTGGACAGAAGACATACAAAAAGGATCAAAGCATTTTGCATCACCTTAGTTGACTGAAACAAGGCCAGGCTTACTGCGTGACAGGATCACCTAAAGTGATCTGAAGTCAGAAAATAAAATAATCCCTCAAACTCTATCTTGAATTCAAGCCAATGAGATAATCTAGACTCTTCTATGTTCAGCCTCTGGATAAACAGATTACATCTATTTCAAGTTTTGCTAGTGTAAAACACTGGCAAAGGGGAGAGATGGGGAAGCCCCCAGAATCTTTATCAAATAAAAAAGAAAGCCTGTTCTAAATGGCTAAAAAATAAATAAATAAAAATTAAGTCACATGTTCTTAAATCAAGAAACTGTTACTGCATATTTCACTTGTGATTACTGCTCAAGCAGTATTTTAAGCTTTTTAATTACTTGCTTAAGATTGGAGCAAGGAATTATTTAGAAGTTCCTTTCACCAAAGTTTTCTTTCTTTCACTGCTAAAGAAACCAAATACCACTAAACAAATTTAAAAAATCATCAGTGCTTTTAGAACAATTTCTACCACTTCAGATTCCCAATATTTATCTTAACAGAAATACACTAAATCAGTCTTTCTCCATAAGAGTCAGTTCTAGTAGGCTGTCTCTTTATGTTCCATCTTTAGATGGAGGATAAAGTGGAAAAAGATGGGTTATAAGAGCTCTGATAATGATCATTCTTAAGATAAATCTGTTATTTTTCTATGGAGATACGACACAATTTCACAGCAGCTGCTGTGCACAAAATAGTTTGCGCAATCTTAAATTGATAGAATTAGCTTAAAAAAAGAAAAAGACACACAATACAGTATCTACTTTAAGAAATCTCAGAAATTTCAAACAATAACAGCCCCACAAAAATAGAAAGTGAAATGAACTGAAAGTGCTTAGTTTCTGCAAGTATGGAACTGCCAAAGACCTGAAGGTATAAAATAAATTCCATAAAATTATGAACATTTTGGAAGTGTACACTGCAGCAGCAGTTATTGTGCTTTTTTTCCCTAAACAACTCAAATGTGAAACAGCAGACAGTACCCTGAAATTTTATATTAAAGATTTTTGTTTCCACCACTGCATGACTTGCTTAAAAGCATCTATAAGCAAGTAATTATTCTCAAGCAAACTCGTTAAAACCAGTAGCTTCTTCTAAAGAAACTGAAATACCATGTTTCAACAACATATCAACAGGATGTGTGTTATATTTTTACTAAGAATTAAAACTTTTTATATGTGTTTATAGATAGTTTGCATATACATAATTATTTTATATATATACATATATATGTACACACACAAAATCCAGTACTTAAATTTACTGTAGAAAGCTTAGTCATTAATTTCTAAATAATGTTTTAGTACCCTGGCTTCCTCAGGTTATAAAATTAGTCACCTGAGAGTTTTGTGTAATTCTTTAATCCACTGGTAAAGTTATATCTGCTACCTGCAGCACAATTTTCAGAGTCCTATGAACTACAACATTATCCCACCAACATTAAGATGCAACTGCTCTGGATGCAGTAATTTTACTGAGGTTTTTTTATTCTTTTAGAAGTACATACCACAATCTAAAAGTTCCCAAATAAGCAACACTCCTCATCCAAATGAAAAAGTTGCTTTAAAAATATTGAGTTAGCAATACAACCTTAGAATATTTTTAACCGAGACTGGACTAAATATAAAGAGGGACTCTATTGCCTTATTAGGTCAGGTTAAAAATGTGAAAGAATACAAGTGGATGAAGCTAATGCACATTAGCTATCATAATACCCATAAGGAGTCCTCCAGTAACACTCAACAAGACTAAAAATTAGTTTCCACATTGCCTCTAGTGATCATGGCTGTTGTCTCCAACTACAGTCAGTCATGTCACATGTCTTTGTGGAATTATTTTGGTAAATGAAATAAAGCGGTTAAAAGATCCCTTTCCACTCCTGGGAAGGGGGGGGCCGGGGGGGGGGGGGGGTATGTATCTTTTTTTTATTAAAAAGGCGAAAAGCTATAAACAATAATGTAGGGCTCAGAAAGGAAAACCACATTGAATTTCTCAGCCATTATGTCAAATGGCACCTTGACTACAGGCAGTACTGAAACCAGTATTATGGAATCCAGAAAGCCAAAGCTCAACAGAAAGCCACCACAAACGATTTCTCAAATTATACTGGCAGCAGAAGAGGATCTACAAGAAGGAAGGTCCAGGCCAGGAAGAAAGAAAAATACATGCCAGTCAGCCTTACCTCAGTCCCTAGGAGGGCTGTGAACAACCAATATGGATTTACCAAGTACAACACACCTGATCAATCCAACTGCTTTCTACACTGACGTGACTGATGTTGAGGACAAGGAGGGGGGCTTAGATATCGTGCACCTTACCTTGCCTTTAGCAAGACCTCTGACACAACATACCATAGCCTCCTTATCACAAAACTGGTGAGGTATGGGGTGGAAAAGTACATGATAAGATAAGCAAAAACTTGACTGGATTGCTGGCTGCAGAGACACATGATCAGCGGTACGAAGTTCAGTGGGCAGCCAGTGACTAGGTAGGAACCTTCAAGGAACAATGTGGGGACCAATGTTGTTAAATGTCTTCACCAACGACCTGGGTAATGGGAAACTACACTCCCGGTAAGCCTGCACAGAATAGCAAACTGGGGTGAATGCTCAGTACACTGAAAAGTTGAGCTACTGTTCACAGTGATGTCAACAGGGTAGAAAAATGGGGTGACAGGTGTTGTGGTTTAACCCCAGCTAGTAACAAAGCCACTTGCAGCTGCAAGCTCACTCCCCCCACCCCAGAGGGCTGGGAAGAGAATCAGAAAGGAATGTAAAATGTGAAGGTCAAGATGAGAACAATTTCATAATTGAAATAAAGTTAAAACAATATTATTATAACAGTTATAATGAAAAGAAGGGAGAAGGGGAGAGGAATGAAAAGGAAGGGGAAAAAAAGGAAAAAAAAAAGTGATGCACAATACAATTGCTCACCACCTGCTGACTGATGCTCAGCCAGTTCCCAGCCAACCTCCCAGTTTATAATCAAAGCATGATGACCCATGGTACAGAATATCCCTTTGGCTAGTTTGGATCAGCTGTCCTGACTGTGTGTCTCCCAATTTCTTGTGCCCCTCCAGCCCTCTCGCCAGCAAGGCTAAGAAACTGAAAAATCCTTGACATAGTATAAACATTACCTAGCAACAACCAAAACCATTAGTGTGTTGTCAACATTGTTCTCACACCAAATCCAAAACACAGCACTGCACCAGCTACTAAGAAGAAAATCAACTCCATCCCAGCTGAAACCAGGACAAGAGGAACCTCCTGAAGTTCAACAAAAGCAAGCAGAGGCTTGCATCTGGGGTGGAATAACCCTGGGCCACAATACAGTCTGGGAGCCTACTCTCTGGGAAGCAGCTCTACAGAAAGGGGCCAAGAGGTCCTGGTGGGCAATAAAGTGAACACGAGCCAGCAGTGTGCCCTTGTAGCAAAGGTGGCCAATAGCATTCTACCCTGTAACAGTGTTACCAGCAGGTCCAGCAAAACTTCTTCTCCATCTGGACATCTAAGATCACTCCTGGAGCCCTGTGTCCAGTTTTGGTCTCCCCATTACAATACAAATCCATCTGGAAAGCAACGTACAGTATCCAATTCCACCACAAGGTATTTTGCGCCAAAACAAAATACATCTATATACTGAAGCCACATACTGGCTACATTAGCCACCAAGGGAATGGTGGATTTTAAAAGTTTACTGGTGCTCCCAATCAATATTCTCACACACACACACCCTTTCATGTGACTGGGAAGCAACACAACTTTTAAAAGTATTACCCTCCTCCTCCACCCTCTGGTGCTCACCTTTAACTTCAAAAATAAACAAGCAAGAGCAGTAGTCTCCTACACACCTATCCCCAACATAAAAGGTATCTACTGCCTGAACATTGGAATCTGAAGAAACAGCTACTAACATTATACTAATTGATTTTAATACTTTAGGGAGGTTGGGTTTTGTTTTAATTCCAAAACCTCTGCCAGTGCCAGCAGCACAAATCTAGTTCCAGTTTGGATTGCTGCTTGCAGTGATCACCCCTTCACTATATCAATTTATCTTCTGATAGTTCCCCAACATTTTTTAAAAGTATGTAGTGCTTTTTAACCAGCATCATAATTAACAAGCTACAAAATGAATGTGAAAACAGAGTAATCTCAAAGATAAGAGGTTCCAAAAGAACCACACACCTTAAAGAAGCAGTTTTCAGTAGCCAAAAAACAAATATAGCACAGGTTGCAAATTCAGTGCATTTTTAAGAAGAAACTTAAATCCAGTAACAGACTACTAGCACCTCCCTCTAAAGACAACTACTCCACTGTTTCCTTCTTAAGTTCAAACTTGCTGCAGTTCTTTAAGTGCCCTAAGTTTTCTCCAGTTACAAAACACGAAAAACTCTGATACAACCACTATTTCACTACAAATTCCCAGTAGTCTCCCACAGTACATCTAAACTAAAGGCCAAATTTCCTATGAAGCATGCTTAATGGATGAAGACAATATAATGGTGGAAACAGATGTTACACAAAATGACGAAAACCTTTACAAAGCTAAAGCAAGCCTCAAGTCTTCCAGTTCCTTGCAACTGTTTTTCTGGACAGAGTACCATCCCATTGCATAAAACAAACCAAAAGAAAAGAGATTAGTTCAGTGTCTCCAAAGTGGACTAAATAGTTCACAGTGTCCAAAGAAGACTGCAAATTCTTCAATGAGCAGCTAACTCTCAGCAGAATGGACAGTGCAGACAGAAAAAGCAGCACCTTGAGGGTATGCCAAAATATGCCCTTAAGAAGGGGAAAAAAAAGGGGGTTAAATATTTTTGTCTTTTTCCAGTGGGATAAATGTAATGGGAATATTAATACAAACAATCCAGAACTTTCCCCATGTGTTTTAATATCCTTTCCCAATCCCTCCTCCAGTCCTTATTGCTTGTCTGCTCTACTCACTCACTTCCAAGATACGTTTGGTCCACCATCTTTTTTGGGAAGCATGGTTACTCTGTGCATCTCATTCACAGTCCTCTGCACTTTTGCCTTTTCCTGAATACTGTTACTGCGAAAACCATTCTGCCTGCTGCTTCAGCAATTCCTAAGAAACTTCACAGGTTTTACTCAAGTGATTTGCTACACAATGCTTCTGACAGGCACTGCAGTGCATAGCCCAGAAGCAAACAGATATGCGTAAGTAGAGTGGAGCCTCCTACAATTTCTTCCAAAACTCTACTCCATAACCTCTGTCCATCTGGCCTCTCTATGGAAGCCAAAAGTCCGCTGAGTACCCTAGATGACTCCTTTAGCCTCAAGTAGTCTTCCTTTCCTTCCTCACAAAAAAATCTGATCCCAGAGTTTCTGTGCCAACTAGTCCCTAGGTATCACCAAGATGCATGTACTACCTCCTGCCCACTACGACACCGAGGAGGGAAAGCAAGCATCAAATCTGCAAACAAAAGTTTAAATAGAGGGGTAGTTCTATGAACTCAGTGCAACACTTCATTCTCGAACATCAGGGCATGGAATACTTGCAACAAATATCAATGAATTTGGAGGGGGAAATGGGGAAGGAAACCACAGAAATGGTGCATCAACTCTTGCCACTAGTATTTCAAGATTACAGACTGAAACTAATTATAGACTAAACTAATTAAGTCATTTGAGTATCAAGCTCTCAGGGCAAGTTTACAGAAGATATCTAAAAACCTCAATCATTGCCACTTGCTCAAGAACATCAAGAACAAAAAAGAAACCTAACCAAAGCAGAATTAGCTAACCTTACTCATTAATTTTTCTGGAGGCAGAGATGCATTCAGAAGTCACAGAAGGAATGATGACATTCCCTGTTTTCAAAAAGACAGGAATTATTATGGATATTGATTCACTTAGATCTAAGAAGCAGGACACGCAGGAACGTGCTATACACTTCCCTCACACTGAACCATGCAGCTGTTGATCTAGCAACTTCTCCCGTGTTCCCACTCTCATACCTCTCCAAAAGGCTGGTTCACCAAGATGCAACAATTCCTCGTGCGGTTGCTGCTTATCTGCTGATACGAGAAGCAGCATCACACCAGCCTGTGTCTGGTGTGAGGGAGAAAACCTCTTTAGTAACAGCCCAAACTATATCCAGTTAAGCTGAATATGAAACAGCACTCAGTGTCTTAAATTCCTTTATGTATGCAGGATATCTAAAGAAAAAGATAGCAAACCCAGTGACAGCAGCAGGAAAGCAAAGATAAATATATAAGGAAGAAAAAATAAAGAGGAAGGAAACACACAAGAGCAACAAGCAGTAAATAAAAGAACCATCATACAGACAGCAAAGCAGAAGCATTCATAGACTAACCCAGGTATACTACCCCGCACAAGAGCAATGCAGTTACTTTGACCATTGGAAAACAGAAGAATGCTTTGCATAACGCATCAAAATAGCAAGACTAAGAGAAGTAACAGTTATGGGCAAATCTATAGAAATAAGAGAAAAAATGAGAACTGTGCAAGCATAATTTATATTGTGATTATTAAAACAGAAAAATAATTTCAAATAGAAAACAAAATAGTATCAGTTAAATAAAGCATAATCAAAACAAACAGTAATACCCAACAGCAGACCATCATTAAGTGGAGAATTCAATAAAGGAAAATACTTATTAAAATAATGGAAAAGCTTAGGAGCATTCATAGAAACATTACATTTGCCTTTGGTCTCACTATTACTACTTCAATGTTCTCAAGAATTCTTGAAGAAACTAACAGGGCAACTGCCAATGGAAAGAAACAAGACCAATACTATCTAAAGTCTAGACCTTAAAACCAACAGAAATAAATAACTCATTTCACAGTTTTAGTCACACATACAAGTCAAATTAATGCAAGCATAAAGCACAAAAGAGAGAATGCCGTACATAGTTGTAAGACCATAAAGCAAGGTGCTGGTACTAAATACTTGTACATACAAAGCAAGAGTAAATTATGTTTAACATTACTGTGGAGTCCTTAATTTAGAAAAAAAAGGTGACTGTGAAAACAAAAACTGTGGTAAGAGTGAAAATTTAAATTAAAACCTCATTTTCCTATCCTAGCATTGTAAAGAAATTTCTTATCAAAACAGTGAAAGTTATAGTCACACAAACAATTTGTTTTCCCCAAGAATTTTAAAATCATATATAAGCAATAAATGAATCATAATTCCCATTTCATTACATGTACCATCAGATTAAATCAAATTAAAACATTAAATCACAATATTTAAGATTTCCATTGTAAATAATTTTACCTTAGTTAATGAAATTTCAATTTGTTAGCATCATGATCAGAAATAATAATTTGAGTATATAAACTATAAAAAGTTATTTTCTTCCAAGTATGCTAAAATAGGTTAGCTACATCAATCAAATATAGATTTCATTAAAAATTACAGTATCTATTAGTAACAAATATGCCAAGATATACCGGGGGGGGTGGGGGGGGGTGGGGGGGGGTGGGGGAGCGGGCACGGGCAGGGAAAGAGACACTCAGCATAGCATTTTAGGTGAAAGAAAATAAAAAAAAATTATACCAAAACACCACACACCAAAATACAGATGCAGTTTCAAGTACAAATAGTTTCTTCAGTGGATAAGGAATATGTATCACTATCACTGATCCTATTATTTTCAAGAAAACACAAAAATCATTACATATGCTTCAGAAAAGTAAGACGATACAGTGTTATCAAATACTACAACATTTGGGAAAACTGAAAACAAAGTTTTGAGCCATGATGAAGGATATGGAATATAAAGGTTTAAGTGAAGAAGTGCCAGGCCTCACTCAGAAGAAAGGACCTGAGAATGAATCATCACACATACCTCTCCTCAGTCTGCAGCAGCAGTTGTTAGAATGGCAGCATGGCAACAAGCAAGGCTTCATCACATCTCTAAGTCAAACAGTTCCAAGATCACTTTGATGATCAGCAAAACTAAAGCAATCACAGGTTGGATACTTATTTCCTACAGCATGTATGCCACCAGATTTTTAACTCATCTACACAGTCTGGAATGCCAAATGCTGAATACAGGATGACTGGGAACATCAGGCATGTTCTTTCCCTTTGCTTTCAGTACTGATTAAGAGCTATGAGAGAAATTATCGCAAGTCTGAGGCTGTTTCGTAATCAGTTGGCTAGCTGTGGCAAGAATTTCCGATGAACTTATGGACTATTTTCTACTTAGCCTCATCCAACAGCACTGACAGGAAGAGTGGAAATGCAAAGCATCCTACATGATGTGTAGCAATTCAACTTCCTGCTCAAATTTATTCCCTTACATCACAGGAGACAGCTTATGCTACACCGCCTCAGAGTACAGTTTCTTAGAATTTCTTAGAATTGTAAAAATATAACTAAGAAGCAAAATACAAGATCATAGAATAGTGACATTTACGAAATAATATTCTGATAGAAACACATTTTTCCTTAAAAAAGAACTGGGATGACCCCTTTCCTCCAAGAGGTATAGGATTAAGGGAAGAAAGGCTGAGGAACAGACATACAAAATAAAAATAAAAATAAAATCACACTGTAACAAAAGCACAGCTGCATTTGAGCAGCTAATATTCTTCAAAGTAAGCCCCCAAATTCATAAACATTCTTGGAAAGAAAATGTGTGAAGCTTGTCTTCCTACCCAAAACCCCAACTACAATGGGATACTGAATTATGCATTTTAGACAACGTTACAGAAAACAGGTACCTGTGAACTTTTAATTAGGGCACATTAGCCCTCACCTGAATAAGGACAGTTCTATTTCCACCTGTGACATAATAATAATTAAAAGTTATTGATATTTATTGTTTCTGATCATCAAAAACTTTTCCAACCAAGTCAAGGCACAGAAAGGACATTGTACACATCATTTAATGCAGTAAGGGACATAATGGAAAGTAAACACACAGAGATGAGTTTATCTCCTTCTCCTGCTGGCAACTGGTAGACAGACTAACTGGTGAGGTTCAAATCAAATTGGTCTTGTGCTTACTGTCTGAGAAAATATGCAAAGCATCACAACTGAAGAAGTTTAAGGGCCACTGGTGAAACAACTTCAAAATAAACTACTGAACTAACCACTATGGTCAAACTGTATTCTGTCCTGGGAAATCCCTAAATTTTCAGAGAACCCCACCTGAACAAAACCAGTTATAAATTTGTGGGGCTTTTAAAATGTTTGTAAAATGCAAATATTAAAACACAAGATTAAATCTGACTCACAATGTTTTAACTGCAAAACACAGATCACATCCCCTTCTATATAGAAAAGCCAATCAACACCATAACTTCTTCAGAAAACCACCTCTCCTCTCTGAGGATTTTTACACCTAATTCTGCTTCAGAGTAAGAATAAAAATCTTTAACAGGTATTCCCAAACTCTTGACAGGGTAGAAGTTGACCTCTTTTCCTAAATAAATGGCAGCTATAAAAGGAGACAGGTATGTTCAGCTAGGGGACATCTATGGTTACATTAAAAATAAATGCCTGTTTCACATCATACCTAGAATCACAATTACACGGTCATCATTTTAAGGTGTAATGCTATAGAAATTATGTAAACAAGTTTAGAATGCTCTTGTTTAAACATTTCAATGTGTTTACATCATGAAATAATGCCCCGGTTTTTTCAACCCAAAATTCAAATTTTCATAACTTACTGGTGGAGGGGGGGAAGACAGATCAAGCAATTAAGCCCAAGATCATAATGCCTTGTACTTCTTGAAGTTTCTCTCTCACATAACTACAAGAGCCAATTGCAATTGATTTTACTATTATTTCAGCCTTGGTACTCTCAGACAAGCATGATGGTAAGTGCTAATGGGACTTCAAAATATTAATTCTGTAACTGTTGCCAATGTCTCACATACAACACCAGTGTTCTCTTGTTTCTAGTAACAGCAACTCTCCTAATGCTAGTTCAAAGGAAAACATGCTTTGTCATCTTTGTAAGGGTGGGGAGAAAGTGACAAACATATTTAAAACTGAGATAATTCCCTAGACTGCAACCAGACAGAGGAAATCATCACTTGGAGCTCCTTCAGCTATCTAACCAGACAAGCTATTACTATTTTTATTGAACTAAGAAACTATACACTTTTCTTCTTCCACAGTATTTTGGGGAATGGTCCAGACTGATATTTTAAGAGTTGCTGCAGAACACTGCATTCAGTCTCAGCAGTTTTGGCCCAAATGTACACTCTAGAAGTCCTGAAGCATTTAGACACTATCTTTTACTAATAGCCAGCAAAATATTTACAAACAAATACCAGGAATATATGACACCTATTCTTTGTAAAAGGTTAATCTTGCTAATTTTACCATTCCTCACATAAATTTAACTGATGCTCCACAGCCTATGGGAGTCATTAAAAGAGCTGTCACAGCAACAATTAAGGACAGAAAGCAGAGCAGCAATAGAGTAGACTTCATTTACAGAACATAGTGAAGGAGAAAGAGAGGCTTTTTCTTACCAAGGGGTTGCAGCTGATGTTCCAGCTAGATCTCATCTGACAGAACACTGTCACCAAGGCAAAGGTCCAGCATAGAAGTTTCACAAAAGGACAAAAAACTAATTTCTTTCCACACCCTGCTGTCTACACATTTGAAGCTGTCCCTACCAGCAAAACATGGTCAGCCACATGAAGCACCACAGTAACCCTCCATTGCCATTTATCAAGGAACAGAAAAAACCAACAATGCTATAGTATATCAAGCAGTAAACTGTGATCTGCATCTTTCAGAGCTGACTAACATATACGTTACAATGTGCTACTGTTTCAGTAAGGCTGATTCATTATTACTCTAAAGCAAGTTGAAACAAGCTGCCGAGTGAACTTCATTCTTAAAACATCAGGCTAATTTGTTTGGCTTTGCTCAAAAACAGTTCCCAATGGTTAGCAGCTATCAAAATTTAACAAAAAGTTTGTTAAACATCTCATAAATAAAAAGTAGATTGCTTAATGGAAAAGAAATACTACATGTAGTTAGTGAATTATCTTGACGTTGCAGTAACAAGAAATACCAACTTGTCAGAGCTTGTTTTGTACGGCTCATTTTTAGGTGTGAGGAAGAAAAAAAATTCCTACATTGTCAAATTTTTAAAATCTCAACTGTCACTAGCAACTGGAACAACATACTCTTGCTAAGCTGAGAATTAAGTTGTCAAAAATTTAGTTGCTGATATATTCAGAAGGAAGTCCTCACTAAGCATCTCAAAGCAGTTTAATGAGCAACTGGAGGAAAAAAATTGGAGAAAGAAATCTACTCCTTAGTTTTTCCTGAAGTGCCTTCTTTAGGGCAACACCGGCTGCAAATGCAGACAGCACAGGCCATCAATGTGAGAGACATTCTAAACCTTCTTGTAAACTAAGACCCATCAAAATCCCGTTTAGTATTTGTTCCCATCAGAATTAAGACACTACTGACAAGCAAGAGCCAGAGCTGTAAAACACCAGCTGCCTCACAGTAGTCAGGGCAGCACAGTTTCTACCACGCAAGATTTGATAACGTGGAGGACAGCTGTCTGAAAACACAAGAGACAGACAACTGCAAGTTGTGTCCATCATGGCCTCATCAGACAAGAAAGTGCTGACTACGGAAACAGCATGGAAAGACAGTAAGTTGCATGGAAACAGGCAACACTGGGCCTTGAAAAGCAAAGGAGACATCTGATGAACAAAAAAAGGGGAACAAGTGAAAAAACAGAGAAAGGCCAACCAAACAGACTAGGGAAATGATCACTGCAGCAGGACTCTGAACGCATGCAGACAGAATGCTTTCAAAGTGACTGTAGAAATAAGCTCTGATGGCCAAGATGATGAAAAATTGTGGAATGGTGTTTGCTAGAGTAGGTAAACAAGTATATGTGCTTGGCATCCAACATGATTCTGATGCAACTAAGATAAGTTAGGCCAAATAAGGTAAGGGCCAAACAAAAAACATCCCCTGTATTTTTTCCGGACAGGAAGTACGAGTACGATCTTGCCCTGAAATTACTGATTACACGGTCCAAATCTTAACTACATCCACACAAAATTGGACTGAATCTGCTGGGGTACGCATATATGGATACAGTCAAAGGATGTAGGAAACTGATCTTGAGAAACTTTAAGTTATGCTTTAACTGTATGATAACAATACATGTAGAACCAGATTCTGCCTTTCCTTCATGCTTAAATATATTTAAGAATAATATTGTCTACATTGTTAAATTATAAAACTAACAGTTATAATGAGGGGAATGTTTCTAAATTTTTATATCTAAAAAAGAAATGATGGCGATCTTGGTCCTTCTAGACAGTAGCAAACTACACAAGTTTGCAAATATCCAGCAATTTTTTTGATGTCATTTCACTATATGTTCTTAAATAAAATAGTTATTTTGACAGGGCGGAAAAAAAACAACAGACTTACTAGCAGCCCAGTGCTCCACCTTTTTACAGTGTTTACAAAAAATTTAGGCAGCCTACAAACATGTAGTTTTCACTACGGCCCTACTCTAATTTCAGTCTGCCATACATTCTACCTCATTTCACATATACAGGAAAAAAAAAAAGGCATTTATAGAATAAGTATCTCAGTAGGCTTGAAGCAATCTGCATCTTCCTGCAAAGTGTGGAGAGGGTTCATGAGTGCAGCTGCATGCAGTCTTCACGAAGTGTTTTAGTTACCAAGTCACCATTGGAACACCTGAAAAAGCACACTGGAAAGGACTCATTCCAGTTCACATGTCAGGTGGGTTCTCTGACAGCCAAGAGCTGCCTGGTTGTTTGAAGAACTGCTCACAACCACTCTTCAGGCAGGCTTAGCAAAGCCTGCAACTTTGCTATATCCCCCCTGACCCAAAATTTAAAGTCATCTCCTTGGCAGAGACCAAATCTGCAATACTTTACCCTGAAGGATCTTGCCCACAAATATTTTATATACAGGAACTAGATGTAAAGGACAGCAGAACCCAGTCCTCCAGACACCAAGGCTAAGTATCGTAACTGGTCATCACACACCTAAGCACTACATTTTACTCAAAAAGCCAAGGAAGCAAGTGTCATCCACACTGTCACACCACTGCTATTAGAAAAAAAATAAAAATCCCAAGACAATAAAATGTCTTAGCACACACACCCATCATCAAACAGAACAAACAGTCCAGTATGAGGCACCAACCCAGAACGTTCTATGCCTCCCTGAAAATAATCTAAATTACTATGGTTAATGCTTATGCATCACACTCGCCAACGCTATGTAATGCAGATTATTAACCCTGACCACTCACCAAATACCCTTCACACAAAAATAGGTCATGTATTCTTACAGGTTTAACTCACTCAGCAAATTTTATCCTCCTGGGGAAATCTGAGAGCTCATGGCTGTACAGAACCGCTTTCCTAATGCCCTTAAACTTTGAATGATGCAAACTGAAAGCTTCGGGACACTTTTTTATCTATCATTCAGGAAAGCAAAGATAATTTTTTCAGGTGTCAGAAAGCAAGCCTTCACCCTTCAAGATTTAAGGCAGTTCAGTTTTGGACAAATAACCTTCACTGCAGGATAAAATGACAAATTATAAAACTGAGGTAATGCAATCATCATATTGGAGGATTATGTGTAAACCAGACACCTTGCCGATATATTAAAAAGGGAAAATCAATCACTATTTGTAGAGAAAACTCAGTACGTGGTTAAGTCTCATTTCCAGCAACCAGAAACCACCACCAGACTCCCCCTCCGAGGGCACCTTTGGGCACAGTAGCCATTTCTAGCCCACGCTGATCCTGTAATACCTGCTTGCCTCACAGCTTAGCTGCCCTGCTGTCTTGGGACAGAACCCCCCTACCCCCGCAACAGCAAAACTGTTCGGTTTGAGCCGTTTAAGAAGAAAGCAAACACGAAGCCTTTAGGAAGCTACCGCAGAGGAGGCCTGAGGGGCTGAAGTCGGAGCCAGCGCTCGGGGCCCGGCCGGGGACATCTCTCCGGCGAGGCCTAGGGCCGAAGCAGGCCCCCACCGCACCGGGCTGCCGCACCGCTCCAGAAACCGGGCCCGCCGCGGAGGCGCGGCCCGGAGACCCCTCGCTGGGCGGGAAAGCCCAGTCGCCGGCGGACCGCGGCGGAGGGCGGGGGCGGGCCCACCCCGGCCGGCTGCCGCACGGAGCGAGCACGGCGGGCCGGAGCGTCCCCCTCCCGTCCCGCCCCGCCAGCCCCTGAGGGGGGAACGCCGCCCGGCCGGGGAGGAGGGAGGGGTGATAAGGGAGGCCCGGCGCTGTCCTAGGCGAGCTGGCGGGCGCCTCTGCGGCCAAGGGGGAGGCTCCCTGCTGCTAGGCAGGTTGGAGGCCCCGGCGGAGGGCACAGCCTCCCCTCCACGGCGGGCCGCGGCGCGCAGCTGCCCGCTGGAGCGGACGGAGCGCTGCTCCCGCACCCCGCCGGCCGCGGCAGGGCTCTTACCTCTGCTAACATTATTACCCCGCTGCGCTGCGGCGCCTCGGCGGCTCTAGCCCCGCAGCATGGTGAAGCCTCGCGGCCGCGCGGAAAGCTCCCCCGCACCCTACGGGGAGGCGAGGCGAGCGCCGCCAGCCCCCGGCCGCCTCCCTCAGCGGCCGCCCGCCGCCCCCAGCCCCGCAGCCGCCCTCGCAGCTCGGTCCGGAGAGACCGCCATCTTGGGAAGGCTACGTGCGCCGCCGCCGCGCCCCGCCCGGCGCGCCCGCCCATTGGGGCTGCGGGACGCGGGGACGCCCCTGCCGGGGCCGGCTCGCTGCCCTCCCCGCCCCGCCAGAGCCAGGCCCGCCGCTCGCCTAGCCGGCGCTGCTGCCTACCTCGGCCCAGGGGACCATAAGCAGCGCAGGCGGTCCCCGGCAAGGGTCTGGCCACAGGGCTGCGAAGGTGCCGGGGCCCCGCGCTCTGGTAAATCCGGGGGCTGGGTGTGGCTTGGGGGGTCGGAGCCGAAGCCCAAGCCCGTCCGCGGTGCAGCGGCCTTGAAACACTGCGCAGCCCAAAGGGAGAAGTTGAGGGCAGCAGAGTTTGAAACGTTGTTGTCCAAGATGCTGTACCGTGCTTTTTTGGTTTTTTGGCCCTGCCTCCCTTGAGACGCTGATGTGCCTTGTCTCTGAGCTCTTCGGTGCCAGGCAGCTGTTCTGATGACGCCAATTGAAATATTTTCTTAAATTTCTAACCAAGCAGCATGCCTCTCATCCAGCAGTAACATACGCAGCACTGCATGTCTTTCCCAGCTCTAGATGTTAAGAAAGAGACATGTATGTTAAGTCTTGTTACCTACTACACTGTTGTAAGTTGTGGTACCGAAACCCATCTCCTCAGGACCAAGCTGTGCCTGCACCAGGCTGGCGAGTCCCGCTCATGGGGCAACGTACTCCCATGGCTCAGTACTTGAAATTCTGGTCTGAAACTTGGTTTTCCTTTAAACACAGTTCTGTGGGGTTTTGCATGCTTGCTTTTCAACTAGACTTTAAAGTTAACCTTAGTTGCATTAGAGTATAAACAAGATGGGAGGTTTTTTTCTGCATGGCCAGTAACACAATGCATAGCAAAGAAGTAGTAATGGTTCGCAGGGAAGGTGGAGAAAAAGCAACACTACTATTACACTGTGAAGAATACCAACTGTCAATAGCAGTGTAGTAGAGTAAAGCAAAGGAAGGTCGGTGGGTTTTGTAGAAGGTCTGTGATTTTTCCCAGGGATTGTTAAATACTTAGCACTTCAAGGTTTCCCACTTCTTAGTTTCATCTGTATCACTTGAGTTTCGGTTTTACTCATACAGCTGTTTTTCCCCTGTTGGAGACCCAGCTGTTAGTCATGTGAATGAAAAAGAGCAGACCCTTGATATTCATAATTGTTCATTTGCTTTTTCTAAGTAATCCAAAATACTAACTTTTAAAAGTATCCAGTATGCTTTGTACTTCTGAGTCTGTATTTTTAAATGTTTCATGTTAGCATTACTCTTTCCTGCAAGCTGATCCCTCAGAGAAAATCCAAATCTCACAGCACACACAACTCTATTTTAAACAAGAGGTTTAACAATAACAACCATGCAGTGGTCCTGCACATGGTATATCATCATCTTGATAAATTAAAAATTGTTCAAAAATGTTGAGCAATGGGAATTGTGAAATACTAATTCCATTGTATTACTTTGGTCTCCTAACATTTATTTATGGCATTCTGTAGATGGTTGTTTGGAAGAGTCATAGATACACACAGCTGTGATTCTCTGTGGCTTTCATCACACTTCAGTCAAATAATGCCCTCTGCTCTGGTCTGTGGTAGAGAAATAGACCTATAATACAGCAGTGATCAGTAAATCATCAGTTGCGTAATTATGCAAAAACATCAACATATACTTAGCTAGGTAGAAAATAAAATCAAAATACTTAAAACACCGGCTGTTTGCCAGGTCACTTAGTCATAAATACATTCTTTAGGCAAGGCACAGTATGGTGAACTGATAAATCACCCAGCTTAAAAATGTAAGGGGTAAAGAGATGGTAAAAGTGTCATGATAAGTATGAATGAATATAAATTATAGTAGTTGAACGAAGATGATGGTCTGGCAAAAGAAAATGTCTCTTGGTATTATTTCTTTGCCTTCTATATTTAGACACATCAGGTAAGGTTTTCTAAAGAAGTAATCATCTTTGAAAACCTACTGCAAAACTCTATATATGCTAAGTGTGCTAGATGTAGAAGAAGAGCAAATCTTATGCAACTCGTACAGCAAGATAAAGTCACAATTAATACTTTGTACTTGAATTTGAATTTGCCCCTACCTTGCATGGGATTTGGCAGCCCAACAGCATACTAGTCTGGGAAGCACCTCCTATTCTTGTAGTGCTGGAATAAATCTACCCATACTTCTGTTGAAAACTGTTCTCTGATTTTACACCTGTCAGCATAGCCTTCATAGTGTTGCAAGATAGTTACTAATGTTGTAATCCATTGTTCTAATTTTTGGTCAATACCATTTCAACTTCGGAAGGGAAAGGGAGTGTAATTGCAACAGCAGGAATAAGGCAGTGAGGAAGGACTGAGCCACAAAAAGGTAGACTCAAAGCAGAAGAGGCAGCATCGTAAAGGAAAGTGAGAAGCAGCAGCAACTTGGAAAGGGGATAATATAAGGGACTTCTTGAAAAACTAGTCTGCTGGGAGTAGCACAAAGGAGGAAGAGAAAAGAAAGCTGCCTGCCACTGAGGAATTAAAGTTATGTTCCCTGATACCATTCTTGGAATAAACTGAAAAAATGTAAAGATTCTTTTTTTTCCCCTTTCTTGGGGGAAGGAGGGTGTTTCTAGGTCAGTATGAGAAGGTCTGGAAATAAGGCGTCAACAGTGATTGAAAGGTTTATCAATGGTAGGGTGGAAGCACTTGAACACTTGTTTCCCTAAGCCCACCTTCAAGTGACAGTAATGCTAGCAGACTTGATGAATCATCCATAAGGGAGTCATATTACTTACATTTTACCCTTGTGCATTTGTTACAGATACAGTTTGGGACTGCCGGTGCAACAAGAGCGGTGCAGGCACATTAGCACCGTGCTCATCCAGGCAGAGCAGCATGTGTGCTATTTTTCTTGTCACTTCCACAAACCTGCAAGCACTCTGCCAAGAACTGTGTTAGGGCAAATATATATATCTATGTGTAGTCAGATGCAAACCTGGCAGAAAGTTTTTGCACCCAGTCCTTAAAATACTCAGAGAATTTTCTTTCTCATAGGCCTAGACAAATGCTTAATTTAACTAGGAGGAGTACCTTAACACTGATGGCTGCAAATACCTTCATATTTATGAAACAATTCCTACTTGTTGCCAAATGTCTTAGTGTTCTTTGCATTTATTGAAGTTTTCACTGACTATAAGCAAAAAAAGCTGTCTGATGGTCTAGATCCACATTTTGAAATCCCACTGCAAACACTGGAAGCTGTGGGAGTATCTATTGAAATTATGGATGAATGCAGCATTAGAATTTGAAATATAGAGAGCAGGAGACAGAGATAGCACCGGCAGGCTCTCCACCCAGAATTTTGTAAAGATTTTAGTAAAGTGAAGCATAGCAAGTGCACCAAGTTAAGAGGCAGGTTCAGAGACAAAAATATAGTTGTGAGGGGGCAGACGCGACATACACAGAAGGGGCACAGGCAAGATTTAGCAATAAAAGAGCAACTGTGCCAACTCACAGTAAAACACAAAAGAGCACAAATTCTTTTTCAGCCCTGAAAGGAGGGCAGTCCTACAACCTAAATAACTGTTAGCTCACCAGCTTATGAAAAATGAAACTGGTGACCTAATTGCCATAAAGATAACCTCTAAAACAGCAGTAACCTGTGTTAGGAGAGCAAAAGGTTATGTTCTCTTGGCATATGCGAGAAGACAAGTGAAGACTAAGGAAAGGGGAAAATATAGGCAGGGATAGGGGAAGGATGGAGTAAAGGAAAAACAGACCGATCTTAGTTTACTAAGCAGTTTGATTAGAATGGTTACAAGACTGTTTCTAACTTTGTCCGCAAGCCTGAACTTCTCTATATCTCTCTCCAGTCTAGAAAAGATCTTTTACAGAATTATTTCTGTATACTACAAATTAGCTCTGATTGTCCGTAACCAACTGACGTAAACCAAACTTTGTCTTCTGTTCTCTTGTTAAGTTGTTCGTAGCTCAGACTGGCAGTATGGTTGGAGTTTGCTTAGGGTTGTTTAGTTTGGGATTCATTTTTCGGGGGGAATAAGGTGAGGTGGAGGAGGCCTGTATGTAGAATTTGTAGTCATTAAATCTTTCAGGTGTTAAGTCTTATGTTTAAAAGCAATTCTCTATCTTTATGGTTGCATTCCATTACATTTCAAGATCATATGACCCCAAAAGTCTACATAGCAACATGATCGAAAGGGGAACTCAGAGTGTATTTGATGTGTGAAATTTGAATATTCTGTTATTTCAGGACGTTGCTTATTCTAAGCTCTTTGGTCTGAGCCGCCTGATCAGAAGTTTTGCTTCTGATCAGGATCAGAACTATAATTTCCAAATAAAGATCTCATTCACTTTCAGCTTTCTCAGCATTCACCTGAGATGCCACACAGACAGAAAATGGAAGGGGGCCTTCTTGAGACAATATGATGTGAATGTTGGGCATTAGATAAATAATTACTGAAGAAGCAGTAAGTGCAATTCCTGCTTCATCCTTTGCAATAAGGATGCAGTATCTGCCCAGTGCTCATATTCTCAGAACTGTTTATTGGAGGGTGAAATTTCTTTTAAAACTTTTCCCAGCTTACATGTCTTCATGGCAGTGAACTTTCTGCTATTCAAACAGCTGTCTCTGGCTAGGACAGACAGTTTGCCTTAGCAGCTTAGTCCTAGTTGTCTAAGCAAGTATTAGAATAAAGATAAACTATATTTCTCAATACAAAGGAAACTCTTAAAAATAGTGGTGCCTTTTTCAGAAGTCTATAATGACATGACTAGAGTCATCTCAGAATTGTAACACAGATGTTAGTCATCAGCTGCTTAGCTTCTGGCTGTGGATTTTCTGTGGAAACAATGCACACAAACAGAAGGCTTCCTATGCTATTTGCACAGTGCTGCTACAAAAGGGAGAAAGATAGGATACAAAACTGTCTAGAAAAGTCACCTTAATTAATTAAAATTCTTTTGGAAGCAACCAATGTCATTTTATGTCTGAATTATACACTAATTTGAAACTAAAACTGTTAAATGGAATTTTTCTTCTATGCTATGGTGAATGATCCCATTCCCTGCTTTCAAGGGAGTCAGAAGTAATGAGAATGTATCTGCAGTTTGAAGATATTTCTGTTGCTCTTCAGATTATTTGCTGTTACCCATGCTTGACCTGATGATAGCAACTACCTGTTGCAAAAACGGTTTGGATGGTTTCTCTTCTGAGATTTGAACTCATGAATGTGTCTGGCAGGTAGATCAGCCTAAGTGATGGGCCCACAGATCTGCAAATTACCTAGTTTTGGTATCTTCTCCAGCATACATATGGCCATTTTTAGAACATATTGCAAACAATTTGTGTACATGGGGTTTAGTTTTGTTTGGTGATGGAGACCCACTGCTCTCAGTTTATCTGGTAAGAAGAATTTGTTTGTGTTATTATAGCATGGTTATCCTTCCAGGCATTAACTGTATGTCACAAGCAGATGAAGTTTGGACTTGAATTTTCAGGTTACATACTGCTTTAATAGTGATTACAGTGACAGTGATACCATGATCAAGTGTTACATTGACACTGAACTTTGCCAGTGACTTAAGACCAAAATGGAGATATTCAATGGCATGGAGAACACAAAATGGGTTATGTCTAAAACATTTTGATAGAAAATACCCGGTTAATAAGACTAACAGCTAGCAAAAGAAAGACAAGTCGGAAGCAAAGGTATTCACTATGCATTAAAAAATCTAGCTTCATTTACCATATCTGTATTCTGCAAAACTGGTATCAATGGTGTCCTCTTTACATAAACCCAGGTGAAGATATCTTCCTGAGAAGTCTGAGAAATCTGACTGTACTGCAGTTAACACATGATATGAGAGGTTCTTCAATTAGGAAATACATTTAAAAAAACAAAAGCTGAGCAGAGGGGAATTAGAATTGATTCTAAAACTTTTTTTCTTTTTTAAGTTATGTTTTCCACTGAGTCCTAAATGCCTAATCCATAACGAATACATTTTCTAAGACAGTTAGTATGCTTATGGGAGGAGGTGGGGGGTGCGGGGAGAAAACGAGAAGAATGGAATAGCCAAAAGCAAAATAAATGTTCTGTCGGTAGTATCAGCACCCCCAGGTGTTCAGATCCATTAGCCAAGCTCTAAGAATCATGACATTGGACATGAAAGTTGTTTACGCTTTCACTGTTTCCTGAACCTCTAAGAAGTAGTCAAGTCATATTTTCAGGCTTTCCTTTGCAGTCATAAAGGCTACAAACTCTTTTTAAAGTTTATTTCTTCTTACATTAAATGGCATGGCTCAACAAACTCTTAAGAAAGAAGATAAATATTGTAATTTATTGTAGAGGAATTATAGAGGAATGAAGGCAGGTTAATTAACATTGATAAAATACAGCTGTGGGCTGGCTTCAGGGGTGGTGGGTTGGCTGATGTGGATAAGGTGCAGCTGTGGCTCGTTCCTGCTAAGTAGTTAAATAGCTCTAAGGGGTGGGGAAGAGAAAGGCCAGATGAAAAGAGTACTGGATGAAGAAAGCCCCAGAAGATGTAGAGGGAGGAGAGAGAGAGGGCCCTGGATGTAGGTGAGACAAGGAGAAGCCCCCAGGGGAAGAAGAGGGCCTAGATGAGGAGAGGCTGGCTGGGAGAGGAGCCCAGTGCAGGAAGATTCCAGATGCAGCAGAGGCAAGAAGCAGGGTGGACTGGCCTGAAGAGGATGAGGAAACAGCACGAACAGTAGATAGACTGTTGAAACCTTGTGGGCGACTGGTGGCTGTGCCGCAGCAAGGCATGGGAGCTACTTATTGAAGTTAACTTGGTATGGGATGGTGAAAGCCTTGTTGCAGTTGGCTAGTTTTGATAGTGCTGCAACAAGCTATAATAAATTTGTAGGACCTGGCAAAAATTGTGAGGATAATGGAGGGCTTATTATATTCTTCTTCTGTTGTGCATCAGTGATGTTTGGGTTTTCTCTCCAGGTAAAGGAGTTTATTGGTATTGTATATGTTCTCACTGCTTAGACCTTTGAGGTCACTTCACAGATTGGCTTCATTCTTCTGGTTGTTTGTTTTGCTGCCACTTAGAGCAGTTTATTCATAACAAAGAATGATGCCAAAACCCTCTAAAAATGTAGAAATTTAATTGTCAAAAAGAGCCACAAGAAATCCAAACTCCTAAAATGAAATGCTGATTGTAATGCCTTAGGAAGAGGACAATATAGAGGAGTACACCAATCACTCCTTATTTGAATGATATTTCCCCAGGTTTTATTAAAAACAGACCCAGAATATTCAGCCCTATGTACTTTACAACACAAGTCAGTTGCTGCTCCCCTGAAGGATGGTTAAAAACTGATCTTATGTCAATTGTTTTTCATGTATTACAAGGACTACCAGGTCCCTCCACCAGAAAAACCTGTTCTTCAGGCACTCCTCTTCCTCATAGTTAGATGCGTAGTCAGAGAGGCCATTATGAAGAATCTTTAACTGGGTGGGTTTTATATATAAAATGTGTCCTTGACTAAGGATTTGATACCTCTGACTGTTTCTGTGGTTGGTTTTGTTTCTTTGACATTCTGTTTTTTCTCATCAAGTTTTTCACAAGATATTTTTCATGTTACTTTTTTTTTTTAAAAAAAAATGCTTTCTGATTTTAACACTCCCTCTACAAGGTAGAAGACCTTCTGCAAGACCACTGTAAGCAATTTGGGATTAAACTAAGCATTATTACACTCCTAACTTCAACTTCTATTCATGTGTTGTTAGTACTCCCTTTTAACACACAACAGCATCTCATGCATCAACCTGAGCCACCTAAACAGGGAGGTGTGAGGTGGATTCCAGCTTTCTTGTATGGGTTCTTCTTTCACTTTATCAGGAGGACTAATTGCCACTCATCCATCCTCATAATTTACATCTGGTTCCCAGGAAGACAGACAGGTTTCTCCACAGTTTATTGTAAAAGAATTGGAACAACATATGCCAGTATTGCTGACATGATGATATCAGCAATACATCTAAGGTCATGAAGGATCAGTAAAGATGTAATCTTAGGTAGGCTTTTGCAGAATGACTCACATGAGTATTAACTGTTGCAGCAAAGGCATATCCTAAAGAAGGACAGTGAAATTCTCCATATTAAATGCCATAATTTCCCGATAATTCCTGTTCTCCTTTGAAATAATTCCTCTGAAGATGCCAACTTGGTTGAAAAAGGATTTGTGAGCCTAGAATACGCTTCCTCTTTCCCTTCCTCTGTGATGTCAGTGGGTTTAACAAAGGGTATCACTTTTTCTTCAGGCTGAGCATACAGCACTTCAGGCTTATTTATGTCTCATATTGCAAGCAGTACAGAAGCTGCAGTCAAATTGTAACCTCACATTAAACCAACAATACAATCACAGAGGGTTTTTTGGAAACACTGAAGATAAACGTCACTTGACCCAGACTACTCTAGAGTCAAAGCTGAGATTGCAAAGTAACAGACCAAGTTAAATTCTCTTAAAAAGCTATGCACAGGAGTCTGCAATGCAGTTTTGAGTTGAAATTTAGATCTGCTTAGTCATCATATGATAAGATTTTGGATTTATGCAGTTTCATTAACAGCCTTTTATAAACCTGTTCTTGCTAGATTCCCACAAGGATCGCCATTTCATTTTTGAGATATGAAATAACTGCCAGAAAAAGCCTGATTTACTCCAAACTCACCAGTGGTTTGGAGGTGAAAAAGGGAAGGAGAAAAGAAAATGTGTTCTGTCCAACTTTGATACATGACTGCTTTTAACATTGTTACTTTGAATTTTTATTCATCTGTTTAAATAAAAACTTGCCAGTTAAGAAAAATCTTAGCTACATCAGGTTCTTGCTCAATACAAGATGCAATTAAAAACATTTAATATCTTCAAGTGTTTGCAGAGTTAAAACCCAAACAGCAGCTAGTTCTCTAATTATTCCCAATTACTCCAAATTATCTGACAAAAGTGACAAACTGCAAGGCTGGAACAGAGATTTTCCAGTTATAAAACATAAATAAACTGAACTAGGTCTTTTCTTGCACCTTTCTGGAGCAGTCCAATGGGAACACAGTTAGAATAATATACTTATTGTGCAATTTTAAAATAAAAAACCACCCCCAGTCCCATCTACACCCAGCTGTGGAAAATAAACACTTGCCCTGCAAAGTCTCCTAGTGTTCACCTTCATCCATCTGTACTCTTTCTGCTCACCTAGTGCCTTTTTTTGTTTCTTTGGGTTTTTTTTTTTTTGTTCCTCACCCTGCAATATCTGGATTTAATACTTGGGATTTAATCTGGACTTAATACTATTCCTTCTTTTTCCTGCTGGGAATATGCTTCTCTCCTTTCTGCTCCTAGGCGCTTTGTGTGGCAACATCTCCATGTTCTTTACAGAAATACCTCTCTCTCTCTCACAGCTGAGCATGAACATGGGCTTATGTCTTCTGCTTTGCACCTGGGGAGGGCACCATCCTGGGGGAGCAAGCAAGCTGTGCCAGGCTTTGTACATCATCTGCTTCTCCCTCAAGGCAAAGAGCTTCTATCTCCAAGAGGAAAGGTGCACTAGGATAAGGTTGATGGTAGCTACCAAAAGCGCTTCTGGATCTAATATATGTCATTCCCACTAATGGGGAAAGGAAATCTCTGCTCTGTGACTTTAAACTGTGTAACTTTTTAATAAATATGTAATAGCTTTAAACAGACATGTCAAATACAGTTACAGTTTATCATTACAGCAGGTCCTGTGATTGGTTTTGTTTCACCTAAAGCTGCCATCTGTGGAGTCATGTGTCTGAGCCATGTGATGATGAAAGACCCTGCTCTAGGCAAGCAAGTTTTTGTCCTTCCTCTTGACACAGAATTGCTTACATATGTGAATCCTAAAGCCTTTGAAAACCAGAGAGACACAGAAGATGCATTTCTGTTTTGTGATACCAATACCCCTTGATTCAAAACCCTCCATCCTTGGTACTCCTAATGCTTTGAGCCTTCAGAAACTTTTGCATCTGTTAACACATTTAGACACCTTCTGACACCTGCCTACTGATTGGGATTGGGTAGTTCTATTCCAAACAGTGCTCCACAATCCCAGTTGAGTAGCAGATTAATGTTTCAAAGGACATCATCAGTATTCTCTGAAATCTGGAGATTTCCAGAACTCAGAAGACCTCTTTATCGCTTTAGCATTCCGTACCCAAAAAAATACTATAAAAAGAAAGAGCTTTGCTCCCCAAGGACATTTATTTCTGGGGTAACAAGGAAAAATACCTTTCTTCTCTTACCTTAGGTAAGAGCTGTGAGTAGAATTGCATTAATTTATTTGGATGCATATAGCTAGGACTGGGCTAGCTACACAGAAGCTGTCATGGTTTTGTAAACCCCTTAAATCATTACATTATGTCCAGGGAATGTTCAGTTGTGGAACAAATTGAAATAAATCTAGAATGAATTGGATTGCTGCACTGGAGCTAGAAAAAGCAAAATTACGTCTGTTTCCACAGAACATTTTCTTTTTTTCTTTTTTTTCTTTTTATCTTTTTTTTTTTTTTTAATTCTTTATAGTTAACATTCTCATCATTTATGTAAAGTACACAGCTGCTGATTAAAAGATTGCAGAAGGGATGTGGAAAAAAATCTTCTTAAACATACAGAATGAAATAGTTTGAGTGGCACTTTGTGGTTTGTTTTCCAATTAGGAATGACATTTAATTTTAAGAGTTAAGCTGTTTTTAAGATAACATTTTGTTGATTCAGGTGCATATGCCT
Source organism: Falco cherrug (assembly GCF_023634085.1). NCBI lineage: Eukaryota > Metazoa > Chordata > Aves > Falconiformes > Falconidae > Falco > Falco cherrug. The sequence continues at coordinate 83,301,209 of NC_073700.1, forward strand.
ACTACTGTGATTACTGACTGTAATTTGCAGGATTTTAGGCACAGAGTAAGCCACAAGCTTCCATGTATCTTCCAGTAGTCTCAGTTTTAATGTGTAAGGCTATAATTACTGTTGTGAGTGACACAACCCCACATTTATTTTTGGTTCCAGTTTTTATGTATTTCTAGATTATTAAGGAAGCTGTAGGTTTTAGATATTCTCTGACTTCACAAGTATTTGGGGTAGGCCTTTCTCTTCAAAAACAAGGGAAAACACAGCTTGTTATGCAGATCATAAATTGTCCTAAGGTCAGTTTTGAGGTGTGTATGTATTAGCATCAGTTTGACAGTTTCCACATTAAAATACAATGGTCGAACTAATAAAATGTACCTTCTTCATAATAAATACTCATAAGTTGTTTAGTTAAAAATAGCAACACTTACAAGGAAAATACATTTTTTAAAGTACCCCAAATGTATGAAGTGCTTCATAGAAATAAGTAAAACTAGATTTCTACTACTAACTTGCAAATGAGAGGTATGCAGTGATGGCTACATGCTCATGTTCACTTGACACTAATTGACTGTGTCTCCTCATGTGCCCAATTGCTCACTCCCATCATCTTCCTTATGCTGGTACAAGCACTGAACATTTTCAGTGGGCTCAGTCAGGTGAGTTAAGGAGCACATGTCACCCATTTGGCAGCAGCATTTAATCAGCAGGATTTAATCACATTAAACCGACTGTATAATCATGACCTGATTCTGCAAAACTGTAAGTTCGAGATTTGCATCTTAAAAGACTGCACATTTTAATAATATTATAGCTTATATGATACTAAGCACAAAGCAGGAGACCTATGGAAAAGAAATTTATTTCCACTTTGATATGATAGAGCTGACAGCAGTACTGAAGGAAAACTGTGATGAGGGAATTAGTAGGTTGGATATGTGCTGTTTATATAATATCAAAAATAGGTGTGACACAAAGTAAAGAGGAAGGACAGGGAACTGGATTATTTCCTGTTTTGCGTTCAGAAAATTGTTTACTTCAAAATGCTTGCATGTCTTTATGCTTTAAACAAACTGTCTGGATCAAATCAAAACAGTTGTTATGATTTCATGAGTTACTCTGTGTCTTTTAGGACTTAGGCTTTGATCTCTATCATGCCATATCACATTAGTGTTTACTACAGACCACCATGCTGTTACTTGACAAATATGGAATCTTTCATTATGCTAGGACTTACATATACTTCTAGTATCTTGCTAGGATTATAAAAATAAACTTTTTTCCTACATAAGCTTAATACCGTATTTCAGTTTTGTTTTTCATGAGCAACAGGGAAATTTTCCAAACCAAATAAATAGTCAACTGTTCTTTATGCATTTGCTGATGTATAACATGCAGATTACTGCTGAAGGCTTTGCTTTAAATTGTTTTTTTCAGATTGGTTTTTATTAGATAGCAAAGTTGCCTGTGTGGGTGCATATGTATGTGAGTGTGCATGCATGCACGCATGCATGTATCTATCTCTGTCTGTTTTCCATTAATACGTTTGAGCCCCTTGGCTATTTCCAACCAAATTAATTTAGGACCAGAGTTCTAAAAATAAATATGTTCCTACAAGGCTTGGAAAATGGCCAAGTGAAATAAGGAAATCTTATCAGTGCTCTGATTAAAGGAAAATTTGTATTGTAAGTGCATACATCGTTAGACGCTAGAGAATCTACCTGGAGGACACACTGTATAAATGTCTCAGATGTGGAAAAGAGGGACTTTCTTGGACTATGCCTAAACTGGATGGCGTATTTTATGATACATTCAACATGCATAGCTGTCTGGTTTTATGCCTTCTTTCTTTCCTAACCTTGGGAGTTCCTCCATTCATGTGTATCCTTTGATACTACAGATGTTAAGTCCCTAGAATACTTGGCTTCATGAAACTATTTGAAGAGTTTTAAAGGATACCTATTGCCTTCATCCAGCCTGTGTAGGTGTTTGTTGCCTGCAGACAGCAGTGCCAAGCTGGCAGAGCCTGCTACAGGAACATACATGCAGCCCTATCTTCCACCCTCTGGGATCCCCACTATGGTTTGCAGAAATACCCTGCAATCAGAGAGCTGACTGGAATGTCTATAGATTTGCAAAAGCTTCTCACCCCATTTTCATCTATGAAGTCATAGGACAACCTCCATGGACTAGCAGAGACTTAGTGCTGCCAGCCACCTTCAAAGGTCTCCAGAACACTAGATCACATAGCTTAAATGAATTGAAAGTACATGAAAGTTTGCAGTATGTGCCCCACTTGATACTTTACAACTGTTTGTTTGGGGTTTTTTTTTTACATTTGTCTGATAATTCAAAGAAAAGTACTATATAGCAGTATGAAAGTTTATCCTCTCTTATGAGTCTCACATGTGTCTCGGGCATTTTTGTCAAAGCTCTTCAACTTACTTATTCTTAAATGTTCTTGATTTTTCTTTAACACACACACACCCCAAACCATAAGTTTCTTAATTTTGTGGTTGAAGAGAAAACTTTAAGAAGTGATATAATGATGAAAAAGCAAATCAAAAGAAATTAAAACCCCCACAAATGACAATTATAAAAATAATTTGACTGTTTGTAGACCAGTCTCATGATTTTGGCTCATGATTTTAAATGTCCTTGTATATTAATAGTGTATCTAAACTGGACAAAGAAGTTAAAGAAGACATGCAGAACACCCATAGCAACAGCAGTAATACAGTTACATACTACTTTTAGATTTTTTTGTTTGCGGTAGCCTAGAAAGGGCACTCTCCATTTGGCATAGGATATAACTCAACTGTAAAAATGTGCTGTAAATTGTAATGTGGTCTTTTCTGGTTGTTCTGTATGCAAATATATTCAAAATGTTTGATGAAGAAAGAAGTTTTCTTCTCTGTGAAACTGCATTTAGCAGAGAAACTGGGATGAGAAGAGAGTGGTTTATTGATAGCCTTATTTTCATTGATGGGCATTTGGTTTGTCAATAGATTTTCCAGGTTCTAAGAGGCTAAGCAAATATAAGGACAACTATTTACCTCTTTAAAATTAATTATGGAGGACATTTTGGGAAATAATCATCATCCCTGCATGAAACTATTGCTTTAAAAGCAAACAGCAGTCAAAAATAAGCGGATTATGTAGCTTTTTCATGTAGTGGTATTCCTAGACAGTAAGAATTTTGAAGCTTTTATGGAGTTTATGATCTTTTATAGAGCTGTTTGGTAATGTTGGTATTTCTAAAATATTTTACTATAGAAACTTACATGGAAGACCACTCTAACTTTTAAGTATCTGTGAATGCATTCCATAGTTAAATCATAAAAACATACTTATTTCCAAACTATTTAATAACTAAATATATATTTACTTAAATCCAAAGGCTAAAATGCACAATGGAGAAAAGTTATCTTATTAAAGATACAGCTTCTTGCTATTTCAATTAAGGTATAAGATTTCAAAATAAAATGGTTGAGGCTGCTGTAATGTCTTTCCACAAGACCTAGTATTACAAAACTTAACTTTCTTGTTAATTTTAAGTCAAAAAACCTCACTTTCAAACCCTAATTGTATGTGATAAGGAGCAAAATAAGATGCCTTAAAAATGGGAAATTAGTATTAAAGTTTGGTTTCCTGTGGATTTATGACCTAGTCCTGAACATACTGTCACAATAATCCCATGTTGGCCCAGGTCCATATGGCACAACCACTGCAGAACTCTGGTACTCACCAATACCTTTGCTGACCTCCTCCCTAGAAATATGTCCAATATCAACCATGATTTTCAAATATAACCCAAATACCCCAGCTCCCAGCATATCCTAAATCTATTTTATTTTACCTGCTGGCTGTACAAGACAAAGTACAGGGTATGATTGGTTCAGTTACACATGTGCTGGATGGCTGGCCTATGTGTGTAGATCAGCCAAGCATTTCTGTTAAACAGAATGTAAAATGTCTGCATTCTTCATGTCTTTCTTTTAATGAACATTAGCAGCAGCTCTCTTCTCTCCCTGGGTGTCATTTTTTTACATTAAACATGAGGATGTACACCAGCTGTGAAACCTCAGTGCTTTTGTTGTTGCTGATGCTACTAGGTTCCAAGTTATCAGAAGGGGAACTTGCAGAAGCAGAACCATTTCATAATCCTCATTTTCTGAGGAAAGCACTCAGAAAAAGAGCCGAATTCAAGTTTTAAAAAGTCACATTAACTTCTGACTCTCTTCCGCATTTTTTCACAGTGGTTTTAATATAAAAAAACATAAGCAATTCTTATATACAGGTAATTCTGAGCATGTTCTTTTTGAAGGCCATGCATTTCAGTATAATGCATTGGCACCTAAAGCGATACTGGGTTAATTATATGACTGAATTACTACAAAAGTGGAAGACTAACAGATGCTGAAGAAGAATGAGTCTCTGAATCAATGTCTCATGTAAAGTCAGATCGTATTCCCTGGATATATATTCAGGGATGACCCTTTAGTGTATGGCACCACGTGTATAATACACTAGGCCTGCCATTTGCACAGTAGTTTTGCCATCCCTAGATTTTGAGTACAGGGTGGCACTGATGAGCACTTCAGTTGTGAGGTTTGTCTCTGTGAATTCAAGTATAATTATGTTTATTCATGAAAATCTGTACTAGTTTCTGATGCGCTCCCAAGCTTCTAACGTTAGTGCAGGAATACCGTAAGATTCTTTATTTTACCAGCTTTATAACAGTCTGTCTGAATTTCATGTTAATCACATTATCTTCTTTCTTTTTCTCATATAAGCCCCAGGAGACCTAATTTAGTGCAGTATATCTTCCACAGTGATGGCTCTACCTTTGTGCTTGGCTGAGGAACTGACTAAAAATTAAAAATAAAAACATCTACAGTCACATGAGGAAGCTACTAATAGGTGCATAAATTCACAAAATCATTTAAAAATCAGAATGTATATCTAATGCCTTTCAGACAAGAATGCCAAAAACCACACTTACTATAAAATTTGTGAAAAAAAAATATTTTCAAGAATTACTGTCTTTTATTCATCACTACAAGTGCGTGGCACAAAGTCTCTTGAAGACTAAAAATTGCATTCTCTGCTGCAGTGCAGATCATAACTAATGGGAAATGAGTATTTTCTTCACAGTCTTTGTCCCATCTGGTGTTGCTAATGTTTATAAATGTATACCTACATTCAATTATCTTTTAAGGATAATTGTCTTTCTAAGAGGATGTCAGAGGCTGTATGGTTATTTAATTATATCAGTTGATCTGTTCAATGCAATATTTAAGTTATTTTTTTCCAGCAGGATAACTGTAATTCGGTAACCAGAGGAATTCTCCTGGCGGCCGAAGACAGGTGGAGCGTGTCAGGGCCTGAGTGCACAGGGAGGCTGCAATTGCTGTGAGAGGCCTCACCTGGGGCCTTGGCCCACACAGCTGCTGCCACTGGCCCAAGGCCGCCATTTAAGCTCTGGCCCAGACCATCAATATCTGAGCTCTGCTGTAGATGTACCTTTTTTCAGCCCTTTTTAATGGGGATGGGGGCATTGGTATTCAAGTTTTGGGGGTTAAACTTGAATTTGTTATTTCCCCTTTGCCTGATGATGGCTGGATAGCTGGTGGGACCTGTTTTGTCCCAGTCCCTGCTGTGGCCAGGTGGCACTGTGCCCTGCTGGTGAGGTCCTGCCTGTGCTGTGCCACTCTTAGCTCCCTTTCCCCCTGGGACCACCTGGCCTGCACCGCTGCCTGACAGCTTCTGACTGTCTGTGGGTTGCCTTAACTTCTGGCTTGGGCGCTCTTTCAGTTCTTCAAATAGAAACACCACCTACAAAAGGAGAACGTGGTGAGTCTTCATCTTAGATTTCCTTGTACCAATTAAAAATGGGAAGAGAAGCATGCTCCTAATTTTGGAATAGGACTAGGAGGTCTTTGCTGGTCTGTGAAGTTGCTTAATACATGCAGAAATCTCTACAAAATTAGCCCAGAAAGAAAAGTAATCGGCATTAACTATTAGTCACTTACTTACTTAGTCAGCTTAATACACTGAGTGTCGCTCTTTCAAGCCTGTTGCCTACCCTGTATTAAACAAACTGGAAAACATTCTGCAGTTGTGTATTGCATAATATACTATTTCTTTATGCCAGAAACCACAAATGTTCTGTTTGGCCTGCTGAGTTTTATTAAAAGAGTACAACACTGAAGGAAAAACTTGGTGTAACCCTGTCTTGTCTCTTACTTGAAATTGAAGGCCCTTACCATTGACTGTAGTGGATGCAGAACTATGCCAAAACTATCAATTTTCCCTGTGTGCTACCAGCCTGTTCCTTCTGAAGCCCTCTTGCTTGGCTCCTCAGAATAGAGCTGATAAACGAGCTTCCCTGTCTAAAAGTCTGCAGCTAATTTATTGTTTGATCTAAATTTCCACAGTAGCACTTGAGAAGATAGAGGAAGGAGGGATAGGGAAAGCAGTATGAATAAAATAAGCAACAACACGCTTTGCTAAAAGAATCAAAGGTATTGGATACTTGCTTATATCTTAAAAGGTCTGTGGTGTTTTTTCACTCATCTGACAGCTGATGTTCATTTTATACTGGGGCTATGAATTGTCATACTGACCTGTTTACTATGTGTAATTCTGCAAGGAGTGTTGGAAAATGTAGTGCAATGTTTTGTTTTGGAATGTGCTAGAATATAAGATGAATTTTCCAGTTCAGTAGAGCAAGTCAAATCAGGGAACCTAACTATTTTTGGGAGTAGGACTCTGCTTCCTGCAGAAGTGCTTTGTAGGTGCCAAAGGTATTTTGGGTTAGCAAAACTAATTTCTGTCGATGAGGCATCATTTCAGTATGAAACCTAAAGGTTACAAGACAAGCATGGAAGGAATGCTGTCACAGGGAGCAACTGAGAGCTGCAGTTGCACACCCAAGAAGTATAATGTATTTTATGCGTTACTTCTCCATTGGCAAGTGTAACTCCAAATCAGAGCTTTGGTTTTGTTTGCTCTGTGGCAGTTGTAGACAGCAACTCTTAACCTGTGAAATGCCAGACAAGGGCAGGAAAATGCGGATGCTGTTTCTAAGGCATCTGGTTGAAATTATTGCAAAGAACTCTTTTGAAAAACAGTTTCCCCTCCTGCTGCACATGCCAGTGCTGTGGTCTCTGCATCACCCTGTGGTGCTGCTTGGCAGGGCCAGCAGTGCCTGAGTGTGTCTGTGGGGTGGGAAATGGGGACATGACTCGGTCTGCTCCTTCCAGTCCTCTTTTCCCCCAATTTGGTGCCAGCTCAGGCACGCTTTATGGAGACTTATCTACTAGTTTTATTTTCTTTTTGTCAGAAAACATGATTTTTACCTAATGAAAACACCAGCTATTAACTGATGACGCTTAACTGATTGGTGCTTGGAGAAACAGGACTTGAACTAGCTTGTGGAATTTAGACGTAAGAACTTCCTTCCTCAGGCAAGGACTTTGTCCAAACTAATCCTGCATTTCTATCAGTACCTGGTATGTGTGTGTTAAAAGTACTAGAATTTCTGAAGGACTGTAAGGATAACTTGGTACGTGTTTGGGTACTGTGTGTTCTTCATTGTAAACTTGCCTTTATCTCTCAGCTTATTCAGTTACAACAGAAACAAAAGTAAGTTACTGGTGCTTTCAGCTAAGCTCTGCAACTTGACTTCAAAATTGCAATACAGAGGGTTTCTGCAGCCAGAAGTATATCCAGTGTGAAGCAGCATCTTTCTTCAGTGTCACACTCATGTGATTTCAATGGACCTTCATCTAAAGATGAAGTTGGCACAGTATGTAACTTGTGGATCAATTCAACTGCAGGAAAGCACATATGTTGAGAAAAGACATCGATGTTTCACCCCTTCTCTTGTCTTTCAACATGGGATTTGGGTTCAAAATTGCAGACTGTGGAGGTCATAGGTTGTGTTGTTCATGTTAGAATTTGGTCATTACAGTTTATTTTTATACCTTCTATTTTTTAACTTGCAAATATTCAGTCTGCTCATTGAACAAAGGCTGCTGGGCTACTAATAAGAGTTAGAACCCCACCTCTGCATACACTTAAAAAAAAAAAAAAGTGATCAGCTAGAACTCAGCTTTTGAAGGAATTCAGTTGCCTGAAGTATGCTTTTCCATAATGCTTTTCAGTAGTTTGATAGTTATCATTGAACTGAAGTACAGAAATGCATAAGTACTTGGAGAAACTTGTCTGTAAATACTATAGATGAAAGCAGTTCTGCAGATGAAAAAAAAAATATAATGACCTACTTCTAGGGAAAAATCATGCATTTATGGATAGTCCAGGTATTTACACTACATGTCCTAGGTATCTGAGGCCTTTAAGACTGACTGCTATGATAATTCTCACTTTTCTTACCAAGGTATTGTCTTGAGCCTCACAATGTGGATCATCTACAGAGATAAATGTACTCTTAAAACCAAGTATGTATTTATAACTTTTTTGGAAAATATTGCGTACCACGTCCCTTTCAAATACTACTAAATTATGCTATGGTTCGGAATACCCAAGGTACATTCAGAAGGAACAACAAGATCCTTTAACTACTGCAGACAAGAAATATCCCTCATAATATTGCCTCTTTCTCATCTATATTTAAAGGATGCTAGTGATAATGAAGCTAAACAAACATTTCCAAATGTGTGAAATGGATTACCTGCCATTACTATGTGTCCAAATTCTCTATTCAAAATCAGTGCACTTATACAAAATTAAAAGGATGGGAAGGAAGGGAGTTGCTTTGCATGAGGGAGGCAGGAAAAGCTTAAAAGCAGAGCAGACTTATGAAGCATAGTTACATTTATTACTGTAACTATAGCTTGATAAACAATTATTTGACACAAGCTGAACTGCATAGTTTCCCAGTATTGTGAGTGCTTCAGTTGCAAGCATCCAACTTTTTGAACATCTAATGGCTTGCCATGAAACTTTGTGCAAACTTCTTTATGACTTCAATATTTGTCATGTGACAAGTGTTCACAAACCATGATCATGATATAGCAACAAGAACAGCATGGCTTCTACAGAAGCTTCTAAAGTGCTAGTGACAGACTTCATACTGCACAACAGCTTTGTAATGGAAAGTAACATAGTTATAACCTGTCAGCTACTGTCTGAAACAATTTATGGGTGGATTTGAGGCTTGCTGTAAGCTATTACAGAGGAGAGAGAGACATTGCACTTCTAGCATATAGTGACGATACAGTGAATTTGCACAAAGAACCTACTTTGAAGTAGTTAATAGCTATTGTGCTACTGCTACCCAACTGTAGGAACAAACTCCCTGTGATTTAACTCCTGCTGTTGGGAGGGGAAGTACGTAATTCTGGTCAGGATGACAGTCAGGTGTTAAGGAGAGGGTACAGTCAAACACAATTTAGCACTCTTCAGAGGAAGCTGGAGGAAAAGTATCGATGTATTTGAGAAAGGGATCGTATTATCCTGTCTATCTTACACCTAGCGACAGTTTAGACTGAGGCTACTAGGTGCTTCTGCAGTGCAAACATGAAAGCTTCTAAATGGATATATGTTACTGATATGTTTTCAAAGGGAAAAATAAGTGTCTTCTATAGTGATACATTAGATTGACATACTCTTATACAAGGAAAATATTTTCGCTGATGTGAATGTTTCTCGCTTGTGAATGTTCACTTTAGATGGTGGACTAGAAAGCCAAATTTCAAACACAGTAAGTTTGAATATAAAATTAATTCCAGAAAGATCAGTTCTAGAAGAACTTAAGTATTCTTACTGAAACTAAGAACATTGGACCCTTTTGTTTGAGTCAGATGTGCAAGCTTGCTGGTACACAATTTTATTACAACTTGCTCAAATGTAATTTTTGAGATACAAACACTGAGAAAATGCAAGAAGGTAAAACTTACTAATTAGGAGAGAATAACAATTATTTTGGATCCTCTGTATCTGACTATAGTAAGTGTAGGAGATAAGTTTATTAATGGGATTATTATTAAAATTAATGTAGTAGCTTGTCTTTACCAATAAGATAGACCAAGCCCTCAGAACTAAGATTCCTTTACTGTGTTTCCCAACAGCTCTGCCCCTGCACATCACTAATCATTTAGATGTCAATTATCACATTTGGCTCTTGATAAAGGTGGAAGTCTAAGGTGTTTAGCTAGGAGGATTCATCCATTAACCAGGAGAAAGTACAATCTTGTCCAGGTTGAACAGTCACAACTCTCTCGTATGAGAGGTGCTCCAGTCCCTTCATTTTTGTGGCCTTTTACTGGACTTGCTCCAGTGCATCCATGTCTCTCCTTTCCTTGTGAGCTTTATCCACAGAACTGAACATCAGGTGTGTCTGACTCACCAGAGCAGAGGGTAAGAATCACATCCCTCAACATCGGCCAGCTCCTTCAGCACTCCTCAGTGCATCCCATCAGGTCCCATGGACTTTGGTATGTCCAGTTTGCTTACATGTTCCCTAAGCTGATTTCTATGGATGGTTAGTCTTCATTGCTCTAGACTTTCCCACTGGCCCTGGGAGGCCAAGGATTCCTGTGAACTAGTACCCTGGCCTTCTCAATGTCCTTTAGTATTAGGTCCCCATTCCATTCAGCAAAAGGCCCACAGTTTTTCAAATCCTTTAGTGGCTGATATCTCAGTAGAAGGTCTTCTGGTTGCCCTTCATGTGCCATATCAGATTCACCTCGGGATGGACTTTGGCTTTCTAAACCCCATCTGTGTGTGCTTGGGTGGTGTCTTTGTATTCCTCCAGGGCCTCCTGTCTCTGCTCCCACCTTTTTTTTTTTTTTTTTTTTTCTTCTAATGTTTTACTTTTGTCAGGAGCTCCCTGTTCATCCATGCAGGCCTCTGCTTGACCTCCTGCCTCTCCTTGATCCCTGAAAATCAACCATCTCTCTTGGATTCCTCTTTCTTCTGGGACTATCTCATGGGATTCTTCCAGGCAACCCCCTGAACAGGTCAGACTCTTCTCTTGAAGTCCAGGGTGGTGATTCTGCTTCTTTGCCTTGTTCCCTTCTCTGAGGATCATGAACTCCACAATGTCATGGTTGCTGCAGCCAAAACTATCCACAACCTTCACATTCCCAAACAGTCCTTCCTTGTTTGTCCAGCCGAGCACCTGCCTTTGCCTATTTCTCAGTTGCCTGTGTCGGGAAGGGACCACCAGTACCCTCCAGAAACCTCCTGGATTGCTTGTGCCTTGCTCTGTTGTCTGTTTAACAGATAATGGGTGGTTCAAGTCCTTCCTGATGAACATTAGGGACTGCAAATGTGAAGCTACTTCAGTTGTCTGAAGAAGCCTCATCTGCTGCTTCCTGATCAGACAGTCTGTAGTAGATACCTGCCACACCATTGCCCATGTTGGCCTCCCCTCCCATCCTGGCCCATAAGCTTTCATCTGACTCATAGTCCATCCCATGGCAGAGCTCAGGGCATCCCAGCTGCTCTCTCACATGAAAGGCACTTCCTTCTCCTTGCCCTGTCCTTTCCAAAAAGCCTGCATCTACCCATGACAGCCCTCCAGTCGTGTGAGCTGTCCTACCATATCTCTCTGGTCCTGATGAGACTTCAGTTCTGCAGTGGCACACAGATTTCTGTTTCCTCCTGTTCATTCCCCATGCTTTGTGTGTTAGTGTTCAGGCACATAAGAAGGTGCCCAGTTGGGCTAATCTCCAAAAATAAAAAGCTGTAAGAGCATTCCCTGTCATGCTTCCTCTCTTGTCAGTTCCTTACCTCCCCCTTCTGCCCTGTTTTGTTGTTTTGAAGGTCTGTCTTGTCCATGTCTTCCCACAGCCTTTGCTTACCAAACCTGGTCCACCACTTCACTTGATTTTTTGGTTGTCATCTCCCTGTTTTAAATCAGTTCTCACCAGTTTGGCTAGCCTGTTAATGAAGATGTTTTTTTCCCCACCTGGTCAGGTGAATTAAATCCAATCTCTACTCATCTTCAAAGAGGCTCCCTCCCATCATAAAAGCTGAATGCCTGGCATCAACATTGGTTGCATAATCAGTTCTTGACCCATACATGAATAATTGTGATTCAATGTGCGTGCCAAATCTGGGGGTGTACCCACCTTTATTTGTCAGGAATGAGATCTTTGGTATGCCAACACAATTTTTGCTGTCTTTTCAGCCTTTGATTGAAATGCTCTTGGCAGCAAGCATGTAGGTTCTGTTAGTTGAAACTTACTGCTTTCTGGTACAAAGTTTCAGAATTATTCTGTGCTGGAGTGATTTTTTTGCAGATAGCAATTTTTGTAATTTTATGTTTATTCATTGGAAAAAGCATTGTGCACACTATTTTTCAAAATGCATCTTTTCTATTAACTTAGAGCTGAGTATTTTTTGATTTCATTCCATTTTAATAGGTCATTTGAGTGGTCACAATCTCTGAATTGAAAAGGCAAGGATTAGAAAATAATCAGGATGCAAATTTCTGTTGAGGCCAGAAGTAATAATCTGTAGTATGTTATAGACTTGCCTTTTATTCCTAATACCTCCCTCCACTGCAATAGCCTCAATTATCTCTGACATGCCTTTGAACTTTACCCTCCTTATGGCAAATCAGACAAAAGTTAGTATGTGTTTTTTTCTAATGTGGGGTTATGCACAAGCTGATCATTTGGCTGCCAAAGCTGGGAGTGGGTGAGGGGATAATGGCTTAATTTTGTTGGCTTTTCCTTTATAGGTGGCTGCTAACTTAGGTTTATCCCCTCTACTCAGATTTCTTCAAAGCTTGTAGGAATTGAAATCTTCTTTCCAGTTTGGTTTGTAGGGGCCAATGCATTAAAATCTTATTGGAGACAGGCTTCCAGACTTGTGAACATACAGCATGATTTGCTCAACCTTCTCGTATCAGAAAAGTAGCTGAAAAAAGGGTATGTAATGAAAGGAGACTGGTGTTAGTGTAAGGGAAGGTATCAAAGTGGCTTAATTTCAGCTTCCCTTTATGCAATAGACCTGTGTGCCTCCGTAATATACTTGTTTCTCTAACAGGGAGATAATTTTTTAAAATATAAAATCTGTGTAAACTGCTATAGGAAGTCAGATAACAGAAGTCATCGATGTCATGAGAAGCTAGGTATTCACAGGATTCTGGGCAATGACCACTTGCAGGACTCACTGCTTTCCTGAGCTGTTGCAACTGCCTTAATGCAATTACTTTTCTACAGGACAACTCAGGATTTGTCAGCACTTCCAAGTTACTTGTTGTACTGGGTCTAGCAGGGATGGAATTAACTTTCCCTGTAGCAACCCTTATAGCACTGTGTGTTTGTAGCTAGGGCAGTGTTGACAACGCAGCGGTGGTTTGGCCGTTGCTGAGCAGTGCTTGCACAGCACCAAGGCTGTCTCTTCAACCCCACCCTGCCAAAAGGCCAGCAGACTGTGGGTGAGCAAGGGCTGTGGCTGGCACAGCTCTCCCAAACTGACCGAAGGGATATTCCATACTACATGATCATGATGTCATGTTCAGCAATAAAAGCTAAGGGGTGGGGTGGTGGAGGAGGTAGAGAAGGGGCGCTTGTTATTAAGGTATTTGTCTTGTGAAGCAACTTCTATGCATACTGAGACCCTGCCTCCCAGGAAGCAGCTGGGTGTCATCTGCTGCTGGGAAGTAGAGAATATATCTATTTTTTGTTTGGTTTTGGTTTTGCTTCCATGTGCAGCCTTTGCTTCTTTCATTAAAGTGCCTTTATCTTGACCTGTGAGCTTTTAATCATTTCTCCCCCTGTCCTGTTGAAGATGGGAGGTAAGAGAGCAGCTTGGTGGGCATCTGCCAGCCAGCCAAGGTCAACTCGCCATGCTTACTTAATTAATAATATTTTAGTTCAAATACAAATGTGCAAATAAAATTTAGAATTCTTACAGCAGATATAGAGGGCAGTAGATGTTTATTTGCTTCAAAACTTGTGTCTGATTAAATCAACCAGTTAATGAATTTGCATATGTATTAGCAAGTCTCCACAGTCCCAATGGACTGAAAGTGACTGTCAGGAAAAAAGGCACTTTTTTTTTCAATAGTACTTTCTCAGCCTATTGATCACTGTTAATAGGGTGAGAATAACATATGCAGTAATGCTCTCCAGTTACTTGCTAATTTTAAATATATTGGTATCTGTCAAGAAATTAAACATATTATCAGATTAAATTTGTAATCCATGAGAAATGTGTACTCACTTTGCCAGTGTCAAAGACTATGCTGACCAGTGGTAGCTGGGTCCTAAATATTGTAGTACTATAGCTATCTTAAGTATATGTGTGTGTGTATATATATATATATTTATATAACCAATATTAACATCAAGGATTTAACTCTAGGTGGCAGTTTATTCCATCTTTTTTTAAAATGCAAGCTTAACAGCAGCATATTGATCAACAAACTTTTGTAAATGCAACATTATAAATGCTGAAAGAGAAAGCAAATCAAGCTGTGATAACAGCTTTTCTGATTTTTTTATACTATATTTCTTTCTATAGCCATGTTACTAAGCAAATGGGCTTTAGAGGGTATGACTCAAATTTTACTGTCCTCAAGATTATTAGTCCTTTCTATAAATTTGAGATGGCTGTGAAAGGCCTGATTCTGACTCTAAAAAAACATCTGACAATTCTTCTTTTACCAAATTTGGGGTCAAACCAGTCAGTAACTACTGAGTAAATTGTCTCCAATATTCTTGTTACTGCTTCTTCAAGTACTTGATGTTGGTTGCTGCTCCTAAGTGGCCTGCACCTATTTTTGTAGCCCCTTGCTGGGTATCTACTGTTGCAATGTAACCTTCTGGTTCTCTGCAAGCCATTTGCACCAATGCTGTGGGTTTACAGCAAACTATTTTGTCTGGTTGCAGTTGCTGAATTCTTTGTAGAACTTCTTCCTTTTTTTTTTAAGGATAAGACTTCCTCATGTTTTTTAAAAAATAAATGAGACAACAATTATAAATAGTTTAGGAAAAATGAAGATATGCCAAATGTTGGTGTAATAACACTGCGGTGGTCCCAGACCCAGTTAAGGCAGTGCAGTTCTGGAGGGACTCTGATGAGGTCACTGACATCTGAAGCAAAAAAAAAAAAAAAAATTTGAACAGCTAGGAGTGGTCCAATATACAGGCACTATGATGAAAAGTTATCAGCAGATTTCTCTGTCACTAGAATTGCAAGAGATAATGAGCTTTCAGAACCATTTTGGCTCTCAGTTTTGCTCTTTGCTTTTTGTGCAGGACAGTGGTAAGCATTTGTCATGTCACAGAGTTCTTACAAGCCGTACACACCCACCCAGAGGGTGGTAGCATTAGGTAAGCAATAATTCTGCAGTGACACAGTGGATGAAAGCTATACTCCAGTTTCTTCTAGAGGTCAGGTTTACTTGCAGATACCACTAAATGCAGTTAGGGAGACAAACTGTCTGGGCTATGTAATTGAAATAAGTCAATGAAGGCTTGAACTAAGCCAGGTGTATTCCCTGCTGACCTCCACAACCTTTCACGCAGATAGCTATGCTCAGCTCATTCTCATAGCAGTTTGCCACCAATGTGGTTCCAGATGTGTCTGATTAGATGAAAACAAATGAAGCACCAGAGGATTGATGGTTGTAGAAAGGATGTTTTCATTCAAAGAAAAAAATGATAGGATTACAAAGTAATCTGGAAAGGAAGAGGCCTGGAGCATTCCAGTCCTACCTCCTGCTCAAAGCATGGTCAGCTGGGAGTGAGGCCAGGTTACTCTGCACTTTGCAGAGAGGTTCATTTTGTGGACTGATGACTTTGTTGTCGGGTTACACATGCAAAGAAAGGCAAGGGAAAGGAGTGGACATCCTTACATCCTTTATGTTAACAGCAAGTGGTTTCTGAGACTAACAGTATAACTCATAATTGAGAGATTCAGTGGATATGAAGTGTTACTTTTAAGTAACTTTCCCTTTTAACAGATTTTTTTTTTTCCCCTTTCTTGCTACATACACCTAAACTATACAAAGAATTTTAATAGCAATATCAAATGATGTACAATGATACTTCAGGCATATATATTTGGAATGTAGCAATGAGTAGTAACTGTGACTTTTTTCCAGTAGGAAAACCTAAAATCTAAACCCAAATGACCTAGGAATTTTACTATAGAACTTCTTTGCAAAACCATCTACGCTGGAAAACATTAACAGAAGATATAATGGCAGGCAGGTACAGAGGAAGGGCATAACTTGTAGTAAACAGAACTCCAGCAGTTATGCTGATGGACCAAACTCTGGTCTATCTTCTAAGCTAGGTATTTGATACAATTTAGGTTAAGAGTCTACCTGGACACACAATGTGTTCTGTGAAACAAAGCTAAAATCAGACTAGATGTTCTAGGGATAGCTTTTGGGCAGAAAAAAAAAATAAAAATTGTTGTATTCCTTGGATATCATGGAATCATTTAGGTTGGAAAAAGCCATTAAGATCAAGTGTGACAGTAAACCTAACACTGCCAAGTCCACCACTAAACCATGTCCCTAAGTGCCACACCTACATGTCTTTTGAATACCTCCAGGGATGGTGACTCCAGCACTTCCCTGTGCAGCCTCTTCCAATGCTTGACAACCCTTTTGGAGCCAAATTTTTTCCTAATATCCAATCTAAACCTCCCCTGGCATAACTTGAGGCTGTTTCCTCTTGTCCTGTTGCTTGGGACAAGAGACTGACACCCACCTTGCTACAGCCTCCCTTCAGGTAGTTGGTCAGTAACAAAGTCCCCCCTCGGCCTCCTTTTGTCCAGGCTACACAACCCCAGTTCCCTCAGGTGCTCCTCCATAAGGCTTGTGCTCCAGACCCTTCACCAGCCTCACTTGCTTTTTGTGGGAGGAAAGTAAATATGGTGTAATATATTCTCAAGCACTAAGCATTTGATATAACTGGAAAAGTTATAGGTCAGCCTGGTCAATTCTATTCTATGTGTGAAGCCTTAGATAAGTAAACATTACTTTCACAGAAATTACTTTATAAATAGTAAAATTCTTAGTATGGTATAGTTCACCTAAGAAAGTAATCTAAATCAGTGGTACTTAAGGAAAAATAAGAAATGCATCGTATATAGTTTAGAAAGAAGATTGAATAGGAAGGCAAGAAGTAGAAATAAAACAACATGGTTGAAGTTAGGTTGAGGAGTATTAGCTTGGTATATTTTGAAAGCAGAAGCCAGAGAGGTAAAGAAGAGAAGGAAGTAATTACAAATTTCAAGAAGGAAACTGTATATGAACTTTTTATTTTGATTTTAATTGTTTTGATATTAAACAATCCCATGCTGCTGTAACTGATGCCAGTGACAAAACATTCAGTGACTTCAGCTGTGGCCAGATCAGACTAACTCCAGCACCTTTAACTGAGATGGAAACATGCGTGTATACTCTCTAATCCGTATGCAGGGTGTGCCATATGCTAGCTGTTTGGTTTAATGTTGATTGGAAAAAGTCCCTAGCTTAGACTGAAATGTTATTTTCTTTCTTGTCATAAACTCCTTCTGGGACAGTAATTCAGACCTAATATACTTTGGGAGGTGTTCAGTATTTGTAAAACTATCTAAATACTGAAAAGCTAAATATTGCTTTCAGAAGCAACTGACATCTAGGGGTTAGTGGAGAGTCTGAGGAACCATGTCCCTGTCTGATCTAATCCTCTTATGTAATAAGGGTTTTTCTGATAAGAATGACAGCTTCTAATTTTTCATTTAAATAGCTTTATGAAGATAATTTAAGTCTTGGGGAAGCTATATCTATTGTATCAAAATGCAGTGTTGCATATTAATAGATAGCCAACTGCAAATCCTTGTCTAATTGAGATGAGTGTGATGACTCATGAACGTAATAGATTGCTGCAAGGGAATATGGGAAGTAGTCCCAGCAATCCCTTTTTATTTTTTTAATTTACAAGTTAGAATGACCATTTAAATCCTTGCACACAATTTAAGTGCTTTAAATAAAATAAGAAAAATTTCCATTAAGCTTGTACAGTAATATGTGTGTGTTCAGTTTAAGCATTACTCTATTTGAAGGCATATTAGACTACACAATCTAGATGGACTATAGGGACATGGGCACCAAACTGACATGTTGGGTACCTAAAGTCTAACCCAGTTTCCAGTGTTTCTTAACTCTTGGTTAGATGCATGCAGTCACTAAAGTCCAGACAGTAGAGGTTTGATAACTGAATCCTGAGGGATATGCATAACATGCTTTGTTCTCCCAAACACAGCCCAAGAAATACAATTCAGATGTTTACAGAATATTGCCTTTTATTAGTTTCTTTCTGTGAAGGCTCCTGTCCCCGAAGATGGGGATGTACTTGGCTACCCGATGTAACACTGCTGACCCTGATGGTTTAAGCTGCATTGATGGGCTTTGTACAGAAGCAACCGAGACCCAGGTGCATATGCCGCACTCTGCTTCCCCTGTGGGGGTACAATGGCAAGTCATATGGCTGTAACAGACACCTGAAGGAGCAGTGATGTCTCTGTTTTCACAGCTGTTCGCTAAAGCAAAAATGTGTCACTGTTTAAATTATAGCTGTGAATGCTAAGTAGTCTTTCCCTATTCTTTATAAGCACATATTGGTTCTTAAGAAAGCATGCAACTGTCTTAAACAGGATTGTTAAGTAAAAAGATATCCTCCAAGAGGTGACAGTCTTCCACCAATTCTGCCTAAAGCAAGCTTTCCTATCTTTTTTTTCTTCTCACTTAAGACAATTTAAGTCAAGGCAAGATATACAATCTACTTCAATCATTAACTTTTTATATGCAATCATCAATTACCTCTCTTTTCAAAATCCCCATTCTCTTTCATTACAACCAACTGAAATATCAGATATCGAGAACTGTAAGTGTGGCCATGGAGGACTGCTTTTGTGCCTACTGAGCACTGAGAGCACCACTGGTTCTTGTAATGGTGTCATTAAAAAAGATTGGCAGTTTGATTCCAATACTTTTTAAAGCTTTCCATATGGTATAGTGCTCTCCTGAGGTTCAGTGTCTGCTCCTTTTTTTCTTATTTTTGTTGTGACAATATCAAAATCCTGAACTCTCAGGCTTCCGGTTCAGAAGGACTTTGTTACTAGGGTTTCTTCCATCTTTTTCCAGATTCAGAAATTCAGTTAGTTCCCTTAGATGAATGCCTTCTTACATGGGTATACATACTGTCACCTAATTGTTTCCTTAAAAAGGCATGTTCTGAAAAAGACTATAGCCCAGTTTAGGCTGTTGAGAGCAAGCTCTAGGTTGTACTTTTTCAATTTTGGGGTGTGTGTGCGTCTACATGGGAATGTGCCAGGAACTTCATCCCCATAGCAGAAAACATGATGGTAAAGCATGATTTACTATGGACTAGGTTTCCCTGCAATTATTCTTCATAGTGAAGTTCAAGTGCCCAGAGATGTTTGGTTTTTTTTAATGCACTCTCATTTTAAAGCACTTAGTTATGGGTCACAACCACTCTAAGCATTTATATTAATTACAGTTATCTTATTGTTTTGTCATTACTATGACTTGTCAAAATAATGTCATATTCTACTGATTCAACTGCTGAAATAGTAATGGAAATATTGCTATGTGAAGAACAGTGAAAACTTTTTTTAAAAGAGGCTAGCTAAGAAAGGCACAAATCTCCATGGAAAAGCTAATCATTTTTAAAGCAACTTGGTAGTTATTTTTATACTCTTCTATGTTTTAAACTGTCTTACTTTTTCCCTACATCTCATATTCTGTTAACATGGGAACTCCCTGACTTCACACTACTATATAAGCACACGTTAGGAACTTGTCATTGATACTCAGAAATTGATAGTCAGAAAGGTAAACACTGCTTGGATCATCAGAACAAGTCCCCCTCTATCGTTTCTCCCCCTGTGCTTAACATATTTACCATAGCTGCCACTGTACCTTTTCCCATGCTGCAGAATTCCTCCAGAGGTGCACAACCTCAAATAGTTTTCCAGATGTGCTAATAAGAAGCCTCATTCTTTGAACACACTTGTTTTCCATGGCTCTGAATGAAGTTTAGGGGGGGGAAAAAAAAGTCTGTAGTCTAAAAGAACAAGTGATGTTTATAACCTGAGACCTCTTTCTCTTCTCTTCTTTAAATGTCAGAATAGAAACACTATGCTGTGTTATCTCTGTCCAGGTCACTGCTCTTAGCATTACGCTATCCACTGCATGTAATCCAGTGTTCTGTATTGTAAGAAACTGTAATAGACTTTATCTGCCTATTAGGTGAAGCTGACAGACTTTATTTTGACAGGGCAGTCTTGCGAATCGATTATCCATGTTTTTGGCTACCATTTCTAATATCAGTTAATAACCCATATTTAATAATAGCCATGGAATGTGACTATTTTCCTTACAAATTTTAAGTTCTTACTGATCGCAGGGCTATTTTGAAGATACAAAATGTTCTGATACATAAAAACTCAAGGAGCTTTTAAAAAATAGGTTTAATTCCAAAATATTCTTTTTGAACAATAAATGATGACTTATTCTAAGAATGAAAGACATCAGCTGTTTCAATAAAGGTTGACTTGGGCCTCTCCAAACTGTTGGTTTAGATACAGAAGATAAAGGGAGAAGGAAATGTCTCTCTGAAGCAGTGGGAGTTGCCAGAAAAACACAGACTCCAAGCAGAGAAAAAATTGATCCAAAGGTGGTGGTAGTTATTCTTACAGAAAAGCAGAAGTAGATTCCCAAAAGAGAAAAGTCAAGATTGTGAATTAGGCTACAGGACTATATCACAAATAGAGGTAACTAAGAAAAAACAATCTAAGCTAATTAAAGTATCGGTTATTAAAATATGTTGAGTCACTTCTTAAAATGATCCCTTTTTAATTCTAGAATTATATATCCAGTATGTTCTGAAGCATCCCAGGAACTGCTCAGTAATCACTGGTACTCAAACTTTTCTGAATTCTATGGCAGTTGGGCACTTAGGCCTTTCTGAAAACTTCAGCCTTTAGTCAACATCTCAGTGATTTAAAGGGAAGTTAAATATTGTAACAGTGCACCTGGCAGTATTATAAAAAGGAATAGAGGCAACTCTGGGAGGTGATTCAATCAACCTGTCTGAGCAGAGCAGGAATATTATGCCAGGTCTCCTGCAGTCTCTGTTGCTGTTAATTGATTCCAGTGTGATGCTTGGCTCTTTCATAGCAGTGTGAAACTGCTAACTCATATTCACCTTCTAACAGGATATACCTCTTTGCTGTTGTTTCAAAGTAACGTTACGTAAATATTGTATATCTTTGCACTCTTCTTGCCCAAGCATAGGATTTTCACTTCTGTAATTGCATTTCATCTTTTTTTTTCCCACGTTTCCCTACTCATCTCTCAGTATAATTTTGAGTTCTGATCATCTCCTCCACTGTACTTATGGTTCCTTCTAGTCTGTCTCCTCCTCAGATATAACAACTGTACTTCCTGTTCCACCACCCAGGCTGGGAAAAACAGACTAGAACATGAGACAGGCACATTTACAGCTCCTATGTCTCTTCATTTTGCCAGTGAACCTGGGACAAACAGGTATTTAGGTATCCTACCCAAACAGTTTGCACCAGCTTCTGGCAGTTTTATCTGGACTATGCTTCCCCTGGTTCCATAAAAGAGTATATTAAACAGTGTGATTACCTTATGACACCAAGATTTAGGAAACTAGTTTCCTTTCCTATAAAAGCAAAACAGACTAGTTTGATGCAAAAAATGTAATTATTTGTAAAAAAAAAAAAGTCATCTACACTTATTTTTTTACATACAGTTCTGGGTCTTAAAGATTGCATCTTTGGTTTATTTCAAAATTCTTCTGAATATAGAATTTAAATTAACAGCTCTAGAGTTTATCAGCCTTACTTAACTATTTTTTTTTAATTATAGGTGCTATGCATGCCTGGTTTTGGGTCTTCTAGAAAGTACTCTATCCTTTGTAAGTTTCTAAATACACTTGTTAATGGTCTTGCAGTTGTGTTGATTAGGTCTTCATGTATGTGAGGAAGTTCATCAGATTAGCTCAATCTGAAATTTTAAGTACTTGTTCTTTTCATGTTCTAACACAGAACTTACTCCTGTTACTGGTATTAATTTTCTAGGCCTTTGCTATCAGTGGGTTGTCTTAGTAAAGACAATTAATTAAAAAAGACTTAAAGGCTGTTGACCTTTGTTCAGTAGCAGATCAATGCTCAGTCATCACCTCAATATTGCTTATAAAATTATTTCTTGTTACCTTGGTTTCACTTTTTATTTGTAGATCTGTGTTCTTTTATTCTGATAATTGCAAATTAACCTACTTTCCATTTTTTTCTTTTCTTATGTTTGTGTTTAGTATTTTTTTATCTGAGAAAAACACATATTCTGCTTAAGTTTAGGTTTGATTTTCTTCCTGAGGTTGGTCTTAGGTTAGTCTTTTTAAGACTGATATTTTTTCTTAGCTTTCCTTAGGTCATTATGATTTTACGAACCAATTCTCTGGGTTTGTGACACTATTGTAAAATAAACTCTAAAATTTCTAGTTCTTTCTTGTGAATGAGTAACAGGTTAGCCATATCACAGTAACAGTTACATTTCTGTGCAGCTACTTGTGTGTTAGATTCCGTTGTGATAAGTGATATTATCATAAAAAATGTTTTCTGACCAGTGATTTGAGTTTCACTCCAGCATGCAATTCGACTTAGTTCTGAGCAAAAGACTTGGAATAATATTTAAGATAGTTCTGTTGTTTCAAAAAAGCATTCCCACACAATCCTGATTTAAAAAGCCTTAGCCACAGGAACTGAACTGCTAGTTTATTTCTCACTGCATCACTTATTCTTGTGTGTGTGTGAAATAAAATCTTTCAACAGATCTAACGGCTTGTGGAAAATGAGCATTGAATTACTGGGCAGTGTTGCTACATTACTGTTATTTCAGTTCATTTCAAAACACATTTTACTTTAGGTAAACCTGCATATCCTGAGCTGTAATGTTCATGGAGCTGAACATTACAGAAGAAGCCTTATGAGAAAACAACAATGAACAGCACACCATTTAGGCAAATGGTTAATTTTATCTTTGTTTTGCAGAGTCACAATTCATTGTCCTCCTTGATGGTGCAAAACTAATTGGCTCTTATCACAGTTACATTACCTCCAAAGGCAGATAAAATTAATGCAAAGTAAACATCACCAGGATCAGAGACTGACTGATTTAAAGGGAAATAGACTTGCACAAAGTTGATGCTGAAACCCACAACAGGTGGTTTTTGGAATTACAAATAAAGTAGTTCTCCAGGTTATCAGCTACTGCTCCAGTTCATTATTTTGTATCCTTTGCTTTAACCTTGGGTCACCCTTAATACATCTGCTCTGCAGTGATTATTATGACTGATGAAAATAAACTATGGAAAAGCAGTGCTGTATTCCATGACTAATTACTCTGAGGTTACTTGTTTACAGCTTTTAAAAAGTTTTTGCTCATAAATAAATCAAAGCCTCTTAAGCTTTGTGCTGTATGTGAAACACCATTGTATCTGACTCTGGAACTTCCAGGGTGAGTCCTTCGCTTTTAAGGAATTATACTTAGAACTGCAAGACCTTTGGCCTTTTACTTTCTTCCATTCAATCCCTTTAATATTTGCCATGTTTGCAGGAAGGTCCTGTTTGAGCAAGGGAGTTACGTAGTTCATTCTTTCCTCAGAGTTCACACTTCACCAAATATATAACTAAATTTCTTCTAAAAAATCTCAAGTAACTTTGGCAGCAGGCAATCACTATTGATTCTGAATGTATAAAGGAGTATAGAGCAAAACCACTGAGGGGTTGGGATCATCATTTGCCTTTTTAGGTTTAAAAATGAAAATGCCAGTGAGTGCAGAAACATTTTTGGAAAAACAGACAGTTCAACCCAAATAAAGTGTTACATTTAATCAAAAGTTGCTGTTTTATGTAAAGAAAGTCAAAATTTAGAAAAGATGAAGGAAGATTTATATTTAGATGGGATTTGTATTTGAAGACCTGAGAGTTATTCTGTGCAGGATAATTGATTTTAAGGCATATGATTCTTAATGAAACTGAATGGCTTAGAGTATCTTATGGGCAGGGGGAACGTCTGAGTCATTAAAACCCACAGAGAAGCAGGAAAAGTTCAGAAACTATTGTGGTCTATAAGCTCGTACACTGACACTTGTACACAATAGTCCAATTGATGAGACTGTTGCAAAGAAGAAAAAAATTAATTATTCTCTATGTGCACTAGGGATAGTACAAGTCTGGAGCTTAAACTACAAGAGAGGGTGCTCACATGAACATGTATGTACCTGGAGGACAGAGGAAAGAGGAGCTTGTCTTCAATTTATTCCTGGACAAGACAAAGCCTATCTCTCTCTCATAACCTTCATCACAGAGGAGCCAAACAAGACATGCTTGTTCTCCAGCAAAGAATACACTGGAGATGACAGGCTTAATTAGATGTATCTATAATTATTTTCTATATTAAATATGTGGAGTATTAAATACCTCAAAGAATGTATTAGGGCATTGATGTGGGAGCCTGAGTGCATCCAAAATATTAGGCAATGTGGGAATTGGGACCCTCCATTCTATATGTAAATATATGAAGCCACTGAGAGAAAGACAGAATGTAGATGATGAAGTTACTTGAGGAAGCCAATGGAATATCTGTGTGCAGCTTTCCAAAGGAAAGAATTCATAATGATCGTAGGTAATATTGTTTATTTTACACACAATTTTTCATTTCCAGTCCTTCAAACCACAATCAGAGTATCTCAATTTCTGAAAAAAAAAAAGTTTGTAATTTTTTCCATTGTTTTACCAACAGCTTTATCTATTTTCATGTTACATGGTGGGTGGATTATGTTGCCACCAGTGAACTAATTATGTTCTGTCTGGTGAAAGTCAGCAAATTGGTACATGAATGGGGTGCAGACAACCTGGAAGAAGCTAAACTGTAGGGGTTATGCTTTGTAAGCTGAGAGTCTGCACAGCATTCACTGATAGTTCCCAGAAACTCACCATGGAGGCTATGCTGTTGGTGCCTTTGAGGGTTTTTCTTGCTGGGCATAGGGAAGTGTTCCTCTTGTAGGTGATAATAAGTCACCAGACTGCCTCAGCACTTCCACAAAGCAGCAGCAGAGAAAGTTTAAATTAGGCAAGTCCACTCTTGGGGTAAGGATTACTAAGCACTAGAATAGATGTCATGGGAGGTTGTGTAATGTCTTTAGAGGTTTCTGGGAGCAACAGTAAAGCAAAACCTCTCAAGTATGACAAGGCACAGCTGATGTATTTTTCTGTGATATATATTTTACTTTCTAAAATCAAGCACCCACAGCATTTTACAGAAAAGAAATTGCATCACATTTAATATTGTTGACATGCGGTGTCAAAATATTCACTTTCAGTTTATTGCATTTCACATAAAAACTTGAGCATGTGATAAAGATGAACTGAACTCTTGTATCCATTTAACTATTTTTTAATGGAATAGTTTCACCTTGGGTAGAACAACTGCAGAACAGAATTAAAAATGAATGTGTTGCCAGTGTATTTGTGTAGTCATCATATTACAGTCACAGAATACCATCATCACTATTTAAGAACAATAGACAACCTCAGCTGCATTTCCTGCAGTTGAATGAATGGGTAAACAGAAGGTGAAACTTTTTTTCAAACAGCAGTTAAAGTCATCCTGTAACGACATAATTAATGTGGGGCAAACATATTTGAGAAACAAGACATTTTGGATAAACTTGTTCTAGTTTAAATGCAATTTCTTACTTGTTAATCCAATATTGGTCCATTCTGAATCAGAAAACCTTGTTGATGGCCTCCTTATATATTTCCCAATTCTTTTGCTGTCCTGCAGCACATTCGTGAAGATCAGAGAGCAAGTCTTTCTCTCTTTCTCCATCAAGATCAGCTTTTTATCTCACATGGAGAAGCTTTCTTGACCAAGCTGCTGTGCGGTACTTAGTTGTTGGCTGGGGTTAAACCATGACACAGGGACATTTAGCTGAGGCCTCTGACAAGTACCAAAACAGACCTTCCCATAGACAGCTAACTCCAGGCCCTCGGTGCTGCTCTGATGGCCATTAGCCTGCTGGCACCATTTCACTTAAAGTTAGCATCTTGGTATCATAGCAACACAAGAGAATGCTAAGCACAGATAATACAGCAGTGTTTTGTTACAAAGAACAATGGAAGATTTCCCGAACTGATTCTCATGTTTGAATGCTCTTTATGTGCAAATTCACAAAGCAGGTTTCCCAGATCAGGTATATAAATAAGGGTATAATCCTGTTTTCAGATGAGCAAAATGACCTCTTTCTGTCTTAATGTATATCATCTGCTCTTCAATCATGCAAGGAGAAACAAGTTGCACAATGTTATTGTGATGAGGGCAGGTCAGCTGGTTATTTTTACCTTGAGCTAGCACATTTAGAAAACTCCCACAAGAGGAAACATTCTTTACCTGCAGCTGATTAGCATTCAGAGCTGCACAACTCAATCCACTTAATCACCAAAACAACTATTTTAGTCTTATTTTTACAACCAAATGCATGCTGCTTAGTATTAGGAAAAAGATGCACTCGGAAGAAATGGCATAATATGTTCCTGATCTGAAAAGCTAAATGCAACTCCTGATTACTTAAGTCTCTGACATTGGAGTAATAAGTGCATAAACATTAGCACAGCTATCCTCTGTCAGTAATGGCTGTAGCCATTAACTCTCCTGAAGTAGGGAAGGGGATTTTAACTTTTTTTTTTAAGGTTTCTTGTAATTTTTTCATATCTACATATTTAAAATTTTAAGGGAATCTCCCATTCAAGTTCAAACCCCTGTATTTAGCTCTAGCTAGGATGATACTTTAGGACATGATTTCTTCTAAATGTCCTCCCAGACCTGGCTATGTAGGTTCACGCAGCAGGGAGTTTATCTTTCTCCCTACGTAGCTAACCAGACACAGGTACCCCAGGGGGAACCCCACGTTAGCATCTGGAAAGGCTTGGAAGTGAGATCTACGGTTTAATATTAATTGCATTTCTTAAGAGAGTCATGTGGGGCAATGTTCTCGGAAGGAACCTTGCAAAAACTCCTTCCGCTTGCTGTCATCTCCTGGATTTATTCCCACTGCAGGGTGAGATTCTGTCTGAATTGGTAGACTTAAACAAGGAATCATAAAAAAAAAAAAGCAGTGGGAAAAACCAATGCTTTGTTTAATTACTATACTGCACAGATGTTACAGTTGATTAGAAAGGTAAACTTCAGTCAAATCTTTAAACTGTTCATTGTTTACCACTAAAGAGCAGAACTTTCTTTCCTTCCAAAAGAAAGGCAGCACCTACTTAGAATTTGTAGAGTATCTTTTTTAATATAAATTCTTCTTATAGACACTCATTGATAATAGTTATGTCCATAAATTCCAAGTTTTTGAAACCTGACATCAAATGAATTCTGTCATTCACTTTGCAGTTGCTGAAGGTGCTGAGCATTCCATTTATCACACTTCTTGAGGTCCCAGCGTGCCATTTTCTGTTCCCATCCATGTAAAGATTTCCTGAAATCTCCTGCTGCCTCCTTTCCTCTTTGTCAAGAACTCCCTGCCCTTTCTCCTAGAATGTTACCCCAGTATCCTTTGCCCGCACCCTACCCCACCCCTTATGCCAAGGCTTCTGCATGTGTTCTAGGCGGTTCATTCTTACCCTCGCTCCCACAGAAAGTACTTCTATTCCCTCCTTTTGTGCTAGCTTCTTGTGTGTTTTTCTTTTCCAACTTCCCCTCTACCATATTTTTTTTAGGTCATTCAGGATGTTAATGTTTAAAAACTGCATAGTGCAGATCAGCAGAGAGACAGTGAAACTATTGTTTCTCTGGAAGGTGTTACTAGCTGGTGAAACCTGAGACATCCATCTGTCTTCAGTTACAGAGGCACTAGAAGCTGCTGGATATCTGACCACAGTGTCAGCATCTAAATTTGTCCTATATTTCTAGTACTTTCTTCTCCAGCTTCCATTGACCCTGTCAGCCACTTAGGGGTAGAACTCCAAAGTTCTATTGCATTATATACAACAGAGGAATAACAGCATGTAGGTAGGAGACCAGCTTTGCTAGGCAACATGAGAATGTTGGAAAGTTCTTAACAGATAAGGGATATATAATCTGAGACAGATGCAAAAAAAACCCCAACCACCCAACCCTTTCATTATTAGGTGTTCCAACTAATTGAATCTGATTTATGGGCAGATACTATAAACAAATCTAAATGGACCAGCATTAGTAATTTTGTATGCCCAGATAACTAATTCAGGTCTATGATTCATTTATTTACTTGCGTCCTGAAGTAAGTTTTCTGTTGTTTAAGGATACTCCTAACAAAATGTACTGTTTGCCAGTATCTCAATGTAAATATGTAAAAGCTGGTACATGACTTGGTTCTGTTCCTTTAAGCATCTTCCTGATGTCTTGAGTGCTATGCAACACTCATAGATGTTTGGACTGTCCTTTTCAGCTATATTTATGGAAAAGTATTTGACTAATAGCAGTTATTAGTTTGTGAGATTCTCTTCCTGTTTCTAAACTGGATGTTTGGTGGGTGTCAGATTATTTTTTTGTCTTGTTTGAACTGAAACTGAGCTTGACTGTTAACACAGTGTGGCCATCCTATCTGACATCCAAGTTTGTAGTGTGCCATCACTGTGGCCACCACCCACTATAGATGATTATCTGTTTTAGAAAAAATCAATAATGATTGTGATTTGAGTGTAAGAGAGTCTTAACAGGCAGTTAAATAAAGAATATATTGTATAGGCGTCTTGCAATTAGGACTGAACAGATGGAGAAAGTTAATACAAACTTGTGCCCTCACTTGTATGGCAAATCTTTTTCTTTTGGCTTCCCAGTCCATTTGCAAGTCAAAGTCTAATCAGGAGGAAATGTTTAGTACACTTACTGACCACTTTAGCCAACAGAGGAAGAGTTTACCATGTTCTTCTTCAAAAGCCCCATGGCAGCACAGTACAGGTATGGCAGGTGGCAAACACTTCTCACCAATAGTGCATTTAGCAAGGGCAGGCCAAACAAGCATGCATCGATCTGGGGATACTTGTTCTTTCCACGTGGTCCTGCTTCTGTGTATCTTCTGTATCCATCAGCTATGAAAAAGTACCAGGTCTAGTACTGATGCTCTCCAAAGTGCAGGTTGTTGCTTAATTTGTGAAAATTCCTGTGAATAAAATTTCTCAGTAGATATACACAGAAGAGCTATGAATGCTGCCAGAGTGAATTAAAGCAATACTGCTTGGGAGTGTTTGCTCTAGTAGTAGGGACTTTGAGTGCTCAGTACTTCAAGAAAGCAATTAAGACAAAATCTTAGACCTGGTAGGAATTTGTGTGCTTCTGAACCATCAGGAGAGTTATCTGGTTATGCATTAGTTGCAGTCCCAACTATATAGACTGTTAATGCCCAAGAGACAGGTGTCCTTTCCCTCATCCAAAATCTTCTTTCCACTTTCATGTGAACAGCTCGCACCATGGGGTGGGAGCATACCACCAGCAGCTCCCATCTCCATCCTATGGCCATGTTTATGGTTGCATTTGGACAGCTATATGCACAGGACTAAAACTACATAAGACTTATTCAGAGTAACAAAATGGCAAATACCAGGATAGTCTTCCCCCTTTTTCACCTTGTTTCCTGCTGTGATATACAACAGAACACCAATCAAAACCAGCTTGACACTCAGAAATTTTCAGTGGTGTCAGTATCTTGGTAGACATCCTTACAGTATTTCTGTTAAATTGCTATTGGTTTGCTCAAGCTAATCATTCTTCTTTTAATCTGAAAAGTAAGTTCCAACTTCTGTCACTGGAAAAATACTGACAAGAAAAAAGGAACAAAAAAAAAAAAAAAAAAAGAAAAAAATCCTTAAATCTGACTTGCAAGCCCTAATGAGAAAAGAAAAAAAATAAAAATCTGTCATCTCATTCAGAAGAAAGAAAAAATGCTAGGTTTTTGTAAGTGAAATAAATGCTTTCCCTAAACATGATCACAGTTGACAAAATGCTGGATGTTTAGGTGGCAATTATAGCTCTTTCAGAGACTGTCAAATCTTGTCACAACACATGTTATAAATGAGGACAGATTTAGACATCCTTTCTGACAGTTATGTGTAGGATGTGGATGGTTGGCAGTTAAATTTCAAATGCAGGGAAATTTTCCTTCCAATAGATCTTTGCTTGTTTATTAAGAGGGAGTTACCGTGCACTGAATCTTCTATCTACCATGTGCAGCTTTTCATCCTTACAGCTTTTGACATTTCACTTTAACTTTCTTTGTGACAGCCATCTGAACATTGTTTTAGGTAAAAAGTAACCTATGGTGCTCTGGAGATGTACGAAATTTTTAAGCTTTTGATGCTTTCTTACTGAGATTAGAGTAGGAAACATGTCATATTATACATGGATGGATAGATAGCGAGAAAGCAAATAACAGACTGTAAC
This sequence comes from Falco cherrug, assembly GCF_023634085.1. Lineage (NCBI taxonomy): Eukaryota > Metazoa > Chordata > Aves > Falconiformes > Falconidae > Falco > Falco cherrug. The sequence goes on from NC_073700.1 coordinate 83,331,717, forward strand.
AATGCCGATTGAAGGGAGTAGCTTCATCATGCACACAAAAAATGGGATAATACACTAACCCACATTCATCATGAGGCACAAAAAAATGTTTATGAAGTATTAGTAATAATGACGTGCATCACAAAGCACAATTCGTGATGATTAACTACTTGGGTGTCATTAAAGGCCAAATCTGACATGGATTTCAAGCTGTTTCTGATGTAAAGAGGTCAAATGGCATGGGGAGAAGAGAGAAAGAAGAGGAATCATGCTACCATGGACATGAGTCCTGGCTGAGTGAGACGGAACTTTTATGGAAGCTCTGAGGGTAAGTGTGCTGGAGCAGCCTCAATATTGCATTTGATGAATGAAGCATAAGCCTTTCTGACTGCAATAGCCTCTATCTGCTAACCAGCACAAATAGCGACAAGTTTTGCATTCACTCTTTCTGCAAAGGTCAATAAAGAGGTGGGAAAGGAAAAGGTGGCATCCTCCAGTTAGGTGATGTCCAGCATACATTGCATTATATACAACTAGGGGAGAGAGGGGAGCTCCTTTGGGCCCTGCACCAAATTGTAATAATCCCTTCAAGCTCCTGGAAGAAACTAGCAAGAGGGGGAAAAAAAATTATCTGTTTACACATTTTGTAGTCCTCTCACACTTGAATATGGCATATTATAGACTAACTTTTATGAATGGTGATGTATAAAACCCCAGTGAATTAGGCAGGGTGTAATGCTAACATTTCACAGAGACAGTGAAAAGATGTCATCTATGATATCAGGACCTTGTGACTCTTCTATTTAGCTATAGTAGCAGTTTAGCATAACAGAGTTATTCACGTGCATACCGTTAAGCAGATATTTGAGGAGTTTGCTGGACTGGGACCAAAGTGCTCGTTGCGTTGGAGGACTGAACCCATAAACTGGAACACTGTGGGCAGCTATACCTTTTGCAGAGCTGAAGTTTTGTGCTTTCTATTTTTGCAAGAGTGTTAGTGTTATGTAACTAGCATATAGTTGAACTTGTGTTCATTCCTAAAAATCATGAAATACTCAGAAATATTTGTGAAATTCTATCTCGAGTAATACAGCTTAAGCTGTTGAATTCTGAATGGGTAGCTCTCCTGTTTCTGTCTGGTTACAGACCATTCAGTTAGCCCTAATGACATGCATCCAAATAAATGCTTGCTATTTCACAAATGTGCAAATAAATGTACTGTTTCTGTGCTCCAAGACATCAGCATTTACTGCCTCATTTGGGAAAACAACAGAATTATCTGGTTTGTTTATACTCTATTCAGGGACCAGCATCATGCATCTTGGAGCTCCTCATAAATAGGGCTATATATTCCCAGACTTCTTCCCTTCCATTCACTTGTATGAAGAAATCTGAAGGGGTAGAAGATTACAGGATGTCTCAATTTAATTTGTCCATAACTTACTGAAATGTAACATCTTGACATTTTTTAAAATCTATTTAATTCCTTACTGAGCTGAGTTTTTATGTTTCTTCTTGACTTCAGAGGTTGATTTACTGTGTGAAAAAATTCTACCTGACAGTGCCACTCCTTCTCAATCATTTAACCAATGAAACCTTGTTGGTAATAAAATATTACAAAATGTTTGTCTATTTATGAAGTGGTTTTGAGTATTTTTAACTTTAAGGAACAGTCATATTTGTGTGTATGCATTCAGAATAAAAAAAGACTTAGCTACTTCAGAAGTAACCATCATGTTATTCGTTTGTTATGCAAGTACATCATCTAAGTTTATAGCTTTAGACAATAATTTTGATTGATGGAGACTATCAGAAAATTAGAAGCACCAATTTAGCCCTTTTTAGTGTCAGAAAACTAAGATTATCATTGTTTGAGGTTTTGTCAGACTTGTTCTCCTATTTGCACTCATGTATTTCTAATTACAGGGGAAAAAAAGGAAAGATATTCCCCATAACAATAAAGTAAGCAACACATTCTCAGATAGTATTTGTAAGGGAGCCATTGACCAAACTTGAGAAAAATTAAAATGCGATAGCAAGATGTCCATGTTTAGATGGAAACACTTTAAGCATTCTTTCAATAAATGGCCTTCCTTCAGGGCAAATAGGTCTTTCAATGCCCAGGAGCAGAGTATTTCTGAACTATACCCGTTCAAAATCCTGTTTCCAAATTCTGACATTAGAGACCACATATGCCTAAATAATGGCACTGCCTTTGATGCTGGGAAGGGGAAAGACTATCATGCCCTTCTGTCACTATTCCTGCTCTTAGTGTCATGGTGATGGTAGAGGCCATCTGGATTGAAACCCTACGTTTCAATGAGAAAGAGAAATTTAACCCATGTGGGTACGAGTTCCTTGAAGTTAGTGCTACAGTAAGTGAAGACACAGATAGATATCTGGAAGCCTGTTGTATTTTCAGGGCATGAGGGGCACTACCAAGCCTTGCTGGTCCTGCCTGCCCTCCCCTGGGGCTCACCCCAGCCTGACCAGAACCCCATTTCAGCCCCCACCCCCAGGGCTGTCAGTCCTTGCCCCAGAGAGGTAGTAGGATGCAATGCCACAGCCCTGCCCTGTCACCCCCCTGGGGAGTCCCAGTTGCAGCCCTGGGGAGACCCTGACCCATATATCTGGAAAATGCCCTCCATTATGTAAAGACATCTGAAAGGTGAAGAACCAGCACCATGAGGAATCATATCTGCTCTATGGCAAGCTTTACAGGAACTGGATTGTGAAACCAAAGCAAAAATAATCTGATCTGAAATCGCTGTATTTCACTGAAGTCAGTCAGAAAAACATGTAAATGTGTATTTGGATTCTTAGTTCTGTGTATCTGCATTTGAAAAGATTTGGTGTAAACCGTAAGACCAGCACTCCATGTTGAAGAAAAGACTGCATAACTCTTCACTCTCTAGCTGCCCACAGCTGGGATTTCAGCTTCTCAGTCTCCCGTTAAAAACTACCTGTGATTGCTGATAATCTGCTTCTGCATCAGTGGCCCAAAAATCCACAGGATGGTTGCAAGATGTTTGTGCCCAGTGTGCAATTAAACCCCGACTGGTTGCTTGTTAGTTTTCTTTAGAATCTGGGTGAAAATATAACAGCCATTCTGTATCTGAGCAGTGTATTGTGACAGGTTAATGATTTAATATGGTGCTAGGTGATCTCAGTGAGAAGGTAAAAAGCAATAGAGAAAACACCGAAAACATACATTTGGGAAGTTTAGGTTTAGACAGGACAACAGGAAAAAAGCAAATCCATTGGACCTAACAGTTGCCAAAGATAGCCATGTTTGAAATATTTTGTTCGGTCCTTATCTGAGGAGTGTCATAGTTTAACCCCAGGCAACAGCTAAGCCCCGCACAGCCACTGGCTCACTCCCCCGCCATGGGATGGGGGAGAGAATCAGAAGGGGAAAAACGAGAAAACTTGTGTGTAGAGATAAAGACAGTTTAACGGGTAAAGCAAAAGCCACGCACGCAAGCAAAGCAAACCAAGGAATTCATTCACTGCTTGCCATGGGCAGGCAGGTGCTCAGCCATCCCCAGGAAAGCCGGGCTCCGTCATGTGTAACGTTTACCTGGGAAGACATACGCCATCACTTAGAACATCCCCCTCTTCTTCCTTATTCCCCCAGCTTTATATACTGAGCTTGACATCGTATGGTATGGAATAACTCTTTGGTCTGTTGGTGTCAGCTGTCCTGGCTGTATCCCTTCCCCACTTTTTTGCATCCCCAGCCCACCCGCTGGTGGGCTGGTGTGAGGAGAAGGAAAGGCCTTGGCTCTGTGTAAGTGCTGCTCAGCAGTAACAAAAACATCCCTGAATTATCAACACTGCTTTCATTGCAAATCCAAAACATAGACCCATACTAGCTCTATCCCAGTCAAAACCAGCACAGGAGTCAGGAGTCACAAGCAAACATGACATATTCTGGGTATTTTTACAGGGTCTGTTATTGACCACTTTTTCAGAGGTAGACACCAGTCAATAATATGAAGAAGCACTGAAATGCTAAACTTGATACCAGTTCTCACTTTCTGCTGAAAAAAGTATTTTTCTGCTTTCAGAATCCCAGTGCACAGCCCAAAATAATCCTAATTCAGTCAATTTTACTGGTGCTCGGGTTCTGATAGGGTTCTACAGAAAATGATGTTTCCACGGTCTGATAATAAGGATCACTATCCCAACAAAGAGGAAGTCAGGCAAAAGTGTCGGGAGGCCTGCATGGATGAACAAGGAGCTCCTAAACAAACTCAGACACAAAAAGGAAGCCTACAGAGGGTGGAAGTAAGGACAAGTAGCTTGGAAGAAATACAGGAAAATTGCTGGAGCAGCCAGGGATCAGGAAAGCTGAAGCCTTCACAGAATTAAATCTGCCTAGGGACATCAAGGACAACAACAAAAAAAAAGCCTCTATAGGTATGTTGGTGGTAAAAGGAAGACTAGGGGAAAATGTGGGCCCTCTCTGGAAGAAAACAGAAGACCTGGTTACCTGGGACAGGCAGAAGGCTGAGGTACTCAATGAATTTTTTGACTCAGTCTTCACCAGCAAGTGCTCCAGCCACACTGCCCAAGTCACAGAAGACAAAGGCAGGGACTGGGAGAATGAAGAACTGCCTGCTGTAGAAGAATCAGGTTCAAGACCATCTAAGGAACTTGAAGGTGCACAAGTCCATGGGACCTGATGAGGTGTATCTGTGGGTCCTGAGGGAACTGGTGGATGAAGTGGCTAAGCCACTATCCATAATATTTGAGAAGTCATGGCAGGATGGTGAAGTTCCCACTGACTGGAAAAGGGAAAACATAACCCCTATTTTTTAAAAGGGAAAGAAGGAACACCCGGGAACTACAGACCAGTCAGTCTCACCTCTGTGCCCAGGAAGATCCTGGAGCAGATCCTCCTGGAAACTGTGCTAAGGCACATGGGAAATAAGGAGTTGATTGGTAACAGTCACCATGGCTTCACTAAGGATAAGTCACGTCTGACAGATTTGGTGGCCTTCTATGATGGGCTACAGTGTTGACAGATCAGGGTAGAGCGACAGATCTCATCTACCTGGACTTGTCCAGAGCTTTTGACACTGTCCTCCTGCACAACATACTTATCTCTAAACTGGAGAGACACAGATTTGACTGATGGACCACTCAGTGGATAAGGAATTGGCCAGATGGTCACACTCAAAGAGTTGTGGTCAATGGCCTGATGTCCCAGTGGAGACTAGTGACAAGTGCTGTTCCTCAGGGGTTGGTACTGAGACCGGCACTGTTTAACATCTTTGTTGGTGACATGGACAGTGGGATGGAGCACACCCTCAGCAAGTTTGCCAATGACACCAAGCTGTGTGGTGTGGTCAACATGCTGGAGGGAAGGGATGCCATCCAGAGGGACCTTGACAGGCTTGTAAGGTGGGCCCAAGAGAACCTCATGAAGATCAACAAGGCCAAGTGCAAGGTCAGGGAAACCCCCAGTATCAATACAGGCTGGGTGGCGAATGGATTGGGAGCAGCCCTGAGGAGAAGGACTTGGCGATGCTGGTGGACAAAAAGCTCAACATGAATTGGCAGTGTGTGTTTGCAGCCCAGAAAGCCAACCGAATCCTGGGCTGCATCAAAAAAAAGCACAACCAGCAGGCTGAGGGAGTTGATTCTCCACCTTCACTCGGCTCTCATGAGACAGCACCTGGAATACTGTGTTCAGTTCTGGAGCCCACAACATAAGAAGGGCATGGACTTGTTGGAGTGAGTTCAGAGGAGGGCCATGAAGATGATGGGTTGGAGCATCTCTCCTATGAAGACAGGTTGAGAGAGTTGGGATTGTTCAGCCTGGAGAAGGCTTCAGGGAGACCTTACAGAAGCCTTCCAGTACCTGAAGGGGGCCTACAAGAAAGCTGGAGGACTTTTTACAAGGGCATGTGGTGATAGGACAAGGAGTAATGGCTTTAAACGGAAAGAGGGCAATTTAGATTAGATATAAGGAAAAAAAAAACATTTACTGTGAGAGTGGTGAAACACTGGAACAGGTTGCCTGCAGAAGCTGTGGATGCTCCATCCCTGGAAGTGTCCAAGGCCAGGTTGGATGGGGCTTTGAGCAACCTGGTCTAGTGGGTGGTGTCCCTGCCCATGGCAGAGGCGTTGGAACTAGATGACTTTTTAGGTGCCTTTCAACCCAAACCATTCTATGATTCTATGATTTTCCATTCTTTATCATCTAACAAGGAACAATGCTTCATCGTCCTGTTTCAGCAGTGCTGACGATATTTACCTTTGTACAAGAGCCTGCCAGGCATCAGCCACGGGCAGAGGTATGGGCACAGAAGTATAAACGCATGACAATTTTTATAGGATAAAATACTGAAAAAAACTTTTAATTCAAGTTTACAAAATGTTCAGTCATCACTTAGGAGTACAGCAATCCACAACACCATCTTTGAAGACAAAATGGGTTTCAGGCACCATCATGAAGTAGTTTCTTCACAGATTCTTTTATTAAGTTGAGAACTGTTTGCTCTTCAAAATTTTAATGGTATCATACTATCAGAACATCAAAAGAAAACATCTATAAAATGAGTGTACAGATACCTTTGTAAGGCTTTGGCAATTAGCCAAAATATGGCTTGCTAGAGAATGGACAATTGTCCTTTCTAGTCAAGGAACTGTACAAATCCAGACTTACTTGGGAAGGTGTGGACAGAAAAACTGAGGACTGGAGTACTTTGATTTTCTCTTATATATATGCCACTGACAAATAAGTAAGATAATAATTGTTATATTTAGCTATGGCTTTGACAGTTTATGTGATACATAGGCTGAACATTCACATAGAAAAATGTATGTATTGGGTTTTTACAAATAGCAGCAAATAAATAGAAACTTCTCAATCAATAAATCCTTGCTTAATATGAAACTTTACTGCTAGGTTTGAGATTTTCTGGAGTTTTATTTAAGAGTGATTACTTCAGTTGCACGGTTGTATTCCTCAAGAAAAAAAATACATAACGCTTGTTTCATTTGAACAGGCTGACAGAAATAAATATGTGTTAAATGAATTCTGTAACAAGTAATGCTACTGCTATCTTATTAATCTTACTTTTAAGAAGACCTGCATATTCTCTAGTAGCTATATCGTATGCAGAAAAGGTTTAGGGCAGAGATCATAGTTCCTCTGTTTTACATACAAAGACATAAATATAGAAAGAACAGGCTTTGTTTGTTTTTCTTCTTACGTCATTCTCATACTGTGGGTAGAATAGGAGAAGTTTCAAAGGTCATGGACAGGTAACTTTTGTTACACACCTGAATTCCTTCTCTTCCAGGAAAAAAGACTGCAGGAAGTTGAGAGAAAGTGTCTCACTTCACGCAAGGGAGGGGGGTGAGAATTTCTCTCCAACTCTCAGCTATAACCTTGATTATATCTGTATGTGCATGCTGAAATATTATAAATATATAAATATTATAAATTATAAATTTATAGACACTTATGTATAAATATGTTATATATATGATATGCCTATAAGATAGAGATCACATATATATGATATATATGTGTGAATGTGTGATATATTAAAATCTCATATATGTAAGATTTTATGCTGTACTGCATAATTATTTAATAATCATTAGCACAAAAAATATTTATGTGCTAATAATAATTTAGCCCAGAATATTTTACTCCTACAGAATAGGTGGAATTCAGTGAGCAAGTACATTTTTTTTTCTTCAGGGTGCAACACATCGCATGAAAGCTTACAGAAACCCGGCATTCACGCAGTACAGAGAGTATGTGTGACCTCTATAAAGGTGTTGAGTTATATGCAAAAGAAACAATAGGCTGATAAAGGTTAAACATGAGCTTCTTGTTAGCAGCATTTCCTAAATTTCTTTAGATCAGAGATAATAATTGTGGCAAACAATCAAAAAGACAAGAATGAAACACAGTACAAGACACACAAAATTAGAGTGGAATATTTTAAATAGGCTAATTACTAATGGGATTTTTTTGTATGTAAAAGACACCCATTGTTAATTTCCGTTTCTGACTTACCCCTGAAATCACTTTGGTCACTCTCAGATATGTTAGGAGCCTATCAATGTCTCTAAATTGAATGCATTAGTGTTGCCAGTGTCCACTTCATCCTGTAGTGTTAAAATGGCAAAACACTGCAGTTTTAGGAGTATCCATCTGATAATCTTGAACACAGTATACATTGTCTTGATGGCATATGCATTTGTAAATGAGGTGGTCTGTATATGAGATGGACTTGGTTCTGTCAAGGTGAGTGATAAAAATTCCCCTGTAAGACTTTATGTAATAAAAGTAAACCTTGTAAAGAGTGAATAAAACACAGCAGACACCTCGAGTGGGATCCATCCCACCTAATTTTCAGCGCCTACATTTGAATGAAGAGTTGTTCTCTGGAGATATTTCTCTGTATTGTCTGACCAGGGAGCCGACGGTAATACAGTCACCCAAGTTAGGGCAAATGAGTTTCATTTCTTGTGTGAAAGCAGAATGCCAATACAGATTGCTGTTTGTAGGATGTGTCTGTTGGAGGATGCTGATACAGTGTGCTAGAGAAAGAAATGTTTTTTGACATTCATTGGAGAAGGAAAGGCTGATGCTGCAGGCACCAAGGCTCTGTGACTCCCATTGGCTTGGACAAGTACTGGTGGTGCTTTGTGCCTCACGTCATTAGAAGTTTAGCATGTCGCCTTCCTCCTGTGTGCTGAGTGCCTGCTGTGAGGTGCTGAGCAACCTCAAACCTCATTAAAGTCATTGGATAGAGCCCTGAGCTATCTCATGAGATGAAGTTGCACTATTTATACTCAGAGAACATATGCATACTGTACTATTAGTGCTAATATTTTTGTCAGAACACTTTCTTAAAGCAAAATGTGAGAACATTTGTGGGCAGTAATCACAAAACAGGGTTGACAGCTCCTTCCTTCTCTTACTTAGTCACAAACGTTTTTCCTTTCAACAGATTATGAAATGTAAATGGAACCGGTCATTTTCAGAAACTAGTGTTATTTGGTTGATAATACATGAATACCAAAAGGAAGCTGACAAGGTTATCACCAAGTAGTAACTGATAATAGCAGGGTGCCTGCAGCCCTGCCTTAAGTTGAAAGAGGAGCTGTGCAGCCTGACAGTATACTTGCGAGTGGAGAGCACATACTGCATTTAAGATATTTCATAAAAGGCAAGGGGGACTAAGGATATCTCTTCCATCGCCACCTGCCTGGGAGTTGTCTGTCAATTTCTATTCCACCAATAGCCTCCCACAGTCACAGAAGTCAATCAATAATAAGAAATATATATCTTAATGTTAATATCAAATGTTATTACAAAACTATCTTATGTCTGTGTAATTATCTGTTTGACAGCGTAGCAGCTATGACAATGGAATCTATCTTGAAGTCAATCAAGACAACAGAAACATCTGCAGTACAGCTCATCTACCCCAGCTGGAAAAGCCAGGACCAAGTCAATGATAACCTCTCAACCTCATGGCTGAGAACTGTGCAGGAAAAGCTCTCTTTCTATGTGCATCATTGTTCACATTGCCCTGGTACTAAGCCATGGGAGCAAGGAAACCCATCGGATATTAACGTTTCAGAAAAAGAAGTAAGAAATTACAGGAAGGAATTACAATGTCGCTGAGTTGTTTTGTCCCCCAGAAAATTATTGCTCAGATATTCACATGGAGCCGTTTGTTGCACTTGATCATCCATGAATCATCATCAGGCCAGCCCAAGCTGCCTGCACGAAGCTTATCGACAAGAGGCTCCCAGCAGCCACTTCTGCCTGTTCTCCATCACGACTGTCATCGCTACAGAACATGTGATAATGTTAATAATAATAATAATAATAAAAGATAAAGCAGAAAGCTGAAACAAATCCTACCTGATGAATCATTATAGTGAGAAAGATTTGTGTAATTTCAGGTTCATTCTTTCATTCACAATCACGTATTATCTGCTAATGCGGTTAATAAGCACATGACAAAACCAGATGCAATCATCCACCCAAACAAGCACGATTTGGTCAGGTTTAATGACCTGGCTAGGGTTCCTCAGAGAGTTCTTTTTCTCAAATGTACCTTGTTTTTAAAAGAGTAGTTCAGTTAGGAACTGAAGAAATTTACCTGTAACATTCTTTACCTTTTAACAATGATTATGAGGAACAAATAAGACACGCCAGATGCAAATGCCAGTCATTTTATTTTTGTAATTATTAAGCACTTTTTTTACAAAGACTAGTGCATCTGGAATTTTGTAAGCTAGATATATTTATGATCTGTGGGCAGTTCTTGATTTAGTAATGATCTATCCTTGTTTAGATAAAAAACATTTTCTATTCAGGGTAAGTGAAAGAATACTGTAATGCCAGCTAACTTAGTAATGGCAAAGAATAGAAACTACCTTCCAAATTGTGGATTGGCACGATAAAGCTGAAAAAGGGGCTCAGTCCTGTAAGCTGAGATTTGTACAGTAAGGTGTGAACAGAAACGCACTCCTTTCTTTGGTGGAACTGTGTGTCGTATGCCAGGGAGAAACAAGGACATCAGAAAATCAAGGGAATGGCAAGAATACAATGGGAACATGTAAACAGGGCACAGAGTGACAGAAGTGCTGCTTGGCCTGAACAAGATGCTGGATACGACAATTCCTGGAGTCTGTCATCAGATGTCTTTTGGAAGGATGCCTGGTTCAGAACGAGCAAAGGACAAGGTCAGATATCAGAGCAGGGTTAGGATACCTGAGGGGTCACTTGCATCAGTGCAACAGAAGACATAGCAATGTCTTCAACAGAAAGCGTAGAAAATTTGGCATCTCAGCAGGAGACAAAATGGGAAAAAAGCAGGCAGGACCACAATAATCAGAGGTGTTTAGGGTCAGGACAGAAGAGGACTTGGGATCAAGAGTAAAGGGCAGTATATGAAAGCAAGGACAGGGCTCAACTTCAGCTCGAGTTAGTCCAAAGCTAATGGGAAATCTTTCAAAAGACATCCAAGACGCATACTTAGATCCCCTTTTTACATGAATGATTGCAAGTTCTGCACAGTTCACCACAGCATTAGCACTTCAAAACCTTTGCTTTGTGTGAGTGAAAGAACGGCTTTGGGGGCACAGTGCTGCTGCAGGATGGTTGTGTGCAGGCTTGGCATTACAAGCAAGCAGCCCAGTCTGGTCATTCGTTTCATGACTTACTGTGTTCAAGGAAACAAGATATATTTATATTCTCTGCAGACAAATAGGTCAGGATCAGAAAACACTTTATCATGTTTCTGAGAAAGAGCCCACAGATTTCCAAATACTGGCTAACCACTAGCACTAAAAAAAGGGGGTAATAACATGTTTAATTTTAACCACCTGAATAGTCCCATCAAATGTAGGTATGTGTATACATTCCTTAAAGCCCAAGCACTGAAAGAGCTAATCACACATTTCATTATCTACAGTGTGTGAGAAATATATTTTCATAAGACATTTAAATATATATAAAACTATTATTTTTTAATGTTAATGCAGAAATCCCTATTATCTTTAAAATGTTGGCGTCTGTGTTGATTCATTTAGATTGCCTACTTCTGTAGCAGTCAAGTGGTTATTTACAAATTGCATAAAACTGATCAGCTAAACCGCTGATCTTTTGGAGGAAAAAAGCAAACACTTTCTGTAAACAAAACCAACAATTATACCCATTTGAAACATGCAAAATGTTAATGTTTATGAGCCACTGAGCAAGATACTTACTAAAAGGCTAGCAGTCTTACCCAAAAGACCTTTCAACTAATTCTCAGTCAAATTAACAGACATCACAAGTAAGTTACACCCTCTCCCCCCCCCAGACTCCAAGGTTTTTTCTTATGGAAGACAAATCTTAAAATTTTAGAGAAGGACTTAATGTAAACATTCTTAGTAAAATAGAAATATTTGCAAAAGCAAATGCTTTTGTAAGTATTAATACTTATATAAAGCATACACAAAGAATTGCACAACACTGGTTAGAAGGGCCCCATTTTTTAGGTACATGGTGCATGGATGATCTGTGCAACATGCTAGGTAGGTCAGTCTACTAATTCTGTTAAATAATAAAAAAAAGAGTGGTCTGAAGTATTGGAAGGATCTAGCCCTATAGGTGACAGATGAGAGGCAGTTGGTATTGATTTCTACAGAGAAGTACAGCATGACTTGAACTTAGCTTTGCATATAAAGAGCAGAGCCATGAGCCCTTGAAAACTGGACAGGAACTTGAACAGACCCAGCTAAGTTTTGGGGTGTTGATTTATCATACTCAGCAAGCAGGTGGCTGCCTCCTTGAACATCAAGCTGAATTTACGAATCATCTGTGTAGAGTACATCATGTTAGTCTGCTCTGGATGTGACTAGAAGCCTAGGTGTGTTGCAAGATTACACCCAAGAAGAACTGAAGCCTCTTGACTGCCAGAGATAATAAAAGGATCTGCTGTCTGGCAGTTGAGGAACAGAAATACACCCAAAAGGACTGATCGTTTCAGCAAAGAGCTGGCATGTAACATCAACTAATGGGGCAGACAGCTTTTGTTCATTCCTCAATGGTTTTCATGGACAAGCAAAGCACTACGTCCATCTTATTCAGATTTGCAAGTTAACAAGCACGTGTAGGCTAGAAGTCCAGATCAGTCTTGTTAAATGTTAAGGGTTTCTTTCTGTTCATCTCAATGGGTTTCACTTTTTGTGAGACATTGGTTTACGAACTGGATTGGAAAAGGTCATAGCTGAGTATCATTTTGATTTTAATAGTCACACAGTACAGAACATCCTACACGTTTCCTTTTGGTATCATAGGAGGGGAATTGCTCACTGCTTGATGAGCTGTTATACCTCAATGTTTGTTTAATACCTAAGGTAGTTCTCAGTTAAGGCATGGAACTTCTGAAAGCTATTTTTCCACAGTCTTAATGATACTAAAATATGTGTCAATGTGAGAAATTCTTTACTGAGCTTTGTATGTATTAGTTTTTTCAATGTTTTCAATATTTTCAGTGTTTTTATTTGACTGGGGGGAGGGGGGAAAGTTTATGATTTTTCTCCTAGTGCCTTCACTAAGCACAACCTTAAGTGGGGAACCACGGGGAAGACAATTTCTCTGTTCCAGTGTGGTTTCCAAAACTTTTTGTGGCTCTCCCAGACGTGACCTTACTGATCTTCTGTGTGATAAATATGCAAGGTTTTTTCAATCAAAAACCCAGTTATTGTAAATCGGAGTGTATGTGAAGGGCATCATAGCCCTAATGGTCAGCAGACACCAGTTCACAATGTAGCAGAGAAGAAGCTGCAAGGATGATGCCAAGTCTCTTTTTAGGGATAGAAATGTTTTAAGGATCTCAACACCTCATCTCAGGTTTTATAAATTACACTTCTAAATTATAATGCAGGCATACCACATCCTTTTCTCACCCCCATGACTTTCAGCAAATGTTTGTAATAATAATTCCGAAAGACAGTGATAAAATAGGCAATGCTACATTTGAAATGAGGTACACATATTCAGCACTCCAGCAAACCAGTCAAGTCTATAAAACATTTTTTTGGTCAGTAGGATTAGGAGTAGATAATGTAGTAATGGAATAGCAATAGTAGACCTAGTAAAAGCAAGATAAAGGCTGCCTGAATATTACCACTATGCACCACTTCACTGTATTTATTAGCACTGAGTGGAAATGAGTAGGGCAAGAGCAGCAGTAACCAAAACATGGAGGTGTCTCAGAGATCCCTGTTATTTTCCAGTAAAAATGCTGGAGTTCCCACCATAGCATTAGAACAGTAACTAGTCTTTTAGAATATGATTATAATGATGACTCTTCCTTTGAGTAGACAGAGAATAAGAGTACATAATGAAACAAAAGTATGTATCAGCTTGAAGCCTATCAACCTGCCAGAGAAACAGTGCTCTGTGATTTCATTAGCCAGTTTGGACTTTGATCTGTCACATAGCACTCCATGACTGAACATCCAGCAATACCACTGAAACCAGTTCTCAAACTAAAACATAAACCACAACAAACTAATGAGATTCCTCTCCAACTTGAAATATACGCAGACACAGATTGATTTTAATTTTGAGAAGTGAGATTTATTTTGAGGGTCACAAAACCCACTGCTTATCACAGTTGAGGTTTACGTGTGTTTATCCCTTGAGCAATCAATGACATTCAGGCCCAAATTCCAAACCTCTTCCTTTAGCCACTAGCTTTACCTTTTAGTCTTAACTAGTTCTTCACCACTCTTGGAAATAACAGTTTTAAACATTTGTTTCAGAAAAGCTAACATCTGACAACAAACGAAGTGAAAAGAATAAGTACAATCAATGTTATTTTTTTTTAAACTAATAAAACACACCATGAAACTTCTATGGTAAAAACGCGAATTCCAAAGCCACTAGCTGGAAGATAGCTAATGATTTTTTTTTTTTGATTGCTTAGATTTCCAAGAACTAAACTGCTTTGAGGCTAACCTTTACCCATAAGGGGAGAGATAAAAGGAGATACTCCCTTCTCTTCCAAGTAATGAAGACATTTATCTATGAATTTATATTACGAATAAATGTGGTTAGGACAGATTCCATAGACTAAAGTGCTTCATGTTCTGCATAAAACCGTACTAGGAAAAGAGAATTCTCGAGCCTGTTAGTCATTATGAAAGAGACCCAACGTGGGTGCAGAAAGATGGACATCCTCTAGCTGAAGATACTAAGACACGCCAAGACTGATCCAAAGACCCCAAGGGGAGAGCTGCACTAGAGAGACGTGCAGTCACCTCGGGACGTGACAGCCCGAGGGAGCAGCAACACCACCGAGGGCCGCACGGCAGCCGGTACACTCTCCCCGTGCCGAACGCCAGAGCCCTGGCGGAAGCCGCGGCCGCCGCGGTCCCAGATGCGTGCCCTAATGCCGCCCGCCGGATCGCCGCGGAGGGCCCACGGTCGGGTCCCAGAAGCCCTGTCCCTTCGCTGGCGGGGGGCGGGTGACAGGCCGGTGCAATTCCCTCCCGAGGGCTGAGAGGTTACCGGTGGCAAGGGTGGCAAGGGGCGCGAAACAACCGAGCGGCTCCGCCGCCAGCGGCCGCCAGCCAGCGCCGCGGGGAGGCGGTGAAGCCCCGCGGGGCCTAGGCCCGGCCCGGCGGGGGCGACATGCCGGCCCTGGCTTCCCGGGCCGGCGGCGGAGCCCTGCCGCCCGCCAGAGGCCGCCGTGCGCGGCCGCGGAGCCCTGAGGCGGGGGGGGGGAGGCAAGGGCCGGGCGGGGGTCTGGGCACCGCCGCCCCCCCGCGGGCCGCTGCGGCCACAGAACTGCCAGACCCCGCGCGGCCCGGGCCGCCGGGCCTGGGAAGCCGCAACCCTGCGGGTTCCCTCGGGTTTCGCCCCCGGGGCGCCTCCCTGCCCCTCTGCCCGCGCACGGCGCCGTGCTCACCGCGGCCCGGCCCGGCCCGCTCGGCCCCCAGCGGCCGCCGCGGGGAGCGCGGAGCAACCCGGCGGCCTCCCCCCGCCACCCCCCCGCCGAGCCGAGCCGAGCCGAGCCGGGCGGCTATTTTTAGTAAATCCTCCTCGCGTCGCCACGGGCTGCGATCGCAGCGCGCAGCCCCTCGCCGGCAGCTGCCGCCGCCCCGCCCCGCGGCCCGCCCGCCGCGCACGGTGCAGGCTCGCCCGTGCCGGCTCCGCCGCCCGCCGGCGCTATGGCCACCTAGTCCCCGCGGCAGCCGCCGCAACTTTTCCTTCCCGCTCCGCACCCTCCCCTGCCGCCCCGGTGGAAGATGGCAGCTGGGGGGAGGACTGGAAGTTGCAGCCCGCGAGCGAAGAGATAAGGCGGAGGCGCGGGAAGGTGAGTGGCACCGGCTGCCCCACTCCGCTCCGCTCTGCCCGGCCGCGGCGGCAGCCAGCGCGGGGCCGTGGGGCCGGCCCGTCCCGCCGCCCGGCCGCTGTCCTGGACTTGCCGGGGTGGATTTTTCGGGACCTTTGGGAAGGTTTCGGGAAGTTGGGCCGTGTCAGGGCGGGTGGGGGCGGCCGCCCCCCGGCAAGTTTCGTTTCGCGGGAGCGTGAGTGGCGGAGGGGTTCCCGGTGCGCCTGCCCTGCCCGGCGTGTGTGCGCGTTAACGGGCCCGGGAGGGGGTCCCTGTGCGACCCCCTCCTCTGCGGGGCCGCGGCCGTGTCGCGGGGGTGCCGGGGCCACCCAGGCAAGCCCGGGGGCTGGCGGGGCCGGTTGCCGGAGCCCCAGCGGGCGGGGAGGACGCTGCGAGCCCCCCGCGGCCGGCTGGGGAGCGGGGAGAGCCCCCCGCTGGGGGCCGAACAGGTGGGAGCGGGGCCGAGCGGCGGGGCGCTCCCCTGGGGCTCCCCGCCGGGCCGGGGTGGCGGCTGCCTGGGGCGGCGGCGCCGCAGGGCCGGTGCGGGCGCATCCCGGGCCGGTGCGCGGCCGGAGCTCCGTGTGCCCGTGCTTTGGGTGGCCCAGCGGTGTGTGCATCCCGGGGGGCGGCTCAGCGGCGCGGGGCAGCGCACGGGCAGTTTCCGATACGGGTGCAGTTGTTCCGACTCACCTAAAATGTCTGAGTTGTAATCTGAAATGGAATGTAACAGCAGTCGGTAATCATTCGTGCTTATCACTGTTACAGAAAAAAAAGCAGGTATTACTTGTAATGCACGAAATGGGTATTCATCTGGGGAAGATTTACACAGAGCTCACGGCAGTTTGTATTTCAAAGTGCTCCGAAGGGGTCTAAAAATGCTGTTAAACTACGCGAGAATTTAAGAGGGGAGAAATACTTAAAACAAGCCGAACATTGAGAAAGAAGTAGCAAAGCGAATTGCGGAGACCTTTTGACATATGAAAATGCATGAGTGTTCTTTGCTGATGCAAATGGTGTTGAGAAGTCCTGTCACAAACAACACGGAACAAGTATCGACACAGAAGCCGAGGAATTTTAAACCTATCTGTCTTTCAGTATTGTCAGCTTTAGTTCCATGACATCTTGTTTTCTGGGACAGAAGAATAGTTTTGTGACAGTTATTCAGGATTTAATTTGCAAGCTCACAAAGGCCTGTAAACTCTGCTGAGAACTCATGAACAAAAAAGGACGGTATTTCACATTAAGGTTTTTCAAATGCCCTCTCCTACCCGCCCCCAGCCCCAGTTCCCCAACAGCATCCTAGATCTATTGAAGATATTTAAATTGATCTTTTTTTGACAGTTTCTAAATTTTCTTTCATGTCCAATGCATTCTTGTATCAGTGGTCCCAGCCCACGTATGTTTTGTACCCAGAGCACCTGCTTTGTTCAGAGGGAAGTGCAGGCTTGTTCTCTGTCATGGTACTGGAGCGGTATTGGAAGGCAATTCCATCCCTTCATACAGCTAAGTTGCATTGTTATTTGTATAAAATAGATAGGTCTCAACTATATATAACTTTCCACCATCAATGATACAAATGATACATTATTCTAACCCTTCTTTTTCATTACAGTGGCAGAGGTGTGACACAAAACGTTGGGAAAAAACATGTCATCGCCCCAGACAAAAGCTGCAGTCAGTCATATTTACCTACCAGTGGTGCCAACTTCATCATATAAATACTGAAATAGCTCTCTTTTGTATGAAAATGTCATTGTCAGTTGAGAATTCTGAAAAAGATAAAACCACGCCATTATACTTCATGGTGACCAAGCTGATGCAAGTACAGCACCATAGTTACTTAAGCCTGCCCAAAACAGTGTTCTCAGTGTCAGATTCCTGTGTATTCTGGTAGCAAAGTCAATGTCAATGTGTAATACACCCAAATATTTTCAACCTGACATTAAAATGCCAATTCTGAAAACAGCAGTGTTTGGTTTTCCATTAACCTGCTTTTCCACAAATGAAGCGCAGTCTCCAGGATGAAACGGGAATACTAGTTTATAAGCTGTTGTGTATCTTCTGTTTACCACCATGTTTCTGTGCCCAGAGCAGTTTAAAAATAAAAATGAAATAGTGTCTTCACTGCTGAAAGTCCTAGTACACGCTTCATCTAGTGCAGCTGCTCCTACTAGGATTTTTCTGGGGAAAAAAAGATAATACTGTGATTGAGTGGTATATATATTTTCTGATTTCTTAATAGACAATAACATTAAGAAGAGGTTCAGTTATAAAAACTATGTACTTTCTAAAAACCATTTAAAGTGGAAAATAATTTTCAGTTGTTTATCTCACTGCCTGAGATAATCTCATAGAAGTTGCTGTTGAAATTTTTATATACTGAAAATATGGATCAAATTCATGTTTATCCATCATGAAAATGAAATGAATCCCAGTATGAATTACCATGAATGCTGAGGGTGACTAAATGTAGTTTAAGTAGTTATTTCTGAGTATTCAACTAATGCTTAATAGGAGAAATGGAGTTTTGAAAATATTCAAATCCTGTTGTGTGTGACTGACTATAGCCAATTAAACATGACAAAAATGTTGGGATGTAGCCTAGTAATCTCCAAAATAGTAAATTAAAGCATGTATTTACTAGACTGGGTGTACTATTGCTATTTTGTATCCATCAGTATTCATACTAGCTACTTTAAAGCTACTTAGGGTATGTGTATACAAACAGCAATAGAAAGTTCTTCTGGTTTACAGTGTAGTCCTAGCTGAATCGTTAGCTGAGAGAGTTTGGTATATTTCAGGAGTGAGGGCTTTTTGCCTTTTACAGAAGAGGTTTGGGCCAGATTTGCTGAGGGTTGTATATTATGCCTTATATGCATACTGTTCACGTGAAATTAACTTTCCATAGAATTAAAGTTAAAAGAGAATGTATCAGTTTTCCAGTCTCTCCAAGAGTGTAAGAAAACGTTCTTTCAGTTGTTGCATTCAAGTAGGAAAGTACATAATACGTTTGATGAGTTTATTTTAAGATGTAAAGACATGCTTTGTAAAGGCTGAATGCTGGACCATTCCATGATAAAAGATTGTCATGCTTCAAGGTTTCAGTAATGATTGCCAGAGAAGAAAGCATGTTTTTTTCAGAGAAAGTTGCATCCTGAATCACTTAAGGTTAGATTGTTTACTGAAACTGGTATGTTAGTAAGGCAATGTAGAGCTAACAGTACTTGACAAAATCACCTTTCATTTGCTGCTTTTTGTTTTGGGTTTTTAGGTTAGGAAGATCATATATGACCAAAGAATTTATCCCATATTTGATGTAACTTACTTGGAATGAATGCATTACATTGTGAATGTCAGTGCATGCCAGGTAAGACTGCACTAGTGTTGACTTTATTATTGCAACTTTTATAGTATTATGAAGTTTATTCGTATGTGCTAATCTATAGCTTCATCTTCAGGCAGCTTAAAAATTACAGCAAAACAGTGTTTAACTACTTTTCAGAAATAATATTCATTAGTTTGGGGCCATCTTAAAATCTTTTCAGCTACAAGTTATGATCTAACTTTCCTGTGAGGACATACCCAAACTTCTTTATTTTTATGCAATATATAGTTATGTAACTTTTTTTCTAAAGAAGTTTGTTGTAGTGGTTTAACCCCAGGCAACAGCTAAGCCCCACACAGCCACTTGCTCGCTCCCCCGCCGTGGGATGGGGGAGAGAATCAGAAGAGTAAAAGCGAGAAAACTCGTGGGTTGAGATAAAGACAGTTGAATAGGTAAAGCAAAAGCCACGCACGCGAGCAAAGCAAACCAAGGAATTCATTCACTGCTTGCCATGGGCTCAGCCATCCCCAGGAAAGCCGGGCTCCATCACATGTAACAGTTACTTGGGAGGACAAATGCCATAGTGCCACATGTCACCACCTTCTTCCTTTTTCTCCCAGTTTATATACTGAGCTTGACATCATATGGTATGGAATATCCCTTTGGCTAGTTTGGATCAGCTGTCCTGGCTGTGTCCCCTCCCAGTTTCTCATGCCCCTCCAGCCCTCTCGACCAAAACCATCAGTGTGCATTGCTCTCACACCAAATCCAAAACACAGCACTGCACCAGCTACTAAGAAGAAAGTTAACTCTATCCCCGCTGAAACCAGGACAATGCCCCAATGTTTTGCAATGCCATGGGTCTTCCATTAGCAGCTCTGCACTCTGCCTTTCCCTTGCAGCTCTGTAACCTTTCTCCAAAACTGCTGGGGCAGTGTTTCCCTTGCTGTCCTCATGCTGTTGGTCTTGTACTGTTGTTCTCATGGCTTTTCATCTGCAAACCCCGATAGTACTGTTATGTCAGGTTTCCAGTGGTAAGTGATTGACACTGGTGTAATAGTCATTCTTTTTCACCATCCTTTTCTTGCACCGTTTTTTGCAGCTAGGACTGTGCTAGGAGAAAGACAATTATCTGATAAGGTTTACATATATTACTGAGTAACACTTAACAGCCAACTAGTTAGCTTGCGACACAGCCTCTGATCAAAGACTACTCCAGTCAGTGCTAGTAGCATCATGAGTGGGAACAGGCAATAGGGAGTTTGAACAGATCATGAGGAAATCTGTATAGTTTCTATGGGAGTAGTATGGTGGACCACCTATATGCACTGGAGAGGACACTGGGAAGAGGGTGCTTGCTGGGTAGACCATGTCAGTTCTTTTCTTGACTAGCCACTGAAGGGAGTTTTGCCTTTCGCCTTTCCATTTTCTCCTTTTGCTTTTCTGTTGCAGCACTCTCCAAACTATCAAGCTGCAACAAGGTCTTTTACCATCTCATACCAGCATACTCTTCATGTCAGTCCCTCAGTTACCTTCTCCTCATCCAGGGTGCATGTTCTTTCTCTTCTTGCTCTGTCTCTTCTTCCTTGGCTGCTCTCTCTTCATTGGCTGCCCAACATCTGAACTTAACCAGCCACACCTGCACTTTATCTACATCAGCCAACCCTCTGCCTCTGAAGCCAGCCCACAGTTGTATATTATCAATGCTAATTAACCCAGCTTTGTTCCTCTACACTTTTCCAGTTCTCTTTTCCTGTGTTCTTCTATTTTTATCCTTCTCTCCCTCCCTCCCTCCCCCCTCTGCCTTTTTTTTCCCCCCCAAAAGGAACTCTTGTTATGGGAGTTCATACATGTTATCAGTTATAAACTCTGCAAATAAATTGTAAATCAAGAAGGGATGTAAAGATGCTTACAGATTTGTGATGAGGAGTATAGGTGAGTGTGCTGATAGACCGGTACATGGGCAATTTATCCGTGTTTAAAGTCAGATTATCTGATAACCTTCCTAGTTTTACTGTTTGGTCAAATAGAAATCATACATCCTCTGAGCCTTCATTTAGTCAGCCTGAATTTACCTTTCTGTTTTTTTTTTTTCATGTAAGAATATCTGTGTTCCTCCAGATATCTTTGAGTCGTTGTCTGTATCCTTTTCAATCTGAAGTTACCTTTCTTAAGCAAATGTGAAAAGAATGGTAGTCTGTGCCCATCAAAATCTCATTAGCGTCTTGTCCAAGGGTGGTGATACTCCATCTCTTTTTATAAAAAGCTTGACTGATGTGTCCTAGGATGTATTCAGGTCAAACTGGAAGTTTAATTTCCTGTTACTTTTTGTAACACTCATGATTACACTAAATCACAGAAGCATTCAAGTTGGAGGGGACCTTAGGAGATCCGTAGACCAACCTTTTGGCCAGATAAGAGTCAACATAGAATTCGGACCATGTTGCTTAGGGATTTGTCCAATTCAGTCTGGAAAATCTCCAAAGAAAAAGATTCCACAACCTCTCTGGAAAATCACATCCAATACCTAATTTTCTTCCTAGAAATTTTTCTTCTTTATGTTGACTCATAACTTGTCAGTTTCAATTCACAGCTGTTGTCTCTTCTTGTGCCATGCACATCTGTGAAAAGCCTGGCTCCATCTTGTTGGTAACCTCCTCATCGGCACTGGCAAGCTGACGTTAGGTCCTTGCTAAAGCCATCTCATCTTCAGGCTGAACAAGCCCTCAGCTTCTCATACAGCAAGTGCTCCAGTCCCTGACTGCCTTAGTAGACTCAGGAGGTGGCAACTTCCAGTTATGGGGAGAGCCAAAACTGGATGCAGTATTCCAGATGAGCTCTAGTGCTTGAGTAAAGGGGAAACCTAAACCTTCATATTGGTAAAGCTACCAAATAGTAAATAGCACAAGATTCTGAAAACCCATGAATAAGGCATTGAACAGAAGTGTACTGTCTTGAGACCATGAAATTAATATAAGCTATTGTATGCTTTTAAGAATTTGTTATTGCAGTTTACATAGAAACGCGGTTCATTTGATAGTTCTTATCAGAAAAGTTCTTGAATCATGTTTTTTGGAGTAGGGAAAGTAATTTGACATTGGAATTCTAAAGCACCATGTGCATTAAAATATCTCCGTTATAGAAGCATATGAAGAAAATGACATGACACAGACATTCTGTATGTCTAGGTTTTAATTATACAAAATTCTTTATTATTCAAGTTTTTGACAGTTATCATTAAGTCTCCAGGGTGCTAACTATTGAACTGAAACCTTGCTTTGACAAGAGGTGGGTGAACTGCAGGTGTGAATATAGGATTTCCAAGGAAAAAAATTGAAACATTAAATTCCAAATGGAAAATAAGCAGCATGCACATAGTGACTGTGTTTAGTGTGTAAAGTGTATAAATTATTGGCATTTTACCTGATTTATAGTTAGATAGCTATTCAGTTGTTCATATATAGCTTAAAATTAGAGGAATATGCTGACAATATACAATAGATACAGTTACCACTTTAATCTTTTATGTTTCCTCTTTTGGTAGACAATATAACCAACATTGATTAATAAGCCATACTATTGATTAAGTGAAATTTTGATATTTCATATTGGAGTTGAATCTGTTTTATTTGGGATATAAATAGTTACTGTGTATATTCTCTGAAAACATATTCTAAATGTTTTAGAATGAAAGATCAGTGGCTTGAAACAGCAAAAACCCCATTCAATAGCTAAAACAGATCATAAAGAGTCTTGTAATGTGGGTTAGGTCTACCCTGCTGACCTCTATCATCCACACCAGGGATCTAGCTGGAGGTTACCATAGGATCCGTTTTGGCTTCTGTGTACTCAGTTTTCCTTCCATAAAAATCAGGGTAAGTAGGGAGCAGCAGGGAACTGAAGTTCAATGTCATCAACAGCATCAGAGTGAAGACATGGTCAAGATGCACCCCTGTGGCAATCAGGGCCACAGAACTGACAAGAGTGAATAGTCTGGAGGGGAAGCCAAACCAAGAAGCGAGTCAGAGAAAGGTATTTTCATTTATAAATGACATAATCTAAGTTTAATCTTTGAGTACCATCTGTAACAGCATGGAAGCTGGGATTGCAGCTAGCAGCAGTTAAGTGCTCATTTAGTCATTAGGGCAACCCAGAGAGGCTGATATAATTTAGGTGGACTGTCAAAGCAATGGAGGAGCTACAAAAGTGTATCAAAAATAATTCTTGGTGATTCTTCTTTGCCATCTTTCGTCAATTACCTTCAAATAATTTTAACAGATCTTGGCATGCGCTCTAGGTACATTTTCTGTACCTAAGTATCTGTATGCTTCTGCCCCCTCCATCACTAGTTTTCCTGAGTGATGCCTAAATGTAAGTATGTAGCTTCTTCAGTGTATTCAGTTTACCTGCAAGCAGAGCATGAGGGTATGCCTAGGAGATTTTTTTTGCATGCCTGGCAAATGAAATCCTTTTTCTCTAGGCCACAAAGTAGCAACAGAGACAGTTCCAGAGTTTCACTGCGATTTTTCCGGGGTGTCTGTATACGTAGCATGTGAGAAATGTGTTTTGTAGTGACAAATCAAGTGTCATTTCTGACCCTGCTTCCCATTTACTCATCTGCAGGGTGGTCATCCATACTTTTGGAGAATGCTGCTTTAATGTTTGTCACCTGTGAAGTCTGTATGCATCATTACTTCTTCTTTCATTTCTGTGGAGTGTTTGTATTGTGAGAAGAGACTGGGCTGGGAGAGAGGACAGGAGACACAACTGAGAGGCTTTTTCAAGTGACATTTGGACCATAACTTAGTTTTTATGCATAGAAATGTCAGATCAAAATACAGTTCTGTATAGATAACAAAGCCACATAATAAATCCATTATCATGTTAAAAAAAGAGTATTCTTTGCAATGATTTCAATCTAAGTACTTCAGGAGAGAGAATGAAAAGGCCTATTTTTCATATTTGAAAGCCACAGAAATATAATCAAAACAAAATAAAGGTAAGCTAGAGTAAAAAAAAATACGTTTAATTCTGCTTGCTTACTCTGATGGAAGGCTATTTTCTTGCATGAAATTGATGAACTATGTGATCTGTAAGCTCAAATATTTCTCTTAAAGCATTATGTGATTGCTTCTTCAATCATTGTTGCTTTCATATTGCTGTGATATGTAAGTGGTGATTTTATATTACTCTCCTTTGTGAAAAAGAACACTATACTTTCCTGCTCCAGATATGTTAAAATCAAGATGATGAAAAGACTGAAATCTGTCATTTATGGTATATAGTTATATTCTAAAGAGAATGGGAGCTGAATAGATTGCCAAGGCCAGAACTGGGGTCTAATTTATGTATCTTGGTTTGTTCATATATTTTGTTTTCTAAAGTCATACATCACAAAGGGGTGTGGAGTATGTGCTAAGCACACACAAATCAAAGCAAAAGTGATGACTTCATCCTTAAAGCAGTTGCTGAACATCAGTGCAATGATCCATCAGATTTTCATATGCAAGCTATTATTCTCTTATCTACAGGCTTTTTCCACTAATGTTGCTGCTTCAGTTAGGCAAAGGAATAATTAACTATACTGATATTAACAGAGCTGATATTACTGACACATATAAAGGTAAATAAAATGATAATCTGACTTGCACAAGGTTGAAATTGTTTTAGCTAGTGATTCAGTCCAATTATACTGAATTAAATCTAATTGCATATTGTAATTCAGTCACCAGAATTTGAACAGTAGTTGGACTCTTGTACTTCAGGTGATATTGAAAAATCTGAAGCATAATGTAAATTCTGTGGAACTTTTTCTGTAAAGTTAAAGTTTCTGGAAAAACTAAGTACTGTTTAATGAAAATTACCTGTTTTGGTCAGGAAGGTTTTGTCAGAAACTACTAATGAACACATAGGATTAAGGTGAATAATCCATGTATAACTCTAGTTCTTTCACCTGTTTTAAACTCTAGTTCTTTCACCTGTTTTAAACTCTAGTTCTTTCACCTGTTTTATGATATATTACAATATTCTGTAATACAGAATTACAGAAGTTTCATATTTTGCTGTGAGAATTTACTACTAATAATATTTGTTCTGAAAGATGACTGCTACATCTGAATTATCTAGGTGTACCCTGCTTTAGAACAGTGTTGGCTATGGTATCACTAGAATTACAGAAGTAGATATGGTTTTTGTGTAGAAGATAGCTGAAGAAATAATTGTCTCTGAATCAGGGATTCATATGGTTCTAACTGTTTTCCAGCTGGTTAATTGTTTAAAGTCAAAAGAATGCTGTGCATGTGGGCAGTAAGCATTGATGCTACATAGCAAATGGTACTTGAAACCAGTTATGTTTCATTCTGCATCCGTCTTTGAAAAATGTATTGATTAGACACTAAGAAAAGTGCTGCCAGAAGAAATAAAGGAAATTTTAAGGAAGTGAAAAATATTTTTTTAAAAAATCTGGAATAGATGAGGGAACTTTTTCATTTAGTAACTGCAAGGTTACTCAATGCTATGATCCCTAATAGTAACAAATTGGAATTCTGTCATTTCACTTTACATTGCTTTTCTTTTGCAATGCATCTGAAAATTAATAGAAGTTTTGCCTATTTTATTGCAGTTCTATAGTAAAAGGAGAAAAAATAACTTTCACCCTAAGAATTGCATGTGAGAATAAAGCCAGTAAAATCTTAATGATTTCAATGGGAGTGAGTATTTCTGGGAGGCACATCGAGGCTGCTTGGATATAAGGGCTAACACAGGCACTGCTTTAATCAAGATCAAATTAGTTGATGACAGCTAGAAAATACTGAGAGCCAACCAGCATCGCTGACAGAGAAGCATCACCTGGGAGCAATAGGAAGTAATAGAATGTAATCAAAGAACTTTGCGTCTCCACCCTGCCTCTAACCTCAAACTGGAAGCTGCAGGAAGCGGTCACTACAGAACTGTTCTCCATGGCATGGTATGTTGAATCTATTCCACAGGGTCTCATTTCCTGCCCCCCACCCCCAACTTGAAAGAGTCAAAGTAAGGGTCATACCAACCCCTTATATACTGCAGAAGGAAAACATCCCTTTTGCATAGGTGTGAGTTATATCATGAGTGAGATAAATATTGAAATTGCTAATGAAGAGAGTCTCAAAGTGTAAAAAAAATATAAATCACATTTTTGTTTCTTGAATACCCATATTCCTATTGTGATGGAAATATATATGATGTACAGAGTTGAATAATTTATACCTGGATAGGCAATAGCATCAAATAATAGTGAAGCCTGATTGTTTCTTGATTTTTAGAAACCCCACTGCATTTTGGTACTGAGTTCCTGATTAGAAGGAGTCATCTTTCATGTCCCAATGGAAATAAACTAGATTTAATAACATAATAGATTTTATTCACTATTCAGTGCATAATTCCTGGAATGCAAAAGGATCAACAGAAGAGCCCTCTATTCTGTGTAAGGTGGTAAAATCTGCCATTTTTTATGGAATGGGGTTTATGTTCCATTTTTCTTATTACTGACACACGGAAGGTAATTACAGGTTTGTGTGTAAGCACTGAAGACAATTTGGAGGCAATTGAATAACTTCAGGTAAAGAAGCTGAAGGAAGGAAGGCACTTTCAACCCCCCATGTTTTAGAATAATGGGCTATGAAGAGACTGGCCTCACATATAAGAGAAAGAGCTAGTGTCTGCATTCCTAAAATAAGGTTAAATGCAGTCAATTTCAATCTGCTGCTTCAGTAGCAAAGGAAGACATTTTCTGCATGATTCATGCAGAAAAGCATTTGTTTCTTTGTAATCTTATTCAAATTTCAGTAACCCTCTAATTATGTGTCCAGTGGGCAGAAACACTATTTAGATAAAGCAGAATGCTGTGACCATGTGTAAGCATGTAGAGTTTTATCCATGATTGCTCATGAAGGCTGGGATTCATCTTCCTGCACAGAGGAACATCAGATGCCACTCTAGAAATGTGAATCTGGATTTAGTTGTGAAAATTCCTTGGTTGTAGGACTAATTTCCCTATGTGTACAACTTTATATC
Source organism: Falco cherrug (assembly GCF_023634085.1). Classification (NCBI taxonomy): domain Eukaryota; kingdom Metazoa; phylum Chordata; class Aves; order Falconiformes; family Falconidae; genus Falco; species Falco cherrug. Next base: position 83,358,954 of record NC_073700.1, read on the forward strand.
CTCTAGATGCTCAGATGCATCTCTTTGTAGGCTCATCTAGATGTCTAAGCATTCTTAAATATTGCTGGCAATATTGTCCAGCAACCCAATTAATTTTCTACCTTTTTTCTTCCATCTTCTGACTGTTGCACTGCACCATATCCCTTACAGAAGGGTCTGGAGTCCAGGAATATTGCAAGGTGCCTGTGTGCATTATTTCTTCTCAAACCCATTGCAGATTAGTTGGTTAAAACAGTGAGTAAGTGTGTTACACAGGGAAACCAGCTGACCAGTATATTGGCCTAGTGGCTGTGTAGTTGTGGATATTCACAATGGTATTACTTATATAGGCTAAAAGGCACACACTGAACCAATAATGATACATTCTGTGTTGGTACAAGACCTCCTAAAACATGATGGTGCTTTGTCTTATGGGTAAAGGTGTATTTTCCCTGTATTTTTCCCCACAGCTTTTCCCAGTCTGTCTCACAGCTCTAAACAGAAAGCCCTCTACGAACCATGGACAAGTCTTTACCCTAGGGTTTTTTCCCTTTGCCTGGCCTGAACAATGCAGAACTTTGGATTGCAGGCCTCTTAGTGAGTCAGATTAAAAAGAGATAACTCATCATAGGAGGAGAAGAAAAAGCAAGAGCTCATCTTTTCCTGAGATAAGTCTTGCCGTGCTCAGCTTCCAAATTACAGAAACCCACTGGATAATGGCAGGATTATTCTAAGTCACAAGACATACAACAGCTCTGCCTGCAGCTTCTAATGATTCTTGTCCAGCTTTCATGAAACCCCAGCTACAGTCCAGGAGAACATCTGCATGTAGCCAACCTTTGATGGCAGGAAGGAGATGACAACCAAAGCAATGCAGGCTTGACAGACAAACAGTGAAGCTTGAGCAGCATCCCACCATTTTTAGCATACAAGTGATTACTGGCTCACAGCATGTGATTCTGAGCAAGCGGAGTACAAAACTTAGAGACGATAGACAGCTGTGAGTGCCTTCTCAAGGGTCTTCAGCACTTGCTGCTCCAAGCCTGATGGGTTATTAGTGCAGTATGCTTAAGCAGCATGAGAGTGTGCTCCTAGCACGGGCAGTCAGCAGTTTTGGCCAGGTCCAGCTCATGTCACACATTCAAAACCAGTCTAGGTTTACTATTTATTCTTCAAGTCTCTGGCTCTCCAGGTTGGTAACTTCCCATGTGATTCTGATCCTTTGCCTGCTCATGACCAGGAAAATAGATCTAAACAGTGTCTGGTGTTTTTAAGATAAAAGGGAGTGAGCAGGTGTCTGGAAACAGTGGCTGTCATCTTGTGAGTTTGCAGACTGCGAAATACATCTGGGGTAGGGGACTTAGAAAAAAAAATGGTTTAAAGCAACTTGGTAATGCTCCATCTTTACTTTATGTGTTCCTAGACTGAGCTGAATAAGTGGATCAGGACAGTCTTGATTCAAGTCCTTCTTCCTCAGACATGTGGACACCTGAAACTAGCAGTTGGTGTTCTCCTTATGACAGTGTTGCTTCAGTTGATGATCTGTCCCAGGAGAGAGCTGACATAGCAGTGCTAGAAGTGGAACAGCTGTGTTTGGTCTGAAATCAAGCCTGCAGGTTCTGCTGCGTAAGAAGTTTTCCTGTTTTGCATTTCTTAAGTAGTTATGTGTCTACTGAGCTGCAGGCAGGCAGTTCCAGTAGAGAACAAGAATGCTGGGAGAACTGAAGTCTCTAGGTAACTCAGGAGGTCATGGTGGTGCTTCAGTGCAGGGCTTTGCTGCCTGCCTTGCATGGTGGAGTTACAAGTCCTTGTCTCCCTCTTGTTCTGCAGCTGGAGGATGGTTGTATGTAAAGGCTCGCATCTTCTCTTCCTGTCAGATATGGGTGGTAAGATGCATCTGAATTCCCCCAGTTTTGGGGGCTGGCAGTTGGGTAGGATATATAGCCTACCACATCCAGCTTGCTTTTCTGCTGAATCGCGTTAAGTTACCTGTATGTGTATCTAGCCAAGAATTTTGGGTTATCTGAGGCCATTTTCATCTAAGAGCAAGTTTTGGGGTGGAGTGGGAAGGCACAATTCTGACTTCAGGTGTTAGCTTCCATGTTTTTACTGCTTGGACAAGTTTTTTGGCAAGTAACTAAAAGAGCGTGTGTCCTCTAGGCAGAATCTATAGATCTTTATCCTTGAACTTCCTTTCTGTCCAGCTGGCAAAATAAATTTGTGTCTACAACTTCTAAATCTAATCTAGTTTTTCCTCAGTACCTTAGGGGAAATCAGTGAGATCCAGGATACTTGTCTGAGGGATCTGTGGATTTGTGTCCAGGCTGTGCCTTGGTATGGGTCTGGGAGAAGGTCCTGAGGCAGAAGTCTGGAGATTATTCTGGTACTTCACTGAAAGGGCCCCTAGGATTGACTACCAGGGTTGGTGGCAGGCTCTGAATGCTTTGTATAGAGCTTCATGGAGGGGCAGATGTTACATGAAGTCCAGGACAGTGCTCACAATTTCTGGATACTGAACTTTTTTCAACTTCAGCTTAGAATATTTTCTTCTCCTGACATTATTCATGGTCCTGAAATATGACCACAAAATTTTACTGGTAGTGCAGTTAGACATCCACATGTGGCTTTCCAAATGTGGTCACATATGGCTCCCAGATTTCCCTGTTGCTATATAATATGCACCACTCTGACTTGTGCCAAGGGATTTCCTCTAGATATGAAATGGCTGTTTCTCTAATTTTCACACACGAGCTTTGGTAGAGGCTTGCTAAGGGAAGGGTGAGTTATGATGGCTTGGCAATGTGGCAACAAACTTCTTTTAGCTTGTTCCTTGAATGTTTTTCCTCAAAAGTTGCCTTTTAAATGATACCAACGTATTTCTTCCTGAATTGAACAGTTGAGGAAGTAGGTGAACACAAGAGTGTTTAGCAAGTGCTACAGAAAGTCTCACATCCATGAAGACACCAGTGAACAAGTTGTTAATAGCAGTGCTGTTTCTCTGCAGCTCTAAGGGGGAGCACACTGCTATCACCTGAAGAAGTCTCTTCTTTTCTCTGTTCAGAGTGATCATAACAATTCATCCTTCCTCCTGTGGCATTTATGGATCCCTTCAGTCAGATCTTGTTTAGATTAGATACACTATCAAATGTAGATATGAAGAGATGTAATAATGGGGAAAAGGATCTCGGTTCAACTTTTAAGATTGGCATAGATAAGTGACAGCCTAGAGCTTTCTGGGCTTGAGTCAGGCTTATGCATCTAAATCATTTAAGGCTCTTAAACAGTTATGAATGGTTCTTAACTGTTTTCACACATTCATAAGGGAAAATTCACCTACAGTTGCTATGAAATGAACAGTAAGCAGACAACCAAAAAAAAAAAAAAAAGTCGTTCTTTATCAGCAAGCAAGCTTTTAATTTTCTGGATGAATGCTTTTTCAAAAATACAACTTTAGTCTTTCAAATTCCTCTTCCAAACTACCTGTCTTAGAAGGTCTTCTCTTTCTCCCAACTCATTTCTCCTTCCTACGGTGTAGTTTCTTGAATGGCTTGTAGAAGCACTTATGCCATGGTCATTTCTCTAGAGTAGTTTCCACAGCATTTTGTCTTTATATCACAGTTCTACCTCTTATGAGTTGTCATCACACTGAGTAGGATTACTTTTTCAGTGTTTGTGTCTTAAATTCTCGTAGAGATTTTACTTTTCTTTCCAGGTGCTTCTATAAGCCATGCATATTTTTCTTAGAATTCTTAAATCCAGTGTTTTCTGTAGAAATGTTTAAGATACCTGCAATTTTGAATATTGCACCTTTTTCACTTGATTTATTTCACAGAGCTTTAAGCAGAACTTTTTTTCTTTCTAAAATATGTATCATGCCCTTTTAAAATCGATGTTATTGAAAGTAGTGGGCTCAGTAGTAAAGTATACTTTAAAAAGTGTTCAGCAAAGCCACTTCTAATAAATAATTTTAAGCTGCTATTTATTAAAGCATGCGGTGGGACAATTTTGTGAAAAGAATGAAATATATTATTACAATACATACATGCAATGTTATTGAATACTATATATATGTACAGAACTTAATTTCTCATCTACACAATTTTTTTTTCATGTATTTTCACATTTATTTTAAATGCTAACACAGATGAAAGGTGTCACACACCTAGCACAAGCAAATGGAATGCAGTAAGCAAGTTGTAGTCAGTAACTAAATTTGATATATAAATCCAAACTGTGAGTTGATGTTATGAGAAATGCATGTGTCTGTTAAGTCTAGTCTTATACTTTGAAGTTTGTTCCTTTCAAATTTCAATTTCATAATTTAGAACTTGATTCTGCAAAGCATACACTGAAGTACTGCAGGTGGAACCAAGCACTGATAGTTTTCAAAGTATCTGTGACAGTGACTTCAGTGCTCTGTAGAAGTAGTACTGTACCTGCCTAAATTTAAAGATGCTTACCCTGTTGTTTTTGATCTTTTCCTGTCAGTTTGATTATAGTAGTATTCCGTGAACACTTACTCAGTGGTTATTTTTTTTTAATGTAGAGAGGTGATAACCACTTTCTCTAATAATCCTGCTAGAAAGGTAGACTTTTAGCTCAAAGCAAAGATTGCACAGATTGAGAATTTTATCTGTGCTTTCAATCCACAAAGACCTTTTGAAGAAAACAATGATGACACATTACCTAGATAGCAAAGCTCTTAAATTTATTTTGTGAGTTTTGGTTTTCTTTTATGCCTTTTCTTTGAGTTTTAGTGATGAATATGACTCATATGAGATGGAGGAACCCTTTGACTTTCTTGTGTTTCATCAACAGTGGAAGTGCTGTAGTCAAAGAAAAAAAACATAGATGGGGGAAGACAAATAATAGAATTTGGTGACATCAATGGGCTGTGTTGAAGAGAGAATTTTTAAAAATCAGAATAATTGCATTAAAGGCTGGGGAGCACATCTAAACAGGAACATCTTTGTTATATTATTAGCAAAGAAAAATAGTATATAGACAGATATCTGAAAAGAAATTACAAGAATATACAGATTTATTTCCGTGCCATAGATTGACATAGGCTGACATAAGTAACCAGGCAAAATATTATTTTCATCCAAGCTGATTAGAGAAGATGAGGTTGAAAGTGGTGCTGGATGAACATCTGGCACATTCAACCAGTTGAATGCATATCATCTGGGAGTAGGAATGTGCTAGTAAAGAAAGGAATTACAGAAAGTTGTTAAAGCTTGATCTGAGGAAGAAAAACATTAAAATTAATTGTGGGTAACACTAAAGTTGTGTAAATGAAGATGTACTTTGGCAAGGTAGTTGCTGAGGCTCTATAATGAGATCGGAGAAAATAGTTAACATATGAGGAAACCTGTAAATTTGGAGGGAAAGCTGACACACAAGATTGGTGGTAATATTGACACCTGGGGAGAAAGGCATGATGAGTAGATGGGCAAATTAAGGTGGTAAGAGGGAGTATCTGAGTAGTAGGGTGATGATTAAAAACAAGAGGAAAAAAGACCAAAACAAAACAATTTGAGCTGTCAACAAACTGAAATGCTCAAGATCAGGTCCTTCCTATGTTATAATACGTATTTCAAACATACACAACGCAAAAATGCAGTCTTTCCAGATAGGAGCTAACTTGAACTGGTAACATCTCCAAGTTCAATAGTTCTCTGTACACTCCATCTTACACCAAAGTAACTCTCCAACTAAGCACCTGTACTATGTCAAGACTTAAACCAGATTGTTTCAGCATGTCACAGCTTGACATGCCCCCAACAATACCTATCAGAACATTCTTCAGCCATAATTAATTAAAGAAAACATCAGCCTATCTCTCAAAACTTATATTTTCATGCTCATTTTAGACCCATCCTCTCAATACAGCCCCCAAGCTGGCTACCATCAACTCAGCCTTTCTCCTATACAAGTCAAGGTTAAATCTGAAGTTTCTGAGCTTGAAACAACCCGGATATACTGATTAAATCTTTAATGATATTGATAGTAACAGGCTCAGATTTATTCTATGCTTTGAATATATCCTTCAAGTATTCATTATTAACCTAATCAGATTATTTGTAATGGTCTGTTTACAAACTATGTTTTTAAGTGCCAGCAAGATACAGTTGCCTTTAAGCATGGTTTTGAGTTGTTTGGGTATTTTTTTGTTTCTTCTGAGACTAAATCAGTTTCTTTCCTGATGTTGCTAGCCAGTGCATTTCAGATACTAAACTTGTCCTTCCTTTTCTTATGTAGCATAGGTGTGTCAGCAATTACTTTTCTGTTTCTTTTTAGAAGCACTTAGGGGCAAAATGGGGGTCAAATATTGCACTGTAATTGAACAAGAGTCTGGCTTTTTGTCTTTTCTGTGATTATGCTGCCCTTATTTTTTTGGGTGAGGATTAAGGTATGTGCCTAACTTCATCTTTATGATTAGTTCCATTGATTGCTTTTTGGATGACTTGGAACAAAGTTTGCCCTTGTTAAATCAGGTCTTTAAATCTTACGAAGAACATGCATTATAAAATGCAGTTAGTTGAGTCCCAAGAAGCAGATAAAGACCATGGGACTGTGAATAGAGTAACCTGTAATGAGCATGCTGGCCCCTTCCAAAAATAAGTCAAGTTTGAATTAATGCTAGGCACACTCCTTTGAAGGGCTAAAATAAGTCAATGCAGCAGACAGCGTGTACGGTGTGGAGAAAGATGCAGGAGATACAGAAATATGGAATACAAAAATAAAGAGATTTTTAACTTACTGTGCTGCAAATGATTGGATCTTGTAAGAGTAATGCAATTAATCAATAATGTATGAAAAATGGATTTAGCGTGTCTGAACAGGAGAACCAGAGTAAATTCTTTCATTCTGAGCTGCTGTACTGTTTATGCTTTTGGCACGATTTTAGTCTGACTATCTACTACTCTACCATAATCAAGGCAACCTGTATGAACAACATAGTGTTCAGCTGAGTGATGTGACAATCCTAGGCAGAGTGGGTTTGATCACTGCAAGAAGCGGTGTTGAAAAAAGCTTTGGAACTGTTGATAGCAGTCACTGAGTACCAGCTACATCTCAGAGCATTTGTCATAGCTCTCACTTCTGGAGTACCTATTGGGGCGAGTAAAAGGGCCTCAAAGATCTCTATAAGCTATTTCATCATATTTGTGCAGCTACTCCACTGAATATTCTTAATGGTATTTTCAGAAAAACTGGAGGTTGGAAGAGGGCTGTGACTGCAGCTGGTTATTATGTAAATGGCAAGAGTCTACGAGGTATGGGATAAATCAGGGGTCCTCAAACTACAGCCCACGGGCCAGATATGGCCCCCCAGGGTCCTCAATCCGGCCCTCGGTATTTACAGAACCCCCTGCCGGGGGTTGGGGGGGGAACCAAGCAGCCGCAGATGACTGCCTGCCACTGCATCCATGTGCCCACCCACTGTTTAAAAAGTTTGAGGACCCCTGGGATAAATGAAGAGGATTGAAGATCAAAAAGCCTCTATGATTTTATAGTGGATGAACCAGAAGGGAACTGCTGTAGAAGAGATGGTTAAGAAAAACTCCCTAAAGTGGGCCTAAATATGGTCAGTCTCACAAGAACTTTTATGTAGGAAGCTTGAAATGGCATTAGAACTAATTTGGTTTCAGAACAAATGGATTGGTACTGAATACCTGAAAGTGATACAAAGGCAATTTGTTGCTGAAGACTAAAGGATGCTATTCCCTGTAACTTTTTATTTTTCTTTTTTCCTTTTCTTTTTTTAAAAGAAACCTGTGTATAACACTCATTTTGCCTTGAAGGCTTGAGTTCCTTTTCCACTCCTCAAGTTAGTTAGGTATTGACCTGATGTAATGATAGGCTAAGAAATTTAGGATTTCAGATAGTTGACCCAAACCACAAAACGCTTTCCAGAATACTGACAGTAAAATTTGACTCGCTCAGTGTACAGAAGAACAGTTTTAGTGGTGAAAGTGTCTGAAGAAGAGATAGTTCATTGATGTAAATGCTACTTGCTCAGTGCTGCCTGTGTATTTAAAGGATTGGGGGAAGGGTGCAGGCTGTAGCACAGGTGGAGGAATGGTGTCTAGATTAATCTAGAAACCGAAAATCCAAATGCTGTTTTTTTCTGTAACAAATTGTCCAAGAATGATGTGCAAACCAGAAGGAGAATAACTTTTCTTTTTGGCAGCTCTTAACACAACTTTCTAGATGGAAGATAGAAGTCTATTAGACACATATGCTGAAGGTTGATTTCCTTTGCGTGTCCTGTTCTTGCATTCTTTTACTTCTCAGCTTAACTGTCCAAACCTGCTTCTTTCACCCTAGGCCACAGGTACTCAGAGTGGTTTGCAAGCAGGAGGCAATGCTGGTTCTGTTGGGTTCCACCTACTTCTTCACTATAGGATGTGGCTGATTTGGAGAGGGTGTGGAGCTGGACTACAAGCTCTCTGTCAGCAAGCTGCTGTTTTGCTTTCTTCTGTAGCTGGAGAATTCTGTTTGTGGGCACAAGGACTTCCAGAAAATATTAGAAGAGGGTTTTTTTTTATTATTTCTTTCCTCCCCACCCCCAACTTTTTCACTGGGAACCTAAGGTCTTGAGTAGTGTCAGTGAAACCTTGGTTTAATGTCAGTAGGGTGAGGTATTAATTAATTCTCGTTTCCCAACTTTATTTTTTTGTCTTAGTATTTCGTAGGTTTATTTCACATAAGCTGTGTTTGCAGGTTGTATCTTTTATCAGCAGAAATCCTTAATTCTGTTCTCTTAAATGTTACTGTAGTACTTTTTTCCTTGAACAATCCATAAGAGAAATTGCAGATCAGTTATGGTATAGTGTGTGGATTAGATTTCCAATGTGGGGGCAGCTCTCTGCCTCCAACAACATGGTCTTTGGAATTGCATACTTTTAGTGTGCAATCTTAAAACAATTCTTATTTTGCTGTTTTGCTGAATGTACCTAAACACATGTGTAGATACAGTTTTTTGGTTTTAATGCTAATACCCGCCCACTCTATTATCCCTGAGAAAACCGTGAGGGAAAAAAAAAATTAAAAAACCAAAGCAGGCATGTGAAAGAAGTAGACTGGTGCAAACACTCATCGGACAATGCTTAGCTGTCCACCAGAATTGCTATCACCGTCCCTTCTACAGGCACCAAAAGCAGTTTCTTGTCCTCGTAAGCAGTATGAAGAAAGATAACTTTTGCTCTCTGATCTTTCTTTTACCAGGAGGTGAAGATAAAGTACAGAGTTTTGTCCATCAGAGTTATTAATAGTAACAAGTCTTCTGTGGTGATTAGTTTATGTCAGTGTGTATTGATAGGGTTCAAGTCTCGCGCTCTGGAAATCTGAAGTAGGATGCGGATGGGTGTGCACCCACTAACACACGTTAAATGCAGCTATCAGAATGAGGTTGAGAAGGGCATACCTGCTTCTGCCAGCGTGCAGCTCTGGCTGAAGTTCAATATCCTCATTTGTAGAAAGAGAAAGGATTTACACACATCCAAAAAGGCCTTTTTTTGACTGTTTTCAGTGTTGCCATTCAGTAATGAATGTTATAACACAAGAAGATCTTCTAAGGTCTACTTAGTACAAGAGGCTTCTGGCTTGGGAAGTTCATAATCTAAATCACTGGAAGAGTAAACTTGGGAGGTGTCAGTGTGCACTTTTTGACTTGTATGTATATTTGTATACTTGATGTATATTTGTATACTTGTATATTTGTATGCTTGATGTAAGCATGAGATGTGGGAGATGCAGTTCTGGCTGAGATAGACCTGCAGCATTTTCCCTTGTATACAAAATTATTTAGAATTAAGAACTTGATGAGAATCTATGAAATTGTAGATCTACCTGAAATAAAATTGTAGCGTCACTTTTACTTTTCTGTCCAGAGTACACTGAATGGCTGCATGTATTCAAGACCTACAATTTGGTATAAGGTAAGATGCAAATGCCCTCTGAACAACGTGGTTTTTAGCGTGAGGTAGTGATCCAGAGATCACAAAGACAACCAATGTCTTTCAGTAGTACATATTATGATAGAATCAGAGATTGGTTCTTACTCTAAAATCCTGAACATTAATAGTGGAATTAGCATTTCCAGTGGTGAAATAAGCTTTAGAATTCTATACTTTATTTAGTATGGGACTGACTGACAAAATTTTGAGAAAGCAGAGCTGTAGCTTTAAATGCCTGCCTCGCTTAACAGAGGTTTTGCTGGGGCAGGGAAACAGTAATAGTACATATTTTTCATCAAAGCAGCTGCTGTAGTCTGTAATGCATTTTCTTTGGCAGATGCCCACATTTAATTGTGACTTCCGTGCCTAAACATAGGTAACAAAAGCCTCTCCATCCCGAGGAAAAGGTGTCTTTCTCATGGACAGTATTAGCAGATATTCCTGACTTGAAAAAGGTATTGTATTATTATCGGTTTTCTTCCTGAACTTCTTACCTAATTCTCTTGCTATATGAAGTGCACCATGAAGAAAAACACATTTCTGGTGGGTTATCAGTATCTGTTACTTTCCCCTACCACAGTTAAGTCGTAAGACTAGAAAAAGAGCAAAGACAGAGATAACTTTTTCTTTGGTCTTGGCACACTGACTTTTTTGTCTGCATGTGAAGATATTTTATTTTAGTAAGGATAAAAAGTAGGAAATTTTGAAAGAGGTGAGAGATAACGCTTTTCCTTTGTTGTACAGAACTTGAACTGTATCAGTAAATATGTAAGTGTTATGAAACTGAAGTAGTAGAACGTTGGAACATTGCCGTAGATTTCAACAGGATTGAATTTTTATTATTGAGTTTATATATTTTTTTTCCACTTTCCCTGAAAATGCTTTCTGCCTGCTGAAATGGAGGTGTTTGCTGTCTTCCTCTATTTAAACATCAAAAAGGTACATGAAACTGTGGATTCCTTTGATGTGCCTACTGCTTGAGTTGCCTTGCACCTCTTTTTAATTTGTTTTTTCCTGTGTTCTCCCCCCACCCCCAGCTGATGCTGTCATACTTCCATTTATTTCTGAATGGAAATTCTGCATTTCTGAACACCATTATGACTTTTACGTACTGCTGCTTTTCCTTTTCTCTTTATCATAACAATTGACTGTTTTAGCTGAAGGCATATCTTGGGATAAAGTGCAATTTCTTAGATCATCTTCTGGCAGCCTAGCAAATTCTCTTAACCTTTTCCATGTCGTCTTCTCTCTCTTGTTCTGTTTCTCAGCTTCAGGGTTATTTTTTCTTGACTGGCTGCAACTGGGTCTTTTTCCCTGCTTCCAAGAAACTGGGTTTCTTCCTAGTTATGCTAAAACAAAAAAAGAGGTTGAAAATGTAGCTTACCAGCTTTATAAGGCTTTCCCAGTGATAACAGGAGATGCACCTTTTTGATCTTTCTAGGCATTAAAAAAAAAAAGCAGCTTTGTAAGGTGATAAACTGAACAATATTAATGGACCAATGAAATATATGTGTAGTTGCAGCATGCAGGGCTGTTTCTTAGCCCTGAAAAGTCAAAAGGCTGCATGCTGTTAACTGTTGTCAGCACAGGTTCAGTTGTGTCCTTACTGTATTATTTATGGAGTTTTTCTGTAGTAGTGTTAAGAATACTATAAATTATTAAACCTCACACCTACATCTGTAACAATTTAAAATTTTTAGCAGACGCATCAAGTAATCTTTCTTTCAGCATACTCAAATTAATAAAAATATGTAAATATGAACTTAGACTCATTGAATGGTTTAGGCCAGCAAGGACCTTTAAAATTCACCTAGTCCAACTCGCCTACCGTGGGCAGGGACATATTTCACTAGATCAGGTTGCTCAAAGTCCCATCCAACCTGAATGTGAACACTTCCAAAGACAGGGTATCTACAGATTCTCTGGACAACCTGTTCCAGTGTCTTAGCACCCTCATCACAATTTTTTTTTCCTTATGTCCAGTCTAAACCTACTATCTTTCAGTTTAAAACCATTGCCCCTTGTCCTATCAGTATAGGTCTCAGTAAAAAGCCTCTCTCATCTTTTTGGTCAGCCTCCTTTATATGTATTGAAGGGCCACAATAAGGTCTCTTTTAACTTACTTGTACAAGATAATACCAATTCCATGAAACCAATTCTTCATTTTATTGGGAAGTCAGGTTGTGGACCAGTGCTGAATACTAGCTGAATACTCAGTAACTGTCTTTCTGGGGACAAGTAGAAGGTTACTTATTTTATTTTGTTTTCAATCAGTTACCCATGTTGCTTATTTTCTTAATTTTCATAATTGAGATATTAATCAGAAAAACCTTTAGTTACAAATCCTAGATATTGCTCCTTAGTCTTAATCAATCTTTAGCTAGACTAGAGATCCCTGAAAAGAAGGCTTATGCTACATTTGCCTGGTTGCTGTTTTTTGAGCCTGAAATGACCTGAAATTTGGCTCACTTGGAATTTGAGTGGGTTTTGAAAGATTACATCATGACTCTCATTTCTCAGGAGACCTCATCCGGTCCTACACAGGCTATTTTAGCCACAGGTTTATGGTTAGGGATGTTTATGTTCATGAGGAAAGTTGCTTCTTCCAGCTGTGGGACGATGTAGTTCTATAATTACTAGTTTTAAGCTCAAATTTTATGTTGCAATTAAAGCGTAGTTGAAGTTGAACAAAACTTTCTCATTGTGAATGTCTGTACCGTTATGGTGTCTGTGTCTTTGTTAAAATTACTCTTTATTTAGTAATTAGTTAGGTTAGGTGTTTTCCACGAGGTAGGGCATATTTTTTGGCTGTTCTTGCTTTCAAATTATGTTTTAGGTTTTACTTTGCTGTAATTCTGTTTAGACAAATCTAACCATGAAGTTGTCTGTGTGTCCTAAAGTCAAGAGGAATTTGATTACCATGCTATTAAAGATAAAATAAAAGATAGAGTAGTATCTTTATATTAAGTTGAAAAAACCTGGATATACTGAAAAATATTTCCATGTGATGTTTATTTACCGGTTTGTGATATGGCATTATAGCCTTGAACATAATGATGCTGTTTCTGTTGAAACCTCTTTCTAGTTGAATTTGCAATATGGTTGGTGTTGTAACAAAACAAAAGGAGTTAGGTATGTGTGATGAGGAGTCTGCAGAAGGAAATCTGCAGCTGTATGAGCTGTCATGGGCTGCGGACAGGTTGTTGGGACTCTGCCAGTAAAAATTACATAAAATCTATTCCTGTTTGTGCATCTGGATTTGCTTGCTACAAAAGTTTGACAGTAAATCCAAATGTTATACTATATTTCTAATTATTTTCTCTTATGCTTCTTGCCTGTTGTGGGGGGGGGAAAAAATCTAGGACTGCTTTTGTTAACTTCTCTTTTTTCTATAGAAATACGGTTACCGAAGTGACTTATGCTTGAATGGCAGATGACAGTTAATTTGGATATATATGCAATTTTTCTACAGAAAATTGTATTTCTATCAGTTTAAAACTTGAGTTTTCCTGAAAGTGGACTGTTAAATTCTGTAATATCTTGTAAACTCTTAAACCCCCCTTCCTTTCTGGTGTACTCACAATCTCTGCATATGTGCTTTTGTCGTAATTCCAGTTTGTTCAATATGTACCAATATATGTGTTAGGAATTACAATTTGTATCATTGGTTCTGGATATTTTTTTTCTTTTTTTCTTGCTACTGGAAGATCCATCTTGCTGAAAATTACATAGGAAAGTTGCTTGACACATTGCTTCCCCCCCAAGTGTGCTGAAAACCCAGTTCTGTTACACCTCAATTTATTGTGTCCCTTCCTGCCTCTGTGCCTTTGCTAATCTGTCAGCGTGCTTTTCTTTGAGTCCCAACGACTTAAGAAAGTAGTTTTGTTTGTTTGAAAGTTTTTTTTTAAAAAACTTTTTTCTTTAAAGACTTTTTAAGAAAGTCCTATTTTGTTTGACATTAGTTTTGTTTACATTAGTTTGACAGGTGATGGTTTGATTTAGAATTGCTTCTGCAATCTGAAAATTATTTTTACTAATGACATATTCCCCTTTCAGTTTCAAATTCTACTGGTCTCTTGAAGTTATGCAGCACTAATTAAAATAATTGCATTATCTAATGTTTGTGATTAACGTGACAGGCTGCGATTTATCCAAATCTTAAGTGTTGTGTTACTTACCAGCTAAGACAGGGATGAATACTCATTTTTATTGGTGTAAGAAAATAGCTTTTGCTCTTCTTTTGCCTGTTTTAGAGGCAACAGAAAGAGCAATACAGTCTTACTGAAACATAAAATGAACTCTCTGATTGTGTTTGACTGGTTGACGTCTGCATGCCTGTTCACTCCTACAGAATAAAAAAAACCCACACCAACAAACAAAACCTTCTTTCACATCTGAGCACTCTAAGTTCATAACCATGAGAAACTGAAGGGGCACCAACCGGATTCAACATATCTGTTCACAGATGCAGTCTATTCCATAGGAAGGAATAGAAAGGGAGAAAAAATTCAAAATTTCAATGCATTTAAACAGCATTTTAATATGTTTTTTTTTATAATGGCAGGTGCAATGTTCTGCAGTGCTCCTTCTGAAGTGTTTGCCAAAACCATTGAATTTTAATTAAAATTGTTTTCATCCATTCAGGGTTGCTTGTTTAAGTGAGAACAAGTGTTGAGTCGTCTTTAGCCCTGGTTTTGCTTGTTGTGCTTTTGTTTTCCACTAAATCAAGATTTTCTTGCATGTAGGTAGGCATGGCATTGGGTTTTTGGGATGTGTGTGTGTTTGTGTGTCCGTGTCGTGTGTCGTCCCACACACCCTCCCCACCCCACCCCCCATCATCATGAAACTTGGTTTTAGCTGTGATTTTTCTTGAGGTCTTGAGTATATTAAATCTGCAATTCAAAACTGAATTCTAGTGTTGAAAGAACAAGCCCACACAGTTGAAACCGAAATGACTGTGCAAGTGAAATCTTTCAAATCAGAGTACTTGCCACAGTTGCAATCCTAACAAGAAGTTACATGGCAAGAAGCAGATTAATTATTTGTATGAATGTGACTAGATGCAAAAGTGCATGGGTACAGAACTCATTTTATTAAATGAGGAGATTTACCTGTAGCTTGTTGCTAGATAAAATTTTTAAACCTTTTTCTTGGAACTGATGTCTGAGCTGATACTTATATCTGAGATTTACAAATGTGTAAGCTTCCTTGTCACTAAGTTAATGTAAAAAAATATTTGCATTAAAAATAGTTGTAAGTATATGTATATCCACAGTATCTGATGGGGGCAAACCCAACCAGTTGATTTGATGTGTGTTGGGTCTTTTTATTTTTCTTTTTATTTTCTCAGCCCTCAGACAGAGTGAGAATGGACAAGAACTTGGCTAGAGCATGGGTTTTGCTGGGTTTTTTCCCCCCTCTCACGCAAAACTTACAACATTCATAAAGCTCATGGAAAGTTAGCTTTTCCTGTTATTTTACCCTAGTGCTATTGCTAAATCACAATACACATTTGCAGCACAGGTCAGGATTGTCCCCTAGGTTTTGCTTTATGAGTTCAGTTAATAAGCCAGGTGCATTAATACGTCTTTTGTATTGTGGCTGGCAAGTTCCTGTATGAAGGATGCGTTATAATACTAACTTATAAATTATCAAATATAATGTTTGTTTACTTTTTCCCCAGTGACATTAGTAAAATCACAGAAAAGTAATCATGCATGAAAATAATTCTCAGACTTCTACCTGTGATTCAGTTTAACTGCCTGATGCAGAAAGTCTGTTTTCTTGGTTTGTATTCCACTGCTGAAAAAGCCAAAGAATTAGTCAAACTTCCATGTACCATTTAGTCCCTGCTGACCCATACTCTTACCAAATGTCAGTTTTAATCCTAAACTTGTCATGTGAAAACAAGTAAAGCTCTACTGCAAAGAAATCCACCATCAAAGGACATTCAATCTAAAATTTTCTTCAAAGCATCAGCTTTAGTGAAAGGTTTCAGAGTTTTTTGGTAGTACTAGCTTTACAAAAATTCTTACTCATCAAACAAAGCAAATAACTGCTTAAACAATTAAAGATTACGTGGTAATGGCTCTTTAGACATTGAAAAACCAAAATTGAAGCCTAATGTGTGTAGGAGCTAGTGTAAAAAAAGTTTGTCCAAGCTCTGATAAAAGTCAATGACAGCAAATATAATTTTTTTAATGGTAAGTTGATATACGAGACCTTAGCTTATATGCTTTCTAGCCATCTATGTGCTTTTCCGGAAGAAAATTTGACAGAACTTGTTTTTAATGAACAGAAAAATACTTGGCCATTAATTATGCAACAAAAGCTGAAGGATTCTTGCTGGTAAACACAACAACAATCCTTTTGTTGGTAAGCTGATAAACCCATTTTTCCATCATAGATTTCAATGGGAAAATTTGACTCAGCTGCTTTTAATGCATGAAATATTGCTGTACATCTATAGAAAAAAATCCATAGCTGCCTCTACTTCCTGCTAAGCTTGCTAACAAATTTTATGTACCTATAGCCCCTCTGCTATGTTGATTCTCTCCTTAGTCTGACTTTATCACTTTTTAAAAATCTTCCTTAGAGTAAAGGTGTCAGCCACCACTCGTCATTGTGCTCAGAGCCCATACAAAGCCCTGTTGTCCCCCTCTGCCTGGTTTACTGGCAGAGGTTCCAAGATCCTTGCAGGATGAACTCCCTTAGGTGCTAGATAAACATGGGATGGTCTTGTTCTCATGCGAGACCTCTGTGCGCTACATAATGGAAGGAGCCGACTGCTTTCTGTCGGTGATTACTGTGGTTCTTGACTTGTGTTGTACCTATTTGTAGATGCTTCTCTTTCTTTGTATTCTTGGACTTCTAACTTACAATGAAGTTGTCATGAGTTTGTATTTTGCATGCCTTCCTCCTGTGTCATATTTATTTTTCTGGAAAATTTTCTGTCTAGAGGAAGTCACAATTACCAGAGATCCAAATGTGCCTGTGGATTTTGCAGTTTTCTGCTTTATATTTTTTTTCACATACTCATGTCTTGGTTTAATATTTTAAAGCCGATAAGTAATAAAATTCAGAAACCATTTTAACATATTTTTTTCTAAAATGGTATCTTGTATCTTAAGTGGCTTAGACTTTGTCAAAATCAGAAATGTATGTAAGCATAGAAGAAGATGATAATTTAACTGTAAATAAAGTAACGATTTTACAGCTTTTTGAATATGCCTGAATCACTGAGGTGTATGTCCAAGACTGGATCCTGTTTCTTTAGCAGGGAAGGCAGTACACGAGGCATCAGAAGGTCATGTTTGAGACCTGTGTTCCACAGTCCACATGAATATACTAATTCAAGAGCATTGAGGTGTGGTGTAAAAGCTCTGTCCCATCTCTTGACATTTCAGAAAGGTTTTGATAACTTCTAAAGGTCCCTTAAATAATAGAGTACTGAATGTCTTACTAAATGGTTTGAATCCTGGATAGAGCACCTAGGTACTAATTCAATTGAAGTAGCAGCAGTGGTTCTGGAGAAACCATGGATGGCTTTGTAACCTCTGTGGAAGGGCTGGAGAGCAGCAGAATATTATCATGATTCACCTTGAGGTTTGTCTGGATTCATCCAAACCAAGTGTCAATGCAAAGCTTACAAAGGCATATTGTGCTCTAAAAATATGATCTGTTTGCAAACCAGGTTCTGTTAAATATGATTATCTGTGCTAATATCTATACATAAACGTATCTAACACGAATTTGGATTTTTCAAGGGTATTTAGCTGTAACTTCACTCTAGTCCTTTTGAAGGCAGTGGTGATATTCCCCAGTGTTTATTTTTATCTTTATGATCCCATCAAAGTGTTTAATTGTTACATATTGAGGAAGGTTTCAATGAGGAAGAGTCCTTTTGTCTTAAAAACAGAATCAAACTTTATGGCAATATGTCTAAGTGAAATGAATCGAAAGTTATTAACAGTAAATTTTTGGTGGTTTCAAATAAAATTTTTATAATGTCTGAGTAATTTGTACATGAAGCTGCTTGTTTTAATTTTTTTTTTCCTTTTAACTTAACCAGCATATACCCTCATGCTTCCTTTAAAAGCTGAGAAGGAATGCAAGACTGATTCCTTCAGAGGGCAATTCAGAATCCAAGATCAGCCATCTGAGATTCCCTTTAAGAAGCTTTCTCTTCTAGATAAGTAGTCTCTTCCTGTGGAGTCTTAAGACAGATGGAGTCGCATAGGGAGGCGAATAATTCTTGTTTCATGAGATGCATTCTGTTATTCCAAATAAGTATGATGTAAATGCAAAAGTGCATTTCTGTACGAAGCTCTGATATTCTGATACATTCTAATTACAAACTTTCCCCGCTGTGAATATTCAGGTGCTGTGCATTTCAGATGAAATTTAAAACATATTAAACTAGTTATTATGCTGCCCTTTACTTGGAAAGATAGAGTAAACAAGGAACAGGGAAAGATTGTGTGACTATCTAAAGTTCTTCATTGGTAGTTACGTTATTACCACACTGTGCAACCAGGTTCAATAGCAGCTGAAGTATGATGCAATTTAAGAAAAAAGGAAGGGTGAGTGGTTGAGAGAAATTTAGCTTTCAACTGGGAAAAAAGACAACTATAAACCAAAGCTGAAATACTGTGGGCTACATGTTGTAGACTCAGGGGGTTTCAAAGTGCTCTGTTTACTGTCTATTTGTGGTTCTTTTGAAAGATTGTTTCTAGTTCTAGTGCTCTGAACTAGGTTGGGTTACCTGAACCCATGAGAGAGGTGGTATCTTGATGACATGAATGGTTAAAGTTTACATGTTTACTTTTTTCTTCTAGTGTAAGACCATTTATTAAGAAGTGTGTGTTGTAGTGGTGTTTTTTTTTTTTTTATTCTGTGTGTATGCATACATAGAATAAACAGTCCATCATCTTCCCTGCTTCCCCCTACTGTAACCAGTTGTTAATAATTTTTATGAGTTAAAATCACATTTAATCTCATGCATTTTTAGAGAAATGGATGTTCTTGGACACAGAGCAGGCAGTGGTGGGTAAGACTATGCTTTTTTTTTTTGTTTCAGCAGAGTTGTTTCCTTTTGCATAACTAAAAAGGTGGGTTTATGTGTGGGGTTTATCAGTGAATAACTTATTGGTGATGATGATTGATAAGAAATTATTGATTAATAAAGTCGTCTCCCTCAAATGTCCCCTGACTTAAGCACAGTTTAGGTCAGTAGTGCAGAGCTATTGGGTTTTGAGTGTCTCCAAGGCTGGAGACTATACAGCTGCCCTGGGCAACTTCATCAAGTGAAAAAGGGTTTTGTTTAATTCTTTAGGTTTAACTGGATTTGTTCAGGTCTCTGATGGTATGAGTTTTTTGTTGCTAGCCACCAAACTTCAGTTTAGAAGTAGTATCTTCCCTTGTGAGCTACCCTTAGGGCATAGAGAAGCATTAACATCTGATACTTCCATCCCTCTTTTCATCAGGCTTTGTGAAGGGTCTGAGAAGTCCGTTATATTTCCCTGGCTCCATCAGAGTCCATTGGCAGGAATGGGAATGCAGGAGAGAACTCTTCCTTTCTAAAAGTGCCTGCATGCATTGATTAGTGATACAGCCTTGGCAGTAGTTATATTTTACAATGCTTCAAGTGTCAGAAGTGATAGAAGTCAAATTTGTGCTTCAATAATATCCTAATGTTATGATTTATTTTTCCTTAGCAGCAGTTCTTTTTGTTTCCAAAATGGTTTTAAGCAATACAGATTAAAATCTGGCATAATTTTAAAGAAAATAATATCAAAATGGGGACATAAAGAGGTTATCCTGCCTCATTTCTGCTATGACAGCATCGTACAGGACAGTCCCTCACCTGGTGAGGTCCCTGCCTACTGTCTGGTAGTACCTGGTGCAGGATGAATCTCGTAGCTGAGCTCTCCTTTGTGAGGGCACAGCCTGATGTGGACTCCTCTTGGCCCAGCCCAGGGGATGGCGTGGAGCAGGGAGACAGGAGCACTTCAGCTGCAGCAGAATTACTCTGCAGCTGTGTGGTGAACAAGTTCAAAAACCTGATGAGGCCGAAAAAAAAAAAAAAGGTTGCTTTTAGCTAGATAATATTTCGAACTGGCTTCAGTGGGAAAGGGAGCAGAAGCTTGTGCCAGTGTGTTGTAACTGGCATAGCAGGAGCCCAGCCAGCTGCTGCGCAGCACGTTGCTTAATCCTAATGCTTGAGGCCTAAGACTCATTTCTGATGGAAGGCATCATCTCATCTTGCTTTTCAGAAATCTTGTTTGCTTCATCTCTGTGGCAGATGGTAGGTGTAAAAGAGATTGACCAAATGGCTGTATGGCTCTTTTGCTGGCTTAAGAGAGCTTCAGAAAGGAGGTTTTGCCTAACTGGACAGAAGTCTGAGCCTTCCCACTTACAACAGCATAAATGGTATGCTCGCAGCATGCGAGAGCTATAAAGCTACTTAATATTTCATATGAATAAGTTGAAGAGTAAGTTACATCACTGTACTTTTCCAAAGAAATATGTGTATGTTAGTAGTACAGCTGAGGATTCCTCACCGACTCTGTAAGACATACTTTTCTGTTAGGCACTGTGTCAAAAATTACTTTGGTGGGGAAGTGTGGAGAGCATGACAGCACAGAACTTGCTGCTAGAGGAGTTCTTTAATACCAAACCTTCAAAGATATGTACTGCAAATTGTTACAAACTTCAGAAAGTTTTAAAGTAGATCCCTAGTTAAGAGTAAGATAACTGAATACTGTATTGTGAAATACTTAATCCTGCACTGAGCTCTGGATACTGAAGGCTTTGCTGTGGAACAACTGAATTCTCACTGAAAGCAGTTCTAGTCCGATAGGTATTGGGGTATATACTTTGTTAGTGCTGCTAGTAAATCTGCACTGTACTTGCATATAAAGGTCACTGCATAATAGCATTATGCTGCATAATGTCCTGGCTTTAGTTTATTTTTATTTTACATTTTTAAACCAAATACAATAATAATGGAATAAAAGAGCATATAGCCATTTATTCTTTGAGTTGATCTCTTTGGGTCTTTCATGTTGAGAATTCACACCAACATTTCTTTGCACATATGGTCTTATTTTTCCTCTTTTTGCATGTACCAGCTCACTTCCTAATCAAATTTTGAAGGTTCATATAAGGGTAGAAGGGTTGGATTTGGCGCTCTGAGTTTGGCTTATGAGAGTGAAATTTATTCTAGTAAAAGTTCACTGTAATTTGTATTCCAGTCTTTATGTTGTCATTCATCTATTATTTTTTTTAAATCTATAACTTGATCTTTTTTAAATCTGATTTTCATTATATACAGTATGAATACATATTATTTTTTTTTTTTGTAAAATATCTTTTATTTGAAAGCTGTATTTTTTTAACAGTCACGTTTTTCATGTCCTGTAGAGAACAATTTTTGTTATTTTTTTATTTATTTTTATTTTTTAACCTTTCCGATTTCTTTTAATTGTGCTTTTTGCTACAGTACTCGTTGGACAACAGAATTTGTACCAATTCTGACAGCTGTTTTAGATGCTTAGTTTTTTAACACACAAGCTGTCGTGAGAAGTTATTATTGTTCCTTTCTTGTGACACTTGAGGTGAATAGTTTCCAGCATTTTGGTCTTGATTCCAAACAACAATTTTGTCGATAAGTAACTGAAAGCTATTTTAAAACAATATGTGCAGCAGAAAATCAACTAGATGTGTTATTAGGGGTGCCAACCTGTCATGTAGTGTATTGTTCTGTATTTTTATCCACAAAATGTTTGCATAATGATTTTTCTAAATCCCTTTACAAATAAAGATATTTTGGAATTGGGTAAGAAATCCTCCTGGAAGAGAAAGATCTGGAAGATACCTCCAGGATGTAGTCTTGAAATCTGTGTGCCTTTGGATTCATTTCAGAAGTTCTCATGAAAAATTCATCTTGGGGAAGGGGGAAATAGATGTAGAAATTTCCATTTCATCTGAATTCTGTTAATTTGTATTCATTACATCCTATTTCAGAAACTCAGTTCCCAAAAGAGTTTCAAAGTATAGGGACAAGATAGAGGAAAGGTAGTCAGTGAATATAGTTGTGGGACAGCGCAGTGAGAGATGACACAGTTTAAAGGACTGGCATTAACTTGACATGCTTACTTGTGTTTGAAAATTTTGTACCTGTTTATAGTAATGAGAAACAAACTTTATGTTGGCCAGTGGGCATGAAGACCTACAATCCATCTTGCACTGTTCTGTTGCAGTTTCAAAGATGCATCAATCCTTGGAGCATATGAACTATTGGATTCCCTTTGAACAGTCTCCTTTTTCTTCATTGTTCCTGGGTGAGCAAGTGCAAGTCACTGATGTGTAGCATCACCTCCAGTGATATATCTGAAGGTAGACATTAATTTGCTATTTCTTGTGCTGTAGCCTAGTATGCCAAGTTGATAATGAGTAAAGGATGAACTATCATCCAGTTAAAATGGAATGCCTGAGGAAGTGCAGGTAGTCTGTACTAAATCCTGGAGCCACTTGCTGTACCTTAGTATCTTCAGGATTTGACAGATGAGAACTGTGTGCTGTTTTTCGTGAGTGGAGGTGAAGTACAAATGCATGTCCTAAGGACCGTAGTACCCTACATGAAATTATAATGTGCTATGGCCAGCACAATGCTTTTTTCCTTTTGTTCAGTGCTAACGTTAAAAAATATGCAGCACTGCAGTTTGTAGTGTCTGATTTACCCTATGACATTCCTTCAGTAAAAGGAAAGAAGTGAAGCATGCCAGCTTATCAGTAGAAGTGTATTTGAATGAGTGTCTGTGTGGTGAATATAATTCTGTTTATGGTGATGTGGAATTTTTTCATGGTTCTAAATTTGAGCTTTGACAATATGAGCCTTGTATCATATTTGCAAGGAGTTGTTAAAACTGAACCTGAACAACAACATTCAGCTTAGTGAAAGCTTTGCATTTACAAGAAATATATGGAAATAGAGTATCAGGCAGGATGCCAACCACCACTTCATAAAACATGACTACCAGTGCAGTTGAATTTACAAAATTCCTTAACAGGAGTCTTTTTATGGGGATCCCAGCAGAATGCTTTCTTATGCAGGAGTTATTCTCAGTAGGTTTAACCACAATGAATATTCATTGCTGATGCTGTCTATGGTGGTCTTGAAAAGGAAAAATCCTTAAATTCTGCATCATGTAATCTCGGAATAGCTGAGGGTTGGAAAAGGCCTCTGGAGATACCTTGTCCATGCCCCTCTTCAAGGCTGGGTCAACTACAGCAGGTTGCCCAAGATAGTATACAATCTCCGAGGATGGAGACTCAATAAACTTGCTGGGCAGCCTGATCCTGAGATGTTTGGCCTCAATAACAGTGAAAAAGTGCTTTCTAATGTTTAAATGGAATTTCCCATATTTCAGCTTGTGCACATTGCCCCTTTTTCTGTCACTAGGCATCACTGAGAAGAGTCTGGCTCGGTTTTCTTCACTGCTTTTTACCTTGCTGCTCTGCGATGGAGTGCCTCCTTTTCCTCAGACTTTGGTGTTCTTTCTATTTCTCACTTTTCTTCACCTGCCGCCTTCTTTCTCTGTCTAGTGTCTTCTGCCCTTGAATATGTATTTACAGAGGTTCCACAAACTGGTGATGGGCTAATGAGCTTTGGCCTGTGGTGGGGCTGTTGCAGGCCTGGCTGGACCAGCTGTGACTGGCATGTGGCAGCCTTTTACCTTCTCCCACAGAGGCCACCTCTGCAATACCCCACTCCTCCCACACCCTGCCCTATACATTCAGAGGATCCATTTTCTCTGGAGTGTTGAAATCCCTCTGAATGGCAGCACAACCATCTGCTCTGTCAACCACTCCTCCCAATTTTTAATCACTAGGATAGCTGAGGGTATGCTCTGTATCATCAGCCAGGTCCTTAATGAAAAGCAGTACTGGCACCAGTATTGACCCTGGGGTGCTCCATTAAAGTGACTGTACTTCAGCTGAACTTTGGGCTGCAGATCATGACCCTTTGAGCCTGGCAGCTTAGCCAGTTTTCAGCCGCCCTGCTGTCCACTTATCTATCTGTATTTCACAATTTGTCTATGACAATGTTATGGGAGATAGTTGCTGAAAGCCTTGCTAAATTCAGGATAAACAACGTTCCCTGCTCTCCCCCCATCCATGTTGATAGTCATTTCCTTGTAGAAGGTTGTCAGGTTAGCCAAGCATTATTCTCCTTCATAAATATATGCTATTTCCTATCATCCTCCTGTCCTTCACATACTTGGAAATTGTTTCCAGGATTATTATCTCCATCACATCCCTAGAAATTGAGGTGTGGATGACTGGCCTGTAGTTCACTGTATTCACCTTCTTGTCCTTCCTGAAGATGGGAGTAACATTTGCTTTCTTACAGTCTTTGTGAACCTCCCTTGATGGTCATGACCTTTCAAAGGTAATCGGAGAGTGGCCTTTCAGTGATACTGTCCAGATCCCTCAGCACTCATGGGAACATCCATCACATCAGGGTCACATGGACTTGTATATGTCTACCTTGTTTAAGTCTTCCCTAATCTGATTCTTCTTCAAGGGTAATTGCTCCCTGCTCCAGAAAAGCATGGAAGAGCTATGAAGCATTTTCTTTCTACAGAGCTGAAGCAAGGCTGTTATCCATAACACAGTAGTTCAGGACTGGTGGGACCATTGTTTTGATGGACTGTGGAATGTCAGTATTTGCACTGACAGGAGCGTGCCAGTCATATCCACTGATGTCTCTCTTTGTCTCTCTCACACAACTATGCCAATTACTTGTAATTCTCTTTATTGGTGAAAAAAGCGAAGATTTGTTTGTGAGGTGAAAGCTTAGCCATTTGAGTGCACAATCTGAACTGACTGCATGTTGATGATCCTCATGGGCCCCTTCCAACTCCAGATCTTCTATGATGTTCTCTGGCTATATATATACATACACCGCTATATATACATAAAGACACACTATCTATCTATCTATCTAACTGTCTATCTATATGCTTCAAATACCGCTTAGATTGTAGGGTCTACACAAAGTGAACTTAGACAAAATTATAGTTTTAGCTGTGGTGATCGTGTTTTCCTTAGAATACTATCAAATCCTAATGCCCAGAATTTTCTGTTATGTTTTGTTTATGTCTACTGAAAATTCACTCTAGTAAAGTCTATAGTTAAGCAAATGTCCATTTCTTTACTTTCCCTGAGATACTGTGTAGTCATAGCTGAGGCTGGGTACTGAATGAATAGATGTTGGTTTCACTGGAAAGTGTTCTTCATGATCTGTGTAGCTGCTAAGATGATAATGAGCTCTCTGAAATTAAGTAAAATCTTAAAACTCATCTAGCCTGAATTGTGCATTGGTTGTACTTATATTGACAAATCTTGAAGCTATATGGGGAAGTAACTGGCCTGCCTCAGTCAGGGTAAAAGTATGCCTAAATAGAGGTTTTGAATTAGAATAACAGTAGAGACTGTTCAGTTTAATAATGTTTCTGGCTGATATTTGCTGAAATTTGATGCATGAGTTAAGCAAGGGAAAGTAATTAGGATTTTCATGAGGTTATCATTAATTTTGGTTTTCCAGGCGCTGTCTGCTGGAGTACTGGATGTGTCCAAATATCATGCCTGTTTGAGCAGGCTACTTCAGTGGGCATAAAAGCAGAAGTTACTTATCTAAATGTCCGATTTCCCTTTCTTCAATGTTAACGATGCTAAACTTAAATGGTTTACTTGGTTAAAATGTAATTTACTATCTGAAATTTGGCTGAGCTCAGCTTGAAACTAAATGTGCAGTTGGTGGTTTAAAAAAAGTGAAAAAACCTGCTAAAAAATTCAGCACTAAGAATATCTTTGACTACTCAGATACTTCAGGAGCAGTGCCTGAATAGGATAGTCACAGTCATTGTAATGCAGTACAGCCTTCTCCTCTCCCTCGTTATGCTGTTTATATCATGCTTGAATGAAAATATATTTTACTTCCCTGAAAGCCTCTTCTCTGCAGCTTTAAACTTTCAGCAGATGGGAGTATTAGAGGAACATTTTTGCCTCTGCTTCTGCATTGAGCTGAGAATGGCACAGGACTGTGAAAGGATTCAGCCAAATTGCAGAACCTTCCTTGCACAACTGTCAAGCAGCCCACACCATTAGCGACTGTCTTTGTGGTGTCGGAGATCTCATTAGCTAGTCGTGGGAGATTCATTCAACTGTGCTAATTATTTCAACAAGTTCTATTCGTGAACTGTGTAAACACTGGAGATTAAGAAAGTAGTAGCTATTCCAGAAAGGCTTTGGAATGCAGATCTGTTTCTGCACATTCATGTTTCAATACTGACTGCAAATGTGTACAGTGAGAGTAAAACTATGAATTGGCCGCTGCATAACCATAAGGATATAATCAGCTGTTTCTTCCTCAAGTCTTTGAAACTCTAGTTCATATAATTCCCTTATCTTAGCGGGAATAGAAAAGACCAGTTCATCTTTTACTTTCTGGTGTTGTTATGTGACTATAGATGGGCTGTAATACAAATCTGGTCTGAATCTGGACTGCCCTGAAGCTTGAGGTTTTTTTTTAATTTTAGTCTTGTTTTCAGTGGTCAGCAGCTCCTGAATTTACAGTAAAAATGTACATAAAAGAAAGAACCTTTAGTGTGAGAGATTTTGAATGTTCTGTTTAAGTGTGTTTGACTGAATTACAATCTTTTCAAAATAGTATGTTGTTAATTTATAGTCAAAGGTGTGTTTTCCTTTATTTTATTCAGGTTCACCCCGCTTCTGGAAGAACCTCAAAATCTGAACAATTTCTGCCACAGTTTACTTTACACTGTCAAGTTAGCATTCCATCAAGAGCAATGAGCTCCACAACACCAGGTCAGTTGGTTTATATTTATACCTCACTCCGGCAGAACAGAGTCCTGTGTTAGGATGTACCTACTTTATGTTGATGAAATGGATCTGGCAAGTGACTGATATGCCAGCTGCACTTCATAAGATATGACTGTCTTAGAAAACAAGATGGTGGCTATACAGGCAGAAAAGGCTATTTTGCAAATACCTTATCTCAGTTCAATTATGAAACCAGTATAATCCTACAGCGTTTTAAAAATGTTTTTGTAGAGTTTATTAAGAAACTGAATAATCATGATTGGACATGAACAGGCATCTTAAAATGTTTTAATTTTTAATATTTGTATGTAGTCATTAATTTATTTTCTGCCTTTGCACAATTGCTTCATTTAAAGAAAAACTGCAAATGGTATACTGTTATTTTTATTTTTAGCTCTAAAGTCATATTTGTCCATATTGGACATTCTGTGCAGAGCTGCCTCCTTTAAGGCAGTCTCTAATTAACAGGAGTCTCTGAACCTGCTTTATCTGATGCCTGCAAAATGAGTTGCTGCAGGTTCACCTGATAGAAATTGAACTGTTAGTAGCTGTACCCAATGTTCAAGCTTCCAAGAAAACAGAATGCTGCATATGGAACGTGGCTTGACTTCAATTCTTTTGAGGAGTGAGAGTCCCCAGTTCAAATCTGTGCAATGTCTCATAAGGTTCACATTTTGTTCACTCACACTTGAAGCATCTATTTCTAGTACTGTTGGTAAAAAAAAAAAACACCCTTTACAGGTAGCTTTTTTATGATTGCTTTTGTTTTCTGCAAACAGCCTATAAAAGCATCACAGAAAACACTGTAATAGCTAGCCAGCTTGTTTATCTGCTAGATGCCCTATCTCATAGAAATACAATTCAGTGAGGGTTTTTGGAAAATTGTTGGGTTTACTGTTGAAAACTGGTAATAACTGCTTTTACATTAAATGGAGTCAAGCATAGCTAGGTTTCATGCTTAGCCTTTTTTTCTTACAGTGCAGTTTGGTGCATGCAATGAATTATCCATACAAAGCATGGCAGGACAGTCAGCAGAAATGCATGTCTTTATCTGTATTGCAGTGGTGACTAATGTGAAATAGTCTTGTACTTCCCTAAACATTCAGTTCAAATTCCAAGACAGTCCCGTTGATCAGATCTTTCTAACATTTCATATCTTGCATTAGATACAGTCTGTGAAAATAGCCACAAATGAAATTAGCTTTTACAAAAAGAAAGTAAATTTTCCAGTACTCTCATTACTATGAAGAAACAGATTGCGAATATGCATTCATGTTTGCTGTCCTTCAAAATCCAATAAAGGAGAAACATTCAATATAATCAGATCACTTGTAAAGGTATTTAGACGCTTCAGAAACATTGCTTTCAGTAGGAGTAAGTTGCATAAACATCTTTAAATCCAGTCCTTAATGTCCCCCATCATTAGAGTCTGCCTGTTCACCAACCACGTCAAAACACCTCTGTGGCGTGTACAGAGTGGCAGCTTTCAAGGGCAACATCACCCATGAGATCCTTGTTTTTCTTTCCTCAGGGAAAGGGAATTTACACAGGATTTGTTTGGACTTCAGTTTGGCATCTTGCTTAAAGTAAATGTTGTGGACTAAATGAGGATGGATGTTTCCTTGTGGTATCTCTTCTGTCCCCTGATCAAGGAAGTCTGAGATCCATTTTGTATAGTGTTTTGTCACCTTTTGGCAGTCACTCAAATTTCTGCTTTCAGCGCAGTCGCTGTAATAGGCTGGGAAGGAATAGAGTGGTAGGAAAGGCATCCCATTTCTGTGAGCAGTCCACACTTGATTATTAGAATTCTTTAGGAGATAAAAATTGCTGAATTTTCTTATTGCATCCATAGTAACTGAGTTCCCCCTTCACAGTTCTTTTCAAGCACACATATTTATTCTTATGTGGCCAATATGTCTTTGTCCCATTGCAATTTTTACTGCTTCATTTTCTTTCTCCATGAGTTTGTTTTTATGAAGGTGGACCTTGGGAGAGAAAGGGATAGAAGGGCAGTTCTGTCCAACTTTAAAGGTTGTTTCCAACTCAAACTATTTTATGATTCTGTGATTCAACTTCTAACTTGAGGTTAGAACTATATTCCAAGATGTACTTGTTTCACTTGTAAGACACTGCAATAGCTGAAGAAGTATCCCTAGTATTCCAAAAGAAAAATTAGTTGGATTGTCACTGACTTGAGCAGCTTGCTGCTGTGATGGTGAACCTGTGGAAGGCAGTTCTTGTGTTTGTGGCATGTAGTTTAAATGGCAAAAGCCTGATGGAGATGTATCTAATAGTGTTAGCATAGGGGGGTTTGTGCTTTTGCTTTTTTACTCTTGAGAATCTTGTGCTTCTTCAGGGAACAGATTGCTATATTCAGTTACAGCCAGTGGTTAGGGCAGTTTTAAATAATTCCTAAGCAGGAAACCATAAGCATTCCCTTTTAATATAGACAGTATTTAAAACCATTTTTTTCTATTTTGTAATACCAGGATGTTACCTCATTTGAACACCAATCCATGTGTCTTATACATAAGACCTGTGAAAATTTCCATTATACATTGTAAATGTTAATATTTTAGGTCATGGTTGTAGGTTACAACATAATGGTAGATGTACTTTTTTGTTTTACTGTTTATGTAGCCCATGTATATATAGATTGTGTATGCACATTTATACATGCTGTTTACACAGAAGATAAGTATACCTTAAAAAGAAAAGAAAAGAAAAAAGACAAGAAAAGCAAGAGGCAAACTGGTAAAGCAGTGTTACCTCGTAGATGAATAGTGTAGGCCAGCCCACTTCATGGATGGCTTGTTCTGTCAATCAAAAAATTTTGAAATGCTCTAGAAAGCTTCAAGTATTGTGTGCTGTGCTAAATTTCTCCTTATTTTTACAATGGATATGCTAAGTGGAGAAAATACTTATTTCTTTAAAATTATATTCCCTTCATACCTAAATTGTCAGAAAGTCCATTGAAAGACCTGATGTGGAACAAGCCAAATTTATGCATGTTTTATTCATATATTACCTGAAGAACCTCTTTGGCTAGAGTTTGTTTGCAGCACCAATGCACCTAAGTATTTCCTTACGTTGCATGATGCAATGAACAGGTCTCCAGTGTAGCAACATCTACTTGCAACAACACTGTAACCTATTAAAATTGATTGCAACTCTTTGAACCTTAAGGGACCAGGCTATTGCTAATCTGCAGAGCTATAAAAGTAACTGCTGAATCCCAACAGGGGAAGGTGCTGATGTTTGGTTGTTTGCCTTGCTTGTTATAAATTGTAAGCATCATTAAGGAAACATCTACATCCTGTTGCTATTGCATGTTCTCAATTGATCTGTTTGCATAAATATCATTGGACAGCAAAAGAAAATACTTTGTTATTATAGGGAATACTTAACAGTGTTTTGAGAAATACCTTTTTTCTTGTTTATTTTTTTTAATATTAAATAATACCCAGTGATGAATTAATACTCACATATATGTTTTGGAGTTACTTGTCTCTACCTATCTAATACTTTGAAATATATCTTCTATTAGCATGGTGGGGTGGTTGGAGGCTGTGTCTGTTGTGTGCCCACCAGCTCAGTTTTCAAGGATTCCAACTGTTTCAAAGGATGTTACTCTTCTGAACAGGAGGGCTCTTCCTTTAAAGCATGTGTTGATTTAATACCCAGATTTTTTCAAAGAAAAAAATGCACCTGTGGGGAAGGGTGGACTATAAATATTTCTGTAAAGATAAAGATCACAGAGGCATGAAGACACTAAGTTTTCTTTTTGTAACCGGAGAAGGGGATTAAGTCCTGAGAGAACTCATCTCTTCTCCCCTTTGCCTCTCTTGTCACCCACATATTTCAGATTTTGTGCTTTGCTTTTCAAAATACTCTAAATTAAAAGTAATACTGGAATAGTTAAATTAAATCGATTCTATTAAAAAAACAAAACAAAGCACTAAACCCCCTAAAGTCATTCATGGAATTACTTGGGGTAAAATTTCTGTTAGAGAAGAGGGGCAAGTAATATTAATAGATGATGAAGGAAGGAAGATACCTGGAACTCCAATCTGTTCAGTAGGTTTCCAGATGTGGCAAACTATTGCTAAATAAGCAGTGTTTGGTATCACAGTTTCCCACTGGTAAACCACACATCCTGTTTATCCAGTTTCTTCCTTTTACTGTTGCGAACAGGCAAAATGCTGCTATGGAAGGCTGGTCATAAAGGTGAGACATCTATTCACTGTTCTTGGTTTTCAGAAGCATATCAACATGTGCCTGCTGCTGAAGAGAACAAGTTCAGAATATGTACTCTTTACTTACTTGCACCTGAGTGAAATTGGCTCTTTTATCTATCTGTAATTACTGAATTAAAATCCCATTTTGATATATAATATTTTGGAAATACCTGTTCAAAGTTCTTTCTGCTCTTCAACAGCATTGCTTATTTTTCCAGGTCTTTAGTATCTTGTAGGAGCTGCCTGTTGCCGTAGTTAATGAGAAGGTGGTTTTTCTTTTCTTAATAAACTGAGTGGGAAGGGAGAGGAGCTGTGTGCTGAATTCTGCTAGTTCCTACTTTTGGATCACTTTTCTGTCATCTTAATTCTGAATTTCTTTAATAGGCATTTGTTTGTTCCTCTTCAGGAATAGCTTGTTCTTCCTTTCTGCAAAGCTGACTCCCCCTGTTTCCTTGTTCTGCTTGACTCTGCTTTTTTTATAAATAATTTTCCTCATATTAGTAAAGACTAAGTATAGAAGATGCTCCAAAATGGTATTTCCACTACCGTTTTAAAATGCAGTGGAAGGTTACGTTGCGGTCCAGTAACCATCTCTGCACAAGCAGTAGATGCTGTGAACAGATGAGTATTTTCATGAATGATCGTGTATGTAGTTACTGCAAAATATATTTTGTCAGTCTTTTTGTAAAAAGATTTGAGAACTTTGAGCCCAAACCGAAGTAGTAAATGAAATACCAGAAGGCTAAAACCTTTTCTTCATACAGAAATGGGTGTGTTTCAGCAGGTCTTTAAGTTCTGTTGAAGCTGAGTGCATGGATGTTTTTTGGACCTCTGACTGTATACTGAAGGAATTGAATGTATTGGTTCCTTGTGATGACCTTCCTTTGATTTAAAAATAAATAAATCACTTACAGAAAGGCTGGATTAGATATACATTTGGTGAATTCACTGAATATGGCCCCATAACTTTCAGGATTAATAGATATGTTACCTATATCTATCTATGTGTGATGGAGTACTGCAGCTCTTTCAGACATAAATAATCAAATGAAAATATAAAATCTATGAGCTCAGGCTTAATGATGTGTAAAAGAAAGATTCTTCTCCCATTGCACCCACTGCTTTCTTTTAACTTCCAATGCAAAGCATGACTCAGATGTGCAGCTCAGATTCTAACCTCTTGAAGTCCAAAAATAGCCTCAGTTTGATACAAATCTTAGTTTTGTATCTTAGTCTTATGCAATGTAAAAAATTTGCTGTTTATAGACTCTTTTTCTGTCTTTCTGTATTTTTCTCATAATAGTTTAATCCTGACATCCTTATTAAGGTGTTTCTAGATAAAATCCCAATAATTAACAAGCATGCATGAAAAATATGGATCCGAAATGTGTTAATATACAAGACAACCAAATAATGAATAAAATGCTCTGTCTATGCATTAGATAAGAAAGCATCATCGTGTTCACTTGCTAGTAATTAAATTAAGCTACCTCCTATGTTTGGGTTTTGGGGTTTTTTTGGTGTTTTTTTATTTTTCATTTAGAAGTAATTTACACCATTTACCATTAAAATTGATAATCAAAGCATAAAAGTGTCATGGTCCTGCTCTCATTTGTGCATTTATTTGTACATGTTCGTAGAGTTCTATCATTTTGTGTGTTAAATCTTCAAGTCTTAAGTAAGCAATTAATGACAACACAAGTCACCCAGCCATTGTGTTGTGGGATTAGTTACTACTTTCTGCAGGTTCAGGTTAACTGAAGAAAACAGGTCTGGAGAGTGGTTTTTTATATAACTTTGCTGTGCTTTAACGTGATATATGCATGCAAACTTTAACCTATATATATATATAAAAAAATCCTATCTCTTCAAACAGATATGATGCTTAAAAATTACAATTGTATTGCTTTTTCCTTTCAGGAATCACTTGTTAATATTGGCCACCAGATGTTTTCATCTAGGTATTTGTCTTTCAAAATAACTGTTTTGTTGGTTTTGTGTAGCCAAAGCACAGGTTTCTGAGCTGTAGCACTTTTAACAGCTAAATTAGCTCTCTGGGAATAAATCTTGAAAGGTTTTGTGTTTTTTTTTTCTTTTGATATGGTTCATAAAACTTGTAAAGACTCTTCAGAATGTTTGTTTTGGGTTGTTGTTTTTTTTTTTTTCATTAGAGGTGCAAACTTTTCCTCACTTTAAGTATATAATCATAGAATGGTTTGGTTGGAAGGGACCTGAAAGATTACCTCATTCCCACGCCCCTGCCATGGGCAGGGACACCTTCCACTAGACCAGGTTGCTCAAAGCCCCATCCAACCTGGCCTGGAACACTTTCAGGGATGGGGTGTTCACAATTTCTGTGGGCATATAATCTGAGGCTATGATTTATCCTCCATGTTCACCTAAACGCTTTAAATGGACACCTCTAGAAAGAGCAGTCAAATTTATTGTCCATTGACAAAACACTGTGTTTCACTGTCCTTTCAGAGTTATCAGCATTTTTACTCTGATTAGTTCATTAAACCAAGGTAACATAGTTACACTTTCACTGGAATCTAGTGAACAAGCCCAGCTAAATTTAATTTAAGTCAATGTGTCATAAACTGAATAAATTACTAAATGGATTTTGGCTCCCCAGCTAGTATGCTTTGGTATGTCCTGAAAAAAATTGTTTGCTCACAAAACCCCCCTCTGAACAGCTTTTTACGTATGAGAGGTCTGGTTTTTTGATGCAGAAGTATTCTGTAAACCATTTTTCATGCCTTAATTTTTGCTGCTTGCCAAAGGCTGTGATTTCAGTATATGTAAACTGATGTAACTGGTTCTGGGTAAGCATTTGATTCTGCATGGGTGCGAGACAAATGGTACAAAAAGGCAATTCCAGATAGAAAGAATAATCCTCAAAGAAATATAATTTATTCCCATATGTTTGTGGTGGTGTTTAGTGTACATAAAGGTATTAACAGTGTGGAAGGGGCAATAAATGCTTCTCTGTTAACTGTTGTGGAAATTAGGTTTTTGGTTTTGCAACTCAGAGCAAGAGCAAAAAGAATTGTACTTCACTAATACTCAAATATTAAACATCAGGTGTTTACTAACACCTTATTTAATATTAAACATCCAGTGTAATGTTGAACATATAGACATGGATAACTTGATATAAGAATATTAATATAACTGGCTAAACACATTTTTAAATGTTCCAATGCTATAAAATAAAGCTAATGCCCTATTTTATATTTTAAGTAGGTATACATTATACTTTAAATAGGTAAATATATACATTTATATTTTGAGTGCCCTTAGGAAAGGTAAATTGCAAGATTGCATTCTCTGTGAAGTGAAAATATGGTGTTGCAGCTCATGCCAGACAACGTGGTTCTAAGAAAAAAGCTTTCAGACAAGTGGTTAATATTTCTGATGGTAGAAGGCTTGTTTTACAAAGATAATTGTTGAGGAATATAATTAGACTTCTGTGGTATGTGACAATCTGTTAAAAACAACACCATCCAAAATCATTACAGCCTAAAATGAAGTAAAACCTGGCTAACAGTTTCACAAAGCATTGTGCATAGGGAAAATTGTTATTCCCCTGAAGGTTTTCCTAGTAGATATCTGTACGAATTTATTATTAGTTTAACATGACTCAGGTTTTTTATCAGTTATCAAGAGGAAAAGAAATACTGTGGTAAAGCTGAGATCAGTTATACTGAAATAAATTTGGTTATATAAGGTTCTGTAATCCCACTTGATACAAATAAATTATTTTGAAAAAATATGCATTTTAATCATATAAAAGTAAAAAAGAATGTAGCGCTTCAGGAGTATCATAGAATATTGATTAGAAGAGATCTCTAGAGGTCCCATAGGGCTGTTGCCAACACCAGATCAGGTTAGGCATCTTGAAACCCTCCAGGGCTGGACATTTGCAGAGCTTCCCTGGCCATCTTGCCTGAGTATTGCGCTGTATTCCTGGCAAGAAGGCTGAGCCTCCAATTTAGAATTTGTAGCTATTGAGCCTTTCACCATCATCTAACACTGCTGAGAAAAACATGCTTGTGTGATGTTTGTAACTCCCCTCCAAGTAGTTGCAGGCTGCTCTTAAACCACCACCTTAGCCATCTTCTCACTGATTTAAAGAAGCTCTGCTTTGCCAGCTTCTCCTTGCAGGTCATGGGCTCTAAGGCCCTGACTTGATAGTCCTCTCTTGATAGCTCTCCACTATCAGTTTTTCACTGTCTGTACATAGAAGTGCTTGGTTATGACTTATAAATCATGATAAAACACCCTGAATCATGAAAAGGGAAGCTAGTGCCCTGCAGTAGCCAATGAAGTACGTGGGCTTCGTCATGGCATGGGGTCTGCACGCTGAGAATAAGTAATGCTTCTACTTTGGTGGCCAGATCCAGGGTTGGGGATGGAGTAGAGAGAAGCTTTGGATTAATCAGAAATAAATATGTCTTAGCTTCCTTTTCAACACAGAAAAGAGACACGGTTAGGGTCAAGCAAAACTTTTTCTTCAGTCTCCATTTAGACTAAGTGAACAAAACTGTTCTTGGAGTACTGGTTCTATTTCTGATAGCAACAGTTCAGAAAGGGCTTTGAAGAAGAGTTAACAGAAATAATACAAGGTCTGGAAGATATACCTTACTGAAAGAAGCTTCAGGAATTCAGTCCTTCAGTCTGTTTTCTTTTGTTGAAGGTTGAGACAATGTGATTGATGGTTCTTTTATATATATGTAAGGGCCAATGTGCAAAAGATTTCTGGTACAAAAGGTGCTTACTCCTAACAGGAGGACTTAATCATATCCTGTGTGGCTGGAAGCTGAAACTAGACAAACTCAGATTAGAAATGAGTCTCCTTTTTTCAACAGTCGTGGTAATTAACCATTGGAATGTGCTGGATAATGACAAGGAGACTAATTCCTCATGTGTTCCATCCTTGCAAGCTATAAATCCCAAAAGCCAACTAGAAGTTGCTTTGATTTGTTGCTAAATGTATGACAAAATACTCATGTGTTTTTACTGAATAGAACTCTGCTATGATTCCAGGTAAGTTTGGAAAGCATCCAGATTTAAAAGTTTGGATTCCAGTCTCCCAGGAAATATTTAACCATCTCTGTTTCTACTACTTTACTGCCTGTAATCCTAAAGTCATTGTGCTTGCTGGAAGCTTGTGCAATGGAGCATCTTCTGATGCCTTAGAAAAGCTTGGCTTTGCTTGATGCAAACTCTTCAGCATAACCTGTAGAGCCTTCCCTAAGTATATGAATTTGCTCTGCAAACAAAAATGTCATTTAATTCCAAACCAAGTCAGGATCGGAAGCAGCTCAACTAAAGCAACATCCCTGCCCCATATAATTTCTGCAGTTGCCATGTGCTTCGATGCTACATGGCCTAGGGCCTAGGTTTTTATATTACTGGAGTGGAGGGTTCCCTACCATCTTTGAACTTCCTACTGTGCAGATGGACAGCCACATATACAGAGTATTCCTTGGACTGTGCCAAGTATGGGAAATCCTAATGCCTTGGTGGGTGGGACCAATCTACTCTTGATGTTCCTATTCCTTTTTATATTTTTTTTCTTGTTGCCCTCCCCACAAACATCTGAATTTCATTCTTAGTCTTGGCATACCAAATAATCTATTTGATCTTCTACGAACATTGTTTTCTTCAATGTACTGTCTAGCATGTTGTTTGAGGGGGGGGTTGGGGTGTTGCTTTTTTAGAAAGACCTATTTATTTCTCAGAGGCTACAAAGTAAAGTTCGGTCTCTCTGAGTGCTTCGTTGCCATATTCTATTTGGCAGGTCAGTTGCTTTCCTAATTTCTTTCTCTGTCAATCCTCACATTTCGATTTGGAGAATTGCTTTTGTGGTATCCAGATAAACCACAACAAAGTCCTTTTCTGCTTCATTATTACTAGGGTTCTTTATATCTGAAAACACAAGTAGTGTGGGAGATGCTCGTGGTTCCCTGCATTGCTGCAGGTTTTTACCTCCTGAGTGATTTTACTAATCAGATAGCTGTTTTTCTTCATTCATTTATTAAATGATTTGGTGTCAAGACTCATTTCTGTGTGCCTGTCTTAGTGGGGGGAGAAGACAGGACAGAGTCACCTCTAGGGCTGGAGAGCAGGTGGGAGAATGAGCCAGGGAACTGCATGATTCAAAAAGCCACCAAAAGGGAGGCTACATTTTGAGAAATTACTTTTTCAATGGCAGTACCAGAATAAGCAGCTGTAATGACTGCCTGCCTGTTCTCACGCTTCTCATTGACTGCTCAGTCATGCCAGGTATATTTGTGTGGCCACAGGATGAAACAGATTTGGGAACTGATCCAGGCTCAGCTGTTCCCAAGAAAAAAAAGGGTTGGTTTTAGCCTGGATCGGTTCCTCATTGTGGTTTACTACATAGCCACACAATCAATGGTATTGGCAAGGTGGGGAAGGAAGAGGGAACTGAAAAGAGTGTTTAACTCGTGTACTACCTTTGAAAGAAATGATCATGAGTGATCCTTGAGGGGAATCCTAGTGAGATTACCTAGCCCTGGTTAAAGCTAGAGAGAAATACTTAGGAGGTCTTCACTTCACTAGTCATTTCTGGCTTCCAGATGTTAAGAGTTCCTAGTTCTGTCCATGCAGAATGTGGAGGCTGAATGAACATTTTTGGTTTTCAGCTCTTTAGCTGAAAGAAATTACTAATAAGGTCATATCATCCGTCATACAGCATACCACTTTTAAAGTGATATTTCAGTATCTGACTGCTAGGCATTTTTCGATATTCATTAAGATACATGCAACACAAAACAGAAGTATGTGAAATACACTTTATTGAAAGATCATGCAGTTAATATTCTCCTATGTGACTTTATAACATCTATATTTTTTGTAATAATTGTTTCTAAAATGTTACATTATACAGAAAGTTAAAGAAGACACCATGAATAAAAAATTTCTTGTAGTTTCTTCATTCATTAGATTAGCTGCATGAATGTTGGTTGTATTGAATACCCTAAAAAAGCTGTGTTTGCCAACTTTTAATTTTTTCCCACCCACACACCACCTCCTAATTTTGTCTCTGGCAGCCCAGATGTGTTTCTGAAGAATAAGTGTTTCTTCCGTGATAATTTTAACACTTATAACGGGTAATTTGCAGATCAGGTAACTCACAAAAAGCAGAACTGTTGTAGCAGCTTAATTTTGAAGCTGGTGGCAATTTCAAACCTTCATTACAAAGTCTGAAATGTTATAGTGTGTGGAATATCTTAATCTAGAACTTAAGTACTGCTTTATAGCATTTAGAAAATGAAGGTCTAAAGGGACCTCGAAGTATGATTTAAGTCAGGGAGGGGCATGCTATTCTTCAGGCAATGATACGCACATTGTGGTGTGGATTCAAGTTCTACTAAACCAGTAAAACTCCTGGTTTGAACCTGTCTCATGGCATATTAAAAAGAAGCTAGGCAAATGTCACTGTTAGAAACTAACAACACAATGAGTTCCACAGTTCCCCTTGATGACCTGTTTCTGTGTGTGGTTATACTTAGAAACATGAGGTTCCTATTCTTTATATTTCTTCTACTTACATCTGTTTCTGTTTAAAGTTGCAGTGTAGGCATGCAAGATTTGTAAACTGAGTATTTTTTCCAAAGTTTAATGTAGTGTGAAATGGATTAAGACAAAAGATCTTATTTTGGACTGTTAGTCACTGCAGGGGAGGATTTTGAAATCATGTCATACCTAGATAATGCTTTTTTTTTTTCCTTTCTTTTTTTCTTTTTTAATTTTCTTAGTTATAACAAGGCTGAGCAGGGGTCCTGGGGTAATAACTAATTTTGGTGATGACTGTAGTTCTTGGGGCAGTGATGTGTGGTGTTGGTGTTGTCAACCTCAATGTCTGTTCCAAAGTTGTCTCCTACAGGTGCTGCCCTCTGGCTGGGCATTCTGGCAGACAGGAAGGCAACCTGAGATGGTTTGACAAAACTCCCATTCATTAAACATAGAATATTTTGAGTTTAAAGTTTTTGGTTTATCACTTCAGCAGTTTCTTGCAAAACAAAGCACTGAGCTATTTTAGTATTTCTGAATTTCTACCCAAAGTCCCCTTTGTTACCAACTGATCTGAAGACATAAGAATAGCAACTGCTACCATGCTGTTTTTCCCTTCTCACTTGTTCAATGTTATTCTCCTAGGATGGTGTTTGCTAGTGTTTCTTTCCAGTCTTATCTTTACTAGGTTGTAAAAATCAATTTCTTTCACTTTTTCTCATAGATTACACTTTTAAATCTCTTCATATTTTCAGTTTTTTCTTAGATTCTTAAGGTGCCACCTGGAAGTGATAGGAAATTTTTTGTTGTATAAAATTAAACCAATGCAAGTAATTATTGCTTATAGTTCTCTCATTGCTAAATAAACCTCAATTTGCAGATGTAGTCGTTCTCAAGTGTCTGGATTATGGATTAACCAGGTCCTGTGCCCCTCAGTACTTGACTGTAGGACACTGCCAATGTACGAGTCATGTAGATGACATCTGCTTACATGTCGCTTCCTCTGTGTATGGCTGTTTAAGGCTGCATCTGTGCTATGCAGAAATGAGTTTACAGGTTTTTCAAAATTGAATGTCCTGTCATCCATTTATAGAAGTTTCATGTTGTCTGTATTCTGGATTCTTCCTACATTGGGTAATGGAGAATGATCTGACACAAGTGGGAAATTCGTGAAGGATTACTGATCTGGGATGTGGCAGAGGAAAGAGATGTTTCTAGGATGCAAGTATGGAGACCTGTGAGTTATTGTGTATGCTCTGTCTTGTGTGACTCGCATCACTTGCTAATCAGAGGGGGAAAAAGATATGGTAAGCATTTCAGGAAACGGTCAGCTCTGATTTGGGAATAGCATTTGCAGTCCTTTGTCTTTCTAGACCATGCACCCCATATGGAGGTCTCTTGTTAAGGGTAGGGGGAGTCAAGTCTTGATAGTGATAGCAGCACTGTACTTTTAGAGAAGATGATTAATAGGAAGAAGCATAACAGAACCCCAGAACTCCTGCTTAAATTTAAAAAAAAAAAAAAAGGGGGGGAGGGGGGGGGGAAGCAGCAAAAAAATCATAAAGTGGTATAAAAAAGTATGGCTGCTCTGTATTTTGAGACAATACTATTTTTAGGCAGTACCCTGCAATAAAGGCCAGTGCACAATACACAAATTTAAAGCTTCATGAAGAAGACATTGGATATCTTTCGCAGCTTCCCCTAACGTGCTTGCAGCTGTTCCTCTAGCCTTGAAGTAGATCTTTAATGACTTAAAGTGAATACAGCTCATTTAGATATCCCAACTCCGCTTTCAGTAGTTGGTGTGGGTGCAGAGAGCACTCTTACATTGCCTCAGATCCTGATGAATATCCCTTTTCTCTATTGAAACTTTCAGCAGTTTCCCTAAACAATTTTTTGGTGGACAAATTCACAAGTGTAAGCTAAGACAGGAAAATCCTCGAAATAGCCACTGAGTGCTTTGTCTTTTCTGTTCAGCTATTTTGTAAAGAGTAGAAGAAGAGAGAGGAACTCAAAACATAGTGGTGCTATATGAAATATTACATCACCTTTCCCCTGTGTAATTTATGTGGTTTCATCAATATTTTACCTTTTCAAACTGGTATATTGGAACATGCCTTTTATGCCATGTCCTTGGATGCACTTGAGGGGTCTACTTGCCCTCCCTCACCAAACGTGCAGGAAAGATGACTGCTTTGAGCACCTTTTGATTCATTATCATCCAAGGAATCTATGATAGATGACAACTAATGTTTTGATTTCGGTTAGGTGATTAGGAGTACCTGTAGACTTGTGGAGGCACCATTCATTTCTGTGGCAGGGAGACACTAATAAATGACTACTGTCTTTGGGGTGCAGATCTGTCTATATATGGGAATTTAATAGTATAGTTCTTTTAGTAATAGTAAGAAACTGCCCAGCTGATCAACTGAATAATGAAACAAAACTATCATTTGCATGTAGAGGAGGATTAGGAAGAAAGACACTGATACAGTGACTTGAAAGCAACATAGAGAATGGAAAATGAGTGGAGACCTGGAAAGCTGTGCAGTGCGGGAGAGTTAAATAGTAATTAAGCCTAAAAGAAGAAGGAAAAAGGACGTATGAAAAAAGGTATCGTGAGAAGACATATGCAGAAACAAAAATACATGAGAATAGGTGTGTCTAAAGCATGAGTAAGGAATTTTTTGAAAAGAACTTCCTGGGGAAATAGCCGCCCTTCCACTTGGCACTGGTCCTTAATATCACGTCGGAACTGGGACCAGCTTCTCTGGTGCTCTGCATGCCTGGCTGCTGAAATGGAGATTTGTTTCAAAGTTGACTAACACTTTACAGCTAGTCAGTACTTTATGGTGCTGAAAACATTCCCGCTGATGGAATTTTAGGGTGTTAGCTGCCGCTAGTTTCAGAATCTGTTAGATTACTGAAGTAGCTTAGTGGGTATGGATTGGAAGAGCAAATTCCTTTAATAGCTTGTTAAGGCGATATCTGGATTGCTTTTGTTATGTTTTGTATTGTCTTACCTCTGGGAAGTGTTTCTGAAAGCATTTTAAAACTTTTACTTTCAGGATTAATAGTCCTTTCAGTATAACTTCATCCAGAACCAAATTCTGGGAGCATACCCTCTTGAAGAGTTCTATTAGTTCTCTTTGCCAGAGTAAGGGATCAGAGGTGGAGGAGGTTGCATGTACTGCACACAGTAGTCTGTGCAATAGAATAAGTTCCAAGTCCATGCAAAATGGAATTAATGTTATAAAATTATAGCATGGTTTAACTTTAGCTATGTTTAACTTTATTATAGCAGGTTACTGGTCTTTTTTACCCCCACCAAAATATGATGTTGCAGTTCAGTTGTACCATGGAATGAAAGAATACAGATGTTACAAAAAACCCCAAACACCACCCCTATCCCCCCCCACCCCCCCAAAAAAAAACCCAACCCAAAACCAACAACCCAAACCAACCAACAACAACAAACCCAACCAAGAAAACAACAAAACCCAAAACATGTCCAACCTTTAACCTTGCTGGTGCATGTGTTTAATATCCTTGTGAAAGGGATGTTTTAATTGTACAGGAATGAGCAGGTATTTTACAAGCAAAAATCATGTGTGTATGTCTACCTAAAAAATAATTAAAAAAAAATGCAGATAGGTCTGCTAATGCTTCCTGGACTTGCAACATCCACTGTTCTGACAATTTCAGGGCTTTAGTAGGAGTTTTCAGTCATTCTAAATTGTACCATGTTTTGCTGTTCAACATTAATGTTCTTAGATGGCAGGTATAAGATGTACCTTATACATGTGGCTGTGTAACATACAGAGATAAATTGTCTGGGCAATCTATGGATTCCATGTGAAGAAAAAAAAAAAAAAAAAGAGGGCTTTCTGGGGAGGGGTTAGGCCAGGAGATAAGTACTTTTCATAGGACATACCACACAATATTTCTTCTGAAAGCAATCATCCTGTTGTCTAGCACCTTCTTTTTCCTGCCATTCAAGCTCTCCAGAGATGCTTTCTGCAGTCCTGTAAAGAGCCAGGAGGTGGGCAAGGTCTCTTTAATTAGTACGCATAATGTTTTATTTAACTATCCATCTATGTTGTGCAGCGACTGTGCCACAAGAATTGCACAAAGCTTTTCTTAACTGTAGGCGGTTGTTCATTTATTAATGTAAACACCATGTGCCTTGGATATGTGAGCCCTAAAAATAAACTTGCAGAGTTAAAAATAGATCTCTGGGAGTACTGAGATGCTGCTTAATCAGAACCAGCTGCAAGCTGTCTAGAAAATGTAAGTTATATGGAGCCAGATGGCTTTTGCCCTTTTTGCTTTAGACAGCATGTAATTTGGGTAACTGCAGCTACAGTAATGTATTTTCCCAGTCAAACTGTTTGATAAACATATTTGTTTCAAACAGACACTTCCAATTAGAGAACCAGTAAAATGTTAATTTATTTTAATATTTCTTCACGTGGATAAGCCAAAGGGACGTTATATAATACTACACTCAAAGGCACTCACAATAACTGCTCGCAGATGTATTCAGCAGGAACTGGATTATGACTATGCATCTCTGTACAACAATCCCACTGAAAGCAAGGAAGAATGATTCAAATGAATCTAATGGCATCATGATCAGCGGGACTTGTGTGGAGTAAGTTGCAGGGGTAAAGCATTACACATATAGGAAGTGTGACAGAATGACACCCTGGCAAAGGTACATCAAAACAACAGCCCATATGATTTCAGGAAGGGTTCCTTGCAGCACTTCTGCTTAATTGATGGTATTAAAACCAAAACCTGCTCTGAGGCTTGGCAGTTTCCACAATTCACCAGCCTGCTACTGGGGACCTGTGTTCAGATTGTATTTAGGAGTCTCAGTGACTAGTCTAGGAAGTGGGAAGCTGAAGTTCAAGTTTGCTTTATTTGATTTGGAACCACCTGGGACAGGGAATTATGCCTTGATTGAGAGGCTTGAAGGTGAGTATCTCAACCTGCAGTATCATCCTAATTCTATTTATGAGGTCTACCGATCATCATCTGGGGGAGTGCAGTGTGAAATTGCACAGCCTCCAGACCATTCTAGCTGCATGCGTATAAATCACTGTTCAGTCTAGTACTTACCTAACTAGACTTGTGTTATGATTATCGGAAAACCTGGGGGAAGGAGGTGGAATGTATTTGAGGTAGTAGCCTCTTTTAGGAATTGTCATAACAAAAGCCAAGCTGTCCAATCTGAAAAGCAGTGATCCATTTTTTTAAGTAATGAAGTCAGATGAAGACTGTTCTGCAGATCCAGAAATGGGTCTTGGTTTAAGCAAAGGCTTTTGAAAATCAGGGTTGCTTAAGGTGCCTACTTTACAGGCAGACAATACAAATTATATGCAGCTGGCATGAAGCAGTCATATCGAGTGATTAAATGTCTCCGTATCCTTCTCCCATCAGTGTTTTACATTTTCTGTAATAACTGGATTTAGTTAAGATCTTGGTGGTTTAGCTTTTGTTTTTTAGCCTTAGCACTATTTGCTTCAATTAAATGAATAATTACATTTTCTGAATGAAATGCCTTTTTTTCCATAATGTTTTCTTTACATTCAATAGGGCTTTTTGGTTTTTTTGCTTCATCCAATCT
The DNA here is from genome assembly GCF_023634085.1 of Falco cherrug. NCBI lineage: Eukaryota > Metazoa > Chordata > Aves > Falconiformes > Falconidae > Falco > Falco cherrug. The sequence goes on from NC_073700.1 coordinate 83,403,221, forward strand.
CCCAAAATTCCTCATCTTCAATGTCTACCATGCAAATTGTCATAATCTTATAAATTTAAGCCTCCTGTGAGAAACCACACAAAAATTCCAGTCAGTCTCTGAAGGTAGCACTAGCTATCTGAACTAGTCAGGGCAAAATCAGGTTTTTAAATTTTTTTCCCCCTAAATGCTTACATTTAAATGTATCTACAATGCAGGGCTGTCTGAAATTGGAAGGTGGCATTCTCTCCTTGACTTTATATCTTTTGCACCTGTCATGCTCATGAGTCATGAGATTTTTTTTTTAAACTGCAAGAAGTAGATTGATCAGTCTTTTTGTGGCATGTAATTTTTTAAACTAACTGATACCGAGCATAGTTTTAGGTTAGAGGCTTTTTTGGATGCATTTCAGTATGAAAATAACGTTCAAAAGTGCTTTGAAAATGCATTAATTTACTTTTTTTTTTTTTTTTTAAATTGCATTTGTTTGGTGTGATTCTTGGCTGAAACAGCTAGTGATTTAAGAACCTGCAAATCTGTCCTTGCCTGAACATGATTGCATGTTCAATTTACAAGTGGATCTTAAAATAGTAACACTTGTAGTCAGGTGTTAAGATGTTTTAGGTTGAAATCAAATTAAAAGAATTTACTAGTTTTTGGCAGCAGAAGTGATAAAGCTGTGCAGATGAATTTTTAAGTAGCTGTATACATGACATGCACTGTTGATGAGTGTCTGGATTTAGATCAACCCAGCTGTAGGAAAAGCTCTGTGATGATTTGGTTGCTCCAGGCTTTTTTACTTAAATATTTTGTCAGTGACCCAAAAATGGTTCACAGTCTATTTAGCATAGGTTAATCCTGAATCACTCCTGAACAGAAGAGTGAGAAAGGAAGGGGAAATGAGATCCCTTGAGCTCTTTGGTTGAGATTTCAGCATTTCCTTCATTAAGAATCTGGTGGAGGAGAGAAATCATGCATTGTGTATCTACTACATACCTCCCTTCCCCACTTACCTGATGAGGAGATTAATATTACACATATAATTAACTTTACACTATTGTGCTCTTCAGCAGATCTCAATGGGTACAAGCAAAGAAGTATGTTGTACCAGTAAAGATATCTGCAGTAAGTCATTTGTGCCACAGGAGCTGGTTACTTTTAAGGGAAAGAAGAACAGGAAGGGATAATTTTGACCAGATTTAGATCAAATAAATTACTTCTGTATTTAGTGATTGTTCTCTTAACTTTTAAAAATTCAAGTAACTTCCTTCTCAAATGCCATGTGAAGTATTTAGATGTTTCACTTAAAAGGCATCACAAGAAATAATTTCTCATTCCAATGTTTTTAGCATGCATTTTTTCTGGAACAATCAATTTCATTAAAATTCAGAAATAATTCTTGGTTGAACTTGTTCTCAGTTTTTTGAAACCTATTTAGTTTTTGCTTAAATCTAGGTCTAACACTGATCATGTTAAGATGTACACGGAGGTGCATTCAGCAGGAAACTGTGCTAGAATAAGTTGCTTTGTCTTACCAGTCTTCAACTCAATGTTTCTTTCTGCCAGATATCTCTGAGTGTAGTGGTACCTAAAGTGCCTTCTCTGAATGCACTTGGTCTATTACAGCAATCAGATCGCTATCAATAGTATTAAGCATTAAGGCTTTGCTATTCTGGTATGTTTTGACTGAAATACCCTTGGAAGCATTTGCAGGAGCAGCTCAACGGGCAGCCTTTTCGGGGATGGAAGTTGTGAAAGGCTGTGCTGATGCACAAGTGAAGACAGGCTGGTAGGAGGTAGTGTTGCCCTAGCTTGCAGGACTTCTTGTTAACCGAATTAAATGAACTCATTACCAAATCTAAGAAATTATTGACTTTCTTACTGAGAAATACTCAGTATCTCCGAGTATTTAGTTATCTATTCAGGATTTTTCCTTGTTCTGTTGTAGCAGAGCCCACCCTTTCGTAGCGTTTTTAAGTGAGGTTTTTTTCACACATGGCTTCAACTGAGTGAAGGCAGAAGCGAGAGCTGGGCCTTAGCTTTCTGGCAGTCAGGTCGTGGCTGCAGACCTGTGTTCAGATCAGACTGCTGTTCCTCCTTTTCACCTTGCTGTGTGTGGCCTGTGAATTATTGTAAGCAAGGTAGTCTTGGTGCTTCCTGTAAGCAACAGATAATTCTAGAATATTTTACTACCTGCTTGAATTTGTATCTGAAAGTCAATTAGCATACTACTTTGCAATGTTAAAGATTTGTTTATGCCTATATATAGAAAAGAGTTAAACTCTGAAAACAGCAAAATGACCACAGATTTCACATAGTGTAGTACTACTTTTTAGATGTTAAGAATAAAAACCTGTGTTGTTCTGGAAGATGCTAAATTTCTTTCCTACATAAAAATAAAATTTGCTTATGCAGAAATGCTTGTTAATTATGGCTGTTTCTAGACCTAGCTGGAAATTCCCGCTGTGATTACTTTTGGTATTAAAGTACATCCTTGTCCCCATTTTAACACCACCACCTGAAGAGAGAAACTGATTTATTAAAGGAAAAAGAACCCCAAATTTAATAATTTAAAACAAATGTTCTCTTTTAAAACAAAATTAAGCAGGAAAAAAAGCGAAAACTCTAGTGAAGGCTAATACTTTTTATAGAGGGTCTTACATACATTATGGTGTGTGCTTTTAAAAATCTCCAGGATTTTCTGCATGATAGCATTTCCAAGATATTTGGGCTTGTTTACACAAGTATACTCAAACAATTAATCTGCACTAAGTAGACTTGAAGTGGATTAGTTAAATTGCATTAAATTCTTGTTCACAATGCTTTCAAAATTAATTTCCTTAATTTAATTTATATTAATTCATTTTGGAAGTGAACTAAGCTGCATGGAATTAAGTTAATCCTGAATGAGTATCCATAATAGAGTTGAAGTAGTTAAACCACTCCTTCTTTAAATCTGATTTTTTTTTCAAATATTTTGATTTTCCTCTGAATTTTTTCTCCGTTTAAGATGAAATTTTTAAAAATGCTGTTATACATGAGGGTTTTGGGTTTGGGTTGTTTGAGGTTTTTTGGCTGTTTTAAACTCACAATGTTACTGCAAGCAAAGCCATTTGCTTACCCAACTTTGGATCTTGCTTATGTCTCAGGAAATCCACACTAACTGAAACCAGTAAAATTACTCTGTTTTGGCATCCTAAGCCACTTGAGCTGATTATGATTACTTGTTGTTCATAATCTGAACAAATTGTAGAACAGTCTGCAAGTATAATTGAGAGCTGCCAAGTCTTTCCATCTTTCGGCAACAGGAAGTCAAGCCAAAATGCTGGAAAAAACCCAGTTCTTCACTGTCTTAACAGACATGGCAGAGCACTGGGAATATCAGGGCTTGCCTGATGTTTCCGTTTCACTGGGGCTATGTAAGGCCTGGCTCCTTTTCAGTTTCCTAAAAAGGGCCTCATTTGAATCGCAGTCTTTTCCTATGTGCTTTTATTGAACGTGATTCTCCAGTTCCCTTAAAGTGATTTGCATTTTCCTTTGAGATGCATCTTTGTGAGGTAGACTCCAGCCATGACATTTGTGAAACCCTGAAGAGGTGGATCCTCTTGTTTTTCCCTTGCCCTTGTAGCTAAACACAGAGCGGTTTCGTAACTTCTTGTCAGGTTGATTGTTCAAGTTGAATATCACTATCAGACCTTATATACCACCCTCTTGCTGAATGTCAGCGGTGCTTTATGGTTACTTGAGTAGTTTGTGCCAGTCACACCTTGAAAGGTGTAGGCATTGCAGGTCTTCCTCCTTTCAGTGGTAGAAGTGGTAGAGGAAGGGCCAAAAGAAGAGGATGTGGTAAGAGGATCTTCCCCCTATTGGAAGTTTTCCCCTTTTATCTTTTGGTTTTGGTAGCTGTGTTTTAAGCTGGATTTGTGAGCTATGTTTGGTTTGTTTCTGTTTGACAGAGGCCAACACTTCTGGCAGTTTCCAAAACCCTGATCATTTCAGCAACCCTGAGGAGGCAGGATGAGCCAGAAAAAGTGAGGAAGTGGAAGTGTCTAATGATGGTTGGGGGAGCAGCAAGTCACTGGGAATGGTGGGGAGAAGTGCATCTCTCTGATCAGATGTACCGTTGATGGAATAGTAAATCTGAACGTTAATCTTGTCCTACAAATTTAATCAGGTGTGACTGAGAGGATTTACATTCCATACAGCTTTCTCTCATCAAATAGGGGTTAGCCTGTTGTACAAGTAGAAGAGTATTGTGACACAATTTTAATGTGTTTCCTTGGGTTCCTTTCATGATGAACTACATATATTAAGCCTTTCAAAAGTGTACTGTCATGTTGCACCCCATTGCACTGTATTTTAGAAAACATGACTCTTAAATTAAAGCTATGGTGTTCTCTTTGGCACGCTTTTCTGATTTAAAGTATGTTGGTATTTGTCAGTGAGAGGACCCATTATATCTATTCATAGTTAATGACCAGAAGTCAGATGAAATGAGTTACTCAGGCTAGTTCTTAGAAAAAAGCTGAAATTTTTACTCTATTTGGTAACATATTTCCTTTTGTGCAGCATATCTTTTGAAGTGTACTGTTATCTGGTTGCTTTTTTCTAGCTTTCCTTACAACCTTTAAAGTGATATGTCCCTTTTTGTTATTTAAGGGATGTTAATTGTATGGCAAAGTTTCCTTAGAAATTTCCGTATTTTTTGCCACAATAAATTAAAACTAAGGAAGAGAAGAAAACAGTCTGTGAGGTTGAGTAAATGAAACAATTTTAATTAGGGTGGATATGTAGCTATTAATTAGTATCCAAACTAATCAACATTGGAATAAATGTTTAATGTAATTTTTTTCTCCAAATATGTATTTGTAAGCAATAAAAAAAAAATATCTCCAAACTTTTAAAATAGTGTTAAATATTTTAAATAACAAAATGCCAAAAGAAATAAGTGCAGACTATTTCTTTGTTACCTCTCAGAATCAAGGGATTATGATAACAACAGAAACGGAAGAGGAAAAGGTCATCCCTTTTCTGGTCTTTTCTTATACATGCTAAATAATTAGTTTTTCAGTAATTTTCTTATGGTAGTTATCTAGATAATTTCATTAACTGTGATGGTCTATGTGAACATACTCATTCTGTGTGTACTCTGCAATAGTTTTTAGTGCTACATCTGGTTATAAATGCATTCTCTTCTACCGTCAGTATATGAATATAAAGCTTAATATGTTTGAATAAGTATTTGTTGTCATTTTGCTCCCAGACAGAAGTAAAATGCCTAGTGCATCTGATATTCCTCTTTCCTATATTTACATCAAGTATCTTTGTGAGGAAAGAGAAAGAGGCAAAATGAGGGTGCATAAGAGAGAGAGATCAGACAGTTGTACCCAAAACAAGGTTTTCTCAGCCTCAGGTAACAATAAAAAAATGGTAGCGGCTCTCATATTTCATACATATATTTTTATTTTTTTTTGTAAACTAACCTATGTTATTTTATATTGGGCTTTTTAATGAAAGAGTTGTGTTATTTTGCTGGATTTTCTGATATTACTTTGAAACTTATTGTTGCTATTCATTGATTGAAAGGCACTGTGAACCCTGTTAGTGCTTTTCTGATGGCTGTATCTGGTTTCCAAACTGCCAAGCTAATACTTCTCTCCAATCTTCTCCATGTTATAATAATTATATTGAAGTCTCATGGCAATCTTCTGTGCTCACTATGAGTTCAAAAGATTTATTTGCATTTCTATCCTGGATAAATGAAAATAATTTTGTTGAAAATGTCTTCACAGGGCTTGACTTCCCATATCTTTCACTTCCTGCATATTTATATTATAATGTATTGAAAAAGCTAACAATTTAAAGGTAAAAGAAATGCAAATACTTCTTATACATGCATTCAGCATATCTCCTGCATGCTTGAAGAGATAAAACTACTTATTAAATTCAAAGAAATTACTAATATTCCTAATCAAAGCTCAAAAATCTGGATTCGTTTCACTACCATACTATTATTTTTATTGATAGAAGACTTTTTAACCTAAAAATGCAAGACTTGCAGGAGTTAACAATCCTGATCAGGGTTAGGTAACAGTGGGCTGACTGAATTTACAAAAAGTTAGTTATCTTGTAGCTGGAAAACTAACTCTGCTTTGTGTTATAGAGATATGCAATTAAAATGAAGTTATTCACATTTTGCTAATAAATATGTCATTCAAACTCCTAATATTTCTTTGCCTGTCAAATTATCTTTCTGGTATCTGCTGAATAGTTTGTGATTGACGAGTTCTTGGGTTATTTCAATGTGAATGTAGGACTGTGAGAAAGATGCTTTCCTTAAGAAGCAATATTAGTTTCCTGAAGCATTTCTTGTAAATTAAATGCTCTTTTAAAATATATGCAAGTAATGTAAAGTGTGCTGGGGTTTGTGTGGTTTTGTAGGGTTTTTTCCAGTATAAGAGACACAATCACAATAATGTGTGACAAAGGAATTAAACAGCACATATTTTTGACAGTTAACTATATAAAGCTCTCATCAAAAGAATGGCTCCTCTTCATAGTGGGTCAAAGTTTAAGTAAACGCAATGAGCCTGAAGTGGCATTTTATAAGAATCGAGAAGGTTTTCTGTATTTTCAGAATTTCTAAGATCCAGCAGAGCTGGACAACGAATTCACTGGGAATCAGCTCTAGGAAACCAGTGGAGTTCAGTCCCAGATATTTAAATTGAATAATGATTAAGGTGTTGGTTTTTGTTGGGTTTTTTGGCTTTTGGTTGGTGGTTTTTTTTTGTGGTGGTTTGTTGTTTTTTTTAATAAATCAGTTGCATGAAGTTATTTAACTCTGGGAGGTATTTTGCAGCATGGTGTCGGCAAAAAAAAATGTTTTGGGTGGCAGATGTCAGTTTTTGACTGGCACACATAAGCGTAGCCCTGTTGCTTGCCTGTTGTGGTGGGCTGACTGCCCACCAAAGCCGCTCTGTCACCCGCCTCCTCAGCTGTATGGGGAGAGAAAATACAGTTAAAGGCTCATGGGTCAAGGTAACGACAGCGAGATCGCTCAGCAGTTACTGTTGTGGGCAAAACAGACTCGACTTGGGAAAATTAGTTTATTAACATTCAAATCAGAGTAGGATAATGAGAAATAAAGTCAAAAGTGAAAAACACCTTCCCTGCACCCCTCCTTTCTTCTCAGGCTCAACTTCACCTCCGATTTCTCTACCTCCTCCCCCCGAGCAGTGCAGGGGGACAGGGAGTGGGGGTCGCAGTTTGTTGCGCATTGACTCTGCTGCTCCTTCCTCCTCACGCTCTTCCCCTGCTCCACTGTTGGGTCCCTCCCATGGGAGACAGCTCTCCATGACTTTCTCCAGTGTGGGTCCTTCCCACGGGCTGCTTTTCTTCACAAACTGCTCCAGTGTGGGTCCCTTCCACGGGGTGCAGTCCTTCAGGAACAGGCAGTTCCAGCGTGGATCCCCCACGGGGTCACAAGCCCTGCCAGCAAACCTGCTCCAGCCTGGGTTCTTCTCTCCATGGGGCTATGGGTCCTGCCAGGATCCCGTTCCAGCACGGCTTCCCAGGGGGTCACAGTCTCCTTTGGGTGCATCCACCTGCTCTGGTGGGGGTCCTCCGTGGCCTGCAGGTGTAGATCTGCCCCACTGTTAACCTCCATGGGCTGCAGGTGTAGATCTGCCCCACTGTTAACCTCCATGGGCTGCAGGTGTAGATCTGCCCCACTGTTAACCTCCATGGGCTGCAGGTGTAGATCTGCCCCACTGTTAACCTCCATGGGCTGCAGGTGTAGATCTGCCCCACTGTTAACCTCCATGGGCTGCAGGTGTAGATCTGCCCCACTGTTAACCTCCATGGGCTGCAGGTGTAGATCTGCTCCATTGTTAACCTCCATGGACTGCAGGTGTAGATCTGTTCCACCGTTAACCTCCATGGGCTGAGGGGCACAGCCTGCCTCTCCGTGGGCTTCACCAGGGGCTGCAGGGGAATCTCTGCTCTGGTGCCTGGAGCACCTCTGCCCCCTCCTTCTGCACCGACCTTGGTGTCTGCAGGGTTCTCTCTCTCACATAGTCTCACTCCTGTCTTCTGCTGCAATTTGTTGTGCAGGTTTTTTCTCCCTTCTTAAATATGTTATCCCAGAGGTGCTGCCACCATCACTGCTGGGCCCAGCCTTGGCCAGTGGTGGGTCCATCTTGGAGCTGACTGGCATTGCTCCATCAGACATAGGGGAAGCTTCTAGTAGCTTCTCACAGTAGCCACCCAGTAGCCCCGCTGCTACCAAAACGTTGCCACACAAACCCAGTACACAAAGAAGTGGTGCAGCTTTAGCTCAGTGAAGAAATGGGCCCCATGGAAAACAGTAGAAAAGATCTTCCCTCTACTGGATGAGTCAGCAGAGCCTATAACGAAGAACGGAACAGAGGACACCTAGGTAAAAAAAGATAATACTGTCAGGAAAAATAGCATGACTTTAATAAAAGCTTAAGCCCTTTTGAAGGAGTCCATTGTCATGTGGAGGAGAGTAGTCTGCGCGCCATGGTTTCTTTGGAGTTTCAAGAGGCCTTCATGAAAGGCAACAGTGATGGTTTTGACGGAAACTAGGCCTGAAGTGGTATAGGAGGGAAAATCCTTTGTGAGTGAGATGGGTAGGGAAAGAAACTGGATTAAGTTAGGAAATAAGCAGAAATAAGTGGTCAGCAGTTGCAGAAGTTGAAGGTCAGAAGGGGTGTTCTGCAGGGAGCTCTGCGGGGGCCTATGCTTTTCAGCATTTTTTTTAATTAACCCTGGAAGGGGGTGAGCTGTAAGGTAGGAAAGTTTGCTGGTAATACTAAGCTGTTTAGGTTCATAAGGATGAAAGACAGCTGGAAAGAAATGGACAAACCTCTTTTGACTTTGAACAATAAGGTGATAAATAAAATACAGCACAGGTAGATTTGGAGTGATGTTTTACAGTGATTGTAACTGGATATGCTGGGCTTTAAAAATACTGCAGCTAGTCAGGAATGAAATCTTGAGGTTTTTATACTCCCATGAAAATACCTAATGAGTAGCACTCAGTAAAGCGAGTTAAGAGTTTGGAATTATTAGGAAAGAAATAAAAAACAAACTCAAAGACATTATTATGTAAGTATATAAATCTAAGGTTTTTCTACATCTTGATACAGTGTGTGGCTTTGTTTCTTTCAGAAATGATTCTGAAATCTCAGCAATTACTTAGTAAAAATTGGAAGAATTTAAATAGGGCAAGACCATGATCTGTGTTGTGGAAGAGCTTTGTATCAGGGAAGAGAGAATTTAGCAGGACTTGGTAGAAGTCTGCAAAATCATAAATAGCATGGAAGAAGGTTGTTATGCATTAACTGCTCTCTGTCTCTTCTGGAGGAACTAAAGGATATCAAATGAAGCTAGCAGGAGACAGGTGCAAAACAAAGAAAGGTTTCCTCTTCCTAGCAATAGTGGTGGAAAGCCTTGCTGAGGTTATTGCTGATGCTACTGGGTTTTTTTCAATCTGGGTCTAAGGGGAGTCTTGGTAAGTACATGGGGAGAAATCCATGGAGGTTTTTTAGTATCCAGCAATCGCACTTGCCTCAGAAAGTTTGTTGAGTGAAAAGGGTTTGGAGTGCGGAAAAGTATTCAGAGGAGCATCATTATGTCCTGTTCTTACTTTTCCCTGAACTTCTGTTTGAGACTATTGATGAAGTCAGGATGTTGATCTTATCTCACACTTCACCTAACAGCCAATTGAAGGTGTCACATCTTATCTTAGTTGCCTTCCTGATTCTTAAATTAAGAAATTTTGTATTTCATTCCTGCTTAAAAAGGAAAAAAAATATAATCTCAGCTCAGTTTATCATCATTTAATGGAGAGAAACTGAGAAATTAGTATAGTGAAATTTGAAGGGTCTCTTAAATGTACAGCTGTATTGTTTTTGAGCAATGAATAGTTTCAATAACTGAACGTTAGCTCTTTCAGACTGTGGACCACAACACTTTTGAACAACATGCAGTCTAAAATTTCAGACCAGAATTTCTGTTGATTACATTTTGATTTTTTTTAATAAAATACACTAAATTCAAATGAGCTTTGATTCAAGCATGTCTGATGTATACAGATGTCAGATTGCATAATTGTTTTCCCTATTACTTTTTCTTCTGTTATTTATTAATTTACAGTTGGACCCATTTCAGGTTGCCAGATCATTCACTTAGACTAAGATCGTACTCTTGTCTTGCTGCTAATCGTCTTTTTTTTGGAGTTTCCTTTTGGTTTGTAAAGTATTTCTTCATCAGAATATGCCCAGCAAAGACACTACAGCATTAAAGAAGTTTTTCTTAACTATCGTTTCTTAATCGTGTTTGATATTGAAGAGAATGATTCTGCTAGCCAGCCATGTTATAGCAGCAAAAACATCTTGTGTAGACAACTGTGCTTCTGTGAGAATAGAACATGCTAGTTTTCCAACATGAGATAGAGTGATACAGAGGAGCAAAGAATACTTCAGATTAGCCATGTTCTTGTGGCTGCAGGTGGGTTAATGATAATGGTTTAAGTGATAGTGGCCCTGCTGTGTGCTGTGAGGCAGTTATCTGACTCCTGAGCAGATAAACTATGGTGATAACTTGGTAAGAGCCAGTGGATTTCTGATGACTAAACCAGCATGGCAATTACACTTTTTGCTTTTGTTCTGCTACCTTTAAATAAGCCTAGTAATTTACTTACCAGTAGCACATGGAATGCAGTAGAATATGGAAAAGTGAAAACAAAAGGTCAGTACATTAGTGATGTTCCCTCCCTGCCTCTCGGTGAACAGTCTCAACTTCCTCCTTAGAGCTTTTTGCATCATGCTGAGTTGTGTAACATGGAGCAGTACTTAGCAGCAGTTGTGTAACAAATACGGAAAACTCTATAAAAGTAGCTTACAGGATAGTTTACGTTGATAGGACAATACTACTATTAGACATATATTTATAAAAGAATAGTTTCATTTCTGTTAGCTAAATGGGGGGCTAACATGCTAAACGGGTCAAACCTTCTCTTTTGGTTCTGCCTGGAGCAGCTGAAGATGTATTCCCCTTCTCAGTTCTTTCAGGACTGTGCAGCTGGAGGTTGCTTCCCTTACAACTCATTTGTGTTGTGGCAGTTTTACTTATGATCGCAAACAATTTGGGATACTTTTTCCTGGGGTAATAATTGTCAGCCCTGAGGACTGTAGGGAAAATACATTAAAACCCACTGAGTTTAAAAAGTGGTAGAATGCACCTGAGGGTTCACAAGTTTTGTAGATTATTCACGTTGGATGTCCAGAAACTACTCAATGAGCTAGGGCTGTACTGGACTGGAGCTATGCAAACAGCATATGATACAATGATTGTGTGATGAAGCAACTTCATTGACACACAATTTTCAGATTTTTTTTTTCCCCTGTAGGTTTAAGCAATTCTTGAAAGCAGCGTGTTTCCTCTCAGAACATCCCCAAACAAATGGAAACTTTCTGGTTATTTAAATGCTAGTTCTTCAAAACATGTTGAAGATCTATCAGGACAGATATATAATAGCTTCCTCAGGGAGGGGCTACACAGGAAGGTCAGTGGCCCAAAGTCACTAAGTTTAGCAAGGCCTTTTTAGGCTTAGCATTATAAAATCAGGATTTAATAAATTACTTGGGTCAAAATTTTTCTGATTAGAAACTATTTACATGCCTGTATGATAGATTTCTGGTTCTGTAGGCTTTGGTGGTGTTGGGTAGAATACCTACAAATGATGTGATTGAACAAATGAGATTTTTTGCATGAGGACGTATTACTTTGTATGATTAAACTCCACATAACGTGCTCTAAAATAAATACGTAAGGTAGAGAAGAAAGCATATAGTTGGTAAAATGTATGCATACTTAGAATAGAAAACAAATATGTTTTAACTAGTAGTATTGTGTTATGCTAAATTCCTATATTTTCCCATATCTTTACAAATCTGAATCTATCATGATGATCAAAATGGAGAGGAAAACTGTCAATTTGTTTCTCAAAACCTGTAGGAAGTAAGCTGCTACTTCCATTTGAAGAATACCAAAATACTTTATTTCTATATGAAGTGTGTGGAGTATCTATATTTTTTAAAAATACATATCAAAATCCACATTCTATGATTGCAGTATATTACTTCTAAAGATAAAAGAAGACTTTTTGTTACTGAAATATGTCTTGCACAGTAGTATTTGTGATTGGGGGGCAAAATGGAATTGGTGTGCTAATGATGACAGCTGATGCAAAAATGTCCTAGAAGAGGTAGTATGTAATATGGCTATTAAATTCAAAGATTGTGTAACATCTGAATAACAATTAGTAAAGCAATGGTAATTTATCTAGAACATTTGAAATTTAAGTTGCTTTAGCTGAATATATAAAATCAAAGATTTAGAAAAATTATTACCAGTTTTGTGAACAGTTTTATTAAATCTTGTGGATGTTTAATGTTCTCTTTTATCCACCCTTTAATGAGATAATCTTATAATTTGGACCACTTCTATTTTCCATTCAGAAACACCTAAAGTAGCAGAAAAAGTCACCAGAGTTACTAAGAGATAGGATATGATACCGTTCCTGTTTGAATGACTTCTACCAGTGGGGGAGTGTACAAGAGCTTGCACTTTTTCCTCCCCTTCATTCTCACCAGTCAACTGGGGACTGATAAACTGGTTTCGTTGCCCTCACTCAAAGCAAACTCAGGTTTGGTGAAGGGGGTACAGGAGCATGCTTCATTAGGTAGTCTTTTTTTCTGTCATTAAAGTAACGTGGAAACTAGCCAGAAAGCTGCTAAGTTTATCTGAAGTAACACTTGCAGCTTTGTGGAAGTATGTGGCTGAGTAATCGTACAAAAATAGCAAGTTATTTTGAGGAAGAGCATATGTTCTGTAACAATGAGAAATTGGTATACAGATAAAAGAAATTACGGATCTAAATATAAATTTCAGAAGAGAAAGATCTGTGGTTTAGTGCCGCAAAGTCTTCTGTAGATGCAGCCATTAAAAGTTGTTTAATGCTTATTCTTCTAATAGAGTTATTTAGAGAAGCATCATTGGTAAATTGCTGTACTGCCTTAAAGGTGCACATTTTGTAGTCTGTAACAGTACAGATAATAGGCACTTCTTATATTCAAGTGCACACTGATGTACAGGGTACCATACAGTGATAATCGCAGGCTTTTTTTCTTCTTACAAGAAAGGTACATTGCAGAGCTGTACTATTTGCTTACTATTTAAAAGACACTGACAGCCAAATGCATCTGTCTCCTGTTACAATTAAAAACGAAAACAACATTGGAACAGATTCTCAGGTTACTTGAGAAAGCTGTTAGGTATATGTGCTTAGACACTGGAAAACTATTCCAGTACAATCACCTGTAGGATATCATTCAATATTCCCCATACTTCAGCAGATAACAGGAATGTTTGTTTTGCTTTAAAAAAAAAAAAAGGGGGTGTGTGTGTGTAAGATATGAAGTACTACTTTGAGGATTAAAATTTTCCTTCATAGAAGTCACTCTATTTCATGGAAGAGATTAGTTTGCAAAAAGCGAAGAGTGCAAGTTGGTACCAAGGCCCTCAAAATCTCTACCTTTAAGTGTTTCTCATTCTGCTCTTTTTCTTTTTTTTTAAGCTTCTCCTTAAACAATTAGAGATTGGCATATAGAAAAGTCATACTGATGAGCAGAACAAGAGATTAGAAGATTAAGCTGCAGTTAGATGCAGAATAACTAGAACCTAAGGCATTGCCAGATAAAATCCCTGTAGAGCTGCTCTGTTCGTTAAGCTCTACATAGTGTAGTGCTGACTGAGTATACTGAGCTGACTGAGCTTTGAAAGCTTCAAGAGTAATTATGTAAGCTAAAATCTTTATTGTTAAAATTTTACTTTTCTCTAGGTATGTGTTTGAAAATATTAGACCTTAGGACAGTCTTGTCAAAACAAAGATTAGTTCTCATTTGATTTGCGAATAAATATTTTTCTTTTTTTCTGAACCACTTGCACTTCAAAAATCCATGTGCCACTTGCTGTCATTTGCTGTCTATAATAAAGATGTGATCATGCAGGACTTCTCTTTCAGAAGAGGAAGAAATGTTGGCAAAGGAGAGACATGCAGAATTCAGGGGGCAAAGCAGCGAGAGGTTAATGTGGAATTCAGCTGGCATTAGGCATATAATAATTCAATATTTATATCTATATGTTTAAACTACTACTCTTTCTCCTCCTCTCTCTCAGTCATTGAGTAGTCAGCCTGATCTCATTGGTGTCTGTATTATAAACTACCTGTGTTGCTACTGCTGGGGAGAAACAAGGAGAAAAGGCAGGTTCCGAAACAGAAAACTACTGAGAAATTAGGAGAAAAGAGGAGGAAAAGAATCCTTATGGGTTTTTTTCTCCTCTGTTTTTTCAGATATTTTCTCTGTAATGCTGAAAGTTTGAGACAAAGTAAATATAGTAACTTCAGCTCTTGCATTTATGATTCTGTGAAAAAGGGAGGTCACTTTTCTCTGAGCCAGCAGTCATCTCTGTATCTAAAGTAATGCCAGAAAAGGGAACTGTAAGAGGTAAGATAGTCTTTCTACTGTTAAAACTTCAATGCACAGTGTGAATTTGGTATTTGGAGTTGTCTTCTAGTAACAAAACCTGAAGTAACAAAAAAAAAAAAATATATCCTTGTGAATGTAATGATATTTCTGTGTAGCTGTGATCTGTTTCATGGGTACTTACTGGTACATGCTGCAGTTCCTGGCTGGGCCACATACCCAGTTTTATATTCTGTGGAAATAAGTATGCAGAGGAACAGCCAGTACATACCCAGGTCTCATCCTAGTGCAGATTTCATATGCAGCCTGGAAACCTAAATGATAGGTAAACTATTGGCAGAAAGGCAGAAGGATACAAAAAATATTGCTAGCCACTATAGCTGTGAAATCTGTGCAGTTTGGAAATAATCCTGCTGAGGTCTTCTGGCCAGTATCAGTAGTTGGAATATGCTTTCAGACCACTGGTTACTGGGTTTGGAAGAGAATGTGAAAGACACTTTTCATTGACAATGGGGAACAAAGTGTTTTATATGGTGTTCCCTCTGCAGAGATGCTCCTATACTCTATTTTTCTTGTTTATTCTTGTGATTTTTAAAAAAGCTCCATCCAAAATGCTCCTCGGTTAGAGCTTTGTTCATCCATGCCATATGTTAAAAACATGATGAAGAGAAGTTGTAGAATCTGTGCAGCAACACTTGTCCTTTATATCCCTCCCCACCCACACTCAAATAACAGACTTGGAGTCTGTTATCTTCTGCACCATTTTTTCTTCCTGCAAATGTAAATTTTCCAGGTATACCAGGTCAATGTTCTTCAACTTGACCAGGGCGCTTTTTAAAATTTATTTCCATTTGTTGGGCGTTTTTTGTGGTTTTGTTTTTGTTATGTTTTTTTTTTTAATCTGACTTAGAATTGGAGGGTCTATTATTAGGTTCCTTAAAACAGTGGACTGGTATATGTGGAATACATAAGCTACAAATTGAAACCTTAAAAGCAACTAGAGATTAATACAAAAAGCTACTATGAATTTTTTGAAGTATTGCTGCAAGCACCAAATCTATAATGCATTATATGCCACTATTCATATTTTCAGTATTCCATGTAGAAAACAAGAAAATTAAGTTAAAAATAATAGTAATAAAAAGATTAAATTAAATTTAAGATTGAAATTTAAAAAATATTTTGGAAGCGAACATTAGCATTTTTGAACTCATTTGAAATGTATACTCTTCAATGAGAAATTATGGCCAATTTTACTTGTACATCCAAGTATTTTGGCTTATTTCCATAGCTGCTGTGTACTCTGAAATGTGCAGAGTGAGAGGGCAAAAGATCTCATCCTGTCTGATCTAATCTTATTTTAAGTTTTTTTTCACTCTTAGCATCCTGTGAGTCATTTTTAGCAGTGGTATCATAAACAGTCTTTAATGCTTGATCTGTCTTCTTTGACAATGAGAGTAAAGGAAACATCTAGAATGTATTATGAAGTACAATGTATGTGTAAGCATGGAGAACACAGAGATGTTACAAGCAGTGTTACAAATGGTGATACCATTTCACATGCAAATGCCTGTGGACAAACATGAAACTTATTATTTTAATCATGTAGGCATTTTGTAAATGAAATAACTACAGTGTGTTAGGTAGAAGACCATTATGCTTTTGTCATTGGTGGTTTGGTCTTGGGCATAAGGTGCTGATCTCTCTGGTTTTTGAAAGCTGTATATAAGAAAATTTCAAAAAAAATTGTTTTGAAATGAATAGTAAACTTCACTTAAGAGGTTGACTTCAGATGTGCAATCCTTTGCAACAGCTTCACATAGATTGCTTTGGTCATCTGGGTTTTTTAAGTTGAACTGTGAACAGCGGCCCAGATCACATAATCAAAGGTGGTGGGATATTGGATCGTAAGAGGAAACATTATCTAGGAAAATGACCTAAAATAGCTTTGAAAGTTCCAGCACACTTGGAGTCTTTTCATAGAGTGAGGATCCATGATATAAGAACAAATATTGACAAAATACAGTTTCTTTTCTGGCTGTGGAACACGAGTAACGTAAAAACACAGAGACACGTTTGTTTGTGACTGGCTCATGGAGGAGGCAGTGCTGCGCCTTCTTGGAGTGACTCCATCCAGGAACAGCTTGAGGGACCCGTACCAACAGTGATCCAGACACAAGTCACATTTGCCTTCTAGATACTGGAAATGCTCTATCTTTGTAAAGTAAATCTGCCCCTTGTGTAACCTGAAATAGGATAAAGAGGGTTCTTATTTAATTCAGTGCTTCTTTAGTCTTAAGAGTTTTTGTGTGTTAGAGGAGCCTCAAGGTGGTTGGAAAAAGGACAGCTGTGGTTGATTCTGCTGCAATGTGAATAATTCTCAAGCTTTCTTCTGACAGAGTTCTTGGCATCATGAAGGGCTACTGCAGGCAGCGCTGCCTGGACTCTGGACAAGAAGACAGGAAGAGTTTTGCTATTCAAAAAAACTTCCAGAAAACCAAAGTCCTTTGACCAGCTGAGGGCTACACTGTAGCACATGCTACACACATTGGGATGTGCATCTCTGGCTTTGTAAAATTAATTAGTTTTTTCAGTCCATTGAACAGACCAAAACTTTTAGTAATAAAAGATCAATTTATAAAAGATGTCATTTCTTTTTGCCCATATGAACACCTTTTTTTAGATTTTGCTTCTTTTCCCCTGCCCTGTAGGCAAAGATATTATAAAGAAACAGCTTAGGGAAGTGAAACAAGCTGTCCAAATCTGTAAAAGTTGCACTTCCTCTCTCTCTCTCTCTTTTTTTTTTTTTTTTTTTTTTTCAGGCATCTGGAAGAAATGAGGCTATCTAGGATTTCACAGTTTGTAGGAGAAGATACTTAGTAATTTCAGTAATGCATAACAACTGGTCTAAATGGGGATTGGAACAGTTTATATATTTATTTTATTTGTTTTAAATAAGGAGAACTGTAATGATTTCTGGAGAGCAAGGATGACTTTAGAAATTGGCTTGGTACTTGCACAGTTAACAGTTATGCTGAAAGAAAAATAGATATTTAATATATAATAGAAAAGTGTTCCTACTTTATCATGTTTTGCCTTTCAGAATGAAACAGGTTTGTGTTTTTTTTTCCTGCGGTGGTGGTGTTAGCCTAGTAGAAACATCTGAGCAGACACAGCGACAATTGCACATGTAGAAGTGGTAGACACCATAGTTAACCATTCCAAAATGTGTGGAGTGCCCTGATGTCTGGCATGTTACGTATATTGTGACTAATAAAGAAAGCTTTATGCTCTTGTACTATATCCAGTACAGTAATACATCTTCTTTTGATTTTTAAAGTTCACTATTTCTTGATAAGCCACTGTACAAATGAATGCTGAGATTACAGCAGATATTGAAAGGGATTTTTTGTTCTTTCTTGTATAGCAGAAGATAGCATCCTCTTTATATGATACAATCCCTAGCATTGGTAATTTAGTTTTGTTCTTGTTATTTAAGTAATTGCTCTATCTCATGCTGTCTCATAATCTGTAGAAAGGCACAAGCAGATACAGAGGAGAATCACATGCAGGGCATACTGACACGATCTCCAACTTTGTTTCTCTGATGAATTCCAGAAACCCCAGGTTTGCAGATCTTCAGAAAAAAATGTTAAAAGCTTTTCATGGAGGTTAGAATAATAGTTTCTTTATTTAGTGACTAGAGGTAATGAGAGCTACTTTTTGGGAGACAGAGTATAGTTTTTTATGTTTTGGGATATAGTTAGCATTCATAAAGCACCGCTCCCCTTTCGTGTTTATAGGAGTGTTTCAGTTGACTCTGATTTGTTTGCATAAATGTTATCTTGAAAATGTGCAGGTAGTGATGATGTTAACATAGGTAAGCACTTAGACTTCTCTGATGATTCCTCAGTTTTCTCCACCTAACACCTGTTTTGAATTAAATTGGGTGGGTCTGGTTCTAAAAGCTACAGAATATTATGCTGACTAGTGAGTAGGTGAAAGTACTGCAAGAGTTCATCTTCCCTTTCCTTTATGGATCAGGCTGAATCAGCATGGTTCTACTGAAGTAAGTAAAATAGTACACATCTGCACCAGATAAGGGTCTTATCCTTTGGTTAAACTGATTTCTGTCCAGGTTTTACTATAAACAACATTCTGTGATCCATTGCAGCTGAAATTTCTGGATAATCCACATCTGGAAATCCAGGGAAAGCTGTAAAGATACCTAGATGATCTTCTGAAGGAGAAACTTCTGATTTTCTTGACTGTAATTTTTTATATATAATATTTATAGTAGCACTGCACCATGATTTTGCCAGCAGTAGAAAATCCAAGTGTAGAATTCTTGTGGCTGTGCTATCACATCTAGCACTGTTAACTTTGGTTTTTTGAACTATATTTTAAACACCTGCTTGTTCAGCTGTCAGTCTGAACAGTGATTTTCCTGCTTTTTGAGCCTTTGGGGTAAATGAAGCACCATTATTGGAGTATTTGACTTGAAGACAAGTGTCTGCATGGTAAGCATGACCAACACTGGGAAAGTAGCAAGGCAATGCATCCTGGATGGAGGAGATACAAAAAGGAAACAATATAATTCCCTACTGGATCCCATAAATCATGTGCCATTCATTTCACAGCTAATAAGCAGAACATGATGTTGCACATAGCAAAGAATTAAAAAATGAGTATACCTTTAAATGATGATGTTTGAATGATTAAAATCTCCTACATCAGAATTTACTAATTCAAATATGTATTTATATACTTTAAAGAACTGGGTTGACAGAAGTTCTGTAAAGTGAGGAGATATAGAGGAAAATTCTTCTCTTCAGTGGACACACAAAAATTACAAATACCTTAGGGTATAAAGGAAAAAATAATTTGCATGGATAATGAGCATTTCACAGAGTGTGTATGGCACATAGATACTGCAGTACATTCTAAGAATATGAGAATACCTTTGACTTTGGATGAGTCAGTGTAGTATTCTTTCAGAAGTGAAAAGAAATAATTAAAAAGCTTTAAAAGAACACATTTTCTTGGCATATGCAACATGGCTGAAGACACGCCCACCTTCCCATCCCCAGTTTCCCTGAATATGTGTAGTGGAAAGCCATCAAAACTGCTCCAAAATGATCAGGCTCAGATTTTTTTGCACCTCTGCAACTATTACAAGGGAGAGAAAAGCTGTCCTTAAGCTAAAGGACAGCTCTGATGTTAAGAAGCAATGTTTATAGACCAGTTATGAGTACATATATGCTGGAAATGCCATAAATTTTCTATCAAGGACATGAAACTATGGGACAGTATTTTAATAGGAAGATAGGGGGAACACAGCAGTTTTAGTGTAGTATGTTTATGAACATGAAGTATTTGCTTACTGTACTGGGAAACTGCTTCAAAAACAGGTAGCATCACCTGATCCACATTTCTTGCCCTACTTAGTAAAGTCCTTTTTCATAACCCTACAAGTTACGTTTTCACAGGGTTCTGGAGGGTTTCTTTCATTCCAGATCGTGTTGTCTTTTCCTCTCAGGAGAAGGGAAATGATTCCACAGAGACTGTTTACTATTGTAAGGTCTTTTGCACAGGCAAGCTATGGCAAATGGGGCTTGGCAGCTGAATGTGAAGTCACTGGGACGATGCAACAAGAGTGCTATTAGAATTCTCCTGCCATGAAAGAGGATGGTGATGTGTGCATGACGTTGGGTACGCTGAAAGGTCTTACAAAATGTAGCTTCTGCATTGTGTTAGATGGGCAATTCCTATGGAAGAAAGAAAGAAAGAAATGTGAGAAAGTGAAGTATGACAGTGTCTCTGCTTGGTGGTGGCAAGGTCATTCTTTCCAGAAAGCAAGAGAGCTTCTGTAGGCTGCTGGTTTGGGCAGTGCATGTGTTGCAGAGGGAGGGACACAGACAGTGCAGCTGTGGCCTCAGTCAAGTGTTGTTTTTTTGGCATGAGGGTTTTTGTGGTAGGGAGAGAAGTTGAACATTAATCTAGTTTTTACTTTCTCTCAAGTACTAAAAACAGCCAAACCCCTGGATTGTTTAGGCACTAAATCTTTGATGTACATTACAAATGCCAAAGCAAAACACTGAACAAACCATGAGACCACAAATGTACAGATAAACTTGGGCTGTTTCTGTGGCCTAGCTTTAACCAACCTGTCTTTATCTGTTTTATCTTATTTTAATGTCCCAAACCAAAGGGAGGTGTCTTGGTTTTTTCCAAATGCTGCTGCTAAAAGTGGAAATTCTTTACATTTAAAAGAGCTTACTAAAAATCAGGACACTGAGATTGTGTTCATTGTTTTAGAGTTCCTTTAAGATGTGGTGTTAAATATTCTGTATCAGAAAAAAATCATCGCTCAGTAGTAAAATTGTAATTTGAAGTAAATTCCAGAGAACCAGACTGTGACCTGAAGAAGCATGCAGTGCATGCATGAAAATATGTTTACAAATGTGGCTTTAAGGCAAAAAATAAACATGATAATTAATAAATAATTCTGTCATTTTTAGTTCTTTTCTATCTCATTACCCTTGGTCACTTTGACCTGTATGAAGTGACTGTAAACTGCTAATATTTTGTTAGATAGCATCCCCTAGTCATGTACAGTTACATAAATGCCTGCATAAAATTTCCTGTCCATTGAGTCTAAAGTCAGCTAGATCAAGTCTATTAGGTAACTTGACTAATGATATGTACAGCTAATTTATTCTTCCATCCCCACTAATGCGGAATGGTTTGCATTTTATTAGCTTTGGTTCAATGCAGCAATGAGAAAATCTACTCTTAGGTAGATATTTTGTTCTTTTTGATATTTTTTCCCCTTTTAAAGTGAGCAGAGATTATTACTGCTTGAATGTTTTATCTAGTATCTTATTATGGCTATAGGTATTGAACATCTGGTTTGAAACACTAATAATCCTGCAAAACTGATGTGGTACTTCTTTTATTATTATTACTTTTAAACAAACAAAAGGAAGAACTGGGATGGTAAGATGAATTATGAGCCCTCACAGTTAGGTACTGCTGTAAGGAGTGGGAGGGAATAACAGAACCAGCTAGTTGACTAACCACTTCCCTTCATTGTTGCTTTTAATATCAGAATAGCCTTGATAGCTTTCTAAACCACCGTGACTTGCATAAACGAGACCACGTACACTCTTAACTGGTAAGTTCCTTTCATTTAAGATCTAAATTGAAAATTGAATTGGAAGTGATCCTAGTGATTAAAATTTGAATAAGATTTATTTTTTTATGTTATTTTTTCATAATAATAACAAAAATATGGTCCTAGTGGTTGTTCATAGTAAACAAATCCAGACACATTCCTGCCTTAGCAACAAACTTCCTGCAGGGTCAGAAGGGTATATTTCCTTGACAAATTACTACCAAAATAATAATAATGACAGTTGAAAAACCAGTGCAAGCCCATAAGGTCTGAAATGTGGTTTAATTGGTGTTTTTTGAAAGAGTTTAAAAGTGAACCTCTATTTCTCTCCCAAGTACTCTATCTTGTGCTGTGCTGTCCTTCACAAGCTGAAGTCATCTATGTTGGTTGCTGTTACTACTTGGAGGCTGGAAAATTCTTATTTCATCATTTCTATTGCAGGTCCTGTTAATAATTATTATAGTTTAAAATCGTAAATAATAAGCTAAATAAACAAGGAAATATTTTTAAGTAGTTTCATTTCTGAATAAAACCAAAGTGAAGTAGTCTTACAGTGGAGATGTACAGTTAAGGCTAAAATAGGCTGGTTTTATGCTTGCTGTGCTCAAAAAACCTTGTCAATCAACCATAAAGTCTGTTTGAAGTTGAAGCCTGTTTTCTCAGCAGCAGTAGAGTTGAAGGCTCTAGCCTTTTACTGGTCTGAATGGGAGTTGGACCGTGTTCTTAATATGCAGCCAAAAGTTGTAATAGGGGTTTTAGCTGTTACAGCTATTTCTTTTTGTCTTATCCATAATGTTTGTGATGCAGCTAAATATACCCAAAACCTAGGGAAGGGCACATCAATTCAGAATTTATTTTATAGCATTGTTTCTTTTATGGGATGCAATAACTTCTGCTGCTGTCAGTGCATTTTTTTTACTTAATAGCTTTACTTACACTGAACACAAAACAAACAAACAAAACCCACCAATAATGGGTGTTTTTCCTAGGGAAGGCATCATTTAAAAAGTTGACAATATATTTTAGGTTCTTAATACAAGACATGATGTCAATACCTTAGTTTTATTTTATTGCAAGCTGTCTATTCACATCGATACTTTATATTTCTACAACATGTATTTGCAAGGTGACTTCTGTGTTTTCTGCGCATATATGGATGTTTACTATTGAAAGACAAAAACATTAAGTGATATGTTTCAGGAGCTTCATGAGGTTGATAAAAATAAGGGTTTTTAAATTATTATAATTTATATTTTTGTACTGAAAACCAGTAGAAGTAATTCCATTTGAGTCTCACAGATGAAAACACGGTGGACCGTGGAAGTTCAGCTAAGAAAAACTTCGTGCTTGCCAGCCAATCTGTGTATACTGTAATGAAAAGGCTTTCAGATAACTTATCTTAAACACTTGTGTTTTTGAGAGCCATCAAGGAAAACATCCAGCTATTTCTGTAAAGAAAAAAAAATATAAATCTAAAAGTAGTAAGTTACAGAGTAGTAATAGCTGCAGAATATGTTGCTTTTTTAGGCCATCCATATCCCTTATCTGAGCAACATGAGGGTAATTAGCAAATACTCTGTTCTTAACTGAAGAGATAAAATGTGGTGGGTTGACCTTGGCTGCATGCCAGGTACCCACCGAAGCTGCTCTGTCACCCGCCTCCTCAGCTGGATGTGGAGAGAAAATACAATTAAAGGCTCATGGGTCAAGGTAATGACAGCGAGATCGCTCAGCAGTTACTGTTGTGGGCAAAACAGACTCGACTTGGGAAAATTAGTTTATTAACATTCAAATCAGAGTAGGATAATGAGAAATAAAGTCAAAAGTGAAAAACACCTTCCCTGCACCCCTCCTTTCTTCTCAGGCTCAACTTCACCTCCGATTTCTCTACCTCCTCCCCCCGAGCAGTGCAGGGGGACAGGGAGTGGGGGTCGCAGTTTGTTGCGCATTGACTCTGCTGCTCCTTCCTCCTCACGCTCTTCCCCTGCTCCACTGTTGGGTCCCTCCCATGGGAGACAGCTCTCCATGATCTTCTCCAGTGTGGGTCCTTCCCACGGGCTGCTTTTCTTCACAAACTGCTCCAGTGTGGGTCCCTTCCACGGGGTGCAGTCCTTCAGGAACAGGCAGTTCCAGCGTGGATCCCCCACGGGGTCACAAGCCCTGGCAGCAAACCTGCTCCAGCCTGGGTTCTTCTCTCCATGGGGCTATGGGTCCTGCCAGGACCCCGTTCCAGCACGGCTTCCCAGGGGGTCACAGTCTCCTTTGGGTGCATCCACCTGCTCTGGTGGGGGTCCTCCATGGGCTGCAGGTGTAGATCTGCTCCATTGTTAACCTCCATGGGCTGAGGGGCACAGCCTGCCTCTCCGTGGGCTTCACCAGGGGCTGCAGGGGAATCTCTGCTCTGGTGCCTGGAGCACCTCTGCCCCCTCCTTCTGCACCGACCTTGGTGTCTGCAGGGTTCTCTCTCTCACATAGTCTCACTCCTGTCTTCTGCTGCAATTTGTTGTGCAGGTTTTTTCTCCCTTCTTAAATATGTTATCCCAGAGGTGCTGCCACCATCACTGCTGGGCCCAGCCTTGGCCAGTGGTGGGTCCATCTTGGAGCTGACTGGCATTGCTCCATCAGACATAGGGGAAGCTTCTAGTAGCTTCTCACAGTAGCCACCCAGTAGCCCCGCTGCTACCAAAACGTTGCCACACAAACCCAGTACATAAAATAGGCTTGTTTTGCAGACATCTTAAACCTTAACAGTGCCTTCTGCTTCTTTACGCTGAATTTTATTATTGTTATTCTTTTACCAGTTCTCCAGCTACAGGAGATCCTCTTGGAATTCTTCATATTTTCTCCTCAGTCATGTCAGTAGCAAATTTCACCTTTTCAGTGCATTGCAGGTTCTGACACTGGATCCTTAGCAAATATACACTGTTCTTAAAAGTATTGGTGGTTCTGTGACAAGATACACGAGTGAGGGGTTTAGTCAATGCTACTTTCATTTGCAGTTTAACTGGAATTATGCCAATATATGATCATCATAGCTTTCATTAAAGCAAACAAATCAATGAAACCCAAACTGCCTTATCCTTTCCCCAGCCCACCTAGACCAGGGGTCCTCAAACTTTTTAACCAGGGGTCCGGCGCGTGGATGCAGTGGCAGGCAGTCATCTGCGGCTGCTTGGTTTCCCCCCCAACCCCGGTCGGGGGGGGGGGGGGGGTGTTCTGTAAATACCGGGGGCTGGATTGAGGACCCTGGGGGGCCATATCTGGCCCATGGTCCATAGTTTGAGGACCCCTGACCCAGACTTTTGAGCAATACGACTACAATACCCTGTTCTCAGAGATGGCAGGGAGAAGCAACCCCACAATGGGAGTACTAAAATTCTCTTTCCTCTCCCAGCTGCCATTTTTGGGAACCTAATATGTTTTACACCCTGTCAGACCTGGCAGAAATCATTCCATGAATTGAAAAGTTACTATAATGAGTGCCTAATGGGTGTTACATTTCCTTAGGAAACCAGGCTAAAAATATTTTATTAGTTCTTCTGTGTGCAGAGGAATTTTTTTAAAATGTTAGTACAAACTTTGTTGCAAAATGGGAGGCAAAAATATGACTTTTAAGCTAAATCATGGGGGGGACCTGTTGTTTAATTTTTAAGGTATTGTGTTAATTCTATTTCCTCTTCTCCCTAGCACTCAGATATGCTTACTGTTATTCCTGAGACCATCTTTTTTTTGTCTTAGAAATAGTCATCATAGCTATTTGCATCATCCCCAGCCATTTGTGTCGGCAGAGCCTAACATCTGGAATCCCAAAGCAGTCCAGTGTTTCAGACCAGTGTTCCCAATCCAGTATTTAATCTCAAAGCAATTGTTATATTATGCATTCCAAAACTTGTGGTTTTAATAGTCATAAATGTAGGCTTACCGGTCATATTAACTGATCAATTCATGTCAATGAAATTAATGAATTTAATTGGTTTCTGAGTATTGAGGGTGTGGGGGTGTGGAATTCTTTCAAGCCGAGAAACCTATTTGTTTGAGGTCTGTCTCCAAGTACAGCTTGCTATTAGGCACTTTTCCTCCCCTAGATAATTTTTTTCTCTTGGAGCTAGTTGTAAGTGAAAGGGTGTGCAAACAAATGCAAAATAATTCCATCCCAAATTCAATCCCAAAATAAGGGTGACTTTTTCTGTGCCATTTCTGTGCTATGCGGTGTTAATGTTATAGAAAAGGTTGCTGCACACCCCTCAGCCCCTCCCAAACAGATTTTCCCAGTTTTAAACAGTACCTTTTCTGTATCCATAGTGTAATCAAAATAAATAATGTTTCAAAAGGCAGGTCAGGTCTTAAAATCAAACTTAATATGTAGCACTCAAAGTAGTCTTCAGTTACCAGGTTTTTTTTTTCTTTTATATATATTAAATGTAAGTCAGCCCACTATATATGACCACTGCTCTGAGTGGGAGGGTATGTAGGTATTTTAAATAATATGTCTAAAATTTGATTGTGTAGTACTTCTGTAGGTGGGAGGAGGTCAGAGGGAGGAATGGTGAGGGAGGGTCTTTAATATTGCACTATCTATGTAGTTGGTTTTGAAGGCATCTGGAAGAAATGAGGCTATCCAGGATTTCACAGTTTGTAGGAGGAGATACTTAGGAGCTCTATTGGAATGTCTCCGTGGCAATTGCACATTCCTTTGCTTCATCTGTCTGTAATCTTCGTCCCCATCATAGGTACTTGGAAGGTCCAGCCTGTGTTTGTCATTTTCAGTAGTTACTGTGGAGAGCAAATGACATGTGGGCCATGGTTAGAATTTTATATTATTTCTGTGGTGCACTCCCACCTTCAGTGTCTGAGCTCTTAGTGGAAATGTAACTTCAGTCATGTTTAGAATAAAGGTGAGGTTTGATATTTTCCAGAACTTTTTTTAATCTAAAAGGAAGATTGTGGTTATGAAGCCCAAATTAGATTTGGAGGGTCTGTAACTTGTAGGAAGCAGTAACATTTTAAAGCTTCTTTCAGCCTTTTAAGTTGCTTCCTCTGCATCTCAGATAATATCACATCATTCTGGCAGTATAAGTTTCAAGAGTTAATAGAGAATTTTGAATAATACAATTCACTGAGTAGTATGATTGATTCTGTTGATCCAATTTTCTACCTGGTGTTGGTGAATGATGAAATGGAACAGAATTACTTTGAATAGTATACAGGAATTCTATAGGAACAGAGTTAAAGTTGTCAAATAACGACTTGAGAATATTTTAATCAAGGCTGGAAAACACTTGTCCTATTTGAGTTTCTTTCTAGAATGGTACCTTGTGTCATAAATATTGGTAAGTCATTTTATTTTCAATAATAACTTTTTCATCAAATATTCTTTTATGAGGCATGATCGTTACACATCTGTATTTGAAAGTAGAGGAAACAAGACAGTGTACAACTTGGTGAGAAAGATTAAAAAGTCCTATATTTACAGCTGGATTTGATGTACTATTGCAGTGAAATAGCTGACCGCTCTTTAGTGCTGTTACATTTTTCAAATTATGCTCAGCTCACTAATTTGATACTCTTAACCAAGGCTATTACTAGAGCTCTCTTATTTCATTATTTATAATTACTTTTGGCTTTGTAAATGAAAACAATCCTGGTGATGATTCTGTAATTTATAATCCTGGCAATTGTGGATTTTCATAAACAGCTTATTATTTGTCAAATCTTTGCTGTGCAAAAGACTGTTATTGCTGCTGTTCATTTAAGTAACAGTCGTATGTCTCAGAAGGTTTCTTTTTCTTTTTTTCACATGGGATCTATTTTCAAAGTTTATGCATTTTGTACAAATAAGACTCAAAGATTGCAGGACTTAATACGTTGGTTTTGTACAGCAGAAAATATTCACTGAATAAATAATTTGGAAGTAAATAGTACAATTTGTTGAATAATTGTGAAAGGCATTATTCATTTCATGTTTGGTAGTATGATTTTTAATTCCTTTCATATCTGTCTTCATAGAGAGACGGGTGAAGAAAAGAGGTCCATAAGCAAACTATTTTAGGCAGATGAACACAGAATTTAAGAATAAATAAAGCTGAATTTTAAGGTGCAAGGTTATTAGTATGTTTTGGAGACTGCAACCATTTTTTACTCTCTTACAGATTTCTGTTTGCAGATATTCTAGCAAGATTGCTAGCTTAGTCTAACATGATAATTTGAAAGGATGAACTTTTATATCAAAATGTACAGCAAAGTGGGAGTAAAGTTTTGAAGTAATGCCAGAAGAATCTTTGACTGACAGATGAAGATTGTTCTTATGAATTTTTTCTCCTGTTGTAGTGTTTTCCCAGACTGTGAAGAAGATTTTAGACTGTGTGAACCAGATTTATCCTTTTATGTACTCACTGTGTATCACTGCATTTAGAAATGTTACATACAGTTGAATGTTGTTTAATAATAATCTGGCAAAAGTTCTAAAGAATATAATCTTTTCTCAGACATGTATTTGTCTGAAAAGGCCATGCAATGTTCCTTAATGAATATTTATGGTTTATAGCCAAAACCTTCTCCCTCTAATGTGCATTTTTACTAAGAATACTCAGTGTGGAGATCAAATTAGGAGAGCTACTTTATTTTCTGTGAAGGCATGACAAAACTTGGAGTATGTCTGCTGAAGACTGTTCTTCCTTCAGTTAGTTATTTGCTAATTAACTTAGGTTATTATTCATGCTTGAACACATACTTGTAGCCAGAACAAATGTGTGGAAACCTACATTGTATTTTACAAAACCATGTTTTGTGCCTTGAATTAATTCACAATAGGGAATACAGAATCATTCCAGAATTTGACTCGGGCTCAAAAATGGCATTTTATGTTATTACTGTGTGACTCGTAGACACATAACCAATAGTCATGTATAGCCTACAGGTTATCTGTATGGAGAAAATAAACAAGCCAAACCTTCATTTGGACAGTAATGTTGTGTTGTAAATGTAGGTAGGATCCTCTTTGTTTTCGAAGAAGCCTCTTCCTTCAATTCCTCTTTGCTGTGATAGTCTGTTCCTTCTGTAAGATAGCATCCTAGACTCTGTCTTTGGTTTTTTTGTGATTATATGAGGTTCTTGGTTCTCTACTGTCTTATTTGCAAGGAATTACATTAACAGGGATGCAGGCTATATTCATGCAAGTATAGTATTTTTATCACATTTTCCATAAGACACAGTAGCTTATTTCACAAGCTATTTTATTGTCCAGAATTTTTCTTTATTCCTGTGTAAAGCAAAAGAACCCTCCAAAATTATATATCAAGCCCTCCAAATTATAGACCAAAACCCCCTCTGAATCCATGAACAATTAAAAAGCCCCTTTCATTTATGTGAAGCTCTTGCTGAAGCACAGTTTGTAGCAGTTTGGATACAGTGCATTACTAAGCTGCTTTTTTGGGTGGTAAAGGTGCAAGTTCCCCTTGAGCCTTTCTAAATCTCATCTGGTTCAGGAAGCTACTTTGACTTTACTTTCAAGACCAAAGTATGGTATATGTACTCCCCAGCAAGTTACCCACTTCTTTCCATCCCATTTTAATGAAAATAAGTCATATTTCACATATTTTGTCTGTTTCCAGTTTGATTCAGCAGTTTTCAGTCATCATTCCCTGATCAGTTATACTTCAGCAAGATTCATAATCCTAATTCTGCACTTTTAGCTGTAACATCAGTAAGTCAATATGCTCTTTTTAGACAGATGCGAGTTTACTCTTTCCATGATGCAAACAGCTGGAAGATTATTCTGTCTGCATCCTGAGACTGTAGAAAGCTGTGTTGGTACTATGCCCAAGATAATTGAGCCAATTTCTTAGCAACAAGGGTTCTGTGCTGTCCTAATTGCAGTTAAACAGCATTCGGTTAGCCCAAGAGGCAGGCAGAGCTTCATTGCATATGCCTTTAGAGAGGTTAATGGCACTTCCATTTAAATCCATGGCAAATCCTCCCTTCTGTACCCACCCATGTACTTTGATTCTGAATTTTGAAAAAAAGCATGAAGATAATTATGGATTGCCTTCAGTTAGGCTTTAGAACAATGGCTAGAAAACATACTCTACTAAAGAGATTTTTAGTTTCCAAATTTGCAATATTATGTGCAATACAGGATATTACACGCAGGACAGCGTGTAACTGGTGTTTGCCTGGAATCTGAAGTCAGAATTGTCTCTTCTGAAGTTTGGCAGGAAAGCTATTTCTTTTTCAGTTTTCCTAGTACCTTCACTGTCTTTGCCCATGACGCCTCATTCTCATATAATATGCTTGTTGTAAATAAACCCAGACAATTACCCTATCTTGCCTTATTCATTTTGTTCTGAAGAAAGGTCATATTCCTGAAGTCTAAATATGCCTGACTGTTTGGAACTGGGGATGTCATGATTTCAGAAAAAAAAAGATGTTAAACAAGTCAATCTTTGTGAAGTTAAACAACTATGTATGCAATTAAAGTCATTAATTAAAATTCAGTTGGTTATTAAAAACTGAATTAAAATGACAGTGAAAGAACAGCCTCAGGTGTATGACTGTGCATTTTAAAGTGCTACATTTAATGTTTATGCAGAAGGTTTTTATATTTTAGAAAGTGAATAGCACCTTGGCTGTGTGGATTTCAGACTTTTTTTTTTTTAACAGTGCATAAGAATTTAAGATTTTTTTTCAACATTTGACCTAATTAGAAAAAATAGTTTTGATTAGCTCCATGTATTATACTCCCTCAGTTTTGGAAGTGCCTTTGGGCAATGTGTTGTAGAGAAAAGTAATCTCATCTAGGAGCGTAAATGGACCCTATCACATTTTAAGATATAGATTCCCCCCCCCCCCCCCCTTCTATTTCAAATGCCTAATTTCATCCTCAGATGCAGCCCTGGTTAATGAATCCACTTTCAACTATCGTGCTTTACCAATATCTTAATTCTGTTTGCATACAAATTCTTTCTTGGCTGATTAAAAAGAATCACTCCCTTTGAAGTCAGGTGGCACAAACAGAGCCTAACAAGTTGTTTGTTACAAAATTAAGCTTTGGGTTATTACTTGTTTTCTGAGTTCTGTAAAGCACTTCATTGTTAGCCGGACCTAAACAACTGTGTCCCCAAAAGGCAAAGGTGACTGCTGTGGGTTAAACTTATAGTTAGGGAAAATCCATGGGCAAACAGAACACAAATTAGCAGTAGCTTTCCATCCAAACTGCAATGGAAGAAGGATAGTTTGAAAATGGCTGCACACTTCCCAGTTCTTTCTTCACCTGCCTTCCCATGAAGTGGAACATTTGTTGATAAGATAATCAGATAATATGCATTAATCTGGGAATTGTTGGGGGAGTTCCTAAATATTTCTCATTCCATGTAGTCAATAGCTGCAGGAAAGACAGTGCTTTCCTGAAGATAAATTGTAGCAGCTAAAGTTGGCAGTTATTCCATTTTTTGCTTTGAATTTCTGGGCTGACAATAAGAATAACTAATGTCTTAAATATATATATATATATATATATATATATATATATATCTTTTGGCATTGGTGGATGAGACCTGTCTATTAGCACCAGAATTTGCCTGAAATGAGGATGGATAATTCCCAGTTGGAGGGTAGATCATGTAAAGAATCGTAAAGATATATGTACTGAATTATTGATGGTGCCTTTTGTAATTAAAAGTCACCTTCTTGGCTTTGTGGCATTAGAGGCTTATGAAGCTATGAAAGTACAAACTAATTTTTAATGGTTTGGGATTCTGTCCAACCCCTTTCTGAATTCAGGTGCTGGACTTGTTTATAGCGACGTAATAGAAGTGTAGTAAAGATGAACATGTTTAATACCAAAGCTAGACTGAAGGCTTGGCAAAACTGAGTAAGGCAGTCAGTAAAGTGAAATAAAATGCTGTCCTCATAGAACAATACTATCACTTCAGTCTTTGGTCTGCTTAGAGTAATGGTTCCCAATTTTTCCTGAATCTTTAGTAACAATTCTGAATTAATAAAATATTGCGGGCAGCCCTGTGCTTTGTTCGTTGTGTTGAACTAGTGTGTAACATATTTGGTGTGGCACCTACATTTTCCATAAATATTTTAATGATAACAAATACTTTTTTAATAAGACATTAATCCTAATTTGTAAGAGTTACTGGAAAATACTTTTCTTTTTTGTTGCATACTATAGATTTTTTATTATTGAGTCAGAAAATTCGAAGTTGATTTGTTTGTACTTCTGGTATAGTTGTATGTTTGTGTGTGATGAAGAAATACTTTTAAAGGTTTCTGTGTTGTGCTCCCTATGTGATGTTTCTAAGAGTGCCATGTTTCAGGTTTTTAAAAGATGGTTGATAGCAATCATGCATAAATACATTTTGCTTTTTTCCTCAAAGTTATTTCTTGCACAACTGTGAATGGAGTCAGATGGCAAATGTTTGAGATGCATATTATCAGTCCTTATGAGAGCTGTCTTAATCACAACGGATTACTAGGAGCCTGCAGAAAAGGGTTTTTATTTTTTGTTTGCCCTCTTTCTCCTTCATTCCTCTTTATGTATTAATGTAGATAAGGAATGCAAT
Organism: Falco cherrug; assembly: GCF_023634085.1. Taxonomy (NCBI): domain Eukaryota; kingdom Metazoa; phylum Chordata; class Aves; order Falconiformes; family Falconidae; genus Falco; species Falco cherrug. The sequence goes on from NC_073700.1 coordinate 83,435,518, forward strand.
ACAAGGTTACAGTTATTCATACATCTTAATATGTGACGTCTGTGTTTGACAAATATTTTCTGCACTGCAATTATCTCCTCTGACATCCCAGAACAGTATTACAAATTCAGTAATATAATCATAGAATCATTTGGGTTGGAAAAGACCCTTGAGATTATCAAGTCCAACTGTTAACCCAGGACTGCCAAGTCCATCATTAAACCATGTTGCTAAGCAATGGATCTATGTGTTTTTTAAATACCTCCAGGGATGGTGATTCCACTATACACCTGGGCAGACTGTTCAAATGCTCGACCACCCTTTCTGTGAAGAAATTTTTCCTAATATCCAATCTAAACCTCCCTTGGTGCAACTTGGGGCCATTTCCTCTTGTTTTATTCCTTGTTACTTGGGAGATGAGACTGACGCTTGTCCGCCTACAACCTTCTTTCAGGTAGTTGTAGAGAGTGATAAGGTGCCCCCTGAGTCTTCTCTTCTCTGGACTAAATAACCCAAATTCCCTCAGCTGCTCCTCATAAGACTTGTGCTCCGGACCCTTCACCAGCTTTGTTGCCCATCTCTGGACACGTTCCAGCACCTCAGTGCCCCTCTTGTAGTGAGGGGCCCAAAACTGAACCCAGTATTCGAGATGCAGCCTCACCAGTGCCGAGTACAGGGGGACGATCACTTCCCTAGTCCTGCTGGCCACACTGTTTCAGATACCAGCCAGGATGCTGGTGACCTTCTTGGCCACCTGGGCACACTGCTGGCTCATGTTCCGCTGGCTGTTGACCAGCACCCCCAGGTCCTTTCCCACCAGGCACTTTCCAGCCACTCCTGCCCAAGCCTGTAGCGCAGCGTGGGGCTGGTGTGACCCAGGTGCAGGACCCACACTCAGCCTTGTTGAACCTCACACAGTGGCCTCGGCCATCAGCCCAGCCTGCCCAGACCCCTCTGCAGAGCCTTCCTGCCCTCCAGCAGATCAACTCTACCGCCCAGCTTGGTGTCACCTGCAAACTGACTGAGGGTGCGCTCGATCCCCTTGTCCAGATCATTGACAAAGACATTAAACCGGACTGGCCCCAGTGCTGAGCCCTGGGGAACACCGCTTGTGACCGGCCGCCAGCTGGGTTGAGCTCCATTCACCACCGCTCTCTGGGCTCGGCCACCCACCCAGCTTTTAACTCAGTGTAGAGTACACCTGTCCAAGCCCTGAGCAGCCCGTTTCTCCAGGAGAATGCTGTGGGAAACAGTGTCAAAGGCTTTACTAACATCCAGGTAGACAAGATCCACAGCCTTGCCCTTATCCACTAAGTGGGTCATCTTGTTGTAGAAGAAGATTGAGTTCATCAAGCAGGACCTGCCTTTCATAAACCCATGCTGACTGGGCCTGATCGCCCAGTTGTCCTTCATGAGCTACATGATGGTGCTCAGGGTGATCTGCTCCATAACCTTCCCTGGCACTGATGTCAGACTGACAGGCCTGTAGTTCCTCAGATCCTCCTTCCTGCCCTTCTTGTAGATGGGTATCACATTGGCTAACCTCCAGTGTTTTGGAACCTCTCCAGTTTGCCAGGGCTGCTGAAAAATGATCGAGTGGTTTGGTGAGCTTCTCCACCAGCTCCCTCAGTACCCTTAGGTGGATCCCATCCAGCCCCATAGACTTGTGCATGTCTAAGTGGAGCAGCAAGTCACTAACCATTTCCTCCTGGACTGTGAGGACTTCATTCTGCTCCTCTTCATCCCTGTCTTCCAGCTCAGGGGGGCTGAGTACCCAGGGGAAAGCTGGTCTTGCTATTAAAGACTGAGGCAAAGGAGGCATTAAGTGCCTCAGCTTTTTCCTCATCCTTTGTGGCAATGTTCCCCACCACATCCAATAAAGGATGAAGATTATCTTTGGCCTACCTTTTGTTTCTAATGTATTTGTAAAAACATTCACACCATAGATCCATTCCTTGCTTGGTAATGACAAAGAATGGAATGCTCTTTCCTAAATAAGGCCATTCTGTCATTTCACTTTGTCTTAATCATTTTTACCATACTTAAAAATATCACTTTGGGCATAACTACTTATGTTTTCTTTCCCAATCCAATTACCTTTAATGGGAATTGATATAGTAAATGACTGTCATTTGTTCACAAACTTGACAGTGAGCAACAAAACATCTTATCTGATTTGGAGAAGTAAATGAGTACAGCGCTGAAGCATTTAAAATGATATTACTTGCTTCATATTTGTATTACAAAAATATTTTGAACAATGCAACTATTTCCTGGGTTTTCCAAGATGGTTAGTTTGACAAAATAATTTGCCCTTCAGTAAAATTGTGCATTTTCCTTAATAGATTATCTAAATCCAAGCCAACAGCAGTGAAATACATGAATTGGTGTCCAGGCCTTGAAGTACATCTGAAGGACTAGCTAATTGAATCTTGACTTTTGTAAAATCATCTTCAGTAATAAATGTGTTGAGTTTCAAGTTTTACCAGAGAACCTTTTTGTTTCCATGCTGTAGAGATTTTTCTAAATGTGTATTCATGTAGCTATTACAGTGATTAAAAAAAAAAAAAGGAAAATAAATTAGTACACAAATTCCATAATTATTTAATGTAATGCAATTTCAACATTCAGAGTTGTAATTTCCTTTATTTGCAGAACTGAAGAAGAGTTGAAATATCATAAGAACCATCTCAGGGCTTCCACAACCACTTATATTTGATTTACTGGGGTTGTATAGTGCAAGATAAAGATTATTGTGGAAGCAGGTAAAGGAATTGGGATTTACATAAAAAAAATATTCACATTGACTTTATCAAATTTGTGCATCTTTGGGTTCAGTGTATGTGAACAGTCATCTTTATTCCCTACAGTATTTCACAATATAGCTAGTCTCATTTTTAAAAAAAAAAAACTTTTTTTTTTTTAGTTCTATAATTTCTTTTGAGCTCAGGTTTGTAAAAGAAATGTTAAATTGATACCAAATTATTTCAATGAATATACCGACATTATCAAAAGTAGATTACTGCATTAATACTCTCCTAAATTCTTTTGTAAAGTTACTACTCAGATATTTATTTGTCAGAAATGGAGACCTGAACTTTGTATGGAGGGCTTTTCAATAACTTAAAACTTACTAGAAGTAAAATGAACCAACTGGGAAAGTCTAAATGTCCACCTGAAACCTGTCATGTACTCTGCTGTTATTTTAAAAGGCGCATGGGATGGTTACAGAATTATTTGTTACACAACTTTTTTGGAGTGCTAGCATTGTCAGGTGTAGAGAAAAGAAAAGGCTGAAAAGATGCATTTATAAATGGGCACTGTTTGCATAACTGCATACATTTTATATATATATTTGTGTAATAATTCAGTATTCCTCTAGTTACCTATCATCTTTATGCAATCACATATCTATCAAGTTATTAATTTCATCTTAGCCAAGTCGGTGGCTCTCTGTGAGGCTTTTTATAAAGGCAAGGATCTGCTTATGTCTCTTCATTGCCAAATGAGATTTGAAGTATTTGATTGTAAGCGAATGCCTTTTGAGTATATGCTTGAAGTACTTTGTATGCATATCTTGTCATATTCATTTTTCAGATCATTATAATAGTGTAGTAGTATAAATGCATAATGTTGAAAGAAATGTTACTTTAGAATCAGGAACACATTATAGATGCAAATTTTGATAACATTAATTTTTTGGTCTCTGGCTTACTGACTGATCTCTGCACCTGTAGCATATGCCAGCAGTAGTAGTTCCCTGTATCAAGTGGCTACGTTTTGTTTGCTGTGTTGACATTTCAGGCACATATGGAGTACTGATACTGGTAAAGAAACAGAAGTCATAAATTATGAAGGGTCTGTGATTGATGATGGCTTTTCAAGTCATGGACTTGCAAAGTAAAAATAAATAAATACACTGTTGTAGTGTCCCATAGTAGAAGTACCTTGCACCAACTCCCACAACAGTCAAATCTCTTGAACAAAGCAATCAGTTGCTGATCTGAATGATGGGTCCTTGCAACAGTGTCTTGATTTGGATTGCATGAGACTCCCCAAATCACAGTTCTGTTGAATTCTTCAATCCCAGCTGACTCATGGTCTTGCGTGACCTCTCTAACACAAGCATGATCCATTGGTATAGCATATCTTCAACTATGTACAAATCATCTCTTAAATAATCTTAACTACAATGATTGTTGTATGTGACCATTTCTGCATCTGAGGAACAGTTTACTAACCATTTGAGACTGTCTTATCTATGTAGAATGCGGTTAATTCTGCTGCAGAAACTGAGTGTCTCTCTGGAATGACCAGAGACTCCATTCAAGATGTTAATCAGCACATTGAAGCAGATGAGTTTTTTGAGGCACAGCAGGACCTGCCTGGGGGAATCATAAGTACCATCCAAACTCCCACGTGGCAAGCTCCTTTAGCAATTAGTCAAATATGTAAGTATTTGCAACTAGAGTTGCAAGTAAGTCCTTTTATCTCATCTCTGTAGAGAGCTACCTGGGGAGTTCCTGGGCCACGCAGGGAATTAATGACTTACGTGCACACAGGCACAGCCCTGGTACTAAGCTACACCACAATGAAATAGACGTGGTCCTGGAGAGAAGAGAGATCAAGAAGAGCTGATTGATTTCTCAAGGATCTCCTCATCCAAGCTCAGTAACAGCTCATCCTGATGTGTAGACAGTCAGGCAAAAGTGCTGGGAGGCCTACGTGGATAACAAGGACCTCCTAACAAAGATCTGGTGTAAAAAGGAAGCACACATGATGCTGAGGCAGGGGCAGGTGACTCTGGAGGAATAGAGAGATACTGGGTTAGGAAAGCCAAAGCTCAGTTGTAGTTGAATCTGACAAGGGGCATTAAAAACAAGAGAAGGGCTTTTGCAGCTGTATCAGCTTCAAAAAGGGACTATAGAAAATGTGGCTCACTACTGAACAGCACAGGGGGACTGGTGATAGGGAACATGTAGAAGGTTGAGATACTCAACTTATTCACCTCTGCCTTTATTGATAAGACTGACCTCCAGGAATCCCAGGTCCATGGGACCTGTAGTAAGGTCTGGTGCAAGGAAGGCTGACTGACCCTTGGTAGAGGAAAATGAGGGAACACAAACTGGATGCTCCCCAGTCCATGGGAACTGATGGATGCACCCGTGAGTGTTAAGGGAGTTGGCCAATGTCATTGTGAAGGCTGCTCTTGATTATCCTTGAAAGACTCTGGTATTTGGGAGAACACAGACATCATTCTGGTCTTCAGAAAGGGCAAGGAGGAGAATGTATACAACTACAGGCTGGTCATCTTCAACTTGATCCCTGGGAGGGTGGTGGACAAAATAATTATGCGAATGACTTCCAAACATATGAAGGAAAAGAAGGTGATTCGGAGTAGTCAGCGTGGACTTATGAAGGAGAATTGTGCTTCACCAACCTGATAGCCTTCTGCAATGAAATGACTAGCAAAATGTATGAGGGAGAGTGGTGGGTGTTATCTGTACTGCAGTAAGGCTTTCAGAACAGTTTCCTATAACATTTCCACGGATGAACTGATGAGGTATGGATAGATAAGTGAACATAGAGCTGGACTGAAAACAGGCTGAGCCACCAGGCTCAGAAGGTTGTAATCTGCAGTTTGAGATCCAGCTGGAGGTCAACTAACTAGTAGAGTACCCTAGTGCTTGATAACTAGGTGCCAGTATATTAAGGACCTTGACAGGTTGGAGAAATGGACCAACAGGAATCTTATGCAGGACTTTGCATTTCTCTTTGTTGAACTTCAACCTGGGGAGGAATAACCACATGCTCCAATCCTGGCTGGGGGCCAACTGGCCGGAAAGCGGCTTTGCAGAAAAGGGCCTGGGGATCCTGATGGACAAGTTGGAAGAGGAGCCAGTGATGTGCTGTTGCAGCAAGGAAGGCCAACAGCCTCTTAGGCTGCATTAGGCAGTTCACTATTGAGATATGTGGCTCCCTTCAGAGAAGAATTCAATATATGATAATTTGAAAAACCTTTAAATACCTACATAAGCAGATTTTTCTGAACATATAGCTGAGATACAAACATGCTGGTCTGTATGTTGGTTTAGTCTCTTAGCTGCTTTTTTTTTTTTTTTTTTTTTTAATGAAATACATAGCTATAAGCAGCTTTCCCAAGAGCTTAAAAATCTGTCTGGTTTCAGGGAAATTAGGTTTTTATTCAGTCAGTTATATTTCCTGTTTCTCTTCCTCCCTTGAATATGATTCTCAGAAATTAATGGGTAAGAATGAATAGCTTTAACAGCAAAACACTGTTTGTCGGAAGTTGCAGAAACAGATTAGCTTTATTAAGTGTGTCTTTCAAAATGTGCTGCATTAGCAAGTTACATTTCAGTAGCAAAATCCATGTAATTTTTTGTACTGTCTATTATAGTGGTATATTGGGAAAAGGCTCATCTAGAATATAGCTTCAATAGCTCGAAGGTCAAATCCTGCTTCTGTGGACCTTACAGTGTGTAGTACAGATTCTGTCTTTCTACAGTTACTAAAAATCAAAGCACTGTTGGGCATGTACGGCTTTCACTCTGGGGTTCTCAGACTGCCTATTTCACATGAATAACCTAAGTCTCGTTTTGGCTGTCTTAACATCCTTCCCCTACACCCTAAATGAAAAAAAAACCCAAACAAACCAAAAAAAACCCCTACAAAACCAACCCACACCCCTGGCACAGAGGTTTTATGGAACAGTGCTTATGGAGTCTACGCACCATTAGATGTATTTCTGAGGAAGAGTAATGTGTAAGTTGTATCATCCTAGAAGCTTTTTTGGTAGTGCAATTAAAGAGAGCATTTCTTCTCACTAGTGTTTCTTAAAGCTAAACCTGAGAGTCCAGCCTTTTTTATTGGCAGATATTTCTTTACCCTTCAGGTGCTTTCACAGGAGCTTGTTAGAGATGAGTATATAACTACAGCAGGAAAATACAGGGAAAGTTAAAACCTTCTGCTTTTAAAAAGAAAAATATTATATGGGAAATCTTGTATTGTATGAAATGGCTGGGAGCCCTCTGCGTGGAGGTTCAGGGAATGACATCTATGTACCCTGCCCTGCCCCTCTTGACATGATAGAAGCTTTTGCAGAGTCCAGACTGAAAGGAATGGCTGAGGATTTGTCTTTTACAAAGCAAAAAACCACAGTTCTTCAAGGACTCTTTCAAGGTCCCATTTAGTTCTGAGACAAAGTCAGATGAGGCATACAGATGGAAAAGTGTTTCAGGAGGATCTGATACACAACTTTTATACAATTCTAAATTATAAGAAACAAACTGGGGAGGTTTCTATAGCTTGAAAAGGCTCTTGGGACTCCTTTAAATTGCACGGAGTAACTCCCAACCCTGCAGTGTTGTGCAGAAGTGGAAAAGTTCCTGCAGGACCCCAAGGTTCACACAATGCCTGCCTTAGGCAAGCTGGGCAGACTCCAAAGTGGGGGCCAGGTCCAACCAAAAGTTCATAAGGCAATGTCATGGTAATGAGACATGTCCTAATTTTAGGACTTTTGTTTTTGGTTTTTTTTTGGAATGAGTAATATTTCTCAGAAATGGCTTGCTGTCTGGAGAAGTAATAGTCTAGGCTGAGTAAAATTTTAGTTGAAAGACTAGCAGGTAAAGACATGATCTATGAACTAGACATGCTAATAGAGCATCCACAGGGAACTGAAGCAATACCAGATAGATTATTACAGGTGTTAGGTTTGGGAGCTGGACTGGCAGAGGTACTGGTTAGGCATAGATATCGGCGCAGGGGAACAATGCAGTGAAACTGGGGCTAGGGGAGCGTACTTGCAGAAGGCCAGTCTGGGAGAAAAGTAGTCTGCAAAGGAAGCTGGTGAGTCCACTCAGCATCTGTAGTGTAAAGGATTCTCTTGTACTGGACAGATGTTGAAAAGGTAAAATGTGTTTCAAAGTTATTTTCTTGAACGTTTTATAGAGCTCATTGAAGTGCATAATTTTGTTTTCAAAGGAAACATAGGTCATGTTCTATAAACTGAGTTTGGAACCTTAATCACTGAAGAGGGCAAAAAAAAATCATAAAAGCTTTTTGTTAAATGAGTAACATTTCATCCCTGATATAAGGATCCTAAGTAGCATATGAATACTTAAAATATTTGCCGTAATGCATATAAGAACAGGAGCCAAATTAAAATGTCAAAGACAATCCTAATTCAAAGTTTTGTAATTTCAGAGTGCTTACCTTTGTAGCCTTACTATTCTTTTAGAGTTTTATGTTTGTAAAATATGTGTATCAAAATCATGAAATTAGAGTCATGGAACAGCGTATTTCTGGTTTTTCCTTTTTCCTGGTAGATACCTGTTGAAAATCTTAATGGTTAAGTGTTTTTGTTTGTTTTGGAGTTGACTTTTTTTTGGTGTGTGGCTTTTTTGTTGTTTCCTTTTTTTTTTTGTTATTATTGTTTGTATCTTTTTCCTAAGGTAAGTGAAACAGGAAGCTTACTAGCAGAATATATAGTTTTCCTGGAGCCCTATTGTAATTTTTATTATCTAAGTTATACATGGCAAACTGTAGCTTTAGGCAAAAAATGGAAACTCACTTTTCACTGTCTGTATATTTCACTATTTGCATTAGTCTTTTGCTTAATCTCTTTTATCACAAATACAGCAAAATCCTTCAAACTCTTCTGAAACCATTTCATTGTGAACAAATTAGAAGAATCTGAAAAGATGATCTTGGAGACTTCTCAGATTAACAAAGCTCCTGATTTATTTTTTTTTTTGTGACTGATATTTAGACATATATACAATATAACCTCTGTGACAAGTTTAGGGAAAAATGTGCTGCAGGGTGCATAAACTTTTATTTGCTTTAGCATTGCTTAAAGCAAAGCCTATTGTGTTTTTGGCATTTTGCTAGTGGCTGTGAACATTAGATATCTTTTCTCAGGTGGCAGCTGTATTAAACCACATACTGAAAATAAGGTCAAAAGAGGCAAGAACCCTATGTCTATTTGTGGAACTGCTGTTGCTGACAGACTGGGCTTCCTGCTTGTTAAAGGTAGATGGTATGACTGCTAATAAATACCTCTATCCCAGGGCCACATTGTTATCTCGTTATCACCTCACAGCTTGCTTTGCAAGGCGGTAAAATAAGCCTTTTAAAATGGCCAGTTGCATCTGAGAGCTGGTGAGGAGAATAAATGTTTCCTAAGCAGTACTGGTAGAAAAGGTAATGAAATGCAATCTCATCTTTTTCAAGAATAAATATTTCTTATTTTATTTTTACTTTGATTGAAATCAGTGTATTTCCAATATGGATTATGGTTACTAGGAGGCTTTTCACTGGCTCTGATGAACAAGGTAGGAGCTGAAGTGGGATAACCTGCTTGGTAGTAGCAGTGAAAGACTTTTGTAACATCTGGCTTCTACACTGTATTCATATTTCCTGAACTAGAAGACTGTCTTACACCAAAAAAAAAAAAAAAAATTAAAAGGGTAAGTCACCCAAATTAAGCAGACTGCTTTTCTCTTAAAACAACTTTTTCTTTTTTTCCTTTTCCTTTCCTGTTTGATCATGTTCTGTGTCTTTAGACAGAATTAAGTCTTTTTTCAATTTAACAAATGTTTGAGGCCTGCTTTAAAAGTCATAAGGAATTAGCCAAACCTAAAAATAGGTCTGTTATTGGTTCCTTAATCTGTAGCACCATTCTCCAGCATGGTTCTCTTCTTCCAGAGCTGTTTTGTGACATTTTGATTTGGAGTTATGAGTGGGTGTCTGAAGCAGGGCCATTCAGTACTGCCTGGTTTAGATGGCAGGTTTTGGCCATTCTGTGTCCAATTTCATAATGGGCAAATTCTGGTTCTTTCTGGAGCAAAATGGCATTCCTGTGATATATTGGAAATGGAGACAGTGCCTGTGCCTTTGTAATGTGGTTTCTTTTGAAGTTTTGCCTTTACTGAACCACTGTTAACTTTCGGCAGGGTGGCCAGAAGCTTTCTGGACACTGTTCTGTCACTGGTCTGTGACCATGCCACATAGCAGCAACCCATACTTGATACAGTATTCACAAACATGTTAAATCCAGGTACTGTGTGAAGAAAATGGTTAGCTAAATCCTGGTAAAAGGAGCCTGATTGGGGCAGTCCAGAACAAGAAGAATATTTGAATAGCAGATTTGAAAGCAAGGGAAGAAGATGGGGCTGAGCTGTGGCCTGCCTGAGGGTCAGCCTGTGTGTTTGTGGGTGTGTGTAGAGTCAGGATCAGGCCCAGTGTGGGGCAGAGAGATGAGACACAGCCCCAGGACAGCCGGGCAGGGCTGGAGGGATGGGCCCAGGTTAGGGTTATGTGAATATCCCTTCAGAGAGATGATGCTCTGTAAATACTGTGTCTGCAGCAGCCTTTCTGTTATCAGGAGAGCTTGCAAAACCCACCAGCAGGCAGAGCTCAGCCTCCTCCAGTGGCTGCCTGCTGGACCCTTTGCACCCTTTGGTTTTGTCTCACCTTGGGATTGTTCTGGCCATCCAGTCCAAGGCTGGGCTGGGACATAGGGCTGCGGGGAGCTGGAGACCGTTCCTGCTGCAGTGTTGCTGGGGCAGGGACTGACAGCCCTGGGGGGCTGGCATGGGGGTCCGGGGCTGTGGGGGAGCCTGGAGGGAAGGCTGGTTGTGGACAGCAGCTGCTGCAGAGCATTGCTTCTCACAGGGTAAGATGTGTACCCAAATTCTTCTGAGCTTCCTGTTCCCAAACTGTAACATGAGTAAGTAGCCTGAATCTACCTCAGGCTTGTGTGTGCAAATTGTATTCATACTTTATTTATCATTAGGATGAATACTCTGGTAAAGCATGTTCCTGTTGCCAAGCCCCAAGTGTAAATATGCAAACTTAAATTTCATCTCAGAGCAGCAACAGCTCAGACAGCAGATACAGAATCAGGTTAAGGAGAGAAAGAAATTGTTCATGCACTTCTGACTGGAATAGGTGGCCTAACTGCTTTTTGTATGATTAGGTGCTGGTACTTTTAACTATAAACAACAAGAAGACGTGACCTACTATAACTTACTTTCATGGATAATCTAAAGAATGAGAAAATCAGACTTTTTTCCTGTCCATTTGGTTTTTATTTGTTCTGACTGAGTAGTGCCTTGCTCTCGTGCAGTCCTCTGGCTGCAGTGAAATTACTCATGTGCCAGGACACAGCTGAGCTTGACAAAGGGCGTTGGATCCCTCTCCTCTCAGGGCTCCCTTATCTGATTTGACAATAATTCTCTTCAGCTGGCTGTCCTTCTGCTCTGAAGTGTGCTGCCCTGACACCCTTCTCTGATACGGAGAAGAAGAGTCTCCAATCTAACTGTTCACTTAGCGCTGCTGTACGTTGAAGGCATTGGGGTCATACCAGCATACTGCTCTGCATGGGATCAGAGTATGCTGAACTGGTAAAAAACCCTAAACCCCTTATCTTTTTTTTTTTTTTCCCCCATGTTTTATTTTTAAGGTGGAAGACTGGGGTAGGAAAAGCAGCGAAAGGAGACAGCTTATTGCTTTGTACATGTTGAGACTTCTTTCTCCCTACTCTGAGTTGGGCTTTGCTTACTTCATAAAAAAATCGACCACTGTTGCTGAAGTAGCAACACAGTAAGTGCCCTTATCTCTGTGTTCTAACTTGTGAATGTTATTTCCTGTTTGCAAAAAAAAAAAAAAAAAAAGGCTAAAATTAACATTTATTTCTGAGAACATGCCAAACAAATACCAATAATAATAGAGTAAGAGAGAAATTCTGAGGAAATTGGCTCAAAATACTTATTTTTTAACTGTTTTATTCCCCATAGTTTATTGTACAGCTATTTCTGATGCATGTATTAGATTATCCAACACAGTAATTGGATTTGTGTTCATTATGTGCCCTTTTCCTCCCTGCTGCTGTGTGGAACTATATATTTTGTCATAATAGGAAACTTTAGAACCTTCAGCTGACTAGTTGCATGGATCCAAGGGAAGGCACAAGCTTGCAGTGAAATGTTCTCTGTCAGAAAGAGATACTGGCATATGGTAACTGCCCAGCAAAGTGGCCATGTTGCAGATGCTGGCGCAGACAGCAGTTGTTCTGCTCTGGAGATGTGTAAACCTCTTTGTGAAGTGCGAGCATCCTCTCTCTGCAGCTGTTAGATTTGCACAGCTGAGTTTGTTATCCGAAGCATGCAAATGTGTGGTTGTAGGACCAACCTATTCTGCTATTCCTATACTAAATCTTGGGACTGGAAATGATTCCATATTGTGCCTGTGGCTGGGGAAGGCATGTTTTAAGTGATGAATGAGAGTGTTTTTAGGACCAGTGTTTTAGATACATGCATTTGGGGAAATTGAGTAATTTAGGTTAGTTAAACTATGATTTTTAGAACAATGAACACAAGAAAAGGAATCTGCCTGCAAACCCCCTGACCTAAGTTTCTGTGTTTGTGTTTGTTGTGGTTTTTTTTTTTTAAAAAAACCCCAAACAACATAGTTTCTTAAATTGGAAGTTTATTAGTATAAAGAAAAAATGCTGAATGCATTTTTACAGTTTTAAATCTCCTTTTATGTTGGATTCATCAAAAAGTAGGGTATATATGTAAACACTTCCATTTCCAAGGGGTATTAGCCTAGTTTCTAAAAATGAGTTTAACATTTCCAGCTGGCAAGATTAGTGTGTATGTCTTTACACCCTCTCAGAGGCTACAATTTCTTGTCAAGTTTTTGTTTGAAAACAGCATTTAACTTCTGGCTTTGTGCAGTGTCTTTAAGAATTGCAAAGCACCTACTTGGTTTTAACTACCAAAATTATCAACTTTCATTAAACAAAGTGATGCTTTCCTGGCACCAGGAAGATTAAAAAAACAAAACAAAAAAAAAACCCCAAAAACCCCACAACAGACTAAGCATTTTAAGAGCTGGCATAGCAGTAATTCTCCAGCCACTTTTCTGCCTAATTCTAGTTTAGTATAGTTAAAAAAGTATGCAGGTGGTGGTAGTTAGCTGTATTTCAATTGAACCTAAAGGTTTCAGTTGTAAGCGAGAATGTTGTTATGCATGGTGTTAGGTGAACAGAGAAATGAATGGTTTCCAATGAGTGAGCTTTATAAGCACCTCTGGGCTACACAGGTCTGTAAGGAATGGCTGGAATTGCCATGTTGTCAATGTTCCTGTTTGCTAACATTTGCTATACTGTAGAGTAAGGAATTTGAAAGTGATGTAAATGTACTGCTACCTTTTGGTAAAAGTATTTGATGTATTTCTTGCAGATATATGCTATATAAGTAGTTGGTATATCTACTGCTTTCCCATTCATGCTAGATATACAGTCAAATGGTGAAGTGAAAAAAAATAATCATACTTTCCGTCATGTATATATACTACTTTCTTACGTTGTGAAAAATAGCCGGAAGGAACTGAAGTTTTCTATTATTACTCCACACTATGTCCCATTGAGAGGGCAGAATTTCTAGGGTACAAACTGGAACTATGCTCTATGCTAGAAGCAGTAGAGCTCAGCAGTGCTAGCATTTTCCTTCAACAGAGCATGTGAGAAGGTGGTCCTCCATATGGAATGCTTGCTCTGGACATGTCTGAGAAATCCCAAAATAGAAATCCCAGTGCTTTGTACCTCTCTCTATTACTACCTTCCAGAGGAAGGTTACTGTATTTGTTACTGTGTAATGACGTGACATGAATGTCTTGAGGCTACAGCACTCGCTTTTTCATGGCCTAAATGACCTCAGAATAGTGGCATAGATGTTCATGTGTGAGGTGCATATTAGCCCACACGAATATCTTCCAGCGAGTAATTCGGTATATATTAGTTGACATTCAAAGACAAATCTATACTCTTTCAGTCTTCCATTTAAAACTGAAGTCTCTAGTGATGATGACAGTATAACAAAAGATGTAACAAAACAATCTGCACTTGAACTTGCAGAACAAAGACAGTAAAAGCATATTATTTGGAATGTAAGAGTAGACACACTGTGCAGTGCTCAAATGTCTGTCTGTTCAACTTCAGTGTTACTCAAAACATTTTTTTTCTAGAAGTGTCATATATATGTCAGACAATCAGGTTCTTATAATGACTTTTCAGATACACAGAGATTTTATTTTTGTACTGCTATGTCCAGCGCTACTTTTTCAGAGGAAGAACCATTTTGTTGTTACATGAATAAATTCTTCTGCACATCAGTTTGTAAAATATTTGGAGTTACAAGCATGGTATGAATTTTTACCGTTGCAGATTCTGGCCTTATATTGACTTGCTCTGTGTTACAGAGGGTGAGACAAACTTGGAATATTTGGGACTAGTGACTGTTTCCCCTTATAATTTCTCTGAATCTGTCAGCTGTTTTAGGTTCAACCTCCCCATCCCAAATATTTACAAAATAATAATGAAGAGACTATTATAAAATTTCAGCTTTTTCTTTTTGTATTCTGATTCTGCAAGGAATATTGAAACAAAAATGTGTCCCTCTCTGAAGAAATTTAGATTGTAGATGTTAAGAGATAATGTTGCAAGTTGTTGTGGACGTGTATAGACCAAATGCAGAAAATCATGCTTTCGCTGCTTTTCACACGGGTATCTCTACAGAATTTGTATTGGATTCTGCATGTGTTTGGTAAGCTGCTTCTATTATTAGAGCTGTCTTTTTATGTAGCCTGTGGATTTTAACAGTATTCTGTAAGCAATCAACTCATGTAACAAAAGACAGATTGGAATATCGTCTTTGAGTAAATTCTGCCCTGAAGGCAACTTCTAACCCTGAATTCAAGAGTCCTTTGAATCTCAGTTCTAATAGCTACTATGTTCTTGAACTTGCTCTGTATTTTCTGTTGAGATTCAGCTACTATGTTAAAACATAAGATAATAGTTCAGAAATCTTTTTTCTATGTTATATCTAACTAGACGGAGTTTTGTCAGCTTTTGTTGAAAATCGTGAAGTGCCATGAGACTCGTAAAGTGACAGACTTTATTTGTGTTGTACTATATTAAAGAAGTGTTTTAAAAAAAAATAAATCACATCTTCATTCTGGATCTGATTTAATGCTTTTTTAGCTGAAAGCAGACTAGAATTTTCTTAAACTTTTCTGGATTTAGAAGTCATAATTCATAAGCATTCAGTGCTGTCAAGACGTGCTTGTTCTAGGAAGAATGAGTACTACTAAATGTGTCTCTGTCTCTAATGGGTGCTGTAGAAATATGTTGTAATCATGGGAGTCTCCCTGGTAATAAGAAAAAAAAAAAAAAAGTAGATTATGAGTTTTGGAGGGAAATAGCAGATGATAGTGAGATCTGTTAACTGAGAGCGCAGCTTACTAGAATAGAATGCCAAACTCAGTTTAGGAAATAAAAACTGGGAAATCATTTTGGTGTCCTTTTTTTCTATTGTGTTACTGTCATTTAGTAAGCTGTTTAGTTGTAGGCTGGATTACATTTAATTTTCTTCAGTGGTATTTTCAGTATTTTATCAAAGGGTACAATTTAACATAAAGGTACTGTGCTGTATATGTATACTTCACTGTGTATATGATGAAGCTACATTGTTTCTATATTCATTTCTGCACTATGCAAACAAATTTCCAATAGCATATAATCATTCACTAATCTCAGAAAACTTACAGTCCTCCCCCCCCCCCCGCCAAAACAGACTGACAGCTGTCAACTTTTACTCTCGGCTTTCTCAAAGTGATTAATTTTTTTCTGAAAGCCAAGCCTTTAACTGCTGTAAATTTCATCCATTTTAAAATAAGTCTGCAAGATGAATGGTCTTCAGGCTAGCCTAAAACCCCATACATTTTTGCATTATCATTTTATCAGAGCGCACATTGCTTGTAGAAAAAATATTCTATGCACTTACATGAAATCCAAAACAATAAGACAGTTTCTGTAATTTCCTAATTTTTTAACAATAGGACAATTTTACTTAACTTGAATTTTTCATTTGAAAATCTTTTTGAAATGAAGGTTAGGGACTAGGCAAAAAATACAATAAACGTTATTCAAAAATAATAATATATTGTTTAATTTGAAGCACTAACTAAAAGAATTCTGGCATGCTTTAAAATACAGAAAAAAGCAAATTCATTGGTAAAAGGAAACACTTTAAGGCTTTGTTTTAAAGATAATTCTAATAATAAGAATATAAATAACAATGACTTTCATAACTTACCTGATCATTTGAAATAATAAAAGGAGAGAAAATGAAACCGTAACATATGTTATATAGTATTAGTTACACTTGGATTATATGCTCTGTCTTGATGCATTTTAAAATTCGAGTAAAGTTTACCAGAATGCTTCCGAAAGTCCTCCCAGAACTAGCTCTCTTCCTGAGGCTGTAGTGGGAAACTGGACCTAAATATCAATGTAGCGTGAGCACCTAATGTCTTACATATGCTTGCACCCTTGCTTCTTTTATCAGTGTAACCCTTACATAAAAGCAAACGCTGGAGAGTTGCAGTTGCTTGATTTTGTCATTTTATCTGGCTGGTGGTGGAGATATATCAAGCGGAATGAACACAAATGGGGCTTGTGCAGCTACATTAAGTTTGGTTGCTGAGAATGGCAAAAAAAAATGCCACGAGCTGAGATGAACCAGTGTGGTAGCAGGAGTAGAAGTAGATGTGTACAAGGTTACTTTTGTTTATTAAAATTGTGCCCAGATGTACTGCCACCCTTAGGGAGTTTGTCTTGCTTGCATTTTAGTTTTCACTTTTAAATGGTTTTCTGTTTCTATTAAATGCTAAAACTCTTGCAGAGTAGTCTGTATCGCAGCTCCCTGAAACTTATTTTAGTATTCAAACCTTCTAGACTTTGTCAGTTTAAGTCTGTTATCAGGAATTTGTTTTATAAATGCAATTTTTACATAAGTAGAAAAAGGCATTCACGTGTATGTGCAAAGATCTCAGTCTTGCATTTATTTTTTTTTTTTTAAAGACTCAGGAGAACATTTCTCTCCTAATTATTACAATACCAGTGGCTAGGCAGTATATTCAGAAACCTGTAAGTCTGCAATCTAACTTACCCTGCTCATACCTCTGATTACCTGAAAACTGGCAGTTCCTTTGTGCCATTAAATACTTGAGAATTTTCCCCTGGGTATTTGATTTTAATCTTTCTGGCCTGAGGCTTTCCCATGTTCTGTTAGCTTTCCAGAAAACAGATGGCAGAAATCAGTATGAGCTTTTCACTTACCTCCTTGGCCTAAGCACAACTGCAGAAATACCAATAGGTAAGTGGGTGGTGGTGGTGTGTGTGACACACAAACATTTATTTTGAGGATGTTTTGTAGTCCATGTGAGCTAGGAATATTTTCCTCTAATACCAAAGTATTATACAGTTCGTCCATGAATGCTCTTACTTTCTTATTCCTGGCGCCACCCCCTGCCACTGGCTTCATGTAGGAGTTTAAATAAAGTGTGTGAGGAAATGATCGTGCAAAATTTAGTCTTGCCTGGATATCTGTTGTAATATTAGATTAACTGAGGAGATATATGGTTGCTTTCTATGAAGGTGCTATACAGTCTTGTTCTCATAACACAGACATCTCCTGAAAGCCTGGTAGGGGTTTTAAAATAATGTTTTCTTTGCTGTTTGTTTGTCTCTTTCCAATAAAGGTTGTATTTGGTGTGAAGAATTAAATTTCTTTGAATAAAATGAATTATCTTCCTGTCCTCAAAATGCTGGGAATCTTATAAAGAGATTCCACGGTAAAAAGAAAAGGAAGAATGAATCCTTAGTGAGGAAAAATTTGTCAATAAAAGTGGAGTACATCAAAGCATGGAAACACACAAAACTATTCATGCACTAGGAAACAGAGAGTTGCACAATACTAATCTGAAAGCTTGGCTTCAGCCATCAACAGCCAGAAAATGTTTTTAGTACTGGAAGCTTTTTCTTAAAATATTGTGCTGCCAAATTACATAAAGTTACTGGCTCCTCAAAGAATCGGATATATTCCACTAACTGGTCTCAGCGGAATGAGGTGGTGGTGAGTCTTATTCTTTATAGCACTTGCTTTCTTATGTTTGATATGCTAAACTCTTGCTGTTAAATGACTTTATACTATGTTTTTCATACCTTCAACATTAGGTTACATTTAAAACACCTTTGCAAAGGTGGTGTTAGTGAGAAGGCTGTTCGCAAAGGTTGTGGGGATCGTACTTAAAATCTCAGAGCTGGCAAGCTTGCTTGCCGAATTTCAAGTAATATACTATCCTGAAAAGTCAGTTACTAACTCAGGCTTGAAATCATACCGACATTATTCAGAAGCAGGGCAAGAAGGAGGCTCATCCATATTATGCTGCTGAATGTAGCCAAAGATTGTAATGGAAACTGTTGTATCTTTGTAATATTGTAATTATATGTTCTAACTGTGCAAATTGCAATCATATCTGAATTATTTACTTCGCGCTTCTTTCAGCTTTCCCACTTTCTTCCTGTATGTGCAACAAAATTAGTAATTAAAGCACAGTTATTTTCTACTTTGCTTTAGATACAGAGCTAGATCAAAGCCTATGAAAACCATAAGCAAAATTTAACTGTGCATCCTCAAATTTGATTGAGAAAGATGAAGTATAATGCTTACTCTCTACGACGGAAAATGTCAGGGCCTGGAGCTTCATTGCCCTCTCCTGGGTTCTGCCTGCCTGGGCTTAGTGCTGGTTTTGATAATGCAGTTGTCCGGTGCTGAGAAGTGTTAGTGAATCTGGAAGCCTCACTAAGATGTGGGAGGAGGAGGAGGTTGGTGGGCTGGTTCTCAAGGAGTCTTTCGGGGCATCTTGCATCTTCATTAATACCCACTCCTTTCAGTGGCAGCACTGGCTTGTGATCAGTGTGGACCAGCTTCTCAGAGTGCAGATGACCTCTGGGGGCTGATCAAGAATTAAGGAGCCCAAATCACTGAAACCAGAAAAACAAAAGTGTGTTGGCATTTTAATCAGTGGAAATTAGTGGCCCTGTGTATTGAGTCTGTTTCCCTGGCACTGAAGAAAGTCTTTTAAAGACTGTGGGGCATGAAGGTAATTCAGACAGAGGGAGCACGTAATAACAGAAAAACACTGTAGGCCCTTGCTCGTATACAGTTGGGCAAAGGAGATCAGAAAGTTTCTTGTGACACTATTTTGGAATTTATAGTCTCATCAACAGGTGATGCTTGTGCTAGCAGCTCTGAAAACTAGCAATATTTTTGAATGGATAAACCCCTATAAAATAGGTCAATTATTTTAAAAAATTCCTGATGATATTTTCTCCAGTATGTTGAGTCTGACACTGAAAACAAATCCTTCTAAACACAAGATTATCAATTTCGGGTTGTAATTCTGAGGCATCCCAAACCCAAAGGCAGAATTCTACATGCATTATCATCCTAAAAATAAACAAAACTGTAGATTAAGCTCTAAGAAATGCTTTAAAAAGCTCTATCTTCTATTTGTGCATTGCATTCCTCTAGGTTAATATAGCCAAACTGATTTTCCTTTTGACATTCTGTGAACTGAATTTCCTCTGAGGTATTGTTTTGTGGTATATGTTATATTTTAGCTCAGGTTTTCATATGCAAACTATAACTCTCAGAAGCACGCTCCATTGACACCACTGTAAGTACAGTTGCACTGGCACTAATGTATCTGCATGGGAAGAATCTACTAAACAATAAAATTAGATAAATTAGACTATAGGAAGATTATTCATAAGCAAATGTCCAGATATAAGCTTAGCATATCCTATGTGGTTCATGGGTTTTGTTAAAGTATGACAAACAGTCCTGGCAGAAATCACAAGAGAAATTAAGATCAAAGCTGAAACATAACACTAAAAGAAATATTTTCTGCTGATCAATTAGTGATGTGCTTTGCTGCTAGCCTGCAGTCATAAACCAAATAGGGAATCACATTAGGCTGCTTTTATAATCAGGAACAGAAACGGCACTTTTTTGTTATAAGAGGAAAAACTCATTGCATTTATCTCTGTATTGTTTTTTAATTGTTTTTTCATCATTGTTATTTTTCATCATTCGTATTCAGATTAGTTACCTAATTTTAGATAAGCAATGAAGTGTATAATGCATGAATTCCATTTGGTTTAAATAACCCCATTTAATTATCCCGTGCTTTTGTTATCAATCTCAGATGTTAACAGCCTAATGGCAAAAAGTTTTTAGTAATTAAATTGTTAGTAGAATTATTGTAGAGCACACTGACACACCAAACATACTTAAATATAACTACAAATATTCTGTAAAGACTCTTAGTAGGAATGAGATTAAAAAGCAAAAGATTAACAATCTAATATTTCCTGTCCTTTCTCTGTATTTGGAACTGTCTTACTCTTGTCTCTAGCATTGTTTGCCATTTTACAAGGTATTGAGCTTGTCCTTTTCTGAATTTTGTCAGCTTTTCTTAGTTGCTGAAGAATAGTACAGTACTGCTGGAAATCACATAGCAAAGCAGAGAAGACACTTTCCTGTTTGCTCCTGTTAAACCAGCACTGCAATAGTGATAAATGCAAGTTTTTTAAATGATGGTTGCTTTCACAATATTGCTTTTTTTTCTTCCTCAGAAGATCTTTCATTGAAAGAAAGATGTGGGAAGATATGCCATTGAAGGACAGCCGTGGTGTCCTTTCATGTAGGGCAGTAAAGTCAGTATAGGGTTTTGAATTAGACGTGTGAAGTTGCACACAGTTAACCAACTGTTATGTTGATCTCCATAGCAGTAGGGAAGGATGAATGGTGGACAAGAACATTCCTTCTCATCTTCAGAATGAATATAGTGAGTTGTGTTGTGTCTTAGTTTTTCAAGTAGGAGGTGTAAGGAAGGAAAAAATTAGTGTCTTCAGGCCAATGTACTTGGAAAGATTGTTGTTGTTGCTGCCCCTTTTGCTGGGCTGCAGACAGGTTTTTCTGCACTCCCTGCAGTTAAAAACAAAGGAGAGAAAGGGTGTAAAAGAGTAAACTATGAGTGTCCATGGTTGAAAGAGCGATACAAAGCCACTTTCCCATCTGCTGCCGCTCCTTAGCCACGTAAAGGTGCTGTAGACAAAACTGGATGTCATCTTGAAGTGCAGTCTCTCTGCTGGTGTTTCCTTCTCTGTGCCTTCCCCTATTCTGCCTCTGCTCCCTGCTCCTCAGTGCCTCTTCTTTGCACACCTTTTTCTCCATGGGCTATTGCCTCCTTATGTCCCTCATCCCTGACTCCCCTTCCTTGCTCTGACCTCAGTCATTACAATGCCAGTAGTGCTGCAGCGTAGCCGAAGTCGGAAAGCTCAGCTTACAGACTGCGTGGCATCAGAACTGGTATGGGGAGGTTAATACCTAGGCTTTGTGCTGTGCGGTGTTTTGCTAGATGGGAACGGATGGTGTAAATCATGTGAGGTCCAGAAACATGGCAGTGATCTGAGGCCCAATGAAGCAGATACACTGAGGTGCTTTGCTGAAGCAGGGGAGGGAAGGAAACCCAGGATCTGAAGACACTTGGCCGAGTGGCACGTCGTGCCTTCACGTTCAGGTTAGACTAATGTTTTGATTTTTAGGATGGGAAAGAATTTTCCTCTGAGTCATATTGGCAGGAATGAATGTAGTTCTTTTTCCTTTCTTTGCAGCATAGAGCCTTGTTCATTTGCAAGGATTACTGGGCATGTTTCGCCTAATAAAATTCCTGCAAGGCTACTGCAATACCTTTGATTTTTCTCCCCCTTCGCGTGCTCCCTCTCCCTCTGTATCTTTCTCCCATTTCCTTCTTTGA
Organism: Falco cherrug; assembly: GCF_023634085.1. Lineage (NCBI taxonomy): Eukaryota > Metazoa > Chordata > Aves > Falconiformes > Falconidae > Falco > Falco cherrug. The sequence continues at coordinate 83,457,250 of NC_073700.1, forward strand.
GTGTACTGCTGCTTTTGAAGGCTTGTGGTCTGTCCTGTGAAATGTCTGATACTTGATCTAAATATTTTGAGGAATATTCTGGAAAAAATCAGAAGAAATTAGACTCTTTTAGCTTTTGCCATTCTGAAGGGCTTGTATTGCTGTGTGCCTGCCTGGAATTAAAATTCTGTTAAATTGCTCTTTTTAATGGTGAAGAACTGAGCCAAGTGACCCAGGCAGTGTCTGTCTATCTTGGATTCCTGTTAGCTACTTTTAGGTTGTTTCTTGCTCTCTGCACCAGTTTTATGGTTTCCATGACCTGGAATGCCCTATAATAGGAGCAGAGGTACTTAACACTGTATTTGGCATTTGAGTCTGTTTACCACACAGAATTTAGCTGTTACAGCATTAATTTCCTTTATTTAGTCAGTCCTTGAATTTATTTGTGTTTTCTGAAGTGCATGTGTAAAGTAAGATTGGAGAGAGGATGCTACATTACATATCAGAAATTGCAGGTTTTGATTTTGAAGATTGTTTGAAAAAGGAATGCAAGGGTTACACACACCCCTCTTTTTTTCTTTAATTTAAAAAATCTGGTGTATATTGTAGGAGTTGCTTATGAGTATGTAGGAAATGTACAAGAATGTACAGCAAGTCATAAATCTGTCATAAATCCTAAAATCCAACAGCTGTTGTAGTTGACCATAATGTTCACTCTGTGTTTATTAAAACCTTTTTTACTTTTACATTTCCTAATTGTTCATCACTAATGAGGTCCCCGCATCTTGTAGGGGTCACTTCCATGTCTGTATCAGGAGATACTCAAATGGATTTGATTGTGCTTGTCAGTGGGCTTTGAAATCTAATTAGGCAATTATAGCTTAAATTCCACAGCTCAAAATAAATGGAGCTCCATCTTTTCTGTGAGCTATTTTCTAACAATGAAACCTGCTGAGTTTCTGAGTAACTACAACGGACAACGCACACAGATTTTGTTCCATCAAGAATAAAAGCGATGCTGAAGTATGCTGTTACACTCCGAGAAATGTTACAGGCCATATTTCAGAAAATTAGCATTTAGCATTAAAATGTACTGTATATACACACTGTATATGGAAGCCACCTATTTTGTGCAGACTGCCATTTATACTTGCAGATGAATTATTGCTTGTCATGAAGAATGAACCTACAAGTTTAAAAAGTTGTTTTACTTGCTCCAAGCAGGTTTTCAGAGAGATTCACTTCAGAATTTAACTGCTTTAAATGAACCAACCTGTCTTTCAGAAATATGGGATAGTTACTCGTCATGCCTTGACCTATAAGTACCCAGAGACTTTTGCCTCTGATGATACCTCTTAGCATTTCTTTTAAAATTTACATAGGTGCCAGGATAAACACTGGTGTTATGGCAAATTAAAAGTCTTTTAGAGGGTTATACTAGCACTTGTGTGGATGTTCATTGTATGTATAAAAGTACTGTTGAACCTTTGCTGGTTGCTGACTATATGGTCATAGGCAAGCTTCACTTACAATGAGCCTAAAAAGTCTTGCTTACATTTTGTATACAGAAACATGTAGATGAAAAGACATGTGCTAAACACTGTGTTAAAGGAGTGAGTCTATCTATATCACAGTCTGCTATGAAATGACTGCTCAGCATTGAGGAAATACTAATAGAAAGTTGCAAACTATCCAAACTGTACCTGGGTGCCAGCTGCATTTCCATGTGGAAACGCAAAGCTGGGAATGCTCTCTCCTGTTGAGAAGCAATAGCCTTTGATACTTGAGAGCTGTTAATCAGTCTAGCCGTGGCAGGGAAGTGTTTCTTCAAGTGAAACTTTCCTTCATCCTTTTGAATCTAAAAGGATTTCAGGGTGCACAGCATTAACATCGAAGTGGAACTTTGGAAATACATCATTTAAGTCTAGACTAGAGTTGCATTGGCCCTGTAAAATCCTCAGATGTTTTGCCAGATGATGTTCTGCGAGTTTTGAAGAGAGACAATTAACACAACAGCTTTCGTAGAGTCATAGGATGGTTTGGGTTGGAAGGCAACTTCAAGATCAGTTCCAATGCCTCTGCCATGGGCAGGGACACCTTCCATTAGACCACTAGACACCTTCCACATTGCTCAAAGCCCCATCCAACCTGGCCTGGAACACTTCCAGGGATGGGGCATCCACAGCTTCTGTGGGTAACCTGTTCCAATGTCTCACCACTCTCACAGTAAAGAACATCTTCCTAATACCTGATCTAAATCTACACTCTTTCAGTTTAAAGCTGTTACCCCTTGTCCTATCACCCATGCCCTTGTAAATACAAGTCCCTCTCCAGCTTTCTTGTAGGCCCCCTTCAGGTACTGGAAGGCTTCTGTAAGGTCTCCCTGAAGCCTTCTCTTCTCCAGGCTGAACAATCCCAACTCTCTCAACCTGTCTTCATAGGAGAGATGCTCCAACCCATCATCTTCATGGCCCTCCTCTGAACTCACTCCAACAGGTCCATGCCCTTCTTATGTTGTGGGCTCCAGAGCTGAACACAGTACTCCAGGTGTTGTCTCATAAGAGCATAGTAAAGGTGGAGAATCACCTCCATCAAAAAAAAATTGTTCTTCACTTGTTCTTTTGGTGGTGGCTGCCACTGCAAATGACTAAAACCAACTTGGTGTAATATTTTGCTGCTTCTGACTGTGCTAGTCTCTTTTCTCTGACAGTTCCTTTTAGATTCAGCTGAACATATACAAAGCCATGTTTATTTCTAAAATATGTATGTAGAGGAAAACATTATCTAATTTAGTATTTCAGTATACTGTAAAGCTATGCCAGTCTGAATAACTGCATTTTCTGAGACAAAGTAAAGGTCTGGTTCGTTATGTTGCTTCTTACTCAAGGCGTTCTATGGGATTTAGTTAAATATATAAATGCCTTATCCTTTCTCGTTCTGGCTAAGTGCTCTGCTCACGCAAGCAAACTATTCCTTTTAAGTGTAATAGCTTTTAAGCAGAAACTCATCACATTTCTACACTTACCTGCATCTTTTGACTACTTTTTTCTTTCTTATCCTTATTTTCTTTGACTACTTTTTTCTTTCTTATCCTTATTTTCTTTGACTTTTGTTTCCTATGGAATGTCAAGCTCTCATTGAAATACTTGGGATGTCAAAGAAGCTGTGCCTCTTGAGTCATTTTTAAAGTATGTTGGTCTAGTCTGAGAAATTAATACATTCAGTGGTCAAAGATTTGGAATAAAATGTTAAAGTATTACAATATGTTGGACATAGACTTGTAGATGACTGGGAATTAATGCTTCTTCTGCCTTCAGTAAAATCATCAAATAACAGAGAAACCTACAGATGGTGCTTTAAATTAGTATTGATATGATATTGGAAAAAAAATCTGGAGCACAGATTGTTTTTAAGTTCCTCATCATCTCCTAAAATCTGCAAAATTAGAAAGATGTTTTGGTTTTGTTTTTTTTTTTTTCTACATCTACACAGATGATCTAAAGGTGAGTCTTAGTATCCAGGTGGCCAAGAAGGGCAAGCATCCTGACTTGCATCAGGAACAGTGTGGCCAGCAGGACTAGGGAAGTGATTATTCCCCTGTACTTGGCACTAGTGAGGCTGCACCTCAACCTGGGTTCAGTTTCAGGTGCCTCACTACAAGAAAGACATTGAGGTGCTAGAGCATGTCCAAAAAAGAGCAACAAAGCTGGTGAAGGGTCTAGAGCACAAGTCTTACAAGGAGCAGCTGAGGGAAGTAGAGTTGTTCAGCCTGGAGAAAAGGAGGCTCAGGTGGGACCTTATTGCTCTCTGCAACTGCCTGACAGGAGGTTGTAACGAGGTGGGGGTCATCTCTTCTCCCAAGTAACAAGTGATAGGACAAGAGGAAATGGCCTCAGGTTGCACCAGGGAGGTTTAGATTAGATGTTAGGAAAAAATTCTTCACAGGAAGGATTGTCAAGCTTGGGACAGGCTGCCCAGGGAAGTGGTTGAGTCACCACCCCTGGAGGTATTTAAAAGTAATGTAGATTTGGAGCTTAGGAACATGGTTTAGTGCTGAACTTGGCAGTGCTGACTCAATGATCTTAAAGGTCTTTTCCAACCTAAACAATTCTATTATTCTATGAAATATACATCATACATCCCAGTAGGATGCTTTGATTTTAACCATTTAAAAACAGTTTTTGGATTAGTCCTTCTTACAGCATGAGCTATATGTGTTACCTCAGTTATTCTGATGGACTAAGTCAAGTATTTTGGTGATGGCATTTCTTAAGCTGTTTAAGAATGAGTGAGATGATGCTTACTAACTAGGGTGTGTCCTGCCTAGCTTTAAGCCCACAGTGTGCTGTAATCAAAGGTACATTTTCTTTTTCTTATATGGTAAACTAAACTACTGTCTTATTTTCCCCCCTTCTGAGCAAATTTCTGAGCACTTTTCTCTTTTTAAGTGGCTTTCTATATCCTATTGAAATTTTAATTCCCTCTGAAACGACCATGGAGAGAGAGAGATTCTTAGCATATCTCATCTTGCTTTGTTTAAAAAAAGCTTAATGTGTGGAAAAGAAAAGGAAAAAAGAAGTCCTGAGGTTTTGTGAAGATTTTCAGTAACTTTTAAATCCCTTTTCAGAATGAAGTCATATTACGGTAGTAATAAATTAAGAAAATGCCTGTTCTTTATAAGAATGTATGTTTCAGCATATTTACATTTGAAAAATATTTGCTGTGTTAATATGTTGTTGAGGATAAAATTAGTTGCCCGGCTTTTTTAAGTTCAGTTTACTGAAACCTACCGCTGCCAATACAGAAGTATTTGTTTATATAGTAGTTTCATCTTTCTGGCTTTTAGGACAGAGAGTTACTGTCAGGCCTTATGCTGTCTGGTTATTAGATTACACATTTAAGCCCCCCCTGCCCTGGAGAAACTGTGTTAGGTTTTGCCTGCAGGGCTCTGGCTGCTTGGGCCAGTGATAAGACAAAGGGTAGCGGCAAGCTGCCACAGTGGTAGGCACTATTTTGCAAAGCAAAGATATGATGGGCTCAGTGTTTGATGCCTTCCTGTTAATTCTGGAAAATACTTGCTGGAGAAGAACTTGCCAGGCCTTACAGCTGATTGTTTATTCCCCATTTTTATTTCTATTGTCAAGTCTTTGTCCTCTGCCAGGATCTTAATGTCCTTAAAAGACAGATGAGATCTAGTCTTCTGTTTTCATCTCTCTCATGTTTTTCTTTTGACATATCTTTTCTTGCCAGACACTTGGGAAGATCTTTCCTAAACTGACTTCCAGCCACTCCCCTGTGGTTGAAACATCTCTGGGCTCCTTCCTCCTTATAGCCCAACATAAACTGTCTCCCTCATTTTAGATTGCTTTCTTTTTTTTCCTGTGTTTAGGCATTTTTCAACATATGTATAAGTATTACTTAAGATTTCTGTATATTAAATAAAACAAAGCAAAACAAAATACTGCCCCACTTGAAAGACTTCTCTATTATCCCACTGGTCAAGTGTGATCCTGTTTTTCATTTTCCTTTGCTTGTAATTTGTTTCAGTGGACCTATGGCAAATACTGTAATGTGGGGTTTTTTTCTCCTAGTATCTCCAAAATCTCTTCTAATACAGACTTGATCCATGCCATAGCTTCATCTAAGGAGGTCTCTTAATAGTTCCAGAAGTCTTTAACTTGCTTACTTTTCTGCCAGTTTTTTTGATTCTGTCATTACTCTTTTGGAGTTCACTCTATTCTGTACATTCATTGCATGTTTGTATGCAATATTTTTTATCTTCCTTCATTTTTTAGGAAAGTCACTGAATATTCACATTGTATGTACTTTTAATAATTATACCTGGTTTTCCTCCTAAAGAAAATGTTAGATGCAGCCACAAGTCTGAGAAAATGCTGTAACTAGGATTGGATGGAAGTGTTTTATTGGTGAGAACCCTCTTCATATAATACATTTTCAACACAGACCGGTTCCCTCTGCCACGTCCCTGACAGCAGGCTCAAGCAAAGTGGGAGCAGCCATAGCTGTGGTGATGGCACTGCCAGACGAATGGTTCTTCCAAGAACAGATAACACAGCTCTACAAGGAGTCCCAGTTCTGTTTAGCCAGTCTGAAGAGCTTTATGATAGACTTCAGAGGGACCTATCAATAAAGAAGAAAAGGAGGGGTAAGAGGAAAGGACTGTGCTATTCTTTTAAGTAATAATAATAATAACAAAAAATCCTTGCTTGTGCACTAGATGGCATGAAAGCAACTGGTAAAACGGCAGCCACCCTTCCTACCTAGTAGTCATAGATTGCTATAGGAACCATAATTGTATTAGCTCTTCTGTAAATTTTAGTTGCCATTCGTAGTGTTAACAGTGAGTATCAGAAACCACAGACTGATTACTTCAGTATAATTGTAAATATTGTGACTTTGAAAAATGCTTCCCTCCCCACCCCAGTCTTTTATGTTTCTTTTAATGTTGACCTTGGGAGCATAAGACCATATACGCAAAATATATGAGGGAACCACTGCAATCAGCCTACTGCTGCCATCTCCCGGCTGGAACTGACCCCATGTATGGACAAGTTTCTTTTCCTTCTGTAGTGAGGGAAAGCTCAGACATTACAGACCCCCATGTCTTTGAGAAACGAAAGGCTGTACAGTATTTCCATACCATATGTATGTGGGCAGTTGATGATCATGATGAAAGTACAGCCACAGATAGTTAAATTACATTGCTTTACATACAGACAACACAATTCAGTATCTTATTGAATAACTCAATTAAAAGCAACAACACCACACAAACAAAAAGCAGCCAGGTCCTTCCAGTTTGTTTGCATTGCTGTAGTCTTTTCTTTGAACATATGCCCCGATCTAACAGAATGCTGTCTGCACCCTTTTTCATTTCCACAGCTCATATTTCCACCAACAAACTTTTCCAATTCATTCGGCAGAGAAGGTCATCTTTATCAAATATATGTTTCTAGAATAAATATATATAACTTTCTGTATATTTATAACTAGCACGTAGGAGTGTTTTTTGAACAAAATCCTGTTGAGGCAGATGTCTGGAACTTTCTTTAGTTTTATGTCAAAGACACATGGCTCTATCTTGTCTAAATTTGCTCTATCCAATTTACATTAAGCCAGGATCTGGTCAGAAGTAGTTAGCTGCTAGAACTCCTAGTGACATTAGTATGGGTAATTTCTGATAGATATTAGTCACAGGATCACTATGGTGGTTTAAGGCACCCAGCTAGAAAAACTACAAATTCATTGTCAAACTGTTAGTGTTGCTTTAAAAAGAAATTAAGATGTATATTAAGGATTGTACTAAGGAGTGTTTAGTACTCTTTATTTTTTTTTTCATTACTGCAGTAATGCTTGTGGCAGTAAAAATGGTAAGAGCAAATAACAAGTCAGTTACAACAGGTAAAAATCACAAAGTAGCCTGTACATCATTGCTGCCCCATCTTTGTCATTTATCCCTCTATTGCACAAAATTGCAGAGTTTTTTCTAGTGAGTTCCAAAAAAGCAAAATTACCTTGAACTCGCTGTCAGGTTCCCTAGTATTTGTAGCACTTTGTGCGTGGCTGTTTGGGTAAGTTCCAGTGCAAGGTGCTGTTGGTGGTTGGTATTGGTTACACCAAAGCTTCTAAGAAGTTATATTTTCCTGAGATTAAAAGGTTTTTTTGGTTGGGTTTTTTTGGGGGTTTTGTTTTTTGTTTTTTTTTTAATACGGTGAAAGATGTCATTGTTTCAAAAGAGGAGGAACATGTTCTGGGCTGTGTTTTCAAGCAGGTAGCTGAAAAGTCAATTTTGCCTTCATAAGATGTGGTGATTTCATAGTTTTATCAGCTAGCTTGTTATAAGTGTAATATTTTGTTCTTATTTGGTATAAGTATCTGTGAACATAATTTGGTTTTGATAGGATTATTGAACAGTTTTTTCTATTACTTTTCAACAGTGTTCTAAGTCAAGGTCGTTATGAACTAAGTATCGTGCAAAAGGAGGAGGACAGTACTTACGGGTACTCCATGTGAATTGTTATTTTCCCCTCTCTGTGGTTATGTGGATAACATTGAAATATCAAGAAAACACCATACTTACTGAGTGTCTCAGGATTCAAGTGTCTGATTTCGGTGGCAAGATGGTTTCTATACTTTCCCAATAATTCTATCAAATAGAGGCTTGCCAGATACTGAGGAACGCTTTTTCAGGCCTGTGAATTTGTGATTATGATTGCCAGATACTGAACTGCATATTTATGGTTTGGGGTTTTTTTGGTGGATTTTTTTTTTGTTATGGGAGATTTTTGTGTCTTTTTGGTGAATGAAGAAGGAAGTGTTGATCCTGATTTATCAAAGATAGTGGTACAGACTATAAAATTAAGTCTTATTAAAAGTCTTATTAGTTCTGCATTGTGTCTAAAGAACTAATAACATTTAGTGGTGCAAACTGAGAACTGAAGCAACAATTGTTACCTAGTGCCTTGCACTGACTTTGTCCCAGTGAGATGACAGGTCTAATAGCGTAGCTAGAACTGCAGATTAATTGCCCTGTGTTATCATGAAGTATGGGAATATTGAGGTAGATCTTCCGTATGCTTACCAGGATGTCCCAATAGCTTGATTTGATTAGCTGTTGCTTTGGTTAGACAGGCTTTTTGAATCTTTCTGCTGCGTTTTTTGCCTTCTTATTTCCTGTGATGCTACTGTGAATGCATCAGGAGAAGGCTGCTCTCTCATAAGACTGATGTGAGGCTGTGAGGAGCTGCTCTCCTGCACTGGTGCTTGTGGAACACCAGGGCTCATCAATGGAGATAAAACTAGTGTCATCTTTTCAAAAGCAGTTTGAACAGAGCCAGATCAGAGTAGGTGACAACTGCCTGACATCTCATCTCTTACAAGCCAGACTGTGGGGGCACAGGAGCTTTATCCTGTGGCCAAAACTCACCCTCCAGCCCTCCTCAATCACTCTGCTTCCCAGGCTGGCTGATTAAGCAGGAATGGCAGCAGCAAGAGAGAAGAATGGAAAAAACCCCAAACCACCTCAGAAAATAGAGCATAAGGAGATCTTTGTACTGGGCAGTGCACTTAAAGATATGCATGCAGGCTGTGGGAAGCCCTTGGGAAGGGGGCACACAGTGCAGAACTCTGCCACCATCCCAAAACTACCCTGTGAATAGAAAATTTCTTGTGATAACATAGCTGCGTGACTGCTTCTGCCTTACGGGTCCCTCTGCTGGCCTTATTGCTTGATGGAGTATTTTCAAAAAAAAGTTCCAGTTAGGCCTTCTGTGTATCTTCATCATCATTGGTGCTGCAGGCGTGATGAGAATAAGCCCCAACTTGCAGCTCCCCAGTCTTTTCACCAGGTTCAGGTTCCTGGTAGTGCTGCAGTCTTTCTGAACCAGGGAGGAACAGCAGGTCTGAGCTGGTCAGAGTGGTTGAGTGTGGAGGTAACTAACTGAAACACATGAGGCTTTATTTGGTACTTCATGTGTTAGGGCAGGAAGAAGATACAGTTTTCTTGAAGTAGTCCAGATGAGTTTCTCTACTATTTGGAAAAGCATGTGAAATACATTGGAGTTATTGTTTGTTATAGTTTAAGCTTACAATGTTTGCCAAATACGTATTTCTGTGAATGCACAGACAAATGTGTGTGGCAGAGAAGGATGGAAATACTCTTTTTGGGCTAATTAAATTCTGAAGATGGAAAAAATGCAGTACACAATCTGTAGTGTTTCTGGTAGGTTTTGGGTGGGGTTTTTTTGTTCTTTATCTTCCTTCTGTTTTTATATTGATGATTATGATTATTGCCTTATATGATTATTGATTATGATGATTATTGGCTTTGCATTTCAATTCAGGAGTTGTAATTCTTCCCTATTTATTTATTTGTGAGTTTATATCCAAAGCTGCTGTCATAAGTTCCAGAATCTTCAGTTTATAGAGTTTTGTTTACTCTTTTTTACCAACAACCTGGATTGCATTCCTGTTTTCTACAGCTGAACAAACAGAAGGCCATATCCATCAAAAACATAGTCTTGAACCAAGTGAGCTCATATAAACTATATCCCTAAGCAGTACTGAATTAAAATTGATTTGTACTTATGGGACAAGAAGTCGTCTCAGATTTTCTGTTCATCTTCCATGTTACTTAGTTACATAGTTGCAAAGTTTAGCTTATTATGAGAATGAACTTATTAGCAAACTTGTAAACAAAAAACACCTGCCAGAAACGGTGGTGGTGTTTGGGTTTTTTTGTTTGTTTGGACATTTGGGTGTTTAGTTTGTTGGGTTTTGTTGTTGTTGTTGTGTCTTTTTTTTGTTTTTTTTTTTCTTTAAAATCTTTCTATGAAACTGGAGGAAGGGAATTCTGTTAGAATTGCCTTCAAATGAGAGTATCGGGAAAAATCTGATGCTCAGTCCCACTACTTTTGCCTTAGAAAATCTTTTGCGTGTCTGTTGCTCTTTTCATTTTTATCAGTAAAACCACCATCTGAGTTGATTCATATAGACTTATGCAAATACATTTTGGTTGCCAAATTCTGATTAAAACCCACTCATGCCTGAAGCTAGCTTGAGATTTTCAGGTTATCAGATATCCTTGTGCTTTTCTTTGTGCTAAACCAGATTTTTGTACCAAGACACTTTTTTTTTGTTGTTGTTGTTGGTTTTTTTTTTCCCCGATCTAATTTAAAGGAAATTATGTAGAGGGAAAAGAAGAAAAGTAGAAAGAAAAAAAGCCTGTGACATATTAAGTTGATTCTGACTGAGCAAAGTGGGTTTGAGTGATGTAATGAAAGTTCATATTTTACATATACTGTTTAGAAATAAAATAGAAAAATCTTGGCCTTGTGTTTAAATCCTACTGGACTGTAGCATTTTTGGGAATGTAAATGCAACTTTTGGATCTCAGACAAATAATTTTACCTATTCATATTAAATCTCTCAGAATTCTGCATCGCTTTCAAGTTTGTGCTCCTTTGTGTTGCTGAGGATCTGGTCCCTTCCTATAAGCCGTATGCTATCTGCTGTTCCTCTAAACCAAGGTATTGTGCAAGGGAGCATTGTTAGTCCTGGAATACAGTGTGGATTACAAAACTTCAAAGTGGAATTAAATCCCATGCACAAAAGAAACTTGGATATATTTTATTCCAGTCTTGTTTCACAGCTGTATTTTCATAGGAAAGCTGAATTCTCGTTGGGTAGTATGGACATTCACATGCATTGGGTTTGAAATTAATTACAGTAATGTTACACTTACCTTGGTGGTACTTTGTACAGTTTATGCACTTTAATTTATGTAATTATATAGCATATTGATATTTAATTTTTACAGCACCATTTTGTAGAAATAATAATTATATTCCTTTCTTAATAAATGTTTGTCAGTTTGAAAAGAAGCTAGAATTAAAATTTTAAAGCAGCCTTTTAGTTTTCTTTCTAATTCTTAAATAACTTTATCCTGCTACTTAATATAAGAAATTAAGTGTATTCTATTATTTATTTTATATTGCCATAAATATTCTGGCTATGTGAGGAAAACATTGTCATCAAAACATATTGTGAGTTTTTTACACTTCAGTAGAATCGATTATTACAATTAATGGCTTTTTTTCCTGTTCCTTTCTGGCTAGATTGTCAGAACCTCTTAGTATCTGAAGTTGTTCAAAATCTCTTGGATATCATAAAAGGATTCTAGAATTAGCTAGGGCACTACACCATGTCCCTACCCTAAACTACAGTTCAATTAATAGAAAAATAACAAAGAGGGGTTTTTGTGTGCATACACCCAATTTTTGTTTAGATTCTTAAAAAAAGCAAAAAACCCCAACCCCTTCGCAGCCCTGTCCCCACACCCCTCCCAACACAATGAGCTATTTTCCTAGATGCATGGTTCACAAGATACTGACTTACAGGATCTAATGTAAAATTAGGGTTCAAAGAAAAGATTTCAATATGATGCGTTCTGTACTTTCCCCATCAAGATTAAGTATTTCTTAACTTCTTAACAATACCCTCGAAGGAGAGAAGCTCTTTAAGAAACTATTGCCTTTTTAAGATAAATAACAGTAGTTCTAGTAACAGTTCTATCTGATTAATATTATTCAACTTATTAGAAGTTTAATTATTATTCAAACTTATCTATGTATTTGGTATCTGCAAGTTTTTGGTAAAGAATATATAACTGCTTTTAATAGTGTTTTGCATATAAACTGAACGTGTAATTGGGATCTGAGCCAGAATTTAAATGAAATCTTAAGTAGACTACAGAAACTGTGGCAGGCAAAATTCATTCATCTCTGTCCTTGTATTATGAAATTAGATTAAAAAGCTCATATACTTCCTGAATTGGACTTACAGTTTGGACTTTTTCTTTTTTGATATTTTACTATAAACGTCTTATGAGGGGTTTCTTACTCTAGTTCTTATGGTATAGTCTATATATATGGTCTACTATATTTTTAAAAATGTCCTTATTTCACACTTCTTAAAGTCCTTTCCACTTCTTAAGGATTAAAAAAATAAAAATCTTTATGGGTATAGCCGCGTTGAATTTCATTTCTACTTAAAACAGCAGAGACACCCTGCCAGCAGTGGTTAGCTGAGTGTAGTCTATTGCCATAAAGATAAACTGCACAGGTTTCCCAGCAATGAAGGTCAAAGGACACATGCACAGCTATTTATTTGCTTTTAAACCAGAAGGAATATGATTTATGCAGGATATTAGCTAATGTCATAGTGTTGAGCTTTGCAGGTGCGGCCATGGGAGCCTGACCCCCCGCTAATCCCCCTAAGCGCAGCAGGCATGCGTGCAATAGCTTTGTTGTTGCCGTGCTGCTTCTTGACTTTGTGCAGTGGTTTCAGAGGCGAGGCTGTGTTTCCTGTACAGGCTTCCGAACTTTTGAGTACATTCAAAGTAAGCAAGTCACAGACATCTGGGCAATGCATTTGGACAGAATTACCAATACCTGGAGTTGCTTTTATTCTTATTGCAGGTGTTAGCTTGCTTGGGTTTGATGCTGGCTTTGCTTAGTTTTGTATTAAACTTTTGCTGGAAGTACTTCCTGGCTTCTTGCTCATCTGCCAAGTCAAAAAGCATGTGGAGCACCCAGAACTGAAGCAGTCGACTCCTCCACAAGGGATTTATACAAATGAGCTAGGCTTGATCCACACACACTCTTCAGGGAAATAAGCCCGAGATCTGACTAACTGTTAAAAAGGCCCTAGTAATGCATCTTTTAGTTTCTTTTAATGGTGCATCATTGCACTGTCTTACCTGCATTCTCTAAGAGGGAGAATATGGATGACCTGCCCAGTAAAGGCAATGGGACGAGGCATACTGACTTTTAGGCCTTGTTACTTTGTTTTGTGTACATGTAGAGAGCAGAAGTGTTATGCAATGGATTACAAACAGCTATCTTACTGCTTCTCTTTTCTGCTATTTTTTTCTTACCTTACTCTTTGGCTTAATTTGAAGTGATGTGCTTATTCCTTGCGTGTAAGTGTAAGCTCCAGCTGAGATGTAACTAGGTAACAATCTTTAGAGTAGGATTTACAACAGTCATTCATCCTCTTGCTTGTTGTTTGATAGGTTCTGCACACAAGTATAGGCTGTAATTTTAAATTTAAAAAAATAATTTTAAAAATAGTGGTTTAATGCTATTCAGAATAATAGTAAGAATAAAACTTGGAAGTGATGAAGTGCATAAATATGACAGTTGATTGTACTTGAAAGAAAAAAATTAGCGATGGTTCACATCAGAGTTTGGCTGTGAGATTATTAAGTATAAAGATATGAACATAATTGTATTGGTTTGAAATATTTTCTCACAATTAGGAGACACTGGTGATTTAAGAACAAATGCACATGGAATTTTTGCTCTTAGGCTAAAGAAAACAAAGGTTTATTATACCTGTTACCTTTTCCACACAGGGACAAAAAAAGCTTCTTTTCCACCAGATTATAAAATATATTATTGGCATGTCTAGTTATATGAGAATCACATCGGGTTTGTCCCTTACCAAGATAGAAAAGACAGGAATATTTTAATGTGTTTTATATATTTAGGGTATGTTAAAAAAAATACGTTTTGTAAAGGGGCAGGTGGGAACCCCTAGAGGGAGCCAGAGTCTGTCTTACAGCTGCAATAGCGACCTTTTACATGGAGTTGAAACTGTTTCCTCGAGTAAACTATTATTTTTTTCCTTCTTAAAGGATTTATTCCTTTTTTTTTTTTTTTTTAGTTTGAGGTTTAAACGTACTGTCTTTTGTGCTACTTAAAAATGTATGGCACAATTTACATGTTGAAGTTCATAGCCGTTGCCCACGATGTTTCAAGGAGGGATGCGTGAGGTGGTGATGGGCGTCTGAGTGATGGAGGGGGCTGTATCCTGCTACGCTGGCACAGCACTTCTGTGTGTGTGTGTATGTGCACACACGATGCTTTGGGCGCGTTCAGGAGAATGAAGAGATATTCCCCTCCCTACCATAAATCGTATCTGTTTCAGTTTTGAAATACAGGTAATAATTTCCTTGATGCCTTACTACTTTTTGAAAATTAAAGATACTACAATTTGTGAATGTTTATATTTTCTGTTAAGTCCAGCAAATGAGGAAAAAAATCCTACTTTTCACCTTTTCCCTCTCTCTGTAAGTAGAAGCAGAGGGTGAGAAAGCAGTTTCACCCTTCTGCTCCTTTCCACCCTTCCTCTTCTAGTCTTGGCACCCAGTCCCTGCAACCCGGTCATACACCCTTCACTTCATAAGTGCCAACCTTTTATCCCATGGGCAAATTTTTTGACAACATCCCTATAAAATATATCTCCTTCTGGGAATGTCATGTTACGCACTCAGCAAAATGTCTTCCAATACCTTAGCGAATCAGCAACATATTTTAAGAAACGCTTTATTTCTATGAGCCAAATACCCTGATGTTTATTGGATTTGTCACAGCATATAGGGTTTCTCCTGTTGCCACACTGACCTTCATATGCTATTGTGTTGCAAACCAACTCTTTATGTAATCAAATTAGGAAAAGAATGCTTAATTAGCAATAAATGATCCCATTTAAAAAAACCAAATAACTAAATTTGTTCACCTTCATTAAAGCTTACTTTTAATTTTGGTGATTTAGGATTTTGATCCATGGTTTGAAAACACAGCAAAACAGAACTATTTCTAATTGAGAGGCTATCAAACCTCTTTCAGCAGGACACTACATTTACGAGTGGACTTGGATCTCATAACTCCTGAGCACCACAGAAATGAGCAGCTTATGAAAGTCTTTTCTCCCGAGAAAAAGATATGTGCTATTTAGCCATAAATCATTGTATATTCCCATTATATCACAAAGAATTAAAGAACACTAAGTAAATGATTTTTCCCCTCCTCCCATGGGCTCCTGAGTCATGTTGTAAATGCTGGATTCTGTTGTTGAGTGATGCAAAAGCTACTGTTGCAACCTTTTATTCCCTGGGTGCAAATTATTCCTTTGTAATATAATTGAAGGAAATCAGTTTTATTATTTGCTGTATCCTGGGTATCGAGAGCATGCAAGCAGGAGGGAGTATAGAACCAGTCACCACTCCAAACTACCATTGTGTGAAGGCTCAGGTCAGCAAAGTAATTGTTTAGTTTGTGAACTCCCTTGCACTTTTTTAGTATTCTTCTAATTATCTTCATATGTTTTTCTTAAGATTATACAGTGTGCTTCTGTCCTACACAAAGTAAAATATCCATGACATAGAAGAAGAAAAGATACCCTGGCAGTTACTGCTGGTGCTATGATACAGTTAACATGCAGAAGTGAGCCAGAGCAATATAAATTCAATGGTATTTCATTGAATTAAGTGTAAACTTTATCAGGGCTTTCAATGTGAGAGAACTATTTGTAGTAATCTGTGTAACTGATGTTCGCTCTTTTGCATAAATTTCTTTGAATGTTTAATACCAGCTTTGAATAAATACTGCCTTGTTTTAGTAGCCATATCCTGCTCTTCAGTAAACAAACTTAGAACATTTGATGTGGATGTTAGAGGGGAAATAGTTAAATTTGGAGTGTAGGAATATGTTAGTCTGCATTCCAAGTATACAAATTATACTTCTAGCTTCAAAGTACTGTATAAATACACGTCTTAGATGGCAGATTAAGAACCACCAGGGAAAAATAACCACAAAAAAACCACCACCAAATGAGAACAAAATATTGTTACTTATAAAGTATGCTTCTGATAGCAGCATTTCTGAGTTTTGTGTGCTAAACATCTATTCTTGACCTTGAATTGACCTTGAAGTTTATGAGCTAAAGGTAACAATTATGCAACAGCTAAAATATGCAGACGGGACTTTACTGCCTAAAAAGAACTGCTGTCCTGTGTTGTGTTTGAATTAACACACTTCTCTGTTTATGAAACTTAACTTTGTCCTACTGGAAAGCCAAGCAGAAAGGAGTGCTGGAAGCTTATGTGCAGAAGTCTCAGAACAAAGTGGGGGGCGAGCGTAGGAGGTTGGCAGATGCATCGTGTTAGGTCAGCTCCGCAGGAGAAGTTAATGGGCTCTTCCTTTGTGCCATTTCTGAATGCAGCAAGTGTGCCCAGTGAATATCTCCAGCCAGAGATTTAATGCTGAAAAAGCTCCGTTGCAATACAAACTTTCAAGGAGGGTGAAATGAACCTTTGTCATCTAAAGCACTTGCTCATAAAGCGGCCTTGTCATAGACTTAATTTTATTAATTTTTATCATGTGTTACAGCCTCTACAAGGTGTCATCAAACTTTAAGCTCTAGTTGTGGTGCATTCATGAGGCAGTAAAGTGACTGTATTGCATCTGGTGTACATTACAACTCCTCTTTTTCTCAAGGCAGAAATTATTTCTCACATTTAATGTGTTTAGACTGTAATTTGGACAGTGATCGCTGGTATCCCTTATAGCTTAAACTGATATCTCCATTTCTCATCCTTCTGTAAACAAAAGGCTTATTTGTCTTTTTAAAAAGAAAAAAAAACACAACCAAAAACCAAACCAAAAAACCCCACAATCAAAAAACCCACCAAAATGTATTACGTTTTTCTTCTGTTCTACTGAATGATGCAATAGACAATAAATTCCAGTGCATGACGCTTTGAAAGTAGATGTACTCAGACATATATAGTTTTACAAAAATATATTTTTGTTGTTCATACTTTCTAGTGACGTGGAATTTCAAAGCAATGCAAGCAGTTTGTGACATACGTGCAGGTCACTAATTTTGGCAATAAATGAATAACCCCGTGGATCCTATCTTACTCTTTGCATTGGCCACAACCACCTGCTTCTTCATGAGAGGACAACCAAAGGTGTAGTTGCAATTTTCCTGCTGTTATTCTAAGACCTTGGAACTTGGAATCCTGGAAACACACAGTGTCTGCATCAGGTGGACAGTGATGTGTATCTACTTATCTGACAGATGTGTTTAGGGAAGATGCTGATATTTGAAGAGTATTTTTAAGATAAAAAGGGCTAGAACCTTAAGGTCTGTTCCTCAGGTAAAATCGGATGTTGTGCTGTCCTATATCTGCAGCAAGGACTGAGAAAACTAACAAAATTCCAGGACATTGCTTTAAGTAGCAGGTGTTAGGTTGTCGTGTCTTTCCTAAACAGATGCTTTATCTGCAAAAGAAACAGACCAAATGCACACACTCCAACTCTGGAAGCATTTAAATCTAAGTGTTTAAATGCGTGGACATACTTCCTTTATATTAAAGCTGGAACATTGTCATCATTAAAATACTAGCTAATGACAAAATTGTTCTTTAGATGCTTTTTCATAACCTTGAGATAATGAAAATTAATATCATGTGCAAACAGGGCGTGTTTTCCCTTGACAACAATCATTACAGGTGCTACGAACTTTGTTGAGCATAATACGCATCTTCGGTGACAAACTTCCCTAAAAGCATTAGAAAATAATTTCCTTCATAGTTATGCTTTAATGGAGAAGTTTCTAATGGTTGCAAAATCCTCTAAGTAATAATGAAATCCTGTCATTTTATATTTTCTCCCAAATCAGGTATGAATGCTATTCTTTTGTAAGTTATAACAAAATGAGTCCCTTTGCCCAGCTGGCTTTCCTGGGAACTACTGGGATATTTTAGGAAGAATAAAATGGATCTCTTCAGTTCTGCCAGTGTGAAATATAGTTTGTCCTTACTGCTACCTTAAGAATTTGTTACACTGCTGTTCTAGGATTCATGGAACTTAAGGTGAATTATGACAACTCGGATATGATTCTTTTTCACAATTTCTATAAAAATAGCTAGTTATCTATGCATGAAAGAATTTCCAATGGGGAAAAAAAAAAGAGAAGCTTTTTTTCCCTGAGGCTCATGTTGCAGTGTATTCTAATGTGCTGGTGAGACCATCCCTGACCTTTGCAGGTTAAAGAGATTCCTCACAGTACGATGGGCACACTTTAAATCAAACCCTGTATGTCAATTTTGCTGTAGTTGAGTACCTAGGAAATAATTTCCGTATTATGTAATATGTATCTAAATGCTGTGATGATTCCCTGCATGGGTTTTGTGACTTTATTCCTGCTCCCTCATTTGGAAGATCCAATAGGAGACCTTTCTCCAGAGCTTCAGAAGATGCTCTCAGTGGATCCAATAAAGAAACTTTTTTTTATTGCAAAAAACCTAATTTAACCAGTCCAACCCAAAACTTCAATTGGAAAGCTTTATGTAGCCTAGACGAGAACTGACACCACCTGGAGCATTTAGGAGCCCATCTTTCCCTGACTCAGCTTTGGCCCTGATTATATCTGGGCCTGAAGCTGGAGTGTCCAGCCATGCAGCTGCTCGACAGTTTGAGGCCGAGTCTCTTTCTTTTTTTCCTTCTAAATGCATGCATTTCATCCCTGGAACTAAGTGGGATTTTTTTGGAAATCTTAATTATTTGGTAGTATGACAAAAAAAGTCTTTTTACCTGGGACAAGATCTGCAAGGCTTTTGTTTGGAAAAGAACTGTCTTTCAGAGAGGACCCCGGAGCCCTTTGCACAGCAGCATATGGTAGGCTTCAGTAAGGTTCAGAAGCCATTCTGCTGAGTCCCGGTCTTGTAATGCATCACTCGTGTTTTAAGGAAGTCTCCAAAATTAATAGTACACTGCATGTATATGATATTTCTTGCCCCTAAATCTTTAGGTCACTTACTGTACTGGCTCTGCAGAGCACATTGTGTTTTTTCCGGTCAAGAGTGGGAGACTTAGACGTGATGTCAGTATGTTGTACTGAGTTTTATTAATATCGAAAAGCTGATGTATGGCTTGGACTTATATTTTAAATTAGTACTATCTACAATATAATGCAGAATACTGGAATTACAGTTGTTCCATAATACTTCCCATGTGAATGCTGCAACCTTGGCTTCACAAGGTCAGAAAATCTTTGCTGGCCCTGAGGATAACTCTTGTCAGTTTGCTGAGCGTAATGATAATGAAATGCAACCTGTTATTCCTCATTCAGAGTACTGCCTTTTAGAGGAAGGTGCTAGGCTGTGGGATTTAAGATTATGAATGACACATGAGAAGGATAGTATGGACTAAATGAGACATCGTCTTGCAATGCATCAGCTACTCTAAGGTAAATTGTAGTGGTGTACACGTTTCTTTGGTGGGAAATGCAAGGAAGTGGATGTCATGACACCACTGGGTAAGACTGTGTGTAGGTGAATAACATACAGTAGCTGTTGGGTTTTGCTCCCACGCCCTCTGTTTTTCACAGTGGTGTTTTCATCTGCCAAGGAGCAATAATCTCAGTGCTGAAAATGGCATTTATGATGATGAATATAGTTGGGCATTTGGGTTTTTTTTGCTGTGTGTGTCAACTTGTTTTCTCAGCTTCACATATGATATGGCCTTAGTTTCTACTGCATATTAATATCACCATATGTGAGAAATAAACTCCAGAGAGAGGACAAGTGCCTTTTCCAAGACCACACAACAAGTCAGTAGCAGAACTGCAATGAAACCACAAGAATTCCTGGCTTCTTATTAGGCTTTTGAGGCATTCTGGAGGGCCTCATTCAGACCTGTAGAGAATAGTTTCTATTAAAAAGTAAATTTTAAACATGTCCCAAGGGCAATTAACACTTAAGTTGTGTTCTATAGTATGGCATAAACAGGTGTTAGATGGTACTGTCTACCTGCTGGCATTCTTCTGATTTTTCTAGCCATTTGGTGGTACTGCGCTTCTGGTAATAAAGAAAAGCTAAGGTAAAGAGGTCAGCAGTAACTGCAGCAGATGGTTAAACCACATGTCTTGTCCTGAGTAGCATTCTCACAATTTGGTCCTTTGAGAGCAACTGTGAAAGATAGCACAAAAACCTCAACCATATGCAGTCCAGTAGTATTAGGTAGGTGGTATAGATAAAAGTTCTGTTAAGCTAAATTCAGCAAGTAATGGGCCTTGCCTTTCAGGAGCAGAAATAAACATAGATGTTGCTGTGGATACATTTGCTTATTGAGACAAAAGATGATAAAAACTATTTGTTGAAAAATTAGTATCAATTCCTATTTCCTTGAATGGGAATAGTAGATTTTTTATTTTTTTTGGGGGGGGGGGAGGAGTAAAATTAAATCCTTAGCATCATATGCTTTTAAAAATATTTATATTTAAAAGCCTGTTTATCTTTAATCCGAAACTTTTGCATTCATTCACATCCGTACAAAATCATATATAAGTGGATGGCTTGCTTTGTCATTTACACCACTTGAGAGTGAATGTAAAACTACGGAGAATTAGCCCTATTATTGCTTCCTTTTCAGTAAGTTCTTATAGTAATGATATATGGTAGACTCCCCTAATTAAAAGCAAATAAGTACACAGAGAACTGAATTGATGGCATCATTTAGAGTACCCATGTGATTTGGAGAGCAGATTGTTCGTAACTTAATGGAAAGTTTAACAAGCTGGTTTCTTCCTCGGTCCGCTGCACAAACGGCCTGGGAACTGGCGGGCTGTCACGACAGAACCTGGCACTGTTGAATGCTTGGCCAGATTCATTGAATATTGAATTTATGCCTTACAGCAAATTTAAACTGTATCTTTAAGTTCAAGACGTTCAAACATGAGAGTCTTCCTGCTGCACCTTCTGCAGACTCTTAACTCATATTCATTTGAACTGGGAAAAGGAAATCACATGTTTTTTCTGGCCTGGCCTACCTGGCAGCAATCAAAATGAGGTCAGAGAACTCAACGTTTATAAAAATAGATAGATTTTAAGTAGTTGATACATACTTCTTGCTTTTTAGCTGAGTTTTGATTGTTAATAGAGCAAAAGAATTTGCTCAAGCTACTAAAAGCAATACTGCCCCCCCGGAGTTTTAGTTATCTGTATTTCACATGGGCGTTTTAATGTGCTCTTTCCTTTGCTATGCAGAGTGAGAGGATTTTTTCATCTGTGCCAGTCCTTTACTGGGAGAACTGCTAGCCAACTTTTCTTTATTCTTGAATGACTGATTCCCTTCCCCAGCTGCTTTGGTCTGAGCGCAAATGCTAACTCAGCGCTTGGCAGGCTCCCCTTAGTGGGAATGCATTCCTTCCTTTGCAGGATTTGACACCGGGAGAGCAACTGGTGCTCCGGGCAAGTCCCAAAGGATCGATAGCTCTGTCAGTGGGATGCACTTTGATGGTAAGCAAGTAGCCTGCTTTGTTAAGCTGTCCAGATGATCAGGTCATAGTCTGGACTGCACAGCCCACTGTTCTCCAGGCCAGATACCTGTTTCTCAAGACTCTGACCAACAAAGTGGAAGGATTTTTCATATCAGAAAAAATAATAATTGAGAATTACAGAAAAGTTTGCTATGAGTAGTAACTTGGTATTGGTATGCATAAACCTGAGCTTTATCAATATGAATCTCTCTTCAGGAGTTGCTATTTTACTGTGAGAAGTGCGAATCTTTTACAATTTTGAGATTTCATGGGGTTTTTTCCTTTTTAAAATTCCAGCAGGAAATACTGTGAACTTAATGCTGGAGATAAGTAACTATATGGTCATTGAAATGGCGAAGACTTTGCTTTCATGAATTTTGGAAGCTTTTATCTAGTTTAATCTGGAAATGAAGGGAAATTATAGGAAATATAAGGAAATGCTGCAGCTAAAATGTCGGTTGTTCCAATTACTTCATTTTAGAAAAAGAAAATTCTGCACAACCTTGACTTAATACCAAAGTATGGCTCTGAAATGTTTTTTCCTGTCAGTTCTTTTTTTAATTGGAATGTCAAGTCAAGAGTCCCGTATGACTGGAACAAACTGTTTCAGTATAATCACATTGCAAGCTATATTTATCAGCTTCTTTAACTGTTGAAGTTTTATAGCAACCAAAGTTTCTCTGCCCAGAATCCTAGCGCATGCTCAGAAGATGTATGATACAACTGATGAGTTTAAATTTGTGTTAGAATTATTTTTTTTTAAAGAAAACCGAAAACCTGTAATAGGGCTGTGACTCTGGTTTTGAACTTCCTATGAAACAGTAAAAATAAAAATAATCTTGAGGGTAGGCATCAGGACCTAGGTCACCCCTCGTTGCTAAGCCAGAATAAGGTACTTTTTGCTTGCTTTTTACCTTGTGCCACCCAGCCTGTCCAACTGTCTGAATTCAGGTACCTTCTTGGAAAGCAGAAGTTATACCCGCAACCTCCTCCAGCAGAGGAGTGAACTGGATCTAGGTCTCCCACTTTCTGCTGAACAGGGATTTCAGGGGAAAGTTGTCTGGGATTTTAAAGCAATACTACTATTCTGGGACAATCAGGCTTTAAAAAGAAAGCTGCTGTGACTGTATTTTGAGAAGAACCTGATTTTGTTGGTACATGTTAATTATGTACAGAGCACAGCTACTGTTAGGGTGTTTGGGGTGCTGCTCTGCCTAGTTTCTAGGCTAGTCAGGGGTCAGGCTCAACTGAAGCGCTGCATACCTTGGGCAAAAGTAGTTGTGATTTATGCAAAGACTGACTTTTGGGCACCTACAGCATCCTCAGAACCAAAGAAAAGCACTTGGTCAGTTTTGGTGCTGCTTAAACTATATGGGAGTTTAGGACAACTTTCCTTGAGGATTTGGAGTTTGAAAAAAATATTAGTTATTTTATATTTCAGTTTAGATTTGGTCTGTGATGTGACAGAGTATTGGATTCCCCGTGTTGTGCAGGAGAATTACTCATGGAAGTGTTTCCTGAAGTACTATGTACTCCCGTAACGCTTAAGTAACTGGTATATCAAGCTGGGCATGAGTGCCTGTGATTGCTGTTTCATCATGACCTAGCGTCCTTTACCATCTACAGGAATTGTGACTACTGAGTTCAGAAGTTGTGCTGTGCCACTGGAGTGGCTTTTTGAAGCAGACTTGAAAATGTGTTATATGATTACTGCAACTTAAATTAATGCTAATATTTGGGATATTTTTGTTCCATTCCTCAAATTCTGTGGATTCATGGAGTTTAAAACTAGAAGGGGCAAACTGATCATCACATTCATCTGCAGGAACAGGAGAGTCAATAAATGTTGCTATAAAGCATTTTCTCCAGCATTCCTATAATTTTCAGCACATATTGTGCACATACTAGCTTTCATCATGAGCTAATGCTGGTTTTGCTGTAAGGAAATTATGTGACTGTGAAATAGAAACAGAGGTAATCATTAGGTTGAGGACAGGTATTCTGTTTCACAGGATGATCTCTGTCCGTATGTTATTCACCTTTTCAGAAGATCATGGAAAAAGCAGTGAGTAATTCCACCTTATTCTACACACAACAGTCATGCAGCAATCTCTGCTCAGCACACCGTGGACTAGATTATTCTTGACTTTAGAAAAATCCTTCAGTCTTTCTGCACAGCCTTCATTGGATTTCCTAGTGAGAAGTGCAGAACATCCATGCACAAATTCAAGCTATTCTTCTTTTCCTTGATCCTGCTATTCCAGGAGAGCCAGTTTTACCAAACTCATATAGATAATTTCCCTATGGCACACTGACTGAAACGTTACATCATGCCAGTTAGGACATGGTAAGTCACTACTGAAAGAAAAACATTGATCAGGTTTTAATTCATGGCACACCTCTGCACTGTGTGTTCTTTAATGTTGCTTGTAAACATGAACTGAGAGGCAGGCCTGGCCGTGGTGGGCTTTCTTGCATCTTTCTTTCATGCAAAGTTGCTTTGATCTTCCTTTCTAAAGTGAAGCACACACAGATTTGCACTCTTGTTTTTTGCATCTGGTAGGATGTATAGAACTTTTTAAAAGCAAGCAGAAGATGTTGTTTTGCAATCAGTTTGTAAGCGAGACGTGGGTTGAGCAGCTGGCTGCGCTGGGTGGGAGTGCACGTCTTGACTTTTATTTTGCCCGTACTGGCAATATACCTGAATGTTGCTTGACACATTTTGTATGAGGATTGTATTTAGCCCATAACAGTTTGCCTAATGAACCATTTGTCCTCAAGTAGGTGAAACTTTAAAACCTTTAAGGAGATGTCAGGTGAATTGCAGTGGTTGGCACTGGTGAACAGGGATACCAAAGCACTGCTGAAGTGGTGGTGCCAGAGGTACTGATGTAAAGATCTTGTTCAGAGCTTCCTGTCATTTAAGCAACAAAGCTGTAATTACATAAACAGAAACGCTTCAGCAAGCCCAATGTGTCATCATGGGTTTTCCAGCTAATCTGTCCATTCATCTTAATGGTGCAGAACTTGTGCTTTGTGTCACTCTCTGCCTTTGTTCCACTCCTTCATCTCTTGAAATGTCTGTCATGAAGAAAGTGTTTATCTTGAATTATGTGTTGAAGAAGGTTAGAGTGCACACTTCTGAAGCTTGGCATGAAATTTCCTAAACAAACCTTGCCAGTTGCTTCATGAAAATAACTGAGGTATGGATTTCAGATTAACATTGTACATTAATGTTTTTGGAAGCACTTTAAAATAACGGTGGTAGTGTTGGTGACTAAAGGAATCCCGTTGAAGTGCTTTATTAACAAATCAGCTTATTCATTGTAATGAATATTATTATGATAAATGTTATCTTAATGCATAATGATTAACAGTTATTACAGAGACTTTTTATTAACTGAAACATTTACTTGTATTACATTTTAACTTAATACTGCACAAGATTTAAACACTTTTCTACTTGGATGTTTTTGTATTGGGCTAATGCTGGTATTGTGTTGCTGTACAAACACTTGCAGGACATACAAAGGTGGGGAAGTAGAGAGCAGAATGTGAAGGCTCAGGGCCCTGCTGGAGCTTGAGGCACAAAGAGATTACACTAGGAACTGCAGAGAGTCACAGAGTCACAAGCAGCTTACTGCTGTGGAATGAAATTATTTCACTTCAGCCTCTCTACTTCTCTTTTTCCAATGGCTATCTTTAAGCTGTGATCTTTTCCTTACCCTTCAGTAAAATACGATCTCTCGTGGATTTCTTCAAGTTAGAAATAATACTCCAATTCTATTCCTGTGGCCAGTTGTGCCTATTCTTATGTGATACTCCATTTTTTCTGAATTTAATATATTTAAAAATTTCTTTTAATATCCGCATTAGTGATAGTTTTGTGTCTTTTAAAATTTATTTTGTATTAAGATGCCTGGAAAATTTGTTAGGGGAATGAACAAATAAGCTAAGTACATTTTTAAGAAACCGAATACATTCAGGAGGCTGTTGGGGTCCTCAGGGTTTGTTTTCCCTAAATCCATGTGTAGAAACAAATAAAAGAGAAGAGGTTTATTAAATGCATCTGGCTGCTTTGCTTTCTTGGGAGTGAGTGTTGCTTTTCCACTTAAGATCTTTGCTGTTCAGTTTTCAGCAATTTTTGGAGGTATATACTAAATTTTAAGAATATGAATACTTCTATAGCAATCAATGGGATTACTCATGCTCAAAACTGAAACTATGTCTATGTACCATTCTCACTGAAGCCTAAAATGTGTTCTGTAATCCAATTAGCAATCCTCTACTTTTTTCCCATGGGTTTTTTTTTGGTATTTCAGAAATAGAAATCCTTAATCCACAATAATAATGTGCTAAATGGCTGATTTCAATACTAAGGTGAATTTTTGAAATGCAAGTAGTACTTAATGCAGGTAGACACAGTGAAATCATTTTTTGTAATGAAAACAATAATTCAAATTTTTTAATTCAGCCAAAATCTAGTTATGATTTTGACTTTCAAATAAAATTCTTGCAAAGCCATTAAGCTCAGTGGAATTATCAGCTTCTATATGAACTCAGGATTGTTTTTCTTTAGGGTCCAATATTAAATTGAGCAGGATGTGTGTGGGTACTTCACCTACTTTAGAAGTAATGTCAAGGTCTTAGATCCTAATTAAGAATAAGTATAAACAAAATTAATTGAACAAGATTTCTGTGGGCTTTGAAATGTCCACATTCTTTTCAATCTTGAAAAGAATAAATATAAGCTATAATAAATAAAATACAAAGTGGGGAGTAGAACTGACTGTTTTAAGTCAACTTCTTTATATATAAACTGCATAAACAGGGGCAAAAGACACAAATAATTACACTCATTTTCATCAAAGGAGCAGAATTAAGGCAGACAGAACCAGAATGGTTGTCTGTAATAGAGATTAATTAATATAATACCTAAAAGCAGCATTGCCAGTATCTAGATCTACTTAGGAAGGATAATGGTGTATCAGTTTGGGAGTTTCAGGTTTATGCAGATGCTAAGGTGACTTCTGCTTCAGGGACACAGAGGGGCGGGAACAGATGATTTATATGATGCTTAGGTGGCAATACTTGAGAGACTTTTTAACATGATTGAATTACTTACCAAAATCTGTAGATCTTTGTCTTGTGCTATGTGTTTATTTTTGTTTGCTTGTTGTTACTTTGAGGAAATCAGTGCAATGTATGATTGCTTAGGAAATAAACTGCTGCTATAGTATTTGAAATGTCAATTTTGTGTTGCACTAGATCTTGCATAAGTGAAAAGTGAGAGAGAACTAGGGTGCCATAAATGATATTTCAATAATCTAGGTCACTGACACAAAATTAGTTCTAAAAGGGATGCATTTGGTACTGCTCCCAAACTTTGAAGTGTTCAAGTATATCACTTTTATTGATCATTAAAATTCCTCAGCTGTTCCTTGGAATTCCAGTTATCTCTGGGTGATAATGTTAGGAAATACATTATTTCTATTTCAAACTTCTAAATTTGTTAACAGATTTATTCATATTGTTTCTGTTTGCTGCTGAGATCCACTGCGCTACATTTTGGAATGGAATTCTTTTTTTTTTTTTTTCATATTAAAAAGTATGAAAAACTTCCTGGAATTTGACACTTATCAATTCCTCTCTTCTCAGTATGTAAATCATGCTAATTAGTTACAAATCTGATACAAAACAAAACGTTATAATTAAAAAAATGGAAGGCTTTGGCAGACTTCACACTGCAGAATTCGTCTCCGTTCTGTCTGTGTGTTGCAGCTCTTAGCACTGAAAACCTTCTCTCGGCTGCCGTTGCATACCAAATTAGATCCTCAACATAGCACTGAATTCAGTGTTTATTAGACTAGATTTTCCCCTGGGCAATTAAGCATTTGAGCTGAAATCCTGACTTCATTAGAATAAAGGCTTGTATCGAGTACACTTTAGGGTTACTAGTTTTTCTGCTTTCTATTCTATTCCATTTATTTATGATATCATCATAGTAAATATGCGGGTGACAAGTGCCAAGTCTCTGTCATGAGGAGCATATGATGGAAGTGCTAAGTCCATGATGCTTGCTTATTAAAATAGCTCTTGTATATGAAAACAATTCTGTTGAAAGCTAGATTATTAATAAAATCAACCCTGTTTATAACAGGTCTCTGGCACCCAGTGCTGGTGACTTCACTGACTCTCTTGGACGGGGCATTCCTGTGTGTTTTGAATATATTTACATTGAATAGACACCTATCTTTACTATTCATAATCCTGTCAATTAAAAAGCTGTCCCATTGTCAACATAGACTAATCACGCTCATATAATTACCTATTGTCATGAAATTTTCTAAAATATAATTATACTTCACCAACACATTAATGTTCAATTTAGTTTGTTTTATCACAGGACAAAAAACCATACCATCTGAAATGAATTTAGTTTCTTTTAATGATTTTGTTAAACAAAATGAAATTGCTTTTGGAAAGGAACACTATGCAGGAGCCTGTTGGGTGTGGTGAGCAGGGACTGAGCAGATGGAACGTGAAGGCACAGCAGATGTGGAGGACTGGCAGTAACACTGTACAGTAGTTGCAGCAGTAAACCAGGTGCTGCCAATGCCTGTGCCTAATGCTGCAAAGGTTCCTGGTATGAAAGCCACCAAAAGAAACTTCTCCTTAGGATGCTGTGAGATCTGTCATGGTTTAACCCCAGCTGACACTAAGCCCCACAAAGCTGCTTGGTCACTGCCCTGCAGTGGGATGCAGGAGAGAATGGGAAGGGTAAAAGTGAGAAAACCTGTGTAGGGGTAAAGACATTTTAAAAGGTAAAGCAAAAGCCGTGCATGCGAGCAAAGCAACCAAAGGAATTCACTCGCTACTTCCCATGGGCAGGCAGGTGTTCAGCCATCTCCAGGAAAGCCGGGCTCCATTATGTGTAATGGTTACTTGGGAAGACAAAGGCCATCACTCCGATTGTCCTCCCCTTCTTTCTTCTTCTGCAGCTTTATATGCTGAGCATGATGTCATATGGTATGGAATATTCCTTTGGTCTATTGGTGTCAGCTATCTTGGCAGTGTCCCCTCCCAACTTTTTGTGCACCCTCAGCCTACTCACTGGCAGGGTGGTATGAAAAAAAGACCTTGATTTTGTGTAAGGACTGCTGAGCAATAACGAAAACCTCCCTGTATTGTCAAGACCGTTTCCATCACAACTTCAAAATGTAGCCCCATGCTAGCTACTATGAAGAAAATTAACTTTAGCACAGCCCAAACCAGCACAAGATCTTAACGGGGTTATTGCCTGAAGGGTCGTAGGACTTCATGTGGGTTCCTGCAGCCAGAGTATTTTGGGATTGTCTAAAAGTTGTTATAGGGTATTTTAATGGGATTGTGAGAATGTGCAAAATTTGGTATGGGATATTTGGGGGAAGGATCAAAGGACCAAAGATGGGTCAAGGAGGAGAAAACATGGGAAGAGGGAGGGCAAAGGGTATAGAAGGATCTTGTCACTTGTAAGGAGGTTGCTGGTCTTTACGCTTATCTGAGCACTATTCTTGATTGCTGCAGTCTGTAGTCTAATACCTATTTCCAGCCATACCCTGCATAGTCCCTCTGCCCTGAGCCTGCCTGTGTGAACCCTAAGAGACCTGGAGGTGAGCTAGCTGGCCTGAGTGCTAGCTACTGGTGTGTGAGGCTGTGGACCTGTGGACTCTGGGTGCAGGGGATGCTCTCCCAGGCTCCGAGCTGCTGGACCCACTGAGTATCTGGGTGTGTATGGCTCTTGCTCTTCACAGGACTTTGGAAGTTTGTCCTGTGGCTGGGTCCTATTTAGTGTTTGGAAGTCAGAGACTACAAATAAAACTGCACAGTTAAAGACTGTTCATTTTCTGCATGTTTAATACATGAAAGTAAAGCAGGTGACTAGTAAGAGAGAATTTTGTTCTGCCCCTCCCATTAATTTGATTTACTATTATGAAACATAGATTTCCTCTCTTGCAGACTTGGTTCTTGAGACTGCACACAGGGTTTTGTACAGCATTCCTGAGATGCCTGGATAAACTTGTGGACTCTTATATAGTCACACACAGTAATTAACCTGGAAAAAAAATATTCTTATATACAGGTATATTTTACATGGTAAAAGGCAAATACAACATAATGCAAATGCAGGTGGAGAGCTTTGCTTTTTGGTGAAAGACTCTGAGAGCAAGAAGAGCAGAAGATAAAAGGATGTTCAATCAGAACAGGAAAAAATTGTTGATGGTTTCTCCCTGCAATGGAGTTTGCTAAAAGATAAATTACATCTATCTACAGGTATATGATCAAATAACTATTTGTAAGTATGTATAATATTTTCCTTATATTGTTAACAACTAATGAATCAATAAAGATTCTTACAATAATTAGAAATTCTTTTTTCAGACACTGCATTTGGCTGATTTAGGAGCGTAAGTCAAAGCGCAGTAGGTTGTTGTCAAGTGTCTTGTGTCTGGAAAAGCTGAACTCTAACATTTAACATCTAACATTCACTTATGTCAGTGCAGAAAAGGTTGTTCATTAAGTGCCCTTAAAATTGGAGATTTTCAAATGGTATCATTTTAACCACGTGGTGTCAATCAAAAATGCCATGTGAGTTGAATGAGAAAAGTAAGTTACACTTACAGGAAGTTTCTAACATGCAACTCGATGGATATCCTGCAATATTTTGCTATTGAAAGAAAAGAAAAAAAGTAAAAATGGGATCTATTCAGCTGTTCATTCTCTCTGAGATTGCAGTGCTGAGAACTGTGCTTGTGCTTTTGCTTGTGAAGGTAGTGGTGCCTTGCATGTACATGGGAACCTAGGAGTTGGTTCCTTTAGGGTTATAATTATGCATCAATCTGTGTTGTGTAGAAATGGCATGTGCCAGTAAATGTGAGTCTAGAATCTATACACAATGTATACAAGAATTGTTTTGGAGCACTGGTTTCAGATATAGGTATGCTTTTTACAAGAGGAAAAGCAACAAACAAATTATACAGTTGTTTTCCTTCTAAAGAGCTATTAAAAGCTTTAAATCACTCCATTTCACAACTGAGTATTTTATATACTCACCAAGTATTAGGGAAACCAATAAACGTTTTAGAGGGCTTTAAATGGTATTAGAGGTATTATTTTTTTGTGTTTATATAAGGTATAAGTACCTTAGTTCAAAGGTAAGGCTTAGAGAGTGTCATAAACATAATCCTAAATGAACTAAAATAGATTTCTGACTCATAAGTATATCACAACTTTTATGATCAACATAGTGGATCGTAAGTATTGAAAATATGTATTTACATGTTTCACTGGGAATTTTGGGAATCTAACATTTTCAGATGTGAAATTCATGTTCTAGGCCTACTGCTGTTACACTATACTATTAATGTGTCCTTTAGAGTCAGGGGATATAACCATATGTGGGTGGATAAGGAAATGGTGGAAATCAGAGGAAAACATTTTGATTAAACATTTGAGTGGTTTTGGGGGCTTTTTGTTGTTTTGTAGTTGTTTGGGTGGTTTTTTGTTTTTTTTTTTTTAAGGAAGAAAAGCAAATAGGTCTTTGAAGCTGCTCAGAATGTTGAAAACAATTTCAGAACTGGAAATCAGTACGCAATGCACAGGTGAAATGCTTTCAAAATATGAGATGCCCTATCAGTATGCTGGCTAGATAAGTATGTACAAGACAGGTAGATTTAGCTATGCACTGTGTAAAATGCGTAAGCTAACTCGGACATCTGGAGATGTCTATGTGATGGATCATGTAGCCTTGTGATAAATGACTTTGTTTCGTGTGTGTAGCTGAATGCAAACAATGTATGTGTTGTGTGTCTAAAAAACCATTGTCAGTTGCCCTTGAGACTTAATGTTAGTTAAATGGTTTTCACATAGGTATGAATAAAAGTGGAAATAGCAGCCTTCTGATATATGTTAGAGGATGTTGCCATGAAGGTGGAGCTAGGCTTTTTATGGAGATGCTCAGCAAGGTAACAAAAAACAGTTGTCATAAATTGAGAATAAAAAGAAAAAAATCTATATGAGGATAATTAGCAAACAGATTACTTAGGGGGGTTGTGAAGCCTCCCTCCTTGGGGGATTTCAATGCCCAATGGGATAAAGCCCTAAACAATGTGATCCAAATTCAGTGTTGATTTGGCAGAGCAGGACGTTGGACCTGGAGATGTCCCAATGTCCCTTTGAACTTGAGTGCTTCTGTGAGTTTGCAGTGAACTCAGTCAAATTCTGCCTCCAAGTAAATCTACGGCATTTCCTACTGCAGAATTTGATGACTCCAACACAGCTGTAGTAAAACGTACCTCTCATTTTATAAAACAAAATAGAAACCCTTTACTTGTAGGTTTAAACATGGCATTACAGTTAAAGGTATGTTTTTTTAGTGACTTGTAAGAGGCACTCTGTTGAGGC
This sequence comes from Falco cherrug, assembly GCF_023634085.1. Classification (NCBI taxonomy): domain Eukaryota; kingdom Metazoa; phylum Chordata; class Aves; order Falconiformes; family Falconidae; genus Falco; species Falco cherrug. Next base: position 83,489,362 of record NC_073700.1, read on the forward strand.
ATTGTGGTATAATGTTCCTTGTCATCACAAAATGCTGAGCATAAGCCTCTGCACTTGTAATACAATTTCCCTGCTATCACTGGAAAACTTATATTTTAGTTTATAGTGTCTTTGAATCCTAGAGCAACTTCACTTTTTGCACTTTTTACTTCTCTTGATCCTCTTTGAATTGGCTGGTAGGGGGAGCTGTTGGTTGGAGTTCAGTCCATCCGGTTAATATTGTTTTTCTTTTTCATTATTATTCACTAGAGGACTGACTGTTTAAATGCTTGAGCAAAAAGACCATTTTTTCCATTTACTGTGTTCAGAAAATATTCGTTTGGGTACAGAAAAGGAGAAACCAGGAAGCATGAACAAGAACCTCTAATGTTCAGCTCCAAACTGCAACAACTTAATCCTTGGGAAGAAGCAATTAGTAGCACGTATTTACTTTGTATTGCTACAGCTCTTTAAAGGCTTGAGTGCTGTATTTGTAAATAGGATGTAGCCTTGAAGTGATACCTTGATAAACTTCATTGCGCAGATCATAAAACCAGCAGGGTTCATTTGTATTTAGGGTTGTACTCTGTTCCAGCATTTGGAAAGTGTTTGATTTGGCTGCAGCATCGCTCGCAGCTCCCACCCTCGTTCAGATTGTGCTTTTTTTCTTTTCCTTTTCTGTGCTGGATGGTGTGGCTAAAGCAGTCGTTTACTTTCCATACTGGGCTAAGAGCAAAATGACAGAGTTGTTTCTTCCCTGGGGGCTGATGTGGGAAGGAGTCAGAAATGTGTCTCAAAGAGTCTTTCAAAGTTGGGAGTAATTGATGCTTTTTGAATTCTTCAGACTCTGGTCTGTAGCTTACCGGTAAGACATGTTATGTGGTTTCGTCCCCATCTGCTTGTTCCTGGCAATTTCTAGGAGTTTGTATGATCTTCACCGCCAAGAAGAGTCTGATGTCTTTTATGAAGACCTGGAAACCAGGAGAAGGCGGCCAACTTATGTCAATATTCAGAACTTGTAATATAAAACTCTTGTTCTGCTCCTGTTCTGGTGCTGTTTCTAGTGTCTCTCATGATTTGAAGGCAGGTCTGGAAGAAGCCTGAGATGTGCCCCACCAGGCTTGTGCTGCAGAGTGCAAAGGGGGAACAATTTATTTTCAGGAGCATTGGTGAAGGTAACTTAGCTTATTTGTTCACAAACTCCTTGTGCCATAGTCAAACTACTAACCTTTGTGTCAGAATGCAGATACTTAAACTTTATTTCTCTTAGGGTTTCTTTCCAGCCATTAGACGTGATCTGCCCATTTGTGCATTTGTTTCCCACTCAGACACAGAAATTACGTGCAATTACAAACTCACAGGGTGAAATCAGCTTGCCAGAATCACATCCTGACCCCTGCAGAAGGAGCTGATGCAGAGGAGTTCCAGCACTCTCTTCCCCACTACCTTGGGCTGCTGGAGAGATTTGGTCTGTGTACAGATGAGCCTTTTCTGTTCCTGTTTTGAAACGTTGACTCCTTGCTTGCAGATAATCTTTTGATCCTTCTTTGTCTGGCCCACAAACTTGTAAATCATGTCATTCATGTCCTCATGGTTGCCAACTGTATTAATGTTTAAAAATAAAGCACGCCAGTATATTTTCTTATGGCAGACATCCTGGAGCCCTCTGTTTTGGATGTTATAGGCATCATGCTACACAAGGGCCAACAGAAAATTCCTGAGCATAAAGTGATGGAAACAAATTTATATACAAGATATCCAGTTAAAAAAAAAAAAAAAAAAAAAAAAGGTGGTGGTGGTGGTTTGTAAATTAGGAAGCATTTGGGGGCAGCAGATTTTCAAATAAATGGCCCTGATTCAACCAAAACTGTAGTGACTCATAACTGTGTCAGTATAACATTTCTCCCTCCCACTGGGCTGTTTTGGCTTTTCCAACAGACTAATAAGAGTATCTGACAGTTGTCTTTATTTCTGATATACTGGAAATGTACTCAAGGGTTTCCAACAACATTTTTAATACAGGCATAGTATTATCAAAGTGCTCATGGGATCCAGGTGGTATTTGCTAAATCGTTTCTTTTGCCCCACTGTTTAAAAAAAAAAAAAAAAAAAACAAACACCAAAAAACCAAACAACCAAAACAAAACCAAACCACAACAAAGTATTTGAAATTAATTTGTGACTTAAAAGGATTTGACAGGCACTCTGCTCATGGGACTCAGCTAATTAGTGATGCTTTATTTTCCAGGGACTGTTTCTTTTCAATCTGGTAACAGGTAGATATAAATATAAAAAAAATTATGATAATGATAACACATTTCTCTGTGCATACCTGAATAGACACACATGGTTTTAGATGTGTAATTCTGGAGTGAACTGGTTGCAACCTCTGTTGTTGGGTTTCTAGACTCTTCCCATTGTATACACTTCCACAATTATCTTTTGCTCTGAGAAACTCGTTTACTTCCTGTGCTTGTAACCTACTTTAAGCTGTGCCAGACACAAAGATTCTTGTTTTTCTTTATTATTGGAACTATAAAGTATGAAAAATTACCACTTGCTTTATGCCAGCTGTAATGCTGGGGAAAACTGTGGGTGATTGATTAAATGATAATTGCTTGTGAGCATTCCAGAGCTGAAGCCCAGACTGCTCAAGCAGCAGCAGAAAGATCAAGAGGAAGGCTGAAAACAGGAAGGTTGGAAACATCTGGGAGCTCAGAGCAGCAGAAATGCTTGAGGAAAGGGAAATAAAACTGTATGGCCCACTTCTCTGACTACTGTCAATACCCAAGTATATCAGAAGTCTGCCTCTTCCTGGGACCACTTGGGACATGAACTCTCGTAATTTCTTGAATGTGAACCGAAATTCATAATAGGCTTCCTGCTGAACGTTCCTTCAAATTCAGCAAGTCACAGCTGCGGTGCATCCTCTCAGCCCTGTCAAGGAACAGCTTTCTTTGCAGGCCAGTTTTCTGTTCAGCAGTAGTGCTGCAGTGTGGCAGTGCAGTGAAGGGCTGAGTAATGGTTATTCATTCAGCTGTTGCGGGTATTTGATGGTGTGGGGCTAGCATGGCTGCATAAAGCATGATTATTTTTTTTTCCCTTTTATTTCTTTAAACACATTCTTACACGCTTCGTTTTGCTGCTTTAAAATGGTGGTGTTTGCCTTGTGAGCTCATGCATGCAAATTCAGGAGCTTGCAGAACCTTATATATATTTATATATTAGATTGGTTTTTAAATACATAAATACACACTAAGATTTCAAAAAGAATTCTGCTCTGTTCAGAGCACAGAGGAATGTAAATACCTGTTATGCATCTTTGCATGTCCTCGTAATTTCACTTGCATAAATATCTAGCAAAGGACTCATAATTAAGAAGTTAAACTTTCCAGAGTGTGCAAGCTGTTCCTGCACAAGTAAATAATTGCAGAGGAAACTTACTAAATGTGCATTTAATTTAACCACTATATATGGTATGTGCACAATGGAGAATTACAGGAGGGAGGAATATCCCTGTGAAAGTTTGTTTCAGCGAGCTGGGATCTGAAGGATAACAAGTTATTTCGATCAGTCATGAGTTCATCAGATCAAAATCATACTTGTAGGATGTTTTGATTCAAAGAGCACATATGCGTGTGTAACAGAAGCTGGTAAAGAAAATGCTGAATTTACTGCTACATTTTTGTTTTCGTAGTAGCTTGCATTTAGATTCTGGACTTCTTTTCATGTACCCAGGACAATAAGAAAACTTTAGCCCAGGGAAGTTTTCACGCAGCATGTAAAGGTGTTTTTTCTGAAGCAGCATCTTTCCTGTCTGTAACACTATGATATGATGTTTGATTAAAGAGGACTGAAAATTGAAGTTTGAGTGTGACATTAAACCAGGTACAGACTGTATTAAAACAATCTGCTTCTGCTAGCAGGTTCTTTCCCTGGCTTCAACAGAAAACTTGGGCTGCCCTTGGTGTAAGTGACCCTTGGCCCACTGTAGATACCTAGTATCTATTATACTTTAGACAAGTTGCCTCATCTCAGTGTTTCAGTTCTTTATTTATATTACAGCGCTAATATGGTGCTTGTCCCTTTCTTTGATTTTCACATCTGTTTTATCTCCATCTAACAAGAGTCCTGAGTTGGTCTTTTTTTACCTCCTCTGTTTTAAAAAGAGCCTTGTTTGGTGGTATTCCCATCTCAGGTGGGGCTCCAAACCATTGCCTTCATAACTTGATCTAACAATAAATAATCATATTTTAAACCCACAATCCCCTATATTTCTAGAGGATTTTATGCTCTATATGTGCAGCCTATAGTGAAAAAAGATCCTGCCTGCAATATTTCAACTGACTCATAAACATTTAATCAAAATTTATGGCAATAACCATAACCCTGATGTAGCCTGAGACCTTTCTGCTGTGAATTCATTCAGTTCAGTAGTATTTCAGTGTATGTTTTGCAGAAATTTTATATACTTTAAAAATCAGGTTTTTAAAGTATGAAAATGGAATATGTTCAACATATTATATTGGTGTTTGTTTTCTTTTTTAACTGCCTGTGCAATTTCTGTTTCCAGTATGTCAGTCTTCTCTCTGACTGTGTATGAGTACTTAAAACGTGTTGTTGGGAGGCTAGACTCTTTGATGGTGTTGACAAAGCCTTCAGCAATGGACCAGCAGCTGATCAGGTACAGTGGCCGAGGCCTGAATGTGTCCAATGAAGTGACACTGTGTGGGCAGGGGCCCACTGGCTACTTACAGAGTGGGGCACCATGTCTGCCATAACAGGAACTAAAGGCACACGTTGACAGTGTTGTGGCAACAGTAGCTGCCCAGGGAAGCTCGCGTGCTTAAGAACATGCAGAATTTCCAGCAAGCTTTGAAGAGATGGAGCAAGTCAGCAAGTTAAAAATACTCAGGTTTTTGATTGAAGTCTGCATGGACTGATGTGTAAGTTAAAGAACCCTTCCCACCGGCAGGACTTTCCCTAGAGGAGACTGACGGACTGTGCAAGTGAAAGCAGGAGCTGAAGTATAGCAGATAGATGAGCTTTGTCCTCCCATGGAGAAGCAGACATGTCATTCCCCTAAGCTGGTTGTCTTTCATGTGACTTCTGGTCAATCCCAGGAATCTGCTGTTCCGTGCTGGGAGCCTTCTGTAGATTTAGGATTCTTTGCTGGTCTAAAAGAGCCACGATATGAGGACTCTGAAGGTGTCCTAGAGACTCCCTCTCCTCCTGCCATCAAAAGTGGTTTGGTTCCTCTTGAGCTAGAACCAGAGAGTAATGCTACACCTGCTTCCTGCAGCAGTTGTGGCATAATGAGGTAGAGAGGTCTACTGAAGCAATTCCGTGCATGCCAAGGTTTTTTTATTTATAAATTTGTTTCAGTGGTATTAGTTTCTGGGTGCATATTCATTTCATAGTGCTCTGATGATGGCAGGTTGCATTTTTACCAGTGCAAATCATATTTAATAGTGCAGCCTTCTGCAAGGTGTGTGGTGGAAAGTAGTATGATGAAATCATCAAGGCTTGTTTGTTATTATCACTAAATACATGAAAGAACAGAAAAAAAAATAAATTAATAATCTCCCCCTGCCCCATCTTAATTAACTGATAAAATCTTTTCATCTGTTGTTTAACCCCAAACAATGACATGCAGATGCAATCTGTAGGGTAGAAAAATTCTGGTTTCCTCTGGCATCAGTGAAACTTCTACTAATGTAGTGAAGATACCATATGGTGTATAGCTTTTTGCTTTCCTTCTTGGGTAGAATAATGTCATTTCACAGGAACAATAGGGATTTTGAATGGATTGAAAACAGCTTAGAGAGCTGAAGGAGTGAAGCTTTTAATGAATTGTAAAGTAAAACTGAAGAAAAATAGTAGGTTGAGCATGCATTTCATATGAAACTTCTTTTAAAAATAGTGATTTTCCTAAATGGTGGCAAAAATGTGTCATGATGCTTAAAAACTTGTAATCTGTTATTGTAGAGCAGCCAAACTGCAGTTTTAAATTCAGAACTTTTGTCCATTCTTGAGGCAGCAAGGCTAAAATAACAACCCCTGCCTTTCTTCCCAAAGCTTTAAAGCGTGTTTGGAAGTTTCAGCCAGATTTAGCAGAAGAGCGCAAGTGTGGAACTCATGACAGAAAGTCTGCAGTGTAGGCAGTGACTTGGCTTGAGAATTGCTTACTGAAAGCATCAGTATTTGTAGAACTATTAAGTGACAATTTTCCTATATGTTTTCAATATGTGATCATTTTTCAAACAGAAATTAGTTTTCCCTGGGCTTTTTAAAGTGGTACAAATAAGCCAAAGTAATATTTAGTTTGGTACAATTAGAATAGAAACTAACCTTGAAAAAAATTTTTATGTATGTATTTTCTTGTGAGTGTGTACCTGCATTCCTGTTTGCTCACAGTATTGGAAATATGTATATTTAAAAAGCTGAAATACCCCATATTTTGAGGAGTCATATGTATGAAGAAAGTATTATTTCTGCCAACTTGATTTCTTGAATCTTTGGTAGAGAATCATCCAGCCCTCTGTTGACTCTGAAGTACACTGCACACTCAGAAATTCATACCAGTTAACAACCTGAATAAATCTTACTTGACAATTTAAGTTCCCTCCCACAACTTTCTACTGCTGAGAACAGTGTGCAGATGTTCTTTCTTGCTAATCATTAAAGAGAAAATAATATGCTTCATTTCTTCTGACCTAGGCATTAGTCAATTTGAACAGCAAATCACTATTGTATGCCTAGTTCCTAACTCAATTTTAAGTGCTCTTCATTCTTATCCATAGTATTTTTTCTTGAAAAGCATTGAGTATTTTTTTCTGATGTAGTGCAGTACCTCAGCCTGCAAGGAGTTAATTTTAAGTCATGAATCAAAACTATGAAACAAAGATTTTCAAGTCTTCTTCTCAGATTTTGAATTTGGGTTTTTTTATTTAAAAAAAAAAATATTTTTTTACACAATAGGCATTCCACACAACATTTATGTCATAAGTATATCCTAATACATCTCAACAGACAGTCCCAGCCACTAATTTGCATAGTTACAGCCAAAACATTTCCAAATTTGGTACTGATATTTATAAGTATAAGCAGTGTCACTCTCTCTTATAAAAATATTTTGTTACTATCAACTGATACTCCTTTTGCTGCACTGTTTCCTGGTGGAAGCTTCTGTCTTTCCTACCCTTGATGGGGTGGTGTTTTTTCTAAACCATTACTGATAAAACTGGACAGTATTGAAAGATTTAATGGCTGATATATATATTAAGATACAATATTACTTTATGTTAATATACTTTAACTAGAATATACACGTAAATTTTTTAATAGCAACGATGAACCACAATATAACTAGGCTGATGCAAAATAATATACAGTATAAAGAAGTACTTATGCTCTGTTTTTACTTCTTGCATGTGTTTCTCTAAAGCTCAAATTATGCCTTGACTAGTGGAAGACAATCTGTTAATTGAAACCTAGGCTACTTTTTTCTTTCTCAAGGCCCAATTTAGACTAGACTTCAAAAACTAAATAAACAGCAGTCTGCCTGCCCATTAAAAAGGAGTGTGTCAGGTTTCTGTGTAATTAAGCCTTTTAAATAATCTCTACTTAACTGTTCACGAGGGGCCATGTAATCTTTAAGGACTTACACTGCCATTGCCTTTTGGCCCAGAATGATGCGATATGCTTGGGCGTTGCAGGGTGGGGATGAGGGGGGAGAAGATTTTTCTCACTGAAGTACAACTGCAGGTAAACACCAGCACGTACTGTATGCCACCAGCACTGTGTGCCATACCTGCATTTAACAATGGTGAGGGAAAGGTTTTGTCTGTGCTAACACTTTAGTTTATACATAACCTGTAACAGATGTGCTGCCTAGTTAAATACAGGTTTTAAGTGGAATAAGCTGTCCCTCTACAACTTGCCTGTATTATAAGGCTTACTTTGGGAAAGGCATTGTAAATGTTGGTGTATAGAAGATGTGTGTGACCCCTGTGCATTAGAGCTTTGCACTGCATTGTTCCCTGAACCCTGGGGATGCTCAGGACTCTCGTGTTGTTGTGGTCCTGCTGCCTGTGGCAGCCATGCTAGGTTTGATCTGGGTTATCTGGATCAAAACTGGCACTGAAGGTTTACAGGTAGAAAAACCTGTAGAAGAACCTGGAGCAGAGAAGGTTAACAGACCTCACAGTGTACAAAGAGAAATTCAGAGTTGGAAGTAGCAAGGCTTTGAAGGAAGGGACCTATGTGGTGGAAGTGTCACAGTGATCTCCTGAGCAAGGACAGTGGGAAGCTGGAGGACTGGAGCTTGGGGCTGGCTATATGAGGAGAGTAGGATGAGAGAAATCCACTGCAACACTTCACTGCAGGTGAAGTGTAGAGTAGCTGTGCTTGGATTGCTGTAAATGGTGTGCAGTGCTAACCACTGCTTAAGGGTGAAGATAATCTCGTGGGTAATGTCCCAGGATGGCAGCCAAGTGGCTCCCTTTTACTTTCATCCTTCTAATGCTTTGCTTCTGCTTTGGTGGATCAGTAACCTGCTGCACATCTTACCAGACTTTGCAAAACTCAAAATCGAGCATGTTCCTGCAGTGTGAATCAGAGGAAAACCTGTAAGGAAATGTCAAGAGCCTGGAAAGAAATGTCTTTATATCTGCTTTGCTGTTCCATGTGAATAAGGTGTGAGCAAAGACTACATAATGATGAAAGAGGAGAGAATAAAAGATGAAATAGAGCAATGGCTGCTGTGAGCAAATGTGGCATAAGTTCTGTAGAAAAAAACCCAGCACATAGAGGTGTGGTTAAAGATTCAGTTACAGCAGCCGTGCACAAGGGTGTTAAAATGAAGGTTGTGTCATTGAGATTAATCTGGTATTTCCTGCCTTTTTAATCAGACTTTTTAAAGTTTGTTTGAGTTGCTGTGTATGTGTGGTCACATACTGGTGCACTGGCATGTATCGTTCTATCACTATATCTGTATTGAATCACCATAGATTGTTAGCATATGTGCTAAACCCAAAGAATATTCACAGAATCAAAATCTCCAGAGAAAATTACAGGATTTTACATTAAATGTTTACTCTTGTAATAGTTTAAATATATCGGAAGATACGTCTGACTCAAGATGATGTTGAGCTGAAAATAGTTGGAGGCTGGGAAAACAGTATGTTCTTACTTTTTCCTAGGTACCTGCACATGAGTCACTGCATCAGGCTGGGTACAGAGCAAAACGAACCTGTACTGTGACTCAGGACATCCACTCCTATGTCACCATAACTTAAGAATGCAAAACAAATAAAAGAAAATTCATTGAAATATTTTTTAAGTTTTAATGCCATCAATACAGATACCTTAAAAAAAGAAAAAATAATAATAAAAAAAAGCCCTGATAACTTTGACAAGCATAAACAATTGTTTTAAGTGGAGCACCTTGCATTTCTTTTTCAGGAATCAAATGAGAAAATGATGTCTTAATTATAGTTTTGAAAAATATACACCTAAAAAGAGAAAGATTTGAATAAGCATTCAAATATTCATGAAAGGGTCTGGAAAGAGCAGTCTTTGAAGGCAGTGCTGTGATGCTTAGGCTGCCATGTTGGTTGGTATTGCTGGCTCTGCTTTGCCATGGCAAAATATTGGGCTTGGTCAGGCAGATGGTCACTGAAGAGATTGTTTTGGGCTTTTGGGGTCAGTACTTCAGATCCAGACTCGTATCTCAGCATATGTGGAATTTCCTTGAATGTTTGGTAATTTACTATTTTAAAAATTGCTAAACTGAGGGTTTGTTTTGTTTTTTCCTTAAATATTCATTGAAAAAAAAATATGCTGCTGAACTGAGTCTTTACATGCTGTATTTCAGCCCCAAGCAGATTTTTATGGCTGAGTAATAAACCCCTGGAAATGGGGTTTTATAATGGAAAATGCAACTTAACCTTAAGTAGAATAGCACCTCACAATAACACATACTTGGAACCTACAAAATCCCTTGGTCCCGAGGGTGGTGTAATAGTGAAAAGGACTGTAATAACAGTTTAATTTATCATAAATACATAACATATTTTATGATGATTTGATTGTGTTGAAAAATTTCACCTTACAGATTTTAATAAAGCAACCTAGTGGTAAACTTATTGCAGTTGCCCTTACTTTCCTTTGACTAGGGGTCTCAGCAGAGTGAAGCATAAATGACTTGGGTTTAGAAACTGGTTAATAAAAAATAGATTTCCTTTCCCTTTGACTTGTTTATGAAGCTGAAAAATGACTAGGCACATCACTGGTGTGTGGCAGAGCTAATTTCTACAGTTCTTTAACTGGCAATGAGTAAAACATTATGCTTAAGCTGAATAATCCCATTTTCATTTGTGAACATGAAATGCGATAGTCTAAGATACTTATACCAAAACCAGGAAAATTCCCATCTTCTGCAAAACAGAAGAAACAGATAAATGTGGATGGTGCTACTTCTTGAGCAGAGTGGTCACCAGGAGTGCCCCACACCAGGGATAGATCTGTCCTGCTTTCCTAGGTTGCAGTGGTATGGTGAGAGCTGTGTGTGTTGGCTATATTTTGCTTCAGTCAAAGTGGCGTCAAGGACTGCCACAAATCAAAGCAGAATTCCTGTAGACAGTTTCCTTGCTCAGTAACCAAACTAACATTTGTGATATCCACCTAATTAAATAAGAGTGAATGAATTTTCAGCTTTGTTTATGTTTTCATCCTGTATAATTAGAAATTGAGAAGTTAGGTTTTTACTCTACTATACATTGTTGCATTTCATTATTATGTTGGACTTAACACTTTTTTTCCCCTTCTAAATTATTGTAGCTATTTGACTTAATTTTTGTTTAGGAACCATTAAGATTGTTTCAATTAAACTTGGGAGGACTTTTGAATTAAGCATGTGTTGTGCACCGACTATATACTGATAATAATACTAATAAAAAAGAATGCTTTGTATGTAAAGTTATGGTGCTTATAGATGAAACTTAATACTGTATGACAAGCCCTTAAAACTTGGAAAATGTTATCTCAAATGACTTGAACAAACACAGTAGTTCTGAATTAAAATGCCTGTTGAACATCTAGAGAACCAGAAATAAAAGGTATTGTTTGTTCCTTTTCAACCATTCTTCTGAGAACCCTTTCTTGAGAAGCCAGGAATCTCTCCAAGAGAATCTTAAATGCCATTCCTACAAAATGTGAATGCAAATTGATTTTTTTTGTTTTTATTGGAATATGAGTTGGATTGGTGACTAGTAATGGAGTATGTGCTTGATGTTATAGCATAGATCTAGAACTAAGTGAATGATAAATTAGATACTACCAAAATGTCACATCTTTGCAATTTGCTATTAATTTACAAGTGCAGACTAAAACAATATTTATTTTGATCCCTTTTCCTCTATAATAATGAAATGAAAATTATAGTAGATAAAAGTATCATGAAGTCCAAATGTTTCCAATTATGGTTTATAGCCTATGTCTGAAAACATTTGGCCTATGGGCTTTCATATTGGTTTTTTGGTTTCTTTTGGTTGGGTTGTTGTGTGTTTTTTTCAGTATGGTAATCACTTCCTTGACTCTTACAAATACTGATTTTATTGTGATTTTATTGTAATTCTCACAAACAGAGACACAAAGAATTTACTAAGGAAACTGAGTGACTAGGCAGAAGCTAGGCTTTTTGTTTGTTTGTTTTTATTTAATATCCTGGAAGACACTTTGAGTGTGCCATAAAGCCCACAGCTTTTTCTTCAGTCAGTTTCTGATCAGGTAAGAGAGCGTAAGTGTATTGCTGGGCAATATTTCAGTTAATATTTTTCCTCAGTGATAGCAGATCACGGTCTCCTGAAAAGTGATCTGTTAGAAGACAGTGAACAGTAAATTTGCAGACCTAAATTGTAACTTGGCCTGACAAAAATCATAGCAGTTTGAAGAATGATAATGAAAATTCTGTGAAATGGGTGATAGTTCATTATTGCTGAATGCTTATCAAGTCTTAAAGCTTGTATTTATAGATTGCAAAAGCAGAAAGACGGGGAAAAGGGACAGAAAAAGGAATTAAAAACCCAATAACAAGTTCAGATTTATGTACCATAGAATCAGTTCAAAGCTAAGAGTTGAAGAGAACTGCTTACCCTCGTACTGATACTGGACTTTGTGGTACAAAAATTTGCTCTTTTATTATTAAAAAAATGATATTTTTTAATCAGTAGTGTTTACATAAAATAAAAACTCTTGCCTCTGAATTTAGTGCACTTTCTCTTCATCAAGTGGACTTGAGCATTAGAAATTGCCTGAACCTGCATCCAGGGTGTTTCTAGGATTTGTCTGGGGCTATTTATTAGCTCCTGTAATTTGTGTACACACATTTTTGTACAATAACGGCATTTTTTGACCCAAAGGCAAGGTGTAACTGTGGTAGTTGAACTGTGTTGTGCCTTGAAGGTCCCCTGTGAATGCAGCTGTGTGTTCAGTTGTAACCGTGTAGTGCCAGGGATAAGGTTATTCTGCAGCACCTGTATCCCTGTGGCAGAAAGATGTCCTGTAAACCCCAATATTTCCCATTTATCATGGAACTTATTATCAATTTATTCATCAGTGACTTGGATGAAGGGACCGAGTCTACCCTCAGCAAGCTTGCTGATGATACAAAACTGGGAGGAGTGGCTGATGCACCAGTGTATCTGTGTAGGCTCTGCTGCCATTCAGTGAGACCTGGGCAGGCTGGAGAGTTGGGTGTAGAAGAACATCATGGAGTCCAACAGAGGCAAGTGCAGGGTCCTGCACCCAGGGAGGAGCCACCCCACGCACCGGCACAGGCTGGGGCTGGCCTGCTGGGGGGCAGCTCTGCAGGGAAGGGCCCGGCAGTGCTGAGGGACAGCCAGTTGCCCACGGGCCAGCAGTGGCCCTGTGGCCAAGAAGGCTGATGGGACCCTGGGGTGCATTAGGGGGAGCGTGGCCAGCGGGTCGAGGGAGTTGATAATGCCCCTCTGCTCGGCCTGGTGAGGCCACATCGGAAGTGCTGTGTTCAGTGCTGGGCTCCCCAGTTCCAGAGAGACAGGGAACCACTGGGGAGGGCCCAGAGGAGGGTGACGGAGATAATGAGCGGGCTGAAACATCTCCCTTCAGGGGAAAGACTGGAGAGCTGGGCCTGTGTAGCCTGGAGAGGAGAAGGCTGAGAGGGGATCTTATCCGTGTCTACAACTATCTTAAGGCTGAATGTTAAGAGGATGGGGCTGGGTTCTTTCAGTAATGCCCGGTGACAGGACAAGGGGCAACGGGCACAAACTGCAACACAAGAGTTCCATCTGAATATGAGGAAGAATGTCTTTGCTTTGAGGGTGACAGAGTCCTGGCACAGGCAGCCTGGAGGGGTAGTGGAGCTCCTTCTCTGGAGACATTCAAAACCTGCCTGGACATGCCTGTGCATCCTGCTCTAGGAGAACCTGCGTTAGTGGGGGCTTGAACTAGATGATCTCCAGAGGTCCCTTCCAACTCTGACTATTCTGTGATCATTTAGTTTCATCTCATTGCCTGTAGGCCCACTTTTTTTTTCAGGTCCTCCCACTTATGCCCTAAGCAATTTATGATTTTTCTCTCTCTTAGCTCCCTTTTCCTCATTTACTTTCATCCTCTTCAGACTGGATATCTCTCAAAATAATTTGTCTGCTTATATTCTACGAGGTTCCAGGCTTGTAGTTGCATCCACATCCCACTGACTTTGACTTTCTCCTATTTTCTGCTGCTTCTTTGTGGCATCTACTTTCCAGTAGCAGACATGTATTCTCACTTTGTTTGCTCAACAGCTTGCTTTACCAACTGTTACACATTCAGATGGACATCTTTATGCTTTCTCATTATGTTTTTCATTTTTAGGAGATTTTAGGAGATCTTGTATTTACCCGCAAAACTGTGCGGTACTTACAAAAACTTAGCAGTGTTTGGTTTGATGGATAGGAGTCGGTGTCTGTTATAGCAGGTGATGGATATTGTCTGTGATTTCTTTCTTGCCAATATACAGTAGGCTTTCTTGCTTTATAATTAAATCTCAGCTCTCAGAGGTGGACATGTTTTTATTGTTCTTTTTTTGTTCAAATCTTAATGGGAGCATTGGTCAGTACTTAGGATCTGTGATTATCAATAGTAATGCAAAAAAAAGTATACTTTGTACCTCCCTGTCCAGATCTACATAAATGCAACTATTTTGCACCTCAATTTGTGTATTCCTGAAAATGGTTTGAAAGCTGATACATTCTTACCTAGTTACAGAAAAGAATTACTGAAAACCAAGATAATGTTATTTGACCTTGTTATTTCTTTAATGCAGTATCATGAAATAAATTGAAAATTATTGCACTGTAATTCGTACCTATATTGAATAGGTAAACTTACCCTGTATAGAGTAACAGAACTCTGCCCTTATTTTCTATGTCCCCTTTGAGAGGAAATATTAGAAATATTTTCTTGTTTTACCCCATTTATTTTTGCCACCAGCCACCCACCCCTCCCAAATAAGTGCTTTTTATCCAGTGTTGGCTTTGGGAGGTCTACTGTCATGTAGAAAAATTGATTAATTATTTTCATACATAATACAATTATATTTTTCTCCTACTACTCAACTTGTATCGATCAGATCAAAACTGTGGCTAGTAATTTTGTTGAAATATTTTCTGTATTTTGTGAAAAGCTCTTGGAAGCAATCAAAATACTGTACAAGGCTGGAACTTTACCTAGTTGTTAATTGGCAGGTTAAACTTTTATGGGTTTCTGGTACCCTGGCGATACATGACTATTAAAAATTGCAGGTGGTTCAGGGGAAAGGGGGAAGTGAGTTCCTGTGCTAGTAATATATCATAAAACTATATATTTCATGTGCCTGTTGTGAAAGTGTAGACTTTAATACTTTTTCACAATATAAGCTGATTAAAGAATCTTTATGATCTCATTAACTGAAGTTTTTCTCTGTGAACACTGAAAAATATAATGCTTATGGATAAGAACAGCAAAAATAATTAGCCTCTGTAGTGCCTCCTTTGGTTTTACAAAAGCAGTGTGGTATCAAATATGCTTACTTGTTCTGAGCTTACGTTTGTCCTTTTGCACAAAATCCTGTTGTTGATTTGGCCATTTTCCTTAATTCTGGTATGATTGAGCACAGAAAGTGAAAGGCTGGGATTGTTGCATGCTCCAACTACAATAAAATAGTACAATGTGTTTCACAGGGTCACAAAATCATGGAATTGTTGAGTTTGGAAAAGACCTCTGGAGATCACATACACTCACCTCCCTGCTCAAAGCAGGGTCAGCTACTGCAGGTTGGTCTGGGCCAAGTCCGATCAGGTTTTGAATATGCCCAGAGATGGGTGACTCTACAATCTCCGGTGGCACCATGTTCCAGTGTTTGACCACCCTCACAGTGAAAAAGATCTTTTCTTATGTTTAAATAGAACTTCCTGTACTTCAGCCTGTGCACAGGACTGTTTCTGAGCATGGAGGAGTTCATTGTTTAAAAACAAACAGCTCTCTTGGACCCTTTTTCTCTTCAGGGCCATGTCCCATGGGATTATTCCAGGAAACCCGAAGAACAGGCCAAAGTCTTTTCTCCTGATGTCCAAGGCTATGATTCTGCTTATCAGCCTTGTTCCTTGCTTTCAGGATCCTGAACTCAACAATGTCATGGTCACTGCAGCCAAGGTCGCCTATGACCTTCACTTTCCTGACCAGTTTGTCCTTATTCATAAGTATGAGGTCCAGCAGAGCACCTGCCTTTGCCCGTTCCTCAAGTCCTTGTGTTAGGAAGTAATGAGCAGTGCCCTCCAGAAACCCCCTGGATTGCCTGTGCTCTGTTGTCTTGTCCTTTCAGCAGATAACAGATTGTTGAAGTCCTCCACCTTGAGGGTCAGTGAATTTGAGGCTTCTTCAGTTGTTCAAAGAAGGCTTTATCTACTACTTCAACTGATGATTTTAGAACCTATTTTCTTCTGCTTGCTACGGACAGAGCCTTAACACTTCATTAAATTTAGTATTAGTTGGATTTTACATCACTTGCAGCATTATAATGAAGGATAAAAATATTAAATAGCATTTGGAATGACCTTACTGAACCTCTTCTAATTAAAATGTTGTTTCTTAATACTGTTTAATAATGAGTTTCCCGTTAAGAGACAGGCTTCTGCATGTTGCATGGTATTTAATTAATGTGTACTTTATTAGTGACAAAATAATGACATTCAGTCAGATGTATTGATTTTAATTAAGATAGAACAAAGACAAGCATTCAGGTACTTAAAAAACGTAAGAATTTTTCCACTCGCAGTTCCATCTTATCTAGTATGTGAGTGGTAGATTTCATACTCATCTAAGGTAAATATCCTTAAAGATATCTCCTCTATGTATCATGGATAATCAGTGAGAAATTTCCCACACATTTTTTTTTTGAGAGACTTGATTTTATTATTTTCTAATAATTTGATGCTGGTATCAAAAGCAGCAGAAGGAAACACAGAGGTGTATTTAGAATAGTCCTCAAAGACTTGAATCATCTTTCTAATATTAGACAGACCTTAGAGGAAAAGGTAGGTGGTTACGGGCAAAGGCTGAAGACATTTATGTTTGGATTTTTAGCACATTCTTGTTCTGTTGTGTTAGTCCTGGAGCTGCACAGCCTCTTTTGCAGAGCATAAGATGTTTCTGCTTGTAAAAAAAGGTGCACCAAGAAGTGAAACACAGCATTGAGCTTCAGCACTCTAGTCTGGTCAGAGCTATGCTGAGCGTTACTTATCTAACTCTACTGATTTCTGAAACCTAGGGCAGGACCTTGCTAAACTTTTTCCCTGAGTTGCTTTGGCCTTCTTGACATCCCTTCAGGGATTTTTGGGTGTGGAATTACCCCAGGTTGTCTGAGATGGCTGAAAGGAAAGCAGTCTAGAGAAGTATAAGTGGCTTTGTCTCCTTGTATAGGGAAGATGTCTTCAAAGTCAGGAAAAGTGTTTCATACAAATGTCTATAGATATGCATACATATTAATCAGGACAGCCTTTTTTCTATGTTTTCTGTATCTAAGATTTGTACATGTGTTACTTTCTTCCCTCCCTAATGACATTGAAATAAGCACCCAAAATCCTAACATGAAAACTTGAAATCCTGATTGTTGTTTGTACGTGTCACTCTGCCTGTCATAATTTCTATGAATGAATTCACTTTTCTGATCACTTTAGAGATAGCATTGTTGGAAGTTCCTTACTGGGAAGACTTTTCATATAACTAGGCAGCTATGAAATTCAATCATTCCTTCATGTCTGTACTGAAATTCTAATGACGAATATTGGAAACAACTAGATAGGAACCTGGAATGTGAAGCATAGAAATTCAAGAATGAAATACAAATATTTTGATAGAAAGATCCAGATATTTTGATTATTAGAAAGATATTGATTTTTCTTTCCTTTTCAAATATTTTATTATTAAAAATATGGCAAGGACTTCAACTGTATGTTTCCAAATACCCTTTGAAAACAAAAAAAGATTATAATTTCTATTTAATAAATAGCTTTATTTATAAAACATTGCTTTATCTCTCATACAATTCAAATGCAAGATTAATATCTTGCATTCATTATTTTAATGTTGCTTAGGAATTTAAAATTCAATGGCTACGAACCAAAAAGCAAAAGATTGCTTGAAATATCTGAGCTGTCCCTCTAGAAGAAAAGGTGAGATCTTGTGCGTTAACGCAAAGAATTCATACAAAATATAGCTATGTGTTATTTCTTGCTCTGTGACCTTCACAGAGCTTCAGAAAAGCAAGTGCAAGGAGTACAATTAAAAAAATACAAAGATTTAAGGTAGAAACTTGACATCTCGTTAGAAAATAATATGCTCGTGAACAACTGTGAAGATACAAAAATATGCAGAATTAGCATCTTGAAACAGAAAGATTAGTTGCAAGGATAGCCCCCAAAGGTACATGTTTCTTCATGCAAATAGAAATCTGAGTATATTGTTTTACCTTCAGTAAGAAATTTTATACTTCTCATGGCATGAATTTAAGAACGACTCCAAATATTACATGCATGGGTTCCAGAGATTTCAAAATGTGCCACCAATGAAGCATTGGCTTTCATACACAGAAAGAATAAAATAACTATTCAGAACCTTCATGCTCCTCAGCTATATTTAATACTAGAAAATAGAGTGTCACTGTTACATGTATTCCATAGGGCCTCACTCCAGAAAACACTTCCCTGAATAGAACTCAAAGGCGCTGCTTATATGCATAAAGGTGCTTATGGGTGAGAATGTTTCCAGGAATTGTATTTACTATCTTTGTATTTGCAAGAGTTACAAGAGTTCAATTTATTCAGTTTTATATTATTGTTCTAAAAGCCATGGAGATGCACCTAAAGCCTACTTAGCTTAATTAAATAATTATAATAACTTTAAAATTAGCATTACATTAATGTTTTATTTAAACAGTTTAAGGAATTATTAAACAAGTATTAAGTGAGAATGTGTAATCTTTGTTAGTTGCATGAGTTTCACCAGATTCAGTTTAGAAGACTTGGTGTTGTGTTTGTTTGTTTTTTTTCTCCTTTATAACTAGATATTTCTTATAAAATTCAGGATCTACTAAAAGGAACAGGTATTCCATGTGTGCTCACTTTCACTTAATACATGTTGAAATTATAAGGTCTGTAAAGGAAATGCTGAGAATTTCAGGTATGGCTGGTTTTGGAATGGGAGTTAAAGATCTAGGATCCTTTTAAATGATATTATTTGAGCAGTAAAATTTGCTCCTTGAATGATAAATAGCTGCATAAAATATGAAGAATGAACACATTTGGATCTTGTTTTTTCATTAATAGCTTTCAGCTTGTTGTCTTTCAGGTTCCCTGCAGCAGCAGCATTATAATTTTAATAGTATGTAAAATCAGTCCTTCATTACAGGAAAGCTCTTGTACAGGTGTCGTTGCACTTGCCTATTACCAGCAAGGAACACCAAGTAAATATGCAATGAAGGAGAACTTTGTGTGCTACCACACATCAATGATCCTGGCTTGTTTCTCTGATCTGTTTTGCTATTTAAATTTTCAGCGTCGAATCCTTAACACTTTTGTTTCTCATACAGAAACAAGTGTTATTTCACATCTCAATGCGGTGAATTTAAATGGGCTGTGAAGTAAGTTCTCGGCTCCTCTGTCAGGTTATTCTATCCTGTTCATAATGAACAATGTCATATCTACATGGTGGACTGCGATACTGGAGGACCAGGCGAAAAATAATGGTATCGTCAGGGTTTTCTTTCTCCTTTGTTTTGTCCTGCAGTGCATGGGAGTTGTGTGCACAACAGGTTGTGTGTCTCCCTTGTACATCCACTGATTAATCCAAGGAATGTGCAAATTTTTTGCTGAGACCTTACTACCTCCGTGCTGCCTACTATTCCACCCTCTCCATAAGTGTTAAGTGCCTGCTGCTTAAGTGTTGAAAATAGAGGGTCGTGATTCTTCTCTTCTTTGAGAAAAGCTGGAATAAGCAGACATGTAAGACACAGCTGACATTCAGCTCATGTCACTGGGGTAGGCTCAGTGTAAGTGAATTGAACATGCATTCATCACATGTAATGTCTTTAGCACTGGTCAGTTTTGGTTTTAATGTGGTCAGAAAGCAGAATATGCCTGGCCAGTGATAACTTCATCTCTTGAATCAGAAGAGTGAGTGAAAAAAAAAAAAAAAAGTGGCATTAAGATGCACAGCACAAATAATCTCATGTCACTTTATCCATCTAAAAATTAGGTGTCTGCTCCAGGATAGTCGGCTGTGTTTTCCTTCACTACTCAATTGAAACTGGTGATCTGGATCACACTCTGAGGGTGCCCGCCTCAGCTACTTTTCTGCTAAATTGTAGAGGTGCGCAGTTAGCTTTATGGTCACCCTTTTAAAATATAAAGCGTATGTATAATTCCCTGGTAATAGCACCATAATTGTCCTATGATATGCTTTTGTCCCCTTAGTTTTCTCACAGTACGTGGTTCTTTGCTGCACAAGAGACATTCAGATACTGATTTTAGAGATCAGTGTGTTAATTCTATGCGATTCATTAATAAACACTGGCACTTCTATGAAGAAAGTAAAGAAATTCCACACATTCACTGTAGCAGTGCTAGGTCCTTGACAAGATTTTTCATGTAGATTGAACTATGGTCTGCTGAGTTAAGGCAAAGGGTCTCTGTATCATTGGTATATTTGTTAGGGGCTACTTTGAACAGAAGAATGCTTTGCAGGCACATGGCTGTGACAGATATCTCTGTCCTGAGTCTTGGGACTCTCAAGATTTTCATAATAAACTCATGTCTAGCATTCCTATTTGTACCTTTAGAAAGCCACCCTTCAATTGCTGCTTGTATTTTGGTACCTCTGGGCAGTTATGTACTATATTAAATGTTAGAACAAATGTTAGATAAAGCCACTGACATTCTGACAATCTTAGAAGAGGAGAACTCTTGTGAAATTTAATATCCTCACCACAGAACAGGAAAAATAATCTTAGAGCTTTCAGTAGATGGATGGATGGATACCCTATTTTATTTTTCTACATCAAGCTCAACAGTCCTAACTGTCATTAATCATTTCAGAATCTCTGCATTGCTATTTTTAGGAGCATAATGAATTTTAGTATTATAACATGATCTGTGCTAGAAAAAGGTCAAATATGGTCTACAGTGGAGATTTGCTGCTAGAAATACATTGGTATAAAGTCAGAAGTAACTTTATAGTGCAGGACTACTGGGTGGTTGTACAGTAATTTACTAAATTACAACAGATTTAAGCTGCCGGAACACTTTTATTAATACTCCTTTTTGCTTTTACAATCCAGTTACCTCAGTACACGGCAATTTATTCAAAACAATTATCTTGGATTTAATTTCTAAAAATATTTTGATATTTTTTATGAATGCTTAAAACCCAGACACTCTGTGTGCTAAAAACAAAAGACACATTTTTTTATACCTTTCTCACTTTTTGTCACCTAATACTGTGCATATTGTGCCAGATCACCGAATAGAGGCAGCTCTGATTAGGGACAAAATGCTGCTTCATCTGTGGGAACTGGGCTTTGCAGGACCAAATACAAGATGTGAGCAGCTCAACTGATATCAGATGTGTACATTTCTTAAGAAATGAACATCACCCAGAGACAAATTTAGAGTTCTTGCTTTCATGAACTTACCGAAGTGTCTTATATCTAAAATACATTATATATAATATGGTGTGAGTAAACATTTTCTGGTGTCTTTAGGCCACAATTAGTTTGTTAAAAATGTCACTGGAGCTTAAGTTTGAGGATAAAGTCATCTTTGCAATGCAGAAGTTTACTGCAGAAAACCTGTGTGGTTTAATAGCCAGCAAATAAAACCTCATCTCACAGAGATACAGAACATGCACCCTAAATTTCTGATTTGCTAACAGATATCTTTTGGGTTTTGGATCAGCCCAACTGCCCTGCTTTCTGTCTCTTCTTTTAATCTAACTTTTTTTTCTTCGGTACCAATCCTGCTACTTCTATCATGATGCTGTAAGAGGCCGTAGAGTCTCCTAGACTTCAGTATTGGTGGGTTCAGCCTTATGCCTATATCAGTTGAATATAGATCAAGGTTAAGGAAAAAAAAAAAATAATCTATGCATACCATTATTACTTTTATCAACTTTACTATATGGATGGTAGTTAAGCATACAGATGCACCTATTTTCTTTATTAAGCAAAACAAGGGCTTTTTCTCCTCAAACGCAGTTCTTGGAGAATCTGTGTCTTTTTGCTAATGTAATGAAAAACAGAACAATACTGGAAAGGTCACAGGTACACCTGCACATGGATGTAGACAGAGCTTTAACATATCTTGTGTTGGAAAAGCATTTTTTTGACCAGTGTATGATCATGATGACTATGTAAAATGTAAGTAAACTAAAATTCAGCAATACATGCTTGGGCTGTGATGCTGTTACATCTCATAAGTGAATGTGGTTTGGGATTGTGCACAAATTCAGGGGCTGATTTAGGAATTGTTTTTCTGGAAGACGGTATTTTTCTGTTTTGAGTCCTCACTGAAGCAGTATTTGGTCAAAACACTATGGCTGCAGGTCTGGACATGTGTTTAGCTGTGCTGTAAAATGGAAACAAGGTGATAAATGTTTGGGACAATTAAATGATCTCAGGAGTTTAAATCCTGACATAATAAAGTTAATAGCAGAACTCCCATTAATTGTAATGGGGCCAGGGGTCTGAATCATCATCTTGAGACTTTGATCAAGAGTCATGACATTTAACCCTGTTTTCATAGTATGTAGAGATACTGAGAAAGAAGGTGATTCCTTGTCATTAATGGTTGGGAGCACTGTTCAAACGCTCATAACTTGGAAAAGTAACATACATAGGTATTTCAAGGATCACACTGAAGTTTTTATATATGTCATGGTTCGAGATCTGCTGAAATGCCTTGCAAGGGAAGAGACACAAAGCTGTCCATTGCTCCCCATATTGTTAGCAGCTTGTAACTGCTGTGATATGTAGGCATTGACATACAGAAAGCGTATTTTAGACTTAAATGGATGTGTTGGTTTTTGTTTTCTCCTGCTGGAATCTCATGTATTAATGCTTTCAAGCTCAGATATTTTAAGTGGAAAAATGAAAGTGCGTCACCAAACGCTACCAAAATGGCAAATCATACGCTGCTAAAAGGTTTAAGATGCTGGGAATTTTAGTTCTAAAAACAATAGAAAAAGTCTTGCTATTCCCTTTGTTTACCACCCTTGTCTTTATTTCAAGCATATACTTCATGAATCTACAAATTATTGCCTTTATTGAAAAGTTTGTGTGATATTCAAGATGACTTGTAAATTCGACTCAATCTTCCCCAGCAAGGGAAACAGGAAATACCAGAGAACACTAGACTCAGTAAACCTATAAAATTTGAGAATGCAGCCCATTATTTCTAGAGACTTTTCACATAACACTTTGGGAAGCAATGACTAATTAGTTTTTGGCTTTAACAATAACAGTTTGAGGGTTTTTTTTGTTTTGTTTTTATAGCTTTCATATTAGGTGGAGGAGGGAAAGTGACTCTGAATGATGAAATATTGGCAGTGTATATACACTTGCTTCTCAGTAGGAGCTCAGCTCTTTGATCCCTAGTACAATTACATTCATTGCCCAAGGTTTATTGCCATGCTGGAGAGTTAACAAGCAGCCGCTACACTCACGACAGCATCCTAATAGATTTTTGTTCAATAAGTAATTGAATATTTAAAATTAATGCCTTGGATTCTCTGGATTCTTGCTAATAATTAAATGTTCACAGCATTTTTTCTTGACTACTTCACAGCAGTAAATAGAGTATTTACATTCATCTGATCTATCAAACACTCCAGCAATGCTTCTGAACATTAACTGTAGCTACAGCAACATCTTGGTTACAGTTCCTTTTTCCTGCCAGAATACTTTGTTGATTGTTATTCTCTGAATTTGTAAAATGGCAAAGCTTGACTGGGGAAATGCTCCACTGCTTCCTGATGAATATTTAAATTTGTACTCACTTTGGGTTCTTACCATAAGAATGGACTTCTTGTCAAGAACTAATGACATTTTAAAATTGCAAATATGATAGAGGCACATATAAAATAATATTTCTTATTTTCTTTTTTGTTATTTGCTTATTTTTTAGTGATCCTTCAAAATTCTAGCTGATATTTCAGCTAATTATGAGTAGGATATACTCTATGGGTAGCTTTCTGAAAGGGAGCTGGGGAAGATGATTAGAATGGGAGACTGGAAATCAGAATGACACGATTTCATTTGCATTTCTTCCTTTTTTGCTAAATGGCCTTGAAAAAGTGACTCTACCCATAAATGCTGTAAATCTTTCTCTTCACTCTGTCTTTTTTTTTTTTAAGTCAGGGTCTGACCCTACAGGCTACAGCAGTCAGACTACAGGCAACATGCAGTATTTTTTAAAAAATATAGCTTTGTGTCCTAGAATATGTTAAAAAGTTTTAATGATTTTCCTTGCTATTACCAGATTTTAATGGGATAGTGTAAAAATGTGGGCGTGAGCTAAAATATAAATAACTACCCATGAACCTGAAGGGTTCCTATCTGCCAAGTAAATATAAAATCATATGACATCATACAGAATAAGGTGCTAGAATTTATGCCACAAGTTATAACTTGTGTGAAATGTCTTTGAGACAGTGGTTTTCATATTGTCCTAAACCAATAACCCTTTCTTGTGTCCACGTTCAGCAGGCCTCACTGGAATAACCTTCTCTGCAGATGGTTTTAATTTTCAAGGTTAACTGGTAGTCTGATAGGTTGCACTTCTCTGTGTTCTCCAAATCATCCCAGCATGATATATTGGGGAAAAAACCCTGAAAAATAATATATATGTGTGTGTATTAAAAATATATGCTTTCTATTAAAAAGCTAAACCAAGCTAAACAGAGTGAGTAATATTCTCTATGTTCTATTTCATCAAAATTTGTTTGATCAGTCGAAAATAACAAATTCAAAATTCAAGGCAAGCATATTAGCATCAGTACAATTTCCCTTCTCCCAGATTAAAGAAACAGGTTGCATACTGGCAGGTTTCTTTGTGTTTTGATTATACAGAAAATAGTCACTTGATTATGACGATGGTACTATAAAGGAAGATGATAAAAGGCCTCTTAGAGTATTTTCTCTACCTGTACTAACAGTGGTTAGTTAACTAACACTAGTTGGAGGTGCACAGCACCTCTAGCCATACTGGTGACCTTCATTTTGGTAAGTGAGGAGGATCACTCCATGCTATTGGATACAATAGAGGTTTCAAAAGGCACAAGAAGGTGTGGACTCAGGGTAATTAGCTCAGTGGCTAATTGGCCATTTAAACCTGGGTAGGTTTAAAACTAGTTTTTGATGAGTACCTAAATCAGTAACTTTAGTGCTGTATTATACAGTGGTTACAGCAGAGCCTACCAGGTATGAATGCTCTAAACCAGTGGTGCCTAATCTCTGGTTGCCTGCAGAACCAAGCGCACAGGTAATGGGCTCAGGCTATCAGTTTCCTCTTCCTGTTGGCTTCCATTTTAATGTGTTGATTATCTGTGTCTGCAAACAAATTTAAAAATTCTCTCAGTCAAGGTGTTGTCCGTGCAATATAAATGAGTGGGATGGCTGAATTGTGTAAAAGTCCCTGACACAGCACTGTGACAGGTCATATCAACATTTATGTGTTCAGACTAGATGATCGACATCTACCTTGTGTTTATTCCATTCCTGTATTTTACCCATTTTAAAAATAAACACTTAGAGTTCAGCCCAAGTAATTTTTGTCCTGATTACTAATATGAGTAAGGCTGTTATGAATTCAAAATGGTTTTGAAATATTTTGTGACAATTGATAGTCATATAGTATAGAAACACAGAAATAATTTTTTTGGTGATGAAACATTTTCTGACTCAGGATATTGTCAAAATGAGGTTCTCTGGGTGAAGTAACTAAAGTGTAATAAAACTTAATAATGCCTGTTTAGAAGAACATTGAGGGAGAAAGATCATTAAATAGCATTAGCTTTTTAAAGGATTGCTCTGACTAGGTTTATCTTGTAATTTGCCTATAGAATTATAGGAGCAAGAGTACAGGATACTTGAAAAGTAAATTTATTTTTTTTAACTTCTTTATGTTTGCAAGGGTGAGGTATCCCCAGTCCTGAGACTAGGTCTGTCTTGTAATTCAAAACCTAAATGGTTGAGTTTGGTCTATGGATGTTGTCTAAAAAAACCCTTCCTGTTTGCTGTATAAACTTGTTGAAATACAGTTATTATGAAACCTGCTATACATCTAGAGCAGTTTACTTGGGAAACTAGCAGGGTGAGTTTGCAGTATTTATTTTTCTGGAAGGTGGGAGGTAAAGCTGATGTGATGGGAGTGACTGGCTCCCTCATTCTGAAACCTTAGACCAGTTTGTACTAATTCACTGATGTATCTGCCTAAACACGTTAATAAGGCTAAAATAGACAGGGGCACCCAATGACGCATGCTGGGCTGGGGATAATGGACTAGCAGAGGGGTTTACTGAGGATCTGTTCCACTGGGAACAGAGCCTTTATATCCTAATTAAAGCCCTGTAAACCTCCATTTAGTACTGGAAATCCAGTATCAGGTTTTCTGAGCTGATTTTAATTAAAGCTGATGTTAGCCTCAGCTTCAGGGGGGTTTCTTACCAAAATAAACTTTTCTAAGTAATTCATGTGTGCATATCTATGTATGTACATATACATGTATCTGTTGGAATGTACTTGTTCATGTGTTTGTATTCTGTTGTATTTAAATCTTCTGTAATTAAGAACAGATCATCTCTTGTGTTTAAACTAGTAATTGCCTGACTTTGAAGGGAATACTGACAAGTTATTTTTACTTCTGTGTTATCACCTGTCATGTTAAATCTAGTACCAGGTGAGGTCTCTGTGACCCTTATAGTGGGGCAAGTGGGAGGGATGTTTGTGCTTCCCTGGACTATAAATAACCATCTTTGTGTAACCATTGCAGAACCAGATGTCATGTTATAGAGAAATAAAGCACTACTTCTACACATACATAGGACTGTAGTATCCCAACAAATGAAACAGATTATTTTTGGTTTTGTTTTTTAGCTTGATTTTAGAAACCTTTTGTATCAACATAGATTTTAGAGAAGAGTGCGCTATAAAACGTGAGGGAAGCCAGCCACCTTCTATTTTCTGGTCAGGTGGAAAAGGGACACTCTTAATCAGAAAAGATATTACATATATTTATGTATTTAAAGTGTGTGTGTATGAGATAGCCACGTGAATTGGAAAAAAAAAGGGAGAGAGAAAGACAGGCAAAATAGCAGAATGCTAAAACAGAAGAGTTAAACTGCAATTAGATTGTCCATATACCCTTAAATTTCCTCCTTTCCTCTTATGCCTAGCTCTTTCATTTTCATTATTGTGATTTTTTACTTCATTATACGTTTTTACCCCTGCTGAAGAATCTGGCTTGTTTGGTAGTACTTTATAGATGGCCTAGCTGTATAGGTTGTTTTGTTAAGTGGTCTTATTCTTTCTCTTTTCAGTAAAGCTCTAACTTTACTTACTGCCTGACCTCCAACCCTGCACTGAATACAGAAGTTTTTGTGTCCTGTAGGATTTTTGATAGTGGTTACTGACTATTTTATATAAGTATTTCACAGATTTTTTTTTTTCTCATCATGTCTTTAAAGATTTATTTTTATTTTATAGCTAGACCACTCAAAAACAGGGCATTTCTGTGCTGAGTTACTTTAGCTAGTTCTGGTTGAGCTAGGTATACTACCAGAAGCTGCATAATAAGATGTTCTGCATTGTGCTTCCCAAATTAGCCTGAGTGAAGCACTGTGATTGTGCTATATTAAGACAGGATATCTCTGACTTGCAGAGCATTCTGCTGTTTAGACATATCCTCAGTGGTTATCTAAAATAGCAATATAGCTACCCAGCTTTAAAAACTCTGTTTCTCAAAGTACTTAGTGATATTACCACTGTGTATTGGGTAAGATCCATTCAACTTCAATTGCAAATATGATTCTTTCAGCAGAAAGTCAACACCAAACCCCAGGCCAATTATACCAGCTCATTCAGTTAGAAAACAGCAAAAACACACGTGCTGCTTGGGATAAATTTGGCTTAAACACTGTATCCCAGAAAAGTCCCATGCAGCTAAACCTGATTACTGTGCTGTCTAACTGTTGGGGTCCTGCAGCAGCATCGTGGGTATGCCGACTCTGCCATCCTGGGGAGAGGCAGGAATCCCAGCAGGGGTTCCTGGGAACCGGGGAGCTGTGTGATGGGCTGCTCCCAGCTACCCAGTAAGAAATACTGAGGACAGATGTGCAGAATCTTGTTCCTCTGTGCTGTGTTAGCACCTTGGGGATTTAAGAGCCTGCCTCCATCCACCGGGCACCCATGGCACTGAGGTAGATGTCCAGGCTCCATCCTTCATGCAACTGGGAAACTGTTATTCTTTCAAAGCATGGCCATGGGAAAAGGGTGTGATATTTCATATAACAGAGTGGCAGCTTTCCAAGGGAAATGTGAGCTCCCTTCCTGCAAGCAACATAGATAATAAACTCAATGCAAACCACAACAATTAACAGCTCAAAGGCAGGGCTGCTAGTTACTCCCTTCTTGCTGTGTGTTAATGGCCATGCAAATGGCTAGCTTCAACCACCTTTAATTTCTTCTAAGGGTAAGCATCCTCTCCATGTTGAGGTAGAGGTGAAGTGCTGGTGGTGCTACCACCTGAGAGACAGCTGGCAACAGGAAGGAACACTGGGCTGTTGATCATCACTTAGCTGGAGGCTATTGCACATCACATTAGATTTTCACTGTATTGGTGTCATGCCAGTGTAAAGGGAACAGACAGCTAATTTGGTTTCCTTTGCCCTCTAGAGAGGGAAATTCTCACAGCCTGCTCCAGTCAGCCAAATGACTGCATGAAAACAGCATGGAAAAGTCTCATCAAGCCCTGGGCATAGACTTGGGCTAAATAAGCAGTGTCAATGCGCTTTTAGCCTTTCACGTAAAGGGAAAATGTCTCACATGAAAGCTGTGGGATGCTGACCCATAGCTCTCATCTTCCTGGGGACTTCAGGAATTGCTGGTCAATCAGCTGCCCACGGGCATACAGGAATTGTATGCCAGGGCAAGGAGAAAATTCAGATCTCAGAAAGCGTTCAGCTTCTGTAATCAAGAGGAAGACTTCTGTCTGCTTGCAATTTCTTTCCTCATTCACACAAAACTTCCTAACTATTCCTGCTTGTGACAGTCTCCAAGCTGAGCATGTATAATGTTGAATTTGGAAAATAAAAATACTGTCTGGCACAATGCACTGGCTTTAGACTGCTTAGACACTGCCAGGGTCAAACCCCTTAACTATATTAACTTATTTGCGCTCAGCTCCACCAGTTGACAGCCAGTAGCCAGTAGATATTCTCATGGTCTGTTTCACATTTCTGGCAGAACCTTCTGGCGTTGCCAGACAGTAAGCTCAAGGATAGTCTCAGTCAGCTGTGGGCTAGATTGGCCTTTTTCAGATAACAGAAACAGTGGAAAAATAAGGTTAGAAGGGACTTCTAGAGGTCTTCTGGGTCGATACTCATCTTAAAGCAGGTCTGCCTTAGTATATGATGAACAAAGAATTTTCTTGTTAGTCCCCAGAAAACATTTATTCTTACACAATGTTTAAAAGCTGCTCTTCAGATCCATGTTTCCAGAGAAGATTTATTAGGTGGGAACAGTAAAAGGCACTTCTCTGGTCAAGTGATATCTTCTTTGGCAAATTTTGATACCTATTTCTAAGACTGTGGGAGTGTGTATTCTAAGACACAGGATGTGTTAGTGGTAGGAATTTTACATGGGCAAAAGAAGTTTTCCTTCTGCCCCTTCTTCCTCTCCAAAAGGGCTGGTTTAGCTGGCTCAGTTGTTTCACCTGCAATTTTTCTCCTCCGCACCTTGAAAATGGTGGGAGGTAAACAGCCGAGTTAAATGATGAAGTTATTTTGCAACTTGAACTTGCTTCTTCACTTGCTCTGTCTCTATCCTGAAACATGGAAAATCATGGTTTAATTAGAGATGTAGTCAGTCTCCAGTAAAGCCATTGAGAGCTGAAGGGGCTGAAGCCGCTCTGCTGATAGGGGATCATTTCTGAAATGTTTCAGGAAAGAATAAAATCTGGCACCCCTTTTCTCAGATGACACCTAACAGCATTAGGGAGCTTCTCCTGCACTGTCATGGGAATAGTCAGCTGTGAACAAAGAATCACGTCCCCATGTCTTGGCTTCCTCCATGTAACTGCTCTGGGAGGTCTGGTACGCTAAGGCTGAGGAGGGCAAGCTGCCCATGTAGAAATTTTGTCCATTTTTGCCTTTTCTACTTCTGCCAGTGTCAATTCATCAGTGAGCCTGCCTGGGCACCAGGAGTGATGCTTGGCATGTTTGGTAAAGGAGAGGTCTGTTTTGGTTTATCACAATCTGCACCGTTCCTGTAAAAATGATCCTGAAATGTATGGCTGAAAATGCATTTTCACATGACACCAGTGTGTACACTCTTTTTACAGGAGGCTGCAAGGCATGTGGTTAGTATGCAACTCTCATACTCTGAAACTTGGTTTTGACACTTGTTTTAAGAACACAGAGGAAAATTACATGACAGTCTGGACTTTGTTACATAGGTACATCTCAGGTAACTTTACGAACTACACTAGAATGACTGGCTATATATTGTGAGAAAGGCTAATATTTGGACCAATAACTTTAACATTCATTTATTGAAGGGCCTGGAAGAATTTTATTTATTTCATGCTGGCCTAACTGCGATATCCAATATCAAAGCTTGCTTGCTGTGCTAGATCAACCTGATCAGAGTACAATACTCTTCATGATTATCTGATTATACATCTAATTAATTTTACATAATAATGTTTTCCTTATTGTAGATTTCAAAACTTATAGTACGGTATGTCAGGGTTATATTGCAGGGGTCCAGCAGATGGCAGAGGAGACAGGCTTCGAATAGGTGAAGTTTTCAGGTACTCAGTTAAATTAGTACAAGAAAATAAGTTTTATTTGAGCTTCAGCAAACCCTCCAGTTTCACTTCACTCAGTTTCACTGAAGTGGAACCAGTGTGTAGGGTTTATGGGGGCTCATGGTGCCCTTCATGGATGTTGGGCCTTAGTTTGTGAAAATAAAGCATGCTCTAATAGAGGTTGCTCATTTGGGATCTGAAAAGATTACAAAGGTCTTTTTCTCCTGTAAATTCAGTCAATGATTTTAGAATCAACACCTGAGGGGAAAGCAACCTATGGGGACAGCCCTGCTCTCTAACTTAAAAATACTTCATAAAAGAGGCATAAGTATAAAAGACTCTGGTGTTTGTAGGTAGGAACCAAGGCCTGTCTCTGTTCTCATTTACATCACAGTAAACCCCAAATAATAAAACTGACATGGTCCATATGCATTATTAAGAGACTCTGTTTGGATCAAGTTCCCCTGTGTAATCCCCTAGAACACTCAATAAAGCAGCTATAGAAATCTCTAGGTAAGAAGAAAATGCCATGTAAACTAGTAAGCCTTACACAGTCCTAGGAAAATAGGACTTCACATAGTGAAGCTGTATTTTTCCTCTTCCAGAATGGTTTTGCAATATGCTCTGTGCTCACCTGAATGCGAACTACAAACCTCTCAGCTGTATGAGGAACAGTATAGGCATAAGTCTGAATGTATAGGGTGTGGACTGTGGTGTAAATTCACTAACACTTAACATGAGGAGACATGAAAAAGAGGAACACGCAGGTAAAAGGAACAATATTGCAACAATTATATTTTTTTGGAAGGGAGACAGACATTTTTTGGTGAGGTAAGAGGACCCATGTCAGGATGTGCTGATGTGGGAATTTGGAATTTAGAGACTCAATGCATCCCCTGATGTACCTTCCCTTTCTTGCTGAGTTTCCTCCAAGCTAAATATGAATGGTTCTGGATCTTCTGTGATCCCTTTTGCAAAGCATCATCTGTGGCTTCAGCAGTGTTTTTCTGGCAGGCAAACTCTGACCAGGGAGATTACTTTATGCATCAGCTTGACAGCAAAGTTAGCAAGTTTGTCCTTGAGAAATTCTCTGCTACTTTAAGAGGAGATACCAGAGCAACTCTGTCCATCAAATTCTTTCAGGGTCCATAAACAGCTATAGTGAAATAGGAAGCGCTGTTGAAGAGAATGGAATTACACCCACTTATGTCAAGAGCTGAAATGAATTTTATTTTATGCTGCTGCTAGGGTCTCTGTAAATAAGTTTTTAACTTTAAATGAACAATCAGGGGACTACATTTTTTCTGCTGCATGCTGCACAAACAAGCAGAAGTTGCTAATAGTATCCCTAACTTAATGGTAGAGAGCTCCTGGAAATGTTTATCTGCAGAAATGGATGTGCCACTGGTCACCATACAGTGAAAAATCATATGCATAAGTGAGAAATTTAGTCAGAATAACAGCTACCACCTCCTTCAAGAACATCTTAGTTTTTAAAATATTTCATCTTACTTTTCTCTGTTAACTCTGGCCAAACAAGCAAGTAAAAATGCAAGTTATTAGATTTTTGCTGAAGTTCTGAAATGTATATGAAAAGAAATAGTTTTTTGATCCAGATACGAAAAAGAGACTTCTCACTTTTTTATTGTTGGTTTAATTTCTTATTTCTCAGAGGGGCGAAATCTGCTGGTTTTCTCTTGAAATAATAATACCCATCACTAACATTTATCCATTTCAGAATGGCACTACTTTACAAACCACAGTATTCAAATAGATATTTCATGTTATGTTGTAGTTCTTTTGCCAGGTACTTCATAGTTCATTTTCAGTTAGTGAGACCATTTGTGAAGCAATTGCTTGCATGTTCTTCATGGGGAATTGTTATAGCTACTGTTGGATGCCAGGTGTTTGTCAAGATCCATTGGACAGTAGATGTTGTCAACCCCACCTGCACGGCTCTAAATATCCAACTGTCATCTTTGTCTTCCTGCTATGTCTAGTCTATTAATGTTTCAATCTGAGCAATCTAATTTGTCACATCAGTAAATGAAATTGAATGGGAATGGTGGCTAGGTAATTTCATCATTGCCATATTTACCTGTGTCTCTTGCAACGTCTTAGTATCAACAGAAGCCTGTGAAAATTTTAACTTGTATATATTTTTGTGGTATTTCTGACCAGGACTGTGAGAAATGTGAGTTCACTTTATAGTTACATCTCTCTTATCTCTGACAACACAGAACTTAAATCCACAGTTTCTCAGTCCCTCACAGAATTAAGTCCATACTGAACAATGACAAAAGCGCCTGAATTCTATGCAAGAGTTTTACATGTTATAGGAGAGGCTAATAACATATAAGTAATGGAATATTTGCAGTGTTGCTGAGCATAACTGTTAAAGGGGAATTTGTAGCTGCAGCAAAACTAATACGGAATTTTTTGTAAGACAATAATCATGTCAGAGCCAGCAGATAACATACTTAATTCTAATCAGCTTCCACTAATCATGGAAGGTAAAATTAGTTATTAGTGTTGAGTCACAACTTTCTTTATGTAGCAGTCTAAATCTAATTACCGTAAGTCACTTTACTTTCCACTTAATACTTTATTGTTGTCCACAAAGGTTTTGGTGAACTGGAGGCTATTTATACCTGAGCTGATGGTGTGTTGTCTTTTTCTTTTCTTGTACAATTGATGTGGAGTGATTGGATACTAATTCAGATACTGATTTTGATGTTGAAAAGTTCATGATTCTCATTAGAGCAAAGTCTGATATCTTGATTAATTATATGATGTATTTTGAAGCTGGTTTCAAATTTGTGTAAACTGGCATGACTTCATGACCATAGGAATTCAGTAAACTCATATCTACATTTGTATGAAAAGGGGGTTAAGAGAAAAAGGAAGAAAAATAATTTATTCTCAAAGTAGGTTTTATTAAAATAGAAATAAATTTAATTTTAACAATGTAATTATTTTTTTAAAAAATCAAATTGCATGTCATATTTTTTAACCCGGGCCGGCAACTAAGCCCCACACAGCTGCACACTCACTCCCCCACAGTGGGTTGTGGGAGAGGATCAGATTAGTAAAAGTGAGAAAACTCATGGGTTGAGATAAAGACAATTTAACAGGTAAGGCAAAAGCTGCACAAGCAAGCAAAGCAAACCAAGGAATTCATTCCCCACTTCCCATGGGCAGGCAGGTGCTCAGCCATCTCCAGGAAAGCTGGACTGCATCACATGTAATGGTTACTTGGGAAGACAAATGCCATAATGCCGAATATTCCCCATTCCACCCCCTCCCCTTCTTCTTCCCCCAGCTTACGTGTACACAGCATGACGTCCCATGGTATGGAATATCCCTTTGGCTAGTTTGGGTCAACTGCTCTGTCTGTGTCCCTTCCCAGTCTCCCGTGCCCCTCCAACCCTCTTGCTGGCAGGGCCCAAGGAACTGAAAAGTCCTTGACTTAATATAAACGTTACCCAGCAACAACCAAAACCATCAGTGTGCAATCAACATTGTTCTCACACCAAATCCAAAACAGCACTGCACCAGCTGCTAAGAAGAAAATTAACTCTATCCCAGCTGAAACCAGGACATTGCCACAGCATAAAAGAGTATGTCATCTTCCACCAGGTTCCTCTTGTCTTAATAGTGTGGTCGTAGAGTCTTTAAAATAGTACAAATGAAATCAGTGGGGATAGAATTAGACCAATGCTGAAGGCTTCCAAAAATCCTGTCCTAAAAATACACATGCTGTCTTATGAGCTCATTCATGTGGTGAGGTCATACATTTGAACTTGATCTCATCACTCAATGCCCTTAACTCTTTTTAACTGGGAGCATCTGAAGCCCCAAGAGATGGCTGGCTGATGAAGCTGCTGATCTCCACCACACAGCCTGCAGGATACATGGCTCAGTCTGGCCTGGGGAAGCCACCATAGCTGCAGTGTGGAGGTTGGAGCATGGAGTTTGCAAAGTGGTGTGAAAGGGCTTGGGCTTAGGGCTATGGGCTGTGCAGTCCCTGCCAATATCTGGCAGTTAGCTGTAGTGATGAAGCCAGCTTTGCTATCTTGGGTGCTGCAGCATGTGTGCTGGACTCCAAGTGGCATCCAAAGCCTGCAATCCCAAGGAGTGGAATCCAAATAGATGCATCTGCTGCCAGATCTATGTTGGGGATGGAGAGCAGCTCCAGGCCCTTAAGCTGTGGTGGCTCTGGAGCAAAATCAAGATCCCTGGTGTGTAACAAAGCCAGGCTTTGCATAACTCTGCTCCTGACACATTCAGACACAGTGAAAAGGTCCAGTTCCGACACTGAGGGGTAGGGCCAAGGGGCATGGCTGCAGTACTAAGGTTTTCAGTTTTATCCCAACTTTCGTCTCACCTATGACCCTTTAAAATAACTTTATATGAATTTGTAGTCTGGGCAGGAAGTGGATAATTTGTCTCTAAATGTTGCAGTGCTATAAAGTATATAAATCAAAACAATTTTCTGGCTCTTAGGATTACTATAGTAAATATTTGCTATGCAAAATTTAAAAAGAAATGTAATTTTTAAAAAAAAAAGTTTTCTCTCCCCAAAATAGAATTATGTATACAAGTTCCAAAACAATTTTTAAAATTTTCCCAGGTATGTAATTGAAATTTGTTGGGTTTTGTGGTTTCTTCTTCTTTTTTTTTTTTTTTCCAAAAAGCAATTTCTGCTTTACATTTGAAAACAATTGGTGCCAGCACTTCTACAAATGAAGTTAATATTGCTTGTAAGTAACCAGATCCCCTGCAATGGTTCAGAAAAACGCCAAGCTTTTTTTTCTCCAGTTTTTATGCATCTGTGTGTTGGTCAGGTAAGATAGCAAGCTCTGATCCCCACGCGTAGTTTACAATAGTGTGCTTCCACCCAGCTCAGGGAAACTGATTATCCGTGTGAGAATTTTTTCACTGAAGTGCTAAGTCTCTGTTTTTAAGCCAGTAGAGTGCAGCCTGTCTTTAAACCTGAACCCAGTCTGAATTTAAACCTCTGAGAGATTGTCCACTTTGAATTGAGATTGCTTTGGTTTAGCTGATGGCTGTGTCTGCTCAACGAGCAGCTGCGCTGGTTGAAGACCTTATCTGTGCTAGTGGCTTGTTACTTTCCATCTGGGGCTTACTATTTCCAAAACTTTGCCAGAATAATGGCTTGTGCAACTTCTGCACTGAAAGCAAAAGCATTTAAGACATCCCGATAGGTCATCTGACTGGTGGTCTCTTAGAGTGAAAATCTCTCCTGCTAGCAGCGTTTCACTGGCAGTGGACTCCAGCTGCTGGATTGAAATGGGAGCACTAATACATTGAACCAGCAGGGCTAGGTCTCAAGCAGGTAGTCTATTCATGGCTTGAATTTATTAGCTATGTGTTTAAATTAACCAAAATAGGCTGCTTAAATAAACCTGTCTATGTTTGACCCACCATCGTAAGTTATTTACTAAATAAATAAAGTATAAAACCCATGAACTTTTAAGTGTAGATCTAAGGCGTAAGTCTTGTACTGAAAGGTGTGCAGGTGGTCTCCTTACTCATGTGGGGCACCAAAAGAGATGGAGGGATCTCTCTGTGAGAACAAAGGTCCATTCATGCATGGCATATTGATGAGCTTGGTTTCAGTAAGTTCTGATGTCCAAAAAAATTTTGGTTTTTTCCATTTTTGGAAAAAATATTGTCAGCTAGAGCAGGTTGACCAGGTGTGTGTCTAGTCATGTTTTAAATATTTCCATAGATAGAGACTCCACAAGCTGTCTTGACAAACTGTCCTCAATGTTTGATAACCCTCACAGTAAACGAGGGATTTTTTTTTTCTTATTTCTAGACATCATTAGCTGTATTTCAATTTGTGCTCATTGCATCTTGTCTTTTCATGGGCATCACTGAGAAGACTGTCTCCTTCTTTGCTATCAGGTATTTATACACATTCATAAGATCACCCTAAGCCGCCTTTTTCTCCAGGCTAAACGTTCCCAGCTCTTTCAGACTCTCCTTGTACGACAGATGATTCACTGTGTGACCTGAACTCTACTTGCAGATAGCAGGTGGTCCCTTTTTATCAGTTACTAGGTAATTAAGCAGGCCAATACGGTTTTATTTAAACTCTACTTAGAGAACGAGGGCCTGTTATTTAAAAGTATTTAATTTGGTCAAAATAATTCACACTCTTTGAAGAGCAAAACCCGAGTCTCTGTGCTATTATTTCTGTCGAGGTTTTTCTGGTTTTGTTTTGTTTTTTAAAGTTTATTGCATCTAGCTTACCTGTTGGTAAAATCTGCACTACAGGGCAGGAAATTGTCTCTGTTTTTCTAGCCCTCAACCTTCATTCCTGGAAAAATATGAGTATCTTTCATTGCTCTGCTCTGACTTCACAGTCCAGTTAAGGAAATGCATGAGAGACAGTGAGGCTGTATTGCCAACCCAGAATAAAAGTCATGAGTCAGTCCTCAAAACCCACTAAGCTCAGAAGCTATTTACTGAATAATTATATATTGTTTAAGTATCTTTAGGAGAGTCCTGTTTGCCTTCTGTTTGGTTCTTTTTTTAGTCTGAATCTTTATGTCACGTTCTCAAGCTTTCATTTGAACCTTGTAAGATAAAAACACTTACAAATACAAAAAAACATGTTTTATAAGCATTTAATTTTTCATGTATATATATTTATGTATTCATGTGTATGTGCATATGAAAAGGTAAATTCTTAGCTTCTAACTGTTGAATTGAGATATTTAGAGAAAAAAACAGAGGTAATATACAAGGGACCTGTGATAAGCTTGTATGGCATGTTAAGTACTGCATGATTGGTACAATTCCATCAGCCAAAAGACAATAGCAAGGTGTAATTATTTTGCCTGGAGATTATTTGTGATGGGACAATATGTTGAAATTATCCATGTCTTCACTGTGGATTCAGTAATGCACTTAGTACAATTTTGTGGACTTCAGTCTTTGAGAATAGTTTTTTTTTACTTCCATGTTGCTTGGATTTGATTATTTACAGGTATATATGAAGGATAATTCATCCCTCCAAACTCACTAGTCCAACTCTGAGCAGAATAAAAAGAAATGGTTTCTCTGTCATAATCTGCACTCATACCTCGTTATCTCACCTCAGAACATTAGAAAGCACACTAATATTTTGCAACAAAGAAATGCAATGTAAAGATAACAAAGGGTGGGGGGTTTTGTTTGTTTTATTTTTCTCTGGTCTTTAATGTTTTCCCTGTAATTATTTTACAGCAGGTGTGAGCATCCTTGCTACCAGGCAACTCCCTGGCTAAAATGTAGATACCTGATTCATTGTCCCTGTGGAGCCCTAAGCATAGGCCTTTAATGGCACGATGATTAATTATTAGCATAATATTATGGGGACATATTTTTCCTTTAGCTGGCTGGGGATGCTATTAAATGAATGGGGATGGCTTGCTTAGCAAAACTTGTTAACTCTTAGCTCACTGTGTCTTAAGGCATAGCTTGTCAGAAAGATGACATTGCAGGCATTTCATTCAGATAATATTGGATTTATTATATTCATGAGTTTTGACTCTCTTGAAGATTTACAAATATTTACAAATAGGTTGACCAAACAATGTCAAATAAATTTGAATTTGAGAAAAAATGTATATTCTTTTCTTTTTTTCTTGGTATAGAATGTATTTAAGAGTTTGCATTGTTTATCACACCGTAAAGATTAGGTCATCAGTCCAGATGCATTTTTTTTCTCTTTTTTTTTTTTTTTTTTTCAGCAGCATCTTCCTTCCTGCCCTATGGCCTGAGTGAGAGTGCCTGTGCAATCTTGCTCTGTGCATTAGGCTGGCACTTCCATGAAGTCTTTTTTTGTAGTGATTGGGCATTTCAGCTCTAATGCTCATGTGCTGTAGGGTTTTTTTCTTGGCTCTACCAGATTTTGATGCATGTAAACCTGTCCAGAGCCCACTGCCTACCTGGGAACAAGGACATACGGCAGGTGGGAGTGGGCAGTCTAATGGAGTAAGTTATCTGTTGAGAAGAGCTGCAAAACAACCCCTGGGATGGAGAGTGGCTGAGCACATCTGACTTGCTCTGTGTTGTATCTGTGTCTTTGCTTTCTTTGATTGTTCTGAGGCCCTTGAAGCAGACACCGGAAAATAAGGCTTGTGAGGAACATAAGATTTCTTTCTTATTTTTGACTAAATACAAACCCAGCAAACTCCACCTTTTTCAACAAGATTCTTTTAACAGATATAAGGTGTCATTGTCTGAAGGTCTTTAAATGCCTAATTCACTTGCTTGAGAGATGGCACCCATCTAACAGACAATACTTTCCAGAATAGTGTTGCAAAATGTCATGCTACAGTGTCATACACAGCTTCCCTACTATGCCATGGTGGCACCCACCATGAAGAACTGGGTAACCTGTCTCCAGGACTGGTGGTAAACAGATGTCTGGGATGAACTTGTATGATATTTGTCTTCAGTAGCCTCGCTATCTCCAGCTGTTTTCAGCTCAGGGAACTTGTTTTGGCATCCATAACATACTTTTTTTCAGGGAGTTCTGTTGGTCTGTTATCTAGTC
Source organism: Falco cherrug (assembly GCF_023634085.1). Taxonomy (NCBI): domain Eukaryota; kingdom Metazoa; phylum Chordata; class Aves; order Falconiformes; family Falconidae; genus Falco; species Falco cherrug. The sequence continues at coordinate 83,528,551 of NC_073700.1, forward strand.
TTGAAAAACGACATCATTTTGCTTCATTTCGAGTGACTTTGAGTTTCTTTGTGAAAACATTTAGCTATTGTACTTAAGGACACTGAACGATTGGTCCCTCCACCATCTCTGTACTACTCATGAATTTGCAGACCTTATCATATCCTTCCTAGGAAATAATATCCTTTTTATCCAGACTGAAGAGTTTTAACTTAGTAGTTCCTCATCCAGAAGTCATGTTATATCCTTGCTGCCCTTCTCTGAACTTTTCCTAATTCTACTATACCCTTTCTGAAATGAGGGAACCCAAACCATACCAGGTATCAAGGTAAGCTAAGAATTTATTCAGTGGTGGGATGATGCTTTTGATTTTTTTCCCTGTTCCTTTCCTAATATAATTTTCAATTACTTGATATCCTTTTCCCGACTTCTACTGATGATTCACCACAAATCTACGATTTCACTTTTGAGTGGTTGTGATTGTAAAATGTCATTTTATATGTGAAGCTGGGTTTGCTGTACTTATGCACATCACTTTACCTTTACTTTCCTTGAATTAATGTGCCATTTTATTGCCTGTTCAGTTTCAGAAATCTCTTTTGCCAGTCCTGCATGGTTAGCTCTAGTCTTTACTATCGCAGACATAACATTTCACCGCTGAGCCCTGGTTCTGAGCGAGCTGGTGTTCACTATGCACTCACAGTATTCATCTAGCTTCACTGAAATGACATTGGCTTCTGTGGATGCTGTTATCACATCCTGAACAGCAACTGGGCCTACAAAGTCTCTCTGACCGTCTTTTTGCACCTCATGTTTGTAGACATGATTTTTAGTCAATTTGCTAGCTGATCCTTACACTTTTTAGGGTGGATGGGGGGTTATTGTGTTCCTGTATTTAATTTACTCCTCTCTGTGATTTTCATCTGGGCACAACTTCAGATTTTTAAAGGATGTCTTCTTGTTCTCTCAAGCTCTCCTTACTAGGTGGGATTCATTAGTATTTTGTTTTTGGTTGGGTGTTTTTCCACGTAAACTCTCTACAGCCTCTGAGAATTTAGCACTTTTTTAGTCCCATTTCTGTTTCAGCTTTTCTCATCCTTTACCTTAAATACAGCTTTGAAAGCAAACAAAGGAAGAGTGAGGAAAAAGAGAAATCAACCTTGTTGCTTTTGGCAGTAATCTCATTGGATCAGGTCCAGCCAGGACCTGGCTGCTCAGGTCAGACAATTACTGTTTGTAGCTACATCCACTTCTGTGAAGTTACGGTGTATCAGACTTTTATGGTTCTGTGTTTGCAAAAGCCACAGCTTTTTATATTTAAGGGTTCGTAATATCCTTACATGTTGTTCTTCAACAAGGGATTTCCCTGTAATGAAACAGTTCATATGTGTAAGCTCCAGTGGGACACGTTTATAAGAGGTAAACTCTTAGAATACTTGAGTGAAAGATGAGGGGGTTTTGTAACACCAGTTAAAAAGGTGCAATGCCAGCTCCTACCTGACATTTGTAGCTATGCTGCTTGTTATGCAGGACTTGAAAATAAACAATTCATACAAGAAATGCTAGAAATAGACTATTTTATTCATATTAAGCACAGGGGAAGGCATGAAATTCAACAGATGGTTCAAATGGTGAGAAATCTGTGCTTGGCTTTAGAGGTCCTTTTCTTATACATGGCGGGACAATACTGAAAGCCTTCATGAAATTGGGAACTGCACTGTAAAAATATGAAGAGCTAGTTCTGCAGTCTGGCGGGTGCTATAGGTCTTTGTCTCCTTTCCCCAGCTTCAGAGAGCCGCGGGGTGCTGAACTTGTGATATTAGAGGTCTGGTCACTAGCTATAGGTGTCTGGCTTCCATCACACATTGTGCCTAGAAGTCTATCTTTCCAACGATGTAGCCAGCCTTGAACTCAAGGCTGCAGGGCTTTTTACCTGCCTGGGTATCACAGCTCCTAGCAGCATCACACTAGGTGTATGGTCACTTTAAGCCCCTTGATACGGAGCTCTGTGCACTCCTTACGACGGCCAGCCTGGCACTCCTGCGTGGTAGCGCTGTTACACAGATGGGCTGGGAGCACTTAAGGGATGCAACACCTTCATGTTTTCTCCATTAAAGCAAAATCAGACTGTTATTGCATTGCTATTATCGCTAAGAAGAAATACATAATGAAATAACTTACAGCTTGTAAGTCAGTATAGTTTCAATTACAAAAACAATGTAAAGACATGCTATGACTAATAGAAAAGGGAAAAAAATCTATTAGAAGACTAGCATGTAGTCATTAGGTTGATTTTTAGACTGTATGAGCAACTGATTGTTGCTGGGATTTAAAGATTAAAATCATAGGTTCAGTACTAATTCTCTGCCAAATAATAAAAACTATTTTCTGAGACACTGATGTAGATATCATTTCTCGATGGCTGGAGGCAATACTGCAGAAAATGATGAATACAATTTTAAGAAAAAAATGGAAATATATTTGTTCCATATAACAAAGGAGCTTTGTGCCTCATGTTTGTGTTATACTTTCTTATAGTAAGAAGGTGATTGTACCTGCCACAAAAGCTGTTTTTACCCAGATGCATACTTTCCCCCTAGAGTCCTTTGTGGGATTTTGACATGTCATAGCATGGTAAAACCAGGATCATATATGCTTTCTAGTTAGTTGTGATAATAAACTGTCAAGCCACCACACTTAATTTAGTATAACGAAATTGAGTTTTAGTGGGTTTGATAAGCTTCAGAAACAGTAATAGACAATGCATCTTTTTTTATTTATAACTGAACTGTTTCTGGTGGCAGATTTTTATTGAAGCAGTAATTCTGCTAACAGTTGCACTGCCAACTCTTATCTCCAGGTGGGAAAAGAAAAAAAAAAAACAAAACATTGGTATTGAATGCATATTTCATTGCTAAGTGATATGGGAATTTAATTTGGAATCTTTCAAAGAAAGTAAATAACTTTTTTCCCCCCTTTCCCTTTAATAATCCCCCTCCCCCAATGAATCCATTTCTCCCTTTGAGATCAATTTTACTCTGGTTTTGTAGCTTATCAATTGTAGGTGAAAGCAGGCAAATTCCTGTGGATTGGGCAGATACAAAGTAAAATCTTATCCTGCAAGTCAGATTGCAGGTAAGGGGAGGAGACTGAAGCATTTGCACCTTCACCTCGGAAAAGTTCCAATATTTGATGTTTGTTTCTTCACTCTATCTTGTCTGTGCTACTTCTAAGCTGGAAGAAAAACCTCTCCCTGAAGGTTTTCTCCTGCAGGTTCTTCTTCCATAGCAGTGAACACCATGAGTTCAGGTGTCTTCCCAACTGTAGTACCAGAAGCTTAATAGTTTGAATGAAAGCTCAGATCATGCCATAGCTGGGAGTCAGATCCTTTGGAGAATATATTTCATATATATATATTCTGATAAGTAAGCATTGATTTTTCAGGTTTTCATACTTTGTCTGTGTGGTCATTGCACCAACTTTCAGGCACTTGTCTCTATTCACTGTGGTAATGGTTATCCTAAACGGCTCACTAAAGTAAAATAAAATAAGGAAAAGGTCTGCTGATCTTTTCACTGTAACTTATGCTGCAAGACAGACATATATATTTCACTTGGCTGTATTTTCTACTTGCTCTTATGGATGGGGTGCAGGGGTGGACTCCAGAGCTGCTTGGGCCAGTGGCAGAAAATCCTATTGACTCCAGGAGGAAAAACAACCTAGCCCATGTACTTTATTGAGAAGTATGATATACATTTGCAGCTTTCACAGTCCCTCTTCAAAGTCAGACACCCTGAATTTTGGACTTCTAGTGTTCAGTGTCTTGTCAGGAAGACTATAATAATTATATTTGAAAGACTTCGATGCAATGTAATCTAAAGAAAATAAGCTTTTATAAAAAAGACATGGTAAAGCGTATGTTGCACATCTTATATAGTAGAAATGTCTTTCATAATTGCTCCATCGCTGTGATCTGTTTTCAAAAGAAATTTCATACTTCACGCAACCACATATCTCTGCCACATTTCCCAGCTTAAACAGAAATAAATCAAATTCTGTTCCAAAGAGCTGCAGACAAGCTAACTTGCATAAAAAAGGATACTGCTAATGATTGAAATTGAGTCACATACCAGTCTTACTTGATTCATGACACCTGATATAAATTATTATAATAGGTTTTATTCTGGTATATTGACCATACTAAGTAATTTACAAGGGACTTAATTACCAAGCTGTTTGGAAAATTTGCACTTTAAGTGGAAATACAACAGAGAATAATGTGAAATGTAATTCAATAGATTGCAAAGTAGCAGAAATTAGGAAGTGTCTTATTAGCTTCATAGTTTAGGCTTTGTTGTTTTTTCCAGTGTCTGGGGTAATTTAGAAATAGCTAGTGATCTCATTGATCCTGTCAAGTGGTATACTGAAGTAAATAAGGTCATTTAAGGCTTATCTTTAATATGCAAGGTCATTATTTTTCTCTGTGTCAAATGGCCCACAAACCTGCAGGGCTTAATATAATTTGAAGCAAGTTTAATACTGTCAACCACTGTCTTAGATTTTGAATTGAAGTTTAAAAATTAAGAGCACATTAGTCTTTAGAAAAACATTCCCCAAGTATTATTTATAAATGGATAGCACTAATCCTGCCACTTTCTACTCTTTTTCTGCAGTATCTATTTTAAATCTGTCTATATTTTTTTCTTGGGTTTTGTTTGTTGTTGTTTTGGTTGGGTTTTTTTTTTTCATTTTACTGTTGTCTTCTGATTTGCTCTTCTGCAGTCGAAATCTGTATGTTGCTGAGAACCCCTGAATCCAGTTTCCTGTACTTCTTAGAAGGCACTTAACATTTCTCAAGGTTAGGCTCAGTGTTAAAATCATCACAGTTGAGATTTGTTTCTAAATTTAGATGTGATACCATGTTTTGTGACATGACGTGATCATGTTTGTAAGGGGTTAGGGCAGCAACAGTCATATCTTTAGCTGTGCATTTAATATAAAAGCCACAAAGATAAGGAAATCTCAAGGAGGGAATTTTGCCAGACTACTGTCTTCTGACTCTTAAGTAAATAAAATATAAAGCAATATAGGAACTTTTGCAACTAAACTGTTAGGATTTTCTTAAAATAAAGATGGAGTGGAAAAGTCACATAGTATATATTAATATTTATAAAATGTGGAAAACATGGAAACAGATGGCTTGGTGCAAGGTATACTGATGATGCTCTTCTCAACAGCTCTGCTAGTGTATTTGTAGAGCTCATAAAGAAGATCTCAGAGCTGAAGGCAATAGTAAGTTGTAGGTGTGACCTAACCTAGATTATTGCATACCTCTAACATTAGCTCACAATGGCTACTTTAAGATTTTCTTTTAATATAACCTAGTAATTTCTTTGCTATTTTTTGCTTAGTTGGTGTAAAGCACCTGTAAACACCAGGGTTGAATGTCTTGGTAGAATGATAGACCTCACTCCCTTTTGTTATTGTTACTTCTAGAAAGTTTGTTTTATCATGAAAACAGACTGTGTCACTCAGATGAGCTTTTTTAAAAATTTGCATGCTGCTGTTACACCTTTTAAAATAGCTTAGCTTTCTACTGTTTGGCATAATGCTTGTTGATATTTATCAATGTTCAGCTAATGAAGGAAGACTGGTGCTAGTCTTGCAGGTGCTTAGATGACGAATTTTGTGAGCTCTACTCAGTCCTATGTGAATGTGAGTGCAAAGTAGTAATGTGCTTCAAAATAAAGTCTTCTATTGTTTCTCTAGCATCATCCATCTGCCTTGTTCTTAAAATAAAAAATATAAAGTGTCTCCCCATGAGAACACACTTTTTAAATGAAAATATAAGGATCCAGTAGTTCCTTGTCAAATTCGGCACATAAGACTGTCAGGGCAGGACATACATGACTGAAATGTACATGCGTAGCATGATGCAGACTGAGGGGAAGGAGAGGACTAGGGAAAGGGTGGTAGTGAATTTGCAGACACTAACCTAGTGATAGCAGATACACTGAATTGGCCAAATGGACAGTTTTACTGTATGCCAGGTTTATTTCCTTGCCTTGAGCATGTTTTAAGCCAGGCAAGGGAAAGGATCCATAGAGAGCTGAAGAAATACTAGAAATTTGGACGTGTCTAACTTTTTTTTTTTTTTTTTTTTTAATAGAACCTAGGCATAGTCACAAAGTCTTCCTGTATGCTTTGCAAGCTCATCCTGTTTGGTGACGTTAAACACATGCTTTTAAGTCACTGTATCTTGTTCAGTCTCAGACTGATAAATGGTGTGTTTTTTCCCAAGCTGCCATTTTTCTGTGTTTGTTTTTCTAGCAGGCTTCCAAGTTGCATAGTAACTATCCCTCTTCTGCAACCACCTCCCCACTCCTCCTCCTTTTCTATTCATGGTGCAACTCCCTTTCTGTGCACTGTGGGAAAACAATATTTTCTCTCATGGAATAAAACCCCTACCTTTGTTTCATGTTGGCCAAAAATAGGGCTTTATAGCTCTCCATTTTCCATACAACAAAGGATAAAACTGGCTCTGGAGAGGTGATTATGAATGATGAATATCAGGTACACAAGCCTCATGGTATGTTGCTCATATCCTTACATCAGTTTTTGACATGATGAGTCTTTATAATAAAAAGGAAATTATGTTTTTTGTATGCTTACACCCTCCCTTTCATTTGCCTATCTATTGGCATTGCACTAATTCATAACAAGAAAATGTTGAAATCAAGAATTGCCTCTGTTATTTGAATAGATGGCAAAATAGGAGAGATTTCTCCCCTTTTGTCAGCTTTTAAGGAACTAGCCATTTTCAGCAGGAAGGAGACGTGATGTTAGCAGCAACAAAACTTAAAACATCATGTGGGATGATTTCTGAATGCTATAACTATCATTGTCCTCTCCAAAAAAATTGAATGAGATGTGACAAAATTGGCTGTGTTTGAAATTTTCTTTGAATTTGAGGAGTCAAAAGAAGAATTTAAGTGATTGAGAAAACAATTTCTGCAGCATCTCTATAGACAGAGGAAAGATGGAAGTCTGCAAGTACAATAAGACGACAAGTGGTAAGGAACATATTCTGAATTATGCTTGATGAAGAATGTTAATAGGAATAAAGAAATTGCAGGGTACGATGTTTCAAGGATCAAAGAGTAAGAGATTAAGTTGTGAAATACAGTGATAAATATATACAGAAGAAGATTAAAACAGAATTAGCGATCAGAAGCTTCTGGGAGGAGAGATTGTGGAGCACTCTTTCTAGAAACTATAGAAAGCAAATATGAGAGAGAAAACTTTAAAAGAGAGGCATTTATTTATGCACAAGAAGAATGGGAGACCTGATATATATTTGACGTCAGCTGTTCTTTGAGAAGTGCTTTGTGTCTGCTTTTTGAGTTCATCATTCAGTAGAAATTATGGCAGTTAAAACCCTGTGAAATGAAGTCTGAATTAATGGGTTTGGAATAAATCTGACTTCTAAGGATTGCAGGGTGTTTCCCTAGCTGGTAGCACGTCAGTGGAAAAGCTTTTCTTGCAGAAGCAGGCTGTCAGTGAGTCTGTGGAGGGTCTCCAAGGTCCTGGAAGAACAGGAAGGTGGCAATGGGAGTGGTACTAGAATTACAGTAAGAACCCACAACCTCTTATTTTATCTGATAGAGGGGGCCACTTTATGTTCATCACCACAAGAAACAAGACCTCTTCCAAATAATTTTTTCAGCCTGGATGGAAATATCTTGGCTGTATGTATAATCTGCGTGCATATTCAAATATAGAAGAAAAGAATCATATTACCTAGTAATGTCAGGTAATATGGTTTTCTGAGCAAAGGAGCTCAATTCATTGTATTGACCTAGGGAGAAGAGTTTTAACTATTTGGAGGTATTTGGAGACTTCACAAACAAGAGACCAGCATGGGAGAAACCTCCGAATTGTGTTTTGTCTGGGATTTCAGTAAGTGAAGCATGGAGGGAGTCAACATTTCAGTAGTGAATGAAAGATGGAGTTAGAGGAGGAGAGTAGGACAGACAGTTGCGTGTCTGTAATAACTGAAGAGAGACTAACAGCAGGAAAGGAAAGAACTAGAAAAAGTGGTCATCAGTTACTAATTTTCTCTTGGAAAATACAGTCCTTTTTGGTGGAGGTAGTAAATGAAGAAGGAAAGGATGACATTTATAAACACAGGCCCCAGAACAATGCAAAGACTGTTCTTCTGGTTGGTTTAAGGAGGAAAATCTTACAGAAATATTTACCCCTATCTGCAAGTGAGGTTTCCAGGCTCATGGGAAGTGTATAAAGAGGACTGGCTAGTTTAATGTTGACCAAAGCAGAGGCAGTTTATCATGGTCAATCATTGTTCAAATATCCTTGTGCCAAGAATAGACTGAAAACTAACAGACCATGCCAGGTCTATGCTGGAGATGAAATAAAAAGAGCAGGTGTGTATGACCACTGCTTCAGCTGAATGGGGGGAAAAGTCCTTCAGCTGATCTCATTAATTCATCAATGTACAACAGATTCAAAGACAGAAATGTTTGCCCAGAGGCGTGTGTTTGATTTTTAGGTTGGGGTTTTTTAATGCGTTATGTTGAGCTGAAGAAGGCAATTTCTTTCTTTAACATCAAGCATTTAGTAACTACGTAGTGAGATTCATTGCTTGCCAGAACTGTCGCTAAGCTGCCTTGTTTCTCCTTGTGAATGGAAATATCTAAGTTGTAAGCCTGGGAACCTAGAGAGAGACATAAGAAACTTTTTTTTAGCTGTGGTTTTTTTTTTTGCAAGTAGCAATGTTCTGTTTACAGAACTACATAAAATGTTCTGAAGAAAAGGACAAGTTAAGGGAACACAGGTAAAAACAAAAAACTTTTGAAATATCAAAGAAGGCACAGGCTTTTTGTGCTTGTCTCTAACTTTTGAGGAAAAAAACCAGCTATACTTGTGGCTTGGGGAAATCACATGCATTTTGATTTTGGTAATAATCAGACTTTGAACAGCATTGACAGTCATGGATAGTAATCAGAGCATTGCCAGTTCCCTGTGGAAGGGCACAGATTACCAGTTGCTAACTGACTGTGTGCTGTAGAAGTACTTTGGCAAAAATATTCTGGCCTAAAGAAAGTGTATGTTCTCCAATTCCACAGTGTTTGAGCACCCTTAAAACACTTACCCTCTAAACAGTAATGTGAAATAGACTGCTGTTTATTCCCGTTTGACAGATGGGGACCTGGAATGCGGAGTATTATGGGATCTCTGATCACTGGAAACCTGTGATTGGCAACTTCAGCTCAAGACTGCTAAATCTTGAGTGTCCTAACAAATCATTAGGCCATTTTTTATTTTATTTTTATTTTTTAAATGTTCATTAACCATCCCTCATGGGCACTTTTAAGAAATACGTGATGAATACATAGATGTAAAAAACTTTACATGATCTTTTTCAGTGTTACCACAGGAGAAGTAGAAACCCATAAGAAAAAAAAGAAATCAATCAAACAAAAAAAACCCCAACAAAGTCAACTAGGGCTATATGTGTATCTAGTGGGTATTTTCTTTCTGTATGTGAATGAAATGCAAATTTCCTTCTTGGTACTCTCAGACCAAGACTGCTGGAGGTCTTACTTTCTGCCAGTGAAGAATTACTATGCTTCAGGTAGAGGGATCAATGTTACTGTGTCAAAGATGGGAACAGGCCATCCGTGAAAATCATAGATAGATTATTGGCTTCGTGTGACAGTGAATGGCATGAGACATGCTCAGGCTGGTTTGCTCTGTTGTATGCAATATCATGTAATGATGCTGAACTTTCCAAAAAGGCAAGGATTCAATCCTCTTTCAGATTGGGTAGGATATTATCATATCATGTCTCCAAAATGAAAATTTCAAAACTCTATTATTATTTGTAACGATGAGCAAAATTAGTTCTCTTCATGTCTGTGTGTCAAGCAGAATAACATAACAACTTTTACTATGTGTCATCTTTCTCTTGTGCAGATGATACAAATAAATTTAAAGTTGATCAAATGGGGTAGCCAAACGATATAGATTGTTTATCAGTCTGTCATGTGACGCCAGCAGAGTTGGGAACGTCCCTTTGCCCTCTCGGTGCACAAATGGCACACTCTGATTGCTGTCTTCTCTAGAACAGGATTACGCACTGGTGAGGGAGTTTTACAAATGAGCATTGAAAGATGTGGAGGAAATGGATTATATAGTCTAAGATTAAGGTAGCCTAATTTAGTCTGAATTTTTATGAAAAATAAAGATTCAACTGAAGTTTTTGTATAATTCACTTAACCCAATATTCTCTTTTCTGCATCATCAGAAAATGCAGTTTATACTGTATAGAAACTAAAGAATATTGTTTTCCTTTTCAAAGGAGACCTTAATTGTTTATTTAACTAACACAATTTAGATCTATAGCATCAAGACTACAAATCATTAGAAAATTGAATGTTTTAAAAAACCTTATGGAGTTCTAAGACTGTATTTTTCCCTTAGTGTTCAAAATACATCTTCTGTTGACTTTGTGCGTATCTTTAAATGATGTTGGCTCATTTGGGTAGTCAGTTATGTTGATTGTATGTATTGGCTTGGCCACATAGGCTGATAAATCATGAAAGATCTCTCAAGATACAAGTCCTCTTGAATACCTGTCATGCCACTAGTGAAGAGAGTTCTGGGGTAGTATAGCACTGTCAGGACTACTTTGAACTTCTTTCACTGTGCTTGTGGCTTGATAAGGCAGTGGACCTTGTGATGATAAAAAGTTCTTGCTTTTCTTGCTTGTGCTTTTGGGGTCTTGCTTTTGTTCCTTGCGCTTTTTGAACTGCATTGGAAAACTAATACGATTTCCTTTAAAATTAATGAATAAATACACACAAAACCTTGCCATGCTGCACAAAGACAGGAAAGGAGCAGGAACACATAGGGAACTCCTTAATGTGGTGTTGCCACTGAAGCCCCTGCATCCCACCCAGGCAAACATCATTCTACTGATTGGCAGTGTAGCGGTGCCAAGACTGCAGCGGTAGCTGATTTGATTTAGATGTTCCATAAATGGGTTGTTTAGTACACATGGTCTTATTTAGGACACAGTTTTATTTAGGACACATGTCCTAAATAAGAGCATTTGTGCTGGAGAAATGACTGTCCTTGGATTCATGCAGTGCCTAGAAATGCAGTGTTTCCAATACTCAAGTATTGCCCCTTGAGAAGAAATGGCTGAAGGAGTTACCATGGTTATTCAGTCCAGCCCTCCACAGCTGCAGGTCATTCTTTAGGGGATATGTAGCCACTAAAGGTCTACTGACCATCTCTGTATCTTCTCTCCCTCCTCGCATTGCAACAGTGCACACAAAACCCCCTTAGCATACTGTGACAAGCTTATGGTCTCTGGATCAGAAGACAAAGTATCACAAAACAGTTGAGTGCCAGAAAAAGTGAGAAATGAAAGCAGTTATCAAACTTGTTGGTTGCTGGTGTCTGCAGTGCTAAATAACTTGGCAAAAACCGAGATGGGAGCTACAGTACTGTAAAAGACTGACTGATGAAATATTTCTGTTGGCAACCATCCTAGTGCATTTGTAGCCTGAAATTCTTGTTGGTAGGTATGCCTTGGAGATTTCCACTTGCAAATATAGTTAGTTGCTCAACTTCTCAACTCATTCATTTTCTGATGGGTCCCAGAATAGCATACTGCCTCTCTGAATTGCTGGAGGGTTTCTGCTGCATCTGAGAGGACACTAAATGAACAAAAGTGAATGTAATGATTTAGCCCCCAAGTCAATAAAATACTTGATCATCACATGTTTTAAGCTAGACACTTATGTAGCTTTCAGCTTTAGGTTTTTGTTTACGTCAATGTATGTGCACTTTAGTATTTCAGCTGTGGTGTGTGACACCAGTAGCTGAGAGTGCGCTGTTTATCTATTTATATTCTTAGACACACACACAAACACATGTGAGACATATATATATAAGATCTCTAAGAGTAATACACTTTATATGCCTGTGAATAGTAATTGAAAGAGAATACTGTGATTAGATAGCTTACAATAGCATCTTCTTTGAAGTTGTCTAAATAAAACCAGCTCTGCTGTGTTAGTTCAAGTAAATTGCTCCTTAAATGTAAGGTTGGTGCATTTGTGTATAGTCTGAAAGTGGAGACAAGCATTTGTTTAGAATGGTAAGCAAATTAATATTGTAAAACATGAGGATGCTATTTTTAGAAGCATTCTTACTGGCAATGAAAAAGAAAAAATAAAGCTTGACCAAGGTTAAGCCTGTTTCATCATGCTGGTAATTTACTTATGTGGGGTTTTTTCAGCTTTGTTATTACAGTACATCTATTTTTAGTTAAGGTGGTGACGAATTTTGCTGCACCTCTTTATCAGATAAAAAAAAAAAGACACATAGCTTTAATTATCTTCCTTTGTCTTCTGAGACATAGGAAGCTTCTTTAGTTATGCTAAATAAACTATTTGTGATGTGAACTGTACGTGCATTTTTTAGTTGTCCAAGTTTTCTGTCTCCATCTTTTTAGCTTTTCTTTATTGCTGGAATTCTGGCAGAGGTACATAGAGGAGATGGAGCACACAATTAAGGTTTAAGATAGTCTAGGTTGTGATTTACTTATTCATTCCTGTGGACACAGTCTGCAGGTGATACCTGCTACCTTGAACGGTCTAGCTTTTGTTGCTGGTTACTTGTAGCCAAAACTGCCACTTGGCCTGTGTATGGCACTGTTTTGTGGGCTGCTGAATGTGCACTCAATTTTTCATGGACTAGGAGTAACACTTTAATTACATTAACTGCAGATTTAAAATGAAAAAATGCATTTGAGACCTCAGGGAAACGTTCTTAGCAGTTCATTTCATTGACTACTATTTAAACAAGTGGAGGAAGAGGCTGGAAATGAAGTGCAATCATAACATATGCAGGCCAGCCCACCCATGACTGATGACTTACGTGAGACCTGACTTGTGATGGTGTAGAACCTCTGATTTGTTCACTGAAAGGTTTTTTTTCCTGCCATTATCACCTGTCTTGCCACCCTGTTCTCTCGACCACCAATCGACAGAATATGAAGTGTGTAGATGACTGCCACAGAACTATGCTATTTTTAGAACAGGCCCTGAGCCCAAGTTTGATCCTACACTTTGCACTCGGAAGCGTAAGTTCATCTAAAATAGTCTGGCATCTTTACTTTGTGGCATTGGGATTCCAGCATTTGCGAGTTATTTTCATTTGTTAATTCATTTTGGGATGCTCTTTCCCAGCAGCTCTTTGGATTGAAGTGAATGTAAGAGCTTTCCCCTCCCAAACTTTTTGCAAGATATAAATATACCTGATTACAGTTGATTAGAATGAGATTATTGTCTGAACATGGATTCAATTTATGTTCTTCCTGGCTCCCCATGCTTTCAATGCGAATTACCAGTTCTGTCCTGTGCATTTTTTTAGCCATTGCATAGCAGTTTGAGGCTCAGAACAATTTAGCAGGTTTTTTTGTGAAGCTCTCCTTACAGAAAACTGTGGGGCTTGGGACCAGTCTTGCCCGTTTATCCTAGAGAGCTTGAACACTTGTCTTTTGCTACTAAAAGCTAGAGATGGGACAGATGAAGGATGCATGGAAACAGCAGCCGTAGCTGCCCACATCTGCCTGCTGAGGTGTGACTGCTGAGCACTTGCTGTAGCATCCCTCTCTATTTGTTTCATCCCTTCTACGGGACAGATTGCTTAGCAAACTGAAGGTTGTATGACTTGGCTAAATGAGCTTGAAGTATGGGTAAAATCCTTCTTGGGACTGATTCTGGCCTTTGGAATACCACCAGTTGGCTGCAAAATATTTGCAAAAGTCAGGTTTGTGACACATTTTGGCAGCATCATAGTATATTGTAAAATTATTTTCAGTTACAGTAAGTAGCTGCATTAAGATTTTCAAGGTGTTTCACTTAGCTAAAGGGAGAGGTTATGTTTACTTGAAAGGTGTTGTAATTTTCTTTCAGAATTATGAAACCTTGCTTTCAATTGTATTTTGACTTTTTTTCTTTTTTGCATTGCATGTTGCTTCCGCGAGGAGAATTAAAGTCATATTGTTCCTTAGGAAATATCCTGGTTCTGCTGAAGTCAGGCAAAGAATTACAGTTCACTCACTGAAGTCAGTTACATCCTTTTAGCATTGCACAAAATTCACCGACACTGTAAAAATGTTGAGCTCTGTATCAATAACATTTTGGTTTGCAGATCTGTTCCTTATTAGAGTTCAAGATGAGGAAGAAAGACGAAAACTGGATCTGGGTTCACTGAAACATTCTGAAAAAAAATAGGAGAGGACCGGGACTGAACTTTGCTGCCGTCCTGGTCCAGCTAACGCAGGAACGTTTCATGTAGTTTCATAACAATGTTATTGACCGGCGTGAGATGTGACCTTTTCATATCACAGTAGCAGTCAATTTGTTGCTGCTCCAGAGGCATGTGTATGCATGTAATGCTGTTTCTCCATGTGCCTGAATGCTCCCCAGTGAGGGGTGAAGTTGCTGGGAAAGGAGATCCCAGCTGGCAGGGCAGTGGGAGGGATGACGTGTGCCTGCAGCCCAGCACGTGGCCAGGCTTTTCAGGGCCGTTCCTTGGCCCATACTTTTAGTGCTTTATGTAAAATATTTTTTCTTGGCCAAGCTTCCAAAAGCTTATAGCAATGGTTGTCTAACTATATGTGGTTTATTTGATATTTCCTTGAAAATTTAACGGAACAATTGTCCCAACCTACATGAGTATCTATTTGCTCCAAATCTGATATGGTTTTGTACAATGGTTGTAGCATGTTATGCAAAGTCACTTCATCCTTTCATGAACCCAAGCCTGGAGCTAGAAAGACCCTACTGATCTAATTATGTGACTTAAAAGGGCAGCTTTGAATAGCAAAACAAAGCAAACACTTTGTGGCTTTGTTGTTTAGTGGTGGGGTTTTTTTCCACAAAGACTTTTTCCCCCGAAGTGATTAGAGTGTTGGTGCCTCTCTTGTAAAAATTATCCAGTCTTTTAGGAAAATAAACCTATTTGGGATTTAAAAACAAACAAACAAAAAAAAAAAACAACAAAAAAGCAACAAACCCCCACACACCTCTGCTTTTCAGGAGAGGATGATTTAAAAGACAACAACTTTCTGATGTAGGAATAATTATTCTATTTAGTTCTTATTATTACTATCAGTTCAGCAATAATTCTTAGTAGTTCTTAGTAGCTTTGAAGGTACTCCCCATGATCACCAGATCTGACCTGTCTAACTTGAAGTCCTACAACAAAACCTCCCTTAAGTTTGCCCTACAGAACTGTTAGAGCTTTCTTTCCAGAGACACAGCCACTATTGATGTAAAGCTATAATTTGTTTCTGTATTGAATTTTTCTACTAGATTGATTTTTCTTAAAGACTTGTTTCTTAAAATAAAGACCATTTTACTACATCACTGGACATCTTGCCCTGTGTATGTATAGACAAGGGATGCCAAGCCATCCCTGAACTACTTCAGTAAACTTAGTATCTCAGGTCTTTGAGTTTCCAATGGTTTTCTAAACCTATTTTGTGCTTGTGGCATTATCTATCCATCCTCAGTTTTGCAGCGTTCTTTTTTCAGGTATCTATACTGGAACAAGTTACTGTATCACAAGAATATTCTCTTTGGTATATGCATATCACCTCACTACTGTTACTCAATATAACCTTGTTTATATATCCAAGGATTTTATTAGTCTTTTTGGTCCTAGTGTAATCCTAGGAGCTCATATTTAGTTGGCTGTCTTCTGCTGTGATCCTAAATCTTTTGCATAGCCATTGATTTTCACAATGCAGTTCTCCAGACAGCAAGCATGGCCTACATTTCTTGGCTTAAATCCAAAAAAACACTTAAACTCAGACATATACTACAAGCTAGAGATGATCCTCTTGGTTCTCCAGCTGTATGGACTTAGTAGTCTGTTGTCCAGGAACTCTCATTGTCTAGGTCAGTTCTAGATCTACCTGCCAGGCTACCTTGCATCAGGAAATCCTGTGCAAAATGCTTTATGGAGGTACAGATTATCTTCTCATTAGAAGTGCAACAAGCTTGAAATTCCTGAAGCTGAACAAATTGCAAGCTATCATCAGTTATGTGCTCTAGGGTTCCTTTATCTATATCCATCCAGGTGTGTCTGGTGGAGCTAGATGTGGCAGACACAGTATGCACTAACGTCGCTCTCAGAGAGCTGGGCGTAACTATGGACGACCCAGTAAATCTCATATTGCTCATACTTCTACTTGCCTCATTAATGACATAAAAAGGGAAAGATGCTTATTTGCTGGTATGAGGCATTTATTTGTCAATATCTGATGTTGCTTTTGGCTGTATCGCTTGTTTGTTTGCAATTTACCTCAGCCTTGCCACAAAATATGGAGGTTTTAGTTCCAACCTGATGAGTAACAATGTCAGCAGAATAATTGAATTGTGTATGTATTTCCTAACCTAAATATTAATTTATTTGATAGCTCTCTGTTTTTTTAAATTATTTGAGCTTTGTGATTCAGGAAGTTACCTTTTGAATTTATAAAGCCCTTAAGCATATTCTTAACTTAAGCCTTGTGCTTCTAATCAAGTATGCAGTGTTGAGGTGTTGTTCTGAATCTAGGACTTAATTTCTAGTAGACTCATTTATGTGAACCGAAAGGCATATTTTAAGAGGAGAAAGAAGTGATAAGCCATCAGTTAGTTCCAAAACCCTGAGATAATTTGCATGAGAAAGATGCAAGGCTCTCTGTATTATTATATGAGAGATGGTAGAGACCTATACATTTATCTAGCATAATGCTCCTTATCCTCAAAACTTTTTCAAATTTTATTCTCCCATTGTTCGTCACAAAATCCTCTAAAGCTACAGAAATGCTGTTCTTTGTCCCAGAAAATTCCTTTGAAGCTTGAATTGAGCTTAAACAGGTTTAGAATCACAGTTTTCTCCTCACTTCAGAAGTGCCCAGCACATGGTTTCACAGCACAGCAAAGGAAAAGCAACCTGTATTCCTGCACAGGCAATGCCAAAGGCTTGCTACACAGAAAACTTATCAGAGACATCCCCACACTGCATCTTTCCAACCAGAGCACGTGGATTAAGTGATCCATTTTAACTGCCCCAGAGGGTTGGAATACGATCCCTTAGTTCCAGGAAAGAGCAGAACCAGACCACTTGAGCATCTCCCTTGATTTCTTTCTGCTCCCAAACCATCTGCTTCTCTGTGGTAATAGTCTTAGGCTGTTTGTTAACCTAGTTAATCCTCAAGCGTAAGCTGTAGTAATTTATGCTGGATGTTTGGGTTTCATGTGGTACTAATGGTATCTAATGAACTGTGGCTACAGAAACATCTGTTCTATACAATAGTTAATTTTTTTATTTCTTTAATCTTGATGATTAGATATACAAAAAATAGTTAGGAGTTCTTTAGGCTGCAAAGATTAGAACTCAGACCTTCAGTACTGCAATAGACCAGATTTAATGGTCTTTAATCCATGCAACCTCAATTTAGCTCCCACTTGTTTATGCATTGCTTGATATTGGTGCATGTTATTACTTCCTGTGTTTTCACTTGCCAAATGAAAAAGGGGCTGAAGGAAGGCTGAATGGACAACTCTCTTTATTTTAATTTTGTATGTAACATTTATATGATACAATTGAGCAAATTGTATGGTAGAAATGGTAGAAAAATTATGCAAGAATTCATTTACACTTAAGAAAACTGCAAAAGTTGAAACTAAGCTATTAATATTAATGAAGGCTATGCTTCAGAATAACATGAGTGAGAAATGGGATGTGCCAAAAACAACCAGTAATAAACTGTTTTGTACTTAAAAAGGAAAGTAAGAGAAAAATGCTACTTAATTGTAATGTTGCAGTTAATAATGCAGTAGAAATCTTAGCTCTTTCTAATTTGAGTGCTTAATTTCTCAGTCTTAATGTTGCAGTAATGTGGTTTCCAGATTTAATTTCCTTATATTTATTTGTTTTTAGCAACTGAGAAGAAAAATAAGAGAAACACATTGTGAAACCCCTGTAATGAGATTTTAGTGCTACTAACATGCCTTACGTTTTCTATAAAGTTGCTGATTGCATTTAGAATCACCTCAGCAGCACTAAATCATTTCAACAGTTTACTCTGACCTCCAGTATCATTAAAGTTCTCTAAGTTTAGGAAATGCATTTGAAAAAACAGAACAAAAAACCTCATGTTCCTGTATGAAAATGTCACCTTATAACATACATAGCTTTAAAAATAAAAAACAGATTTTCGTCAGGCATGAACCCTTTATCCTTCCCCTGTGGGACTCTAAAGGAGCTATTTAAACTCACGTGATCATGCAGTTAAAGGCTGGGCTGACTCAGCAAAGTGTTTAACTATGTGCTTAAATTCTGTTGCAATCAATAGAATTTGAGCATGTGCTTAAATATTATGTTGAAAAGGGATGAATTTACACACGTGTTTAAAACTAAGCATGTAGCAAAGTAGGCCCATAATACGTCGAAGCAAGTCGGAAGAATTCAAGTTGTAAAAGCCCTAACTTTGGGGTGACTGACTTCATAAGTAAAATATTTTGATAAAATTTTTATATAGCATCTAAAATATAAAGCACAATGCTGTAGTTATTATGGTCTGTGAATTAGCTAACATAGGAGAGTTTATGTGTCTGTCAACTTAAAATACGTATGCCAAAATTAAGAATGCTTGCAGCTATATATCTGAATGTACATTTTCTACTCTTGCATATAGTTTGCTTTTATATAGTTACTGAAGTATTTGAAATCAGTTAGAGCTGTGAATGCTATCTTTAAAAGTGCAGCTGCATATATAAGAAGTTATAAACACGTATGGGTACCTAATACCAGGATCCCACACGCCACAATTTTCCATGTTCTGACTTGTTTTTAACTGATTCATCCAGTGTTTCCCTGTAATACGAGATTTGAATATTTTGGGGCACTGAATCGCTAAACAGGGTCATGTTCTGGTTGGCTCAAGGCATAAGCAATTCCACTTTTTATTTACTTCTGTCTATAAAAAGCATTTTCTGCATTAGAGGAGATTTCTGGTTATATCGGTGATCCCCCTTGCACTTGTGTCTTCCGCCCTGTCCTGTGAAAGTGCTGCATATTACCCACAAAAAATTTGGGTATTTTTATTTTCAGGAGAAAATGATACCAAATCATCGGTTGTCAATGGTACAGTTGCACATATGATGCTGATCCCCTACCTTGTCCTGTAACACTCTACCTGTCGCTGTGCTGCCACTGCCCATGTCCATGCCCCTTTGCAGAGCTGGGTGTATGACATCTGCAGAGCTTCAGCACTTCCCTGGGAGGAGCGCTTCCTGAGGAATATTGTGGAGAGGGAAGAACGAAGGCAAGGACACAGGGGTGTTAAGCAGCAATAGGTGCTAACTTGATGATCCTGTGGGGAACACCCTGTTATCAGCTGTTGCAGTCTGCATCTGTCTGGGGACAGATCCGAACAGGATCAGGTCATTTGGCATGTGGAGGAAGGCAAAGGTTTGGGATGATGGAGGAGACTTGAGCCACAGACCTCACGGGTGCCACGGAGTATCCAAATGTCACAGGTGTTTCCCAGAATTTTGTTATTGTGAATCTTTTCTTGGGTAACACAATTGTGAGAGGTGTTTGTTTGGTTTTTTTTACCCTCGGGTACAATACATTCTGTTACTTAAAGAGCAGACAGATGATCCTTTGCTGAAAGGCAGAACCAAGCCTCAGGTGTTGGGCAGATTCTTGTCTCTTCAGGAGCAAAAAATGCTGAAGATAGTTGAGAATTTGGTGGATTTCTAGAAAGCTCCGAGACAACCTCTGTGTTGGCTTCTTGATTACAGTGAGGTATCATGTCTCTGTGGCCATTGTTGCTCCCCTAGAGCAGGGACGTGGAAGGGGACTCGTAATTTTGGTAGGTGAGTGGTCAGGCTGCTGTATCATATATGTCGGTAGTGACAGGCTTTGGTCACCAGTGTAACAAGTGCTATAAGGCAGAGTAAGACCTAGAGAAGTAAAGTACTATCTGTAACAGTGAAATGAAACTTGTCTACATATAGGTATATTAATCAGCAAACAAGATAACACAATTTTTGAAATATCATTATGAAAAATAACCTTCACATAGCATGCATGAAATCTGCCGAGATGCAGAGGAGCACGGTGCTCTTGTCTGATACGCTGTCAAATGCTGCTCTTCTGAAACCATATAATCTTGTAAAACTGAGAAAGACGCCACACAAATTGCCTAATGCTTCTAAAAATAAGTGTGAGCTGCTCAGCCCCTCTCCAAATTTTAGCAAGTCAACCGAATAGTGCAGTCGGTAAGCGTGTCTAACATGCTGTGCCACAACTGGTGACTTACTATAAGAATTATATCAAGCATGCTAAATACGGAAAGGATGCTTATAACTGCACACACAAAACCCGGTCCCTCATTAACATCTGCCCCCACCTTCTGCTCCCTCCCAACCCGATTAGCTTCAGAAATCGCCTCTCGCAGGGCGGCTGCAGGTCCTGCAGGGAGCAGGCAGCAGCCCAGCTCCCCCACCGAAGCCAACTGCAGCGTAGCCAGAGAAACGGGCAGCAAAAATAGAACAGCAGGATGGCTGCGCGTGGGCGAGGCAGAAACCACATTGCCAGCAAAACTCCCGGCGTTATTTTAGGACCGATACAGAGGCTGTGTCGTTTTGCTCGCTTTTTGCAAAATACTCCCTGGGGATGGCAAGGAGGGAGAGGGGCACGCGTCCCAGGCGAGCAGCGTTTCTGTCCCGCTCCCCTGCCTTCCCTTCTCCCTCCCTGTCTTCTCCCCAACAAAACGGGCTGGGCAGGGGGAAGGGGTTAATCGCGCTCGAGGCCCAGCGGCAGCGGCCGCCGCCGGAGGTTTGAAAGACAGAGACTGGACAGCTGTGTTTGCTGTGGTATTTTTAAACGCATTAATGCAGGCTCCAATCACCAGGCCATGCTTGACCTATTTTTGGCTCAGGCCGGCCATTGTTCTATTTCTGCCGCCGCTGGGCCACGCGGGTGTCGATTCAAATGCAAATGAGTTATCGCTGCTGCTCCCGCCAACTTTGTCCAGCCGCCCGGCCGAGGGAGCGCAGAGGGGCGCAGGGACAGCAACACTGGTCCAGGCTGGGGTAATTCAGACTAAACCCTCCGGGGCTCCCGTCCCTTGAAAGGTGGCTTATTTGGTTTGATGGTTTGTAAGAGGCTGTGTTTCCCCCCCCCGCCCTGCCAGAAAGCCCGAAGCGCGGAGATATTTCTTCATTTCTTCTTCCACCTGCCGTTGGCTGCCCGAACACAACTGCTCAAACTCGGCGGTGCGCAGCCCCTTGCACGCTCTCAGCTCCCTTCCTGCAGGCGGGGGCTGCTGAGAGAGGATTTGGGGTTTTTTCCCCTCTCCCAATAGATATTTGTGCAAGTGCTTAAACATTGCTAATTGCCGAAGCGTATTATCTTACAGCCCTCGCTGGAGGAGGTAGGACCGCAGAGGGTCATGCCCGACGCCCCTGTGCAAGTGCAGTGATGAATCTCTTGTGTAGCTGAAGTGCAGACCAGTTGGAATATGCTGCAGACAATTTACGAGAGTGAATCGTGTTTTTCCTCAGATGGGGTTTCTGGACGTGAACAGCTCTTGGCTCAGCAAAGAATGCACAGTATGATCAGCTCAGGTAAGAGACAGCTCCGTACTTCAGACTTCAGTGGCTGACAGGGAAAATACAACCTAGCAAAACAAAAAACCCCACCCTTCCGTTAAAGAAATTATTTTTGTAGGCTTTATGTAAGTTGCTGTTAAATAATTATGGTAGCATGTTAGACAGCAGCTGCTGCTTTTGTGGGGAGTTTGTCTCCTTCAGTCTGCTGCTTTCCAGCCAGAGCAAAATGCTCACAACTGAAATCAAGTTTGGGATTCCTTGTTTGTTTTGTTGTGTGGTTGCAAAATGGGGCTCATGGTACAGGCTTATTCAGTGAGAGGCTTCCTCAAGACAGACCTTGTCAGAGGGCTGCAGTTAGAGCCCCTCATAGGCAATTCTGATCATATGTCTATTGTAAACAGGACTGGGTCCTCCTGTGAGTTTGCTTTTCTTCAGTTTGCATATAAAGGGAGTTTAATAATAATATATTTCTCTTTTCATTACAGTGTTACTTTAAAATGTCTTTAATATGCATACTTACCTATTTTGTTACTTTAAAAACATTTGTGAACCTGGCAATAGTGGTCTGATGTAATGTCAGATGTAAATTGGATGTGTTTTTCCATGAAGGTATTTCAAAGCTGCTCTGAAAGAACGTTGTATGTTTCCTCATGTCTTTGAAGCTACCCATGTATTTTCTAGTTTCTTTTCTAGCTGTGTTTGAGACTTGCAAATGATGTACTGAGGATGAATTAAGTTGGAAGAATTGTTGCTGTTCAGATGAAATGTCATTTTAGACAGGCTAAAAAAGTCAACATTTCATGTTACTTTTGCCCATTCTCTCTTAAACCCTATGAATTCCAGTTCCATCTTTCAAGGCACAATGCTGTCTGGTTTATATATTTTTAATTCTAGGTTTCTGACTTTGTTTTGCATAAAGTGGGATTTATAGAAGTCCTGTGTGTAGAATGCAGAGTGAATTGTTTACATGTACTTTAGTCTTAGTTTTCTCCCTTTTCCTTTTTTTTTTTTCTTTTTCTTATTCTTCTTTCACAAAACTTGGCAGTGCTTCTCAGTTTTTAAGATTCATTATATGTGTAGACCATGGCTGTCTTCATGTATTGCCTGTTTTGGTACACCTGTTGAGCCCATGTTTGTCTGTTTAAAAAAAAAAAACACACTTTCTTTTCCTGCTTTAAAGAACAAGAACATATAGTTTTACTTGTGTTTCTTTCTTACATATAATTTTAGAGCAGACTTACGGTTTCAAATATGAAAATAATTTGTGGCTGTGTCAAATGGTAATATCTTTCCTATTAGAACAGACTTAGATATGTCTTAACCTCATGGTTAGCGTTTTTCAATACAGAAAGCCTAAGCTACCTCAGAATGATTATAGACTGAAGGAGGGAATGAGAGATTGAAAATCTATTAGGTGCAAGTTAAAATAATGAGAATACCTAAGGGGAAAGGAGACTTCCAACTGGTGATGTCAAAGATTGCCAGTTTTTCTATTCCTTCATAAAGCTGCTGGGTTGGTTGGTTGTTTCTGGATTTCTCGAAGAATTTACTGTTTCTCTAACTTCTTAGAAGAGACGCTGGTCACCAATTACAGTTCCTTTGTCAAGGACAGAAATCACGTGAAAGACTTGTCTACAAATATGAACAAAGAAACTGTAGCAAAGGCAGTGGGTAAAAGCAGAACTTTTCTGAAAGCACTAGAGTTCCGCAAAGGCATCTACAATGCTGACCTCTTGTTCAAGAATTGTTGCTTTTCTTTGGTTTTCCTGAACAGCTGAGAAGGTGTCTAGTGCTTTTTTTATTGGTCAAAGAGATAAGACAGGCACCTTCCCCTCCCATGTGTTGTTTTTTCTTAATGCTATGACAAGTTGAAGTTTGCTGTATACAACTGAAAATCAGGTTTTTTAGCTCACTATGCTACCTTTTAACTGCCAACTAATGTTGCTTGAGTAATGGCAATTTTCTCATTTGAAACACAAGAAAGGGAGTAATTTCCTGTAAGTTTATAGCTCTGCTTTTCTTCACTGGAGTCAAGAATATCATGTAACGGTTGATTTTTATCTGATATCACATTAGGCCCATGTAGCATATACAATTTCCCCTCTAGTACTAGGTAGAATAGAGGGGGCTTTTAGACTTTAAAACGAAACAAAACAAAAACCTAGTCAAGAGCATTATCCTCAGGTAAAAGATGTTTAAATACATATTCTGTAGAACACAAAATATTCCCCAGTGATTCTGTTGGCCTTTGAAATACACTAGACTGCAAGTAGTTGACAGCATACATAGTCTGCAGTTTAATTCATGTCCCATGAAACTACAATGCCTGGTGCTGCTGTCAATTACCTTCAGTTCCCTTGAGTTCAGGGTCTTGCAGGATCTGGTAACTTTTCAGGTATTGTCTCCCTCTATGCTGCATATAGGGGAGAAAGAAAGAGCCAGGGTATGACAATAGGCTGTAGTGTTTGGAGTAGCTAGAATCAGTCATTTGATCTTTGCTTATCAGTGTCCTTACTTTAGTTATCTTCACTTACATGTATGTAACTTTTGTTCAGGTTAAAAAATTGCACATATTGAAGAAAAATCAGATCTCTGAACATTTATACTCTGCACCCTTGATATTCTTGATGCCTTTGAAGAAAGCACAAACTAAACACTCAATAGAGTTTTAGGTTTGCTAGTTTCCAGATGACTTGAGAATCTATTATGCAGCTCTCATTTTCAGCTGGGCTGGAGCCATCCCCAAAGAAGACAGATTCAATGGCCAACGGATATGTATTTGCAAACAAACTGTCTAAGGAATTTCTGACAATAGCAGGCATAGGAAATACCTGTGTCATGTGAAGCAGTTCTCCTGGTATTCCCTCAATTACTGCTTTGCCTGTCTGTCTCCATCCCTGCTTGTAAATCATACTATGAATGAGATGATCTGGATAGGTACCAATCAAAAGTCTAATTATGAATGGAGCAATCTAGATCGGCACTGACTCAAGAAGCTGTGTAATTTGCAGACACCTACACCTTACAGCAGAGAGCAGTTTCAGCTATCTTGAGAAGACTGCACTAGATTCTCCCATATGGTACTGTTGCTCTAAAATGCAGCAGTAAGTGCTGTGCATCTTTATTTAAGAGTATGATGGTGAGATATTCTTATTTGGTACCATAATTATTTTAGTTTCATGGTTTAAAAAATAGATCTGGAGTCTAAAGCCTCTTAGTTGGAGTTACAATTTAATTACATTGTTGCTGTATTTTACCCCAAAAGTCTCAACTTCCATGTGTGTGCAGTGACACAGTGGACCTCAGTGTTCATCTGGCCTCTTGCTACCTCAAGACAAGTAGTAAACTATTAGTCATTGAAAAAAAGCACGTGGTACAGCACAGTCTGCGGCAAGAATGCTCGTTAAAATGCAGTCAAGAAATAACTAATGCAGGGCTACAAAATAGATGTCAATTGTGTGAAGGAGAAGAACCAACCTGCCCAGCCATGGTATCTGTAGATGTGGGACTCTAAGATGTAAATGCTGATTTCATTAACTTCTGGTTATTTAAGATATTGTGCTGTTTTTCCAAAAGGTAAAGTTGCTACATTTGCTTCACTGGCCATATTTTGACATACAGCCTTGTACTAGCCTCCCTAAATTCCACCTTAGCTTTTATTGGATAAGGGATCCTCTCCTTCCTGCCCAAAGCTGTTGTGTTGAAAAATCAAGAGTTCAAGGAGATCTTGAACTTAAAGCCTTGGCTCATCACTGAGTTGACAGGTGACCTGATCAAGTTATGCAATCCTGCTTACGCCAGCTAACCCTTCTGTGAAAATACAGAAAATGATACCTGTCAGGCTCAGGAATCTAGAGAGCAAAACTATTCTAAAGGGAATGTAATGATTCAGAATTATTGATTTGATTTACTTCATCTACCTACAGGCTTGTGAAACACCTGCAACTTCACAAGTGTAGTAGCTGCATGCAGTCCCAGCATTTTGTTCTCTGCACAAGTCAGGAAATTCAAGCTGTGTCACTTGAATATAAATGACAGAATGAATGCTACAGACATCATATTGCGCATGGGTTGACAGGTCCTCATGAGCTTTCTTCTCTCAGTAAGCCCCCATGTACAAAATTTCTCTCATATGTTGTACCTATTGCATGGCTTTATGACCACATATGCACATTTGTGTACGTGCGTTTATATTGCCTTCAGGTGAAATTCTTTGGTATTTGCTCTTCCGTTTTTTTCTGGCCAAACAAAACTTTTCACCACCTCAACGGTTCCCGTGGAGATATTGCAGAAAGCAAGTTCATTTAAAGGTTTGCTCTGATGCTCATTAAAAACTTGACATATTTGCATATCTGAATCAAGTAACGTAAACTTCTTACAGATACAGGATACAAAATGTTGCATATGTGATAACATAGGCAATAACTCTTCGGAGAGAGTGAGAATAGATATGCTGAGCTTATACTTTGTGATTCTCTTCAGAATAATGAAAGAAAATGAGTGTGAAAATTCAGTTCAGGGAAGTTCTGGATAACAGCTGTAGAAGCTTTTTCAATGCCTGTCATAAAGGGTAGGTAGAAAAAAAATCTAGGTGTTTCATATCAGTAGCTGAAGTATTTGAATTAATTTTTATTGAAGAGTAAGGCCTAAACAATTACTACAACAAGAAGAGACAAGCAACGCAGACCTGCAGGTCCTATGTGGTTGAAATCTCTGATTTTGAGTAGAAGCTCTGCCCAATAATGTATGCTGGACAAGACACTGTTTGTGAATTTAGTTGAACAAAAGTGTGGTAAAATGGAATGTAGCTGCTTTTTCTGTTTTGCATTATTGAGAAGACATTGAGTACAAACCAATGTTGCAAACTTCATATGTCGTCTGATGCTGTAACATTGCTTTTTCTTTCTTTTTATTTAAGCCCCAGCTTCTGGAGCCGTGTGATTACCTGACAGTCTTACTTTGTATTAGAAGGTATATTCATACGTTGTGGGAGAAGCCTGCTGTAAGAATTTCAAAGTACAAGATTGACAACAATAACAAGCTACAAAATCTGGGAAGTAAATAAAAAAAGAATGTGAGCATAATTTCAAAACCTCTTTGAGCATCTTTCCTGATGCCATTAAACACTGCATTTAATACTGAGGTTCACTAGTACTGGCACTTGGTCAGTAGCTCCCCTCTCTTTGGTGTGTTGAGCTAAAGCACTTTATTGGAAAAGAGCTTTTTACTTCAGATGTTTATTATTTTAGCTGTTTCCTAAACCTATTGGTTTGTGCTGCACTCAAAAGGCAGTTTCAGCCAGAGTCTTCCCTCCTGTAAAAAATATACATAGAATCCATTTAATTCATGAAGGTTTGTGTTGGATATGAGGAATTGCAATTCTTCCTACTACCAGAGTTTTGATCATATCTCTGTTTCTGTACTGACTGCCCAGCCCCTTTCTTCTGTATAGTCTTTGCAGAGAAAGCAAAAGCTGTGAGAAAGCAGAATAGATAGATAGCCTGCAAATATATGTGTATGTACACATTAATTTCAGGTTTGGGTGTGGATGATGGGGAAGGTTTCAGGTGGTGTTACTTTTCAACCTTTCCCAACTACAGTTATGGGTGGGTCTTTAATATGATGAGTACAATCCAAAATGTTGTACAGAAACTAATTGGAAGATATTGTTAAACACATGAACATCTAAAATGCCCTGTTCTGTGGATCCCTTTAACAGGCTGACTCCTCTGGGTCAGTTATTCTTAGCCTAGTTATTTTCATCTTATGGCATTACAGGTCTAAGATTAGCCTGTTAGGCGTTATCATGCCATCTGAGTTACCTCCTAATATAACTGTACACCGGAATGATTATTTATAGACAGAGCATTCTGTCATTTTTACTTTATTTCTGGTAGTTTAAATAAAGAAGAGCAACACTCAAGAAAAACCACAGATTCCTTCCTGCTGCCAAAACAACATGATAACTGCCTGCTGAGGGTCAGGGATATTGTTTAAAATGTGTGCTTGCATCAGATGCAAACATCCTCTTTATCTCCCCCTCTTCTACTGAAATATGAGGGGCTTGAAGGTACCACTGCTCCTGTCTCTTCTGGAGGAGGCAGAGGGGTGCCAGATTGATGCACCAAACGACGGAGAAGAGAGGGTTGTGGTTGCTGATGAGAACAAGGATATCCAGGTGCTATTTTTAGGGGCTGCCACTGTCGAGCTCCATGTTCAGTGTGAACATGTCACATATGCACACAGCTCCTCCAAAATGGACCCCTCTAGTTTTGTTACATAAAAGTGATGTTTGCTGTTCAATTAGCCTTCTAGAGGCTTTTCACAGACATAACGGGAAGCCTCGGCAAATTGACACATTTTTAGCAAACCATTTTTTTTGTGACTGCTTCACTAACATTTCTACTCAGTGAAAAAACTTGAATCCTAAAGCAGAGTTGTCATTCAAAAACTGAGTGAGGTACGTTCTCCCCCAAGGAAATTCACTGGGATCTTTGTGCTTGTATGTGTTTAACTAGGAGCAAGCTTTTAGTGACAGTTTAGTAAAGAACAGCAAAAATAGTAAAGTGGCAGATCTTCAGCTGGGTGTCAGTGCAACTTCAGGCTGTAGCTGTTTCTCAGGAAGCTGGCAATTTATAAAACAGTGATGTATTACTGGATTACAATTATCTAATGAACTCTATCTTTTCTTTTTTACCTTTCTTCTCTAAATAAATGATGTGTTTCTATATGTGCGCACATTTGGGGGGCACCTGGTTTGTTCTACTTCGTAATGTTACTTGTGTAAAAAGGCTTGCAAAATCAGTGGAAGCCTTTGCATGGTTGAATGATATAGTCCTGGTTTAACTCCCATTACATAATAAGGAGCTCATTTCTTTTTGTCAGGCTGGCAGTTCTGTGCATGACTGTAAAGGTACTTTTGCATTTAGTATAATCTGAGCACAGCCAACACATCTGTTTTCTTTGTTTTGTGTCTCCTGGTTGTAAACTTCTTCCAGCTTGTGGAGTATACAAACATGAAAAGAGCTCCAAGAATTCAAGCCCTTTGTGGATGAATGTGCTTGAAATGCAGGATGCTTTATTCTAATGATAACATGTTCCTTCTAGTAATGAAACCGAGTATCATCAAAGGGAGACAAGAGAAGGAGAACAGAATGGATTATTTGAAAATGCCAAATATATAAATCTTGTTTTTACAATCAAAGACTATTGTTCTCTTTCACAATCCTTGTGGTTGAAGGTATGCATGCCACAGGGAGGAACCACAGCTATTCAATTTCAGTGAAGTCTGGAAGGGTATAATGAGGAAGCTTAACGTTAACTTAATAATTTCCCCTAACTGTTCTGTTCTTAATCCAAGTTTCCTTTTTCTTTCTTGGTGCCCAAGGCCACCACCTTGTTGGTGTTGAGCAGTAACAGTATGAGAGGGGGTAGCGAAACCAGACTGTTAGTGCTTAGTCCTACATAGAGACTCTTTTTGATGTTTGCTACCCCTGTTTACATTTAGTAAAATGTTAGTGATTGCCTTTTATTTACCTGTTCACACCTCTTTTTCTCACAGACAGTAAGTTCTTAATTTTCTTCATCTACTTGTTTCATGTCTAGATCAAAATCCTTGTTGAAAAAACATGCATTTTTTCTTCAGCCTTGTGAGGTCTTGGAATCTGACCTTGAAGTTTTAAAATGCATAAAAAAATACACGTATTACAATATCACCAAGAAACATAAAATACCTAGTTTTTTTGAGATTTCATGCTGACATGAATAGTGATGTAATTAGTATATATGTAAATACATACTGTTAAAGGACTATATAGAAATTACTTAGATGTCTCAAAATGTTCATCATAAAAATCCTTGCACAGCAGCCGCTGAAATTTAGTGGGACCTAAATCTGGGAGAGCTCTTTACCTTGGGAGTCCAGTAGATGCTCACCAGCTTGTGTCATGCATATGCTCAAAACTGTTCCAGGCTCCAAAGACAGAGCCAGTCATTCCCACGCACACATCAGAAAGTTGGCATCATTTTATTTGCTGTCACTGTTTTTCCTACAGGATCTGTTTCATAAAAAGAAGAACATTTCACCTTATTGTTTCTTTTAAGAATTGGCAATAGTTATCATAGAAGGAATTCCACAGGATATAGTAAGTTTTACCTAGGTTTCTTCAAGAAGTATGAGGGACGGACTGGCAGGAGGGAAAGAGGTTTGAAAAAAATATGAGAGGATTTAATAAATGGAGTAGTAATGCAGACATGAGCTATAGAAGCACTTCCTCTGTTAAAGTGCTGTTGTGAGGGAGGGTGGCGAAGGCGCCGAAGATGTAAGAGAACTATGTGGGAGGTGGAAACCAGGGGAGTTTGAAGTACAGTTCTAGCTATCCATGAACAGAGGGGAAAATATAGGTGAAAACAGTTATGAAAACAATCAACTTCAACTGAGTTGAGAAAAGTTTCTGTCAAAAAAACCCTCCAAAGACATAATGAAGAATACATGGAGAAGTAGGGATATTTTAGAATTAACAAAATTTGGTAAAAACTCAGGACTGTGTTACTCTTGTAATCACATGGTAGGCTAGTATTCAAGGATTTCCCTTGCCATTATACAGACTGTTTTTCTGGGTTTTTTTATCTGAGAATGAGTAATTTGTTTAGGAGAAGGAGAGCTGTAGGACACTCAGTCAGTTTATGCACACACTACAAATTCTGCTGCATCTCACCATCCCAAAGTCCCCCTGCAAGAGGTAGCTCAGCTTTCCTGGAGAACCTGCAGAGCTGTCTCACCAGAGCTTTGCTGTAAACTCCTATCACTGTGCCATCTGCACTATCACTATCTTGCCTTTTCTTGCTTGGTCTAGTAGGCAGTTTTCTGAGCTCTGTGCTTATTTTCTGGATTGTGTTTGTGTTTTTTTTTCCTTTTGTGTCAGTGCATGCAAAGTGATTATGGGGCAGCTGGAAGACTTACTGGGGAAATAAGGGAAATTACAAATGTCAACATCAAAGGGCTATAGGCAAAGAAATATGGAATGCTAATGCAGCTAAATTAAGTAATGGTGATGCTATGGATGATTAAGGATATTAATACTGACACAGCTATTTTGTTTAGAAAATAAACTTTTAGAAATGGGAATATTTAAAGAAAAACTACTCTTGGGCTAAAATTCTCAAACTTGATCTAAGAGCCTCTCTCTGGTCACTGGTCAGGCATATACAATCATTGAGGATGTATATACATAGACTTATTACCAGTCTTACTCTGTCCCCCCTCACTGGGGACATATTGGTATAAACGTATAAAAACCTGCCAAAAATTTTAGTAACTCTGGGTTTCACAGGTTAGTTCAGGTAACCCGAATGAGTGCCTACAGCAAAGGGGGTTTCTTCCTCCTGCAGGTCTAACAACCCAGAGGAGGTGGGTGCGCATCCCGTAAACCTCCCTGTCTGCCTGCCTTTCTTCATCTGCAGCTATCCAGAGATCTGCAGCAGCACAGGTTTATTCCTGAAAACCTCAGGAACTTGTTCTTAAGGACCTGGTTTTGTTATTCCCTCTAGGTAATACTATTGCTAAGTCTGTTCTGGTAGTGACTAGGAGCTCCAGGTGCAGGGTAGGCTGTAAAACATTTAGCAGCCAAATAGGCTTTAGTGTTCTCCTGCAGATTCAGAAAGACATGAGTGAATGTAGAAATCTGAACTATTCCTTTCTCCATTTTGATCTTTCTCCTTCTGTTTATTTTTATTATTATTATTTTTGTTAGCCATGACTACTGTTTATGTGATTATACAGATATAAAACCTCAGTAAATATGAGTGTCTGTAGATGTCTGTAGAGATGGCAGCTGGCACTGGGAAGGAAGAGCAACAGTCCCATCCTCTCCCTGGTCCTGGGCTCTCATTCTTCTGCTGAACAGACACATCCCTTGTACTGACACAGGTATTCATGTGTCCATTGGGACTAACAGAGTGAACAGCTGACCCCAGTTAAAATGTGCCCCACCAGTTCCTGGTGCCACTGCAGGTGTGTGGTGTGGTTGGGGAAGGAGGGCATCATCCTTGTGGTCGGAGGGGCCATGAGTGTGGAAGGGAAGCACAACCATTTCTCTCGGCTTCAGCTACAGCATACGGTGGCCCCAAACACACGTCAAACTGCTGCCTGGGAAATCTTCTGTGTCCAGAGAATACACCCCTTGCTCCTCTCAACTATTAAAGTGCAGAGCCTAAAATTTGACACCCAATTAGCACCTTGTTAAACTCCAGTTAACTACATAGCACTTTACTGTTAAGTAGATTTTATGCTAATACTGTCCCTGTGAAGCTGTCAGTAATTATCTTTCATTATCCATAGGGCACATTTCATCTGTTAGTAAGATACGAAAACACCTTACAAATGTATGCTGTTTCATATTGAGTAGCAAATTATATCTATGTTGGCATCCAGCAACCTGGACCAACATTGAACATATTGGACCTCTGCACCGTATCAGTCCTGGTGGGGTGCCACGTGAAGGGTCTGCTCCAGGAGAGCCTTAATGGTTCTTGCATTCCATTTCTGCTTCATTCCTTTTTCAGTCTTTGTGGAGAAAATGTGTTGCCAGACATTCTCCCACTGTAATCCCTCATATCCTCCTTTATTTGTGTAACCCGAGAGTGCTCTGGTATGCCCTTATCCTTCCTAGACAACCTGGAAATCTGTAGAATTCAAGTTATGGAAGGGAAATTTTCCTTTGTGTGATGCTGTTCCCTGGTTGCTACTTAGCTACTGGTATCAAGTGCTTCCCTATGTAAACCAAAACCATAAAATATCTCTAACTGATGCTGACATGCTAGCAAATGCAGGTCAAAAGGACCATACAGTTGTTGCAGTTGTTGCTGTTCTTTTCTTACCAAGTGCAGTTTCAAGTTGAAGGCACAGTTTGACTCTGATGGCTGTCACTGGGCTTTGCTGAGTCTGGCAATATGAAGTGCAGACATTTTTTGGATCAGAACCCTTCAAAATGACCAGGCTCTCCACAGTGACACCCCAAGCAGAAGATGCCAGACCTGAAAGGAGAGAGATTTTCATTGCTCTTCCTTTGCTGTGAAAGTCTGTGCCTATGTCTGAACTGGGGACCACCACAGACTGTGTCACCAGTGGGGCAGAGTAGAAAATCAGAAGTATTAGTTGTTAGTAACTATATAGGATAATAATGTGTCGTGTCCAGCTGTCAGGACTTGGTATTTGACTAATTGTCCAAACCCTCAGTAGAGAGAAGAAAACTCAGCTTTCCCCTTAGATAAGATGTTCAGATGTTTGAACTTCATGGTTATGAATGCAATTGTAAAGTCTAGCCGGAAGACTCTTTCTGCAAAAGAGAAAGGCTGTATAGATTAATCTTACGTTTCTGCACTAAATCTACTTTGTTGTTATATAACCCATACTTGCACTCCCCAGAAGGCCCACAGTTATGCAAATAGTAGTCATTAATAATATGGTTTTCCTCTTCCAATATAGATGGATGGATGCTTAGGTGGATATAAATAGTATGTGTTCCATGCAAAAAAAATGTAGTAGTCCAAATGAAAATCAGACTTTTTCTACTTATGAAAGTCCTTCCAAGCTCTTAATCATCTTAAATCCAATTAGCCTTTTCCTGTTTCTGACATGGCTCCCTTTGAGATAGGATAACCTGACTGGAATATTCCTGATGACAAAGCCTTGTTGATGAATATGAAAACTTACTTTTATCCTGCTTTCTGTACTTCCTGTTTTGATTTTTGAATCTTGCTGTACATTGACCACATGTTGTCGCTGAGCTGTCTGCAATGACAGCCATCTGGTTTTAAGGTTACATTAAGGTTAATGAAGCACAGTAAGGTATATTCCACTCATTCCTCCTGATAGAAATTACCATGCACATACAAAAAGTGAGTGAACTCTCCTATTTTGTTTCCCAATCACAAAGCTTTATGAGGACCTCTGGCATTCCTCAGAGCCTTCCATGAAATATCCTGAGAAGATTTGTTTCATCTGTGGTTTTAACCCAATCAATCTTTTTTCCATTATTCTTCTTTCCAGACCTCTATTAAAATAGCAATTACTGTTGCCTCACTGTGCTATCAACCTTTCCTTAAATTCAAAAAGAATATTTATTTCCCTTCTGCTTTTTATCTTTAAAACTGTTTCTGATCAGCAATGGAGTTCTTGTAATTTCACGTAAAGGCCAGAGCAGGACTCAAAATCCAGTGAGACACCTTCTGAGGACATTTTGCAAGTCCAGATAAGTCAGTGAACCAGATCCTTAACCAGTACCAAGTGTCACATCCCCACTGAAATCCAGACCCCTTTTTAGTCACCATTTTGTTAACCTTTGAAAGAATTTGTTATGCTTTTGTGTCTCAAATATGCATGCAATTATAATTCAAAGCTCATAACTGCATCCTACAAAGTCAGTTTGCATCAAACTTGATTTGTTCCCTAAATGTCTGTGAGATTCAAACAAGTCAAATTTAAACAAAAATTGGCTCAGTCGTGGCTGTTAATAGAGGATATAGTTTCTGAGAGAACATATGGGGAAAGAATATCTCTTTCCCTTTCTTCTTTTAAAATTACATACATGGCTCTTGTTTGGCTAAAATATTTTTTTTGTTAAATCTTTTGTAAGATTGATCTGTAAGCTCAACAAAACATTAGAAATTTTAAATTCAAAACAACTTGTTTTAAAAAAATCAGGAGATTAAAGCAATTACAGTAGTTTATGCATTTCAACCTTGATTAGTGTGTTCACAATTACAGTGGTATAAACAGATCATATTTATAATGAACAAAGTATTTTTGCTTCACCACTCATTTGCAATACTGTCTGTAGTTGTGGTCCAAAGAATTTAAAATGAAAAGAAAATATAAAGATTACAAATCTGATATAAATACTAGAGGATAAAACATATGAAGAGGGATTAAGGGAGCTATATTTATAGTCTATAAGAGAGAAAGCTTGAGGGACACGGGCACAGGCTATAAATAGGTAACGGTATAAATGAAGGAAGGGAATTATTTGTTCTCAAAAGATGGTGAAGCATGGAATAATAACCTGAAGCAAAGAAAAGTTTAGGTTAGATGTTGGAACTTTTTTCTAGCAGTAAGAGCTGTGGAGAGCAGAAACATAAATAAGGTAGGAGGGTGAAACTACCTAAAACACCAACTACAGTTTTTTTGCTGCTGATTAAAATTACTCATAGATGGGGTCGTGCTACAAAATTCACAGGGCCAGACTCAGTGATGCAAACATGGTTTTTTTCTTACCTGTTGTATTTTGTAATGCCCACATTTCATAATAAGCATTAATTTCCCATGAAGACTACTTAGACACAGCATTCCTTCCAAGATTATTGTGCAGGTTTAACCAGATTAAGGGAAAAAATAACATTATTAGTCAATTATAACCTCACTTAGTAGTGGGATTATAAAGTGATGCAGTCTCCTGCTATTATTTGCTCTTGTGAGAAGGAGGAAACCCTCTATTCTCATCAGTCCCTAGGTGAGATGGTGGCTTTTGAGCGCTGCAGCCTTAGGTTGCAGGTAAGCAGAATAGCTTGTGTGAACTTACACAGTGATGTCAGAACACACTGTTTGCTGGGTACTGCTGACTTCACTAGAATGCAATGACTTATGTAACTTGGATGCTGGCTTGCTTCAAAGTGAATGCTGATACAGCCATGACAAAAGGAAAAAGGAGAAAGGGCATGAACCCCAAAACAGAGTGCCCCATGTCCAAGGAGGCTCGCATGGTACGATGCTGTTAGATAGACTGGGTACCTCTGGTCCCCCTGGGTTTGAGCTAAGCTGTTAAGAGAGTGCTGATCATAGCCTTGAAAATCAGCAGTAATTACCTGTCATCTCTCTTTGTAGAGCAGGCACTGGCTTCCTCTTGGAGTAATTTGCTTCATTTCACTCCACATTCTTCAGATCTTACATGTTGGAGCCAAATATTGACAATTTTCTGGGTACTGATAATTTTGTGTATGTGAAACAAATGCTCTTTGGGAAAGCTCCAGCCTTTAAGAGATTAGACTGTTAGGAAATAAGAGATATGGTTTAATTTATGAGAACTCTAGTATAGAGCTGTATTTTTGCAGCCTGTATAAAGCATAATATTTCTTAATTCTTCTTTCTTCACGGGGCTTGCTTTTTCTCTCTTTTCCTCTAAACTAGGAAGGCTGTTTATCATGTACTGTAAAAGGTCTTTCTCATGAGTCTCTTTTTGGGATGGCCTGTACGGTATAAGCAAAGCTTGCTGATGCCTCTTCCTGGAGTTCCTTGAATTGCATTGCTTTATACTGGCAGAAAAACTCAAGGGTGTTGGGACATCATGGCAGCTACACAGTGATCCTTGTCCACACAAATGTACTCATCCCATCACAGAGGAAGGTGAAAGTGTTGATAGTCTGACTGACTTGGGATTCTTTGGCTTGAAGGATGTCTTATGTGTGTAAGATTTGTTTATGTTAGTTATAAGGTTCCTGTGTATTGAAAGAATAAAGAACCTTGGGGCATGCTGAAAATTAGAATTTACTAAAAATAATTAGGAAAAAATAACTTTTAATTTCCCAAGATTATTAAGATAGCACTTACATGTTTACTATGACTTTTTAGATCAAACAATAAAAAAAAAATCTGTAGTCCATCAGATTTCCAATAATTGAAGATGACACTAAGATGAAAAATCTAGTTGTTCGGCATGCAGTGTCACATTTCAGTATTTAATGTGAGTTATATTCTGAATGAGCTGTCCATAAATAATTTAATCTATTTTTCTGCCAAGAAGCATCTGTCTTATATTGAGAAAGTCTTTATGACTGACTTTATTTCACCTTCCTGACTGACAGTATCCTTGTTTCATATCGACCTTCCCAAAGTTAGAGTGAGTCAGCTTTGTTCTTAATTTTTATTTATATTGGCATTTTCTCCTTGTTCTTTCTCAATTCATGCAAAACTATGAAAGCTATCAATTTAATCACAACACCTTTGGAATGCTTGGACTCTTCCTTCGTGGGCTGAAACCTGTCCTTATGAGGGGAGAAATCATTAAGTAAGAAAATCCAAAGACTTTAGACAACAATTGATAATTCATAATAAAAGAATTTTCATTTTGTCTATGCAGAATTTAGAATGTATTCAAATTAATTGTATAATTTATCACAAAATAGAAACAACTCTCAGTTATACGGGTAACAGTCACTTTTTTGCAGTGTTCCTTAGGGCATGTTTGCTTACTTGATAAAATGTATAGAAAAACTGTCTAGTAGGTGGGTGTCAGTTCCTGTCTACTTCATGTTGTGATTTTATCTCCTAAATAATAAAAAATGTTGATCAGTTATTCACAATGATGTGAATAGATATCAAACTTGTCCAAAATCTAAAAATTTAATGCTGTTCCAAAAGTAATGATCTTGATTTATGTCTGATGCCAGCTGGTAAAGTCTGCGATTAAATTGCCATTTTCTTTCAATTGCTTCTCTTTATATATGGAAAAACATTCATAAAAAGTTACCTTCTGATTTGAAATTTCATTTGCTTGTACTTAGGCCAAAAGCAAATGTTGTG
Source organism: Falco cherrug (assembly GCF_023634085.1). Classification (NCBI taxonomy): domain Eukaryota; kingdom Metazoa; phylum Chordata; class Aves; order Falconiformes; family Falconidae; genus Falco; species Falco cherrug. Next base: position 83,565,823 of record NC_073700.1, read on the forward strand.
CATGTGTGAAGGCTTATATACTTTCATGAACTTGAAAAGGGAAGCATGAAATTAAGTATTATTCTTTCTTTTTATAGAAAGAACAAAATCACATGCTGATGTTCTTCAGTCTTTCAGGAAATATTTTATCTTTAGAATGGAGGCCCCAGGGCTGCCATGCACAGCTGAGCCTGAAGCCTCTGCAAAACTATGTCGTCTTATGCATTTCTTCTGGCACCTGTGCCTACAGTGCCATTGTTGCTTGAGAAGTGAGAAAATTATATAGGCACTTAGGCTATACTGAGCTCCCTGCTGCTGAAGCTGCTTTGCTGTAAGTAAGCAGAGAAGTAAATGAAAGCTGTTGTCCCTGTTTCATTACTGCCCCGTGATCGCACCATTGGTAAGAACCTCAGAACAGGCACAGAGGTCATTGTGGGGAAAGGACCACAGTTTATTCAGTTTTCTCAATCTGAAAATAAATTCTTGATAAAGTCATGAATAAAATAATCTGTTATGCCTATTTAGCACTGTATGGACTTGCTCCTGCAAGCTGTTGAATATTCTGTTTCTGATCCAAGAAGGCAAGTACCCTACGTTTAAAGCTCTGATGTTCAGAGACCCATGAATTCTTCATCAATCTAGAATGGTATGTATTATGCCTGCACCTCACGCCATAAATCTATTATACTGAAAACCTTTTGTTGACAGACTCTGTGAAGGTCAGATCAAGAAAGTGTTCCTTGTGTTTAAAGAGTCAGGTGAAATTAAAAGGCCTTGTAATCATTTTTTAAATAATTACTTTCTAAGAATGATTACATTTGCTACGGCGAAATGATGAAGTCCTATACTTTCAGCCATAATAAATATCATACCAAATCTTTGACTCATCAGATTGAAAAGTTTGGGTGGTCATGAAGTGTTCAAGACTTCAAATTAATAAGAACTTTTTCCAGTGGCATGCTAACTTGGTTGGATGTTCATCATCATCTTAAATTTCACTGCAGCCTTTGAAAGTGCTTTTTAAAAATTATGTTCCTTAAAGAATAGGCAAATATTTTGAGGAAGTACATTTGGTAGGAAGGGAAACTATTTTTTTGTTCCATGCTTACAGTTAACTTGGTGAAATATAGTGTTTAAGAAACAACAAGACTCACAAGTTTACATGAGGCCTTATATTGGATACTAATTGTCAATTACCTGCAATTGTATAACCTGAGCTTTTCAACAGGAAAGGGAAAATGGATTTCAGGATAGCAAGGTGGAATGATTATCAAGTCCCATTATTTTTAATCATTTGTTAACAGGAAAGAACTATTAAGTCTTTTCTTTATTGCAAATAACTGTTTCATTCTTACCATTCAGCTTATCAGTATATTGGTTTTCCTTGTCTGTTAAAGCCACATTTTTGTACCAGATTAGAACAGAATCATCATTGTAGCAGTGGTCAAAAATGGTGAGTCTTACTTGTAAACAAGTTTATCTTTGTGATTTCAGACTAGCGTGATGTACTGCTAACATTTATGGTTTAGAAGGACATGATGCTAAGTATTTGTGAGGTTTGTGAAGGTGCCATTCAGCTGCCTGCTAAAATATGGCTTTTTTTTTTTTCTTTCTCCTGTTATTTTTGGCCAAAATATTTCAACCATTTTTGAGAAAGGAGCTAGACAAAAATAAACTATTCTCTCCTTGAAAAGTTCCATCAGAATGCTTTATTCTAGTGCATGAAACTCTGGTGCTTTCTGTGCTTTAGATCAGGAATGTGGCATGTGATGTTTGTGGCTGAAAGGCAACTTTTCACTTCCTCTGTGCAAATCCATTTTTTTTGGCCAACAAGTTTTACTATCGTGTTGCTGATGAAATGTCAAGGTATTCTGTCTTCAGTTGGCATGTTGTATTCTTGTCCTTTTTAGCAGTCTTGTTTTACGAGGCAGGGCAGCTCAAAGTAGCTCTGGTGCAATTCCAGGTGCCTGAATTGAAAGCAGGAGGCTGTTGTATCCTCAACTGTCTTGCAGACCTCTCCACCTCCATCACCAAGTGTGGTAAGGAGTAGACTTAGGTGAAAAGCCAACTGGAAACTGGAAGCATAAAGAGAAAAGGGTAAAAAAGACAACTGAGTGGGGAGGGAACCCACTGGTCAGCCAAGGAGACTGGATCTGGTTGAGGACTACTGAAGAAGCTGGGGCATGGTGGGAAGGATGGGACTGACTGAATGACAGGGGCCAGGAGCAGCTTGGATGGAAGTAGCAAAGAATGAATGAACCTGGAAAGGGACAAAAGTGCAAGAAGCCAGTAGGAATAGTAACTGCGTAATCAGATCATATTTTCTTCCTATAGGACTTCTGCCTTATCTATGTCCAGAGTGGATGAAACATGAAAATGTTTCTATAACTTCATTGTTCCATACCTGGCAGCAGGTACTATTAACTTCACCCCATTTATACCCTACTCAGTATGCAGAATTAATAAATTTATTAATGAGCTCACCTTTTGCAACTTTCCTAAGTATTAATGTGTTCACACAACTCATTTTTTTGAAATGTGGGATTTTGTTGTTGCTATGTTATGGATGGAATCTAAAGCACAGGGCATTTAAAATACCAACATACTAAATATCTATGTCAGGGGTCCTCAAACTTTTTAACCAGGGGGCCGGCACGCGGATGCAGTGGCAGGCAGTCATCTGCGGCTGCTTGGTTTGCCCCCCCAACCCCTGGCAGGGGGGTCTGTAAATACCAGGGGACGGATTGAGGACCCTGGGGGGCTGTATCCAGCCCACAGGCCGTAGTTTGAGGATGCCTGATCTATGGATTTATGGTGCCCTCATTAAACAGGTAAAGGTTTGAGGTTTCAGCATGCTTACTTTATGTAGTACTGTTATTTAAGGCAGAGTTTGAGGGCTTAATGTTGCAGTCTGAATAGAGTTCTGTCAACATAGCTAATTAAAAAATTCTTTAATCCATCTCACTCATCTTTAAAAAGCCAAAAATTTTTGTGAGGAAAAAGATGATTTATCTTTATCCAGGGTGAACTGAGCTTCACTACAGGCAAGGAATAAATAACTGAGTCTTCTGCTCCACTTCATGAAAATGTTATATATGATTTCTCAGAGTCATAACATTTTCTTCCAACATATCATTGGTTTGGATTTTTCTAAAGCCTATTTAGGTAAGAACTTCTGAGAGTGAGTAACTGATACAAACCAAGTACATAATATAATATTTCTAAGAAATACTGTCAGTTCTTGAGAAGTCTTTAGTGGTTCTTCTTCCTTTCCAGTGGCTTTTCTACAACATGCAAGCTGTTATGTTGCAGACTCAATGTTTTGATTTCGGAAAAATCCTGGAAACAAATAGTATCCCTCTGTATTCATTAGCATGTTCTCCATTGTTTTAGATTAACTTCGGATATGTTATCAAAATGTCTATGGATATTTTACCCTTGAATCCATAATTAGCTGGCAAGAGCAATAAAACCACCTAAAAAGTGTTCTTCAAGCTTACGAAGATTGCAAACTTGCAGACTTATGTCAAAATTAAACTGCTTGTGCAGGTGGTTTTAAATCATATGCTTGTTCTAGGGAACACCTAGAGCTTGTATAAAGGAGAGAAAGCATTTACTATGATATGCAGTTTGCACTTCAGTTACGATGGCCACAGGCTTATTCTAAACCTGCTACCTCAGGCTAACAAAAGCTGACCTTTCCAGTCTTTTAGGGGTGACCACTGTATCTCTGGATCTTTCTACAAGAACCCAGGAATTACACAGTTCAGTATGGCACTTCTTGGTGGCTTCTAAAGTTAGGACAAGAAGGAAAAGCAGCAGCTTAAGTAATAATATATTGCCAGCTGACTCCAGTAACTCCCTGGACAGAGATGTAATGAACAGGGTAATGCTGAAGGGGGATGGATGAGGAAGGGAGGAAAGGAGGAGGAGGAGGAGAAGGAATAATGTTTCTCCTGGGAGTCTTAGGCAAAAACTTCCAGTCATGAGGAAATGATTTACTGTCAGCCTCTCTCCAATTAATCAGCTTGGTTTTCATTGTAAGCCTGACTGTGTTCATAACTATACATGGTTCATGTTGCTCATCGTCAGGAGAACAGAGAAACAGAGGTTCACTATGTGTGCAGTCCTGACAGGTAGGAGATTTTTTTTTTTCCTTAGTAAATTAACTTGTAATTGTCTGCAATATAAAGCTGTAGATACTGTTTGTACATCTTAGAATTCCTAATTAATGGAAGTTGGACCCTGTTTGAGCAAGGCAGAGTGGAGGCACTGGGAGTGCTTCAGCACTCCTCTGAAATGCGCCAAGCTCACACCTCACTGTGCGTCTCTCCCTGAGTGCTGTGGCAGGATCAGGCTTTCTTACAGCCAAAACACTGGGCACATTTAGTCTTGCATTGTATAAATGTTAATGTGTTAAGGAGTGGTAATGATAGAGAGGTGCATCCTGATTGTGCTTAGCTGTTTCTTTTTTAAATACTTATGCTCTATCTCCTTAGTTTCTGTCTAGCAAGCAGAACTGACTAATTTCTCATTGCCTTCAGCAATTATCTTCTCATGAAGAACTTTGAAGCCTTGGGCTTATGCATGGCTTACCTAGAGCCCATTTGAATGGGCTTTAGTGAGTGGAAAGTCAGTGAAGTGTTTCTTACTGGTAATGCTTGGGGTCAGGGATGAAAAAAACATTTCTTTATAGCCACAGTTTTTCTGTTGTAGTCACTGTTCAGAGCTGCTTTGCTTTCTCAATTAAAATGAGACATGCAGTGAAGTTACCATTCTAAATTCACCCCTCTAAATTCTCTATTCACTTACTAGAAGCATTAACCAAATGTAGTGAAAATAAGGCCTCTGGTTAACAAAGTGTATAATTTGCTGATAATGTGAAAGAGCCTTGGCTCCTCACTCTTCATGCTTGCTTGTCCTTAAAACATTTGTATTTACACAGGGATTCCTATAATGGGAGTGACATAAGAATGACTATTCCAGAGAACAAGCCTGAAATCCATATAATATGTAAGTCTACATCTAACTTAAGCACGCAAATAAGCAGTTTCGCAGTCCATAAACTAAAGTGGCTTCTTGACACTTGGACTGCCTTTTGCAGGATATCTTGAAGCCTTACACAGGTCAGCTTTGTTTATGGAGCATGCTTCTCTTTTAAAGTAAAGCTATCACACTGATATAGATCCTTTCTGTAAGCTGGAGTTGGAATCATTCATGACTTGGGGAATACATACATACCTTTATACCCCATCTCATTAGATTTAATATTTTTCATTCTAATAAGCCCCTGATCTTTGGTGTTTTTTTTTTAAAGGAAGTATTTAAAATGTCAGCACCAATTTGAATTCATGATGTGAACTACAGTTATGATTCCTTATGACGCCTACAGCTTCTCAGGTCCAAAGGAAGGGCAAGTGATATGGAGAGAAGGAAACTCCATTTTGTTCTTTCCCTCTTGTGTTCAGGTAACTCCCACTAGGGACATAAACTAGTTATTAGTTTATGAATATTTAGCAATATGCAACTATTTATTAATAGTAGTAATAGCAACATTCATAACCACAATAATAATAGAAGTAATAATAAATTTCGGCTATATTGCTTCTCCCAGTAGTAACAAGCCACTTGAATGAAATGAATGAAGAAAACAATCTAGACAGGAAGACAGGAGAAAAGCATGGGTGGATTCTCACTGGGAAGAGCAGTATTTCATTCTTGGAGCAGTAAGCAGTTCTTTTGTTACCATCAGTTCCTTTTTGTTTACTTCTTGGTACACAGTGCAGAACGAAAAGGGAGCATGAAAGATGTTAAAAGCAAAAAGAAAAAACAAGAGTTGGGAGACAGGTTTAATTAGTGGAGAAAAATGTGAAAGGGGGAGCGGAGAGAAAGGAACAGTGTAGAAAGTAATGTGGTGTAGGGGGAGGTAACTGGTTAATACTGTGAGCAACCTCAAGCTCTTCTGAAGAGGATGAGAAGACATTAAAGAAAAGCAGGAATGATATACTATTGAGTTCCAAACAGCAAACTGGCAAAAAAAAGTTAATTACGTTCTATCTTGGCAATAGAAAATCAAATGTGAGATGACATTTTAGCTGTGAGGCCCACTTTAGGCTGTTGAAAAGTAGTGGAGTACTAACCATGTTCTATTTTTTCCAGAGCCTCAAGAAAACCTCATGGCTGCAGTGTCGCTGCTAATTTGCTCTTACATTTCATCACACGTTAGTTTTCTAAAGTTCATTGTATGTCTTCCCAAAGCTTTTGTTAGCTGTTTTTGACTTTTTAAAGGTAGATAGTTGTGAAGGATGATGGCACTTTCTTTATATTATTAGTATAACAGTTTACATCATGATTAAGTGTTTTAGTAGAATCAAGAGTAATTAGTCAGCCTCTGTAGAATTAATTCTTTAACTTACCGGAATTTTACTAAAACAAATGCCACTAACAAAGAGCTAAATGGAAACACATGCTCTGAGTTTGCTGTTAGGTAGTTTGAGGGCATATCTCTGCTGTTACATTCTCTCTTCTCTTTCATTTTGGTACAGGATTGTTTTCCTTATTCATTTAAAAATTAATGAGAGAGAAAAGGAAGTGGCCATACTGAGCCTGTATTATTTCTACGAGGCGAGCTTATAAACAGATTATCAAAACAAACATTTGTGCCACTCTTCATTCCATGAATAGAGAGCTGATAGTAGCCGGCATGGTGCATCTCGTAGAGAGCTTGAATTTAATGCCAGTGTTAGGCTTTATGTAAGAAGATAGCCTGTAAAACTGGAGCCCTGGTTTGCTGTGTCGACATGTCTGGAGCTCAGAATAAAATTGAGTTTCCTCCTTTAGCTGTAGCTTGCTCTTAAAATAACCTGAAGAAATTATAGTTCTGATTACAGGGAAAGTGAAGGACTTGGAACATTTTCCTAATAAAGCCATGGGATGACACAAGACTTAGTCATCTGTAGCCTGTCTGTAATGGGCATTTCAGAGAGGGAAACAGGCCTTTGAAATTGGATAATTTGATTTGGAATCAGGCTTAATTATTTTAAGAACACAGAAAACCTTTGTTTTTGGCAAAAATAATCATCTGGAATCCAATTAAAGGAAAGCAAGCCATTTTATATATAATGAATGCCACACAGTGTCCGCAGGAAAACTGATGTCTTGGGGGAGAGAGCTATGTTTGAAATGGAATCCACCTGTCGTTTTTCTTATTGCCATTTCTGAAATAAACAATTGTGCTCAAAGGACACATCACCCTAAAGGATAAATAAAATGCTTCTGACTGAAAGTACATTCAAAACCAATCCGTGATAGACAGTAATTTAAAAGTCTCAGGGAAGTCTTTCTGTCATCTTCTGAGCATTACGTAACTTTACAGCAGCAGAAAACACTTCAGGAAAGTAAATAACAGTAGAAGAAAACATGGCCATCCTCATAAAAAATGCAGATTTGAAAGCACCACTGGTGAACTGAAAAACAATGTATAATTTGGAATTATGACAGTTTAGATTAGCTAATGGTAGTAAAGGTCATTTAGCTCTTCTCTGGGGTTTCTCTCTGCATGCTATAATTTTACTAAATCATTATAAATGGCTAGTGATATTTAAAGGCTTTTTCATGTAACACATTGAGCTTATAAATGACTGTATATAATCCAAATAAGTGAGCCAATGAACTGGTCACTTGATACTTTTCTTATAGATTCACCATGGGAGAAAACCAGTGGTACTTTGTGCCTATATAAGAATCAGAGAGCGTCCAGTGAGAGCCTAAGTGTTCGTTGCCTATATAGTTTTGCTGGAGTGGGGCCAAAGGCATACTGTAGTATTTATACAGTGAATAAGCTTTCCTCATTTGCTCCACTAAATGTGGATAATTATCACTCATTTTAGTTTTTTTCTGTATAAATAACACAGATGTCCAGACAACGTATTTATAATTTCACCCCATCTGTGCTAATTTTTCTATAAATGTCCTTTTAGTGCAGCAATTATCCTGTTTTATCAACATGATCTGCAGTGTTGAACAACATGCAAAGATGTGACTAATATTCAGCCCTCATTAAAAGAAAACATACCCACCCCCACCCCATCCCAGTGTCACAGCACAGTTGGCAATTTTCTGGAGTGTCTTGTTTGGCTTTGCTTTGGTGGGTTTCTGGGGCCAGGATCCCTCAGCCCAAGACATCCAAGGCTGACACTGTGGTGCCAGAGGGCAACAGACAACAACCCCCCCAGCTTGTGTTCAAGGCATTATGCAGCTATGTGTATCTGGTTATCCATAAGGAAAGAACTCACAGAAATATATGTATTTTTCTTCTGAAATTAAGGGCTTTGATTAAATAGAGCCCCCTTCTCTGTACATTGCTGAGTGGAGTGAGATAGTTAACTACAGCCCTTTTTTTTTAAGTCGTTAAAATGGGACCCAACTTTGTATGGTACCAATAGGAAAAGGGTATAGTGTATGGGGACTGCTCTGCTGTCATGTGCTTCTGATATGCTGTAGGAGGTTGGTTTTCCCCTCTTCTCAAAAATTTCCACAATTCATCACTGCAGAGGCACACTTGCACTAGAAAAAGACCCCACAGTGTTTAGCGTAAAACCTTTTTGAGGTCTGTTTCAATACATTGCCTCACATTCATCAGCCTTGCTCGGACTCACCCATACAGATGTTGTGTATATACAATTATTAGGAAATGTATGTGGGAAGTAATTAATGGTCATTCAGAGAAAGTGTATTTCTAAATGAAACAACTTGGTAATTTGTAATTTGTCCCCCAATTCCTGAAAACCAGCACAGCAATTTACAGTTTACTGACCTGGAAAAAAAAATATTTCCAGAAGCACAGCTACATTAAACATAGAAGCAAAAGGAAATAATCCAGAATCATAAAACATCTAGGTATTTCCAGTCCCAACCTCAAAACCTTTTCAGTTAAATTTGCAAAAGCAATTGAGAAAATGGGGTCAAGACCTCCAAACTCAGTCTTATTTAAGAGCAAAACATTACAGCAATGGAAATTTTAAATAGGGTAAAGTTTAAAATGGAAACTGTTATCAGAATCACAGGCTTCTGTATGCCCTCCTACTTAAAGATGTATTGAAGTAGTTAAAAGTCATATTAAAGAACACTTTTCAATAAAAGTAGCATCAAGCTTCATAAGGTAAATTTCTTCTGCTTCTGCAGGCTAAGTTATTTGACCAATGATGTGTACTAGCAGGTTTGCCAACACTAGCTCCTGTTTCCTCAGGCAAGTTGAAACCTGTGATAGTATAGTTCAATCTCATAAATAATGACTATGCATAAATGAAGCAATAGAAGAGAAACCACTGACATTTTTCCAGTTTTGGAACTAGGGTTGTGCTTGCATGTTTCCAGTGTCATCTAAGCACTCACAGAAGAACTGTACCTGTACCACTTTTTAACAAAACCTTACGGAAATGGAAGGTTATAGGAATTCCTCCTATAGATGTATAGGCAAATGGACAGCTGATTTTATTAGGGTAAGATAGCACTTAAAGTCTGCGGTGTCTCCACTACTTAAGATCCATATTTTAGAATTATTTAGGTATGAAGTAACTTGTGCAGGAAGGTACCTAACATTCTCAAAAGCACTTGAAGGCCAATGGCTGCTAAGACCTGACACTGGGCATCTAAGGTCTTTCTTAAGGGCTAAATGTTTTTAAAACTTTCCCCAAATTCTAATTTATTTTCTCTGTTGCTGCAAGTGAGTTAAAAGTCTCACTTTGGAGAATCAAACTTGTCCTACTAGGTTTTTGTATCCTGATAGGATTCCTGTATGCTAGTGTTTGTAAACCAGTAAGATATGGAGCTTCTGGTCAATGTGAGCACTAGAAGTGTAGTGCTGGAAGGGCAAAACTGTTTCTTCCTATTGTATCAAAAAATTCTTTCTATCAAACAGTTTTGGCCTGTAATGGGGTGAGAGGAAATTAAAGTAGCCTTTCATTCTGTGTTGTAGGAACTTCCTCTGAAGTTTCAGGCTATCAGACTAGCAGGCTAAATTCAGCAGGAGGGATGCCTTCAATTAACTGTATCTGTTCTATTTGTAGTACAAAGGATATGAGCAGCCTACATAGCTTAAAAGAAAGGAGTCTAAATGGAATTTAAAGAGGTACCCTGCATATAGCACTCTCAAAGGAAAGCGATGGGACCTCTGCTAGTCAGCAGTTTAAGACCACAGCTAATGCAAAGACTTGGATTGAATTTATATGGGTGCGCTGTCTGGTCAATAAGACATCCAGGAAGAATTTCTGTAGAAGAGGTTGCTCATAAAATAAAGCACTCTGCTGAAAACTGTGAAAAAGCGAGCAATGCAAATGAGTTTTAGCAGAATTAGCAAGTTCATTTTAGAGGAATGCATGGTTAGCTCAGGGGATTGGTAATAATCTTGAGATCTTCATCTCTAGAGCACCAGTTTGAATTTAACCTGGTTGTTGATGCCAATCAAAATACATTGTCCTTGTTATTGATCCCTGTGAAATGACTTTCCAGTGTTCTTGGAAGGAAATCCAGTACCTGCAGTTGACAAATGAAAAAAATGAGATAAAAAAATTTGATGTCAAAATAATTGACATTAAAGAATTAAATGAGCATGGTGATTAACTTACCACTTACCTTTCTCAGACTGGCTCAGCTGGGCTTCTTTACGTGGAGGCTGGAAGATAATATTGTGTCCCTTGCGTCTCTCAACTAGCATAGGTCTTCAAGCTGTAATCTGACATTGGAGTGAAGTAATGAAAAAAAGAAAAAATAATTAGAGGAGTAGCTGGTATATTTTATCATTGTTAGAGTATCTAGAATCATCAAGAATTTTGAAATTTCACTACATTTCTGCTACAACTGATCATCTCAGGATGCACTATTTTGCAAGGCCACATTCTTGAAGAATGAAATGGCTGGGCTGTGTTTCCATGAGACTGAAAGGACGGCATCATCGTCCCAGCCACATTACTTACATGATCTCCATTTTAGCAATCAATCTGCCTGGCCATCTACATGCACAGTTACTTACTCCCTGTAGGCAGTATATGTGAGGTCCTGACACCTTAAGTGTCCTTTCCCACTTTGGCTGAATTTGACTTTCAGTAACTTTTCAAAATCCGCTTGAAAACATCTCCATATTTGAGACTCTGAGGGGACTCTGTCCCTTTTCATATCAAGAGTGATATTAAGAACATAGTTCCTTGGCTTCAACTGTCATTAATACTTAGTGTACTGAGTATATTGGTGTTGGACTGTTATCTAGCCTTCTTAAGAATGTAGTAGAAGTAATTTCTCATAATTTAATGGCATTTGCTGGTGGTAAATGTAGATATGGAAGATAAGGAAAGAGATTTGTTTTCCTTGGTTACTATACCCCAGAAGATCCAAAGAACAAGGAGACCTCTTGATTCAGAAAGCAGAGGAAAGGCTGGCATATAGTCAAAGTGAAAAAGAGGACTGTAGTACTCAGGCTTTGAATTTGTTTCATACTGTATGGAAATCATGCACCAGCACTAGTGGTTTCACAATCCATTTAATAGTGCTGGAAAGTGGATGGATTGTGGATTCCATTTCGTTTCCCTTTTTCTAGCAAAATGTTAAAGGTGCCACAGATTGGCAAAGTTTCCATTTCAGTCAGTGGAGCTACCCTGTCATCTGGCTCTAGACAACTAAATATTCACTGATGCTATTAGTTCAGACACATAATAAATATGCAGTAAATTTTCTGTGTATTCAGTAACTGAGTAAGGTAGGATTTTACTCAGGGGTGAATGAGCCAAGATCAAATCAACTCTCTATCAGGAAAGGTAAAACTTGTAGAATTTCTTTTAAAACAGGTTAATATGACTACATTTGAAATAATTTTGCTTAGGACAAATTCAGGGAGTGTATTCCAAGTGTATTCCAAGTATCATGAAGGGAAACTAACATTTTGTCTCTCCTGGGTAGGGAAACTTCACCACACAAATTTTGTCCATAGAAGGTGCTTACTCATTCTAACTAAAACAATAATCTCAGTGGATTTTACTGAAGAGTAAAGGACTACTTCTTGAATTTTTTTCACTAGATCTCTGTTTTTTAAAAGTTCAGGACTCTTTCTTTCTGTAGGAGAAAGAAGGGATTACCCATATCTGCTGAAAATGCAACCTATTACTGTCAACTGCTTGCAATGAAAAGCACTGATTCTGCAGACTTCGAAGTTTCATCTGACAGGGGCTAATTCCAAAGACACATGCCAGCAAAATTCTCACAAGAAAAAATAAGAACTTTGGCATCATACATTGCCAAACATTTCATTCTTAAAAACAGGATCGCATGTGAGAAGATTTTCTAAGTTAATGCTGTGCATCAACTGTTATATGCACAGAGATCCTATAAAAGTTTCTTAAGAGTAGCATTGCTTCAATTGCATTACCAATAGAATCCATCTCCTCTGTATTTTTTTATTGTTAATGTTTGCTATAGGAAAAAAGCCCTTTGTTTTTCAGCTAAGGATCTTTGAAGGATTTTACTACATTCTAAATTAGTTCAAAAATTAATAATATTGCGAGGAAATATACATTTGAGATTTTAAACATATTGGATTGTGTTTCTCTGTATCAGACGGGGACTTTTTTTATTTTTTTAGACAAATGTCAAAGATTTGCCCAAAGGAATAAATGAATGTGTATTTCAAGACACTTTTGGGAATCATGCAAATCAGATTTTCATCTAGATTAAGCACATCTACCTCCATATGACAATTACAAATTCTGAAAAAAATCCCTCAAATATACTTCTTGGGTGTTCTTATCTCACCCTACTGCACAACTCAATTCCCCAGTGAAGGGATTCTACTTAATTTGGTGAAGCATGAGTTTTGTAAACTGCATCCTTGCCAAACTGAAATCTCAGTGGCACCTGAGTTATATTCTCCATTCAGTTCTTCTGAGCCTTCCAAGTTCTTGTACTCTATTCCTTGATTTCAGATCATCTGCTTAGTCAAAGACTCATTTACGGTAGCTTAGTCCCACCACTGAAGAACAGTACAAACCACAAATGAGCATGGAGCTAAATACATTATGATAAGCAGCTAGTAAAGGCTGATGATATTACATCGGCAGGGGAAGATTAAACAAACCTGTAAAAGTTTTCCAGGCCTTTAACATTTCATGCTTTTTCTTTTAGTTCAGGAAACTAAAAAAAAGCAGAATACTTGAAAAAACTCCTGCATATTTAAAAAATAAGAAGATTTAAAAAAAGAGTCTTACTTGTATTCTGCTTCAATACATGTAAGTGCACTGGAAATTTTAAGACGTGTAATTGTATGAAGTAGTTACTCATAGCTCAGAGAGTTCTGTCTTGGTAACAAATCATCTTTTATCTTGAATTTTGAAATTATTTCTTCATTTGACTGTTAAAGTAGAGGCTAAGAAAATTTTGTAATTGACTTCAATCAGAGGAAGAAGGGGCCATAGATAGCGAGATAAATCTGAAAAATCATTGAATTTGTCAAAATGTGTGTAAAATTCATCCTCATGAAGTACATGTGAATTATTATATTCACTTCATTTAGTCAGAATTTCCCCCCCAAATTGCTAAATTCAGCGTTCCCCACTGTGTGACCTGTGCTGCTTTGCCTATAGTACACAAGACTGGTAGTGGTAGATCTTACTGCATTTTTCCTTCCCAGCTGAATTTTTTGAGGGTAAGTAGCTTTTCAAAGATGATGAGTTTTGTTTGCATTTCTGATAAATTTCAGACATGTGTAACAAAGCCAAAGAAAAGCAATACAAAGTCTAATGTCAGGCCTACTTGGTCATTGACAAGTATTTGCGTGTAGTCTTTGTGTATTGACTATTTGCATGTAGCCTCCTGGGTGCTGGGTTTCTGAAGCTGAATGACTGTTTTACAGCTACTCAATTACAGGTATGTTGAGCTTGCAACAAGGTGTGTCAAGCAAGTCTTGTGCCTGTCACAGGTCACCTTACCTGCTTTGCTGGTGTGGCTCATATAAGGTGCTTCCATTAAAATTTCTGCTGATCTTGGAGCATGTTGTGTGTATGTATTCAGGAGCAATAGTTTTGGAATTTGTCATGGTGGGGAAAAGTACTGTTATACTGGAAAAATGCATTACATTTATTTATTTATTTATTTAAACGTCTGGCCAGTATAAAACCTATGGTAAAACCTCAGTTTCTGTGTGATAAAAGTTGTAGAACTGTGTAGGTAACCTGAAGATTTCATCTGCAGTGAATGTGCTCCATTTCAGAGCTCAGCTGTTTCGATTCTTGGCTGCCGTAGGCTGAATCTGAACCTGGATCCAAGTACTGAAAGGACATCTGTCATTCCTGTGCTCAGTTACCCTTCCTGCTTTCCCTGGGTGGGAAAGAGAAAAACCTGATAGGATAAACGGGAATGCTGAGCTTGTGTTGACAGCTAGGTACTGAGAATTAGAAGTTGAGTGCAGGGAATATAGTGGGGAGCTGGAGGTCAGATGAGAGGAAAAAGCCCTTTGGAAAAAACAAGCATTGGTAATTCAGTGTTTGATGTAGACTAACAGCCATGAAACTACTTTTTCCTATTCTTGAGTAAGTGTCTACTTGAAGTTAGTGCCAATTTAAAATTTAATTTAATAACTGTATTCTATTTAAATGTACATCTATGCAGCTGATTAACATTTTCTGTTAGATTCTGTAGACCAGTTCACTTCTTACAAAATAAAATGTTAAGATGATTAGCAGTTGAGTACTTAATAGCAATAGCCCCCAAAGCCAATATATTGCATTAAATGGAATTATTACAGATGTCTAAGAATTCTGTCAAGGAAGAGGCTTTTAAAGCACGGCAGTTGGATTCTGTATGAATGAACAAATATTTTTTTAAGGAATAGATTGTCTGTGCAATAGTTTTCAACTTGCAATTGATCTCTTGTAATATTTATGGTTTCTGCATTCCCCTGCATATTTTCCTGCCAAAGAATGTGGCTGTGGCATCCTGGCCAGTGACTGAAAACCACGTGGGGAATCTTTTTCCTCTCTTAAGAGGCGTGTCTAATGGCCTTTCTGTGAATGTATGTGAATCTTTAGGTATAGCAATCAATCTTGAACTGTTTTCAGCTGTTTGTTAACAATTTGGGCTGTAAATTAGAAGTCTGTGTGAGATTTAGTTTTCCACAAAACTCTAATTTCTTGTTCTGCATATTCTTCCTGTATTTTTCTTCCTGACAAAATACCGAAGGGGAATTATGTTATGCTCTGAGTCCTAATTTCAGCTTTAGTTTCTCCTCTTTAAATTTGTCTATGGATGATCACAGTGGACATATTACAATGGTAGCAAGTGCTGTTTGGACAGGTCTTCCACTCTTCTCCCTTTTTTTCTGCCTTATGGGCAGGACAGAAAGCATAAAGCAGAAGGAATGAGGAATAAACTGCTAGCTGCAAAGGAAAAGCTGCTATTTTGAAACTATATGACTGAGAGAAGCAAGGGTTTGATATATGTCATATCATCCATGATAATAAATATATTGAACTTTATAGCACAATAAGATTTTATTAAAGTATTAAAGAAAGTGTCACTCATAAGAAGTGTGGCAAGTATATGACTGCTTTCTTGTTGTTGTTTTGGGGTCTTGCTCTCCTTCCTTATGTTTCCTTTAAAGCGAACTGGCAAGACAAGGACAGATGTGTCCAAAAGATGTGCCTCAGGAGGAGGCAGCCAGCCAGGATGGTTCTTTTGTGTGTGTGCCTTTTAGGAAAGCAGTTAGGGTTCTTTGGTGGATAGTGAGGTGGCCATAACCTACATGACGCCCATCCAACTCTAGATAGATGAGGAAAAGCTGTGCTGCTACTATTCTCAAGAGCATCCCACCATACTGTGCTTTTTGCCATTCACAGACAAGGCTTCCCTAGAGAAATTAGCCTTAGAGGCATTGTACATGAATTGCCCTAGCTGTAACTGTTTTCTAGGAAAGGCAAGTCTCTTTTCTGTGTAATTCTCTGTAGTCTCTCACCCAGTACCAGCACTGATCAGGAATATGCCATCTTATTTTGTTATAGGCACATGTCACAGGGCTATTGATAGAACCCATATAAAAAATGTTTCTGTTTTCTGACTTTTTACTCCCTTGAGATACAGAAGGCAATAGAGCTGTGTCAAAGATTTATGCTGTGCTCTGAAATGCCATGAGCTCATGGAGACAGCTGATTTGTACTGATGGAGAATTCCCACATGTTGAACACAGACATAATCTGCACTTGTGCCACAAATCATTGTTTCCCACCTGTACAGTATAATCTGCTCCTAATGCCTATGACCTATTTTTAAATCTTTGTCTTTATAGCTGCTTATGTGCAATATTTATAGAAACACCACTGAAATGGTCAGTAACAGAAGTGCAGATAACAACCGTGTAGCTCTCACCATTTTGTGGTGTATTCTTAAAATAAACAGTGGTACAGCTATTGGTTGTGCATACTTACTACCCACTGGAAGAAGTCATATCTTTCATCATTTATCCACAGAGAACTGGTGTGCACTGAATTATACGTAGCTTCTACTGTCTTTTTCGTACCTGTCTCAGCAAACTATATCTGCTCTGTATCTTTACTCTCACAGTAGAACTGACTGCTCTGTTATCTGTAGTTTGCCATCAAAACTGCAAACAAAAATGTGGTAGGAAAATACTGTCTATAGATGAAAGTGCTTGTAAATTGAACATGCCATGCAACAGGCCGTTCAGCTTAGAGACCATTTTTTAAGCTTTAAAAGGGTTTCATAATGGAGATGATACTAAGTTGCACACAAACTACGCTGAAACTAGTGAACCCAGCTGTTTGTTAACAGCATAACAAGTAACAAGCCATAGCAGTTTAATCCAATGAGGTATTAATTAATATGACCTGAAAACCAAATCATATGGAGGCTTTCAGAAGGGAAACTGGCATTACAGAAAACTTGCATATGTAGAACACTGCATTGTAGCATTTCTGACTAAAGGATTATGCAATAGTCACAAAAACTCCTGAGATATCATAGTAATGGATTAGACTGGTAATTGAAAGTTGCAGTTTAAAACCCAGCCAGACATTTCATAAAATCATTTCCAGGGACCACAAATTCTTTTTTATTAATCCAAATATTAAGACGTAGTTGCAGGGAAATTTCCAGTGTAATCAGTCAGGTTTTAGTATGTATATGCACAAATATATATGCCCAGGTAAGAGAGGTTGCAAAATGTCTGTATGAGGGAGGTTGCACTCTCAGTGTGAATTAGCATGGCATCTGGCAGTAGGTTGGTCACTGCTGTTGCTCTGCTCTGTCCCTGCAGAGAGAGGCAGAGCAGGAAAGAGGCTCCAGCTCGGCGATGTGGCATAGCCAGTCCCCCTTTTCTGAACATGCCAAGTAGTGTTACTTTTAGGGGACTTCCATAGCCTGGAAAGTATTGGCAGAGTGACTCTAAGCAGGGCTCTGTGGAGAGCATGAGTCAAAGGGGGCAGTAGAAAGGTTAGGAATGAACATGAAAGGCACAGATTTTCTTTCAAATGCCTTTTATCTCCATTGATACTATAAAAACTTGCAGGTCTCTGTACATCTGTTTAACTTAAGGCCCACCCCATTTTTACATGAGATGGAGTTAAACACATGACTTCCCTCAGTGCCTTTTCACCTATTTAAGCTTTTATCTCTGAAGAAATGATCTGCTTTATGAAAATAGGTTTGTTTCTCACAGTAGAGTCTTAGATCAGCAAAATAGTGTGAAATGGCTGTTGGGCTAAGAGAAGTGTTGTATTAGTGAGTACTCTGGTAAGGAGTAACAGCCAGCTGAAGTTGGCCAAAAGATGTGAGCAAAATCTGCAGCACTTTCAAGTGAAAGCAATACATGTTTACTTGTGATCCTTGTTTACATCTTTTGGCTGAAGAGAGGCTTAAAACGCGTTGTCCTCTAAGATGTGTAACTATCATATCAGAAGGGTACTGGCAACTGGCACGCCGGTATAAACAGTTGGCAGACGTGGATTATTTCAGCTCAGTTTACCCAAACTTCAAGGTCTGCCATAGTGCAGTGGTTCATTACAACCATCAGCCTTACACCAGCATTTTATAGTGCTTTTCCATTACCCTGTCTTAGTAAATTCTGGGAAGTTCTCATGCTCTGCCCCTTCTTGTCCAGCTCACTTACAGGAGCTGCTTCTACTACGTGCCCCTTACGGATCACGAAGGAAGAAATTATTTCAGTTATTCCCTCATCTTATTGTGTGTGCTGGTGACATGAGGCCAGCTGTAATCAGGAAAGTACTGGGAGAGGACCCCAACCAGAGTCTCAGAAAGACCAAGAGCATGACTTCCACTGCTCTGTCCTTACCTGACTGTTCCTGCTCCATACTGGGCCAATTCATCCAGCTGGGAATGGAAGAAAAGGGGCTACAACAGGGAAATCGGTGTGTCAATGGGGGAGCAGAGGTTCATCTAGCATTGCAGACCCCCTCCTCACCCTATTGCTCCCAGTACACAACCCCAGTGGCAGCCAGCCTCAGCAAAGCAGTTGAACAGCCCTGTGGCTGGTTGGCTGAGATTTCTTGTCAGATGGTTTTCTTTACATAAATTGAATCTAGCTAAAGACTATTAGCTTCATATTGGTAGCTCTGTCTTTCAAAAGCTGCAAGAGCGGTCACTGAAATGGCTGGGAGTTTGCTACTGGGAGTTGTCAAGATCAGTTATCGTGGACTATTTTCTGATCTCAAGTGGTGCTCCTGTGCTGTAGAGTTCTGCTTAATGTAAGAGTGGTTTTATCGCTGCTGAATGAAGGCTGTTCCCAAGGCACTAGGCTACCCAACTTCACAAGTTTTAAAAAACTCTTCATGTGGTGTTAATTGGCTTAATTGTATTAAATACAGGATTATGTTTTACTAGCTAAGTGTGAGATGTAGGATTCATATTCATCCCTGAAGAAGCAATTCCTTGTGCTCACTGCTTACACAGCTTCTGCTTGTTTCATGGCACTCATGCTCGCTTCCTATGGGCTCAGATAATACATATCTGTTTATTAAGGCAATCGGGGCTATCACTGGGTGTATCTCATGTGACTGTCATTAAGACTTATGACACACATACTCAGAGTGACTTCAGCCAGTGTCTCAACTCCTTTTGTAAAACAAGACCAGGGAGCTCCTCCTCCTCCCTGGGGAGAGGATTATGACAGCGGATCTGTTATGGTCTGCACCCTGCTTGAGAGGGCTGGCAGAAACCGCTGGGAGAGGAGATGTGCAGCTTATGCACAGCATGCAGCAGCTTAGCTCCCTGAGGTGTAATTTTAAGCTCTTCTCAGATTTAGGAATAATGGTTATACTTGAGCCATTTTTCTCTGGCTTTCCATACTAACCATTAAGTGGAATGTTACGTAAGAGTAAGATGAAATGCTTCTTTGTCTTGGCATAGCATTACAGTCTCTGTTTCTTAACCCAGGTCTCTTTATTTTTATCTACATATATAAAGTTCAAATGTAAATTTCAAACAAAGTTGATGTTACTTTTTTCTTAGTTACTCTTCTTTTTTAGCTTGATTGTTGTATGATAGCAGACTTCAATGCTTCTGCAGCTTCCAACTGAATTGTTTGTTTGTAGCATGTTTTAATAATAAAATAAAATATTAAAATTAATATGAATATGAAATTATATGTAGATTAATATAAATATAAATGTAACAAAATTTCCAGAATTTCACTTTTAAGGATACTTTTGAAATAATATTACTTTCAGATAGATTACTCATTTCAAGGGCACACAGAGGCACGATGGTGTTTATGTTATGGCTTAAAAAGTGTTTTGAGAAGAAACTTTCATGGGTTTCTGTTTTTATTCTATTCTTTTGTGGTGGTGCAAGCTACAGATTCCCAAAAGCCTAAGAAAACAGTTAAGAACATACTATGCTAGCAAATACAGGTATTTCAATGCATTAATCATTTCACTCAGCAACTCCAGTAGCGTGTTGATACTTCTGTACTCAAGAGGCTGTGGTCAGTCCCTGGTGACCAAGGACTGTCTGAGGACTGGAACCACAGTCATTTAACAGGAAGTTTATACTGGTTCAGACTGTGCCTTGGAATATTGGGTAGCCTACTGGGGAAAAGGAAACCGCAGGGAAGGCATGAAAACAGCTCTGCATGCCCATTCCAACACATACCACTGCTTCAGTGACCCTACCAGTAGTTTCATAGTGGGCAGAGGTACCAGTGAATGTTACGTAGTGAAGAGTAGTACCTGGAGGTGATGGTACTACTCATCCAGGTTCATAAAGAGCATGGAAAGGGAGTAAAATACACAGTATTTGTTCAAAACACACAAAAAATTGGAATTTCACTACATAATCTCCTTAAATATGGTTGTGTTTGGACGTGGGGGTTTTTTTGCTGCAGTTCCTTTGCTCTTTTTGCTGTCTGTGCTGTGTTCTTTCAGAAGGTTTGTATGTATTTGAATTTTTTGCTGAAAGTGTTGCAGTATGAAACAGGATATTGGTGGTTTAGTTTGAGCAGAAAAATAAGGAGAAGAGAGTAGAAACTGTGTGGAATGAAACTGTGGGAAGCAGATTCCCTTCTTCACTCTACTGGTTTTGAATTTATTTTTTTTTTGAAAGTACAAGATATCATCTTGAAATTATTTTAACATGGAGTCCACTGTATTGCAGGGAGGAAGAAGTGCTTGTAATCCAATATGACAATAATAGGTGAACCGACAATCATTTACCATGAAATCGTTGCAGATCTGTTTCTTGTAAGGAGGTCAGTTTTGACAGTTATTTATGAACAGTAAATTGGAAACTGTTCATAGTGTAATACAATTATCTCCAATTGTTCATTTTATCTTAAACACCTTTCTTCTTTTCTTTTCGGCAAGTTCAGAGTAGGATCAGTAGTTCTTGAAAGGCTAGCTGCATTGATGCCTGCCTTTGAAGGTTTTGAGGGTTGGTTTTTTTCCCCCTTTGGAAACAACACTGTATATACATTACAGAAATTAGTCTTGGTTTCTTGAAACGTGTTTGTGTCTTTCTACCCTTTGTTAATATGATTCTCATTTAGAAACAGGAACTGTGAAATGTGCTGAGGAATAAATAGATCTCTTCTAAATAGACATTGTCAGGGAAGAGTAAAGGAAGTGAATTGTGCAAATTCTTAGAACCGAGTAACGTTTATTTCAGAAAAAGGCATACTTCTCAGATCAGAATGGCTTTTGCTTCACAAGTAAGTAAGTTTTTCTCTCTCCTTGTAATAATGGTAATGGGGAAATTTGTGATGGTGTTTTCTGCAGGTGGGAGGCTGCAGAAGGTAGCTGTCTGAGTGTATCCACCAGCTTGATGTCAAAATTGGGAAAGCCAGCAGAGTTTTAAGCCTGGGCGGGCACTGCATTGAAGCTTGTGTCATGTGAGTCTGCTTGGCATTATCAGATTAATCTCATTGCCATAGCAGTGTTTTGAACTTGGAAACATGTGGAACTCAACACACACATGGGGAAGATATGCCCTGTAAGGTCTCAGCAGAGGGCTTTATTTAAAGGACTGGAAAGTTCAGTGGGTAATTTTCCATCTAGTCTCCCTCTTTCATCTGAGGGAAGGATAATCAGCAGGTCCACACTGGAAGGGCCAAAGATATCTCTGAAGAGGGTTAATGTCACTCTGAGATCTTAGAAATGGAAGTGAGCACTAGTTTCTCTAGCTGCCATGCTCCGGAGTAATTCCATGTGGGCAACCATTTTACAGGAGCTAACCAAATTCTGAAGATCTTTTGTGTAGTTTGTACACAGGTGCTTTCTTAGGACATTTGAAATCTAGCAGATAACTGTGTATTGAGCTGCAGGATTTTCACTCAGTTCTGGAAGTCTGGGAGCTTTAGCCAGATTTCTGAGTGATTGGCAAGATTTTGTGTGTGTCTTCAGATGGTTGTGAAAGGCCATCTTTGGCCAAAAATTGTAAGCTGCTGTTTCAATGGGTTCGAATGGCAGAAGGAGCAAAGCTTATAAATTATTTTCCTCCCCCTGCCATTTACTGTAGTATTAAACTGTGTATCTGGATATGTGTGTTCTGCCCTTTGGCTAGCATACAGGAATCAAAAGCTGAATATCCTGTTGCCAGACATCATTTCCACTCAAAAGTTACACTTTTCAATAAGCTTAATTTCAGGTAGGTGGTGGCAAAAATTATGTCAGATGGTTCAAAAAAGGGGATTTCAAATGATCCCTAATGATTTTCTTGTTAACTGTTTGCTCTAATAGTTTGCCCCTGCCAACAGAAAGGGTGATCCCACTCAGTAGCATTGGTGAGATCTTCACCTTCTGCCACAATAACATGCTGTCAGTATAAATGTATTTGCACAAAATTGTATCATATATGGCTTACAGCCACATATATATGTATGTCATTGTTGACTAACAAAGAATCCTTGGTCTCCTTCTTCCAAGGAGTGCAGGATCTACAGTTGTTCAGCCTTGTGACCCTGAGTCATGCAGCTTTATGGCATTTGATTTCCATACCTTTTTAGAGGTGGGTGATAAATATAGTATGGCACTGTCTGAAGTCAGCCTCCTTGTAATTAGTGGTGAGATCTCAGCAACTTCATCCCAGTCTGCAACTAGTCTCCCCTCTATCAGAATGTCCTTTAAGATAAGGTGAAGCAAGCTGTATAAAATACGGTGCAAGCTGTGGAAATGGATGAATTAAGAAGATAGTGGAGAGTGACATTTGGTCGTTTCCCATTTTTTTAAGAAAGATCGTATACTAGTTTTCTATTGTCCCTGGCATGGAAGTTGAGCCATTCATTTTACCTGTATTCAAAAGGCATGTAAGAAGAAATCCTTGAGAAGCCCTATTGCATGTGTATTGACTATCAATTTTTCTTTTCTTTTTTTTTTTTTTGTGGCAGATGTAGGTGTGATCGGAAATGAAATGGAATTTTATGGGTGCATAAGTGAGCTCTTTCTGAAGGTAGAGCTAGTCAGTTTTTTACTTTGGGACTCTGAGTTGTGGAGAAAGTGAAAGGCAAAACACTGGGTATCACCTTTGCTCTGTGGTGTTTCATCAGGTGCATAGCTCTCAGTTGACAGTCTGGTACTCACATACTTGGAATGAGTGAAATCAATGACGTCTCCTTTGTTTGTATTTCCAGACCTCCTTTCCTTTGGGTAGACTGACTCCTGGTCATTCTCTCCATATTTATGCTATGTCCAGACCCTGTTATCCCTGTACTTTCTGCAGAGTGCTTCTGTCCACAACAATGAGTAACTAATGGTTGTGTAGATTTTGTGGTAGTTCTAGGAAATGGTGTTTTATGTTGGTGAATAAGGGGAAGTCAGCTTCATGTGGTAGATTGATCGCCTTCAGTTCCTAAGACATTGGATGAAACATGCTTTATGGGTATACTACCGTGGTCTCAGTGTTCATTTAATTAATTAAACTAAATTAACTAAAGAGAGTGCTGAGCCAAGGTTGGCTACAGGGAAATCTGTAACAGGGTAGACATTTCAGTTCAGTTATTCACTATCAGAACCCAACTAAGGGAAGAAAACCAAACACAAGCATATGTAAAATTAGTGTAAATAACCTCCTTAGCCAAATTAAATTCCTGGTTTTTAGCAGCATAACTCTAAGAAATACAAATGTGTATAGCAGAAGTGTAAAAAGCCATAGAAAGTGAAGCTGTACTTTCTGGTTGCAACAGAAATTATTTGCATATTGATCTTAATTCTTTTAATATGCTTCATTATAATATTTTCAGTAAACTAAAACTACTGAAAATCTCTTCCTGGTAGCTTTTGAAATACTTTGAGTGAAAAAGAGGAAAACCCAAAATTAGTCAGATTACTGCAGTCAAGAAGAATTTTTAAATTTCTGAGAAATAAAACAAATTATACTGAACAGAAGAATGTAGTAAGGGATAATGATGTTGCAACTAAAATGCTCTGCTGAAAATCTTAGGATCTGGCTTTCTGCAATGCATTGGTGAGAATGTGCCATGCTAGATTCCAGTTTGTCTCTTGTTAAAATGAGTGTCAATCACTGTTGTATGGTACCAAACTCTCTCAGTGCTTTGCCTTAAAATCAGCATTATATCCTTTCCATTGCAAACCTTAAATTAGTTGCACAACCTTCTTCTTCCAGTCCTTAATATGCAATGCCTGATTGCAATAATTCCGTTACATATTGAAAGCTATCTCAATGATCACAAAAAGTTCTGCTTGAAGTGCAGAAACTGAACACTTGCTTTCATGCTTCCTCCTGTATTGCAGAATTTTAATTTGTAATGACATTTTCAGCCAGCTTTAAAAGCTCAACAGGACTAAATGTGCTTCTTATTGCACTATGCTTTGTCCTCTTAGGTTTGATGAGAGGGAACTTCTACTCTGAATGATTAATGTGTTAAGTGGGGGGGTGGGGGTTTCAGTATGACTAGAGTTTATTTAAATGATTAGGCTGAGATTCTCAAAGGACCCAAAGAGTTTCTCCAAGAGCAATTTTGAGAACTTCATTCCATTCAAGCAGTCAGCCTAGTGTGCATGTTCCAGGCCTATTCTTCAGATTTCTAAAACTTGCGTTTGAAATTTGAGAAGAGTTCCCACTGATATTTTTAGATTTCATAATAGGAAATTTAATTTCTGGAAAAGTTAGCTTGAGAAAGAATCTCTTACTTGAGATTGAAGAAATGTCCGCTGGCTTGACTGGCTTTCTGCATGTCAGGTGAGATGAAGAGAGAAACAACCAACCCACTAGTAAGAAATGGACCTACTGAAATGCAGAAAACCAAAAATGGGTAATAACTTTTGGATTTCCAGTTTTCTGAACTGTGCTTGCTAAGTGGCATCAGAATTGCGTAGAATTTTTCTATGGCTGTTGTTCCTTTTGGCATAATGGATGAATTTCTTAGAAGTGTTTCATGTCGTTAGTTTCTGGAACATTACAGAATGCAGAAACATTTTTCAGTATTTATTTAGAATAATAATAATGGAAAATATCTCCAGCTAATGTACTGAGAAAGTTGCCATCATCTCAATAATTCCTATAGTTTGCTTTTCCAATGCTGAAATATTAAAAAGACCAATGTTTGGCAGAGGGAGTAAAAATGTTGGTTTCTTTCCTATACTCACCATCGTAAGTCCATAACTCTACTTACTGGTTAAGGTGACTAAAGCTGTATTTAGAGTTTCGAGTTGAGCCACCATATGTCTGAACCAGACATACAAGTATGGTAATGACTTAAACTCACATAAAGCATAAAGAAAGAGTAGTAAGTTGGATAGAAACATGAAGATCATTCTGATTATGTCAATTACTATTTTTTGATTCCTTAAGATCTTACTAACCTGAAGTCGTACAGGAAAATATACTAATAGGAATGTTATTAATAAATACTTAAAGCAAAAAAGGTACTTTTCTTATTTCAATTAACATAATCCCAATTTAGCTTTGTTTTCATTATGTTTGGTATCCATATATATGTTGGTTGTTGGTGATGTTTTCCCTTCTCAGTGCTTTTTCTGTTCATTCTAGTTTTTGAGTTGACATGACAAACCAGCCTGCCTCCCTCTGGTGGTTGAAATCGTGTCTCTGCAGTCCGGAGAGAGCATCTCAGAGATCCCCTTATGGGGAGTACAAATAACGAATAATTTTTTTAAAGTTTAGCGTTACATCATTATCAAAAAAATAACAATACCTTTTCTTTCTGTTATACAGAGTGCAATGTTAGTGGTAAGTTGCTTTTGCTGTCTGAAATCTTGAATTTATGGCAGATATTTACAGCAAGTGTTTTTAAGGAAGGAAAGTAGATGGTCAAAGTAAACAGATATGGACGCAGTAGGATTGAAATCATTTACTGTGGTGAAAAGAGAAAAAATAAGAAAGGAGGAATTTAGGTAAGCAGTATACTAGTGATCATACTAAGTGTGTCACAGAATCACATGTAGACTTAGCTTGGAATTTTTTTCAGCTCAAGAACATTATTTGTTTTTAGAAGTAAATATTTAAAAGTTTGCCTTTCCCAAGACACCATTTTGCTGTAAAATGGAAGAGTTCTGCAATATTTAGATTACAGCTGTGAACTTGAGATATCTGTCTCCTTTTTTCAAGTAATTGCACCAAATCCCAAATGGCAGAAAATGAGAGACTTTTTGTGATTACTTACTGCAAATAATTACAGTTTGGATCTATACGCTATAAAACCACAACTGCCTTCACATGAATGAGGCAAAAATATAAGAAAGCATCCTGGAAGATTGGCATTTCCTTGCTTGTGAGTTCATAATGCTTTTTGTGTATTTTATATAATCTCTTTTACTGGAGTGCCTGCCTTATGTAATGTCTTAGTAATGGAAATGAGGCCATCTGCATGGTAATCAAGGTTGTTCCCTGAAAGACATCCTCTGTCTGCAGCAGAAAATAGATTAAATCAAGACCTTTAAAAGTTTCACAACCTTTTCATCAAGCTGAGAGTGATCTTCCTCAGAAACTCCTCTTTACTTTCCTTAGAGCAGCCCATCTTCCCTGCCTATTGATGTTGTTACCCATCCAGCTTCAAGCATGGACTGTTGCATAGTATTCCTATCAGCTGTATTGCCATTGTTTGTCCCTTTTCATATTCTGCCACTCTTAATTCAGTTCTGCAGTCTAATAAACTCTCCTTTCCTTTGCTTTGCATCATCATTGGGACTGTTTCTTTCCCTTTTATTTTCCCTGCCTGGTACCCAGAGTGTTTATGCATGCTGTCATCTGTTCTGCTGCTAAGTATCAGTAAATCAAAAGGTAGACTTCTGAAAAATGGCAAACCTGTGTCCTAGTATTATTTATTCATTTTATTTCAGTCACTATGCAAATTTACTAGGTGTTTTATGTGAGCAGAGAAAGACAGACTCCTCTGAGTATGCTGTAGTCCAAGGCAACACGGTACAAAGGGGAGCAAAATAGGAAAAAATACATAATACAAACAAATACATCTTTGCTAATAAATATCTGCAATTTTAATTTTGCGTACGATACAGTAGAGTTTTTTATTTCTGAGTTAACATAGTAAGTTTTGTGTTGTGTTGCCAATCTCTGACTGGCATCTCATTTACTCTCGTTAGAAAGATTCTTCAGAAGGTATGACCCTTCTGTTGGATTTTTCACCTCCTCTGTGGGAGATTTCAGTTCAGTTCTCCCTTTTTCTGTGCTTCAAAAATGGGATCAAAACCGTTTCTAGCCCCATGCTTATCAAAGATCAGGGCATTCCATAAATATTTATTAAAAAACATTGGAATAATAGAAGGTCTTTTGTGTATAGTATAGTAGAAAGGTTGTGAGCTCAGTAAGTTACGTGTGCACGCTCGTTCTTGCTATGCAGTAAAAAAAGAAGAAAAAAGAGAACCCTAAGTATTGTAGCATCTTGGGGAACACATACAGCTACAAAAATAAAAAGCCTAGGAACTGGAAAATATTTTCAATGCATTTTTGGGGTCAGCCATCTTTTTCTCTAAAATATGAAGTTGCCAACAGTTCTTTGAAAGATTTGCACTGTATCTTGCCTTCCAAGGCTTTGCTTCATTTGGAGCTAACACTGTCACCCCCCTGAAATAGCAAAGCTATTTGGGGATACTTGTTCAGCAAATATTCACCCAATGTCTAATTTGCCTAGAGCATGCTGCCCTATGATACTACCCACTGACATGCCCAAATGCTAGCTGTTTATCTTTGATATCCTCACTTGGAGGAAGAGCTTTTTTCCCCTCTCCTCTTTTTCTGTCATCCACTTGGGATTAGAATAGTGGTATCGCCACTGTTGGGAATTATTCAGCAGGTGTAAACTTGACATTGTCATCAACATGCCTACAGCATCCACAGGTGGAGAAGAGATGAAAGAAAAGTAAGTGAAAATCATATGTTCTGGATGTATTTGGTAGCACTTGCAGCAGCCTCATATTGTCTCTGGATGGGGAATGAGGCAAAGGCTATAGTAGGTCTCTAGCTCCTTCAGTCATTCTTAGCAAGCTGGGGGACTTTGTACTCTGTCTTAATGTATAATAATTAAAAGCAGATTTCTTTTCTCATGTGTATATAGTATCTTCCATTGTACCTGTTTTAAAAAGGGAGGTGAGAGGAATCTTGTATCATGCCTGCTCTTTGATTTTTCTTAGCATTTCAGGATATATTGCAAGAGTTATGTATGTATGCAAGTGCATGGACACAGATTTATATCACACATGCTTTCATTTTAATTAATTAATTTTAAGGCTTTAATGAAGTAACCAGCAGATAGTGATAAGCTGGCACTTGCTTATTTGGAGGCATGGTACCTACTTATTTCTGCAACTGCTAAGTGGTGCTGCCACCAAATAAAACCGTACGTGGCATCTTCAGTATGATCTCTCTGACAGTGGTACTGATCCATGCACAGAAGATACACAGCCAGCAGAATGTTGTTTTGCATTCTTCCCTGTCATTTCTTGTGTATGCCTGACATGGGCTGGGCACTTTATGGTCAAATTGGCTTAACCTGATACCATGTGTTAAAAGCATTATTAACACTGATATATTAACATTATTTAATAACATTGCTGGTACGTCATGGACTTTGGAACTGAGAAGAAAGTTACATAGAAATTCTACATTTTTAACTATATGTGCATTTAACTTTGTCCTGTTTTTACCTTGCCTGCAACAGTAGTATCTAAAATTTAGGATATTTGGATTCCCTATATCAAAAGGATTTTTCTAGAAAGTGAAAATATGCCCGTGTGCTGATGAGCATAGAGAATGTGTATGCAAGTGTTCTCCTAGCTGAAATATAAATAAAGTAACTCAGAAACCCAAATATAGCTCAGCTTGGATTTCTTGATAACAGATCATCCTTGGTTTGAGTTTAAAAGTGTTTCACATTCTGATGTGATTTACTGGGTACATTTGCCTTTATTCCTGTGACAGAAGTGGTTGGCCTGATATTTGCATGAACTCCGGCAGGCTCATAAGTGGAACTTTTGCTCATGTATTCAGTAGAGAAGAAACAGTGAACACTGTAACGTTTAAAAACTTCTTGGCTATAACAAATTAGATGGCATTTATGTTTGTGTTTGTTATGACTGACTCAAAAGCCTATTTGCAGCAAAGGAATCTGATTTTAGTAAATCAATATATAAAGCCTTTGATATTTTAAAAAACCCAGCTAGCTGTAACTTCAGTGTTGGTATTTCAAGGCCTCTCACTGATATTTTAGAAGTTTGTGGTTGTTTGAGCTTCCTTTCCAGGCCCTGGGGAAATAAGAAAATGGTAAATCAAAGCCCGGATCACTGTTTGCATTTATTTTACTTCTCATTATGACATGTATGCAAACATTTAAAAGAAATAAGGAAAAGGTATAATCATGATAAAATCCCTTTTATAGAACAAAGGGGAATACATTTCTAGTCTAATTTATTACACTTCTCCTTCATACTATAAACTCAATTGAGTGCCTCATTAGGTTTGACAGTTCACTTATACTTCTAATTCAGTGATAGTACTGCTTAAAATAATTACTGGCTCTTGAAGGATAATCCAAGAAAATAAATGGAAAGTATTTTTTCTGATCTGAAATGTGTCTTAATTTCTTGTGCTTTTCCTTTCCAAAGGAGGAAATTTTAAAAGTACAAATTGCAGTCGAGTACTTAACTGCCATAAAAAGTCATCGTGTTGCCTTTGGAAAGAATCTTCCATTTGCAGTTTCTGTCTTCTTTCTGCTTTACTTGCCTGTGACAACCAAAATCCAGAGTATGATTGAGGATGTACAATTAAACAAAACTATTTAATAACATTCAGTGAAATCTAAGTGACGCTTTTTTCAGCTTGGATGCATCCTTTAGCGTAATTGTTAGAGCGAGAAAAAAAATCTCTTATTTTAGATATTGGAAAAAAGTTTTATAACTGTCACCCTAAATCTGGATGCTTTAGTCCCCATATTAAACTGAGATGCTCTCAAGGCTATCTTTTTTCACTGCTGTACTCATGAGAGAGATTCTTCATCAAGCTTCTCAGCTGGCATGAAGAAGCTTTGCCTATTATATTGAAGTTAACAGAGGAATGACGTTATGCCAGTTGAGGACTGAGGTACAAGATTTTAGCCACCAGAGCTGGGATGGTAAAAGCATCCCACAGAAGGTAACCTAAACTTTCACAGTCTATTGATCATCTGACTTGTACTTCTGATGTTACTAGTTATTCTTAAAATTTCCTCTCACTCCTGCAGTCTGCTGTGCAGGTCTTGCCAGAAAGCGGCAAGATGCCTCTCCTCTGGGGATCGGACTCCAGATTAGGCCATTTTTCTGCAAGTTTGAACATTGAACAATTGCTGTAGTAGTTTTCATGCCACACTCCATCCTCTTTAGTCATGGTTATTCAAAACCACATCGCTCGCTTAATTTCCCAGCTTCCTCACAACAGACACATTGCTTCTCTATTAGCTCTTTACTTACACTGTGGCCTCACTGCTGCCATATCAGTATGCCAGGGCTGCTCTTGGATTACAGAGTGAGCAACACTTCTGTAATGCTGCTTCTCAGCGTGGAAAGCTCGGAATTTTTAATTCCTTTTTCTGTGCTCCATCTCTGGTCAGCCATTCATGTCTTATTGCCTGACCAGTCCTTTTCTTCTCCATCTCCTGCCAGTTACTTTGTGTCTCACCTGCCTACCAAAGTTTCACTCCTACCCTCTGTTCCTTATTCCTGCAACTTTCAGCCTCCTACAGTATTTATTTTTTTCAGTTTTTTTCCAAAATCTTTTCCATCTGTGTTCAAAGACACTGCTAGGGCTTTTCAGGTATTGGTGCTTTTCAAGTCCTGAATGAGATGGCACATAAATCTGGAGAATTCTTTAATTCCAGGTTTAAACTGGAGAGTAAATTTAAAGTATTATCTTTATTGGGGTGGGAGAGTATTTTCCACTCTTTCAACCATTTAGAGTTCTTTTCTGTAAATTCCTTAGTGTTCTGATTATATCGTGATTGACTGATGGCTAATCATGCGAAAAGGAAGGTTTTGAAGAGGCCAAATGGAGACAGGTTTTTTTTTACAGTAAAATGTGCAGAACTGTTCTGGTTTGTTTTCATTTTATGAAAAGCATATGAAAACTATGAAAAGTACTGTACCAGTTGAGAATAACTTTAGGTGGGCTCTGTCTTGCAGAAAAGAGTTCAAAAGTGTACCACTAGTATAAACAGTTCTCCCATTCTGTATTTTCTTTCACTTTCAGCTCTTCACTGAGTTGATGTCTGGGGTAAGGTGTGGCCATTTCTTGGCAGAATTATTTTCTAGATTTTACTTTGTTTGGTGTGTTTTCGGGAATATGCATTTATTGCCAATTACTGAAATTGCCGGTTGAAGGAGCTTGTCATCTGTCTCTTGCCACATGTTATTTCAATTTAGCATTTCAACTTTTGTAGTCCTCCTTGCTCACTTTGTAAACCTGAATTGCTTCTCCAGTAAGATGCTGCCTTGGATGACCAAGGCAGGAGGAAGAGCCTCACCGGCTTCATGCCTTGTTCCTGTCTCCAGCCTTCCTTACTATCCCAGCCCAACAGCGTAACCGAGAAATTCCTTTGGGAAAAGGTTAGCTTGAATCCCTGCAGCCACAGCAAATTCAGACAGTTCCTCTAATGTAAGAACCACATATGTACTGGAAGAGATGTTCTGGTAAGTGGGTTTACTAGAATTCTTCTTCACTGCTTCTCAGTAAAGAATGGCAACTGTTCCGCTGAGGGGAGTGTACCTTGTTTAAGTTCCTGTTTTTAAAGATGGCATAAATGTCTGCCAAGAAGGGTAACTGCCAACAGAAAAGAAGATTACCCATCTTGAGACACGATGGCAAGAAAGTGGGCTGGTTTATCTTCTGGTATTTTCCTTTAGCACTCGTGAGTTGGAAAATTTGTGTGTTCTAATACACTGGAAATGAAAACTAGTCGCAAGAAACAAAGCTTGAAATGCCATCTCTTAGTGGAAGACTCAGTTTTTCAGTGATTCCCATTTTAAGGAATGGTTTCAAAAAGTGAAGCCTCAGGATTAAAACAAGCTCTTTTACCTCTTTTTTATATGCGCTCCAGGCATCTAAATCTACTCAGCAAGCATGCCATTTTGCAAGTATCTTATTTTCTCTCCACAGAATGTCAGAAGCACTGCAGAAAGTGCCATCTATGGAATATAATTGATATGGACGCTCTTCTGACAACTATTGTTGTTGTTATGTTTCAAGATAAAAGCAATTGAGTATTTATAGGAAAAGTAAATGTATATGCCATTTGCAGTGTGTTGTAGCTGATAATTAAATATTTTTCTACTCAATTTTTGGCATGCTTCCTGGAATCACCAAGCTTTCAGTAACGTTTTTAGTTAGTATTCTGCAGCCTACTGTTCTATTCACCACAGCTGACGTGAGCTCAGAGAGTTTGTCTTTATTTAACCTTAGAGAAAAATCCCAGGCTTGCTCTGTAGTCGGCAGAGCTGTTGGGAAGGATCTGCTCCAGACCGCAGTGGGGAGAGGGTGGGCAGGGTCCCGCTCTGAATCATGCCTGCTACAGCCTCACTCCATTGGTGATACTGGAAATCCTGCAAAACAAGGCTCCTTAAAGTGAAGTTACCCTTTTTCAAGCTCTGATTAATATTTTCTTTCATGCTTCATCCTTTTCCTTCTTTGGCTAACATCTTGATGATGACTACTGTTGTTGAAGTCCTATATCCCACTGCTTCTTGTCATATTTGGAAGCTGGGGGCACTGATTAGACTTAGAAAAGTTCCTTTTCTACCTGAAAAATACATATATCTGTGTAGAGGGGGTGAAAAAACATACAAAGCCCTGATGAGAATAAACATTCTGGATTGCCTTTGCTCTTTTGAGACTGAAAATTGTGTTGGGGTGGCAGGGGTTGGGGAAGATGCTCCAGCTAAAAGTCAAAGCTTTTAAAGACACTGATTCTGATTCTCTGCTCCATTACACACTTTTCACACTGATGTAGCCCCACAGGGCTGCTTTGTCTCTTTCTTGTCAGCTGGTAACAAGTAAGGAGAATGTAAATGGCCTGTGGCATTAGTACTGCCTAACAGACAGTACCAAGCCCTTCAGTTTGGTGATTTTATAGTTACTTGATTAGAATAATTTTGTTGATGAGGTTGACTATTATCCAGCTAACATTCAGCTATTACAGTTTTAAGACAATAATTACCCCCAAAATTTAGTATAACTATGTCAGCAGTTATTAGTAGTATTGGCAGTAACCTCAATGTTAGTAATATCTATTCCAGGAAATACATGCTTGTCTTTATTTGTCAGTAAACATTGGCATTTAAATGACATGAAAGATTATGTATTGATTTCTATGGATTCAAGTATCTAGAACTACCCTAATGTTTATTTTCCCCCACATTAAGGAATGAGGTAAAGTTGAGCTTGATGGAGTAGATATTCCAGCGCTAGATATATTGTTTGAATGTGTGAAAATCCTTGAAAATGTGTATCTTATCAAATTGAGCCTGATTTCAGTTGTACATTGTCATACTAATTACTATACAACTAAACAGCTGTATAGTTGTACTAATAGTGGAAGAAAATTTCCATTGCTAGAAAAATATGAAGGCCTCCTTTCTCACAAAAGTGCTCTGAAAATGAAGAAGTGGGATGCTCGTCAGAGCTAGGATGTATAATCAGACTGAATCACCCTGCAGACCTGTGGGGGTTGATTGGCAGCCAGTATCTGCAAAATAAACTGCAGGGTTCAGTTTGCAACTACTATTGTGAACCAAACCCTGCAGGGTTCAGTTTGCAAACACTATTGCGAACCAGACCCTGCAGGGTTTGCCGAGCTCCGGTTACTATTATTGCTCCTAGTAAGGCTTATTACCCTGTCACAGAAGATGTAAGAAAATCCATCTCTCCACTTCAAACATGATAAGCCTTTGTCACCTACAATGCAATTAATGTTAAAAATAGAAAAGCACTGATGATAAGATTGTGACTTGCAGGGAATGAGCCATTGTCCAAGTACCAGAGACCTATCTGGAGGGCCAGTCAGCCTACACGGTTTGCTGTCAGTTTGCTGATTGCCATTTCTGTCTGAGTTTGATGAAATATTCATGTCTTTGCTCTGCTCTCTGCAAGAACTATTGATTTCTTGTATAAACGTGGCTATATTTAGTCTAGACAAATGGAATGTGGATTGCTGCTGAATAAATGGGATGAAAGGCTGGGGGTTTGCCTGTCCGTTTGTCTTGGTCTGTGGCAATTATTTATAATCAAGAGTAGTTTTTGTAAGTTGAAGGTTATTTTTTATAATTTAGTGATTAGTCTCAGAACAAAAATAAGCACTTAGACACAGTTTTTCTGTTGGGATAGCAGGTTAAGAAGGCAAATTATGGTCTGAGGTTTACAATCACAGTTGCTAGGATTTTTTTAAAAAAAAGACTCAGAAAATTGTATTTTTCCAGAATTTTGAGAAGAAAAGAGTTTGATCAGTGGAATAGATTTAGTGCCTCATCTCTCCATTTTAGAAAACATATTACTAGTAGATTTGATTCTATGGTTAGAATTCAGTTCTCTCCATTTGCTGCAGTTTCAACTTTTGCTGCTTCAATTTTACTGTTCCTGCTTGCTACAATATTTCTGTTTCATTTTGGTTTTCTCCGTGAAAACAAATACAGCTGTAGCAAAGCAAAAGGAGAAAATATGCTTAAAGTCTTGTTCCTTGGCAATTTCTGACAGCATGTTTGTTTTCAGTTAATAATCTTATTTTCCAATGAAGATAGTGGAGCACTAGGAACAGGAGTGCATGTGTTTGTGTTCCACTGTCCTCTCGTGGATGGAATCAGAACTGCTGAGCCCAAGCAGAGACCCTCAGCTGCTGTTTGTTTTCCTTTTCTAGAAATGCTACTTCCTAGGGTTTTGTTCTTTTGAAATAGATAAAGGTACACTATGTCTCCACTTAATGTGAAAATCTGAGCTTTACAAGTACTGTAGTGAAAATCATCAAATCTCTCTCTTCTGCTTCTTTCTAGACCTTTCAATTTAAATAAGGAGATAGAAAACCTCAGGATTCTTCAATAAATACTTTAAGGTTGGATTAACAACATAAACCATTGCTGCAACAAAGTAGAACATATCAAGATTTTAATTTTTTTGTGAGCCATATATAGTGTATTATGTATAATCCAGTTAAAGCATGGCGGTCACTTTTGGAAAAGCTGTACTAAAACTTTTCGGTTTGTGTGTCAAATAATTTCCCTGTAATTTTGTATGCGTTATTCCTATGTGTTTGCCAGGTACGTTTACATGCAGTAGCTAAGTAGCATTGCATAGCTGTTCATGTGTAACACCATCCTCAGAAAATTTACACGCTAGCTTTGGAAAATCGCTTGCAGTGCAGTGGGAACTGGAAGTCCATCTTACACTGAAGAAGTGCCCAGAGTGTTTATTGTGGAGCATTAATAGTGCCTAGGATATTGTCTCTAAATATTGCTCCAGTAGGCTGTGACATGGTTTTAGAACTGGGTTGCTTGTTAGTCTATTTAGCAGAATGTTAATCTGGGAGTATTTTTGCAGAGAATGGAAAGAAAGTGATAAAATAATCTGTAAAATCTCCAGCTGCTAGTAGGAATGTCTGAAGTCTGCATACAGCATAGACTGCATTAGTATTTTGTTAGGTCTGCACATTGAAGCAGTCCTTGAGTGAAATTGGTCTTTTTCCCAGCAGAAATGGTCTCTGTTCTCCTTCTCCAGTTATATTTTATATATATACATTTTGTTGTTTTCTTCCCACAGTGGATGTAAAGTCAGAGGTTCCCGTGGGACTAGAGCCTATCTCACCATTAGACTTGCGAACTGATCTCAGGATGATGGTTCCCATGGTGGACCCAATTATGCGTGAAAAGCAGCTACAGCAGGAACTACTTCTGATCCAGCAGCAGCAGCAAATTCAGAAACAACTGCTGATTGCAGAGTTTCAGAAGCAGCATGAAAACCTGACCCGCCAGCATCAGGCCCAGCTCCAGGAACACATAAAGGTAGCAACATTTTTCATTTATTCCTCATTTTATCTGCAAGCTCAATGTGCTTAGCTAGACATGAAAAGTGAGCGTGCCTGAACAGTTTGCTGTGACTGAAAGGTGGTGTCTGAGTGCTTATTTCTTTGTATCTGGGTGATACAAGCCTTTTTAAGCAAAACTGCTAGCACCTACCAGCAAGTTGCTCACAGCAAACCAAGGCAGTACTATGAGAATCCTCAAGCTGCTGAAGCCACCACATCCACAGAAAATCAAACTGCCTATTTTAAAATGCTGGATTTTCAGCCAGACTTCAATATGGCTGTCTGTTCTGTATGTGCAGTTTTGAGTATATTAGAAGACTTCTTTTTCAGGCTGCTGTTTGAGTTTGTGCCCACAAATCAAATTGATAGGCAAGTGCATAATATTTGCATTTGTAAAATGGAGGCGGGCCCTGAAAGTGTGGTGTTTTCACTCCTCTCTAAGCTGCCTCGTCTAATGTAAAAATAAAATGATTTATCGGATTACATGCACTACAGTAGGATTGCTATAATGGATTTTGACTGGGAATTTATGATCTTGCCTTTCTTTTCATTTTTTCCTTCTGATCTACTTGCCATTATGCTACTGTGCTAAGCTTCCGCTTGATGGAGCTGACAAATGCAGCGGAGCACGGTAGCCAGAGTTGGTGATGCGCTGGCAAAGAACCCTGTGCAATTTCCAGGCGTTTTTGCCAAAAGAGAAGGAAGTGAAACCAGAGCAGCGAGCTGCTACCTGACATTAGAGTTCATTTTAGTGACAGCCAGTAACAACTTATCCCCCTTAAAAGGCTGGGGAGAGGTGCATAAGAGATGAAAAGTATATGCACAAAAGCAAGCACTGATAGTTATTCAAGGGGGTTGTTTTAGCCAGGACTGACCTGTGCAAGCTGCACTTTCTCATGTCTTTTTGTTCTGTGCAAGTTACAACAGGAACTCCTAGCCATTAAACAACAGCAAGAACTCCTTGAAAAAGAGCAGAAACTGGAGCAGCAGAGACAAGAGCAGGAACTGGAGAGGCATCGCAGGGAACAGCAGCTTCCTCCCCTCCGAGGCAAAGAAAGAGGCCGAGAAAGTAAGAGCCAATGTACCATGAATCCTAATAAGAAATTAATCTATTCCCCTTTGCCTTCTCGCAGCCAAAATGGACAATGAACAGGAACCTGAAACAAGCCTATTACTGTATGAAATACTCAATTAGAGAAGTCAGGGCTGTGCCTGCAGAAAAGCAGGGCCACCTGATGCACCCACAGAAACGTATTGCTGATTTGTGTGCAGACTTGGAGGACTGTAGGAAAGCACATTCTGACAGACTTGTGTATACGTCTCTCAAGAATCTAGACCTTTTTATAAAAAAGGAGGGAAATCGAAAGCCTAAAGCTTCACATGAGAAATTCTTTCTGAAGAGCTTATTTCCCAATACAGAAAGCACTATAAAACAAGAAAAAAATCAAATTACTTGCTGATCGTAACAACTATGTTCAATGTTGTTTAAGATTGAAAAGATAAAAAAATATTTAATACCTTTGTCTGAGACTTCTGATTAATTTTGCTAGTACTTTTTCAAACCGCCTCATGTTCGTTCTTGATGCCATTTCATGAGACCCAACCGTGAGTTACTTCTAGCTCATATACAGCTCTAAGGCAAATGAGAGATACAAAGGATGCTGTTGGGATTTAGTGCTCACTAGAGGGAGACAGATACAAATAATTCTCCTTAGTGAGGTTAGTTTACAAATCAGGTTAAAGTATATTGTGAAGGTATTCAAAATGAAGCTGCCACGAGCAGACGTTGTTACTTGCCCTGCTAGATGACCACAAGAACTAACTGACAAAGGCTGAAGCAAAAAGAGCTGTACATTATGCACCTGCCTGATTTTTCCACCCAAGAAAAATGTATCAGTTCAACAGTTCTAGATGTACCATATTGTAGGCTTTAGAAATTAACATGTCCGTGGTGCTTCCAGTATTTTGGTGAACAATGAACCCATGAAAGCATCACCAGCCTGTTGAATTAGCACTGGGAGGAGGGCAGAAACTGCAGGAACAAAAGGTACTTGTAAGTGATATGAAAAATCAGCTCCATATAAACAGTTGGGCTTTATTAGCACTCGCACCAGAGGAAAAGCAGCGATATGAACTCTATGGTTCCCTTCTCAGTTTGGCTTGCTGAGTGCCTGTTCAGTGTGTAGCAGCCAGCTAAGGAGCAGTATTAACCCCTCAGACCCAGCCCCAGTGTTTGCTGCTGCTGACCTACTTATTGAGTAGAGGAGGGAAGGAAGGTGCAGAGAGGGGAGTTAGCGTCTGAAGCTGAGGGGCAGCAGAGGTATTTTATGGGAACCAGGTCACAGGGGGACATGCTCACCAGCTAGCTGTGCTGTGTCAGGGTTGGGTAACCAAATACTTAGAGTATCAGTATGCCTTAGTGCTGCTACTTTCAAATAAATGTTTTTTCTTCCTTTTTTTGTCACTGTTGATTGAAAACTGAAGGAAGGTTTTTCCTTTTCATGCTTTTTTTTATTAAGAGTATTATGGCTGTGAGTAAAGAATCATGTCCCATGCTGCAAATAGTAATTTGCAGTTTAACCTGACACTGACACGCCTTACTTGTATTGAGCTAGCCACCAAGAGGGGTCAAAATGCACTGTGTCTTCCTGGCATTTTGGTCTTTCTATTGTTTTTGTGTCGTAAGAGTAGAGTTCTCAACTAAGACTCATGTTTCAGACTGTGGTCTGTCTTCCAGACATCACAGGTACAAGGTCTTAAGAGGCTGAACAAAAAGGCTTACTGCTAGCTCTTTCTGTGGCGCTCTGCTCGTAACCAAGACAGCGTTCAGAGGGCTGTTTTGCTGTGCTATTGCTCTTATTTTACTAAATGAAAAAACATTCTTTACTGCAAACTCAAAGTGACCTTCTGTCACTATCTTTATAGTTCTTTCCTTGGTTTTGTATTTAGGAATTATTAGGAAATAATTTAAATTCTTTAGATACATCTGGCCCTGGATAAATGGCCTCATCAACTGTTGAAACATTCCGTATGACTTCACTGGATTTCTGGGTTATGGCCAACTTCAGTCTTCTACAGACAAACATTTAATCTGAATGTTATCTCATTTTGACTGATTTCCACCAGTATTTTTTATAGTTTACAAAACTTCCAGCAGCAAGACACAGGCTCTTTTTTTGCATTTTGGTTTTTGTTTCCTTTCAAAATGAATTTTAAGTAAAGATAAGATATGTTTAATTCTTTGTGTCTTAGGAGCAGTGGCCAGTACAGAAGTGAAGCAGAAACTTCAAGAGTTCCTGTTGAGTAAATCAGCAACAAAAGACTCTCCAGCAAATGGGAAGAATCATTCCATGAGCCGTCACCCCAAGCTCTGGTACACGTATGTTCAATATTAAGCTGTTTCCTTGCCTCATCGAGGTATCTGTTAAAACTTGCCAGAATGCTTCTCCAGCAGGGATGTTGAGAGTCTGCCTCTAGAACAAGACAATTCAACCAAGAAGTTAGCAGAAAGCCA
The DNA here is from genome assembly GCF_023634085.1 of Falco cherrug. Classification (NCBI taxonomy): domain Eukaryota; kingdom Metazoa; phylum Chordata; class Aves; order Falconiformes; family Falconidae; genus Falco; species Falco cherrug. The sequence goes on from NC_073700.1 coordinate 83,605,341, forward strand.
GAAGTGTAATATTTCTGGTTGAACTGAAGAGTATGTGGTGTTCAGTAATGTGATGAGAGCTATTCAGAACAAGGTGCTGTCAGAAATGTGTATAAACTTTTTATTTTGACTGCTTCAGCTCTTGATGGTATCACAAATTTTATAACTAGACCTGTCATTTTTCCAAGTCTCTTTGGCTTTTGCAGTTAGAACAACTTTGTGTTTGATTTACTTGGATTTTTAATCAATCACAAAAATTGTTTCTTCTTGAAGAAGTGCTGCTTTCCAGTGAAGTTAGTTGAATGGTGTAACTCACAAGGATTTTAAGAAGGATTTGAAGTAGTCATTTAACTTTTCTTACTCTGATGCATTTTAGTATTCAGAACTGCATAATCTTATGATGCCTTGGCCTTGATAAGAATCTGCTTAGACCACTTAGAAACAAGTGATTTTGTTGAGTCCTGTAATAAGCCTATTAACATTGTAAAAGTTACAGATTTTACAGGTTTTACCCCTTTTTTAAAAAAAAGTAGTAATTATTTCCTTTTTAACTTCCTTATTACAACAGACACATAAGTCAATCCAACAAAATGAACTGGCTACATTTCTGAAAGACTTCAAATGTTATGCCCAAACTGACCTTCAATAGGACAAACAGAAATGCATATGGTACACTAGCTTTCCATCTTGTACTATTTATTTTTAAAAAGAATTCCTGAAGGCCTGCCCTTGGAGTTTCCATTCTGAGCTGATCAGAGCATTGTGGTAACATGATTTAATATATAGTCACGTTGTTTCTGGTGAAGGTGCAGTACTTTTTTAAATATTTATTTTATTTTATTTTATTTTAATTTATTTTAATTTAATTTAATTTTTATTTTATTTTATTCAAAATAATTTGTAAAATTCTCTTGAGTAGGTAAGATTTCTGGACTCATAATCTGAGCTTAGTTCTGAGTCTTCAGACAAATGAGAATGAGAAGCTCTGCAGAGGATATCTTCTGCTACACTAGGGAAGGTAGTACTTCCACTCGGTAGTGTCCCTTTTGATAGAGATGTATTGTCGATTAACCACACTACCTTGGAAAGATAGGGAGAGACTCCATAAAAGGCCAAGTAACATAACGTTCAGACAAACACAAAGTTTGAAAATTTGCCTCCTTTCCCTCTCTTCACCTTTAAATAGAAAAATCAACCAACCAACCAACCAAACCCCACCTGTCTCTGGGCCAAATGATGCAATTTCTTTGCAATTTGCTATTTCCAGATTTGAAAGATCTGCCCACACTATTTCTTTCATCCAGCAGTTGTCAGAAAGCACTCTTCAGCCTGGAGCTTCTCTGCTGACGTTAGTGCTATGTGCTGCAGAGCAGTGCACTCACAAAACTTAAAAAGTGAACTGAAATGCAGTTTTATCTTTGTCCACTAAATAGTTTGCCCCCCACCCCCCAGCAGGTAATAATAACTCAGTATTTCCAGTTAGTTTTATACAAGCACCCCTGCCCTGAAAATCCTCCACATTTTGATAGAAGAGGCTGGATCAATGTACATCTATTTGTATGTGATAAACAAGACTTAAATGGATTTTGCTGTGCCTCAGCTGGTTCATATTAAAATACAGCAATCTAAAATGGTCAATTCCCCAAACTGGTGACAGATCCTGTCTGTAGGTCAACATGACTCTTATCCTATGTGACTTCTGTAATGAGTGCAAAAAGTGCATTCTTGGCCATTCCAAACAGTTCCATAACTTACTGTAAAAGTGAAATTGGTTGCATGAACCTGTGGTTGTGCACACTTAGATGAACAAGAACATAAACACAGCTGAGACATGTGTACAACATGTGTAGATAGTTACTGCTGGTCACCTCAGTGACTGCTAATTTGTGACCTCTCTGTGTCTGCTGCAGGGCTGCCCACCATACCTCACTGGATCAAAGCTCTCCACCCCTGAGTGGGGCCTCGCCACCATACAAATACACTTTACCAGGAGCACAGGATGCCAAGGATGATTTTCCACTTCGTAAAACGGGTGAGTTAGCGTAGTTTATTCGAGCCCCCTACCCAGTGATTCTCCCACCCTTTGTTTTAACCCAGCTGTCCATCAACAAGGCATATATCATAATCCACAAAGCCTGTTCAGCACGATACTATGGGTAAGTTCAAAGATCCTGACTGCATCTTTAAGAAGTTGGACTGACCACATGGTATCGAGAGTCAGTGCTTCCCAATGCTAACAGCTAGTGCAAGCTTCAGTCCTGATAAATTTGATTTCTAAACAGGCCATCATTTCACGGATCTTTTATAGCATTATTTTCTTTGTCTCAATATTACTTTTGGGTTTAATAGCGCTCTCTCTTTGCATGGTATATAGAGAATCTGTCTTCAGATGGCGTGCTGCCTTTAGACAATGTTTTTCAGGACATTTTGAGGGGAATTCATGAAAAGAAGAGGAATTAGCTTAATACACTTAGTCTCATTGGCTGCGAAAATTTGTATCCATACGTGCATGCACATGTTTGTGTATGCTTTTTACACATAGGAATGTGTAATCTTGTACAAGAAAATGTTCATTTGAACTTTTCAGAATGTTTCAGAGGATTTAGCAACTGAACCTTTTGTCTTGACAGCAGGTGAACTGTAGACATGGCTTTTTCTACACCATAAAGAAAGCTAGAAGGATGGTGGTGGAGTCCCTGTGGCTTTTGCCTCAGGTCCTTGGTGCATTGACTGGTATCCAGGAATGCAGGGAGACACTAAGAGGAGGGGGGGGGGAAAGAAAACATTAGACCCCTTATTGCATGAGTCTGCTGTTGAGTGATATAGTTACATTCAGAGAGAAAGTCTGACCCCCTACTGCGCTAACAGCCTTTGAATGTGATTTAGCCACTGGGAGATTGAAAACTAACTGCAAAACTGGTACTGACTTGAAAAGAAGTGGCATTTGGAACCAGCATACATTCAGAATGAAAATCCAGTCTGCATCTAATACTTTGGAGCAGACTCTCTAAGCTCATATTATATCCCCAAATATTTTCAAAGGAATGAATGCATGAAAAGCAAAGTGCTAATTTATTCTAGCTGAATTACTCTTTGTATAATATGGTGGCAAAATAACAAGATTCTATAAAATCTTGTTCAGGCTGTTCAATCACAATAAGCCCTTATGTGGTTCTTTGCTTAATACCACTGTGCAATAGATACATTTTCTGTACCAATAGAATATACATTTTCATTTTTTAAACAAAAAGGACACACTCTACATCTTCTAAATGCAATGAATTAATTACATGTTTTTAAAATACAACTTACAATTTTTCTTTCATATTTATATATCTTAAATGTTATGATTGATATTTATGATGTGTCAGACTGTTGATCTGTAAAACAAAACATTTTCAAACATTGTAACAGTAAAGTTCTCGTGCAGCTGCTAATACTTTTATATCTCTGTGGGGGTTTCAAAATATTCCTTAATTCAATTCCCATTGTCTGCATAAGAGGACTATAATATAATTAAATCCAGATGTTTTCTATATGTTATTCCAAATATTTGGGCATGCAATGCATCAGTTCCAGAACTGAACAAAGGACATGATGACTCTCTCAAAAGATATCTACAGAATAAATAGACAAATACTAATATAATCATTAGCACAACTGTTTCTGTGATGTTTATAGAGTGATTCTGATAAGCAAATATAAGTGAAGTGTACAGCATATTGTATGTTAGCAAGGGAGTATATCTGATTGCTCTCCACACCCATGAATATAGCAACTATTAAATATCCTGTTTACACATCTGATCTCTCTGTGCACTAGAGCTGTTTAATTCCAGCCTTCAGCAACATCCCCACAAAGGTTGCAATAATCAGGTTGAGAGTAAAAGCAACAGGAACCAGATCAACAAAAGTCAAATGACCCTAAACTGATCTGGGTGGTTATAGGGCCATCCTCCAGGCAGAGGGGACATTGTGGAGCCTGTGTCATCCTCATGGGACCTTACTAGACAAAGATGTCCCATGAACACTCATGTGTATGGACAGGCTATAAGCCTGCAGAAATCTGACCTTTACCATGAGGGGTGAACCTCTTTTCCTTTCCTTTAGGCTATGAACACTTATTGCCACTGGCTCCTGGTAAACCCTCTGTGGTGCTGAACCTGCATGTCAGCAATTCATACGAAAGCAGACCTCACATTCCTTGCAGCCTTAAGAAAGGAATACCTGTTGTGGGTTTTAATCACATCTTTGTTTTGCTTCTCAGTTTCATTTTGCATATTCATAATATAAAATACAGAGGTATCATCTTTCTTTTCTTCAGCTGTAATATAATGCTCTTGGAAGATAATTCTGATAGAAGCAGTTACTCTAAGATCAGATTTAATGGGACAGCAAAGCTGAATGATTCTCTCCTGACATTCTAATGTGTTTTTCAGTGCTAAGGGAACACCGAGTGTAACACAGGCATTGTAAATCATAAATCATGCTTGCTTACATTCTTGTTCAGTAATCTAACCTTAGCTTAATTAGTCCTGAAGTGGCATGTCCTTATTAATCTTTTAAAAATTAATTCAGAGAGACTATGGTAAAGAGGAAGATAGTCTGTGCAGGTTTTACTCTTCTAGAATCTGGAATGATTGGGATGCACAAGTAACTAGGGAAAGATTAAGAGCCTTGCTCTTTCTATTTTAACAGTTAGGTACCAGAATTAACATTCTAGTGCAGTGACTATGGTTACTCAATAACTCTCTTAACCATGTGGATTATTCCTTTCTGTACAAGATGCAGCAGAACTTGTCAGCAGTGGGCTTCATGCAGCTTAGCTGTGTGGAGGATTGGGAGTGTCCTAGGGGCTAGAGGCCAGGATATGCAGCTCTTTGCACAGCTGCATTCAGATGCTCTGTGTTGACAGGCTTTCAAAAGAGCAGAGCAAGGGGAGCTATTGCTTCACTGGACAGATAAATATACCATAAGAAGCTACACATCTGTAGCTAGAATTTAGCCTAAACAGCCTAAGATCAAATTTTCAAAATGCCCACAACTTTCACCATGGATACCAGTTGTAATGTATGTTTTCTGCAAAGCACCCAAAAGCCTGAGAAGCACATGGCTCATTAACTTTCAATGAGACTAATGCATCTAAATTACCCAGAGAGGTTTGAAAACTCATCCCTATTACTGAACACTTTTGAAATTCATACTGACTGTTGTAAGAGCTCTGATGGGAGCTGTGCACTTTTCAAGACCTGATCATTTAGTATAGGGAACTTTTGATTGTTGATCTCTATAATTCTGTGTCTGTCTATCCAGGAAAATATTATCTGCTTGACAAGGTTACTGTAAAACTAACAAAAATGTAGCAAACAGCATGGATTTGATAGGATAGAAGTGATTGTCAAAGGAATTTTTGTTTTTTGTTTGTTTTGGGTTTTTTTACCTTGTTGAAATAAATGCAGAAATTCTGGCAAATGGCCATAACATTTGCATTTTCTTCAATCTGTAACATTTGATTTTCTGTATGCAAGTGTTGATGCAAACCAGCAAATGCCAGGAAATTCCAATACCAGCAAATGCCAGTAAATTCCAATCAAGGTTAGCCTTGCTAACCAAAGCTGGATGCTTTTTGAAAATGTTTCTATAGATGGAATTTCTGCATTTTGCCTCATGTTTTGGCTTTTGTTGGAAAAAAATGGGGGGGAAAGTTGGGGACGTCATCATGTCAAGTATAAACTGTTTTTTCTTTCCTGAGTTTAGCACATTTTGGCAGAATGGCAATGTCAATCAGTATTTCTATTTGTTTTGGTTTTATGCCAGTTGAATCTTTCCTTGCTGATGGAGTTGTAACATTACAACTTCCATATTGCTTACAGATCTTGAAGATCACTCACAATAGTACTGTTTGAGATCTTTGTCGCTTGCTTTCGAAAAATTGCAAGCATGCTCAATGCAAATATAGCATGGGGGTTTTAAATAATGAATACTACAAGGTTCTTGCTTGAAGGGGAGAAATTACATGATTTCATACAGGAAAAAAAGGAGATGAAGGTTTGTTTAATATTGTGATGAAAGAGAAGAAGTGTGATGCAGTCATGAAGAACCATATTAAGTTAACCTGATTAGGCAGTAGAATAACAGCATAGCTCCTGTGTAATGAGAGTGAAAGATTCCTGAATAAGAACTCAGCAGATGTAATTTTTTTTAAAAAAAAATAATAATTAGAATATTTCCTTACCATTCATTCTGCATTTAGTGACTCAGTAATTTACTGGGGCAGTTGAAACTGAGGAGAAAAACATTTTTGTGTGTGAAAGTTTTTCTTCCTTTCCCTTTTTTGCCACCAAAGTCCATTTCTGTTTGCATTTTCTAGGAAAACACTCTCCTATGAAGTAACAGTATATCAAAAATCTGAATTTCTTTTGGTCTTTGGTAAAAAAAAAAAGAAAAAAAAAAAAAGGCTTAGAGGATCACAAACCCTCCATTACCATGTCTGCCAAAATGAAGAAGTCAAGCTTAGTGGAGGGAAGCATTTTTTTTCTCTTGAGTTTATGAGTGGGCACAATAAATGGGAGAAGCACTTTGTTTATTGAAGCAGGGAAACAAGGCAAACGTGGTATGATTCTCCTCATTTTATTGATATTTTTTTTTCGGGGATGCTGAGCATTCCTGCCTCTCAAAGTCCTTGTTTTCCTGGGTTAATGAACAGTCTTTATGAATTTGGATCAGGTGAGGTGCCCAAAGGAAATCACTGGAGCTTATCACAGTGAGATGATCCCTGTAAAGACCATCATAGTCTTCCCATCAGTGCAAGATCGTTCCTCTAATATGTTTTATTTATCACTTACTACTAGTTGCAGGAAGCGAAGGTTGTTATGCATGGGTGATTCTTGTTCAATGTCAGGATGACCTGTATAAAGTTTTTTTACTATGTTTCTGTTTTAGCAAAAATCGCACTACTTGTATATATATCACTTTCTGTGTTGGCAGTAATTAATCTGTTGTGCTAGGTACTGAACCTTCTTGATGGCTAGGCTAATCATCCAGCGTTGGTCCAAATACCATCTTGGTTCTCCTATCACTGCCCAGTGCATAGCCAAAATTGAATTACAAGTTCTGCTTCATGTGGTTACATAAAAGCTTTTCTTACACAAACTGTATATGTTTTCAGAACTGTTTCATAAATTAGCATTAACAGGTAGCTTGTGTAACTTTTTGATAAGCAGGTAATCAGATACTAGACACCTTTTTGACTTTTGAACCTAAAGGAAACAGCTTAAATAAGGAGCAGGGTGCAGTTCTAAAATCTAAACCATTTTAAGAGCATAATGTCCATTGAAAATGAAGTGGAATGGTTTTAATGGGCATTTCAAAGTCTATTCCCTCTGGATAAATAAGTTAAAAAATACTGTGTATTAAATCTGAGACTCTTTGAAGTCAGTAGAAACTGTCCTGTTTGATTTCAGTGGGACTAGGATTTTTCTTCCACTGTATCTAGGGTAGGGAAAGTTGAAAACCTTTAGGAAAGTAAAGAACATCTAAAAGATGACAAAAAGAGAGAAACAGACAGAGAAGTGAAAAGTGGAAATCACATGGTATCAGATCATCCAAAATAGAAGACGTTGGTTAGTAAAGATTACACTTCTGCAAACTCCTGCAAAACATAGTTTCACTGAAAAATCTGTTCAAACCCACAACTCCTAATTAAGGGTTTAAGCTGCCAAATAACATGTTCTGGCTAAAGCCAAGTAAGTATTACAGAGCCATTCATGAACAACGGCATAAGCTTTGTACTTTCCTTTTTTATTTTCTCATGGGAAAGTAATATAAATGAGAGTGATACCTCCCTGTTGGCTTTAACTGTTAGAAATGCAAAGCATGCTGAAATTGTACATAATTCTCCTCCAAAAGAAAGGAAATAGCATTTCAATGGTTTTCCTCAGTGTCTCGTTGAGTTATGGTGGTGCACAATTATTCCTGTTAAATTACTCTACCAGATGGAAGGTTACATTGTATATTTAGCTAATTAAGTTGTAGGGGACTGGAATTATATCCCAGAGCGTAAAGAACCTATCTAAAAGTAAACTTGTTTTAATTCCGTTTCATTGTGAAGGTACAGTGTCAATGTCTAATTAAGACTTCAAACAGGTGGGAGTTTTCTCCTCACTTCACTTAACATGGAGAGATCCTTTCAGAAAGTTAGCCTTGCCTGCAGAAGTTAGCCAGCCATGTTCTGAAAGTCCAAACAACTTTGAAACCAATTTTATCTTCATTTCTCTTTAGTGGAGCTGAAGTGCCTTGCTACTCTTGAGCTAAATTTGGCCAATAATTCTCATCTGCTAGGAAAGAAGGATACATCGTGTTTTGGTTGCTTTTGTTTTCTTGGCACCCTGTGCTCTGTGTTGCCTTTGAACAACTCTGAAGAGTACACTTCAGCAATCTAGACCTGCCCAGCTCTTATCTGCTCATAACACTGATGCCCTGTTAAACTGGAGGTTTTTAAACTGATGGTATTTCTTAATAAATTTCTGAAGCCTGATGAAGTATTAAATTATACTTTTGCCTCCCATCAATGTGTTATCACTGCTGGATATTTTCCTAGATTAAAACCTGTGGGAATTAATCATCCTATTAACTTCTTGTATGGGACTTGGGGAATAACATAATCACGAACATGATTATTCTAGAAAAAATCATGTATCTAGCAATCAAATTGTAACCCCACAAAAGCCTTGATTCTTGAGGATAGGGTATTCTCTCTGGCACTTCTTCACTGAAAAAAACCATATTTTCTTGTGCAAATTAGTGATTCAATGGGTGTTAGAGGAGGATTTAGGCTGAAGAGTGAGATTTACTCTGTTTGCTGAAGGTATGGTATTATATTCCCATTACTTCTTCCCAGCTAGAACCAACTGGTGTATAATGGTATGAAGTGGGGGCAAGAATAACCAGTGGAGACCAAACCAGGACTGCCAGTCATGCATATCTAAATTTGGTTATTACCATGCAAATTAGGAATGTCCTTTACTAAATGGCCCGTATCACCTTCTTCTTTCTCCTTGACACCTCCTGAGAACTTTGAAGCAATTTGGCTCCCATAAGTGCTAAAAAATTGCAAAAATATTACATAATTCGAAGATGTGCAGGGAAGATAAGAATTAAGTTTAAAATATCCTTGTTCTTTTGTTGTGTTTCAAGACATTATATTATTATTTGCTTTTTAATTCCTTGTCTATTATTAGAAAATAATATTAGTTTGCATGGAAAAAGCTTAAGATGCCATGGTTTCAGCAGACTTAATTAGGACTCAAGAGGCCCAGTGAAATCATGACCTCATTGGAATCACCTTATAGCCCAGTGGTGCAAATGCAAGGGGATGCTGTTTCTGTGCTAAAGAATAGAAATTATTAAGAATTCTATTGAAAGACCTGCTCTTTTGCCTCACAGGTTACATGCAGAACAAATACCAGCACAAAATATATTGTACTGATCAGCTTTTCATGAAAAAATATAAAGATCTCTAATTCTGGCTAAATGCAAGCAGTATACTTAAGTAATTCCTACACCTAGCTCAGAAACTCATTTCTAGAAAGATGACACTTGTTTCCATGGAAAATAAAACAGAAATTTTTTGTTTCATGCAGACTGCAATTAATAACAAGGAAAAGTTAGATATTTAAGACAGCTTCAGGGAATCTTTCATTTTGGAACCTTCTTTAGGAAATCAATTAAAATTTTCTAATCTTGTTAAATTGGCTTCCTTAGCCTGAAGAGAGCTGAAAGGCTGCAAGATCCCCTCTAATCTAATTAGCTCTTTTACCATGTGTTTCACTAAACCTGTTTTTTTGATTTGGAGAATGGATATTTACCTTAGTCTGAAAAAATAAAGCATTCTACCTTTTACAAAAGTAAAATAAAGCAAGGGACTAAAGGGTTTCATACAGGACCAAGCACTCCCCTTAAAGTGAATGGTTGTACAGGAAACAGTTTCGTTATATGCTGAGAACACATTAGGTGATACAAGCCAGAAAAACACTGTTTCCATCCTGTACTGCTGTATCTGGTGCCTCCTTGGGACCACCCAGCGGTCAGTTCCATGTAGTTCTTGGAAGAGTTTTAGAGGGCATGTGTAAATAGCTTTCAGTCTCATGAATCTAACTTAAACTCTTTCAGAAATGGAGTTTTAAATCACCAGAATTTAGAAATCATTGAATCTACAGAACTGTACTACATGCTGCTACCTCCTAGTCTGTCAGCCAGTGGGGAGGATGTCCAGATCTTCATTATCTGGTATTGTCTTGTACTGGGACGTGGCCTTCTACAGCAACTGTCAGTCAGTCATGTATGAAAACAAAAAGTCACTGCTCATCTTGCCTATGGCTGATATATTCAGCCATGTAGAGGCGGCTGAAACAGTCTGTGGCTGCCTACAGGAAGCCAGAGCAGAAGTCAGAAACTCTGCAGAGCAGAGAATATTTACATGTCTGCGAGACCTGTGTGCAGCAGAGGAAAGGCCATGAGACTGTCAGGTCTCTGAGAAAGACAAACTCATTTGCAGCTCTGCATAAAACGGCTGAGGAAGCTGGAAGCAGTTTCAACCCCTGACCCGTGTCTCTGCCTCTCTAGCTTTCTGCCTGGCTTTAGTTGCATTCATAGTTTTGGTGAGAAAGTTAATTATCTTCTCTGTTATCCTTTCTGATGGTCCATGGGAGTATCTTGTGCCTTTCATACTGCCTGCATCATTGAGGGGGAAACTTGGAAGTTTCTCCATAGCTCACTACCCTCAGACTAACTTCTTAGGAACCTTAGATATGCCTCTTCTGTCTACTTTCATTGGTGCAGTTGTAAAGTGGGATTTGACTTTTCCCTTAATCTGCAGGTCCTGGCATGGCATAGACAAGCAGGCTGCTTTGTTACTTATGTATATTACCACGGTGACTGGCAGCCCACAGCATGGACCAGGAACCTGTTGTGCTATGCAACAGACCCAACAAAATGAGGATCTCTTCACAGTGTTTTCTCCTATTCTGTTCCTTCTGCTTCAAGTGAAATCATAACAGAGATCTCTGTTATCTCATTAGCCACATTCAGTATCTTGAAAATTCTCCATTGCCACAGCGCTAGAAAAAAATTTGGCAAAGGATAAGCCACTGGTATGCTGGCAATACTGCCATCATGCTAACCAGTACCGTCTCATTTTCTCTTGTACCTCTGATGGTCTACACCCATACATAGCCCTTTTGTCCTATAACTTAGACTTCAAGTTATCTCAGGCATGAACTGTCATGACCGTGTGTTGTAAAGCACATAACGCTTACCTGTGCATGGGTGTCTAGTACAATAGTATAAAAAATAACAGCCTATATGGTGGGAAAAAAAAGCAAGATTTCTTGACTATGTATTCCTTTATTGATACTTGGTAGATATAAGGCAGGAAAAAAACAGTAACTCCTGCTTGGAGTACAGCATAGAATAGATTCATATTGGTATAATATCTGACCCTTCACAGCTAAAAGAAAAAAAGAAAAAAAAAAAAAAAAAAAGACAGTTAAATAGAGAACACCACAGAAGATTTACTTTAAGATCACGAACTCTTTGTTTCTAAATTCTTTCTGTTAACTTCATTACATTAGAGAAGTCCAAGTTATTGTTTCAAAATGGTCTTAGTGATAATAGCTGGTGCCTCAGCAATAGGGAACAATTTATCTTTCTCAAGTAAGATGTGAATTTTGCTGCTGTTGTTCGTACTGTTGTTGGAATCTTTGTAGCTGAATTTAGCATCATTTACCTCAACTGCCCCACAGCTTTTCTAAGCCAGCCTGCCAGCAAGGAAAAGGAAATGCTTTCACTTTAGAGCCTTTCGAAGTCTGGACAAAAGCTCACTTTCTGTTCTTCAGGTTTCCTATATATGGCATTAGCCTCGAGATGAGGACCTGCTCGCTATGCACCCTCTCCCATCCCCCATTTCCTGCCTGGGTTCATTAAATACTGATTTGAAGTTGGCACACGCTCTTCTGATACAAAAGTAGTACTGTGTCCAGGAACCATCAGAAAGTAGTGCATTATTATCTTTTACATTCCCTTCATATATATGTCCTCTCCCCGTGCATAGAAAGGATTTTATCCCTTCTTCTTAAATATCTCTGTGTGTTTAATAAAAAGAAACAGTGAAGCAAAGCCTTGTCAAAAAAAAAGTCTTCTCATTTAGGAGCAATCTGGCCCTAGGCTATATTCTTTAAAGTTAGTATCTGCAAATTGCTAATATTAAGCAAAGTGGAGTATAGGACATAATGACTTCACTGAATCATTTTCCTATCTCTCATGCTTGTGTTTCAGGATCATGTTTCACAGGAGAGAAGTTTTGTTTCCTGAGCAAGGATGGTTCTTGTGATAAAATTAATGTGTACCTATAGAGAAACCTGTGTATTTTCCATTTTTAACAGTACAGTTACTAGCTTCTTTCCTACTATATGAAGCTACCATAAAAGATGAGAAAAATCATTGAGGCATTGTCTTTCTTCTTCACCTTGAACCAAAGTTCTCCTTTACATAGAGATAATTATAAGTCATGCCAAGAAGTTAGGTACCCAATCCTTGGGTTGCCTGTGATACCTACTGTTGTTGTTCAAACTAATACTTTCTGTATCTTTCATATCTGTTTCCCACTTACAGTCATTTAAAGAGTAATACCAGTTCCTTATTACCAGTACAAAAAAGAGAATGTGCCAGGTAATAGCAAAGAGACTGAAAAAGATCTATTATTGCAGCATCTTATTATTCCAAACTATGCTGCAGTTACATAAAGAAGGTCATTTTCAGGCTAGTCTTGCATGAAAACCACTCTAGTGAAATCTTTCAAACGGTTATCAACTGATTCCCGTAGAGATCAATGGCATGGGCTTTGATGGCCTTCAGAGAAAATAGCTCTGTCTTTTTTGGTTTCTTTACCACAAAACACTCTCAAATATATTTTCCCTTTCTCCAGGTGGGAACGGATTATTATTTGTTCCAAAGTGCTAAATGTGGTAGGAGTGCAAAGATTTGTGGAGCAAAAAGACTAGGCTAACAGTCACCAGTTAGACCAACATCAGGTGTATACTTGTTCTTAGCAGGATTTTGGATGAAAAACTCAACCTACCAGCTTGCTGCCATGAATACACACAGTTCTGTTTTCCTCATCTGTCATATTCCTGGCCATGTGCCTTTGATTTTCTCTTGTCTCTGGCGTTCTGGCTCCTTGGTCAGATGATTCAGCCCACTATCAATTGCAGGCATCTAAGCTAGCAACCCCCACCTCATCCAGCACCTCCAGCACTTTAGAGAGGCCCTGTTTCCTCAGGAGGGTGAGATGCAGGATGTGTCCTGTGTGGAATAGAATGAATCTAGTTTTGAGTCCTGAACCCCAGTGGGATACCTGGTGTACAGAAAGTTAGCCACATGCATTAATTACCTTGCTGAGTCAGTGTCTTGGTTTATGGTTGAATCACTGCAGAAAGTAATAGACTACATGAAGGTCTTTTCAATGAATTTGTGGTATTAATGGAGCAAAAAAAGGTTAATTCATAGGCGCTTGTTTCTGCATGAGGAAGCTAGTCTGCACCAAGCTGTTGAGTAAAGCTTGAGCCTCAGAAGTTATTTGGCACTGTCTCCCCATGTGACACTTCTTTTCCACACAGAGAATGCCTTTGGGTGATGAACATAGTCAACCTTGACAGTGAATTAATTAAACTGAGCAAATGTGCTAATAATGTGCAGCAGAAATGCTTACAGGGGTGGCTAATGCAAAACAGTTATTTTGAGCATTATCCCTCTGTAGACAACTTCTAAGAACCACTAGCTGAAGTATTGAACCAAATGCTCATTTGAAAAATAAGGCAGATTAGTTATAATATTTTTTTACCATTTGCCACTATGGCTTTCCAGGTGCTTGAAAATGGGGAACAATTTTACTAAAAAAAGTTTGAAAAATGTATTTTGAATTTTTGCTCACATGTTTGCATTTCAGAGTGTAAAGAATTAATTTCTAAATAATCTCATGTATGTGCTTTTGGGGCAGTCTGTATGTATATATAAGTATATGCATTTATAATTTTAATCCACAGCTCTGTCCTTGAAGCTTAAAATACTTAATTTTGCCTTTTTAACTATCAGAAGAGAGCTGACAATTATAGCTGTGTTATTACTGCCTTCATGTAGGAGTGCACTGAAGCACAGAGGGTTATTTTTGTGATCCATACCTGTTGCAGTCAACAATAAATCTGCTTCAGCTTTGGTAGGACAGGATGGTACAGTGATCTCTACAGTTACACAGCAAGTCAGTGCCTCAGCCACAGCCGAGTATCAGGAAACCACTTTCTGGTTCTTTATTTTGTCTGTTGGAGCAGACATCCTCAAATTTATTAGATTTATATATTTAGTGCACTGAAACCTGAATTCTTGTTGCCAGCCATCAAGTCCTAAGTGGAGCCATGTTAGAAGCTCACGGTATCACATGGGAAACATTCAAGAAGGCTAGTAATTGAAGCAAACACTCTTCAAACCTTGGCTTCACTTTTTAGTGGGTTGTTTATTTTATAATTCTCCATGCCTTTTCATTTGAAAATTGATTATTTCCATTTTAAAATTATCATTGTCTTTCATGCATCTTCTCAGATGGCTCATAAATTCAGATGTTGACATCAAACTCTGCTTTCTTTGCTTATATGATTGATTCAAATGCAGGGTATGATGGGAATGTGGTAAAAATAGAAAGGTAATCACTGTGACTGAGCATGAAACATTCATATGTAAGTAGAACATTTCTCCAGTGAGTGTTGCAGAGGATTTGTATCACAGCAGTCTGTCACAGGTATGGAATTTTAAGAGTACAGAATAGTATAAATTGAAATAAGTGCAAAAAGATTGAGCACCTTTTCTTCCAAATGTCATTGTACCTAGTAAGATCTGTGGTGAAAGTGTGTGGTGTAATCTTAGCCCATGGCTATATTTTTTATTTTCAGTTTCATAGCAAGTGGCACCTTAGACAGCAAATAACTCATCTGTGCTCCATCGCTAGAATCATTGGTCTTAACAGTAATAAGTGATTTTTTAAAAAAAATCTTGTTAATATTTTTATTGTTAAAGAATTCCAGTATTGTGCTAGCTTGTATCTCTTGCTCTGAAATGTACTCAAGGCACAGGCTACTCAGAAGGAAGTGCTTGCTGAGAGCGATGTAGTATGTGACAAAGGCTGGCACACAACTGCAGGTACTGGAGGTTACAGCAGCATGCTGGCAGAGATGCAGCTCCTTTGCTCTGGTGTAAGCATTTCTAATGTCCCCATCCCTGAGAGAACAAGTGGGACAGCAGGAAAAAGATGTGTGATATTACGTGCTGGGCAGGGACTGGAATTAGAAGTGTAGGATTGAGTTCCTGGCCCAAAGTGACAAATGGTATAATGCTGAATTGCATGAAGATTTCATTTATTTTGTTTTTCTACTAACTCTTGCTCCTTCTTTGGGGCTGGGCTTATGTATGTGCATAGTAGAGAGAACTGATCCCAGTTTTCAGCTCTCTCTATTTTAAGATATTGCTTAGCCAAGCCTTGGTTCCAGAAAGGGAAATATAAACAAATTCTGTTCCACAATTATCTTTCACTAGCTCTTAGCAGTCTCTTTGATAGAGGGTTTACTTAGAAGAACAGATAAAAGAAATATTTTATCATGCTAAAAATATCAAGAAATAAAAAACACAGCAAAGCTTCATCTCTGGCCTTCATATGAAAAGACTGTGTCCATTTAGGAAAACAAAGGTGGAACTTGCCCAAGGTGCATTAAATATAATCCTAGGTTTTCCCAGAATCAATCCTATTTCTCCATTTTCAGAGCATATATTTTTCTGTGTAAATGTTCTTAGGACACTGTCATAAATCTACTTGTTTGGTGTGTTACTCAGAAAACATTGAAGTTCAGGGCCTGAAATTGCTGACCAAGAAATGTTCTGCCAGCAAGGCTTGTCATAAGTTACATTTCTAAGAGAAATCAAAAGGCACCAGTGGAGGCTTCTCTCTATTTCTGTCATCAGACCATAATCCAATTATAAGGTTCCAAGTTCCAAGCTGTATTGCTATCCAAATTTTCACCTACAAGAGATATAAAAATTATATAGAAAAAAGTTGCATTCATCTCTAATTAATACTTGTGATATTAACAATAATTAATAGGTAAATTCAGAGTTAAAATGGGATGAAAAAAATAGTAGGATCCAAAGCTTTTCCACTTTTTGCCTCTCCTTCCTAGCCTCCAATCTAAAATGGAGTTGTACGAGGAACAGCAGGATGGATGATGAAGATGGGCAGTAAAACCTCTGCCCCCAGGCCCTCCTTGGATTAGATGAGGCACTGTGGGGAATATCAGTGGTGTCTGACAAAAAGCAGTAAATTGATTTGTAATAATTCATTTTCTTCTCTTCATTTCCAGCTTCAGAGCCCAATTTGAAGGTACGTTCAAGGTTAAAACAAAAAGTGACCGAAAGAAGAAGCAGTCCTTTACTCAGGAGGAAAGATGGAAATATCAGTTCATTCAAGAAGCGACTCTTCGAGGTGACAGGTAATTAAGAATGGAGGAATTCTGTATCAGCTGCAACTGCTCACAGAATAGCGGTGGTGTTTTGGATTTGTTTGCTAAACCAAAGTTTGTATCTTTTGTTTCTGCTGCTGAAAAGAAAACCATAGTAAATAAATGGTTGTGTATAAATAGCTTGTAATCTACAGCTTTCTGCAATTTGCTAAAGTCATTGTCAATGTGAAAGCCATACTTTCAAACTAGCTTGGAAACCAGCACTTTATAACAGCAAGTACAAGAAAAAATAAATGGTAAACTGTTGGTGGCAAGGGACATCAAAGCAGAAAACAAGAGCAGTCTCTTCCCTTAATTTGTGTCTTCTGTACATGAACAGCATTCCAGGTCTTGCATGACCCACTTCGCATCTCCATGTAAAATGCAGATGCTAATAGCAGGCACAAAACCACCTATCTCGTATTACTTAGGTTAATCAAGGATATTTTGGAATTTTATGTTAGGCCCTATCCCTATAGTTTCTCTTGTTTGAAAATGTCAGGATTAGTTGTTTTTGATGTAAAGTGACACTAAGCTGTTTTTTGAGAAGAGTTGAAACATTTAAATATCAGTGGCATGTTGTTGGTCGTAGCAGATAGTAAGTATTCCTAGTAATTGAAAGGGAACTTTTAGCATGTAAAAATGCAGAGTGATGCATATGGGGAGGATTAAAAGGGGAAAAGAAGCAAAGTAAAAAATTGTCATCAAGTAGTATTTGTTTTCAATATTTTTCCTGCCCTTGAACTTAAAATGTGGCAGGGTGGATGAACTACAGATACTAAGGCTTTCTTTCACTTGTCTGGTACTGCAGAGTGGTAAATATTTTCACGTGTATTGTTTTGAAGAATTGGACCTGAGTTCCAAAACAGTCTAATGTCCTGTCATTTTTAGTCCTTAGGATTAGTGCTGCCAAGGCCTTACCTGTTGGTTTGAAAGAAAAGATTGTTTACTCTGAAGTTTCTCGCTTTAACTTTGCATCAATATTTGGTAGCTTCATGGCTTGTTCAAGTGATGTTAAAATCAGGCCATATGTTTATGCAACCAACTGTTACTAGTCTGTCAGACATGTATCTTAGTTCACTTGGTAGATCAGAATTATGTTACACCAAGATGGAAATAAAACACAACATGAACAAATTCACATCAGTGTCCCCCTACATGCGACTCTCATGACAACTTTTCATAGTATGTCATGTCTAAACTGGGACGTGGGTGTGAATGTAAGTATGAAAGTAATTAAAAAGGTATTTTCTCTATATATTATTTCCAGGTTAGAAATTTTTACAGCTAATTTATTATTTTTATTTGCTGAAGCTCTTATGAGATTCTTGATCTCCACTTCCTTAGTTTTAGCTAATTTCTTTATATTTTGTACACTCACAAGTAAGGTATAAAGTGAAATATTTATCCCAGGAGTGTTTTTCTGCAACCACTGAAAATAAATGTGTTCTTCCTAGCTCTGACAATAATTTGGAGCTTTACAGAGCTCCATTATAATTATTAATATCAGCTGTATGATGTTCTGTACCTTTCATAATCAAAACTTCCCTGATGAAACATTTCTGGCCAAAGCCTTTTTCTCCATTTTTTTTTCATTCTTTTAACTGAAAACAGCCCTTTATTTACATGCCTATTTATACAGAAAGTGTTATTGTAATTTTAAAAAAATGAATTTAAAAGAATAAGTTTGTGTTTCTGCTTTTCTGTGAAAACTAGTGAGAATACAACGGAAGAACTTTACCTGACTAGTCAGTATAGCTGGGTATGGATTCACTTTGCTAAACTGAAGTCAGCTCTAGTAGGAAAGTGTGACAGGTCCAAGAAACAGAAATCTCACTGTAATTTCAGTCAAAGTGAGGATATATTTTTGCATGTGAACTGAATCAGAAAGAATGAAGAAGGAAAGTGACTATAGTTTACCATCACATTTAGGTATTAATTATTTTGTCATCTTGAGTACTTTAATTTGAAAGCTGTCCCATGAAATAGGCTTACCTCTACTAGTGCTACACTCTTCCATCTTTAACCTTGTTAACTGGTTTCCATTACATAAATTTAATTTGTATCAGTGTAAGCTTAGAATAACTCATTACAACACCACACAAGATCATCCTCTTCCCCTTTATCTTAGGACTTGGGAAATTTTAAATCAAGATAATATACAGCTTTGCCAATCCTATTTTAAGATTGTTGTATGCTGTAAATATTCCTTCATATTTGTGCCAAAGATGTAGGGAAAGTGATGTACATTTTTCCATTATTACTTACATATTCATTTATTAGTCTACAGTGGGCTCATCCACTTTCTAAAGAGAAAGGGGATGGCAGTAGGCCTCGTGAATTGACGACATGTTATCATGACCTTTGCAAGCCTGCTGTCTCTGTCATTTTGATCTCTTACAGAACCAGGAATCTTTACAATTAAAAAAAAAAGATTTATTTTCTTTTTATTCATTACAAGTTACATCTCTGCATCTCTGCCTGTTACTGAGTATCATACCATCTTCATGGCAAAACTAAATAGCAAATTCTTCCTTTGTGAAGCAGACAGATCAGAAGGGGAAAGAGCAGGAGTATCTTTCCTTGTTAGCACTGTAAAAGGAAACCCAAAAGAAATGGAGGGTGAATTAAAAAACTTTAACGTAAGTAAATAATATAACCGATAGATACATTTCAACAGAAAAAAAACCCCAACTGTGCACTAAAGAGTATACAATTAATCAAGATCATATGTTCCTTTCCAGTGTGAAATTCATGTAAGCTTCATCTGTTTTTCAGAATCCTCAGTCAGTAGCAGCTCCCCTGGATCAGGTCCCAGTTCCCCAAGCAATGGTCCAACCAGCAGTATAACAGAAAATGAAACCTCAGTTCTGCCGTCTAACATTCAAGCTGAGGTAAGACTTTATTGAGTAGATAATTGTTCAGATTTCTAGATTGGAGGGATTTGAAACTTCAATTTGATAATACAAGCAGAATAATTGCAGAGGATACAATGATATCTTCTTATACCGGGACATTGCAGGCTGATACCAGGGTGTGTGATATACGAGATACATCTTCATACATGAGATGCATGTTCAGTAGACTCTTTAGTAACAAAAGTCCAAACAAAAGCAGACCTAATGCTACTGGAGGAGTGGGACAGAGCTATGGGAGAAACTTGGAAGCATCTGTGTTACAGAAATTTACCTTCTGGGATAACCTGAAGAGGTGCACAGTGCTGAACGCTGATGAACTTTTACATGCAAAAGAGTGATATAGGTGTTGGTGACCCTAACACATATGAGTTAAGGTGGTCCCAGGTTCAGATGGCTGCTGAAGTAGGTTTGATTAATTAGAGTATCAAAGTTAGGTGACTAAATACTTTTTCATATCTGCCTTTTATTTTACTGTACCTCGGTTTCCTTATCAGGCCAGTACTTGCCAACATAACTGACATGCCAGAAGCCTTGGATACTTGTTTTGTAAAGCGAGATTGTACACAGAAGGAATCTTAACTACTCATTCTGTTTCATGCATATGTGCCTATAACAACAGGAATGCAGATGGTAAATCAGTTGTGATAAACCTCATTTAACATAGATGACATGCCTAAGTCATGATTTCCGTGGCAATATTGTAAAGGGACAATAAAATAATGCAACTAAGAGAGAATCAAATTTCACAATTTTCTATCCAGTGCCTATACTTACATCAATTCCTGCTTTGTTGGCAAAGTTTTCTATTCTTTTTTGGTTTATGCTGTTTATGTTAGAAAAATTGCATAAGAAAATGTGATTTAACAGCATTTTAGTTAATGGAGCTATTTCTCCAGGTCAGTGGCAGGACATTCACCTCAAAAAAACCTGGAATGGGCAGTTCAACCTCCAGCAGTGACTTTTCCCCATAATGAATTAATTGTGTGTGTGAACTATGATCCAGGGGGCAGGTGCGTGACCTCTGCGGACTGATTAGTAGCCTCTCTCTGGCCCGTAACCAAAAAGAAAAAAAAAAAGTTACATTGATGGCTAACATGTGGTCTTGCCTCATAGCCCCCTGTACGTGATTGCAAAGAAATCTAAATGATGCAGAGTAAAGTCCATCATTTGGATTAGATCAGATCCTAGTTCCGTGGAATTAAATGATACATTTTAATATTGGGTATGTTTCAGATCATAGTTTAGTGGAATTAAATGGTATATTTTAATATTGGGTATGTTTTAGATAGAAATTTGTAATATGTGGGTGTTAGTGTTGTATTAAACAGGAAATCTTGTCCAATTGGATCTTTTGTTGACAAGGATACTACAAAATGCAAAGGGCATAAAGTTACAGACTGATACACAGTGCTTGTTACCTTGCATGTTACAGTTTCTGGACACTTGCCCACAGTATTGAACCATGATCAGAAATGCATACAATCTGGTCAGGTTGGCAGCCTGTCTCTGGGGAGATTTGGAAAGGTTGTAGCAACAACCAGCAGAGTTATATTATGTTTATTAATACAATACTGCATTGCATATCATTTGCCATTATGTTTGCCAGACATCAGAAGTTACAGCTCCACTATACAATCACAGATGCTTAACTGAGCCTAAAATGTTCCTTTAGAAGTTGAGCTCTGCATGTTGGAGTTGGTCACTTAGCTCGTTGGTAGTGTGCTAAGCAGCTGAAACTACGGACTCCCATTTCTGGATCCAGTCAGGGATTTCTTTACCTCTCTGGTTACTTGACTCTTAATACTGTGGTCCAGCGGGCTCAAAATTTTTTTCCATGAATCTCAGCTTCAGTGCATTTTGATTTCAGTGGGATTTTATTTAGTAGTTTAACAGCAGCCAAACTCGTGCATATCTCTTTTCTAGTTTAGCTTTAGCTGCCCACTCTCAAAGGCTGTATAGCTAATCAAATTTTCATCAGATACACAAAGTACAGAAGTTTCTAATAATAGGACAAGTGTTTCAAAATCACCCAAACTATCACTTGTTTTGCTGTAATCCTGCATGACTCACATTGCTGTTGTTTCATAATTGTTGTTGTGACATTTGCAGTAAGTGTTGTGCTCCTATTTGAGTGGGTGGATAGCCATGGTTTTCATGGCAGCAAATAAAACACTTTTTGCTGGGGGAAAACAGGTTGCTATGACAGAGAGCCATTTACCAGTAAAACATGAGTCAATACCATAAATGATTACACTCTAGTGCATAGACAGAATTAGAGTATTATCAGTAATGAAACAGATTTTTGCAGTATTTTTGCCGTATCCATTTGAATAGTGAGATCTTTAAGTGGTTTACCCTCCTGAGCAGTCTGGTGGGTAGACATTTAAATCTTTTGAATGAACAAAAGTGCTCTGCAAATGCTACGTTTTTACAGATAATCTTTTACTATCACAGTTCCCTTAATGGTACTTTCAGTACCATTTGTTAAGACACCGGTCTCATTATACGAAACTTGAAAGTTAAACTCAAGATTTTAATTGCACCTTATAAATAAAATGCTGTTTTTATTAGGCCCGGTTGTGTCCAGTATCATCAAGGTTCACTGCAGTAGCTATTTGTCTCTTGTAGCACGCTGTACACTTTCAGGTGACCTGCTGTGCTGGGGCTAAATCTAACTTGCATGAGAAATGCAAGCAGGATTGAGCCCCTGCACAGCATGTCCCTTGAGTTCAGAGGGACAAACTGCCTTAGTCATGTGAAATGATTAATTTCAGGCGTTCAGGCCTGGTCAAAAGCCACTGAAGGCAATGGAAAGTTTTTAGTTGGTGTGAGTGAGCTTCAGATCATTTTCTTTCTTTCATTTGCACTTTGGAGAGCAGCATTTCCTAGAATATCACCTGATTATACAGGATTATAAATGACATGCACGGCGGATAAATGCATACGTGATTTGTGCAGCCCCACAGTGCTGTGTTTCTGACACTCAGCTCCTTGACGTGCTCTTTGCAAGTGGCTAGAGGAAAAATGTGTAAGTTTCTGACCAGCCGGTAAGGTTTGTTTCAAGTGTACGTCAAGAGAGTTTAATTAATTACAAAAAAACCTCCCCAAAAGCCCTAAGAAATAAGAATGTTGAGTCATTGTGAATATTCAAAGCTATAACCTTACTGTAGCTCCACAACTGAGAAGTATTAAAGCCGCACCATTTCCTCTTCCACTCTTGAAGTATAAATGTGCATATAAACATGCACACATGAAAGAGAAGTTCCTGCTTCCCAGCAGGTCCTGGTAGCACAACAGAAGTACAATAACTAATCATGGTTACTTGCTGATCACCGTGCACTGTTACATTTAGTTATTCTACTCTATTTTATGAAAGAGAGTAACTCTGTGGACGGGCTATTTTAAGCATCAGGATGCAGGATCCATGGACCCAGTGAGTATGTACAGAGAGCAGCAAGTAGGGCAAGTTGCTCTTTGGGGTAATTTAGGTGCCAATCCAAACCGTGAAGTCTGCTTAGCCATTGTACTGCCAAATGACACTGCTGGCAACTCCAGCCTTTGCCACCATTTCAAGGTATTTTCAGCGGTGTAAAAAGAGAAGCTGCAGAGGGGTCATGCAGCTCTGCCTCAGCATACACAGGACCGTAATCTATGCAGGTGGGCTACTAAACTTATTTTGGGACATGAGGTTTAACTGACGCTTGGGCTAATATTTACCTGAAAATATTTTAAATATTTAAAATATTTTAAAAATTCGGTTACTTGGCAAAGTGAAAATGACTGATGATTAGCAGTATTAGAAATTGGATGGCAATGGTCTTACGAATAAACTCTTGTTTTCAACATTAAACTCCCATGGTACATAACATGATTGATGCTGCCTGATAAAACAATTGTGCCTGACCTTAATGCAGGAATGTGTTTTACTGCTATGCATCCTGTCACTGTTATGTTTGAAATTCAAATCTTAGAAGGTAATAGTGGCATACCAAAAAGGAAATGTGCATTTTTGAAGTGGCTTTGTATAGACACTGCATCTGCTGCAAATTCGGTGATATTCTAGGAGGCACATTAGAGCTGCTGCAGTGTCCTTTTTCAGTTAAATCTCTGTAGTCTCCCTCAATTATATCTCCATAGTCTTGACATACTTCATTTTATTCATGGTCAAAGATGGTTGTTATCAAGGCACGACACTGTTAGCCAGGAATTAATGTAATATACAAGTGAAGCTTCTTTGTTTCATATGCTATCTGTTGGTATTCCCTAGGTACCAAAAAAAAATTACAGAGATAGACTTCTACTGTTATTGTCTCAGTGATAGGTCGTATCTCCAAACAAACTGTACGAGGAAGGTTATGTTTTGGAATAACATCCTGTGGTTTTGTGCTTAGCCATTTTCATTGATGGTCTGAAGTTGCATTGTATTAGCACAAAGTATTTTACAGAGTTAATTGATATTCCAGGTTTGTCCAGGGGAAAATCTACAGCTCCCCACAACATGCTTGACAAGTTATTATATTTACTTTAGTCAAAGCCCGAGTGTGCAGTATCCCTCTTGGAGGTGGTCTATTATTGGAGTCCCATATGCTTTTTGTTTGGGAAGAAAGCAGTCACTGTGTCATACTGTTACACAGGGTATTCTTTTTCAAGGATGTTGTTCCCTTGGGGACCATATCATGCCAGAGTTCCTAAGTCTAATAAGACCTTTGTAGCTCTTATTGTGTTAAAGTTCTGGGAGGGAAGCAAGAGTTAAACAGAAAATGTAATTCAAGCAACTATACTAGACCACATGTTGAAAAACATGACTGTTCAAGCAGAAAGGCAAAGGCTTCAAAAAGATTCCTGTTGTGGTAATGTAACTTTTTATGTTTCTTCCCAATGAATCTAGAATGGAAAGACAGAGGGTGATCTTTGTAGAATGTCTGGTTTTACTTGACAGTAATTAAAAATATGTCAGCAATTCCATGTCCTTGAAAATTGTATCACAAGACTTCAAAAGAAGTGTTAAAAATTTTAACTTGAAGGGAGTTAGAAAGGCTGTGAGGGGTATCCCACCATCAGAGAATGACAGAATGCTGGGTTTGTGTATATGCATACACAGAGAGAGACAGTACAATTTTTCAAATGGCAGACGTGCCATTCTGCCTCACTTGCTATCCAAAATTCCCATGTCACTGGAAGTAAGTAATGTGCCTGAAATAACCCCATCACAAGCTGTGTAATAGAAACCACACTTCATACCTTACAACAAAAATTGTAACCACCGTGGTAAACTAAAGATCTAATACTTCCATATTTGTGACACCTTTGATTCGGCTAATATACTCCTTAATTCATTGGCTAAATTCCCACTGAGTTTCTAGTAGTGAAAGTGCAGCTGATGAGAAGAACTGATGTTGAGCTGATGAGAAGAGATGGTCTGAGAATCCTCAAGATTTCAGTTTTGCACGGAAATTTGATTCACTAACCAAGGAATAATCCCAGACGTATAAAAAGTAACCAAGATAAAAAGCTTGGAAATTATACTTCTGTTGTTTTTCCCCTTTATTCCAGCATCTGGTTTCACAGCAACGCCTTTTGATACAAGATGAATCAGTGAACTTGTTGAGTCTGTACACATCCCCTTCTCTGCCCAACATTACCTTGGGACTTCCAGCAGTGCAACCTCAAATCAGTGTAAGTGACCAGTCTCAAGCTTCCTGTCTACTTTTGCTTCCAGAATGCCTTCCTTCAGACTATTCTCTTTTTTCAGCATTTTGGAACATAAGCAATTCAGAGTAAGAACCAGAGTTTGGTTTGCATTGGGCAATACCTGAAACTTGAAAGCAACAATCATTCTTAATTGCAAATAAACAAGTGCCAGTGTGGGGCTTAGTAAGTATGGGACACATGCATTGCATTTATGTCTGCAAATCAGATAACAGATCTTAGACATTGTGAGAAGTATATGAGGAGATCATTTAGTATAAAAGTTCAAATTATACTATCAAATTATACTATCACACATACCTGGTAAAGTACAATAAAGTACTTTTTATTGGATTCCAGTGGCAACCTAAGCTGGACTGGAGCATAGTAGGGGAAGAATCTAGTATTCCTGCAGCTAGGTTTGTTATTTGAGGGGTGTGCTACCATCACGAAAATAAAATCAATGCTATGTGAACACTTAATATTATAATGACAAGTTATATTCATATGCCCTGTGTTTAGTCTGCAGCAATCACCTTTATTTAGAGGTAAATGTTAAATTAATATGTGAAATGTATGGAAACACAGACATGCTATGTATAGAAATCCAAAGTGATGGATAAGGATCCTTAGATCTAGACCAAGATACAGTAACCTAGAGGTGACATCTGAGGCTCAGTGAAATATCTGCAAATTTTGTCACTGGTCAAAACTTACCTTTTCTGATTTCCAAAAAAAAAGAAGTAAAAATACTGACAGAAGTTATATGGTGGTTCTGTAAAACAGTGTATAAATGCTGAATAAATTTTAGCAATTTAAATTTCTTAGAATGTGAATTGGTAACTTCTATAAAAATACTAGATGTGTAAGTACAGCTTTCAGTGATGTAAAAAAAATAATAATCTATACAATCCACATGGTTTGCAATAAGTGCTACTTAATTCCAGTGCTAAATGTAGTTTCAAGTTAGTTTCATATTATTTTACAGCTTTTTCAGTACATTTACTGTTCTCACCAATAATATATTGCTGCAATCCAACATTTTAACATCAGATATAGAACTTTGCAAAGAAAACTGTAAGCTTTAAATCAGTTCTCTAGAAGCCTTTCATGAGACATTTATAGCAAATTATTGTTTTTAAATGATGGAAAAAATTAAGCTACTTCACAAAAATATAACTGGCTTCAAAGTAATTTTACAACATCAGAATAATAAATATAAATATGTTTAATTTTCTCACTCAAATCATATGAGCTTTTGATGTGGCCATCTAGCACCAAATATTACTTTTTTTGCATTAGAAAAAGCAAAGGGGTTGATTTATGTAAGTGATTATTTCTGTCACTAGAATAAACAGCTGCAAATGGAATGTAAAGTTTACTTTGCTGTTTGTTTTTCAGGGAAGGGTGATAGCAGAGTGTGAAGTAAGCATACGCCCCAAAAATATTAGTTAAACCCTTGGTTTGCCTCATTAGAATTTACAGAATTTAGATAGTCAGAGATACTGTTTTGACCATGACATACCACAAGTGGTTACCTGCAAGCCTCAGCATGCTTATTTCTGTTAGGTTATTATTCTTGCTGTAAGAATTATTATTCTGCTTTAACTGCTCCTTTAAGAATTAATTTTTTTAACCAGACAAAAAACAAAGAGGTATAAAGTACATTTGCAATGTTGAAAGCCAAAACTTCTTAAAGTTTTAAATCAATAACTACAATTTTAAGGGCATTTTAAAATGCTATACATGTACAACAGCTCTTGATGATTTTGTAGATGAGAATTTAACTATATAAATATACTTTGCAAAGGGTGAAACTTATATTTGTGCTGTCCTTCAGGGAGTCAGGGAGTGCTCCAGGAAAAGTAATAGCTTCCCACTACTACAGGTAATTATTTTGTTTTTCTGATTGGCTTGCTGTCTGGTGGAAAGTTATGTGAAAAACCAAGCCTTGCCTATTCCCAACTCAATGGGAACTGTTTCCTCTGATCCCCCATCTTCCTGTGCAGGAGGCTGTGGGAAGGTCTTTAGGAATTTTAAGGGTAGGTCCTGAGTTTTCATTAATAATGTTCTAACTAGTAGTTCCTTTCGCTTTGGCTTTTATTACTGATTTTTTTTCAAGTGGTTCCATTACTCAGTTTCTCACAGTGTTACATTTAACTGGCATGTTCTTCCTCCCTTTTCATCTCACAGTCAAAGTGTAAGACAGGGTTGTTAACCTTTTCTTCTGTATGTATTCATAAAGTATGACATAAGACCGTCTAATCAAGTGGAGATATAAATGGCCAGGTCTGTGAAAAGCAGTTACTAGTGCCGTTGTTCTTTGACAGGCTTCATCATCATTCAAAGAAAAGCAGAAGGGGGAGACCCAGTCGCTCAGACAAGGAGTGGCCTTGGCTGGACAGTATGGGGGGAACATTCCTCCGTCCTCGACTCATCCTCATGTTACTTTGGAGGGAAAGCCAAATAGCAGCCACCAAGCTCTCTTGCAGCATCTGTTACTGAAAGAACAAATGAGACAGCAAAAGCTTCTTGTGACTGGTAATGATCAGGCGTCAACACAATAATAATTTATTTTCAATGACATTTGTATTCACATGAAAATAAATGCAGTAATACAGATTTTATACATCCTAACCATTGGGAAAAGTGGAAGGGTGGGAGAAAAAGACCGCACCTTTTTTTCCCCCTTTAGTGATTCTGCTCAAGTCTGTTAGCCTGAAAGAATTCAATGATTACAGAAAAGAGAAAATTATTACTTCATCGCATTCTTTTGCAGCTGCTGAACTTCCCAGCATGGCAAGGCACGTGGTACACATCCCACTGCATCAGCACTGATATAAAGTTCTGCAAAATACACCCCTCTTGTTGCTGAAAACTTTCTCTTTTATTAGAACTATTAGTTTGTTGTTTTGCACACGGGAGTGAAATGTCCTTGTTTTGCAGGAGCGGTTCCTCTTCATCCACAGTCTCCTTTAGCAGCAAAGGAGAGAGTCTCACCTGGCATAAGAGCTGCCCACAAACTGCCTCGTCACAGGCCACTGAATCGAACCCAGTCAGCTCCTCTTCCTCAGAGTACTTTGGCCCAGCTGGTTATCCAGCAGCAACATCAACAATTTTTGGAGAAGCAGAAACAGTACCAGCAGCAAATCCACATGAATAAGGTGAGTTCCTAAAATAAGGAATTTCCAGTAAACATAAAGGTTGAAAACTAATAAGGAATTTTAAGTGTTGGTCCCATGTGGTTGTAGACAGTAGAGCATGAGCATCTTGTTTATGGATAGTTGGTGTATACAATTATATAGATCTTCATTTTCAGCTTCTGAAACACACTACAAAGGTAATTTGTTGTTCTTGTCATGCGTAAGAATACAATTCGACAAAATAGGGTTCAAAGCATCTTAACAGGTTTAAATTACAGGTGGTTTCCTGTTGAATGGTAAATGGTGCCTTAAAGTTTACTGCATTTTGGTCCAATTTTTTAGAGCTTTTGCATTTCTGTGCTTCAGCAATAAGTCTATTTAGCTGCCTTTGAATTGTTCTTTAAGCTTTCTTGTGGACTAGTATGTAAAGTAAATATGTAACTCTGAACTCAAATCAGCTGATTAAATTTATCTTTTTTATGTCAGAAACTTCATAAACATCTGGAGATGTTTTAAACTGGCTTTTATCAAACCAACTTTTTCTCTGTGAGTCAATTAGTAACATGACATTTTGTTATCTATATGGCAATATAAAATTACCATATAAAAGGAAAAAGAAAAATGTGCTATTGTTAACATCAGATACAGAGTTGAATTGTGCTCCTCTTTCCCTGTAGAGTAACACCTTGTTCTGGGTAAGGGAGGGAGATGGAGGGAGAATGGAGCAGGGGAGAAAACAGGGTACCATCCATTAGTAAACAAAGAACAGCTGAATATAAATAGATTTATCAGGAGCTAATGCCTTTATGACAAATGTGATGCTGTTCCCTGCTCTGAAATGAAGATATGCGAGTAATTAAATGCTTTTATCTGGAGAATGTTTTTGTGCACTTACTACATAGCTTTCCAAAAGTTGTTTTCTGGAGCTCACCTAGTAATTCAAAGGTATTAATTGTGCATCTTTAGTTATTTTCTTTTCTTTGAGGGTTACCTAATAACTGTATATAAGAGGCAATGGCAAAGAAGAAAAGATGAAAAGCTGGCATTCAGCCCTTCTACCTAAGTGAAAAAAAAGAGAAAAAAACCAAACAAAACAATCCACCTTACTGGGTGAACTTCCCAGGGGTACTGATTCTTTGGAATCTCTAAGAATTCCCAACAAAATTAGAAACAAACCTAGAGTTTAAGTACATAGTTTGTACAGTGGTTTGGTTATTAAATCTTGTCTTAATTAGGAAAAATGAAGACCAGAAAACTTCAAAGTTCAGAGCTGATCCTCGCATGTTAACCCCTCTCAGCTTGGGTGTTTTGATTACTCAACTAGGACTCCACTTGGCTTTTCTTTGAGTATGCATTCCATATGTTTAATCAAGATGGCATATGTATATCTCGTAGCCTCAGGTTTTGAAAATATTTCACCTGCCCTCAATTGTCTGAAGAGAAAAGGATTTTTACCGGTGAAGTACTGAGTCTTTGTGCTGTTTGTGGGTATTCACTACAAACTGGTCAGTTCATGCATTCCTCACAAAGCAGAGATTCCCACTGTCATGTTTTTGTTAGATCATATGATTATTGACACAAATTTTACCGTAGCATTTGGGGATATGTGCAGTGGCATATAGATACATTTTTCCTGAATGTGAAAATTAAACTTGAGTCACGTAAATATATTCCTAGTCATGTGGGACTAGGAATGCATTGCACCTCACAAGAGCTAGGTTGGATAAGGAAATAAAAAGACTGCAGTTGGTTTGGGATAATGCTTATTTCAGTAATATTTTTTTTTCCTGAGTTAAACTGCAATGAAAATATAAGTTAAGGAGAATAATTCCCTCTCACAGTTGAAATATGCTTTTATTCTCACATGGTTTTTTGTGTTAAAGAGACAAACCCATTCCTTCTTTTAAAACCTAGTGAACCTAGCTTTTAGTCTGTACAGTATAGGCTATACACAAATACTATAAATTTAAGTTTATCCTAGGGTCTTCCACTGCCTTGAATCTTCATAAGCTACTTCCTTTGCCCCAGTAGCTTCTCAGTCTCCTTTATTCCTACTCTCAGAGCAGCTAGCCTTTGTCAGGAGCACAGTAAATCATCAGAGCAGTGAACACCTAAGGAGGAATAAGATCGTGCTGCAGCCACAGAAGCAGTGGGTTATCTGAGGATGTGGGTGGTTTATCAGACTTTAAAGTTTGCAGCATCTATGTTCTTCTACAGCACTGTTCTCAGACCTGTTTTGATCAATAGTACTGAAAAATATCAGTGCTCTAATCATCTAACTGTCTTCTGCAAGTGTGCAGAAAGCCAGGGGCCTTTCTTATCTACGTCAAAGAAGAAACCTGACTTAACTGGAATTTAAGGGTAGTCCATAGACAAAAGAGTGAGAAAAGATCAAACAATGGAGTGGTTTTTAAGTACTGAATTTAAAACCTTATTCTTTAACCCTTTAACTTAAAGGTTCAGATTGAACACCTGTGCCTACATAAGGTTTTTGAACACTGCTAGCATGCTGGAATATACTTTGTTCACTCTTAAAACTTGCCTCTATTTGCAGTTGAAGTTATTTGTTCATTGTATAATTTCTATGGCTTTACAATCAAACTTAAACTCTGCAAAGCAGTTATTTAAACCTTAAAAGAGTAGGTATTCTAGATGATGTAGTAAAGCAACCCAATATCTTCTTTTTTCTTAGGACAAGTTTGACCATATATCAAGTGAATACATACACTTGTTATTTTCCATTCATTTTTGTTTATAGGCTGTATAATGAAATTTGCAGAGGTATCCCTCCTTTTGAGTAGTGAAAAATGTAGGGTTTGTTGGTTGTTTGTTTTTTTTAATAGGGAATACTCCCTTTCTCTTAAAAGTTTTGGTGAGAAAGACCAGAACCATTTTAAGCTGACAAGACTTTGAAATGGTAGTTGATCAAGAGCTTAGAACATGTTAACATCTTCTTTTTCTTTTCCATTTCTCTTTCCTTTTTTCCATATGTTTTGGACTTCAGGTATTTAAGGCTTTAATATATTTCAACTGAACCCAGTATTGGAATGTTTGCCCTGACCTAAGATGATATGGCATGTGTCAGCACACCCTGAAAACTGTTTTTGGTCAGATATTTTTGGTGGACGTGTAGGTGAATCTTGCCATAATAAAAAGAAGAAGAGAGCAAGTTTCTCCCCACCTCATTGATCCTTGTATTTATCATGTATTAAAAAGCCATTTCTTTTCTTTGAGAAAAGAATATACTTCAGCAGCAAGCCAGTGCTGCTGTGAGGGTGATAACAAGCAAAGTCTAACATAGGTCAGAGGTAAAGAATTCCCCTAGATAATTTCCATTCTGAAGAGAAACAAATCATTGCCAAGAGATGTGCCTCTGTCGTTAATAACAAAGAGAAGACCCCTATGGATTATTTCTGGTAAGCTGTCAGATGCCAGGGTTTTGATGTGGGAAACGGTATACGTCTCCACTGAAGACTGACATTTATACCTGCGGGATCTAGTATGCTGACCTTCTGAAAACATTCTGCAAATGTTGATATCCCATCCAAAAGTAGGTAGAAAACTTCATCCAAGCTTTCTGGGGAAAAAATAATAATGAATGTGAAGTAACCTGAACTCTGCTTGTCTTAGGGAAGATCGGCTTTGCTGTTGTCAGCTTTAATATACTTCTGTCCAAATGACAGCTTATTTCCTCATAAGGCCCTTTGATCACCATTGCAGATCTTCATTTAGCTCAGTAAAGGGAGTCCAAAGTCTGAAACCCCCACTTAAAATTATTGCAATTGGGTACCAAAAGACCACTACTACAATAAAAACTTTAAAATCTTGATGTTATTTGTATATCTGTGTATCTAGAAGGCTTTGACCTTGCCACTTGCAGAAAAAAAAGGTGATTTTGATTAAACTAATCTAAGTGTAAAGCCCTTAGCAGAAGTCTGCATTCAAGAAAATCTTCAGACATCTTAATGTGAAGAGTACGTGAACAAAGCTCACTGCCTTTAAAGGTGTTTTTTTTGTCACATATGATGAGCAAAGGCCTGCCTCCACTGAAGCTAAACTAGTACTGCCTTCACGGGACCCAGATTTTATTTGATCAGTGTGGGAACCCTACATGTGTTCTTAAAATAATGTATTCATAGCATTCTGGCAATTTGTTTTTAATGGTAGAATCCTCCTCTGTACTGTAGTAGTAAAGGTTAAAATAATGGGGCAGTTGGTAGTGTGCACTGTAGTATAGGAGCAGTATGAATAATGTTAATGCTTAGATAAGGAGTGGTTGAATTTCAGTTTTCATTCAAGGATGTTAATTGGTTTGAAACATCTTTGTATAGGGAACCAGTGACTGGGCAAGACTGAGAAGTGAAAAATCCATGACAAAAAATACATGGGAAGTGAAAATTTGTTAGTGCTTTGGTGATCATAACTGACCAATATGGAAGTTTCTGTTGATTTATTGTTGGAAAAAATAGGAAGATTATTTGTTGTCAAAAGGAATATTGAAAAGATACAGTTAACCTCAGATTAATCATTCACCTCTCTGAATGGTATTTAATGAAACATGAAAGACTGGATCAGGTTCAGAAGGAGTAAATGAATCTGGTTTCATTAGACATATTACAACTGAGGTTTTGGCTTTCCAGCTTACACATCTGACCAGCATCTTCTGAAGGTGAGAGGTAGCACATTTCTTCTTTCAAATATTGCTTATATCTGGGGATTATTTGGACAAAAGTGTAGCAACATTTGACTTTGTTTGGAACTAAAAAATGCCCAGGGCATTCTCCTCTTTGTTGAGAACTAATGTTTAAGCCACAATGCAGAAGAATGATTTTGAAAGATAAATGCATCCCTTAGAAACGCTGTACTACATGAGTAACAGAGACAACAACAAGCAGGTGCCAAGTTGTTTTTGTACAGCTAATAACATACATAGCTGGTCAAAGTAATCTGATAGCTATAGCAGATAAGGAGAAAAATGTGTTCTGTGAGTATATAAGCGTATATAGAAATAACTGCCATGTATTTAAAATGAACAATTAATTAAGGAAAGAAATATATAGGGTGGCTGATGCAGGATTTTGTGCTTTGTCTCTTTGTAAAGACATTTTATTTAAAGTATTGTATTTTACAAGAGTTTATCGATACAAAGGAGAAACAAAGGCAGCAGTTGCAAATGAAGGACCTTTAAAATGGTCTGTTGCAATGTTCAGATTATTTACACTTAGTCTTCCATTTTTCTGTACAAGCAAGCAGGTTAGATTGTGTTTGATGTCTTTTTTTGGTTGGACTCTTGAAATTATACAATGGAGTTGATGTCTGTAAATGCTTCCTCTCCTGCTGCCACTATTTACTTTGGCTCATGCATATCCCTTACAGTTTAATTTCCTGAAAATAAAAGGGGAAAAAATATAGGTTACATTATCATGTAAACATTTTTTTGAGTGACTTCTTTAGTTGGAATAGCGATAGCAGTAAAATGTACTGGTAAAAGAAGACCAATTTGTACAACTGCAATATCTTATTGAAATAAGCCATGGTTTTATTATTATTTATAAATGTAGTCTTATTAAAAATCAGATTAAGAAATCACTTTTTAAAAATCAAAAATATGTATTAAAATGAGGAGAAAGTCCTGCATGTACCTACAGATAAATTCAGAAAAAAGTGGTAAGTGGAGATTTAAAGTGAAAGATTTAAACATTAAGTGTAAACAAAAGTGTCCAGCTGCACAGTGAAAGGACCTGAGTAGTGTTGCCTTCAGGACCCATTTTCTGCTGTGTAATCCAGCCTTAGATTGAGAGATAAAATAGAAATATTGACTCTAAATTGATATCGTTACATGTCTCCAGATACATAATTTTCCATGGTACTACCAGGAGATATAAAATAAGATGGTTCTGACTTAGGAGAACTGAACAGTCCCCTGGTCATGCTACTAATGTAATTACTGGGATAAGATGGGGCCAAGCTGCCTTTAGAAAACACTTTAACCAAGTATGAAAGCACGGTGCTGATACAGAGAAAGCAGTCAGCAGTGGCTTAGCTATCCAAGCAGCAGGAGTGGTTTTCAGGGACATGACTGTGGTGCCCCGTGGCCCCTCGCCTGAGGCTTAGTCAAAGTCACAGAATAAAGGATGTTTTTAATAAGATCTGGCAGTAAAGATGATAATATGAACGCACTTTGTAAAATCTACTGTGTAAATACATAAAGACTTTCATTTCACAGTCTTAGAAAATGTAATTGGTTTAGCTCTTCCTGTCACTTAAGTCTGGACCAAATTGCCCGGTGACTTCCACAGCATTGGAGCAGGCCCCCAGACAGGAATGCTGCAAGCTGAATTGCACACAAATGCCACTCCAGTCTCCACAGCCCCCTTACGTGTGCTTGGATCACTCCACTGATTACATGCAAAAAGTGTTTGAAGGTGTTCCATGTATAGATTATATACTACAGTCCAGCATGTGTTGCCTCAGAAAGCTCATCAGTAGTTCTATGCCATACAGCAATGTGAAGAAGAAAGAGCCTGACATAAAAGTGAAAAACCATAAAAGAAAGGAGAGCAGTAATGAGCTAAATATGTGTCTTAACTTCGCCGTGGACATACACTCATTTTCTCTTGGCTTCCCCTCCAGAAAAACCCACCTGGTATCAAGTAACTGGCACATGGAATGGTTTACAGATGGATCAGCATCAGTGACTCTCGTAGCTGTATGTGATTATCTGTCACACAGATGTTTCAGCTTGTATTTACTTGCTAGCAGCCAGTCCTGCCTTTCTTTTCTTGCTTGACGAGTGGAGAGGGCTCGCCCACAGATGTGTAACTGAGCGACAGGGAGGAGCGTACCTGAGCCGAATACACGTAGTTAGCTTCATTGCCTTCTTGGTCAGCGTCATCCACTGAGAAACAACTGGAAAAGATTTATGGGTTTGATCTGAGAAATTTTCCAGATGCTGCTTAATAAAAGGAGACACTCTGCATTAGTTGCAGTAGTAAGTATTCCCCAGCTTAGAGCATGCCACCTGCAGCATGCAGGATGCACGTGTTGCGATTTGCTAGTTAATATGGTAATGAAAAGGAATTTTTTGTTTGTTTCTTTCTAGTAAGCTATTAAACTCCCATTACATCCCAAAAATGAAGATTTGCTGTGACTGAAGCCTGTGGACTTCCAGCATGGAATTTATTTCTGCACTGATGTGAGGCGTATGCATCAGAGCATCAACTGGAACTGCATAAACAGATCTTTCAACTCTTCTTGTTGACTTTGTAGGAGTTTCTGAATCCAGCTGTAGCTTCTTGATCAGAGTTTACATGACAGCCCTGCCCTTCACTGGGGTGGCGTTTTTCCATATGCATTAGCAAGCAGAATGAAACTAAATGGTCCACAGTTTGTAACAAAATAGCTGTACTGAAGCCATCCAGTAACTCAGCATATAGCAGTAGCTAAGACACAGTTTGAGGCGCTTGATAGTTGCGGGGGAATGCAGATGGGAAGAGGAAACTATGTAAGAGAAATGGTAAAAGGTGGGGGTTTTTCTCCTCTCAGTATATTTGACCTTGGTGATACAAATCGGTATCGGCTTGAAATCAATCAGTTGAGTAAATGGTAATTACTCACTTGACCCTGCAGATTCTTACGCACCTCTTTCAACAAAGCAGGGATTTATTTTTTTAAGTTTTGCCTTTTTGCATTACATTTGGACTATTTTGGAATTCGTTTGCTGTATCTTAGTAAAACATAAATTGTACTTGATTGCAGCACTTGGGCATCTGGCACCTCAGCAGAGCTTTACAATAGCATTTGATGGTGTAAAACCAGGATTATCTGGGTAGCTGTGTTATGTCATTATTGCTGAAACTGGGGTACCTGTACCGTGCACAACAAAAGCTGTAGTCTTTCCAGTCATGGACAAATGACATGCTTGTAGCATCTTTGTGTGACAGGAAAGGGGAATGACAGCAGCTCTTTGTCACCACCCCTGTGTTGGCTTTTGGTGCCTTCATGCTTTAGTTGACGGAGAAGCTTGTGTGAACATTCCCTAATTTACTTATAACAAAAAATTAATGAGATTACTAATTTTCTTATATCTTAGAGTTCCTTTATATGACTATGAACTGTAATATAGTTAAATAAATTTCTGCATTTATGTTGGAAGAGTATGAAAGGAGACTAATTTCTCATGATTGCCAGCTGTAACAGTGTAACATTTTCATTATTCTGTCTTATATTTAGTTTAGTTTTACTGTATAGCACTCTCTACACACATGGTATTTTCTACTGCAGAATAACAAGTGACCTTTTGCTTGGGACCTTTGGTTCTTTTTTCCCTGTACATTAATGTTTTAGCCATGCACAGCTACATGGTTTTGCTACAGAAGCTTTAATTTTGTCAGTGTAAATGTAGTACTTTTCAGTGTTTGGCATCAGTGAAAGGAATCAATAATCATTCCCACTTTCTCTTTCCAGATGCTCTCTAAGTCCATCGAGCAGCTCAAGCAGCCTGGCAGTCACCTGGAGGAAGCCGAAGAAGAGCTTCACGGAGATCACTCGATGCAGGAAGAGCAAGCCCCTGCCAGCAGTGCCAGCGTTAGGGCTGAGAGCAGCAGTGCTGGTGTGGATGACAGAATAGGACAGCAGGTGGGGGCTGTGAAAATCAAAGAGGAACCACCGGACAGTGATGAGGATGTTCAAACCCAGCAAATGGAATCTGGGGAGCAAGCTGCTTTTATGCAACAGGTAATAGGCAAAGATTTAGCTCCAGGATTTGTAATTAAGGTTATTATCTGAACATCACGTGCATTTTCTAGGCTTTGATAAGCAATTGTGTTTTGATTCACTGATCTAGCAAATCTTGATTTACTGTTCAAAGAATCTAACAAAGGCAGAAGTGTTGTATGCACACTTGAAAACATAGTGAAGCTCATCCTTATGGCCACTAATTGAGAAAATACCTGTTGCAGTCAATTATTCTACATAAACCTTTGCATAATAGCTGATAGACTTTGTATTAACCCAGGATTACATTACATCGCTTAGTTCTAGTATCACCTAGCTTGTTGAGATCAGCAACTGCTGGAATTAGTTTCCAGATCTGATTGATGAAACATTCTTCTGTGATTCTGAATCCTCTGACTTTTGCTTTCAGCTGTCTGTATATACTGTATCATAGTGTAGTCTTGAACACTGTTAACATTAGGGTATATTTTCCTCGGTAGACAGGTACTGACTGCTATATCAGTGGTCCCAGGCTGGTGTATAAAGTTGAGTTTAGAGAATACCAGGTGGATGTGAAGAGGCAAGGCAAGGCACTGTTTAAAATTTGCATTATTTTCTTTTTTGCACTGCTTAGTTAATTTTTCATTCTGTCTTATTTGATGATACTGTCCACAGAGACATCCGTAAATGCAGCAGCTGTGAGTACTGGTGAGAAGCAAAATGCAGCATTAGGTTCCAATCAGTTACTAGGATATTGCAGGAAAAGCACATAACTGTTATCATTATCGTCTGATATCCAATCACTTGTTTATTAAAAAAAAAGAAAGACTAATCATACAATACCACATAACCTTTACCGCTAGGTCTCATGGACAAATACTAAAATAACAACTGTGCATAAAATGCCAGCTTGGCAAAAGGAAAATTCAGATTGTTGGTAAGCATTTCAGCAAGGCTGAAAAGCGCAGTGCACGTACGCAGCCAGCGTCCCTTTCCGTTGCTTCGAGATCAGGCACAGCAAGGCTGGGTGCAGTGGAAGGCCCTGTTTATTTAAGTCTATACTTTGTCAGGTCCCTGCTGTTCTCCTGCAGAAAAGTGATTTTGGGAAGGGGGGCAGGAAATGCCTTATGGAAACAGGAAGCCCAAGTGATTCATGTGCTGAGGAATGTGGGGCGGGGGGGGGGGGAATGGGGCAGCGCTCCCTCTGTTTTTAAAGGCACTCTATGAATTGATTTATTGTCAAAGAAAATAACAAAGCGAGTAGGGAAATTGTTAAGGAAGCTTTCCAGTGAAACATTTCCTTCATATTCCCTTTTGATATGTTTACCTTGTTTTATAGGTTTACTTTTGTTAAGCTAGTTAAAGATTCATTGTATTAAGATCCCCTTTAATATGGATAATCCCAAACTGACCTGGAATCCTTGTCAGGTTTTTTTTTCTATTAAAAATATTTATATTTCTAAAGCTGAGGTATTTTAAGGTGCAGTATCCTGTTTCAAAAGAGATAGCTGTTTTGCCAAATGTAGAAATTGTTCTAAAATGTTATTAGCATGTGTTGTTTACATTATGCTATTTACTATTAAATCTCTTATAAAATGTTGTAACTACTAAAGATACATTATCCTTTTTCCTAGAAGGTCGCCAAACAAATGACTAAATAGTTGCTGTTAATATGAAAGGCCTCCTTAGATAGAAAAGATTTATTAATTGAGAAAAACAGGTAATTGTTGTGTGCGCTTTGTATTTGAACAGAAACCTTTCCCATCTTGGATGAAAAAAATCACATTCCCATTCAAAAAATGAAGCATATAAAAATGAAATTATATGTTTTTCCCATTGCGTATAATTTTAATTTTCTTCGAAATCTAACCTCAGCCTCATCAAAAAGGGATAGTGCATCTTTTAAAATACATTTTATCTGGGGAGAAACTTGCAAATGAGAAAACTTTTGTACAATATAATTTCAAAGACATGTATTCACAAAAGACAAAAGATATTTTTATAATGTCATTCAGGTAAGAAACCCCAATACATTATTGGACTTTAATTTCAGAACCTTTCAAATTTGGATAAAATTAAAACAGAAAAACTACCTGGAACCAGTGAAAAGGAAAACTGGGTTTAAACCACATTTCTAATTGATTATTGTCTCTTTACATTTTAAATCTACTGTATTTATTATAATTTACACCCTTAGAGGTGATCTCTTGTTTTGTGTTGTAAATATATTCTGTTTGTATGTTCCCTTTTTTTGCCTTCTGATATAAGTCTCCTCCTTTCTCAAATAAAGTTTTTTTTTTAAAAGATCCCCTTTCAGATATCTGACTTTGTGTAAATTTGATAATTTAGTTGTGCTTTTGCTTTGTATAACCAAATATGTTCACTACACATTGTTGAAACAATTCAAGCTTTCAGGAGCAAGGTTTTTGTTACACTATTCTTACAATAATTACACAAAGTCTTTTTTTTTTTTTTCATCTATTATTTTATCCTACATCAGCCATTATAAGTTTTAGTGAATGTGGAATAGTATTGATGCATGCTTATTTTCCCATCATGGCATCTGTCTTGAACATGTGATCATATATTGCACCATATATAGGAAAGGTAAAGGTGAATCCCAGTTTCTTGGCTCCTACCTATCCAAAATTCAGATGAACTGAAATAATTTCCATGACATTTCTAAAACCTGACTAGAACCCAAAAGATGCTGCTGAAACAGCTTATACTGACCTCTTTGATATACGTCAAGGCCTTTGCAAAACTAGAGTCCACCTATAAAGATGTTGGAGAGGAGGGAATCCACAAGCTTTGCAGACACTACAGAATTGTGTGAGACAGCGAAGTCGTGCTTTAAAGAAACACCATAACACTTCCGTGAAGATATTTAATGCTTTGTGACATTTACTGAACTTCACTTCAGATCTACAGAGAGAAATAGCCTGTACTGCTCAACGATCCCTGTGGCCACAGTATATGCATTACTACTACCGAAGGAGTTCAGAAACTAGCTCTTCTAACTATTCATTTAAATTGCAAAGGATCCTAACAGCTTCGATTCTGGTATAACTTCAATGAAAATAAAATGCTTTCAACATCATAAATATGTAAGAATAAATATTCCCATAAACCAAATTCAATATACTCACTGATACAACAGCAAAGTAATGTTTTGTCAGTAATCCACCCAAAAAAACCAAGATGAAAAGTCAAGTTTTAGCTTAAGAAAGATTAAAACTATCATTAACAGTATAACATTATACTGCTTGCCCTATTGTTTATTATGTATTTAGAATCTTAGGTTTATAAGTCATTCACTCATTCAACAGGGATTTTATTGAGATACCTTCTGTTTAAATACTCGTGTCAGAATTTAAAGAGCAGCCACAAATGTTTTCAATTTACAACATTCCTCATTTGAAGGCTACACCTAGGGTTTTTTTTCTAAATTGTTTGTTTACCATGCATCAAAGCACCCATAATAAAGAAAATAATCATAGTTTAATACAATTCCCAAGCCTTATCTTATTCCAGAAATGATGTGCATATATCTTTTTTTTTCCTTGAAAAATAGATGTTTATTCTGTCCTGTTGTCCAAAAGATAATGCCATGATAGCTACTAATTTAGAAATATTTACTACTAAATGAGGGAAAGAAAATGCTTCCAAATATTTACGAATAATACTCAAGACAGACACACATTACTGTAACATTAGCCTTTTTTTCATCTTCTGGCATTAACAAAATAGGATTAAATTTGAATGTCTCAGCAAAGCATGAGCACTACAGACATTACCACCACTCATCCTTACTATTCAGCAATTCATTCATGCACTATCTTCATTCCATCTTCATTATCATCAGGATCACCAAGATTTACTCCATGTTACTTAAGCCAACTATACCCTGTTTTTATCTTCACTGGCATTCTGAGGTAAAAATCTATAAACGTTAGTCCCAACCACCAATCTAAAAATGTTTACTTATTTCTCCCCTTTATGAACACTTCACAATTTTCAGCCAAAATTAGCTAAGCCAAGTTAATTTCCTTATTGTATTCTGTCCCACTAGCAGCATGTCCTACTTATCCACTTAAGAAATGTTTGTTTGCTTTTCATTTATTTGTTTAGTTTCTGATTTCCTTATGTAGTTCCCATCATCTGGGTGGTAGTGGGGCTTCTGTACCTCATTTCTTAGTGGAGGAATATAGCTTAGAACATCATATGCTGAATTGCTGTTCAGGCAAACAGAAGAGCATCCTGGATAAAATTATTTTCTCTGCGCTAGAGCAATAATCCCAGTGATCCCTGTGGAATTTTACCACTCTGTTTGGTAGATGCTGTGCTTTGCATTTGATTTTTTCCTCTTCTAGTTCAGCCTAATTTGGAATTAGATTTAAAGGCAAAAAACACAATTAGCCATTAGAAAAGCAGGATTCCTCGGCCATGCTCACTCACTCACCCACACAAACAGGACTGGGAAGGGGCATCCTTTAGGTGTGTCCTGGTTTCTGGTCCCCATTTGCTGAGCTCAAGTGTCACACTCCTTTTGCTTATTTTGATTCTGTCCCCGTGACTCATGTAGCCCATACAGAAGAACTTCCCCAGCTGCCTGGGGGCACGCACAACTATTGGAGACCCCCCAGGGTTATTTCATCAGCACCTGAGAGTTAAAAGGGTGCTAGCTTAGTAACTTGAAGTCATTCAGCAATGTCTGACTCTCTGTGATGACTACACCGGGGCCTCAGTCATTAGAGTTGTTTTGGTAGAGCAGATACTTGTAAGTGATTCGGTGCCTTAATTAGCCGATTAAATGAGATGTTTTGAATCTGGCTGTGGAGCCTTTGTTGTGTTTGTTTTACTTTACTTTCCATAGTTGCCTTGAAGTAGCCTAGACTCTTAACAGTACATACCTCTGAAATATAAGGGAAGTTGGTTGGATGAAATGGTGTTAAAAGTTCCCCTCTTCATACCTGGTTCTTCTGAGGTGGTAGAATATTACAACATTTTGGCCTCGAGAAGTCCTGTGAAGGGAGGGATAAATGGAAATGCAAGTTTTGAACAATGTCAGACTTCCAAATAAACCTTCCATCTTGTATATACTAGCTCAATTCATATTTTACTTTTCTTGGCGGGGGGGGTGGGGTGGGGGTGGAGGGGGGTGGGGAGTGTAGGCTACTTTGTGTCCTTTAACAGTGCAGCCAGTAAGAGAGGCACTAACCTTGCACCTTTCTGCCTTTCCTCAAGTCTGTGAGTGCACAGTCCCAGTACAACCCCTACATAACACAAGCTGGCACTATGATTTCTGAGCTCAAACTTGAGCCATAGACTGCCTGGATGGAGCAAGGGAGCGGAGGGCTCTGTAGTCGGATTTGTTTTCTGAAAATTTCTTATTCATCTACATAAGGGGAAGAGCCATCTGAATATTTAGCCAGCTTTCCCTCACCTTTGCTCTTAAGGGTCTGTCCATCTCTATAAAGTTTCTAACTGCAGTCTTTGAAAATTATGCTACAGGAAGAACAATTATTTTTATATATATATATTTTATGCCAATTATATGTGAAAGTGAATAATGATGAGAGTAATTACTAGTAGTTATTCTTTCCCTGTCAGACTTGAAAATAACCCATTTTCTCAGAAAGTATCAAACCTACTTTCTTAATGAGTGCCAAGGAGATTCTTATTTTTGTTTGTATCTCCTATTGTAAACTTTCAGTTACAGAAGGCAGTAATACTTACTTTATCACACGATTAAATCAAGAACTGAATTGTCTGACCAAACACATGGCATTACGACATAATAACATTATTTCATTTCACTGGTACCTGCACAGAATAATGTTGATACTGCATTTATTTTTCAATCCAAGACTTTTTATGCTTCTTTTCCTCTGTCAGATACTTATAATATAGTACCTTGAAACTTTTGCTACTGCTCCCCTTTGTAAGAGAAAGTGGCATGTAAGGAGACAACTGGGGCAACATTAGGCAAAATTACTTAATCAGGGGTACATAACTAGCATGAATCGAAGGTCTCTAAGTCCAGATCCCAGTAATTATCACTTCACATTTTGACAGTCAGATGATACTGCTTTCATACAATTGGGCAATTTGTCACTTCCTGTATCAGACAGCACGGGGTTTTATTATTATTGTCATTGAGGAGGATTATGTGTTCTTGGAAAGCTGCTTCTTTAAACGCTTCATTTTTAGAAGAATTCTGTTTTGACCGCTGAAT
Organism: Falco cherrug; assembly: GCF_023634085.1. Classification (NCBI taxonomy): domain Eukaryota; kingdom Metazoa; phylum Chordata; class Aves; order Falconiformes; family Falconidae; genus Falco; species Falco cherrug. The sequence goes on from NC_073700.1 coordinate 83,648,613, forward strand.
GTCTCTCCGTCTCTGTCAGACACATGTATGAGCTTGCACACAAGTTTTCATTTTCTTCCTTCCCTTAAAACATGAAAGTGAATACATGCACGCCTCAGTATACTGCTGGCTAAATCTTCATAAAGCTCTGTTGTCTAATATCCTGGAAGAGCAGCTCAGCCTGAATGCTTTTGAGACATAGGTGCTGTAATGCAGAAAGCAGTGCATAATCTGTGTCCTCTCACGTTCTGGACTGTGACCTTTGGATCCCCAGGAGACTGTGGAGGTTTCTGTTCATACTGCCTGTATTTCCTCAGCAAACGGTCTTGTGAAAATTACAGCTATGAAATTGCAGCAACACAGCGATGGCAAGGGCTTAAGAAGGCTTTGCTCAGTTTCTCTGTAAGGCAGTTGAAGCATGCAGGATTCAGCCTCCAGCCCTCCCTCTCCTTAGTCTTTTCCTTTTGCTCCCATCAAGAAGGGTACTGTGATAGTTTTTAGGTGGCAGCTTGCAGATTTTTATTGTTGTTATTCCTATTGAACAGATCCAGAAGGAGCACAGGGCAGAAGTGCTGTTAGGAAGTGTTCTCCCCCTGTGTGCAGAGGGATAGCTACAGAGACCAGCTGCCTCTAAGCCTTACTTTCCTAGATCTTCCTCTTCTGAAAACAGAAGCTGAAGAGTTACTACACATCAGAGAGCATGGCTGCATCACTCAGCTACCTGACTGCACACAGGGACTGGTGGTGATCAGGTTTCCCTCATTTCTAACCCATTTTGATCTATTTTGACACCTTGTCTTAGGACATCAAAGGCTCCAAAGCCCAACAGCACATCCCTCGACATCTTCCTTTCTTTCTAGAGCTTTTTTGGTTCTTAACATTTACCTAAATCTGTACAGGTCTGTTGTCATAGTTTCCCATTAGTTTCTGCATAGATTTCAGTTTTCTGAAGCTACTGAATTTATACAGAGAGCTTCAAAGCTTCTCCATTAGTATTTCTGACAGAAAGATAAAAATGGCAGTGCTGAATACAGGTGTTATCACCACAGGCTTATCCCAGGGACACCCAACTTCAATAGCTCTGATTTGGCCACTTCTGCTGGTAGTAAGGCCTCGCTAAGGATGCTAGTGATTTCAGTTAAAATACGTGCAGCATTACCCTTTTTGCTATGTGACCAAGTTTTTTCATAAGAATATCCATCCCTTCTTGGGAAGGCTTTGAGAACACAAACACAGACAGCACAGAACCAGCAAGGAAAATGGAACAGGAGCAAGATTCATTCCTGCAGCAAGAGGCTGAGAATGAGCATGGGGACTGTTACTTATCCATGTTGATGGATAATGCACTAAGCAGGCAGCTCATTTTCCCAAGTCAATCAATTGCTTTCAAGTTAGGCACTATTATATGTCACTATTACAGTAGCTTGGATCCTCCTGTAAAAGTAATCCTTTCTTTCACCTCTCTGGCCCTTTCCCTCCAGCTTTTAATGAAAGCAAAAGACTCAAAGCACATTAACTCAGTTTCATTTTCAATTTCTACTTTCGTGGAAGAATCTGTAATTTAGTAAGAAGCTACATCAGGGATGAGCTGATGGGGGGGGGGGGAGTTCTGCAGCTGGCATGCTGAAGCCAATGCTCATTCCCAGCTCCATCTGGGCCCAGCTCCCCGAGTCATCCACTAACCTCACTCTTTTTTTTCATGGGCAAGCGGTTCCCACAGCCGTTGACCAGCAGGATCCTTTCAGGCTGCAAAATGGGTCGGCATAAAGTGCATTTGGCCCGAGAAAATGCAGTGGGATGCCATACCCACAGGATCACAGCATTTGTGAAGCTGCAGTTGTGAAGGGGAGCTGCAGGTGGTCACCACAGAGAAAGAGTTTCAGAGCACAGTTTCCCTCATAGAATTGGTTTTCGGTACCCAATCCTAGATGCCATGACCAAGTGGATCATTTAAGCCTGAAAGGATACTGTGAGTTTACCTGGTCAATGATAGAAGGAAAGCAGTGTTTGGTTCTCTTCCTTACTGTCATGGCCACCTGCGCATTCAGAGTCATTGTAAAAGGTTGATTATGAACCCACTTTGAGTATCTGCCTATAAGTTATGTACATTAGAGAAGAAAAAATTTTGGAAACTCTTTACGTCTTTTTACCAGGATCAGCTCTACTGTATGTACCTGCTTTTCTGCACGATTACTTCAGACAGTAATTAAGTAAATCAGAAGATAGGTCACTTAATATTTGATGCATAGCAAGTTCTTATTTATGTAGTGCTGGTATTTCCTATTTTTACTTTCTTCTGCTTTAATATGTATGCTAAGTATTGAAAAGGAAAAAGACTTTTCAGGTGAGGAGTTAGAAATGGAGGAGGATCTGGCAAGTCAGAAAAGGAGGACACAGTCCTTCTTCTAGTTTAGATTCATTCAACCTGCAGAATCCTGTAAATGCAACAGTAACATATGTCAAGAAGAACCAATACATCCATATTTTGCTCTTCCACACTACAAAGTTCATCCATTGAAGAGCCTGAGCCTAACAAAACAAGGAGATTCAAGCCGTGCAGCTGACTACACAGCTGAGGTACTCTGCAAAATAAGAAGCTGGAAAATACTGTCTCACAACTTGACCCCTACCAAAAAAGCAGACCCACTCCTTGGCTATTGCCTTCTCCACAGATCACTCTACAGTACTGTTGCATCAGCAGCGAACAGCCACCGGTCACTACTGCTGCTATACTCAATCCCTGTGTTGCGTATCTTCTGAGAAGTGCTGTGCTGGAGGTGGTCAGCAGAGCTTATAGCAGGTCTTTGGAATGAGGAATAGGAAACAGGACAGGAGAAACAAAATTGTCCCAGTCCTTCGGTCTCAGTAATTCATCAACATTACTGATGGCAAAACTGAATCACTTTTTTTAACATAGGCAGAAGCCACCAGACTGAATTTCAGATGTTTTCATAGGTCTAAGTACTAAGCATTGTATGAGTCAAGGAATACTACCAAGTTCTCTCTATAGGCTAAATCTCCTCTGTGCCACTGAAGCACTGTGGTGGTTCACAGGGATTGAGGCTTCTCACAGCGTATAGCTCCTATCGCTAAAATGAGTAATGCTGGAAAAACACCAAAAGGTCAAAGGCAGAGCTGCTTTCCAAGAACATATTTCGCAAAATCAGAACAGTTACGCCCAAAGCTACTGCAGTGTTTCTCCCCTTCAGCAAATAACTCCTCACCAGAAGCTTCCCCAGCCCCTTCTCCCTCCTGTGACCATCCTGCAGATGTCCTCTGGTGTACCAGCCCCTCTGCCAAGCTTTCCAGGTTTGCCCCATTTCTAACAATCCCAAGGCATAAAAGAGCCACAAGCCTTTAGTTACCACTGCTTCACCCATATGCACGGCCACTCCATGGTGGGGTTGCCTCCTGGCAGGGAAGGGACAGCGGCTGGAGGCCAAGACCTGCCAGAGAGCAGGGGGAATGGACTGAGGGGCATCCTCCTCACTCCAGGACTGCTGTGGGACATAACGGCGAGGGCAAGCAGAGGAGGTGAAGCAGCATCCGTAAAACATCTTCCAGAGCACCAAGCAGTTAGGCTTGAGAGCCTTCCTTGGCTTGGAGAGCTGCTCAGCTCCATCCCCTCCAAAGGATGACAACATTGCTTCAGCCAGAGGCTCCAAATTTCTCCCTACTGTAAAAAACATTCTTTTTTATCTTTGTTCTCAGAAGTCAAGATGGTAATAAGGGATTAACTGCTTTGCCTTTTAACTGATTGTTTTAACCCATTTTATAGAAAGTTTGGGCTAATTAATTTAAGTTGAACTGCAGTGATCCTTTCAGGGAATAGAAGAGTTCAGACAGTTAAAGAAATGTTTAAAACAGAAAAAACAAAAGCTCTGCCAGCTACTACCAGCCTGAGTCATCTCCTTTAACTATTTTAGATTCACTCTTAAACAGAGTTTTCCTGCCTAAATAATGGAGATTACAGTGACTACACAGTGACATCTTGCATCTCACTTCAATAACTTGAGAAATACTAGAACTGCTAAAGACTGAGCCCAGAGTATCAATGTTCTATCACTTTTGTTACACCACTTTTTAAAGATAAATTGACATTTATGTTTCCAGCTGAAAGCTTATACTTTGATTTCATTGAATTGAATCAATTATTGAACTTAATACTGCAGTTAAGTACTGGACCTGAAATAAGAAGCACTGAATTTTCTGTTGTTTCTTATCTGAGCATTCTGGGTCAGGGACATAGTGATAGATAAAGTGAAGACAGAATATCTAAAATGCTTATGAAATCATGTATATATTTCACCAGAAAACAGTGATACAGTGATACACATTTTTAATTTACTTCTGTGAGATGTTTTTTTGCAAATTCTTATTTCTCTTCATGTTAAGAGAAATTTGCCATCTTCAGAATTTATCATTTATCAGAGAAGTTCCTATGTGTCATCTCCTAAAAACCTCAAGGACTGGACATTTAAATCTGTGACCTCACTGATTAATAACTCCTACAAGCTGATTTGCAGCCTTTTCCTATTATACAGAACCATAACAAAACAGAAATAAGTGATTTAATTTGGCATCATCAACTGCTGAAAGATGAGTCAGAAATAGATTAGCAAGTGTTCTAGTTGATCTTAATAGTGCAGTGACAAGTAAAATCAAGAATGACAGATGATCCCATGGACTAACAGTTCTTCTGACTGTATTACAGCATGGATAAACACGGTCTTTTCTAACAACTGGCCACGAAAACAAAGAAATTTGAGTTCATATGGCTGTGGGAAACAGAATTGAAACTGAAATTCCTTTTTGATGCATGTTTAGAGGGCCTAGCTGTTGCAAAAGAGTGACAGAAATATGCTAGGTTCTCAGCTTGTAAGATACCCAAAATGTTTCTCTTAACTTTACTGGGAGGACTTTCTTTTTTTCCTCTGAATCAGCGACTCAACAGTACCCTCCAGTATAAACCTGGTAATGCTTCTTGAATATTCACATCCTCAGGACATTTTGAGTTGCACCTTTAATAATAAATAAATAAGGACTGAACTTGTTTGGCGTTTCAGGCCAATGACCAAAGCCAGGGATGCTGGTGAGTATGCTACTATATTCCCTTAACTTTATTTTTGTGGGCATCATGCATTTTTAAAATGGTTATACATTTCCCTGAACCAATGTAATATAAAAGATTTACTGTTACAGTTTGTGTGTGGCCAGGCAATGGCATATGGAAAACATGTTTCCTGCTATTTAATTTAATTACTCTAATCACGTGCCAGCCCCGGGCATGTCATTCTGGACCTCTGAGGCTCTTTGTCTGTCAAAGAGATGGACAATATCTTGGCTTTGTTTAGTTGCTCTGCAGGCTGCAGATAAAACCACTGAAATACTGACTGTTTGTTTAACCAAAACTTTGCATTTTAACCATTTGGCTTTGATTTTTTGTTTTACAAGAAAAGATGACATTTTGGCCTTGGTGAGCTGAAAAGGAAATATTAGGAATATGAAGAAGAACTGTCACTTTCAGAGCTTAATAGATGAAAAAGAATACTTTAGCCTTCTGGTCAGAAATCAGCTTTGTTAGCAGAAACTTAAGACGTGCATTACTGTTATTTTAGAGTTGCCTGTTAGTAAGGGCAGCTGGAAAAGTCCTGCTTATAACTGGTCCTTTCTAATACGGTTAGCCCATCATCCAGTGGTTTCAGTAGAATTTTTGTTGCTTTCATTTTAAAAGATGAAACTGTAGTGGGTGAAACTAATTAAGATTCCATAGCAAATAAACATACTAATACTGTTGCGTCCAGGTATAAGTACACTAAGTCATTTTTCTGTAAGAAATATCTGCAAATTACAGCTCAAATTTTGGAAAAAGTTTAAGAGGAGATAGACAGATTACAGTACACTATTCATATTATAAACCCCAAATCTATAGAGAAATTAATCACACAGTTTTAACTATGTGCTTAACACCACCACGTCCTTCACTTGTAAGCAAGTGCTCAATTGAGTCCATGCTTTCCTGCATCAAGCAGTGATACTTAAAAGTACTTTAGACTATATGAGGATATTTTTTCTAATAATTATGCCGTCAAAAAAGGAAAGAATAAGAACTATCTTTTAATCAGTTAGTTCCAACTTATAAGGAAATTACTACATGTAGAAAAACTTGGCTATTCTTACATTTTTGGAAACTGAATTAGCTTCGATCACTCTAAGTTTCAACACTAATCTGCCTGGAAGAAGATGGACAGAAGGTCTACAAGTATGCTCTCAAGAAGTCTGCATCATCAGAGGGAAACACTGGATAGGATAGGCTGCAAAAAAGGGAAGTGTCCATCTAAGCAGAGTTTATGTATTTCTGATATTTCAGTGTATGGTTTTTCAACTGGCTTTTTCTGCGTACACACACACCCACACACACCAGTTTTCTAGCTGTATCAATGAGATACAATGAATAAAAGTTGTTCCCTCTAAGTTGCACAATACAGTAATGCAAGAATGAAAAAAAATTGTTACTATTTACTGAATTACAACTCCTGTCCCGTTCAGCTTTGAGCTAACCACTAGATGACACTAGTTCCCACTTACTTAATAGGTGTGGGCATATGGTCCCACCTCCCTATATACTAGTTCATATATTTACATGCCTCTCAACCAAAGAACTTCAAAAAGAACATTATACAGGAATCATCTCAACCACTATACATTTTTTATTAATTTTATATGTCTATATACACATAGGTATTTAGGTGTGTGCGTGAAGGCGTACACAAGCATTGCAAGCAAGGTGCACGTACCTTTGCATGATTTATAGAAAACACGCATTACAATTCACTATTTGAGTCTTTAGGGTATTGTAACTTAGCAAGTGTTGATGACAGCTCTACTTAAAAGAAAGCAGAGGAATTCCAAGAAAAACTTAATAGGCTGGAGTTTGTGGAGAATATTCCCTTCATCTCCTAGCTCCCCAGGTCCCCCTAAAAAAGGGATGCTATATTGGTTTCTGCAGTGTGATTCTGGAAAGACTGGGCAGAAGGGAAAATATCATGCTGAGGAGACAGGCAAGAGCAGGCTGCACTACTCAAGTCCAAAAGCGACAAACTGTAAGAAGAAGAAAGTCACAGAAGGGCTATCATGCATATCCATAAGGTGGCTGCTACTGCTGCGGTTTTTAAATCGGGAAGAATGAACTTTCCAGAAGGATGTGTGGAAAGAATCCCACATTTCTAAAAGCCTGATTTTCAGAAATCCGGAAGCTCCAATTACTTAGAAACTAGCCCCTCCAAAGTTACATTTATGCTACTAAATTGCATGCACAGGGGCAGGAGAACAGTGTCTTCAGATACACTTTCATTTTTGCCTACATCAGCAAGCGTCTTGCTTTCTTAAGATTTGTCTCAATTATTTATAACACATTTGCTCTATATGTGCTGTAACTGTAATACACGTTGTGCGATGTACTTCATTTAAAGAGTATTTTAGTTGGCTATACTAAAACACGTCTTTATAATCTTCCTGGTGTCTAATAGTATGACAGTGTACTACCTGTAGTCAAAGCCATAGTAAGAATTACTTTTTGGTTTAGTAATCTAAATTTAAAATATTAAAAATAATTTTCATTTTGCACCTAATTTAATCCTGATCCCCCATGACTGTGGCAATAAGCGTTGGTACATCCTTATGCTCTATTATATTAGCCAAGTACTTCTGTATTCCTGTCAAAGGGAACATGCAAACAGGGAGGGTGAGCTTCCTTGCCTTGAAAGCATACTCTGCTCCCGTTACATTTCACATTCTATCACAACCCGTTATTTTACCATTATTTCTTCTGTTTTAATGCAAAGAGCTGCTACTAAAGTGTAGTAAAGCTTTACAGTCCTGTAATATGAACTCCATATAGTGTCTACCTAGCACTACATTACTGAGCAAGGTATTTCTGCAAATAAGCTATTTTTTTATACAAGCATGTCATAAGAGATAGAAGTTTAACTGCTGATTTGTAAGACTTCAAGAAATTACGTTTCCTTAATAGCGTCAGTTTTGCTGTATCTATGCAACTGTTCAGTTAATGTGTCCTGTAATTCTGTTGAATATTTGGGAATAGTGTTTACAGATGAAACTTATCCCATTCACAACTAAATTCTTCCAGCTTACAACAGTGTAAATCCATAGTCCCTATAAAAAAGCAATAATACTCCATAGACCCAGTACCATATTTGCCAAATTATGTTTTTACAGTCCCTATAAAAGAGCAATAATACGCCATAGACTCAGCACCATATTTTCCCAATCATGTTTTTAAGTCATTTGTCAACAAAAAGAGAGATGCTTATCTGTGTACAACCAACAGCTTTACTAGATCCATGTAAGAATTGAGATTTTCTCAGCAGTTTAAGGGTGCTCAAGTCCCCTGGAACAACAATGGCAAGAATCAAGGCTACCTAAATTGCAGCCATAAGAGATGTAATCAAAATCAAAGATATGGTTTTATCCTGTGCATGTGTTATTTGCACAGGTTAATTTATGGGGGATTATGGATCTGAGGAAAGCATACATCTAATTTTAAACATAAAATAAGAGAAAGGCAGAGAAATAACGTTAGCCAGAGGCTTTGTTTGTTTATTAAAATGCTGTCTTTTATTTAATCTAAACAAGTGTAATTACTTTTTCAGACTTTGATTTCCCCTGCAAATCTTGTACTCTTATATTTCATTTAGACAGAACATTTATGTGAATTGCTTCTTTTTCACCCATTTCCTACTGTTTTTTAAATTTGCCAGTGAACATGCTTGAGCCTTCCCCTCCAAAGGCTGCTTAGGAACCAAAAAAGCTCTCCGCTCTGTCTGTGGTTAAGCATAAGCTCCAGGAAGGGTAGCTAGAGTATACGAAAGCAGGCAAGACAAGAAAGCAGCTTACCTTCAGGCCTGCATCTGGGGCTTGCTGAAGTAGAGATACCCTGTTGATGCATACACTACCTATGCAGGGACAGGTTCCCTGCTCAGTCTGATTGTAAAAGCATACAGTGTGAGTTTTCATGTTGCTTTTGAAGGGAGAAAGATAAAAAAGAAGTGTTAAGTCACTTTTTTTCTCTCCTTCTGGCAAAAGGACTTTGAGCTAAATTATAGCACCCCAAGAAATGCAGTCCTTTGGGGCTAGCCTCTTCTTTTTCTCAGAGCTGGGAGCCTTAGGAGGAAAGCAGCTTGCTTATACCTCCTATGCTTGTGGAAAATAATTTATGACTTAATAATGTTTCACTCTTGCCCTGTAGCAAAGGAATTCCTCTTAGTTGGATCTGAGATGGCAGCAGGAAAAAAAATAAAAAATCTTTCCCCAAGTACCTCAAAGTACAAAGTGTGTGAGTAACCAAATGGATGCGAACCAAACTCAGGAAGAAGAAAGTAACTTGTGCAGCTTTGCACAACCTTGGAAGTTATTTATAAGCAAATACTCAAAGTCCTCCCTCCTCGCTTGCTCCCATGTATTACTGTGGCAGTAGGAGCAAGAATTTTGTAGCAGTGCAAACAGTGGCTGAGGTAAAAAACAGCCAAATACAGCCCTTGGTGTGAAGCTGCCTTCACGTCTGCTGGGGACACAAGTGTGTCTTTTGACAACTGCTGTGAAAACACTGTCCATATAATCCAAAGTCACTGCACTTGGATTATCATTTTAACTGCCTTGCTGAAACTTTTGCTTTTGTACTAAACTTGGATTTGAATAATCTACCATGTTACAGACTATATCAAACTCTCAATTCCAACGCACAGTATGAAGCAGTGCAGTTCAAAACATATTTTACACTAAGCATATACCTGTGGGGTAGAAGAAAGTCTGATTTTCAATAAGGAGGGGAAAAAAAAGTGTCCTATGACAATCCAGTGAAATTTTGAATTTGGTCTGGCATTTTCAAATCTACCTTTCACCTAAGGCAGCAATAGTGAGGTTCATCCTTATGTAGAATCACGTGAGGTAATGTTTCCTACAATGGTAAGATATGTTTCTTAGCTCACAAGGGATGCAAGAGACGACACAGGAAAAAACAAACACGCAAAAAACCCAAACAAAAACAAAAAAAACCCAACCCAAACACCAAAAAACACAAACACAACAAACAAAACAAAAACAAAAGAGAAAAAACGTGGAAAAAAAACATCAGTAGATACAAAAAAGTAATGGCTTCAAGTTTGCTACAAGGAAGCTCTTAAATTTTGAAAAACAAAAGATGGAGCTATATGAAACTATCTCTGTGAAATGTGTTATACTTACAGCACAAACCCTTTCTAGCAGTTGATCATTTTACAAAAGTTGTTGTAATAGCCAGTTTTACACGCCTGAGATAGTGAGTAGTGTCCAAGGCAAAAGATTTATAGTTTGCTCCCGGTATAATGGTATGAGAGGAACTGGCTGCCAAAAGCGACAGCGATTTGAAGAGGGCGCCTTTGGTTTGGTAGGTGGTGTATTTGTTCTGTGGCTGGAGTTCACTAGAATAAATTGTTTGATGCACTGGCCAAAGATAACTATCTTGGGAGAGGGAGAAACCCAAATCCTCCAAGTTTCAAGAAGAGAGCAGAATGAAATACTTGGGTATGTGGAAAAAAAGATGACAAACTCCATGGCGACACAAAGTGGATCAATGCATGGGGCACTTTGTGGTTTATCACTTAAAAAAAAAAAAGATTTATTGATCCCCCAAACATGGTAATTTTTAATATTAAATGGACCTCGTTTGAAGACTAAGCTGCTTGAGGAGACAGTAGTTTTGGAACAGAGCCCTCAGCCTTAGAAATAACACTGCTGGTTTGGCTCTGCTTCCAATATTGTTGCCTAGTTCTAAAGCTTTTCAGCAGGACCTCACTCCAGTCTGGTGACCAGTGTGAATCACTGTGGAGTAGATTAACACAGTGTTTTCCCAAGTGTCTAATCTCGTTTTAGGATCAGAACACAAACAGCAGCAAAGCATCCGTAAGACCCAAGGAGTCCTAGGAGCAAGCCTGCAATTCGGCCCCAGTCGGCGTTCACATTATCTCAGGCTCCACAGCATCGCTTGGAGTATCCAGAGTTCTTTGAAAATTCTAACATTTCTGCTCTGACCTAAACCTTTACCATCACATGCTAAGTGCAGCTCTTGGCTTGCCTATGAGAATGGTGTTAAAGTATAGTGTTTTAGCCTCTAAATCCCGCCTGCTGAGTGGATGCTTCCTTTCAAGCTCACTTTTTATTGCTAGATGGAGAGGTTTTGGAGGGGCTGTCTGTATTCCTTCTCTTTTTTACTTGATGTTTTTCCTGCTATTTTAACACTTCTGAAATCAGGGAAGAGGTTTGCACTTTTGAACCAGCTTCAGTTCTTCCAAGAGGCAATGGCTGAGAGACACTGATTGAAAGTTTGCTAAACTGTTTGCATACCTTTACAAGGAGACCAGCCTAGTCAAATGCAGATTACCGTCTTTTCAAATTGTTAACCAGAAAATTCCTTTATTGTTGCTGGATTTGGCATTTTGACATCAAGAGATTGATCAGCATAATTAAAAAAAAAAAAAAAAGTCTGCGACCCATGTATGAGGATTAGGAAACATAAAAAGAATTAGGAAACATAGGAATAAGCAATTCCGAGTCACTGATGCCAAAGGGAATCTGCACAAGACAGGACAACAGCAAAAGATGTGGCAAGGAAAAATACAGCATGTGTAGAAACGAAGGGCAAGTTAGGCATTAAACAAGTTTCAACCCAGTTCTTGTCATTGACCATTACAACATATAGGAACTTCTGTGAAGTCATTTTAAGAAAAATCACTAAAGTGTTTAGGCACCTATTATGAACATGCCTACTTGCCTGTAAGTATGTGGGCGACTTCCTCAAAGGTCCATGCAAATAATGCAAGTGCATTCTCTGCTATCTAATGAAAATGTTTGTTGATTTACTTATGTTTGCAAAATCAACAACAAAAAAATGCTGGTGTGAAAGGAGCCTATGTAAGTAATATTGGAGATAGCAGGCTCATAGACAAACCCCTCAGGAGACAGGAGATGTGTCACAATCCCAAAGTTACTTTATAGGCTCTGAAGATTATTGTGTGTATTAAAGGATGATAGGTTTGTTTAAATAATAATAATAAACGTTAGAATTTGTATGTAAATCTCCTAGCTTTCTGTAATAAAAGACTGAAGTGAGGGTTTCTTAAAAACATACCATATATGAAAAATTACCATCAATATTTTGAATATATTACAAATTAAAACGAGCACACATTTTTGCATATCACTGCTGCCTTTTCTCATGTTAGTTAGGTCAGAACTAAGAAAAAACCAAAAAGATACGAGGACTGTAGTAAGTACCATAATATAAAATTATATGTTGATTTTTCCATGGGCTATTAATATCTTGTTACTGTGAGACTGTACTGGTTGGTGGTTTCTGGCTTAGTGGTGTTTGGCTTGTAGGTAAAGGAAAAAAGAAAAAAGAAATAGAACAAGACCACCTCTGACATGAATACTGACCTCCAACTGCTATTTTATGTAACTTATTTTTGGTTATTTCCACATTTTTACCATTAATAGAAGTTAAATGACATTATATCTTCTTAGCCTGTACACCACATTTTTATGCATGCTCAAAAAATATGTGCGGAAATACTTTTATCTTGCTTACAAGTTTCACTAGTATCAAGATCAAGACTGTTAACTTCTGTATCCTGGGTGGAATTCCAAGGGACATTCCAGTGGGTAATAGAGTAGAAGATGTAAAATTGCCAGTAAGGGGGAAGAGAAGAATTTGCTCTCACAATCAGTCACAGGAGAGGGTGGGAAAAGCAGTGTAGGAGTGGTGCCTAATGTGTTCTCCTAGGGCAATGCCTTTTAGACACTCCTAAACACACCGAGACATAATCCAACTTGCTTTCCTTCTCCCCCTCTTTAAAAAATAGTTGTATTCCTAAATATTTAACAACAAAACATGGGAGAAGTTCTTTTTTTAATCTCTAAGACAAACTTGAATTTCCCTTGGCTTGTGGAAAGACTTAGAATTAGGAGAATGAAAATATTACTACATAGCTTGTAAAGGTTCATGGTATTTAGTTATCAATATAAAAACCTCAGTGAGAGACTGCATTTGTAGGGGTTTGCTAATGGAATACAGAACCTTTCGCCTTTGGGTCACTGGATCAAATTGGTCTCTTGTGGATAGTGACCAAAGTTTGCTACAATTTAAGTTTTCAGTGCCCTATATATAAATTAAATATGTAGAAATTAGAGATGGAAAAGACCTGTTACAGCTTGCAGCCTTTGCCCCTACTGGTACAGAATTGTTCTTTCTAGCTTATTTCCTGGTTACAGATTTCCAGTTCCTAGTAGGTCCTGTCCACCCTGCAGAGCAAAGCAGCTGGTATTAATTGGTATCCGAGTTTAACTGGGTCCTGGTGAACTCCTTGCACTGGCACCGGAGCTGTAGGAGGGATTCAGCAGAAACCTCTCTGCTGCCTGCCTCCATGGGGGGCACAGAGTGGGCAGAAGCCCAGGGAGCACTCATACCCCCCACTGCTGCCTGGGATGGAGGAGCAAGCAAAAGTTCCAGCTCCTTCCCACCCTGTACAAAATACCTTATAATACAGGGGGATTACTGAATCTCATTTTCACTGTCTCACTTATCCCCCTTTAAAGTCCTACCAATGTCCCTTCCATAACCAAACAGCTGCAGGTCATAGTTCTAAATTGTAGGCCTGATGGATTAGTTCGGGTAGCTAAAAGGAAGGCCAGATATTAGTTCACACATCGATATGAACTAAAATTTTCCCAAAGTTTGGAAGAGATTTGGAAGCTTGCTTAGGGCTTCTTTTTGATTTAAATGAAGAGGTTTGAACCCTATTATCTTTTACAGCTTCCATTTGCAAGTAATTAACTATGCTGCAGAATAAGCGCTAGGAACAGTGTACTGACAATATTAAGGTTAGCCTTGTAAGGTATTTAATGACTACTGCTGCCTATAGCGCGATAGATACACACGGGCTTTGTAGGCTTAAAAAAAATAAACCAAACCAACACACTACCAAAAACCAAACAAGTAACAGTGGCCCACTCAATGGTAATATAAACATGTAATAAAACAGTTCTTATTCTCTAGAAAGGAGTCCAAGTGGGGCTACTTTAACTTACCCACCTTTGAGTACCTCAAGGTGCATGATACAACACTGGGACAGCGTTGGGTATAAGTGGGATTTCCTCAGCACTTCTTAATCTTGGCCATATGTGCCTGTCCCACAGACTTTATAAGCCAATGCTTCCTGCTAAAAATGCTAGAAATACAAATGCAGCCTTCAAAATATCAGAGTATTTTTAGAATGCAAGCTGAACTTCATTGCTGTTGCTCCCTCGGTGCACCGAAACCCAAAATGCCGGTGAGGGTGGTGTGTCAGAGCTGCCCCACGCACCCTGGCTCACCGCTGCCTGGTGCTGCCAGAGGAGCCGGGCTTGCTGCTGCATGGCCGCAGCCCAGCACTCCCAAGCATCCTATAAAATGGAAGTTTCTCCATTCACAGTGCAGCTAACGACTGCTGTGTTACCAGAGTTAACTTATTTCTGATATTCACAGTGCCAAAGTTTCAGCTGTTGAAAAATTCAAGCGATCATAAAGGAAGATCCTCTGGGCCTCAGAAATATTATAGTCGGGTGGTTTAAAAAACAAGGAAAGAATTTAAAACAAAAGAACTTTGAACAGGAATACAAGCTGTAAAAAACAATTACAGTGAATCTGCAAAGGGGACACTCCACAATTTTTTTCCAAGGTAAAAAACCACCACAACCCTGTGTTGTGAAATGTCTTTTTAAACAGAGATTTAAAGAATGAAATTGAAGGTTATAAACTAGTAGCCAACAAAAGCAAGAAAGGCTGGAATGTTGGTAACCAATTGCAAGCACAGGATCCAAGCAAAACATCTTGAATTGCTAGTACTGTAATAAATTACAGTTTTCACTTTTGTATTCTGCAAGTGAAAACAGCACTAAGTCAAGCTTGAGAGGGAGTGTAAAGGATGACCTTTTTAATTCATCCACACCCATTACAAGCAGAAGAACTGCAGCACAGAGCAGTGAAAAATGAAAATACAACACCCATCATTGTGTGAAGGGACAGATCCTGCTCCCATAAAACGGGGTTCCTGTGTTTGCTGAAGAGTTAATCGTCAAGTAGCGATAGATGAAAGCCAAACCAGACTCTCAGATGGTCTGCTATGGTGGCTGTTACCTCATTTTCTTCCATGGATTAATTTTCCCCTCTTTAACTTTAATTAGATAAAAGTCTAGGGGCGGGAGGTGGCCCTGGAGTGCTCAAAGGGCAAGAAGTGGTCAAGAGCTGGTTTCTCTCAAGCTTTGATTGTCCTATTTGATAAGTGATACTAAGCACCCCAATTGGTTAATGAATGAGGGGTTCCTGCAAGGTAAGTGGCTGGGAAATTTAGCCTCCCCCACATGGACAGCGAATATGTAAACTTCTGTCCTTCAGTTAGGTGTCTACTGTGGTTAGGAGTAAGGGTGATTTATATCCTATCTGGGTCCTGGAGTGTATCTACTTTGATTGACTCCCTTGATCTTGACATCAGTCACTTGGGCTTTCAGAGAAAGGGGGAACATAGGAGATGATGAAAGCGACATTAAAGAAGACCTTAACATTTATGTAAACGTTATTCTATCTTCAAAGGCAGAACCTATCTTTCAACAGAAGGGAGATTTATTTCCTACTTGAAAATATTAGAAAGAGTTGCAATATTTTTAATATCAACCCTCTAGATTTGGTGCTGGTCTCAGCCTTTGGGGTTTGTCTCTTATTTCTTGACTAAATTGCATTATAGTTAACAGTTTTACTGCATACTGCCTGCAGACACACTAATGTCTAGTGCTTCCCAGTGGGAAGAGAAGGGAAGAAGAGAGAGAGAGAGAGAGAGAGAAAGGCAAAACGAAGAGTCTGGAGAGTAGAAGCAGAAGTGTAGAGAAAACATTTGGAAAGCTCATATATTACTATGTATTAAACGTGGGGGTTTTATACATGTAAATCCATAGCAGTAGAAACCAGAACATTTAAATAAAGCTAAAATGCACCTCTCAAATGCTCCCCTAGTGAATATCACCTACATAATAAGATTTCCCTGCCTGGCTGCCAGGCTCTTCTTGGCCTGGAGAACAGGGGGCAGTTTTGGGACATGCTAGGGCCAGGAGGGAGCTTGGCAGGAGCTGGCAGCATCCTCACCCCACTTAGTGAGTGACCCACCAGGACAGCTGCAGCACGAACATCAATTAAAGCAGCGTTTTCAACAATGCTGAACAGAAAGATAATTTGTATAACTGAGAAGCAGGGCCATGTTATCACCCGTGGAAGGCTGGAAAAGTGCATAGACTCTCCTGGGTATATGTCTCTAATTCTGCTACAGAATACCTTCCCTCAGAGAGACATTACCAAAATCATGAGGGCAGCAGGCAAAGTGGATGAAGAACTGTTACGCACCGAATCCTGCAATACTAGATTTGGGAGCTTTTGCTGAAATTATGAGGAGATCAGGTTAAAACAGGGAAGACTTTTTTTTTTTTTTTTTCTCCTTTGTACCACAAATAGTGAAATTCTGGAATTTGTTGCCATGAATGATTGTGGAACCAGGTGTTCAAAACAAGATTAGACAAATTCATGGTCAATAGGGTCATAAGCAGATATTAAAGAGGCAGGTATGCAACGCAAAAAATCTGGATGCTGGGAGATTATGAGGGGAATGAACTGCAGAGAGTAGACATGCTCATGTGTTCTCACTAAATAACATCTATTGTCTGAGACAGTATTGGGCACGACAGACTGGTCTGGTGCAGTCAGGCATTATCATAGCCAAACAGATTCTTCTATTAAATTTACAGTGTGGGTTTTTTTCTGTTTAGCTTCAGGGTAAAGCACATTTCTGCTTCCTTTTTCTTGAGCCATGAATTATTCTCCCCAAGACAAGTAGTCAACAACACAAGCATGTTTCCTTTTTAGCTATGGGTCCCAAAAAGCTTCAAATCCATCTTCACAACATGCAAAATGCAATAGTTGTATTCTTAAGTAAAAGACTAACTTTTGTTAAAGACAGCCTAAAAGTGCAATAAACTTACAAATAGTAACTTACAAATTTCAAGGTAGAGAATTTATAGCCCAGAATCATCTTATTAACTATGTCAAGAATTAGGACAAGTATGTAGGACTGAGTAATTAAGGTTAAAAAAAATAATCTGTGGGAAGTCTTTGTATTAACTAGTATGTTTTTAAGCAGAGGACATGCAAATAAAGTCTTAGTTGCCAAGTTCTATATGGCATGTTTGGTAACTACCAGGCATAACATTTGCACTTTAAATGAAATATGATCCTCTGTCTGGAAGAACTGGTCATTAATATGTAACCTGCAGAGCTGGGATATTCCTGTGGTAATGCATAATTTCTTTGCAGTGAAAATGTTAACACAAAAAATATATAGCAAGGATAGAAAGGAGAGGAGGTTTTCTTCCTCTTCATCTCATGCTAAAAATCTTTCCTACTCAGAACAAAAATGTAGAATTTCACAATTTGAGTGAAAAACTTTGTCAGCGATATGAGGTCACTGAACTCTTAATGATGCTAATCAAGAGAAGCACCAAAGTATGGTCTTCACAATCTTATATACCTCGTCTTCTGAGATAAAAGGGTATGGAAGGGCTGGCATCTTGCCTTGGTCCAAAATGAAGTGACATTAATAAACCTGGTCAGAGCAAGGTAGCAGAAAGCACAAACTTTTCTTGGACAATATCTCTGGCAGATAACATTTCCAAAGCGTTATCTGTAACCTGCTAGTTCTGCTATATTCCTTGAGCCTTTTTCCTGCAGTACTTAAACCCCTAAGTGTTAACCTCCAAAAAACCCCAGCTATTTTAAATAAAAAATAAAAATCTAAAAATGAAAGCACAGTCAAGATGGCATGGAAAAACCCTCTGCAAGGAGCTGTAGTTGAGGTGACCCTACTGTGTTAAGGGGGTTGAGCTGTACTTGACTTTGAGGTTTCAGCTCTCCCACTTCCTCACTTTTAAACAAACAGTAATTTCTGGCACATGGAATAAAACCCCACCTGACCTTACATTTATACCTGTGATTTCCTCAGATCCACAGTGTTATTCTGAGAGAATAGAGAACCCATGAGCAGAATTCCCCAATGGATTTATTGGCTGCTTCTTATAGAAGTAAACAAGCGAGACTCCTGCACTGGAGCTGCTGAGCAGTGAGATAGTATCTGTGCATATATTATCAACCTAAAGATCAGAACTTTTTGATTAAAATCCTCACTTAGTGACCCAAAATCCAGACCCATAGAGCTATTCCTAAATTACAGTCCCAAAGACGTAATTGCTCACTGCAGGGCAGGCAAAACCCTGTCACCAGCCATCAGAACACCCACTGGGCAAACAGCCCAGCTAAGCAAATAGTTTGGCCCAACATACACACAACCCCACAGCATTAGATGAGAATCACACATGTGCATAAAATCTGCTCTAGACAAAAATGTTGTCTACAGAAAACTACATTCATGCTTTGTCAGGGTGTAGCATATACTCAAGATTATAAATCATCTCTGTTTCTCCACCCTCCCTCCCCCCAGCTGCACGGTGACTAAATACCTCTATCAACCAAGTCTTTTAAGTCAAATCAACCTTTTAAAAATTCCTCTTTCTTAGTACTCTAACATGCATGGGTTCACAAAATTAAATTACAATATTTTTATCTGTTTGAGATCAGTGCTGTTTCCTCCTCCTCATGTTTACTTTCCTTCAGTAGCTGACATCAAAATGTTTTCTGGAATGCTGGGACTAAATAAGTTATGCCTAACTCAATATCTAATACAAATAGCCCTGGGGAAGCTCCAGCAACACAATCATAAAAGCTACAGTTTCTTTTAATAGCTTGCCACACTTTGCTGATATAGTATTTCTCTAATCACCAATCTTTATGTGCCTTCCTGACCTTGGAGCTCTCTGTCCAAATGACTTTGTGGTATCAAAGGCTTGTGTCATTGGAAGAGGGAATGGCTTTCATTTTTCTCCCTGAAACTTCCGGTTCCTGGCATCTGCAAAGAATTATTCCAAGCAGTGTTTTGCTGCCTTGCGGCCACTGCCCTGTAGTGGCCCGACTGATGGAAGTGACTTCTCCCAAAAAGGTTACTGTGGTCAGCAGTGGGCGGGTGCCACAGTTGGTGCACAACCAGCCCTGCTTTCTCAGCTGATTTCGTCCGATGACTGGGCTACCGCAACCATACGCTACAGCAATTATTTACTGTGGGGTTTTGGAAGGCATCAGAGAAATAGGGTTTATACCGTTTTATAGTAGAATAGAGCAGTAAATGAAAACCCTCCAAAGTAACTACACATTTCAAAAGCCTTCATATTACAACAACGTGATGTCCTAAGCTTAAAAGCTTTTAAAGAAATAACTGCTGTAGGGGGACCTAGGGGACCAGAGTTCACTCAACAGAACCTCATACTGTATAAGTGTCCAAAAATCACAGTT
This sequence comes from Falco cherrug, assembly GCF_023634085.1. Classification (NCBI taxonomy): domain Eukaryota; kingdom Metazoa; phylum Chordata; class Aves; order Falconiformes; family Falconidae; genus Falco; species Falco cherrug. The sequence goes on from NC_073700.1 coordinate 83,668,123, forward strand.
GTGATGCTCTGACCATTTCCAGGTGATGAGAGAGGCGGTACTTGGATCCAGAGTCCCAGTTATTTATGATTTGCCTCTATTAAAGCTGGATTATTGTTCTCTCCACCCTGCTCCCATCCAATTTATCTTCCCTCCCTTTTTGTCCTTTTGCTCTGGTTCCTTATATTTGCTTCTTTTCTTTCTTTCTTTCTTTTTTTTTTATTATGAAATTTAATTGGACCTGTATGGGTAATTGCTATGCTGAAAAGATTAAATTAAACTCATAGGTTTTTCCTTTTTATTTTTTGGAACACAGGTGGGAGGTAAGGAAGAGGATTTTAAAGATAGTTTTTCATTATTTTTAGTGTACTACTGCCGCCTTAGCTCCACAATTGCAGTCAAGTACCCTTAGTGTTGAGCACTGAATTGTCACATTGCAAAGGACAAACTGCTTGAAATCTCCATAGTTAAGATAGATAAAGCCAGGATGAGATAAGGTGACACAAAGGCTCAGAGAGGTCAGAAGACTGATGTAAGCTCATGCAACTGATCAGTAACAGATAAAATTTGAAAATCCTGCTTTTTCTTCTAAGAGACAAGATTAAGACAGCATTCCTCGGAGATGGATTATGTATTTCAATTACTTAAATTAAATTTTAATTCAAAGAATGAAAACAAAACATCTTCAGAGATCTAAATCCTCCTAAAGCAACCTAACTTGACCCAAACCTCTATCAGGGCTTTCAGCCACTGGTGCAGCTCTTTTGGCAGCGTGGCCCTGTAACCCTTTCTTAAATGAAAAGGAGTTCTCTTCCACCCACCTCTACCCCTGGGGAGAGGACAGCCACCAGGGACACAAACATTTCACAGCTGGAGGGAGCCACCCACAAACCCCTGCTCAGGGCTTCTCACTCCTTACTTTCTCATTAAAATACAAAGATTAGGTGATACAACTCACACCACTGGTTTAGCCACCAACCACACTGTTCACCCCAGGCTTCCTCCATGGGAACGCATTGCCTACAACTGCACCCACAGCCCTTATTCTCTCTCCGGCAGGGTTATGCAGGCACAAATAGATGCCTGTGATGCGAATGCCTATAAACAGCAGAGATTAATTTACCAGCTAGGCTTTGCCTCAGATGTTCCCCAGGTCCTTTAGGTTAAGATTCAATGGGCCTACCATCTCAATGCCTTCAGATGGCAGCTACTCATAAATTAGCGCAATGTTTTTCTTCCTGCCACGTGAAGTTGGAGTGTGTTATTTCCACTGTAACAAGAAGAATTTTGCTCTTTGCAGTCATTGCATGATTGCATGTAGCAAAACTGTTTTCAAGAGGGGTTGGCCTTGCTAGCTTGGCTAACTTCATGTAACACTTTTTCTACTGAAATAATATGCTGAATCTCCAAGTGTTACAGATATTACTCCAGAAATACGGCCAGCTCTGAAAGGGAGCTCAGTAAATGTTGGCTGGTACACACAAAAATGTGCTACAGATTACATGAAGTAGCAGATGCTTCCATCTGAATTTCTACTGAATCTAAATTTCCAAAGCATTATCTGGGGTTTTGTATCAGAACCAGTTCCTGGATGTACCTAAAATCAGGAGAAATCTCCAGCTAATTAATAAGTTTATATAAAACATATTAGAAGTCTGGCAACTTCATGATCCCTCCCCCAACAAGAGCAAAATCCTAGAACTTCTTTAGAATGTAACATATAGAATGTATTATACCAGCATTGGACAATATTGCTGTATGACAGCAACAATCATCATTAAACCCAAGTTTAAAAGAAAAATAAATAAGAGCCTGGTCATAGCTTAGATTGATGCTTCACAACACACATGAGGAAAACTGAAAAACAATCCTGTCTCTTATTTCGAACTGTATAGTAAAAAGGCTTCCAAATTCTCCACAGACTGACTGAAAATAAGTAAACAGTGCCAGGTAGCAGCAGTCATATTCTTCTGAATTAAATTATGTCCATGTGTATAGCACATTTCAATGTCCAAAGCACCACTTCGACGTGGATGAACTTTTATGGAAAAAACAGGGATATTTCCAAAATTGTCAGAAACTCTGCCACAACCTCACATATTTTTCCCCTTTTAAATGTCACTATTAAGTGTTTAATTGCTTTAATTAGGTTTGTCTAGTGAGAGTAGCAAAGTAAAAACAGAATACCCATAGTCTGAGGAGGATCTGGAAAAGAGAAGGAAGCAGCTGAGAAGCTCATTGCCTGCGATGGGGGCTCTGGATAGTGTTAGCTCTCTGTTTGGGCTAAATATGCCATGTTTTAGCATATCTGTTGATATTGCAATCAGACTGTACAATTAACCCCCTGTGCATCCTGTCTCAGAGTTCCGACAGGAACGTGCTTTACTGGGCTGGCAGAACCTAGTGCTTTGAACCCAGCCCTAAACCTTTCAGCCCACGTTTGCAGCTCTGCCGAGGGTCTGAGATAGGTTTTACAACATCTTTTTCGAAGCTCCCCTGTGGCCAGCAGAGTTTGCAGGCCACCCCAACAATGGTGGCACAGAGGCAGGGTGCCAGCTATTGGGAGTGCTTCTACACTCCCTGGCTTGGAGTGCTTTTGGTACAGCTTTTGGGGCTCATGGTGGCCCTGAGGGTTGGCTGTGGCACCATGTTACACTATGTACCATGTTATGGGATCACATTTCCTCCTGGTTTCTCTGAGTAGGTTTAAACACTGGATATTTTCAACAAGACTGAGGACACCAATGACCCCAAAGACACAACAGCTGAGACACAAAGGCCCCTTCACCACAATGGCTCTGTGTGGGACATAGGGATGATCAGGCTTCCTTTACTCACTCTGTCTGTCCAGAGCTCTTTTGCATCCAGCTTAAAGCTGTGTAGTGGGGATACTTTCATTTGCCTGGGCAGTGCCTAAAAGCTGTGATATTTTATGGTGTTCGTTGCTCTAACTTCTTTCTCCTTCCCTTTTCAAAATGCAATACAAACCAAAACAACTTCTGACTGTACCTCTGCTACTATGTGTTGCAATAAGAAACACTGAAAGCCACAGTGCATCATGACTTCATAATTAAAAGTCAGAAGTGGAGAATGTTATTGATGCAACACAATTGCTATTTATCCAATGGTTAAAGGAAGGATTTGAAATCAGGATTTCTAATCCCTGTTCACTTTGAATTCATAATTTCTCCACACAAAAATACTCTCTATGTAGCAGATGAATTACAGAATATTTTCATTATACCCTTTGATAGGATGGCATAATACAAGGGATGTATATGCATCATATACATAGAAATTATTACATAGGAAGAAAGAAGACATTCCTAGCAAAAATAAAACAAAAAAATCAGTAAGTGCAATAGTATATGTAAATACACATATATTCAAAAACAAACAAACAAAAAACCAAACACCAAATACAAAAACCAAACCAAAATCCAAACCATCCCTGGTAACATTACATTATATATTTATCAGAAGACAAAAAGGAAATGTAAGAAAGTATGCCCATGAAATATTTTAAAAGTTAATAATCCATTGTCAGACAATAAGCAAGAACAGCCTTGTTTTCAGCACGCTAGGAGCTATACTTCTGCAACGTAGTGCTTGGAAATTTTTTCTCCTATAAGATTTCATTTGTCACAGGCCCCAAATCCAGAGCATTTGGGGACAGCTATAATGTTATCTTGAGGGAACACAGGGCTAACATAATTAGGAATAAAGAGGTAAGAAGCAAGGGGAATTGCCTGCATAACTTCACTTTGTAAAATCCTCCCATGGAAGGTGGCAGGTAGGAAATCTGCATAGTAACAAACTTGTCACAAGACAAGGCCAACTAAATACAACCATTAAAATTAGCATTTTGCTTTGACTGTTCTCAGGATTCCCTCTCTCCCTGCTCCCAGGTTTCACTAGAAGTAAAGTTGTGCCTATTGATGGTGCAATATTTTCCAGTATGTATGTTTTCCAAGTGTTGTATGGCTGCAAGAAGTCTCACTCTCTTTTCTTTGTGGGCATTGCTTTAAGAAGCAGCTACTGAGGTGCCAAACTTTCCTCTCAGATACCCCAGTGAAAACCAAGAAAAAATTTCTTGGTTCCCCTCGTCTACCTAGACTTAGATCTATGTAAATAATCCAGTCTGGCCCCAGAACAGAGCTACTTATAAATTATAACTTGTTATTGGAGGAGGTTACCTTTTCCACTGACTGTCAGGTCCTTTCTTTTGAGAATTACTGAAGCCCTCTGCTCCTTGACTGTACCCACACAACTCTCGGGATGTAAGATTTGTGCTTTGCAGCTGGCTTATCTGCCCCTTCCTGACTGCTTGCGGTCTTTCTGCCCAGCCACCAACTCCAAGACAATCTCCACCATGTGAGCTTCCTCTCAAGGTGTCATCAGGCTACACTGAAGGAGGTGTTATAGGGACTGCGCTGCCAATGAAGCTGATGTCCAGGGCTGCCTTCCCCAATATACAAATTGAGACATCACTATCTCAGACGGCCTTTAAAACAAAGAGATAGTGATTCCAAATGTTAAGCAGCAATCCTCCAAGAATAATTTCTAAAGCAGAAAGTTGGGTTTGTTTTATGTTTAGGCAGATCTGAAAAATGCAATTAATATACCCAAGACTGTTGTGTTTTCATTTGTTTCAGGAAGGACATGGATCGTAGTAGGGAGTACCAGAGCCCATAAGAGGAATATAGACTAGGGTTTGGTCTCTATTTTTGTGTCCTTTGATCTCTTAAATATTCAGGTTTCTTTTCCTGTAAGTCACTCCTATATACTTCAGAAAGATTTCTTCTAGACAGAGAAACATATCAGGTTAGCTAACACAGTGATAAGATCCTTATGTAGCATGATCAAATCAATGAACCACCTTCCAGAAATGCTACACTTGGACAAGTTATCTTATTGCCCCCACTTCTCCATAGGTAGTATTCCTTTTCCTTTTCTTTCTGTTTCCTTGTTTTTCTTTTCCTTTCTGTTTCCATTTCTTGTAATTGTAATATCTTGTAATATTTGATATTTCTGAAGATGCAAATACATAGAAAACTTCACTTTTGTTGGAAAAAGAATAAAGGCAAGAAAGGACTGAAAGACAGTTAAACATAGAAGAAAAATACCTTTCAACTTTTAAAAACAGGCAAAATATTGAGAGCATTATACTAAAGAAGAGAGAGAGTGATAAGGGAAGGGATTGGAGCTTATGATATTCAGTTGTTTGGATTTTGCAATACTGCTTCCTCTTCTCCCTTTTAGTCCCACCCAGTCTTCCAGAACTCTCCTTGTGACAGAACTCTAGCCCAATTTTTTTTTTTACTTTTTTTTTTTTTTTTTTTGGGGGGGGGGGGGGGGGCAGTTTTGAAGAACACTTCCTTTCTGTGAAACACTTCCTTACCATGAAATATAGCAAGTATTATGGCCTCTTATGAACTATACTTTGCATTTGGAGGGCCAAGATTTGCTCAAGGAATGAGAAACTGGAGAATTTATTTTGCAGTCTGTGTTATATAATTAGTGCTATGCTAGAACATGCTATTCTCCACATTTCTTTTTAACCCTCTAGCTGTTCCTAAATCAGCAGACATAAGCTTCCCTCCCTCACCTGCTTTTCAATCTGCCCATTCTGGTAGTTCTACTTGTTAAAAGCAGCAAAACCTATGCTGAGAGGCATATAGTAGGAAAGTCCCTAGTTTCAAGAAATATTTAAAAGTAATCTTTACATGTTCAGTTAAATTTTGTTCAAATTACAAGTAATCTCATTTTATACAAAATAAAATGAAAAAAAGTACAATAAGCTGTACTTGTTTGTTGCAGAAATATATTTATCCTAGAAATATACAGAGCATTCTGCAAATACACAGAATATTTCATAGGTATATAGAACAGACCTGAAAAGATTTATTTTGTGATAATTTCTTTTTTTCCATCCACAGCATCCTTCCTATATCCAGAGCCTACATTTTTTATTCTCAAATTATATCACCATTTAACTATATATTACTATTTCTCTCTGTATTAAGGTCAATGAAGAGCTGAGCACCACAGAAAGAAAAATATTTTTAAATACTTTGTGATATTTGCAAATGTGTGTGTACACATACATATTTTTTTAAGAAACTGTATAACTCTTACTAAAAATATGTTGGAGAAAGGATGTCTGCTGGCATTTTAAGTACACTAAAGTAAGGTGTGAGATTTGGTAACACATCTCTGAAATCTTCAGAGAGGCAGAAGTCCTCCAGCAAAGGTCTGGTATCAATCAGGTTACAACTCTGCTGTCACACAGGCAGCAACATAAATGAATGGTTTGTGTGGAAGAGCTCTGGTGTGGGCAATGGCAGTACACCACACTTGCTGGAGTTTATGCGTTATATACAGTCATCTACAGGGGTGATCTACAGAGAGATAACAGAGTTGGTGAAACACCTTGGTTATGGCTCTTATATTTGCTGACCATTGGTTCATTGATGCTCCCTGTTCTGGCCTCACGTACCTCCATACAAAAGAGAAGGTGTCCATAGAGGGCTTCCATACACCCTCCTGATTTTATGCTTAGACACCAATGTGTTACTGTGCACGGACCTATATATATTGAAGAGCAGGGTTCCCCAAGGTCTCCTCTTTATATATCACACCCAAGTAGTTTCCATCAGTTCTATAATAAATCCTGAACCCAGTAGAGCTGACTATAAACCCAAAGCAGGATCTATTGAAGCATGCAGAAAACACAAATCTTCAGCTGGGATGCTGCTGAATTTAGCCTGGAGAATATTATTTTTATGCATGAAGGCCAAACTAATGACTCTTCACTTAAAAAGAAACCGTACAAGTCTGCTAAAAAAATACAGTTCCAATGAACAGCAGAAAAATAGAAGTGGTTGAAATGATCTGCATAAAGTAATACCAAACTGATTTGCCAATACTGTTGAAGAGAGTTGGGTGATATTTCCCAGAACAATGAAACAGGTGGGACGTGATTTTTCATTAATTAGTTTTGGCCAGCTATCAGTTTAATTGCATGACTGCTGGAAAGCTGCTAGGATTAGGTGATTGTAACCATTAAATGCCATTATAAAGCCTATATATTCTTCACATCAAAGTGAAAGAAGCAAATACCTGTTAATACTGAAAATTGGGGCAAGACTTGTGAACAACTGTATTTTCACATTAGTATTTTATTTCTGCACTTCTTTGTATTCTTTTTTTGGAAGCACCAAATGACTTCAGGAAAGTCTTGTGGTATTTCTAGTAAAAGTAATGAAGTAACAGGAATCCTCTGAAGAGGTGGGTTTAAAAAAAAAAAGAAACAACACAATAGATGTTCAGATGGTCCCTTTCTCCACTTCGTTGAACCCCAAATTATTCATATATTTGTATTAAATCTCCAAGAGAGTCAGAAAGTAAGGAAAAGATTCAGCTGGGAGTGCAAGCTTTTGAGGAGGTGCTGCATTTTCTTTGGGTGTGTGCTGTGCACACCGTAGAGTCAGCACTTTAGCAGAAGTGACAGAAGTCAAGTACCTGCCAACATCAGGAGTAGAGAAGGCAGGTCTCACAGGAGCAGGAACTAGGAGTGAAACCAGCAGCTCAGCTGGACTCCTGGAATTTCCTTCCACTAGTAGTGCTCTCTCCTTAAGACCCTCCTTGCTGTCACTCCCAGACACCATTTTCCATCACTCTTTTCTTCTTAATTATGCCAGGCTTCAACTTAATGACTGCCTGGGTCATATTCCTTCACAAAGATAGCTGAAAACTTTTCAGCCCACGTGGCCATCTTGATTCCTCACCTACATTGGGCCAGGATGATTCATGTTTAGATGCTCAGATTTTTGGAAACTCTCCATCCAAGGAAGGTAATTTTTTATTATCTCTCCCTTTGAAAGTGCAGGTCAGCAACCCACCCACCTCCCTCTGCAACAGTAGGGGTAAAAGGTAGGGTCCTGACCCTCCTGTTATCTCCTACAACCAGAGGCAAGGGGTGTGACCCCAGCCCTGACTTGCACATTTGGTCTTGCAAGCCAAGGCAGGGAACGCATCCTCTCCTACAGGGCTTGATGAAGGAGCACACTCATGGCACCCCATTAATAGTCTTTGCCCTTCCCCTATTCCTTGGCCAACTAGACAAAAACGTTGTCATTTTAATAACATGTTTTGCCATCCAAAGGTGCTCCTGCCCTAGAAGGGAAGGGTGACGGGAGAGGGGCAGAAACCTCTGTAGCAACAGTTTTGCTGCTGCAGAAACAGAGGGGGAAAAGCTGGATGAGGGTGATGACCATGACCTGGGCAGCCACCGTAGTAATGCCACCCCAAGTACTAAGCTCTGCCTTGACAGCAGCTGGAATAAACCTTTCCAAAGTGCTCCAGAAGGCAAGTGGAGGGCAGAGGGCATGGGGTCATTTTGCTGTGAACAGCAGTTTGCTGCCCAAGGCAAGTCTTCTCTGCCTAGGACTCTATGTAGTTCATCCCATTGCTCTGTTGGCTGTACCCAACATTCAGCTGATAAGGCTTCATTTCTGTTTACTCATGTTCTAGTCAACACTGTGTTCCTTGTATTACAGCAGGAAAATAAAACCAAAGTCTATAAACATCTTTATAATATGTGACCTAATACATCCAGGTGACTCAAGGCTAGCTGCTTCGTTTCTTCCTATGCTTTTACTTGCTTTAAATACTTTTTTACCTAGTCAATGTATGTGTCTGTATCCATACTTGCTATTTATTTACTTTTCATAAAAACATTGATTCTGAATTTGTAACTGACTATTTCAGATGGTGATGCTGATTTTTCCTGAAAGTGATGGCCATGGAAGTTTGTGGCTTTACATGTGGTTTTGTCAAAAACAGTACCACTAGGGTTTCTTGGTCACATGTTTTCTCCAAGTGACAGAGCAGTTTAAAAGATCTCTCAACATATTTGCTTTCAGGGATCTCTCAGACTAATTTCTATTTGAGGTTGTACAGATTGACAGAGATAAGCCATTCCTGCACTTTCACATTTGTTCACACAAGTACTTTCAGAAAAACTCATGACTGTTTTTTACTGAGTTCCTGAGGGCAACTAGTTATAGTTTTGTTTGAGGCCAGTAGGCAGAACAGTAGTTCACAAAACTCCTGGGTCAGAAGTGCTACAACTTCTGCTTACCTACAGCTCTTTTTTCCCCAATACTCCTTGTTTAGGAAGTCATTGTTATCCAGGTTTTTCTGCCCCTGTCACTTCTAGGGATAACTAAGATCAATCCTATTAATATTTTCCATGAGGTCCATGATTTCCAAAGCACTGTTAACTAGCTACATCTGAACTGTATGAGAGGTTTCTGGGTGCCTAGAATTTCTGACCGACTCATACTTTGGATGATGTTGCCTTGGTTTGGGCCAAGGCTGCCATCATGGGGACCTTAAAGTAGGACTTAGTATGTTTGCTGCAAGCAAAATCCTTTTTGCTGGATGCAGCTGCTGGCCTGGACATCCCTTGGATGCATTCAGCTACAACTGCACTGGGAAGGTAGGAAGTCAAGGAATGTGGTAGGGAAGACAAGTCGTAAGACCTGAAGTTACCCTTCTCCCATGTTGCTACAGGGGTCTGGAAAAGGCAAAGGAGTAGGGCCTACAGCAGGAACCATGGGGTAGAAACAAGGCAGCAGAGCAAGCATCAGAAATACCCTTCAGATGGAGGGGCTGGAGAAAGTACTTGTTAAGCAGCAGGTCTTCCGCTGGGCAGCTTTTGTTTTCATCCCTACTTAGGGCAAAACTTCCTCCAGCACACATGTATTTTTCCTCCTCAGTAATAACTGGGCAGTTCAGTAATTTTCAGAAAACAATGTGGAAATTATAGGAAAAAATTAACTAGAAAATAGACCACCAAAAAATGCTTTGAGAGGAAAAAAACCTTGTAAGGTTAGTAGTATTGAAAGTCTTTGGGGGAGGGAAAAGGAGGGGAAGAAGGGGAATACGTGAATGATTTTAATAGTTAATAACATTAGTACACATTTCATACTTCAGGAGAATGCAGTAGAGGCACAACAGCAGAGGGCTGTAAACCTGATCACAAATATATGACAGACTACAAGCAGTAATCTTGCTATTAGGAGTAGCAAAGTTTTAATTTCTTAAGAGAAAAAGAATTTGTACCACAATGAATAAAAAGCCAAAGCATAAACCCTAGAGAGGTGTGTGTATGCCCATGCGCACTTAGGATTACAGTACAGACCTATGAATCTTGGGATTTATTTAGCCATAACTAAACTAAATATAAACATATCACAACTAAATTAAAAAGCAGACTGCTGAGAGGCAAAAAAAGGTTTTGAGTGAACCCCTCATATTTTCTCTACACAAAACATAACAGCTTGAAGGACCATTCATTCATAGACAACTCACCTGTGCTTTTTCATCCAGCACAGACCATCTAACTGTCCAACTGAATAATACACTTGTGAGTCACCAGTTCTCACAGTCAGAGAAATAAGAAAGTAGCTCTCATTAAAATCCTCAAATATACAAAACATCGAGCACCAGAATGTACAAATCATACATCTACATGAAAGTAGTATTCACACCAACCCAAATCAATTCCAGCTCCTCCTAAACAAATCTTACAGCAATACTAAAAAGAGAACAAATATTTACCTTTTGTGCCTCCAAAAGGGTCATCTTTTCTTTAGATACTGATTCTAAAAACCTTCTTCAAAATAATTACTGAGGGCCTGAGCTGGTTCCTGGGGAAGACAATGAATGGTCTTCCACTCACTCAGGCAGAGGCCCTAATTGCCTGCCTCTACTAATGAACTAATCTCAGGCACCTGGAACTAGCAGGCTCCACGCTGGGCAGGCAGGGCTCGGGTTACCTAAGAAATGCTCCAAATATATTCACACAAATCACTAACCCTGCAGATGTGCAAATACTGCTTTTGCCGTATTGCTGGAAAGATAGACATGTGTTTGCAGTGCTGTAGCACATAAAACTTGAAGATGAATTCATTGCATTGCTTTAATCCCTTCCAGAGACCAGGTGGGTATTTGGGGAACCAGATAAGCGTGTTGATTATCCACATTACTCATTGCATTAATCCACTTGTTTGTGTGACACAGAGTATCTCAAATGCTCACAGCATAAATATGTAGGTGCAGGGAAAAAATCTATGTATTTCATGAGTGCCTGTTGACTGTAAAACGAAACCTAATCAGGAAGTTAGCCTAAAACTTTGTCTAAAACCTTACCAAGTCCAAACTTTGCTGATACCTTTTTAAAATTACATTTAAAGAATCTGGAAGTCACCAGAACAAGCCTCAGTGTAACCTTGTGAGACAAACTACTGCACTTTTAACAAATTTTAAAAGTTTTTCCCAGGCAAACCGTTCTCTCTGATCTCAGAAATTAAAACAGGTGTTGAGCAGTTTTCTATTCAACCATCCACAAATTTCTTCTCCTTCCCTGGACTGATTATGCTGATACCCAGAATGTCACATGTTTATGTGTCTGGTTTCATTTGAGGAGGGAAGAAAGTAATAAACAAAACACAGTTGAGCAGGAAAATACAGGAGAGCAAGAACAGCCTCTCTTCTTGGGCCTTTGACAAATTGCTGAAATATATAGCTGTCTGGCTCTTGGGTGATGTTCACACAGGTTGATTAGCATTAAAAAAAATTACCTTGTTTTGTTCATATGCCTGAAAAGTAGTGTTATTTCTATTGCTTACACAGACACAAACATGTAATGTTTTTATAAGCAAAGGTAGGAACATCTTCCTGAATTATCTGTTTTGTAGTGCTCCAGACTTTGCTTTTTGTCTTCTTCAAGACATCGTAAAAAAAACAAAAACAAAAACAACAAAACCCACTTGACTTTTTCAGATCAGAGATCTGGACAGATTAGATTTTAGATATTGATTGAATGGCAAACTGAAAAAGACTGTGCAGGTATTGCACAAGTGAAATTCAGGTCTGAAAGTAAAAAAGCAATTCTGAAGGCTCAGACCTCAGTCTACCAGCACTGAGAAAAGTCCAAATAGAAACATGTGTGCACAGTATGAATGCCCTTTCACTGATATATGTATTTCCAAGATTCCCTTAAGAGGTATATTTAAATAATATTGTTTAATGCAGACTACGAGAATACACTGCTGCACTCTGACTAGTTTGAAAAACATTCTTGTCTTTTGTACTCAAAACTATCAGAAAAGTGAACTCAACTAATGAATTATCATCAGTATGGACACTAAAAGATAGTATCAAAAATCCCCTTGATCGAAGAATTACACAAATACCAGCTATTTAATTAATGCAATGAATACAGCCTGCAAGGTTGAGGAGAGCAGCAAAAATATCAACTATTTTCTGATTTCATGTATGGCAGTAAAGCTCTGTGTGAAGAAGAGCTCCTACAGGCACAAGTTTGGCTTCTTCCAAGCTGCTCAGCTCTCATACTGTGGAAGAGTAGGCAGGAGATGGTGAATACCCTAGTGTAAGACAGACAGTGCTGCTGTCATCACTTGACCCTAGGATGCAAGGCGTAATTATGCTACAGACAGCAAAATATTTCCTGTGCCTCATTTATTGAGCGCTAGGCCAGCATTGAGGAAAGTGAATGTTGAATCCTCACAAAGGAATTTATCTGCTTCTGTTCTCCATAAGGAAAATACTTGACACAGTAGCACCCATGCATTCTTCACTTCTCTTCAATCACACACACTCCCAGGAAAGGTTACAAAAGATGTGTATGCCTAGGAGCATAAAAAATACCTCCTCTCAAAATCTACCACAATTACAATAATTAAACTAAATAAAAAAAGGCACTTAGGCATTTCAGGGAAGAATGTCTGAATGTTATGTTCATAACGAAAGGGGATACACACATCTCTTCAGATACCTCAAGGTATTTCCAAGAACATCCTGTAATCATACATTAAAAAAGCAATAGGAGAAGTCAGAGACTGTATTTAAAGAAAGGGGAATGCTTCAATCACACTAAACCAAGACACTTCTTGTAAAACTTATTTTTGCTTACTCGTATTTTCTCGATTTATTTAGTCACTTATGACAAGGTCCCAGGTGATTTAGCCTTCCCATGACCTTATGTCTTTTCACTGAAGTGGTGACCTTATATATTAATGTGGGTTTTGAGGCTGCCTTTTAAAGTATTTGTTCTCATTTCAGCTGTTATTGATGAGAACTCAATTTCACAAAGGCCTCTTTTTTTTTTTTACATGCAGGGTAAACATTCTCACTTCCCTTGAGCTGTGGATTCATTTTGCAATGTGCAAGGGGCTGGGGTACTCCTAGGTACTCCCACCTGCCTTCTCGCACAGCCTGAACTTGGCTTCACCTCTCTGTGCACACAACAATCCTTCCTTAGCCAGGCCAGACCTCTGAGCTTCTGTCCCAAGCTACAGCATACAGCACTGCTAATTGTTTCTGGGTTATTTAAAAAAATACCAAAACAACCAAAATAAGCCATATATATACCATATATATTCCTGCATATATGTGTTCAAGTCCACGTAAGGATAAAGAGAGTCTGCAGTTTCAAGACAGAAGTATGAATTTCAGCTGAACTTATATTGCAAAGTGGTTTGGAAATCTCTCTCTTACAATCACTTCCTGTTGAGGTTCTAGGACTGTATGCACAAAAAAGAAAAACAGAAAGAAAAAGGCTTGCAAAGTAATCCTACCCTGTGGAGTGAGTGAATGCCAAGGTTTCTACTGACTTCAGAAAGTTTCAGTCTTTGTCACATCAGCAAAAGTCACCATCTGTTGACAAAGAAAACAGAGGAGGAAATCTCCCTTTCTTCTCTGTCCCAGTCTTTTCACACCTGCCTACCTTTCCTGAAGTGTTTGGCACTGCCTATAGTCAGCAGCAGTTATGACAAAAAAAAAAAAGATGGCCCCTAAGTGGGATCTCATGTAAAATTCCTGAATTTCTAAATGATTTGTGAAAACCTATGTGCAAATTGTTCCTGTTTTCCAGGGATTTCTGGGAACTGAGTACTCGAGAAATTTGACACACAGCTGGTCTGTGAATTTGCTACTGAGTAGTAAAGACACTGCTTTTAACGTTCAGTGCTGTAGGAATATTTTGTTTATATTTGCGTAGGGTCATAAAATGTATATTCTATCATATTATGCATTCAATATATTAGAAAAACTGTTGTCTTTTATAAGTCTTTGCATGTGAATCCATCTTTTCCTTTGTCAGGGAGAACTGACAGGTTGCCTGCCATCACCTACTCTCCAGCAAAGTCAGCAGCTCACACTGTCAGTGTGAAAACATCTGTTGAATGGATTTATTGACTAGGTCTTAGGTGTGAGTTGTTGGGGTTGTTTTTTTCCACACTGTTTATTACAGCCCTGACCTAATGAACTTAATTTGTTGACATGTTTCCCTCAGTGTCTTACTTGATCCCGTCTCACATTTCTTTCTACTGTGCTGTTTTCTTGGAAACAGGAGTTCCTGGCCCATCAGCATGTCCACCAGTTGCAAATCTACCAGGCTCAGATGGCTACAGTTGGCATGGCGGGATTAGATAAACATCGACCAGTGTCTAGGACCCCGTCTTCCCCCGATGATTCCACATTACCTCACCCAGACATGGACCAGCCTGGTCAGCACATCTACACGACTGGTAGGATTCTCTAAAGACTGCTTTTAATAGGCAGGGCAAATGCGTTTGTTCATGTAGGATCAACAGACTTAAATACCTCAAATACCTCCTGCAGCAATGCATTCAGTTTTAGCCTTACTGTTCCTTGGTTTTATGACACTGTACTGGCATCAAGTCAAGCAGTGCAGCTGATAAATCACAAGGTTAATATTCACACAGTCATAAATTATTATCATTGACTGGCTCTGGCAATATAGCAACAGGTGCATTTTTTGGTGCCTTTAAGTTATTATAGCTCTTTCTTTCATTTCCCTATCCTCTGGTTCTTTTCTCCATGTTCTTGTTGCCTGTTTTGTAAAGAGACCGCCAATAAGTTGAAGAAAGACCACCACCAAGCAGGAAAGCTGTAATATATTTCTCAACGTCTTCATTTGACAAGTCAGTTTATGCTATAGCATTGCTTCTCCTACAGAAAGAGCAAAGCCGTAGCCATGACTAGAAGGTGATGCTGGCTTCAACCTTGGTGTCTTCAAGCAGTTGTGTGGAGTCTACAGAGGAAGGTTTTATGGTCAGGCCATGGACAGTCAAGTCACTCAGGGACCACCTCCTACTGGTATGGCCTGGGCTGTCCAAAGCAGAATGATTGGAACCCTCAAAATCCTCAGTGAAAGGAAGAAAAAGGACTACAGAAACCCCATTTCTTATTATGGGTAATCCAACCTTGCCAGAGGGTCCATGTTTTTAAAAGCCTGAGTCTCAATATAACATTACATCATTGTTAGAAGTGAAGATTCACTTACTCTATGCACCAGAAGGGAGAAATGTATACCTGGAGATACTGTTTATTCAGGTTTCTGCCAGAAGTATTAATTCCTTCACATCAGTTGGCAGACCTTGCCATGCCCTGAAAGCTTATAGCTCTTCAGGCCATGACCATGGATTGATATAGGATGCAGTCCTTAATTGACACCGTATTCGACTGTGCAAGACAGCGTGCTCTCCCATCTTTCCAATTAGAATGTGAATTTGAAAGCAAAAATTTAGTATTTTAAAGAAAAAAAAAACTGCAAGAGATCATCTTTTAAAGCACTTGAAGTGGGTAAATGGATGCAAGATTATGTTTGAAAATGAAAGACATGATTTCTTCTTCTGTAAAAACACTGTCAATTTAGGAATTCCACTTGTTGGGTAACAAACGTTCAGACTGTACAGAAAGAAACATGCTAATTCACTTTCCACGAATTTCTGCAAAAAAACAAGCTGTGTATACACAGGATTATTAAACCACGCCACTATTTTTCTAGTTGTGGTTCATAGAGTCCCCAAAACATTATAAACTCATCCTAAAAGATTCACAGAGCACATCAAAAGTTAGCTCACTGTGTGTAGGCTTCAATGTCATGTTCAAAAATCTGCAGTTCCACCAGGAAAGTTGACTAGAGTTACAAATGTAAAGGCTGCTGTTTCAGTCTGATTGCTAAGGCTTATAGTGTCCTAGCATTTACTCATAGGTTAGTGGAAAGAAAGAATCCTGGACCTAGTTTTTGTTTATTCTTATACAGCCTTTCAAAAATCTTTTGGGATGAAAGCCCTGAGCACCCTGGTTTGATCATAATACTGACATGTTCTGAGCAGAGGGTTGGACTACAGACCTCTGGTGGTCCCTGCCAGCCTAAGTTATCTGGTGATTCTATGATTTGCTCCTTTAAAAAAACACAAGATGCAACCAGCCATTGCCCACAGCAGTTAAAACACTACCATTTTTAACAGCATGGAAGGAAGGAATGGGTGGGTGGAAAGGGAGAAAATTCTAGTACAGCATGAAGTGAGATAAAATTCAGACTTTAGAAATTAATGTAAAAACACCTCGCTGCCTTGAATTATTTCTTACTGGGTCCCGTCCCCCCCCCCCCCCCCCCCCTTTTAAAGACATTATATTCTTGGAAGAGAAAAAAAGTGGAAGGAAAATTGTGACAGAATATTACATGGGGATCAAAATGAGCCTATATTTTTGTGGGTCAAAAGAGAAAATATTCTTAACTAAATATCTGAAGAGAATCACAATGCTGATGGCTGTGAGAGTGCTATGCAATATATACACAGTATATGACAAGATAATGAGTTAAGGATGGAAAAAATATAAAGGCTACTTGATGTTCATTTAGGTGGCTTACAAAACATTTGACACTACTGAGTTCAGGTTTTTCTTCTGAATAATTTATTAGATATTCTTCCCTTGGGTTTTCCTACTGGTACTATTGTTCAGGGCATTTCCACTTCTTCAAAGCATGCTGTTAGCAAACAATTTTTAGGTCTTTTGCTCTCCCCTCTGTTTAAAATATTATTAAAAGAAGCTGGCCCAAATAATGTATTTTGGAAAAGAATGAGTGTTAGGGAGTCCCCACCAGGAAGACCCTGTTTTTTCTGACTTAATGCAAATTCAGGTTCTTTTGTCCTGTGTCCTCTGTCATTATATGGTTCAATGGTGCCACCATTCCAGACTGTCATCAGGGCCACATTCTGACCTCAGTAATATTGGTGTAAATCCAGAATAAATCCACCAGTCTCAGTGGAGCTGCTCAGATTTACGCAAGGAATCTGAGAGCAGAATCTGGCTGTAGGCATTTGTTCTGGAGAGACAGAATAACCATCTTTTATTAATATTTCACAGCAGTCTGCAATTGAAAACAGTTGTCTCCCTCTCTCTCTCTTTTTGTGGGGGTGGGGAGATTATTGGCTGAATCCTCTTAGGGAAATCCTACAGGCTATTTTTAGCAGTAAGCTCTACTGCTGCATTGTGGTATTGTACCAAGCACATGTGCTGTATGAGCAGCAGCCACACATCTGAACTTGCACATCCTAAATCAATTTAGATGCTTGCAATAAATGAAAACATATATTTCAGTCTTCTCTTAAGTCAATTAATCCTGTTAGAAATAAATTTTACAATGAGTGGTGTGAATATCAGTATTTAAAAGTTTGGAGCAGATGCTTCTGTCATGCCATACTGACCTGACCCAATTAAACTGATTTTTTTTATTCAGACAAAATAATTCACGTACAATAAAATTAAATTTTTAGTTATATTCTATTTTGGGAAAAATGCTAACATACTAAGAAAGGGATGTTTGTATCTATGTCAACCACAGGAGGCATTTTGATTACTCAGTTTCAGCATTTCACTTCAAAACCACTGTTTAGTTGCAATCCTGTTAAAGGTCTTCAGAAAGTGTCATTATTACATAACACCTTGATTATGCATAATAATAGCATAGTTGTACACAAACATTTTATATATATATATATATATATATATTTATATTAACTTCAGCTCGGAACAGCAAACTAAGCCTCTAGGAAGCACTGGTAATTAGATTGAAAGATTCATTGGAAGAGTGGCAGGCAGGAGACACTTTCAGCTAATTTTTTTAACATTTAACAAGTGTTTCCATTTCAATCCATTGGATATAACTGCCTACTTTGCCTAAATACTTCTGGAAAGCTCTGATGCATGTATATTTAGCATCTAAACACTTTCTCTTTTGAGCAGGTGGTGGGAGGAAAAGTTTTCTTATCTAATAGTATAATGAACACTGGCAAACTGTACAATCTGGGTATGCAACAGACTATAGAATTTAAAACTTTGTATGCCAAGAAAAGTAAAGCAAGCTATGTGTGCATGAAGTTATTTGTGTGCATACTTCTATTTCAAATAACTTCTAAGATGTGATGATACAGCAACAAAGCTTATAAACAGTACAATGAAAATAACTGCAGAAAAAGGAAATTATTAACTGCTTTGGCAATGCCAGCAGAGATTTTAAGCTGCATTAGTTTATTAGCTCCAGATTTTCACCGATCCTTTTATTTTTCTTTAAAAGAAAACAAACCAAGAAACTAAATACAAGAAATGTATTGCTAATGAACTATTTCGTTTGTTAGATAATCATTTAGCATAAACTTAGTCATGCTGCACATAGGCATTATGTTTGTGTTCTCCTTAAGCTAAACGTAATAGTATTATCATTTTGGCTTAAATAGCAAGAACCCAAAGGATCAGTACTAAAGTGAATGAGCTAAGAAATATGGCAGCATAAACATCTCTAGAGCAGTGTAATTTCTGGCTGCCTTCTAACTAAATTATCTCAGAACCTTCTCAGCATCATCCACAATGTATATAGACTTTCATTCATTAGAGTTTTTAAACACTTTATATCCATTCAAGAACCTTGCTAAATAAGGGTGTATTGAGCATGTTGTTGAATCTGGACTTTAATTTTGTATCTTCTTCAGTGACTGACTATTCAGTAGCAGCCTAACACAATCTTCCCAGAACTCTGTTGGCATCCCCAGTAGTGGTGGCATATAAGAAAGAGGTTTTGAATGCCAAGTTTTGCAGCTTGGAGAAATTGGTAATTTGAGTCCCTTTCAACTGTAAGAGGAAGAAAAATGCAAATGTTTCCTAAATGAAAATGGTTCACAGGGGTAAGGAAAATATTTTTTGTTCCAGATGCTTCTGAGGGAAATGCAAACAGCAAGCAAATAAACAAAATAATTTTTCAGTGTTTCAGACTTGGTTTGAAAGCCTTAAAAATTGAGTTTAGCTTGAGCCTGCTCTCTAACATCTCTCTTTTACTCACCATACACAGATAGAACAATGTGATATTGATAGCTCTTCTGTATAAAGCTATTCTGTCCTTAAATAAATGAGTGTAGAAAATTCAAAAGTAACCTTGCATTGCAGTCTAACAACAGAATTTGGTCTTGAGTAGTGAGTGGAACTTTTCTTTTTAATGAAAAAAGACTCTAGATGACACTGCAGCAACTCTCTGAAACTTTAATCTGATATGCTTTGAGATCTGGAATTAATATAGTATTATTTAAGCAGTGCAAGTACTATTTCAAAATGTATTTTTAAAAAGGTTTTTCTGAATGATTTTCCATACACTGCTACAAATATATTTTTTATTATATTTAAATATATAAATATATAGATATATTTATATATAAATTTATTTATAATAATATATTTATATATTATTATTATAAATATATACATTTTTCTTGTTATATACAGGTTAACAGCTTTAATTGGCCTTATCCACCAGAGAAAGAGAAAACAAGTGATTCACTAAGAGGTCTGATTTTTTTCTAGCCATAAAAGCTTTAACAAGATACCACCAATTTCCTTTCTTCTTTACAGTTAATTGTATTTTTTAGTATAATTTCTTCAGAATTCATTTTTGCCTTATCAACATCACAAGATGTACATTGTAGGTCAAAATTCAAAGTCTTCCAGAGGAAAGGGAAATTAAGATCCAGAATTTTCATCTTGCTCTAACTCTCAAATAAAATCCAGTTTTGTTATAGCATGCATGACACAAAACAGTATAACTTGCATTTGTTTCACTTACTGTTTCTTATTGTGCTGTCTTTGTGCTGAAGGTGTTGTGTATGACAGTCTGATGCTGAAGCACCAGTGTATGTGTGGCAACTATGCTAATCACCCAGAACATGCTGGAAGGATCCAAAGCATCTGGTCAAGGCTACAAGAAACTGGGCTGCTAAACAAGTGCGAGGTAATAAAAACTGAAGACGAGATACTTGACTTGTTAAAGTAAATGGCAAATTTATTAAATCCTAAATCTGTCTTACTTCTGTAATGAGAGTAATTTGTCTTAGGAATTATTTGTACTTAACTGACAATATTAACATGCGTTTTAGGAAAGCACACGTCCTAATCAGAGAAAAAGAATTTAAACAATGAAAGTCATTTATCTGCATGCACCATAATAACAAATCCAGACATGACTGTGTTCCTCACCTTGATATAGGAAGGTAGACAAGCAGTAGTCAAATGGCTAGTACAGTCCTTTCAATAGCACAGTTCTTAACTTTTTCACGCAGCTCAGGATTTTACTTTTGTAGTAACATAGGATGCTGCTTTTTTTTTTTTAGATGCAGTTTGTATAACTCCATAAGCACATTGCATCTTGTCTTATTTCAGATTCTAAAGTCTATTTTCATAGTGTTTTCATTTGCCTCGTGTACAATGGGTACCATGTCAAAACCTGAGACATTCAAGTCAATCTTCTAGATAATATCAGAGCAAATGTGGAACTTTCTTCTGCTTTGATTTCCCTCACAAAATTGCATATTAAAACATCATGCTTAAATCAGATACGAGCTCTGAGGTTCATGCTTGGGTTACTGGAAAACAGCTTTTTCTTCCCATTCACTACTTCCCATAAGTTGTGCAGCACTGTCAACTTCTGCAGAAGCCTGTGGCAATTGAAGGTGTTTACTGCATTTCAGCACAAGTTAACAAAGTTCAACACAAAATTGCTTATGTTTTGCAGGATCTCAAAACTGCCAGGGCTCTTATGCTCAGTTTTCTTATTTTTCTTTATTTTACTTAGGTTTTTACAAAGCCAAAGGAATTGGTACAATAGGTCCCTTTGCTAAGCTATTAGTCACTGTCCACAAAGATTTTCTGCAGGTAGCCCAGCATACTGGGCAGTGAGGTATTGCAAGCACTATAAAGGGATTTGTTGTATACACTCGTCTAACTAGATGGCAGCACTCTAACAGGCTAATTTTTTTTTAGCTTGGATAATTCATTCAATCTTCAAGAAGACTTTCTTTCAGCAAGGCTCTTAAGCCCACATATCACAAGTGGTTTCACTGGTGGGATCACATAGTTAATGAGTAAGTCACACAGCCTAGTGCTTCACTCAAATAAGGCCTAGTTACCTTCTTGACTCAGGACTTGTGTTATAAAGAAAAGACAAAAAGAGAGAAAATAAGTAAAATGCAATGTGCTGCTGTGTATTGCTTTCTTCAGTAATAAACAGGTATTGCTGAATCCACAGTAAATCATGTGGATCTGCAAAAGATGTAAATAGGAAAAGTGATATAGGTTAGTCTGAGGTGCATGCAGTCCAATAGTTTCCTGGAAGATTTAAAGTTCCCTCTTACAATTCTACAATTTCAAAAACAGAAATATAGTCTACTAACTCTTTACAAAAGCCAGTGAGTGGGCAGAGAGGGCAGAAGTCACTTCGTGTCGAACTGCATTCCGTTAAATTTGAGTCCCATTGTGTGCTTTGAAATGAGGCTGGAATGTGAAACAAGCTGTCAAAATGTGAACTCTAATGACAGAACTTTAAGGAACCTCAGTGTGAAGTTGGTGCATAGATCTGGTGTTTATCTTGATCCTTTTATGTAGCTAAAGACAGGATTATATTTTATATGCAGTCTGTCCTTTGCTTCACTGAATTCTCTAGCACTTGCTTGACATCAAATGCATCCTTAAATCTGCTCACTTTTCAAAATAAGGAAAGCTGTGGTGATTCACTTAATTAGTGCTCTGATTCTTTAGAAAAGTTATTCAGCTGAATTTATGACTTGTGTCACTAAAGGAGCAGTTATTGCATTATTCAAGAAAAATAGGCCACGATTCAGCTGCATTCTGGAATATATCACACTGAGGATGTGGAGTCAAACCACCACAGGCAATCGCACTGTCTCTTTTACTAGCTTCTGAATGCCCTCGCATGGACATTAGTATTTCTTAATATAATTTCTCAATATAATTTCCCGAGGTTTCTGTCAGGAAGAGTGGGGAGATCACTGGTCACGTTTTGCCACATGCACTGCCTCATGCACCATATCTGAAAGGCTGCTTAGGGAACAGCAACCTGCAATAGCTGCTTAGGAAATCTTCCGCCGTAACTGTGAACCTTCTTTTTTTCTCTGTTACTGAAACAGTCCCACAAGAGGGCTGCAGTCCCACTCTTTGTCTGATGAGGAGTTTCAGGATCAAAGCTAGTTCAGTCAGAGGTAGCTCAGATCTTGTTACCTTGCAATGTGTATATCCTTAGCCACAGGCTTGTGCCAGGGGGCCCTCCCTGTTTTCTTAATCTAACAAGAAACCCTTATGAAAATGAACAATTTATATCTATACAATCTTTGTTATCTATAGCAGGGAGCAAAATGTGGTTCCTAAATCATGTGGTATGGATTAACCCCTCACACAGCTCAGATCTCTGGCCCTGGAAAGGGGGCTGGCCAAGTGCACAGAGAACCGTCGTCTCTAACAGGGCATGGGATGATGGAAGTCATACGTGTCAGGCTGACACCATGCTTGCTGCAGTTAATAGATTAATCTATGCAGGTTAATCTAAACTTAATGTATTACCTATATATATTGCTAATATTGTCCCCATACATAACGTTTTTAAAATACAACTTGGTAAAATCATAACAAGGTTCGACTGGGGTACTCAAAGCTGTATCTTCAAAATAAAATGTGCCTGAGACTGTTCTCCACCACTGCGGCCAACTGGCATGGAAAGGCCCATGTTCATACTACCAGGAATGCTCCCTGGCCCATGCCAGTGACCAAACCATGTCTGGGAGTTGTTTAGGAGAGTGCTAGTTGCTGCTCAGCCAAAACAGTGTGAAGGACCACTTTAGCAATTTAACAGTACAGAGGATTGCGTTCCTCTGCCTGGGAATGTTTCCTGGCACAGCTTAATTTACTGCTGCAGACACAGCCAAAAGAACTTGCTTCTCTGGACTGTATTTTGTCTTTCTAGCCATAGATATTTGAGCTCTAGAGTTATTCAAACAGCTTAGAGGATTTTTGCTAAATTGAGAAACTAGTTATAGCTTTCAGAATTTTTTTTAATCACACCACTCTCCCAAATAGATAGATTACTTCCCCCATCAGCTTTCCCAAGACAAAGGAGAAACACATTCAGGCCATGGTGAGCCGTGTAGAGCTGGATTTGAGAGACCAGTTCCTGGCTGAGTCCAAGTCAAGAGAGTGGAGTAATTTCCCCTAGTAATGGACTTGTTTATAGTCCTGGTATATATGTATTGGAAAAATAAAATTCAGACACAATATTTTTGCATTAGTTTAAAAGTTATGTGTATGTTTACTGAAATACCTACTCTGTGTTCATTAAAGGCTAACAGATGTGGAACAGACCATTATCAAATGCAGCACCAGAACAGGGCAACTAAAAGATGCAAAGATTGGCATAAAAACATCCCTTATCTATTTTTGCAATTTTCTCTTGGTAAAGAGCAATGCATAGCTGCCCCACCTTTGGGACAAAAAAGGGACTGAGTTATGTTTTGGTAGTGGCGTCTGCTTTCTACTTGTTCTAGGGAGAGGAATTATTTCCATAACTCCACTGGGGCCATAATTTATGCACACATGACTGACATCAGGCTACATTGATCAGCACAGTTTTAGAAAAGAAAAGAATGTCAACACAGTTCCACTTTGTGCCCCCAACTCTACTTCCTGCAGGGACTGCAGTCCAGCAACATTTTTCTTTTTAGCCTGGAATTTGATCTGAATTTTGGTAGTTTTCTGGATTAGGGAGACATCTTATACCTCCTACTATCCACATCTCATAGACCAAAGGGAAGAAAAGGAAAGAATTTAGAAATATATAAACCTTTGGGTCTGCCAAATCGCATAGACTAGAATATATGAAAAGATTCCATCCTCAGTTCACAACTAAAGAAGAAATAATACAGGAGAAGTTAGTCGTTAAGAGCAAAAATCTTTGTAGTGTTGAACATATCCAAGTTAGGCACTGGAGGACCAAAACACATGGAAAGAGTAAACACATCTCTGAGTGGGTGCATGCACGTCAGAGATATACTTGCATTTCCCACAGAATGGAGAGAGAGCAAGCGGTGTGGGTGTACTGACTGGCAAAAGATCCATGTTATCTCTGTGTGTTTAAAAAAACAAGCGAGAATTTAACAACTATGAGAAATCCCCAAAAGTGGGAAAAACTCTGAAGACCTTATTTACAAACTAGGTAGCCAAAGGGAATTTCAGAGACACATCTCCATACCAATAGCTGCAGTAAAGGCAGTGCACACTTTACACTAAGGACCCCAGTGAGAAATATTCCTTAAGCTATGTCATCAATTCCTATTGTATAGCAGAGAGAAACAGGGAGTTTCACCTTTGTCTTTTTGAATCTCTGACTGTGTAAGAGTTTAGTCTGCTGAAAGTCTAAGCAAAATCTTCAGGTTATTAGAGGTTATCTGTGTGAAACTTTAATGGCCTATTTTAAACAGAAGACCAGACTAGACAGTCCTCTTCGACCTTAAATTCTGTGAAAGGTGAAAGCCTTTTCCCATTGTGGGGAGAGGAGCTTACCAGTTCTAGACCGATTTTTTGAAGCACTCAGGTGTAGCATTTTGCTCTCCTGAGATGTAGAAATGTCTCTGTTGATAAGGGAACTGCATATGTCAGACCAGAAAACCAACACACAGATTG
The DNA here is from genome assembly GCF_023634085.1 of Falco cherrug. NCBI lineage: Eukaryota > Metazoa > Chordata > Aves > Falconiformes > Falconidae > Falco > Falco cherrug. The sequence continues at coordinate 83,693,014 of NC_073700.1, forward strand.
TCATGCACATCAGAGAAGGATGACTTGCCTTCTAATAAGGATGTAATAGATGGATGAACATAGTATTCAAATCTCCCTGAATGAAATAAATACTGTTCATAAGTTCTCCTATGCTATTTCTCCTTTTTCATTGTCTTTATGCCAATTTTACGCTTTCTACTATATTTTAGGCCTTTGATACTACTATGCTCGATGAAAATTAAGAAAGACACTTTAAAATAAAAAAAGATGTGGATAAAAGTGTAAAGTTATACAAATGCATATGTTATGTCGTCTGATAACTAATGCCAGTGAGAGCCAGAAACTGTCGCTTTGCATAACTGAAGTTGCATGATTCCAGATTCTGGCAACAAGTTTATGACATATGCTTTTTGTAAATCTGCTAAATCCTGGCATCATTGTGTAATTTTTTCCTCTGCGTAGAGCCTTAGATAATTTGAATTTTAATGTTATTGAAAATGGCTTGACAGGCAGAGATACTGCAAGGGTGGGATGAAAGGAACAGTAAATGAGGAGATAGGAAGGCAGAAACAGCACAGACGTGTGCACTGTTTACCTTCCTTTTCCGCCTGCCACTTACCGTGTAAATCTGCTTGCCAATGCTCAAGGTTAGAACTGGAGAAGCCATGGAGAATGAGCAGCTCTGGGCTGTGCCTGCCCTGGCAGCTCAGCTGTTGGATGCACTCCAAGGACCTCACTGCTGGGAACAGCCTGGCTTGGGGTGCCCTGTTCAGTGCTACTTGATTTCTGCACCAAACCTGTTTCTGCACAACCTGTTTCTTCTCTAGAGAATCTGGCTGGCAATATTGGGTAGTAGGCAAAATCTTTTGCAGAGGCCACTTCGTGACCAGATATCTCAGAGATCGCTGTGGTAAGAATAATGGCTAGCTGTTGGTCTTTCAATAGTTAAAGGGATATGGCATTTAATAGCACTTTAAAAAAAGCCAGACAATTAACTCTCTTAAACAGCCATTAAAGAGTTTTTGTATAACTCGTAGAAAATATATGACCAGAGAGTGAGCATTTTACTCAAGGTTCTTTGATCTGACCTTCATAAAATACCTCTTTATTTTTCTTATACATTTGTTTTAGCTGTCCTAAGAGCCAGCCTCCCTTTCCAGTTTTGCTGTGGAGAATTGGGCATATAGATTTTAAAGCAGCTTATTAGAAGCATAGACCTTAATGAGAATGGATGAACGAATAAATGTTACCAGTCACCTCACTGGGAAAGAAAAACATTTTATCTGACCCAGAAGAACCATTACAGAGTTTACTGACTCCATGAAGTAACACAATGTGCTGATTTTGATTGTGCAACTGTGTGTTAAAAGGATGTGAATGCACTGCTACAAATTCTCATGTGGGACTGGGAGAGGCTTGAAAAAATTAGAGATGAAACAGAGTTTATTAAGTCATTTAGTTTTTGGATCATTCCCTAAAATGCTTTTTCCACTGCTGTGTCCAGTCAAGTTTTAAACACTGCAAGAAATAGGGCTTCCACCATTTCCCTGAGGGGAAGCCTGTTCCACAGTCATCTACATCTAACTCTTAGGACATTTTTCCTGATTAGTCAGAAAAAATTGCCACTGCTTAACTCAATATAAATTGTGCATGGTTCTCCTGAATGCCTCTAGGCAGCTCCTTTCTTCTGCAGTGCACATTCCCCTTAATATTTATAATATTGCTTTCTTCTCCTAGTGAAGAGGTTGGTGCTTTCTGAATGTGCATAAGTAGGTGACAGATATGATAAGAATTACAACTTAACCTCTAAGAAAAATAGAATTAAGTGGCATTTCTGTAACAGATTAATTAGTCTATTAAAAATAGGATCATCTGTTCAGTTAACTTCTGTACCGTAGAGACCCTGACAGTCAGACAGATCCACAGTCTAAGTCACGAGAGGTTTTGCCCAAGGTATTCATAAGGACCAGATCTGCAAATAAGAGTCCAAGACCTTAGAAACCAGTTGTTTTCTCTCCATGTTATACAATATCAACAGGAAAAATGATCCTGGGATTAGAACTTTGTTGGCAGTGCTGCTTGTTATGCCCAAACCTGAACAAAATCTGCTTCATGTTGTTGTGTCTGCAAAGGATGTGCAGCACAAGCACAAGCAGAGAAGTAAATATTTCTATAGCAAGCTGTAACTCCAAATACATGTAAGGAACAGATCCACTGAATAAGAAAGCGTTGCTTTTATCTTCTCTTCCTTCTTTCCTATATTACTTCCTTGTAAACTGATTAAATTTTAATGGATTTATAGAAAGACATCCCAAATTTTTTAACGCTAATTTAAGCGGGGTGAGTACAGGCTGGAGAAACGGTTAAAGAGACTAACTCTGCCTAACAAACATGTGAAGCAGCAAATGAGTCAGCATGTGTAACAGCAAAACCGATCCTGCGATACTGTACATACATTAAAAAAGTAAAAAGATATAGAAATATTTTATTAAAGCATTTAAACTTTAATTTTCTTCTCCTTCCTGGCTCTCCTCACTGTGATCATGTTCTTACTAACAGCACAAATCACAAGTACAATTAGTGATGCAAAAAAACATTAATCCTCATTCAGAACACATCTGCAGCTTACAGGTGTGAAGAAGTTATTATCCTTTAAACAAGAATTTTCCTAGCCAGATTTCTTAAGAAATATTTCACCTTTTGGTTTGTATCTCTTAATATGGTGTAGAAAAGAGACAGAATCTTTTCTTTTTCTTGTGTGTGAAACCCTGTATTAAGTTAACTCTGCTAAGACTTAAGTGAAGCATTTGTGATAAACCACACATGCATTTGTTTTTCATATAGTATTACTTCGATAAACAAATCAGTGTCACATTCCTGCATGACGCAATTTCAACCCATTATTAATCATACTAAATGTTATTTCGGACCTTTTTTTTTTTTTTTTTCTCTCCCTAAATATTGTCAGTGGAATATTGTAGGCCTCTGCTGTTTTCTTTCAGCGAATTCGAGGTCGAAAAGCCAGTCTGGAGGAAATACAGCTGGTTCACTCTGAACATCATTCACTGCTGTATGGCACCAGCCCCCTGAACAGACAGAAGCTGGACCCCAGGAAACTCCTAGGTCTGTACAGGCCTCTATTCTACTGAGAACAGCACATTCCAGCACTGTCATTAGTCATAGCTGGTGTCAGTTTAAAATACTTGGCAAGCAGTGTGACAAAAATTCATTTTTTCCAAATGCATTGCTATGTGGAAGGAGAATGTTACAATGGAAGCCAAATATAGATTAGCAAAATGCACTGGCTGGAAAGCAGCAATAGAAGTTTCTCCTTATTCTTTTAAAAGAATCATCAAAGTGTTAACCCTTTGCTGTGATTTGTTCTCCATCTGAGGTCAATGACAATTTTGAACACAGTTGGTCTTCTATCTTCTTGTGTTCTTTGATTTGAAAATGGGAGTTTAAGATACACTTGCTTGTCAGAATTGCTTGTTTGCTGTTCTCATTTGCTTTATTTCAAATATTTCAGCCACCCTGAGTACAGATAACATGCCTAAGTCTTGCTAATAAGTGAACTTTATTTTAATGCCTTCCCATTATGCAGGATATGATATCTTTCTCAGTAATAGGGAGTGAAAACACTTTAAAATATGGAACGGACCTATGGATGTACAGAATAGCAGAAAACTGACAGAATTTTCACATCAAATATCTTCATGCACAGCCAATGCTCAGTATATGCTTTTTATAATAGAAAAGTAGGGTTAAATTGAACTCTGTCATGAGTGTAGCATGAAGCAGATCTACTTGTCAGACCTGCTACAGAGAATGTGAAAGGAAAAAACATAAAAAAGTAGTGCCTTTTGGAAATAATCTGTGAGTGAAATCCTGCCCTTTATTGTCCCAGCACACTGGATGCAACACACTCATTCTCAGCTATTTTTATAACTTCTTCTAAGATGTGGAGCTTTTCCTAAGTGTAATGAAACCCAACCCAAACAAAAACAATACTAGCCATCAAAAGGAATCGCTGACACAGTTCTAATAATATATAGCAATTATTTTGCTTTGGAAACTAATGCTAAGACTTTCTTCTGTAAGGCAGACTGTTGCTTCAGTGAGCCATAAGCAGATAAGAAAAATTACTTGATCACAATGTTACCTAAGTTTACACATCTTCTTGGCCAAAGCACCACCAAAACTTAAAAATACTACAATACAATACATTCTCAGGAGCTTTAATTTCCAAAGTAGGCAATCCTCCTTTAAAACCAAAAAAAACCCCAACCAAACAAAATGTCATCCCAAGAAAATACTCTAAATTCCTGCAAAATGAAAATCTGGAAACATTCTGATTTGAGCTCATCAACATTGTCAAAATGTTCCATTTTGATAGAGTCAAGCATTACATTTAAATTTTGTTGGGTTTGATTCATTTTATTTTAATTTTCACATTATTTAATATAACATATATTCATATAGAATACTGTTCCCATTTTGGATCTCAGTGGTTGACCAGTATATGGGATTCAGTGTGTAGTTGCAGCTAGAAGGTGAAGGACTAGGTATCCTCATTGTGTTTCTGCCTTTGTACAGAGAATGCAGAAAGCTTTGTGTACCCAATCTCAGAAAAACATTTCTTTGTCCACAGTTCTTTACTCAGCAGTCTTTGCCTTCTTTATTTGACACTTAGTCCAAAAGATTTACTTTTAAATTTGTATCAAGATTACACTCCTAGCATATATTCTGAGCATATCCTTGGCTTAATTCCCTTTTCTGTCTCTGTTTCCAGGATTCTTTCTTGCTGTATCTCACATGGCCTTTTACCAAGACAACAGTCAATGAAACACCCTTCCCACATGCTTTTGCATGTGCCTGTTTTTTGGCTGGAAGCTCTAATAGTTTGGGCTTCCAGAGTCTTGTGTAAAGGAATGAACTTGTCTCATATTTTTCTAAAATTCAGTGTGGCTGTTCTACCTTTCATTGTCCCCAGTTCAGTGAGGCTGAACCTAACCAATCCTGACATTAAAATTAACATCTTGGTATAGTACAATTCAAAATTATTTTTAGCAAAGGATAAAAATCTAAAACAAATATTTCTCATTAAAAATGTTATCAATAACAACACCATCTCATAAAACATTTCTGTCTCAATGAAAGTGCACTGATTTTCTACAGAAACTGTTCCATCAAGTTGTGGCTTTGCATCCTAAGGAAAAGGAAGACCTAACCATTCTTCTCTACACATGCAAAAAGACAGAGGCACAGTTTGTTCTCCACTTGTGCTCCAAAAAACTGTCCCTGTTCAGAGGAGTACATCTGTTTTGTCTGAAGCTCTTTCTTTTTGCTAACAAGCAACTTCTGTACCTTTCAAACAGAAAATGAACACTTTAAGGAGTGAAATTTAAGTATGACTAAGGCTAGAAATGTGCTACCTGTCAAAAAATGCTTATTTCAGTGTCCCTGTTCAGGAAAAAAAAAAAAAAAAAAGCAACTATTCTGGAAGACTGCAAAGTAAAATGGCTGTGAACTACTGAAATTGGTAAGAATCATGAACACAGTTATCATTCACATATTCTTAATGGTTTCAGAGTATAAACTGTCTTGAACTCTTGGCTTTATTTCCCCTGCATCAGGGCCTACAAATGCAGCTATTGCAAATGATCACTTCCACTTCTACACTGTTGCATAATTAAGCTTTTGACTGATTGTATTTCATTGTGTGTGTTAAGCAATGTTTTATGTTGCACTATATATGCGCTATATATATCTTTTGTCTCGACATGAAGGAAACTAATATACAGGCTACGTGTCACATCACATTATGGTTTCATGTGACAGAATACAGCCTTTCAAATCTCTTTGAATAAGCTCAAGAGCAGAACAGTTATCAAAGAGGTCTAACAAATTAGTTTCCCTTTTCCTTCTCCAAACATAATGAAGAAAGTATTTCTAAAAAGCAAGTTTCCAATAATTACAAGTTTGTAAAAGAGAATTATACCATCAACACATCCCTGACAGTAAGGCAGTATTTAGACTACAACTAAAAGATGCATCCACAGAACCTCCGTGCAATTGCAATTTCAAGTTAGTGAAAAAATGACCGCTTGGCAAAAATGGCTTCATTCTTGAGGGATGACACTGAAAACAATCAGGTTCCTCAAACTGTTAATTTTCACAAGTGAACACACTTTTTAATTTTTTTTTATTTTTTTTTTAATGAGAGCTTTTGCCCATCGTTTTTCCTGCTCATTATACTCTCAGTCCCCAATTGCCAACTTTCTAAGCAGCTTCCTTAACTTCTGCAGGGGCCCTGACCTCAGTCAGTGCTGGGTGCCTTAGCACCTAATTTGACTAACCAGCTCCTACTGCCTTTGTGGGTAGAAATTTTAGAATACAAATCTTGGATAATATTTCTAGTTCTATCAGTAGATTGTTGTACTGAATCTTATCTGAAAGATCTTTTTTCTCAAGCCATTTGCTGGTGACCGCAAAGTCTGGCCTGATGCAAAGTCAAAAAAAAGTACGATTATTTTAGATTTGGCTTCTATCTTACTTAAGTATTCTAATATCTTTTTTGCTATTATTATGAAGGTATGCAAGGGTGTAGAAGGGTGTTACTGTAAAGTGACTGCTATTTACCAAGTTCTACTGGGATATTAGCTCCAAACATCATGGAAAATTCTCAGTTCAACTCATTTTCAGGGTTTGCTTTTTGCTACTCATTTTCATTTATAGCGAAGAGTTTTGTGATCGCTTTTCTTTTTGTGAGACTAGCAAAGTGATGGTCTCACTTTCTCTTAGCAGAACCTTTCCCCACTGTTCTTTTCATGAAATTGCAATGTTTTTCTTGTTCTGCAACATCTGTTATATGCTTTTTTGACTACTGTGTAATAAGAAGTGACTGTTCAGGCAAGTTTCTTGATACATTGAAAAGGCTTTGTGCTTGTTTCTCCCCATTTTAATACTATCTGCTGATTGATTTTAGTGTCCTTCCTCACCATCTGCTTTTCTTTTTTCACTTTCTGTTTGTTGTTTTTAATAGTGTTTACCATGCACAATGTGCCCAGCTGCAGGGAGATAAATGAGAATTCATCTGTTCTCTCTTATGTCCCAACACAGCAACAGAATTTAAGAAAAAAGGTCTGGTCATCCAATATTCTGAAAATGCCTTCTTTCATCTCAACTTACAGCTTATGTTTCCATTAATGTCTCCTGGCACTTTAAGAGCACTCATTTTTTAGTTATCTTCTCAAGACTTTTTGATCTTCCCCACAGTAAAAAATCAAAAATTGCTGTTCGCATTGGTCCCTGGATCTGCTTAGCAAGAGATCTGGAAACTCCTCCTGTACCTCTACTCTGACAATCTCCTGCCGCCAACATTTCCTTGCATGTCTGGGGCCATTAGGACTCACAGTATGAGAATACTCTGCATAGCTGCTGCACCTGCATTTCCCCTGGTAGCTCCACAGGAGGTTTTGTTTGGCTTCTCTCGCACACTGTGCAAACTGATCAAAGGCTTCTAGTCGGTTAAAAATGCATCTTGGATTTTACTCGAAGTGTAAAGCACTTTCTTCATCTCAGCCCTTGCAGTCTGGTCTCTCATACTTCAAAGATGATGGCTTATAATTGTCCTTATGCATTTCACTGGCACCTGCTAAACATGAGTAACTGCAGCGTTCGCCCCTTCCATAACAATGGGTGGCTCCTCTAGGTAACTTGAGTGATTCACTATCTAACATTTCCTCCAGATGGCAAAGTTACAAAGCCAGTTCTGTGATACAGCAGGGGAAAAGCTTATGTTCTCTTCCACAGCTGCCTTAGGATCAGATTACACACTGGGATAGGAAATGCATCAAATCCTGAGATCCTTACCCGGTTTTCATATTGCCCTTATCAAGACAAACAGTGAGTTCAGTGGTACAAAAAAAGAAAACATGAATGAATAAAAAGTGAGTATAAATATTAAGATAAACCCTATCACATTATCTAATGTATAGAGCTGAGTAAGCTAGAAATTATATTCTAAAGCCTCTTAAGTTTTTGTTCCCTTTAGTAGAATGTCTTTACTAAGTAATACTGAAACAAGTACTATTTCATTTTGTGTTTTTAACATATTAGTGTATTCAGTGATGGTATGTAAATGAAGAGAACAGTATTTTTGCATAGATAGGAAGACGAAGGTTGTAATTTTCAAACGAGAAACTCTTTAGGAGAGATGAAGTTAAGAACTTAGCAGTTTCATGTAAGCTTAATGAGGTTCCCTCTGTCGTCAGTGAAAAGAAACAGGCACTTCTCAAGTATAATTCACCCCATCAGTCACCTAGGCTGGGTAGAGGTGACTACCTCACTTCACTGGCTGTAGGAGCTGCTGAGATGACTAGCTTAAGCAAGCTGCTTATCAGCTACAGATATCAGGATGATTAGTTCAGAGTGACTTTCTATGGAGATTCGATCATTATACTCCTTTGAAATTACTGCTTACCAGTCTTAAGATTTGTCACTGTTGCAAAAGACATTGTTAAATGTCCCATGGCTGATTTGCTTTCTAAGTACTATTAACATTTTTTATTCTAATATATGGCATTTTCACTGTGTGATACCAAAATCTGAATTACCGTAAAGAGTTATGACTGTTCCAGTATTTAAATGTCTTTTTGATAAATGATGTTTATTGTTTCTTTTTTTTCTTTAATATATAGGAAGCGTGTCTCAAAAACTCTTTTCCTTGTTGCCTTGTGGGGGACTTGGGGTAAGTAGATGCTTGTTTTTTCGCAAAAGGGAAAGCATACAACATATGTATTCATTCATGAATTTTGCAGTACTGCATTATCAGTACAAAGTCTTCAGAAGCTGATAAAAAATGTAGAGATGAAACCTGAGCCATTATCATACTGTGTTTTCAAAGACACAGAAGACAGTACATTACAGCAAACATATGGAATAGTTGGACAAGAACATATTTTGTGATAATGTGCACACTTAGTTGTCCTACTTTGGGTGTTTTACATGAGCTCTATTTTTCAGGAAAGTAACAGGGGTGTAATTGTTTTAGCAAAATGAGCTTTGGATAAGCTGTTTTGCGTATTGTTGAAAAGTAAATATAGCTTCACATTTCTCAGAAAGGACAAACAATTTACCAAAGCTAACATTTAGCATGAGAAGTGCTCACTAGTTGCTAGCTAATAACTTGGGTGTTGTTAAACTAATAAATTATTTGAGCATTGTTTTGTCCTGTTTTGAAATGGATTCATTCTGGAATACAAGCTTGCAAGTATTAGGACACAGCAGACAAAAATCTGCAGACAAAAATCTGTTGCAACACTAGGTAAAAGAATTATTCTAAATTATTGAAAAACATGACATGTAGAATTGAGATAATACCAGGGATAAATAAATTTTCACATACAGGGGTTTTTCCCCACAAAAGCATTCTACACTTTTGGTCCAGCTGGGTCCATTATTTACTGATATCAGCAATATCAAAGTGAAAAGTTGATATTATTGGATATTGATGGGCTGGCTAGATGATGCATATATATTTTAGTTCCCTTTCAGTGTTTCGGAGTATGCAGGAATAAAGCCACAATCTCTAGAGGTCAACTTCCAATGCAACCTTCTAACATTTTATTTACTTTTATCCTTCACAAAGGATAAATTCCATACCATACTAGTCTTGTTTATAGTGGGGTTTTTAATATTTATTATGAGATACCTGACAGAAGAAATAGTCATTTTGTAAGGTTTTAACACATAAAAAAGAAAAATTCCATTTTAACTTTCAGTATTTAGTAATTTTGGAGCATTCATGAGCTATGAGTTAAGGAACAAAGAATCAGGAAGTGGTAATCATTCCAGCTCCTCTACTGTGAACTTAGCTTGCTGAGGACTCTACCTGCAGTTTGGAACCTGGTGGCCAGCAACTTGGTAATTTTGAAACTTGAGGTCATTTCTGTATATGGATCAACTAACATTACATATTGACACGTAGGCATACATGTCCACATGCACCTCTATGCAATACTGTGTGCGCACATGCACACACACACATAAACATGCATATATTTCTGCATCAAAAAAGAAATTTTCACATAGTTGTTGCACTTATTAAGAAGTTTAGACAAAACTGAATGAGACAAAGTTGAGAAAGGATGTTTGGGCTTCTGAGTGAGAAGCTGGTGTAAAAATTTCTTGACAAATCTCTTTGAGGGCTTTGGAAAGTAAATAGGGCTATGGTATGCTTTGAAAATTAAAGTATAAGATTTTTCTATGAAACAAGTTATTGTGGTATTAAAAATCATGAATAGAGATGTGCTTTTAAATCCTACTAATGAAAGTATGTTGTCCATTCTAAAGCTAATGCAAGTCAGAAATGCTCACTATAACTTTGGTTTTTAAAGCATTTAAAATTATCTACAGTTTTTTTGAATCTGTTTATTTCTTATTTAAAATCATGGAAATTGGATTAAAGAACATGTTGTAGAAATGGATCTTTTATTTATTTTTTTTGCTAGTTGCTTTGCCTTTCTACATATTATTATTGTCAGGCTTGCTGTGGGGCTCTTTTAAAGGAATAGGTTATGACCTTTTTCAAGGTAAATAATCAGATTAGGAGCTCTCTTTCAGTGATATTTAGATGTCTATTGGTTAAGATGAGCTCTGGGAAAGGGAGCTGCTTCACACTGTGTGGAAAGCAGTTCTTAAGTTTACTTTCAAAACGATGGTGGAAAGAAAGAAGCAGCATTGCTACTTAGTAGCTTTCAACTTAATAGGTTATAAAGTAGTGATTGGTCAATGTAAGGCCAAAAGTAGCTCATGCAAAGATTTTAAGGAAGGATGGAAGAAGTGACTCTTAAAAATTTTTGTTCTCATTTATTTTCTTGTTTGCTTGCTTCATTACTTGTTTGCTAAAGAATACAGTGAGAAAGTATTAAGACAAAAAAGGATTCCCTTCTTGCAGGAGACTTTATGACTGCCTCTTGGAGAACGGTTTTCAGAGCTCTTTGATCCTATTGTATTCTAACTATATGGGGACCTTGCTGGCTGTTATTTGCAGCTCTTCTATTATTAAATAGATTAGTGGTTAGGCTACTTACACAGGGGATGGGAAACCTAGACTAATTTCTCTCCACTGCCAGACTGGATTTAATATCAGAGCCCCCATCTCTTACCAGATGTTGTTATCACTGAGGAGATCATAGGTCCCATTGTTTCTGGCTGGGGACCCTCACACTCTGTGCTGAAGCTGTGCCACTGTTGAAAAGAGCACTGGACCAGCAAGACAGAGCATTAGTAGGATAAAGCCCATGTACCTAAGGCTATGATCTACCTGTCATACATTTATAAATAATGTACATTCCTAGCTCTGAGCCCCTGCTTCACAAACAGCTTATATGTTTCACATGAAAGAATCACTGGACAATATGGAAACTGCTTTTTGAGCAAGCGCTGGTATCTAGGACTTCACAGGCATTGAAGACATGATCAGCTGATGTGCTATAGGCTGTGTTGGCATGAATTTGGGATGGTTTGCATTGTTCACAGACAAAGGTCCAGCTAACCCCTGTAACTCTGAGTTCTATTATATTATTGATCTCATTGTTATCTCTGTTCTAACAGTACCAATAAACTGCAGTCAGGATCAGGGATCCTCTTCTTTGGACGTTACTTACAGTTACAGTAAAGAAAAGTTCTTTTCAAGAATTGTGAAAAGCAAACAAGAGGCATTGTCTATAACTAATATTTTCTGATCCTGTTCCATCATGGCTCTAAATCTTTTGTACCCATGCAAAAGGCATGTAAAGCTATATTTACTGATTTTGTAAACATTTTTCATCCATATGAATTTTCTTTCAGGTAGTGATAGGGACAGATTATGTCAGGGTCATTGGCGAATTTGGTTTGGTATATGTTAGGCTTTCAGAAGAAATCAAACAATAAACTTTATAGTTCTATAAGAAACTATATAGGTAATAATTATCTATCTAAAAGCACAAAGCTGTTTCATACTGACAGTCAAACTGAACAGATGTCCCACAGAGAGAAAAAAAAACCTTTTCCAAATCTAACCTAAATTTGCTCGGAACAGGTTTTCTTTCAATGGTGGTTAATTTTTTATCAGAGGACTATCTAGGGTCAGCAGTATAACATCCACTGAAGTATGGGACCTCCCTCTTACAATAATGTTTTTTATTCTTTTTGCAAGCTTAAGGTTGTTCCAGAACCAACTGTTGTTAAAAAATTCTAATACCAGGGGGATGAAATTCTTTGTCTTGGAAGAGAGACTAGCAGCTCTAGGGCCAGCAGTTTTAATAACAAGAGATGGTTTCTTGCAGCTGGTCAGAAGTTTGGAATGTGAAAAGTTTTCCAGGAGAGGTGGGTAGATTGCAGGTGAAGTGGCCAAATGGGGAAAATAATCACAAATTACTTTTTGGTTCTGTGGATTATCAGACCATCCACAATTTTTCATCTGTAAACAGCCAATAGAGCCATAACTGATCATTTGATCAATGAATCAATCTATTGCAATTCTTTCCCTTCTGTTATGCTGTGAAAAAGACAATGAAAGCAGCAGAAATCTACTTTCAGTGGGAGTAAGTTTCATCTCCTTGCCTCAGACTGTCACTAAAAATAGTGATTGTTTTCCTGCCTGTTTGACCTGCTGCTGTGTGAAGAAATCTTGAAGTCATTTCTCAGCCATATTTTTTTGTCTAGTTGATAGGCAAAAAAACCCACAAAAGCAAAGAAGAGCAGGCTTTTATGATAATGTCATCATCGGCTCCCAGCTTCAAACACTTCTGCGGCTTTTGAATTGTCATTTATAACTTGGAACTGAACCGACCCATAATTCCCTTGATGCATTTAAAGAAATTGATAACAGACTGCTTCTTTTATGGCTCAGAGGAGGCAACTCCAATCACATCACTATTGGCAGTCAATATTATTTTCTGACATGGTTGTAAAAGTATAAAGGGGCTTATGGCATTTGTTTAGATGAGGAATGGGCTCTCAAGCTGTGCTAGGGTTTATGGGTGCAGATTACTGAGAAGCAAAGGGAATATGATGTTTGCAAACAGGATATGATTTTATTTAAGTTTGGGTTTCATACGTTGTTCCCTGGGGATTGTCCTGCAGACAGAAGAGAATTTCACTTTTATCATATGAAATTGGGCAGTTATCCAATCCCCCCTGCTCTCCCCCCACCCTCAAAAGACACTGCTCCAAACCTGTGATGTATAAAGTCAGATCTTTAAATTGCAAGAGGAGTAGCTGGGGGAGAACACCACCTCACAAGAAATCAGACTTTAGCAGAATAAATGTTTAGTGAGCTGATCAGAGTGGTTCATGGGCTAAATATCAAGCCATTTGAATGGCTAGAGATTGGCTTGTACATATTACGGAAAGTCCATTACATTTCCTCTAATTTTGCTGTTATTGCAGTATAACAGAGGTGAGATTTTTTGCTGAGATAGGATGGTCTTGTTTCATTAACTGCTGGCCAGTTTCATTAACTGAAGTGTAGCTTAGATCTTTCATATCAGAAAATAATTGTTACAATAAAGTAACTGTCAAGAAAAGAAATGTAACGCCATAAAATCTCTCTACATTTTTCCAAAACTTAAAAATATTCATATTTTCTGAATGTTGAATTTCTTCCTGGCATTCCTTGCTGTGGTACCTCATGACTGCACAGGAGGAAAAGCAACAAGAAAGGCAAGACTTCAGTAGTATACAACTTTAGGAAGTTATCCAGGCAACAAATTTTCTGTGGCTTCTCATTCTTCCCTTGATCTTCTCACCCTGAGCCCAGGAAGAATTTTCAGCCTTTACATATCATGACTTTTCATTCCTCTTTGTATAAGAGCTATTGGTACCAACCTGGTTCCATTATCATGGTATAACTGTAAAAATTAAGAAAATATTCATGATGGCATTGTTTCCTTGTAGCAGATTTTAGGCTCCAGGCTGCTTAGCAGTCTCTCCATATGTCTGCATGCAAATCTGGTTGTAGAGAAATTGGACTGGCTATGGTTTGGGCACTCAAATTAAACATCACCTCCACACAGATTTCAGAATTAACTTGTGTCTTCCCCCTATATCCCAGGCTGTACCAAAATAGGTATAGTCCTTTTAAAACGTCAACCAAAAATATGTCTGTTTCCTGGTCTGAGGAAAGCAATCTGTTATTCCTAGAAGCTCACCTACTCAATATGATGGAAATCATTAATATAACATACCATCAATATAATCACCTATTAATTTAAACTACTTACTCAAGTTGCCTTATTAACCTACTGAAATTTGCCATTATAACATTTTGGAGCAGATTGTGGGAGACTTCTGGGAATAAAGGACTTGTTTACTTCCTAAGCCTCTCTGGCAGCTATACCATCCCTAAAAAAATTCCAATATTTAATGAAAACAACTTCAGAAGCACATTATACTTTAATTGACATATTTTGCATGACTACTTAGGACTCATAGTTACATAGTGTTGACCGTGTGATGTTTCCTGCAGAAGTCATCAAAATATGTGATCAAAAAGGCCATCCTGGTACCACCCGAAGACATAACTTGAGGCCAGTTGGGATGGGACTTGGAACAAGGGCTGGAGGTTTGTCATCCCAGAGCATTTAAGGGTCTGCATGCTCAGTCATTTAGCGCAGTTCCCTATAAACCTATTTAGGCTATCCACAGGGTGAGTGAATGAGGGTGTAACGTACTCCCAGCTGCACTGGTGAATGCACTTTTTAGGTGATATACCCCACCAGTTCTCGCAGTTCATGAGAGCCAGCTGTTTTGTAGGAACAGATCAATTAACATTACACTTTAGTCAAGCATTCTTATGTACAGAGAATTGCAGACTTTCTAGCAGACAAAGTCACAGCTTCCTGGAGTGGGCATACTAAAGACAACATAGGGAAATGAGATAAAAACTGCACATTGCTTACTTTCAGTTCAGAATAACAACAGTTCTCTGAAGATTCTCTTATCGAGCTTCACATACCTAATTTTAAACAAAATACTGGAGCAGCCAAAGCAGGACCCTGACCACCCTTGTTTGCCTCAACAACCATTAGAGAGCCATGTGCATCACTACAGCAGGAGTCAGTTGACCTAAGATCAGAAAAACTGACTGGAGATGCTTGATTTCCTTCATTGACAGGGACCTGAAGCAATGAAGTTCTTAATTTTAGGCACATTCATTTTAGGAAAATGTGGTGGGTTGACCCTGGCTGGATGCCAGGTGCTCACCAAGCTGCTCTATCACTCCCCTCCTCAGCAGAACAGGGGAAGGAGAAAACAAGATTAAAAAAACAAAACTGGTGGATCAAGATAAAGGCAGTTTAATGAAGCAATAGCAAAGGTTGCACATGTAGAAGCAAAGGAAAACAAAAGATATTATTCTCTACTTCACATCAGCAGGTGATGTTCGGCCACTTCCCAGGAAGCAGGACTTTAGTATGCCTAATGGTTGCTCCAGAAAACAGACGTCCTAAATCAAAAATATCCCTCCCTTCCTCCTCCTTTCTCTTAGCTTTTATACCAGAGCAGATGTCATATTGTATGGAGTATCCAACTGGTCACTTCAGGTCAGCTGTCCTGGCTATGTCCCCTCCCAAGATCTTGCCCACCTTCAGCCTACTAGTGTGGAGGGGATAATTTTGGAGGGACAGCCTTGATGCTGTGCGAGCACTACTCAGCAGTAGCCAAAACACTGGTGTGTTATCAACACCTTCCTCTAGTTACCAACACAGAGCACTGGCGCTATGAGGGTCACTGTGGGGCTCAGCCAGACCCAATTCAGAAAAAAAAGTTAACAAGTGTGATAACATGAATCTGGGTGATCACAGCAGGAAACCAATATTCTTCCTTTACTGAGGCACAGAGACTTCATCTCTGGATGTGGAAAGTGCAATGTTTTCTCATCTCTGGGCAGGGAGGGGATGCTGCATTTAGCATATGAATACCATGGCCACAAAAAAGGGAAAAAATCTCTTCACGCTGAAGTGCAGATATTTTGTCCCATTCTTGTCCTTTCATGGCACTGAGGTGGCCCTGTACCATCCACCATGGAGCCTGATGTTTAGACCAGTGAGAGGCGGAGCTGTTTAACTGAGAGATGTAGTTCCTTGGCATTGCAGCAGGCACAACAGAATATTTTAGAATAGCCCCAGACTGCTTTTACTTGCATCAGGCTTTCCATAGAAAGCTCAGGAGTGGTAATCTGCCTACTCATCAAATACAGAATTTGGTCCCTCAGACAATTTTGGGGCTTTTTTTAAGAGAAGACCTTTTTCCTTTGGTACTAGACTAGATGAAAAAAACTGTAAACAAAGATAAGGCACATGGAATACAGAAAATTATTGTGAAGTTAATGAAATACCATAAAGTCAAATCTTTAAAGGTTTTATCTCATCTTGTGCATTTCCTAAAAACTGTTGTGTGGCCAAAGGCTAGCATTATGCAAAGAAGCCTTCCTATTTGCCAGAATATGAAACATTATATACACACACACACACACATTGTATGTAAATAGTGGAACAGTACCATATACAATTTACTAATACTATTCACTTTCCCCAGACTTAATCACCCACACACATATGGATTTGATGGGAACTCTGTAACTAAACCAGAATTCACATTTGCACTTTAAAAACATATCGTGTTTATTGATAGAATTTAACCCCCAAGATGGACAGAAAAGCCCTCTGAAGAGGAAATGTTCATGTGTTCCTTATCTGAATAAAGACCAGGTTCTAGCATAGCTCCAGTGGTGGCCTCTAACCTAAATATCATCTACATTGAAGAAGAAAGATTAAATGCTATATATTGCTAAGACGTGTTCAGCAGCAAATGATGAATCTTTTAAAAAATAAGGCTTGAATCCTGCACGTAAAAGTTGTATTTTCTGTAACTGTATGCATTACAACCAGCTACACATTGTTCTATTTGCCCATGAGGTCCTAGAAACTGCATGATCAAACATAAGAAGGCAGTTGCACAAGCATTTTCACACACTAATACATTAAATACTAAAACAAATTTCAAGTTAAAATAGAGTACTCAGAGTTAGATCTGAAAGTGCAGTAACAGTTTTTTACAAGCATCTGGTATATATGCCACATATCTGAGCCTTGAATCTGGTCTTAAGTGTTTTATTTATGTATTTTTTAAAAAAAAACAAGTTCTAATCCACATGTAAACCATGCTATCCTCCCTCTATTCCCCCTGCCAATGATCCACACATCACTTTTTCACTAAGGTTTTGAGATCCTTTAGGGTGTCGAATCTATGCTTTATGATTCTGAATGCCTGTCACTAAAGTTAGTTTAAAAGAACAACTGAATCAAACTATGTCTTCTGAAGACGATATTCTATTCAGGCTTCAGCTTGACTTAGCCTGATTCTTTTATGATTCTCATTTTGAATACAAAGCTATTTATTTTTTTAATACAGACCTCACATATTTACTTACTTTTTTACAAACCTTAAAGTGAATTCTGTTTGTACAGAAGTAGAGGTGCTGCATTTTTATCAGTGGTTGACTACCACCATCAGTAACTCTACTAGGCATTCAATTATTAATTTTTACTTAGAATTTTTTTACTGAGTATTTTCTGGAAATTGGCTTTGATTTATAAGAGCTTTACAACTTAGATCAGTATTGGCAGGTAAAAATATTCTACATACAGTGGGTACATATACTGTCCACATTCCTTGTTCTTGCCCAGAAAGAAGATTTTGGGGTCAGAATTAATAGCCTCTAAAATTCTTTTTAGAAGTCCATTCCCATGAATATTGCTGATCAGTTCTCTTATTGGAACTATTCAAACACAACAGAGAAGTCCATGCAAGCCCAAGTGAATTCCATGTTTTTTGCTTAAGCAATGATTTGTGATGAACCTTTGAACTATTCATCCCACTGGAGCCTAAAGACTGCATCCCCTTCACAATTTTTTTGTAAACTGCAGTGGTAGGCAATAAAGTATGAAAAGCTGGTATTCTGGGCATTCTCTAAGGCAGGAATTTTAGATTAAAGCAGCTGGAAATGCCTTTGACAGAACAAATCTCTGACACAGCTGCAAAATAGTAGTAAAAATAAAGGAAGCTCACTGTACGTATTTCTCCTAAAGTAGCCCACTTTTACACACTTCCTGTATGTGGGATTTATGGAAGAGGCATCAGCCATGCAAACTTTTTCTCCTTTGTTCCTTAATGAGAGACATGGCTGACAGGCCATTCATTAGAGGTTGTTCCTTGGAGATGATGTGCACACCTTTGCTTCTTTAGTCATGGTGAGATGAAACAGCAGCTGAGAAGCATGTTGAGGGCCTTTTGCTTCTTAGTGGAAATCATGGAGGTGATGAATGATCACCAGGACATCTGTAAGAGTGGGAGGTGAGAGCTATGAGAGTGGCACCTGGGAAGCTGCACTGCTCATGGTCAGGAGCAAAGTATTACAAACTTATGTGCTAGCATTTGCTGGCACCAACTGTCTCCAACAATGACAGATGCCTTGCTGAAATGATAGCAAAATGCCACACACAATTTTTAGAAGTTGCAACACTTCAGAAAAAATATTTAATTTCTATTTTCATGCCAGGCAACTAAAAACACCAGTGATGTAAATGTGTTTGTTCTGGCATAGGTGGAAGAGTGTGAGAGTCTGAATGCTTTTAAAGCTAAAGCACAGAAATCTGCTCTGCAATATGCAACTTTTATTAAATTGCAGTATCACTGAGGAGGTCTCTACTCTTCTATATTATTTCTCACAGATTTCTTAATCAGTTTGTTTACTGCATATAATTACACTCTAGTTAGCTGACTAGTTTTTATTTACTTCTTAATTTCATAACCACTTATATCAAAGGACAGTATTTTTTTTTATGTAGTACTTTCCCAGATTTGTGTTGAAATGTATCCATCTGAAATGCATACTCGATTAACTTCCATCTCAGGAAAGTTGAGCCCAACCTCTGTTCTTTAAAGAAAGGGCAAAGAATCCTTTTAAACTATTGTAAAGAACTGCTACTTTTTAGCTTGTTGTCCAGAATATTGGACACATAGAATACAATCACTGCTATCAAAGAATCATCAGAGGTCAAAAGTTCCATGAACAGGTAGATGACAGATTTAATTTTTGGAACTATTCTCAGAGAATGAGTATCTCTAGTAGGAATGTGCGGTAACTCTAGGAGGACTGGTTTTTATTTTTATGCTGACAACAGTTGTGCAGAGCATCCAGAGCAGAATGAGTGGTTCAGTCTATTTTTCATTCCTTTTAGGAGTGAAAACAGAATTCCACTGTGGAAGCTGGATTTATGTTTAATCAGAGAGAGAGAGAGAGAGAGATATGCTTTGTCAGAATCCATCCCAAACCAGTATCTTGGGTGTTCTTTTATATTGCCATACCGTTATCAGTGAATGTGTATTTAAGGTAACTTCAGAGTATATCATAAGTATTTAAGAAAGAGAAATAACTCACACAGATGAATACACCATGCAGGGTTTGAAAAATAGAAGGGTGTGTCCAACTGGGAGCAGCATCTCTGGTCAGCAGAACTGTGATCCAGTGACCACTGGGCAGATCCCAGGAGGTTTCCAGAGGAGGGAGGACTGAAACAGAGGGTGAAAAATGAAGAGGTTCTTTAGCAGAAGAAAGGACAGATGAAACAAAAGACAGTTATAAATATCTATTTAAGATGCTTTAGAATTATTATTCATGCTACTTTTTTGCTTCTCTGAGGTAGGTTTCAGATAAATGTAAATAGCAGTAACATTTCCAGTTTCAGCAGCTGCAGTGATTTCAGAAAGGCCTTTAGGTAAACAAACTCTCTCAGATGTATTGCCATATCCTTCCTCTCTACCTTCATATACACGTGCCACAACCTGAGCACAGTATAAGGAGTTGGTAACTTTCAAACTTTATAGTCAGTCTTCCTCAGTATGAAATATTCCAGCCATGAGGGGTTATGGGACAAACTTTCTATCTGGTGAAAAGTCTCTGCTGCAAGGTTTCTTTTTTCTTAGCTTGTTTTAAGTATGCTTAAAGTTTGTGAAAGTTAAGTTATCACATAGATATTTCTTGCAGCAAGCATTCATATCAAGTTCTTTTTGTAGTGCAAAGCAGGGAATTTCTGAAACATAAGTCATATTCAGTCAGGAAAAGTTACCTACATTTCACTTAAGTCATTCCCTTCCTCTTTAATGCCTCCACATCCACTTCAGGGACAGGTAGCTTAATTTCTATCATCTGTAGCTTTACAGAGTATTAGCTTTGCTACAGATGCCAATGATTGAGCTATACTAGATGTGCTTGAAAAAGCCTACAACCTACAGTGTTCATTCAGGAAACTTGGAGTGAAGTAAATCCATATGTGTGTTAGAAAGTCAGCATTCACAGGGCTCGTGTTTGTTGGCTCTTGGCACTATCATGCACAATCCTTCTTTGAAGAGCTGCAGAAGTGATAGGATTTTTGATAACAAAATGTGTAGCATGCTTATAGTTTAACACTGACATTTTGATACTTTAAAAAAAATAGGGGTTTTTCATTTGGTTAGGTGTTCAGAACATTTTCCTACCCTGGCAATTTTTTAAAGGACTTTTAAATGAAAATAATATATATATATAATTAGGCAGGAAAAAGGGGGTTAAGATTCTCTGTCAGAATTAAGCTACAAATGCTGTATTTTTTGCAAATGTTCTTTAAAATTTTCTGAAAAAATTCCTAATCAAGGTAAATTTTTTACTGAATTCTTCTGTGGCTCCAAAGCACTTGCAGAACAAAAATAACCTCTTATAGAATTCCATCTGACTTTTTCATAGTCTGTGATTCAGAAAGCATCACGTTTGTCACAAATTCATGCATACTCAGCATCTAGACTGTCAGATATATGTGATATATACATGAACTAGAACCAGAAACCACAGTGTCTAATCCTATTCCCTTTACTTGTGTATAATCCAACCATTTCACCTCACAGGAATAAAGAAAAGCATATCTAGTAAGAATTTACATAGCTGCATTTCATATACAGCTTGGCAACTGGGCCAGCTAGTAGCTGTAATTTTAATGGGCTTGCCATTTATACCACTGTATTTCAACAGTAATTTACAAAGCAAACATTGAGTAACACTAAAAAAAAAATCTGTGATTGCACACCTGAAACATTTAACGCTATACATAGAACTAATAGATATATAAAACGGAGTGAGATGGCATTTTCCAGTCATTACAGCTAAAGCATTGATTGTATGATGGAAGTTTTTCTAGGTTTTTCTTCATGATATGTTCCTCAGAAATTCAGTCTTAATTTTGTATAAATATGAAATAGAATTTGACATCTAAGTTTGTAATACTGCACCTTTTCAGGGTAATTATTCATATGTTTATGTTAGTTTTCTTGTATTATAATAACTGTGCACTAAGGTATGCAGCTTCAGTTGGCTACCCCTGGCTTTGAGTTTATTATTTGTTACATGTACCATGCCCAAAAGATCAGCTAAAATATCCTGAATTTCCTGTGTATATTTAGGTGGTAATTTTTGAAAATTCCTCAGGAAATGCTGTTTTCTTTCCTGATTGTCCATTTTTACTTCCTGTCCAGGTAAAATGAGGTAGCAGTCATTCACGTGGTCTGAGGCAAATTTTTCAGTGGAAGATATTTGGTCTTATTGTCCCAGTTCAGTCTTCTCACACTCAGTTGAAAGCAGAAGATGATAAATGCCGTGTCCTGGCCAATACTAAGCATTTAGTGGTTGGAGAGACTGCCGTCTCATGTGTCAGAGCTGACAACTGTCTTGAAGGGTGGGCACTCTCAAGCTGTGGTTACAATTTTAACTTAATCGGTCTTCCTGGAAATGAATCATAGTCCCTTTGAGGCTGCAGGCTCCTGCTTGTGCCCTGGTGTACTGAGCAGCTGCCATTGAACCTTTTTCATCAGCCACTCCTTCACGTTAACCTTAATTTGCTAGCCATAAAAATTGTAAGAAAGTACTCCCTCCCAGCCTTCTTGTTGATACTTCTTTATTTAAAGTACTGCACAGTATTTCTCAAACTTTATTATGGTTTCATTAAATTGATTTAACCAATGACCTCTACTTATTTATCTCTTTATTTGTTTTAAAAATGAAAATTGATTCACAGTTGCTTTAAAGCAATAGAGAGACAATCTGAAGGTCTGCCTAATGTTAAATGCATCATTATTTTTTTTCCTACTTGGTTTCTTTCTTATTTCTTCTTGTAATTTTCTTAGTTACTTATTGATTTGTGTGTGTGTTTGGGAAAGCTACTTAATTTCTTTCAATCTCAAGCTACCAATCTGCAAAACAAATATAATAAATCATCCCATATCAAACTAATGATGTTTAATTGTGTTTGTACAATATTTTTAGTTTCTTGGATGTAAATACAGTATGCTGTTATAACTTATTCTAAACTTTGTGAGCAAAATCCAGTCTCCTTATTCAGGTCTACTATGAATACAAACTATTTTTGTTAGTTCTGCTCCATGCACACAAAACTGATAGGAACGATAGAGAACTCGGGTCCAGCACACTGAAAAGTAAGATCACTTTAGTAGTTTGAAATACAATATTATTGTAACAGTAATGGTGAAGATATTTGACAGGTGTAGAGAAGATCAAGCTTCTTTCTGTTTCAAATGACTAATCAGAGAAATTCCTTAGAACCTCAAAAGTTGAGCAGCAGTTGCATCCATTTTCAATTACTTGATTTCTTTCTTTCATTCCTTTTTTTTTTTTTTTTAAAAAAAAAAAAAAGAAATTAGGAACAGAAGCTTCTGCTTCAAACTGAAAACATGTCTCAGTGTGCTTGGAAGTTATCCAAATAGCATCTGCCACAGTATTTTGTCTATCCCTAAACGTTTTTCTTTTCATGATAAATTTGTACAGTATGATACAATTAAATGCACTTCCCATGGAGCATCGAGGAAGTCTGGCTGTCTCTTTGAATGACTTTTTCAGACCATCATGTGTGCTAGCCCTAATATCATAAAAAGGATATACAACATTTCACCTATAGTTATTGGTATAAAATAAATAAAGAGTTACTAAAAATAGATTTCAGATGTAAAATTTTAGCATACTGATTGAAGCTGTAGAGCTGTTCTGCTTAGCCACCTTTATAATATTTCCTTTGTAATATTTTATTTTTATAATATTTTATCCTTGTATTTTAGATAATATTCATGTCATGTTTAACATGTAACGCTTACTCATTTAGCAAGCACAAAAAATGTTCTTTGCTTTAAATAACCACAGTCATCTGTCACAAAGTGGGACCTAAAACCTTTCAGCCAAAAATTATCAGTTCGTCAAAAGTGGAGACACAGAAAGGGTTGCACTTTATTTGATTTAATTTTATTTAATTTTATTTTCTGTCTATGGCAATAGTGACTACTGAAATTAATTCAAACAATTAATCGTTCTGATTTCAGTCACTCAAATATGACTCCTGCCTGGGTAGGAAAGACGAGCGCTTACGGCTCTTTTCTTTTTTTAAAAAAAGGGGTAATGACCCCTCACTCACTCACTCACCGGTGAGTTTTGGTGGCACGGGCTGCCTGTGACGGCTTCCGGAGCCCGCGGTGGCCATCTCCACCAGATGCTTTGCCCCAGCACTGGCAGGTCCCCATCACCCCGCCGGCGTGAGGGCCCGGCACACCGCGTCTGGCGTCTGGCAAGCAGGCCCGGCCCGGCCGATGTAACACTGTTTGTAATGAGAAATCTAAACAGGGAATGGCAGCGAGGCATGACAGGAATGTGTTTCCATTGGAAAAGCCTGTGCAGAGAAAAAGCATAAGCAAAGCCATGTCCAGAAGGCCTTTCAGCTGGCCAGGACGGAAGACTGATGTTATTGTACATGGGCTGTCACGCTGCCAGCCCTCCCTCACGGGTTTGTTTTCTCTCATGCTCTCCCTCTCCCTCTCCCTCTCCCTCTCTTCCCTGCCTTCCTCCCGGGGCCGGCTGTTTGCTCAGGTGGACAGTGACACCGTTTGGAACGAGCTGCACTCCGCCGGGGCGGCACGCATGGCGGTGGGCTGTGTCATCGAGCTGGCAGCCCGCGTGGCCTCCCGGGAGCTGAAGGTGAGGTCCGGACCGCGCCGTGGGTGGGAGCGCTGGGGCGGTGGAGCGAGGGGGGCTGAAGGGAGGCGTTGTTCAGCCCGCTGCTCTGGGGAGGATGGCGGGAGGAGGGCCGGGAGGATGGCCACGAAGGTGTGGCAGCCCCGGCGGCTCTTCCAGGCCTCGCTGGCCTTTGATATCCTGGAAGAGTGGTGGGTTCTTACAGCGCAGGGCTGCTACAGCCCGAGGTGAAGTTACTCATAGCGTGCACATCTCTGGCAAGTGGCTGTAGTGCTGCCTTTTGAAATGGACTTTTTACTTTTTTTTTTTTTTTTTAATATGGTCGTTCAGTCACGTGCGTAACCTCAGGATACCACCCAGAGAGAGGGGAGGCAAACAGGGGTGTGCAGTGAGGGGGAAGACGAGGTGGCTGGCGGGGAGAGCGATGGCCCAGGAGGTGCCTTTCTGCCAGGCTGACTGCCCCGCGCCCTCCTCCCTGCCCCCTTTCCTTTCCTATCTCTGTGCTGCACGTCTGCAAGGCATGATGTACAAAACCCAAATTATCCCCAGTCTAAACAATTTATAAAAGGTCCAGACCTGACGGACTGACATTTTATTTGGTATTTTAACAGCCCTATTTAAAGGTGCACCATATGCAGCCAGAGTGCGGGCTTGCCCCAATAAACATTGTTGGAGCTAACATGTCTCCTTAATGAAACTGTTTATTCACTTTCCAGCCCAAATACTAATGGATTGATTCCTGTTTCCAAAACCAAGATAGAAATAAGTATTTTAGAATTAGCATTGTACGATGATTTTTAAAAGTCCAAACTGTATCTAAATTTGAGAATTTTCTTCCTGTATGTCTGTCTTGTTTCAGTCAAAGTATGTTAGCTATATGTTTAGGGAGGGTTACATATGTTTATGTGTACATATACATAGATATAGAATATATAGGTACGTAAATGACAGCATGCTTAGGTGAAATGCAGTACTATAGCTCTGACCCAATCAAATGCACCTACTAATCTTTCATATTCAGATGCCAGAATCATTTAGCGAGGTACTACACAAAATGTACATATTTTGAAATCTAAGATCAAGGACAGGGCATATCATATGGTACCCTGTCATGCATCCTTTCTGATGGGTATTTCATCCCCACTAAGCTTCCTGGGCAGAGCAGGATGCAGTACACTTACACAACTTAATGTTCATTATTCCCACCCAACTGGATTAGTGAAAGTAAAGAAGGACTTTTTTAGCTTGTTTTTACCTTTGCTGACTGTAGGACATATGTCAGTCTCTAAGGCAACATCAAGTTTTGATAAGAATAATAAGATATGTCCTGTGTGCAGTTGACATGAGCAGGGTTTGCTGCAGAATCTCTGCCACTTATGTCTGTACATTTGTGGTGTCTTTCCACACCTGTGAATGTTCTTGGTTTTTTATGTGTGTGTGATGGACAGCTGAAAAGAATCAGTCAGCCACTGTGAGACCTGGGTTGCTACTGGTGTTGCAACAGTCTGTAAACAAATATTTTAAATTTAGCACTAGTTTGTAGTTTACTGTAAAATTGTTGTTGATCCTAAATTGAATCTTTGTCATAGGACTGAAGCAGTCTCATGCAACCTGCAGCTGAGACACAGGAAAGGTAATTGTTCAATAGACATGCCAAGTAGTTGGTTTACCACCAAATCATCAAGAAAATAGGAATGGAAAGGATTTGCTATGAAAGAGAATCAGGAATACTCATGTCATTCCTGATAAGTGTTTATCTAACCAGCTCCTATACTTTCAGCATGAAGCCCAATTACTTACATGCCTCCATGCCAACCGTATGAACTAACAATCTGCTTGTGGTATTTATGGATAAGGTTATGGAAAGGTGACTAAGGCCTGAACTGACAGAAGAAAAGCATGGTAGCAGAAGTTCTGGAAATGCATTGAGACTGACATTACCTATTCTAGCAGAGTCCTCCTATGTTTGCTTTGTCACTGCACCCATACAAATCTGGCTTTTGCTGGCAAGTTGTTCCCAATACCCTCATATGGTAAGCGACATTAGGGAGATATTTTGCATTCTACACTGGGGTTTTCTCCATGGTTTTATGGATGAGATTGTAGGTACCTGCAAGATTTTAGCCCCACAGATCTGTATGTTCCAATCTACTTCTATGACTGTACACGTTGTTTGTCCATCTTGCTGCCATTTTTCCTCTGGAAACATACATGTTGCATTGATCAGCTGTTTCTAGCGCAGGGAAAATGGCAGTTCTGTAGTGTACTTGTGAAGATCTGAGGAGAAGCAAAGCTGACCACTTCCATGTGCATTCACTGAGCCCATATGCATGTGAAGCACTGAGTGGGAGGATTAAGCTCTGATGGGAATCTGGAATGATCTGCCACAGCTTCAAAACCTTTGGACAACAAAAAGCACCTCCCAAGAACCATGTGTAAGCTATAGCAGCTCTGCAACATGTAAAACAGCAAGATGAGAGCAATAGAGAAACAGGCTGTAGGTTTTCCATGGAAGTTGACCACTGCGGGCTGCTATCAGATGGTGCACTGTCAGTTCTGTGTCATCTTAAGAAAAAAAAGTAAATTATGAGACAGGACATACTGATTTTTTCTGAAATCCCACAGTTCTCTGAGATGAGCTGCATGTCCTGAAGTTCACCGTGGCAGACTTACAATACACAGCAAGGACTTCCTACAAGGCAGTGCTCCAGACTGCAGCAGAGGCAGCAGTGGATTATTTACCCACTGCACTGGAGAATCACAAATGCCTTTTTCTGAAACAACCATAGTGACATTAGGATAACCTCAGAGTAAAACTATCTAGCATAGGCAAAGTGTGAGACAAGAAGCCTCAAGAATGAGAAACAGGAGTCATTCACTGAACAAGTAGTTTTCTGACACAGGAATTATCAAATTTGTCGGTGTAGTTGGATATGAATAGCCCAAATATTTCTTAAAGCTTGACGAACCAATATATACATTTTTAAAAATGCAAATATGCTTTTTCTAAAATTAAAATTAATATAATAGTTTATTTTATGGACATGTATTCAATTAATTTAAAAAAATATCTACAATACTGAAGATAAACATCTTCACTGCCTAGCAAAAAAAAAAAAAAAAGTCTTTACTGCCTTATTCCATTATCTCTACTGATACCGCTTGCTATTGCATAGAGTCATAATAACAGGTTGAAACTATAGGTACATGCTACTAAATAAAGGGTTGAGACTACAGAATAAATTATAAAAGTCTGTAGAACAATTGAGAGATTCACTACAGAGCTGGGCATGAGTCAAACTCATACACAAAGCAAAAGGTTCTTTACTTCATTCTGAATTTCCTGAGACTATCAGTCCCATTTCACACAGGTCTCATCTGAGAACAGCAACATTTTGTTCATCTGATTTGGACAGTGTTCAAAAACTGACCAGGAGTTGAGTTCTCTTCACCATAGTTCAAACCCCTTGTGAGACATCAGATTTCTTTGATCTCCTTGACTAATGGGGAAAGCATCAATATGACAGTGCTAAGGGCATAAAACAATAGGGTTTACTGAAATTCTACTGCTGCTGTAATACTAAATTACTGTGATTTTTTTTTTTTTTTTTAAATTAGGACAAAGTGTCCATTCTCTGGGGAGTCTTAATCTGAATGTTTTTTATTTCATTATATCAAACAATCAAAATTAAGGATTTTGAGGGTTTGTTTAATAATATACTGAACACTCATTGAAATCCATTTGATACAATTTTGAGAAAAGATTTAATAGGTAATAAAGAATCACACCACTGAAATATATAGTATGATAAATTTGATGTTATACTAAGTTGAATG
The DNA here is from genome assembly GCF_023634085.1 of Falco cherrug. Classification (NCBI taxonomy): domain Eukaryota; kingdom Metazoa; phylum Chordata; class Aves; order Falconiformes; family Falconidae; genus Falco; species Falco cherrug. Next base: position 83,720,924 of record NC_073700.1, read on the forward strand.
CAATGCTTTTCCTTTTTTTGTGAATTTATTAACATGTATGATGAATGTCATCTTGGCAATATTACAGTAGGAGATGAGCCTAAATACTGCATGAAGGTCACTCTTTTTTAGAGCCTTTTATAATTTAGGAAACCTGCTGATGCATGATGGGGTATTCATATTATATGAAACTGGTACCACAGCTCTCCTGTCTAGCTGTATTTCTGTATCTGCCTTTGCTTCTTTCTCATTTCCCCAACAGATTTGTGTACATGGCTTTTAATAATCTGCTGGCTGACCACAGATCTTTAGAAAAGTCGAGTATGCAGAACTGAGTAAATGTAATTCCACTGCAGTCATTAGCTATATCCAATAAATATTTTTTACAAATAAGAGAAGTCTTATGATATATTCCTTGGTGCTTGGGGAAGAAATACAGGTAGTGCCCTCCCTATGATTTCTTGCATGCAGTATAGCTTGTGAACTTGGAAATCATTGTCTCTAGCTTCTACCTAATGACCGCACCTTCAAAAAGAGGGCCCTAAAAGATCTAGCATCCACAGAGAGAACATTTCTTTCCTGGAAATGTCTCCTAAGGATCTTCTTCCTCTTTTGCATTGCCACAGGAAAATAGAGCTATGCTAGAAGTGTGTTACAAAAGGGAACACTCATGGTGTCCCAGTCATTGCTCTGCAATAATGAGGCAGATTTCAGAGGCATGTGGTCTAATGGTTTGATGGCACTGTGAGGTGCTATCCAGCCTTGCCTTCCCATTTCCCATCCTGGCTCAGTTGCTTTCTTTACATGCACTCTGATGCTCAGCTCAGTTCACCTCCCCTTCCCCCCTGTGCAATACTTCACTCTCGGGCAGCTAAGCACAAAAAGACTCTGCTTGCCTGCACCCAGCTATCTTATGCAGCAGGCACTTCCCTCTTGCAGCTGAACTGAATGAGTATCGAAGTTGTCCAAACTCCACATCAGACAAACCTCAGGGGGAAATAAGAAGGATTTCTGCATCTGTGGTCTCTCTTGAGTTTCAGATTTCATTTGTAACTCTTAGAGCTTGCAGAAAATCTCATCTTTAGGACTTAGATTGCCAAATCATCGTTTTTTCCGAAAGATTTTAGGTCACTGATATTTCCATTGTGTTAATCAAGCTATTTATGATGATGCTGCCACTCTTATTGTTGCCATGTCTATGAAATGACTAATACTACTTTTAAAAAGTCTAAATTCAGATAGTTGATGTTAGTGTGATAATTTTGGAATAATTACACTTTGTTGATTAATGTCCTTCAAAACGCTATTTGTTCTTGTAATGGTTGATTTATTATGTGCTGTTTTGTAAAGATTAAATATGTTTCAACTTCTTTTCTGGTAACAAATAGTATGTTTCTCTAGCTGTCCCTTAATATCTTACAATTGACTGGCAGGAAAAAAAATTGTGCCAGTGAAATGTATAATTTAAAAAGAGTATACTAAATAAGAAACTTTTTGCAATGGTAGATGACTTTCCATCATCATGGGCAACTCAGTGCCAGAACAGACCATGAAACTACTGAAAATCCAAAGGAACATTTCTGAAATGGTTTTCTTCAGCCTCAGATGACCCCATTCAGTACTATTATAAGCTGGAATTAATTATTTTAAGTACAGTACCCATAATAAGGATTACTGTCTAGTTTACTTTGCCTGTCCTTTAAATATGTCAGCATTGGCAATGGCAGCACTCTTTTATGTGAAACACGTAAGCACCATATATTTTCAATCTGACAAATTTGAAACAGGAGAGAGCTGCACAATAAACTGTCAAGGGCTGGTAAGATTTGTATTGTTATTCCCCATTTCTAAAAAAGTTTGAATGAATTAAGAAGCAATTTTGCTTTGCAAAAGAACACTCAAGAAAGAAGGCACATAAGCTAAAAACGTGGTCTGAGACTGTCTTGAACATCCACTTCAGCTGAAGCAAGTGAAGCACAAGCCCTTTCCCTGTCTTATCATGTGTATATGTGTGTGCACACACATGTGTGAAATTGCCCTGCTGGTAGTTAGGGGTGATTTGACAGAATGAAAGCAACTGAAATGAGTTTCCTCCTAACCAGAATCTGATACGTTCCTGGGATGGTTCTTTCTGATATGTCAGGTTGAATCAATACCAAAATAAACCTCCTGCATTTGGTCTTTGCTACTCTGGTGTCTTTGTATAATCCATGGATAACTTAAATTCAACTTGAAACTCTCATTCCAAATGAGCTTGGTTATTACTGTTCTCAAGGCCTTTGTCACACAGGACTATGGAGGAATCATCATATAGTAAATTGTACTAACCTTGGGAATAAGCAGAATTAGCTTAATGAACCCCCTCCCACCTCCAAAATCTTAGTTTTCTAGTCTTAGAAGTATTCTGTATAAAAATCACTCAGCCATCTGTCACAGCTCTACTGCTATCTTTTCGAATAAAAATTAAAATGAAGTATCCTTCTAAAGACATAATAAACAAAAAGAGCTGAAAATAAAATGTCTCCCTAGCCTCACAGTGTCCTCCCTCCAGTAAAGCTTCAGGCTAGCACATTTCCGTGCCTGCCTAAACAACACAAAACCCCACACAGCTTCTCTGGTTTCCTACAGAGATCTCCTTTCCTGAGAAGTGCTCTGTGCTGTAGTGCCTCCTGGACAGTACTCCTCCTGCAGCTTCTTCCCTACCCTTGTTTCTACCACTCTGTCTCACCCTCTGCCCCATAACACTCTCCCTCTGCCTTAAAAAAAAAAAAAAAGCCCATGTGTGGCAGCCACAAAAAGGCATTTTTTCCACAGCTCTTCCAGGCACAGCACTTTTAACAATGCATAGTGTGTAAGAAACAGTAAAAATGTTTATTTTACTAGTGTTAAATATATGATTGATAAAAGCCATCAATCAAAGTTACCAATAAAGTCTTTTAGACAGTAGTTTGTATTCTTTACTTTTACAGAGTTACAAAATTACAAAATTTCATATGGAACCATCTCTTAGATACATTATCCCGGCAATTATGTTTATATGTATACCTGAATTACTATTATTATTTCATACAGTAGTACAACTGTAATTATATGTGTGGTACATAGATTATCTCTGTGACCACTCTGTTCTTAAAAATCTTTGCTTTCTTTCCCAATACAGTTAACACCAGGTGTGGCTGAACAGGCCATCATGGTTGTATACAAGTTAGCCTGCAAGCACCAACTTTTCATGTGATTTTCTGGTGCTATTCTCTTAGACTGTCCAGAAAGCAGACAGGGAACTCTTTGTTTCCATTACAGAGTTAAATGTTTAATGTCCATTTCTATGTTCTTGGCCTCTACTAGCTTCCTCTGCAAGACAAAATGGTATTCCCTCATGTCCATTACTGTTTTCTTGGCAAATCTATGTCCTGTTAACACTACTCTGTTAAAACAGGGGTTCTTTTTGACTGCATTCATAGACCTCCAAGGCCAGACACTGGCTCCCACTCTAGCAGGATGAATAGCTTGTAAAATTGTCCTAAACAGGTACCTGAGGATTGCCTCAGCCTTACACCACTCTTACTTTCACCTTCCCTGCTGAATGGCATAGCTCAGGATCATGTTACAGCATAAGTGACACTGGTAAAAATATGGTTATCTTCTTCAGGGTACCAGTTACAAGAGGATTGTTGTAGGCAACCAAGACTTAAAGTAGCAGTGATGTTTGTTATTGTAGGAGTTAACTAAGCCAGAGATAGCAGGGTTAAAGATGGCACTAAGGCTACTTCAGGGGTTACACCCTGTCAGATATACTATATGGAGCACATTTTAAAGAAATAGGCTTTTATACAACTTTGTAAAGATACAAAGTTTTATATATGTAAAACATGTCGATTCTGACAGGATGAATGGATACAATTCTGTAAAATAAATAAAGAAGTTTCTACAAAGATATGAAGTATTAGCTTCAATGATTTGCTTCTCATTCTGAAGCCCGGGCACGCTGAAGCAAGAATAAAATCTTTCCATTAAAAACAAGTGAATGTCTAAAAACGCCACGTTTAAGCACTGATAATTTTAAGAGCTAAGGAGCAGATAAGTTAAAGGATTTAGATATGTAGAAAATAGGGACTTTAAACATCTGACTTTAGGAGGATGTTGAGCTTCAAGTGTGGAATCCAGACTTGGGTACCTGGTCTCCATATGAAATACACAGATTCCTGAGAAAGCTGTCCTAACAATGCATGTAGCTGCAATTAGTTAGAGCATGGGACAAAGTTTTGCTGAGAAATTTGCTCATCATTTGGGATCACATCCATTTTCCTGAAAGCCTTTTTTCAAAGATTATGAATTTCTGAATAGAATCACAGAATCACAGAACAGTTGAGATTGGAAGTGACCTCAGAAGGTCACTGGGTGTTGTCCCCCCCTGCTCAAGCAGGCAGAGCTAGAGTTAGTTACCCAGGACTATGTCCAGATGGCTTTTGTATATGTCCAGCGATGAAGACTCCACAACCTCTCTGGGAAACCTGTGCTATTGCTTCGACACCCTCACAGTAAAAGGGCATTTTTATATGTTCAGACGGACCCTCCTATGTTTCAGTTTATGCCTATTGCTTCTTGAATAGTTGGGACACACGGCATTGCTCTTTTGCACAGGGGTTTACAGCTTAAAATACAAGAAAAGTTTCAATTTATCTTTTCAGCAGGAAGGAATCCATTTTTAAATTCCATATAAAACTGTCTTGTCTTAAATTTGAGATTCAGTTTGGGTTTTTGTCCTCTATTGAAGGACTTCTAATTCACAGGAAATAATTAAAGATTCATAAGTTGGAATAAGAGAGCTGAGGAAGAATATGACTCTATACCTGTTATTAGAAAACTCACTTAGACTGAGAAGTTGTGTCTCAATATCTAGTTTAAGGACAACATAATCTAAATACACAAACAGGTATGGGAGGAATATTTACAAATTCACGCCCATGTTCAAGAAAGAGTTTAAACCGAGTCTTCTACTGCTTCAATAAGTGTTCTTGGAGTGCCTGCTGGAGTTCATTTCTATTTCTTGCATGGCACTGGCTTTTCTTGGAGTCAACAACAAGCCAGATGATTTTACCAGAGTAGTACCAAGCTGAAGCTAGCATGCACTGCTTCTTGGCCAGTCTTCTCAGCATATCTGGAGTAACAGACTGGCTGGGTCACATTTGATCCATTTGGAATCTAGGAAAAGCAAGCTCTTCACTGTCAAGCAAACGAAAGAATGATTCGCACCTTGCCATAGTCACCACATATTGCCCTAGGGAAAAATTGCCTACATCTAGTTTTCCCTCCTTGTATAACAGAAACACCAATGGATCTCTGCTGTAGATGATCAGTCCCAAGCCCTGGAGTAACCACCCATGTTATGGTATTGTCTTGAGTGCCTATCTTGGAAAGGTCCAGGGAGAGGTATAGTAGATGCCCAAGCATGATGTAGCCCAACACTCTAACCTAACCCAGCACACTACAGAAAGGAAACAACTGTACCACCAAAGACAAGAAGGAGATAGTAGGATGTACACCTCTGTTCTTTGGAAATCAAGCATCCAACTGCCTATTTGGAGTCATAAAAGAAGATAATACCTGGATTACTGTGGAAAAAGACTGACATTTTTTCTTAGTTTTCATTAAAGATCCAGCTAAGTGGGTCTATCTGCAATGAATCTTCTTTGTAAACGGTTTGGGCAGACTTCTGTTGGTTGTTCAAATACGCACAGATTTTAGAATATCTTTATTCAGGCTTTACTCTTTACCCTCACATTTAACTAAAGGTAATCATATAATGGCACCGACAAGAATCCTTTTTCTAATGTTCATGTCTGTCAGTCAGTTTAATGTTCTGTCTACATTTAAAGGTGTCTGTATCCTAGTATAAATAAGGCTCTGTACAAAAATGCTTTGAATTTATGTGAGTTGGCTTCATTTTCAACATATTGCTCTGTGTTAGTCTTTCTATCTTTAAAGCAGATTTTTGCCTTTCTGTCTACTGTTCTGAACTCACTGTCTGGTATTTAAATATTACCTAAATAAATGAATTCATGTTCCGTTGTGCTAATGTACACTGTGTTCATATAAAGTTTGAAAGTAGGAGAAATGAAGTTTATTATCAATTGCACAAAAGTTGCTGTTAATACTGTGTGGTAACTAGTTTTCAGTGTTTGGTAAAATTTGATTATATTTTGTGCTTTATCATCAATATAAGATAGGCACTGTATTTTAAGAGAAGAAAATTCCCTATGTGAATACTCAACTTCTTGTAATGTAAAAACACATAAAAAATGGTCACAACACTGATGAGAATGTCTTGCATGCTCGTGGAGAACAATAATAGTTAACTTAAGCTCTGATAGTGTCTTCAGTGCTCAAGAACTGTAATAGTTAACTTAAGCACCGATAGCAGAAATTAGCTAGCTATAACAAAACGGGGCTTCCAAACAGTCTTGTCCAAGTATGGAAACAGAAAAGAGAAGCTTATACTGTAACTGTCATTTTGTCAAAAACAGCAGTGTTGATTTTTTCTGCCTCTATATTGCTCCATGAAATCCTTCCAGAGATAATCATCTTAATTATATTGATCTTTTGGGAATGCTGATAAAGTTAGATGATAATGAGCTGTGAGCTGAGCCAGGGCAGCTGTAAGCGTTGCATGGATTTTTTCCAAATTCTTTAAAATATCAAGAGAACAAAATACAGGTAGCATGATGCTATCTCTCTAGTAATACCCTCTTCTGAGAGTCTTTTTTCATTTCATTAGCTGTACATTCCTCAGCATACACATACTTTGTTTTTTCATAAATGTTACAACAGATTTCTTCATAGAATTCTTCTGTAAGTCATATTTTGTTTGAAAAGGAAATGTTAAAAAACCCTCGGAAGGATAAGAAACAGGGGTTTAGCTAAGAGTGTAAAGCTGGTTTGGTTCTGAAGATTAGTGCAGTCCAGAAGACCTTTTTTTTTGATTATGTGTTTGATCTATAGGCAATTTATATTCTGCCTCCAGGAATCCCTGCCTAAATATGAACACATATATTTGTTCTGTCTTCAGGGGGGTGTGTGGTTGGGGTTTTTTGTTTCTTTTTTTGGGGAGTGTCATTTTTTTAAATGTGGACATTTAATGCAAAATAAGGCATGATGTCAAATCTCTCAGATTCTTTAACTGGTGGCCAAAAGAACCACTTACAGATGTACTCCGTTTGCATTATGGTTTAAATTCATTGTAGTCTGATAGAACTTTGGCAATGTTCCACAAAACTTTGCAGCTGGCTCCTTGGATTACGTTTAGCAGCAATACACTAGTAGTATTTTTTTATAAATTAATGTCAGTGAAACAACATAGGTAGACAATTGCACAGGTACACACACACATTAACAGGATTGTAAATAAGCAGATTTCACAGGCACCTATGTAACCAGTTAACTGCTGTGTTGTTCCTCCTTATTCACACCAGTGTGAGTGAAAGTGTAGTGATTATCATGTTTGTTTCAAATGAGCAAAGGCTGAAACATTGACATTTCACTAGTTTAAGTACATCAAACTGATTTGCTTTAATACTGATTATTAAAGTATAAAACTATTCTATCTTTTTTCTTCCTGTTCCCTCCCCTCTGAAAATATATTGCCGGTCGGTCCTGAGCTATACATACACACATGGTATTTGTGCGAGGCTGCTTGAAAATGCAAGTTTGGTTGATATACTCATGCACAGATTATAATTTCTCATTTTTATGTATGTGTTAATTGTCATTAATCTGTCATATATATAGCTGAATAGAAGAGACTGTAAGTGGTTGAAATAAAAAGTATATTTTATGAAGTAATGGTGTTACTCCTGTGTGACTGCTGTAAAAGAAATTTGATATGATACACACCCTTAGAGATTCTGCTTCCTGAATACATAATCTGACTTTCTGAACAGACCTACCTTGCCAGTACTTCTACATTTTCCCTTTACCTTACCCACGCTGGAAGGAGGGAAATTTAATTTTTCTTTTATCTTTAGTGACTCTAGAGGCAAAGAGTTCTTCAGTCATCACTGATCTTAGTGCTGTACTTTATGACATTTATATACAATTCCAGAAAGTGTGTTAGAAAATTACTTTAGGGAATTCATTAAAATTGTGAGTGTAGCAGGTTCTCCAGTTTAATTTATGGTTTGCAGAAATATGTTGTTGTCCTTTTTCTACTGTTAGAAATTACATGTGAGCATGTGTGTGTGAATCTATTATTTAGTGCATACAGAAGGTAGGGTCAACACTGACTAATCATGTAAAATGCATACCTCAAGCTACTTTTATTTTGAAGCATCTCAAGCTGGAGCAATGTAAAATTACAGGAACCTAGAACAAGAGTGTATCTGTGGTCTCTGCTTCCTTTTAAATGTGAATTCTAGACAGCAGAATTGATAACAACAGCTTTCTCATCCTGCCTTTTTCCTCCTCTTTAGATCTTGTGTGTTTGTATGTATATGCATGTGTGTATTTATATGTTTATATGCCACTATTCTCAAATTATTATCTCTGGCAATACTTTGAAAGGATGATTGGACAGGAAAAGTGCTCAAGTGCCTGCAATGGATTTCAATCCAGTCTGCCTGCTGCTCTGTTTTGCACTGAGTCAAGGGGTTTTTTTTAAGCTGATAATTGAAAACCTATCTTGTTCTTACAGAATGGCTTTGCTGTTGTAAGGCCCCCAGGCCATCATGCTGAAGAATCAACAGCCATGTAAGTACCAGGGAATATTGCCCATCTTGGAGCACTAAGGTTACTGGCAATCACCTGTGTTGTGCATGTCTCTGAAGAACTGTAATTGTTAGCAGATGACTGAAAAGGCTTTCTAGGTACTCCCAGAAGCAGATTTATGGCCTCAGAGATCATATAGCATTTTTAAAAATGCTCTGAACATTATTTATAGCTGTTTTCCTGACTGATTTGCTTTCTTATTTCTGTTCTTCTCTATTCCACAGGGGGTTCTGCTTTTTTAATTCGATTGCAATTACTGCCAAATACTTGAGAGACAAGCTAAATATAGGCAAGATATTGATTGTAGATCTGGTATGTATTCTTGGCAAACATCTCACTTTCAACGCATCTAGATAAAAGATAATGAATTTGTTTTTATATGTCAGACTTTCCTGCTTTTAATACCTACAAGTAATAAAGGTGAGCATTTCCTCTGATTTTGGGAACTCATTAAAGCCAGGATGGCAGTACTGAAGCCATAAACATCTATGTTTCACTTTAATGGTGTTAACTGCAATTTAATGAGAAGAAGGCACAGATCAGGGCAACTTTTATGGTCCTTAAATGAATTGATACTTCCACCATTAAAATAACCCTACAGAACCCAAGTTTACTTTTCCCTACAGAATACAAACTTTAAATAGTCAGATGTGCTTTAAAGAATGTTGTTGCTTTGGTAACCAAATTGGCCACTTCCCCCAGCTAGCAATGATTCAACTTGTTGTGTAACTTCGATATTATTAAACAAATCAACAGGTCATTCCCTCTAAGAAGTTTTCAAGTCATGTATGCCAGCTTTTGATGGCTCCCTGAAGGAAAGCTACATGATTAAAAATCTACTTCATTGGATTAGGCTTGTGTTTTAATAGAAGGCATTCTTACACAATACTTAATATGTTTAACAAATGGATTATTTAAATGCAAATGACGTTTGGCATGTTGTCTATATTATTTTCATGAATAATGAATTGGAGCTCTGCCTTGCAGTTAAAGGATCAGCCCAATGCACAGCCCAAGGAAAGTTGAATGCTGATTTATGAGCACCATTTTTGTTTTCCTACAGTTCATGAGGAGGTGTAATAGGGTGTCTGACAAAGCATAGACAGGAAATGAACCCTGGCATCAAAACCTAACCTGTTACATCTGCACTTAATTAATTTTTGCAGGTGATAAAAGATTTAAAGACAAAATATGTTAAAGGGTTTTTGAAGTGCAGAGCTTAATAGTCTAAATCTTGTTCATATCTGCACTCATAATTAAATCTTATTGTGAAGTCATGGCCTTACCATCTAGCACTTTTGTTCAGTTAAACATGCGTACTGGCTGTTGAAGAGAAGCAGAGAAAGGGGGAGTGTGGGAGAAGGAATGGCAAGTGAAAAATGAGTGGTAGAATAAGTATAGAGGTAGGTTAAATATTCTTAGAATGTTTTTCAAATATTTCTCAGAGTGTTCTACTATCACTTAGAAACATAAACTGCAAAAAAACCAGTATCTTTGAAAAGTTCACTTCCACTGTATGTTATATCTGTTTCCTGCCTTGAATCTTACAGTTCATTGAGTTTTACTGTGGTAAATGCTGGCCAGAACTGAACTCTATGTTTATTCTTGGGTTTGGTTTTTTTTCATAAGAAAAGCCTATTCAAAGTTTGCATTTTGTGAATGTTTTTAAGTCTTTTTGACTGTAAGTGTTACATTTGCCTTGTCGGGAAAAGAAATCATTTCCATTTGACCTACTTAGCCAGTAAGCACTTAGGAATTCAGCTTTGAATTTTCAAGGCAAGGTTAAACGTTCAAATCATTACCTGTGCAAATGATTACCTGTAAAGCTGCCTATCCTCACCCAGGAAAGCAGACAGGGAATGCTCAGCCTCTCTCTGACTCTATCCTATTGGCCAGAATAACACAGCTGGTGAAAAGGGAGAAATATATGGCTGACACAGATTACTTCATTCCTGGAGCAATTACAGTCCAGTCCCTAGTCTGCACCATGGTCACTGCAATGATGTACAAAAATTAATATGGAAAATTTCTTATGTGTGCAAACTATGGAAAAATCACAATCCAAACAATGAATGAACAGTTCATAGTGCTGTCTTTATGCCCACCAACAGAGTTTTGGGCATCTGAAGGAAAGAATGCTATTACATGTTAGCCTTGAAATTAACCTTTAAGACTACATTTTGATAGTGACTAGCACAGCAGGACTCCATGCAGGTTGGCAGCTCTACAGGTTACTGCAATAAAAATATTAAAAATTAATATTCAATTTCACCCATTAAACTGTACTGTAGTTACAAATTAAGTGTAGTCTTCATAGCTGCTACGTGTGTTCATATTTTAAATTTTTAATCTTTCCTTCATTTATTTTGACACTAAAAGACCTCTCTGTCAGCTTCTCTTTCCTCATTTCACCATTTGAATAAATCTTCATTTCTGAACTGACTTATATGCCCTGAATACACTTGATCTACTAAGGGCAGAACATGAACACATTTCCCACATGGTAACACTCGTAGTCTTAAACAGCCCATTCTTTTGTCTAACCAAAGGAGTTACTGCTCTTCAAACAGAGTAACTCTTGGTGGAATTAAAGTTTAGAAAAAAAAGCTAGCTTTGAGGTTTAAATAATAAAATAATTTTTAAAAAGAGCTCTCCATGCCCATTTAATATTTTTTCTTCTCATTTGAAAACTGTTACAGCAAGAATATATGTAAAGCCCCAAATATACATGGAAAATAAAATTAATTAACATCACAAAATTAAGTCCTATTATGTTTTTAGTCACAGTCTCTGCAGATCTATCTATATGGCCAACAACTCAGGTTGTTATTGCAATCCTCATTCCAAGATCAGACCATCCATACTTGTATGTATGTTAGCATGATCTGGGTCTGTTTTGAAGTATACCAATTAATTCTGTCATGGTTGAAGACTGAATGGGATTCTGGGGTTAGTCTGCATGCCAGATTTTACTTCATTTGCCAGTCAGAGTCCTCTAACACTATGCTGGCTGCCTTCAGATCTCCAACACCCTCACACCAGTGTGTGCTCCCTTGCACCTCCAACATGTGTTACATTTAATCTTGGCATTAAGTCACAGTTGGGCTGCAACTTCATCCTCATGTTGTTTCAAGTACTTTCAACTGAGAAAAGTAACCATTATAATATTATCCCACAGAGGTCCCAGAGGAGGTCCAAGTCAAACACAATGCAGTACAAGTAAGACTCAATCAATGTAAAGAGTCCTGAATAATGTGGGTGAAAGTCATGGGCTACATCAGCTGACAAATACCACAAGCAATGGGCACTGCTTGCTGTGCCATTGGCAATGTACACCTAACTTGAACCTTCCTGGAGCCTGGCATCCTGAGGAAAATGTGACCATTGTGACAAAATTTGGTTCAGACCTCATAGCATTTGTGAAACAAATACAGTCTGGGTGATAGTGTTGCCATTCAGAATAGTTTGTTTGTCCTCCTGAATTCTCTCCTTAAATCAAAAATTTCAAAGGTATGGGTTAAAGAAGAAGAATCAATAATACCTACAATTTTTCAACTTCTTAGAAATGCCAGTGAGGAAACTTACAATAAAGACACAGTTTTCTTTTACTGAAAGGCAAGTGGATATTTCATTTTCACTTGAAAAATTTCTTGTGTGTCTAACCACATAGTGCAATAGTAGAACCATAAAAACCAAAGTGAAAAAGAGGGAAAGTCCACATCATCAGCCTTTGTTATGTAGATATACTGTCAGCATTTCTTTTTCTTTTTCAGTATTTTATTTAATGACAGAATTTCTTCTCACTGGTATTATATAATGTTTGAAATATGGAGACTGGCCAAGGTGACTCCTTGATTTTGGAAGGCACCGTTCTATCTGCTAGATGATTTAATAGCTAATGAGATCATATTGCTATGTCTTCAACTGTTGCCGTCATGATTTTGCAAAAATGAAGTATGAAGTCCTTTCCGCATCTGGCATCTCTTTTGATGTGGATCTAACTGCTGAGGGACTGCTAACTGAACTGAATGTTTCAAAAAAGCCAATTTACTCAGCTGGTCACAGAGCCTTTGACCTCAATAGTGGAACTTGGCAAATCAGTGGATACACTTATGTTTAGTGTTCTGTCAAGAATTGTGAAAAAGCTCTGTAAACCATAGATCCTTCTGCAAAATACTAGTTTGTAGTTTAAACATTAGTCTTTCTTCAGAGGCCAATGAGACTAGTTAATTAAGCCTGAGGGGTTATGAACTGTTGGCAGTTAATAAGTCATAAAATTCCTCCATAAAACAGGATGCTAGATTCCATCACTGAGGCAAGGAGTACAAAGAGCCGGTGTATAAATATCTAATTGTACAAAAGGACTGGGATTTCTCAATGACTGCTCATCTGGAGTCTCCAGGGCATGCTCGCTATGGTTTCCTGATTTTTAGAAGCCAGTTTAAAAAATGAGTGCATTAAAGAGTAATTTGCCTGAAAGTTCAGGAAGTATGGGGTGGTGAAGGGAGGGGGAAAGGGAAAGACAAAAGGAGGGCAATGGAGAGGGAGAGACATGGGGGGAAGGGGGTAAAAGAAAGCAGAAATGAACTCTCTACACTGAGTTGGACATTATTACATTTGTCATCTGTTTTCTTTCTCCTTTAGGATGTTCACCATGGCAACGGTACACAGCAGGCTTTTTATGCTGACCCCAGCATCCTGTATGTTTCCCTCCATCGCTATGATGAAGGCAACTTCTTCCCCGGCAGTGGAGCCCCAAATGAGGTTAGGTTTATTTCTTTAGAGCCCCATTTTTATTTGTATCTTTCAGGTAATTGCGTTGCATGATTACCCCTAATTTTCTTGTCCTTCTCTGGTTCTTTAAATTACACCAGATTACCAAATTGTCCACTGGGAGCAGGGGACCAGTGGAGAACAAGTGCATAACCCAGAGCAGTCCCTGTCAAACAAGGCTGGGCTGATCTGACATGTTGTTTGATGTTTGTTTCTAAAGCACACTTGAGAGTTTTTTTTCTTTTTTTTTCCTTTCCTTCTCTCTTTTCCTTCTTCTTTTTCCTCCTCTTTACTCCTTTTGTCATTTTATTCCTGTTTTTCAGGTTGGAAGTGGTCCTGGTGAAGGATACAACATAAACATTGCTTGGACAGGTGGCTTGGATCCTCCTATGGGCGATGTTGAGTACCTCACAGCATTCAGGTTGGTACCTTTTTCTTTTAAAGTTATGACAACTGGTTGTGGAACATAAGCACATGAATAAGAGCTAATGTAGTCTTGAAAGACAGGAGAATGATCCATGGTGAAACAAACTTAATCCTAGTAGACCAGTGTATGAAAGCTTAGTAAATTACAAAAATTGATAATTTAATTGTTGTAATCATCCACTCAGAATCAACAATAACAAAAAAAGATTTAATCAGTCACTCATTCTATCATTATTATGTCATGCCAGTGAAATGACTTTGAGCTTGCTCACTTCTCTACCTACAAAATTTAAATGTAAACATTTATACCAGGCAGAAGAAAATTACTGTTCACACTGATTATAGTTGCATACAAATAGAGCAGATAGAAAGCAATGTAAAATACAGTCTGAATCCAGCATTCCTCATTCACTTAAAAGTCTCATCATGATGCTCACAGATTTGACCAATTGGCTTTTTCTGTGAACTGCAGTAAAGTGTTACTTAAAAGTAAATAACTGTGAAATGTCTCATTAAAAACGATGGGAACTTTTGCATGCTGTATTTCTCTTTACTTTCAATAGCTCACTCTAGATGAAATTTTATTCTTTCATAGGTGATGTGTCATAACCTTTAGTCTTATTTTCATGGGACCAGAGAAGACAAAAACATTTTAAAACTCACTCCTTTAGACTTTCAGTAGTCCTGTCTTACATACACCATTTCCTTTCATTGTAAAATAGTCCAGTGGAAGAGTTTAGTGGGCACTTACCTCTCAAGATTAGGCAAATGCTACATGTTTGAAAGGTTTCGTTTAGTGGAAACTGATACACAAGAAAGACAATGAGACAGCTAATGTGTATCTCCAATCACTTGCAAGACTTTTAGTTTGAAGTAGTGCATATACCTTATATAGTTTCTGACTATATTCTATTGAAAATACATCACAAAAAGTATAAACCTAATTTTTTATTTTTGTTGTTGGGGTTTTTTTTCTGAAACACTCCTGTGCAGTTCATGAAATAATATGCAGAAGATCTGATAAACAACACATCTGAATTCAAAGTCTAAGCCCTAGACACAGAAATAGCTTTACACATTCACACTTTGAAGGGCAAATACAAAAATCTTTAAATTACATAAAGTAGACCAGGTAACTATTTTCTATGGATCTGGTCTGAATGGTAAGTAAATTTACAGCTCCTTGTAAAGAGATACTTAATCTGTGGACTGGAATCCATATCTGCTGCTGTCCAAAATGTCACACATGATGTAGCTTGCATCCTCAGTTTGGCCAGGACAGATTTGTGAGACAGTAGTCAGGAAAGACAGATCCACGGTTCAGTCCTTTAGCCATAGATAGAAAGGAAGGTGCAAACTTGGAGAAAATCAGTAGAAGGGTTGCTAAAAAAACCCAGAGCAAGTCAGCTCTTGTCTGGATTTTAGACCTGCAACAGGTCAGTTTTTAAGAAAATAAAGTGAGTTTTGTAGACAGGAAAAAGTGTTTGATATCCCGCCACCCCCCACCCCCACCCCCCCCCACCCCCCCCCAAATACATTGGTTTTAAAGACAGGTACAGAGAAGATCCTAAGGGGTGAGGACATCCTTAATTTTAAGAGAAAAATAAGGCACAAAATGTAGATATTTTCTCTTCATACCTAGTCCCCAGTAGACAGACAGGTTGTGCAGTATTCAGTCCCTAGCAAAGGCAGGAACTGGGTTTTGGTGAAGGCCCTCTCTAATATAACCAAGGTGTGAATAAGTTTGCAGACGGGTGTAGCCTGTTTGGAGAGAAGCTGAGGCTTCATTCTTTCTGGCTGCCTTGAGAGCCTAATCCTTTGAGTTCTTAGGAATCTTGCATTAAAATCATGTAACGCTCCCCAGGGGGTACATTTAACCTTCACTTTCTCACCAGCAGAGCCCTAGTTTATTCCTAGAATTGCACAAAGCACATATTTGAAGTGTCAGCAGCCATGACACTAGGTAGCTCGTTACTGGTTGACTGACTGTCAAATTTCACAGCAGAGATCCTTCTAAATGATAATGTCCACAGAAACAGAGACCAAGGTTTCTTCTGCCTTTAGAGTTTTGCCCATGATGGAGTATTATATATGATGATGTATTTGATATCAGGTATATTTTTCTTAGGCCAGAATCTATTTGTAGAACAGTATAAATATTTACACAAACACAGATATATATGTATACGCATGCGGGTAGCTGAATATTAGTTAATGTCCACTGCATAAATCGCTAGATAAATCTATTTTAAGTAAAGCTTGTTGGGACTGAATGACGTTCCCCTCACTCTTAGTCCAACCTGTTCAAGAAAATATTTGTATTTCTTAAGGAAAAAGCAACTTTCATGTGTAAAAATGCAGAAAATCTGATGATACAGAGGCATAACACAGAATAATCACTTCAAAGGCACACTGAGTGAGTGGCTCCAGTGGTACTCTAGTGGGAAACAGGAAAAATTATGGTGCTGGTTTGTGTCTGCCATTTTGATTTCAGTGTTACACGAAGAGTCTTTATTGTACTTTTAAATTAACCCTTTCTAGTGCAAAATGAAATTTAAATGGCTGTAGCCAGTTTGAAGATGAAGACTTCCCTTTCATGTATAAAAGAACATGTTTTCCTTTCCATTTCTTTCCCATTTCTACTAAGAAAATATGTTTGTTCATGTTAACTACAAGGAGGCATAAAATGTAGGGGAGAGACGTTTCTGTAGAATGGCAAAGAAGTGCAGTAATCAAATCACTATACCTTTTAATTATGCCAGGAAAGTTTTTTTAATGTTTATCATAGTTAAGCAACTGGTCTAGCTAAAAAAAATCCTTGAAATAATGTCCTTTTTCTAAAGGGCAGGCATCTTTTTTTTCCTCTATGATAACAAAAAAGCACAGCTCTTTTCCATTATTTTAAGGCCTGATGTATCTTTCCCTCTAGAGAATTTTGTTTCTTCATTTACTTCCACCTATTCAGGTTAAATTTGCTTTAACCTTTTTGAAAGCAATAGAAGATGGTGGTTATTTTCTAAAAGAATGATTCTATACTCGAGTTTATGAGGATGTAATCCACTCTGTTCTGCCAACAGCTATAGAAAAAATAAGACCAATGGTCAACTACTAATGTTCAAATAATTATTTTCATAAGCTCCACATTATACCAGATGTGCTCAGTAAAGGAGGCAGCAGATGCAGGCTGAGGTCTGTGTTGTACATACACATATGTATGTATATGTATGTACTTGGAGTTTACAAAGGACAGGAGAGATGTGTTTCCATAGAACAGAATATAGAAGTTGCAGGAGGCAATGGAAACAAATGTGAGGGAGAAGCAAGAGACAAAAGGAAACTGTGGTGTGCTTTCCAACTGCTTTGTACCACTTTTATTCAACAAAGGAGCTCTAAATTTAGTTTAACCAGCCAGTATGCTCTGGCTGCTTTGCTCTACTCCAGAATAGCATAAAACAGCCACAGCATATCAATGAACCTAGCCGTAAAAGCTTACATAAAATGAAACGTGTGTGTGTATGTGTGTGTTTCTTGGAATGATTAGAAATAGCTCATAATAATATTATCTTTGAGTTCAATTTTTAGCAGTCACATGTATGATTTTAATTTAAGAAAGTGAGCAAATTCAAAAGAAATAGGTGACATTAAGGCCGAGTTAAGGATTACCTATATCCACAATTTAATTTAAAATACAGCACAAAAATTAAAATTACCCCAAAATACTAATTTTAAACAAAGACAATTAAAAATTAAAATCATACTTGAAACCACATGTTAAAGTATAAAAATTAAAGAAAATGAAGGTATGCAAAAAATCTTCATTCTGTCTTTACACAAACACAAATATACATATATATATATGTATACACATGCAGGTAGCTGAATATTAGTTATTTTCCACTGCATAAATCACTAGATAAATCTATTTTAAGTAAATCTTTTTGGGACTGAATGAGATTCCACCTCACTCTTCATCCAACCTATCCAAGAAAATATTTTTTTTCTTGAGTTCTTTCACAAGTTCTCACTGGTTGTTTTTGGGAAAAAAATAAATATGTTTAAAATTCTCTGTATTATAATCTCAGATCAAAAATATGAAGAGATAGTCATTGTACTCTTGTGGCCTTACAGTGCATAGACAAGGTTATTTGAGGGATTGCATTAATGTACACCAACCCTTTTTTTTTTTTGGTCTTATTTTTGTATTTCCTGATCTGATGACATTTATGTTTGACATTTCAAATTTAAAACTTTGTAAATGTATTTTTCTTGGTTTTTAAATATATTTTGCTTGTCAACTCTGTTTCAGCATAGGTACCGACTATGAATTTATTTTTTGCTTTTAAAGTTACAATTTCATACATAAACCCTAAAAAAAACCACTCAGAAAAAATATTGCTATATTTTCCTTATGCTTTTTCATATAAGTATACATAGATAATATGTATTTGTATATATTAATTTAAATTTCCTGTAAATTTTACTTCTATAACTTTTTGTTCACTAAGGAATTGGAGATAACTTTAATAAGTTTTGTGTATCCTGTTGGTATTGAGTTTCCTTGTCTTAAGTGTGTGTGTTTGAAAAACAAAAATTGTTTGGTTTAGCTCACATCACTAACCTATTACTTTTATTAAACATCCATTTGTTTGTGCCATGCACGTAGGTGAAGTACACATTATTGACTGTCCGTATTTATTATTTTAAATACATTTGCATTATCTGTGTCATGTCCTCTCCTATTTTCCTTCTCTCAAAATACAATATTGCTGGTCTTTTCAATCTCTCTTCATTTAGAAATGTATCCAGTTGCCAAATCATTTTAATTGCTCATCTCTGAAGCTCTGATATTTTCCAGAAATGAGCTAAATACACCACATGAGGGCGAACCATCAGTTTATATTATTTTGAATATTATTATGGCTTTCTTTGACATCAGTCTTCTGCAATATTGTATACTCTCTGACTGAGTAGAAACCCTGGTCTGTGGTAAACATAGCAAAACGATGTAGGAGACAAAAATCAACATTTTTCCTAGCTGTACCTAACTATTTACAATGAGTCATAGAACAATGATATATTGTGATAATGTTTAATGAATTCCACCAAGAACAGCTCTTGAAAGAAAAGTTCTTTTAAAAAATAATTCTAAATATCCATAGCCTAATGCTATTATTTCTTATGGCTGTAATGTCCAGAGGCTGCTGCTGAGGCTGTAGTATGCTAGGCTGTGTCTAAAAAATATGGTAAAACTTGGTTTCTGATTCAAGTGTGAAGAAATAAAAAAACCAAAAGTGTAAGAGAGGAAATTAAAAAGCCAAGTTAGCTGCTCAGCCTCATGAGTCAATAAAAGAACTAGAAGCAGACAGAACTAACATCTTCAGAACTTGTGTTATCAGTGAACTCTAATGGCAAAATGCTATGTTTGTCTTTACTAATGGAAATAAATGATTTCTATCTCAATATTTTGCTTTACAATAACTGTAAAGATTATCCCAGCTATTGCTATCTGTCTTGTCTATTTGCTGACATAAATGTGTTCAGCGTTTCACTGTGTAAAGAGGAAAACAGAATCTCTGAGTCATGTGTGACAGGCAGATAATGATTTACCCAAATGTAGATGAACATTATTGAGAGTGCTAATTGTCCACAATCCTTCTGCATTGTCATGGGCATAGTACTTCTTTTATGAAGAAAAATATAGCTGAACAGAACACAATGATGGAAGCTCTAGGAAATCTATACAATGGTTTCTGTATGGATGTATATAGTTTGCTTTCAGTCACCCACAGCATTCTGCAGAGTCATGTTATAGTGCCAATCAGTTTTTCCTTTCTGATTATGCCCACTTCTTCCAAGTGTCTTTAAAAGATTAAAATTTCAACCAGAGATGTCTTTCTTTTCCCTTCTGTTGTTAGAAAATGTTTTAGGAGAATTCAAAGAAAGGTACACCAAACAGCTATAAAAAGATGGATTAAAAGTGCCTGAGCAGTTCCCTTTGAAGAAGTTTGAAGAAGGTAGAAGTTTGCTTGGAATAATATTTTTAAAATCTGCTTAGAGTATAAGTTTCATATGTAAATATGCAATAGTCCTGAGGATTTGTGGCTTTTGAGTATTTTGTTGAGCGTGGTAGGGGAGGTTTTGTAATAATGGTAAATTTTCATGCTTTTTTCTTGTCTCTTGACAAATGTTCTGAACATTTAATTGATTAATATTGTGGGGATAGGACAGAATCCTTAGGAAATGGAGAAGCAGAAGTAAAAGCATTTGAAACACTGGTATAAACAGCTTTTTAACATTTTGTTATACTTCAAAGTTCACCATAAAACAAAAACTGGCAACAGTGTTTATAACCTGCGACCTCTTGCTCTTCCTACTTGTTTATTTTTATTTGGAAAATCTAACTTCTTCTCACCAAACTACCCTAAATTTCCGCCTTTACTGTACCAGGATTTTTAAAACTGTATAGGACGATCCTTTCATTCACTGAAATTACAGAAATGAAACCTTTCATTACAGAAATTAATTAGTGTTGGCTTACTTTTCTACAGATGCACAGTTTCTTTTATTGACATGGTGGACTAGGGGGTGGAGGAGAAAGGATAATAAAATATGGCATGTGTCAGGTTTATGTGTTTCAGGTTAAAAACTATTTGATTAAAACCCCAAGCAATACATGGTCTGTAGTTTCAGAGTACTGAAAAGTACCTGAGCTCTTTTCCAATATAACTGTTTTCCAATTTTTTTCAAGCCAGAAATATGAAAGAATAGAGGTATATAGATAAGGAATTGCCATATTGTCAAATACTTTGATGGAAAGGTGAGAAATATCACCAGAAACATCCTGGAATAAATTAAACAGCAGCAAGAATACAGAAGATATTTTTATCCTAAAAGCCAGAATATCTGCGGCACTTACATAGAGATAAATTTTAGGTCTGAATTAAAAGTCCTACAGCAACACTGAGCAATTGTATAGATGTCCAGCCCCAATGTAAATTTTGTTGCTTTATAATAAATTTTGAGAACTACACTGTAGCCTGTAAAAAATATCCACATGTTCGCTGCTGGAACAGCTCCAGACTGTAACAGGACCACTAGATTGCACCCTGGTGCTTTATGTATTGTTTAATTGTTTTCCTTTGGTGGATATTTTTATTAAAAGCCCATTATCCAGAATCAGACAGAAGTGTTGTTTCAAGAACAGCAGAAACAGAGGCCTTTCAGCTACACAGTTCTTATTCATGCTTGCTTTAAGCCAGCTTAGCTAATGAGACCTCCACTATTCTTCTTTAAATACTTAAAGAAGAAAAAGAACTAGGAGATTTTATTTTGTTCCTTTCAAACATCAGCAGGATTGCAAAGAAGTATTGTGAGGTTCTGTGTGTGCTCACGCACCTGTGTCTCAATATAAGTTCGTGTGAGTACCTCCAGGGCATACCTGTGCTTATAGATGTTCTCATGCTTTCGCATCAATAACTCCTTGGAGATATTTTTTAATCCTAATGATTTTTGTGTACATGTGCTACATTTTCCCCATAAAGTAATTGAATGAAAGGAATAAGCATTCTTTGCAGAAAATATTTTCTAGCAAATAAGTTCCAGTAGTTCTGAAGAAAAATAGAAAAATCTGGCAAGAATCAGATTTTGAAATCCTGACTTATGCTGAATAGCACTGTGCTCAGTGCTGCAAGATCTTACGAGGTTTCTTGTTACTGGATATTGTTGGAGCCCCAAGTATTTAGAAAGTATTCTATTACTTTCTAAAGTCAGCTTTTAGTCTTGTGGAGAGATGTTTGAGACTATGAAAACAGAAATGTCTCAAAAATAGATACCTAATGAAAAAGTTCAGGGAGGTCTATGACTCATGATTATGTGGTATTATCAGTACTGCTTAGGACACCAGTAATCTCATTAAATCAATGCAGCTTCTTGAAGAATAAGTTGTTACCCAGTGTGAGGGAATCCATCAGACTTCAAACTCCTAGGCATTAATTGTTTTTTACAGGCAGTATTAGAAAAATGCTCAGTCCTAGAGTGACATCATGTTTGGTATATTTGTATATTTTTTCATACAAAGTGGAGTCTTTGTTGTGTAATCACATATACTAGAGTCAGGATTTAGAAGTAAGTTAATCATTTGTGTCATTAGCTAATGCAGGTCTCAGTTCTGCACACCAGCATAATTCATGGCTAAGATACAGTGTTGTTACTTACACAAAACAGTAACTTCTTCCAAAAATTGTTAAAAGCAGTTGTGAAAGCAGAGGCTCTTCACCAAGTAAATGTAGCAGGATCTTACCTTAAATATTGTGACTACATTTAACCTAATTAAGCAAGCAAATCTTTAAGATTATATACAAGCACTTTCATGAGTTGTTATGACTTGAAACAACATAAGCTTTCAAAGTATTTCATTAGCTGATTCATATGTTTACCTACCACAAGTGTTCTAGTGATATTTATACTGTGTTAAAATAAAGTTACCTAAAGTATTAATCTATTAAAAAAAAATAATGAAAAATTAAACCAAACAAATTACAGCGCAGTATAAAACCAGGTTGAAAATAGCTATGTCTGGGTTGTATTTCTCCTATGTCATGCACAGCAGCATACATGCCTATCAGATGGTATGAGGTGGAGGGCTGAAGGGAAGATGTCTATTTGGTTCTTTTCTCCCTGTCAGTAAATTGACTGGTCTCCCTCTTGTGCAGGGTGTGCATTGCTAAGTAGACACTAAAGACAGCAGTTCCAGTAAGTAGCAACTGTCCGTGGTTTTGACATGTGATTTTCTTCTATACTGGAACAAAACCAAAACTATTTGAAAATTTCCAAGAAAACAACTAAGTATGTGTTTCAAACCCTTTCGTGACAATGCTCATCTCTAGACTCATGGTGAGGACATCACTCTAGGAAGCAAAAAAAAAACCCCTTAAGTGACAAATCCCATCCCTGAATTATTGAAAACAATTTTTTGTGCCCCATTCCTATAAATCAGGGACTTGAACCTGACCTCATCACATCTGAAGTTAATGGCTTTGCTGTCACACTGTTTGGAGATTCCCACCACCCCACCCCCCTCACTCTTAAAAGAAGTCTCCCTCTGGAAAATGTCAGTGATGTACATCTACAGAAAGATTATGTTTTAGTAAAAGAGTGAATTTCTAGAAGTTACAATTCTAATCCTGCATCACTAGGCTGATGAGAGAGTGGAGGCTAATTACCTCCCTATCCAACTCAGCCCTCTGCTAAGAAGTATTAGTGGCCCCTGAAAGCAGCAACATGCAGTAGATGAACATTCTTGGGATAATTTTTACTTTCTCTGTGTCAAGTTCAGTCATTGGCACCTATGTAAAAAAATCACTGAAAAAATCTAGAAATTTTTGTGTTGTCTTTTGTGGTCTTGCAAAGCAAATTTAAGAACTTCAAATTATTGAAAATACTTTTCCAATAGTCCTAAACAATAGAAATAAATTTCCAAAATAATTTTCCAGTATTGAAAATATTCCTTCCTCCCCTTTTCCTTTCATATTTTTCTCCTGGAGTCATAATTTGACCACTCACCAAATTCTTCACAGCAGCCCTAACTCCCCTTTTCCTCCCATAGCCTCTGTCCTATGCCTCTAATCACAAAGTTGTTCCTCATCTGTCCTTCTCAAACTTTTGTTTAGCACCAGGTCCTCACTCTTTTTCATCTTCTGATCTACCTGGATCACAAGCTTTTATCTTCCCTTATCTACTTAACCTCTCACTCCCCTCACAAGAGGTTCTTGTCCCTTGTGATACATTCATGTTTCATTGTGAAGAAAAAGCATTTTTAAGCTCCCTATCACCCTCTGTCCTTTCATCCTCTCTGTCCCCAAGACCATTGAGTGTACAGATCTGTTCTTTGCTTCAGTTCTAGATCTTTCCCCAAACAGCATCTCAGCCTTCCTTTCCTTCAAAACCATTCTTAGTATAATCCCCTCCTAGCCCATAGCTCAGAGTCTGTATTTCACCCTCATTTTCCTTAGCTTGTGTGTCATCCACTTTTATTGACCCTGATGATCTTTGTCTTGAAATTCATCCTTCTCTGGCTTCCATGCTTGGTAGTCCCCGGCCTCCACTCAACATTTCAAGTAGCCCCTTTAACTTGCGTTTCAGAAGAATCAACATTTTCCTCCTTGAGCTTTCTTCAATGATTCCATTGCATTCGGCTCTTGGTCTTGGTCCCTTCTCCTTATTTCTTTGTGTCTGTCTAGAGGACAGTTCATCCACATTGCAATTTCAATTTTTGTTTGTCAGCCAATCACTAGTCTGTTCTAGGTATGTCTCCTCTGTGCATCATGAAAATTTGTAGTAATTTTTTGATATACTAACTGAGCAAATCTGCCTTTAGTTCAAGCTGAACCCTACCAAACTTTTACCCACACGCTATTCCCACTGCCACTCTGTACAGGCAAAACCACCTTTCTTTCTGTCAGTCAGACAAGTTCTTGTGTTACCTTTGACCTTCTCTGTTGAAAGTCACAGCCCAGCAATGTCTAAATTTTGCATATTCTTTCTGTAGCATGTCTGTGAAATGCAGAGTATACTACCATTCCAACCAGCTAAAGTGATTTCTGAGCTTCTGCCATTTTGTTTATTGTTGCAATATCATTCTCAGAATACCCCTATGAATTTCATTTTCCAGATCATGATACTACATATTTTCCTCTTTTTCAAGTGATAATGTTCATACTTGTAGGGTATTCCCATAAACAGTTACAGAACTACTTCATTAACCTCCTTGAAATATTTTATTGCTTTTATATTTTGCGATATTGCCTCCCACAAAACTGGACAGTACTTAAATTCCTATACTGCTAAAATTGCTTCTAATTTTCTAGCTTATACAGCTTCTGCCTGTAATTCCCCAAATCCTCATAGAGTGTATATACAGAAGCCATCTTTTTATTACAGTTTTTTTCAGTGTCTTATTGAATGGGTTTAGGTTCATGACAGTACCTCCAATGCATTGTACTAATATAACCATGTTGGTTATTGTTAAGGATAATAGTAAGATGTAAGGAGTTAAAAGGCTAATTTGGGAGATTTTGTTTTTCCTGTCCCCATCATGTTGTGTGAGAGGTACTCACCCCCAATATCTGTGATAGTGGCTGCATGTGAGACGTGGGGTCAAATGAGCTGGTGCAGTGGCTGGGACCAAGGCTAGAACTAGGCTAGAATCAGGTCTTCTGATCTGATGTGAAAGGGGTGTTTTCCCAGGGCTTGAAAGAGAGGGATGAAGGGATAAAGTCCTCTAGCCCAGATGAAAGGCATGGAGTTCCTTGTCTTTTATGCACATTTTAATGACTAGAATTCATTTGGGACATGGTGACATGGGCTTATATTCTGAAACTTTTCTTTGTCAACCAAGACGTATGTATGTAACTGGTAGGATTCAGTCCTTCCCCAAACAGGCTTTGGAAGTGATTCACCCTCTGTCTGTCCATCTCAGGAGCGCAGATACTGCTCAGTATCACTTCTGCAGTGCCTATGAGCTCATTAAGCCCATGAGCATATGTATCCTGTTGACATCTGAGGAAACCTGATTATCAACAAAATGTAGGGCCTGTTATACACTGTATCACTTCAAACACAATGAGGTTATTAAAGCTTAATTACATAAGAAACAGTATACGTGTTTTGTAAGCTTGTAGAATGCCACTTGCAGAAGTTAAGCAAGATATGAGTTTCCTAAGTTTCTATTATAGTTTTATTTCCAGCACTATTCTTTGACAAACTAAATAAATTACTGCATGTATTGGACCTCTGAGGCTTGGGGCAAAGAATGGAAAAATTATTTACAAAAGCTCGAAAATATTTAATCACTAGAGGCAGGGGGCAACTGTGTTTTAATTAGCAGTTCCTCAGGCCATTGGCTGGCTGGAGGCTTTCTCAAACAACCACACAAACACACTGAATAGCTGTTTGCCAGCCTTAGGGTCAGGCCTGAGATGAAACAGATAAGATAATTGGGTCTAATGAAATCCAGAAGGCCTTGGCTTTCTTGTTTGAGCTTGGATTTGAAAAGTGCGTGTGGAAGTGAGGCTTAATTCAAACCAGTCCTGAGCTAGGCCCGTTTTTCAGTGACTTTGATATTGTTTGAAGTTCTGAAAGTGTTCGCCACACCACTAGCCTGCTGGGCTGGGCCTCCCCGGTCACCTTAATTACTGAGCTTTATTGCTGACTTTACTACACAGGAAAGGAGCCATTATATGTTCCATCAACATCAGCTCTCCTCAGATTGGAGGAAAGGGCAGGGTGAAAGGCCACTGTAGGAAGGCAAAAACTTCACTTTGAGGTAGTCAGATCATTTACCCGTGTTAAATTTCACTGTGCTATGTGTGTACATTCCTCACAACACAGAAGCCCAATTTCCATATTTTTTTTTAACAAGTGATTACTTTTCAAAACATTTTGTTTGTGTCTGATTAGCAGAAGGGGACATTTATTCTTAGAGGTGGAAAGAAGGCAAATTGTAACAAACGCCTAATTAATCATCACAGGGGAAAGAAATCTAGTTAAAATCTGTAATAAAGAAAAATTGTTCTTAACGCTGCTTTGAAGTGGGAATAAGTGAGGAAACCCCTATGGTGTGTTTGCAGACCTGACACCCTATAGAACCAACTCCTTATAGCCAGCCTGATTTCTTGAGGGTAACTTGTAATGTGCTCTCCAAAAACAGAAAGCCTCCTGTGAAATACTGTAAGGGCAAGCAACAATTGAGGTATTTTAGCAATGTTAGTTGTGAATTATTCTCTTCAGGATAACCACTTTCAGAATTTGGTTCTAATCTCTTTAGCTGCTCCAGCTGGTGGTGCTACTGGAAAAAAAGGAAGCTGAACTTGTGTGCATTAATCGGTTTTCAGATCTAGACACTCTATAGCAAACAAGACGTCTGTCAGGCTTCAGGATCCAGTGTCTAGGGCCACCAAGGTCCCTGGGGAGACTGCTGTTAGGAAACCTGGGACAGATCCTGCAAATGCTTAGATGTGTGGCTGAATATATTTACATGTTAACTCATTATCAAGTAAATCAGGTTACTCAGCAAAGTTACACATGTGCATTTATGTTTGCAGGACTGGGCCTCTCGAGACTAATGAAAGTGTATAATTTTGGCAAATTTGGGTCAGATCCCATATTACCAATGCTAGCACATAAAAGAAATATTGATGAATATTACTTTCTAGTAAGACTGAAATTGTGAAGTTCATATCAAGACACACAAACATTTTTTCCATGAGCATGGGAGGCAAATTAGAAAGGACTGAAAAATCAGTTCTGTTGTTGTCCGCTCTGTGAGCATTTTATTTTGCTTTTTATGTGTTTTGTTTCGTGTTTTTGTTTGGGTGTGGGTTTTGTTTTGTTGTTGTTTTTTTTATGGAGCTAATATTTCTTTTTCTTAAAAGCCTGAAAACCTCTTGGATTCCTTCATAAAAACTAGAAATGTCACAAAAGCACATCCTACAGGGTATTCAGCTCTTTCCTTAAGGTAACACTGTATCACAAAGAAGGCTTGTGTAATTCATGATAGTTCTACCTTGCGTTATTTTACAGATAATAGATATGCTACAATGCAAATTTTATGTATGCATAACTGAAGATTTTTTAATACAAAAGACTCCTATTTAAGAAGCCTAAAGCCTTCTTTTTTTCTTCCCTTTCTCTTTATGGCCTGTCATTTAAACATGTTTTATGTTATTAGAATTGTGAATTGGTTTCATGCTTTAAAGAGAAGCAGCAGGTTTTAATATTTTTATCAACATTTTGTGAAATTTTAAACTCACAGCCAGCATCACAGGGAGCTGGTTATATCTTGATGCATATTCTATTAGCACTAATGAATCTCTCTGTGAGCTAAGAAAATATCTTTTGAAATCATCATAATTCACTACAATTATCAGAAAACAATAATTTCCCTTCTAATACAAAAGGTTGTTTTGTGAGAAAATAGCAGTGTAGGTGTCATAGTGTGAGAGTGTGAGAGTTCCTATAAGCAGTATTTCCAGTTGGGCAGATGTTCTGCTCTTTATTAAACAGAAGATTTTGTTGGCTTTCATTTTTTACAATTAAATAACAAGACACAAACTTCCTTTTTGATACCATGTTTCCTAAGAAGTAGTTTGGGCAATTAATGTCAATCATAATTCTTGTGTGACTGTACTTCCAGCTACTTTCACATTTTGTAGGGGCTAATGGGATTTAGAGGAGTATATATGATGATATAATAATATTATAGTATATTGGAAAAGATTTATTGACTAGGAAAAGTGAGATTATATAACCTATTAGTGACTTAATTCATACCTTGCGCATATGTCTAATGATCTCTTCAGTAGAAGGAGCAGGATTATAAAATCTACCAATGATTTAATTTGACCTTTGTACATCTGTCTACAAACTTTATAGAGTAAAGTTAAGCTTAGGTGGGTGGTGTAAGGCAAGCAGGGGATAGTGACTGAGGAAGCACTTTACTGCAGGAAAAAATTCCCAGGAAGCTTAAACCACTCACTTCCAAGGTTTCCAACAATGTTTTTAAGGTAGTACAATGATTATTACTAAAAAGGGTCATTTTTCATGTGGGAAGCTGAGAGCTACACAGTCATAATTTCCACCTTACTTACAATTGCTTGTAAATCTGCAATTTAATAAAATCTAACAAAAAAAATCATAAAGTAGCCATTATATGATGTAACATTGTTGTGTTGTGTATTTTCAAAACACTAAAGAGACTACATGGCAAATCACTGGCTGAGCCAAGAATAAATTTTCGGCCTCATTACTTTCAATAATTCTGTGAAATTCCTGCATCTTTAAAATGACAGATCTATAAAACTGGGATTAGATGTCATCTTTCTATGTATTCATCTGCTCTCGTGTTAAAATTTGAACATAGTTTTTGATTATGCTTTTCATTACTCTTTCTTTGCATCATTTTAGAATGCGTAAAGAAGAGGTAAATTGAACCACTTGGGTTCAGTAAGTCACTTTTAGATGCAATGACCACGACATATGTTTTGGCAGCACTGCATTCTGTTGTTCATTACATGTTCTTTTACACTTCTTGATAACAAGAGGGTAACTGGAAGATAAATGCCATAAAGAACATTTAATTGGATGCTAGATGTTTTACCTGTTTATATAATTATAGATTGCTTTCAGGCATCCTTTACCCTGGTAACGAATACAGAAAGAGTTAATAAGGACATTACCTACCTAAGGTATATACATGTGGTTTTTGACTGTGACTTTTCATTGCTGTACTCAGTAACAACAGTGGGAATAATTCACTGCAGAGAACTTTCACAGAGGATGTCATAGGTACGTAATTCTTTTGACTGAGGAATTCAACTGGGATACATTTCTCATATTATGGCATATGCTATACTCTCATAGATTACTTTTGTGTGGTGTGGGAGATCAAAGGATTGTACTCTTATTTCCATGACTACATAAACTTGAAAAGGAGGGAATAATAGTGAATATCACATAAAACAAATGAGAGCTAATACAATTTGGAGAAAAGAACAATTAGAGGAAAAATGGGGACAGCATGCTTCTTTATTGTTCTTGGTTGTAGTGTGAAGTCTTGCACCTGTGTGTTAACAAGGTCAGATTTAGGATTAAGAAAAAACAGGGAGTGCTTTTAGTTGCATATTTTCTCCTAATAGCTCTGTTTTGTTAATTTAATTCATATGTACAGTATTCCAAAATAACTACAGTGATTGATAGTGCTGTAATAAAAAACAGGAAAATGCACACAAATTCAATGTTTCTTTAAAAATTTAAAAGACTTCCCATTGCATTCTATTTATTTTTGTTCTTAAAATACTGAAAATCTATTCTATAGTAACATGAAGCATTACTTTGAATTTGCAGTCAATCCCATCTTGGATGTCTTAAAACATGGGCTAATAATTCACACATTTTAAGTTAAAAAACAAGTAATATTTTCTTTAATGGAAGCTATTGTGTAACTGCAGTTCTATGCTATTTGTCATATTAGGTTATGTAAGGATTGGGGAATTAACAAAGTGTTAAGTCCTATATTGCCCACACTGCTTATGAATACTATTATTCTTATTAAAATCTATATAATTATTGTTATAAATTATTATAACAGTATTAGCTGTCCAGATCAGACTATGATTTTTGCACTGAAAAAGCAGCAATGTACAAGCTGTGGAGAGGAAACAGAAGGTTGAGCCTGCCGTACAGAAACAATTTGTATTAGTACCCTAAAGGAAAATGTGGAAAGCAGCCATACATTTTCAGATCTTAGTTGAAAAAGTTGATTATACAGATGTGATTCACTTCCTTATGTCCTTTCTGCTTTGAACATAAAGAAAGATGACTTTATATCTGGAAGAAGAAGCTTGAGTTCCTCTGCTCTCTACTCAGGAGACCTTCCTTGCCCCAGTACCTTATCACTGGATAGAGAATAGCGCTAGTGGAAGGCTTCCTAGAATGGTTTCTCTGCTGCAGCTTTTGGCTTGATTGACCTAATAATATTGAAGTTGTGATTTTTGGATTCTTATTTCACACTAGGTTGTGGCTAAAAACTAGAATACAAATGCAGAAGATGAACTCAGGGTCAAATGCAGAATTCCAGCCATGTCCCTGCAATGCAGGCATCTGCATGTGAGCAAGGTGTCTATTTTCCTATTGTGGAGCTCTGGGTGATAGCTAAATCGAGAGAGCTGTGTGACTCACCCTTAAGCAGGGATATGCATTGTTTGAATAACTTTCCAGACTTCACTGCCTATATGGACTAGGACCTTGATAGGATTCTCCAAAACATAGAAGTTCAGTGCCACGTGAGGTGTGCTAGAGGAGCTGCATTTACTGCTGTGGCTGACAGCTATAGCACAGGATCTCTGGGAGACTGGTCCCTTTTGGAGGGTCAGCAGGTGGCTAGGACGGGTTCCCCTGCATGCCAAAATCCACTGGATATCTTCACATAGGTAACAGAATGGATTCTGTCTCCATGAAATACAATGATAGTTTAGACCCTCAGCTCACATATAGACTCCTACAGTATATGGTTAAGTGTCTGCATCTGAATTTGGATGCCATTTCTGGCTAATTTCATCTCTATTCTAGGTAATGGTTATTTACATACATTTGGGAAAATTGAGTTAACCATTATTTCATCCATATATGGTTAGGGATATTGTTCTAAGCCAGGGGTCCTCAAACTACGGCCCGCAGGCCGGATACAGCCCCCCAGGGTCCTCAATCCGGCCCCCGGTATTTACAGAACCCCCCGCCGGGGGTTGGGGGGAAACCAAGGGGCCGCAGATGACTGCCTGCCACTGCATCCGCGCGCCGGCCCCCTGGTTAAAAAGTTTGAGGACCCCTGTTCTAAGCCAATGTCACAGAGTATGCCTATACTTCTATACCTGCAAAGAAAGTGTAGACATGTTCAACCCAGCTTTAAGCTACCTGTGATATGTCTGCAGAATTCTCATGAACCACCCATGCTAATTGATTTTGTCTTTACTACACAGTGTCAAAACATAAGCACACACACTCTTAAGTAGTTTATATCTGTCTCCAAACTAATCTCTCAGACTGGAAGAAGCTTTAAAGGGGCTAATATACTGCACTAAGATAAATTACCTTTTCTTAGCAGTATGAAATAGCTTGTGCAAAATGAAGTCATGGCAAAAGTTTTTTGGTATCTACGCTGACTCATTTTAAAGCAACACATCTTTGTGTCCTGCTGCACTGTGCATTGTCCCTAGGCAAGGTATCCACTTCATTTATTGATGAAGTAAGTGGGAGGTTTGCCACTTCGGTTGTACACTTTTTGTTATATCCTTGTACTGCACCTTCTGTAGCCAATATTATTGGCTGCACTTAGACAACAATACGTGAGAACAAGAACCTGGGATGAGGCTGTATTTTAGTCAGGTTGTACTGTATACTCCTGAAGGGATTACCTCTCAACAGTGACCCTTTCCAGAAATTTAGAGTTGATGATATTTATGAGAGTTCAGAACAGTTGAAACATTGGCTAGAGGTCTTTTAAATGGCTAAATTTCAACACACTCCCTAAGGAGCTGAGATGGAGATCATTTTAGACCTGTCAGAGGAAGATCATGCCTTAATTGTACTTCATTGTACTATAAAAAATGAGAATTCTCCACTAGATTTAAGAGCTTGTGGTATTGCGATCTGTGTGAAATCTTAGGGGAACTCATCTGGGATCTTACAGTTTGTATGAAATAAGCTTGTGTCACTAATAAAGGTAGAAATAGTCACATAAATGTGATAGTTTCTGTAACTGATCTTTTCTAAAAGTATCTCCAACTTGACAAGGAGCATCTTTTCAGTGTGATTTATTCTGTAATACAGTACACTCCAGTGGCTGCCTTCCAAAAATGCTGTCTTGAATATCTGCTTATAAATAGAGCAGCTCCAAATCACTCAGGTTCATGACTCTCAGCATTTCTTTGAAAGATAAATACTGCTTTAGCTGTGGCACAGATGCCAGCTTTCAGAATAGAGCCTCCCTTTAAAGCATGAAGGACTGGCTACTTTTTTCAGTAGCACCCTTAATCTGACAGGGCTCCAAATTAGCACCTCAGCTTTAAAACTTTTCAGTCTTTAAAAAAAAAAGAGCACAGTATGTCATGGAATAACACTACTACTTTTATTTGACAAAATCCAAGTCAGCCCACTTCTGTCACTTGCCTTTTTACCATTCAGAGGACAGCAGTGCTGTCAACAGAGCGACGATCCTTTCTCCAGTCTCCGTTTCAGACCTTTCACAGTTTTCACAATCACAGAAAAGAGATTGGGACTCTTGGGATTAAGGCAACGTGCAAGTTACCTCTCTAAATGTCATTTGTGTCCTCTGGAAAACTGCAGAAGTCTCTGGAGTTTCCAGAAGTTTTCTCCATAGCAGGGCACTAATTTGCAGTGATTTTCCTCCTCTGCTGACACAGGGAAGAGGAAGAACCTTACTATTTGTACCTTCTTTGGGGAGTGCTTGAAAAGATTTCCTTGGACAGCATGAGGAGGACAAGTTTGTGGAATGAAAGCTTTGACCAATACAGATCTCTGCTGGCATGAGGGCAGAAGTAGTAAGTCCCAGAAGATAAATAAGGCTTTCCTACTTCAGGAGTGCTTACTTGGAGGAGGTGCGTTTTACTGTATATGGGAGCTGTCCCAAGGAAAAGGGGCACATAGCACAGCTGAACTTCACTGACACTGTTAGTTCAGTTAAGTGTCCAGCCAGTGTTCCCAAGCCTGAGACATAGAAATGTGTTCATAATTCTGTGAATTATGCACCAACACACCCTTTAAATGATGGGCCTGGTGCTGAGGTGATGACCTTATCTAAGTTGCTTTGGCATTGCATCTCCAGACTTCTCTCACAGGGGACTGCACTGGGGAGTTCACAAGGTAAAGAGCACAAACGCAAGAAACTGAAAGCTCCAGGAATGAGACCATATGCACACTTTTGGAAGGTCAGTACTTTACTGTACAGTTTTAAACATTTGTGAAGAGTTGTTCTTTATTAAGAAAGTTAAAAAATAGTTTCAAGTGGGAAGTTTCTGACTGAATTCACTTTAAGGATTAATGATTACCCCTGATCATCAATGGCTAAGTTATGGCTTTAGAATGGGGAGTTGTGACATCCATGGTGTCACAAAGAGCTGTAGAGCATTAAGCTGCAGAGCATTAAGCCTGCCATGTTAAGCCATTTCCAGTGATAAAATAATTTATATATTTGGGTCCTGATCCTAAAAGGATTTTTTTTTTTTTGTTACATTGGAGATACCCAAATTTTTGCTTGTATCACAGCATCATTATTAAATTAATTGTATTAACATTAAAATGAACACACTCCTGAATACAGATACAACAGACACAATAGCATGCAACAACAAAATATTGACAGCTTCCCTTCAGAGATTAGTGAAATATGTACCATGATATTGTGCTAACCTGTGTGCAGGTAGGACACTAGGGAGTTGCACTTTTCTGTGAAAAGTGCAAATGGATCCTGTGGAGTTTTAATGCTTCCAGGAATAAGAACACAATGTACCCTAGACAACATTCAGAAAAGTAACATGCTTACGTCAGTGAAGACATCCAGGGCTGTCTTAAAAAATAAATTTTTAAAAAAATAAATAAATAAAGTTTACAGGCCAAAAACAGACATTAAAGTGGTCAGCATCTCTCAGAGTGGAGCCCTCAGGTCTCGTGCATTTTCCACCTCTGTGAGATAACTGGGAAATAAGGGGGGAAACAGAGGGCTGGACTAATAGTAACGAGCAAGCAGATGAGAGAAAGCAGAGTAGAAAGAGAATGCAGATGAGACAGAGTAGAGGAAAAGATGAGAGAAAACAGATGGAAGCCAAAAAGCCAATGAAGTGAGAGAGACAAGACTATAATGATTTACACAAGACGTGGTGGAACAAGTCTGGATAAAATAAAATAAAGAAACTTTTACCCTTAGTCCAACTTCAGAATCAGACAAATCTTTAACAGGATTTTAAAAAGGTTAAGGCGAAACTTTGTGCATCTTTTCATCCTGGAATTAGAAACAGAGATTCTAGAACAGGATATTCTGATAGTATTGGTGACCTTGCATAGATAGGAATGAAATAAACATCAAAACATTTATATGTTTATATAAACCAAGCTTCAAACCCCTTGAGGTCTATTCTTTGCTAATATATGCTTCCTTTTAAAGCTGTACAGAGCCTAAAATTGAATGCATTGATAGCAAGATAAACAAAACCCATGGGTTTCTACATATGTCCAAGAACACCATTTTTTCTCACAATAGCCTGTTCTAATAATAACCTTAATGCCCTTAATAATAAATCACTATTTACATCTATATGGGATTGTGAATTAAAAAAATTCTTATTGAATTTTTTCAACTTATGGAAGGAGAATGTAGGAAGTGTTGAAGAGAGCACAAGTCTGGAAAGACTGTGCCTCAGGATTTGGCTTCACTTGCATTTAGGTATTGAGCCAAATCAGAAGATGCATGTGTACCCTGTAGCTGTTGAAACAAAATATGCCTTTTTCCATTTTAAACACTTTTTATGTGTATGTTATATGCATGAATTACAGAAATACTTAGTATTCTAGAGCTGCAGCAGCTTCTTTAAGCCATTCTTGAGCTGTATTCACCAATAGTTAGCAATCCTGCTAAAAGAAGTTCTTAGATTACAAGCTAGAGCACTTCTCATTTGTTGGTTTAGTCACTGATTTTTTTGTTGGGTTTGTTGGGGGTTTTATTCCATGATCAGGCCGGAGTTCTTCTTTGGTGATTCAATGGAATTTAAAGGGAATGGAATAGAGCCAGAGGGAAGATGAAAATATCAGCCTTGGCAGGATCAGCTTATTTTTAAGTACTTTTTGCTCTTTGATACTCCTCATCTCTATCATTGCTTTTTCGTTGAAGAAAGCAGTGCAACAAGGTGGTGGGAAAGCTGACTTGCTTTGTGTTATAGCAAGCAAGACTTTACCAGTTCTCATTCCACAGTCAAGTCTTTTCAAAAATAACTATTTCCTTCCTGACTGTGGGTTTCCACTTGGACTGACAGTTTGCCAGGATTCCCAGTGTCAGGGCAACAATTGTTGTTTGAGATTGAAAATAAATTTCAAGACTTACAACTAAAAGCTCAGATTTTTCCTAGAATTCAAGATATAAAATAAAGAAATTTTTAACCATTTAAAGGCTACGACATGAAATTTATAATTATACTTGTGTTATTTCAATGTCTTTTTATAGCTATATGAGCTAAATAATATTAAAAATACAAAAATTTTTTTAGCACTACATAAGAAAATTCATTGCAAACTACTTGATTAGCAATGTCTGTCAAGTATGCAGAGCTCAATAAAAAAAAGACATGAATTTTCCAATAAGTGAGAAGAAAAAAATCAAATTTTAGATATTATTTGATTGATATTATGAATTCACAAAAGTCAGAAATTGTTGAAATTAGGACTGCAAAATAAAAATCAACTTAAATCATTATATATTGAATCCTTCTTTACTTATCCTAAACATTCTACTAACTTAGAGTTCTGGGTTTTTTTCCAAAGACTGAACTAACTACAGAAAAACAATATGAAGATTACAGATTTTAATAAGTAATTTTTTCCTTAGCTGTTCATGCTGAAGAGCTCAAAAATTCTTTTTGCTTATGTGCCAAGAGTCTTCTAACCTTTCTTGAAGGGGCCACAACTTTAAAATCTATTGGATCACCTCCCATGTATTAGCAATGATAAAAACTTCTTCCTATTCACTGTAATTGCACAACTCCCTGTGACAGGTTTGGCAATTTTATGTTGGAAGAGTAATTTTAACAAAGAGTAGATGTGAAGAGTGTGCCAAATTTCTCAGCTGGTGTAGAATTCCTTGTTTTTAAATATAGGTTTGCAAGTGGAATTGAACTCACAGCAAAAAGATCTTTGCAGAGTTTTTTGGAACAGTTGGTAACTAAAGAGAGCAACGTGAAAAGTGCTGCTTTTGAAGTAGATCTTTGCACAGTCCACAAGCTCTATTGGCAGTTTTAAGTAAAGGATTTAAAATGACAAAAACATTTAATGAATAAATGATAATTTATTTGCAGTAAGCACACTAAAGTTGATTTAAGTCAGATCCTTAAGATAGAAATGGTTATGAACTCCTGAAGGGGTCTGTGAAATACTTGGAAAATGAACGTTTTATCAAATATATTTTGGCTTCAGTAAAAGTTCAAGTTTTTGGACAGAGTGAAGAATTTGAATTATATGATACCTAGATACTGTATCATCCAGATATCAAATCTGGAAGAACAACTCTTTTTTTTTTTTTTCTTTTTTTTCTTTTTTTTTTTTAACTATGTTGCTTTGAATATACATTTGACTTACATTTATTGCAATGTTTTCTGAAACTTCATAACTATTTTACTGATGTATCCGATCTAAGATATATTATTTTGATTGTCACTCTGAGAGATAAGTGCAACAAAAATAAAGTTGGAAGTGGAAATTATGTGTAGGCATGCTTTTGTTACTTGTTTCAACACTGTAAATTGAGACAAACATTGAAAAAGGAACTATGTGTTTCAGTTCATTCTTACATTTTCTTGAAATTATAATCAATCTCAGTTTCCAAGGCAACTGACTACATGAGGATGGACCAGCCAATAATGGGAAACAGCTTTCTCTTTTATTACTGTAACATATGGTAGAAAAAGTCTTTTTTGTTTCATTCTGTTGAAGAGACTATCCAATTTATCACTCCGAATAGGATCCAAAAATGATTGAAAGAGGTGTGAACAGTTCAGTTTTGTAACAGAAGTGCAGAGATGTAAGTTCATGGGGGAAAGGCAAATTCAGCAACATCAAAATGTACGTTCTAGATACTCTTCACTTAAATCCCAGACTTCACCTTCATTTTTCCTCTGACCTTCTTCAGGGGTCCTGGCAACATGAAGAGTTGGTGCAAATGATTGTATTGGCAAACAGATTAGCATTGTATCAGTATGACTCTCTTGGGGTGAGTGGAATTGCCTTTCTGCTGTAAAATGCCTGGCACAAAAGGCTTCTTCCATGTACACCACTGAAAGAGTTATAATT
Source organism: Falco cherrug (assembly GCF_023634085.1). Lineage (NCBI taxonomy): Eukaryota > Metazoa > Chordata > Aves > Falconiformes > Falconidae > Falco > Falco cherrug. The sequence goes on from NC_073700.1 coordinate 83,758,484, forward strand.
GATGTAGGACCACAAGACTTTCTATAATTCTTTTGCAGACATCAAATAAAATCTATTAGGAGAAATGTTGGCTCCATGAAGTCACTGGAAGCTTAAGCAAAATATTAAATCACATTGCAGTATATCTAGATTTTCATGTTTTGTTTCTTGGGGTGACATTTCAAGTACTTTACTGTTCACTATTCCTTCCTTGTTTAAAAACAAAAGCTGTGAAACATTTATGCAGGAGTCATGTTATTCCTGAATTCTGTGGTAGTGTCTTCAATCCTTATTTTTCAGAGCTCTTTGGTTTTCCTTTTGTTCTTCTCCTTCCAGATGTGCTTAAGAAAATCTTTTTGTTTCCCTCATTGTGTCTGTGAATGGGAACATGTATCCTTTTTGTTATTATTTAAGTTTCTCTGAAGATGATACAGTATTTTCTAACCATCTTGGGGTTTTTTAGATATTGTGTTAATGCAGATTCCTTTGCTACTTTCGTATTTTATCGAACTTCCTATTTGTGACATTGATTCCTTAATATTTAAAGTTCCTTCCTATATGAAACTGCTTCCCTTTTAATTGCAGGTATAAATCCCTATTTTTTTCATACTTCTCAAATTAGAAACAAAATTCCCATGATCCTTAATATTTGGCTTCATATTTCCCTAAGCGTTAGCTCCCTCCAGTCCTTTCTTTGACTTCATTCTTTAAGTTATAGGTGTAACTCTCTTGCAAGAGAATGCTTCATATTTTAAAACATTAGCCTACCTGATGTTACTCCCTGCACAAGTCTGGTACTTTCCTTTGTCAGTTGAGTTGCCCTAGTCACATTTAATTCAGTTAATTTGTAAGCACTGATATCCAGTTTTCTCTGTCTTTGAGTCTATCATATTTCCTCTATTTCGTTGAGCAAAATGAGTGTAGGGGAAGAGAAAGGATAGGATAATATAAGAGACAGGATTCCTCCAAACTACCCAGAGCCAGCACCAGGTCACATTTCTAACCAAACAGTAGCTGAAACTGCGTCAGAAAACGTTGTCGCTTCTAACACTATATGGTACCTAGAGATTAGTGCTTTAGTGTGAGCATTTTCCTTGCTCCCACAAATACCTTCTCTCTTTCTTTCTGAGATTTTTGCAGTGGGGACAGGGATTGTAAAGTGCTTTTCTGGGTTACCTTAAATTATCTGTAAATATTTCCCCTAAACCTCCAGTAAAATTGCATCAGTATGGGTTCCATTAAGTGACATTCAATTTAGGTAAAGTGAGAAGACTTGGTGTTTCTGTACTTTTTAACCATGTTGTATGAGGGGTGCTGTATCTTTGGCTATCAGAATGAAGCCCAGCTGGTCTGTTTAGGTACACGCTAGAGTAACGGGATGGTCTAAAGTAGACCCAGTTCCAATGACAAACTTCTGCCATGCATGAGACAAACAAATCGGCCCATATTTACTAATACAGAAGTGCTGAGTACTATTGCTGCCTGTAACATCAATATCTTCCTGTCTGAAATCAGAGACACTTCCCGTTAGTTAATTTGGTTTGGCTGTAAGAAAATGTCCATGTGTTCCTTTTCTACCAGGGTATGTTGTTCCTTAAGAAAAAACAAGCGGAAGTGACATACATTTGTCTCTTCCTACTGAAAGAATGCCTCATAAGCACTGAAAAATGAGATTAGCCATATGAGCAATTTTCTGAATAACATTACTTCAAAGGAATAGTGACAACATAATGTACAATAAAATAACAGTGGCTATCCAGAAACTTGTGACATTTCTGTTTAATGATAAGCCAGAAAACCACATACACAGAAAATACCTTTAAAAGTAATTATGAGTATATGAAAGGAAATAGAAGACAAAGCAAGAAAGAATATGTAGAGACCTCTGAGAAAAAAATTAAGACAACTTCACATACTTTGTATTCACAACCATTTTGATGAATACAGCATGTGAAAAATTATGCTTTTGCAAATGGCCGTGACCTTGATGAATAATTTAATTTCTAGAAAATGTTTGTTTTCTTTTCATTTAAAAGGAAAGAAAAAAAAAATCCCCTTCTGGGCAAAATGCACTTTTCAGAAATTTAGCAAATTTTGTGGTAAAAGTATTTTTTCCAAGGGATTTCTGTATTTTTACCCACTCAATCTACTGGTCCCATGAAAAATGCAACCCCTCTAATTCTTCTCACCAGGCATTTTTAAAGAAGACTTGCCTTCCCTTCTTGCCCACATCTCACTTTTGAAAGAAACGAAATCGACTTTAAACTTCTCTGGTAATCACTCCAGTGGTGACATAAGCAGATTGTTGACATCGCAAACTGAGCTGTTGTACAATCGATAACAATAAATTTTAGGTAGCATGTTTTCCTCATTCCTGCTGTTTGTCAAACTATATGATATACGCCCAAACTGGAAAGCTTTTCTAAGTCTTTTTCATAAAGGAGGAGGTTAGATTTTGGACTTGAGACAAACTTCATGCACCAGAGCCCTCTTCTCTTTTTAATTTATTCAGAACACCACCATTTCTTTCTTTTCCCTAATTCCATCATTCCTGTGGAGTGTAAGTAAAAGCGGTACTATGCTCTCCTTTCTCTTGTACTGTTCTTAGATTGCTAAGTAATTTGAAAAGTGTCAAGTACTCAAAAAACACACCAAATGGTAGAATATGCTCAAAATAATATGCTTTGTTATAGACATATGAAATTCCTCAGAGAGGATACCATGCTGTCATTCATTTTGTGAACTCTATAAATGCACACATTGTGGCAAATTTTTACCTTTGTATTTAACTATTTCTGATATTAAAACACTTTTGTCTTCTAACGAGCAATGCAAGAAGATTTACTGGGATCAATGACCTTTTTTAGTAGTATTATTAGTTTATTATGTTGATATTTTAGGCCAAGTCCACTGACTTTTATAATGGAATACCATTGAAAGAAACTACTTAGTAGAAAGGCAAAACTGATAGTTATTGTGTTACGGAAAATACTGTAGTGTATACTCAGGCTTGATAGAAATGTAGTATGTTCTAAGCAGCCATGCAAATTTTGAAAGAGAATACTTAGAATACCCCCAAATGTGATTATTGTATTTATGGCAGAAAAGCTGCTAAAGATTTACTTCTCCCCCCGGTCCCTGCAAAGTAAAGTAAAAACAAGAAATAGACACTGAACTGATTTTTCTGGTAGGAACATGTTACAGCTTGAATCTAAATGCTATCTTAAACAATACTTCAGGGTAAAATTTGACAGTGTCAATACCACTTCCTATACATGTTAGAATGGCTTTGATAGAAAAACAATTAACTTAAAATGGCATTTTACTTTCTCAGTGTTGGTGATGCTATTTTAAGTCATGTTGTGTTCTATTTTAAGACCCATCTTTGCAAATTAAACCTTTATTTCCTCCTTCTCATATGTCATCTTCAGTTGTATAGCTCTTGGAAGCCACATCAGTGCTTTAGCTACCAGCTGGAACTTAATAAATAAGTTTTATTTCTGTTGCACAAGATGGCATGGCACCAGCCAGCTTTGTTTGAGATCTGAGAAACAAATAAAAGGTACAAAGACAGTAAATTTTTCTTTCATCATGCCAGTACTTCTGCAAATAAGACCAAAAAACCAGAGGAACATTTAATAGAAAATGCAGATTCTTTACCCAATCACTTGTCAGGGTAAAAGTTTTCTGTAAGGAGATATCCTGCTATTGCATGAGCTATCTTGGCCTATATTTTCATAGAAGGTTTTATATTTGCATACTGGGCAGCTGGAAGTCTTTGATCCTTTGAAGGCAACCTCTTCTTTCAACCTATAATCATTTGAGAGATACATAGTCCCATAGCCTTTGAGCAAGCTTACTTACCATAATTTTTGGCCAATCCCTTTACCCAATACCACTGAACTTTGAATTTTACTTTGTTCTGAATATGGATGTGAATGTGCGTTTTACATGCTTATATACATTTGCCCACGTCTAGAAATCGGATAATTTTACTGGACTATACTATTAATTTTTAAGTGAATTCTGAAAACCACAAAGTAATATCTCTATCATATTTCCTGTTTGTTAACTTTTTTAATTTTGGTTCTTTTTTTATTAGTTCAGAGTCTGACTAAGGCACACTGTAGATTAAATGTAGGAGAGTCCTTATAATCACATTGAGACCACTTTTCTAAATAACAAAAATGGAAGGATCAGCAAATATTTTAGTCAATATTTCTTATGCTTTTTGAGTGCTTCAAATGTTACAATTCCATCTGTAATAGAAATCAGGAAACTTGTTTGCAGGATGCCAAAATAATTATTAATTTAAAAGGGAACCCACAAATAATAGCCTTAGGCTTTACAAATATCTTCAAAAGACAAAAAAAAAAAAAAAAAAGCAACAAGGTTGTTGGTGTTTCTGAAACTTTTCATTCAGTGGCACTTATATACTCCTACAATTATAACATTTGAAATTACTAACTTGGGTGCATCCATGGAAGACCTTAACCCTTTAAACACTTTGGTATGTTCTTAAATTTAATAGCATGTGTAAACCCCAGTGAAACGACCATGATTTACAGCAGTAAGGATTTTGTATTGATGTGGTACCTTTTGCCCCTTGAAGAATAAAAGAAAAATATATTTTTTATCTCCAGAAAACAAATAAGGTAACTATAAAATAAAAATGAAAATATTGACTGTGGTTATAAAAAATAGAGAAGAATAAAATTATTTAAAAGTTATAAAAAGAAAACCTATAAGGATAAAAGAAAAGTTATAAAAATAAAGGCCATAAAGATAGAACTTATATAAAAGATACAATTTAGAAACTAATACCATTAAAATGTGCAGAATTTAGGCATACCTCGGAGGATAAGTCCAGGACAAAGCTGATGGTCGGATGACAGTCAGCAAGTAGTTTTGGGGGAAAGTTCTCAGGTGTGGCCTTGGTGAACTCAAGCTGACAGTAGAAGTGGCATAAAGAAATGTCATGAGGGTAAACCAAAATTGTAGTGAGAGACATTAGTAAAAACTCAATTAATATGGAGAAAAAACATTTATCCAATAGTTGTACAGAAATGTTATGTAGCTTTCTTTGAGGATAGACCTTACCTGATATTGTGTTACGTTAAAACATATGTGCAAACAACACATAAAAATAATAGATACCATAAGTTCCACATACCTACTGGGGCAACCTTTTAAATACTTTCCGATCTATTCATGTCGTGGTGCATTCAACAACATACTTAAATGTGTAATTTTAAGGTAGGACAACATAGTGATTGTTTGGAATAGTATTTTATTTGCAGGATGTGAAACTGAGAATCCATAGGCAGACCTACATTCTTTCAAACAACAGACTGGGTCTCCGTTTGGTGGCAACCCCCCCACTCTAATAGCAGTAATGCATTGTACATATTTTTCTTGCAAAATACAGGTCTGGCATAACTGAATATATGACAGTGCTTTTATAGCATTTTCTACTAGTTGAAGTAGTGAACTTAGTCTCCTGCATTTTCTTTCGATGTTTTTTCCAGGGAAAACCAAGCAATTTATTCAAGTCTTTTACCAGCTTTTAGTTTTAGCTGATTCATCTGTGAAGTGGGTACACAAAATGCTTGCTTTAAAGGACTATGCAATCAGAAACAGCTATACTGATTTATACCAGCTGAAGATATGAGCCTTTCCATTTATTAATGTTCTGAAAGTACTTTGAGATCACTGGATAAAAACACTGGAGGTTTTCAGGGAAAGAGCAAATAATTTTTTACTGAGACATTCCAATCTGCTGTTTTAGAACAGTGTGGGGGTTTCTCTTTCATTTACATAAATTACTGTCCTGGACTGCTCATTTCCCTCTTAAATTACCCACACAGCAAAGGAATTCTAGCTGTATACATCAGCTTAACTTTCTTTGGAGATTTCCAGCTCTGTATGATGGTACTTGCAGAGTCATTTCAGTCATTTCTGAGTTGGGTACTTCTCTGCAATCTCTTCTGGGAGAACAAATGTTTGGGAGCATCCTAACCATGTGCTTTAAATGTTCAAAAATAGAATGGAAGAATAAAAGGAACAGAGTCCCTTGGTAGAATCTCTTTAATGTCTTGCATCTGATGTTCAGATTGGTGGGGAGGGGAGGATCACATGCCTGATGTTTTCTCTAGGACTACACCCAACTGGAAGGCATCCCTTGCCTTCTCTGCAGACAGCAGCATACCCAAATGGAACATATTAATTCTTTGGGGAAATCTTAGTGGGACAAAAAGGAATCTTTTCAGCTTCCCAGACATATGCTCTGTTCCCAGTACCATGAGACTTAAAGGAGGATCTGCACTGTGTTGGGCTGGAGGACACAGTTCCGTTGTAACTGCAAGGTTCAGCACAGATAAATAACTCCTGTGATCCAGCTGCTCAAGCTTTCAGGCTTTGACATGTTTATTAATGAAAATGTGAGAGAAAAGAAAGAAACAGTCAGCCAGGAAAGATGCCCCTGTAAGTCTGCTGTCATCATTAGGTGAATACAGTATACCAAATATTTATGCTTCTATATGATTCAGGATCACAGAAAATAAATATCTCTTTTATGTGTTTTATTTTCTTTGGAGAAGGGAGTAGAGGAGAGTGTGAGTCATAGTGGAAGAATAAAATTAATTTCTCTTCTGAGAAAAACCACTCATTTCGTCAGAGTGGGATCCTAGCATTAACTTCTGTTTGCTGATAACCCCTGCAGCCCAGCTGGCTTCAAGAAGGAAGCTGATGGCCTGCCTGCCAGTCCCCAGTCCGTACCTATCTGGTGACCTATGGCCAGAAGCTAAATCATATTTCTTACTCCTGCTGCGGGTAAGGTAATAACTGTTCCTACCTAGGTCCGAGTGCAGGCTGCCTATGCATCCTTGCAAAGGATTTCTGATCCCTAAAGAAAAATCTAAGGAGTTGCTAAAATATTAATGAACTTCTTTCCCCCACAGAAAACCTTAATCTTTCAACAAAAACATGATCTCTTTGCATGAATTGATTAAATAATAAGAAGGTAAATATTCAACTTACACTTTGCACCATAACAAAACCTGCCAGCTGCAGCCCAACTTCTGAACATAGGGTTGGTCTGAGGAATCTGGGAAGGCTGACATGAATATCTGTTAGTGTATGACCAATGCTAGTTGTATGCTTTAAAAAAACCCTTAAAATATTTTCTGTTAGGATCTGATTCAAAGGATTCTGTTCTTAGGCAATTGAGAAGAAAGTGCTGTGATTCTAGAGCTCCAGAGGAGGCAGGCAATGGATGGTTTCTCTTTCTTAAACCTTGCTGTGCCCTCCAGGGTTTAAATGAGATGGGAAAGGAACAAGAGACAGGGTCTGATGATTCTTTACTCCCAAGAGACAGTGAAAGGTCAGTAGCTGTCCCTGCCTGCCCAACCATTCTGTGTCCTGAGGTAGGAGAAGCATGTTTACAAGGGAAAAGTGAGCTTCACACTGCTTTTGTGTGAAAAAAAAAAAAGGTGGAATATTGTGCTTTGTGTAGGCTTTCTTTAAAGCTGCCAACCTCAAAACATTATTCTGAAGACAGTTATTCAGGGATAATAGAGGCACGGAAGCCTGAGAGGTGGCAAATGCCAAAAGGTTTTATTTATGTCGTGGTGAGATTTAGTCCGTATTTTTAAATGTATGTGTATGAGTGCTTACAGCACTTCATAAGATAGGTTAGTATCTGTCGTTTTTGTGATGGAATTTACACGTTTTGTGCCACAAAGGAGTTCCTGCCAAGTCAAGACAAAGGTTAGAGAGGTCCTACATACACAAAGTCCAAAACAAAATGCTATGATATTTTCTAGACCTTAAGCTGCTCTTCTCTAAGCACAGATCTTATAGCAGTTATTCAAAAGAGGAGCAACTTCAAATGTGTGTTGATGTAGAGGAAGACTGGATTAGGGATTTAGGAACTAGATGTCTGATGTCTATATGATCCTCTCTGCAACTGACTTGTAGCTGTCATCTTTTTGAAAGACCAAATAGTAGTCTTGGTAACCAAATAGTTAGCCAGTTAGTCCTGGCTAACAAGGACCACAGACACCCTGAGATGTTTTAGAGAAGAGTCAGGCTTGCTATCCTACTAAATAGATTACATTTTCCATAATGTCTTTTTTTAAAGAAAAGTCCTTAAGGGCTTCTATTCAGTATTAAATCAAGAACAGTATAAGATGGATAAGCCCTGACATTCCAAGTCCCTCAGTATTACAGAGGGTGAAAGAGAAATGAACAAGGACACAGGTCTTGTGGGCACATAGGTTAGCTCTTTTGGTACGTAGTATGCAGAGTAGAAGCAACAAAGTTTTGTCATAATTTGTGAGACAGTATTATAGCAAAAGTAAGATGATATTCCTCTGGTGAAATCTGACAGACACTGTGTGCATTTTTAAAAGAAAAAATTCTTTCAGAAAAACCCTCATGTCTTATTTTAGTCATGTGAATTCAGGTAATACTGAAAGCAGTAACAAAACAGTGAATTCTAAATGTCACCTCTGGTTAATATCCTTATAGCCTCATCCTTCCTTTAGCTGAGATTCCTATATATAATTTCTGTAGAGATTTATGAATATGCTACTATTTCCTGTTCAGTTCTATTAAAGATGGAGTTAATAGCTATTCCTGGTACTTTGTGCTGAAAGACCTTGTTTTCAGTATTTAATAATTTTACTAATGTTACCCAGTGTGGCTGGCAGTTTTCATGTCAGACAAATTTATTTGAAAAAATTTTGAAGAAACTGTGGCTAAACAATTTTTACTGCTTCTAAGAATGAGATTAAGGGTCAAATGCATTGTTTTGCCCAAGTTATAAAAAAATGTGCTGACATCTTTATGCTTTTGAGCAAGGCCTTGAAATGTGGTGGAAGTGTGGCAGATTTTTCCAATGTTCCAAATTACAAGACTCAAAAATCTCATTCTGTGTTAGCCTGGTTACGTTTGTTAGTGCTCGGCAACTTCAGTTACCAGAGTTTCTGTCTGCACTGAACATATTCCATCCTCTGACTCCTGAGCATTGTCCATGCTGTACTCTGTGGTGCTGCCACTTTATTGGACATGAAGGAATAAAAACCAGAGCCTGACTTGAATTTGAGGAAATTTGAATGGAGGAGGAGGGCAAAAGCTCAAGTGGCTGCGGATAGGGCGGGTTCTCTATAGGACCCCTCCTTCTTTAAGCATTAAAGATATGTTGTGCTATGGGGACAGATCAAGATTGCATGTCAGCCACAGTCTTCATCACTAATCAGGATCCATGCCGCATGAGTTGCAGACGTGAGGAAGTTTGGGAAGTATATGTTGCTTCAGACAATGAACATATAGCTAGAGTATCAGAACGCATATACAAAACAAAGATAAGGTGTGGTTTCATAGGAGATATTTCTTCTTGATACTGTTCCCTAACTTTGTGGAGATTAGCCTGCAAAAATGTTCAGTCGCTGTAGTGTCTAATGTAATTATTAATATGTGTACTTTGTGTGTTATATAGTTACACATCATGGAACTACAGGAAAAAAGACCTAGAAAGGAAGTAATCTGACCTTCTGCCTCAAGGCCGTGTCAGCTTGAACCTGTAGCAAGTTTGATGGATATCTGTTTTAACTATTATAAAAACCTTAAAGAGGTGGAGACTCTTTAATTTTCTTAAATATTTTATTTAAATTATTATCTGTCTTTACTATTAAAAAGCTTTTTCTGGTGTCTGAACTACAGCTTTCCTGCTGCAACTACTTCGTGTCCTATCCACAGTGGAAATGCAGAATATTTCTTTCCTCCTGCAACAACCACCTATATATTTTTGGACTTTTATAATGTTTATTCTCATGTTATGTGAATCAAACAATTATAATTCTATCATTTTATACACTTGGGTCATGCTTTTTAGAATTTTTTTCTTTCCTTTTGTTCTCTCAAGTTGGTCTGCGTCCATACTGGAATCCATGCTTCAGCAGAGGCCTACTAATGACATGTAAAAAAAGGAATATTTCACAAATTGCATCACTTTGCCTGCAGACATTCATAGTGCAATTTCAGCAAATTCACTAGAAAAATGGAGTTGCTTCTATCTTTTTTTTCTAATGTAAAACAATATTCATTGAAATGCTGTATGCCCTGACAAAGTCTTTTTCCTTATTCTGAATTCACTTTTTCTCTGACTATATATATAAGGAACACTTTCCTAATATGAAAATTACCTTTGTGGAAATCAGAACAAAATCAGGTTTATAAAACAGATCAAAAACTGAACTAAAGGAAAATCTAAGAAGTTGTTAAAATATTAATGAACTTTTTTCCCCCCACAGAAAACCTTAATCTTTCCACAAAAACATGATCTCTTTGGCATAAATTAATTAAATGATAAAAAAGTAAATATTGAACTAAAGCAAATGATATTACACATGCGCAGAATTGATCTTCAGGTTTTGACCAGTGCAGATCAACTGAGATTTCCTTGAGTTACTATATTTGGAATAGAACATTCATTTGTGTATTTGGCTTTTAATATTAGTGATGTTCTCCTCACTAGCCCAGTCATTACAGGCTCAGTATTTGTTGCACTAGTAAAAACCACCTGGATGCTTTCCCTTCAGAAATTCAGCCTGGAAGAAAGCAGCTTCGAGTGCAGAACGCAGGCTTTTGTCTTCTCCTTCAACACATCTTCAACGTTTTGAGTTTGGATAAGAGCAAAACCAAAGAAACAAAATATCCCCATGGAAGTTTGTCAAGGAATGGGTTAAAAAAGTGGAATCTTTGTGACTGTGAAGGGCTGAATTATCTTCCGACACCAGCAGGGGTTGCTGTCACTAGTTTGTGGTTGTCACATTCCTGTTATGCTTGACCTTGGAAAGGCTTGACAACATAGTCTGGATTTGATTAAGGGAATTTCATGTTTTTCCTTTGCTAGAGTCACCCCCCACCTCGACAAACATTTAAAAATGTTAAGAAGAAAAAAAAAGAAGTTTGGAAAGCAAACATTTTCCCAAAAGAAATTTATAGTTCAAATTTACACCAAGTTCGCACTAACTGGAGCAGTCCGGGTTTCCACTCAGGCTTTGAGTGCTCTCTGTAAACCATTAGTCACTTCCCTGGAAGAGGCAGCTTTTTATAGGCAGCAGAATAAAACAGGCACAGATGTGTGTGTAATATTAGAGGCTTTCACATGTACCTGCATTTATTTTTTTTCCTCAATTGTAGAAAAGAAAAAAGAGTGAATATAGAAAGAAATTAATTGAAGCCTTGGACTGTGTTTGGTTTTGGACAGCTACCATGAAGATCGGTTTAATTAAAAGAAAATATCTTCTGTTGTGGATTTTTGAGATTGTGGCAATTTATATCATGAGGATACAAGTTCTTTTAATTTTTAACAGGTTGGTTTTTTTCACTCTACAGGACTGTGATTATGCCAGCTGCCAATGAGTTTGATCCAGAGATTGTCCTGGTGTCAGCGGGATTTGATGCCGTGGAAGGCCACGACCCTCCACTGGGCGGGTACAAAGTCACGGCTAAATGTAGGTATCATCATAAGGCTCATGTTTTGGAGTTTGCATTTTTTCTAGTTAGGAACCTTACTTTAATTCCAGCTTACATCCATATTTCAATTCCGTGAGGTGACACCCGTGCCACTGAGGGCAGACACTCTATGTCAGTTAATGCCTAGAGATGCCCATGGAGCTGCGGGTCTCACTCAGCTCACAGACAGGGTAGAAATAAACACATTAGTGTTTCTGGATCACTCCTTTCTGTTCCTCTTGGCATTTTTGTCTTGACTTTTTAAAGCATTACTTTTCTGGCATTCAACTAACATTTTAGAGGTTTCATGCTTTTTGATAGGCTTCATTTTCCAAATGCTGGAGTAAGTTATTTCTTTTTAAATATATATTGGAGATTTTAGACTTTGGAGGCCTAAATCCAATCTCATATTGCTCTTTGTTATTGTAATCTTTTCAGCTTGATGGCATTAATCCTGAATTACATCAGTGTTCATGAAGGCCAAAGTTTTCTAAAAGACTACTCTGTTGGGTCTCAATGTTTGGATGTCCATTTCAGTCCTCCAAAATGTGTGCTCATGGCAGACAATTAATAGTTTCTGAAAGGCAGGTCTGTCTGAAGTGTCTCATATGTAGCACTCCAAAGTCACTAGTTCTTACAGAGTATCATGGCCAAACTGGTTCTGAGCCTGGGATGTTAAGCAGGGCTGGGTAACAGAGTAACTCTCTGCAGAGTAATGTGTGCTGTGACATCACTATATATAAATCCCTTTCCATAAGACAACACAAAATGATTTCCTAATGCAATGCTGTGAATAATTTTCTTCAGTATATATACTTTTCTTCAGTATATCTCAAGAAATTCATAATAACACTTAAAAAACTATTAAATATGGATCTCTGCTGCTAATGACAAATGCCTTGGGAAAAGTCTGGAGAAGTCGATGAGACCTAATGGCATTTAACAGACTGCACAAATGGACTCCAGCTCAGAGAATTTTGTCCTTCTGACCTCTGCCTTTTGTTACAGGTCAGTAGAACGAAGTTGGGGTTTACCTCAGGAGGAGCAGGGAAAAGACACATATTTTATTTTCATTTTAACTGCATGCTGCACAGGGTCCCCTGAATACCAGGCACAAAAGGATAGATGGAGAGCTAGAGTAACTGTCCACAGTGACATGCTATGGAAAGCAGGAATGCAGAGAGCAGTGCGAGGGCCCACCCAAAGACACTCACACAGGCACAAGTGGAAAGGGAACGACTCTGTGGCTGCAATAAGGCATATTGAGTTTTAGCACAGATTTTCAGGTTAATGCAGTGGTTGCACTAGAGAGGAAAGGAACGTAGCAGCCTATATGCATGTTTGAGTTTCACTTCTCTGTGTATTATGATTTTTAGTAAAACACTATGCATGAAAAAGCCCTTTGTAAGAGGTTTACTCACTGATTTTTTTCCGTAAATATGGTTCCTCGTCAGAGGCACCATTCCATGAGCTTATGTGGTAGGACGATGAGCCTTCAACCAGTACACAATAGATACTTTGTTGAGAAACATTGTATAATTTTCTGTATTTTGCATCTGAGAATGCATGCAACATGTCCCTGAAGGATGCATGATGCTCTAATGAGATGCTTTGGCATACATGATATTCTGGCATAGCAGCATCAACAACTTCACTAGAAATTGCAATATGATTCATATTTTCCTCTCAGGTTAGACTGGATTTCAACCTGAAAGCAAGAAAAACTGTTTGTTATTGGAATCAGTGTTAATTTTCATTCATTAATTAATTAGTTAAGTCTTCATAACTTTTTTAGAAACGGAAATCAGTACATTTTTTAATATAAGAGGCTGCACATCTGCAAGTTACACGTGTCTGTAAGCAAAAAAGATGATTTTACAGTAGGTGGCTCTTGTTTAAATTAAGGGAAAAGCCAAGATAGATCCAGATAATGATCATGCACCTGAGGGATGAATAAAGCCTTTTGTACAGAGCCAAAGGAATTTATTATTTCCCCAAAACAAAATTCTCCACATTCCACCATACCATTTTAGAACATGGCATACTATACGTGGTATGTAGAAATATGAGCAGTCTATTAAAAAAAATAAAGTCCAAAGAGAAACTTTCATAATAAAGACTAAAAACAGATATTCATGCAACTTTTTAATATAATTTGTTTGTAATAATTAGAATTATGCCCAAAACGAGTAAATGCAAAATAAAGTTCAACCTGTAAATATTCTTTCTTTATAAATCTTTAGCACTTTGTGTATACTTAGTACATTGAATTTTCTGATTTCTATGCCAAATACAAATTTTACATATATAAATTAGGAAGAGATTGACATCAAAAGAGAGAAGATGGGTCTTTAGCTACTAACCTTGCTGTTAAAGATAGTTAGGGAGACATTAGATTCTTGATAAGGAATTATTTATGTCTTTCCTTCAGAGTACAGTCAAAGAGAAAAAATGAAAATGTATTAACAAATCAGCACTCCCAAGTCATTAAGTAAAAACCATCCAATGAAGATAACAAATTGGACTAGTGGCAGCCTTTGGAGTAACCACAGAGCAGGCAACTACATACAGAAAAAAATGGTTTACTAAATCTATGCAGTTTGATAGGTGTAAATTATAACCTGCTTTAACCCAGTATTTTAATTTTTTGCTTTATCGACATGCAACCTGATTTACTGAAGAGCTGCCATGTCTGACTAGGAAACAAACACAACAGAAACAAAGTAGTCCTATATATTTTTGCAGCTGATTTTAAATGCATGGGTTTGATGTGCATGTCAAGATTTCTCACAGTTGAGGGGAATCTCAGCCCCTCTAGAAGGGTGTAGAATAGAAGACGGCCAACTGAGATCAGTGATGATAGCAGTGCTAGGCAATATCTCACTTGCCTAATTTATCTCCAGTCCCATTAAGTAACAAAATCACTAATAGTCTTTTTCCATTGAAAGAAAGAGGTAGTGTTTGAAAAGGATTGGCAGGGAAGCTCTTTCCTTTCATATGACACTTTTCAAATCACTTCCCATAAGTAAATCTTTTTCTCCAACTACCTTTGCGATGCATCCTCATCTGTTAATGTTTTGAGGAGAAAATTTTTCACTAAACTAATGAATATTTAACTAACTTTTACCTGGCCTCAAAAAAGAATTTGTTAGGTGCAATACAGAATTGAGGCTGAATATTAACTAAAACATTTGTTTCAATCCTGACTTTGAGGATTTCACAGCCACATTTTATTTTGTGTTGGCTCTTTGTTCCAGTCCTTTCTCTTAATGAAGTGTTACCATTTCAAAAGGTGCTTGTATATACCCAGGTACACATACACATCTTGAATCATATACTCAATCCATGTGCATAAACTTTGTGATGGCTTTTATATTCTGTTAAGAAAAAAAATGAGCTGCAAAGACTTGAGATGACTCGTGGCATATGGCAAACTTTCTGTTGCAGGGAAGCTCTCAGGCCTTTGGAACCAGCTATATTCCTGATATCTTAGTAAGAAAAGGCAAGCTTTATAGACAACACTGTTTATAAGAACGCCTAGCATAATTAGAAACAGTAGGTATACTGTTGAGTGCACAACCACTTTGTCCTGAAGGTCTTCTGAAAAACAGAGATTACATCTGAAAAGAAGTTTGTTTTTCTACATATACCCTTTCTTTCTGATAAAGATATTATCTCCACTCACAAACTCTGCCTTGCCTGTGTCCTTATGCTATGATAACTGCACCAAGTTTAACATCAAAAAGCAAAGCAAAGAAAACGAAGCACTTGGCATGTTAAACCTTTGTGGTAGCCCTCTTGGCCTGAGGTCTTGCATCAATTAAAGGTGCCAAATCCTCCTCAAGAGCTTCTCTAAATTCTGGTAGGATCTGTCTCAGATTGTCAGGGATATCCAAGCAATTTATCTCAGATTCTACTTCCTATGGCTACTCTCTTATGACTCAAGCTTAACTTCATTAGCCAGAATAGTGGAGTATCTTTTGTATTGTCAAGTCCATATTTAGCATTGGCATAATTGTCCAAGTTTCTTTGTTAAAATGGTTCCCTAGGCTGTATGGTGAAGGTGGATGCAGCAGCAAGAGCTCTCTCATGTACTGTCTTATGCAGAGTAACTATTGATGTCATTGAGATCTCTTTGTTTAGATCAGAGACTATAAAGGTGCTTTAATTTTACTGTAAACTATGATCAGATGAGAGGAAAACATGTGTCAGTTCCTGACTAGCCTAATATTTCCTTTTTATTACTAAAAAGGTATTATTTTTTCAATAAAGTAACAGATAAAATATCAACACAATATATTACGTATTAAAACCATAATTTTATCAAATCCACTTTTTTGTACTGGAGCAGTAAAAATAGTATTGACAATAAAGTAGAAGAAAACAAATGGGGGAAGAAATAAAGGGGATAAAGGAGTTTTATATTTAGAATGGTAAGGAGATGCCTAAAGAGTATGAATGAACTCTTCTATCTTATCCTGATGATGCTTAGGTGGAACTACTGAAAATGGAGCTGAAACAGTCAGTGCTTTATTTAATAGTTAATTTTTATAACTTCTGCTAAAATGTATTGTATTATCACACCGTTTGAATTCTGTGCAGAGAACAGGTCTGAAGAATAGCTACCAGATCTGATCATAAATTTGCAAGTTGTTAGATCTTTCAATAGCACTGCTTTTAAATTTAGCTCTGCTGACTGAAGTTTTCCCTGTAACACTATCCTGAGGTGAAGTACTTTGTTTTATAGAGCAGCCCTTAGAATCATGCTTGCGTCAAAGTCACTGAGATCACTTTACTGTTCAAGTAAATATTGTATGTAATTGCTCATTAAATGGTGACCATTCCATAAAAGAATAAAGTAAATAGAGAAGTGTCAAGCAAGAATAAAGATTTCTTTCAGATTACTTATCTACCTGAAGCACTGCATTTGTTAAGGGCTATGGTGATTTCCTGGAGTCTTCCTGTTGCTTTACTCTCTTATTCCAAAGATGCTATTTGACACCAAAGTGCAAAATAAGATCAGCAATTAACAGTAGGGAAATATACCACTGCAGGCATTTAAAGAGTGAATTATATTTTGTCAGTTTGGAAACCTGTCTACTGTTATGCCAAATTTGTGATGCAAGGTTGACCCAGTGTCTAGAATATAACTCACTCTTAACAAAGCTGATTTGCAACTTTTAAAGTTTTTATTTGTTATTTGAGAAAATTGCAATAACTCCCTTAACTTATCAAAAGTTGCATTGCCCTGTGATACATTCCATTCAAGTGGGACCAATGAAAAATGTGCTAAAGCTATGAACAATTTCCCTCCTCATGAGCCCTCGGCAGGTAAACTTAGAGGACTCTGTTTAACAGTGCACAGTATGTCTGATGAATCACAGCAGAGGAAACAATTAATGATCTAAACAGGTTATTTCCAAAGGATATGTCAGCATAAGTGGCAGAAATTAATGTGTAAAAAGGGCTGCTGACTTACATGTAGCCTACAGGTCTTCCACTGAGACATCTTTTCTCATGGCTGAAAGTGGTACTTCTCAGAATACAAGTAAGAGCAACCAGGTTGAAATTGGGGACCTATCCTGTTTTTTTCTGCTTTGCCCTTCACATTTCAGTTCCAGCTTCTCACAGGGAGTAATGATTTTTGATAACAAGGTCTCTGGATGTAGCATACAATGCTATAAAAAGCTAAACCACCTTGCATATGGGGACAAGCAAATTCAGAAGTAACATGTACAGGTTTAATAATGAGATGACTGATCACTGAAACAAGTGATCTAGTATGATGTATTTGCCATCACTGGGAGTTTTAAATGAGACCTATAAATAGATGGCTTGCAAGATCCTTACAAATAAGTATGTCATGGCACACTCAGACATTAAAGGCTTCAAGCAAAAATCACTTAATGAAATTTCTCTTCAATGACCAATGTTTTCTTGAGTCTTCACAACTGTCCTACTGTATCTTGGAATGCATGTTAGAAACAGACCAAAGGAAGATGCTAGAACTGCGTATCACCAAATTCAAATGTAGAACTGATCTAAGACTGGTACTTCAGCTATGTTTCAGAGAAAAGGTTTCCTATGTGCCAGCCTCACTATCTCTAAAATATTCTATGTGACTATTCTGAGTATTTCAAGTACTGCAAATAATATCTATGATTGGTGGGGTTTTTTTCCTGGAAGTGCTTAATTTCTAAAGAAATCCCCAAGAAATATTGTAACCGTTTACTGACTGTGAATTATTTAGGGTAGAGTGATTGCAATGTCTTTTGGGAGGTACTACACTTTCTTCTGATTGTCCGATAGGCCCTTCAAGAAAGGGTCTTGACTGGGACTACTGGGGCTAAGGTAATATATAAATGATAAAGGAAGGCAGGCAAAAAGAGTTCATGCAAATTGACAGCTGGCTAACAGAATAATTGTTTTGACTTGGTAGCTGTTTAAACACAATTCAAGTCTCTAAAAATAGCACTGCAGGTTTTTATGATGTCATGTCTAATTTTTTCTTTTCACAAGCAAGAAAGTCTTTTTGACCCAGATATCAGCAGAAGAAGCTATGATTTTGGAAAGTCTGGCAATAAGTGCTTCAGAGTGCACTTCCAGTAGATGGTGTGAGCTGCTCCAATAACTCATTGATGTAGTAAAGGGTGCTCGCATGCCCCTTGCTTTTCTGAATTGTCCATTACTTACCTTGCACTGGCCCTAGTTCTTCTTAAATCTCTGTAAACACATGCAGCGTTGACTCATCAACCCATAAGAAAATTTAATCAACCAAAAAAGTGAAGAGGTTTCTGTTAGGCTGTGAAGCTGAATCAGGTTATGGAGGGACCAATGTGTGCCACAGCTAGTGGAAGTGGGGTAGGGGCAGTAGAGAAAGGGAGACATGGAGTAGGATACCTCTTGGTAGCAGAAAGCTGTTAAATGAACTCAGTTGCCCCAACTGCTTTCTTTTCTGAATTCTTCTGAGTACAGAGATTTGATTTTGGTTGACATAATTTAGTTATCTTTGTGGTACTGGAGGTGATAAGATTGTTATCCGGCAGGACAGATCTTGAGCATTTGACACAGAGCTAAAAGCATTGGAGGTGGGGTGGAACAATGATCATTCATAAAGTTTTTCACGGGAGAGTCTCGTGATTCACATCAGAAATTTTCATTTTGTTCCTTTTGTTTCTTGGAAACTACAGGGTACCCAGTGACTGGCAGCAAAAAAATGTATCATCAAGACTTTGCTTCCAGTTGTTCACATTGGAAAGCAAAGTTTGGGTTTTCTCGAGGGTGATTTCTTGAATACTAATTGAATGATTGCTGGGTACAATACAAAAGGCATCAAAATAGATGAAAAGTTCATTGGTGACTTACCCTCAGAGATGAGTATTTTCATAGGATTTACCAGGAGAAGGAAAGTATTTTCTTTTTCCTCCTAGCCCACAACAGTGGTTGCCGTAACATAACTGTTGGATTGCCCAGTCTCCAAAGCCAGATTATGCTGCATTTACTCCTGCATTTGTACTCAGATTTTCTCTTGCACTGCAGATATCAGTGAATTATTTGCCAGTGACTCCAGCGGCCAATACATTATTGACATTTACACTACATTTACATTTATGAATAAAAAATATAGAAAATTCCAGAAATCATGTTCATGGAAATTGAGCGAAGATTGGAATTCACTGTATAAAATTAATGTCCTCTCTAGGACATAGCATAGCAAAAGGCAAAGGTGAAGGTGAAGATATAAGAGTATATGTCCCCCCCTTTTCTTTTTTTTTTTTTTTTTACTATATAAATGGACAACTCTAATGTTGAGTTGAGGAATCTGCCTTCACATGCTGTCAAGTAAGCATGTGTCAATGGCTTGGATCATGGATTTGAACCAAGAGAAACAGACTGGTGAACAATTCACCTCATTTACTGAGGCCAGAGAAATCCTTGTCTTCAGACTTCAGGGCACTCATGTCTAACTGAACACGTATTTAAAACACATCTGAAGGATTCGGAATCTTAGCACTGGTTTCGTTGTTGTCCAGAGTTTTCACTGGGTGAAAACTGGTGTGCCTTCCAGAAAGGGTCTACCTAAGCAGGAAGTGAGAGCAGTTAGAAATATTAATAAATTAGCACTGATTTGACCTGCTCTTTCACTTTCACTTAGCCTTTCTTTCCGTAAATCAGCCAGGAGAGATTTCCATTTTCCACTCCCACTCCTGTCGCACAAACAGATCTGTCTGCAGGCTAGTTAACTGACTCGTACAAGTGAAAAACCACCTGTATACTATGCTCCAGTATACAGTGCTGATCCATCTGCAGAATGCATCAGGTGCCACTTCCTTGATTTAGGGCAGTTGCTGGGGACAGGGCAGAGGATAGATTGCAATGGGGGGAAAAAGGATCTACAGAACCATTAAGAATTATTTTCCCTTTTCAGTCATCTTCCCTTATCTCTTCACCTACCTCTTGTTATTTTTTCTTTCATGCTACAGTATTGCCATTGGCTAATGACAATAACTGATGTGAGGGGTGCGAAAAAGGTAAAAATTGGTGGCAACTTCTCTCAGTTCTGAAATTTAAACTTATGAAATCTTTTTCCTTAATGAAACCAAAAGACTGTCACATTTAGTAGAAGAAAGAAAAGGAAAAATAATTTCTTTGCTTAGGCAGTATTAAACTTGTCAGATTACAATTTAAATACAGCAAATTAAATATAAGTTTTTAGAGCCATTTTGAAACTAATGGGGCTTGACACAGTGTTCAGCAACTTGCATGTGCCTTTCACAGGACTGGATCCTGAGAGAAAATTGTTGAAAGACATCTCCAAATGTGGATTTCTCCATAACAAAGTGTCTGATCTTTTATAGCATCATTGCATTGGGAATTAGGCTTGTCTTTGGGAATTTGTAAAGCCTTTAGTAGAAGAGCATGATTTATGTCTTAGAATTTAACTATTCTCTGTAATAAATAGAAATGTGCCACAAGTATTTACTTGGTTGTGCCATGGGAAAATTTTTAACATATTGTTCACAGCTTCAGAATGCTATAAAAGAAGACATGTAATTTGCAGACTGGACTATCCTTTGTGATTTCTAACCAATAGATTTGATTAATATCTTTCAAAAGAGACACCAGCCAAAATGTTTACATGTCATTAGGCAGAGAAGAAGGGAGCACACACAGTTCTGATTATGAGCTTGGATGGTTCATTTCTTTGGGCTTCACATCCCTACTACTTAAGGCAGACTGTAACTTTAAGATGTTATCTCTTGCCTGCGCAAATAAACAGCCAGTTATGCTTTTTATGGTGGGTAGTTCTCAAACCAACAGGGGATTAGAAGATATTAGCTGGAGTTTGTGGTTCCCTGCTGAACTATCACAGGGTCCATGGATTCCTGTCCTGAATATTTCACAGAGCAAACACCTCTTATCTGGGGTGATATTCTCACACTGGCCTCTTGGCCATGGACTTCAAAAGCTGATCACAGGGAGGGCTAGAGAGGCAATAACCCTCAATATAACAGTCCATCCTGATAGGGACAGACAAGGTAAGGGTAAGGCGTCTCTGAAGTTTGCTCTTGTGTGTTTAGCCCCATGGGGTGATAAGGGGCCATCTGTTTTTTCAGTCTGCAAACCCATCTTTTTCACACTATCTCAGTATCAAGTACATTTTAGGTCTGACCAGTATCAGCACCAGCAATTCTTCACTGACCTGAAGAGATTTTCTTGGTATTTTTAGCTTTGATCCCAGGCAATTGTCTTAGTTGCCGTTGCCGTTTTCTTTACCCAAGCAAACATATAAAATAAAATTTAAAAAATTAAGTTCAAGGTACTATTGGTTCAAAAGAAAAAAAGACATTTTTAAATCTCTTTGTAGGTAGAGGGAAATGAGTGCTTACCCATGTGATTAAACTAAAAACATCAATTCATGGCAGCAGTTTCAAAAAGTCACATATTATGCAGCACAACACAGGATGCTTGCATCTTAATTAATTGTTTAAATAGAATATCAATACTACCAATTCTAGAAATTAAAACACACTGCTTTGGACCTCAAAAAAGCTGTAAGAGTTACTAAAATACTAACCAGATTTTTATTTTTTTTTGAGCTCCCAGAACAGAATTCCTTCATGTATTAAGCTTTTCCCTGCAGCCATTTCTTTATCAATTGGACTGTGAGACTCCATTGCAATCTCCTGATTACGATAGGTTTAATGCAAACACTTAATATCATGAAACCTGCAATAAAACGGTGCAGGTTTCCAACACTGGCATGTTTAAAAAAAAAAAAATCCCTGCTTTTTCCCCAGCATTTTATTTTACTTTGTTTGTTGTTTTGGGAGTGTGGTGGTGGTGTTTTTTTTAAGGAAATTCTTGCTTGTACCAACTAATTGCCAAACAGTTGCTGGAAATGCAAGAATGTAGGTCCTAATCCCACAAGCTTTTACTCACTTCGAGCAGTCCTGTTGATTGAGACCACTCCACCAATCTGATTAAGATTGACTAAAATAAGTAATGTTTACAGGGACAGACCTTGCACTGTAGGTATTAATATGTAAAAAAACAAATGTTAAAAACTCTTCAAAAGCATATTCACATATTAAAGCTGCTGTTTAAATACTTTCTGAAGTTTTATAGAATTAACTTGGAAAGAAAAAGGAGTCATCCTGCTGTAACAGAAATCCATTTGAAATGCATTAAGTAGTAATTTATTTACTTTAAACTCCTTCTTTTCTTCCCACCACTGATTATGATTCATATACACTAAAATGGACCAAGGGAAAGATCTTGGAAGGTCTTCTTTAGAAGAAACTAAAAATAATATGTAGACAGAACAGCAAAATATTATTAGTTAATCAAAATTCAGTTACTCTCTGGTTTCTGTTTATGGTAGTAAAAATTAGCACGAGTCAAATAATCTGTATCCTTTGATCCATGGGCTTAGCCCTTTTCTTTAGGTTCCTCCCTGTAAAAGACTGGTTCTCTGGCTATATGGTGACCAAAAACTTTTTAGTATCTGGCATTGCATCCATTTAGATGCAGTTTGGTTGTGAGGGTTGGTTTCTAAATCTGTTTTTTACTTACTTAAAATGGATTAGCAATCTCTAAAAGCAAAATAAAACAAAGCTGTTCATTTAATAGTGGAATGCATCCTTCAGTAAAATGTCTGTTTTAAATGTACCAGCTTCAAAATTATTTTCCTAATGTGGTTATGTAATGTTAAATATTAATTCTATGATTGTGTTGTTATAAAAGATGATCACTCACATGTATTGCCACATAATTTATATTTTCATTTATGATTGCAGTTTAGGCATATTTTGTATGTTCTTCTGTATCTTTTCATATTATTAAGCACTGTTTAAGGTTTGCAAAGAAAAGATCAATTTAAAAATTCCTATATATATAAAGTCAATTTTAAATATATATATTTTCACAAATACATTTTCTTTTGAAAATGTTCATATTAATTTCTTTTTGAAAATTGAAGACAAAAGACATTGTTATTTCCTTCAATTAAAAATATGTAATTTCTAAAAAAAAAAAAAAAGATAAAAATGAAAAGAATAATTCTTGGTTTTTTGTGGAAAAAAGGTATTGACTAGTAACAAATCAAATCCAGTTGTTCATCTTTGTGTCTATTTTATTTCTATTAAAAAAGACAGTTTCTATAGTCTCAGATATGACTATTGCAAAGAAATCCTGTATTTTTGGCTGAAAGTTATAGTTCCTTCCACATGCAGGAAGCATCTTTTATGGTTCCTACACTGGAGGATCAGCTTTGCAGTAAGGTCATGTTTGAATATGACTGCTCTGTGTACTAACAAATTTACCAGGAATTTAAAGAAATTTTGTGTAATCAGCTTTAAAATAGTTGCATATTCATGTCCAATGATCCAAAGCATATTAGCACGCAAGTAAAAGTGGTAAAGAGGAACCTAGTATTCCTGAAACTTCAGAAGCTAACATTAACAGCTTAAGTTAATTTTTCATTCACCCAAGCATCCAAGTAAGCAACCTTCTCAAACCTTCCTCAAGCCCTGGGAAAAACAGTAAGGAAAATCTATTGATCAAATGATAAGATGTTATTTCAAAACTTGTAATTTAATTAACATATATGCTACATCAAAGCACTTATCCAAAAAATTGTGATGTTTATATGACCTTGTGATCAAAGCTTTTTTTCTACTGGTGTTAACTGCATCAACTGTAGCTTTATAGAATATACATGAAGACAGTGCATATGTTCTGAACCATGTAATTTTTTTTCTTTTGACCCTTTTTGGGTATATACATTCCCACACACAGTGCACACCTCTGGGAATTTCCCAGCATGCCTTTTGAGGAAAAACATTGAGGTCACAAAAGTTGAACAGAATGACTAAGCCAAGATCTTTAAGGGATATGGAAAAAGTAGTAAGTCTGAATTGTTTGTATCCACCAGGAGTTTCAGTCCTTCCACTTCATTAAGAATCACTGAGGTTTTTTTTCCAAACTGCATTACATATCTGAAAATTATCTAAACTGGGACTGGGTTTTATAATGTTTTAGGTTACTGATAGGGAATAAAGAAGATTACTTTAAAAAACACTTAAGGGGGTCTGTGCAGTTTTAATAGCTTGTGTGAAACAAAACAGCAAACAGGATGTCTTTTTCCCCTTTGAACTTGTGGACATGAAGCTACTGAATTCTCTGATTAGTTATGTGGTGTTGGACTCCCAGTGGCACTTAATGAAGACAAGGTTTTACATAGCGCTTTCAAAAAACAATAGGAAATTGAATCTACCTTATCAAATTTAGTACTTTATCACAGACATCATAAAGTTGGGAAACAGAGAAAATGAGGAGAAGGAGGAGAAGGAGGAGGAGAAGGAGGAGAAGGAGGAGGAGGAGGAGAAGGGGAAGGAGAAGGAGAAGGAGAAGGAGAAGGAGAAGGAGAAGGAGAAGGAGAAGGAGAAGGAGGAGGAGGAGGAGGAGGAGGAGGAGAAGGAGAAGGAGAAGGAGAAGGAGAAGGAGAGGAGGGGAGGGGAGGGGAGGGGAGGGGAGGGGAGGGGAGGGGAGGGGAGGGAAGAGGAATTTTGGAACATAAAATACATGTCTTCCATTCAGATCAAATGAGAGTCTTTATTGCAATCTGCATTTCATGGTTAAAAAAGAAAAAAATTAGAAAGATACCACTAATTTTCATTTTTTGCATAAAATTTTCAAAAATACTGATAGGTGATTGATCTAGTTTTTTATTATGTTTCATTACATTCAAAGAAAATTGTATAATTGATTGTAATGGAACTGGCCATCTTATAACAAGGGTAACTAGACATAATCACCTCTAGTATGACATACACTGACCATCAGAACTTGCCACACCTAAACCCAGTATTCTTAAGAGACAAAGTGAAAAATATCTTTTATTCCAAGGTAGGATATGTACTTCAAGCAGAAACTGAGAGGATATATTTAATTGAGTAAATCAGGGGTCCTCAAACTACAGCCCACGGGCCAGATATGGCCCCCCAGGGTCCTCAATCCGGCCCTCGGTATTTACAGACCCCCCCGCCGGGGGTTGGGGGGGGAACCAAGCAGCCGCAGATGACTGCCTGCCACTGCATCCGCGCCGGCCCCCTGGTTAAAAAGTTTGAGGACCCCTGGAGTAAATAGTCAACACTGTTCTAGATATATTTCATCTGCAAGACAACAGCAGCCTTTTGACTTTGGCTGACTACTGACAGACTATCATAAACCAGATGTCAAACATTATGTCTTGAGTAACCTGCTTTTTCCTTCAAAATTTTTCCATCCTTCTTGTCATCATGACTCTACCTAATTTAGTCCATTGGATAACAACATCCTTGCTCGGTACTTGTTTTTATTTTTCATCTTATTAAAACTGAAAAACTGTGCATCTGGGAAATATATTGGTTTGCCCAAAATGTTTCCTTAACTTTTAAGAAAACTGATGAACCGTTAGTAGACTCTGGTTCAGAAAAGCATCAAAAATGAGCATACAATCAAAAAAGTTCAGAGAAAAGGCCTCTCTCACTATTACAGGAATATTCCCTAGTCTATTTTATTATAATTATGTTACTGAACTGTACCTTCTGTGTTAGGTTCAGATCAATGACTTGTACCACTTACTACCTATGGGAGACTGATCTGTGCAGATTTCACTCTTGGAGCATATCCCTGGAGATTCAAAATTTTCACTTGCTTCAATTTATCTCTCTAAAGTAAACAATCATTCCCCTTTTTCAAATGTCTCCTTTTTGAAGTGATATAGATATTTATGCTTAGGATATGTCAACCTCTAATCTGAAAGAAAGGGATTGAGAGCAGCAAATTAATTCATGATGGAATCAGACATTTTCCTGTGCTTCAGCCTGAGAAATCCCAGGTATGAGGACGGCAAGGCTGGATGTCAGAGGTTCAGATGTTCAGAGGTTCCAAGCTGGAACCATTCTTTTGACTGGATGGTTTAACTCCTAAAACACCAGGAAAAATGGCCAAATTCCTTTTTTTTTCTTTTCTGGGATATCTAAAAGCCACCATGGTAAACGTGTACCACTTACCAGGTTTTTGTGGTGTTATTAGCAAAGAAGTGCCAGTATATTCAAGGGAAAAGAACAGTAGGATAAAAATGTGATAGGGGAGATTGAACTAAGTTACTGAACACAGCTTAAAAGAGCAGATGATGTATTTCTTAGCCAAAGAAAGCAAGGTGCAAAGTGGGTTGATAGGATAACAAACCTTTTGAGTTAAAAGAAGTGTAGTCTGAGGAATTATGACTGGGAGTAATAGCACAAATTTGGCATAGAAATCTTCTGTCTGCGTATAATTATTTTCAAAGTTTATAAATCTGGAAATATTCTACAAGATATTCATAGATGAATAAGCTTTAAAGCTAAAAAGATTATTATTACGACATGCTAATAAGACTTCTGTGTTACAAGTAGAACCATAATTTCTACATCATTTTCGTGATTTCTTTATAGAAATACTCTTGCTCACTTGAGACTTGAATGATTATTATAGATACATTATATATGGAGATTATATATAAAATATTTTATAAATAGCTAGTAACTATAGAGTTAAAATATTAATATTTTATTATGATATTAGTATTATAAGTTGCCTAAATAAAAAAAAGAATTTGAAATCTATTCCTTATAAAATCTTTAGCAAGAATAATTTTTATTGAAGTAATAACAGTGGCATAGTCTACTTAATCTAAACTTGTTTATCTCTAATTTTATATTTACCTGAGAAGCTTCTTGCTGACCATACTGTGTTCACAATGCCAAAGCATGACCTTGGTAGCTGAAAGCAAATTTTACCTGCCTGGTTGTAGAGTCATAGTTTAGAGCCATAAATTAGCTTCTCCTCTCTAAATTTGGGTTTCTGAACATTATACATCTTAATATATCCAGATTTGTCCATGGCGGTCAACATAAAGAGGTGTTTAATTCCAAAGAGACCTTCATCCTTTCTGAAAATTGGTACAACAGATCTGCCTGGAGGGATTCTTCTCTCCCTGCTGAGCAGTAACTAGCCTGGATAAGCAGCAAAGGCAAGACAGTTAACTTTTCCTTTGTTAAAGGTAGGGGAGAAGAATCCTGATAATGTTAAAATCAAAGGGGTTTTTTCCCATCCATCAGTATTTGCTTCAAAATACAGAAAGGTCACGGATTACATTTGAAATTAAATTAAATCATAAGCAAGTTCTCTGTTAATACAGGCTAAGTTGCTAAAATTAATAGTTGAAATCCATAAAAATAAAATAAACTGCAGAACCTTCTATGTTCATTCAAAATTTTACACAAGTTCTTCATATAGATTTTAAGAGAGGTATCGTGGAATCAGAGGTGTCTTTACGATAAGCTTACCACTGCACTTCACTGGGGTTAACTATTTTGGCACAAATCCAGGTGTCAGTGTTGGTCATAGGAGATGCTATTGATTCTGTTATTTTGCACTAACCCATGAATAAGCTGGAGTACAAAAAGAACTTTCTCCTCAGGTGCAGCTGGTATTATTTCACAGTTAAGAGTAAGCAGTATTTTAAAAGGGATGCAGAGATGAAGCATATGGATATGAGATGGTGAAGATGAAGGAAGAGTTACATCGAGTGAGGAGGTCCCTGGTAAACTGCTGATATGCAGCTGTTAACCTTCCTGCAATGCCTCAAAGTCCAGCTCCCTTGTCAGTCCCTGCTTCTCCAGGTCCCTCAGCTGTCATAAATGCCCTGCACATATCCTTCTACACATACACAGTGGTACTGTACATGTATATATTTGGGCTAACAATTAAGAATTTTGAGGGGTTTTAATGTTCTGTTTCAAACATCTGGACACTTTAAGGACTTGTTCTGTCTAGAAATTACTTTCAATACGTTTTGAAGGTAGACTGCAATTAAAACCTGTCTTAGCAGCACATGGTGTTGGTACCTTTAGATGCCTCTAGTACAGACTAAAATTTTCCAGTGAATGGAAGACACTAAGGAGGAGAAAAACTATAAAGCCAGTTGTGCTGTCTTTGTTGTTTTAGCAATTTAGTCCTTGAGCTGAAAGGGAGAGAGAATAACAGGAAGAAGCTGGCCACAGGACAAGTAAAGACGGCATTGGCTTGTATTCATTGCAACACATTGGATAAAAATGAACAATGGCAACTATCAGCTTTTATGCAATTCCTTGGAAAATGCCAGTGTTGTGTAACTTGACCGAAAGCACCACGTATACCACTGCACATGCACAACCCAGAAGGGGAGTCCAGCAAGCACTAGCAGAAAAAAGCCGTTTCATGTGGAGGTCCTGTTTACTTGGAATATTTATTGCCTTCATCCAAAAAAATCAGTTTAGCATATCTCTGTTCATTTTCTAAACTTCAAATTTTCAGAAGAATTCCAATAAACTCATTTTGCTACTGGATGGGAATGATATTAGAAAGCACTATTCAGAGACTTGGGGGGATAGGAATGAGAAAAGAAAGGTCAACGCAGAAGAAAAGGCTTAGATGACTAAAGGTATGTCAGAGCAAAGCTTCCCATGAAAGATTATTGAGAATAAAGCTTTTTTAAAAACAAACATAAAAAACAATATATGAATCATGAGCACAAAAGCCCTGTTTTATGATTTTTTTGGTGCTGTTTAATTTCGTTATATCTTTTTTTGCCATTGTTAAAAAACAGCCAAAACTTCAAAGGCAAGCTGCATGTGTTCTAAATCAGGACTTCACTGCTGATGTATGACAGCACAAAAATTAAAACTAAATAAATGTGCTGTCTAAACTCCCATATTTCTCAAAAAATTGCTTTAAAGGCTTTAAAAAATTAGAATTATTGCTTGATCTTACTTTACCAACCATAAAGTTTTCACCATAGTAAATGACAAAATATTATATTAAAAAGAGAAAAAGAAAAAAGAGTGCTGTCTGAATATATCTGAACACCTGTATTTGGCTGCCTTGCAGTTTTGTCAGACAGGCAAGGGGGAAAATGAAACTTTGCAGTGATTTGTCTGATAGTGGATATGGACCGCATAAATTCTCAGCTTATCCACTGTTTTCTGGAAAGCTCCTTGACAGTCAGGGTAAATCGGTGAAAATAAGGCAGCATGTCTATGAAGGAAAGAGTAACATTATCACATAAAAATCGTTGAAAAATAGACAAATTCTCAGGAAAAAATGTTTGTGCAAGTTTTCTAGTATTTTCTTTTCAAAATATGAACTTTGTAACAGATCAAGTTATTATTCTGTTCTACTTTACTGTCTTTGGACATGACCTTGCTGTTTTCTTTGGCATGTCTGACTAAAGGTGTCTCAGCACTGTACACCCAGTTAAATCTGCTTGCAAAAAAATAATGTGGGACTGAGGCCTTTGTGGCGTGCCTTTTCCTCTGGCCTTTGCTTTTGCAATGGCCATTTGCTGTCCTACTAGGTCGTCTTGATTTGTATTCACTCATTTGTTTCACCAGGTTTCAGAAGGGGCAAGTGGCCCAGCCAAATAGGAATGCAAATGATGTTCTTTTTAGTAAACATTTCTCTGACTTTTAAAAATCATTCATCCCATCCCTAATTGTGTTCCTTTTTCATTTCCAATTAAGAAATAATCACAGGTTCTAATTTATGTTCTCATTAAGTCTGAGGACTGGTATTTCTTTGCAAAGTTTCCTGAATATTTGTGTGATCAAGAGGAGTGGTTATTTACTAGTTATCACTTTATCTTAGTCGGTCCTTATTCACTTGTATACAAAGTTTCAATTACACATTAAGAGAGCAGATACTATAGGCTGCCATTGTATGAGCACTAATAAGAAATGGATAATTAAGGTTGGCAAGTCAAAGCAAGCAGTGTGCAGGCAGCCTATAAACTGAACATAACATTTCTCAAATGCTAACAGGTATCTCCACAAACAACTTCATGAACATAATATTTGGTAAATGCTATCATATGTTTACAAACAATATTATGAACATGAAGCAGGGGTACACTATCTGAAGTATTTATTTGTAATTAATACTTCAATAAGTCCTAATAATATATAAAAGATCGGTGATACTTAGATATAATATAAGGGCAGAGATAACCTTTTAGTGAGTTTGAGATATTCTGGGCTGCCCAAACTTTAACCACCCGAACCTGGTGTCTGAATTGAAAGCCCAGACCCCTTAGATGGCCAGTGCAGTCTCCAAAGGCTGACTCAAGAGTATCAGAGCTCTCCAGAAGTGGATAACCAAAAAAGCCTGCCAGCCTAAGAGAGATTCGAAGAGTCTCTCAAGGTTAATTGCAGATTTTTTGGTATTTATTAAGTGCTAAAGCTGCCTCTCCCACATATGGACTTTAAAGTTTACCAAGATTAATCTTGGAGCTAGTTGCTTTGAGAATTTTAGTGCACACTTTTGATATAGACAGCAATTTTTTATTTTTGGTAAATTTTCTAATAAAGGCTTCACAATGTTTAATCAAGGAAAGAGTTTGTCACTGTTTCCATATAGATGTCACCTATTGTCACATGTATTGAAGTGACATGTGTGCTTTGCATATTGAAGTTTTTAAAATGTGGCCTGAAATTTTGTTTATAGAAAAAAAGAAATATCAAGACTTTAAGATGCTGCATAGTTAGAGTGAGAGCAAGTAGAAGTTACATTTGTGTTGCCTGTGCTTTCTCTTCTGCCGTTTTATTGGAGAAGTCTTCAGAGTTTTTTATTTATAGCTGTCCATTGATGACTGACAAGGGAATACTCTGGCTGGCAAAGTATCATTACCTTTTGCTATTCCAATGAACTGCTAAACCTTGTCATTTCTCTTCCTCTCATTTCTTTCCTAATTAAGATACCAGCAGCATGTGAAAATAAATAAATGAAAAAATTGAATCTGGATCCAATGAAAGTAGCATCAATAGAGACTGTTTCCAGTTTGGTGCAAACTTTCACCCAGATGTAGGATGAATGAGTTTCTCACTTTAGGCTCAGTTGAAATTGTTTACACACTTCCTTTGAAACAGTAAATCTAGAAAATGCATATAAAAACTGTGCACAAAGGAACATTATTTGGGTTGTAAGGTCAATTGCTCTGAAGTTAGGCCAAGTGAGATTTATGATTGCTTGCACAATGGACCCCTTTTGCATATGCTTTAAGATAGAGCTGTTAATTAACTGAACATCTACTATTCTGGATCTTTGCTTTCCCCAGTATAGAGAGGGCCAAGTTCAGACTGTAACTATAAACCAGCAATAAGTGTTAACTTCAAAGTTTCTGCCTAAATCTGAACAATAGAGGAAATAGATGTTCCTCTACCTTTCTTCTATATTTCAGGGGGTTTTCTGTTAACCTCTTTTGTATAATGAAAAGCAACCTTAAGCACTGCAAGGTCTGTTGTTAAAAGTAGCTTATATAAAAATGGCAGTGTGGAGCCTCAGATTTCTACTTTTATGAATCTTAATTTCAGATTCAATAAAAATGTTTTAATTTTTCTAATTGTCCAATTTGTAACATCAGCCAGCAGGTCACTTATGCGTTGCAAATGCCTATGAAGAGCCACAGCCAGAAATTTGGACAGAGCTCTGATCCAAATATTAAATTGTGTACACTGTATGGTAGTCCCATAAAACAGATAATAGTCATGTTGAAACAAATTTCTTTTGGACATTTCCAGATACAGTGAGGATGTAGAAAGACTCAGTACAGAATGTACAAGAGGTAAAAACACTCCTAGTCTGAAGCAGTCACAAGGACTATGCCTGCCTGGGTTTTGGGCAACAGAAACAGGACAGGATACAAAACTCTCATTTTTTTTACAACCCCCTCTGCCTGCAGCTACACACCTCACTCACGCCTGCATCAGCCCTGCTGGCTACACATGTTGGATTTCACACCTCTTGAATAGACAACACCCATGTCTTACTCTGGCGTGTATAGATTTTAGCACTAAATAAATGCATTTTATTAACAGCTACCATCACCAAAAAACATCTTCAGTTTGGAAATTACTTTTTTCTTTATCTGCCTTTAATCCCTTGTCCTCAGATATGCTTTCTACTCAGATGTACGCACTCACTCCTTGCAAGCAGTATAATAAATACATAGATTTACTGTTTGAGTTCACAACAGGTATGAAAAAAAAGAAAATGAAAGGGGTTTTGCTTGTGATCTTTGTTTAAAAGACTTCCAGGCCATCTTTGAGCTGTTCCAGGTTGGGCTAGGTGCATGCCAGGGCTCATCAGCTTAAGATGGAATCACACATCGCCTGGAAGGGAGATTGATGTAACCTTTCCCACTGCCACTAAGGATTCATATATATGGAAAGATAGCTTGAGTCTATTTGTGATGAACCATTAGAATAAGGCATGGTCTGGAAAGATAATATAAGTAGTTAAAAGGTCAGAATGAGCAACTGCTATTGGCTCCTTGAGTCCAGATAAGTTCAAGAAACTTGTGCATTCACTGTACAGACTTTGTTCTGGTTGATAAAATGTGGATCTCCAAATATACATTTGAACCTTAATGTGGATTTCATTCACAATTTCTAAACTTATTTTACTATAGTTAAAATAAGATAAATGGTTGCATTTACTTGGCCAAACTTTACTTACAGTTCCAGAGGTATAAATCCACTGTAGCTATGGGATTACTTCAGATTTTGTCTTTGTGACAGTATGGTAGCATGTCTAAATAAATGGCAAGTGATGTGGTTGCTCCCAGGGAAACCAGCTAATTGTCAAGTACCTGCTTATTTAAATACCTTACTTGCTTTCAGTGTTATCACTGACATTTTTGCCTACACATGCAAACCTGACACCTGAAGCACATTGTATTTTCAATTCAGTGCCAGTTGCCTATGTTTAGACTTTGTTTGAGTTAGTAACTGGTCACTGAGGAATCCAGAGTTCACTGCAGACAAAATCTGAATAATTTTCATGCAAATATAGCTGTGGGACAGCCTCACCTTCCTCTGTATATAAAGGATACAAAAGTATATTCCTGGGGTGAAGAATTCAGAAATAGTCTGCATCCCTTTGCAGCAGAAATAATATCATAAGCCTTCCCTGCCGTCTTTACTTTCTCACCATTCCTGATGGTTATAACAAAATCTAATCCCTTTACAAAGTTTAGTTTCATATTCACATTCATTTTTGTTCCTGCTCATCCACTCAGTCATCCAGTAATTTCATTTACATGTCTTTATTGTCTTTTAGTCACAAATGTATTTGTCATCTTATTTAATAACAATCTCTTTTATCATCCAAACATACACTTTTATCCTTTCTATCATGTCTCATTTTTTGTTGTTTTTCCTCTTTCTCTCTCATGTGCAATTAATGTTAATTAATTAATTAATTCCCTGTAACATAATGTTCAGCTGTAACATTTAGGTAAAAACAGTGGGAAGATGCTAGAATTTTGGTTTGTGAACATTTATTTTATGAAACAAAATCAGCACTTTGGCCAAAATTGAGAATGACTAAAAAGTGCATCCTTTTTCTGCTGCAGTGACCATCGCATGCTCTGATGCATGGAGGTGTTCTGAATTTGATATTTTTCCTTGTTGCTCTTCTCTATTTATCTGTAGTGAGACAGTCAAACACTTTTGTTGACAAAGGTTTCTAAGTGGCTTTGCTACGAAGTTTGGGTGATTTTTGCCCAAGCTTTTAGCTGCCGTGGCTCTTCAGCTTTGTCAGAAGGAAGAATAAATGCAATCCTGATGTTGCAGTTTGGTATATGCTGTTTGCTACGTTTTTGGAGCCACTAGGGAGCATTGAGCTCTGGCAGCAGGTTATTTTACTTCTAGCTGCTAAAACTCTAGAGGGAGAAACAGTAGCTATTCTGGTAGTAGATTTTCAGCATCTCCATTTAGAAAAACCAATGTATTGTTTTCCCTTGAAGAAGAAATCACCAATGTTGTGCAAGAAACAGTATCTTAACACGGGATGAATGATTTTTGCCCTCTTATGAACTTCCCACTTCTAAGGAGAATGACTAAGATGACTGTGGTCATGCAGCTGCAACAACATCTGGAGTCCTCAAATTACCTTGACAATAGTTAGATGGATTTAGGTCTGTGTGTAGCACAGAAATGTCATTGTCTTGATGTTTCTATTATTCAATGAAGATTACCAATTATTTAGGTCTGTCAGCTTTCCTTAATATTGCTGTCATGCTGTAGTAACAGCAGAAATAATGGTCATTTGCTTACTTACAGATCCTGAAGAATTAGATCATTCGTGAGTGACTCTATCCCTCATTCTGAGAAAATCAAAAAAGTTGTACTCCATAACTGCTTAGCCACGTGAAGGCATTTTTCACCCAGGCCTTGTTATGATCATTTTTTTAAGTTTCTCTATGAGAAGGTAGAAAACCAGGCAAAGAATTTCATGAAGGTTTCTTGAACACTAGTTCTCAAGTGGTAACTAGTGGGTTGCCACTTGGCTACAGGAGCTCACAGAAGGGCTCTTTCTGAGAACTGTATGTCAGAAGACTGGAAAGACTAAGAAAAGGTTTTACTCTCAGATGTGTTTCTGAGGGGAAGATTTTCTGGGGAAACAAAAAGGCCACTCCTCTTCCAATTAACTTGTTCAAATCACAAGTTGTATTGTACATGAAGCCCTCTCGTTCACCCAGCAGCCAAAGCTGGCTCTAATGTATTTAAAAAAAAAAAAAAAAGAAAAGAAAAAAAGAAAAGAAAAGGCATCTTTACTCTCATTCTTTAAAAGAAATTTTATCTGTGATGAGTATGAGTCGTATAATTCATTCTGGGGAACAGCAAATAAAATTGTCTTCTACATATTTCCATCTCCTGTGCCTCCGAACAAAATGGCGTCAGCCCTGCCTCCACCTGAGGCCCATGCAATTCCCTGACACCTTCTCTTGCACTCCCAGGAAGCTGAGGCTCCTGCAAGCTCTGCTGTGTAATAACATGAATGACAAGGTTCTGACATGACTTCTCTGTTTGGGAAGAAGGCTGGATAGAGCCACCTATGTCATTCAAATGGTAGCCACAGTTTCTATTACTCGGGGGGGGGGGGGGGGTGGTTAGCCACCATTTCAAGGCATCTGTGTGTCCTTTTAATAGTATGAAAAGGGACAAAGAGGCTGTTGTATGGGTTGAAATCACATCCTTAATTCTTACACATTTTTGCAATAGAACAGCATAATAGAAAGTTGCTCGATGTATTTTACTTGGAAATTGCAATTAATCAGAAGACTGTAAGGAGTCAGACCCCAAACCTAGTTTCAATACCATTTCCTTTAGTGAGTTTTACACATTACCTTTTCAATAAGTGGTGACAGGCCGTGCATTTCTGGGTGATTATAGCATATGTCAGGTGGGGTTAACGGGCACAAGGCCAGAGGGAAAGTGAGTAACTACTTGAGATGTACAGTAATCCCTTAGAAATGCACTGCCTTATTCCCTCCTGATATTATAAAATGATGTTTATTAAACAACATGTTCCAAATCCTAAGGGGCACTAGACCTCTGATACTAATACTGAGTTCACCAGGAGACTTGATGCCAAATTTGTCAGGAAATGGAGTATCTACCTCAAATATATCCACCTACAAGAACCAATCCCTAATATGCTTATTGTATCTATATCCCTAGTCTTGGAATGATGAATGATCCACATCTGGAGGCCAGGTCTTTAGATACTGGTATATGCTGATTAACACTGGCTAAGGAACTAGCCCTTAATTTAATGTTATATGTTGATGTGGCAGGGTCAAGAAATGACTGCAAATAAAGTGAGGGCCTTAATTTGTAGACTCTGAGAAACTGTGTATGTTGGAAAGATCGTTTAGTCCATGCTGCTTTTCTTGGCAGAATTTTGTAGACCATCTTCAGAAAATGGCAGTCGGTTCTCAGCTTCTGAGTGATGGGCTTTAAATCAGATCCTTTATGTTAGTCTCTTGGGTCAATTCAAAATTAACTGACTTGGCTTTTCATCAGTTAAAAAAAGAAATAAGGCTAGATCTTCCCATCAGATTGTTTTCAGTCATAACTCAGTGCCCACATTTCAGCTATACTCATTTATAACAGCAGAAACTTTGCCCCACATATTTTAAAAATGTGTCAAGTTGATTTTATAGGCAGTAGCATTATAATAAACTTCTCCAAACTTAATCAAGCTTACTGATTTATTTGGATAGTCAATAGTAGTATCTGATTTTCATTCCAGTGTGGATTAGAAACAAATTCCTCATACTTTGAATTATTTTTTTTATCAGATGTCTTGTTTTCTAGCCAACTCCTTACTGAGTCTAGACTCAGATTTGGAGATATAATCATCTGTAATTTGTAATGTCAGATGTATATATTGTGTATCAGTTTAAACCAGGCAGCTTCATCAGATTTGGAAGAAGTTACCGTGATAACAGTACTACCACTTGCACTATCATCCTGGCACATTTCACAATACATGGGATGCATTTTCAGTAGGTAATTATCAGTCTGTATAGAGTATCCCCATAGAATACCTTCAGAGGGATCTTTAATCTCCAGAAGAAAGAAAAAGAGAAAAAGAAAAACCCACAAACCCTATGGATAATCCCCTCCCTGCCCAGGTGAAGCAACAACCTCTTTCAGAGAGATCTGAATCCGAAATTCTGAAATGCCACCTTGCTGTTTGCAGTTGTTCTGTATTTCCTCTCTTGGCTTCTGCTTCCTGATGTAGAACAGCTACATGTTCCTGAAAAAAAACATTGAAGAACTCTGAGGGACAGATAATCTTGCTTCCTGGCCAGCTTTACTTAGTAGAGGATTTGCTAACCAGGAAGCAAAATAAAAAAGAAGGGGAGGATAGCAAAACAGTGGAGAAATTATTACTTGGACCAGGTGTGAGCTGAGGTAGAGATGAAGAGAGTGTGAGAAAACCAAGAAGAAAGGCAAGAATGGAGCAAATAGCTAGTAAGAACAGGGCTAAAAACATCCAGCTAGTTTTGGGAATATCCAAAGTCAGCTTTGACTCTGGCAGCTGAAATCTGTGGTTGAATATTTTCCTTCCAAATCCACATGACAGCACTGTAACAGCTCTAAAAAACATCATCATTATTTTGTACATCACTATGACCTTTCCTGAAGGATGCAGAATCCCTACTGCTTGGTAATACAGGGTACAAAAGGAACACCTTTTTTTTTTTTTTTTTTTTTAGTATGAATTAGTTGGGAGAAGAGTTTGGGGGAGTCTTTGTCCTCCACGTGTTATCTCTGAGGAGCATTTTGTCAGGTGGTCAGTGCTGCCATTGTGTGGTGGAGGTGTGTAAGTTGCTCCTTCCTGGAGGACTAAGCAAATGCAACGGACTATGTGACCAGCTTGGATACATACATACCTCAAGAGAGTTGAGTATACCTGGACCATCCAACTGAGCATTGTCAAGGTGGCCTTTTCCTGTAGTGACACAGGTTTGGTCTATTTGGCTTTCAAGGAGGTATCCTATGTATCCTTGAATATGTACTTAACAGAGATTGAGTAAGTTAGGTTCAGTGTAACAGCTAATGATCAGCTAATTATGAAAAGCATATTACTGTAGAACTAATAATCATGCAATAAAAACATCTATTACATAAATTGTTAATCCATAAAAATGTGTTCCTGAGACCATTGGTATTTATTTAACATACAATTACTGTCTAACTTAATCTAAATTAAATGCCTGCTTGAGACATGTAATTTGAAGTGTTACTGAGCTTCCTTCTCTGGTATTAAAAGCAAGAAATCAGCAGCTAATGCCTGGAGGGCAGATCTTTACCATTTAAATTCAGGTACCTCAACACTAACGTTCATAATTTCAGCCATTTGGAACATGTTTTTCATAAGAATGCATTTGGCCTTAAAATCTCACTTTCTCCCTCACTCAGGGCCACATCCTGCCAACTGAGTCAAACCTCTGACTTAATCCAAATGAAGTTTTGATTGAATAAAAGGTCCTGAAGTAAGGCCTGAGAAAAAAATGTGTTCTCTTATCATAGAACACAAGCTTTGCAAAATGTTCTAGCTCCTGCCAGTGCTGGAAGGGTAAATTATCATTTGACTCCTGTATGGACATATTTATTTAGGACACATAGCCTGATGACTCAGGAAGTTATGTAAAAACTGACCCAGTTAATTTTAGATGCTGTTATTGGAAGACTATAAATGAAAATTAATCAAATAGTCACAAAGGAACCACAGGGAAGGAGTGTAGAACACTGGTGGGTAGACTTTTGGCAGAGATCGTTGCAACATTTTTAATAAGAGGAAAACACATTCTCAAGTAAATTAGAGAGTAATGACATGATTAAATGGTAAATAATAGTTAAATACATGCTCGGAGGTCCAGGACAGAGACTGAGGAGTTTTTGTGTTTCGTGTGTATTCCTCTCCAGGCTGCTCTGAGTAGCCAGAGGAGCTCACCAGAGCTCTGCCTGTAATTTAGGGTCGGATTGTAGCTTTTAAGACACTGAAGCCGAAAGAGCTGTTGGGGCCCCTGCTGCTAAGGCTGAGAAAGCTGAGGTTTTCTCCATAACTCCAAAGCTTCGCCAGCCTTTCAGCTGTTGATGTGTCTTTGTTCCTCCACCAGCCGCCTACCCTGAGCAAGGGCCAGGACCAGGGCTCTGCTCAGTCTGCCATCACATCATCTGCTCTCCTTATGCACAGTGGGGGAGAGGGAAGGAGCCTGTCTTGTGCTGAGGCAGGTTTAGTCCGTACTAACCGGGTGTTTGCACATTTGCTGGTGAGCACATTGAGCTGCATACATAACTGTTTATGCAAACAAGGAGTGCTGCAGTGCTGGCTGGGAGTGTACCCTGTCCATATGGTTCCTTTCCCTGTCTGCTGAGGAAAGGATGTGAAAAGAATAATGTTCACGAGTTGACTTCATTCTCAAATGTTTCTTTGTCAAAATGGGAGGCTGTACGTACAAAGCCTGACTTTGTTAGCTTTACTTCATGTAGTCGTAATACACAACACAGTTATGTGACGAGGCCATTGGAGGGGAACTGGCCTATTAAGAGGTGCTTTACCTGCTCTCTGCTTGCCGCTTTCCATTTCAAGTTGTCAGAGTAAGGATATCTCAAAAACAAAAGCAGAAAACTGAAATAACTCTGCATTCTCTTTCTATAGAGTTTAGCATTGTTTCTTAATTTTCAGTAAGTCCAGGTAGAGTACAGTTGATCCAGTGACTTTGGTCAAATAAGGCAGAAGCCTCATCTGTGTCATTCCTTGCTGCTTGGCAGAACTAGGAGGAGAGCACAGGGAGTTTGTCTGTTACAAAAGACAAAAACCAGAGTTTTTGAGTTACTGGCACATCAGTCTACTAAAAGCTGGCTTGCTTAGATGATAATTCAAATGATCAGCACAGTGTTTTCAGTATGAGACTGGCAGCTTGCTCATGAGCATAATACAGAATTAATTTTCTCTCCTTCTGCCTTCCCACAATGTAATATTTTCTTACATAAGGCCAAATATTGTATCTCCCTGATTGATAGCCCTGGAAGAGGAGGGGAAAAGGTATAATTAAAAAGTACATCTTATGTTTTTGTTTTAACAGTTTCTATTTTTACTTCAAAGGTCAGCAAATAACAGCTCATACACTGCCTATTTCTCCAATATATAACATGGATTTTAATGGTTTACATTTTAATCTAGCATTTTTTGCTTAGATGTACAATTGTGCAGCCACAGGTTTTTCTGTCAAAAAAATGTAAACCACTAGATGGGTAGGATTTTCAGAATGACTTAGTAGTGTTTTAGTGTTGTTTCTGGTGTACATCAAAGGTTTATCATTGTCTTTAATAGGATCATAGCTAATGAATATTAAGTGCTTTTACACATTCTGCCCTGGATGCCTAAATACTGGATCTGTGAAGGAAACAGGTACTTTTGACATTTAAATTACAGAAATTATGAAAGTAATAGTTGGCGCAAAACCCTGCTCACAATTTCCTGGCACACTTGTTGAACCTAACTTTAGAAAATGCTGCTACTTCTCTAAAGTACAAATTCACTGAACACATTTACAAGAAGATTTGAGAAATACCCCTGTATGAATAATCTTTTCTCACTTATTGACTGAAATGATTGGGGGTTTAAATATTTATTTTTATTTATTATTTTTACTCATGTTTGCAGACACAAATAATTGTGGATACTGCCAGGGCCATTTCAAGCCCTTATTAATAGATGCCTGTCATTAAGTCAGGAACTCAATCTCCAAATGACCCGAAGGCACCTGCAGCCTCAGCGAAGCAATGCCCATTCAAGGCTGGGCTGA
The DNA here is from genome assembly GCF_023634085.1 of Falco cherrug. Taxonomy (NCBI): domain Eukaryota; kingdom Metazoa; phylum Chordata; class Aves; order Falconiformes; family Falconidae; genus Falco; species Falco cherrug. Next base: position 83,798,715 of record NC_073700.1, read on the forward strand.
AAATCATGCACTGATGTTTTAACATCACTTTCTATTTTACAACTGAACTTTTTCCGTTTCTGTAAAATGCAACTAATTTATGACCGTGAAAGCATAGCTTTAGAATAAGAAACCATCTTTTAAAGCCAGCATCACAGATGGCACATTTTTCAGCAGGCACAGCAGAATTGCCAAGAACTGCTGCTGATTTCTAGAAATCCTTGTGAGTTGCAAGGTCCAGGATTCAAAGTGTTTGTCTGACTCCTTTCTCACCTTAGAATTGGTCAGTGGTGTGTCAAGTACGTGCTTGATCTTCCTATGTCAGCGGAGATGACATTCTTTTCACAGTGCTTGTTACTCTTTTCTTCTTGTTTTTCTTAATTATTTGGCATGAACTACAGCCCATCTTAAAACCATTACTTGACTGGGATTCCTTTCTTTCCATTTTGTTACTTCTGCACTCCAGAGGATTTCCTTGAGGAAGCTAATATCTTTCCTAGGTTGCTGCAGTGACACAGAATCCAAGTTTCTTTGTTAAGAATTTCCATAACTCAGTCGGTCACCAGCAATGTTGGTACTGTCGGCTAAAGTTATTTCCTCCCTTTCTAGCAAGTCACCTTTATTTTCTCAGGGTAATTACACTGAAGAAAAAAACCCATCATTTTGATTTGGTTTGGCAACACTTTATCTTGTTACTGTGATCTCTGTTGGGAAAGATGCTTTCTGTATGGCTCATTGCATCCTGACTCAGCCAGGGATGATGATTATAACATTGATGCTCGGAAAATCATTAGGAAACTAAGTAGACAAACTAACTTTGTAACGATGTCTATGAGTTATATTATTTATGGTTGCCTAAAAGAAGAAAAAGGCATTGCCAGAGTCTTTACATTTATTGCCACACATACCTCAGAAAATTATGATGTGGCAGTAGCAGTATTTGTGGTCATACAAAATTTTCAAAATGTGCAGGGGAAACATGGTAGAGCTTTCCCTTATTCACAGAAGCTGTATAACATGAAGGATAATGCTGTCTTAAAAGTGCTGTTGGATTTCTCACAGACCCAAAGGGTGAGTTGTAGATGTGGGGAGTCTGCGCCTGTTCATTCTTCTTCATTTCCTTTAAATGTTATATGTATGACTCACTTTATGCTGTTGGCACTCTCTTATGAATCTGAAGATTGCATGTGTAACATGCAGACAGAAATAAATCCTGTAGGTAAAAGAGAGCAGAAATTGGCTAAAGATCAAAGGTTATCCTTATTCCACTCCTTCTTTCACTTTTATTATCCTGTCCAAATTTGGTCTTTTGTAGAGAGAATTGGGGGGTGGGGGGGTGGGGGGTGTTCATGAGGAAAGGTTGAGCTCAAATGAGATTTTAAGGTTTTATTTGTTTTTCAACCTTGTGTGCAATTTGAACCACAGTGTAGTTACTTTGCTAGAATCAAAACTGCAGTTCTTAGAGGGTACAGAAGATTGTGGAGTGAATTAAGGAAAGAATACTTCACTTAAGTGTTCTGTGATCACTATAGATTAAGTGGCAAGCAGAGGGTTTTTTTATTTATATTTTTCTGTCTGCATAGCTAAACCAAATCTGGTATCACTAAAGTCCCTATTCTAAAAAAATTTGGGGGTGTGCTTAACAAAGTCCAAAGATGTAAATGGCTAATTATTGTGAGATTGCTTGTTTGCCAGATCAGGACTTAAGTCCGCATTGTGGCAAATTTCTATCAGAAATATGCATATAATTTTTGTAGTTTTTAATTTTTCATTACCTTCTTCACTGGAACATTGGAAGGTGATGTTGATTTTCCTGTCTTTGTAGAGCCCCAAGCTTTAATAAGTACCTTCTAAATGCTTTATTTAAGGCTATGAAAGGCACTGGAATGAGCCGTGATGACCGTCAGTAGAGTAACTAGAACAGACCAAGTAGAAAAGTTAAGAACAAGATGTGATGGGTATTTAACTTCAATAGTTTCAAAGCCTTACTTACCTTAAGGAGATTAATCAAAAACAAGAGCTTTCCTAGGACTTCTCTCAAAAACCTTCTCTCCAAATTAATGGGTTTTTATGCAAATTTTTTTACATTAAAAATCAAATTTTATTTGAATCATAGATGAAAAATTTGTGTTAATGTTTCTATAGTTATAGATCACCACATAAAATGAAGTACCATAATTTTTGGGTGTGGTGCAGAATTGCTTAGAATTTTTTTGGTAATGAGCAAGTGATACTGCTAGAGATATCTGTGAAGTTCTGGACAGTTTCAACTTATACCAAAACCTTGAATCAAAATAAGTGATCTAGTTGCTAGCGCTGCTTAAAAACCACTTAAAAAAGGAGCTAAGAGGTAACATGTTTCCCCTATTTTTTGGTCCATGGTCATATATTATAGTCAAACCCCAAATACAAATGAAGAAGCAATATTTGTAAATGAAAATGTCATAATCTCATTTTTGAAGCACAAGTATTTTTAATTATAGTGCCATAGCTTAACTACAAATAATATTGTCATATTGGTGCCTAAGTGACCAGGGTTATGTCAGATCTCTTTAAATAACAGGGGTATATGTTACATTGATGTGCAAATAGGAAGAGAATCCAAGGTGATAATGGTTAATGACAGTAAAAAGAAAGACAACCTCATGCTTCAACTAATCTCCAGCTACTAGGGATCAGCATGAGGGACATTATCTCACCTTTACCTCATACAAAATTCCATATACCTAACTCCAAAGCATCTGGTGTGGGCCATAGTCAGAAACAGGGTACTGGACTAAGTATATCCCAGGGTCTCTGTACATTTTCCATGAGCTTTCTACATTCTCATGCAGGTGATGTGAAATATACCAGTAATATCTATTCAGCTTTAATTTTTTGCACTACTGTATTTAAATACTAGGTTTTGGTCACCTAACCAAGCAATTGCTGAAGCTAGCGGATGGCCGTGTTGTGCTGGCACTGGAGGGAGGACATGACCTTACTGCCATCTGTGATGCATCTGAAGCCTGTATAAACGCCCTTTTAGGAAATAAGGTAAAACATAAATCATAGTTGGTGGAGCGAATGATTGAAGTTTGCTGAAACTCCTATCTTTGATTTTCTTTTAGTAATAATGGCATCAGTTCTTTTTTCATTTGGTATAAAAAACATGTGATTTGAACATGTTTTAGAAATGAGCAGACCTCAGATGAGCTCGTTTGGATAAATACCTCTGAATTAGAGGATTATATTAATTCTTTAGTGTTTGCCTAAATTATTCCCAGTTCAGAGTAATATTTAATACCTCAAAATTGCTTTTGGTGATGTACTGAATACTAGATTTGGCATCCTTGGTAGTGATTGGTGTGCATATCATTTATCAGGATTGGATCTTCCAGCCAACTGTCATGGAAACAAAAATGGCTTTTGCAAGGTATCTGGTAATCTTAGGAACTGGGTATTATAAAAGGCACATTTTTTGCACTATTTTGATATTTCAACTGGCATGTGAAAGAACATATTTCAGAGGCTTTTAAAATTGAACAACATTAATAAAAATGTTTCCAAGACAACAAAACAAAAAGTTTTTTAAGTTATAAATGAAGATTCAGGTTGATCTGTATGTAATTTAAATGGAGTGTGCAAGATTTGTCAAACACTATGTATAATATGTAAAAACTTTTGAGAGTTGACTATCAGACTAAGTAAGTATGAGTATGTGCTCTTTATGTACACAAACACAAAATAAGCATTCGCAATAGTGAAAATTGTTCTGTTGTCCACTAGAAAATATCTTTTCTCCTATAAATGTGATGAGAAGGAAAATAAGCTTGCAGCCAAAATAATTTATGAAAGGACAAAAGCCTTTACCATAAATTTTGAATTTTGCAAGATCTTGTTATAAAGTGCAGTGTGTTACATTTTTTCCCCAGGGGAAGTGGTAATAGCTATATAATCTCCCCAATCAAATGTATTAGTGCCAAGCTCCAAGCTAGTCTGCCAGTTCGTTTCCAGTTCAAGGCTTCATACCTATGTGAATAATGTGAAGTAATGTGTCTCCTGATGGATACTGGATAGAAGGGTTTTCTAAATATTCTTTTAAACCTTTTCTTTTCATTTTTATGACCCATCAAGAAAATATTTTTATGCTTCTTGTTTTACATTATACATGCAATGAATAAAAGATAGCTTTTTAAAAAATATTCTCAGAAGTTTAAAGTAGACATGTCAAAAAAAAAAAAAAAAAAAAAACAGAAAAAAAGCTTTCATTGGGTTTTATCTACTATTACATTTGCAAGTCCCATAAAGAGTTTTCCAGTGTGGTGACAGGCACTACTGGAAAAGATGTTCAGCAAAATGTTGGTCCTTTTATTTAGGTGCAGAATTATGGATTACAAGACCTAGCTTAAGGCATTTGACAGTCTTACTGAATGCAGCATTGCCTTCCTAATCAGCTGCCATTCCAGGGCACTCTGATATTCTCTGTCATCATCTTCCCTGTGGTAGTATCTTATGGCATCAGTGGCTTTTCATAACCCTTCTAAACCCATTCACTGAAATTTGCACTTCTGTGGAACTAATGCAAATGGTACAATGCTGCTGGTATCATGTGCCTTCCTCTGTGTAGCTGCCTGGGTCCTTTTATCCAGTTATGACCATTTGGTGGTGCTACCCATTTATGAAAACTGCCTTGTTTTGTTTTAACACTATGTCATACCCAACCTCTATTTCTGCTGTCACTGACTAACCATTATCAGAGAAAAAATATTGATTGTGAGAAAAAGGAATGGGATAAATGTACTGGAATACAGACTTTCTTCCATTTTATTTTAGAGTAATTTGAGACCGGGAAATTAGATAAACTGTGAGTCTATCTGTTTGCAAAATATAGCAAAGCAAATTTCAGGAGACAAAAATAAAATAACTAAGAATGAAGACAAACATAACCATGCAGCCATTTTTAATTCACTTGTAAAAGAACATGATCATTAATAACTTGAAACATCTCATGCAATAAGCATTATTCTCATGTGCTCTTAATCACAGCATTGTCTTCAGGGACATGCATTAAATGGTCTGGTGCAACAGAATTTCAAAGAGATAATATGCTGTGGCTGCTGAGAAAAATGCTCTAGAGAGGATGTTGTTACCAACACTACCATAAGAAACTGATGTTTGCTTAAAATAAGTTAAGGTGTTGTAGAGGAGCAGACAATAATGAGGAAGTCTGATACCTAGTTAGCAGTTAAAGATCAGCACATCTGTTGACATCTATAGATTTATGGCAATCTAATCCACATGGCCCAAAGCATACACATTGCTTGATTTCAGCATAATATTCATGAACTTGCACAGCAAATTCCAAGCAGGTTCCTGCCAAGGACAGGAAAAAAAAAAAGTTTTTCTTCAAACAACGACTCATTGTAATTTGAGGATGCATTCTTCCTTGAATGCAATTCTTTACAGGTGATTAGTAGGATAATTATAACTTATTTGCCCTTCACTTTTACAAATAATGGTATATAGTGCACCCTAGTTTAAAAACATTGGCAAGATGAACTTCATATCTAAACACTACACATGTAATTGAACTCAAATTAGAAAGGTTGGGAAAGGCCTTTGTAAGGTACTCTGCAGTTTGTCAGATGTATTTATTCATGTGCTGAGGATTAGAATTCACAAACACTTTGCAGAGGTTTCTGAAAACTTTTTCTTTTCTTTTGTTGTTTTTGGCCAAGACTTGTCAATACAGAAATTCACTACTTCATATGTTCTATTACCAGCAGAATAACATTTTTTAAAAAAAGTGATTGTAAAACAACTTCCAACTTTCATGGAGAGCTGGTCTGATATGAAGAAGTAACATCAAACTTACAAGTGCAAAATGCTTTCTTTTCTTAGTTTGTCTTTGAACACCAAGAAGGAAAACAAGTTGACATCCAAAATAGATATATTTTGCTCTTATTTTTATGTGGCTTGTAGCACAGTGATCTGTTTAGCAAGATAACTTACTCTTCTCTTACGCAAATGCAAGTGAAGCCACTAGGAAAAGAATACACTATCAAGTTAATCTTCTTTAAATAATTTGAGCATGGCAAAGGAAATTCCTGCATACAGTTGTTGATTTTGAAGACTAACCAAAAAAACTACTCAAAAGGTCTCTTCTTCTTGGAAGAGATAAGGATTTGAATGAGCTATCGGCCCCATCCATTTGGTGCCAATACTTCCGAACTTCTCTGCAGAAGTACTTTTGAACAATAATTTCAAATTTTGACAGAATCACAATTGGGATTGTAATTGTTGGTTTTCTCTGATTGGAAGTACTTACATTGTTAATTGCCTCTAAGACCCAATTCCCTAAATAGAGGTGCCTGGTGCCTTTTTTAAATACCTTAGGGTATCCAGGACATCAGCACAAGACTGGTAGATCTAACACAGAACTTAAAGATCCACACCCTTTCAGAGAGGCAACAGGAAAGACACCCTATAGTATCTGAAATGGCTCATCTGGTTTTGTGGTGTGAATGCCTCCTTAAATGAGGAAAAGACTAAAAAGAAAATTGTAGAATTAAGGGTAATAATAAATTTTATAGAAACAAAATTATTCGTTAGAAAGTTTACACATGAAATTACTTTTTAAAAAAAGTTTTCAAGATCTTAGGTTTTCTTGTCCATGCTTCTGTGTACAACAAGAAAATTTCCATGTCACTTTGAGAAAAATCCATTTGACCATTTGTAGAGCTAATTAGAAGCACTGTAGGTTATCTCCTTGGAAGGAAATCTTTCCAGGAGGTGAGAAGAGATTAAGCAGCTGGATTCCCTTGAAATCCAAAATGAAAACATAGAAATCCTTCTGGAAGGCAAAAAGGCAAGATGAGCATCAGTTGCTTTAAAATATCCCTGAATTTTCTCGGCATGATTTGAGAACTGGTTCATTGAAAGAGCATCTGTCCAAACAAAGGAAATGGTGGATTCAGATAATTAGAAAAGATACATTGCTGAGTATTTCTGAGATGATGATACACTCTTGTGCTTAAAATTCAATTCTTTCATTTATTGTGATACTCTTTAAATGATTCTACAGTTTTTCACAGATTGTTCATATAGTTTCAAATATTTATTTTTAAGGCACCTAAAGACATACGTATTACTCCAATTAAGAAAACCATTAAATGTTAAGATTTGTATGTTATTGCAAGAAGCGTGTGTAAATTGGGTTGAATATTGAGATTTTTCCCCAAAATCTTTTTCATGGAGAATGGAAATTCCACACTATTTTGTCTGTCCTAGCTTCAGTGCTATAAAGACCTCTGCTATGCCTTTCGATGCCAGGTGGTGGTGAGTAAGGCTTCTCTGTGCATGCAAGCATGGGTTCTGGTTTCTTTCCTCCACATTACTTTTGAAGAGGCACTACTTGGATTTAAGAAGCCCTCAGGGATAAGCTTTCTTTTAGTTCAGTATCCTAAACCCTGCAACTTATTTTCAACATAACTGCATTCAGTTGGGGGTTCTTCTGCAGCCAGAGTAAGGAAGGATTCCTTCAAGCACAAAACTCTTTGAGTCAAAACTCAAGAATTTAGTTCTTCTTTCATGCCATCTTTTTTCAGGCAGCTAGATGGGATATTTCTATGGTGCATGGAAGTCAGTCTAACATAATGGTCCCTCTGATCTGTCTACAGGTTTGGGCAGCATCTCTTAGCTCTACGTGGTACAGCAGTTTGCCGTGATCTATAATAAGTGATAATTAGTTGCAGACGGGGTCATGCTCTTCTTTGCATAGAGGAAACAGAGAAGTGCAGTCCACAGTGTGCTCTGCCCAGCAGGACCCTGCAACAAAGGCACAGAGAGGATACATGTCTGCTCTCATTGACTGTGGCGGCCAAGGCTGAATTTGGCCCTAAGTGCAAAAACATTTTTAAGTGACTAAATTTAACATCTTCTAGTAAATATTCTTCTGGCTTGAATTTCAGTCTGAAGCAGAATTTGACAAAACATTGTGATTGGTTGGCTCCCAAGCATGCTTGAAAACTTATACCGGACAATTTTCTTGCAGAGTGTGAAGTATGTGCTTCTTTCTTGCAATCTGTTGAGCTGGCATTTAGGAGGGGATGGTAATTTAAGTGGAAAGCTTGTACTCTGCAGCTTTCCTGCTGATGATGAAAAGTTGGCATTTTCTCCTTTGTGGAATTCAGTGTGAATCTGGGGCTGCTTGCCAGCTAGGCAGTGAGCTCTGCCAAGAGGGCCTGGACTGCGTTAAAAGGGGTTATTTACCAGAACAGGTAAGCATTTCTCTCTCCAAAATGGAAATATTCATGGAAGTGAATATGGCCTGAAATCAATTTTAAATTACATGGTAAACTTAGTCACAATCTCACATCCTCATTGTTAATCTGAGTCTAAGCCCAGAAAATAATTAACACTGAGTCTAAGACACCTGTCAACTGCTGCTTGCATAAACCCAGAGTCCAGAGATTGGCCCAGAAACAGAGAATTAGATGGGGTAGGAAACTAGAGCAACGTATGTGCCAGAGGTCGGCATGGTGACATCAAAGTCCCCAAGGTGGGCATTGCTAGTCAGGAAGTGGTTTGGCTAAGGAAACAGAGAATATTCTGATTCCAAAGTTACATAATTCCAAGGCATCCCTTGGTTTTCTGGGATTGATAGGTGCTAATGGTCCTTTGTGCCTTTGAACGTATTCCCTACTGAAGGATGACTTATGTACCACATTGAAATTGTGGATCACAATACCTGACTAAAGTGCTTATATATAAACAGAAAGTGCAGAACCTTTGAGAAGATTACTGAGGAAGTACTGAAGAAGAACACAGAGGACCTGTGAGATCTTTGAACTTAGTCCTCTGTAATCACAGGCAACCCTAAGAGCACCATTCTTCCTGCACAGTGTATCTGGGGAAAGGAGTTTGTAATGCTTCCCCTTCCTCTGAGGAGCCTGCCTGCCTTCTCCCCTTCCTCTGCTTCTTTCAGGACTCTCCATGCTCCTTACCTTCTATTGGCAATCGTCTCACTGCATTCTGCAACGATCTTCACTGAAGGTAATCTTGGTGCTTTAGAACATGACAGTGCTAAGAACAATGCAGATATTGATTGATTTTCCAGCTCAGTACAAACTACTGTAGTGTCAGATTCTCTCCACATTCCCAAGGATCAATTCAGATCACTATCTGGGCACATGAAATTTCCATCATTAATTCCTTCTTCAAGCATTTGTTGATATGCCCCTGAAAGACTTTGGCAGCCCAGTAGTTTTTGCCCTTGCCCATTTACATTGTTTCTTCTACATTGAAAGTAATTAGTGGACACAGTTTCTACTTTCATCTGCTACTTTGGGCACAAAAGCCCAATTCAGACACATAAAAGCTTTGAAAATGTGACCCTTTGTGTCTGGTCCAAACTGTCTCTCCCGTGGTTTGGTTATTTTTGCAGACTTGAGCTATTCTTCTCTGTAAGATTTCTTTCCTGACAGTGTATTTCCAGTGCTCTTTTCAGCTTCCTTTCTGTTAGCCTCCAGAATTAATGGACTTTACAATCTGAATGCCAGTAAGTGTAGGCGGGAAAGTGATGGTGCCATATATGCCAGGTGTAGAGTAATTTCTTTTGTTCACTGTTGGATCTAACTGCTGATATTTTCCAGGGACACCCCTATGACTGTACAGTTGTATCCAATCAGTGGATAGCTGCCAACAGAAATCATTCTTTCAAATGTAGACACTCTCATTTCAAAGTGTATAGAAATAGCTGCCATAACCCACTGGCTTTATTTCCAGTGTTTTTGTAATGGTACTGTATTTTGGGCTGAGCAGGGTATATGATGTAATGAATTTACTTGTGGAGCCTGATAAGGTTTCCCTGATATGGAAGACAATCCAAGGTCTGTCTGGCTGTCCCTAAGGGTAAGGAGGCAGAATAGCTCCGGAGCAGAGGCCAAGCTTGGGATACAAAATTAAAGTTTTGTGGAAAAAAAGAGTTAAGGAAATGATCAGTTATGACTACTATACTCACATCACCTACAGATCTGTCAGTAGAGCTAACAGATGGAGTAATGATTGGGATAACTGTTGGACATTTGACCTTTTTTCTTCTTTTCTTTAATGACTCATCAGCTTATCCTTATTTCTAAAACCACATCTGCCATTTCTAAATATTCATCTGATGTGTCTAGATATTCAAATACAGCCTACTCGTTAAAAAAATATTACTGGACTGATAAATAAAGAGGTGTCATTGATATATTAGGAAAAATCATGACTTCTTTTTGCTCCTGCAAAAATCCAGCTCTGAAGAAGCCAACAAAAAATTGACCTTTTAACAGGAAATCTCCTCTAGCTATCTATACATCATTTGCTCCCAGCTTAATAATTGCTACAAGAGGTCTGCAGAAAGAATCTCAAGGTACTCAAAGGGCAAAACATGACACAGCTCTCATATCTTGCAGTCTGGCAATTCCATACCTTGTACTATATTATTCCTACTGTTATAGCCTAGAGCTATTTTGTCCTGTTTCAGGGGGGAGAACTGGTCATCAAAGCCTTAGGAAATCGTCAAAACAGAACCTTAAGCTACTGTTTGCTTCCCCTCCTGTCTTCCTGCACCCAGTACAACCAAACAGAACTTCAGGATTTTTTCTTTTCCTGGCCAAATGATAGTTTAAACAGAACATAACAAGTGATAAAAGAATGTGTTATTTATCTACATAGCCCAATATATGAATTATTAAGATTATTATATAGATTATTATTCTAAAATGTGTAAAGTTCGACCTGTTGGTGGGCATTTTTGTAAATTTGCGATTTTCCCCCAGGTGCCTGCAAGTGTTACCAAATAGAGTAAGCCATGAAGATCATGAAGTAAACGTCGTTTAAGAATTGCAAACGTGTCTGCAAATATTATTTCTACTATAATTCTTCTCTTTATCGTAACCCATGGTACACATTAGATAGCAACAATCTCCCTATGCAGTTTGGCCTCCTTGGTGACCAAGCAGATTTGGGACCCAGTCAGGTCCTACCAGCACTAGTCTCTGCACACTTGTTCACTGTGCAGAATGGAGTGATTTATGCTGTTTGAAAACAAAACATAGTGCTATTGTTTCTAGCCACAAGAAAATCTTCCAGCTGCAATCCCATATGGGATTCTACGGAAATAATGACATGAACAGCCCTATTCATTTTAGTTACCAAGGCTCCAAAAGACTGGTGATATTTTCAATGTCTTTATCACTGACAGGCATTCACTGCTGATTGTGATGGTAGGGTCCCAGAAGTTCTGGGATTTGTAGCTGAGCTTGCTTAAAATAGCACCACTAAAGGAGTATCTACACTGCAGTTACTTCCCAGTTTGTGTACTTGGATCAAGGCTGATTTTATCTAGTTGCTGGGAAGCAATGCAGCAGTAGCAACCTGGAGGACAATAAATGATGGCTACTGAACTATTAACTTCACAGAGGAAGCTCCTTGGGTGGGCTTCGCTTGACCTAGTTTGAAGTAGACCCAGGCATGCTTAAAAGAGTTTTGTCTGCAATACAGATGTTTCATGTCAATGGTGGTTGAACTTCCTTAGTTTTAGAGAGGAGAGATTGGTATTGATATCACTCTCCCTTGTCCACCTTGACACAGTTGCTACTCCTGGCTCCACAGGAAGCATGCCTCCATACCCAGCCTCAGCAACCTATGCAGGGAAGTGGAAAAACTGGCTGGACTCTGAGTATAGGTCAAGGAGAATATAGTTATTACAGTAGACAAAAAGGCATTTAGTCCAAATAATCTTTTACCCTTTTTCTAGGAGAAAATGTATGGGAAGTGGACAAAAAAGCACATGTGGATGAATTTCAAAACACGCTTTTCTTGGTTTATCTATCCATTGCAGGGCAAAAATAACTGTGCAGTAACAGCACACTTCCTTGTGCTAATTTACTGTGATGCAGTCCTACTCAAAGAACATACAACTAAATCTGTCTAATTAAAATATAGCTGATGATAAAAAAACTTTCTTAGAGAACCCTTACTGCTGATGTGCATAACCATTTTTTATCTACTACTGTATTTGAAATGAATGCAAAGCTAGTAAAAGCAGCTGTGTTTTACTGTTTTCCCCTATAAATCTTAAAATGTGTAAAATGGGTAGATACAATAATACCAGAAAAATAAAGATAACAGAGTGCACACTTCAGTTCCAGTGTGGCTTCAGCAACGTTTTGTTTGGAGTGCCCAGCTGCATATACAGACGCAGTGGAATTTGGTTTGTGAGGAACCTACAAAAATTACACAAATAACTAGCATTTTTTTAATGAATAATACACAGACATGCACCTGCTTCAGAGACTCCATAGATTAGTCTTGCAGCCAATAGAAAAGCCCCTTGGAATTCAATTACATGGCTGGAAAACAGAAAACAATCATGGCTATACTTTTAGAACTGATACCAGCAACATGTTAACCAGTTCTTGGGCTGAGCTTTTCCTGAGGATTAGATTGTTTCAGTTTGTTTTACTTCCCTGTGGCTTATTGAAAATTTATATTATTCTATTCTATTCTTGCAGCTGGAGCCTCTCCCAGAAGATGTTGTGCACCAAATCCCCAATATGAATGCAATAGCTTCTTTAAAAAAGACCACTGAAATTCAAAGTATGTTTCTCAGTTTGGGTTGGTGGGTTGGATGGTTTGGGGTATTTTTAGTATTAATTGATGTCATAGATCTCATTTTTTCAGAGAAAAGAGTAGGAAAATGTTTTATGTATAAACCAACATGCTGTGCCTACCTAGTATGTATGTATATATATAGAGAGAGGTATGCTTTTATTTTTGTTTCTTTGATATCTCTTTGTTTCTGCTATGTATTTAGCCCTGAAAAACTAACCCATTTAAATTATTTAGAGCTTTCTGATTCCTGAATATTCCCAAATCTTTACATTCCAGAGACACTTGGATGAAATAGGTGTTTGTCAGTGAGGGACAGGAACAGACAGGTAAATTAGAGCTCTAACAGTGTATTCAGATTCTGTTTGTGCAGCCGTTTACAAGTTACTCACTCTGAGACATATAGGAGATTGAGATTAAGTTAAAATGCTCAAAATGGGCACTGATCCATGGAACAATGCTAAAAAATACATTATTTTATTATGTTTCTGGTGCAGAGGGTAGTTTGCTTTACTTGTACCTGACCCCAAACCTTTACTGCCCAGATACTTTAGGGCATTTGCTCTGGTCTCACTGAAGAAAGTTCTCTTTGCCATCAGTTACCTTAATCCAACTGAGCAGACTTCCCTTAAACTCTCTATTCTTCTGCTCCCTGCCATTTTACTGAGGCAGTGGGAGCTTCCTGACTTCTACTGTTTGCTGGCTCCTTAACAATAACAAATGGATAACAAATGTTTTTCTTCATGTTAGATGAATCACAAATAATTGAGATTCATCTGTATAAAATAAATGCAGTTTTTTAAAGGGACATCATGTATTACCCACTGATCATGCAGTACTTATCAATCTGATTTTGGTTTTAAAGTGACAAAGAAAATTCACTGTAGGTATATAATTCATCCTTCGTATCTAGTAGGCACCTAGATACGCAAATGCTCTGAGTAAATCAGCTCTATATGGTAAATTCCAGGAGGTCATTTTTGCTGAGTCATATGTTCATGTTCATGTGTTAGTATCTTGCTTAAAATTCCCTGTTAAGAAAGTGTTAATGATTTGGAAGGAATCAGCAAGGTAAGGAAATTCATGTACTATGCAAGACAGAGCAGATTTGCAAATTATAAGGACAAAAAGCTGTACAAAGGCCACAGCCATGAGGGAAGAATATGCAATTCTGTTTGAAATAAGACATGTATTTAATGAAAAATGGATCTGGGAAAAAAAAAAAAGAGAAAAAAAAAAAGGTGAACTGAGAAACATAAAAGATAATACTGACTCTAGAAAGGCATAGTGTCTTACTAGAAATACACACAAATGATGGCAGTTCAGACAGAATTGATAGATTTAGGAACAAATGTATCTAAAAACATAACCCAGAGTTCTGCAGAGTGTCTTAATTTTGCCACACTTAGGTTTGAGCTGGACCGCTACAGTCATGGCGGTGCAAGGGGGCAGTTCTGAAACCTAACAGGCTGCTCAGGGTTTGGAGTTATTTATACACTATATTCTGGCTTTTCTTTCAGCTATTGCCCCTAAAGTTATGCATACCTCATTTTGTCTGGAGAGAAACCGAGTATTAGAAAGGAATATGCTTGGATAGCAGAAAGGAGCATTGAGGAAGTTCAGTGCAGCCTTATGGAGGATATATATTTAGATGGAATTAAGAAAAGCAAGCATGCGTTGATTATTATAGGGAGTTATGCAGGCTGAAAAGCTTTATGCTATGGAGTAGCAACTCAAGATATACTGAGAAAGCCTGATTAGTTTGGATGATTGCTTGCATGTATAATGGGTCTGTATTTCTGTGATCCAGCTTTCATCATGAATATTAGCAATATTTTACACAAAAAAAGTCTCTCCTCTGTGTTTGTTGCAAAAAAATTGAAAGTACAATACTTAGACAATGAGAGGAAACAACTTTTTTCTAACTAGAATGGAATTTTTATAAATGTTTTGTATGTGACAGGGATCCAAAGCTCCTTTGGAAATGTAATACATTTGGAAGTAGTAGTTCCCACACCCATGTAATATGCTATTTCTAAACAATCCTGTTCACTAGCTTGAATACCACCCCCAAATGTGTTTTTTTTTTCCAAGCAAGCCATGGCACGACATGTCCAAATCTATTTGTGAAAGGCAATTCCAAAAGCCTGTAACAGTGACAGAAACATTCACTTTTATTATTTCCTGGTAATAATCAGTGCTCCCACAAATCTTTGAGGAAGACTTAAGCACATTTTCATGCTGAAAGCCAAAGCATACCTAGAAGACTGATTTGGTTTCATTGTTTGTTCTTGCAAGCCGTGATTGCTCAAGTTTTGTATGAATGAAACCAGCAGTATGCTTCATTCTTTCCCTTGAGCCCCACCAAGTTCTTCTCAATGAATGTAACAGGACCGGTAGAATTTCACATTCCAGTATAGCACAGTAGAAATGGCATTTTCAGAGATGTGAGCAGTTTGAGGCAGATGCTTTTTGAGCTCATTTAATTGTCAATCCATAGCATACCTAGGGTTTCTAACAGAGCTCCTTTGCAGCTGGCATGCTGTGATTGCCTCTTCATTCCACAAGACCTTGCCAGCCCTGCATGGTTTGTGTTCAACACATGAATGTTGTCCGGTATCAAAAGAAGCTTGCAAAGCTGTTCTGCTTACCACAGGTGTTTGTAAAGTACAGCTTTCTGATTTCAAAGAAAAATCTACCATTGCTTTTTCACAAGCATCAGAAAGTCCTCTTTGCATGAGGTACCCACTGCTACCTGAGCACTGTTCCTAACGGGGACTGCTTTAAAATGCCCTCCCACAAACCACACACACCCTGCCATGTATTCCCCTTCTCCAAGACCTTCCACTGCAGCATAGGTGCTGCCACCTGCTTCCTGGCCTGACTCTGCTCTCCCTCTTTATTGCTGAAGCCCCTCTCATAACAATTCTCAATGCAGGGAAACAAGGAAAATCAATGATCACTTGGGAGTGAAGGGCAGTTAAATGGGCACAGAGAGCCCACTAATATGCTTGAATTGGCCCTGAGTTTTAGTGTTACAAGAAAGTCAGGATTCAGGGGGCAGCTGGTGTGCAAGCCTGTGTGTGAATGAACGAATGCAATGTAGCAATCCTCACTGATGCTGTTTTATTGTTGCTGCAGGAGAGCAACACAGTGGTAGCTGGGTACTAATATTTTATTTTATGAATAAGAGCCCTTGAAAACTCCAGCAGTGAACATGGGTTCATTTCTTTTATAGGCAAGAGGGGGTATTATTCCCATGCCAACAGATTTGATTTTCTTGCACATCTGTTTCTGCAACAAAAACCCCACCCACTCTGCAAACATTTAGCTCATAAATTATAGGGTTGAATTGGGTGTATATTGCAAAGACTGACTTTTGCACATATGATCTGTGAGAACATTGTGGAATGCTCATATAACTTTTTTGTTTGTTTTTGGTGTACTTTTTAATGAACAGAGAATATGGTCTCTGAGCACAGTAATAATAGAGAATATTTTTGTCTTGTTTTTATAAAATTTGCCAGGCTCCAATCATTGAGCCTACTGTTATGTACATAACTTTTTAGCTGTGTCTTTCATGCTTTTGGAGCAAAGCCAACCTCCTAACACTTAATCTCAACTTTGTAGGATACTTAATACACTTTACATTTTATCCCCAGAAGGTCCCCGTTATTTAAAGATTCTGCTAACTACTCAAACGTGCACACTATTAGAGTTCAAAGAAACATGCTAGCCATGCTCACGGGTTGTTCTTGCAGATTGACTTGGGCTTTCATCTTGCAATGATGTTTTTGAATAAAGACGTTTTCAGGCTTTATTGACAGCTGCTTTCTCACTGGAAGGAAAAGTTCATCTTTCGAAAAGCCTGAAACTGTGTCAAGAGCTGCATTACCAAAGAGGGAGTTTTTAGCAGCCTTTGTGCAGCACAGACAGCACCACCGCTGGCCTGGCCTCCCAGCTGTCAAAGCCTCCAGCTACCCTCTGGATAAGCACCTCGACTCAGCCCACTGCCCAGCTGCCAAAATCCTCCTTTTAGCCCTCAGAAAAGTCCCCTACTTGATCCCCTCTCTTTCACAGCTGTTGAAGCCCTCTGTCTAATTCCCAGATAAGTACCCTGATCCAACCTCTGCAGCAGCTGCTGGAAGCTTCTTGCTAAACACTGAATAAGCTCTGGTCCAGAACTCCCAGCCTTCCCAAAGCTCCTAATTTCCAGGTGTCATCCACCTGGCAATTAGCAAGTGCTCAGTGGATTACTGAACTGTAAGAAATATATATTTAAATTCTTACTTATTCACCTGGTTACGGCTAATCAACCTCTGTTTCTTAATAGCACTGCAATAGCAGACTATTTTATATGTTGACGATGAGACACCTGCCATCATTGTTTGCATTGCCTGAGAAACTTCTCACTGTCTCTTCTGTTGCAGGCAGAAAGCTGAGAATACTCATGCTTTTAATCCACTGCTGTGTTTTTACACAGCAAACCAGAAAGCTCTATTCCTTATGCTATCTGGTGGCTTTCCAGCAACAGCCAGTTCATATATGAAAGTTTTAAATAAATTATTGTTCTAGTATACGCCCTGAGGTTGGAGGAGAAAGAACATCCAGGACTAACAAACCTGATTGTTCTGGCAACATCACTTCAGTCCGAGTTGGCATTTCTGACTTTTTTCCTTTTCCAGACAGTGCTGTGTGAGTACTTTGTACAACAATGTTCAATTTTTAGTCCTGTTTGCTGTATATGAATCAACTGTCTGCCACGTCAGAGCTTCCAGGTATTCAATCTGCCCTGAACTCCCTTCACCTTGCAGAGATAAAGCAAATAGCCTGTCTGACAGAATGCATTCACTAGTCTATGTGTTACTCCTCCAGTTTATTACCTTCTGGGGAAGGGTGTGACACAGCCCTTGGAATGAAAGCACTTTCCAACTTGGCATTCTTAGGTTCAGAAATATACCTCTTCACTGCAGTCTGAAATTTCAACTGTACTCCTTACACCACAGTGATTTTAAATTATAATCACTCGGTGTTGAACTAAGTGATTACTATGCTTGTACCACCATGCTAGCTAAAATTCCCATAAATTATTATGTGTGTTTTCCTTAGGCAAGTACTGGAAGTCTGTGGAGCCATACTCTGTGCCAGTGGATTGTGCTCTGGCTGAGTCTCAGAAACGAGAGAGGGAGGAGACAGAAACAGTATCTGCTATGGCCTCTCTTTCAGTGGATGTTGAGCAGTGTATCCCTCAGGAAAGCAGCAGGTAAGCGTATGCGGTTATTGTAGAGAGGAAGGCTTTTGCTCCAGCCAAGTGAGATGAAGAAGACAGTTAGACTAAGGGTTGTTTCAAAATTATCTGCTAATTGAGGTACCTGGAAATTTTCATCTTTGGATTTGAGCTCTCTTACTTGGCCACTAGAAGCACAGGTATTCTATGCTAGCAGATATTTTTTTGGCATGTGTAATTCTTTACTAAGGTTCATGATTAGTACAAGAACCTTGTTTTCTTCCCATGTCTAGTCCTCTCTACTACATAAAAAGTCCAATATCCATATGAGGAAAATAGAGATGATCAAGTATAATCAACCATATTCTTCTCATTGGAAGCTGTTCAAACCTGGTTTAGCTTTAATTTTCTAGGATGGCATTTAACACATGATCAGATATATTTAATAAGGATGGACTTAAATCATTATTAAATGGTATTAGACGGGCATTAAATGTTACTTCCATGGAAGCAATGGAACGGTGCCAATATAAAACTTAAAGCCAACCTGACCAGGATTATGGCCAACATTCTCAGTGTACCAAGATGAAGGTACACCAACAAAGAATGAGAATGCTGGGGTTTTCGAGCTTGCCAGCTGCTTTTTACATCAATGAAGATTGCTTTCAATTTCACGATTTGAGAAAATGATACAGTAACTGCTGTTGGGTTTTTTTGCCAATTAGAGATGAAAAAAATTCATAGCCACTGAATACTGTGTCATCTACAAAACTATTTCTTCGAAGAGCTGTTAGGAATCAGAAAAGCAACTCCAGAAGTTCTTGGAGTTTTCTATTTACTTGTTATAGGGACAAACTTTCCTGGCCTTCATCAGCAGAGGAAGACCCAAAATGCAGTGGAACCATTCAGTTTCCATGACACAGAGAAAACAGGGAAGGGAGGAGGAAAGGAGTAAAAAGCCTTATAAGGAGACTCACCAGCTCCCTGCAGGCTGTGGAGCAGAGCTGTGTAACAACAGGAGAGAAAGGAGGGAGCTGTGGGTAGGCAGAGCGGTGGTGGGAGGGGAGCCAGAAGGATCCATGGCTCCTACATCGTGACAGCTACTTGTCTGATTTGGTTCTTGCCTCCCACGTTGACTCTTTTAATCAGAACTGATCTGATAGGCATCTGGGGGGCTAGTGCGGTGCTAAAAGCTATGGATGCGTTTGGGAGCGAATGTTTCTCACAACAGTGGGAGCGCTCATCTGCCAACGAGTTAATAGACGTGGCTCAAAGGGACACACAGGGAGCAGAGCTAGCTAGTAAAGTTCGCAGTATTTGCATAATTACCTTTCTGATTGTAATTATACTTTAATATACTATGGCTATCATTGTGCTAGCATTATTGCAAACAATTCCATAAAAGCTTAGGGAAGAATCTATGGTGAACGAGAGACATATTTTAGATTTGTGAGAGTCTAATCAGGGCTCAGCTAAGGAATAATGTAAGGCTCGTCATACAAATTTGTGACAGTTAATAGACACTTCTGCTAACCAGGGACAGAAAGGTGCCTTCTCATGTACGCATATCTCTGAAATTTAAAGAATTTTAGTTAGTGTTGGAACCAACGCAGTCAAACAAAGCAAAGCTTTAAATTGTCTGGAAAAGGGTGTGGTTAATTTTGTGTATTTTTACATTGCTCAGAATAACCAAGAATTGTATTTGTTATAGCCTCCACTCACTTAAAAGTACAACCATTGAGAGCAACTGCTGATCCTACATGATTTGAACAAAATAACCCTTTGACTAACACTGCACTTAATTATTGTATTTATTACCTACCTACTGATAACCTGTGACAGTTTCCACCCATTCTGAAAACAGAATTTCAGGGCAGAGCTGAAAGAAATGGAAAAAAACGGATGTGCTGAAATGTACACAAGTGGGATTCATGTGGCTGCCAGATTCATTACACTTCGTCAGTTCTGGACTCTTATAGGGACAAATCCGTTGTGATGAATTGTTCTGTGGAAAAATGGCTTCGTTTGAAATATCTTCTGTGGTGCTGCAGAGATTTTTCTGCAGCACAAAAAAAACCCTATGCACGCATGCGTTCCTAAGTCTGTTTCCACATTCGTAACCCACAAAGAAGTCACTCGAAGCCAGATTACCATCAGAGAGCAACAAGACAACATAAGTGCTGTCCCACTGGGCCAAAATTGATAGTTTGGTTTTCTGAGGCTTTGGGACATCGTTCTCTTTGTTTTCTTCCTGCTGAATGTAAGGAGGAATATGGAATCCAAAATGGTCACCCAAAAGGTCTGGTTTTGAGGGTCCTCTGAGCTGCAGGGAGACCTGAGAGGACCTGGCTGCACTTTGAGCATGAATGAAAGTCTGGCACGGGATCATAAATCCAGGGACTGATTTGACATTGCATGCTCTTCTTTCATGCCAGTATAATTTCATTCATTTCACAAAAGCATGCCCTTCATTTCATAAGCATATACCAACACAAACTGCAGTCATGTAGTGGTAAGTCCAACTTTGCTTTTTCACATTTGTTGTGTTTGTTGTAGTTAAGGACCAAGGAAGTAACACTCCTTCTCCAGACCCTTTCTATGACAAACGGCAGGGCTGCAGGGGCATGAGGAGTCATCTGGGCTCTCAAGCCCTCTTGGTAAGGGCACTGTAGATGTGCTCCTCCTCCCCTCATTGCAGATGGAAGCCACCTTCTGAAGACCTGTTGCAAGCCTTTGCATTAAATGTTTGTGACAGTGTTTGCATTAAGTTGTGACAAGCAGGGCAGGATCAGAGCAGAAAGCACTGTGGCTGACAGGGCAGTCTGAAGGGTTTCTTCGTTATGCCAAGGAGCCAATTTACTTTCTCTTAATCTCACCATAGTCAGCCATGTCGATAATTCTGACCTACATCTCTAACCCTGTTTCAGTGAATTGACAGTAGAGATCCTGTTGACTTCAGCTTTGGATGGTCAGGACTCCAGACGAAGAAAGCAGCAGCAAGAGCCTCTTTGCAGGAAGCTCTTGCCAGTTATGTTGGAGGATATATTGGTGTTTGGAGTGAGATGACTCACTTTAAACTCAGATTTTGGGTAAAGCAGCTCTTTTCCTGGCCAAGTCATATCTGACTCATTTACCACTGATGAATAAAGGATAAAATGCTCCTGGCTAAGGTCCATCTTAAGTATTTCTCTTTCTTTCTTCTCTCTTTCTTTCTTTTCTTCAAGTGACAGTGCTGATTATTTTTTTATTTTATTTTCTCTGGCAGATTAAATGAAGAAAACCGTGAAAAGCTGCTACGCTTTTGGTGTTTTGTTTTACCAAAGCACAACTCTGCATTTTAAAGTCCAATTGAAACTTGATTATAGACTTCAGAAGAGAACAGATATAGAAAAAAGAGTTTGTGGATAGGAAAGAAAACATGCATGTTGCTAACAGATTTAAATACAGATGCAATTAAAGGAACAGGCATGCCTTATAAAACACTTCTAACTACCGTAACGTTTGTGTGTTGATAACTGCTTATTACCTATGTGACATACAAATTTAGCTGTTTAGAATTTTGTTTTGGCCAGGCATCCATTTCAGAAATCGTGCTATGAAAATATTCAGTACAATGTGTTCCTGATACATTGGAGCTTCTGTATGTTTCTTCTTAAAATGGAAAAATAAAAGGGTGTGGAAGGAGATCTCTTGCACTTACTATTTTTACAGAAAACAGTAAATCTTGAGAATTACATTTATCAGAATTTAACTTTATGGCCCTCATTCAGCTGAGCATAGATTTTACTCAAATGGAAATGAAAACAAAGTGTAATTTTCAGATATTACTCTTAGTGCTACAGAGCTGCCCGTTGCAGTTTCAGTCACATTGCATTATATTGCATACAGTATATTAAATACTACACAACTGGTTGGATCACAGGGTACAACTAGCTACCATCTAAAGTCATTTGCTGTGTTTGTGTACTGACTCATACAGCTTCATGTAGCGTTTCACTATTTGGGTACCCTTCTCAGCTATGCTGAGTAACCTGTACCTACCTGGCCATATCCTACAGCATCTGCAATCACAGGCAGGCTCAGGAGCTGAAGAACAGCTTCCCCAGCTCAGGCTGCAGCTTTTTCTTGCCCATCTTCCTCTCATCCCCTGATGGTGGGTGCGTAAGGAAGAGAAGCAGGAGCTGGAGCGTTTGAGAGCCAGCCTTGACCTGGTGAGTCGGTAGATCTCAACAGCTGTATCTGACCCCTCCTGTGTGAAAGCCTCCAGGATACCTACTTGTGCATAAACTTTTCAAAGCTTTTTTTGAAGTAATTTATACCCTTGGCACTCAGGCAGTGAATCCCACAGCTTCTTCAGGGGCTGCACTTCTTTTTCTTTGTTCTTAACTTATTGATAAATTCAGTGGAGAGCCCCTAGTTCTTGCATCACAAGAAATAAAAGCAACTCTTTTCTTACTCATAGTCTCTGCCCCATTTCTGGTTTTAAAGGCTTCAGCTGTCTGTGTTCCTCCTGGTATGAAAATAATTTCTTTTTTCTGTTGATTCTTGCTGCTGTCTGTGCCTTCTTTATTTTTCTTTGAAATGGAGTAAGAACTGTATGCAGGGCTCCAGGTGTTGGGCACACTGTGGATTTACACAGTAGCATAATGTTGGGGAATTTTTTTCTTGTTTCTGTTGCTCTCTGCTCTTCTACCATAAACTCCAAGCTCTCAGTCATAGCCAACATTGTGTAGAAACAGTTATAGCTGTCTCCCCCGCTGTTTTGTGGATTGTGTATTAGTTTATGTTTGTTTACCTTTTTTTCCACTCAGAAATGGTGTTGCGGGCTTTTGAACTGAGTAGTATCTGTAATTTGGCATCACCAACAAATGTTATTGCCTAAATCAACTGTTAGTCTGCCAAGTCTTTTTGAGATAATCTAAAGAATCCCTCCACGGTGAAAATTCACCAATATTATTATCCATTTCCTACTTTTGATGGATTGTTAATCTATGAGAGGACCTTCTCTCATAACCCACATTTCTCACACCCTTTGGATAAAATTGTTCGAAGACCTTCTTTGCACAGGGATATCACTTGATCCCTCTTCCTTCATTTCCTTCAGAAACTTCTAATGAATTTTTAAGGCTTGCTTTCTCTTTGTTAAGACATAGCTCTTACCCAAGTTACTATTACCTAAATGCCTACTAATTCTATCACTGATTATAACTGCTTTCAGTCTCCCCATACAGACTTACTGTATCTCCTGTAGCTTCCAGAAGGGGACTTATATTTCTTACCTTCTATACCTCTTGTTTGGGTGCTGAGTTAAGCCGTAGAATATGCTCAATAATTATTTCTTTAGGAACATCATAATTGCATTCCCCTAGAACTCAGTGCACAAATATCATCTGCTCTTAGCAATTTGGCAACGTTTAATACATCAGTTTGTTCTAGTGCTGATTCAGTTTGCGATAGCTCATCTGCAAATAATAAAATCTCCCTGACACTTCTCCAGTGAACACAGATATAAATAGTTCATTTTCCTTTTGTGGTCTACCTTCCCTGATGCTCCTTTTATGCTTTGATCATTTCTTCTGATGTATTTTGAAAGACCTTTTTATTATTAGTTTTTATGCCTTTAACATGTTGCTTTTCAGACTCTCCTTTTGATTGCCTCACTGAAGGTTTACATTTAACTTGTGAGAGTTTATAGTTCATTTAATTTGCCTTGTTTGGACATTACTTCCTCTTTTGAAAGGATATATATAGTTACCTTATCCTGCTCTTAAATATGATGGGGTTTACTTTTAGTTCCTTTTTCTTTAATCAATACAAAGTCCATTTTTACTAGGATATGCAGTTACTCAGGATCTCTTATATGATGTCTTTAGCCACTCACTGAATCATTTGCATAGTATAGAAAGGTATCTCTTTTTTACCCAAACTCTCTGCCACCAGAGGATCACTTTTCAATTACAATGATCTTCCCCAGGACAGCTGAGTGCAGTTAGGAACCGATTATGGCATAAAAGAGACGTACCATGCCAGAAAATCTATCTTTTGTTCAGCAGTTTCTGTGACTTGGAAACATACCTTGAACTTTTATTCTTGCGTGTGTGATAATGTAGCTATGAGGAATTTCTGTAATTCTAATTTAACAAATACAGTAAGAAAAACTTTTTTTTTATTATGTACAGGTTTTATCTAAATTTTTAAATATTAACTTTTTTTTAAGGTGTAGATGTCAACTATTTTAAATAATATTGTCAAAAATAATGCAGTTGTCATTTATTCACAATTGCCACAGAACAATACTTAAGACTTCATGCATTTTGCCAGATTTTTCCATATGGTAGGATTTCTGCCTCATCTATTTCTTTTGGTTTAAGGTTTAAACAGAATAATTTTGTTTAGTGTTAACTTCAAAAAGACTACTTCATTCTGCCATAGTGTGAATCACACAGAGAGCGAGCTATAGGTGAGCACTCTTCCCAGCTCACCAAAATAAGCAGAGCAAGTGCAAGAGGGCTCTGGTCCTAGGAACTTGCAGTTTAAATAAGCCACAGTAAAGCCTTAATGAAAAATCATGGCTGTGGCTCTACAGCCATTACAGTCCCAATCAGTGTCTGAATCTGCTGACAGCACAGAATCAGTCTGGATCAGACCCGAGCTCCTAGCTGCATCTCTGAGGAACCAGTCAGAGCGTACAGTACGGGATGGATTTTCTGCCTGCTTTATGTTTTTATGCCAGCTTTTTGTCAGCTACAGGAAGACTAACTGAACTGATGTAACTAACAGTGACATAACTGAAGTAACATAAATTTGACCTGTCAGACTCTGCCCCCTCCATTTTTTTTTTGTTTTTGAGAACTTTTGATTCCAGTGGAATGATTATGTATTGATTCACTGCTTAGTGTTATGGGACTACAGAGTTTTTGTACTCTACTAGCAGCTCTAAAACTTTACTGGCCCTCACACAAAACTCTGGCCTAAGCCATTATCCCATAAAAAATGTATGTTTTTAATGATAAGCCATTGGCTCAGTCCAGTGACTTCTTTGACTCTAATAAAGTGAAGTTAAAGCAAACACGTAAGTCTTCAAAAGGAGACTGCAGAAGGCTGTGAGAGTACCCACACTGAGTGACAACATCTGGATTTGCCAGGGTACCCTATAACCTTCTCTCCTGTTCCAGAAAGGACCTTGTGTCTGTCGCTTGCACTTAAAAATTACTGTTGGTGCTTAGGCTGTGGCTGATGCAGAATATTGGCATATTGTTGGAATATACTGTAATATATTAGAATATAGCACTTGAGTTCAGTCATAGCACTCAGGAGCACCCTCATCATTGAAAAATTTCCCAGGACTAAAACCCTGAGTAAGATCATCTGTCGATCCCACTATGGTCATAAGAACATCAGTCCCAGAAGCCAAATATATGTGAACAGACTGTTGCACGTACTGCTTCCCTAGATTATTATAAATAAATAACCCAGACCCCCACTTTCACTTCCAGAGGTTTTCCAGAGTTCCACTCCTTCTTCCTCTGCCAGTCTCCAGTTGAAGCCTATTGACAACTATTCCTTCTCATTCACTTACAGCGGAATGGAAAAACCGAACTGTTATCTGCTTCCAAATTATCCTCTTTCCAGACAGCCCCGTAAGGCCCTGGATGTTTAACAAGGTCTTGTTGCACTTTTGGGTTATGACAGAGGACATACAGGTCTTCCAAAAGTGGCTGGAGAAAATGGAAGTGTGTGGTCAACACAACAGCAACATGCACCATCACTATGAGTCCCCCACATGGTGCATGACCCTGTAACATACCTGAGGACCTCAGCAGCAGGCTGGGCTCCATCCGCTGCCAGCCAGAGCAATGCAAGAGAAGAGAAAGAGGCAGTACAAGAGGGTTTCACCTTGCCTTTTGGGAGTAAGGGAGCTGCAGTGGTTATTGTATGTAGGAAACATTCTCCACTGTGTGGTAAGGAACAAAAGATTTGAGATTTATAGATTGATAATCTCTTAGGGTCAATAACCCTTTGGAAAGCGATTAGTCTGAAAAAGTCTTCTTTTTCATATATCATTCATCTGACATATTTTTCAGCGTACTAGCTCTGATCATTCCAATTTGGAAAGGAACAACCTGTATAAAATCATTTAAAGACACACTGCTGAATTTTTCATTGGGTAAGACTTTAATAAACTCCAGATTCATTTAAAATTCTCTGGCTTCATTGCTGAATAAACTACCAAAACCCATGCAAGCCCCCATTAATTACTTTTTTTTCCATGGGATCTCATGAGTTTGTGCTTTCTAAGGGATGTTTTACTGAAGCCAGTTATTATACTGGCTTACAATATTTAAGTGGTAGATGTCTCATTTATTAATTTTCATGTACTTTTTACTCTCCCCCTGATTTCAAAATTGCTCGAAGTGACTATTTTTAAGGTGGTCTTAAGCTCATTTGCTGCATGGTATTCTGCCAGATGGAGGTGAAAGATGGTTTATGTCCAAATTCTTATACCCTTCTATAGTGAGGTCTCACTATGATCTCAGAAGCTTCACATTTTATAATTGCCACCATGATCCTCAGGTGTGGTAGCTTGCCAGATACAAGGAATAATGACACTTTACACCACCTCAGCGTATGTCCCCATTATTTTCTTATTGTTTGTTTCCAAGAGCTCATTTTGCCTAAGCTGAATATTTCGCAGAGGCTTTCAAATGAAAGATGTATGTATAATCTGACTTGATATTATTAATAGTTACCTTCTCCATGACAGTAATCTGCTGATCAAGTTCAGAATTTGGTCTCAGAAATTGCAGGCAGGCAGGCAATGCATTTATGAAAGCACATAGTCAGAAATCAGAGGACTGAAGAAAAACCCCAGAAGAAACACTACTAACTACTGGGCTGCTAGTGAACTATTTTGCTTTAATGGTATTGGCCCACTTGAAAAAAATAAATGCATGCATTTTCAGTTGCAAAAGCTTGTAAAATAAAAGTATCACAGCTACTTTTTTCATGAAATTATTTGACTCTGTTGACACAAAGCATGTACATTTCTGGACAAAAAGTTATAAAATATTCTGACATATTTTAATATAAACAGGAACATTTTCAGTGATTGCTTGGATCTAAAATGTTTTTCCACTTGACATTTGTTTATACTTCCTAGGAAAGAAACTCTATTTATGGATAACTGAATAACACAAATAAACATCAGAGAGAGCTGAAAAATCAGCTTTGATTATGCATGAAAATCTACAATGTCATTGTGTACTCTTGTGCCGTATTCTGATTGCCTGTTTATTTTTACAGAGCTGCTGGCGAGCCCATGGAAGAAGAGCCAGTCTTGTGAAGTGCCAAGTCCTCCCTGATATTTCCTGTGGGTGACATCATTGTGTATCCCCCCAAAGCACCCTCAGACATGTCTTGTCTGCTGCTTGGGTGGCACAGATCAGATGGAACATAAACACTGGGCACAAAACTCTGAATAGCAGCTTCACTTGTTCTTTGGATGGACTTGAAAGGGCCCTAAAGTTTCCTTATATGTAACTGCTACAATTCTAGAGTTACAGTAAAATGGGCTTGGGAGAAAAAGCCTAGAGCATGCTTTTTATATGCTGTTTGACCCACTCACCAACATAAATTGTGAAACAGAGTGTTACAAAATTCTACATGATAGATTATAGATACGAGAATTGCAACAGCCAGCAAAATACTCAGTAAACTCTATGAATCACTTTCTGACACTTTTTACTGGGTAATTTTTTTTCGTACTGCGTTAAATTGTTAATAGAATTTGTTTTCTTTGCTCTGTGTAATGAAAAAAAAACCCACCACCTTTATTTTACGTGCCATTTTTTAACCCCCTGAAATGAGTTCTTAGCTGAATAAGTGAAAAAAGCATGTAAATTATGATAAGGAATTTTAGCTAAAGGGAAAGCACTTCTTATTGTACTATAAATCCCCTGAAGTACTGTGCTTGGTGGTGCTTTATTTTCTTTTCCCTTTTCCCAGCCATCCCTCCCCATTTTGTGTAATCTTTTCTATCATAAAAGTGCATTCACGATTCTCTAAAAGGAGTGCTATTCTGCCTTTTAAAAGAAGTGCTGTACCCTCCGTAGTTGACAGTAGCTCTCACCATATGTGCAGCAGAGATCAAGTATGGATGGCTTTTCAAATGTGTTTTTAGTTTGTTCTGAAATGTTTCTGCGTCCTGACTCTAAGAGCAGCGATCTTCACTAACTGTGTGCAGCTCATTTGAAGCTCAGGTGTTTCTGTGGAGGTTGTGTTGGAGGTGTTTTTTACAGGTCGTCATGTGGATACAAGCTAATTCTTTTATGTAGTCCTGCACCAAGAGAACTGATGTTGCTTAAGAAGCTTCAAAGGGTTTAGGCTTTATTTTAGATCCCCAAAGTGCAGCAAGATCTCCCTGTAGTGTGACTTAAGCTGTTTAGTTCCATGTTTGAAAACGTAACATAGAGTTGTGCCTTTAGCTGATAATGAACGCTTAAACTGTTACACATGTTGCCTTACCGTCAGAGAAAGAGATAGGGCATGTATGTAAGACTACTTCAAATGAACAAAACTCTGCTACAGCAACTTTTATTTTGCTTACAACTTTCTCACCTAATGAACCCTGGGAGATACCTTGAAGTATTCAACTTCCAGTATTTGATAGCTCGCTCAGCTTTTAAAAGCAAGTGATGTTCGTTTTTATATATTTTCCAAACTCAAAAGATTATTAAAGCCATAAGTGAAGACTGTCATGCTTTTTATTCTGAAATCTGAAAGGAACCTTAATTAAAACAAGATTTTGGGGAAGGCCGTGATATGAAAGATATGGAACAATATGGTTTCAGTTATAGGCAGACTCAAACCTGTAAATCAAAGATGAAAGATTTCACTCAAATAGAATTATATAATTCTCTTTTGTTATGCAGTCAGACTATATCTTTCATGCATTTGGGTTTGTTTACGATTAGCATTTTAATTTTAAAGACTTTTATTACTTATACAAAAGCTCTCTGCTACGAGTTAGAAATCTGAAGCATGCTTTGAAAAGGGAAATCTAAAAGAGGAATGTCATTTCCTATAATGTGAAGTAAACTTTTATTCTGAAAGTCTTACTCTAAAATGGATATATGCCCCTCAGAAAGTGAAATAAAATTCTACCCCCCATTTACAAGCCAAAATCATGCTCATTTTAGTAATGCAAAGAGTCCCAGCAAGCTAAATTAACTCCTGGTGTAAGCCATCTTGCCCAACTTTGGGCTGTTCTGAAGGGGTTGTTCACATGACTAAAGCAATCAGGAGTTCATCCTGCATTTTCAGCAGACTTGTGATGGCAATCTTACTTACCATTTACTGCAATTTTCTTGTGGTTATTCAAGAAATTTCCCTTCAAGGAAACCAAGGACCATAGCTGATGAGTTGGGTAATTTGTAGAGCTTTTCACATTTTGAAATAATGGCTGCAAAATTTTAATTGGGTGCATAGTAAAAGCATCTTAAAATTAACCCCACAAATGCAAACTCTGCTCGTGCTGTTAGCTTGCATAAAATTGAATATGAATTGCAGCCTGAAATGTGAGTTACAAGCTCTACCAATTAAAGTCTATATTCTGGGGTGGAAATCAGCTAAAGCTGTCCTTTGTAGCTGGAAATGCTTTTAAAATGCCAGAATAATTTGAATTAAACCACATTATAAACTCACACTTGGGCATTTGTACAGGCGTACTCCCAGACAGACATCTAGACATGCTATTGGTTAAAGTTAGGATGATTTGGATAAGCAAATGTGCAAATAAACTACACACAGATTGTGTCCAGAACTCTTTTCTCAGTGAAGTCAATAGCAAAAACCTCTTTGATTTCAATGAGAGACGGATCAGGCCCTGCTCTTTTTTTTCCTTTAAGTCCAGAACACCATTACTTTTTGATTATGTCATTACAAGGCACCGTTCAGCCCTCTGGGAAATGATTGAGGCTTACAGTGAATATCAACACTTCCTTCAAAGCAGACCTGGGCTTTCTGAGAGGGCAGTTTCACTTGCTGCTGTTTTCTTCTCACAGTATTTTTTATTACCATCAATAGCTCCCCATGGATTACAGTTAAAATATCTCCCAGCAATTTTAGACATACTTCCAGGGAAATATTCATGCAGACACTCTTTACAATGCACAGTTTTAACTGGATTCAACAACAAATTCCAAGAATTTCAGAAAGACGAAGGAATTGCGTGTTTCTCCACTTCTAATATCCAAATTCAGGGGCTCAGGACCTGTTTTTGAGGAGACATCACAGTCTCATGTCTCTCATGGACCTCAGCTTCAGCTAGGGAGATTGACACCTCTGAAAATTCAGAACCCAGACATTTCAAACTGGCTGCCAAAGCATGTACATCTGAGCTTAGATTACTTCTAAAAATGAGCTGAAATTTGTCAATGAGATGAGTAAAGTAAACGGTGGCTTCTGTGTGTGATCCCATGCAGAAGGTGAAGCTGAGGAAGTGGCAGAGTGCCTTCTGAGCCAGGGTGATGCTCTGCCTGGTGCTGGTGGCAGGGGGGCTGGAGGCAGGCAGGAGGATGTCCCACAGCTCCACCACCCAAGGCTGCCATTGCCATTAGCAGCAAATCTTGGCCTTGCAGGGGAAGCGTGCAGGAATTTGCCCTCTGCCTCTGGATCAAGGTGTCCCTAAGCCACCAACTTCCAGAATGACAGATGCCTCAGTAGCAAATACCACTAACATGCTTGCTCCAGGTCATACTCTTCCCTAGTGTCAGGGACTAACTATTAAGCTCAGTGGGACACTTCTTGTGTTCTTCTATTTCTCTTGTATTCTTAGGTCATTAAATACTTTTCCGGTATTCTTAGGTCATTAGATTCATAGTAGAAACTGAAAACTAAAGGAGATATGACTCAGGATATCAAGAAAAGAATTATTTTTATCCAGCTTAATGCTTTTACCTGGACTGGAGCGGGAACAGTGATGAGCAGTAAATCTCAGAACTGCTAAAACCTTGGAGTGTCTTGCACTTCATTTTTGGCCTCTGTGCACAGGATTTCTGTATGTGCCTATTTGGCTTTAATATAATCTGCAGCAATGAAGTGCTTGATTAAATGATCTTTTTTTCAGGCAACATTCCTAGTGAGTAATCAAAGTTCATGGGAACTTTGCCAGTGTAAAGATAACAGAATTAGTCCCTTCTTTAATTATGTACCTTCCTAATTTTACTTTTGATGAAAACGAAGTAACTAATTCCATGCGAGTGAGTCTGAGGAAAATAAAATCATTAAGCTATCTTAGATAAACATCATAAAAGAAAAAGAAAATATAAACAGCTGTTGGGCAAAGAAAGGTGGCTATTTCTTTACTTTGCAGAAAAGTCAACAACATGCTGAATGGAAGTGGCAAAATAAATCCCTCTCTGGAGTATGTGGTATTTGAGTCGGTGTCTTATCTAAGTGCAGCCTCCCTAAAAAGCTGAGAGTCATAGCCAGAGATGAAATATTAGAAAGGTTTTGTTGCAGTCAACACCAGAGGTCCTGTAGAGAACAAGAATGTCGAGTCTGACTAATTTGTGTAGACAGACAGCAGGACACTTTCGGGGCAATGTGTCTGGGACGAAGAATTAGAAGGATCTTTTCCAAAGGCACTGATGGCTGTGAGGCAACTAACTTCTGTTAGCTTGCAGGAGCAAGGAGGTGCTCAGCGAGCATTTATTCTTTGGGAAATTCCCCCTCCATCCCACAAACATGCCCACACGCATGCAGACATGAACAGTATTGTACAATTTTTTGTCCTAAGCAGCAGCAGCCAGGTGTGTTGCCATGACGGGTGTGCTATGCGTTTGCCCAAGAAGTTAGCCCCCAGCAGATGCTTCCTAACATGACTGATAGGGGAAATTTTTGTAATTTTTTTTCTCAATAGTGGCCTTTCCAGAAGCATAGCAGTGCACGGTTGTTTTATTTTAAAAGGTCACAATAGAGCTTTGTGAACCATTGTATTTTTTTTTATTTTTTTTTTTTTTACAGACTCCATATGGAAGTAAAACAGAATATGTACATGGTGGGGGGAACCTGCTGGGAAAGAATTTCTCTTAAATCAAGTTTCTGCTACCTGCTTTTCATCCTGGATTTGGAGGAGTTTGGTTTCTTATATATAAGTTAAGCTTTTGCTTTGCGTTATCACTTTTTTTTTTTTTTAACCTATAATTGAATTCACCCTTTTAGCACATAGAAAACCATCAAAGAAAGCCTTTCTTTTCCACAGATGCCCCTGTCCTTGGTGTGGGAATGAGAATAGCTTATCTTTGTCACTTCTAGCAGCAATTAAATACTTCATTTTTGTGACAGATCCAAACTGGAGTGGTATTTTACGAGTACAATTTAGCTGGCTGTCTGCTGATAGTTAAAAAAAGAAATTGTGAAACTCACATTCCACTCTAACCTCAAAAGGGACCCATTTTGATTTTAACAATGTAATATTTTCACTTGATCCAAAAGGTTTTTGTCCCATGACATCTTGTTACTAGCTCAGTTTTAGTCTCTAGCAAATAACACACCACAGAGAGCAAAGACCAAAAAGGAGATTCCAGCAATTATTAATTATATCTCTTCTGCACAGTCCTTCATCCTGCTCTGGTGCCATGCTCTGTGGTTCAGCATATTAGAATAGTTTATAGCAAAATATAAATCGTGCTGCACCATCAAAGATACTACTATTCAGATGTTAATTAGCACACTGTGAGTTGGGCTGTTATTTATAAGGAAGACATGCTTCTGCATAGATGGTCTAAAGGCAAGTGATGCATGAAACCAGTGGCACTGGTCCTGTGCAGTGAGAGTGATTCTGCACTAAGATCTCCACACATTATCCCCTTCCCAACAGTACGCCTGCATGGCCAGAGGCACATTTGCAATAGCAGAGTTGTAGGATGCCCTGATTCAAAGACCACTGAAATCCATTCTCTAACAGGCTTTGGGTAAGATCCGGAGGCAGCTAGAGAAGAAATATTAACTTTGTGCTCAGCCACACACACACTGTAAAAAAAAGCACGGATACAGATCTGAACTTGGCCACACATGCCTGCTTCTGATATGAAGTGCCAGTTCTGCTTCTAGAAGAGTCTGTCTGAAAGAGCATTGACAGTAGTGGATATATTCTTTTGGCTTCAGGAGGGTGTATATGTCATGTATTATGGGAACAGGTTCATATTCATGTCTCTTGCTGCTTAGTTTACTGCTATTTGAAATTTCTTGATTGGCTTAATATTCCAAGTTAGGATGCAGTAGGAAAACATAAAGCAATACCTGGTGGAGTCATAACTAAAGCTTTCAAAGCAAACTTATTGTTGTGGGTTTTTACAACACTGACTTTTTGGTCTAGAGATGCATAGCTGAAATGTCTATTTTTTTCTTGAGAAATTGATGTTGCTATCTGTTTCTATGATAAAAAACAGTCCTTTTGCTCAGAGCACTAAAAGTTTATCTGTAATTTGTCTTTCCAGGCAGATCAGATTCTAAAGGATAAAGCATCAGTGGGACTGACCCAAAGGGCAACATTTTTAAAGGTCAATAGTAATATTTCCATAAGAGTAAAAGGAACCATTGTTATTATTCCTGATACATTTTTGTATCTGAAAGCATCCAATGAGTAATGTTAAGTAACATTGTGCTCAAAAACTTTGTTGATTATAGATATGTGAGCATTGGATTGGCGTGAAATAGACTTCAACTGAGTTGTTAAAATCCCTTTTGTTTTGTGTTTTGTATAATTCTTTGGCTATAGTCTTGTCCTAGTGATAATAAAAGCTATTTGAAGTAAGCTTGTTCGATACTCTGAGCTTTTTTTTTTTGCCTGAGTTTTTTGGTGGTTTTTTTTTTAATCAGCGCTAAAAAAGAAGGGCAGCTTTGAACATGCCACCCTGGTTGGATCATAGGAATCTGACTGTTAAAATATAAAGGGCAGAGCATGGTGAAGCTGGAGTGCATAAAAAAGGAACCACAAACGTTAATGTAAAAGTAATGTTCCATAGCAGGCTAAAAACGCACACAAAGCAGAGCATTGCAGAGCTCTGGCTTTAAAACCAAGCTCATATTCTGAAGTTCCTTTGGCTCATTGTCCTGAGGCGTTGCAGAACACATAATTCTCCTCCCAGTGAAACAATTTAAATGGTACATACGCTGTTTTGAAAGCTGTAAGGCCCCTGTTTTGTGTGAGGTGGGTAATATCCAGCACGCTGCAGCAATACTCTGGACAACGGTATCGTGCCGGCCCTGCTGCTGTAAAACTCAGAGTTGTTATGCTGATTCTGTTTTGAGAAAGGCATCTTGCAAAAGCAGCGGTGTGGGGAAGGCATGTGTTTGCTGTGAGCACGCTTTGATCACTTGCACATCATCAAAAGTAGCTCACAAATTGAAATTGCTCCTGTGTGTGGAGCTTCGTGCACCTAAACTTGAAAACTGAGTGGGCAGAAGGGTGGCTGGGAAGTACTGGGACTTGATTTCCACGTGCAGCTCCCTACCTCTTGGCATGTATACAGAGCTGCTCCAGAGGTGAATTAAAATGAAAATGAAGCAAAGCAGCATCCTATAATTTTAACTTTGTTTCATTCTTCATAATAACACTTCTTTTTCCTTTCTGGGGAAAAGGACCCCAGCCCCAGAAATGCATAGCTCCATTCCAATCAATAAAATACTGTTTGAAAGTTTGGACGTGTAACACATAATTTCCTTGGCATATTTCAAAGAAGTTCCGTGCCCAGAGGAGCTTAATCTATCCAGTCCATCTATCTGCTTCTCTGCTTTGCTTGTTTCCTGTGATTCTATTGTGATAAATTGCAGAGCCCTGTGAAAAATTGCATTCATCATGTCTTTCTGGCTGCCTCACCTGCATTTTGTACATTAAACCCTCTCTCCTGGGACTAGTTCTAACATTCCAACCTTGTGAGAGGTTCCAGCTAGACACCACTGCTGCTTTAAAATCAACCTGCCACAGAAATGACCCTGCCTTTGAGAAGCGGAGTGGGTTTTTGGAAACCTTCAAGCTAACAATGCTTCTAGGAATCTCCTTTAGGTGGGTGGGAGTGAATTCTTCCAGATTCCTACTCTTGTGCTTTTTCACTGCTTCCCCTGGAGATCCTCCTCCCCAGGAAAAATTTTTCTTTCCACTGGCAGCTTTGAAAGGACTAGCAAGAGTTGGATGGCTTTTTGTCAGAAAGGGTAAATTGTGAGATAAAAGCTGAATAAATGTGTTAAGCCATTGCTCTTCTTCCTTATTCCTGACTCTTTTCCCTGCCAAATGAAAGTGATGCTAAAATTATGGTTTCAGCATGCCATTGAGATACTTTTTTACTTTTTTTTTTAACAGAAAAGGGTCTTATTTTTCTTTTTGCTATCACAGTGCCCCAGGTACAGTACTTCGTCCATACAGGTCTCACAGAGTCCTAGAAAATAGAGTTTCAGGATTCTTGTTATATCCTTTGCTGGACTTGCTTGTAAAAGCCAGGACGTTCAGTGAAAACCCAAAGTGAAGCTCTATACATTACTAGAGTAAGGGCATTGGTCCAAGATTTTGCGCAAACTTCAGCTTATTTACCACTCCTAGCATGGATGCTGCTTCAGGCTGAACGTCTCTGTCCACATGTCACTGAAAAATACCCAGCTTGCTGTGACTGCCACATTAAAGTCTTCATAGATTATTAATAACTAAATAGAGCATTGCTGGTAAGATTCCAGGTTACCTCTTTTGTGGTTTATTTTAGTAACAAGCAACATCACTTTACAACATTCAGATCATTGTGGCATTTAAATCCATTTTTCTTTATCTAATTAAATTTTAGTCTGTGCTAAAGTTGTTAAGTGTTATCAAAACAAAATATCCATCAATCAATTAATCACAGTAAAAGCATGCATTACAAATATTTATGTTCCCCCAAACCAATACAGGTTCACTTTCCACATTCATAGTACCTGATCTTAGCTGTGACAGAAGCCCAGCCTAACTACATGCAATTCTATAAGATTTTACACAGTAACAAAGGATAAGAACATAACTGGGGTTATTTGTAATATTTTTTTTCTTAGCTTCTCTTGTCTTTTATTGTCTAAATTCTGCTTTCCTACTTTGGTTACGTCGGGCAACATAATCAGTAAAGGTCTAACATTTTTCTCAGTATTTTAGACAATCTAGTCTTGAGAATTTTATTGGAACATTTATAGTTAATCTAGTATAGAGTTTTTAACTACTCTAGTCTTTTTACAAATAATTTGGCCTCTGAGTGGGGATAAATTAAATGGTTCCCTGTTCTAGCTACCAAATGCAGCAGGAAAAATAATAACTGATTCTTAGGAAACAAAACCAAAATTAACTTTGTAATTTATTTCTCTCATTCTCAGCCACATATCTTTCTCCCTTCAAAATCACCTTATATAAATATGTATGATGTTAGCTAAAATGTAAATAAATGTGTGTTGTCTGTCACTACATCTGGTATGTAGCATTTCTTCTGCCACCTTAGCCAGAAGAGCCAGTCCCCATTCCTTCTGAGCTACTGCCTGCCGTGGGCGTTTGGGTTCGTACTGAAAGTTGAGTATGTAGTTTAAGAACAGCTGCAACAACACATGTAAAAGAACAGTGAAAAGAACAGAAAAAACTTGAAAAATTAATATGTAGACCCCAATTATCTTTTAAAACGTCCAGCAAATTATTTCATGAGAAGCATCATCACAGTGTAGTATTGTCTTGCAATGAAATCTTTGGAATTTTTAGGAATATAAGATGCTGAAAAACCTCTCCATCTTCATTGACATACACTAGCTCTTCCTGCCTCTTTTAGGCCTGTATCTGCACTGGGGACATAAATCTAGAGTGATATGGATAGCTCCTCCTGAATCCTTTTTGTAATGTCAAAATTGGAGTGTAGTCATGATTGCTGTCCTTTCCTCCTCTGTAGATGTAACTCTTTCATTACTGGTTGAAGGTATGATATGGAAGGAGCGGTCCTGGTTACAAGGCATGACTCCCCAGACTTTTATGTAGATCGCTGCTTCTTGCTGTTGCTGAACATGCCTCCCATGGGGATGTAAGTAGTCTACTGATTGACCCGATAAGGTCTAGTGAGAAATTATATGCCTAGCAAGTATCTGGCCACACGGAATTTTTTTTTATTTTTTTTTTTTAGGTTACAAGAAAAACATACCAGAAAAAGATTTATTGGCATTAAACCCAAAATGCTGACAAACGGTCACTACTAGTGCACACCATGTCTCTCTTTCTCTTCCATTTCACTAGGAAGTAGACTCACCCTGAATAGCAAAATGGCTCAAACTAAATTGCTTTTTTAGCATATTTTAAACCCGATTGGATTGAGGAAAATTTTATTTCACTGGAACTCAACACAAAAATCCAAGATCCTTGTAAACACCCAGGATTTCATCCTCACAACAGCCGCAAAGCAGGCCAGTTGTGGCCTCTTTTCACAGATAGGATTAAAAGGGTTGTTCAAGGATCCACAAAGAGCTTGTAGCTGACAGAAGAATCTCCTGAGCTACAGTCCTAATGCCAAGCACCCAGACAGTCCATGTGACTATATTTCTTCCAGATGCCTTCACACTATAAAGTGTGTGTGTATTTGTGACTTTAGATGCTGAATCTGCCTCTTCTAATTTTAGCTCATTGTTTTGAGCTTGCTTGTTCTCTGGCATGTGTATTACTTACTGGAACATTGCTAAAGAACAAAAACTTGTATTTATTTTTTCAAAGACAACTGTATGAGCATATAGAGGAGACATGGGATTTTTATGAATCATATCCTGTAGTTTCCTTGTCTTTTTTTTTTTCCTTACTTGCTCCCTGTTTTTCAATGACCTTCACAAAACAGAATTGTTTGGGCTGTTTAAAAACCTATGCACAGTAACTAGACCTTTC
The DNA here is from genome assembly GCF_023634085.1 of Falco cherrug. NCBI lineage: Eukaryota > Metazoa > Chordata > Aves > Falconiformes > Falconidae > Falco > Falco cherrug. The sequence continues at coordinate 83,836,478 of NC_073700.1, forward strand.
CTTTACCCTACTCTATGTGTTGGCTGCTGTGATTTGAATGTAGATCGCAAGGAACACAAAAATATCAACAAATACTGCACTTGTGTAAAGAATAACAACTGAACCATTTCAGATGAGGCTTCAGGTGATTTGGAAGGAAGTTATCTCAGGACTCTCACTTACAAACATAAGGTTGTGGTTCTTATTACCAAGCAAAGAAACATCAGCCCAGTCCTTATGCTCCATATTAACCTTAGGGATTCAATGAATAGAGAGGTTAGAGCAGGCATAGGTTGCACACACCAAGTCCTCAAAAAGGAACGTAAAGCAAAGCCTTGTACACTGCAAGTTGAGTCTGGAATTTTGGAAAAAAATGGCTTCTTCCTAATCTGCTTCTATTTTCTGCCTACTTGGACTTCCTTTGAGTGCTAATGCCTTTTTAAGACACATTTTGTTAGATCCTCCTATATACAGTTGTCTAAGCATCTTCTTGAATGCATGAAGGAAGCAGGGTGGTACATGTCATGAGATAACCCTTGTTAAGCTGTAACATTGGAATGCACCTTTCTGTAAGGCTCTCTTAGGAAGTTTGAGGTGTTACACTCAAACTACATGCTCTCAACTATAGGCAACCAAGAAGCTGGAGACATGTATGTGCATATTTCAAGCATAACGAGTGAGACATGCATGGGTACTGTGCACCACATACCCACAGAATCCATGGTGAAGAGACATTCAGTGTAGAGCACTAGGACAGGATTCAAAAGGTCTGGGACATCCTTCACCCCCTTGCAGAATCAGAATAAGCTGCTGGAGAGAACCCTGTGAAAGCCCACAGAAGGTCTAAGCCCAGCCTCACGTGCTGTCAGTCTCAGAGGTGACTGGGAAGGGCTGTGAAAACTCCACAGTTGCACCTGAAAATGAGTCATTAACTGTGATATGGACACCAACTGATACCTGAGCAGCCCGAGGAAAGTTTAAACTGAGATCACAGCAAAAGGTGTCTGCTGAGCTCCAATTTCATGTACCCATCTTTGGTTCAAAAAGAATGAAGAAGCAAATCATGATACAAGAGGAATTACCCCAACTACGTAATATCTATCACCTCCTCATATTATGCACATGTCTTTATGAAAGGAATTTTAAGGACAGTGTGAACTATGTCTAGAAATTGAAAGGAAAATATACTTCAAGGAGAGACTATAATGTACACTGTGTGATTCCATGATTCACACGTGGCACAAATTTTGCTGAAGGGGGTGTGCTAGGCCACACAGGCATATCAGAGGGGAAGAGACGCGCTGATCACATTGGATCTCCCACTTCTTCTCCATACTGTAATAACCGTATAAATTCTCCATAGCGGTGTGCTAATGACAAGCTTCTTGGCAGCAGCCTGTGAGAGGTACTGTACATGGAGTTGGGCAAACCTGACACGGCTGAGACCTTGGCAGGAGTGCTGGCAGCAGCACCCCTGTTGCTTTGCAGGCTTTTAGACCAAACGTAATATGTACATGAGGGATACTAGACCGACTGCCCAAGAAAGATGAGATTTGAGATACATGCAGTATGTTTTCTGATGCTATGATATACATCCTCAGGCTTCTGCCTTTAGTTGTGCCTGTGCCTACAGGATTTGTATCTAGTATCTGGCTTATAGCAGGAACAAACCAACACGAGGGCTGGTGTGAGCCTGCATAATCACACAAGTCCAAGATACTTTTTTTACGACAAATATAAAGGTATTAGGCTGACTGAAGTCACAATCTTAAAAATGTAACTAATGATGATTATTGAGGAACGCTGCCTGTAGGAACAGAGTCAGACTATTGTTAAAATAAATAAAATAAAAGGTATCGGTATGTCCGGTTGCTGGTGCTGAGCTGCAGCACCAATTTTGTGATGAACATTTCTCTGCTCCTTAGCTCACCAGTCTCAAAACATAGTAATAATTACCCTGTATCTGTATATGTTGTGAAGTCCACTGAGAAAAAAGATGCTGAATTCTACTGAAAAATATAGATTTTTATAACCACAATACTGCCTTCTTTAAAATCCTAAATTAACTGTATTATAGGCATTTACATCTTCTTTAAGATCATGCTTTTAGATGATGTTTTAGTAAGTCACGAAACATCTGTGCTAGGCTTTCAAAGGCCTGGCTTCTTCAATCTGGTGGGCAGTACCTGCTGGTGTTCCCAGGGCTGCGGCCAGGCTGCCTCCCAGTGCTGTGAGCATCGACATTGCCCGAGCCCTGCTGGCTGCCACCTCCTGGGCTCCTTTCCTGCCCAAGCCCCGTTATGATCCTTGGGGTAGGTATTTTCAGAGGATGTCACCCTGCTCATGCCTTGCCAAGGAGGGGGGTTTGTGATGAGGCACCTTCCCTCCCCTCTGGACCCATGGTTTGAGAATTCCACCATTTTCCTGGGATGAGGTGCCGCTGGCAATTTCAGACATGTTCATCCCCAGTCTGCCTGGTTTGGTAGACGTGTCTATTCTTTTCCTGCCCAGTGACCCCCATTTCTGCAGAGAACCCTGATCTCCAGGACACTGAGCAGAGCTGGGCAGACTTTAGAAGACAGGAGAAGCCAGCTTTCCAAATTCTGGTTTCATTCTTCAGAGCAAAACTCTTTATCTTTTCTTTTTCAATCCCATGAGATTAAAACCTTGGGGAAGGGGGACAAAGGGAAATATTCAGCCTTTTTTTGTTGTTATTGTTTTTTCACTTGGTTTTGGAAACATGGCCATGTGGTTATTCCCAGGATGAAATATAGTCCCGAGTACCCTGTCAGCTGCTGATTGCTTCTGATAGTCCTGTCAGCTTCACAGCTGCTGTTAATAGTCATACCCTGCTTGCTGCGGGACTGCACCCCAGCCTCCCAGGGCAGTGTCTAACCACCCAGCTACACTGTCATGCCCGCTCTCTCTCTCGCTTTCCCAGTGGATACTTAGCTAGCATGCGTTTGAGTAGCACAAAAGTTGAAGCTGCCTTCAGTGCCCCCAGTTCAGTTCCCTTGTGGCTCTGAGCTGTCATCCCTCTCTAAGCAAGGACCAAAGCTGTGTCTTTCTCAAAGCCTTGCTGATCTAGACATGGGAGAAAAAGCAGAAGCACATCACTCCAGCTGGGTTTGTGCATGGCTTAATCCTGGAGGTGTACTTGGAAAAAACCTAGCAGATTAGGCACTGTGGATGGTGTAGTTTGGGGTCGCTTGCTTAAGCTGTGGGTCCTAAAACAGGGTGTCACCCCAGACAGCAATGGCAAAAGCCAAAGGCAGTTTCGAGGAAATGGATTCAAGTTTTCATCCTAAATTTCAGCAGCAAGGTCTATCTCTAAAATGAGCCAAGCACTAATATTTATGTGAACTAGATTTTGGCCTGATTGGAATTCAGATCCAAATTCAGAGCTGCATGGAGACTGCAATGTACCTCTAACATTGCTGTCCACAAGGGGAGTGAACTGTCCCCAAGGACCAAACGATTACCACTATTCCAGTGTTCTCTTTCTTTTCTTTTCCAATATATCTTAAAATGTGTTTTGCAAAACAGCCAGGCATGGAGCAACCAGAAAGGAGGAGGAGAGTAATTTGTGAAAATGTGCATACCACCTTCTGGGCAGACTGCAACTTACAAGGCATGAGCAACGGCAAGCTGGGGAGAAGAGCCCTGGCTGCTGAGGCAGAGGCGACTACAGCTGGTATCTTCAATGAACTGGACACCCAGGAGGCCCAGGGGCAAATATAATCTGTGCTGTGGGTTAAAATAGCAACAGGTGAGATTCCTGATGGTGTTTTGGATAGCTCTGAAAAGACCAAAGACCTTCTTTCCTTTCTCTGGGCCACATAACTGCCTGTAGTAGAACTCAGGCATTTTATCTGCAGAATTATTCTCTTTCTTACCCCCTGCTACAGCACCTGCTTCCCCCTTATCTCACACATTTTCAGTGTATGCTATACCCCACTCAAATAAAGACACTAAAAATAAATTTCAATTAGCTGTCTATGCTCTGAGAGGGCAAGTATGCAAAAAGAAGTTCATAAAGCCAAGAGAAGATATAATTTAACAATCATGTTCCTCTTAACAATTAATCAAGGTTAAGAATGAGAATAAAATACACTGATTGAAACTTGTTCATCTAGCTATAGCTTTTATTCCCATTTGATTTCATTTATTTTTCTGCTATAACCTTTGCCTCATTTGAATTATTGTTTCCCACAACCAAATACGTTAGTGTAATAGTAAAGATTTCCAGAAGGACCATTTTCCCTTTGCTACTTTGGGAAGGGCTTTGCATGTAAACTGCTAGACGACTGCATGCAAAGTACACACACTAAACATGATACGTTTATTTTACCATTTGTCGCTAAAGAGAAGTAATTATTTAAGTGGGTGTAATTTAATGTTATGGCATCCCTCAAATTGCAGTACTGAAATTACTTTAATCTATAGTTTGGCTGGGGAAACATATGAGAAATTTAAAAGCTCACCAAAAAAAAGAAAAAAAAAAGAAAAAAGGAAAAAAACAAATCCCAGAAAGGAGTTGTTTCTATGGGTTGTGTAGAAGTCCTTGTGACATCTTTTCAGGAAGCAGTCCCACTTTTTCAAGAACTTTACTATCTATACAACTTTTTATGGACTCTTTATCATGTCATCACTGAGGATGGTTTGCCACTAGACTGCTTGTGTGTCAAACTAGAAATGGGCGCTTTAGGCAAGCTGCATCCCATACTGTGCCTTCTACTGCCTGCGCAAAGAGAGAGGGACTAGTCTGTCCATCCTTTCAGGGACACTAAATGCTGAACTTCTGCTGCCTTTAATCTTAATGAAAGTCACTTAGTTAGAAATTGTGACTCTTTTCTCTTTGTTTACATGCATCTTTTAAAGCCAGCAGTAACAACAAAGCAGCAACAGAGTTGTGTGAAAATAGCAACAAACTACTGTGTTCGGGTTCTCAAATATTACATATTTTGCAACAAAAACATCTCTAGAATCATGGCTGTGCTTTCTAGCAACTAGTACTCTGTGAAAAATCAGAGTTCCTCCAAGAGTGGCTTCATTAAGAATCTGTACTTTATAAACTGGGTGTGGTTTCCTGGTTTTTTTTAATGACTTAAGCATATTTTGAGCTAAGTAGGCTAACTGTCTAATACTTTTGCTAGAATGGAAATACCAAAGTCAGCTCTTATTATTACCAGAATCTCTTCTATGAGAAGCCATCACAAACAGAAGTTTGCAGTATCTGGATTTAAATAAATTTATCTTCTTAGTAATTCTGTAATGACCATGGGCTATGTTCTGCTCCCATTGAAGTCAGTGGAAAAGTTGACATAGACTTCAATGAGGCTGGGATTTGGTTTTCTTTCATCAAAGATTGTTCTAAATGTAAAGCCCTGCAGCTTCTGTTCGGTATATGCCTTCATCCCAGTTCAGAGCAAAGTTAAAAGGACTTCTTGCAATAAACTGAAGCATTTGACTTCCTCTTAGAGCCACCTCCTGCTACCACCTGTTGAGACTAGGAGAGCTGCCCTGGTTTTTTGGGTTTATGAGTATGCTTCTTTTTCCACTGTGGATGACTATGTTAGATGCTCCAAAGTTATTCCTCCAAAAACCCATAACCTCTGTCGGAACAGATGTAGAGTGGCTTGTTCCTAGTTTGTCATCCTGTCTCTACAAGAATCAAGAGGGGAAAGTTGCATTTTCTCTCAAGACACCTGGTACCAATAGTAGCTAAGGCAAATTGAGGCTTAAAGCAATAAGTAGACCCTGTGAAAATAAATTGAAGAGCTCATTGGTGTCCATTTTACCTACATAAACAACCTGCTTGTAGAAAAATCTTCTATCAGCTTAAACAGTCCTGGAACAGAAGATGCTTTTTCTTAATTTTATTCTGTTTCTACATACACTAGAAAAGAAGAGACGATCAAACATTTGCTTAGACAGTGAAACAGCAGTTAAAAGAGCCCGACTCCAAAATCTCTGTTTCTAGCAGGGCAGCTTTGTCCATTGCTACTATTTCTGTAGTTGCAGAAATTATTAATTACTCTATCTCCCAACTCATAGTTTGTTCCAAGTCTGGATGGATAGATCCCTAAAGAACTCTGTTTATTTGATTAATGCCAAGGAGGAAAGAGAGTTGTCTCAAAGCTGGTGAAAAATAGTGTGAGCAGTAATAGGGAACAGGAAGAAAGCAGCTATGCAAACTGATCTTCAAAATGGTGTGTGGCAACTCACAGACAAGGTAAGATAATCAAGCAGATCAGAATGAAAGCATCTGAAAAAGGAGCTTATTTGAACTGCTGCCTTCTGCAGCGCTGGTAGAGCACAGAATCGCATCCTCTCTGCATACATGCAGTTCTCAAGTGCTTTTACCACAATCAACAGAAATGCCTTAGCTCTTGTATGAAGCTTGGGGGGTTCCTACCCAACAGTTACATTACATGTCATGGGGTAGCTTGCCTGAAAATAGGTTTTAAAGAAGCAAGGTTTTAGTTAGAATTCATGTTCGTGGGTTTCAGTTAGAATTATTGTTCATGTAACCAGTATGTCAGAAGTCTGACCAAACCCTACTGAAACAGAAATAATTCTTGAGTTATTACAGTCAGCTGTGAATAAGACCTCCAGAGGACTCAGACTTTAAATGTCCAAACTCAGAAGATGCCTGTCTGTCCCACAGGGATTTATTACTGGAACAAAAATGCACTACTGAAGACAGCTATCACTGACATATTAATATGCTTGACTTATTTCCAAAGGTGTTTGCTTTGCTGTTCATATGTGTTTCTGTAATAAGTGAGTGGGTTTGATGTGTGTCGCAGAGGAGCGAGTAGTGGCTCATAGCATGTGAAACACAAGTACCCATGGGAATGTTACAAACCTGACTGAACAACAGTGCTGCTTGCATTTCTATATATGCGTCTGTCTCTTGGTTGATTTCCGTCATGCTATCGCTTGGATTATACACTCAGTTGCACTATTAGCACCATTATTGGCCCACTTTTCTACCTAATTTCTTCTTCTGATCTAATTAGAGTGTGCCTCCATGATAAAATATTCCCATATAAGCAAGATTTGTCCTGTTGCTGGTTTATATTTCTGTACATCATTTTACCCCAAAATGTATTTAGGATGGCTTCAGCATTTTGTTGCAGTAAATGTGAAGAGCAGACTTCAACCACTTTACATTTGATCAAATGTTGTTTCTCAATTGAAATTGCTTTGAAATTGTTTTGAAAATGTAAAGTAAAGACAGGAATGCAAAGTATACTGTGAGGTCAGGGGAGAGTTCAGGGATAATAGAATGGTAACACAGGGATGTTCTGGAAAATGTTCTGTGTTTTAAAAGACGACAGATTATTGCCTTTCTCCTTTCTGATTATTGAAACAATTTATACTGTTCTGCCACCATGGGGTGACTGCTCATTGGGTTTTAAGTACATTTCTGCTCAGAAGTTACCTACCACTGTCAGTTGTGGCAAGCACACCTGCGAGTTACAGAGCAGCATTCTCCATTCCTTTGAGCATTGCTTAAAATGTTGATCACAATGCTCAGAGCAGAGCAGAATGCAGCCCTATAGGTGCTTTAGCCAAAGGCTAGACTGCGATCATTTCATTCCTGCCAGGGAGTAGTTTCTCAAATTAAAAATGTCATTGAAGATAGTAAGAGTGTGAGTAATTTACTTGTGTGAGTAATATATTACATTTTTTGTTCTGAACTGGCTTTTCTCCTACATATGATCCACATGCAAGAAATAACAGCTTTACTTTTCACATAAAAAAGCTGAACATGCCAAGGTAATGAGGTGTGTGGAGGGGTTTCCAATCACTTGTGAATTAACTTGGGAATTACTGAGCTGCAGAGATCTTCCCAGAATGCTGCTTCTACAAAACCATTTTTTCCTCAGAGTGCAGGACTGTCAAAAGCATGACTGACAAAAATTAACTCCAGTCATTAAAGCAAGCAGCTAAGTCACCAAGTACCCACGAAAGACGAGCTTGTTGAGTCAGAAGATGCTACTTCAATGAAGTCATTTTAAAAAACAGAATTGTATTTTAAGATAAATTAGATTAGATGCATATCTGCCAAACTGCCATAGCTGTATTTAGGTTAGATACCCATCCAAATGCCAAATTATATGAGCATAGAGTACTATAATGCACCATATATGTCTATCTCTAGCTCTGTACATACCACAGCTATGAATATATGTACCATCATGGAATTGAAACAATAGGGGAGCTGATTCTTAGCTGTATATTATATTTTAGCTCCACTGAATGTGAAATCTGATGATGATTTTCCTCCAGGGGAAATCCTGGCCTCCCTGAAGTTAGACTTCAGTAATTGCATGCACCAGCCCTAGGAGGGTCCAGCCACAGTCTTGGTGTGGGCAGCTAGGTGCAGCAGGCTTCAGCTGAAGGGGAACTGTGATGTGTCTAGACCATGAAGAGGTAGATCTCTTTGCTCAACTGCTCCCAGGGGTTTAGCATGTCACCAAGTACATATGAGGCCACTCAGAGGCTGGCAGGTGTGAAGAATGGCAGTCTTATGGTCCCTATGGACTTTTCAGCAAATAGGCATCAGCACAGAGGCCGTGACTTTACACTTCAGCATTCCATTTTTTAATCCAGTCTTTAATCCATTTATTTTATGAAGTGAAACATTCCAAAATTACAAAGGGATTTATGTTTCTTGAACATGTGTGAGCTGGCTGGAAAGACGTGCGAATTCTTCATACCTTTTCCTATAGCTAACTTTTGGTCCATCTTCACGGCACAGTTGACTAACCTGCATTTCACACACCTCTTTAAAACTTTCCATTTCAGGCTACTTTCTGATATAAGTGATACCCACTAAGAGTGGGTTTTCTTAGAAGAAAATTGCAATAGAAATGTCAAAACATGAGGATAACTGCAGGAGGAAAACACTCCTAAATGTGTGCCAAACACTAACTCACAGAAGCTGACCAAGTTCTCATAAATGACTGTTGACCCTGGCAACAGGGTGGTGATTTTTCTCACTGCTAGCATTAATGAAAAGTCCGTAAAGTAGCAATAATAATTAAATAAATGCAGAGGCACTGGTGCTAACCAGGTTAGGCGGTGGTAGTCTTTGTGATCATGCTTATCATGTTACGTTGGTTTAGCCAAGAAAAACCTTATCTGATGAAAACAATAGTTCCCAAAATGCACTCCTTTTTGAGAAATTAATTCTCTTCAACACGGATTTCCAAAATAAATATAACGCAATATTTTAAATTTACTTATGCAAATCCATCAGGACACGCTAGCCAAGCAATAACCCAAATCAAGATAACCTTAGTAAGTTACCCTTTAGCTATGAAGCTGCTGTTAGTTCCACTTCTGGTATGGCTTCATCTACATGTTAGTACAACACGGCTTAGCTCTCTCTCTTTGTGTTTTCTTTTTTTCAATAGAGCTGGAAAGAATGTTTTTCACCAAATGGAGTGCATTCCATGAGTGATGGTTTTCTGCTATGAAGTTATGAATTTGAAAAGGCTCGCTACCTCCCATTGAACAGGCCCCAGAATTTATGTACTTTCTTTGGCCAACATTTGAATCTGTCTTTGAAGCCAGATATGCGAAACAAAGCATGTTGGAAGATTTTCTTTCTTTTCTTGGTTTCTTAGCCTATGCACATATGGCATAGAGGAAAATACACGCAATTTGTTCATTTGACAGCTTCCATCCCTTTAGATGCCTTCCCTGACCTCTCTCTGTTGTCTGTACTCCCTTCATGCACCTTCTAAGCAGCTTGGGATGTGTGCCACACGGTAAAAGGAAGTAATACATTTTACAATCTAGAAATGGTCCAGGTCCTTTTTCATTTGAATCACATGAAAGCCTAAGAGCCAAACCCACTTCTTTCCCCATCTGCTTCCAGCCTCTCCCAGCCTCTCTGAAAATATTAAAATGTTGTTATTGTAGGTTAAACATTGACACAGACATCTCTAATTTTTGTACTACCTTTGGTACAGGAAAGATATGTTAATTATTTAATTTCTTGTCCGATCAAAGTTTAGTTCCAAATGTAAGTTAAAGAACTTTAGAGAAACTCTATCCTATATCTCACCAAAAAGACCTTTACTTATAGCAGAAGCTGGAACAATCTTTCTTCCTGATACTTTCACTTCACTGCAGCAGAAAGTGCCTTGATTTAGTCATTCTGATGTTCTCTGTACTTTTAGAAGAATCCCTGGAGGTCCCTCAACCCCTTTGAAAGAAAGAAAAAACTGAAAGTAGCTTTTAATCTTAAAAAATATTAAAGTTAAATTAAAAAATCAAAGTTTCAAAGTCAGCCGCAAAGTCTTGAGTCCATTTCATGAGTCATATTCATTATATAAGACACCTTATAAGCACAATGAATAGCTCATGAAGTTTTTAGTTTCCATACTGTATCTATCCCACTTACACAAATATGGTTTATGTATTTCTTCTCTGTTTTCTTATATGAAAAGTCTTTTTTTTTTTTTTTTTTTTGCTAGGACACTGTAGCTGAAAAAGGGTCAGAACTGGTATGAATATTTGTAGCAGTAGTTAAGGTAACTGTGAGATGGTCTCAGCACCCTACAAAGCCAGCGGAAGAGCTTCAAAACTGATATGCAAAGTTTTTCCAGATTAGAAATACCCCAGGGGGCAATAGTATGATCTGGTCTTCCTCAAAGATACCTCATCTATTGAAGCTGCTCCATGGGTTAGTGAACAGGAGTACAATGGCAGCTTTGGGACTTAAAAAGGTGATTGTGTTAAAAGTCAAAGTGTAGAAGGAAGTAAAATACACTAGGGTTTTAGAGCTAGAGCTGGGATGGTTCTGGTTCACATCAGAGAAAACCCCTTGGGAAGGAGCTATGCCCAGCAAATCTTTAGGCTGGTCCAAGAAAACTTCATTTCTACAAAGAGTTCAATGCCTTCAAATTCTTTCCCATGCTAGCAATGGATCAAAGCCTTTGCTGCACAACATAGAGTCACCAGGCTCCTGACACAGGCCAAATGAAAGCAATTTTGGGTGGGATCTCATGGAAGGTCACACCCCTTGGCTAGTTAGAAAAGCATTGGCTTCTTCAGCAGGACTGTGGAAAGAAATCCTGTAAGAAGTTTGCAACCCCCTGGAACACACATGCCTAGCTCACATTTAGGCGTTAGATCCTGGTGGCTGCTTCATCACACTGTTTCCTATGACTGCACACAGCTTGTTTGTTTGTGCCATCTTTTTGTGCTTCCTTGTACAAAGTACTCCTCACATCAGTTATGTGACGCAGAGGTGGAGAGGGATCAGCAGTAGTAATGATGCTCCTATCCAGCTTCTCCATCAGGACTCATCTTGACTTTCCCTGTATTCCCAGCTCAGTGCCTGGACTCCCCATGTGCTGGGGTGACATGTTCCATTGTTCAGAAGCACGCTTGTCCTTCATTACTGGATACTCTACTGGATATCCTACTGGATACCCTCACAGGGAGAAACCATGATCCTTCTTTAAAGACACTAAGCTTCTTTTGGTAAATAGCTGGCGTGCGACTTTAAGGGAAAAGGAAGTTGCAACCTTCAACTCTGAATATGTATTTGCAGTAGTGAGAGGAGATTAAAGCTTTGGCAACAGCTCCGAGCAAACCAAGGAGATGGGCACTTGAGAACAGTCAGAGATGGAGTGAAGAGATGAGAACTTAAGAGTTAATCAGGATTTCCAATGTCTAAAAATAAACAGAAAAGGTTTTCTTGTTTGATAGAGAAACATTAAGATTTACTATTAATCCTAAAAGACATTGATAAATAAAATATTATGATAAAAAGAATGTAAAATTTGATTATTCTTCAGTTGGATATAGCTTTTCCAGTCAGGGGTATAGGGCTATAAGCTGTCAAGTAAGATGATTCATCTTCAACACCTGTTTCATTTGAGGGATTCCTTTGCTTAAAGTGAGTCTCCAGAATGTTTCTAGCATCTCTAATATCAAGGGGGAAAAGAAGGTTATTGCAACCTCCAAACCTAGCCGGATGTACAAGCAGGGTTGCTGCAGCAACCTCCAATAAAACTGGACCCCAGAGTCAGAGATGTATTTGTTAGCTGGCAAAGAGCTGGGGAAAATGTAAATCTGCCTTGCTGTATAATCTTGCATTTCCCTCTCTTTCTGTTTATTGCATTCATAATGTTTTCTGTCACCACTTCAGCTGAAAATAATATTGAAAAGGCTTTTCTCGGTTTCATCTGCAGTAGATTTATACATAATATCACTGCTGACCACCAGTGATACCCTAGATTTGGAAGATAAATGTTTCAAGTGAACTCTTCAGTGCATGCTTGGCATTTTCCTTTCCAAGAAATTTTCCATACCACAAGGAAAACAACACAGAACATCGATGAGGGATATTACAGCAGCGCTGTAGAGTTAGGAAATTATTTCTGTTTCTCTTAGAGTTTTAACATTCATCTCTGACCACTGTGAAATCTAGAGTGAACCCAAAGCGTTGTGAGATGAGGTCTACAGACTTTTAAAGAAAGGAAGCTCATACACCAAATCACCTCTTGATTTCTTCTCAGGCTAGGGTGAATGAAAGAAGACTCACACTGACTACCCTGAAAACATTTGAGGTCACCCACTGCTTATGTCATTTGGTGCCATGGTCCTGCAGCTTCCTTGGGGAAAGAAACAGAAAATGGTATTCCAGAAAAACTGGGTCTTGCTATGGAGTGAGTTGGGAGGCTTACCTTGTGCCTATATAAACTGAGCAGGCAACAAGCTGTTGTCTGTTTGTATCCATGGGTCCTGTGCACCTCAGAGGGAGAGTTAATACACAGTGCCTACAGTTGCTACCTATTCAGGGTCTGATTGAATGTTTGGGTATTGGGAGAAATCTGAACAAAAGAAGGCATTAATGAAATAATCTAAACTCAGAAAAAGCTCAGCAGATGAAGGGAAAATAAATGAGGCACATGACTGCTCTTCAGCAAGTTAAAAGTTGAGAGGAGGAGGACTTTCAGCACAGAGTGAGCAGGATATACAGGACATGACAAGGACTTCTGGCAACCCAAGACACAGCAGGGAGAAGTAAGGCTGAAAGGCGTGTGAGAGAAAACTTGAAGGATGCCAAAGCTGATAGCTGTCAGCCCTACATTCTTCCCTTCCTAAGTGTACTGCCTTGCTCAGAGGAGGTTTTAATCTCTCACTTTCTGCTCCATCTGGTTATGCAAAGTGTGAAAGGTCCATGCTCCACTTCTTACTGGGACACACATCCGTATTCCTGTCGGGAAGGGAAGGGAAGGGAAGGGAAGGGAAGGGAAGGGAAGGGAAGGGAAGGGAAGGGAAGGGAAGGGAAGGGAAGGGAAGGGAAGGGAAGGGAAGGGAAGGGAAGGGAAGGGAAGGGAAGGGAAGGGAAGGGAAGGGAAGGGAAGGGAAGGGAAGGGAAGGGAAGGGAAGGGAAGGGAAGGGAAGGGAAGGGAAGGGAAGGGAAGGGAAGGGAAGGGAAGGGAGACCACCTGTTCTACTGGCTATTCAGGATGCTCAGTGTACTCCATCTCATATCAGTTTTGGGGCCCTTCTCAGCAAAGTGCTATTTGTTTCTGCCATCTCATGTAGTCTTTGAAACCTGAAGAGGGTTTTAGTCATTCTTTCTATGCCTCCATCTGCCTCTGAAGCTAGGACTAAGACTGCAGAGAGAAAGGGACTGCAGGGAGAAATTATTAATGGTCCTTAACCACTCACCAGAGCTACATTATAACACATTCCTTCTATGTAAGGAATTGAGGAAAAGCATCCTCAGTGCATAGCAGACACTCTAAAGTATTGGTGCTAGTGCCAAGGAATTCAAACACCCACTAGGATGAATAGTCTCTTTCATGTCTGTGTAAGCTGTCTTTTTTATTGAAAGGGTGATTCTTCTATATATTCTAAATTAAGTATATTTGGGCAGGTTTCTTTGATATCCAAGATGCTAACAGAGGTTCAAAATAAGGTTAATGATCAAAATGTGGCAGCATTTAAGCCACAGTAATGCAAATACAACTCTTCAGGAAAACATTCCCAAAACCAAGTGAAAGCAAACCGAGCAAAAGCAAGGAAAATCAAGAAATCTCATCCATTTCTTGAAGTTTTGGGTTTTTTTTATAGATCCAGGCAACTAAATTCTGGCTCTGCAGAGAATCCAAAGTTTCACACTAGCTAGTGGTACCCTTTGGGGAAACACTGCTGAGGCTGGGATTCATGAAAAAGTAAGTTCTAAAAAAGACAGAAGTCTAATATTTTACGTTGGGGATGTTGAACCCTTTCCCAGGCAGGCTGAAGAAAGAGACGTAGCAGATCTTTCTAATATTTTCAGCAGCTTATTCTACCACTTTAAAATGCACCCAGTCCTCTGCCCTGGCCCTAGCATACCCAGAATTTTTTCCTCTTCTATAGCGAAAAGCCAATGCTGGTATCACCGATCAGCCACCAATACAAAGGATGCCTGTTGCATACCTAAAAAGCATCTGCATGCAAGAAGTTGCGTCCAAACCACCCTTTGCAAAGTGGGGTCAAAGTTGCACCATCCTTTGTCTCCAGATAGGGGATGTCTCAAGCACTCTATTGAACTATGTTTGGCTTCTTCGTATGCCACAGGTTTTCTACTGTCTTTAGACAGGTATCTTATGGTTTAATCTTTAAAGCCAGGTTCACTGCTCTTACCTGCACATAACAGACTGAATGTGCTAGACAGGTACTCAGTTCAGGTGTTTTATAGATCTTCCTTGGTATCTCTTTTGATGCCTAATAGCTTTTTAAATTAAGTTTCCTCATAAGGAAAAACAAGCAGCAAAGGCACAAAGTATTTGGGATGCTCACCAATAACAGGAGCAGGATATATAGACTATTCATAATTGATTTGCTTTAGGTGACATTCGGTTCAGAAGAAATAAACTTTTTCATCACAACAGGAAGATAGGTATAGAGGTCAAGTTTAAAAAATTAAGTAGCAGTTAAAAAGTAAATGGTGTTGCTCTTGGAAAGAAGAAATAAAATGTTTAACTAAAAATTGGTCAAAACTTCTAAGCACCTTCAAGGAAAAGTGGATACAATTTCAAATGACCTAGTCTGAAGATCGAATGTAAGTGTGAAGGGTGGGAGCTGAGCACACATCAGCTGGCAACATTTAAAATTGCCAGTAAATAAGATAACAGATCTTTTTCTCTGTCTGCACCACCCAACAGGAAGAACAATTAAGTCCCCTTTTCCTTAAGCTGTCACATACATATATAGATATATATATAGCCACACACACATAGATACACTTCAGTTCTGATGTGAAACATGCCGTTTTGTTGGTTCATAAGTTCTTATCACTGGTCAGCCTTGAAATCTCAGATAAATTCACATCTGCATTTATTTCCAAGAAAACAGTTGGTTTGCCACAGCTTTCAAGAACAGGGTTTAATAGGAAGCCAGCATCATTCATAGACCAGCCCCTCCTCCCCCTGATGTCAGCGGGCATATATCCAGTGTCAGTGTGTAGATGTGGTGTGCCTTCTATAACCCCCTGAACCAGACGCTGGCAATGAAGCTGCACTCAGGTGTGCTACTACCGCTGTTCCTGAGCCTATGCCCAGCTCCTCCTCCTCCCCTTCCCCAGAGGTTATTGCTCCCTAAATCTACCCACACAACTATGTATATAGTCTCTCTGATGTAGCTGTAAAAAAAAATTATTGATTCACTTGGACACTTTTGATCCATTATTTTTTTTAACCCCAGCCATTTTTTTCTTCCTCCAAGCACAGTGAGAGAGTAAAGAAGGATAATAGCATACGGACTGAGGGAAGTGGACAAGGATGAACAGAAAGAGGTAGTCTGTTAATGAACTCAGCTGCAGTCAGAACTGCCTACCTGACTGCAGCCTGAATGCAGTCCCATTCATTCCTCGCCTGCCCAAAAATGCCCATATCAAACATAATAAAGTAAAGCCAGGAAGAACCCCAAGCTGAGCTAGAAGTTTAAACTACTGGAAAACTGGAAAATATTTCCACACATTGCTTCCCATTCCTAAATAGTAAAGGGATGTATAGCCATCCTAAAAATTATTATAAACGGATTCTGCAAAATCTGAGCCACTGATAACCCCACAGCTAGAGCTAATTATGCATTACTAGGAAGGAGTTCTGGAACCACTTTTAAGAAGTTGTCCCCTTTACACCCAGACTCAGTGTGGCCAGTCTCATTTAGGATGGAAAACGAGCCAGGCTAGCAGAGGAGGTTCACTCCACCTCAATTTCTTTTCTCAGCAAGAGGGGGAAGTGGCAGATGAGGTTTGTGGTGTTTTCAAGCAACAATTACTTGTCCTTCTAGATGTGTTACACTGTAAGGAGTTTTAAACAGAACAAGTACACCAATAAGCAAAGAACTAGTGAGGAAAGCAATGGTGGATATGTATCTCTTTCAGGTAACTCAATAAATCATAGCAACTGGCTGTTCCAGAAGATTTCAGGGGATGATGGGCAGTTTCTTTTACAAACTTTACTTCACTGCCCAGTACAAGGAAGAGTACTTTATGAAAGATAACCCTCATTTCTGTTAATTTTCAGGTAGGATTCAGGATGACAGAAGCTGCCTACTTATTCCCCAAATGATGGAACTTAAAGCACATACTCCCAAAGCAGCACAAATAATATCCAAGAATAAGGGAGAACAGAGTCCAGCAATATTTCCTTGCACTACGACATTCATGAGTGCTTCATGCTGCCCAAACTCTACCAGGTGTAGGAGCTGATGGGAGTGCTACTAGAGACTCTCATTAGTCCAGGATTTCATCCATAGACTGCACAACTGGAGATGTCAAGTACAAGGTAGGGAAGATAGAACCATCTAGTCACAAAGGATTTACTCTGAGCATTAGACACAACCGTTATTTCCACATGCACTTTAACAAGGACAGCATTAGGTGGCTGGTTTCCAGCAATAAAACTTTAAAAAAGCCAAGTTGATTATTGGATTTGGAAGAAAGGAGGTAATTACCTTCTAGGAGAGTTCAGAGAAAGCACTTGAAGAAGGAGCTTTATGAAGTGTACAAAGCTATTTGCAAATGCACTAACAGTGGTCAAGGTTATAACTGCAGGCTGTTCCTGTGTCTGTGTGAATTCAGGATTAATATTCTCTCTGAGAAATATCTATTTTCCAGTATGCACCTTTTTTAGCTTCAGATATCTTTTTGATATTCAGATATCCCCAGATATCAGGGATATCTTCAGACAACATCAGTTCTCACCTCCTTGTCGTATTGCTGTGCTACTTGCAATTTAAATAGGGGCAGAGATAGTGTTCTGCTAGTGCCATGAATTCCTTCAGAGGTTCCACCTCCACATTTGTTGCCCTGCTTAAGTCTATCAGCTAAATTATTGGCAGAGGTTCAACAGATTCTGTAAATTTCCCCAATTAACCCATCAGTTAACAGTTCCCATTTGGTGACCTTAATGCACCTTGAAGATAAAAAGCTCCAAACCTTTTTCTGATATGAGAAAAATGGGGGAGGGGGTGTACCCACATGAAACAATGTTAATAATCTTTCAGCTGTGAGTAACCACATATTTTCAGAGCACTGTGAAATTATACACCATTATTACATATAACTAGTGCAAGTTTCTGTATGCCAATGCATCAGCCAATTAGTTGACATCCATAATTAATCCTCCTTTCTCTCTCACCTAGTTAGCATTGGATGAGGTTGGTGCGTACTTAAATTCTCATGTGATTCTTGATTGCATTGTAGAATATGATCAAAAGGCTCTGTTTGAATGTGAATGATTTTGTTCCTCACTGTACTTGATGGCAATTTACTTAAACATGATACTCTGCAGGAGAACTTGTTCAAAGTAAAGTCACAACAAGCAGTTTATCGTTTCCATGCACAGTATTTAGGATTATTGCCTCTTGAAAGCCTTAAAAAAAAAAAAAAAAAAAAAAAAACCAGCAGAAAATAATGCCAAGAGGAAAAGTTAAAGCACTGGTATGACCATACGTCCATTATCAGTATGTGGCAAAATGTGTAAGCATCAAATTAACAATGTGAATACCTTTACCCTACTGATAAGCAGACTCCTAGTGTGAGAGAGCACAGAGATAAATCCATTCATAATTAAGGTATTACAAATACTTCCAGCCTGGCTACATTCCATGTACCAATCTCATCTGGTCTCAGCAACTCAGGCCTCTCAGCTCTGGTGACTTCCATGAAGACCTGCAGTCTGCAGGCACAAGCCTAGGAATTACTGTCAACCATCTGGCAAACTTACATCATTATGGTGAAAAAGCTTCATGCAACTCCATTGTCACAGACAAGCTGCTGAAGCATAATGACAAATATACTATAGAAGATAAATGCTGTAATATATTGGAATTTTGGTTAGTAATTGTCAGCTCTCTACTAACGCTCCCACACTTCTCACTTCATTAATAAAACCATCCTTCACTGCAAACAAGGCCATGGGTAGAATATCAGTAATAATATTCCACCAGTCTAGACTGTGTTCACAGCATAACTTTTGCCACTGACTTAACTGATTATAGGCCTAAACAGTACATGTGTCCTTTAACAGCTTTTGTTGATACTAAAGAAAGAAGTCAGTGAGTCTCAGTTGGTTTCAGTGACGTATCCTTTCCTATATCTGCATTTCTTAGGAGAAGCTTGCTATCTAGCTGGGACTTTGCTCTCAGTTAACAACAGAAAAAGGGAAGGGTGGCTACAGTTCAGTACCTGTTCAAGACTCCTCAAACCATTTCATTACCTTTAGATGAACACACCCAATTCTTCTGAACCATCCAGTGAACTAGTGGCTTTAGTCTTGAAAAAAGGAATATGAGCAGCATTTTCCTATTATTAGGTCTAGACAAGCCATTTTTTCTGAAACATCTGTCTCAAGCACTCCATGGTGGTTCCCAAATCGGTTCAGTTTTGCTCTGGCTGACTGGCAAAGAAAGAGAAGAAACAAAGCTCCACTTTCTCACTGCCTATTCCCTCTCCTTATCTGCTTGCTGGTAGATGTAGTAGGTCAGGGCTGTGCTGTACCTAGATCTAAATACAAAGTAGATTGAGCAAGGTAGTATTTCTTCGCAGAATAAGAGATGCACAGGTTGTTTGCTCTTTCCCTTGTAGCACAGCTCCTGAAGCAGAGCAATGCTATGACAGCTCTTACTCAATAGTTTTGCCTAAGGTTTTATCTATCAAAAGAAAAAAGTCTTTCACAAGGGAAATATAAGAGTTAAGGATGTAACTGCCATTGCTACCATTTTGGACAGTGAAATACTAAGAACACAATTAAAGCCCTTTTCAGTCAGAGCAGTGGTCCATCCAGCCCACTTTTGATGTCAGCAGAGCTGTGAGTCTGGCATACATATGCCTTTTATATCTTCAGTATCCACAGCTGTTATTAGAGATCTTATAAGTACACCTCTCTCTAGGTTTCTGTTTACCAACATATTGTTCATTAATTTTTCTAATCCTTTTGAAACTACTGACAGTGTCTGCTTCCACAGCCTCCAATGCCAGCAAACTCCAGAAGGCAAGTTAGGCTGTAGTGATAAAAAATCCTTTGTGAAGCTGAAAATTTCTCAAGTGAGAAGTGACCTTGAGCTTTTGCCCTCCTTTTTAACAATAATCACCTGTTCTGTTAGAAAGTTAAGAATGTGCCTAAAGGTAGCACCTGGTCAGGTACCTCCTGTTGACTGACAGTGGTGTTCAGCTGGTGAGAAAAGAGGAAGGCAATACCCATGAGCACCCAGACAACCAAGACTTTTCCCTCACTGCCCTGCATTAACTTCAGTGGTTTCATCACATGTTACTTCAATAGCTCCCTAGACTATATTCTTATGCATAGGTGTTCTGGGTGTTTTCAACATCCTTTTCTTCCTTCTGTTAGTCCAGAAGATTCTGTTGCATTTTTCAGTGGGACTGTGTTTCAGGCAGGTGGGGCACACAAAGTACAGTGGAACCAGTATAGGAAAGAAGGGTAAGGGTAAACCCAACCAAGTGATTGCTGAGATCTCCTTGCAAGGAACAAAGCAAACCTTAGGAGTAGCTCATCATTTGCCTAGCAGAACATGACTAAAGTTAGGGGAATGCCTTGACCAAAAGCTGTTTTGGGTAGGCTAAAGGATGAAATTTAGAGAACAAGTTATGGAGGTAAATTTAGTAGTGGCTGTGAAGAGGCTCCACGTGGCCATTCATCCTACTAAATTAACCTGAGTATAAAAAGGAGTCACCTTTAGCACATTTGTATTTCACTTAGGCTGTTGCATCATACTGCACCCAGCAACATTCACTCCCTCGCTGGGACACCAGCTGTACCTAGACCCTATGAGGTAAATTAAGGCTGGAGTATCAGATCAGAGTTACAGCTTTAACTCTCAATTTCCTGGCTTTTTGTGGGTTTTAGGCAGACCCTTAATGTTACTTTAATGTAAGGGGTTTCTTGTGGTTTAATATTTCTAAGAGCAGTAAATTATTTCCAGCATATGTAAAAAAGACAAATTTCTCCTGTGGTTAGTGACCACAAAGCAAAACAAGAAACAGAAATACTCAAGAGTAGGGTTCTTGAAAAAAGGTTATAGAGCTTTAAACCTTCCTTTTGATGTTACATGCAGAAAAAGAAAGTTCAGTATGAGGCTGATGATTAATACCTTTAGAAAGCATAGTAGCAAATAAACATAACCTGTGCCCATCATCTCTGCATATCAGAACAGAAAGTTTTTTGTCTGCTGTGTGAGAAAACACTTTGAAACAATACCCCCACTCCCTTATATATATCCCGTAAAAAATGAATTGCTGATTAATAAATGCATCCCAGCTTGTGAGGAGAGGTCCCAAACTGGCAAGCAATGAAGAGAATGATGCATCAAAAAATTATTTGTTTCCACTCTTGAATGATTGTTCTTACTTAGCCTTTCCCATGGAGGGGAAAGAGTAGTGAGCTGATGCCTGAAATTGCAGTAAATTTTTACTACAGTTGAGTGGAGAGAAGTTGTGAAGAGCTGACCGATACCGTCAGATAAAATCCATAAAGCTTAGGAAGTCATAATCTGTGTGGCTGGATAACAACTAGCTTCATTATCCTAGACCAGTCTCCTCCAGTAACTGTTTTGACTGCAAGGCTTGAAAGCACCACAGGGCCCTTGTGAGACAGATGACCACACAGGCATTAGGAGTACTGGACCTGTGGAGTCCCTCCTACAGCAGCGGTGTTCCTGCTGATGCCCACTGTGTGCCCCACACAAAGCCAGTGAATCATTTCTCTGCAGGTCCCCTCCCCGAGGCTTGGCTAGCTGACTTGGGGCAGGTGGCCTTGGCAAACCTCCTGCCCGTGTCTCTAAGCCAGGCTTGTAAAATGAAAAGAAACTATCACTGGTTCATCATGGCCCCAGGGAAGAGCTTATTTTGCTGGGAATAGCAACTGTTTCCTTACTTGGGAACATTTGGGTAAAAGGAGTAAGTGTTGAGAAAGCAAGACTTTTTTCAGGAGGCAAGATCTTTTGGCAGTACTGACAGTCAGATATATTGAGGATTGTTCATATCAGCTTTGTTCTCAGCACCATGTAAAAACTCTGGTTGCATCACTCACAGAGCACCATTTCCAGAAGCAATTGTTTGCTTCTAGCTTGGGAAAAGAGGCTTTCTGCTGGCATGATTTACCTTGTCTGATGCCCAAAGGAACCAAAGGCACTGCAGGACAGACGATTAATTTGCTTTTTTTTTTTCATAACATTTTCAAGGTATCTGCTGGGATAGTACAGGAGAGAATGGTGTTAATGACATCTTCAGGAGCTCCTCACTCCAGAAATGTTACCATAAATTAAAGGAGACACAAGGATGGAGAATAGATTGTTTCCACTGTTCTCCCATGCATTCTGTTGGAGCTGAATGAAACAAAGATGCGCTGGTATAAGTTAATAAAACTGCACATTACCTTGAGATTATGAACCTTCTCTTCACAATACAGCTGTTCTTGGCCCTAACAGGGGTGATAGGAAGAAGAGGTTTAAAACAGAAAAAACATGGATGGAGTCTCAAATAAAGACCAGCCCACCTCTCTCAGCTACAGCTTTTGAGAGGGACGTTCTTCTGTTAATACAGCTCTGAGATCTGCAGTCTGCATTGGAACAGGCAAACTCACTATATTTGATGAAGCTGCAAGGTGTCCAGTCTAGAAAGCAACATAAATGTTACTTCATTGAATTATTGAAAACTTGCCAAGAGTAATTACTAAATTAATTTAAAATTAACAGTAAATTAAAAATTCATTTCATAGAGGATTAGCTCCAACTTTGCTAACCAACTGGCCATTTTCTTCTTTTGCTGGAAAGAAATTAAAAAGGTCAAAATCTCCCTTGCTACATTATGGTTTGCAAGAATTCTTCACTACATGCTATGCCTGGAAGACTTTATTATTATTGGCATTGTGTGGTACAAAATTCACTCAACAAATAACATTCTACTTTGTGAATCCTTTTTACTCAGTGACATTGGAATTCCATTCTTCTTTGTCAAAAGTCTACAATTGCTTGCAGATATTAATACCTTTCTTTAAAACGAGAATTACTACAGGCAACTCTGGGATCCCAGTTCACAGTGAGTAATTCCTTACTTCATTAATGGCTCTGTTGCCTTTGGTAGGACTATTTATAGATTGAAATGCTACTCAATGTGACCAAAAGAGTCAGTGCTTGACCCATTGAAGTATAGCATGAAGCTTGACTATTCCCACAAAAAATCTAGGCATAATAGTCCATACATTCCTGGGAGCATTAGGTTCTATTTAGTTTACAAGCAATACAGATACAGGTAACCATAAGGAGTTCATTCGTTTCAGACAGAACTAGCTCTTATTTTGTTTTGAGAGAAAAGAAAGAATTATAATGCAGTTAAACTATATGGTGTATATACAATGGTATATATTGAAATAAAGTATTAAATACAATGTACTTAGGTAGTATCTTCCATTAGATATACTCAGAATATTTAGAGGCTAATGAAGTAAGCCTCCCATGATCCTGTAAAGTGGACAGGTATTATAAATCTGTAAGAACTTGCTTGTATTTTGCAGGAAGTATAGCACACAACTTTGAAAAAAAGCTTGGACTGCCTCATTTTCCTCACTGATGTTTACTGTTTTCTCTGCCATTATAGGGCATAAAACACACACAGCCTTATGGTACAGTGATGGTACCGGCATTCATCTGGGGTGCCTGCATCACTCAGCACTGGCGAAGCTGTGTGTGAATGAGGTAAAGGGTCAGAAATTAATACCAATAAATCCTTTAAACATTCTACCACCAAGCAAATCTGGGGTGGAGGAAAGGAAGTGATTAACAGGGGGCAGGTGGGAAACACACCTTATTTTTTAAAGCTAAGAGACTAACAAAGCCCCTATAAAGCCAGAACATTCTAGTTGCCCTGCCTCCAACTGCACAAGTATCCATGGAATAAAAAGTTGATAACCAGTAGCAACCAGGCAGTAGCCAATATCCTTTCCAGATAGACATCACTGTTCAAACACCTGCTATTCAGGACCTGTGAATACTAGAAGCAGGCAGTGTATATGTACCAAAATATGGAAACTGTACTTTTTACTCTCGTCTGACCTAAATCTAGCTGTGCTCCAGAATTTATTTTTTTAGAACTTTGTTTCATGTGCTGTTCTGTAATGAGATAGAAAAAAAAAAAAAAAAGCAGAAGAACAACAGATTTATTTTATGTATAAAGGAAGGAAGAAGTCATCCTAGAGAAAACAGATTGGTGACCAAAGAGTTGATGAGACCAACAAAGGAAATGAACAGAGGGTGGGTGCTTGAATATATGAATGTGTTCGGGTCAGATAGACAAATAGGGTATCTTTTAAGTGTGTATTGGTTTAGGTACCTTATACAGTTACAGGTACCTTACATAGTTATTACTCTTAATTAAAATAATGAAAGTAATGGCATGGATGTGTGATTTTATTTCAGCAGATTCTGTTATGTGTCACCTGAAAGAGTGGTTCTGATGTTTAAAACTGTCACTGCCTAGATCTGTTAAAGGAGTCATATGTGACAATAACAGAAAGGCCTTCTCAAGCTGTTCTGTGTGTGTTCCCTACCTCTGTCAGATTGAATTTCCCTTTATCTAACACCTAGTTTAGGATATGCTAAAATAACGCAGTAGTAGCCTGCTCCATTGCCCCAAGAAATGAATTGAAGGACTCCCACAGAGCTGATCCCATTAGATCAGGCCCTACAAGGAGAATTCCTCTGCTTGACATTGCTAATGATTGATATAGTGAAGCTATTTTTAAATTTAGAATTGGGGATTTCTCTCCTGTTTCTTTAGAAAAACATTTGGGATTTTTTTCCTGTCTTCCCATACCCACATATACAATGGGAGATAACTCATCACAGACAGCAAGAATCTTATCAATACAAATATTGTTTTTCCTGTTGACCACACAAAGAAATGATAAACACGTTTTTCCCTGAATATAGATGTTCAGCACCACTTTATCATTAAGTGGAGTGCAAGTAATTGCTTCCTAGATCACTGACCTGTTATATGTCAGTTCTAGAAACTGTCAGTTTTAATTGCAGTTTCAGGGGCTTATGTTGCCTTTTGGTGGGAGCACTGTCCTGACCAGCAAATATGAAAGTACATTGTTGAGTTTCTTCGCAATACCAACAAACAGTATCACATTTTTGGCCTTGTAAGTGCTCCCATATGCTACAGAAATAATTAAATTTTATTGTCTTTTTGGCCTGGCTCCTAAAGATGAATATCCTTCAGATGCTAAACATTTGATAGGTTTGAAGTTTGGGGAAGTTTCTTTTCATTCCATGGAAAACATGCATGCAGCAGGACAAAGGCAATCCTCCGATATGGTTGACCAACAGAGGATAGCAGGGAGGAGCTAGTCTACATATATTAACTTTTCTGTTGGGATTCTGATTAGGGTTCAAAGTACCATGATCAGTTCTGCCCAAAACAACAAAAAAATGGATTTGACCCATTTATCATCCATGGGAAACAGATACACTTGTAAATTGAAATAATGTGGAAGCAAGCAGAGGGGTCTATTTTCCCCTTCCCATTAATCTTACACAGAGGCAACAAGTTATTATCTGCAAATTTTTAGATAAATGCTGACAACCATGCACCAGGCACTGCTAATTCTGTATTTGGGAAAATCTCTTCAAAGCTTTTCCTTCTTTCTTCCCTCCTTTCTTTTTCTTTCTTCCTCTCTTTCTTCTTTCTTCTTTTCTTTCTTTCTTTTTCTTTCTCTCTCTTCCACTTTTGTTGGTTTTATTCCATATTGCATAATTTGATCACACCAGTGAAGAACCTTAGAAAATCAGCCTTACTGGATCATATTGACATTCTATAGAGGAAGTGCTCAGATGACAGCTAGCTGCTGTTGCAATGCTAACTCTAACGTGGTGATAGTCCTTTCCCCACCTAGTACTAGCCAAGCTCAATGTTAATTATTTTTGCTGATGTATTCAGTTTGGGAAGAGGGGTTGTTTCAATTTGAGATGGAAAACTCTTCCTCAGTGAGATCAAACGTCTGAGTCCACCTGCCAAGAAATGCAAGGAAGAAGTCACCACATACTGAATTTTGATCTATTTTTGTTTTTATTTCCTGCTGTTCATGAGAACTAGGAATTCAGATCAGGCTCCACTGTCCATCAAGAGGCATGTGTTAGCAAGGCTTCCGCTACTTGGAGAACACCCATCCCCTTGCAGTTTTTGGCCAAACCTTTTGTTCTCTGTGGGCTATTGGTAATTTATCTGTGACTCACCTCTGGCAAGGGAATCCCAAGTCTGTTGGAGTAGCCTCAGAGAGTTCATGGTGATTGATGTGCTCTGAAGATGAATGTCCCCTGTTTTCCTGTCTCAAATTCTCGCTCCATAGTTGTCCTCTGTCCAGAGAAATCTCTGAAAAGCCTTGTATTAAAAGGATCTCCAGAGACTCCTGATGACTCATCTGGTCAAATGACAGGGCAGAGAGAGGTTGCAAGCTGACTGAAGTGCAACTAAGAAGTCAGTCTGAAGAAAGGATTTGGAGGGAGAATCAGTGTCCTGCATTCTTCTGCATGGATAGGACAAGTCCAGTGCTGTGTGTCGGTGAACAGTCTGAATGTCAGGAGGCAGAAACCATTGCTGAAACCATTTGAACCGTTTGCAAATCTCATAAAAAGGTTCCTTACTGAGTTTGCATGCCACCTTATTACCCTAGAGCAGCTGTTTTAAAAAGCAGGCATGAACTCACCCTGGCTATTGCAAGCACGTTTTCTGCAAGGTGAAAGGTTTGGCATCTGGAAGTGTCAGAAAGGAGCCTTTTGCCATAGATCACACCAAAAAGTACTCAAATTTGACAAGTGCCTTGAGACCACTTATAAGTTCACCCCTAAATTCCAATATCAAAGAGCAGCCCCTCAAGCTGTAAACTTCTATAACACACCAAGTCTGACATGAGAAGATGCATTAGTGGGGTGTTGAATGGTTGGGACTGTCCCTGACACCCCAGGACTCACAGACAGGGGCTGTCACACAGAGCTGCCTGAACTCCCTGGCAGCTGTGCCCTGCTCCAAGGACAAAGGTATTTCACCTTCAATCAGCTGCAAAACCCTTTCCCTTCTCTCCTTTCCCTTCCACTTTTCCCTTTCACTGCCCAGCTCCTCCCAGTGCAGCCAGCTGTGGGCAGAGCCAGGAGCTACTGCACATGGGTCCCCAGTTTTGCACTCAGGGCTATCCTGGGGCTGAACCCAGCACAGAGAATCACACATCTCACACTTCATTCCTAAGGATAAAGGATTATTATTTTTTATCGGTCACTTTTTCCTCAGCATCCAGCATTTTTTTCTGATCAGAAAAGAAAAGACTGTGGAACCTCTGCCCTTGGGATAGTCTTCAGTTGTTGTGAACTCCCTCCTTGTATTTTTTTCCTGCTGAAATGCCTCCATAAATAAAACAAGCTTCCATAAAACAGCAGGAAAAATCTACTCCTAGTGAGACTTTTGGAGGCAGTGGGAGTGGATGGCAGTGTCCGAAAGGTGGGGATAGGCAGCTGCCCCCCTCTTTGCTCACACAGACAGCTGTCTCTGACCAGTTCGCTTCTCCTGGTGATTTATGAAGCCCTTTGATCAGAAGCTAATTTTAATTGCCTGAACTGCAGAATCTGACACATGCTTCATCAAGTCAAAAGCTGAGCCTCTTCCCCATGCCTTGCTCTTCTATTCTCTTCCTCGGATTTTAGGAATCCACCCGATCCCTAACCCTATCGTGCAGTCTAAGTGGCCATGGGCTCAATAGTTGACAGAGGAAAGAAAAAAGAAAGAAAGAAAACGCCGAAAACACTTCCCTGCCTGAAGCACCCTTGGGTTCCCCGGCCCATCCACCCCCAAGGTCTCAAGAAAAGGCCCCGGGAAGGGGAAAGGCGGGGGAACCTGGGGGGTGTGGGGGGTGGGGTCCCGACGGGGACAGGCCCCGGGCAGCCCTCCCGGCGCGGACAGCCCCCGGCCGAGCCCTCCCGGCGGCGGAGCGCCCCGTCCGCCGGAGCCGGGTGCCCCCGCGGGTGGGGCAAGCTGCCCGCCCCCGGCCCGGCCATCGCGGGGGGGCAAGCGGGGTGTCACGTTACCCTGGGCAGGCAGAAGAAAGCGAGTGTCAGGCACTGTCAGGTATTAATAGGACCATTTCTTCCCATTAAAGCCATGCCTTTTGAGCAAAAGGGCTTCTTTCATGTCCTACCCCACCAGTACTCTGACAGAACTCCTAAAACTCAGGAATTTTCCAAATCAAAGACATAATCGTTTGTCCTTCTGTCCGTTTCCCCCCCCCCCTCTGCCACACACACTATGCCCCAAACTGCTTGAACTGTCATTATCCCCCAGCACAGATGCTGTTTAAATTCTTGATTCAAGCCGGAGGACATTTAATAGCTGACTGGATTAAATATTGCAGACTCCAGCCCAGAATCTCTTTGAAAATACAGGTCGAGGACTATGCCTAAATTCGCTGGATGAAAACTGATCTATGATATATGTTTTAAGTTCAGATCTGAGGACCGAAGGGAAGGGGGAAGGGAGTCTGTTCTGGATCTGTTTTATATTGGTGTAAAAAACCTTGGAGTTGAAAGGTGTTCCAGGGTGCTTGGAGAGGGAGAAAGTGAGAGGAAAGCAAGCAGGAAAGCAAGAAGGAAAACAAAGGAAAAGGAAGGAAGGAAGAAGGAAGGAAGGAAGGAAGGAAGGAAGGAAGGAAGGAAGGAAGGAAGGAAGGAAGGAAGAAAGGAAGGCAGGAAGAAAGGAAGAAAGGAAGAAAGGAAGAAAGAGAAAGAAAGGAAGAAAGGAAGAAAGAGAAAGAAAGAAAGAAAGAAAGAAAGAGAGAAAGAGAGAAAGAAAGAAAAGAAAGAGAGAAAGAGAGAAAGAAAGAAAGAAAGAAAGAAAGGAAGGAAGAAAGAAAGAAAGAAAGAAAAAGAAAGAAAAAAAGAAAGAAAGAAAAGAAAGAAAAGGAAATAAAGGAAGGAAGAAAGACCCAATTAATTGCCTAATCTAGCTACGTGGGAAATGGATATAATTTTCCATCGCAAGTAATTAAATATGAAGCACAGCAAAGCACTTTGAAAGTGCTGAGGTTCCGTGGAGGAATTAGCCGCCTGTTTGAAATTAACGCTAATTTGGCTCCTACATCAACAACCCCTCCGTAGACAGCATCTCATTCAGTCGCTAAGCATGTTTGATAGCTCCGGGCTTCAGAAGCGAGTGTGTGCGTGTGTTTGTGCCTGTGCGTCTGGAACATGTACACTTTCACACGCGAAAAAAAAAAAACTTACTTTTTCAAATTCTGAGACAAATGTAAAAAACATTCTCTCATTGTTTTCTAAATTGCGTTAAAGAATACAAGACAAATCGGCTTTTGCCAAAAATTGTGGTATCAGCTGAATATCCCAAGTCCGTCGTTTATAGCACCGATAGATAAGAAAGGAAAAAAGGACTCCACAGTTAGTCTTTTATTGAAAAAAAGGGAGAAAAGAAAACAATCTTCCCTTTGCATTCACTTTAAACGTTTTTACAAGATCATGTGATTGGGACTCAAAGGCAATAAATCTAGATTAAGAATCCTTAGGGATTTTTAGACTGATGCTACAGATTATGGGTAGCACCTCAGTCTATTTATCTGCATTATATACGCCTGCATTGTCATTGGCAAAACTAATGTGCTTTTTTACCTTTGAAAACATTTGCATAGGAAGAAAAATAAAGACTGGATTCAGTTCTGCCTGGGTACGTTCAATGAGAACCCTTCCGTTATTCGGTACAGGTACCTATTGTAAAAGCCTCCGCCACAGTTCAAAGTCCGCGTTCAAACCCACTCGCACAAGAAGGTTTGCAGCAATCAGCACGGCTTGTTTGCGGCTCCTCGAAGCGGTTTGTGGATGGAGCGGAAGGTCCAGCGCACAGGCAGGTGCTCGCAGCGGCCCCGGAGCCCCAGCCCGCCCCCGGCCCCGCGCGGGGCTGTCCCCTGGCAGGGGCCGCGCTCACCCACCTGCCCTGCGCCCCCGGCTGGTGGGCTCCAGGGGCTGCCTGTCCCCCGGCCCGAGCGGAGGTGACGGGCACCGCGCTGTAACACGAGCCGTCGTTTTCAACCTAAAGTACCAGAGGACCTTCTGGAAACAGCGACAATGGCACCGCGGGACCCAAGCCCGCCCCGGCGCGCAGGGCTGACAGCTAGCGCGGGGCTGGCTGCGCCCTCTGAGCGCGGCCGGCTGCGGACAGCCTTTAATTTCCTGGGGAGCTGCGGCGCTGCCGCCCCCCCCGCCGCCGGGGCAGGGCAGGCAGGGCAGGCAGGGCAGGCAGGGCAGGGCAGGGCAGGGCAGGGGTCCCCCGCCCGCGGGCCCCGCTCCCCGGCGGCGGGCGCGGGGCCGGGAGCGCCGGGCAGAGCCGGGCGGTGCCGCCCGCCTTCGCCGCGCCCGGAGGGCTCGGGGCTGCCAGCCCAGGCGCTCCTTGGCTCCTCTGAGCAGTCGCTACCCACCTTCAAACAGAAGGCAATTGATTAGTCTCAGTTTCTCCTCCCAGCAGAGATCCGATACTTTCCTTGGGATCAAACGGACCCGAGACTAAAGGAGGGGGTCGATGGACAGGAAAGAAAGAAAGAAGGAAAGAAAGAGAGAGAGGGACAGAGAGAAGGGGGCTGGAGGGAAAGAAAGAAAGAAAGAAAGAAAGAAAGAAAGAAAGAAAGAAAGAAAGAAAGAAAGAAAGAAAGAAAGAAAGAAAGAAAGAAAGAAAGAAAGAAAGAAAGAAAGAAAGAAAGAAAGAAGAAAGAAGAAAGAAAGAAAGAAAGAAAGAAAGAAAGAAAGAAAGAAAGAAAGAAAGAAAGAGAAAGAAAGAAAGAGAGAAAGAAAGAGAGAGAGAGAGAAAGAAAGATGGAAGAAAAAAAAGAGGGGCAGAGAAGGGAGAGGGGCAGAGTGAAAGGAAGAGAGCAAGAGAAAGCGAGAAAAGAGCAAGAACACAAGCAAGAGGGAGAGACGGGGAGAGAGTGATAAAGAGAGAGCAAAAAAGAAGGTAAGGAAAAAAGAAAGAACAGAAATGAAAAGGGGAAGGAAGAAAGAAAGAAAAGGAAGGAAAGAAGGAAGGAAGGAAGAAAAGGAAGGAAGGAAGAAAAGGGAGGAAGGAAGGAAGAGAAGGGAGGAAGGAAGGAAGAGAAGGGAGGAAGGGAGAAAGTGACTTTGGCTCGGCACACTGGAAGAGGATAGCAAGTTTGGACCGAACAGCTACATTTTATTTTTCGCAAGCAAACAAACAAATGAAAACCATTTTTTAAGTAGGACCTACATGCTATATATCTATGTACAAATACACACATATAGAAAATGGCAGGAATGATTTACGCTTGATTTTCTGTGAGCCTTTCTCTTCCCAGTGTTTACAAGGCGGGGCTCCATTTGCAAGTTGTACATCTGTTCGCTTCACGTGACGTTTTCATAAAAGCTCTAACATCTGGTCAAAATAAACCTCCTTCAGGTACCTGCTTAACTTTTCACATGTCAAAATCCCTTCCCCTCTGAAGCTCCCCTTTCCCCCACGGCTGCAGCAGTGTGTATTGCTTCTTTCTTGACTGCTTGTTTAACGACTCTGCCTCGTCCCAAGCAGAACAAAGCAACACTAAACATGAGGGGGTGACCCCGACCCTTCCCAAGATCATCCTACCAGCCCTCGGCCCCCTCCCACCTCCAGATTTCCCCGCATTAGGAGAGTAGAGCAGGTCCCCGTCCCTCCGCAAAATTGCGCGGCGGGATTTCTGCATCGCCGCAAATAAGGTTTGCTGCACCGCCCAAGCAAACCCGCAGTCCTGCTTGGGCTGACATTTTGCACGAATACTGTTAAAGCTCCCAAGGCCAAATGATGAGCACTAAATTGTTCCAAACCGATTACGTTATTATTTCTGCTATTGCTGCTGTTATCATTGTAACCGTCTTGACTTCGGTGTGGCTCGTCGGGATTATTTTGGAGCGAAACGCGTCCTCTTTTGCCGGTGTCCATGCAGTGAACAAGGGAATTTTCGTAAAGTGCCTGCAAATTTAATGCCACCTCTGTATGAAAAGAGGGGGAAAGCGTCCGGCTACCCAAGGCAAGAAGACTACCTAAATAAGAGGGGTGCAAGCCCTCCTGAGAGGGCGAAGGAGACAGGGAGTTACTGGGAGAACAGGCAGCTTTTCCCCCGGTCTGAATATTTGGTTTTGTTCTGCATTTTATTCCGGATCTTTAGGTGGGTGTTATCATCATCATTATGTTTCCGGAGCTTTATTGTTCCTGCTCTGTAAGACCGCTCTAAGCCTCCCGCAGTCTCGGTCACTTGGTCCTTATAAATGGCCGGCTGTTTGCTTTTAAAAAAGAAAAGCGGGACTTTTGTACAAGTGATTTTAACCTGCTCCACCTTCAAGTGACCTGCCAAATGCTCCTTCTTACTTTATAGACATCTGGGAATTCCATACATGCCTTAAACTCCAATTACACACCTTCTTCAAAGGACACGTGCTTTGATTTGCCAAGAACATTAAGTGGACTGAAGTCGAAAGAAGCTGGTGCAGAAGTTAATGTAAAATACATCCTGTGCCATGTTTACTGCGGGCAGGCTGTGTGTGCAGCAAATAAAACAAGTTCTGGTGGGTTGTGGATGTGCGCGCCCCTGTTTTTTCGGCTCAACCTCCCGGATCCCTCTGCGGGGAGGACTGGACTTGCCGTCACCACCACCGCCACTTTCTTCCCAAAGATGCTAATTTACGGCGGAGCACTCCCGCTCTCCCCAGCAGGGCAGGTGAAGGGAGCGCCGTGTGAGCCGGGAGGGCGCAGCCACCGAGGGCTGCTGGCAGCAGAGCCGGGCCGGGGGGGCACCGGCGCCGGGAGCTGAGCCCCTTCCCGGGAGCTGCTCCCGGAGGCGCCGAGCCCACCGGCGGGCTCGCCCCGGGCGGCAGGTGGCCGCGCTGCTGGCGCCGCAGGTGAGCCCCGCTCCCTCTGCGCTTTTTCGTGATTTTTGTGTCCCTCCCCCCGTTCCCCCCCCCCCCCCCCCCCCCCGCGCGCGTTTGTTTGTTTTGCTTAAAATTACAGATGCAGGGAAAACCGCCTGACATCATGGGAGCGGGACGAGCACGCACTTTGAAGGGTTCCTGGGCAGGACTTCAAGTGAAATCATACGCCTGGGAGGAATCCGATACCGGCCTGGAGAAAGCAGCGGGGCGGCCCCTGCCAAACCCAGGAATGTGCGAGGGCCCGCGGCCGGCGCCCCCCGCCCGCCGCCCCGCAGGAGGCGCAGCGCCGGCACCCGCGGCGGCCCCGGCACCCGCCGCCCCCGCGCTCCGCCGCCTCCGCGCTGCGCGGGGCCGTGGCGGGGAGACGGGGCCCTGCTCCGACCCGGGCCGCTTCTCCGCTCGGACTGGCTGGACTGAGAGCAAACGGGACGTACTGATGCCTCTGAGGAAGAAGCAAAATCAATCAGGACTTCCAAAGGCAGAGTTCATTTTCTGATTGCAAGAGTGTTTAAAATTCCCAGAAGACAAATTAGTACACATATATTATTTTTTCCTTCAGTAAGCCTGACTCTGACTTAATCGCTTTTGGCTCTAGCCCTAGGAGCACCAGGCCTCTGCAGTCCCCAGTTCCAACCCCGGGAAGGGCACGCTTGTGTTTTTGAACCAGGGTTATCTCCTTTTTACAATTTTTTTTTTTTTTAATGAAGCGAAGGTAGGGGTTCGCAGCGGGGAAAGCGTGCCGGCTGAGCGCCCGGGTGCTCGGGGAGGGCTGTGCGTCTGCAGGGACCCGGCTGGAGGGACCCAGGGGGGAGGCAGGGAGACCTGGCGGAGCCCCACGGACAGCAATTCGGGATTTTTCTCACCCGGGTGCTTCAGCTTGCTGGAAAGGGCTGACGCGGGCCGGGCCAGAGGCCTCTGGCCGGTTGCGACGGAGTCAGTCAGGTTTAAGACCATCAAGCGGAGTTGCTCCGGATTTCTAAGGGCGAGGACAGCCTGGCCCGTGGATTTTAAAATGCACTTGATTCCTTATTCGTATTTCGCAGGTACCCGTCCACGAAACGTGCCCTCCCGTCAGCACCGAGCAGCTCACCTCCGCTTTTCCCGAGCCTGCGGTCTTCCTAAAGGGGGGGGCGGTTTTCCCCCTTTCCCCGGTGTGATCTCTCCTCCCAAAAGAACAACCGAAACCACCCCCAACCCCTCAGATCCCCCCGCCCCACAAGCAAAGCCCCGCGTGGGCTGCCCCTGCCTCGCGGCTGTGCGGCCGGGGTACGCGGACGGACATTACCTCCTCCGCGGCAGCCGGGTCGCAGCGGCGCCGGGTGTTTCGGGAGGTGCGGGCCGCCGAGCGGGCAACTGCGGTGCCGGAGCGCCGGGGGGAGGCAGCGGCCCCCCAGGAGCTCGCAGCGGCTCCCCCTCCTTTCCATCACGGAGGGCCGCGACCACCAAAGCCCCCATCCAATTTCCAAGTCCCCGCTAATCCGGCAGTGCAAACAAGCGCTGCGGGCTCTCTACTGTAAACATTGCGCACTGGCCTGAAATATGCACGATATTAAATTCATAATACTGTTATGTCAGCAATAGACGGTAATATGTGGATATGGAAAGAAAAGCATTCAGGTAATAAAGTCAACTCAACCTGGGCTATGCAAACAGGCTCTGTTTTGCAAAAACACCCCATCCCATTTATCCTAGACACTGATTCCCGGCGGCAGGGTCCCCGTCTCCGCCGAGGACGCTGCTCGGCTCCCAGGGCCGAGACGGGCGCTTCGCGGCGGGCGCCCCTGCGCACCCGCGCACCCTTCGCAGCCGCGGAGGGGCAGGAGGCGCCGCGCCCCAGGCACGGGCCGGTGCGAAGCGCCGGGAGGTGAGCAAGTGACAGCAGAGACGGAATCAGCTGTCCGGTTATAAGGGCTGGGGTTTGGGGTTGTTTCGGGTTGGGGTTCTTGTTGTTGTTGTTGTTGTTTGAACAAGTTCCCTTTTCACCTTCCTTCCGAGCCCTCAGATCTGGAGATTTCCTCTCTCTTACAACTGGGGTCTCGCCGCACACCGGGACCCCACGGAGGGTACGGTGAGAAGAAACAGAGGCAACACGCGCCCTACATGTAGAAAAGAAGAGGGCGGGTTAGCGTATCCCTCGGTGCTTTGTACAACGAAAATGTGATCGCTAGACTATATATTATATAAAACCCTAGAGAGCAGGGCAGTCAAACATCACTTCCACCGGAAAACCCCACTCGCTAGACACTTCCCTATTTCAGTCTCACTTTCTCCCGCTTTGCCTGTGGATGGGTGAAGCCCTGTTTAAAACTGGTGCCTCTTCCTCGGGGGTATCAGCAAAAATACCTGCTCCGGGGCTGGGGAATGGGCCCTCTTCCTGCCTTGCAGCTGGGGGGCACAGCACAGCGGCAGCGCCCGAGCACTGCGGTGAGAGCTCCGCTCCCCGCGGAACTCCGCAGCGCCTGGCGTTAGGGTTAAAGGGGGAGAGGGAGAGAAAGAGAGAGAAGATAATATCTTGCCCCCCAAATGCAGGGAGCTTCAGCACAGAATAATAAAGCTGTCTCAATAAATAACGTGCCTGTGTCTGTCAGTAGCTAGTTTGTTTGCGTTTTTCGCCTGGTT
Organism: Falco cherrug; assembly: GCF_023634085.1. Taxonomy (NCBI): domain Eukaryota; kingdom Metazoa; phylum Chordata; class Aves; order Falconiformes; family Falconidae; genus Falco; species Falco cherrug. The sequence continues at coordinate 83,871,587 of NC_073700.1, forward strand.
TGTTTATACTAGTGCCCCCTCTCTCTTGGGTGTCTTTACAGCTCAACAAACAGGTATTTATCTCCAGTTCCAACCCTGAGTTCTCAGAGAGACCAAACTTTAAGGTTATTAAAATTTCAATCATATTTATTTATTGCAGAAAAATAATATACAATGATATTTACAAAACAATCATAAAAATAGGAATGCATTTAGACACCGGATCTATTTGCATTTTAACATGGGTCATCAATAAATAAATAAAATGTTTATTTTTTTCTCAGAGGAAAAATAATAATAATAAAAAAGTTAGGAACCGGGTATATAACAGCTTGAGCCCAGCTTATTCCCCCCTAATAAAAAAAAAAAAAAAAGTTTTCATCTCTACAGGGATATTTTTTGGTTGGTTGGTTGGTTTCATTCAAGAATGAATAAAGTCCACAATAACGTATTTCCTTTCATCAGTGGCTCATAGGCACGACCTCTTGGGAATGCATGCAAAAAAGGCAAATAAAAAAAAAAGTTAAATTCCAACATTCTTCGTCAAAATTAAAAAAAAAAAATCGATTCAGACTTCTATCAGAATGCAGAGATGTGTGGATTGTACCGACGCCCAAAGGGTAGTCACTGTCCAAAGCCCTTGTCTCTTTCTCTTTCCTTAAGTGCTCCCCACGCCCTGCTTTGAATTTGGATATTGCTCTTCTAATTTCCAAGAAATCCTTGGTACATTTTTTGTTTAAGACAAGTAAAAAAAAAAAATCGTATCCAACTTCAGAGTCTCTAGATTGTCCATTTTCTCCTTCTGTGGGAACAATGTCATCTGCAAAAACCCAGAGAGGGCGGAAAACTCGTTACTGGAATGAAAGTTACACACCCATCTACCTACACCTCCCTGCCTCTGGAAATGCACACGTCGGGCACCAAGAGGGGAGGGAGAAGCGCGTGCCCCCGCCGCGCGGGCGGCGCGGTGGCCGTGTGACACCCCAGCCCGGCAGCCAGCGGTGGCAGGGCCGCGGGAAGGGGGCTGCTGGGGCCGTAGGAAACTCTCGCCGGGAAGCACGCAGGCGGACATGGATTCACTTCAAAATACGAGCAACAGCGGCAGCAGGAACCATCCCGGCGGCCCCGCTGGCTCCGCGGCGTTTGGCGAAGGAGTGACCTCAGGCCGGCCCCATCTGGCCGCGGCACACCCGCACCGCCGCCTCCCCGCCCGCAGCCCACCCCGCCGGCCGCCGGCATCGCCCCGCCACGCGTGGGCCCCGCGGGGCCGGGGACGCACCGCGGGCCGCGCAGGAGGAGGGACACGCCGGGGTGGGGGGTGGGGGGGCACCTCCAGCCTCCCCGTGCTCCGGCCGGCCCTGGAAGCCAGGCCCCGCCGGACGGGGAGGGCCCCTCTCGCCCCACGGCCACGCGTGCCCGGCCCACGGCGCAGCCAGCGGCCCCTCGTTTCCCCCCACCCCCCACCCCCCTTCTCCCCGCCGGTCTCGGTGTCCCTGCCTTACCTAGGGCTCCTGCCGGGGGGATGCGGGTGGGGGACGCCGCCTGCTAGTGGGATGCGGACATGGACCAGGCGCCCTCCATTCTCCACACCGAGAAGGCGTAGCTGAGCCGCTCGTGGGCCACATAGCTGCAGCTTGCCATCTTGGAGTCCAGCTCGTCGCTCTGTAAGACCTGGTAGAGGAAGTCGATGTACCTGGCCGCCAGCTTGAGGGTCTGGATCTTGCTCAGCTTGTCCGAGGGCAGCGTGGGGATGATCTTCCGCAGGGCGGCGAAGGCTTCGTTCAGCGACTGCGTGCGCTGCCGCTCCCGCACGTTGGCCATGACCCGCTGGGTCTGCAGCTCCTCGTAGGACTGGGGGCTGCCGCCGCCGCTGCTGCTGCCGCCGCCCCCGCCGCCCCCGCCCGCCCCGCACTTCTTGCCCCGCTTGCCTTGGGCCGGGCTGCAGGGCTCGTCCGCGGCCCCGACGGCACCGCCGGCGCTGCGGCGGCTGGAGCGCCGCTTGCGCCCCCCTCTCTTGTTGTTGGGCAGCTGCTGCCGGTCCGGCTCCTCTTCGCTGTTGCTCAAGCTGTCGTCGGCGGGGGAGACTGGCGAGTTTGACTCGTCCTGCTGCATCATCTCTGGGGGGAGACGCGAGAAGCGGGCCGGGAGGGGGGGGAGGGCAGGGAGAAGAGGGGGGCACCTAACCCGCCAGCTCCCCCTTGATCGGCTGCTTCGCTGGCCTGCGAGGAGAAGGAGGAGGAGGAGGGAGGGAGGGAGGGAGGACCTCACTTTGGGGGGAGGGGGGATGGCATCAGGATCCAAGAGGGGAAAAAAAAGCCAACCAAAAAAAAAAATCCCTCCCGATCCCTCCTTGGAGCCCCTTCGAGGTGTCTGGGATTGGGAGAAAGTTGAAGACTTGGAGGTTCTTATAGCTCCTGCTGGCGGAAAGTTTGGGGGCAGCAGTGTCATTGGCCTGACGTGGAGAGGAGGGACTTTTGCTGAGTTTTATAGGAAAGTTTCCGCTTCCCCCCCTCCACGCCCTCCCCCAATTATTTTTTTCAAGCCATTCACAAGTGATCTGGACTCCCTTCGCTCCCCACACACATACATCCTTACCCCAACCCCTTTCTCTGCTTCCCTCTCCGCGGTTTCTGCCCCAGGCTCCTTCATTTCGGATTTGGCTTTGGGGTGGTGCTGAGGGGCCGGGGCGGGAGCTTCTGGGGGTGCCGGTGCCCCCCCGGCGCTGCTGCGGGGGGCAGAGCGGCCCGCTGGGTGCCTGCGCTGGGGGCGGCTGCCCCAGGGCGGCGGGGGCATCCCGCACCTCTCGGGCTTCCCCCGCCGCAGCGCGCACGGCTTGCACTGAAAAGGAGGAAAGGGAAACCCGCGGGGCAGCATCCAGGCACATCCTAATTTTGTCCCGCTCTCCTGCACCCCGCGCTGCTGTCGCCGGGCGCCCCCGGGGTCCGGCGTTTCGAGGCAGCTGCACGTTTCTGGGCTGCAGAGGGGGGACGGCACAGCCTTGTCCCGTCCGGCCGGAGGACTGCTCTCGGAGAAAGCCATCTTCAGAGGTGGAAGCGGCGGCGAAACTACGCACTGGCTGCGTGCACACGCACCAGTCCTTGAGTTCGTCTTAAGAGAAACCCGGGAGGATCTGCGTCCCCAGCCTGGCATACCGGGAGACGGGAGGGCGCGCAGACCCTCCCTGTGGCTCCTGGCAGCGAGGCACACGCCGTGGCCACTCGCTTCAGTTCGCCCTCCCTGAAGGCGCCCGACTCCGGCACTTCCTGGGAACCGAGCTTATTTAGTTTAAATTCTCTTTTATGTCTGCAGCCAAAGCTAATTCTCCCCATCCCCCGCCTTTATGCCTTCTTCCCCGGTCGCTGGCAGCACAGAGCAGGTGGTGTGTCGTTTTAACAACAGCTCAGATTCAAACGGGGAACGCCTGGGAAGGAAGGCTAGAAATTGCCACCCATTAATAAATGGGGCGATGCACTTCTGCTGCTCCCTGTGAGGGGACCGCACGCCCGCGCTGCCGGCCTGGCAGTGACCGCTCAGACGGGGCATCTCCGGGTGCGGGGCAGAGCGGGCAGCGCCACCGCTCCCCGGCTGTCTTTGGGGTGGGAGGGCAGAGAGGGCAAACAAAATAGCAGAGCCGCGGTAAACCCCAGGGACGAAAAAAGCAAGGCTTCTGGAAGTAAGCTGTCATCTGCTCCGGGGAAAAGAGCCATCTCTTCCTTCTGCCTGCAGGCTCCCTGTCCTCCGGGCAGAGACCTCCAGTCCTGGGCACTGCGAGGGGCCAGGACCCCGGTGCAGCCGCCGCTGAGGGGCAGTGGGCCAGTCCCGGTGCGGCCGATGGCCCCGCTCCCTGCCACAGAGCCCGTTGGGCGCTCATTGCTGGCAGAGTTGCCCCACCAGTCCTCCGTTAGCCCCCTGGGTGAGCTTTCCTCCTTGGGTCTGCCATCCCACAGCGTGAGCGAACAGCAGCCTGCCCTAAACTTTCTCTTTTGGGAAACAGCTGGAACCAGTACCGGGGGCGGGGGGAAACAGGGGCTGACTGACCAGGCAAGAGAAGGCATGCCGGCACACGGACAGTGAGTGAGCACAGCTCCCCCGGCTTTCAGCTTGTCCCTGCGGTGTGTGCTGCAACCTGTAGGCCTCTCCACTCACCTCCACACCACGGCTTGTCCCAGGGAGCTTCAGGGGTTCCCTTGTGTTGCCAGCAGCTGCTGCCCCCAAGGTAAGAAGAACTGGCTCTCCTTCCCCCTCCCTCTCACCAATTTTGGCTGTGCCCAGAGCCTCAGTGCTCCTCTGGGGTGTTGAGCAGTGCCATTACAGAGCAAAGGTGGGAAACAGTAGTGGTGAGCATCGGTAGGCAGCTCTGGAGGCTTGCCCGCCTGCCTGCCTTCCTTCCTTCCTTTCTTCCTTCCTTCCCCCCATCTTTCCTTTCTCTCCCATTCTTCTTATGCAAAAAATACCGAAGTGCAAAACCAAACCTGGGTAACTGTTATTACCTTGCTGGGAATAGGACACTGGGGCAATGCCTGGATGGTGGAGACCCACATCAGCAAAATCAATGGAAATGATCCACTGCTTGAAAGGAGAAAGGGGCAGTGTCTCCAGAGGTGCTTTGGCAGGAGCCACAGCTTGTCTGGGTCACCTGAACTTTGAATGCGATGCAGGACATGACCTGCTTGCCATGGGGCAGGAGGAGGGTGTGTGGAGGAGGGTGTGCAGAGGAGGGTGTGTGGGAGAGGCAAGGACAGGTGAAGAGGCAGTATTACATGGTTTGGAAAATCAGAAAACACAGAGAAATGTAGGGGGAGGGTGACCTTGAAGAGAAAGGAGGGGCTGACTATGATAGATGGTTGGCTTTAGGGTCAGTTACTCCTCAGGGAAACTGCAGCAAAAGCAACCAGCAGTAGTTAGCAGAACATGTACGGTGCTACCTGGGACCTGCACACTTGCTGTATGAGCCATGACTACACAGAAACCCCTGTCATTTTCATTTTGGCTTTTGCTTCATCTTTGACTCACAAATCGTGCTCAGGAGCAAAGGAAATGAAGCCCATGCTCTTCCTGCCAAGACCCACCACAGGAGCGCAGGGGTAAGCCAGGTAAGCTGTGGTGGCAGCGGTCTGGCCCAGGGGGCATGCCCTTGGGCTGGCTGTGGGAGCCTGCCTGGATCCCCCAGGCCTACTGGTGGGCAGCAACCCTGCCCAGTGCTGGAGTGTGTGCAGCTGTGTCTGGAGGAGTGTGGATATGTCAGAGGGTCAAGTCCAGGGGTCTGTGTGAGAGAAAAACATACTGGTGTGCTAACATGTGAGGTGTGTCTGTGTGTGGGTGTGTGTGCATGTGTAGCTGATCTTTTGCAGTGTGCATACACATGTGTGTTGGGAAGGAAGGGAAGCAGGGATTGTGTGGAGTTTTAAAATCAGCTCTGGTTTAGCTTGAAATACACAGTTCTGGTGGGGATGGGGGTGGAGGCTTTGTATTCCACACTAAATCAGTAATCATTGTGTAGTTCATACAGTGTTAAATTTTCTGTTTTGAACCTCCAAAAGGTTAGATAGACCTGCAGACCACTTTGGACCATGTCCTGTTCTCTGCTATGCATAGGCATGGCTTGGGTGAGGATTCTCCTGGCTCCTTGGGAAGGCTGTCAACCCTGCTTTGCTCTTTGGAGGTGGCAAGCAAAGCTGCACGCAGCTCCAGGGCCTTTCTAGGGATATTTCCAGGTCCATTCCTGCAAGGCTTCCCTAGGCCTTAGCTCAGGGAAGTGTGCGCTTTGGGATCAGCCCTTACATGGGGCACTGTTAGGACGCAGAGAACTCCAGCATTTTGTCAACTGTTCAGTAATGTGTAACACTTGTAAAGTAATCATCCCAATTACAGGTGTGGGTGTGAACATGGAGCTAAATAAATCACAAGCTCCTAGGAAGTAGCACCCATTAGCTGCTGAGACTCAGGTGGGGGCAAGCAGGGTCTACCTTAGCCAGGCAGAAGCACCACAGCTTTGAGGGGAGTGGGCTGACAGCTTGATTCTTTCTTTTATTTTTGTTGAAGAAAGAGTGAAAGGTCTGATTTTGTCTGCCTGTTTATAAATCAGTGCAGAAGTGTGAGAACTAGCGTGCTCAAGATCTGGTGGTTACACCTTACAACGTTGCCCACCAATGTGTTTTGTGCATACATGCAAATTACAACCGGGTTGCAATAGGCTGTTCAGTATTCCCTATATGGCATGCATATACACACATTGTAATTTAGCTCTCAAAGGCTATTCACTGTGGTGAAACACCAAAATCTCACACTGGTGGGGATTCCTTGGGATATTCAGCGACGTAACTGTCACACACGTGCACACACAGGGACAGGCTCCCTGGGTATTTCATGCGGAAGCCTTCAGTCCGGTGTTTCCACAGAAGCTGTACCTTTAAGACCTGTTTCAAAGACCACTGAAATCAGCCGGTTTCCCCACCGGTGTCCATGGCCAGGTATTCTAATTCCTGCAGATGTCAAGTGAAAGCCTGGTCGAGGCCCAATGGCTTCCAAAGGGACAAGAGACCCACCAGCAACTTTCCGCGCTGACACTTATGCTGTGATTTGCTCGGTGTTGAAAGCACGCCAGCTCCACGTGCTGAGAACCCCCGCTGTGCCCTGCTGCACACCCGCGCGGAGCAGCGGCAGGCGGCCGGAGCGGGTGTGTGAAGGGGCTGAGAGCGGGGCCCATTTTTCTGCTTCTTTTTCTCTCTCCCCGCTCACTGCGGCAGCCCCACAGCCAGGGACGCGGGCGGGCTGCCGGGCCGCCCGGCTCTCCCTGCCCCGCCACCGGGGCCCGCGGGCCGGGCAGCTGCTGCGCGGCGCCGCCGGCGGGGCTGGGGCCGCCGGGCTGTGCGGCCGGCGACCACCGGAGGGCACGATTCCCCGCCGGTCCCCGCTCCGGCCGCGGCGGGCACGGCTCCCAGGTGAGTCGCTCCCCCCTCGGGCAGGGCTAGGCGGGCGTCCTCCGTGCTCCCGCGGCAGCCCACGTCCTTTCGGGCTGGGTCACGCCCGTTTCACCGCGCCCGGGTCTGTCGCACGGAGTCCTTTCGGCCACCCCCGAGGGTTTCCTCTCGCTCCGGGGGACCCGGCCGCCGCGGGGCCGTGGCTGGCCAGGGGAGTGCACCGGCACACGGATCCTCCGTGGACACACGGACGGTTCCCACTGGTGTGCTGCTAGCGCGGGGCGCTCTGCCTCTCGCTTCGTTCGGCAGCTGTGGAAAACAGAAGGGTAACACGGGAACCCTTCAAGGAATCAGTTTCCTTGCCAGAAGGACTGCAGCGACTTTTATTTTTCAAGCTCATTGTGATGTGGCCGTTTATCTGAAAGCCTAACGGCTTGCTTGCACAGGAGGACGTGACCGTGGCTTTCCTGAACTTCCCCGAAGCTCATCCTCGGCCTCCCAGCGCTCCCAGCCCCTGCGGTGCAAGGCCGGCCCAGCGCCCCCGGCGCCCCCGGCGCCCGACCGCCCGCGGGGCTGCGGCAGCGGCAGGGAGCGCTGCGCCGCCCTGAGCCCGGGCTGCGGCTCCCGTTCCCGCTGCGGCGTCCCTCCCTCTCTCTCTCCCTCTCTCTCTCCCTCCCTCTCTCCCTTCCTCCCTCCCTCTCCCTCCCTCCCCGTCTTCGCGCAGCGCAAGGCCAAGGAGTGCCTGTGTCCCGTTATCAAACCAGCGATCCCACAGGGGAGACAGGTGTCCAAACAAATTAGGACCTGAAAATTATTTGCAACCCGTGTTTTAATAGAATATCTTTTATTTATATGTGCTTTATTCGGATCCAGAATTAATTCGTGGCGGTGGGTAGGGGTTTTTAAGCAAACCACGAATACCTTGCTGGAAGCCTGAGTGGTATCCCCTCCTCTACCCCAGAGAAGACCAGTCCCTCTCTTCACAAGACATCAAGATATCTAATGCTGTGGTGGAGCTTTGCCCCTAATTGTGGCTCTGGGTCTTGTTTATGTGGTTTCATGTCTAAATCTGAAAAGACTGCTTAGTAAAACAAGCTTATCTGCACTCCAGGGGATGGTAGTTATTTATATTAATAATGGAACCAACTTACTATTTCAGCTCCTTTGATTTTTGGGTGGTTTTTTTGGCTTTTCCATCTCTTCCATCTTTCCTGAACTATGTAAATATATCTTCGTTGTATTTTTTGTATCCTCCTGCTCCCACACATTACTCACATCAATATATTCAATCTTTCAGTACACTTGGCCCATGGAAACTCCATAAAACTTCAGGCCTTTTTAACCACAAATTTTGCTTTTTCTTCCAAGGCAGGGGAGGGCACACCTTGGGCAAAGATGATGGATAAAGCATTCCACAAAGCTTTCTTCTTACGGGTGGACTCAAACTCTCCTTGCAGCACATGCAATTCGACTCAGAGTCCTATAGCCAGAATTTCAGCATGGAAGCAGGCTTTTCACCCACCGGCGATGTCTGCACCCTGGGGAAGAATCCCCTGTGTCTCCTACTCAGTATGGTCTCCTTTAGACTTACAGTCACTCTCGGGATTTCACAGATGAAGATGAAAAAAAGGGTCATGTGAGAAACAACCATGACTCTCAAGAATCCCATAGGAGTTTGTTAGACAGGGTAATAGGCTCGCCTTTACCTCTGGTAAAGCCTGGTGTGAGGGAAAAGACCTGGAAGGTCATTCTAACATACACATATGCTCTCCTAGGTAAATGGAATTTTTTTTTGATTGGTAGCCTGACTGAATGCCAGGTCTGCAAGTTGGAACCGATCCACCTCCTCCTCCTCCCAGCCCGAGACCACACAGGGCTGCTGACTGTAGCCACACAGAGGAGGGGAACCTGGAGGGGAAAGGTTCACAGAAATGAACACCCATCTCATTCTTTCCACAGTTACCTTACTTCTGAGGACAAGTACTTAGAGCTAGAAGACCTTTTGAGAGAGCAGAGGTTTATTTCCATCTCTGCTAGTTTGTATCCCCTTTCAGAACAGGCAGTCAGAGTGGAATAAAAGTTTATGTATTTCTTTCTAAGTGGGGAGTTGTAATTATTTTATGCTATGGGCTATCAGCTATGATGCCTAAAGATCTACTGTACAGCATTATCCCTCATTTTACAGCCCCAGTCTCATTTGCCTGCCTCTAGAGTACAAGGTGATGATTATTCAGGGTACCTTGCTCACTAAGATTGGTCTGTGCATAGGTCCACACCCTGGTTTTAATTTCTGACCAAAGGTCATATAGTAGGTCAGAAAATGAAGCTGATCTAGAGCACAAATCTTGGTTACCAAATTCCAAAGGCAATTTTCCACAAGAGGCAATAGTTTATCAATACGCTGAAGTAAATTAACACAAATTCACTCTTCATGCATGCATACATGTATGTATGTGTCTATCTATGTACTCTGACCTCCAGACAAGAGTCTGTATTTGTATCTATGCTGTATTGTAAAATACCATGTTGCTTCAGCTTCTGTCTTGGAATGTATCTATATCAAACATATTTTTATGCCAAAATCTTCTATGTGACCTTGCAGTACTAAAACTAGTTCCTGTCAGAAGCAGAGAAATACTCGCTTTACCTTTCAGAACATTTGTGCTTGCATGCATTAAGGACTTGGTCCAAAATCCTTTGATGTCAAGGGGAGTGTTTCAGTGGGCTTTGGATCAAGCCCTAAAATTGGTCAAATAAATCTGAAATAAAATAAAAATGAAAACATGTCCAGGCTAAGAGTATTGTTGAATAAAAAAAATTTCAGAGAGGCTGCCTTTGGATTAAAGGGTCAGTCATTATTCCTTAATATTTAGCTGAATTTGTAGAATTTTCCATGATTTAAAAATAATCCTTTACATGAAGGTTGTAATTTGTTTTCAGTTTTCAAAACATCCATATTTTGCTGCACAGTAGAAATGTGGTTGTTGACCTAGTAAGCACAAGGATGATTTGAGCTCAGTGGTATAGATATGGGCTGGACCTTAAACAGTAAGATATGGCCCAAATTTTCAAAGTCAGAGCAGACACTTCAGTCCAAAATACCCTCCTGACTCGAGAGTATGTTCAGCTTTATGTCTCAGTTCATATTCGAGCCATTGATGAAATTTTCTAATGTCTGATCTAATGTTATTCTTTGCTGTTACACACTTCGCAAAAGGGATAATGTAGCTCTTGGTCACAGCAGATGTAATTAATTCAAAGGCAGAGAATGTTCAGTAGAATATAGCAAGGGCTTTATTACAAAACAGTGAAGTTTACACCTCAGTTGGTAATCCTTTTCTCTACAACAATACATAGTATTTAAAAGCATACTTTTTAATAAAAAAGAAGGCAATATAAAAACAAATTACAGCCTTACAGAGGCCGCACTGCTTCCTTGTAGTCATTGTATCAGAGGTTTGGGTAATTTGAATGATGTATGTCTGCAGGAATTTTTGCTGAACGAGGTTTATTTGACAGTAAAATGGTCATCGTTCCTTTCAAAGAGATAGAAGTTTGATCAATTATGTTGCAATGGCTTACAGCCATATGCTATCTACAGTGACATTTATGATCTATTTTGGTTATCCCCAGATGGCCTTCAACCTAGCTATTATCTGCCAGCATGTTAAACTTTTGGTCAGTGGAAATCCTTTAGTGTCTTGGAAAGACTCATGATGTCGTCTTCTGGCCAGATTCCGTTATGGCTAACTACAACTTTATCTACATTCAACGTATGTAATTGAGTGGCTGTGGTATGGCACACTGTCAGTTGGCTTAATTTCAATCAAGAAAGATAATTTTCTGTATTTTCTTTCCTATAACACTGTGTCATGTTGCTGTACAAAGTGAAACAGCTGCCACATTCTCCTTCTCAAAGACGCATCCCAGAATGGGCTGTCTCTTCCGAGCGGACAACGTAGCCTCCAATTTGGCAGGTAAAATATTGCAACACCAAATCCTTCCATCTGTGGTTTCATGTTGTCAGTTCATTGCAGGAACTAATAGTCTGGTCTAGATGTCAAACTATCTGATTTGTTAGTGTAGCTGGCAGGTTAACTGTCTACGTCTTACCATTTCCGCACAGAATTCTCTGTGGGTAGTTAATTTCATCCAAAAAAGAGAAAAAAAATAACCATGTTTGAAGATTAGATGTGCTGTTGGGAAATTAAGTTCTTAATGCTAAATCACATGTATAATAGGAGGTACTTCATAATTGCTTACATCAAGGGTAAGGGCCAACCCAAAGGCGTAGAGACAGGAGGGAAAAAGGCCATACAGTCACTCAGCTGCCACTACAAGAAACAGGCTTTGTGTAGGTCAGAAGCAAGCTATACTGCTATAAAGAAACAGAAGATGCTCTTTCATTCCTTGTGGTTATGGGAGTCATTGTATTTCTTTGCACATACCCCTCCCAAACTGTTCACTGAGGCAAAAAAAGGATTTCCACTGCTCCTTAAGTCATAGAGGTTAGGAAAATATTACATGACAAGAAGTTCCTGTTAAGCTCTGCTCAAGAGCATTTGCAAATGTTATCTGAAATCTATGCTGGAATATGTGCTGCTGCAAGGACACTGAAACTGAAGGGAATGGACTAGCAGCTCCCCAATAACAGCTGTGGCACTGCAAACGATGCAGATAACATCACCCCATTTGCAATACAGATGCAGGACAGCAGTGTCATACAGGTTGTAGTAGCATTATACATAGAGTAGAAAGAAACCACGGCAAATGCAGCTCGTGTTTTTCCTAGGTTTTCACTGACTAGGAAACCTCCCTGATGCCGCCAGCATTTCCACAAAGCTGTTGTAAGGCAAACATTACCAATCTCCTTGTCTACCTCCTGTCATTTAAAAATGTGTCATTGGATGTTTTCAGTAAAAGAAAAGATTTTCGGCATAAAGCCTCCTCTTTTCATCTCTGAGGTCACACTGCCTCTTTGGGGTGATATTGGGTGTTTCTGTGGTATGGAAGTGATTCAGAAACCTTCCCAATAAACAATGCTAATGACCCATAGCTTCACAAAAACTGTTTTGGGAGAAGAAGCAGGGTTGAAGGAGGTGTCATAAGAACTTTTCACTTTCTGTGCCATTCTCAGCTACCTAGTATGTCTTTTCAGCTTGGAGGCAAAACCCACTGACCTTATACTCCAAAATCCTCTCCAGTAGAAGACTTGGCTTATGGGCTGGATCCTTCAAAGGATTTGGCCAATGGCACGTTGCAGATTCATGCTTTTACTGCTCTCAAAGAGAGTATGATGAATCTTTGGTTTTTTTTCAGGAAATATGCTTGTGTATTTTAAATATGACAAGTACCATATGTTCTCATCATAGCTTTGGTAGAACTCCTTTCCAAGGGAAAACCCTATGCTATACCCAGTCTATGGGTATGACAGTTGTGATCTGAGAGGGTATACTGTAATCATTCCGTTCTGGGATGTGTGGAAGATATAACCGTGAGAATGGATTTATGCTAATGTCAAACCATGTATGGTTGACAGAATAAAGTAATGGACATGTGAATGTCTCCAGATTTAATACCTTGGAGCTGGTAAAGGTGTTTTTGGCAACAGGACTTGAACTCCATCTTACCAAGGCTTGGTTTAGTAGTTCAAGCACAGTTATCAGTACTTCAGTGAAAGCTCCATTTGCTCATGATTAAAATTTAGGTTCTATATGTCAAGAAGGTGGCACCTGATGAGGACCTAAACTATCAGTTTAACCATACTTGGCAACATTCAAGATATCTGCAAAGAAAATTTGAACTGGCTCAGATGTAATATGAAATGAATTCCACGCGCCTTCAAGTAAGGCAGGGAAAGATCTGAGATAGCCCTTCACTTCACAGTCTCTCAATCATCTTTTTCCTTTTTTCTTTTTTCCTTTTTTTTTTCTCTTCTTCATGACTTATTCATCATCCTACAACTTCTCTTGCATCTGCTAGTTTGCAGAGTTATGATAGTTAAGGATGCTGTGGAATTACTGCAGTGTTCTGGCATATCATTAAAATATGATTAAAAATAGATTAAAACATCTTTCTGTATGTTCACTTAATGGTTTCTACTTTTTGTTTTATGTGTGATAATACTAACAACAAAAATGTGAACTACTTAAAAGTGTAAGCACTCCCAAATGGCCCAGATGATATTGCTGAGTCCTGGATCTCTGATTCAGCTCAAAGTTATTTAAGAATAATTTTTAAACTATTCCTGTACTACAAAAATTTCCTGCCAACTCAATGGCTTAGTTATGTACATTATTCTAAAAGACTTCATAGGAGCTTAGATGGCCAAGATCAGGTCCAAGAGCACCTTGAAACATCTGAAACACTTCAGCATTTGGATAATTACATACTTTTGGGGCCAACCCACATTTCTCTTTGGAAAATGTTTCCCCTGCATGGCTGCAGACAACAGATGGATCATATGATCTCTGCATTTGGAAAGATGGCATAATTCTGGCAGACTGTCAGTTAAGTGAAGGGGGCTGATTTCAGATCCTCATTAAGAAAATATACAACCACGCGGAGTGGACTGAATGGCAGAATGTGATCACTGGCGCCAGCTTTAATAGAAATTGTAGCACACTGTTGCAACATGAAATCTGATGTGCTGTGGCTGGATCTAGCTCTACTGGGTTTTGCGTTCATTTTTCAAACAAATGCATTTTAAAGGAGACATTTTTTGTATTGCAAGGGTCCTCAGTTTGCCAGGAGAGAGAGGAGCAGAGCAATGGAGGAGTAAAAGGGGAATTCAAAGGGCCACACCAGCTCTAGGGCCGAAGCAGGGCGTCAAGGCTTTTTTAGGTCTTCCCTTACATTTGCAAAAGTTTATATGTATTGTCTGTCTATTGAAACTTCTCTTTATATTTCTAATCTCTCATTGTATTTATTAGGGGGGTTGCTTTTTGCAACTGGCATTTTACCCAGAAACACCCACAGAGACAGCATGACCCCTTCCCACCACATGGCTTTGGGAGCAGCACCCAGTATCTCCTTTGCACCTGCATTTCCACAGAAAACCAACCCTGCCAAGCACCTAAGAGCCTGAGTGGGGATCCCAGGGCACTGTAAAATGCAATACAATTTTCCAGCATACTGGATATGAGCAGTAAGTGCACTGTAGTCACTAATCATAGCTGAAGAGAAAAGGGCTGATGGAGCTGCACACCTTCATTTCACCATCAAAGACAAAAATAATTGCTATGGCTTCAGGTCACCGCTTTTACATGCCCTTTGTTTCAGCAGCGACCTCCAAAAAATCAGGATCTTTATATGATATCTTATCTTTGTAATGCAAAAAGTGAATGATCCTAAATCATTGGTTGTTGTTTTCAAAGTCTTTGTTAAGCTACCTTCTACCCAGATCAGAGACATTATCTACCCCACATGAACCCGAACTGTTCAAGCAGTGATAGTGTTTGCTGTGGTATAATTATTCCTGTATCCTTTGTGCTATAGTCACCACTCTTTCCTCTAACAATTATAAATTTCAAAGGTCAGAGTTCATTAGCAAAGTTAAAGACTGTATAGTAAGTAAACAATGCTAGAAAAAAAAGAAGTATCAACATCTGTTTTAACTTCTCCTTCTCTCAGTTCATGTATTTATGGTGAAGATCCTCCTCTTTGCTGTGCAGAAAATCATAAAATGTACTACCTTCCCTTGAACTTGGCTTGGAGCAAGACAAGATGGAACTGGAAGTAACCTGGGCAATTAGTATCTTTCTTCTGCTTTCAGAGCTAAAGAGAGACAGTTAAACCAACAGAAGGCTCTTTATCTTCCTTTTTGAAATTATGGCAGTGCTATAATAGACCAGGCCTAGCACCTCAGGGTGCCTGATTACTTTGGTTTGAAATAAAGCTTGGTGTGACAATAGTGAAGTCTGTCTTTCTGCACTGCAATCACTGTATGTGGGAACCATCCTAAACCCCTCAGTGCAGGAGGAGATGGCCTGAGTCCCAGTTAAGGCACTGAATCCTTGGAGAGCAGTATAAACCACACTAAGATAATACAATGCACACAACAATTTGAATATGTTACAGTCCTTACAAGTATATATATCCATGTGAGAACTGATGATACAGAAGCAAAGCCTGCAGGATTGCTCCCCTACTTTGACTTCTCTGAAGGAACAGGAATTTCAGGTGTGTAAGGACCACTGGACTGGACTGTGGCTGGTGATCAGTGGAGTGGTGGCTGTAAGAAATTTCAGGGCCTTAAAATTTATTGCCAGCCAGACCAGAGATTACACCTGAAACTAGGACAGAGAAGGGAAAAAATAAAATCTGGTTGTAATACAGGCAAATTTTAAAATAATATATGAACTGTAGTTCTTAAAAAGCCATATTTTTAAGGCAGTTGCAGTTGAATATTTTTATTAGGTCAATTCTTTTATTCTGGGTGTACTGCTGTGATGAATGTTCATTTCAATATCTGAAACAAGCATGCTTTTTGGAGTAAAGTTTAATAGAAAATAATCTGAACTGATTATATTTAGCAACTTTTTAGAAAAGACAACAATTTTTACTGTACTACAAAAAGACTATAACCAGCATACCTATCCATCCTTCTAACTGTTCTGTTATACAAGTAGAAGGAAAAGCTTGGCTGTTATTGTTGCAGATTGGTAGTATTCAAGCCTAGTAAACCCAGCAAATTCTTAGGCAAATGGGGACTCAGCATGCACAGTAATCACATTTTAAACCTCAGTATTTTGGCTATTTTTAATATAAAAAAAAAACACAACAAAAAACAAAAGGACCAAGTTCATTGAAAGGACCAAAAGGGCTACATAAAAATTCTCTTTGAGAAGCACCACTGATCTGAAGGAGAACAAAAATAAATCAAAGACTCTTTTCTGTCACTTTTGCTTAGTACCCCTATGACTTCAAAAACCAATTTATTTTAAAGTTTGTAAAAGAAAAAAAAGAGTGTTGCTAGACTAAGACTTCACTTATCAAGTTTCATCCTGGAGGGAATTTTTATAGCTGAGTTATAAACCCTCCACACTAGAGTGTTTATAATGGAAACGCTGACAAATGCGATAATAAACACCAATCATGGGGCCATAGTAGCTGGTCAGAATGTGGATGCAGGAGTTTGCAGTGCTATCATAATATTTTGTTCTGTTTCCAGCACTAATTTGCTTAAACTTTCTTTCAGGTTGAGCAGCTGTAAAACAAGATCAGCCTGACTATAGATTGCAAAATGATTTGATTATTTATACTTCTCTTAGAAAGCTTGGAAATGTCTCTCAAATGTGATTTCATTTAGGCTTATTTTTTGGTTTACATGTCTGAATACTAATTGTAACACGATAGCTTCAAGGGAACTCAGCTTTCTACCAAAAGGCAGCCTTCAGTGGGCAAAGAGAATATAAACAAACCCGCCACAGACCAGGATCTGAAAATGGGTTATGATCAAACAGCTCTAAGGCTTAAAAACCCCCTTATTATCTTTTCCCAGAAGTAATTGACACTGTCAGATTTTGTTCTTAATGTGGTGATAATGGCATGGTGCTTTGGGGAGACCAAGGATGGGTTGGCCTCAGCCTTGGTGGCAGCAGGGTTTCTGAGCAAGGGAAAGGCCTTTCACTGCAGTGGGTGAAACCCTCACCTCGCTGAAGTTAGCAGCACTTTTGCATTCACTTCATTAGGCCCAGGGTTTCACTGGCTTCCCAAGCCTGACATGCTTTTGTATTGCACCATGACTCCCAGACTAGGATGCAGCTGTCTTGGATTGAGATGGGGATAAGGGGAGAAGAGACTCCACAGCCTTGTTATTTCAGAGAGATGGGATTGTGCTCCAGCAAGAAGCTTCTCTGCAATGTTTCCATAATTTGTTTATATTCTCAGCAGACTGAGCTTCCAGGACTTTGACGCATCCGCATGGGCCAAGTGATGGGTCAGTATGGTACCTTGCTGTTTTGCTGAGCTCTTCATGGGCATAAAGGCATGCTTTAGTTTTCATACAGGTGTCTAAGAAAAAACCAAACATCTAGACTACTGTCCTGCTTTATCTTTGCCAGTTCTGGAAAAACATGAAATATAAAAAAATCAAAGCCCCCTTCATCAAGTTCTTAGCTCCTATAAATCAATGTCTTACTGAGAGGCTTATCCAAAATCTTTGACGTAACACGAAATGCATCTCTATATTCTGTCTGTGCTGTTTGCATATTGCGTTCATTGGTTTATAGTGCAACTGCATTTTTTAATTTTTAATGTTATTTTTAGAATCAGTGGCTCATATAAGAATATTACTACTGTTCTGTATTGCTGCTGCAAATTTTCCAGTGATCCGTTAAAGATCAGGATTCATAATGCAGATTTTGATTTGTAATTGAAAATAAAATGTGAGGTTTTTTCTGCTTTAACATAAATATGAACAAATTCCAATGTTTTGTTATTAAACCAAGAAGAGAAAACCAATAATTTTTGAATTATCTGTTACAGACATGTTTACATTATGAATCTCTTAACTAAGACTCTGTGTGCTATAGAGTTGTAATTTCATCCAGTGACATGAGCAAGAAAAAATACGAAAAGGTATGTAAACATGCTGTAGAAATCAAGTTGTATAGAGATCACAGAGAAATGGTGCTAAGAAGTGAATATTAAATTGTGTACTTCATTGTCCTTGAAGAATTTGTCTTCATCATTTTGCTTGAGACAGTGGTAACAGTAAAATACATCTGGGTCATGTGGACAGTTGTTGATTTTGGAATATTGTTCATTCTTAGTTCTTTTTTCACTTTATTTTTAGAAAAAAACCCCACAAAACAAAACCCAACAAAACCAAACCAAACACAAAACCATGTGAAGAGGTGAAACATCCCAGTTTCTAGAGAGGATCCAGCTGTGTTAACTGTCCAACTGCCTCTTGGAAGAAAAGCATCCTGACAACTGGAAAGCAGATGCAATGTGTGGAGTCAGGGAGGTCAACAGAAACTAGTGGAAAAAAGAAACCAAGGAAACAAGTGAAAAGAGTAAGAATATTGGAGTATTAATACAGGATATTGGATCACTCATGATAACATTAAAGTGAAAGGAATGAGAAAAAGAAGGGGAATCACCACAGGAGCTGACAAAACATGAGAGAAGAAATCAGAGACACAAGGGTGCAATTTAGACCTTAGCCATACTAGCCTGAATCCAGGGTAAATCTTGATTTCACTGATGTCACGACAATTGTATGCAGCGGAGACAAAAGCTGTCCTGCGAAGTCACGCAGAAGCAGTGCGTGGGTGGGACACCGGCTCCCCGGGCTGGGGCAGGCTGGGCCGGGCCGCGTGCTGCCCGCCTGCTGCGGGCACGAGGGGAGCCCCGGCCCCGGCGGTGCGGGCAGGTCCCGGCGCCGGGGGAGCGGCGTGCGGCGGCAGGCACTGCAGGAAGGGCCGGAGGGAGGCCGGGGAGGCTTCCAGGGAGACCCCCGGGCCCCTTGCCCCTCTCGCAGCCCGGCCACGGCCACCCCCTCCGCTGCCGGTCGCCCTGACTCTCGCCCCGGTAATAAGCGGCTGGGGGGCGTTAGTAGGTAACGCTAAAAAAACGGTCCCCGCCGGGAGCCCTGTCCCCATCCCCAGGGTACGGCCGGCCCGGGCTTCCACCTGCCCTCCCGCTCCGGCTTTCCGGGTTGTTTTTATTTATTTCCTCTCCTCGAAGCAGTGACACGGGGGGGTGGGAGGGGGGGGGTGGGGGCTGTGGTGGCCGGAATCCGGTGAGAGAGTAAAGGTCTCCGCCTGACCTCCCCAGAATCAAAGCCCACAAGCTCACACGTTTTCTCTCTCAGGAAACGCAAACGGCTTCCCAGGCCGGCCCCGCCGGTGCCGCGGAGCCTGCGGGGCGTCCCGGCCAGCCGCCGTGCCGTGCCGAGCCCCGCCGTGCCGTGCTGAGCCGTGCCGTGCCGAGCCCTCCTCCGCCAGCTCCCGCCCGCTGCGAGCCACGGCGCCGGCCGCCCACACGCAAGGACGGAACTGGTCCCGGGAAGAAAGCCGTGACAACAAACGGTTGTGTCCAGATGTTCCGCTTTACTGCCCTGTGACACACGGCATGGACTTGGCAGGCTGGGTTTCAAAGGGAAGGGAGTTACTATTTATTTTTTTAAAAAAGCAGAAAGCGCGAGGTTAAAATGCGCACGCCGGGGTTGTGCCGGTCGCCGGCGGGCAGCGGGGCGGGCAGCTGGAGCCCCTGGAGCCCCTGGAGCCCCGCTCTGCCACGGCAACGGCTCCGCGGCCGCGGCCGAGCCTTCCTCGGAAGCAACAAATGGCGAAAGCTGTAGAGCAAGCGGGCGCCGCAAGAGAAACCCAAGGGCCTCAGACCTGCATTTTCTTCCCTTCCCTTTACGCAAATTATATATATTAGCAAATCTACACATGCGGAGCCTCTCCACCCCTCCCCACTCCTGCCCCCGCCCCCAGCGCACGCTTCCCCAAAGGCTCCTCGTTCTGCATCCCGCACCTCCGCCGTCCTGGCTGCGGTGAGAAGCCAAGGCAGGAGCCACAGCTCCTGCGCCCCGAGGAGACAGGCGCCGGCGCCACCTGCTCGGTGCCGTGCGGGGTGCCCGGCCCCCAGCCCCGTCCCGCTGGGCCCCGGCGCTCCCTAGCTCGCCTCCTGCCCGCCGCAGCCGCCCAGGAGCTCAGTCATGAAGGAGATGTACACTATGGCCAGGCGCAACGTCTCTATCCGGGAGAGCCTCTTCTCGTAGGCGAAGGTGGGCACCTTCTTCCTCAGCTGATCAAACGCTTCGTTGAGGTTGAACATCCTTTTCCTCTCCCGTATGTTGGCAGCCTGGCGCTGGGCGTAGGTGATAACCCGCTTTCTCCTGGGCCTGTCCAGGAGGGAAGCGCAGCGCATCCTCTCCTCCTCCTCTTCGTCTTCGGGATCTCCATCTCCGAAGGCAGTCAGGGGCAGCCCCCGGGCCATCCCCTCCCGGAGCGACAGGGCTCTGTCCCCGAAGGCAGGCCCGGAGGTGACTTCGCAGAGCCCCAGGCCCGGCCTGGCCCTGGGGGGAGCCTGGGGGGTGCCCAGGGAGAAGTCGGCTACAAAATCCAGCACCGAGGCGCCCAGCAGCCCCTCCGGGCAGGGCACTTGCGGGGCTCTGCCGTGCAGCTCATCCAGCAGCCCCGGGCGCTGGTGGGCTGGAAAGAGGCTGGCTGACATCTTACTTCAGAGAGGGCTTAATCTGGTCCCCCATCCCCAGCCCCGGCGGCGTTAATATTTATAACCCCCCGGATAACAGGATTAGCAGGGCTAGAAAGAGCGGCTGTAAAATTTCTCGCCGTGATGCTGATGAGAGGAGACAGGCAGCCCCCTCGGGGACGCGTGGATGCTCCCGAGAGAGAAGTCCCCAGCGAGTCAATCCTGTCACAGCGATCAAGGACAGTTCCTTCTTGGCAAAACCCTCCGCTCTTACCTGCTGAGCACTTTTGTCTCTTCTTACACACCCGCAACCAAACGATTTTCAGCCTCTTTAAAGCCCGCAGCCGCAAAGCCGGGTCCTCACTGGGCTTGTTTTCCTGCTTTCTGTCGGGATCTCTGAACCTTGAGAACCAGCCTGACAATTGATGTCAGGCAAGTGCATGTATGCTTTTAATGATGTCCTGAAGAGGGGACCTGCACGCAGAGGGTCACCGGGGAATGTTTACCCTGTATCCCAGCGCAATGGGAACTGAATGACAGGACCTCCATTAGCCTAAGTAAGCATTGTAGGGGACCCGATATTGCATTCCCAGTAGTAACTGTTGGAATCGTCTCTCCATTCCCCCTAAATCCCCTTCAGCTAGAGTTCAAACATCTTTCCGGTAAAAGGCAGCTTCGTAAAGCTCATTTCGGTTCAGGCAATCTCAAAGCACTTGCTTTGAAACACCTTCCTCCTGCCCATGAGTCGAGGATAAGCTGATCCTGTTCAGGGCAAGCGGTTGCTCTTACACCTTTGGCCGGTCGCAGACGGCGCACAGAGGAATCAGCCTGACTGCACGCACTGATAACGCGGGACACGTAGCGCAAAAGCAAAATATCGCGAAATGCCTATAAACACACCCGCACACCCGACACCGCCGAATACCTTTCTTTGATCAAGGTTTCCTTGGGGACGGACGTGGGGGATTGTTTTGCTTTTCTCTTGGGAGGCTGGAAGAGGTTAGGGCTCGTGTCTTCACCCTCCCACACCACGGACTGTCCCTAAATAAACAGCCCGGCCCCGGCAGTGCCTGGCAGTGTGGGACACGCCCGGGTTGAATCGGGTGGGTTTCCTTTGGCACCCCACTTGTGCACACCGGAGTGCCTGGCCGTCACCCCCGCGCTGCCTTCCTAAAGCCTCATCTTCGCCTTTGTCATGCATTGTCGCCACTCTCGCTTTGGGGCTAATTAGTCTCTAATTTCTAAAGGGATTTCAAAGCCTGACAGATCAAAGGAGGTGGGTGGGGGCGGCCGAAGGCTCCCGCTCCGCGAAAATCCTGCCCCTTAGCCGACGGGACCGCAAAAGTTTCTCACCGCGGGCCGGGATCTGCAGTCAGTTACAGCACAGCGAGCGAGCCACGCATCCCCTTTTCCTGGGAAAGACGCGGCGGGAAAGACCCTTCCCCTCCCACTGCCCCCCGCCCCCCGCGCCCCCCGGCTCCGCGGGCCGTCGGTGGCGGTGGCGGGCCGGGCGCTGGCTGCGCGGCGCGGCGCGGCGCGGTGCGGAAGGTGAGCGGCCGCGCAGCTACCTTGGACAGCTCCGGGGCGGGCCGGCGGCGTGCGGGGGCCGGCGGCGCGGCGGCAGCGGGGCCCTGCTCCCGGCGGCCGCCCCGGCCCGGCAGCCCACCGCTCCCGCCCGGCCGCACCACCTCCGCTGCCGCTGCTCGGCGAGGGATCGGCGGCGCCGTGTCTGCTGTAACGATCTACCGGCGTGCCTCAGGCTAAATAAAGAGCGAGTAGCGGGGAGACCGCTTTTGTTCTTCCTAGAGGTTTCTTGGCGAGAGTCGCTCAGAGACGTGCTTACTGGTGACAAATACCGTTCATTAAAACACCTGGTGAATGAACTAATGAGGCAAAGAGGAGCTCTAAAACGTCTGTTAAGAGAAGCGTTGACTAGAGAGCACCCAAAAGTAACAGTGATTTGAAGAGCTCTACGTGTTGAGTGCTATATAAAAACCTCGGTGGAAGAAAGATCAGATAGACATTTATTATCGATCCGCAAAGGAATGTAACTTTCTTGAGCTCGTTTTAGGAGTGGTTGCAAGTATTTCGTTTAAAGACACGGAAGTATAAATTAAGGACAGATGCCAGCAAAGATGTGTCACCCCAGGGTGCAAAATTATCGGGGAAATACAAATACTTCAGATAATGAAAGAAATGAATGGAGAAACGAGATTTCATCATCTCTGTGTCAACCTTCACACGAATTTACCGTCGTGTGGGAAACCAGTGTTCAGAAGATGGTAGAGCAGCCCCTCACCAACGTGTCTTCAAAAAAAAAGTCCTGCTCACATGTCTAACTTCAGATTTTTGCAGGACACCAACTACAGAGGCGACTGGAACCAGAAGCACTTTATATTGCAAGAACATTTAGGGAGGAGGTTGTTGAGTCAGTACTGCACTGCAAAGCGATCTAACGTATAACATAGAAGATTAATGCAGGGTGTGCTTGTCACTGAATCCTTAAAGGAAGCACTAAAGCCAGGACTAAGCCAGGACTGGGAGGTCCTAGCAGCACAAGACTTGCAGTCGAGGTGAATCGTCCTGTCAAACTGATCCTTTTTATTGCTGCTTTGTTTTCTTCCCGCCCTCCCCCCCTATTTTCACTGAAATATTGGTTTTTTTCCTTATATTAAGTATTTTAAATTATGTACAATAAGCTCAGTGAACTGTGACTGGAGGTATGTTTTTGAACATTTTTTGATATTTGGTGATTTTTATCACATTGGGGAAACTGTGGAGCTGAGGCAATGCATAATGAATATCCAATGCTGCAGGGGACAGGTTTGCAGTGCACAGACAATGCAACAATGCAGGGCAAGCAGGAGCAACTCTCATGAGAGGCTGCTTTATACTCTGAAATCTCAGACCAGATTAGGTGCTCAAATGTGCATTCTAGATTTGTTTTGACTAAAAATAAAGTTTGATCTATGATTGTTTACCTTCCCTCACCCACCTCTTATCCTACCTTTTCATTTCACTTGTTTGTCATAAAAGAATTTGCTCACAAGATGCTTACAGGTGCTAAGCACTGACAACTACATCTTCAAGCCACTCTGCAGCTATTTCCAGAATTATTTTTCTTCAAAAATATCTATGATATGATTCTTGATGCTCATGTGGGGTTTGGGTTTAAAACTCAAACCATAACAGCTTTTCTGATCTATTAGTCCTATCAGAAAAGCATATATATCCTCTTCTGCCCACCCCTGATTATATCCCAGTTGTTAACAATTACAATTTTGAAAATCAATGTCTCTTAACTAGTCTCCCTATATAACAAATCCAATATTGTTTGTACTAGCAGGAATGAGGGCAACATGCATTTTAATTCAGCTTACTTCTATGGAAATAGTTTTACTGTTTTATAACCTTCTGCTGATCATTTTCCACATTCTCACACAGCAAAAAACAGCCATTCTAATGACTTAGCATTGCTGATGGAAATGTTACAGATTTTAACAGTGACCTATACTTCACTGGAAAATTCACTGGAAGTCAGTGGTGATCTTGGGATGCTGAAATAAGGGGGCACTGTCCATCAGATATGAAGGAAGGGGCTGAAAGTTACTGTCTGCTCTAGAAACCCCAGAAAGTTAGATATGCAACTGAAAAAAATAACTATACAATTTATTTTTAGTAAAATGGGAGAAATAATCTGTCCATTAATTGATCTATTAATAGAGAGTTGCTATCGTTCTCAAACTCTGGCCTGAATAACAGAAACAGATAGTGTGTAGCAGACTAGTGCTGTCTCTCTCAACTTGCTGACACTGCAGCTGTCTGATCTTCTTGTTAAACCCTAAAATTACAGTAATGTCTGTGGATCAGGACGTCATTACCTCAAAACACAGGGCAGTTCCTGTCCTCTTGAGATCACAGTTTGCACTCCTGACAGACCAGACCAGACCAGACCAGACCAGACCAGATCGGTGCAGTATACATGTGTGGAGATGGGGCCAACTTGCAAGGGAATGGATAGATTTTTGACAGTATCTTATGTTGATACTTGCTCAGTCAGTGGTAGAGAGGAAGGCACTATGGGTACCACTGATGATTTAATACTAAAAGGAAGTATTTAAGCAAAGCTGGCTGAAGATTGGTTATTATGATTCTAGAAGAATACAGTGATACTCAGATGAAAGCAGAGCAAAATGTGATTGAATGTGGTAGTACTGGAAAGGTAAAGGAGACTTCTGATGTCTCAATGCATTATGAGATTATATACAGGCAGGGAACATTGGACTGTGATAGAGTTTATGTTTAAAGAGTTTATGTCTGAGTCAGTTGTGAAGCTGAAGGAAGCCAAGCAAGAAGTATCAGATGAATTGGTCAGTACTGTTTTGCGTGGCTTGCAATGAAACCAGAAAGGAGGAGACAGCTGAAGTCAGAGTCAAAGCTAATGTATACCAGAGAAAGCAATGCCTTGATAGTTGAAACAGCTGGGGAACCCTTTGGTATGTTGGAGATAGGTGAAGTGTATGGAGATGAGGAAAAGGTTACCTCACTTCAACTGCTGGCTTTCAAGGGTGGAAAGAACTGATTGTCTCAATCAGTTAGGAAAAATCAAATGGATACTAGAAATGTACTTATCTAACTGCTGGCTCTTATCCAAGTATCAACTTATCATGGAGGCACTCTGAGTCCTGCAGAGGTGTAAGCACCTGTAGTAGACTCTGCAGTCTACTCAAAGTCCATCTCCCTTGGCAGACTCTCTAAGGAGGCTGGGGATACTGGCTTCTAATTCAGATAAATTCAGTCCTGTGGGATGAACCTTGGCTCTAGAATTAGCAGTTTATGAATAAACACTAAAAAAAGATCCAGTAAGATATATATCCAGAGTATGTGGACAAACACAACTGGATATATTTGGGTGCAGTAACTAGAATATGAGTCTATAAGAACTCTTTGCAACATTTCCCCCCCTCCACAAATACTTCACCTGTATAGGAAGTATCAGAATTAACTTTATTCTTTATGCTGATGATATATGTGAGTACTCTCTGCTCACAAAACAGGTGAAGTCCAGTATACCAGTCCAGCATAGAGACCAGTTCTGATCTTAAAACCAGAATAAACCTGAAGCCAAAGGATCACAGTCTGGTCCCAGAAGTAATTTCAGACACTGATCCTACGTGCATCTGACTGTATGAACGCATTCCTGTGTCACAGCCTGTCTTTAATAGGGCTCCAATTTGAGTACAGGCACCTACTTAGAAAGATCAGGTTTCACAACTTGGGTCTCCGTGACAAAAATGTGATGCCCAGTAACATCATTGTTCCCCGACACAGGAAATCATTAACAAAACTCAATATTTTGGACAAAACCTAGTAAAACTAGATACATTCTGCCAGTAAAGTACAATTCATTTCTATTTACAGCTGTTATTACACACCATTAAAAAAGTTTAGAGGAGTAACTGTTGATATTTCCCCATATGGGACTAAATGACGAAGATAAAGTATTGGGAGTATAATCTTGGGTAAATCATAGACAAATGAAATGAACATCTGTGGTTAGGGTGTGATGTGATTCATCACGCCTGCAAAGTTTTATGAACAATACTTTTTTCTTTATCATAACCTTAAGGATAGGAGGGATTGAGAACAAGACATGTATTAAAATTGGAACATCAACCTTAACTTTGAATTTCCTGACTTTTTATCAGAGTGCATGAAAAAATGCAATGTTATTTAAACATAGCCTCTTTCATCTTGATTTTGATATATAAATACTGTTTGTGGAAAATGACATGCAATAAAAATATGTATTGTTTATCTATTGTTTATCTAGGAGTCTAGATTTTTTTCCTAAATCTTTATTACAATTAATTCATTTTATTCTTATGTAATTATGTACTAGAGCCATTAATTAATACTTTTTTCACTTCCGCTTCTCACAATTTTTAAAATGCAAGGAAATGTCAAGCTGGAGGTTATAGTTACTTAAAGATTTTTCTTATATATCATCAGAATAAATCTATATATGATGGTGAACTGAGATTTATTATCATAATCCTATATGTAGGCTCCGTTTTTTATTTGGTGGGATCACCTTGGGTCAAATGAGCCATTTTGTCTTTGACCTACTCAGCTTTGGATCTTCTGATACTAACAGTACACATGCTACATTGGATCTTCTACATTTTCTTTTGTTTTCATTTTTTAGCATCCAGACATTACCTGCTCCCTTTTATAAAATCTGGAATTAGCAGATGATTTTTCATCGTTCACAGGTGCATCTCCTGCGACTAGCAAAGAGGCCCACACTGAAAGTCATCTCTAAAGAACAGGTCTGCTTTGCCAACTTTCTCAGCCCCCCACTGCCTTGCTAGCTTCTGGCTTTGATACTTTCCTAAGCATATGGAATTTCTTTCCCTGCTACTCCTGAATACCCTCTTAACAGTTTGTGGCTTTGTGTGTATTTATGACAGTAGTCTCCAATTACAGTATCACATAGTAACTTTCCCACTGAATTTCTATTTCATTCCTATTCAACATATTAGAAGCTGCTAATATAATGAGTAGTTTTTTCTTTCCTTCTTGTTGCTCAGTGATTCCCATTTTTTTTCCTGTGCTATATAAGCCATGATTTAAAGATAGGATTAATAATTTCATATGAGCTTTTCAAAAACATTTTGCATGTTTTATCAGATGCCATATCAATGTACTTGATAGATGTGAGCTGAATAAGTACTGAATAAGTTTCTGTTCGCAGATGGAAAGCAAAAATAGAACAGTATGGTAAATAGAAGTAGAACAATTATGGCAAATAGAACAATATGGCAAATTGGAATTGAGGCCTCCAATTTGAGTTATCTAGAATTTATTTTGATGGAACTTTGGTGTTATACAGCCTTTTAAACTTAAGAAGATCTCATTAAACTACTCAGCTGTGAGCCCTTGGCACCTGCTTCACTTCCCTAGTCCTGCTGGCCACATTCTTTCTGATCCAAACCAGGATGCTGTTGGCCTTGTTGGCCACCTGGGCACACTGCTGGCTCATATTCAGCTGGATGAATCACTTCTTGTAGGTGGGCAGCACATTGGCTAAACTCTGGTCAACTGTGATCTCCCTGGTTAGCCAGGAGTGCTATAAATGATGGACAGTAGGTCAGTGAGCACTTCTGCTGGCTCCATCAGTACCCTCAGGTGGACCCCATCTGGCCCCATAAGCTTGTGTGTCTACGTGGTGTAGCAGGTCGCTGAACACTTCCCCTTGGATTATGGGGGCTTCATTCTGCAACTTGTCCCAGACTTCCAGCCCAGGGGGCCAAGTACTGTGACGGTAGCTGGTCTTGCTATTAAAGACAGAGGCAAAGAGGCTTGTTACCTCAGTTTCCATGTGGAACATGGTTTGTTCTTACCCCCCCTGGGGTTCAGTGTTCTACTTGCCTCCTTTGGTTGAGCTGTCTTTTCCCAAAATTCCCACTTCTCAGTGTTTGATTTTTTTTTCTCTCTCTTTAACTGTACAGCCCATTTTCATTTGCAGTTATTGCTTTTCATCCATAGGCCTTGCTCTGGCACAGCTCAGAGGTGCACTAACTTTAACTTGCAGTGAACTCGAGCATGGGTAGAATCCCTAAGAAATTTGGCATCTCTAATCCAAATGTATAAGCAATCTAGAATATTTAAAGTCTTGTAATTTGTAGTCTGCTCCAGCAGGGCAGGTCTTTAATGAAGTATTTAACAGTAGACTCCTCTCAAAACTGTTTAATTTTCAGAATTTTGAAGGATGAGGAAAATAATACGTTTCCCAGTAGCTTTGTTTTGCACACAATCATTTTGACTGGTTACAGTGTAAAAGGATATCATTAATGTCAATGTAACTGATTTTAACAATTCATGATGTTATGAGTAATAATCATATTACCATCAACATTAAAGTTACTTAAACTGGTGTTCATTATATAGATCTCTTCTATAGGCTCAACAGCTAGAAGGTGAAGAAGCCCAAACAAATTTTCTTAAATCATGTTTTTAAACCCATTTATTTGATTCATATGTGTATTTGTGCAGGGAAGGAGACTAACCTGAGAATTTTTATAATACCTGTCATGCTAAAGTCACAGTAGAAACATTGCCAGTCTAATAGATCTCTAATTATCTGTGCTATGCCAGATAATCACCTGTCTGATTTTCCCTTTTCATATTTTTGGTAAGTATGAGATTAAATATTTTGAATTCCCATGTCTACATTTTCTTTAGAAAATATTTCAACGGGGGTGGAAGATGTTGCTCTCTGCCAACTGACATTACAACACTGCCAACTGATGTCTATCTTTTTGATAGAAAGCCTTGGGAAAGGTAAGCATTTGGCTATTTCAAAATCTTGTGTAAGCTTGCCTTTTCTAATTACATGATTCACTACATATTGGAAAATTTACATACATGTTTTTAACTATTATTTGAGCTCCCTTGAAACTCAAGAAAATCCCTCCTAACCTGGTCATGTTCAACAAACACATACAATTGCATCATAGATACTAACACTGCAAATTTATTTGTTTTAGGTAAAATTAAAACAACATATTAGTCTTTTGGGATTATTAGAAATTAAGACTGAGTCGGGCTGCTGGATTCTTTTTAGAACAGCCACATTAAAGCAGTCTCTCCACCTCACTGTAGGTGGGTCATTGCATCACTTGTTATCCTTCTTCCTATTTTCTATGTATTTTAGGTTGCAACAAAACTGAAAGCTTGGTATAATGCAGAGTTTGGTGCTTACCAGTAGTTATAATGTAGGAATTATCATGAATGAGTAAAAGGTTTTTAGAACTAGATAAGAAGCAGCTGAATATGTTAATACCTAGGAAAGTACTGGCCTGGCCCTGACTATCAAGGAAGAAGACCAGACATTACTTTCATGGAGGTGAAATGTTTCTCCCATTCCCTCCCCAACATCAAGAGGAAGGGGAGACTTTCTTCTGTTACGCCTTCTGATTTATCACAAATGTGTTGCTTCCCATCACATATTAGATTAGAAAATCTTCCAGGCAAGAACTGAATCTTTCTTTATATTTCTGCTGCGACTACTAAGAGAGGAAGCCCAGACATTATTTGGCTCTTTAAGCGTTACCAGAAAATGAGGCAAATATTATCTTTCATGCATATCTTGACAAAAAAGTATATTTTAAGGGGAGGAAGAGTTAAACAGAGTCGTAGCCTATCTGGAGAAGGGGAAGCAGGAGTTATGAGTACACACTGCCTTGACAGCACTGATGTGGAGTGAAGGTGAACCCTTTCCTACTGCACCAGTAGGGCTGGAGAGTTGGAAGGAAGCTAGAGCTAGTTCTGGGAAGGTTATCACACACGGATGAGGCCCAGAGGTCTTGGAACTGAAACTGATTTTAATTTTTTGAATTCCAAATTCTGTCCAGTGAAAGGAAAATATGACATAGGAAAGGCTGAACCTAAAAGTTGTAGCAACTATTGTATTGCTACTCATGGACACAGTGGTTTGAAGAAACAATAATAAATAAAACCATACATAAGTAGTAAATTTTAAAAGCAAATAGTAAATAAAAAATGAACCCAAGTGAATGAATGTTCAAGGCTGGAGAGTGAGGAATGAGAATTCATACTCCACCTGTACTGTACTGTACTGTAAACTCACAGTGTCTTCATGTTCTCTCCCCTAGGTCATCTTTCTCCAGATTTACCCAAATTCAGAGAATTCCTGAATAATGCAGTCTCATCCTCCTTTACGGATTTCCCCAGGCTAGCAATGAGGAACAACAGTGTCAATTCCTTCGCACAAAGGACATGGTGAATCACCTGAACTTCATCCTTGCATTTAAAATAGCCCCAGACTGCAAGTGCAATTATGTAAGCACTTAAAAAAGGACCTGCAATAATTTACTGCTATCTATATAAATGAAGGGTGCTGGCTATGGCATGTTTTGCTAACACTAGAGTGAGTGAGTTGTAGAGAGTAACAATATTCTGTTGGTTTTTTTTTTTCATATTGGCTTCCATTCAAACATCATGTAGAATGGTCTAAACTGCAAATATAGGCATGTACATGATGCACCTGCAAAATTTGTAAGTATATCACTTTGTGAAAAGGTAAACTGAAGAGTAGTAGGTTCAATTATTTGCATTGGATTACCAAAATACATTAGTTGCAAAGCTAAGAAAAACCTCACTGTCTCTGGTCTACTCGCTTAATTCTTTAATTGCTAGGTAATCCTGGCTCACAAACTCAGGGAAAGTCAAATCACTCTTGCTTTCAAAGCTAAACCTCTCTGGAATTATCTCATTTGTGAGACCAGATCCAGAGAAAATAAGTTAGGAATGGAACAATCCCTTTTAACTTTAGCTCCAGAAGGATTGAATAATTGAGTGAATCTATTTTCTTTCCTACATTTCAGAAATAAAAAAGGACACATATAAATCTCATTTTACTTAGCTCAGGTAGAAAAGAAACATTATGAATTAAAAACTTGACATACAACAGCACACAGTAGTCATTCAGAAGCAGTGTCCTAGGATGTTAAAGATTAGCCATGGTGGTTTTGGTTTAGTCTTTATTGCTGTGAGAGATTTTTTCCAGGATTTCTTGACTCATTCCTTTAAGCCTGTGTTGAAAGGGAGTTTCTTAATGCATTCTGGAGCAATCACATAATTTGCAATTTTTTTTCACTTACTGTTTAGTACTGGAGTTAATTTCTTCAGAATATTTTAAACCACATCTGTTTCAGTTAAAATGTGTATTTTGAAAGAACTAATATTGTTTGATTTATTATTCAAAGTCAAACATAACAACGATGTTTTAAAGAGTTGGGAGAACAGGGAGTTTTAGTTTATAGTCCTTTAAGATTCAAGCCCACTATCTTATCAGTAATTAAACTAAAATTAATCATTGAATAAAGGCAGCTGTAGACCTAGGTAGTTGCATGAAGTTACTAAGAGGCATGTTAAGTCCAGTGCTCTTTTCAGTGACAATGGACTCAGGAAAATTTCCCATTGGCCATATGTGGTGCATGTGAGGCCTTTTACAAAATAGTTCTGCCAAGAGAGATGAAAAAAGAAAAAAACTTGCAATACCATTCTGCAACTAAACCCACAGGTGCTGTTTACAGTCAGTGATAGGACTTATTGCTCTATGGCCCATCTTAAACTTGACAGCAAAATCTAGGAAAAATAAAGTAACATAAGAGGGTAAAAAGGCAAAGGTTTAAAAATAAATATTTTTTTTTGTCCAGCAGAGAGTTCTCTAACACTGATTCAGGAAGAATACAAAAAGATCCAGTGGGTCCCTTACAGAACTTGGACTTTTCAGATTTTATCTGCTACTGTTTCCCATTTTACTTTTCATGTTTCCTAAGCAGACAGATTACAGAAAAGCACCAGGAAGGCACAGGAACCCTTTTTGTCCATCAGCCTATGGAAATCCTTCCTTGTTTCTGCTTCACAAGTCAGAAAGTGATGACTGGAACATCAAGAACCAGTGCAGCCTTATGCATCCACTTGAGCAGTCTAAGACCTCTCACTAGCTCTCCTTTTGGCTAAATAAGAACCTTTCTGATGAATTAAAATGCAAAGGGAACATGCAAGAAGTATTTTCAGCAATTTGCTGAAAAAGCAAGTTTATAGTACTTTTCTTTGGTATTAAGGGACAAGAATGTGAAGACCAATATCTAGTCAGAGCTAAAAGTAGTCAGGGACATAAAAAGTGGTGAGAGAAGACTTTGCAGATATCTTAGTTGCAAAATAAAGTTCAGGAAAAATGTGAGTTTGATGAGGTAGACAAACTAGCAAGACATGCTATAGAAAAGGTTGAAGTAAGCTTCATCTTTTTTTGTTTCAGTTTTCACAGGCAAAGCCTGATCTCACACCTTTATGTGGACCAATGCAGTTTGATAAACAGAGGAAAATGCAGTAATGCAGTAGAAATATGGTAAGTATTACTGAGAGAACTTTAAACATAATAATGCTGGATGGGATTCATCCAAGGCCACTGAAAGAGTTGGCTGCAGTGACTGCAAGGTTGCTGTCTCTGGAGAAAAACTCTGATTATCAGGGAAGATGCCTCACAACCAAAAATGGCTAACACTGTGACCATCTTTAAGAAAAGTGATAGGAGGACTTTGGGAAATTAAAGACCATATTAATCCCTGTGAAGACTGTAAAGCACATCCCCTTAGAATCCATTTCCAAACACATGAAAACAATCAGGAATAACTAGGTCAGACTTCACAATGACAAATCATGCTTGACCAGCTTGATTGCTTGTTATCATGAGATGGCATGTTGAGTGGGCAGGAGGAAAGCCATGAATACCTGGTCTTCAGGATGGCTTTTGGCGTTGTCTCCAAAAGGATTCCCTGTGGAAGCTGAGGAAGTCAGGGCTAGAAAAACAGCTTCTTAGATGCATTGAAAATTGGCTTTATCACCAAAGTAAAAGGGTAGTAAAATCAATTATTTGGGTTCTAGCTGGTCATGAGCAAAGTGCCCTATGATTTGATACTGGTAGTTCTGTTGTTCAGTATTTCCATCAACAACTTAGATGGTGACACAGGTTATGTTTTCAAGTAAATCTGTGCATAGTACTAGTTAGGAGGAATGATTGACACAAAGAATGGGAAAACTTTAATTGAAATGGTTCTTGAGAACTGGACCGGCATAAATGTCATAAGGAACCTGAGCCTGGGGCAGAATAACCTCAGGTACCAGTACAGGTTGGGAAACGAGTAAAGTGTCCTGCAAAGGACAAGGTTGCGATGGACTACAGGGAGAATATAAACCAGCAGTGCAAACTGCAAAAAAGGTAAATCATGTATTGGACTATGTTAAGGGGAGCATGGGAACAGACAAAATGAAGTTATTGTTGTCCTCTGCTTGGCACTGTTTAAGCTGCATAAAGAAAACAAAGCCTAGTCTGGGGTCCCCTATACCTGAGGGATGTCGAGAATCAAGAGGTAGCAGTGGTGCACTTTTAAGATGATTATGAAGAGAAATTGAATAAGCTGGGCTTGTTTAGCCTGACAGAGTAAGCTGAGGAATGTTCTATTAGTGACCTAGCAATCTGCAGCTACTAGAAGGGGACAGGCAAAGATGAAAAAAACATCTTAATTGTGGCAGACAGGTAGTACAACACTGGAACAGGCTGCCCAGAGAGGATAGGGAATCTTCGTACTTGAAAGTTTTTCTAGACAGGACAGCGTTAAGATATGTCCAACTTGATCTAGTGCTAGCAAGAGTAAACTTTGTGTGGGAGGGACCTCAATGTCCCATACAAACAGCATGTCTATAATCCTGTGATTCCTGGCTCTGAACCCTGACATCTTTTTCCTTTGAAAGAGCATACTTCCTCCCAACAGGAGGAGATGACATGTCCCTTTGTCCTCAGGTCCTGAAAAAGTTTCCACAGAGAATTTATTTTGGATAGATAACCAATAAAAGCTCTTGGTTGCATTTGTGATCATGGCACCTGAGAAAATATCCATCAAATACAGCAGAATATTTTGATACAATAGGTCTGAGCTTTTTGGTCAATGATTAGATCCCCCAAAGGTAAGCTACTTATTTGTGTTCATAGATATCCATGCAGAGATAGTGCCATTCACTTCAAATGTGATGAGAACTTGAAGTTATCAAGTGCTTAAGTGATTTGCTGGCTTGTGGTTTTCATTCTTTAAAATGAAGTAATGAATGTAAAAGGCAGGGGGCTGTGTAGAATGCTCACTACTCACAAGCAAGCAACCAAAAAAAAAAAAAGAATTAATCAGCCAGACTATTAACTATCTAAAAACTAACCTGGAAGGTAGTATCTCTTTTAATGACTGACCTACAAAACTGATTAACCAAGCAGAATTTGGTAATTTGAAATTCTCACCTTGGAATTCATTCCTATCAGAAAACATCAGCATAAAATTGTGTTAATGATTAGGTGATATATTGCCTAAAAAGAGTGGAAACTCACTGATTTGTACTATACATGTGAAGATATTGCATGTCATATATTTTCCTCTCTGCTTCTATTGTGCAGAATTCCAGACTGATCTGCAGTTTTTACAACAGACAGAGTACTCCACATGCATGCAGTTTGGATTTCACAGGACTGTAAATAATTTTAAGTGTTTGCATTGGTTGTTGGTTTTAATCTTTTAGATGCATGAACTCTTGAATTTTTTTCAGGTTTTCACAAAACTTTGATACAAGATTACGCACCTTAAAAAATTGCATGCCTTTACTGTAAGTCTGAGAAGAATTTATATCCCTAAGGCTTTCCTCTAGGATATCTTTTGACATCAAAAAGGTAAAATTATAAATAGATTCTATTCCTTTCAGATGTTTATTTAATTTTTTTCTTCCAAACACTGTAATTTAATTTTAAAGTTCACTTTGAAAATGAACAATAAATGAATGTGTTTTCAGAGATAATGCTTTCTCTTTGCTCAAAATAAAAGCAGACATCTGGTTTCTAAATTATTATTTTTTAATTGTCTACCTAATCACTAGTTTTGTGGAATTTCAAAATGGCATTTATTTACCAATCAGAAAAATATGTTGCTGACAGAAATGTCTTTTTTTGAACATGTTCAATCATAAAATTTGTTCTCTTCGATGTTTCATATGTACCATTTGCATCCACTTACAAACAATGCTATACAGTCGAAATGTTGTAAATACAACAAACATTCTTATTGTATGGTGCTTGGTATTTTATTTAATAGGAAAACCAGTTTATACCATCGACAGGCCTATGTTCAAGTGAATACTACTTGTATTATGTTCATAGTTGTGAATATATATATATATCTAATATTCATTTGAGCTCTACTGTTTCTGCTCCTTTCTATCATTCACAGTCTATTGATATAAACTAAGTTCTATCTATCCTTCCACCCAGATGGTTGACGTTACATGTGATTGCATGAAAGCTCTGATATGAAATGCCTATGGCTTACTGGATTACCCTCTCCCCACATGTTTCAAATTAATAATAAAAAAAGAAAGAAAGAAAAAAACCCCCAGTGCAATCTTGCTACAAAAGAACAAGAGTTTATTGTATAACAGGATTGCAGATGTGGAAAGGTGCTCATAATAAGGCTACAATATTTTTTTTTCATTGTGCATCTGGAATGCCAAAGGATCTTTAACATACTAGGAGCTCATTCTAGACAGTCTTGGCTTTTTGATTAACTTAATATTCAGAGAAATGATTCATTTTTTTGTAAACTCTGTGCCATTCATCATCATATTGTCATTTATGTAATCACAAAATGATTTACAAAGTCATGATTTTTTTCTAATTTCTGAAACAATTTTAAGACATCAAAGACTTTCAGATATAAACATCAAAGAGCAGCCCAAATCAGAGATTTCTGGCTAAGACAGTTTAGTTCATTTAATATCCTCTGGTTTTCTAAGGATTAAATTACAGCATATAAAATTCTTGGAATCTGTCTAAGGAAGCTGTAGTGTGTATTTATTATTTATTACAGTATGGCTTTTTTTGTGGGGCAAAGGACTTTGCGGCAGGAAGATGCCATCTTTTCAATTTATCATACCAGCAGCAAATTCTTGTGAAATATAAGAGGTACAATGATCTAATCCTACTGGGAATGGAGAGATGTGTTAACTGAGGAAATATTTGCACATGAGCTCAGGATGAAATGAAGTTCTTCCCTTGTAATCAGCCCGTTACAGAGGGATGCTTATACAAATTTAGTAAGAATATCCTGGGGAAAAGTAAGACAAATCAAGAATGAAATTACTTCTTCATAGGAGGAATAATTACAGTTGCTATTGTTTAATGGAAACCAGTAGGCCAGGTTTCTAGTACTGGCTAAGGATGTAATTCAGAAATGCTTCCTATTATTTCCATGATTTACAGCAGGATGGCACCACAGAAGCTAGTCTTACAGATGCCAGGCATGGCATGCCACAGGCACACATGCCAAGTCCTAGCCAGAGAATTCAGAAGCACAAACAATGTAAACTGGTCTAGTCAAGAAATGAATCCGTAGAGACACATGAGGTTTTTCTGTGCACAAGCAAGAATATAAGCAAATATACTTTCATCCACTATCCACCTAAGAAAGGCAGGATATTAAGGATTGCCTTCAAGTAAGCAAGGTAGCTAGAAATGTGTGTCTGGCTTACCAAATAGCGAGGAGGATCCTGCCAGGGAAAACAACTATATGAAGTATAAGCTCTCTACAGAGCCTGTTCCCATAGACTGAGTAATCACACTTCTAAATGTTTATCCTTGAAAGACAGGCTACCCTCCTTTCAGGAGCAGCCTGCTGACTAAAGGAATTGATTTTCTGGGAATTGGATCTCAACCTACTATATAACAAGGTCTTGCCCAGATGGATTTCTATTCTAATGTACACAACAGGCTGGGTTAGCTACAAGACAGTTCAGAAGCTCAAGCAGCAAAATGCATGGTTTCTAAGTCAAAACCCATAGTGCTTTTACATTTACATTCCTATTCTCTCTGTTAGGAAGATGACGAGATGACATGTAGAACAGTCACATCAGATATTGAACACAGAATTATTGTTCACAATAAATCTCCAGGAAAAAGAAAATCTTCTATAAACAGGAACAAAGGCTTGACTTTTAACAAATATTTTTGTCTGTCAGATATTTCAGTGCAAAATTCTAAATCACATGGCTGTGTATAACCACTGGAGCTCAACTAGAATCAGTAAATTCTCTTTGCTGATATCCATGGAACTTTATTTTATATAAATACTTTGTAAAAAAAATTCTGCTGGCCCTGTGCGATAATGTGAGAAGACGACTAGGGGGAACATGTACTATGCTGATATAGCTCAATTACCAGCACGAAGGGCACTATGCACATCAGTTCTTATTTCTATCCAACATTTTAGAGTCACACACCACTGATGAAGCTTTATGCCTAACCACTTGGAGAAGAGAGAAAACAAACTGGTATGTGAGAGGGAGAGACAGCTACACCCTCCTCTGTACAGTTAATCCAGCAAAGCCAAATATAGTTAACATTTTTAGAGTAGGAATTGCTCTGGCTTTGGTCCCTTAACATATTTGCAAGGTGCCCATCATGATGCACTATGCAGAGTAGGTAATTTACAGTCAGGTATAAAAGAAATTTTGTCAGTGCCTTGAATTTGGTGTAGTTTAGCTTGAGTCTGGGTTAGAAAAGTCCCTTGAGAAAGGAGGGAAGGAGAAGAAGGGGACAAAGGCCTCACTCAGCCTCCATCAGGATTGGATTAAACCCAGGAAAGACAACCAGGGCTCTAGAAACTTTCAGGCTGAATACAAGGAGCAGCCAAAAGGAAGCCTTGGAACAAAAGCGTAATTTTAGCAGGCTTTTGAAGATGAATTTTAACTTAAGTAGGGGCTGGGATTTTGCTTTCATTGCTACCACATAACAGTTAGAAAGAAGCTAGAGACTTTCATATCTAATTTAGTTAAGAAAATTGTAGAGGTAGGGTTACAATCTCCCAGCATTTGAATAAATTTTTGTCTCAGTGTTAATACAGGCAGCTTTACTGTGGGATTTATTATGTTCCAGTACACATCTCTGCATGCATTTGGATGAGTAGTGTATTTGCTGAAAGGGTTGTGGTTCTGTGAGGATTCTTTGAAAAAGGGGTTATAATTGTGGTGGACTGGAATTTTGTAAAAAGTTTGGCTAGATTCAGAAAGGACATACAGACTTCTAAATAAACAACATTTTGATCACATTGCTATTTGTCGTTCCTCAGAATATTATCCAAGGAGAACAGGAAGCTTTAACAGGCTTTATGTTTCCTGAGACAAGGGCCATTTTTTATGTGTTTTGTTCAGTGCCTCTATGCAGTCAGGCTCAAGTTCTGCCTTCAGGCATTGTTAAAATAAAAATGTTACATTGAAAATCATATAATATTTGCCTCACTCCAGTGAATAAGAGAAGTATTATTTTAGGATTAATAACCAAATGTTTCCACCACCCAGTAACATCCCCAGAAGAGCCATAGCACTTAAGCACCTGCAGCTTGCTCTCTCTACCCCACCACCTCTCTTCCTCTTCTTAACTTGCAGGTATCCCTCCTTTCTTTATGTTCTCTACAGCTGATACCTGCACCCATATAGTCTCTATATGCCCTAAGTAGCAGCAGCCTACCTCATTCAGGCATACTTGGCATCTCTATCCTTTCCCTTAGCTCTGGTTCTCTTCATCAGTGTGTTTGTAAACTTGTCCTTGCCCAGGGGGTGCTTATATTATAAGTGATTTCATTCACTCCTCATGGGCAGATGGACACGGATCTCTGTATGCATCTAAGTGACCATTTATGAACGCTCGCCTATGGCAAGCAGCTGGGTTAGCCTAATAATATTAATGTAACTAATAAAATGGAGAATATAGAATTTTAAAACTTCAATTTGACGTTACTTGCCTTAAAAGTGGGTAAAGTATGTTCATACTCACACTATTTATAATTTGAGATATCAGCAGCTCCAGTCCTTTTTCACCAACTTGAAGAACTCAAAACCAGCAGATGTTCTCATCTGTGTTATATCCCTTCCTATTAATTGCACAGGTGGTGAGTCTTCCAAGAGTCTGGTATCACGGTATTGCTGTTTCACTGAGTAAGCAGAGCAGCAATGACTTCCTTAGTGCTAAAGATATATCCAATCAGGCATTTTTATTTAAAGAGGCTTGGATTCAATGAGAAATTAGGGTTGAGCAGAACTTGGCCATATGTAGTTCTGGTTGCTTTTTTTTCAACCCCAAATTAAATATTTTCGTTTGTCTGATCAGTCAGAAAATACTGCAAAGTTTTGGAGTTAACTTCCCAATACCAACTTTCTGTGAGTCCCTAGTCAGCAAGCTAAAGAGGAAAAACTCTTATTCATAAAGACTACACACAAAATTTTGTCATCACAAATAAGCAACTTATAATAAGATAAGAATATTTATATATAAAATAAGATAAGAATAATATAACTTCATTAATAAGAGCAGTATGCATAACCCATGGATGATGATCTCAGGAGAGTTATTCCAAAAGACTATGAGAAGAGTTTTGACGTGAATTGCTGGTATGGTTGTTTGGACCTTTCATGGTATCTTTGTTGAGGAGGAGACCAAAAAATCTCCAGAAGTGGCAACTGTGGCAAGACATGATCTCTCATGTGCCTACTCAAAGGCTGACCTGAAGGGGAAAGACACAGATTGAGCAGAGGTGTGCAACATGACATCCCCTTAATAGAATGGCAGGTCTGAAACCTTGAGAGCTGAAGGGGTAAGACTGTTCCATGTCAAAGTTTCCCCATGCATGTTCCTTTTGCCTATGCAGTTATTCAGTCCAATTTAAAAATGTGGACTTTGAGAAGACCATGCAGACAGTTGGACTGTGTGGGATTTATTTAATTGGGGCTTAACTCATCTGTAAGATGATCCTTTACAGTATAAAGTGATTTCCATCCTGTTGATTAACTGACCCTATTGAATAAATGGCTTATGCAGACGATCAAACAATATTGTCACACATATGCACAGTACCCACGGGTTGCTGGGTTACTGAGTGGTAGTGAGTCCTGCATGGTATGTGTGTTCTCTGTACCTAATGACTTCAGAGAGCATTAACTGTCATTTGAGAGATGAAGATCAACTCAGGGACCTAAACCTAAATGTACTGGAAAAACTTTAGCTGGTAAAAATTTGCATGTGCCAACTCCCAGCTGTTGAATGGTTGGTCTGATATATTGAGTCCTCATGGCTCAGAACTATGTGTAAATCTTGGAATAATAAAATCAGTGCTTCTTAAGGGCATAAACAGACTCCACATGTTTTGTTAAATTAGTCACTTAATGATTCAATTACATTTTAAAGGAGTCCATTCTAGTTCGTCTTTGTTGGCACAAACTGTTTAAAATATGGTTCTTTTGAAGGTGCTTCGGCTACTCTAGTACATACCAGATGCTCATCATGGCTCTCCCTCTAATTTCTCTCATTCCGCATAGGTTAACAAACAAAAGTGATGGATATGCACGATGATAATGCTAAGTTTCATGTTTCAGTAGTCAGGCTGTTCACTCTTCATGTCTTGAAAGTCCTGGGAATTCAAACCTGACCCCCAAAAGATGTATGCTCTTAACTTTTGGACTTCCTTTTAGATCATGTATCATGTAAGTACAGAATTCATTATATCATTGCTTGTAGTCTGTGCCAAATTGCAAAACTTTTAACTTACAGAAAGGATTAACCAATCCTTTCTGCTTCTATTATTTTCTTGTCTCGATGGCTCTGCAGGGATTGCTGTGGTCTCATTATTTTTGAGACATGATACAGTATGGGACATGATAAAAAAAGGTAAGGAGGCCCTTGATAATTGCCCTAGGCAACGCTCTCTACATCTCAGACAGTTCATATGGTAATTGTGTTTATGTGAGCTCACCCTGGAACTATAAATCTCATCTCTTGTAACGGAGGGAGTTCTGAGGTGTTTTGGGCTAGCTTTTTTCTGTTGCTTGAGTTGTGACATTATATCCGTACAAATAAAAATGGTTTGCTAGCAAAAGTGATGCCTGCAAATGGATGAAGAAAGACCACAACTAAGATGTAACCTTCTAGCTATCTATAACATAAAATGTATGTTTATAATTCTAAGACAAGTAAGTAGTCTTTAATACTATACCACATAAAATAAATTTATTGTTGTACCTCAGCAGTCACAGGATTTCATAAGATGAGCATGATATTTCTTCCCAAGTGACATCTAT
This sequence comes from Falco cherrug, assembly GCF_023634085.1. NCBI lineage: Eukaryota > Metazoa > Chordata > Aves > Falconiformes > Falconidae > Falco > Falco cherrug. The sequence goes on from NC_073700.1 coordinate 83,912,404, forward strand.
ATACTTTTTCACAGACTGATAAATATAAACATAGAAATGTGTTCTTGACATAGAAACAGTATTGGTTTAGAAGCCTATCCATCTCTCCTAATATAACATATCTGGGGAAATTAGCATAGGACTTAAATCATTTGGAAACCTGACTGGGTTTTGAATAAGTGCTTCCCTCTTTTCTGTAAACAGTGGAAAAGATACTTCTCAGCACATCAGCTGCACTCTAATTACAGACTATGATACTAAGAAATAAGATAATGATGGAGACTGTCAGCCATAACACTTTCTGGTGAGCCACTGCTGTCATTTTTTCCCCAAAATATGACTGACATCCTTTCTTTAACCCTCCCACCCCTTACTCTTTATGTATGTTGGCACAGTGGCCCTGCAACTATGTGGAGCACCATATTTTCGTTGCTAAGCACTAGGAGAGAGCAAGCCATGGGAATCTTTAGCTATAATTTCTACTGAATTCTTTGAGGCTTTCCTTCAGCATGAAAAAGCAGTGGAACTTTTAACTCATCTGTTGGCCTTATTGATGAAGCCATGCTTGGCTTTTAGCACATTTGAAGGCCAGTGTCAGCTGAGTGATGGATAAATAACAGAATTACTAGACTGTCATTTATAAAGGTTTAAACATGGTGAATCATATTCACTATTATTAGGACCAGGCATACTTCTAGTGTCTTCAGGGAATGGCACTTACTTTATCTCAAGTTAATTTAGTCCTGAATCTTCAAAGTGCTCTTGTAAACTAAAACTATTCTAATTAGAGCTGATTGAAAAATTAGTGTGGAGCTTATATTTACGAACAGTTGATTTGACCAGAAATCCATGGGAATGCTGGAGGGGCCAAGTTCTTCTAGACAGCATATTAATTGGAGATGGGAATTCTGCCATCCCACACAAAATTCCGATGCCTTAAATTTTACTTTAATCTGAAAATGAAGACATCTAGTGTACTATCTGTTCTTCCCTGTGTGTTCTTCCTACCTCACATTCTTTTCTTTCTCTCCGGTTAGCACTTACACAACATGTTATTGTTTTTACCAAAATTAAGAACACTGGAATAATTACTAAAAACATTACCAAATTGGAAGTGGAATTCAAGAACTGATGATCCAGCTTCTTATTTTTCCATTTCTGTTAGGTCTGTCTCCAGGCCCAGGTGGATGCCAATTCACCATCTATGATCAGCTCTTACATGGAAGTTTTTCTTTACAATGCTGAGGCACAGATACTGTTTCCTTGCCTCCTGTCTATTTTCCCTCCAATCTTTACCACGAGTTAAAAAAATGCATCAGTGACTAATATAGTTTCAGGTAGACTACATACCAGAACATGTATCTGGGGTAATAATGGACTGATTGATAATGGGACATCTTTACATATAGTGTACTACATATTTGAAAAGCTGGATGGGTTAATAGCTACTCTCTGAATAGATGATAGAAATATTTTAAACAGTACACTTTCTGAAAGGAAAGAATAAGTTATCTTTGTAGGGACATCTTTTTTTTCCACAGTCATTCACGTCAACATTTTTGTCAAAATTAGGGATATAGGAACAATCTCCCAAATATTCAGCCATTGCTTGACTATAACACATAATGGAAAAATGTCGATCCATTCACCTTTAATCATTATTATTATTAATGGATTATCATTATTACTTTCATATCTACACTGAAAGGTTTCATTGAATTCTTTAGAAGATTCTAATTGTGAACTTACTGGTTAGGAGCCTGAGGGGAATGACAGGAAAGTATTAATGATGAAATTGCCACTTTGCCTGTTTCACAGCTTAAGAGTGTTTTCCTCTTCCTCATAAATATGACACATAAAGACCCCAAAACTGGGCTGTTCTAAGGGACAGATAGTAATGTCAATAAGTTAGTTGGAAAGGGGCACATAAACCCCCAAATACTTGCATGAATAACCACAGTTTCATGTTAATGGAGTTACAAAATCTTTTCTCTAAAACATAAGCCGAAGTATTTTGAAACTTATTTTTCCCAACATAAATTATAGGTGGTCAGTAAAATCCACAAACTTTTAATTCTGTTTTGCCTCAGTACAGTTTTGTTTACTTTTCTGGAGATGACAAGCTTGTTACTGGTTTCCAAGTCAGCCTCTCACAATTTTGAGAGAAACATCATGTAATGCAATTTGGGTTTTCTTTTCTTTGCCTCTGTATACCAAACTCTTCACAACTTATTTGTGTCTGATATTCAAGGGTTTTTTTTTCTAGAACCACAAATAAGCAGAGTGAAATTCTCACTTTCTCATGTATTGCCAGGCACAGGCTCTTTAAGAAAACTAGTACAAATTTTGAGACTCAAGAGGCAATCTCAGTGGTTAGCTGATTTAACCAGGAAATCCATGTTATACCTTCTTAGTGAAGACAGTTTTAAAGAATTTGTATGCAAGTACATCGGCAGAAAGCATTAGTAGTGAATGTGCCCTTGTTGATTAGTACTGTGCAGGATGCAAAATAAATAGATGTGCACTGACATATGTACTAGTTCATCTCCTTTTGACTGAAATGTACAGCGCTGAAGTGCACAATATGGAAATCAGATACTCTCCGCTCTATGGAAAGTAGCTATTCTTTCAACATCTCTGTAGCAGCTGTGTGCTGTCTAATTGCTGTGTCTGCCTGTAAGCTGTCATGTACTTGTACTTCACAGACAGCAAAAAGCATACGTGAAGACCCCGTTTGCTTTGATAGGTGAAGGATACATAAGATGTTTGTGCTCATTAAGCAATAGCATTCCCATCACTTCCAGAACTGATGTTTACAGGCTACTACTTTTTCACTATTTCAAGACTGGTCCTTTGTAATACAAATTTTTGGCCTGCAACAGACTCCGTAGTGTCTTTCACCACACTAATGTTGTCCCTCTCCTCTTGGCTCTTCTCCTTTTGTGTGTTTATGTTAGGGCTTGCCCCCATAATGTCTTTTAGAAAAGCTAGCTTAAATTCATATTTCATTAAACTGGATTGTTTAATTTTAATTAAACACCAGTGTAGACATAGTGCAGCTTATGTCATTTCTCACTGAGATGAACTTTCCCGAGTGGCCCTGTTCTGTTCTCTCTTTATAGAAGGTTTGTAAAGGCCTGCCACACCTGTATCATTCTTCAGATCTGCTATATACTCACCCATTCAAAATGCTCTACAATTTATTTGTTTGGGGATTTAATTCTTTTTTTCCTTCTTTTTCTTTCTCCCTTTTATTACTTTTTCTAGTAGTTTTGGCAGTCTGACAATATGCCTTCCAAGAAGGGGTACATTTTCCCCCTTCCTGGCAATTCACATGGAGAGCTCTTGTTCTGGACTTTCCCCAGGACTTTCTGTGTGATTGAATGCCTGAGGAAAGGTCTTCCAATTGACATGCACTTAATCAACTTTCTGCTACCCAGTGTTTTCTGCTCATTGCATCAGCTGGAATTTTAATGCCTTCTCTGTAACAACTTTCTTTTGGACATTCTGCTGTATGTAAGCATAGTGTTTTTCTTCACATCATGTTCTATCTAGTTGACTTTAACAGGACCATATTCTCCACTGATATAAAATAATTGGTTACACTTGAATTCCTTTGCATCAAGAAAGATTTTAACCCTTTTCTACTTCTCTTGAGAAAGGAAGTTTTGCTGTGTTAAATGAGCCTTACTGCTTTCTTTGTTATCTTAAGCTGTGTTCAGTACTTTTTTAGCTTTCTATTTTTAAGGCATGAGGCTAAAACCTTTGGCCTGCAGGTCATGATTTTTAAAAAACTACAAGCTTATCCTTTAGCTCAATAGGCAGACATAATAAAATGAGCACTGAATCATGAAGTAACTCAGTAACTTACAAAAATACACAGGAACTCTACAATGATTTGTCATTCACTTGTTTCATGGGATCGAGATGTTCCTACAAACCTCAGTAAGGCCAAAAGACCTATGTGCTTACTGCTTCCCTGTAAAATATGAAACTTTATAAAGTCTGATGCTTGACTGTTGGCAACCAGCTTTTGATTGTACTCACATTGAAGGAGTTTTCCTTGTCCTGAATCAAAGCATTTCAGATTATAACATTCATCTTCCCAAAGCTGCTGAGCACACTAGGTTATGGATCTATTACCCACACTGCTAACAGTAGAAATGTGGTAGATTTGTGGAAACTTATAGAAAAAAAGTCCACAAGGGGAAATTACATTGGTGTGCTGTGATCCTGCTTATTGGTTGTTACTTGGTGTTCCTTGGCCTCAAGAGACCAGATGCCACATAAGGAGTGAGAAGAATCTCCTGTTCAGTGGTTGCAGACGTAACGGTAGTCGTCTGACTATTAAGAATAAGCCTGGGTTTAACATTTCCTTACTGTGTCAGCTTTTGGAAGCAACTTGTCTGAAATTGTAGCAAAGGAGTGTGGGCAGAGGTCTAGACACTCACAGGAAACCTGCAAGCCACTCCCAGGGAAAGGACCAACCAGCATGGTCCTGTCTTCTCTATGGACTATTATAACTCACCTCAGTGGTTTTATAAGGTGTGAAACTTGCAGTTTTGAAGGATTGCTTGTTTAGTGTCATGTTAGCTAAGTTCAGTACTGCACTCATGGAAATCAGTTACAGCTTGGACATCCTGTCCAGTAGGACTTGCATTTATTCATTTATCCTGGTTATGCATCTACTTACATATGTACTGAATAATTTTTGAAGAGAAGAAAAGAAAAAAAGAGACTGCAAGTTAAATAGGAAGCTCACAGTTCTATTAGAGATGGATCTGGATAACGTTACCACCTTTCTACTCCCCTTCCTTGCTTAACTTCTCTCTTTTCCTTTCCCTCTAATATTTTTGAAAATTTTATTTTATTTTATTTTTACATTTTATTTTATGTTTGATTTTATTGTAAAGAAAGCACAAAGGAGGAAGTTGAGCCCCAAATGCTACAAATATGAAATATTCAGAATGGAATCTAAGCCAGAAGAGGTCAAGAAATTCAGAGATAAGATTTTTTCAATCTTAGGTTCTTTCCTTGATCTTTTCTCAACAGTATTCTTGCATCTTTCTTCCCATACCACCCTTATCTTGGGTCCCTTGTGGAAATGAATTAAGATAGGACTTTCTGATAGGGAAATTCCTGGATGTCAATTTACCTGTGCAATCTGATAACTTACTGAAATCAGTGTAGGAAATGTGTCTGTGTTCCTGGCCTAATTAACTCATATCTGTAAGAAAAATATTGGCCGTTGCACAGTGCTAAGTGGTCATATAATCAAAGTCTCTATCGCAATTCTGAGACACAAGGGACAAAGATAAGGGTCCAGTGTAAAGTGGACCATAGAGATAAACAGGGTTTGTCTTTTTGCATCACAGGCCTATCCAGCAGTGTGTTTTCATGAGCTAAGCAGGTCAGCAAAAAGAAGGTTTTGCACGAGAAAGAAGTTGTCTATCCATCAATTAGTCAGAAAAATCAAAAACATTTAAGAACCCATTTTGGGACTGAGGATGTAGTCTAGGAGCTTGACTAAGAGTAATTAGTGCTGAGCTTTCCAAACAGCAAGACAGGAACTAAGAAACAGGTGATGCTTTTCTTTTGAGTATGGTGGTGAGAAGAGTACACAGTCAAGTGCAAGTCTCAAGCAGCGTGGTGGCTTTACCCAGCTCCACATTATTCCAGTGTTTGGCTCTTCCATTTCCTCTGAATTAATTGGATAATTTTTTCAATTATCTGCCTTGTGTTCTATCTAAAGTAATTAGACAAAAGCACCACAGAAAGGTGTGATGGAGATGAATGATTGTATGGAATTTTTAGCTGGTGAATAAATAATACATGGCAAAGCTTCAGTCAGCTGATATCTACCTATAGACATATCCACCAAGTATGAATTAGGTTCTGCTTGAATTGAAATTGAACTGGCTTTGTTTTGTTTTTTCTTTCAGCTCCAGTAGAAATAAGAACATATGCTTTATCATATACTTTTAACCGGGTTTGCTAGAGATAAGTCTGGGGGCAGCACACCAGTGTTTGAGGGACAGTGTGCTAGTGAGGTCCTTCAGTCTGCTGTCTCAGTGGAGGGAGGGGATGGAGGTCCATGAAGCAGCAAAGTTGCAAAGGTTATGGATGTGTTAGAAACCATGCAAGTGCCTGAGAATGGTCATGTAGGAATTAGGGTTTCTTCCCCTAAAAAGCTGGTGGAATCAATAGCCCAACTGAAGTGCATCTACACCAATGCATGCAGCATGGGCAACAAACAGGAGGAGCTGGAAGCCATTGTGCAGCAGGAAAAGTATGACACAGTTGCCATCGTGGAAATGTGATGGGATGACTCACACAACTGGAGTGCTGCGATGGATGGCTAGAAACTGTTCAGAAGGGATGGGCAAGGAAGGAGAGGTGGTGAGATAGCCATGTATGTTAGGGAGTGTTTTAATTGTCTAGAGCGTAATGATAGTGATGATAGCGTTGAGTGTTTATGGGTAAGAATCAGGGGGAAGGCTAACAAGGCAGATATCAAGGCAGGAGTTTGTTTCAGATCACCCAATCAGGTTGAAAAGGCAGATGAAGCATTTTATAAGCAGCTGGGAGAAGTCTCACAATCACTAGCTCTTGTTCTCCTAGGGGACTTCAACTTACCAGCTAGAAAGCTGCCTGTTGGAAATATATACAGCAGAAAGAGTCTAGGACATTCCTGGAGTGTGTGGAAGATAACTTCCTGACACAGCTGGTGAATGAGACAACTAGGGAATGCACCCTGCTGGATTTGTTGTTTGTGAACAGAGAAGGCCTTGTGGGTGATGTGATACTTGGAGACTGTCTTGGGCATAGCAATGATGACATGATAGTTTTTGATTTTCAGAGAAGTAAGGAGAGGGGTCAGCAAAACTGCTACCTTGGTCTTCTGGAGGGCAGACTTGGCCTGTTTAGGAAACCTTTGATACAGTCCCTTGGTAGGCAGTCCTGAAGGGCAAAGGAGTCCAGGAAAGCTAGATGTTCTTCAAGAAGGAAATCTTAAGGGCACAGGAGCAGGCTGTCCTCATGTGCCAAAAGATGAGCTGACAGAGAAGAGTGGCCTGGCAGAACAGAGAACTTGGCTGGAACTCAGGAAAAAAGGAGAGTTTATGACCTTTGGAAGAAGGGACAGGCAACCCAGGAGGACTACAAGCATGTCACAAGTTATGCAGGGAGAAAATCAGAAGGGCCAAAGCCCAGCTAGAACTTAATCTGGCTACTGCCATAAAAGACAATAAAATATATTTCTATAAATGCATCAACAACCAAATGAGGGCTAAGAAGAAACTTCATCCTTTATTGGATGTGAGGGGAAACATAGTGACAAAAAACGAGGAAAAGGCTGAGGTACTTAATATCTCCTTTGCCTTAGTCTTTAAAAGCAAGACCAGTTACCTTCATGGTACTTGACCCCCTGAGCTGGAAGTCTGGGATGAGGAGCAGAATGAAGCCCCCATAATCCAAGGGGAAATGGTCAGCGACCTGCTACAGCACTTAGGCACACAAAAGCCTATGGGGCCAAATGGGATCCACCTGAGTGTACTGATGGAGCCGGCAGAAGTGCTCACTGACTTACTGTCCATCATTTATCAGCAGTCCTGGCTAACCGAGGACATCACAGCTGACTGGAGGTTAGCAGTTGTGACACCCATTTACAAGAAGGGCTGGAAGGAGGATCTGGGGAACTACAGGTCTGTCAGTCTGAACTCTGTGCCAGGGAAGGTTGTACAGGACAACCAGATGATCAGGCCCAGTCAGCAGGGGTTTATGAAAGACAGGTCCTGCTTGACTAATTTCTGATTAGTCTAATTAGACTAATTCTGATTGATTTCTTTCTATGACAAGGTGACCCACTTAGTGGATGAGGGAAAGGCTGTGGATGTTTTCTTCCTAGACTGTAGTAAAGCTTTTGACACCATTTCCTACAGGATTCTCCTGGAGAAACGGGCTGCTCAGGGCTTGGACAGGTGTACTCTACACTGAGTTAAAAGCTGGGTGGGTGGCCCAGCCCAGAGAGCGGTGGTGAATGGAGCTCAACCCAGCTGGCGGCCGGTCACAAGCGGTGTTCCCCAGGGCTCAGCACTGGGGCCAGTCTGGTTTAATGTCTTTATCAATGATCTGGACAAGGGGATCGAGCGCACCCTCAGTCAGTTTGCAGGTGACACCAAGCTGGGCGGTAGAGCTGATCTGCTGGAGGGCAGGAAGGCTCTGCAGAGGGGTCTGGGCAGGCTGGGCTGATGGCCGAGGCCACTGTGTGAGGTTCAACAAGGCCGAGTGTGGGTCCTGCACCTGGGTCACACCAGCCCCACGCTGCGCTACAGGCTTGGGCAGGAGTGGCTGGAAAGTGCCTGGTGGGAAAGGACCTGCGGGTGCTGGTCAACAGCCAGCGGAACATGAGCCAGCAGTGTGCCCAGGTGGCCAACAAAGCCAACAGCACCCTGGCTTGTATCCGAAACAGTGTGGCCAGCAGGACTAGGACAGTGATTTTCCCCCTGTACTCGGCACTGGTGAGGCTGCATCTCGAATACTGGGTTCAGTTTTGGGCCCCTCACTAAAAGAAAGACACTGAGGTGCTGGAGCGTGTCCAGAGAAGGGCAATGAAGCTGGTGAAGGGTCCAGAGCACAAGTCTTATGAGGAGCAGCTGAGGGAACTGGGAGTGTTTAACCTGGAGAAAAGGAGGCTCAGGGAGACCTTATCGCTCTCTGTAACTGAAAAGAGGCTGTAGAGAGGTGGGTGTCAGTCTCTTCTTCTCAGAAATAAGTGACAGGAGAAGAGAGAGTAGCCTCAAGTTATGCCAAGGGAGGTTTTTATTGGGTATTAGGAAAAAAATCTTCACTGAAAAGGTGGTCAAGCATTGGAACAGGCTGCCCAGGGAAGTGTTGGAGTCACCATCCCTGGATATGACACTCAGGGACATGGTTTAGCAGTAGTAGGTTAGTGGTTGGACATGATGATCTTAAAGGTCTTTTCCAACCTAAACAAATCTGTGATTGTATGATTCTATGTCCAAAATAAGAATGTTCTAGTCCAGGACTGTGTGAAAATAAGATACATTTTTTCATGTAATGTGATTTCTTTACCCCCTCACCCAGGCTAAAATATGGTACATTACAAAAAATATGCTTTAACAGTTTTGGCAAGCCAGCTATGGAGTGACTTGAGTTAAAAGGGTATCTGGCAGTACTGTAGGCATCATAGGTAATTAAATTCAATATGAGATGTTTATTACAGAGTGAAAACAGTGATCTGATCTACCTGACTTAGAATTTGATACCAGTGCTTGCTTCACCACTTTGATGGCATGTGTATGTAAGTATTCAATCCTTTGAACAGCAGAGACAGTAAATTCTCTTCCACTTTGTTGATTCTACAATTTTTATATTGTCTTTATGCAATGAGACATTTCTTACCATTAAATTATTAATTTAAGAATACCCCCCTGTCCTGATTTCAGCTGGAATAGAGTTAATTTTCTTCTTAGTAGCTGGTGCAGTGCTGTGTTTTGGCTTTGGTGTAAGAACAATGTTGATAGCACACTGACGTTTTTAGTTGTTGCTGGGTAACGTTTCTACTAATTCAATGACTTTTTAGTTTTTGGGCCTTGCCAGCGAGAGGGCTGGAGGGGCACAAGAAACTGGGAGGGGACACAGCCCGGTCAGCTGACCCGAACTAGCCAAAGAAGTATTCCATACCATGGGATGTCATGCTTGGTATATAAACTGGGGCGGGTGGTCGGGCGGGTGGTGGTGTTGGCCAGGGCCTGCTGATCATTGCTTGGGGACTGGCTGGGCATCAGTCAGCAGGTGGTGAGCAGTTGTATTGTGTATCACTTCTTTTCTTTTCTCCCTTCCCTTTGGATTTCATTTCTCTTCCCCCTCTCCCTCCTTTTGATTATAACTGTTATTGTTATTGCTCTCTTTCATTTTTATTCTATTTCAGTTATTAAATTTTTCTTATCTCAACCCTTGAGTTTTACATTCCTTTCCAGCTCTCCTCCCCATCCCTCTGGGTGAGGGGGTGTGTGAGTGAGCGGCTGCGTGGCCAGGGTTAAACGATGATACCTCCCCACACACACCTTGACCATATTCTGATCTGTTTTGCAAACCTAAATCTTCTCTCCTGATGTTATACGTGACATCCTGGTTTGGTACAGTAAGTATATTAGCCTTGGGTCTTCCTTCCTCTCGTACCTACCCCAGCCATGTGAATAAAGATAGTTATGTTAACTAGATAGATGTGCTAAAGGAACTCCTTTTTATTCTTTCTGTCCTGTGAAACCACTGTCCCATGCTAGCTTTTATGGTGGATAAACACAAAGAAGACCCATAGTATGGTCCCATTGACATTTGTGGCTCAGGGATTCATATTCATTGAAAAGAGCTTTTCAATCATTCATAGAATCATAGAATATTTTGGGTTGGAAGGGATCTTTAGAGGCCATCTAGTCCACCCCCCTTCCCCTGCAATGAGCAGGGAGATCTTCAACTAGATCAGGTTGCTCAGAACCCTGTCCAACCTGACCTTGAATGTTTCCAGGGCTCAGAGTTTTCATAACAAGCCGTTTTGCATTTCTCCACTACTCCACAGTTACTGTCACTATAATAAAGAGGAATTTGTGTTGTTGGAGTTGCATTTGATTAAGACAAACCAAAGGCAAAGCTCAAGACAGGTTCTGCCCAGGGAAAAAAAAAAAAAAGGTAGAAAAATATTCTAACAGGTGTGAGGTAGTAGATTAAATTTAGAATCTCTTGCTGCCTGCAGCTGTTTGCCTTGCTCCTTTGACAGATGTTGCTGCTTTTGAGACAAGAATGTGAATCAGCTCTTGAACCCCTGCAATTTCCAGCTGAGCCTAACTTCATTTTTTAGTTTATCTTTATCTACTGGTTTGGAAATTTACAATGGGTCAAAAGCAGAATTACAAGAAGAGCAGATGTTCTTTGTTCATTGACAGCAATATCTATCCAACAGGTAAGGAGAACAGCAGGAGAGATTTAGCTGCATGACTTTATTCTGTTGCATTGCACACCAAGGATGTTGACCCTGCTATGATTAAAGTTGTGCAGCTGTAAATGTAGGTCTTGTTTGCAGCGCTTCTTCAGTCTAACACTGACCCTTTCTAGCTTTGAGGGCTGTGGGTTGTACATTCAGGAGAGAAGCATAGGCCCAGTTCTAACTAGGGTGAAATAATGTCACAGATAATATTTTCTCTATTTCTTCTTCAAGCAACTCTCATAAAAATAATCTAACAGTTACAGATCATCTAATATTGTAATATATGTCATTGCCCTATATTAAACTCTGAGACTAGCTAAATATTGAGAAGTGTTTTAGGTTCCTAGGAACCTCATTTTCTATGGTACTACGCTCTGATATCAGCACTCACTCTGTGCCCAAGTCTTGTCAAGCTTAAGTTATAGCAATGTTGCCAAAAGACAAATAGCAGTTAGCAACAACTCTGCATTCAAATGCAAAGTATAGAAATAATCTCTATCCCAGAAATACAGAATATGACATTGTGGTTACTGTGATTTTTAGTATAGTAACAGAAGCAACAAAAAGATGTCATTGTGCACTATTGAAAGATATCAGTATTTATAGTTCCTTCCAGTCATACAGCACTGTAATGGGAAGGATCACAGAAGCAATTTCAAAGCCAAGTCCTATCAACTCTGGGACTGCTAGGTTTTTCATCTTTTTCTACCTCATTTCTTGGCGTGGCTTAGAAGATATAATTCTTGGCTCAGAGAGATGCAGCTTTCACTCTGCTTCAGAAATCTTTAAATGAAAAAGGGCCAAGATTCTAAAAGAACTCAAGATTTTCAGTGCCTTAGTGTCTGGAGGCTCAACTTGACTAGTTGAAATTCAAATCTGCTGTAAGTTTTATGTTGAACTTTCAAATAAAGAAAACCTTATAATCACTGGCTGCTTTGGAAAGCCAAGCAGTTCTTCTCCAGGCTAAGTAGGAAAAAAAAATGTTGTTGATCTGATAAACGCAGATGGACATGTATTTTGAGGACACAGTAAGTTGCACCAGGTACTGTACTGTAACTGACTTACTGCCTGCAGGAGTATCAAAGTACCTAAAAGTCACCTACATTCCATCCAGTAACGTAGCTTTAAATTATTAATTAGTCACTTATAAAGGCATTTATCTGTCTCCTGGTGGTAGTTGCTACTTCAGCTTCCCTTATTTTCCTACCAGAAAAGGAAACACAACGCTGCATTCCAGGCGTTTCTATGGTGAGGCAAGAAACTGCAGCTGTAGACCTGAAGCAAAAGGGTGAGGTAATTTTAGGCCCCAGAGACTTGGTAAATATTAACCGTAAAAAAGAAAGTTAAAATAGAGTAACCAAAAAAATACTCCATTATATTGATGAGTCAGTTTTACAATGGCCAAAAAAATGTTATCTTGAGATTAGCTGTGTCTGTAAATATTTTTATGGGGTATCATGTATTTATATGACAGCAGTCATTTCAAGTCCCTGCCCCCCCATCCCTCAGGATTTAAATACTTGGTTTCAAGTTCAAATTGGCTTAGTGCTGACCTCTCTGCATTGAAGTTTTTGTCCAGAGCCAAAAAGTTAAGGCTAGGGCTAGCAGTGAATGTGCAGCCTGCACAAGGGAGAGCTGAACTAACCCAGCCTTGGGAGCCCCAGCACCCCAAGAGCCCCTAGGCATGCTGAGGAGGAGAGGAACTGATGCCTCTTTAGTGGGGGCAACCTCCCGCTGCCAGTTCACCCCACCTCTGAATGAGGCTGGTCAAAAAGGAAGAGAGAAGGCCGCCTTGCCCATTCTCTGCATCCAACCTTGCACTGCTGTGGGATGTGCAGACAGTCCCTGTGGATATGGCACTATGTGTTGTCTCTCACAGCAGTGTGAGATCCAGCCCACCCTCCATGTCAAAACACCTTTTAAACATTTATGGAATTAATCATTTGCCATCAGTCCGAGATGAGTTCAGTGGAGCAGCTAATGCCTGACCCAGGGTACAATCCAGTTGAAAGCCTTTGGCATTGCAGAGCGGAGGCTGTTGCTGTAACTGTAGGCAATTTTCACAGTGGTATTAAGAAGAAGCCAGAGCTGAGCATTACACTTCTAATGCATTGCCTGGGAAAAGACAGTTGTCTCTGAGGGACAGTGAAGCAATCACTGCACAAAATACATGATTTTGAGAGAAAGCACCAAAGCCTAAGAGTCTGCCTACCAGAAAAGAACCTGAAAAGCTGAACTACTCAGCCACACTCCTTCTAGGTGGTCCTGTGAATCCTGAATTGACTTCTGTAAGGGAACACTTCCTGTAGGAAGGGTGGCTGATCAACCCTGCTGTAAGAGCCTGGTGGCTAGGTGTGAAATATGTGTTTGAATATCTTTGGGCTTAAGCTCACATAAACAGGAATATGAAGACATATCAGTCTTAAATATAAATTCTTTGAAAGAATAAACTTCACTGGAGGAGGATGGTTTCCTCTAACATTTTTCTTTCCACCTGTCTTGAAAGACTTTTGATGGCCAGGCATAATGATATTCCTCTTGCTTGTGTTTTTGCTCTGCTACTCAGCCCATTGTATTAGGTTGACTTTACAACTCAATAGGTGTGCAGCCTTGGAGCAGGGTGCAGAAAGACTGCCCTGAGATGACATTGTCTTTTGTGGGTAATTTCTTCAAATTTTCATCATGCTTCAGAAAAAGCTGAACAGTAGCAAAATTCTCCACAATAGGACATACATTTTCTGACCAAAATCTACCATTTGACTTTGGAACATTAATTTATTTTAGGAAATTAATTATTTATATATATGTGCAATATTCAAACCTTTGTAAGGAGTCTCTGAGGACTGCTGAGAATCTTAAGTCCAAAGAATGAAAAGTTCTAAGTTTATCTATAGAAAATAACTGAAGGAAAGATTCTTGGAGATTCAGTGTTGGAGGGCAATACTCAGGGTGGAAAAACTGGGCATCACTAAAAAGTCTTGACCTAAAATATATGATGACAGAAATTATTGAAGAGTATATAAAGAGGAAGGAAATTATTTATGGAAATTAGACATTAATACTTGAAGTGTCCAAGGTGAAGAAAAGAACAGTAAATGATGTAAAGATGGTATATTGGATGACTGTTGCAAGGTACACATTTTTCATGAACTGACTGGTTAGCTAAAAATTGACCTCCATTAATCTGCAAATTGAATTTAAACATGAAAGGATTTTTTTTGCATTTCTTTCAGGAATGTGTAGAGGAACCTGACAAAAGGCATTTGAAAGAAACCAAAAACTATTGTATGTGCATTAGCCATACCTGCTTTTATCCCACTACTGAAGTGAGACCTAAAGAAAAAATAGATTCATCTTACTTCATTTAATTCCTTAAGAAACTACAAGAGAATCTACAAGCGAGTTTTGTACAATTTTTAAGGTAAGAAATTAACTCCCAATACAGTATAAATGTCTTACAAGAATAAATGTATTTAAACAGAGCTAATTGAAGTTAGGATTCCTATAGAAATACAGGATTTCACAGTAGGAAATAAGGACTTCATGCAAAGCACTATTCAGGATATATTTCGGAATGTTCTTGCTTGTCTCTTTAGGCAAATATATTGCTCTAGTCAAACACAGCTGAAGGGGCATTAGGTGGGTAATATAAATCACTTGAAAAACAGGAAATGGGTAAGCTCAACTCTGAATTATGTCATCTCATATATGCTAAGGTTTAGTTTCATGTCCTCTAATTTCAGCTGTCTGGAAGTTAACTGTCTGATTGAAGGTAGTCATCAAATTCACCTCAGTCATTAGCAGAGAAAGATAGCTGTTTCCAGAAGAAGATTTTCCTCTCTGATATTAAATATCTATTTTATGCTGATGGATTTCCTGACTTTCTTCATTTACTGCTGTTCGAGATTAGATAATTAATTTTGGTTTAGACTGAAAAACCAAAACAAAGCATGGTAAGGTGGGACTGACAGCAATTAAGAGAGTAGAAATTACAGAAAAATACTCCAAGTAATTCAAATAATGGAGGTATCTGTACTTAATTTTTCATAGTTAGGTTCTTAGTTGTCTAAATATCATTATATAGATGGGATATGGGTTTCTAAAACATAACTACTTCAGAGAATGTTGGTGTTACAAGTCAAATGGTGTGAATGAAGTATCATCATATATGCTTTCATTGTATCTTCTGATTCAGAAGCAGTAAAATCTGTTATAGCTCTAATTAATTAATTAATTAGTAGGACAGACATTATCACTGAGGAACATGATGAACCTATGCCCAGTAAGGCCCATGTGAAAACTCCTCTCACTGATTTCAGTGGGAGCTGAACCAGACTCTAGATGCACAGCTGTAAAAGTTTGTAGCCTAGAGTCCTATAGCAAACTTCAGTTCTCCCTCTCTCCCCAATGCAATCATGACAAAAAGCAAACTTTCATTTTAGGACGAATTCTTGGTTATCCTTTCTTGGCTCATCTACTTGTCTAGGACTTTCAGTTTTAGATATCACGGCATTTCTTCCTCCTCCAGTGCCATAGTTACATAGACGCCAAATTGATAAAATGCACAGATCCCCCATTTCCTGTGCTCAGCTCTGAGAAAAGAATGATGAAAACCCTTCTACCCCTCTGTCTTTGAAGTCAGGAAAGCAAAGTGATGGCAAAAAAATACAGCAAAGAAATGCTATCAATAACGATATCAATAAAAGTTCCACTGGTAGGGTTTGGGAACGGGGAATTAACGTGCTATTTGATGATTAATTGTGCATTCAGATGTTTTATATGCCTTGTAGATTGAAAACTGAAACCTAGCAGAAAGATAAAAAACATCATAAATTCAGGAAGACTATCTAGAATGGCAAAGAAGCTTTGTGGTATCAATTGCTTAAAATGTTCTTGATAAACTGCTCACCACAGAAAGCTCAGTTCAACACTTCTAGCATAACAGAAGATTTCTTATTGACTTCACTGGTATCATTATTTCATCCACTGTCTTCAAATCAACAAGGCACTTCAAATTCATAACCTCAAGCTTTTTGCTAATTACAGCCTTTTTTTTTTATTATTATTATGTGAAAATAATACTGTCTGTGTAATACAGACCTCAATGGCTGAAAAGTAACTACCTGTCCCCCTAAGTTGAGTTACAAAGATCTCATCTTGAATAGAGAGGTTTGACACCCCTGCCTAGAGTTCATTCCACCATTTGTGATGGTCACAGTATTACTTCTCTTAGCACACAAAAATTGTTTGCTTTATTTGTAATGGTAGCCAGCAGGTCTATTTATAGTTCAAATATTCTTCTTTTGACAGAAGAGTCCTTATTTCACTGTCTTTGGGTAAGCAGTCAGATGGGATGGAGTTCTTATAACAAAAGAGCTTTACAAGTAAATAGTCTCTTGACTTTGATGGGAGAAGACACAAACCTGAACTTTCTTTAAGGTACCACAATGGACCCTGAAAAAAAATCTTCAGGCTTCCACACTCTGCAAATTCAAAATCATGTCTCTGTACTTGTGCAAATTGAACTATTCTATTTTGCAGTCACTCAGCCTTTTCACTGTCCTTGCCACCAATAAATATAAAATACCTTTATCCTTTCCTCAGGAAGATAACAAAACAGAAGCACACCCAATGAGGAGATAGAATCACTTTCACTAATAAAGGGCTATAGATAAGGAACTTGAAATATGTCCTACACGCAGGCAATATTACTGCAGGGCTTTAATTAATGACTGGCCTGAAACTCTCCTGTGTAACAAAGATTTCAACATGTGGAGATATCTCAATGAAACATTAAATATGTTTTTGGTGGAAAGTAGAGCGTTATGGGGTACATGGATGAATGAGAGGTAAAATCTAAAGAAAACCTATCTGCTAAAATAGTACAGTCATTGGTACATGAAAATGTGCACCCTGAATATCATATTTATGCTGTACAAGAAGCTTATCATAAATCAACTAACAAAGGCCAGACTGCAGATTTGCAAACATGAACTCAAAAGCAACTCTGAACCTACAGAAAACTGCATTACCATTCAAGTCTCTCAAAGAAATAGTTCTATGAATAATGAAGCACACATATACCTGGGAATCTTCTGGGACTTTATGAAACAGTAAATCAGTTCATTGCCAAATTTGCTTTCCAGAAATGCCAGAGTTGCATTAAAACTATGTGGTTTGCTGCTTAGGGTAATTATTTGCTTTCAGGTTCTGGGTTATATTGGAAAGCAGAAGAATGCCAAACAATTGTTGCTATATGTACTACTCACTTCGAAATCAAAAGGATAAAGCTAAGCAAGCATGTACTGAAAAACATAATTAAGAGCCTCTTCCACTTCCTTATAACCATTGATCATCACAAGTTCCACCGTCACTTTTCTATCCAAATGATTTGAATGCAACAACCCCTTATTAATTAAAAAAAAAATGAACAAGCTGTTTCAGGGCTCAGATCGCTAGTGGAATGATGCAGCTGCTGAACTTAGGAAATTGATACAGAAATGGTAAAAATGGGTTGTCATGAGCAATCAGGAATCTATGGATGTTTTAAACAATGCTGCAAAAGAAACATTGTAAGGAACAGCAGGGAACAGTATGGAGCTTGCTGTGATAGAAGCCTATAACCTGATGCTCCTGAGCGAATTTTGTCAACATGGAAATAAAATGAACTAGAGAGGAAAAAGGACTCATTTATTCGGTGTCAGGAGTGGATGCCTGTGTAGTCAAAACTGCTGTGCCTGAAGCCAGTAAGAATGTGTATACTAAAATCAGTAGCACCAGGATGTAACCCCTTATATCCTTTATATTCTATATAGCACCTGCTTTGAAATATTTATACTCTCCAATGCAATGGCTCTTTTATGCTGTTAAATAATCCCAAGGAGCTGCTTGCAAATTAAAAAAAAATTAAATAAATCAAGCTTTTAATAAAATAGAACCATTATTTGAGAATTTGTCAACTTTTCCACAGATGTTGAGTGGCCCTTGCTAATAAGTTTTTTATATAGTATATTTCCCATGTGTTAACCTCTTTCCCCCATTTCTGTATATGTAACGGATGTGTGTGCTTATGGACACAGATGTGGCACACTGAATGCAGTTACATTTTCCATTTAGATTCTTCTTGCCCTTTTGGTAGAGAAGCTGGGAAATATTATATTACACAGAAAATTTTACTCCTAGTAAAAGTAACTCCTTCTGTGACTGCCTTCTGTGCACATTTTGGACCACCATGTGTTTTAATGAATTTCCACTCTTTCTCGTAATGGAACACTGTGAGGCAGCGTGTAATGGTACCAAGGCTGAGCAAGCCCTTGTTCCTCCCTAGGACTACACAGGACTGCATTATGTTACGTCATGCTTCTGATAATGTCCTAGTCAGAAGAATACCACATGTTATAGAAACACTTCAGAAATTTCTGCTCTGCCATCTGCTTCAGCCAGGTGTGTTCACTGAATCTCAGCTACACCACTTTACAACTGCCTCACCATTTCCTTTTCTTATTTATATTCCTTCCCATTCACCGCTTAAAATACTCACACGTTTTCTCTGGATTAATAGGGGGAGTTCATAGTATATATTTTCTCAGTGTCCTCATTGTAACTTTCAATGGGATGTCTCCTATTCTGCATCTTTCCTTCAATGATCCAACAGTCTTCCAAACTTGTGCATTGAATTCTTCTCACCTTGGCTGACCTTCAAGTGGTACAGTGAATAAAAAATAATATGAAAGGGAAGAAAAAACAGGCAAGAGCAGAGTAGCTAGGTGGGTTCCAGTTCTGAGTAGACTCTTTTATGTGCCTTTGGATCCAGGACTTGTCCTCATTTTTTCACTTCACACCAATCTGTCCCACACTAGTCCTGACAGCTTCACAAAGGAGCGTTCAAAAAACTCTTCAGTAGCGTGATCCAGTTTAAGGATTCTGGATCATACAAAAAGAAGACAACAGCCCTGAAGAAAAGTGTTGAAAAGTCTGCTAGGTGTCTTCAGATTACTGGGTTACTGTTATATGGAAATAAGATGGAAAAAGAAAAATATGTATTTTATAAGCTGACAAATGTAAACATTGTTTTATACTCTGAAACAAATACCTGAAAAGCCAAATTTGAGCCACACCTGTTCATAAACTCCGAGGAAACACTCAGTTTCATTCACTTAAAAAACTGTTAGGCTGTCAGGTGTGACCTGGGATCCAAACTTTATGAGGCACTCCTGTCTTGATGTTTTTCTCTCTCCTGCGTAGTCTGAGGGCAAGCTTGCCTTTTATTCATGTTGTCTTGCAAGGTTCCTTTCTGAGTTTGATCCGAAGTCCTATCCTGCAGATGACTTCTGCAAATTACGAATCTAGTACCTCAGAAATCAGTCCTTAATGAATTCCCCACCCTGGTTCAGGGCTGTTATCTAGTGTCATCTATCATTTTCTTGACTTTTTAAGATACTTTTGAAATGCTGATGTTCTTCAGATATTTTATGAAGAACATCATGTATTTAAAACATGTATTTAAAGGTGAGTGCAAAGCATACAGTTACTATTTTCTAACCAAGCTAAGTACAACAGTTATTCAGTTACAACATTCCCCCTTCAGGTTGACAACGCAAGTTTTAAATCCTGTGATTTAGCTCTGCGAACATTTACTTCTGCAGGTAAGCCAGTTTAAGAGGTTTCCTCCCTGATTCTTTCTCGTGAGCTCCTCCCAACTGCTCAGTTTACTGCCTGTTTGTTAATTCATTGGCTTGTGGGACTGCACTGTAAGGTAGATCAGGGAAATGACCCAGGCTTAAAAAAGCAGGAACTAATAAATAAATACTAATAAACTAATCCAATATACCATTTACACCTATCAAAAAATTGCATAGGTGTGCAGGAGTAGCAAACTGTCAAAAGGAGAAGGAATAAATGGCCAAGAGAAAGTGAAAAACAGGAAGTTCTTGATATGGTCTTGCCATAGAGAAGACCTATGTCTATACTTAGTGTATAACCCCTTATAACATTTCAATGAGCACAGAAAGCTGTGCTAGATCATTCAGAGCACACAGAAGCAAGAGTGTCATCAAAACAGTAGATGAAGGCCCAACTCTGTAATAGCAACAGTCACGAAGAATCAGCCACTTAGGTGAAATCACAATGGGGTTGTATGTTCTTAAAACTCAACAGGCAGTAATTGAATCTTCACAAAGCTCTCCTGAGACAAGTACAGTATAAAAACTATATAGTTTCCAGCTTTGATAACTGAAGCAGTAAGCTCAGGTGACATGACTGAAGCCATATAAAGACTGAAACCTTTGTATGACTGTATTCTTGTGTGTCAAACGATAAAATAGCAAATGGCTTCAGCAAAGACATGGAAGGGATGTGTCTAGCTCAGGAGATGCTGCATGAAAACAATATTATTTTCTACTTCAAAAGTATCTGTAATGTCATAACGCCTTGAGTTTTAGCTTAAGTTATTTTAAAATTAAATACCCTTAAAACTTACTATATTTTTCTATTAGAAGGGCCCATGCATTCCCCAATGGCATGATGTGAATGACACATTTTAATGCACTAGTCATTCATGATAGATACATTCTATTGGGTTATTTTTGAAATAATGGATTTTGCAAGGGAGTATGCAATAAGTTAATAAGTAAATTTTGGCTTGTGTGGAGGTGCAGATCCATTCCAAGACCTTGACATATCCCAGATCACTGCTTCTAATGGAGTGACTAGTTGAAATACCTAAAGGAAAGAAATTTCTGGTGGCCAGTATTCAATATTGCCTGATATGAACAAAATCATGTTCAAACCATATGATATTTAAAATTGTGGTGTTTCCTCAACAATAACATTCCTAAGAGCACTGTTTATATCAGTTTAATAGTAGTGTGAGTAGAGGCCAAAAAGTAAGTATATTTTACTAGCAGAAACTTCAGTCATCAGATGGATAACCCTCTCTTTCATAAAGGCTGCCTGCAAAGCCATCTATAATTAAAGAAGCATAGCTTGTTAACGATAAAAGCTGGAATTTGCCTTGGGAAAGGACAGAAAGACAAGTGATGGCTGGGCAAGTTGATATAACCACATCACTAGCTGTGAGCTACAATCAGATCTAAGCAGAGCTGGCAGCTTTAGTTCCTGCTGAAAAAAAATGATCCTCCATTATGAAAAATGCCATTACAATTCGCAAATCTTTCCTGGCTCCACCCAGGAAGTGCTTAAATTTGGAATTTCACACTCCCTGGATTGTTGTCCAAAACTTTGATGACTGCTAAGGCTACTTAATTAAAAAATAATAAGAATGCACTAAGAGTTTTATGTCAGGAAATAAGTTTGGAGGCCCACTGTACAATAAGGAAATGACTTAAAGTGTTACAATCCAGAAATTTATGAATGGAAGCTGTAAGATTACAACAGAAACAACTAAAAATAAAACAGATATATTTCTGATTACTATAAAAAAGCCAATACTTACTAATGGCTACTAGCTTGACTTTTAAATTACCTAGCCTGTATTCATTTTTAAATTACCTAGCCTGTATTCATGTATATTATATTCAAGCATTGGCCTCCTAGACTGTATTAAATATTCAATGCTTTGGTACTAGGGTTTTTGACATTAAAAGGTAACTTTTTTTTTTTTTAAAAGGTTGTCAAATACATATTCAGGTAGAAGAAAAGGAGTACAGAGACATGTACATATTTATATGAAGTACGCATATCACCGAGGAACATCTTTTTTGTACATAGATGTGCATGCATGTAATAAAAAAAGCAAGAAAATACCAATGAGAAAATAGTATAGTAAATACATATCCTAATACGTGGAAGAAAGATGTTATTAATGTAAGGGACAGAGTTCAGAATGGCTGCAGGAGTCTAGAATAGCTTCATGGGTAATAAAATTAGGACCAACAAGATCTTTAAACCATAACACATTGCTAAATACCCTCTACATGTCACATGTACTAGAGAAAAAAACCTTTGCAAATATATAAACGTCTCTAAAAATGTACTTGGGACTATTTTTCTACTGAAATGTGTCTTAATTATTGTAAGTCATTATAAAGAATTCATATGATGTCATCCAAATTTATAAAGGTCTTCATATGTTTTGAAAATATTTTTTTCATTTCAGAACTGAACTATGTACTGCATTCTAGGGGGAATGAGAATTTTCCCCTCAAACCAATTTGAAGGTCTTATTTCTGTTCCTAAGGCAATAAAACATTGAGCTTCAAAAGGGTATCCTTCAACATATATTGAAATTAATTATGCATGATCTATTTCTAGGGCAAGCAGTGAATTGAGTACCCTGAATAATTCTGAGTGAGATCATTACCGTATTAATGTCTTTCATAATTTGTCTGTGCTTACAAAATGACTTAGACTCAAAACCTGTACACTAGAAAGTCAGCCACTAACATTGCTGCTAGTGTACAACAAAATCAGTTTTAAATCAATTTCTAGTGACTCTGGTAAATGACACTGGCCCACCCTTATTTTTGAGATAAGGTAGCCACTGAATGTGTTTAGAAAATGTCCTTTGTGAAATGCCTGAGATCAGCTGATATAAAGGAATTCTGGAGCAGGTTGCAGTAATGTTGGAAATATTGTCAAAACAAGTCTGTAACCGTAATTATGTGTTTGCTCTATAATGATGGACTGCTCATCTTAAGGAATGTCATTGCAAGTGGGAACATTATACAGATGGCCAGGTTCAACAGCCATGATCGTGTAAGCATGAGCCCTTCTTGTTTTATTTATGAGCTGAAAATTCATCCTAAGGTTTTCCATTGTCAAGTGGCTACCACAAATGTTACAACATGTTTGCCAACATGGTCTTGAAGATATACCTCTGATGTGCTATTGTTGCCAGAAGGATACCGCAAAACTCTTCAGCTCTTCTTAAATAAAGATTCCAGTGCTTCTGGCTTAAATTCATAAACAACAATGACTCAAGCTGAGCTCTGGCTCTGATTGCAGCCTGCTATTACAAAACTGTGTGTTAGCAGTCATATTCTTGGATATTCCCACAATCATCTGTCAATCAAAAGCCTACTACGGAAGAAGTGATGATGCAAACACACAAAAAAAGAAAAAGCCAGCTTCTGGCTAGCCTGGGAATGAAAGGCTACATTTGGCTTCCTTTGGTTTCTGAAGAGCTTCTGAATTTGGGCTTCCTTTTCTTGCACTTCTTTTAAATGAATGTTCCCATTGTTGCTTCCACTGCAGACAACTGAGATGTATTTGCCACAAGGAGCAGTATGAGGTGTTCCAGTTTTATGTCTTAAGCTTTGATGAATTAAAGTTGGCATCACATCTGCCTGGAGAGATAAGATTAAGAGCCTGTCTTGGAAGAAGTTAGAAAGAGAAGTAACAGAGGTTCCTCCTCTCTCTCCAGCTATATCTCCAAGAAATCTGCTTGTCTTTGCTAAATATTTCCCCAGTGTGCCAATGAATATTCTTGCAAAGTCAAATGCCACATGCCCTAGCGTGGTCTGTAGCTTAATCCTTAACCAGCTCTACCCCAAGGCGATTCTGGACTTCTCAGACCTGTGCCTATGCACATGGGTTAGAAGTGCCAGTTCAGATGTTAAGTGGACAGAAATTTAACAGATCAGACTGTACAGCTAAAACCATAACATCAGCCCAAACTGCAGATTTTAGTCTCTCCTCAGTCCTGGCAAATCAAAACTTAGTTCCTTGTTTCTTTCCAGCGTTAGTCTCAAAACCGATCTGGCAGCTCCCTGTGCAGCAAGATACCTTGCTGATCCATGCGTAAGCCCAAACCAAGCCTTCACATTAGCTCAGTACCTTTCTGCCAACTTCAGCTGTGAACTCAATATATGTAAGGTCAAGAGTAGTCAGCACAGCTATAATTTAATTCCAAGCCTTAGTCCTAAATTACCCAGCAAAATCTGAGTTTAGTGGCTGTATGGGCAGACATTAGTCTGAGTTAGGTTTGAAGCTGTCCGTATATATTAGGTTAACACCAAAACTAGGACTGAGTAGGAAGGGTTATGGACTCAGCAGTCATACTGCCAGGTTTACCAGCTGTTGGAAGAGAAACAGGTTTTAAACTGCCACTGGAGGTGTCAGGGGACACGGGGCTAGGGTGGGAGATTATTAACATTTGGTCTAGTCTTGTCAAAAGTCACTTGATTAGACTTGCCTACAGCCCTTGAGCTAAGGGATGTGGCCACAGTCAAGACCAAGACTGAAGTTCCATATCAAGTAAAGAGACACCAATGGCAAAGTGTTGATGATGGTGCTGGCAGGGAGAAGCTGCTTTGGTTTGGTACTGGAGCTGGGAAGCACTTTAAGCTGGACTAAGGTGAAGGCCTGGGACCTATGATAGACTGTTTTTACAGGTTCTTGACCTTGAAAGGATTAATTAGTTTTGCATTTCATTCAGATTTGGTTCTTAAACTAGATTTGTGGGATCCACCTTTCCAGTTTAATGCACAGAGGTGTGTAAAATGGCCAAGATGAATTCTGGAGTAAGGATCATGTGTTGATTGGCAACGTCCAGTGGCTAAAGCCGGGTCTGGGACATGAGGACAGACTGGATTTCTGCCTGATGACCTTAGGACCCTCTGCTTAGGTTTAGATCTGGTGTTGGCCAAGGTTACTTTGCTGAGGATAAGTCTAAGGTTAGGGTTAAGCTTCAGGCAAATGGGAAGAGGTTGCAGTGATATAGTATGAGCGTTAGATTTAGGATTTAGCCAAGTATCAGCTTAACTCTGCTTCACTACCTTCAGTAAGAGCAAAGCTCATTACTGAGCACTTTTTAAAATCCCCCACTCAACATATTCTAACAAGACATTTCACATACAGTCAGTAGTTTTCTTGCGTCATTATAGATACTGCCATTTCTTAGATTAGATTCTCCAGATTGAATAACATGAGAATTACACCACGATTTGGAGATTTCAATAGGAAGTGAGCTGTATAAGAACTTTGTATATTTCCATTCAATTTTATCTTTTTCTACTTTGTCACTGAATCCTTTATTCTTATCTTTCTCTCTCCATAAAAGCATCTAGCTGTCTTGAATTCGTCTATGCTTTTCCAACATATTCCATAAGTTTACCATTCTTTGGATGAAATATTTCTGCTCCAAGTCCTTCCTTGACTCCCGACATATTAAGCTTTTGCCTCTAGTTTTTGAACTGTTCTTTAAAAATGGTAGCATTCTGCTTCTCCATGCCAGTTTCAGTCAATTATTCTCTGTGTGTATGCATGGTGAGCTTGTGATCCATATTAAAATATTCTTATTGTTTCTCCAGTATGCACTGAAATACTAATTTTAACAGTTCTGGAACATATCTGTACAATATGGTTGCTTTTACTTTTTTCTTACATACACAAATCCCATCGAACTTTAAGTGAAAACCAAAGTTAACTATTAAATTTTCTTGTATATAAATTTTGAGATCCTAAGCATATCTAGTATGCTTTAGAGCGATGGAAGTAACAAAGTTTCTTGCACATATTTTACTTAGTGTTAAGTATGTCTTACACGCTATACTTAATGAATCAGCCTTCCAGAAAGAATAAAACAATTAATCAGTTAAAAAATCACATTAAATTCCATAGAAGTAAAGGTGTTGTAGGTTTAAAAGATACTGGCAAGTTTGGTTTTGTACTATAAACAACAGCAATCTATAAAGTTACATGAGGAATTCTCTGTTTCTCCTTTCTGGTCTAAGCACACAAGTTCATTCTTTGGACCACTCTGTCTTTAACTGATGAAACAGTGTTGAGTTATTAATCAATAAACCTTCTCAAGTTCTTGTGTACATTCCCCGCATTTCACTAGCTTCAATCCAGAACTTGGTCTGTATAATCATTAGTCTTATCAGCATTATAGTGTTTACCTTACCTCCTCTCTTACCCAAGTTTGCTATAATTAAGCTTGCTAAAAACATGCATAGTAGGGAGGAATTGCATTAAGCAAAATGGAAGACAGCAGGGTTGGTTCTAAAGCTGTAAGTATTTTGGGAAGAAATATTAAGTCTTGTGGGTGTTTCTAAATTATGTGTAAAACACCACTGCCGTGTTTCACTGAAAATGTACACTGAAATTTCTTATGCCATATGGCATGCTGCTGTTTCATACAATGTATGAGAAGTTTTAGAGAAATGAAGGTATTTATAAATCTTATAAATACAGAAATGTCTAGTATCAGCCTCCTCTCCATTGAATTCAATGGGAGTTTTGTCTTTGTGGGGGATCTGAGAGCTTTGGGGGAATACTTTACTCCTCAAACTCTAAGAATGATTTAGCTCAGTTTTGACTAGAAATATATTCAGAGTTAATTAACTCAGATGCACTTCTTAAACTTTAGGGACCTTTTTTTTCAGTTGTTTGTTTGTTAAAACCAAGATGAGTTCTGACAAACTGCCATTTCCGTTCTGGGAGCAAACCACTGTAGGCCGAGGTGGGAACACAGACAAAATGTTAGTGCTTCTGATGCTCGCTTTGAAGTTTTTATTACTGATATTTGGAAGAGTATTTGTAGGTTCTCTATATCAGTAACTCTGAAACTAGAATCTAACAGCTTCATTAGAGCTCACTTCTTACTTAAAAATTAAAGCAAAGGAGCCATAAATGTGCACTACCTGTGGTCAATTAGAAGGCACTTTGAACTATGTAAGACTGAGTCCCTTGATAGACAAATCCCAGTTGTGAGGAGGATGCCTGTTTCTAAAGTTGTTTCCTGAGATACCAAACTTCTTGTTTGTGTTCCCTGCTCCTGTACTTCAGAGCAATCTTTGCAAAGTGCTCTTTACCTGGTTCTCTGCTTAAAACAATCCTTCGGATATTGATCTATAAATAAATGTGAGACAGAATTAATACATCAAAATAGTTTGGTTTTAGGGCAAAAAAGTTTGGGGAACTGGGATCACATAGGCAGTTGGCATTCCTTTTCACTTTATAAGGCAATGTGTTTTGTTTAATGATACTGCTTATTTGGTTCCTCAGGAATCGTGGTGCGACACAAGGGTGATACTTGTGATATTTGGTGTTGTGGAACTGAACCTAAAATATTTCCAAATTTTAGTTAGATCCTGTCAGTAGTCATCCCTAAACATCCTTTTCTGAGACTGTAGCTGGAGAACTGGCACCAAGTCAAGAGCACAGACTGCAAGATTGTACTATATAGCTAAAACTGAGCCTCCAAACTGAGCATTGAGACTCTGGTTCTTGTGAATACTTGGTTCTTATAACATTTGGCCATAAAATCTTATTTCTTAGCAAGAAAAAAACACAAAACAAAACACCCTACAGTTTGGAACTTTCCTGGCTTTTTATGAAACAGCAATAGGCTTATTTGCTTCTCATTATATACCTGATATGTTTTTACTAATAACATGTATTTTGCACCAATAGTTAAGAAAAATAATTTAGTGGCTTAGTGGGAATAAAATGGCAATAAAGGAAAAGAAAATGGAGAAACTGCTTGCTGGTGGAACACCCCGCTATTATTAATTGTGAACCATGTGATCTGGCAACCTTTTGATTTACCAGCACCGTCCACTCCCTTGTAAATTCTAGCTGGCTTTCCCATACATTATTATGTGGATTCCTTGCAACCACTTCCCTTTCTGATTTTCCAGAGACAGAGTATAAAGTTTCCCCAAATGCCAATAAAACGTGAAATCCTATCCCACTCTTTAGGTTTGCTTTGTGTAGTCATCTTCTAAAATAAGAACCAGCAAAAGTTTTAAACATTGCTCTCTTCTATTTTTACCTTCATTCAATAGTTACTATTCTTCATAAACATCACAGTTTTTGTTTCAACATCTGTATGTTTTGGGTTTTTTAAACAGTTGGCTTTAATACTGAGAAAAATTGTAAGTATTTCCTTGCTGCTTCTAAAAAGAAAAACAAACCAAAAAACACTTACATGAATATGTTCCACTTCCTCGTCTTGATTTTGCTTACGGTTATACTGTGCCATATAACACAGATGTCTATACGTGAATAAAGTTTGAGTAAAACACATTAAGTAAACCACATTTAGCATGTCATTTTATAGGTAAAAATAACCCTAAAGCAATGTACAAATATTTGGCCTTAGAAGTTCTATGTTCTTCTGTTTGCAATGTCCTCTACTTTTCAAATGCATAGTAGTAACACACACACTGTTGTTGACTGAAGCAATGAAAACATGGGCTATTTTCTGATCCATTTTGTTGACAAGTAGATATGGGGGAGGAGAGAAAGGCTGAATGTGGGTGGGTGGTTTGCAGCAGACTTCATAATCTATAATTTATTCTTTGGTAGGAAAGGCTTTTGCAGGACACTGGCATATAAGAGCCTGAACACACTTACATAACATTACATCACTCCCATTAAATTATTTCATTTTCTTGGAAGGCTACTCAGGTTAGTACTTGGATTCATGGAGCTAGAAGAATAAAAACATTCATGAATCTCTAGAAGCTGCAGCAGCAGCAAAGGTCATGTCTCATGAGGGCTGGTGGAGTGAAAGCAGTGAGACTGCAACAGACGTAAGTTTAGCTCTAACTAACAGGTGTTAAGGTAAGAAATGAAAGACTCCTCCTCATCCTTTACAGGCCAGCAGTTCCATATCTGGCTAGAGCAAGATTCCTCCTGCCTCCCTGGGAGGTGACTGGGACTGGCTACCTGAGTTTGGGATTGTCCTGAACAGTTCTCTGTTCTAAAAGGGGCACACCTATGTCCTCAGAGGTGGTGCAACCAAGCTATCGTAGTCTTTTAGGACAGGTAGATAGGTAGGCAGTGAGTAAACTTAATTTAAAAAGAGAGGGATATGCTTCAGATATTTATGTATCTTTATACATTGCAATAGATGTATACATATATGTATTTTGCAAAACACGAAATTATTTCTTACCAATATCCTTATCTGAAAAATGTCAGAGGCTACATTTCAGCCACATCTGAAGATCTGCACAACACAGAAGTAGTCTGCTAATACTCCCAATAGTTCCTGAACCCCTAAACTCAGTCGAGTAGTAACTCTTGCAATTGCTACATCCTCATGGCAAGTAATGTGAATTCCCACTTCCTTCCATTAATCTTGCTGTCTATTACTCTTGTTTTTCTCAGGCACTTTGCCATTGTACATGATCTCTCTTTCTCTAAAACTGCAACAACAACCAGTTGGCAGCTTTTGGGGCCAGAAGTTGTCAGCTGGTCAGTCTGTCTGTTTACATGACAAAGCACACAGTTTCAGCTGCTTTGCTGTTTGCTCCTCAACCCTTGACCTGAGCTGGATTCTTATCTTCTAACTGTGTCTCTTAAAAATTTGGCAGCTAGTCTAAACTAGTCATCAAAACTTCTTTGATAGCTGGGAGAGGATACTAAGCACCTCCTGAGAAAAAACTGTCCCATTTTAAGAAAAGTGTTTGAAGACAGGTGGGATAAATCCCCATTGTATGCATCTACTTGTTCTCATGGATTACAGGGGGGACCTCATAGAACATCTGATTTGACAGCTAAATTTTAGGTGGCTAAAATGAGGTGTGATCAGTTCCAAGATGGTCCAACAACAAGGACATGACAGGAGGTAAAAAATAAAGCATCGGCACATCCCATGGAGGAAGAGTTTTTGAGAATGTGCCAGCGTGACAGAATTTAACATAACCCAGTATACATGAAGCAACAGTCAAACTGAGGGGAGTCAGCTGGTGTGCAGCCAGCTCTGCTCCTGCATTACACAGGGGAGATCATAAATATCTATGATCATCCCCCAAGCCTCTGGAAACTCTAGAAAATTAGGAGTAAGATAGTCAAAGAAGTTAGTCTAGTGATTTCAGAGGGTTTTGGACAGCTTGGAAAGTTATTTTTCAGCTAGTGCAGCCACTTTTTGGCTGGCCTGCAAAGCACCTATGTTCACTGCTTTCCAGATGGGAGGGCCAGGGAAGAGGGACTTACTGCTGGCTGGGCTGGCATTCTCAGTGTGATCTGGGCATGGGGAAGTCTGGAAGGCAGGCTTTTGTGTTGGCTGGCTGGCTGGTAGCTCCACACTTGCTCTGGGCCTGGAAATAGAGAAGTCAGTGACAAGTTCAGTGTGGCCCTTGGGGACATTACAAAACCTCTGTTCATTGGGAGTTGCAGTTAAGAAGTGCCCAGTGAGTCACAGCTGCACTGTGTTAATGGGCAGAACCCTACTCCAGGCAAGTGTCTTCTGCTTTTTTATTCCTTTCAGTTTAGTTTAGTTTCCTCTGGCCTTTTTCATCACTATATATGCAGAACTAGATAAGTGCCTGCCTGTGCAATGATTTTACTTGATTCTGCAGTATGGGCCTTGGAGTTTAAATAGTCTCAAAATCAGAAAAGAAAACTTGGAACAGGCTGTTTCTCCATAGCAGGTGCAACAAGCACAGCTCTTCACACTTCAATTCAACATATCTTTTCCCAGCCTTACACTAATGATGACCCTTTTTTTGAACAGTTGTCCACAAAGTAATGGAATCAGACACAAGCAATTTTTGACATAAGTGGTACTACATTTGCTGCATACATTAGCAAAGAACTGTGTAGCTGCATAACTTGCAAGCAATAATGTAGCTGTTCACAAATTTAATTTTGGCCATGGCTTGCTATGCTAAAAATGAAACTCATTTAAGACTGATAAAACCCCTTTATTTTTATTGTAGTCACAGAGAGCTTTAATCATCTTTAATCACCTAGAGGAATATTTGTAGTTAGAAATGAAATAGACTTTAGTGAAATAATAAATACTAAGTGAATATCAGAGGTTGAGCAATCTGATACCAGGAAAGACCCTTACATGCATGCAAACAATTGTAAGACACTCAGATAACATGACAATTAAACCTATAGTAAGCCCTTTTTTGGGGTTGGTCATAAGCAAATAAACCCTGTATAGGATGAACATCGGCTTGGCTGGCTTCAGTCAAAAAAATGGCCTCTCTTCCTAAAAAGGAACCCATACTGCACAAAGATGAAATGAAGAATGTTGAATTATTATGGTAGCACTCCAGTCAAGATTTCCTAAACAAGTGGCAATAAAAAGAAATTGCATTTAACTTCCTCACTATTTATATTTATCTCATTTTTTTAACTCTTAAATTGTTTAAATCTGCCTTCTTTTGACATACTCCTAAGCACCCACCGTGTATTCCTGTCAGAAACAGGGTACCAGGCTAGACGCTCCTTGGGGACAAGCTAATACAGAAGTCTTATACCCTAACAGTAAGAGAATAAAATGCATCAGAGGTTTTCAACCAGAGTGACATAGTACATCAGCCCATCCTATCCCAATGAAGAATTGTTCTGTGGAATTTATTTCCTATGCAGTTTTAAATTCCCAGATAGATGATTCCTTGAGCTGATTATTCTTTGAAAACATCTCATTGGCAGGAACTTGTTCCTGATACTTAGCATAAATTCATATCTTAGTCCTACCTAATTAATGCTTATTGTGTCAATGTGCATTGCAGATGGGAAATTTTCATTCCTCATTCTTTTACTCTTCAGTAACTTTCAAGCTCTTCTTGTAAGTGCAGTTCTGTTAACTACATATATTTAGTTGTTAATAGTTTCTTAGATTATAACTCCACATATTGAAAACTTGTGTCACTATTGTCTGATCAGTTCAAAGTTTTTTTCACTGAAACCTAGAGAAATTAGCAGGAATGATATAAAAGTTGTGTTGAATGAGCTTGGTTGATTCCCTCCCCACCCCAATGTTACCAGCTGCAGAGAAATGATGTAAAAAATGCAGACATTTAAATTTCAAAGGCAAGGAGCCAAACTTTCAGACAGAGAGGAGATGAAGGTAAATGAGGCTAAACAAAGCAATAGTCTGAATCCTGTTTCTTTCTCTTCCCTTCATTGCAACAGAATTGCAATTTATGCATCTTTTCTCCTAATAAATGCATGACATATACAATCTAAAATTTTCCCTAAGCACAAGTAAACACACAGAGGAACTGGGGCATTAAAAAAGCTTCATGTAATTTAGTTTTTCTTAGATGTTTTCAGCACTGATTTAAATGAAGCTTTTCCTGAGTAACCCTACTGAAAATTCTTGCCTACACTGGATGTGAGGAGACTTAATGAGTGCTTTTGGAAAAAAAACCTCATGACAACCACCAAAAAATCCCAGGGTAAGTTCAATCTAAAAAAGCATCTACTGCAAACTGATGTTGCTTATCTAAGTATTAGTAAACTGTTAAAAAAGAACAAAGAACCTTGTGAAGCCAGCTTTAAATTAGGGCCACACAACTTTGTAGAGCAAGATCACTGCTAATTGAAAATTAGGCAGTGTTGTGGTTAGTTTAATGACAACGCTAGAAACATTGGGCCTATGGCAAAGAGACCCAAACCCAAAGACAGACAAGCTTTGCTTGATTATGGTGATTACGTCATGGTCATTAGAATTTAAACCAACTAACCCAAACACAGACATCATATCTTCATTTGATAGCTGCAGTCTAGTAAGTAGTGGGAAAGGATGTTATGTATGTATTAGCCCAGCTGAAATGAAAACAGACATTCTATTTGAACCTGTCTGGCAATGAAAATGAAAACTTCAAAATCAGGCTGTAAAGTGGGCTTATAAAGCCAGAGGCCTTTGATTTTTAAGGATCTGCATAGTGTTTTAACCAGCCTTTGTTTTGCAGGAAAACCACCTCAGCAGCTGGGTATGAGGCATCCCCTTGTATGCAGTCTATCGCTGTGCAAGATGTTGAATTTATCTGTGGGAACCCATGAAGATTAGCAATATCCTTCTTTGTGCTCCACTGCTAGAGTTCCCCTGAGTTCGTGAGTCATTGTCAGCTGCTTGCTAAAAATAACCCCTTCACACTGCTTGGACTCCTAGTCATGATGGTGACGTGATGAGGTGAATAGAGACAGCATAAACACTGCATATTTAAAATGTATTTCATGTAAATTAATCTTTAATGCTACCATTTTTCTCTGTGTGTGTGTGAGCATTCCACTGTCTAATATAAGGCATTCCCATCATCCCCCAACTGAGTCGTGTTCTTGGTCTCCCCATTAACACAAAGAAGTGATAAAGTGCTCCGAGTCATGCTTGGTCTTTCAAACAAAGAGGGAACCTTAACACTGAAATCTCCCCTCCTTTTTTGATTTTTGAAATTAAAAGTTATCATACTCATAGGAATCACCATTGGAAATCTTTCTTGCAGTTCTGTCTAATAAATCTATATGTAATAACTTGCAAGGATCAAGGTCATTCCCATCCACACTCAAAATATTCTAATTTGGAGACAGTGCATATAAATCAAAATAGCTGCATTGATTTTCTGGACACTGAGACAAAGAAGTACAGACTATAGGGCAGGAAAGTCTTCAGAGCATTGCCTATGCCTGCTCTCAAGGGCATAGGCATTTATTACAGTACCATTATTATTAACACTTCGAGAAATTCACTCTTGGAATTGCACACATCCAGGCTGTTGCAAAATGGTTGTGTTGCAAAGAATTGTGTTATGAAATGTCTTACACCGCAAACAACAGAGCCAAATTTAACACATATACATGTAACATTTAATAGGACACTGTGTTTCCCAGAGACTCCTAATGATGCCTCACAGACAGACTCATCTCATAGTCCTAAACCAAAATCCTTGTGTCAGCTACCATGGGCCTTACTCATTTCACCAGTGTTATTTCAACTTTGCCTGACTTCTGCCATCTAGCAACTGGAGATAGCTGTTCGGCATAGGAAAAGTACAGAAAAAAGAGCTCTGAAATAGACATCAGAACTAGAGACGAAACTTCCATTTCACTAGTTGCACTTGATCATCTGTCTCAGGTCTAAAGAATTTGTTACTAGAGAAGCATTCAAAGAACAGAATTTTTTTCATGCTAAGCATCAGAGGCTTTAAAGGCATTATGCACTGAACTTTTAAAATATTAAATCAGTAATATTAAATTAGTATTTATATTTTTACATATAATATAATGTATAATATATATAAAATATAATATAAATTAAATACTAAATTAGTAAATATTAAAAGGATATGAAGACATGTAGTTAATCTTACCTCTCCTTCCTTCCTTCCGTCCATCCTTCCTTCCTTCCTTCCTTCCTTCCTTTCTTCCTTCCTTCCTTCCTTTCTTCCTTCCTTCCTTTCCTTTCCTTCCTTTTTTTGAACATGTTACTTTATTGTTAAAACTTTGTGTACCATTGCATCAGGGAACATGAGGAGGTGAGCCAGCAGCAGACACACAGCTTGAGCCTAATGGTGACAGTACCAGAGAGAAGACAGTATTTTAGAGACAGGTTAGTCCAGAGTCTACAAGCCCTTGTCTTTCAAGTATTAATGTATTTTACATTAGAGTGTCCTGGGATGAAAGCAAAGCAAAACTGCCGTGGCAGTAAGTCAGGAGTAGTTCATCCTCTGTTCACTGGGCTACTGGGTTTTTCCTTTTGGCATGTTCTTCCGCCAGCCCTATGGCTTTGGGGCACAGCTTTGCTAGGAGGGATGGAGAGTGTTATCCTTCCATCTTGGGTGGATGCAGAAGTTGTGTTTTCAAGCCTGAGCAATTGGATGAGATCTACCACCTAGATCTCAGACCTTGTAGGTAAATAATCGCTAAAATGTGTTGTAAAAGGTAGGCGTTATATTCTCCTATTACCCTTCAGGATGAGATATTTAGTGCCTAACTTAAAGTCCTTGGAGAACTCTCAGACTACTGATAAGGTAGTGCTGGTGAGCAGGCGGTCTGGATCAGTCAGCCTTAGTTGCATGGATTTAGGCAGTCAGATCCTGGTTCTGGTTAATCTAGTGTTCCCAAACAACTGCCAATGCATTTATTGAAGTCAAAATCTGAGAGAATAATTGTCTGATTTCCATGTTGCTTCATGTTCTCAGGTCATGAAGCACTGCAGCCCAAATAATTACCACATGGCTTTCCGATATAACTAGACCTGCATCTTGTATGTCACTCCTACTTGGGTAGTTTAAAATAAAAGAAAATAAAATTAGATGAAAACATACCTTTTTAAGGAAATGTTTTTAAAATAAAAAATTTAAAAGATGTGGAAATATGGAGGAAAAATTACTAGTATTTGCAGGGAGCACAGCTGGTCACTAGCAAGCTAGCCAAGATGAGAGAGGGCCAATCCACAAATTACATTCATGAATCAGTCAGTGCTTCCACTTGGGAGCTTCATGGAAGAAGTAAACATAATCATTTCTTCAGAGGCATAATCTATTCTGAGGTGAGTTTTGCTAATCCATCTTAGATGGCATGCAAAAAATCAGGCTACTGACAACCGCAGGGATAGAATCAGAGAAGGATAATAAAGAACATTTAAAAACTCAAGTAGTCATTCTAGTTAAATAATCTCAGGACTGTTATGAAGAGTGAAATCCTAACTCCACTGATTTTGTACTTTCCTAACCTTCTAACCTCTACAGTGGCAAAGGACCCTTAAAAACTGTCTATGGACATAATATATGCCAAGTCTGAAACCTGGCTATAACCTAAGACATCTGTGTGAGACAGATCACCTTCTAGATGTGGCTATCCCTCCCCACCGGTTACAGATGGAGCCTTGGCAATTACCTTAGAGAAGACATCTTGCTACTGGGGGACAAAATTACTTCAATTGCATCCAAAGTCCTTGACATGAATCTGAAGAGCTTTTGTATGTGACTGTCTAAAAAACCTACTGCTTTTGCATAGCTAACATAGTCTATTTAAGGCTATCACAAGCATACTTATAAATCTGCATAATCAGCAACTTTAGTTCACACAAGACGAGACACAATCAAGACAGACTGAAATATCTATTTATACAGGGAAAGCAGCACATGCAGGTATGAGTCACAGTACAGTGGCAAAACTCAGTAATAGGAGCAGTTCCATCCCTTCCCACAAATGTTAAACCTACGCTGTCATGCAAAAAGAAAAGAAAGAAAAAAACAAGGAAAACCAGAATAAAATGTGCTACTCTGGCAAAAATGGCAAACCACTTTCATCTACAGAAAAACTCCATTTATTAAGCTTTCTATGTTACTTGTTATCTTCTTTTGTGGATGACATATCAGTTGCAACCCTATTGATCATTCAGTGTTACCTCACATGCAATCAAAATTTCAAATCACAAACCAGTTAGCTAATATGGGGGCACTGGAATCAGGAAACCCCATGAGTCAACTGTGAGCAAGATTGCCTTGCATGGTCTTGTAGGAGAATAAGGGAATGGAGAGTAGTACAAATTATAAACTGTGTATCTCTATAACCTATATCCAGTGCTGTATTGGATAACATGCAATACAGCAGAATGTGCAGAAATATCTGCATAATTTTGCAGTACTGGTACAGTTTATATTCATGTTATATCCATGCATCTAGCTAATACAGCATAAAAATTTGTTCGAACAAGCTCATTTCCATGTCATGCCATTTTTGGTGGCCAGATATGCTTACCAGTCTGCTTGGTGAGTTGCTCTGTTTTGCTTGATGCTGCATTAAACAGTTTTCCCCATTTTTTGGTATTTCAGATATCTGTTCTGTCTTTTAAAATCAACAAGTTATATGTCCTATTGTTAAGGTCTTGTAACAACTTTGTAGCTTTCATCTTTCCTAATGCTAAAATAAATGTTCTTCAGAGTCAGACTTTTCTCCAGGGAATCCTAAATTACAAAAAATTCAAGCCTGAGTATTTTTAGAAGGTGCCAATGAAAGCTAATGACATTGAGGGGCAATTTAGATAGTAACAGCAGGTTAAAAAAAAATCATGTTCAGAGTGCTCATTTTGGTTCATTAACTGAAATCTGCATTTTTCAATGTGCAAACAGACAAAGAAAGAAAAAATAGACAAAAAAAGTAAATGGAATAATGTGAAAAAGTGTTAATTGCTTCACAATGCCATGCTACAAAGAGCAGCATAGTAAACATTTCAGCAATTTACTACATATATTAACAACACAGCCCAGAAATTGCTAGGTGTTTGAAAACTTTGTACCCAGGTAGTTTTCACGCTTATTTAGGCAAGATACATTCCCTTTTATCTGGTGCTATTATACAGAGTATCACTCCATTAATAGGAAAGGCAGGCAAAATAGCTGGCTTTGGGGGTATCAGTTCTGTCAGCTGTTTTTCTTCTGTGAAAAGCCTTTTCTACATGTTTTTGGTTACACGGCAGAACCTTCTGGCAATGGGAATGATATTTAGAAACATATTTTAAAGTTTAAAAATAAGTTGAGATTTCTAGGATTCAGTGGTAAAGAAAGCTTCAACACATGAATTCTTGCAGTGAGTGTGACACAGAGGCACTGATTAGAGCACAGGTATAAGCCGTAGATTTGTGGGACAAAATACCCATGACAAAATCTTTTACACCAACACCGCAAGGTGTGCTTTTTTCCCCTGTATTCATCACGGCTTTAAAATGCCAGTACCAGCCCTGTGTGAAACTCAACATTCTCGTGTCACACAGGGTTCATTTTGCTGTGTGTGGGTTTGCACCGTCTCACTTCCCTGCTCAGGTTTCAGACCTAAAATGTCTCAAGCTCTCCAGTCGCAGCATGGAATGGGTCATGCTTCCTACTCCTCCATCAGAAGAATTGCTCCCTTAATGAGAGAAAAAGAACAAAGAATGAATAACAGCGTGTTTCTGGCACATGTTGGTGGGGTGGTCAGTGGGCATTTTCATGAATACCAGCATGAAATGGAGTATCTGCTGATAAGCAGGATAATGAATCCATGAATAATGCCAAACTGATTTTGAGTCATTTATTTGTGCATGTATTTGCAAACCTGCTTTTATGTTACTTGTTGAGATGTAGCAAATAAGCATTTCTTTATTTGTTAATGGAAACACATTCTATAACGTTATTAATGAAACCCAGATGGCAACCAAACATGGTGCATTACAATTTTGTCATTTGCTTAAGAGGTTTATGATGTACTATAATTCCCCCTTTCCTCAAAAGTCTGATGGCTGTATTTCTCCTCAACATGAGGACACTTAGTGGCTCTTCTGTAATATTGGCTATAACTCCTGTGAAGGCAACCATCCTCTCTGGTGTATGGCTTCATCCCAGTGGCAGTGTGTTGAGGAACAAAGAGAAACAGAGTGATGGGAAAGAGGTGTGATTATGCACAGTCCCCAGAAGAAGCATAAGAGCAGTTCCCAATGATTATTGCAGCCTTAGGTTTTAATATTCTTCATCACTGCTTCTGTATATCCATGGCAGAAATCTGGGGGGCCTCTTCCAAGAGGACCTTTCTTCTTCCTATTAAACACTTTGTGTACAAGGCAAAGGAAACAGAGAGGGCCTAAGCATAGTGTAGCCATTGTCCCATAGAGTATGAACATAATAATTATGTCCTTACAGTCATGTCTCTGGTTTTCTACATTGGTGGTGAGAGGATTTGCTTTTGAATTTTGCAGAGAAGGTGCGTCAGAGCAATTGCCAATAATTGCATCAATGAAAGAATAGCTGAGATCATACCTTATTCCTCTCTCATCTGATTCCAACTTCCATACACCCTTAAGAATGCATAATAAATCTGACTAATACTTTAAATGAGTGCTGGTACACACATCTTGGGTGATACTTGAATGGTAGTATACAACCTTGCCAAGCTTGCTGGTCTAGGTGATCACCAGCTGACGGAGCCCAAGAACAGGGGTTTGGAGTAGGCAGTACTTAAAAACGATCTTCCTTGTCTGTGAAACTGCCATTTGTTTGGCTGATTTAGCAGGGTTTTCTATTAAAACCTTGCTTTATCTTTTTTTCTTTTAAATATCAGTTGGAATAGCGAGTAGACAGAAAAACAATTTTGTGTCTAATATCTATGCAGTGTTTCCCTAGATTCACTTTCCCAGAAGCAGAGGGTTAAAGCCAGAGTTGAAGGCTGACATTTTTCTGTTAAACTCAAACTATCAAATAGTCACGAAGACCCCAGAGTCTGTTTGTTAAAGTAACATGGCTATACTCTGGCATGGATAATTCGGAATAAATGACTTGAAGCAAGCCCAAGCCAGGAAAAAAAGAAAGTCATGTTGAAATCAAAATGATAACTTTATTGTCAGCATGCCTTAAAAGAGAAAGTTTGTGGCAATAACTTCTGTGAGTTCAGGAAATTTGTACTGGTAAAGAGTGAAGTCTTTAATTTTTGCATTCTTTAATGTGTCCTTGAGTGTAGAAGTAAGAAATATCATACAAGCAAAGGAAAATATTTCAAGACGTAGAATGTAGTCGGGAAAGTTATTTTAAATTTAACTGTTATATGGCTTTTGTAGCACCTACAGCTGAGAAAAAATGCTTTCAGCAAACTTATCTTTCATTGTACCTGTATCAGTTAATACATGACATAGTAATTGTAGAGGCTACTTTTAAAGAATGGTAATGTTTTATGAAAGGGGCTAAGTAAACACTCGTGTTACATTCTAACTTTGTGCTTCCAGTTTCACTGACTTGTTTTGTTTGAGACTCACTGCGTCATTTGCATATGTGTTTTAAAAAAAATTTTAAAAATCCCCAAACTCTAAGCTTTTGAAAAGAGGACCTTTTCCACCTTTTGAAAAATATCTCATGGCCATTTTGAGCAGTGGTGATCTGGAAAGAAAACAGATTAGAACGTTTGATAATAGAGGAAGGAAATATTATTATCACAGCTTGAAATCTGTTAACAGGGCCTTCCAAATGGGGCAAACATTAAAGTCAAATAGAAACTCAATTACAGGAAGATTTTCAACTTGTCAAAAATAATTGCATTAATGTCAGCAATGCTGAAGGTCTAAAACAAGGAAACTATTGTACAGTGTCTCTAGAAAGAAAGATTAAAGGAATGCATAGCGTAGTTTTAGAAAAAGGTCCAAAAATGCTCACATTTATTTTGGTTTTAGTTCTGAGGCCAAAGACCACAGTACTGCATAAAACTGAAACATCAATCTATAACTTTCTGGCAGATGTTACATCACACAAAGACTGTGGAATACTCAATAAGAGGGACCATTTATCTGCTTTGCTCTGAACCAAAGCTTGTAGTAAATACCATGTAGAGGGCAAAAATTCAAGCAGTTTGTAGGAGCTGGAGCTCTGAGATATGAAGTGGTCTGTGCTTGACTGTTTAGCTCTTGTTAGGGGGTGTGTGTGCGTGTGTGTGTGGTGTTCCGCATTTGCAATTGAAGCTCCAGCAGGGTAAACTTTCTTTAAAAAAAATCTATTTCACTATTATGGAAAACATATAAACCTTACTGATTCAAATGGGACATTTTACCATTTTTTACAAGAAAGGCTCTTTTTCTTCGTCCCCTGACTGCCCAGCCAAGGCTGAGATACTATTTATAGTAAAGCTGTCTTCGTAAGCAGTTCCTGCAGTCATCCTGAGCAAGAGCTGCAAAGATACATCAGGGTAAACTAGAAAAACAAAGTATCAGCATCAGGGTTTTTATTTTCTTTTCTGTTGCTCTGTGTTGTATTGTAAACATTCATATATAAAGCCCTGCAACACACAAAATTATTTCTCTGTTTCATTTTTTTTTTCTTTTTCTTTTTCTCCTTCCAGGTCTAATTCAAATAATCTATTGTGGCTTAGACCTCTAACTGGTCAGTGCTTAAATTCTGCTGAAATGAATAGGAATTAGACCTATATAAACAAGGACCTAGTGAACTTCTCAGAAGTTCTTAGGCAGGTTTGCCATTTAAAAAAATCTCATTACAGACCTGTTTGCAACTTTAAGCCTTCTGATATCTTTTCCTAAATGTGTACGTCATTTTTCACAGGGCATTAGATGTTCTGAAGTTAATTACTTTGAGAGACTGGTATTTTCTTCACTTGATTAATCTGTTGAAATCTCTCTCCTTCTTTACTTTTCTGGTGTACAAAACCAGGAGCTTATGCCATGTGACTGGAATGGCTTCTCATGAAAGCCTGGCACATGGAAGTGACACAAATGTTAATTGTCCTTTGATCTTCACAAGCTATTGAGGTTGCACAGCATTAACACTCAATAGCTCATACCAATATTTTAATAGCCAAAGTGACATCCACACTGTAAAAGCCAGTATTCTGCTAACGGCCAGGGTCAGTAACACTTTTACAGGGCCAGACCAAATACTTTCCCAATCAGTACATATCCTAAAAATATTTCATGGACCAGTGATGAGAAAGAAATGTTCGACCTCCGGTATTGTTTGTTTAAGACTTATAACAGATCCTCTCCTAGCATCCCGTCACCTTTGAAAATCTGTTCTCATTTCCTTACACCAGATCTGCTTCCAAATGCTGTGCTTTGTTAACAAAAGCACAGGATTTTTTAATAAACAAAATGAATGTACACACTAGTAACACTCTGAGTTTGTGCTAGCTATTTATTTTATTCACATCACAAAGAGATTTGCAGACCACCTTTTCAATACGGCATGCAGCTGGGTTTGTACACCAGGGATGTGGAAACCAGGCTGAGTGACTGCTGAGCTAGGATTCAAGAAATCGTGGCTTAGCTTGTACTGTAATTCCCTTGGGCTCTCCTATTTCAGGACAGGGTGCTATGGCAGTTCTGTATCAGAAACAACACGTGACCCTGATAAGGCAATCAACTTTGTGTTTAAAGTGCATGGATTGCCTTTCAGTGGCAGACCTGGAGAACACAATGCATGCAGACAGGAGACCAGGGCAGAGTGCGTCATAGCTCCCTCCACCTTGTGTGCCTGGATTTTTTTTTTTCTTTAGAAGCTAGGGTATGGCAGAATAGATTGTGCCTCATTTTTCTCTGGCATGAAAACACAGTGCAGTGAGGAGATGCACCATGATGCAGGAGGTAAGCAACAATCACACCTCCAGGAACTTGGTGCCTCTGGGACAAATAAACTGATTATTTTCTGCACTTCCCACTCAAGCACTATTTAAATAATGTGAATCCACTGAGTACTTGGCTTCAAATATTTGGGTAGGACTTACTTGCAATTGTGTCTAGCCAGTAGGGAGTAAGAGGTGTCCCTCAGGACAGACCCATTCCACAGCATTTGATGATATGCTTAAAGGCGATAAATCCTGTTCCCTCCTTCCCACCCTGACTAGTTATACTGTTTCAGATACTTGCAGTTTAGGGGAACAGTGTGGAGATTCATTCTACTCCACAGAAGATAGTTACCTTTAGACAGCTTCAGCAGGGAAATTCTTTGCACTAAGAGATACCTCCAGATAGTAATTGAGCAAACTAAGACCTGAATCACTCTCTGATAGCACCTGTTTCTCATCAATAACCACAGAGGCTGAGTAGAGCAACCGAGGGAAGTGTCTAACATTGGGTGGGAGCAGTCCATCCCACATTTTCTCCTTCTGCTGGGAAGTCTCACACAGCTTGCTCATACTCTGGTCTCAGTGAGAGAAAAACCTCACTTGCCTGTAATGTTTG
This sequence comes from Falco cherrug, assembly GCF_023634085.1. Taxonomy (NCBI): domain Eukaryota; kingdom Metazoa; phylum Chordata; class Aves; order Falconiformes; family Falconidae; genus Falco; species Falco cherrug. The sequence continues at coordinate 83,954,748 of NC_073700.1, forward strand.
CATACATCTGTTGAAAACGTGCATGAGCAAATGAGCATGTGTGGAAGTGCAGGATGGTGGGTAATGACATACATGAAGGTTTGGCCTCACACATGTCAGATGGGACTGGGACTATGGCCCAAAGAAGCATACCTCAGAGATGGGCAGTGTAAACTTTTGTTGTATGAATATTTAGTTTTTTGGTTTATGTCATCAAACTGTCAGAAATCTCAGATGTGCAAGGGAAGCACAAGCAAGCATGAAGTTCACAAAGAGGTTCAGACTGAATTTGAAACCTCAAACTTTTTTAGGGAAGTCTCTGGCCACTTATTTGCTGTTTCAGTCTTGTTACAGCTACTTAGCTCTTCTACTCACTGGGGTATGCATGGCAGACTATTTGTTATTATTATTTGGACAGATCATACACAATATAATCAGTGAGGTTTTAATCTGTTATCAGTACATGACTGCAGCATATTAACAGGATTGTAAGTTACAATTTTTTCCTATTTTAAGATGTTCAAGTAAGTAAGTTACATAGCAAACTGAGTGGAAGACAGCCTTCTATCTTCCCTTAACATAAAAGAGACATTCCAGCACATTACTAGACTGCAATTTAGCCAGAACTCATTCAAAATGTTGATAATGGATTAAATAGTTTTGAGCAGAAAAGCACAAAGATTCTCCTCCTACTGACTAAAATTTATAGCTGTGGCTCACATAGTAGCTTAGCACTTCACATATGGCTTATGTCAATGGCAGAAACCATGTTATTTTCTAAATCACATTGATTTGTTATGTGGTACTGAAAGATCTTAAACAGAATCATTGGCTATAAATTACAGAATCTAGTCTTCTACATTCTTATCTGTGTTTCAGATCTGTCAAAATGAGCCCAAGAGTCAAGTCTTCTATGTACACAATGCTACTAGTCAAAGAATAAGAACTAAGACCATTCAATTTCCTCCTTTTTTGGAGCCAAGCCAGGCTGACATTTTCTTTTCTGTTAGTTTTGGCAAAGAGGAAAGAGAGAGAAAACTTTACTGCTCTGTTACTGATGGTTTTTTTATTTTGTTTTTATTAAAAATGTTGAAACATGGGCCCTCTGTCAAAATTATTTTATTATTGAAAGCTGGGTGGGGTGAATGAACTGGCAACAGTTCAGAAAGCCATTACTGGTACTGATAACGGAGAATCCTATTCAGCCTCCACAGCACTGCAATACTTAATTGCAATAAATTTTACTGAAATTGGGTGACTGATGTGCACAGTTAATGAATCGGTAAAGATTCAAAGGTTAATCTGCTGGGAGGTAACAAGCTCTGCCCATCTGATATTGTAACCAAAATATGATATTTGTTAGTTACATGATGATATTTTTTGGGCATACAACAGAAAAAATGAGCTTTTATTGGCTGCAGCTTTGTTAGGTCTCCAAGACCAAAACACAGAAAAAGCAACAACTCTAATGGTGATTCTTGAACCACAGACAAAACTGAAATATATTAGAGGTGAAATGTGACTCCCTGAATAAAATATATTGTCAGACATCAAAGGAATTGCCCGAGAAGCAGAGTGTTCCTCTGAAGCAGAGTTGCATGTGTGCCCAGGAGCAGCCCCACCTCCGCCCTCTGCCCTTCTCCAGCCAGAGCACCCCATCTCCTGAAAGACCTGAGACAAAACGGCCACGCAGAATTTGGGAGGGGTGGGGGAAAGCAGTGAAGCCTCATAAGAACTTCTCAAACAATAAAGTAGCTTTCTAGAAACAAAAGAGCAAGGTCCAAGCAGACTCAAAATTTAAGTGAAAACAGGAACGAAAAGGAAACGAAAGATAATTCAACAAACAAGAGGGGTGGGTGAGGTTAGGAAAGCTGATGATTAATGCCCTTGCTTTGCCCTCAGGAGACTTGCATTCAGATCTTGTTCTGCCACACCTATTTTGTGGCTTTGGACGTGTTTACACTGTCTGGGCCTAGAGCCTCCCTCTGGTCCCCCACCCCTTTATACGAGGATAGCTGTAGCTGCTGCAGAGTGAAGACAAAATTATTGAAGCCTGAGAAAGGTGCAGATCTCACAGATATTCACGACAAATCACTTTGCATAGCTTTTGCTATGCAAAACCACTCCCAGTGTCTTTGACAACACATGGCTTGAAAGATAACTTGCATACTAGAGCCTCCACTACCAGTTCTCAGCAGAGGGACATAGTCTAAGTAAGGCTGCCAGGGAGTGAAATACAATGATTCCTCCAGTATATTCATTCCTCTGTACAGTTGCCCATGGGCCAAGAAAGCCTGGAAAGCCGCTGCTGCCAAGAACCTGTGGAGCACAAGCCTTGCCCTTGGCCCCTCATCTCTTCACAGCTCTCGACACAGGGTGACAGCCCATGAAGTGAGATCTTGCTATGTAGCTATGTCAACTAATTTTCAGGACTTCTGCTGCTTTTTCCTCCTGTCTTTCTGTGGATGGACCAAAGGTTCATGTGTTGTATTAAAAATACATTAGTATTTTACTCCCTGCTTTGATAGATCTTTCTAGCAGTGGGGAGATAATAAAATAATATAACCCTAAATTTAATGTAGTCCAATTTATTTAACAATGAAACAGGGATGATCAATAACACATTCCTTTTCTGTAGCACTTTGACAAATAAATCTTAAAGCACTTTCTAAGCAGGGTGCTGTAGACATGATTACAACACTCAGTTGAAAGACAAGAAACTGATGCACATAACAGCAAAGCGACTTGCCCATGGTCACTCAGCAGATCAGAGGCAAGGCTGCTTTCTGTTTCTCCAAGGTCTCCCCAGGGCCAGAAGACCTCCTCTTAAGACTTATGCTATTGTTTGCTATGGATTTGTCAACAGGTTATGACACAGCCAAGCTGTACGCGTTCTGGCTCAAGCTAGCAGGATAAAGCAGTATCTCTGTGCCAGGTTGAAGTCTTCTACTTTGGGACAGATCAACACTGGCTTTCTCTTGCAGGATTTGCCAGGAAAACAGAGCTAGCACTTCAGTCCAACTCAGATGCATGTTATCTGAGACCCAACTTGAACATGTCCTAGGCTCCAGTCTGGAAGTTAATATGGGCCAGGGACCATATCCAATAGATAGTGCTAATGACCTTCAGGCACTTTGTGATGAAGAACAAGTAGTTGCCAAAGGATGAGCGAGGGGCAATTGAAGCATTTGGAATTTTCCCCTGGTTTATTTTGAGTTCTGAATTTCCTGTGCCCGGAAAAATCCTTCCCTCTGTGAGCATCTTGGTGGAAGCTGGCAGCTACAGTGCTGACGGAGGGTTGAAGAAGGAAGGAAGGAATCTACTACTGTGTCAGAAACCTGAGTGAAGGACCCTCCGTGATCCTTCTTTTCTTTGCTAGGCTTCAATGTGATTTGTTATAATGTAATTATTGTTTATAGTGTGATATTATTTAGTAATAGCCTACCTACAGGTAAATCTGTAGGAAAAATGTAGATATAGCAGGAAAATTCTGGCTCCAGTACAGCTTAATACTAATGTAATCAGCTGCCTATTTCAGAGTCTGCAGAAGTCAGTGAAAGACGTCCAGGATCCAACTAGATCTAACTACAGTTTCAGACTGTGGGTCACTGCAACGCTTTCACTAAAGGGCATGGTGAAATCTCATGGAAGCTAGCTGGTTCATGACCAGTTACCAATCTAAAAAAATAAATTATCTTTAGATAATGTACTGATAGCATTTAGAGTAATTACAATTTGTTTCCGTTCCTAATGACATAGTGACTAAGGTGGCAGTCAGAGTCAACAAGACAAAGGTCCATTCATGGGTTATGTAACTGAATTTGCTGCCTTTTTTTGAAACTCCCAACTAATAAAAATATCACTGAGCACTTCCATAGTACTCTTCAGGCAGTTTGTTCCTTACCAACTTTGATGACATTATCCGCTTTGGCTGTTCAACACTGAACTAATGATTTTCAAATAAAAGTCTCAGAAGAATAAATTTCAGAGTAGGAAACCCACTCATTGGTATAGGATGATATGAAGACTATGATAATACTACACTAAATCATTTTGCTTATTCGCAGATAGCTGCTTGCATCAATATTTCAGGACAGGCTTTTTTAATTAGTAACGATAAAGGTTTGATTACATTTTCAGATCTTTGCAAGATGATATGAGGAGACATTAATGGCATTAATAATGTTAAAGATACCATATGCTATCTTCCAAGTTCAAGACAAACACATATTAAAAATTAGGACAATACTAAGTAGTGGGCTGATAAGGTACTGTTAGTCAGGATATAGAACTGGGTTGAAAAGCGGTAAGACAGTAAAGTATCATTTTCACTGAAAGACGAGCAGGAAGGTGGGCAGCTGAATTTTAAAGGTACTTTGTTTCTTTTTTCTCCTCCCTTAATATACATTAAATATGTAGGGCCAGGAGGTAGTCAGCAGGAGTTCAGCATAGGGGCTTGAGATACTTTTTTAGTGCTAAAGGAGGATTTATAATCTGAGAAAGAGAATTTGAGACTTTAGCATGGTAATTCAGGACATTTTGGGGACAGGCAGGGTAGTTTTTGGTTTATATTTTATTACAGATTCTGTGCTTATATTGAGAATAAATTAGTATAAAATTAAGCAATATCAACAGAATAATGAAATGTGACTGCCATGACCATATGTTTTAGAAGAAAATATTAATTTATTGGAAATAAAATATGTTTATATATTTGTATAAAAGCATATGTATATCAAGCAGGTCAGTTATGAAAGGTAAGGAAGGGTTACTGCAGAAGGCTAGGCTGAGGGTTATAACAACACTAAAATTGTAAAATAGTAAGTGTCATGGTAACCAGAGCAAGCTCCAAAGCATATTGAGGTAGCATGAGAAGGACTTAGTATACTGCAGGGTAAGAGGTCAGAATCCAGAACTGGAATTCAGCACAACAATCTTTGAATAAAAAGAAATATTCCTGAAATACCCCCTAAATATATTTTTATTATAACTACCCAGTGATCAACCATCTGTTGACTGACTCCATGAAATAATCTCTTATGGACTGTCCCTGAGCTATCTTTGAGTAATTTAATGTCTGTGGTCTAACCAGGGAATATCATGTTCAACAGTGGGAACACATGATGGATGATGCATGGTCAGAGTCCATATCCGAAACATGGTCACACACAGATCAGCTGTGTTCATCTACAGCAATGTAGCTGAGAAATGTAATAAACTGATCCCAAACAGACTTTGGCTTGTGTGATCTTTGAGGGGGTGTGAAGAAAAATAAGTCACTGTATCTTGAAGAAAAACACCAAGTTAGCAAGGCGATGAAAGGAGCAAAGGTGCACTGAGGCTCAGGAACTGTCAAGATGGTGATGGAATGACAAAAGGACAATCATGGGATACCCTTGTCAAGAAGTCAAGAAAAGTGTTTAAAGAAACTCTTGAGGTATTTCTTTTCTGCTCCATCCAAAAGTTGCACACAAAATTAAAAAAAGAGCCTATTCTAAAAATGTTAATACACAGATTTTTGCAATCAGATGGTTTAGACTGTGAATAAACTTGTCACTGATACGTCATACTGACACACGACTCAAGTATGCATTTTATCACTAGTGAGGTATTTTCTGAACACCATTTTGCTTGTTCAAGCCATTTGGTTCTGACAGTCAGAAGTAATTGGTGCTTCTGCGTATCCAATATGAGGGGCCAGATTTTCAGAAAATCATCACTTTGTAACATGTCTTAAAAAAAATAAAATATTTAAATTAATTGATTGCTTTTTAACAGTTTAACAGCTTTGTTTTTAAACAAATTCTCCTGCACATTTCTGTATAGTACCAATGACATAATTGGGCTGTGATATCCCAGTTAAGTGCAGTCCTTCCCTGTGACACTTTCTGGTGCCATATGCAGAAAATTCAAACATCAGGAGCAGAAGGAAGAGATCAGGTCATAAAAGCAACATGTCTTTTAAATAAAAAAATATGGAAGTTATTGTGTAGTTTTAGATACTACCTGGAAGTCTGTCACTGATCTACCTTCTGCTAGAAGACTTCTCTTCTAGGTTTTTCTCAATTGGCAGGGTTGTTTCCTAAAGAAAAAATCTTACTGTCTAGCCCCTTTAATACTTATCTACCATCAAGATACAAAACAAAAACAAAATTGAAGCTGCTTCTTTGGCACATGAAACAGGTGGAACTTTCTTCTTTGTCTAACATGAAAGATTGTTGCATATCTGAACTTTAAGGCATGTGTCCTTTGGAGTAATGCCCCTTCCGCTGGTTCTCCTCAAATATTGGCAGCTGGTCAACTTCTTTCCTTGGCTTTGCCAATGACAATATTCTGTACTTCAGTGTTTCCTTTGTGTATCTGTGTCTGACATGATTTTCCTTGCATACAGAGAGAAGTATACGGTATTTGGTTTGAATAGTGTAAGTAAAACAAGTTGCCTGCAGACTTTACACAAATGAATTTTGCAATGTGTAATAGTGAGAAGAAGAGTACAAATGAGTTTAAGTGTAAAATTAGCTCTGAAACTGGCTGATAAAAATATGGGCCTTTCCTTATCCTGGCAGCCGGACTTTTGGTTTTGCAGAAAGAAGGGGGAAAGAAGGATGAGATGCTCCCGTTCTGTTTAGACACTTAAGTCAAAACCACATGTGCTACACTAACCACAAGGCAAATAATTTCAAATGCTGATGCTGCCCTGTTTGTCCTACTTCATCTTTCCATGTCTCCCCTCCCCCCGTTACCAAGCACCAGTTCATCCCTAAACAAGGCAATGTATATGAACATTGAAACCGGATGGACTTTTTCCATTCTTACGGTGGTGTCTCATGAGCAGCTTGTTCATGACTAGTAGTAGAATCCCTCTGGAAAGAAAAAGCAAGTGTATCTTTAGGTCTTTAAAAGGCAATGTCCAAAATGGCATATTTTTAGCACAAGCAATCCACTGATAGTGGAGCTAAGATTTACAAAAAGTTATGGGGGTTTTGGTCCTCTGATATTTTGTCACTATGAAACACTCCAGTTTTCTTCCTGCTTGGATGACCTATTAGGTAATATTTAAAATAAGAGGTCCAGGATAGTTTCAAGGACTATCCCATGTTTGCAGAACTTTTTGGTTTTTTCTTTGGTTGGTTTTTTTTATAAACCTGGTGTTAAAGTATACTTCTGCCTTTCATTTTCTTTTTTTTTTTTAAATATGTAATACTGATCTACATTGAAGCAGATGGCAAAAGGCAATGTTTGCAGTCTTTTACTTAGTCTTTACACTTAGGAACATCCTTTCATTTTCACCTGCAGAAGGAGTGGTGACAAGGAGTAGCTCTGTATGTGATGGCAGATTTGTTTTTCATAACATTTGAAATGTTTATAGTGTTGGCTCCAAGATTAGAGAAAGTCTCACAGGAAATCAAAGTGTTAAATACACACATCTTGATTTGACATCAAATGTAGATTGAAAGTTTTCTGATCTCAGTTTACCAGAAATTCAGATGATGATATCAAAACAGGACAAGAAAGGGGAAATAAAGAAAAAAGTTTAGTATTATCAAATTGCAGCTCTGGACCAGGATTCGCCTGTCCAGCACAATAAAGTTCCTACTGTCTATGGGACTTCAGAGGAATCAGTCTTCTTACTTGGCCTTTGAAGTCACCAAGACACCATTGCCAGTGATAAAAGAGTTTATTTATAACTTGGTCAGCTTATGTCTTTTCCCACTGAACCAGCAGGCTTTCCAAGGTTTGGGGATATAATTTCAAGGGCTGTTAAACCTCTGTCAAAGTTTTTCTGGCCCCCTAAGGAGCCTGACTATCCAGCATTCTGTTTGCTATGACAGGGCTTCATGTGAAAGCATTCAGAAAACTGACAGCTTCAACTGCTGCAGTTTTTGTAACAGAAAGTGGCATTTAATCTGAAAAATAACATTAGCAAATCAGCATATAATTGGGTTTTTATTTCCTGCCTTTTCCCCCCTTTCTTTTTGCTATCCTAAGAGATAAGACAAAGCACAATGCTGTAAGTTCCTGATCTCTATGGGAAGATGCTATTTATATATAACCCAGCAAACTGCAAGAGGCAGAAATCAGGGATTTTGCTATGATGAAAGATGTTAGAGCAAACCCTTAAAAGAGATTATAGCATAGAATGTAGCACTGTTTTAGGATAATATGATAATCTTTCTGCCAGTTGTTGTCAACAGCAAACATAAAGACTGGCTTAAAATATCTAAAGTGCTAGTTCTCAAAGCGCCTGGTTTGTCTTGTCACACCATGCACAGCTACTGTCAAGAATTTCATTGAAAACTGCCTAAAGTTTGCTGAGAGTTAACACTAGATCATTTCCTGCAGCCCCACCAGCCTCTAAAGTTTGGGAACCCTTGATCCAGAGGTCCTCCCAAAATGAGCAACAAGCAACTGGGTCAATGAAAATTTGCCAGCTGGAGCTCCAGACAGTGTTTTTGGTCTTTCTGTATTTAAAATCAGTCCAATAAATGAGATTGCCAAAATCATAAGACTGACTAAAAAAACAGAGAAGAGTTTGAAAGATGCTAAGAAATGTGGGCTGTTCTTGTGACTTGACTTCCCTTTCTGAACCTTGGAGATTCCTACTTTCAAACTTTCTTTCATAGTCTTTTGTGCAGTAAGTTTTCTCCTCTTAAATTCAAGCCAAAACTTACATAAACTGGGTCAAGATATTGGGATTAGTGTAAGCACCACATTTTAAGAGACTAAAGAAAAAGTCACGGAAGTTGTCCACACTTCTCTGAAAATAATTGTACATATATATACCTTCCGATACTAAATAGCACAGAGCTAGGCACAGTGAATTAATAACACTGCCAGCTTAGTAGCAGAGCAATTCTTAAAAAGAACCACTTGGGGACACAGAACAGGTCCATCCCAACCAGTATCCTGCTTCTGACAGTGGCCAAGGGCAGGTACATGGGGAAGGGTTGTAAGGGCAGGACAGTTGTGTCGTGCTTCTCCCTTGGCATGTTCTTCCAGCTGCTGGCTTTTGGGGACTTCCTCGGCCTGAGCTAGTTAATTCAATGGATATCTCAGAGAAGTAAAAGTAAAAATATAATGAGGACAAGGAAAGAGAAAGGCTAACAATAAGACAATAGGGACTGTCACATTTATTATACTGAGTAAAGAAAGCTGATGAAATAGGACAAGTGCTTGCTTTAGCCAAAGCACCATAAGCTTGGTAGAACGGGTGTGCATACTGTTACTGCAGCCACAAAAATATTTTACAAGTAAGTTTATTAAAATGCATTTTCCCAGACAATCAGCCTTAACACATTCTTCTTAATGACTTCTGTTAACATTAAAAAAGGTCTTTGTGAATGTCATAGTGCAGGAGTGTTTTCATCTTCGTCCCCTGTTGATATTTTGTACTACTCAGCAGGAAGCATCACACTTTTGCAGGAGGAGATAGTGTTGTAGAGCTGTTCTTGCATGTCTGGTTTTTCCTCCCTTAAAATGGAGAAGACTGTAAGCCTTAAGACAAAAGCATTGTCCTTCAGTGTGTGTAAGACATTCTCTGTTTGTATATATTGTGTGTGTAAAATGCCTTGTGTTCATTAAGCAAAAGGTATTATAAAATGGCAAAATATTATTAATATTATTATTGCTAAGTAAAAATTTCTACATGTTGCTTCAAATGATTAAGCTGATGTAAAGAAATTTGCAGTGTGTCAAGGCAACTCAATCAAAAATGCAGTAACATTTTCTTGCTTTGATGTCAAAGATCTCGAAAAATATTATGATGGAAAATAAATACTTTGTCCTTATAGCTGTATCTGTTTCCACTGTGAATCTATTAAGATAAGGAGTTTCTCTTGCAGATTAGTGGCACACAGAGCTGATTTAGGCAATGACAACTTTGGAAGTCAATTTATATTTGAATCAGGAAATGACTCAATATTTTCTGAAGTCTTGCTTCAAAGCTCACTCAGTTACAGTTAGGTAAAAATGATATCATATCTTCAGAATGTTAAATTAAACAATTGCACTAAGGCCAGGATTTATTTCTGATGGTGCTTTAAGCTGGTTTTTCATGCTGTATATACATCTCCCGGGACGATTTTTGTCATATCTGGACAATTAGTAAATCATGTGATATACATGTTCCCCAGTTCTGTGACACCTTTTGTAATACTGCATGTCACTCTGTTTTATGTTGCCATACATATAGCTTGCCACAGTGTGTTAGAATTAGTGGTCTTACAGTTTATGAATCTCCTGACACTATATCCTACTATTATGTTAGCTGGAATGGGACCTTCAAGTGAAGGTGATAATAAAAAAAGATGTTAACCAATAAGAAGCATTTCTACAAATGGTCAAATGACAGTGGAAAAGGAAATATTTTAACAAAGGAACATTAATACAGCCAAGAACCAATGCAAATAAAATCCCTGAGGAAGACTATCTGAAGAAATGTACCGTACTTTTGGCATGGCATACTTTACTGCATGCCTGACACATTTTCCACAAAGCTCTTGTATATTTTCTGTATGAAAATCTAAAGCATAAAATCTTACATTTAGCAGTTGAAAAAATACAGGAGACTTAAAAAAGCAACAGTTCTGCTGTATGCCTACAGATATTTTTTTGGCAATTGGATCTGAAGGAAATGATCTATCTCAAAAAAAGAGAGAAAAAAAAAAAAAAGGCTGGTGAATATGGTCAATAATATGATTGAGATCTTACTTTAAGAAGTAGAAGATTTGTGTGGGCTATGGAAACACACATAATTATTATCGTTATGATTGCTAAGCATATTTTCAATATGATCAGTTTCACTCTTGGCACTGATTGAATTAAGAAAGTTCTGGGCACTGTGACTGAGCCCTGCTTGGTCATGCCATGATCCTCTCACATGAGGGACACTGAGATGCTTTACAAGCTGGCACTGCAGTCTGCTCTGTCAGCAAGGCTGCTTTTCTTAGCTGCATAGATATGCTATGATGACAAATGCAATATGCAGTTATATCAGATAAAAAGTATCATTGCTTTTTCTCTGTGGTAGCAGCCATTTTACAACCATATTTATCCACCTCAACCCTATTTTATCCTGCTTTTCTTTACATTGTGAAGTGCCATAGTGATTTTGCATGTGGATTGTTGGCTATTTTTAATCTTTTGGCAATGCAGCCAACATAACTTTGCAGGAATTCAAAGGGAGGCACAGGTCACCCACATTCATAAGCCTGTCATGCTGTGTATGGGTGCATCCACAAGTACATAAAGGAAGCCCATTCCATTAAATCCGAATTTCTCTCTTATTGTTTCTTCCCTTGAGATAAACGGACATGAAGAATCACAAATGTACCCATTTCAAAGAGTTTAAGAGGTGTTTCAATAGCCTACAGACAGTGTGTTACTACACTTGGCGTATTTTGAAACTGTAACTATGGAAGACTTCCAGAAAATCTCAACATGACTGAAAGTCAGAGGTAAAATGTACATGGAAAAGCAGAGATCCCTCTGCCTAGTGTAAGCTTCAGGCAGAATAGCACAACGACAGAACAAATGAATCTTCATTCAGAAATGTAACTTCTTTAAAGCGATCAAACAGAATGCCACAAGCTAGAAGAATGAAAGAGTACTGCAGGAAAACCCTTCATAAAACGTAAAACATAAACAAGTTAGGTATTTGTGTAGCCAGAATCAAACTGTTAGTAATATTCTTCTTAAAATATTTATCAGCATCATGATGAAGCATGGAAGGTGAGTTGAAAGGATGTCTACTTAAAAAACACAAACCATGCTGATGTTTCTTAGAATAAATATGAATGACTTGGAATTTAATGTAATAGGAAAGAAAGTCTGATGAAAGGACATATACATAAGTACACTGTATGCAATCAAACTGCCAGTGGTGGAAAGAAGAAATACACTGAGCCAAGGTTGATAAAGGTTAAACTGACATTTTTATAACACTTTAATATATTCTGATCTTGTAGGCCTACATTCATTGGTCTCCATAACTTCCAAGACTCTTTATGGTAGAAGGGAAACTGTATTTTTTCCTGTTTTAATTGTCAGCAGCAAAATGCTACAAAACATGTCTCCATTGTAGTTTAAGCTGTGCAAAAACAATTATTAAAATAATCTGTAAATCCTTAACTCCATTCATCTCAGTTAACTATCTGAAATAAATAGACAGAGGATTCAAGGAGACCCAGGGTGAAAGTTGACATCACAGTGCTCTATTTCTTGAAAGAAAAAATATAAGCTATGTACTTTCCTTTTAATGTCTTGATCATCTAACACCAATGTTGGAAAGGTGACAACATCACTGAGCAATTATAAATTGCAATTATTCTTGAAAAGATGCATCCACCACATTTCATTACAAACCCCTCGGATGATGGACAGTTTATGTCAGCCAAGACAATGAGCTCCTTGCCTTCTCTTCAGCCCATTTCAGCTGATTAAAATAAAGCCTGTTTTAGATTGGTCCACACTCTCACCACCCCAGGAAATAAAACTTTTTTTATGTTTAAGATGTTTCTCAAGGAGGCCTCCTATAAACCATTGTGGAGGCCATATGTTTTGCCATGAAAAGCATCACAGTGCCTCAGAAACATTATTGTAATGGAGATAGGCTGGTAGATCAAGTTTAGGTTGGAGTCTTAAGCATCATAAGCAGCCCAGCGTGAAGGGCACAAAAGATGCCTGTTGGAGCCATAATGTAGAGTGTCACTTCAAATATTAGCTCAACCACTGCTATTAAGAAGCCAAATGTAGTTTACTGAAAGAAATTTGATCCACTATAATTAAAATGAAAAAAACCAGGACAAATCTCAAAAAGTTTGGAAGATGAATACCTAGACATGTTGAAGGCAAGTATCCACATAGCTGACCTAAGTGCTGGCCTAGAAAGCCAGATGTCGTAAGGGAATGCGAGTAACCAGCTTAGTTATTCCTTCCCACAGTAAATCCCTGTTCAGGTACCACCATTATGATTATTTTTTGTTTATGGTGTTATGTGATCAGATTCTTTCACGAGAATCCCAACGATGGCCAGCATCCCCAGGTGTCATATTTTAGATAATGTTCCAGTGCTACTGGTCTCAGATATGGAAAATGAAGAACTGGTTCCAGTTTTTCAAACATTCTTTTTTTCACATCACAATTACTCCTGAGTTTTAGTACAGACTTAGATTTATTATTTTACCTAATATGATTCAGAAACCATGCTCATCTGCTGTTTCAGTAGATCTATGGGTACAGACTGCCGTCAGGATGAGCACTGAATTCCAGACAGTTGCTGTAAGACAGGAGAATGTAGCACACGACCTTCAAAGATACCTTTAAATTATTTCTCTACAGTTGTCTTCACTTGATTTTACCCCAGCAGAATTTCTAAAGGAGAATTGTCTTAACATTGGAATTAAAATTGTATTTTACTGTTGTATCCAGAAGCAACAAGGAGCTCAGATGTCTTTGTAAGGTTTCACTTGTATGCATGTCCTCAGAAAATCCCCTGGGCTGAAAATAGTTGTGGTCTGGAAAAGTTTTTCTTCCCCCTTTGACTGCTTATGGTCCCTGGTGGATAACCACTCCTGGGTCAGCAAGATCTTTGGTACCCGTCCTGCCATTTGCACTCTAGTGGATGCAACAGCACTCCGGGGCAGCAGCAGAGCTCAGCACGTACGCACAGTGTAGGTGAGTATCTTCAGGAGCCGATGTATGGCAAGACTGACTCCACCAAGGGAAAACCAATTAGTTAGAAGCCTCATTCTTCCTCTTTAAGGCAGCACATGGCTATTTCATCCATGAACACTTTGAGCCTTTGCCTTGCTATTCTACAAGTCTGGCATACTGATGATGACTTAGGCTTCTCTTGCTGTCCTATAGCACAGTGCAGGTATTGAACCTTTTGATTTTTTGCAACAAAATATATTTTTTAGAGATTGCTGGGGATGAAAGAGGGGCATTAGGCAGACAGAGGTGCAGAAATACACAAACAAAAAGCAAAATAAAAGTTTGTCCTGGACTAAATGTCTCCTACAGGTTTTGCTGAAAATGCAAGAACATGCAATCCTGCTCTTGTTCAGGAGCTTGTACTTTGCAGAGGCAAAGCAAAAGAAAACTCACAGTTTCACTTGTAAAATCTTCGGGCTACATATAGGGAAATGACAGTGAATGGAATGGCCCGTAACGTTTTGTTTCCTATGATCCTTAGGGTCATAGGTACAGTTCTGACTGTGTTTAAACAGGCATGTGAGAAGGAGCAAGAGCAAAATGAATGAACGCAACTGGATTGTTAAGCAAATGATGAAAGAGTAACTGGGCACTGTGGCAGGAGTGCTGCAATTCAGAATGCTGCAGAATAAATCAAACCACTATGTACTATAAATCAAAACACTATATTTGAAAAAAAAAATCTTGCTGCAGTTTAGAAAGAACATACAATTATCCCATCCTTTCTGGAACGAGCATTGGAAACAAAGATTTGCTCTGTTGCTTGTGTCTTCTCAGTGGAGTTTTGGCTCAGAGATACCTACACTTGGGCGAGAATGGCCAGTTTTTTTACTGTACTGAATCAGTTTTGGATAAGAGCCCTAAAATCCATCTCATTCCACCAAGAGGGACCCTCCCCGCCTCCCTCCCCCCAAAAAACCCCAAACCCACCCACCCACCCGAAAGCTGTACGCCAAAACCAGATGGGAATTTGGGCAAAGAAGCGTTAAACTTAGGAGCTGATGCAGGCATCTGCAGCTGGAGCCATCCTTGCTCTCAGGTGAACTCTAATGGTGAGAGCAAGCCACTGCAGCTCCAGCCAGGGCAGGCCAGAGCAGGACCGGGTGGTGTGGTGTATGCTGCATAACCGCACTGATGCTGAGCTCCAGGAGGACCCCACCGCCCCAGCCACCGTTTCGCAAGTCCCTTATTTGATGCGCAATGAGTGCTCCTGCTTAGATGCGCTGGATCTGGGTCTTCACACTTAATGTTAGGCAATTGATCAGTGTGTGTTTTTTAATAATGATTGACTGTACTAAAAAATTAAACACAGGGGAACTGCCTCTTGGCACTCGTGCTATCAGCAGTTCCAGGAAAGATTACTCTATCCACTGCTGCATCAGAAAGCATTATTCCAAATGAAGAGTCCAGATGTTAAATTTATACATTATCTTTCTGGTTTCTTCCCCTATGCTTAGTTCAACTTTTCAAATATTTTATCTCTTATCCAGATATTCAAAACCTTCTGCTTCATGGGGAAGACCATGAGATTAACATGTCTACAGTCTAAAGAACTGAAGACTTCTTGCTGTTTCAGTCAGTTTTTAAGTCCTTAACTCATGACATAGGAATACAAACTATTATCCCTAAACCATTTTGAGCAAAGTACTTCATAAATAGTCTGGCTGACATAAAGATTGTACCATTTAAACAGCAAAGTAAATACATAAGAAATATTAATTTGTGCTGTAAGCTTTGCCTATGTACGTGGAGTACTTTTAAAAGCTGCCAATAAATCGTAACAGATAGCTTAACACTTTGAAACACAGTGGAAAAGCCAATTAAAAATATCTTGGAGCAGCACTTGGAAATACTGTGAGCCAGTTGGTCAAAGGTTGCTTTCAGAAATAACTCTGAGCTTACTAATTTTACTGTTAACAGTCAATCAGAAGTAAAGCAATCAACTGGAGTATCCTTATTTTACTTTGGACTAACACTAGTGTCATAACTAAGGATACTCAAACTAATGCCATCCCTTTGACATGATTGTCAGCCCGGAACATCTGTCATCAGAGAGTAAGTGGGACCTAATAATGAAATGTTTTCATAAATGTATTCTGTTTCTTTTCCTCATAGCTTTTCTTTCAAACTATAGATTACAAGCTAGCCTGAGCCTGGAACAAGGGATATCTCTTGTCAATGCACACGTGTGGAGCTGTGAGGTCCCAACTGATGACTGGAATTATTCAGTGCTAAAATAATATAAGTGATAATTCATAACATCTGCCTTGTTTTTCAGGAAGTATTTGTTGTATTCCAAAATATAAACTTAGCATATTTAGAGTCCTCAAGCGACACATTTTGGCTGTCTCATGTTGATGGGTGAGTGGTAACCAACTGCCATTTCTGCATTCTGCTAAGTCAATGCACCATCTTCTAACACATTTTCCTGGAAGCTAAACCTGAAGGAAGGCTCCCTGTTCTCTGTCATGATTTCTCACGGTACAGAAAAGGAACTTTCTTGAAGGTGCTTTCCTCAGAACTGCAGGTGACCAAACGACTAAGTACCAAGCAGGCGGCAGTGCTGGCAGCGGGGTTTGGTGCTAAGCTTGCACAAGTGTCACCTTGCTGACCAGTGGGATCTGCAAAGAGGCTGTCAGCCACAAAGCCCTTTTACATGGAAGGAGGAGGGCTTACCTCTCCCTCACCTGTTCACAACATTAAATCAGTGGAACTTCTTTGACTCCACATACCCCAGTGAGGGGGATTGAGGCCTCTAACGTTTCACCTGCTGTTTTTCTCTGCTTTTTGCTTATAGAGGTACAGATGTGATAAACTGGTAAAGAGACTCTGCAATAGAGCTTTCTCTGTGTTTTGCCTCAGTAGACAGCAGTGTGCTCCCAAAACAGATCCTGGTTAATCTCTGAGCAGGAGCATTAAATAATCATATTACATCCCTTCCATTTCTCTACTACTCCGAGGCAGGATTTGACATGCATTTTGACATTCATTACAGAGTTTGTAAGTTTTAACATTTAAACTGAAACATTTTTAATATTTTTTTTAATGTCTTGGAAAAATATAAAATAATATTGACAAACAATGTGGGGATACACAGGAGAGTCACAGAGGCTACTCATGCCGCTGACTTGGAAAGAGACAGTCTTAGGTAAGACTTGTGTAAATATACTAATAATGTATATGGTGTTCATTTACACTGTTGCACATTTTCTGAACAAGTTACCAGTTGAAAGCATCATTTTACATTCTCATCTTTTATTAGCATTCAGACTCATCTAAAAAATGCTTGAGGTTCTCATATAGGTTAGTCATGGTGGAACATCAAAGTAGACAGGAGACTAACAATGTAGACAAGCACATGGATCTCAGAGAGAGCTTCAAACAATTCAAGTGATTTTGTCCAGTTAAAGTTCCCCAAGGAAAACACCACTTCTTATATGAAACTTGACGCTTGAAAAATGTTAAAATGTTTTTAACATGATCACTTCACTATCTATTGTTTTATAGCACTTCTAGAGATCTAATTCATCATTTCAACAAAGTGACTTTCTATATTTAGTCAATTGCTTAAGAAGAATGAAGCATGCTGATAGATTCGATTGTAGCAGAGTAACAAAGGATGAGCGTTAAGAAACATTAAGAAAAAAAAGAGAAAATCCCCACTCATGGACCTGCTACAAAACAATGATTTTTTTTTGTTGTCATTCATTTGTAAGAAATACTTCCAGCATTTAGAAAAAAGAAGAAAATTCCTTAACAGTAGGATTTATAATTCTATAAATTGCTTAAGGCTGAAAAGAAAAGAATAAAAGAAAAAGCTGTCTTCTCAGGACAACTGGATAAATGCTCTCAAAACCTATTTCATTTGGGATAAACCAGTAAACCTTTCCTTTGATAGGTTCTACAATCTGTTTCTGTTAGGTTTGCTATGAATATTTGTGAGTGCTTTTTCCTCCACAAGGAAGCTCCCAAATGAGAAGAAATGATCATGGCACAAGATTATTCATGGCTACAAAACAAAAATTTTTTACATAAGCTCTCCGAGTCCATATTTGGAATCAACATGTATATTTTTTTCTGGAGGAAGGCTCTGATTCCTTAACCTACAGCAGTTTCAACGAGGCATAAACTATGCTCCACAAATTGCAAGCAAAGTTTTCTGTACCAAGACTATGAAATATGTAACTAATTATTTCCCATGTTGTGAAGATATTCCGTGGCTACAAATAAGACCATTGCATCTCTGTTGATCATAGATTAAAACATAAATACAGCTATATATTTGTTAAAATCCTAGCTACAGAGAAGTCAATGTGACTTTTGCATTAGCTTTTGATGGACTGGTTTCAGCCCTTGTTTTCTCTGACCAAGAAAACAGATTTATCTACTGGAAGTTCATTGCCCTGGGTATGAAGTGCAAGTTCAGATCCACCAGCTGTAAATTATTTTGTATTACAAATAGATTTTTTTAACCTCTAGTGAAACAGAGGAAGGTAAATGGGAAAAGAATATAATCCACTTTCATTTGGCCTTTGTTTTTTCAGATTAGCGATAAGTACTGATTTCCATCAGCAAGTAACATGTCTTTGTTGGGCAGCATTTGGTAACACTTTTCAGAGGTGACTGGAAGTGATGGTAGTATAAGCATCATTACAGACCTGAAACTGAAATTTCGGCTGACAATTTCATACTGGCCCTATATTCTAATGTTATCATGAGGTTACACCTCCTCATGTGTTTTCATTTTGTTAGTACAGCAGAAAGCTAAGACCTCAGTAAAACATTACACATAGTATAAAAAGATTATGCTGGAAATTTGCAATATGTCATTGATTTCTTGCCTCCTGTGCTCTGGCACATTTTGAAAGGAATTAGCAGTACAATATTTGCTAGTTTTTTGGAGAATTTCAGCTGTAATTGCCCAGGTGCCATCTGCTGAAGTGCTCGCAGGTCAGAGCCCAGAGTCAGGAAGGTATTTCAATAAAACAAAATTCTTTGTATGATCAGGGTCTGAGGGCAGTTGGCACCTCATGATTTGCTCTCTGTGCTACACAAATTTCCATTGTTTGTTCTCCAGGAAAGGACATTTTCTGTGTGACCAAAAAGAAAAATAGTAAAGAAGCCTATGAACATTTAAGTGTTGCTATCACTATATTTTGCTGCGCTTCAAGACCATATCACAACAATTCTACAGGAAAACAAACAAAAGGCCATGCCATTGCTAGTGATTTCTCAGGCTTCCTGACTCCTGCCTGTTTGGACTGACCCCACAGCTCAAGGCCACTGGTGTGGGGATCTCCAGGCAAACAGCAATGCTGGGCAGGGCATTGCTGCGGGGCGGACAGCTGCCTGATCATGCAGAAAAGGAGTACACAAAGAAACCTTACCATTGTAGTGAGAAAGAGTGACCCTGTTTTTGTACCCTTTATTTCTTTTGAAGCTCAGTTGCTCATGGTACAGCATGTCAAGGCCAAGCAAACACAATTTGCTGCTCACAGAGTGACAGACTCACAGCAGGGCTGAGGCTGGCTGGCACCTCTGGAGATGGCCTCATCCAGCCCCCTGCACAGAGCAAGGCCAGCTACAGCAGCTTGCTTGGGGCTGCATCCAGTGGTGTTTTGAATATTTCCAAGCATGGAACTCGACAGCCTCCCTGAGCAGTCTGTTGTTAATTTGTACATTGAACCTGCAAAACCCAAGAGTCCCTTTGCTTTGCACAAATTCCAGGAAGCGCCTTTCAGTAGCTTCTGCAGAGACAATGCTGCCTTTCACCTTCTGTGTAAGTGTAGATGGTTCTAGAGGACACCAGTCTCTGCAGGGCTAACCCAGGGCACAGGCACTAGCCTTTAGCTGGAGACAGGGTGCAGTGGCAAAATAACCTCAGCCTCATTGCCTACTTTGCCTAAGCAAGAGCTGGGGCAACTGTTACAAGCGCTTCTGTCAGCCCTGGCAGTGTCCACCCCCTCATCTACCATCCCTTGCGCCTGTTGTTTCTCAGTACCGTAGCAGAAAATGGTCCGCTTCAAGGGAAGAAAAACTGTCTTTTGAGAAGCTTTAGGCTTTGGGTCTGTTGCTTTAAAACCCAGAGAGAGAAAAACAATCTCTGACTGACCAAAGTGCCCACTCAATGCATAATCTGTATTTATGAACCACTGTGTAATTAGCTTAACTAGTTTCACTCCAAGGAGAAATATCAGGTTAAGCTCAGTCATTTTACCAATATTTAACAGCACAGATTATATTTCTAGAGGTAGAAAAAAGAAGGCAAAACAAAACAACTCTCAAACACCTCTGTTGTTGACTTGCTACTGACTTCTGTCTTCTAGGAGTTGATCCTGCAAGCTTCTGCACTTGTGATCCTTCCTGGCAACATCAGCTTAGAAGATGTGGATGTCTACTCATCTAGTAATGCAATTCAGTTATAAGCTAAAGCAAGTGCAGATTCAACAGTATTTTACCTCTGATTTTCTTGGATATAAACCATAAAAATATACAGCATAAAAGGCAGACAGTTTCAATTACTGAGTTATCAGATCACTGAGGAGGTCTAGAGATATGGAAAGGCATGGCAGAAAAGCTTTAGCAGCAGAACTCATGCAGGAAATTTTTGGCCTATCATCCAGCATTTGATAGATTGTTTTTTATTCCCACCCAACAAACAAACTAATATAGGATGCTTGAACCCCTCCTCACTCCTAGCCTATTCTTTCTTTCCTAAACTTCAAACTTCTTTTAGAGAAGGCTGGGTGGAAATACCTACTCCTCCAAATGCTGTGAGAATAGTTGGTCCCTTAACACTTCCAGAGCAGCTTTACTTCAAATGCCGCCACAGCAGCAAACAGGTCTGATGAGGATTAACACCTCCCTATAATTGGTGGATTTTGATCATTTACAGGAGTGACGTTACTCCCATTGCTCTCATTGATTTTGTTTCATAAATCCCAAGTGTGATATTATCCCCCTGTAGTTTAACTGCTTTTTAGGTGGTGGGAAGGATGGCGAAGGGGAAGAAAATGGGGGCAGGTTGCATAGTTCACACTAAATTTAATACTCCAATCCATATGTTTTATTTCAACTTTCTCTGGTTTAGGCTCCTTAATTTTCATCTTCAGCTTTGTTTGTTTCACTTCTCATTGCTTCCTTTAGCTTCCTTCAGTTTGCGATGTGTTACTCTGCTTTCTACCGTCCAAATTTGCTATGTATTTAGAGGTGCTTAGATTCAGTCGTAAAGGAGGTCACACAGAGTTCAGAAATGTTTGGAAAGGGAAAAAAAGTCTGAGAAAGATCCTCCTATTTTTCTTTTCTTCGTGAAGGGTGCTGATGGTTTTGTGATTTGCGTGGTAAGTGTTCTTGGGGACTAGCTCTGGTATGGCTTGTCCATGTGCACTCAGGGCAGTGCAGGGTTGCAATGCTGTGTCCTCACATGGGATCGTGTCTGCAAATGAGCAGTGGCACATCTACTGGGGGAGGCTGGGGGGAGGAAGGGAAGACAGAGACTGCAGTCCAATTCAAAATAATTAATCTAATCTTCCTGTTACTAATCTGACCAATTCATATCATCCTTCCCCTCAAAACAAACTGATGGATGTAGCATTCTCTTTTTTTATAGACTTCCTGTAGCCATTAGCCCTACGTCAGCTTATGTGATATATCACGTATCCTTTAAAACTCTACATTCATTTGAATGAGTTCCTGAGTTATTAGTTCCTCCATCCACCCACTGATCCCTCCCCTTCCCTCCTCTCGCCCCAGGTAATCAGCAATTCAGCAGGACACTCAAAGCACCTAGTTACAAAATTACCTAGCTAGGAGGATGTTGGACATTTTATGTATATACGGAAGAGGACCAAAACCAATTGGCTGAGTAAAACATTTACACATAACTTCTGGCTTTCTCTCAGGCAGAGCTTTTGCAAGGGATTTATAGGTCAGATCGGCTCAGCAGTTTCAGCCTATTGCCCACCCTACCTTAACAAAGCTTGCGTGTGTTTGTACAGCTGTGCTTGTAGCTGTGGGAGTCCCAGGGATCCCACAAGCTTTCAGTTCCTCTACCTCCCCTTCATCATTTACCAGCACACAAATGTGCACAGAATGAAACTGTAGAAAACTGTCTGACTAGCAGGTTAAAGGCCCAGGATTCAAACCCTGTTTATTTTCTTTGCTTGATTTCCTGCTGCTACAGTGAGTAAATGGCATTTTTCTCCCTGCCTTTTTACCTGTTTGTCTATCACTGTTTGGCCAAGAATGAAAGAAACCATCCTTTTCAGGCTCCTTAGAGGACTTCAAGGGGCGTACAGTGTTTGTGTGCTGCTCTGGGTCTTCAGTGTTTTGTTCTGTTTTGGGGCGGGTGTGCTGGTATAAAATGGAGGTAGGCACACAGCCGTAAAACCATCTGCATGTCCTGAAACTTCATGCTGAGGAAGGGACTTATTTTAATTAGTATTAAGCCAATTCACGATGAAGTCCAGTAAATGCTTGATGCTGAGCAGTTTAGAGGCAGTTAATATACCTTTTTGAACTGGTGCCATGAATTACAAAGTCTGCCATCTGGGGAGGTATTACATTTGAAATTAAATAAAAAAAGTCAAGATGTTTCTGAAAATTAGCTAGCAAATTCCAGCCAATCTTACATTCATTAAGATTTTTTTTTTAAACAGCAAAAGAAAACAAGGAGGAGAAAAAAGGTTCTTAAATTATATCTATTAACCTAATAAAGTCCAGAAACTCAGAATTTCAATAAAATATTAGCTTAGCTAGTGATTTCAAAAGAAACTCTATTTGTATTTCAAGTATTATTGTCATTCCTAAAGTCTGATGCCAATTTGATAAAAGCTCTAATTCAGAAAAGTATAAACTCCACTAACAAAAGAAATTAAAAACTGTCACATTTTCAAAGGATCCTATTACTCAGTTCTTGCAGACATTTCTAATTAGAGAGCTGTATTCATTAACACTTGATATGTTAGCAATCTGCCAAGATTTTTCCTTTTCTCTCTCAGGCATTCAGGCCTCTGTTCTGCAATGAGCTAAGTGAAGACTCACGTCCACATCTAGACTGACTCTGAGGGCAGAAATTCAAAGAGAGGGAGTGGGGGCAGGAGGCAGAGAGGCTCCGACACAGACAGCGTGCAGGGGCAAAGTGATGTTTAAGTTCTTTACTGCTCTGACCCCCTTTTCTTTTTTTTTAATTTTTATTTTACAATTATGTAAATATAAAAAAGAAAAAGGAGAACCTCAGGCATTATGTCCATTGACACCTGTTTACAAAAGCGATCTACTGAACATTTTAAAGAGGATTCAGTCACTGAGTGTTAAAGATCATGCCCCTTTTGGAAAAAACTCATTGAACTTTCTGATGAGGGGAGAAAAAAAAAAAAGTCAGGCTGCAGGTTCTGCTGCAGCACTCAGAATTGTAGGGGAAAATCTGACACATTTGAAAATGTGAAATAAAAAAAATTCCCATTGTTTTATCTTTTCTGAGGTGCTCTAATCTCATTCTGGTTTAATTCAGTTTTCTCAGATTAATCTATGCTTTACATATAAGGTAGGATGCTTGTCAGGTGAAGCAAAAAGA
Source organism: Falco cherrug (assembly GCF_023634085.1). Lineage (NCBI taxonomy): Eukaryota > Metazoa > Chordata > Aves > Falconiformes > Falconidae > Falco > Falco cherrug. The sequence continues at coordinate 83,978,014 of NC_073700.1, forward strand.
GAAAGAAGCAGTGACTGGCTGTGCAAGTAACAGTCACTTATAAAATGACCATGTCAAAGCTTTGCATGGCCAGTTCCAGTGAGATGCCCCAGGGAAGTATTATAAAGAAGTACTGCACTAAGAAATGTAATTAAGGGTAAGAAATCTCCAAACACAATATTCTTCCAGACAATTACCCGCACTGCTCTTATACCAGTTATCAAAAATCTTGAGATTGACTTAAAACCCTGAAGTCAGAAAAGACACATTGAAGGGTTTTTTTGGGGGAGAGAAAAGGAGTTGCCTTTTCGGTTTTGACACCTTTTCAGGTTCATATTTTCATGACTTCTGTCCGATTTTGATGATTGAAACTTTTTTTTTTTTTTTTTTTTTTTAAAGGGGATTAAATGATTTTGTCATCACACAATGTCCTTGCTTTGGGACATGGGGGGACTGGAAGGAAGAGTTTCATGCCACACTGAATTAAACATCCTAATTAGCAGGTGACTACACACTGTTTCTTTCCACTGACATATGCACAAAAGACCTTCAAGAGATCCCCGTTTTCTGCAATCCTGCCTCTTGACTCGGTAATAACTGCAGAGGCATTGCAGAGATAAGGCAATAGGACTTCCTTTGTCAAAGCTCAGGATAAAGTGAGGGGGGAATAATATTCAAATAACAGTACAGATTGTCAAATTCTGTACATTTTCACTAAGGAAGTAAGATAAATGGTATTCACTGCTGAAAGTATGAACAGCTGAAGAAGAAGCTAATCTTCTTTTCCAGTTAATGAAGAAAGTTAGATTGTAAGCAGACAGTACAGGAAGAGGGTGAGGGACTGGAAAACTCAAACCCTTCCCCTGAGATACATTTGGAAAAGATCTGTGGGAGAGATGAAGGAGTTTTTGTTTGATTTTCCATTTGTTTAGTTTGTTATACTGCAAAACAGAAAAAGGACGTGGGTATAATAGAAATCTCTCCAGTGTTACAGAAGATCCACCTCCCATATTAATCAAAACACGTGAAGATAGGCGTTTAACTGCAAGAATTTAGCAGTTAAATGGCAAGGAGGAGAGTTTATTGCAAAAATATGGAATGGAACTGCTCCATGAACAGGGATAAAACAAACATATCCGGGAATAGATTAACATGTTTGAAGCCTCCTCTTGCCATGCATGCAAAATTCATGATGTGCTGTGCATCCAAGTAAGAAAAGGTATCCTCAAGGCTATTCACCAAAAATGTACATGTATTTCTGAAGAACTCTAGAAGCTTAGTCCATAACTTGCTCAGGCCAGCAGACTTTCTTTTGCTTTTACTAATTTTCCAGGTTCAAATGAATTTTAGACTTGCCTCACATTTAACTAACAAAGATAAAACCATTATAAACAAATGAATTTGAATGAAATAAATACTCTGTCTGCCACTTCCTTACCTCTTTTGTCCTCACTGAGCCTCTAAATTTGTTAGAGGAAAATCCAAGTATGTGATGTTCTTTCAGCACCTCAGGCCAAATGTTTATACTGATTATTATAGGGACCACATCTTGTCAAGAAGCTTCAATCTGCTTGCAACACATAATAAATACACCAACACACAACAAGTCACTAGCTTTCAGAGTACAATGGAAAGTCTTAATTACAGTCTGCATGTTTTCCTCACACTTCTAAGGTGCTATACATACAGTTCTGACCACTTAGGTTATCTCCAATTATAGGCTTCTAGTATGATTAGACATATAAAACTTCCAAAAAGAAAATCTGATGTGGCTGAATGATAATCCTTGTGTCATGCTGCTATCCCAGGGATAAAATTTCTGAACAGTGGATTATACATCAAGGTAGCTTTTGCCTTCAGGTGTTCCAAGCAGAGGAATTTATCATTAGGTAGATCTGTACAATGCAACCAGATCATATCAACTCACATTTTTGTGAGTAGAAGGGCACATTACAAAGAACACAAAACATGGCTGTTATCAATCCTAGCAGAGAAACTAAGGACCAATAAGCTGTAAGGCTTATGCCTGGCATTTGTGAGGTCTGGATATTTGTTATGCACTCTGGAGAAATTTCATAATTAGTACATGATACCATTCTCATGTTGGCAGCATTTAGATACAATTTTCTTGAATCTTTCTTTTTTCTGTTCAAGGATAGTGCTTCACTTTAGGCTCATTCACCCTGTACCCTTCTGTGGTTCTCACTTGACATTGTGGCATTTAAGCCTATTCCCATTAATCCATTGCCATTTAAACCTGGAAAATTGACCTGGAAATGCTGCAGAAAATGCTGGGGAGTGTGACTGGGTGGTTGGCAGGAAGGATTTAGAAATACTGGAAAAGTTAATCAAAGAGAAGCAAGAGAAGCACATAAAGAAGCAGCCAGTATCGAAAAACACAGAGGCAAATTCTTACAGGAGACTGTGCAATGTAATAGAGATTTCCTCTGGGAGACCACTGGTGTCTCCCTATAGGTACCGAAAACACATTTTCCAGAAACAGCTATTGGTATTCAGATGAACAGATGACAGAAGGAAAGTGGCCAGGAGGAGAAGAGGGGAAGAATTCAGTGGAAAGCTGGAGAGAGAAAAAGGACAGGAAAGAAATTCAATGTACCACCAAGAGTTCTGATTGTGATTTTAATGGCTCCAGGGCTTACCAAACTTTACTTTGCTCTGCACAGCTGCCACTGCTGGAGCAGGCAACTCCGTAGCTCACAGCAAGGAGGTCTGTGGAAGAGGAAGCTTGTCTACTGCATGTGGGAGATAAACTGGATATCATTCCCCATGTTTGGGTCTTATGAATGACAGTCTTTCATCTCTGCTCTGTGCCTGTGAATATACCTGTAAAACCCTGCAAACTTAAAGGTAGCAAAGGTGAGTGTCAGTTTGGGCACAATAAAATAAAGTTGAAAATAAGGCATAGATGCTTATGCACAACAATGCAGTGATCAAAATCCCTTGATGCAAGATTGGTTTGTGGGTTTTTTTACCATTTTCTGTAGAATATAAAACTGCATCTCATACTGGGCAATGTTGTGCAGCAGCTTCCATTTCTACTGCTGAAGAATTAGTCATGAGGCAATTTTTGTCCCTGCTGGACTCCTGTAAACTTCAATCAGGTTTGGATTTCATCCTCAGCTTTCATTTTAAAAACTGCAAAGTTAGCATTTGTAAGTATGTAATAAAAATGATGTAAATCAATGAGAAAGTTCTACGGAATTGCACAGGGTAAAGCATAGCTATTTTCTATGAAAATATTTATCATATTTAAGCTATTTTCACTTGTGAACATGAGACAGAATACAAGACACTAAGTTATAATTCAACATTATTTATTATATATATTTATATTTAAGGGTAGTATATAGATATATATGCATTTATATAAGGTAATGTAGAATAATACATTCAAATATTCTTAAAAAGCAACATGAGTTAGCTTTCATTTTCATTTTCATTAGAATTGCAGTATATGAAATAGTTCAAGTAGCATTTGTCATTCAGCTGGGTTAGTAAGTGCACAGCTGGCTCCCTTCCTCCTCATCCTCCTCATTTTTGAAAGTAGCACCACTGTCAGCCTAAGTAATCTACTTCCAGTCTAGCCTTCTTTAACGATGATGAAAAGCCTAAAAGCCAGCAGAAGGTCCAATGTAATGACATTTTTAAGGAGACATGGTTGGCAAGTGTTTACTGTGATTGGCCTAATTAAAGCAGCAGGAGAGACAAACCAATATGTCCATTATGGTTTTCTTACTCACTGCAACATCTTATCAGAGAAACTGAACTTTCAGCTCTAATAATGGTGGTGAACCTGATAGGTTTTTTACAGCATATAATATCCAAGGCCTCTGTTTACTTATTTGGGTCCATTCCAGATTGGTTCTAAGGACTGAAATGACTCCTGGATTATTTTTTTTTTTATTTTTGGGGGTGGGGAAGAGCTTGAACAGTTATGAATGATGTAATGAACCTCTTCCCATTGGACTCTTTGCTGTTACAATTCACACAAAAAGGCATCAAATATTCTGCTTGGGGGTCATGCAATAGGATGTTAGAAATCATTATTTCTGTGTCACTTTTTTCTATACGGAGAGATTAAATCCTAGAAGAGTTGTTAAAAGGTAAGTGTTCAGGCATTGTGACAACTGGCTTTGGTCTGAGCTGTATAAAAAGTGAGAGCTGACCCAGGGCATTCTCAGGCAAATTTCACAATGAGTAAGAGTGTGCTGGAGGGAAAACTGATGTAGCCTTGCTTATCAGAAGGAATTAGGAGGAACACAGCAACTAACAACTTGAACTGAGAACTCATGGTCTAATTGGCTCTCCACATAAAGATTCTTCCTTTCTACTACAAGGCTGCTTTTTAGGGTAGTAACTGCATTTACCTCATTGCATTTCATGCAGACTGCTATAAAATGAAGAGCAGGGCTCACCAAAACTGAGGAATGGTCTTGCATCCTCCAAGAGGGCTGAGAGGCCTGATGTAATAAGAAAGTCTGCATGATAAGCAGAATATGATGTCATTCTCCACGTCCAACAAGATAGCTGTCTTCCTGAAAGTCAATTAAAGCCAAGAGTTTTTAAACTAGGAGCTCAAAGTTAGGACCAAGCATCTGGTTTCAAACTAAGCTCCTTTCACTTTCTTTTATCTATTCTTATTCTGTTATGTCTAGTCGATTTGCAACAAAAGTGTCTTTATTGTGCTCACTTGTTAGTACATTTAAGTAATGCAATAGCGAACACAAGCTTAGCAGTGAAAACCTGCTCCATGTTTCCTGTTTTCCAGAAGCAAAAGGGAGATTTCACTCTAAAATCAAACCTTATATCCTTGCTATGCCTTCTGGACATAGGATTCTTCCTCATCATCCCAGCAAAACCTTTACAATTATGCAAAACACAGGGCTGACCTTTTGGGCATTGGAAACTTCCAGGGAACTCTCATATGCCTTTTAAAAAGGCACAATTCATTGCTGTCACTTTATTTTTTAAGTAAGTGCTGCTGTGACAGATATTTCTATTAAATAACATTTTCTAACTAAGGTTCCCAAAGTTTTAGTTTCCTGTACTGTATGATTTAAAACACAAGAAACCTATTAGTATATTTTCTGTATCTTTCTTCATAATTTCATTTTTTTTTAATTTTAGAAGTGCATATATGACATAAAGGCAATTATTGTTTGAGTTTCTAAGTTACCACTAACTGTTTTTCACCTGAAATCACAGAACTTAATTGATTCAGGATATGATAAGTTTGGTCCATATTATGTGATTTTCAACCACTTCATAATTTTTATAGGAAATAACTGTGAGGATATAAGCAGTCACCACATTCTTTTCTCACCAGGAATATACATGTACTAATTTATATGCACAATAAGCAGCAGGAAAAGATTAACTCCAAAGGGAGAATCCTGTGTCACTCAAATATGTAACTGCACATTCACTATATGTGAACAATTACATACCCAGATGAGCTGTATAATCACTGTGATTGTGGGTGCAAATTATGTAATTGTACATGCTGGTAATTGCCATAGCTATTTGCCCATGAAGTCACCGCATTTGCATGTGTGACAGTGGCCTCTGCATTTTCAAACTAAGAAATTCATTGTGGGGCAAAACATACAAGACAATAGAGCCCTAAAGAGTAAGTCTCATTTTCATACAAATGTCTCTAGCCCTGAAACAAGCTGGGAGACGTATATGGAAAAGGAACAAAATTATGTCTCCCAAGAATGTTATTGGAAGATTTTCACATGGTGTCACAACATTTTTGAACAGCAGTTGCCAAATGGCACTGCTGCAGGAATCAGTATGAAAGAGCCCTTGCGGGGAAGCTTGTTAAAAAACCATGGATATTAAAGAGAAGTCATGTGAATGTCAGTTCCATTTTGCAACTATTAATCTACTGCTTCAATCTAACAAACATTTCCAGCCATTGTATTTCTTCACTTGCATCACTTGGTTTTGGCTTTCTCCAAGGGTAAACCAACTGCTCCACAGAAAGAGTTGAGAATGGGCCTGTTTGACTGACTGTGCTTTCACCATCTCTGGCAGAAGTTCTTTTTCCCTCTTACACTCCCACAAAGCAATCTTAAACTCTCAAGCTAAGAGGCAAGGTCACTTGCTTCTTTTATGGTTAGCAACCTACTACTGACCGCTGAAGTTTTAGAGAGAACAAATCCTCCATAAAACACATGGAGGGCACATGTCCAAAATTATGATCTAATTCACAGCCTGTTGCTTGAAAATGATGCAGGACGCTAACCTAGCCTTAGAAGATTATTCAGAGCATGTCTACACCATCTGGTGCAGTATGAGAGAGCTTCTCAAGGTAGTGCCACACAAGTGGGTAAAGCATGTGGGCTGCAGCACAGACCCAAACAAGTAACACAGCATTGCTGCTCCCAAGTTAATCGAGGGATTAATCCTGCTGAGATGTTTTTCTAACACATGACTCCTCAGCAGGGTGGATTTCCCGAGTCAGAGTACAGAACTTGTGTTGTGGGACTGTTTCTGGCTCCAAGGGCTTCACAGACGTCTCAGCCCTTATTAGTAAACTTTAAGCAACCACAGTGCAGGAGGGGTGCATATTAATGCTACATCTGATAGTTACTAGCATCTAGCACATTCCATATGAAGGCTCATTTTGCAAATGCTAATGGTGGATTACAGCATCTTAATATAATTAACGTACAGGTAGGTTAATTAGGGCACTCAGTGTATTTCTTCATGATGTCAAGGTAAGCGCCATGCTGCACATAAATGTAGCCATGTTGTCTTAGGATCTTCCTTGCACTTACCAAGTCACCTTTTGATCACCTGTACTTCAGTCCTTAACTTCTGTAATCCTGTCTATTTAATAAGCACTTTGGTGATAAACATTACTTTAATAGTTCAGTGAAATAGTTCTTCTTGTAACTATGCAACGTTAGTCTTGCACGTTTCAATATGCAGCCTAAAACCACTGCCAGTCACGTCCACTTGTCAGTTTGCAAGATGGGTCTTCTCTCTGCATAAAACTTGGCCAGGAAGACAGTACAATCCAATCTGCATTTTCTTGTTTTCTCTTTGAAGTCTGTGGTGGGAAGGATGACAGCTATGTTTGCATCCACCAGCTATGTGTATGGCCCTTGCTTGTCCATCGCTTTCCAGACCAAGCTATTTTCTGTCCTCAGGCCCTACCTCATATATCACCTTTCTGGGAATCCAAAGGCCGCAGAAAATTGTAAAAAGAATTTGGCACTTGTATCCTAAAAGCACTTCCAGCAGTCTCCATTTGTCAGCTTCCAAGTCAATCTCATGTACAAAATCAGACCTATAGGTCGTGTCACCCACTCTGAGTGCTGAAACCAATGGGAAGGTCTCGGAGAAGGAAATGTATGGAAATTCTTTCACAAAAGACAAATCCTGCCAGAGGCAGGCCACAAAAGCCCATCTGCTCTGGTGAGCAGATATGTGGGCATGATCCCCTCTTTGTCATTTATGTGGGGCTTAACTTCGTAACGTGGAGTGAGAACAAAGCCCCTGTTCAACACCAGCTGTATAATTTTAGATAGCACTCAATAGCCAATTGAGCAAGACCGATTCCAATCTGTCAGCGTAGTGTGGTCTGCCCTGTCACAGGAAGTGTTGTTTTTGGAACAATGTTGAGCAGCCATTGCCATTTTACTGTCTACTGACAGAAATTAATAGTGAAGGCCTCGTAGAGCAATTTATCAACAGCCGTTCGAATTCACACTTATTTCAGCCCTCCTATCTCCCGACCAGCGAAGGGCTGCCTGCCTATTTGTGTCAAAACGTCAGTGGAAGGTAGAAATTGAGCAGGATCGACTCGTGGGAGCAACCGCTTTCAGTGATGCAGGGTTTGCTTAAACTCTGTCAGGACGGGTTTTGAAAGCTCAGGCCTCTGGCTGGTCTTGGGAGAGATGTAAACACAGATGCAGCAAGGCCACCAAGAGCCCAGCCCTGCAAGCGCAGCACCCCAGATAGCACAATTAGCACTGTGCAAGGCAAAGTGCTGGGAGAAAACCCCTGAAAGAATCATTTTTTTCTTTAATCCAGCCATGTAACATAAAGTAAAAAGTACAGACATGTTAACTGACATGAGAAGGAAGTTTATTTTCAGTCTTTCTAGCCTTTTTTTTTTTTTTAAATAAAAAAGCACATTCCCACACAAAGAAAATACAGACTACAACTGTTTGAAAATCTTTTGTCAATTCAGTTGCCTCTGCTGAAAATACCAGGCTGAGATTAGTGTTCCTTCATATCCACAGGCTGTGCTTGTGACACAAATTGTGCTACCATCCACCTTAAATGACAGTGTAATTCTGCTAGAATACAACAGTACTCCCAGATGTACCTTATTAGCAGTGACAGGGTGTATACAAAGAGTGCTAGGGTGGCGGCGCAATTTCAGTATTCATAAAGAAATGAATTAACATCAGAATGAATTTCAAAGATACTGTAACATACAAAAGACAAAAAAGAAAGAAGTTCATGGGGTATTGGTATTCCTGTGGAACAAATATCCTTTTTATTAAGGAAATAAACAAAATTAGGACTATTTGCTAATGAGAAAGTTATTTGAAGTAATATTTGTGTGTAGGTATGTGTAAACATAAATTGAAATTAAATTTTAATTTAGAAAATACCACTCTCACCTACATAACAATTCTAAAAGGATTACCTTTTTAAGCATGAATGACATTTGTGAAAAAATACTTTTGTATGCGATAGCTTTGAAAAAGATTAATCTCTAGACAGGTTTGTTCATACCGTTTTTCTCACAATCTAGCATCACTGGGGAAAAATTGACTTTACAGTCTTGCAGAAACTTTGAAAGCACATTTTCCAGCAGCAAGCTTTATTTTCAGCAATTTATCTCTTGCTGCTTCCTTTCTTTGAATGCTACTTTTGATGCTGTTTTGTGTGAAGGATAACAGCAAACTGGTTGGAAGAACCTCAAAGGGGGTGGGGGGAGAGGAAAGAAGAAAAAAGGCTGCCCTGCTTGACAAAGAAAAATGTTCTTTCCCATTCTCTCATGCAAAAAGCTGATTTTTCCAGTATATATATATAAAAAAATATTTATGGCGTTCTTAAATTCTGGCAGCATCTAACATAACCTTCACTATTTGATACCTTAACCACAGCATCAAAACCCCGAAAATTCAATAAGGAAAAATTATTTTTTTTTCTTCAAAGGAACTCATTGTATACTCTACTAGGAGGCTTTTTTTTTCCCTCTAAAAAGTGTGATTTTTATTGCAAATCAGAAAGACTCTGGAGGTCCAGGCTATGATTCACACCAAAAGCCTGGCACACAAGGAGCCTTCATGACATACTGCAAGGTCAGAAGCTGTAAAAATTAATGCAGAGTACACCCCTGTTAACAAACAGTTTTGCAGAATCTGATCAGCCCAGGAATGACTGCAATATACTTTTTTCTTAATATAGTATTTGTTTGTGGTTTATAACTCCTTGGGCACACTGGCTTGGTTAGGTACATATTCTTTATTCAGACATGAGAGGAAGCGTAGGGGTAGGTGCAGGAGAAAAAACATGGATAGGAACCATCAAAGTAGGGTGAAGGGTGAAGAAACCTTGTTCTCACTGAAGGACAAACAGGACTTTCAAATAGCTTCATACATCAACACATCTTAGTAGAAATCAATTGTATTGTGAAAAGTAATTAGATCCTACCTTCATGTCACCAATCCAAACGCTTCTCCTGAATGTTGTAGGAGTCAAATGTGAGTGTCAGAATACGATTCTGCAAGAGATGCAGAGGAATCCTTTTGCCAGGACACCTTTGCACAGCTAGTGAGTTCCAGCTGTGGGTATGTACAGCCATATAACCTGTTGGATATTCTGAGATAATTTGTCATCTATCCATGGCATTTATATAGCAGAGTCTGGGTCATACTGCTCACACACAGGAAATTTTTTAATCCTTCTGTCAAGCTATAGGTGCTTTTATAAAGCCTACAATTGGCACCTACTAAATTCAGAGAAGAAATATCAGTAAAACCTGGATAGAAAGGTATGTACCTAGTTAGAAATGTGAAACTGAAAATGCAGCTGTGAATTGACTGTGGCTGTGCGACCATGCTACAGATCTGAAGATGGCCAGAATATAATCAGCAGCATCATTAGAAGAAAATATCTGGGGCAACCCTGTGAGATCTCTGTAAAATCCGAGTGCTCAGTCTATCCTGAAAACAGTCAGATTATACCTGTGTACTTCCTAATTACTGGTTTACTAATGTTTTTTTTTTTTACCTCTGTATACTTTGTAGAAGTGCTTTTCTTTAAGAGACCTTAACTTTCAGTACTTCTTGAGTATTATTACATAGGATTTTTCCCAGTGATACTGACCCCAAGACAGAGCAACCACTTCTTCCAGCTTCATAAAATATACCAGCCTCACCTGGTGAATGCTACTGTTCCATTCAAGGTGTTACCTCTCTCATCCATCTATCCACCTCATGCTTCTATCAGAGGTCGCATCTCTGTGGTGGTACAGGGCAGCTCCTGGGTGGACACAGCTGGATGACTATTGCTTCAGTTTAGTGTTTTAATATAACTCCACCTTCAATGAAAGTTAAGATTAGGGAGCTAGAAGCTGAGGCACAGTTATATGTCTGTCCTTTTAGATATGTTGATTGTTATTGGGGTGGACAGTGGGAAAAAGTGGCATCTTAACCTGGCATAATTAAACTATAATTTGTTTAAACTGGCATAATTAAACCGGAGCCCTAAACAAGAGAAAGCTCTAACGTAATACTTTATTTTTTTCCACTGATAGGAATAGTATAGGCATAGCTCATGTAAGCATGAATGTGTTTGTGGACACTGTCATTGATAAAAATGGAGCAAATAAGGGTGTTGATATATTATTCATCCTCAGGGTCACAACAAAATGAGATATCAAAAGTAAGTCATGAAAAATTTAAGTAACCAAAATGTATTTGTGGGTAAAATTAGAGCTCTTTTCATGACCTGAGCCTGTAATGAGGATGCTGAGTCAGCATTGCTAGTAAAGGAAGGCCAGATCAGAGACGAATATAAAATGAGCAAGATTTCAGGCAGAGATAAACAGAAAAACAGGTAAAAAATATGGTTGTTCACATTTTGAAGGACTGAATTATTTTCCACAAAGTTTTCTCAATCCATGAAGAATCATCATAATTTCACACTGAGTGTACAAATGGGTTTTGAAGGTTTCATTTTTCTATCTAATGTTCAATAAGCATTCTGCCATTGTGAGACCTGGTGACATCATTGTGAAAGAGCTTGTGCTTACACCTGTTTTACTTTTAAGAAAGTGTACTCAACAGAAATGGAAATAAAAGGGTCAAGTATATCTTGATCAGAGCTTTGCCCACAGCAGATCCCAGCAGTTTAGCCAGAAGGCGGCAAGAGATAATGTTTCAAAGGTAAGACTGTGCACAAATTGCTTTTGCCTTGCCAATAGACTAATCTGATTATTTCTAATATTCTAATACTAATCTATTCTTTTGTTTGAGGTGAAGCATCTTAGGAATGAGACTTTTTGTTTCCTTTTCACTGAATTTCTACCAGTAGGAAGAGATGAACAAATTGGTTTGTGCTCTTTCCGCTGAGATACATAAGCATGAGTAGAGCTGGTTTGCAGGTTATTTCAGCTGGTATAGCCCCACTGTGCTTTCTGTGTCAAAAAAAGGTGTTTATTACTTGGAAACCCAGTAGAGAGCTGTCCTTTAATCATTTAACTGCGGGATCTGACATGTTATAAAATGCACCTGTTAGAGACTGTGCTGGAATTCAATTAGCTCTCATGTGACTTTTGCAGCTGAACTAATGGGCTGAAAGGTTATACTGGGTAAATACAAGATCCCAAATTGATTCACAGAGAAGTCTGGGGAAATGTCATGATTTCACTTTGTAAAGTTTGGTCATACCACAATAATCACATTGTTATTTTGCTTTAAATAGACCATGACTAGAGTGATACTACTTACGTATTTGGAATTTTCAAAACAGAAGTTTTTTGGTTAATACTTCTCGTTTTAAATGTCAGACATATCTGAGTAAGAAACAAAGATTGCTGTACTAAAATAGCTATAGTGTTATAAATGGTGACCATTTCTTTCTGCTCATTGTTTGTGCTGTCATGTTTGCCTAGAATAGCTCGACAGAACAAATTCATTAAGAAGCTTACTATGACGTTATAAGAATGGTTTTAATTAACATGCCTAATATTAATCTGTAATTGCATTATAAGAGTTTAATAATAAGATATAATTTGCTTTTATGTTATATCTACTATATAAAAGATTTTTGGCGTGTGTGTGGGGGGGGGGTGGGGGGGTGGGTGGGTGTGTGTGGGTGTGTGTGTGGGTGTGTGTGGGTGGGTGGGTGTGGGTGGGTGGGGGTGTGGGTGGGGGTGTGTGTGCGCGCATGTGTGTGTGTGTGCGTGTGCGCGCCGCGCGCGTGTGTGTGTGTGTGTCCACCAAGGATTTTGCAGATTTCTTTCACTTTATGTTTTCGTTTGACATTCTATAGCATGGTCTGGTATTGGCTGCATGATTCATTTCCTACTCTTGCACTGAACAAACAGAACTTCTACTGGTTTACTAATATGAATGATCATACAACTTAGATCAGTTTAATGTAATCTTTTAGAATCTTTTACATTCTCTAAAATTTAAAATTTACATCTTGTAAACACCAAATTACAAATACTTTAACTTGCAAAATATGCTTACATAGATCTACTCAGTAAAGCTACAAAACGAGAGTGTGAACAAGATATTACAAAAGCTGTTAGAAATATATGTTAATATCTACACAATTTTTTTGTCATCCTGTCAGATTTTGTCCAGTTCTCTATCTGTTGAGACTGGCCTCTTGCTCCAACCCTTCTGCCTCCACAGCTTCTATAACTGCCCATTTTTCATGAGCATTGCTTTCCGAATCCAGAAAACTGAGATACATTTTGCTTTTTATAAAGCCTATGAACAGACCTTGCCCTAGAATGAACATTACAGTTGACCTTGTTTCCAGGTGAGATTCTAAGTGTATTTTCTTATAAATAAATAAATGTAAGGATGTATAGATGTGTACTTTACGATGTATTAACTTGATGGCAACTTTGATTTTCCCCTTTTTGGAGGACCAGTGGAGCAATGCACCATCCTGGGGAAGTTGGAGTGCTATTAAACTGTGGCCAAAGCCCTTCTACTAACTCTTGCTCACCCTTTGTCAGCCTCTGTGATCAGGGAGAGAAGAGAGCTGGATCATTCATTACTCTGCCTCCTGACCGAGTTATGTTTTCAATAAGTTTGTTCAAACAAACCACCAACCCATTTCAGCTGAAACTTTCTAAATAAATTCAGCTTGAGGAGAGTCCTGGCATAGAGAATTTCAGCCTAATGGGCTGAAGCCTGGCAAAGTTGTAAGTGGCTTCTGAGAAATGTTAGGTGTTCTTCTGAATGGGACAAAAAAAGCCTTAAGTCTAGAGGAATACAAGAAATTCTTCATGTAGGCTTTTTTTGTTCCCGTGTCCAATATTGGATGAATTGATAGGCTGTCTTGTTCTCCTCCTGCTCTCCTCCTCCATACTCTCCTGTTTTTAGGTTTGGATTTGACTTTTTTTTTTTTTTTTTAAGCACAGTACAAAGCTAAGCTGAAGGAGTAACGTTAGTAATTCTTGGAATGGATATTGATGACCGTTTCTTTCTCTGATTTTTTGTCATGTTTTCTTTCTTTATTCAGGTGAAAGATACAACTAATTTTGACACATAAATGACAGTGAAATGTAGTTTAGTAGAATGAATGCATCCTTTATGAAGTTTTCCAGTTCTTGAGCATGAGAAACCTAATGTTGCTGCTGTGTACTTAAGTTTGTCTGGTCAGTGCTTGGAGACCTGCCACTCCCCGCTGGTTGCTGCTGTGGTTAGGAGCCTAAGTGAAAGTAAAGTTATCAGGCAGCTGGGTATAACATTAATTAATATATCTTAGCCCACAGCCTTGGAAGAACTAAGCCTACTTTTCTATTTGCGAGTTTCATAGCACAATGTACATATATAAATTTTAAAACATTCTTTTTGAAAAAGATAATTTACTTCAATTTTAAAATTAATCTATGCTCTTTTTCTAATAGATAATTATTTTATTATTTGATCCTTGGAGCACCCTGATATTTTCTGTCTGGAGCACCAGCTGTTTACAATACAGATGTTTTGTCCACCTTGAGGCTGGTAACACACTGTCACAGGCCATGGAGTTCCCTTAAACAATTCAGAGTATGAGCAGTAAGAGTGTCTGATCTCATAATGACTAATCAGAGAACTTTTGCTGAACTTGAATCAAAGGTTTTCCTAGGTTCTGTGTTAATTCTTACTTAAATGTAGAACTTTAAAGAAGGCATGAAATTAAAAAAGATCAGATGAACAGCCATGGAGTCACTTTGACACTTGTACTACAATGGGAAAAATTGTAGTGCAAGGATTCATAACAGAAGAAAGTTCAGGATGTTCATGTTCACAATAAAATGTATGTCATTTAACCACTGTGAACTAGATGTCACCTTGAAAATATGAAACATAATAAATCCTCTTTTTTATAACAGAATTTATTGAAGGATGACTGATGGATTACAAAATTAAGATAGGCATCTTTCAGTACCTAGGAAGTATATTGATTAGAACTGAAAAATGTAAGTCTTGTATTTCTGTTGTGAAAATGCTGTCAAATCATTTCAACGTTCAACTGTTCTCCCCTCTGGTTAGTGAAGATCTGGGAGGTTTCCTTCTCCTCACCGATTCTTTTTCTTTCTTGATGGTTGTGTTTAATTTGCTCTAAGCTATTAAGAAGCAAGAGCCGCCTCTTCTAGTTTACTCGAGTTTTAGCCAAAAGCAATAATAAGTTGCCACGCAAAGTGCTGTGCCCAAAGGCAAGGCTAATCAGAAGCTAAGGCACACTGCAGCCCTATGCCTGGCTGCGGGGACACGTGCCTGCCTGCAAGGTGTGGAAGGACTGATGCAGGCAAGGGAAGCAGCAGTGAGCACTTGTCCTGGTTTTGGCTGAGACAGACTTAATTCTCTAAGTAGCTGGTGCAGTGCTGCATTTTGGATTTGGTGTGAGAACGATGTTGGTAGCACATGGATGTTTTTAGTTGTTGCTGGGTGATGTTTCTACTGATTCAAGGACATTTCAGCTTCTCAGGCCCTGCCAGCGAGAGGGCTGGAGGGGCATGAGAACATGGGAAGGGACACAGCCAGGACAGCTGGCCCGAACTAGCCAAAGGGATATTCTATACCATAGAATGTCAGGTTGAGTATATAAACCTGGGGAAGAAGAAGGAAGGGCGGGACATTTGGAGTGATGGCCTTTGTCTTCCCAAGTAACCATTACACGTGATGGAGCCCTGTGCTCCTGGGGATGGGTGAGCACCTGCCTGCCCATGGGAAGTGGGGAATGAATTCCTTGGTTTGCTTTGCTTGCATGCGTGGCTTTTAACTTTACCTGTTAAACTGTCTTTATCTCAACCCACAAGTTTTCTCACTTTTACTCTTCAATTCTGTACCCCATCCCACCAGGGGGGAGCAAATGAGTGGCTGCATGGAGCCTAGCTGCTGGCCAGGGTTAAACCATGACAGCATTTCACTGAAACAAAGGCAAGAGCAATAACTTTGGGCACTGCATCTGTTGTCAAGTCAGAGGTAGTTTTCTGGACAAGAAAGCTGGTTGCTCCTATTAGTTTCTGTGGAGTGCAGAGAAATAGAGCATTGCCCATTTCCCGTGGCAGAGGAGAAAGGCACAAAAATACTTGGCTCACCTCATCAGTTTGAACAAGCACAGCCCAGCAAGGACTTGAATGGTCTCTGGTCACCTGCGTCAAAAAGGCAACAGCTCCTCTCCGGGTCGCAGGAGGGCTGGAAAGCTAGGGTAATGGCACTGTGTCTCGTACCACACTCTACAAAGTGTCACGTGCCCAGTGTGAGCCAAACTGATGGGCTGGCAGCAGAAGAGGGTTCCTGGTCTCTCGGAAGTGCAGCCCCCCAGCTAGGTGCTGCGGCAGCGTGCACTGACCCTTCCTACCGGCTCCCGGGCACAGGGGTCTTCCCTGCAGCCCCCCTGTCTGCTTGTGGGGCTTTACTGCCTTGGGGCTCGCAGGCTGACTAAGCTGCTTCCAGCCAGCAGCGTGGCCAGGCGGTTCCCTCGTCAGCCAGCAAGGGCAGAGCTCTCACAGCAACCGAGGTTTTCCAGGATACACTCTTGGGCTGTGTCTTCAGAGGCTCTAGGGCAGGCCCTCATCTGGTGTAAATTGTCAGCCTTGCTGCAGTCCAGTCAGCAGAGATCTGTCAAATTTGCACTGCCTGAGAAGCTGTTTCTTCAGTGACAACCCACGCAGGCGGGCCTGCTTTGTGTTAGGAGGTGACTGGCTCAGCCTCTGGTGAGACCTCTGAGCACAGCTCTCGTTTTAGTTTCAGGCAAGTTTCTTTGAGGTTTATATTAATGCTGCCACCAGAAGAACTTGTGTCTGACTTCAGGGTAGGAACACATGTTCACCTTTTAAGTCCTCATCAGGGTTACTAAGACAGCAGAAAAGTGGCAGGATCTTTCAATATCCAGCAGAGAGGATGGCTTAGCAGCTGCCAAGTAGGAGCAGTTGACATCGCTTAGGAACAGGAGCAAGCATTGCTTTTGCTCGCTCCTACCTCCCTCAGCAGACTGAATATAATAAATATAGTGGTAAGAAACAAATGGTCTCCCCCGCTGCTTTACTAGAAACTGAAGTGTCAAGTCTTCCTCTGCTGGATAAAAAATAGAGTGGGCAGGATGTGACAGGATTTCTAAAATAAGCTTTGCAGAAGGTAGAGTGCCTCACAACCAGGATATGAGCAAGAGGGTGGATATGA
This sequence comes from Falco cherrug, assembly GCF_023634085.1. Lineage (NCBI taxonomy): Eukaryota > Metazoa > Chordata > Aves > Falconiformes > Falconidae > Falco > Falco cherrug. The sequence goes on from NC_073700.1 coordinate 83,994,903, forward strand.
TCTGAGAGGGGCACGACGGCGTGATGGAAAGCCCTGAGGAGGAGTGGGAAGAGAAAAACCATGAGTGCTTGGTAAGGAGCACAGCATTTACAGTACCACTTTGAGGGGCGTTTGTGGTTTATGAGGTCTGCTGAGGCAGCTGCTGGATGTGTATTTGTGTATTATCACCGTAATGGATTATGTTTTAATTCCCTGTAATGTGCCCAATCCCAAGTAACACAAAGAAAATTTGGCTCCTGCGCTGAACAGCAAGTTGTGTCACAGTTTCAAGACATGCTCAGAAGGGTGGCATAACTCCTTACCCCCCACCGTGGGGGACACGAGTCCTGCATGCTGGTCTGTGCCTCCCCTGTCCCAGGTCTCACCCTGGTTTTGTTCTTTAGTTTAGAACCAGACAGGGAAACGGGACTGGGGCAGCCTCACAAGCTAAGGCAGATCCTCAGCTGCTGCAGCTCCCACTGATTGCAGCTAAACTGTAGTAATTTACCCAACAGAGGTAAAAATAGAGTGGTAACACCTGTCCCTTTCAGAAGAATCGCACTCTTCTTCCACTACACCTCAAAGATAGCCACTGATTTGGGCTGAAATGATTGTACAGAACTATTCTTCCCTCAGTTTTGGCAAGCAGCAGCCAAAAGGAGTGATGGCAGAGGTGATGCTGGTCATCACAGAGCATGCTTAAAGAGAAACAAGCAGGGAAAAAGTGCATTTGCCGTGACAACAGCACTGTGTCAGTGTTTGGGTTGGGATCGTGATGAGCAATCTCAGGGTGGATAGCCTGTGCCTAACACTACAGCCCTGCTCGAAACTTTATTAGCTATAAATGCATTAAAAGTCAGAGAAAAAGAGAGACTGAAAAAGAATGCTTAATCAGTGATGTTGTGTACACCCCTACCAAGTGCTTTCAGCAAACTCCGAGCTACCAAATGATAGTACAGTTTTGACTGAGTAGCTGGACTTCTGTGTTACCAATGGCACCAAAATCAATAGAAAGAGTTCCTATGGTTAAAGTGTAACTGCAATATCAAAGGGATTTAGGAAAATACTGTCCCACAGAGGAAACAGGCAGCTGGTGACCCGATGCCAGCATTTGAACGAATTCAAATACCTGAAACTAATTTAGAGAAGCAGTGATAAACAGCAATCCTAATTCAAGCATTGCTGTAGCAAAAAAAAAAAAAAAAAAAAAAAAAAGGGTTTTCCCTCTGGGTGTGGTCCTAGAAACTGCAGAGTGATCCCTGGAGCTGTCAGACATACCCCACACATGAGTCAGAAAGCAGTTACACAAGCAGCTTCTGCACGCTCTGTGTTACCCAGCCAAAAGAGGAGATACTTCGCTCAGGTGGCAAAGGGCACCTGTCTAGCTGGGGGAAGTAGTTATGTTCTCTCTTCAGCATAGCAAAGTACCTGAATAGTTACTCTGTGGTGGAAATATTCCCAAGAAATGTTATATTGTTGTCCAACATGGATTTGTAGTTATCAAAAAGAAACACTCTCTGTGTATTTTCAAGGCTTTCTCTACAGCATTGGTAAAAAGGAAAGGTGTCAGATGTGATAGCATACAGCTAAAATCTTTTAACAGCCTCATTGGTTGTAGCTGGGGTGAGTGACTGGTAAGATGATCCTCTGGGCACATATTTTGGAAACTTTTTGGTCAACTACCATGCAGCTAGCAGATTTAGGGCCAGTGATTAAATTACTGAAGTCTTTTGTTTTGAAGTATGTGCTTCTCAATATATCTTTCAGGGCTAGCCATGTGCCAAGGGGTTTGTAACCAAACTGTGATTCTCTTTCTTGCTTTCAGAGGTCTCATTACAAGCTGCTGGCACCAGCAGCCAGCTCTCTGCTTATTTCGGATGACCACATCGCTCAGCAGAGGCTGATCAAAGCAGACAAGTCAGTCAATGTGTAACTCACAAGGAGTCAAAATGTACATTTTCTCCTCAAAGGCAGAGTGGTTTAGTCATTACAAAACGACTAAAGTAATTTGAGTTTAGTCATTACAAAATGGTGGCATGCAAGTGTTATTTTGAGCCTGGAGAGTCAGTGGAGCTCAAGCAATTCTTTGTATTGATACTTTTTCACAGGAGGCAAAGTCAGGATTTGGAAAGCAGCAGGACATAACGTGGAGATTTTGTAGGTTTTTCTGAGATGCAGGCTGCAAAGACTCTTGGTCAGGATAATTTGTGTCACTCTTGGCTTCCATACTGTTAAGCCAGTAGATTTTAGGGGTAGTGATTTAGCTGTGGAGGACTTCTGTTTTGCATCTGTATTGTGGTTTATTCCTGTAATTTGGTTGCCATCCTGCTAGGACTATGCTAAGAAAACCATTGTGGGTTTTGGTTTTTTGGTGGTTTTTGGTTGTGGGTTTTTTTTTCCTTCTAAACTGCTTCAATAATTTTTCCTCCTGAAAACGTTAATATGTACTTACTAAATATGATGTTCAGCTTCTCAAGTCAAAGGACAAGCTGAGGTCAATGGAGTTTGCACCATCTGAGGATCTGGCCCCTGACTTAAAAACAGACAAAAGGAAATACTGTCCAAAGGCAACTTCTCTATTACAGTGTTTCAACGTATGTGAAACGCTTTGAGGACATGATATCGGGATTTTTTTTTTCAAGAGGATCAAATGCAAGAAATAAATAGGCATGCAAAGTCTGCTTCCCAGGTTATTCGGGTTTCGGAGCTCTGTTGTGACCTGCTGCAGAGTCTTTCCTTTTGCTTTGGTAAAACATCAGAGTGTAGAGGGTGACCCTGTGCACTTGTTTCAGATGAGTGTAAACAGAAGATGATATTACTTGTCTGAATGAAGTGGACTATCCCATGGAGGGGAATAATAGCTGTCTCCTAGAGCTGTTTTTCTCAAAAAGACTAGTGAGAACTTAAAAGTCAAAAGACCCAAGAAGAGGGTGAAAGTTGATTACTTTAAGGATTAAACTGTTACCCTGGTGAAGTCAGCAAATACTGTTTCTAAGCAATGATTTCAGTGTCTCTTGAGCACTGTGAATCTGAACTGTGCAATCGGGAATGTATTTCTTAAAGATATAAATATAATTTTATTAGTTTTTTAAAATGTTATTTGGTGTTTTGGCTTCAATAAAATACATTCTGCAGTGGTGTATAAAAATCAATTTATGCAGAGAATTTAATCTGCACGTGTGTTTTTAAAATATGTAAAAAGTTAGAAGTATGTCATTAAAAAAATTATGTGGCTCTTAAATTTGCATCAAATTGCAAAGAATTGTGTTCTGTTAAAAATGTACTTGCACTTGGTGTAGACTTTTCCCCACTTATCCCTCCTTGGAATTCCTTAGAAGAGGCGGAGGAAAGCCCTGTTGCTCTGGTAGCGTATAGTTAGGTAGGGAGCGACTTTTCACAAAGTCTTGCTTATTATTTCATCAAGAAAGTAGGTAGATATTAAAGGTTACCCAGATGGTTTATATATTACTATAATAATCTTGTTCATAGAAACTCTCACAAAGAAAATAATTAATCACAAACATACTGTGATCCCCTTAAAGCAGTGACTGTTTTAAGTTGAAATCCCATAATGGCTATGACCTCTAACCCTGATGTAACTGTTTCTATCCTAGCTACTAAAGTGGCTGCTCATGAAAGGCCATCAAATACAGAAGTAAATGCAAAGGTTAACAAAGTTAGTGGACCAAACAAACTTGATACTGAGAATGAACTTTCACATGTAGCAAGAAAATAAACACCACTCTCCCAGACTGATCTACACAGGAGGTTTGAGATGCCAAAATATTAAACGTTATTAAGCGCATAATCTCTATTTTACAGATAAGTGTTTACTCTGGGAGTAACCATCCTTTCATATTGATAAAAAGTCTTCGCTCAAATAAAAAGAAAAAAAAAAGAAAAAGTTCATGTACTAGTGTGTTTTCAGCGAGATGTTTTTTTGCTCTAGACTCCAAGAGAGCATTGGTAACTGGTTTGAGGAAGAGAAGGGATTGCACTGAGAGGTGTAAATCATAAGCAGTTTTTGTATGTAGCGCAGTTATCAACATGTCATTTAATTTTTAAACCCCTCTCCAGGGTGTGATCTTTGCTTGATATTGTGTTTCAGGAGTCTGATATTTTTAAGGGATGATTATTCTTTTCAGATTTGTAGTGCTCCATTCCTCACCAGGCCCCCTGCCCACCCCCACCCCCCCCACCCCCCACCCCCCCATAGCCGAGGAAAGTGTAATTTTTAATTTTTTTTTGCTTCAGAAGTACAGATTGCTATGTGACACTTTGCTGGTAGTGTTCAGCAGGACAGGACTTTGTAAGCACCAAGCAAGGTTGCAAAGGAATAGAGTGTGGGCAGGTTTGTATGCGGGGTGTACCCTATATGCACTGGTTAGCTAGAAAAAGCATCCTTCATATATACAATCAGTGATTTCAGTGGTCTTTGAGGAACAGTGTGGAATTCAGTAACCCCAGATTTACAGCCCTTCCCCACGCTGGCAGAGGAGACACCTATCAGCACGAGGGTGTCAATGGCTGCTGCCCCAACCTCCAGCTGCCTACGGTGCCCTTCAATGGGATTCAGGTGTCTCTGCTGACTACAGCACAGCTGCACCTCCTGCCCTGAAAAACAGAATTCTGCCTCCTTACTCAGAAGTGGTCCTTAGCATTAGGACGGGCGTTTCCTTTTTACCATTGTGATCCTGTGAACACGCATAACACTGCCAGGAAGCTAGTCCCAAATGGGAGAACAAAAAAGGCAAACTCTTTTTACGAGTTTTGAAAAGAAAAACAAAGGCTTTCCCATTAATTTAATCAACTTGGTATTCTAAGCCCCAGTCAGAAAAGGACATTTTTGGGGTCGCTGCGGAATAAATAATTCAATGATGAAAAGAGAAAGAAATGTTGATTATATATAAAACTTGACAGTTGGGGAAACTATTTCCCTGGCCTACAAAGTCGTTTTTCAGGTAGATCAAAAAGAGTTATTTAGTTCTACACAATTTCTAGTTTTAACAACATTAAATACCTTTTCTCCAGTTAGATATCAGTCTTTGAAGATTTTGAAATTGTTATTCCTGTGGGGAGGAGGATATTGAATAATTCCTACCAGTTATGAAACTCAATATTCTCCAGATGGTTATTGAGACAAGCTTTTATACACCATTGTAAAATGGGTTTAAAATATCCTATGCTGTGATTGACTAAACAAGTCACATGGCTACTACATACAATTTGAAACTTCTTTTTCAACTAAATGACCTTATTAAAACCATAAACAAAAATGGTATTTAAAGGCTGGCTTTAAAGCAGCAGCTATAAATCCTAAATTTATTGTAGTACTGTTCTGTTACTTGCGCTAAAAAGACAAAAAACTAGCAAGGCTATTCTGGGAATGAAATTATGCCTTTAGTAACCAATTCATTTAAAAAGATATAGTTCCATGCGTTTTCACAGTCCTCTAACTTTTTCTTCAAATGACTTAACAAAATCATGTGTAGTCACAACCCAAGCAATGTCAGGTCATGTCAGAACTTGAGCTGGCAAATGTGAAGGAGCAAAAGCCTACGGCAAGGAGGAGTATTCCTTGAGCAACACTCTGTCCTCTCTTTCAGGAGAATATTTGTGTCTGAAGAGGTCCTAAGCATTGATCTCCATAAAACCCTCATGCTCACCTGTGCTCTAGTCCCCATTTGTGCTGCAGTGATAAACAGCTATAGCAAAGACTCAGCAGCACACGTAATACGAACACACAATCCCAGGAAGGGGGATCTTGCCATCTAAATGGACTAGGGAGCAGGAGCCTGGCTGTTATTTGTGGCAGTGGTTGTTTGGCAGGGCTGGCCTGGTGCAAGATGGGAAGCAGGATTTCTCATCCATCTGGCTGCTAATGCTCTCCTCTGCTTCTGCTGCCCACCATGTGTTGGCTGCGCCTGACTCAGCCAGCTGCAATCCCCCTGGCCTGTCACCACTTCTTCCATTGCACAGAGCAGAGACTGCCGCACAAGCCAGAGCAAACAGTCCAGAAACAAGGGAATTCCATGGGAGAAGAAAAACTATACTTAAGACCTCAACTCCCTGACCAGTGCTTGCACTGCAGAGTCTGCTGCACCTCAGGGGAATAACATCAGGCACATTTCACTCTTTATCTCCTGTACCATAAAAACTTGCCTACCAAAATGCATTTTTTTCTGTATTCATTAGGATGCTGCTCCTGTAAGTTTCCTACCAGAAATGGCTGCGTTTCAAAATGACTAAACTATCCCCTTAGGATTTATATGTTATTTAGGAGTCTCAGTTTACAAAATTAATTGTCCATATTCAAATAAGCCCATGATTAAGTTTAGGGATTCTTTGTTGCTGTTTAACAGATCTCCTGTTTTTTTAGGGTGAGGCTACAAGGTAAATTATAAGGGGAAAGGTTGGGTAAGTGCAGAATGTTTTTAACATTGAGAGTGACTCTGTGGCATACTCCTAAAGCAAATGAAACCCTGGCATTTTTCTTGATAGGGACCAGCGTTTTCCCCTGTCACTTTTGCTTTACATATGGCTTACGGCAATGAAAATATTAGAGATGAGCATTACAAAAAGAACGTCAATAAAAAACATAGTGGTGAGAAACACATTCAGGGATTTCTTGAAGAAATATGTTTACATGAAAGGGAAACCGGAAGACCCATAAAGTGGTTGAATCTGGTACTACACTTAAAACTAGGCTGCTGAGATTTTTTTAAAGCAATTTTATTTTTTCCTCTTCAGCAAATATTTCAGTTGTAGCATAACAACTCACTTATCAACACTTATTTTTTTTACCTTATTTAGTGTGCCTGGGTTTCAGAGTTTCAGTTTAATATTGCTAACAGTCTTAGCAAAAACCCCAGGATTAGCAGTGTATTTGAACACCTGCAAAGTTCATTTAACGACTGGAATAGCGAATGTTGCAAAATTCAAAATATATTTAACGTATTTGTAGTTTGAATGTTAACCACAGCTGGTTAATGCTGTTCAAGAGGCTTGGAATGTACATATTTTATACATCCCAAGAAACAGCTATGATTGATGTCCTTTCATGTCAACTGTTTGATTTGCTGAAAGACGGAACCAAAAATACAGCAGAAAGGGGCAGGTCTGGGAAGAGCTGCCAGGCCAGCAAACTTGTTTATTAAAAAAAACCCTATCCACATTTGGCACACTTCTGAATCTTAATTGAACTCAGTAGGAAATGGGGGGGGGGGCACAAAAAATAAGATAAAAAGAAAATAAAAAATTATCGCTGACAAATAAAGAGAGAAAATGGATTATTGTTTTACTGATTACATTCATACTGATGAGTTGTCCTATCATTCAGCTGCATGAAAGTCTAACAGATGCCTCATACAGAGCTATGAATATTTGACATACAGGTATTTTACTATCCTTCCAGAGCCAGATTTTTCAATGGATCATTCACAAACGTTTGAGACAGACACACTTTTCTATGATCATTGGCACTGACAATATAATTTTCCATACCAGACTCAATGATTAAGCCAGATACACTACATTCACTTTTCTTTTTCATTCTGAGGAACTGTTTCTCCTTATATTTATACTAGCTGTGACTACTACAGCTCAAAAGTTTTTACTTGATTCACTCGTGATTTATTTGGGGAAAAAAATAAAGCCTATTAAACATTTCTTTTCAATATTTGTAGATGTAAAGTATTTTTGTCCAGTTTTCAGCTAGTTCCAGTTCTAATCAAAACAATCATTATGCACAAATTCTTTAACATTTAATTTTCTAGGAACTTGTGGTCTTCATCTATTAACAGACATTGAAGTAATTAGGCAGAAATGGAAAGCCTGCAAAGTGAACACACGCTGTACCATCTTCCCTTTAATTTTACAGGAGCTATTTCCTCAATTCTTTGCTAATTAACAAATGTCACAGACATTCAGCTGAATTTTCTGGCAGACAGGGTATATATCTTGCATTCCTAGATTGCAAGTGTCTATCAAGGGTCAAAAAAGTATTGTAGAGCTTTTAAAAAAAATCTACAATAGCTATTTACACACACCTTTTAGGCCATACCTATCTTGTGCTAACTATTGAACAAGCTTAAGATGAAGAGGCAGTGGCATTCACATACCTTAGTCTAGATTTGCTTTGCGTCCACTGTGAATCATCAACTCATCACTTAGAAGAAGCATGCATGAACAAAGACAAATGTGGACAGCAGAAAGATTGAAATACTTCATTGTGTGGTCTTCATCACCTAACTTATCTCTACTGTGGGAACATTTTAAAAGGAACTGTAACTTTGGTGTGTCTTCAGCCTACATAACACTTGGGATAAAAATATTAATCTCTTTTTGTGATGACTCAGAATACTGTGTCTCATTTTAATGAACACGGGTCTGATCTGAGCATCTTCATTCATTTGTAAGTACTTGTTTTTTTAACTACAGCTTCTCAATATATTCAAAAGTCAGTCACACTGAAAAAGCTCTAGACATTTCAAAATTTAGCATGCCAAGAGCTTAGTAACACAGGTGGCTTACCCCTATGCTGCATTCACTGGTTTCCCTGTGGAACACAATGTCCAGATCGGCATTATTATTCTGATACTCAAAGCACAGTATGAATTTGGCTACAGTTAGATGACGAATCAACACTTCCCTTGAGAACAGGACTTCCCACCAACAGCTATGTTTTTCTGGAAGAATTAAATTGTGCACATTCCAGAGAGGTGTTTAAATGCAAATGCTAGGGGAAAAAAAAATACATTTCAGAACAAAATCCAAAAAATAACTGTGTGATGTAGTTTTGCTCAGTAAAATCTGGATCGCATGAAGTGTTGAATAATCTGGCTTGAGGTATTGAAAAAAATATAGCCAAACATTTTTAAAAGTAAGTCTACAGCTTTACTTCAAGCGTGCCACTCAAGTATGTGTTTAATTACTTTTTCCAGGATCTTTTTTTACCAGCATCTTGAATAAACAAGCTTTATATTCTTATTTTATGTACCTAAATATACAGATGCCAAACACACCCATCTAATGCATAAAACAGTGAAGCCTTTCGGACAGGAAAAAGAGGGCTATACACTATAATGTTTTATGTTTTTCTATTTTAATATACTTCGGAGGTGGTTGCGTAGTGATAGATATATTTTATTTACTTTTTTCTTTATAAAGTTTATAGAATTTCTCTTCTGTGTCATAAAGTAATTTAATAACATGTTCTCAATACTCTTCTAATTTTTCACAACAGGAATATATTGAAAATTGATACTTGCCATATGCTGATGCAAGGTCATGTACAAGTGTGAGAGTTTCAACTATATTAATTAGTAAAGTATATTCTTAGTAAAAAACATAGTAATAAAGCATAAGTGGTACATTAATAATTATTTTTTAAAACCCATCTAATTCAAATTCCCATCTAAACCAACATATTTTCACTATTCCTGCTTCCTCTGAGCTACAGCATGCTGCCCAAGTAGAGCTTTTGTTTCCTTTACTCGTATCAGTGACACTTATGGAATCTTTTTTTGGCCCTAAATATGATACACGTGTCTAAAGGACCAAGGGAATCATTTATGGTCACAAGTTACTCTTCGCAGTTTAGCTCAAAATCAGGTATATGACTATTAAATTATATGTTAACTGTAATCAGGTTATTCCCTCACTTTTGAGGGCTTGAGTGCATTAGTGAACATTTTTGCATGTAATTGTCTTATTTTATTTTGAAGCTCAGTCTTTGAAGCTCTTTTGGACTGAAACACCCCACCAGCCCTCTTCCAGATAAAAACGTGCAAGTTCCACAGTCTGGAACTAATTGTCCAGACACCATCTGGAGGTCCTGTTCCTTGGTAGAAGCTGCTGTAATCCTGTGGCTTTCAGAGCAGAAGTGGCATTTTAACGTATCCTTAAGCTCTCAAAATATTTCAAAAATGTTTCAAAATATTTCCAAATATATCTGCCAGCTGGGGGCACTGGGAAGGTCGCCATGCCTATAAACACTTACATGCTCATATGCAATACAACCTTTTTCAGGTAAATACTGTCCAAAGGGAGAAGCTGGGCAGGGCATTGAACTGACACACTGAGATGGGAACCATGTAGGTGAGATCTCCTGAGTCCGGTTGCGTAGTTGTTCCAGGGAGTTGCTTCTTTCAACCTATTTTTGGCATATCTTTTTCTCAGGCAAAATGTGGAGGTTCTGTGGGTGGTTGATCCTCCCACAAGAACGTAGCTCTAATTACATCCCGCCTTCTGGTATGTAAGGAACCCCCACAAAATGGTGCTCTTCTCTAAATCCCGGACTTCCCTTTCATTCAACACGCCATTAATTTTTCTGCAAGAAAACGCTTTATGGGAATGGGTTTGGCCATTTTAAATACCTTACATTACAGGTTTCCAGCTTCAACTCTTTCAGCTGCTTAAGCATTATGATGAGAAAGCAGTGAAGGACAATCAATGGAAAGCTTATGTAGAAAAATGAGGACGTCAGATTTTCTTGCATTATGTTTTGGGTTCAGGAATTCATTGCTTTGGAGAGAGAAGTATTGGAGCCAGGAAAGGATGGTCTTTTCTCCCCAGCACCTCTGTTGCATATAACAATTTGGAGTTTTTCTAAGGATTACCTCGGTCCTTGTTACACTCACAGACTGCTTATTATTTCTGAGTGGAACATTTAAACCTCAAGCCAGTGCCCACCAGAACCAGCTAAAGGCTTTGCATTTTCTCTAATGGGTTTTTGAGTACCCGCTTAATGGTCAGAGGAAAAGACTTTTTTTCTGTACCATTGACTCAAATTTCAAGTTTCTGAATGCTTAAAACTTGCTTAACCCAAAGTCTTCTTTATCCAGGACAAAGCTATACAGTGCCACTCAGTGAGTAGTAATTCCAGTTCAAAACACAATCTATAGCTGTTCAGTGGTCGGTCAGTCTAGAGGAAGAAAAAATTGCACAAGTGCTTTTCTAATAAAGATTTCTCATATACAAAAATGTCCAAATCATTTGCATCCAGACTTTCAGAAAGTCAGAGTAGAACACTGCAGTCCAAAAAGTGAATTTCTAGCAAATTTTGTCCATGGGAAAATTTGAGTTTGTAATGGAAATAATTTTGTGAGTAACAATAGCAGCAGCTGTTACTTACGTTGCTCCCTTAATAGTAAAATCCTTTAGGAGTAATTAACCATGTTCAAACATGAAAATGTTTCAGCCAAGAAAAAAAATCTTGTTTTACTGAGATTCCTTTTACCCCCAACTGGTTTTGTATAATTAAATCTATCCACAAGGAAATGTCTTAGAAGTGTTTTTGGTTGTTTATTTAAACTTTTTACTTTTTCATGTGTTCCCTTTACATGCTGTCAGGCCAAATGCTGCTCTCAGTCACGAAGGTTTAAATCCAGAATGACCCTATTATTATCAGCCACATGAAAGCCAGCTCCAGAGGCTAGAGATATGTCTTCAAGAGGACTAGGTGCAGGCTGTTTTGACATTTAACACCATCCTTCAAGAGTTGTCTTTCTTGTTACTGCTTAGTTATTTATGAGCAGATTTTCTACTATTATTAATTTGACAGTAGTCACTGTTCCTTTAACCAAACTGCAATGTTTTCATACTTACAAAATTCCTCCTCTTTACCCAAAGCCCTTTAATATTTTTATGGCAGCCAATTTTCTTATCCTACTTTCCTACAGCAATTCATCTCATTCAACAGAAGCCACAGCCCCACCTGTATGTTCATTTGAACTGAAGATAGACCTAAAATTTCACATAGAAAAAAAGTGAATTTAAATTCTCCAAGGATTTTTAAATGATTCTTGAGACAAATTACATTCAAATGAAGCACTGAAAGTTTAACAAATAAATAAATTATCCTAAAGGAAGCTTTGAAGAAGTTTGAAACTGGTGCTAGACTGGCATAATTTAATCCATTTCTATAGTGCTCAGTAGCTCTCCAGCTCTTCTGTACTGTCAGCTTCTCCAACCAATTAGTATCATAACACTATAATCATGAAATTAATATTATTATTTTTATCAGAAATACTTTGGAAAATTCACTTTTGGTCCTATGACTGAAATTATTAAGATTTACTCTTTTTTATGATCCTAGCGAGTGCAACACATGCAAAAGAAAAAGTAATGTCACTCATCAGACTTTCCAGATGTAAAAATCAGTAGCCAACTTTCATTTGTAGCTTGTTAGAATGTAGCAAGAATCTTAATTAACATAGGGCTATGTGGTGCAATACAGGCAAATCTTTTTCTCTTTCTTTCTTTCTTTCTTCTTTCTTTCTTTCTTTCTTTCTTTCTTTCTTTCTTTCTTTCTTTCTTTCTTTCTTTCTTTCTTTCTTTCTTTCTTTCTTTCTCTCTCTTTCTTTCTTTCTTTCTTTCTTTTCCTTCCTTCCTTCCTTCCTTCCTTCCTTCCTTCCTCCCTTTCTGTCCTTCCTGTCCTTCCTGTCCTTCACCTTCCCTTTTTTCTTTCCAAAGCAGAAAAAAGGCCAAGGTCTTTTTTTTCTAGTTATATATTCAAATGGAAAGGCAGGTTAAGATTTTACCACTTCTGCTGTGAGCAATAAAAAGTTTACTCATTTATATAGCCTGAAGGTCTGGAACAGTTTGTATTTACTCATTATTTCATTTCTACCAGCACCCCATTTTTTGATTAAACATTTTCAGCTTGCTTTTTCATCTTTGCTGTCTCATGACTCCTATGCTCTCCTTTCCTTGAGAATGTTAAAGGACTTGTCTAATGGCTGACAACTGCAAGCTTTCCCATTTTTCTATTGTGGACTTCCATGTGTCAAAACATTCAGAAATAAAGACTTTATCTCTGACTATTTGGATTTAGATTAAGTGTTTGCTTAAGAAAGAAATCCTTGTTTCCATCATGTTCTTGAGATGCACTAATCCCACTGGTTCCCCAGTCCTGCAGAGATAACCACCAAAAAAATGGGACTTCAAAAGCAATTATTCCTATATAAAAACCAGAGGCAATACTGACACCTTTAAGGGATTGTTTCATAGCAGGAGGAGCATTTCAGTGGGACCATGAATTTAGCTGGACGGTGTTTGGCAAAGCATTGACTGCTTCCTTTTATTCAAGCTTTTTTCAAAGTGAGCTAGACCATAAGACTAAGAGCAAGGACTTACTCAAAATGCACATTCTGCTTTATGATTTTCATTTTAACTATACCTCCTAAGCACACAATATGTTCTCTCACCTTACTGAGCATGGCACAAAGCCACATGGACCACACAGGCAATACTCTTGGGGGAATTCACTGCTGTGTGCTCAGGTCCCAGAGCTCAGCTATGTTGTCTGTGGGTACTCTGCAGCACAGGCAATCGTTTTATGACTTACATTCATGGTGAGTGCCCTTTATTGAGACTGTCTCATGGCGATCTGAGATAGTGGACACTGAGTTTGCTTTACCAGCACATTTTTTCAAAGAGCAGATATGGTTCAAGTCAAGGTATTGCAGAGGCTCAACAGCCTCTAGCAGGATTCATTTCTAAGAATTGTTAGTCAAGCTAAGCCTAAGTATTTGATAAACCAGACAAATCAAGTACAACTTCCAGAAGCATTCATCGAAAGTTGCTGAAATCCTGAAGAAGTCAAATTAAAAATTACCTGTTCTGTTGTGCTTCATCACAGACAAAACCTTCAATGGGCTTTGTTCATTATACCACAAGTATTCATTATTTTTGCAGTGCAGTGGGCATGCATTTTCTTACCAAAGAACTTATTTTTCAGTCTCAGCATTTCCATTTTGACATTAGAAAAATATACAACCAAAATCTATAAGACTTTGATTAAATGTTGATACAGCTGATTCCAACACAGCCAAAGCCAGTGACCATACATGGAATCTAAACAACAGCTAGTAATTACAGTGTCAAAGGCATGTATACACTGTGTGTTATGTTTCATTGTCTGGCATGCAAATATAGACTTGGTTTCCTTTGCACTATTTCCAAAGTATAAAGAAAGCTAACCAGAGAGTTCTGTTTCGTTTACACAAAAGAACAAGGTTCAATCATGTTTGATAAGTTGCAAATTACTGGTAATACCACAAGTGTTGTTACAGCTGCTAAGAGTGGTCAGGAGGATGTACAAAATACAGCAACGGCATGAATCAAAAGAAAAAGTCTAAACAATTTTGAATGATAGTGTATAATACTTCTAACTTTAACTTGGTGCAAGGGCTTCTCAGCAGCATCTCGGGCAGTGGTGAGATACGTGGACTAAGTTGCCACGTATATATTTGAAATTCTGTGCTTTGGCAGACTCCCCACTGACTTGGCTCCTAAGAGAAGCAGTGGGTGCAAAAGGGAAAGAAAGAATAAAACTCCAGTGACATAGGAGACCCCTGCACTTCTTCAATAAAGGCATTTTTAAAGTATCAGCTTAGTCATGTGCCTGTGGAGATTTCCACATCTGAGCACATCCTTTTCATTGCATCTCTAAATATGATACATTTGTCAAGGTCTTCAGGTAGAACCTGTCTGTTTTCTGCAGAATGAGGATGCTGAAAGCCTCACCTGGGGTGGAACAGGTCTCAGAAAGGGGGCAGGATTTGGGAGGCTGTGTAAAAAAGTGCATGCAATACAAGTCCGAGATTTTCCCTTTCTAAATCTGCAGACATTCTGACACAGCAGATGAAGTTCCCTTGCACAGGGAAAACCTGAACTAGTATCTTGCTCTATTCTGTGCATGACTTTCCTGGAAAAGTGCGCTGGGAATCTGGAAGTCCCTTTGGGAATACCTCCGACCATGAGACAGAAGAGTTGCTGCTCTGTGGAACACTGCTGTCTCCTTTCAGGGTGAATCAGCCTCCTTGTCTGTGATTACATGGGCTCCTCTTTTGAAATACTGGAAGGCTATTGGAAGGATGTACTCACCAGGGCCATACTTAACTGTAAAAAATGGAACCAGGAGCTGGATTGTATACATTGATTTCCCTAGATGCAGTACTTTGATGGTGGTGGTTCTCTTTTCACTTTATGTTTGCATAATGTCTCATTAGGTTTAGGTGTTATTTTCTATTTGCTACATTTTAAAATAATGTGAAATTATCAACAGTGAAAAACACAGACTTATCTGGCTCCATCCAATACAACAGAAAAAGAAACTATTCCAGGAAAACTAAGTATCAGTAAAACCAATGCAAATACTGTAATGTGCTTTAACTACTGTGAAAATATTCCAAAACTTCTGCCTAGGGTTCAGCTTTCAATACCCAAGTGGGACAGTACTGGACCTATGTTTTGTTCATAGCTGGGAGTATATATGAGGAAGGAAGGAGAGGAAGGAAGGAAGGAAGGAAGGAAGGAAGGAAGGAAGGAAGGAGGGAGGGAAGGAAGGAAGGAAGGAAGGAAGGAAGGAAGGAAGGAAGGAAGGAAGGAATTCTGAAAAGTAGGACTAGGAAAAGTCTGTGTTTGCACAGAAATGAGTATAGTTTCTTTATGCCATGCCAATTAGAATCAAGAAAATGCAAGGAAATAATTGGGTTTTTTATGAGGAAAATAGTGAAAAACTTTCCTTATTAAAGAAAAAAAATTAGAAGACTGAAAAGCATAACAACTAGAGAATGAATAGCTGCAAAGCAAGCTGACACCACATTTATCTGCAATATCTCATGATTTTTAAAGCTATCACAATACTGGGGGACAGGGAGAGGATAATGCTTGTTTCCGAATATGAGAGGTTGGCAAACCTGTGAATGCATCCCAGGAGTGCTGGGTATTATTCATACATAATTCATACATCAGATGACTTTGATACTCCTAAACCTTCACGTAATTACAATACACAGGACTCTGCATTTTTAAGCAAACCCTTTCTTCTGTAGTGCTGCCTCTTCAGTCACGATGTGTTCCACAACTGGAACAGCTTGCGCTGGGTTAGCCCCCTGGGAAAGTTCTAATTTACAAAACCCTGTTTAGAAAAATCAAATCTATTTAAAGGCATTACATTATAAACATAAACTCCCTAATGAGCTGTAGTGAAATGGCTCTAGGCTATAACTTGCAAAGTTCAAATGATTTAGCTGTTTTCTGCCATGTATTATTTTCATTTAATCTGCATCACAAGGACTGTAAAGAGTCCAGCTGTTCAAAGTGAGTCTTAAAGATTCCTGCCAAATGCAAAGGCTTGTCCAATTGTTTCCTTCTTTACTGTGTTTGGTTGAAGACTTATTAATTGATAGATCAAATGTTTCCGAAGTTAAAAAAAAAAAAAGAAAGTAAACTTTCTAACAGAAATGCAGATGCTAAGAAAGATTGCACTTAAAAAATAGGAAATTAGAGGTCACAGGCTCACTAGAAAAGAAGAAATGAAGTAAAGAAGGAAAGAAGCAATGAGGAAGAGAAGGAAGGAAGGAAGGAAAAAGAAATCCACCAAACATTCACATGCTTGTGCCCTGGTGTAGTAGAACAATCTGTACTTTCATGTTCAGCTCTTCTTCCTTTTGGGACCAAGGGTGTACCCTGAAGATGTGAATAGCCTCTCTCTTACCATCTTCTGGCTGCAATGTAGTTTCTTACCTATACCTGCATGAGAAGCAGTATGGTGTCTACATGGCAATTAACTTCTACTGTGTTGAGCTTTTTCTAGGAGACATTTGAGGAATCCCACCTATCATCTTTGGTTAGAAGCAGGGCTGGAGGAAGTGATGAAGGACACACAGGTACTTCCAGAAGAAATGCAGTGTTAGATGGAGAATGGACCCATGACTAATAGGCGTTTCCTACCATTCTTTCAGAGACCCTTCTCCTGTTAAATGCAGGCCTTGGCTTGCCTCAGGTTAGCTTTAAGTAATGGAAATATCCAGTTTTGAGAGATTTATTACATAATTCTGTAATAAAAAGCTAGAATATACCATCAGCACTCTGTACCGTTGATTACCTGCTCTTTTCAACACTTACTTTCAGCATCCAGAAAATGCAAATCTGTACCTGTTACAGGATTTGGGATTTTGGTCTGGTCAAAATCACTTGACATGTTTAAACATTAAAAAGTAATATTCTGAAATGTGTAAATGTTAAAACCACAACTTCCATGTAGAAAGGGAGAATAAATATAACAGACCTGGTGTGTTTAATAAATGAAATGGTATAATGTTAACTGGAAGAAGTGGATTGCATTCATTTAACTGCTTCCTATTTTAAGTAATTGTTAGAAAAACATTGTATGCTGGTGGGCTTTAGAATGCCCTTATCAAAAGCAAGTATAAGGACACAATTTTGACTTTTTATTTTAACTTCTTATTAATAGAAAGGTCTGGTTTGTGCAAAAATTCCCTCTACTTATGGTAAGGCATTGTATTGGAACTGGCAACACAGCTTCAGATGGTAAACTTTGGGAGAAGATGGGTCAGTTAAAGAAGTGATGAAGTAAAAATCGTGGTTCCATTTTTCAGCTCAATTGAAAACCTTGTAACAGAGCCCCATGGTGAAGGCAAATACAATAGTACTGATGTTTAAGCTGCATAAGGATTGTTTTATGTTGCTAGAGTGGTGTAAAAGGATGAGCCATGAATGAGGATCCAATCCAAGATATACAGCAATATGTATTCCTTACAAAAGAAATTAATTCATTTGCCTGATCTTCACCTATTTTCTTTGGTTGTTGGCCTACAATTTCAACATGCAGC
Organism: Falco cherrug; assembly: GCF_023634085.1. NCBI lineage: Eukaryota > Metazoa > Chordata > Aves > Falconiformes > Falconidae > Falco > Falco cherrug. The sequence continues at coordinate 84,012,524 of NC_073700.1, forward strand.
AAGCATATGTAAAAGCTCTTTAGTTCTGGTGACACAAAACCCAGTCCTGAGTAGACTACAAATATAAATGAGTTTGGTGTTCCCATCACAATCCTGGAAAGGAAAAAAAAAAGGGGGGGATTCACCACAAAACCACTATGCAGCTCAACAAAATGTGCCATTCTGCTTTTAAGTCTGTTGGGCATATTACATATCAGTACTGATTTGAGGGCCAGATTGTTAGCTATAGCTCAGGAGCATACTGTGCCATTTCAGCTGCAGGGCACAAAGGCAGCTTTAAGCCAAGTTTGCACTCCCCCTCTGCTAACACTTAAGAGATCCCTTTCCAAATTTCCCTCTTGGCATAATTTAAAATATTCTGAGGGGTCAACAGCTCTAGGTAGTCGAGCCAGAGCCCAAGGATGAGTTGTGCATGAGAAAACCTGAGGCACACTCTACCCTTTGGTTGCAAGAGGTAGCTTTAAAACCACTCTATTACATCATGAATACAGTAGCAATGTAGCATTTGGAACAACTTCTGATTTAAAAATTGAGGATTCCTCTACCCACTCCTCCAGTGACTTGCCAAGCAGGAATTAGCATAGCTCTGCAAAGACAGAGAAGCACAAAGGTACCTCAGTGTCCTTGAGATTCAGACTTGAGGTCTAGACATTAGGGAGGCTGGGTATTGCATGGTTTTCCTGCCAGTTTGATTAACTTCTTGCTTTCAAGAGGACTATATTCACACTTGCCAAGGCAAAATTGGACTGTATGCTTCACTGTAGTGTTGCACCAAAATACAGAAGCTCAATTTTAATGAGCCTGCTTGGGTACACAAACAGAATTTGATGTCCCTTAATTATCAGACCTGGCTTTTCCCACATAAAATTAGCCCATGCAGTGTTCCACTGCTACTAGTACTTGAGCCAGCTCTGCTGTAACGTAATATAGACCTTAGACTGTAAGAGCTTCCGTGACCTGCTTCCAGCTGATGTAAATCAATATAGTTCCACTGAGGTAAATTAATAATTGAAACCTTCAGCTCATGAGCTGAGCTGCAGTGCTTTGACCAAGCAATCAGTCTTTACTTCTATTTATTTGGTTAGAATCAGGCAGTGCTAATGAGATTATAGCCTGGAGATTAGGAAATGCCTTTTCAGAAAGGTATATTGCATTGAAGAGAGACGACTGACAGGCTAACCATACACAATGTCAGTGGACACACTGACTAATTTCATCAAATTAATGAACTGCAGACTACTCGACATGTGATCCAGATAACATTGTACAATAGCAGTGGCCACAGAAAAAACAATACATCTAAAACAACAAAGTAAGGAGTTGGTCTCTAATTTGTGGTGTTGTGCAGATATGGACATGTTCATATTTACTCAAATGCACTTACACAAACAAATGTTAATCACAGATTTTTGTTACCTCTTCATGTAAATACACTGTTGTTTCTAACTTTATCCTCCCAGGAAAAAGATGTCTGCTATGTTGTTTTTCCATTTCCCATCTGGTATGCTTCTAGGGGTACAACTGTGTAGACTTTGGAAGAGTGTTGCTCGCTCTACTGTCATCACTGGACACGCGATGCAGTTATAGAACCCATCCTCTTTTATCCAGTTACACAGATTGGAAGTGACTAATAATTACAAGATCAAAAACTCTCAAGGTTTCATCTCCCTCTTCTGTGGTACAAATGGTTTTGGAACTAGTGAGAATGGAGATTTTGATACTTCATGAAGATAAAACCTGAAAGAAAATTAGGATCAAAGAGTCTATAAGTGAGATATATCAGTTTATAGCTGTTGAAGAGCTTGCCTCTGAGTTCCTGACATCTTCCAGTCTCAGGCAGAAATGAGTACGTACTTCCAGTACTTTATGGAGAGGATAGCAAACTCAATAACCCTTAGAATGACAAATGTGTGAAAAGAACTTCTAAGAAGTAACATACCAGTATAATGAAAATCACTGCAATGTTTCCCATGGGCAAAAGGTGCAGTTCAAACAAGATCATACTATATAATGTAACCAAGTGAAGTTCAAGACAAAATAATTTCTTCCTCCCTCTAACATTAGGTCTGAGTAAGGTGAAACACATTTGAATTATTACAGTGGTCATCATGATTGTCACCCTCTAGAAAGTTAGTAGTGGAATAACAACTACGCTACAGCTCCATTTGGCCATGACTTCAGAAGAAGCGTTGTGGCTTGTGGAGATATTTATCTGGCTATTCTTTAATGGCTGAGATGACCCAGTTAAGTAATATGCTGACTGTCCTGCTGACCTTCTTAATTTAGTCTATCATCACGTTTCCAGCAGTTCCCACACAGCTCATACTTGCTCATCATCTACAGTGAACCCCTTCCTGCTGCAAGGTGCTTCCTGCAGGTACTAATGCATAGTGAGGTATCCTAGCTCTTACATCTGCAATTCACTCACTCATCATCACCACCAGCTCAGCCTAAGGTTTTGTGAAAGAGTTGATGAAATTGCCCTTAGCTACAACCTAGCCGTAACTCACTTAGTAAACCTAGTAAGTGTGTGAGAGACAGGGCATGTGTTAATCTTACAAGTCTCTTCAGTGGTTCTAGCACTTTTCAGAACTGATAAACATTGCCATTTACCCTGTCAAAACACATCTTGTGTTTTGAGCTTCTTGAAACTTGTGGCCAGAGTTTCACAGTGTTAATACCCCCTGAAATACAAATGCCAAACAAACAGCTGCTAAGTTAAGAAGGGAATTATTTGCTAGTGAGACAGAGTGAGGACTACGAACCCTAGGAGGAAACACATTCACTGTTAAAAAATGTATTTTGGTTTTGAAGGGCTAAGTTTATGAAAAATTTCTGATATTGGACCACCAAACTCATCTATTTCCGTTCAGTAGATGATGTGTATCAGGATTGTGTGACAGGACTAAGCAGAAATAATTTTAAAAGAGAATATCCACCAGCTATGCCTACTGTGTGTGGCAGGATGATCCCGAAGATTTGAAGCTAAAACAACTGCAATTCTTGTGCTGTAGAAGTGCCCATACTGCTGGCTGAGGAACCACCTTCAGTTCACCCTTAAAGCAGCTCCACAGACATGCTCACCTGCAGTGTGGACGGCTTCAAGCCTCCATCTGCCTCAGCTACCCCTGAGGTGCTAATACTGCGGCAAGGACAACTTCAGGCTTCTTCTTGCCCAAAGTCCCTCTAATCTCTCTTTCCCTCTCCGCACAGAGAGCAGAGGCAGCCAGTTCTGTGTCTTTGCCCCAGAATTTATGTCAAGTGCTGTCTGGTACAAGGGAAGTGTACCTTTCTCTACCCAGACTCCTTCACATCAACATTGCCAGGACAGAACAACCTCCAATATTTGACACTGTCTTTACCTCAATTCTAAGATTCTTTACATTCTATCAGGGCAGTGTAAAGAGGTCATAGCTGAAATTTGTGAGAAAGGACTTAGTTTTGCATGTGTCCTGAAAGTCTGGTGTTCTCCATGTTCACTAAAAGTTAGCCAAAATACAAAAGGCAGTGATTTTAAATCCTGCCTAACCCATATGAGCCACAGGTGCCCTTGCAGGCCTTGCCCCGTGTTGGTGTGTGCTGTAGGAAAGGGGTAGGAAGGAGGCAGAGAACAGACCAGACAGAGGTTGAATCAGGTTACCAGGGTGGGTGCACTCCAGGGAAGGGGATTTAGTGCTGCCTGCCAGGGTGCTTGTAGCACAGAACTTATTCCAAAGACGACTGCTTCTAATTTTCAATAAGACCTACTCAAAGGAGTTTTGAAAATAAATTAGCAACATGATACTGCAGTATGCAGAGCTGGTGTAAACCTTCAGTGTCAGCTGATTTTGTTGAATGTGTAGTGAAAGAAACAAATAAAAAAGAACTAGTTAACATCTACTGAAAAATAAATCTTTGACAAGTAATTTGAGCCAGCATAACTTTAGTCAGCAGGAAAACAGGAAAAGTCATTATTTGCCAAAACAAATCTTTAAAAATCTGATAATGTTTAGGAAATAAACAGCTCAATCAACAGACTTAAAAAAGTTCAGGCAATTTTCTTGCCTGAGAAGATGTTGGGCAATGTCAAGTAGAGCCACACAAGGTGCTGCTGCTGTGAAAAGACATCCCCTAGGACATCCCCATGCTCTAATTGCTCTTAGAGAAACGTGTTTCATGGAGACTGTGACTGTGTATGTGCAGTGCACACCCCCTGCACACCCAGTTAGCTGTTTGGCATCTGCATCATTGAACCAAAGGCTTTGACTTCACCTCTGAATTTTTACATGAGATAAGATATTTATTCTGTTGTGAAGTTCATGCTGTAATCCATTTACTTTTAATAAGTTAAGTCAATTGTAAATTATATGATATAAATGATGATTGCAGTTAAATGAAGGCAGTATCCTTTACTACTGTATGAATCAACAGTAGAGGAGTCACAAGGGATTCTGTTTCTAATTAAGCTCTGATTTTAGCCAAAGGCTTTCAGTAGTTTTTGCCTTTTTTTTTTATTTTAATTCCACCCAGCACCTGCTAGATAACAGAAAAGACTAAACCCACATTCTAAAACTCTTTAATCAATGAATAAACTAGCAAAAAGACATGAAGTCCTGAAATCGCTCTCCAATCAGAATATCTGTTGCTAGCAAAGCAGAACTATTTGCTCGTGCCTCAGGCTCAGGAGGAAGAGGAAACCTTCTGGTCTTGTCTTTTATTTGGGCATGACTGTGATCAAAGAAAGAAGATATTAGTCAGTTTTCCTGAGACATTTTGTAAGAATAAAGAGGTATGGCTTTCAAAATATGGCGTGAAGTTCTTATCTTATATATCAGCCAGGGCAGATGAGAATTTTGGACTGCAAATTTCCAGGGAAGGAAATGGCATGAAGCAGAGCAAAGAGAGCTGGGTAAAGGACCACCATTCTCTTCCTCTGTGCCACTTAACATTTGATTTTTTTCACATTCTCATTTTGCCTGGAATGTTTGTAAAAAGCATTCAAAACACTGGATTTAATAACCTTTATGTTTCTAGATTTTATTGGGTGAATTCTAGACCCATGGTTATAGGAGGTGAAAGGTTACTGGAACTGGAAGTGCAAATTCCCAGTCCCCTTTGTCTTGTTAATTAAAAGTGGAGGGTTGGATAGCAGGGAAAAAAGCTCTCTATTATGTTGTAGCAAGTGATTCCTAAAAACAAATGTACCTATTGTGCACAGGAAAACTGAAAGACAGCTTTGTGGTTGCAGTTCTCTAGACAGAATTATGTTTATGACTTAAAAATCCTTATATACAGATTCTGAGGCTTATCAGATGACAAAGAATAATACAATCCCCATTACCCTATGCTGCATATGTGAAGGACAAATTTCAAAGCCAAAACAGTATAAGATTATATACTGCAAGCCATTAAACAGGGCCTTTTGGCATGCAATTTCAGATGAACTAATTGCATCCAACAGCCAGAGGGGAAGGAAAATAGATACCAAAGGATTCATGACAATAAAGCAGGATGCAGAGACATTTGTTACTCCACTGGGCCTAGTGAAAGCTTACAGTATATCTCAGTACAATTGTTCTCAGGACCTTTTGTCATTTTGTTTTATAAATCCTGGGTGCTGGTCAGATGCAGGGGCTTTGGAGAGGGGAACCTGCAAGCATATAGATAATCACAAGAAAAATTCAGCTTAAACTTCATGTATGTTGTGCTCCATAGTATTTACAATAGCAGCAATCTCTTTTCATGACAGCATGTTTTGCAAATCCAGAGAGATAAACTTTCTCAGCTATTTATAAATCAGATGCTTACATTATGATCTCCTGCCAGTAACTCCAGTCACTGTTGAACTTTGCTGTGTTCAGTTAAACAAATCTTTTTGTTACTGTAGTGCCAAAGGTGAGAAAAATATACCGGAATCCTGTAGAGAAGATGTAATAGCTCTTTGTGGCTGGGATAGTGATGTCCTGCCACTGTTAGGGTAAAGGGAAGTCAGACACCTTAGTCTGAACACAGCTAGGAGCCAACACTCACAGATTCTGTCTTAGATCTGCCACTAACTTGCTGTGTGGTCTTGGAAGAGAGTTTTGCCTTGAAAAAATGAAATTAATATTTTCTCTCCACTCTTCAAGAGTCTGGTGATCCTCTATTGGATAATAGATGTAATTAAGAGAATTGTTATTAGTATTTTTCCAGCTTCCTTATTTTATTTTTGCTATTCATTGTACAATTATTAGAATTATTAACAAGAAGCAAGCTGGATTTCATAGCCTTTGGGAAACATACCACAACAAAAAAGAAAAAAAATTCTTTGCTCTTCAGAGTATCCCTGGTTTTGAAGAAGCAAAATTTTCTGTACTCTTCTCAAGGTAGAAAATGCATGCTTAGCATAAGTGAATAATTTGTAATGAATAATTTCTATGTTGAATAACACTTTATTTTAATTCCCACAACTTGTCTACGTGAGAAGATCACAGATAACCTAATGGGGCTTTTGGGACCTTTTTGCTGAGCAATTTACACAATTCTTGGGCTGTTTGTCATTTCTGGGCAGTTCTTTTGATGTGTTTGTAAGACCACTCATCTTTGATCAGGTTACAGGTCCATTTAGTTCAGTGGCCAGTGTTTCACAGTAGCCAAAAGTGGATAATTAGTAAAGCATGTAAGAGGAAAACTTATTCACCAGATTCTGCTAACAGCTTCCAACAGTTTGTGGCTCAGGTACATATCTTTAAGGATGACAGCTACCTTAGAAATCATACAAAACATGGTTAATATTTTTATCCAGACTATCCAGCAGTTATAACATATAAAAGTGTATAGTAAAGTATGAGAAAGGGAAAGATATATGTAGTGTTAAGCCACAAGTGCAGTGTATAGCCAGAAGTTAGTCAGTACACATTGTTATGATAACACTTTTCCTTGTTAACTACCTGTGAACCTTAACTCATCTTCCCTGCCCACACACACACGCACACAAACATAAATTCTATCTCTTTGAATCTCTCTCTCCCTCATATAAATAGAAAAATATGTTGAAATTCAAGACTAAGAGAAGTAAAAGTAGAAAACCCTGCAGAAATACATGCTATTACAATCACAATGGAAATATAGCAGCCACAAAAAAGAAGGAAGTTCTGTATCTTCAATAACATAGGTGGTGAGAATGTGAATACATGAACTAAATATCATTCATCAGTCAGTACTAAGGACTACACACTCAGATTGCTTTAAAAGCAGGAAGGTTGTAACTGGACCAGTAACTGGACATAGGTGACAAGGTAGGATATGGCCAATTTTTAAAGTATTCCCATGTTTCAGTAACTTAGAACTGGGGCCTGCCTTCTCCTAGTGCTCAGATTGCCACAAGATGCAAGGCTGGGCTGAGTTCTGAGCACTTGAAATCACCAGTGTCATTGTGCTATGCTCAAATCGCTCAACATCCTCTGTGCACCTAGCAGTCTTCTCAAAGTCTTCCATCAACAAGCCACATATATCTTCACTTCAGAGGCAGAGGAAAAGGATCCTTCCCCCCAAAGTACCCTTGTGTCTACTAGAAGACACATTGAGCTGCAGCTGTTCGTGCTTAAGTTTAATCTTCTGCTTCACCTCGAACTTCCACTGTCTGAAAGGAAGGTCTTGCAAACATCTGTAGTAATCATAAAACCCATGACTGTTTTCCTAGACATCATTCATCTCCTATAGTTCAAGAGGAACGGTTGTAATGCAAAAGTGCCTCAGAAGACCATTTCCTATCACGTATCTAAAGGTAAGGAGAAAGAGGCAGCAAGGGATCAAGAAATAAGGTACTGAATGCCAATGTCATTAATACCTGTATTGATGAAGATAGAGTAGTTTTAATTGTAGCTAGAGGCTTGTGTAGGCAAACTCCCTCCCTTAACCCTGGTGCCTGACAGAGTACATGCTCTGCCATTGGGCATGTATGGCCCAGCAATTCACAACCCAATGGAAACACAGGGACTCGACTTTGACAAAAACTTTGCTAAGATATGCAAGGGGAAGGGCAGTCTGCTAATGAAATTCTGCTTGTGTTTTCCTGGTCTCCCTTTGCTTGTGTGCTGCCCAGGAACACACACAGAAGTACAGAGTTTTCTCTAGTGCTACAGCACTGATGTGATCAAACGCAGGAGGCCTGATGTCCAGTTCTTGTTCTGCCCTTGGCCTGATGGGTGTCTCTGAACAACCCGTATTTTTTTCTCATTGCCTTAGTTTTGCCATTTCTAACATGAGGAGAATAACATATCACTTTCAAACTTCCTTACACATGCTCATAAGAGAAGAAGATATGCTAAAGGCCACATACTCATGTCTGGCTTCATAGAGCTAAATATTGCAAGAAAGGATGAAATCATGTGGGTTTAAGCAACAATAGAATTAATCCATTGACTGTTTAAATGCATGAGAGATGCAAACAAACAAAAACACCCATGCTCAAACAGAAGATTCTGTGCAACTTGAGTAATATTTTCTCTAAATTTCAGTTTTCTACTGTTGTTTTCCACTGGCATTGATGTAATGAATGTTATCAAAATATTCTGATTGACAAACTTAAGAAATCGTGAACTATGAAGCATGAACTATGTTTGGGGACAATCCATATGTTAGTATTTCCAATTATGAGACCACAGCATGCCAGAAACAAATGGAAAATTATTGTAATCAAATCCTTCAAAATTGTTAGGCCTTTTAACGAACAGTTTAATGTGACATGAAATTACCTTAAGACTGAAAAGTTTTGAGAGGCAATGGAAAGCATAGGATGACTTTAGTTCAATTTAACACTGATGAAGCACTTTAAGGACTTCTCTACTGAAATACCATGACTATGAACATACAATTATAAAATCTTAAACAATGATTCTGAATCCTAATACTGATACTTTTATTGAAAATAACATTTGACTGCTCATAAATATTTTGAAAAGTCATAAGCAGCTAGTCAAAACTGACCTATGTGCAGTATAATTTCTCTGCAGTTGTCAAACTCATGCTACAAGCCTGCCTTAGGTTCCTCCAAAATATTGTAAATGTTCTTCAGACTACAAGTTTTAGCTTTATTTAGGGTGCCCAGGAAACCAGAACTTTTCTGCTGTTCTAGTGCCTTATGTGACAGCCTAGGATGCCCACCTGAGAGGGACGCGTGGCAGAGTCTTTTAGTCACTACTTTCTACGGAGGGAACATACAGTATTTCTCATTACCCAGAAGATTAGGAGAACTCTGTGAGGATACACACACATATATGTAACCCTCTGCAAACATAAATGGCTGTTGTATTTCTGAGAGTTCTGAATATTCGTACTTCAAATGTATATGCTTGCCTTCCTCTACAAGTCCTATTTAACAATGCTTGCAAACCCTCAACTTCATTTAGCCTTCCAGGATGAAGCGGTTAGGCGTGTCTGTATTGTCATGAGACTGGAAAAGATTTAGTTTCATTTGACAAAGTTTTATTTTCCAAAAGAGAATCTAATCTGTTGCATATCATCAGCCAGTTGGGGTGCTGTCTAAGGAAAATTGAAATACTTCAAAACAGAAACATCAAAAGACTTTGAAACAAAAACACTTTCTCCTAATCTTGCATCCAGGGTATGTACTGACTTTGCAGAATCACTACAATTGATTCTAAATGGTGTATGAAATGAGTAATCCCTGCCTAGAGACTACAACTAGTGCATGCAATCACTGGTTAGCTGTGAAATGTGCTGTAATATTATGCTTAGGCATGTCCAGAAAAAAAGCCCACACCATTCCCAGCATTTCTAGCCATTTTTTATTTTCTCTGTTTTCTGCTATTACTACTACTCCACCCCTATGCCTGTGCCTTCACTGCAGGGCTAGTCAATTCTCCAGTTTCCCAGTTTCTTCAAAAAGCAACCATGATGGTCAGGTACAACTCACAGGTGTTTCCAATGGGCTGGAAATGCAGTTCTGTTGTGAAAATGTCATGAAAATACAGACAGGTATAGTATTCTTTCATTCAAAGGCCCTAGCAGTATTTTATTATAAGTGTCTACATTACACTAGTTTTTGCTTTGGTCCCTGATTAGTGAAGAATTATGTTCCCCATGCAGCACCAATTAGAGCAACTAGTCTACGAAGAATTCTATGTGCTCTGCTAACATTGTACAAATCAACTCCTGTTAACCTTGGTGGGAGTAGTCACACACATAAGCTTTTGAAGAATTAGGATTTGAAGTATGTACTTCGACACAGATGAAAGGACGTGGGGCCAAATGAATGACTATTTAAAGTTCTTCTCATACTAAAATCTTAATAGTTGGCTGACTTAATGGGTATGGATGGCACAAAATGAATTCTAGGTTACCCATCCACTTTAAGAAAAAAGATGGAGCAAGTTATTCCCACTCAGATCAGAAAATAGGTATTACTGTAGTCTTTTTCTCTAAACATAGAATCAAACATCAGTATTCACTCATAAATAAAACTTGCATTAACTATCCTGCTCAAAGCTAAATTGATGTGAAAGTGATATGCAGTAAAATATTGAACCATAATTTCCACACACCAAATTAGCCAAATTTGGACTCATTTATTATACGGACTTCCTGTGTCTGAAATTAGAGATTCCAAAGATTTGCACAGTTCTTCCAGGGATTCCATATGCTGTGTAATCAGAAAGCCTGTAGCAGAGCAGGTAAGATGGTCAGCACCTCCTTAGAGTGGTAAATAAGATCTGTCAGGCTAGCTTTGATGAGATCAAGCTTTGGCAAAATATGTTCAGTAGGAAACAAAACATTTTACAAAAAATGTTTTGTGTTTGAAGAGAGCCTTTGTCAGAAATGCAGGCTGGTTATCAGCCAGGAGATAGAGAAGCACACACCGCCACCACACAAGTGCTGCATAGCTCAACAGCCATACAGAGTTGCTGTGTGCAGCGTACCCAGAAAAACCCCCACAACCTTCCATTTCCTGAATGAGGAGGGCGAAGGCAAAGAGCTGTGCCTTAAATGAGGTAGAGCAGATACTTGAATCTCTGTGCTCCACATCCTAAGCTGGTGACCTATCCCCTCAGTTACAACATAAGCATACACAAGTTTGTTCTTGTAAAAAAGTTCAAGTCTTTGTATATCAGTAGGAAGACAAAAACCAAAACAATCAAGGCACCATAGTTGTTATAGAAATTAATTTCTCACCCATGCCACCCAAGTGCCTTCCTATACCACCACCAACACTCAGTAATGCTTAGGGATTGGTGGTATGGTTTGCACCTACATTTAGTTAACAGATTTCAAGGTGCTTTGCGTAGTTTGTGGAGGAGCGTAAAGGCATGTGTTGATAGACCATATGGTTTTGTACTGGAGCTCAAGATCCCTGAATGGATTCTTAAAATAACAACTTGACAGTGTAATAACTGTTAACCAACAGTGTAGCAAGGGAGCATGCTTAATGAAAATGTGAATACATCCACAGAGAGTTCCCTTTAATCCTGCCTTGAAAATGAATTTTTAAATGAGCTTCCAAGTCATTGATAATGTTCTTAAATTTCACTCCAGTGACTCTTTAGTTCCTAAAGAAATGGCTTTAGTTCTAGGCATGTGGAAAATACTTGCTTTTACTTGATGGTTATAGAAAATATTGGCAATGGTTCTATACATAAAGTAATCCTTAAACGATTCTTGTTAAAAAAAGCGAAAAAGAATAACGGAAAAAAGCAGAAACGCCACCAAGTGCATGACTAACTGCCAAACACACCGGCTCCCCAAATAGCATGGTTGCCTGTTACGTCAGCTGTTGTGAGGACCCTGCTTAGAGATGGACAGAGCTAGAAATGTGAAACAGCAGTGTGTGTTAATGTATGGCATCAAGAATGATAAATTGTATAGAGCATAGGAACACAGTCAAGGCCATAGTGCAGGCAAGAGCTTATCTTGTGGTCATGGAAAAGCACTCCCTTTCTGCAGTGTACAGAAATCATCCCCAAAACTATGCTTCCTTTTACTCAATATGAAAAAGCTGAGTGCCTGCAGCAGGGCTGCTCTGAGTACAGCGCACTCTGAAGGTGACTAAGAGCCCCATCAGATACAGAAACACAAGCCAAGAAAAAATAAACAAAAATCAGATTTGCCAAAACCAAGTCCACATTCCCCCTAGCAACTCATGATCGTTGTTTTCCTTCTTTTCATCTTCACCTAATGAATCATACAATCTCCCATAAGGTGATGGTTAATTAGGAGGTCACAGAGGAAAAGTACCTGTATGGTGAAAGAAGCAGAGGTTTTCCAAGACCATGGACAGGGAGGAAAGTGTAGCTTATCTGGGACATGCCTGTAGCATGGGCGTTCCAGCAACACTTTCTGAGATTCAAGGGTGAGGAGCAGGAGGCTGCAGTGCACCAACAAAACACCTACAGGAACATTTTCAGTATGCCAGAATCAGGTGATGCACACCTACAAAGTGGTACTATTCACGCCAGCAGCAAATGATTTATCTCAGGTCTTCAGTGCAGCCACAGAACAAACAGTACAGCCTGCTACGTTACTGGTGGCTTAGGAAGGAGAGTTCCTAAAAAGGACAGGGCAATACCTTAAGTGCATCAATGCCAAGAGCAAAGATCAAGTGTGTGTTGACATGCCTGATCATAATTATCCATGCAAGAATGAACAGGGGTGGCACAGAAAAAAAGAGTGCAACATGTTTAGAGCACCCTATAGGGCAAAAGGAACTGTCAGTGTTATACTGAATTATGCATTATACAAAGCAGACTCTCTAGCTGTAAAAACATTGTCATTTAGGTTTTAATACGGAAGTAAAACACCTACTATATTTGTGTTCATTTCTGACCAAATAGTGCTTCTCTGACATCTGCAGCAACAATTTCTTGTCGGAAGGCTAAGGTTAATGTGATTTTCCTACCAGAGTTCACTGTTTTGCAGTGCTGTAAAGCCACAAGAAACCAGTCGAAGCAGCTTCTGAGTGGAAGTAGATACACCATGTTTGCATTCAGTTAGGGAGATACTCACACTGCTTAATTTCAGGAACTTGGTTGCTTAGTTCAAAGGCCAGTCTTGTCTTTTGTTGAGAAAGAGGTGCTTTTACAAAGTCCCAGAGAAATGAACCTAGGTGTTCTCAGTCTCTTCCTGGAGGAGCCCCTCTTTCCTCACTGACTACCACGATATTCTCAAGAACTACCAAGCCCTGTGAAGCATAGCTGGGAACCTGCTATGATACTTGGACTATTTTATTTATTCTTGTATATAAAGCTAAAGAAACTACACTCATTTGGAGAAATAACATTAGAAAAAATGTTTAAGGATTTAAACATATAAACTTTTATTTCAAAATAAAACCAACTCAGATATCTTTTGCTCTTTGTTCTATTTTCTGAGTCTTGTACGTATTTTTGCTATTGCTTTTCATTAAATTTCTCTTTATGCCCTTGTTCCCTGCTTATCTGGCAGCCATCCCAGTATAGGGCTGTTGCTGTGACGTGTGTAGAGGTTGCTGTGAGTGTCCATTTGTGCTGGCACTGAAGGCACATGGCACCCCTGAGACAGCATCGTTTGCAGGACAGCTGCAGTCCCTTATTAGTAAGCACTTGATAAAGTATTCTCCTTAAAAAAAACCAACATGGACAATTATTTCTTTTGTTGCCTGTTAAACTGACAAACCAGGGAGAATTCTCCCAGGGGTATCTATGGAGACTGAAATGGGAATCAGGAGATGACGCGCCAGCTTAAGCCACAGAAGGACGTGCTGCAGCAGGTCAGAGGTGATGTGTAAGCCCAAGTCATGCAGAGACAGCCCGTGTCCCCCAGGCCAGAATGAAGCTCTCTGGCCACTGACCTACCCTCATTTGCTGTTCCTCCTGCTGAAAGGATGATTTTCTTCTTTTGTTTCAGTGAAGGTTATTTGTTTTAACAGCCTGCGATTCAAGTAAATGTCTGCTGTGTTTTAATGAGAAATTTTCTAAAAGATGTTTTAGGACAAGAGCACCCCATGTGATTTAAAGGTGCCAAATAGTAACAGATTGATTTAAGCAATGGTAAATCAGCAATAATCTCACTAAAAAATCTATATCCTAGTCCTTCTTCTTTTGGACCCGATTTCTCTACAGTAAGGAAAGAAATCCTGTCCTGGAAATAACATTGCTGCCAGGGAGTAAACTTCACCTACCTTAGCCCTGTGCCTTTGGCCGGTGGTATGCAGACAACCCGTGGTCACAGAGGTACATCTGAGGAGGTGAAGAGCAGTAAATGTGAAAAGAAAGACATCAGTAAGCTAAAAGTCTCTATACTAGTATCTGCATCTCTACTGGAATATTGTCAAATGGAGACATGTATCAAGAAGGTTGGGAGCCACAGCCTTCTGTCTTTCTGCTTTCACGAACATTTACCATGTTCAATCCCTGAAATCTGAGTACTATATTTTACAGTTGACATGCAGATAGTGGAAAGAGTTTAAACCAAATGTAAAGGGGCCACTGGATTCCAATAAAAACATATCTTACTTTTTCAAGAGCAGACAAGTAAAGACTTCCCATATCTAGCCTTTCTGACTGGAAACAGGACCCAGCTTTCACATTTTTGTGATCCTATGTCTGGCACATACTACCAAAGTCTGTAATGTTTTTATCCCTACGGTTAAAATATATCAATCCCCAGAGGTGATTCAAAACAGGGCTGTCTTGGTAAGGAACTACAGGTTATTCCAAAATCTGACAAAAAAGGCACCATACTTTTGCCACAATCTTCAAAATAATAAGCAGTTTTACAAAATACAGTTTTCCTTTTTGAAGGCTGAGTCGTCTTGGCCAGAGTTACATGCTAAAATGAGAGTCTAAGGTGCCTTTCTTGGCTCTGCCATTGGCTCACTCTTCACCTTCTAGCAAGCCGTTTAATTTTTCTATGCTTTCATCTTCTCCATCTGTGGATTCCAAATATTAACTATTTATAGTATTTACTTAGTAAAACACAAGAAAATCTGGTCTAAAGATTGTGGTCTAAACTTCCTTGTGTAAAAAAAAAAAAAGGCCTGGCATTCAAACTAGTCACAATGAAGCCACAGCAGCAAAACAGCAGCAGCTTAGATGAGATGCTCACATCCCCAAAAAGATTTGACGTAAAAGATGAAATTTCTCACAAAAAAATGCCGTGGCTCCCCTTCTGCCATTGCCCTGTGAGAAGACCACTTGGATGAGGAAACACAGAGCCCACATCCCTATTTGATTCAAACTTCAGTAACTGGTATCTCAAACCATTATTACTGTGGAGTAATTTTATCCACAGAAGTTTGCAGAAAATCTTTTTGTTCTCTGCAATATAGAATGAAATCAAAAGGCTTTCTGCTAGTTTATATACATGCTTTCATCAAATCCTCTGTGTTTTCTTTTTTTAGCTTCAAGCCAGCATAACTCCCAACAACAGCTACAGAATGGCACATACCCTTTACAAAGAGTTTCTAATGCTCCAGGTTTTCAGCTAGAGAATGCAGAGGTTAAAAAAAAAAAAAGGCAAATACTATAAAAGAAATCAGGAGTCAAATTCAAAAACATAGAAACCAAGCCATAAACAAAACCAGAGCCAGATACCACAAAGCCAAAAGGAATCCAAACAACATCCTTCAAAACGTTTGCATGTTTATGAATTTGAAAGGTGTGAAATAGCTGAAACTGAAATCTGAATAACATTAAACAGAACTAACTCTAAAAGCAACATGTTAATTTACCTTTGAAAAGAAATATAAATGCTGAAAGATACGATAAGCGATATTTTTCTTTGTACAGATGTTAGGAGAGCTGCCTTAGAGTGTGCCGGGTGATGAACAGGCTGTTGCTGTATCACAAATCCAGCCATCACCCTGGCTCCTTAGAGCATTGCCCAGCTTAAACCGAAGCTTTTCCATGCTATCAGCCACAACTAGGGAGAGTTTATTTTAGCACAGCTATTAAAAGAAGAAAGGTGAATGGTAGTTTCTTGGCTCCCTTTTTTACAGAGAAGAAGTAGGTCATTTTATACCACTCAGAGCCTAGTTCACCCCTCTATAGTCAGCAGAGGAAGGAGGTCATCTCATCCAAAAGCCTTTTGAAATTGCTTCCATGACTGACTCCGTCATGGGGCCTGTTTCCCTTCAGTAGTGCTGAGGAGAGCCTGGGCTGGCAGGGCTGAACGCCAACGCCAGGCTGCCATGGCGGGGTATACCAAGTCCCTGGAGCACGGCCATGTCCCCCCGAGCGCACAGCCCCGGCTGCACCTCGGGACCACTCTGCTCCTGGCAAGTGCAGGCAGCTGCCAAGGCTCAGTGAAGTGCTGGAGGAAGTAAAAATGCCCCA
This sequence comes from Falco cherrug, assembly GCF_023634085.1. Classification (NCBI taxonomy): domain Eukaryota; kingdom Metazoa; phylum Chordata; class Aves; order Falconiformes; family Falconidae; genus Falco; species Falco cherrug. The sequence goes on from NC_073700.1 coordinate 84,028,810, forward strand.
GCTGCCTCCTTTGCTTAAGCTGTCGAAAGCCAGGCTGGCTTTTGCTGTCAGGAGAGGGACTGGGGAAGGAGAAACCAGCCCCACCACTAGCAGGCACCCTGGGTCTCCTTTCCTCTGGGGATAGGGAGGACGAGCAGGTGTGCACGCGCGTTCAGTGCTGCTTAGCCCACTCTGATCCTTGAGTTTTGTCTTCATTAAACAAGGAAACGACTATTTGTTTCTTAGGCATGGCAGCTGGACTACGATGATTGAATTCAAAGGGAATTACATGGCGGTAGGCTTACACCTATAGATAACCAATATTCATATGCAAATATCCTATATTTGCATACTATATATGGAGTACATATGGATTTTTTTTTCCAAGAAATTTGTTTATTTGACAAAGAAAATCTGTTCTAGGTTGATCAAAACTATCCATAATGTTTTTGCCAAGTGCAGTGAAGACTTTTGGCCAAAAAAGGTGGAGGTTTTTCCTTCTTATGTTACAATAATTCATTTCAGTTTATTTCAAAACAGAATGTTTTGTTTCAAAACAGTGATTTGAGATCAAAGTTGCCTAAATTCAATACAAAAATACAACAAAAACAAAATGAAATTAACAGACTCTAAACTAAAGCATTTTTTTTTGAGACTGAATGGCAAGGTTCATTTGACTTCAGATAAAGTTCGAGGAGGGGGGTTGCTTTTCCAGATCAAAAAAGAAACGAAACATCCATTAACTATTCACTCAGCCTTAATCTGGAGTTTTGGTTCAGCTTTTTTTGACAGAGTAGCCAGCTGCAGAGTTCAAATCCAAATTGGAAATTCTCCATGCTTTGGGGAGTAGGAGGAGAGAAGACAGGAGGAAGCAAGGGGGAGAGAAGGTGCTGGAAAAAACTAAAAATGACAAAGAGCAAAAGCCAAAAATAACCAGTCTGATTTAAAGGAGAACTGTGTCAGCACAGAATTTCCTTAGTGTTACCTTACATGAATAGCAGAAATCACTGATAAAACTTACACTGTCAAACATAGAATTTCAAACACAAAAGCATCATGCAGTGCCTTGAAAACTGCATAGGAATTATTTTAATTAATGGTAAATTAAATTAACTAAGTATAGCTACATTGTAAAAAATAATATTTTTGAAAAATAATTTTCAAAGAGGTAGAGATAATTAACACTTTCATGTTTTAATAGTAACAAACACTTTCATGTTTTTACCTGTTCTAAACTGATATAGACAAGAAAAACAAGTCATCTTCAGGCTTTTTGAAGGAATTGTTAATTAGCATGGTCATAATAATAATAAATGATTTCCTTTTAAAGGTATTTCTCTGTTCTATCTCTGGTTTTTAGGAATTATTTTTTGCTGTTCCAGCAGCTGCATTCCCTATCACACTTTGTCACATCATCAGTCATATGGCTACTGAAGTCAACTCCCCCTCAGCAGAAAGGGACACTTGTGAGTTTATATTACTGCCATAAATTCTTTGGCAGTAAATTTCTTAACAAATAATCCCATATTCTCCTGTATACAGTGCACAACCTGGCTAATAAAATGATTTCTACTTGGGGATTTGTGGAATGCCTCCATCTTCAGTCAAACATGTAGACAAAAGTATCTTGTAAAATGTACTGGAAAGTTCATAAGTTTTGGGGTTTGCAGGGAACACTCCACCTGGTGAGAAAAGCAGGTTTAAAAAAAAAAAAAAAAAAAGAAAAAAGTTCTCCAAGTTCACCAGGATCATGAGCCAAGGAAAACCTTAATTAGAGTCAATGTAGAAAATTGAGCAGTTAAGAGCTGGCCTTTTGGGGCTAGCAGCACTCGAAGAAATCAAATTATAAAATAATAAGTTATTTGTGATTCTGAGGTTTGCCTTGTGAATATGTTAGTTCATGCTTTGCGCAGCCTCCTGTCCCTGAACTTTTTATCTGGAGGTGCTTGAAATAAAGTATAGCACAAAGCTGTAAAGCTCCTTGCTGGTCTTTATCGCCCCAATTTGGGGCCATTTCTCATCTGCACTTCAGTTTCTTAATAATCTTTTGGCAGCGCAAACAGACTTCGAGCGGGTGTAATGAACTTTCTAAGCATGAAAATGAGAGTCACATCTTGCCTATGTGATAAATATCCCTCCTTTATTTTTTATCACCCTTCATACTCAAACTTAGTAGCCTCTTATAAGCAAGTGTTGAATTTGGCCCTCAGACTTTCTCACTGTCTTGGAGTCAGCTTACCTTTTTTTAGGATGGATGAATAGTGAGGAAAAACCATTTTTCTGACTTCTAAACCTAAATTGTGCATATGCTCCCGTTTCTTTCAGTTTTCTCATAAGTACATGCAGAAGCAAACTCTGGATCTTACAGCGGAGTCGTTTAAATGCTGAAAGAAATGCAGTTTATAGTCACATAAGCTACTTCATAGCGCACAAAAATCCTAGGTCAGCCAAAGGAGAAGCAACAACAGTACATGGCTTAGGAGGCAGTCTCATCAAATCAGATTAATGAAATTCCTAAAGAAATCATGACAGTAATCAGAGAATGAAGGAAAATTATTTCTCTATTATTCCTAGAGAAATAATAACAGTACTCACAGATGCAAGGACAAGAAGGGTAGGGATTCATCTCACTAAACCTTATATGTCTAAAAGCTGCCAAATTGTACATCTTCACCCCAGTATGTGAGTCTGCTGCAAAAACCTGGTGGTTTTGCCTACCAACCATTAGAAGTAATGATGAAGAACTGAGAGCAAGATGGTGTCAGGAGCAGCAGGGAGCCCTGAAAATGAGAAAAGCTTTGATTTGAGGTAAGGACAAGGAAGAAGCAGTTAATGAGACTTAAAGAGAAAATGGGATTATACAAAAAGACAAGTTTTAATTAAATGTGGCAGGAATATTTCAGATCTACCAAAAGCGGTGTTTAAAGTATGTGGGAAATATAGGAGGATCATCCATTTAAAAATGGAGGGGGAAATGCTGCTCTATTTTCCTTACAGTCCTTAAGTGAAATGAGTATCTGCAGCTTTGACTCAGCAAAGCAGATACTAAACTTCTGGTCAATGAGATTACCGATGACTGAAATTAAAAATGTTCCCAAGTACCTCACAAAACCTTTAATAAGGGTTTTGATAAAAGCAAACATTTCTGCAAAAAGGTAAATGTTCCTGCCAAGAGCCCGGCAGCATCAGAAATGGCAGGAAAGTCACAGAAGCACCTGCCCTTCGGTGCAACCAAATTTATTGCAGAGGCCAAACAAAGGCCAAGGATTTCATGGTCTCCCCTGCCCAGCTCTTCCAGGGCTTCAAATTACAGTGTTATTTTCTTGCTTTGTCAGCTTCATGAGGTCAAAAAATACCACTATGTCACGTAAACCCAGCACATGTCAGGAATGACCTCCCCCAAATATCAGTAAGCTGAGGAGAAAAGGGAGGTTCATTATCTCTCCGTCGGCAGCCCCGGCAAGCGGCTTGCTGCGGGTCTGAGCTCCAGCGCCTGCCCACCTCGCAGACACTGCAGGCTTGTTGCTGTCTGCTGGTGGCGGGTTACTGAGCATTCCTTGATGCAGCCCTGGAGTTTGCTTTGTTACCTTGGGGAATTCAGCTGTGCCAGTAAATTACAGTTTAAGGATGCCTGCCATTTAATTTAAAAAGAAGTCACTCATGCAATATAAATCTCTTTCTCCAATGAGGTATATTTTCTAAATAATTTTTTTTTTTTTCACCCCATGTCATTCAGAATAGAGTATGGCTGTTTGTGAGTTGAGTCCTAATCTCTCCAGATATTGGAACCTGTGTTTTTTAGCTGCCCGGCTACATTCAAGATCAGTTCACACATATGTCATCTGACACACACACTCCCCATGTTAACAGCACACAGACTGTCCACCCACCTGATTATAAAGAGGTACACCAAGATTTAATTTTTCACATCTTCAGTTGAAATGGGACCTGAAATAAGAGATGTAATTTTTAAAAACTCTGCATTACTGAAGTAGGATTTTTTCTTTTGTTTTTCTGAGTTTCTTTTTCTTTTTTCCTGTGTGAGAACAAATGCTATTATAAATCAAAATAGAGGCTCTTTTATTTTTCTTTGAGATGTCCAGTGTAACTCTTAAACAAATTACAGAAGAAGTAAAAATCTACCAAAAGAGTAAGTACATCAATAAATGTTTGTTACTCAGACTGTGATCTATGATCCACTTGTGGTCCACGCTACATCAGATGTTTGTCTGCAGAATGACTGCAAACAAATTAGAACAGAATGAAAGCAAAAATTACGTGCACAAAAGCAAACAAAAAGTGGTGGAAAACAAGGGTAATAAACTAACATTGAAAGGTTTACCATCACTTATATTTCATTGTAAACAAAAACTATTCCAGCACAGCATGAGTAAAAACAATGGCCACTTTATTGCAGAGGGAAAGAGGAAAGGCTTAGAAAAATAAGAAAAGCTCTGAAACAAACACCCCCCCCACACACACACATTAGAGCTGCTGATTTCTAGCAGTTATATCGCTCCCACCCTGGAAAGTGAAGAGCAGCTGTCCTTCAGGCAAGAGACTTCGAAGTACCAACTCTGAATCCTTCCCTGGGTGCCTCCAAGTGCATGAACTGGAGGTACGATTCTGCTGGGCACAGCGGTCTTGCATCCCCCTTCCCACAAAGCTGGCGTGCGGCTCTGGCTGTCCGGCTGGTGTGGCCCCTGGCGAGGTGTGCGGGGTGGCAGGGACCCGCTGCGCTCTGCCCGGGCACGGCAAGGGGCACCGGCACCATCCCGGGGCTGCGGGTCCGCAGAGCCCTGTCACACAAGTCTGGGGAGTTTTCCTCTGCATGCCCTCCTCTGCACTCAGATGAACAGCATGTAAGGAAGAGAACCGTTTCTTACTAATAATAGCTTAAATCGTCCTTGTGGGAGTAGAGCAGCCCTATTAACTCCAGTGTAACGGGATAAGGGAATGCAGGGTCAAGCTCCAAAACAGAAAGACATTTTAATATCTTCTTTAATTTTTCCTTTTGTGTTGTGTGTGCACTCTTTGGACAGTGGAAAATGGAAAATGTTTCTAATCCGTTTCTACCCAGTTTCACCCAGCTCTCACGAGTGAACCCAGGGGTTACAAAAGCAGAAATGGAATATTTCAAACCCATGTCAGAAAGTGTAAGTAACTATAATCCATTTATCTGTAAGACTTTTCCTTCAGAATAATCGTGTTCTTCTGTAGTCTGTAATCAATCGCAGTCACAAATCTTTTACTTAATGTAGCTTTTTTTTCCAAGAAAAGGAATCCAGGGTTTTATAGTTTTGAATAATTGCAGGTGATGAGAATGCTAAGAGGTGAGAAAGATTGGGAAATTCTTGTTTTCTGAGATACACTTCTATACATGCCTGTCATAGTTTGGAACAGGAAAAAAGTGACTATAAAAGAAAGGCAAGCAGAGAAAAAGCAGATTTGGTAAGAGTTCTCTGAAATTTTTACTGTAATCAACCATATGTTTGGAAAAGCATCTGGATCAGCAAAATTACAAAGTGTGTTTATGTTTGTGTATATTTGGTGCATGGCATTTTGTTCTGTGAATGAAGGAGAGCATACCAGTTGAAATTTGGGTTAAAAGAACCTAATATCTTTATTTTTAAGTACTTTCTCCTCTTCCTACACAGACATTTTTGGCAATACACCTTCTGAAAATCTTGGCACAAAATATTTCAATCCCCTCCCACAATCCTGAGACTAAAAATACTTAAAAGAACTTTCTGGAGTATGAAAATACTCAAAGACTACTCCTTGGAAGGCAAAAAGTTGTAAATGTCACTTGGTTCCTGGGGACAGAGACTGCTCCATGAACACAGCTACATTCAATTGCTTTCTTACTGTCTGAAAATAATTTTTAAGTAAATGTCTAGGTGTCTTTAAGGTAGCCACAGTGGAGAATAAAAGAGAATTATATATATTGAATGAAAATATCATATTTAGTGTTAATCAAGAAAGATCTAGCTTGCTATTTATCTCAAGCAGGATTGTGTTGTACTAATAAACTCAGGAATAAACTAGGGTGATGGAGCCAAGTGGTGTAAAAAAAAAAAAGAGAAAGAAAAAAAAAAAGGAAGCTTGTGGTAACACTTGTCTCAGCAACTCAGCACTTTGATAACTCAGCTTTTGTAATCCATGAGCTCTAATAGCAGCTACAGGATTTAGGTGCAGACCATGCAAATACTGACACATGTGCTTAACCTAAAGCCTTGTAAGCCAGAGGTCTCAATTGTGTCAGATTTTACAGCCTTGGCCTCCGCTTTGTGATGACCAGTTCTGTTCCACCAAATGCTCCAAATTACCATTGCTCTAGCTATGAATGAACTGAGACTCCTGCCTCTGTGCTTTAGCGTAAGATTCAGGTTATTATTAAAACTGTCTTCAACTCTCCTGTTTATAAATCTGGATGCTTCGAAGCCCTCTGTGAACACAGGCTCTTTGCTGAAGCCAGGTTGCACTTCTTAATGTCTTAACAAAGATGTTCTGCAAACCCAGCAATGAAGGTAGGGTTATTAAAACAGAAGTAAGATACCTTAACTGGGCTACCTTGCTACTCAGAATATGTGTGTGAATTTTTGGCACAAATCCTATCTTAGCCACAAGGCTGCTCTATTGCTACTGTACCCTTCTCTCCAGTATGCAGAAGGAAAAGGTATTGCCACCTCCCAGCATTTCCCTGCTGGGTTAAATGTGGTTAAGACATCAATGGAAATGCATATGTCGCTTTTCTCCATCTTATAGCTTTGACTACATAAAACACTGTAAGAAACATGGGGTTTTCTGTTCACTCAGCAACTGTTATCTGTACTGGGAATCAGAAGAGATCGAGTTCAATCCAAGAGAGAAAACCAAACCAGAGCAAAAAGTCAGCAAGCTTAACTAAGTGATAACATGTCCTCAAAATATGTTTTGTAATCAGAAAGTCTAAATAATGTGTCCATTATGGCAAGAAGTCCCACAAAACACTGAAGTTCAACATTTCCATTATTTGACTCACATTTTCCTAAAAGACAACTTGAACAGGGCTTGCAAAAAATTTACACAATAAACGCTATCTTGGCCATAAAACCAAGGAAAGACATAAGGATGCAGAAAGGGGAATATTTAAAATATTCTCAAATATTCAAATTCTCAAATTAAATTAATTCTTTGGGATTGAGGATGTAAGGCAGAATAGCTGAAGAGAATTGGGGGAATATAAATAGAAATGATCTCATCCAAGGGAAGTTAAAATGTAGTAGTAAGCACAAATCAACACTAACATCTGTCTCAGAATGGTGAAAGAACTCACACATGAAACTAAAAATTTGGTGGCAAAATTTTTTAACAATATATGACATTTGGCAGTGGCGGTTACGTTCTTACATTCTCCTTTTTGACCAGGACTGAAGAAAGAGGAAAACCTGGCTAGACCTATCAGATGGAGCTCAAGAGGGGCGCAGAACTGTAGAGCAAAGTTTAAAGGACAAAATAATTAAATTAATGGAGACACTCAAAAAGTGGTATAAAATGCAATATGGCTTTAGTTAGGGCAATCGTACCAGTCTAATCTGATAACACGATTTGCTAAAATTACCACATTTTGGAAACAAGAATTCAACCTTGGTCAACTACTTGGTACTATACCACTGAAATTATTAATTCATCTGGAGAAGGGGGGGATTAATATTGAAGAAGTATGGTATGCATAAAGAACTGGCAGAAAGAGAAATGAGGTCAGATTGCTCTCAAAAAGGAGGTGTTATGCTGGCAAGAGACTGCTAGTTTAATTCCTCAAGGACTTGCCTTGGGACCAGTCGTCAATATTTCCATCAGCACAGAGGAAATTCAGAGCATCATAGAGGCAGAACTGAGAACTGAAGCAACAGAAGTGGGATAAATTTCAACAGCATAGATGAAAGGCTACATACATGGGAATTTTTAACATGAATCTTCACATAAACCAAAGGATATCTACAGACAAGGAGATGTATTTGGATTAATTAACTGATCACATCAGGACCATGGCAGTTATCAATATGAAAAATGCAGATGTCATGTTAGGATTAACAAAGTGCTGTATTTCCAGAAGCATGCAGTTAGCCAAGGTGTTGGTTATTCCTCATGAATAAGATTGTGTCCAGCTTTGGCTGTTCAGTGTTCAGAAAAGCTGATGTCAAACTAGGGCAGATGCAGGTAAAAGCTAGAAGAAAGAAACAGAAACTTTATCATGCCAGAAGGGACTGAAAAGACCTGGTTTGGATAACCTAAGGTAAGGATCCTGAGCATGTCTGTGGTCCACAAACGTTTCACAGAAATAAACATTAAGGAAAGAGAGAAGAGGAATAAAATGAAATGTGTATAAAGCAGCCATGGAGAAAGGTAAACTGGAAAGGAGATTTTCTGTGATCAAGAGCGTGAGATTCTGCAACAGCCTTGTGGTACAAGTAGCGGGGACAAAACCACTAGCTTATTTTCAAATGGGACTTGATCAGCTTGTGAGTGAGATTATGTGGTAAGGATGCCTGAGACTGAAGAGGACCAAATGTAGTGATACCTCCATCAGTGTGTTTCTAGCTGCACTGCTCTTTTCCAGCTTCTCACTGGTGAGCTGGGAGGTTTGGAGGTTTGCCTTAATCATAGGAGTAACTACCAAAAGGAGAGGAAGAAAACTGACCAGTTCTGAACCTTTGCCAAGGCTTTGGAGATGTTAAAATAGAAACCCAGGAATTCATCCAAGGTTTTATGTGACCTAGTTCAGCAGTTATGGTTCCCCCCCAGCACACACATCTTAAAAATGACATAGTAGAACTGAAAAAAAGTAGAGAAGGGAGTGACAGGGCTGATCAAAGGTATGGAACAACTTCCAGGTGAAGAAAAATTAACTGCACTAGGACTCTTCAGCCCCTAGAGATGTCTGAGGACAGATACTTTACAGAGATCTACAAAATCATACACAGGGAAGAGTGGTTGCACAGGGAATGTGTGGCCTCTGAGAGTGGAACCAGAGGATATCAAAGGAAAGCATTTGGTGGCAGTTTTGAAAAGTATGACATGGGTGATGTGGAGCTCCCTGCTGCAGGGTGATGTAGATATGACAGGACAAATCCTTTCGATGAAAAGGTATCACATCTGGCTAAGTTGCTGAAGCATGAATTGCTGCAGGATGTGAAAGTATTTCTGGGAAGAAGTATTACACTCTCCACTACCAACTTCTACTTGCCGCTGCCAGAGGCAAGATGCCAGGTTTAGATGGACTTTCGGTCTGACTTGACACAACTGAACAGTTCTGAACCATTCAGTACTTAAACAGCATGCCACGGACAGAACAGAGATCACGTTCAGGATCAGCCCTGTGTGCTGTGCAGTTGGCAAAGGCAGTCCTGGCACGATCACACAGGATGGAGATCTTGGGCCACACCTGCCTGAATACACCCCACACATTATCTCAGGGCCAAGCTCACCCAGGCCAACTGGCTGTATAGACAGAGGGCAGGCAGGAGCTGTCAGATACAGTGCTTTTTGAGCAATATAGCCACAGCTGCCGAACGCAAAATATATTCAACAGTTCTTGGCAAATTGTGCTGTTGGAGCACAGCTGAGAACATTTGGAGAGCATCTGCAAGAACATTTGCTGAAATGCTTACACCTGGGTCCTACTGTGTTTGTAATGGTGACCCCATAAAAAGGCTGTGGGCTTTGGCTTCTAGTAGCTAGTCCATATAAGGACAGTTGAGGCTTGTGGGGTATCCATGACTTCAGATTTACTTAATTAAAGGGGAGGAGTATGCTAAGATTTATACTGCTTTCTTACTGTCCTCATTGATCTCATTGGAGTTAAAAAGAACTGGAGCAAGGTAGCATTAAGCCAGACATTAAGGTTACGCTGAATGTCAGCATTAATCAATGTAATCTCCTTTCCAAATCTTCCATCCTTGCTTTGCTCCCCCTCATGTGATTTGCTTTACTACATGATCTTTCAGGGCATTATCCAAGGTTGAGAATAACAGTCAAGAGAAAAAACACAGGTCTCTGAGACCACATGACAGTGCCAGGAGTGCTTCCAAGTTTCTAGGTAAGGCACACAAGCTGGCCACAGCCCAGTTTCACAGGAGAGTGAGACTGTGCACATGTCAGGCCTCCCTGTGCCTCAGCTCTGGCCAAGCACCACCCAAACACGCTCTCCAAACAAAAGCTCTCCCCACTCAACTTGTGCCCCTCTCCCAGGCACCCCAGGGGTGCAGCTGGAGCCAAAACACCAAAGCTTGAGCAACCTGATGCCTGCATGCTTTAAAGCTGCTTAACTTTAAATGTCCAAATAGCTCAGCTAAAGTTATGACTTGCATGTTTAAAGTTAAGCATGTGCTTAATTAATTTGCTGGCTAGGGGCCTAAAAGTACAGTAGCTGGTACCTAAATGCCTTACCTACTGCTGCTCTGTGAACTCCCTGCTCTTTTTTGTGGTCTGTGCCTTCTCTTCCCCCATGCACGAAACCAAAACATCCATCCCTGCAGCCAAGGTAACCCAGGCTGCCGTAACTAGTCTAACAGCTTCCAAGGAGCTGGCTAACAGGAGAGCATTTAACCATACGTGACCTATGACTGTCCCTGGACTGGGACATCTAAAGGCTTTCTTCATTGCTGTAGAAATGATAAATTTCATTGAACCATCTCCTGATTCCTGCGCTCGACCGGGAGTACTTCTCAATCACGTAATGTTTTTATTTCAAGGATTTTTCCCATCTTCTTTTTCTTTTAATGAACTGCTTAGCTGCAGCAAAAGATTCATTGCTGTTACAGCCACCGTCTCCAACAAGGAAAAAGAGTTCCCTCTAGCCACCAGCTTCTGTAACAGCACCTACGCTGCCTCCACACAGCACTTCCCTTTAAGTGTGGGTTTCTATTTATGTAGCAGTAAAACTGTAATCTGAACATCAGTGACAAGTCTACTGAATAGTTATTAAGCTTCTAAATTATTATATTGGTTTTTCACTGGGAAGGAAAACCAAATGCATCTGGGGGCAGAGAGAATGCTAACCTGAGACAAAAAATATTGGCCATAATAATAAACTGAAAATGTTTGGAATAATTTGGGATGAAATGCTCATTCAAAAATATTTTCCATTTTTTGGGGAAAAGCCAATATAGCTAAATAGGTCTGGGAAAAAAATATCCTGAGATCAGAACAAGAAATAATTAGCTTGTAACAGAATTCAAAGAATCCTCATTTCAGTTCCTCAAATAGACTCAGGAACTGAAAATATTTTTATTTCATTTCTATTTGGTTTATATGTATCCCAAGGTATTAACTTTTGGCGTTAGGTCTTGCTTAAGATCACCCTTCTCAGGCTTATTCAGTGATCAATGGACTCTTTAGTCCACTTTGAGTGTTAGGAACAAACTAGAAAGAGCAGATCAACATTCCATGTAAAAATGATGCTGAAATATGTATGGGTTCTGCCAAACCAATATGGCTATAAAAAAATCTCTATCAAGTGGTTGAAGCAGACATGGTGTAGACACCTCACAAACAAGCCAGTGACCATGTTCAAACACCACTCAGCTAAAGACTCTATCCGTAAAACACTATCCAAGAATATTGAGGAAATGCGGGTGGAATAAGCAATACCACTATGGGAGTGTGGGAGGTAGAGTAGAGCAAAAAAATCAATCTAATATAATATTGAAACAATAATACCAAGGTGAAGTGAAACTAGAATAATATACAAAAGTGAAGTAAGCCATCATGAAAAAGATCACTGTGAGAGCTGAAGAAAAGACTAGAGAAAAGGAAAAACAGAAATGACTGCTATAATAAGGACAGAAAAGCACAAGAGAAATCAAATCTGACATTAATTGTAGGACTGTATAGGACATTGTAACTACGGAAAGATATACTCTGCTGTGGGTTGCATACTGCTTTCAGTATTTGCCTAATGTTTTTGAAAGTTAGCTACTATTTTATTATATCATATGTTTAAACCAAAGAAGTGAATGTGAAAAAGCAGAATTAACTCTGAGGACAGTGGAAAGTGTGTATCAGTACTTGTCATCATATTGGTTTAATATTCATTTTCCATAGGAACTAGATTGTCATTACAGAATAACAAAAATTCCACATAAGCTTTTAATCTCTGCTAGAAACTCCATGCTGCTTGAATGCATTGAAGCTCTCTATCAGCCCTCCTGCTGGGGTTCAGCTCTCTCCCCAGGCTCTGATGCCCAACTCACGAGGCCCTGACAACTCTTACACAGACCATATAGTTCATGGTTTTTCATTAACTTATTTTTTTTAGAAGTTTGGGTTTTATTTAACAGTGATTTTGTTAGTCAAAGGAAAATTGACACAGAAAGCACTGAGTGGTGGCACACCATCCCCACCCTTTGCTCCACCACCCAGTGCCTCAGGGCAAAAGGGGGAGAAACCCCTTCTCCCACCAACGAGATGCAGCCAGTTTTGGGGTGTGACACAGCATGTGTTTAACTGCACAATGGGTACGCACAGCCACTCTGCATTGCTGTGTCTACTGGCAAAGAGACCAGGAATGAAAAATGCAGCAAGTATTCCTTGAATTCTCTTTCAAATTATCTTTGCCAGCATGCACAAAATCTGATTCCTTGCTGAAGAAATCTCTAAACTGATAATTGCTTGATTCTAGGATGATACAACTGCTGCAGGATCATGTTGTGTTTGATTTCTTTCAGCATATGGGGCTATCTCAGCCTTCATCTGGCCTAATAAGGCAGTTCTTATATTCTTAAGCTTTTTTTAACATATTTGTTCAACTGGCACAAGTGTTTACCTCTGAGTATTAAACAACTTGCCTTAAAACAGATTTTTATGTTCTGGTCATGTTAATATACATGTGTCCTTCAGAAACAACCAGGTAATCAGTCACAAGTAACTGACTTCACTTGAATATATATTTCCTAGAAATAGCCTATGAGCAGATGATAATTTTTCAGCTATTTATAAAAATGCAGTTAAAAAAGCTGAAAAATATTTGCACATTATAAGGAAGAAAAACTTATTGTGAAAATAAGTCATTCATTTAATGCAAACTGTCACAGCACTCAAAACTATCAAGCTGCAGCAAGGCCTTTACCATCCCATACCAGGTTAACTTCAATAACTCCCTCTCCTCCTTCCAGATCTCTCTTCATTTGCCACCCCTCTTCCCCACCCCTTAGAGCTATTTAACCACTTAGCAGGAACAAGCCACAGCTGCACCTTATCCACATCAGCCAACCCACCGCTCCTGAAGCCAGCCCACAGCTGTATATCGATGTTAATTAACCCAGCTTCATTTCGCTACAGCAAACTTTTTATATATCAGTGATTGTTAGTAAAATGTGTATCAAACAGTGGAGTTAATACTATTGTCTTTCTGGAAGAACGTTTTGTAGATGTAAACTAAGTATACATTAACTCTTGTGGCACAGGCTGGCCACTAAATGAAAGACCAGCTCTACTTCATCCATGAACGTGGATTACTTTTTGGAGGACTTTCCTCATTTGAAATACATAGCAGGGCATTTATTTTGTGAGAGTTGGTAAGATCAGGGCAGAAGGCTGAAGGAATGACAGCAAAATTAAATGAGAAATAAGTATTTCATGGGGGAAAATACCTGGCTTGTCTGTTTGAACCAGCAGTTGAACTACAAATGTAATTTGATTTGACTATAGACCTTTTATGTGACATTTATTTTAAATGTTTTCATAAAATCAATTTTAAACATTGTATAGGTTGCAAATGAAGTCAGATTAATATTCCATTACAAGAAAGGAAAAAGTCTCATAAAATGAAAATACAGAAAGTTGCATTGTTAAAACTAAAAAAAAAAAAGTCTAAATCTGTTTGACAAACTATTTTCATATCTATTATTCCTATCACAGTAATATCACTCAAGCCTCCTAAATATCACATAAAGATTCAGTTGACATCTGTAACATAAAAATGCAGTTAAAATCAGGCCTTCTTAGATATTAAGTCTTTGATATGAATATACCCTAGCTTCTAGCCAGGACAGAAGCATGTCCTTTGAAGAGTACCATGGAGATGGTCTCACTGTTGGAACATAACTTTTATGACCTTTAGAACTAAAATCGGACAAGACCACTGGTCTAGCTCACAAAAGACAGCTCCAGTGTTCATTATTTTATGAAGTGGAATACAAACGATACCTTCAGATGAGCAGCAAAGTTTCAGTCATAGCAGATTCCAATAAATACCTCCCCTTTTCATGTGCAAGGTTCAAAGCTTTGCAAGTCTGGAAAGCTTGATAGAGGATGGAGGGTTAGCCAGATTCAATTCGTTAGGACACATCTTAACTGGCAGCTTGTAAAATAAACCTTCTCCCTCACCTCTTCCACCTCCTTCACAAAACATAATGCAACCCCGACAAAAAGCTGATAACTTAGCCATGCAACAGAAAGCCTGAAATCTGTAGGCAAGGATTTTACTATGTGCTGAGCCTGGAAAATGGGAGGAAAAGAATGTATCGTTGTCCCCTACACACAGAACTTCAGGGAGAAATCATCCAACAGACTAGGAAATGTGTTCATGATGTCCAGATTCTCACTACAGGGAATTCGATGATGGATAAGCCACTATCTATCCCTGCTTTAGTGAGCTATGTTGTACAGAAAGGAAGGATTCTTTATTATATGTAGCTGTGTATATCCATGTTTCCCAAAACACACACAGGAGTGGGGACACAATGAACTCTGGAGATATTTTTCTCTTATGCATTTCAGATGATTTAAAAGAAAATCCCTAATTTTAATGTACTGACTTGCATCTGCTATCTAGAGTTAGTGGTGCTCTTCCAGAATGAGTAAAGTGACAGTTAAATGATATAAAACATTGTGTCCTATATAAATGTTGTCCTAGGCAAACTTACCCTCAGCCTGCAGCAGGGGAATTCCCAGAAGAGATCCATGTAGGGTGTTGGTGTTCCTTCAACCATTTTCTTGATCAAAACCAACCCAAAATAAGGTGTCAGGTGCTGTACCAGCAAAGTTATTCTCATTAGCTGTCATGCATGCATATGCATGCAGTATTTGGTGTGCAGTATGTATTTATGAATGTGTGTGAATACATGTATATTAGAAAGACACAACATCTAATTCTCTGTCAGTGAATATCAGGCTGCAAGTTTTAACACAACATTTACAGTTGCAGATCTCCCAGGTTCTACCATGATTAGAACAATTTACTCGGTTACAGTTTACTAGAAAATATTTCTACTATTGATTAGTTCCCTTTGTCGGAGGTTTCCCATAATAATTGCTGGAGTCACAGGAATAACTCTTATTATTTTTTTCACTGTTATGGTACAGAAATGAAGGAAAGAAGACAGAAGTGTTTTTCTTGTTTCTCTAACTGTACAGACAGACAACCTTCTCGGAGACACTTCTGCTTCTGTCCTGCCATTTCGTGATTTTTATGTGACAATTTGCTTTCGTTTTATAAAACCTTTTCGTTGTTTTCTTTTTTTCAGTGTTCTATCACAACCTGGAAATGGTCTCTCTGGAATTGATTCACCCCTCCAGTAGCTGTATGTAATGACTTAGTACTTAGCATAAACTTCAGGATTGGACCTGCCTTGATAAAACCGTGCACTGTGAAAGATGAGCACTTTGGTTCTTCATAATATTAAACCCATATTTGTACGCCATTTCCCTAATCCTGCAGATTTGAAATGGGAGAAATTCAGTGGTGATGAAGGAGGCCAGTTCCTACTTCTCCATGCAAAATTTGTACAAATTTGTCCAGAGCAGGGCTGGGGATATCTGAAGCTCATGAGGTGGATAGCATGTTCTAAACTCAACCCAAGGACAGAGGACAGGGATGGAAGAGTGATCTATTCCACCTCCCTGAAACAAATGTTGTACATTTTAACACCAGTATCACATGAAAAACAAATACAGGGTAGCCTGAGGGGAAGAACAATTGGAGGGAGAATTAGGTTCTCTGTTTTTCCCTGGTATGTTCACTTTGCATCTGAAGTAGAACTGTTCCTTGCCCTAAACTTCACCATGAGGAAGAGAGTGGAGAAAAAAGTCCAGAAAATATCAGTTCCTCCTGATGATGTGGATTCCCTGATTCTGATATTTTTACTCAGGTCAAAACCCTGTTAACAGTATCTGAGCCTGAGTAAGAATGGAGAAACTCAGCTGCTTACAGGAGCTGGTTCACTGTGCTAGTATTCCCATCGCACCATTTTCCATGTTTAACAGTTAGGGCTGTATGCCTTTGTCAGAACCTGAAACTAAAGCTGCTAGAAACAAACAGAAAAGGTTGTTTTATTCTATGGAATGCCCCAGAATGACTCTCAAAAGACGTGTTCTTTGGCTGTTAGGGTGGCTGCCCATCTGGTTATACTTTTCAAGAAAAATGATGATTGCATATTCCTTCTTATGTGAAACAGAATTGCTAATTCAGAAATATCAAAGTGATCTGGTTTTTGTTCTGTCACAGTCTGGTGTTCAGGTTAGTCTATTAAACTACTTCAGCACTTTATTTCACCTACTCCAACTCTGCTGTTCTTTAGCCAGGCTTTTGATACAGCAGTCCTGACTTGTACTCCTTGCAGTTCCCTCAGATGGCCGTGGCACAGCAATCCACTTAGCATTTAAACATTAAACTTTAGGAATAAGCTTTAATGGTTTTGTCCTGCAGAAAGTGCACTTACTGTGTTTGGACACAATCAGGACCAAAACTGGCCCAAGCCTCTTCTATCCATGGATCCAGGGATCACTTTTCCTCTAGCTGCTCTGTGGTTCTGGCAGAGCTTCACTTACAGTTCCATCTTTTCCTCTTCTCATCTCTTGTGCTAGGCAATTGCCTAGAGTGATCCTTTTAACATTTAGTCCCACATATTCACATTCTCCCTATTTTGTAAGAGTTTTACTCCATCTTGCTTTCTGTAATGAACTTCTGGCCCTTGTTATCACATATATATCACATATACTAGGTATTTAGAGGAACGGGAGGAAATTGTGCTACATTTAATAAGTAACACCTTGCTCTGTCAGTGATACTACTTAAAGATGCCTGGATAAAAGTGACTGCTAAAAGTGACTGGAGAGCCAGCCTTTGCCTGTACATTCTGTAACAGTGGCAGCCAGGTGTTTGCCACCCAGATAGTGTGGGAGATTCCTGTTAATTCACCATTTAGCATTGTCTATCTGGTTTTGGCTGATCACTGATCTATCCTTGAATTGTGTAAGTAATCTTGCACCAAGTGCTGATTTTGAACAATGTGGTTTGGATTAAAGGTGCCTGTTCATCATCATTACAGCCTGTGAACCTTCTATTCCGATAGAATTGTATTTGTGTATTCATTAATTCATGCTTGAGAAGTGCTTTACAAATGTAAAGCAGTACATAAATGCTGATTTATTGTTTTTCTGAGATGCTGTTATTGATCATCCTGTTGAGGTTTGTTGCAGAGCTTTCTGGACACTGTACTGACTGTAGTGTTCTTGGCAAGTCCGTGGGCAGGGACATCATAGCCCAAAGGAAGCAGAAGAGAGCTGAGTAATGACGGCACAAGCCTTTTGCCGCTTGGACAGAGATCTCTGCAGTTCCTGGGGCCCTTGTCACTCAGAGGATGCATGAAGCGGTGCGTTACTGCAGCGGACAGCCTTTCCCTCCTCCCTCCTCTCCTTAGGGAGATCCCTCCAGCCCATCCTCACTGCACTTCAGGATGTCAGCAAATGTTTTCCCATCACGTTTCCCCTCCGGAGTGCAATGGCAAAGCAGGTTTGGCACCTCCTCCCTACAAGCCTCACTGCTCTCACATGTACATCACACATAGACTCAGATCACAAGTTAAGTGGGATTTCTTGGCATCACATACTGCATGACTCAGTCTGGGTGGTCAACGTCTGTTTGTGTCTTTAAAGGAAAACAAAAAAAAGCAGGTATATATTCAACCACAGCAGAGTTCACCAGATAAAGGAAACATCTCCTTCTTGTATAACTTGTAGTTTTATCAGGCTGATAAGCCGAGTGACCCAGCCAAACCCCAAAACAGGTCCTGAACAGTGGCATCTCTGAGGAATGACGTTCTGTGCTTGTGTGTAGTATCTTTCTGTCTATGGGAACAGCCTATCCATAATCCAGCCAAACACCTTAAAACCAGGCTACTAGAACCAGACAAACGTTACAGACATTGACATCAATTCAAAAGGTTAAAGAATTTATTATAACTCTAGAAACAAAAATGCAGCATCAAACTTTATTTAAAATTTCAGTTTCATTCCTAGCTGTCCTCCTGGTCTTTTCCCAGGGTGTCCATCTCCATCTCTGGCTGAAGCCAAATTCACACTGCCAGTGTGCTACTATGGAGAACTGCTGTGTGGGACATCCGAGCCAGCAAAGCTGAGGGACCAGCTTAAGAAGCAGTACCTGTACTGCAATACAGAACAGGCCTTTTGTTCTGGTTTGGCTGCTATTTATGTTAGCTTGTTCACTGAAAGCAAACTTAGAGGAAGGCCATTTTCATTGTATTAATTTCTATTCCTATAATTACAATTTTGTGTAAAACAACTATATTTTAAATGTGCTTAAGTCAGGATGTAAAAGAGATAGTGAGCTCATCTACAGGAATAAAAGCTGTATTCCACCTCAAAATAGAGGCTCTACCTGCAATGCAAATGGAGAATGGTGCCTTGAAAGGATTCTGCTAACTTCACACAGCTACTGCTTTTCCTTTTGGAAAATTCAGTACCATTGGTGTGGTCTCTAGTGATACATGACTTTCTCAGCCTAACTATGGCATGTAGAAATGGGGTCCCGTTGCCATCCAGACTACTTCACAATATCTAACTCAGAGATTTGTTGAGAAAAGAATGCAGAATTATTCATGAAATGTTGTCCTGCCTAACATAACCATGTTGAGCTCGTTCAAACCTACCTCATCTATGAATGGGGCCCATTCAGTTTAACATAGGAAGAGTTTGCAGGATTCAGATTCCAAGTCTGACACAATTAATAGTGTTTATAAGTTCAAGAATGTTGCTGTTAAGATGGAGTGTATTCAAGACAAGTGATCATATTTCATAGCACACTTAGAGGGTGAAGAGGCACTTAACATAAGACACTTGTTTTCATAACACAAATAATTTGGTTGTTTAGGAAGATTTACATTTTCTTCAGTCTCTTTCCCTCCCTTCTTCTACCAGTTTCATACATAACATAATTTTTATTTTCCTCCTATTTCAGTGCCTTGCCTTAGGGAGGATCTAAACAAACAGAAAAAAATGATTGGCCTAAGTAT
Source organism: Falco cherrug (assembly GCF_023634085.1). Lineage (NCBI taxonomy): Eukaryota > Metazoa > Chordata > Aves > Falconiformes > Falconidae > Falco > Falco cherrug. Next base: position 84,048,084 of record NC_073700.1, read on the forward strand.
CAGCAAAACTGAAGAGCAGCAAAACTAAAGCATGCTTTTTTATTTAGTGGGTCTGCAGTTGCATGAAACAAAACCATAGCATTGCCCTGAAATTAATATCACAAACTAAACAGCAACGATTCGGTTACAGACAAATAGGAAGAGACTAGACCAAGAAAGGTGTATAAAACTAGTGCATCTTGAACTAGATCAAAAGAAAATAAAGAGGAACTGGCAAAATCTGTATTTAGGCAACATGGAATTTGGTAAATGCAAATTCTGCAGTTAAAATAACTGTGGAATTGACTTTTTTTTATACTTGTAACATCATTTTTCCCCCGCATGAGTATGCAACCATACTAGGACCAGTAATGCAATATCATACTGATTTCTGTTCTTTTCAGAACCAGAAAACTTGGGGCGGGGGGGGGGGGGGGGGGAGCAGAAAAGCACGCTTTGCTTCAGGAAAGTATCTATATTTAGATGCCCAAGTTCCACTAAATCTGCATGTTTATACTTTAGCTCATATAAATGTCACCTCAAGTTGGGGGGAAAAAGAACAAAAAGTACAATCTGAAGTGGATACCTTTCAATAAAGTGTACATACAAATCAGGGAAGTGGACATGCAAATCGTGAGCTTTTGGTTTAGGCTGTAAAAGAGACAGAAAAGTTACCTCCATTACAGGGAAACATATAAATCTGATTGACAGCTTCAGAGTATAGGAAACAGCCTGTCCATCCTAGCTCCTCATGCTATGTTTACATGCTGCCCAGTGCTGCTACAAAACTGCTAGAACAAGAAAATACTGCATGAAAGACCTGGCCTTGACTGATAACCTGCAAGGGATGTTCACCCTGCAGCCGTTATGGTATTGTGATTCCTCACTCCTCAAAGAGGTGTGAGCACTGGCACACCTTCTGCCTGAGGCCCTCAAGGAGCACAAGGCTGTTTGTGGATCTTGGGAAAACAGGCTAGTCCCAAATTAATTGTGAATGGAAGATCTGAGCTGCAAATAGCTCCTAGAAGATACAAAAATAGCTTTGAGGGAGCTGAGGCAGTTGCAGAGCCCTAGACTTAGCATGGAAGCGAAGCAGCCTGTGTTGGGCTTCCAGGCGGCAGACCTGACTTGTGCTTTTGTTATTTATCAGCATTTAACCCTGAAGAACAAAAAAAAAACCCAAAACCCAAACCCAAACCAACCAACCACCACTGACAACAAAAACAACCCCGAGTCTTCCTTAACAAGGAGTTCTTTTCAGCTGGTTATTAATTAGAGAAGCAAACGCTGGATCTCCTGGCCCTCTGCTGAGCTGCTCGCAGTGAAAAGTACAAAGTGAGGGCCTGCTGCGTGGGTAAACTGATGACTCACTTTTAATATCACGTTGAGCAGGATCTCAACGGCTGCCAAGTTAACTCTACAGGGATCCCCACTTCAGCCCACTCACATTTCCTAATAACAGCACTGCATTTCAGCAGGCTGCGCTTGAGCGAGGCACTTTGATTTGTAAACAGAGGCGGTCTAGGAAATAATGTACCAGCGTGGTTAGTTGTATAATGTCACAAGACAAGAAGGTATAATGGCAGTGCTGCTATTAAAGGGCCAGAGGATATTGCTCAAATTTTAATGTGAGAGCAGTTAATAAGAGATAATTTTTAATGGTATTTTTAAATTTTACCTGTGCCCTCTGTAGTCCTGCAAGAGGTAATACTGCCCCATTTTGCATCACACAAAAAGGAAAAGACTGCTGGTAAATGTATGCCTACAGAAGCACATATTTTAAAGAGTTTTAATTTATAGTTAGAAGATGAAAAAAATATGTTATAGAAAATAGACTGCACGTTCCTGTGTTTTGAAATAAGGGCTTAAACCATCATGCTTGCTGGGATACTTTTATGCCTTCTTTAGACATTTATGTGAAGTCCCCTATTCTCAGCCTGGTGAAATTTAGGATGTGCAGAAACACGCCAGAGCACTGACTCACTCCTGGCGGATTTGCTTCTCATTCTATCCCAGCATAAACTACAACTCGTGCACTGTTGCCACACAGATCAAAAAATGCATGTTTATTGTCTTGGCCACATGACTGAAAATATATCGCTGTGTAAGCTCTGCGTTAGGCTTCCTGCGTGAGGACAAACCTCTTTCTGTTCAGACATACAGAGGTTTTCTTAAAAGAGACGTCTGTTTGGTTATAAGACTCCACTGCCAAACTGATTGCAAATCCAGTAGTGTATTCTGAAATGTTAAACAACTCTGTGAAAGAGGTTTAACTCCCTAACCACCCCTCTTACCCTCTTTGTCCACTTGGCTAGGGCTTCAATTTTCTTTGTGGCAAGCAGCCTTCAACACGCTGTGCACTTGGCGCTCTTTCAGGATTACGGTCTTCTGCCTGCCCCATATACATGGGATAATGTGCAGGAGGTATAAGTCCTGTGGTAGGAAATGAGCGCTTTTTCCCTCTCACTAAATCACTTTTGCTTCAACTGGGCAGTCACAGAAAGTGAGGAGAAAATCCTAGCCAAGGGATATTTAAAAATCTAAAACCAGGCAAATGAAAGGAAAAATCCCCAGCTGACTAGTGCCATTGCACCCACTTAATCTCCCCCAGCCAGGGTTATGGGGCACTAAGCATGCACCACGCTCTCAGTCCACCTTTCCTTAGTCTGCACACAGCGGGTTGTCAGCCCTCAGCTCCCTGCTGGGGTTGTGCACCAGAATGCCCTGTGCTTCTTAGCCCTCAGGCAGGCAACTTCTTTCCGCATTAAGGGGTTGCTAGGTTCTGGATGTGTTTTGGGGAATTATAGAAACCATGGGGTTTCTCTTGATGTCTCTAGTGCAGTATCACATAAGACTTTTTCAACCTTTATTCATAGCTCAAGCAGAGAACCAATTTTGAGTCTCGTATACTTCCCTGTCCATGAGCTAGCTTTGAGGCTCAGCTTGCCCTGGATGCTCACTGCCTGGCAGTCTACTGAGATTCTCAGTTTTGATGTACAGCCTGCCATAATGATGTGGTTTCCTGATGACAAGAAATTAAATTTTTGCAATTAAAGAAGAATTACATGTAGGAGTAGCTAGCTAAATCTTGTTTACTTGCTGCTAAGTAAAACATTAAGCAAAGTCTCTGTTTAACGTGCCCTTGCACACAACATAAAAATTCAAAGCAAAACTATTTTTAAATATTGGCAATTAATCCCTGAGATTCTCTTTCCCTTTTAGACTCCACAGGTCTCAGCAGGCAGTAACACAGACACAAAGCACTTAATATAAATGATCTACAATCACTGTCGCTTAGTGTTTCAAAAGTGGCTTTCCATTAATAGGTATCGGTTTCTAAATCTACAAAAATAGAAATCTATTAATGGAACTTTTTTTCACAGTGGTCATAAATGTCTTTTTTTCAAACCAGGGTGTTTTTGATTGTTTTTGAATGCTGCCTGGACCGAAAAGATGCATTAAAATGTGAATGCCAGTCTAGCTGCTTTGAGAAGTGTCAAAATAAGCAGTACATAAAAGAGAGCTTTTTGGTTGGTATAAACTACAGTAATTGCCCTGTGGTAGGAGAGACACCAGTGAGGATTTAGTGCTAACAGTGTGCAGTCATGAACACGTACACGCACACTCTTACACCTATTACTGGTTCCATAGCAACATTACCCATATGTACCTGAAACATTGTTCATGAGAGTAAGGCTCCCACGAAAAGCTGATTTTCTTAGGATTACACCAACTACTGTTTAATCAGTAGTTATTATGAAGGGGGGTGTATGTACAGGAGTGGAGGAGAAGGAGGCAAAAGTAGTAGAAGTATGAAAGAGGAAGATGGCAATAGTCAAAGGAAGTAAGGATTCCTGACTGTATTGGGTGTAGGAGCTCTTAGATAGATTGATGACGTTATAAATCTGTATGTGTGTGAGGCAGTTATTTTGGCATATAATGATTAGCTAGCAGCCAGCTTGTAAGGAGGGGAAACAGCCACCAGTTGTTTCAAAGGAAATAATATTAAACAGTGATGTATGTCACTGTGACATTTGCAGTTCCTCACTGACTGCATGGCTGACGATTCGTCCTTCATATTCTGGGTTATGTGTCAGAATGGAAGATCTTCTAAACTGCAAATTTTGTGTAAATAATCTCTAAAAACATATATATTTGCCTCAGATATAGCCCAAAATTTTGATATCTTCAATAGGTTTGTAGTGCAGGGAGTGCAGAATTTGTCCCAAAGCTTATAAATAAGGTTACAAATAAGCCACACATTGTCCTTCACTTACGTATGTATGTTTGCCATTACATTCACTGCACTGAAGGCTGTGCAGTAGTAATTTAATTATAATGGGCCACCACACGTTTTAGCAGTACTGACTGTAATAGACCTTTGTATTCTCAATGCATTAAAATGGGTTTCCTGAAATGTGTTCATTTTTCATTGCAAGAATGTTTTTCCACTGATGCAGAGGCAGACTGACATGCCATGGATATAGCCTGCTCTATTCTGGCTTGATGAGAAAGTGACAAAGCTAAGCCACCTACAGTCTTCATAGCAATTAAACCTGGCACAGGTGCAGTAACATACCTTTCTTGCTGTTGGGACTAATCCTGATTGTATTGATGTGACTGTTTCTCATTTCAGTATTTGCACTTGCTAATCTTCTCAGAAGACAGCCTCGGGCATTGATATTTTTTTTTCCCCCAGGCAGTTTCCTAAACCAGGCACATGTTAAAAAATGTCCATGAGCTTTCCATAGATACAGATGGCTCAGGACATTCAGAATGGTAATGAGAGTCAGAGATGTGCATGAAAGAGCCTGTGGATGAGAAGTGGGAACAAGGTGTACTGTATTATTTTCATCTGTTTGATGGAAGTCAAAAAGATAAAATGAAGACCTTTTTTTATGAACACCCATGTGAAAATGGGGCTGTATGGTGCATTGTGAGCACATGGGAGCATAAGAATGGGGAAAACAGCTTTCTCATCCTGCTCTTTCTTCTGTTTGAATAACAGAAACTTTTACCAGTTGTGGGTTTTTTTTCATTCCCACCCCTGGTAAAAAAACAAAACAAAATTAAATTTCCCTCCAAAATAGCCCTGAGTTTCAGAGTCCGGGAACTCACCTGAGATGCATAAGAAAGAAAGGCAAGTGCATGAACAAATAATTATTATTATCGCTCTTCTGTAATAGGTAATTCTCTGGAACCAGAATTTCTCTCCAGAAGCTGAGGGAATTTATGATATCACCTTCCTTTCTGCAAAAGTTGGGTGTTCTGACATCAGGGAATTTTCTAACAGACCCTTGGCTGGAGTGAAAGGACACTGATGCACTGACATCAATGGATTTGCATTGCCTTTATCTGCTGTGAAGTCAGGACTAGTTGGGAGGTTTCAGTAAGGTCCTTCAGAATTTAGAATTCCATTTACTTTTTTCCACAAAAAATGACAAGTCTGGAGTTCCACCTGCTGGAATGGTTTAAAGATTTGGCTTCATTTGTCAGCCTGCTTTATAATTGCAGTAGTGACATGTAGGGGACCTATTCTGGCCTCTGAAAGATTAAACGAGATCAGGCCTGCCAGACCTCTACAGAAACCCACATGGCAATAAAAAAAGCAGATTCAGCATATTTCTCTCCCCTCTCTGTAGCCCTAGTTCAGCAAAATAAGTGTATATATGAGCACTGCAAACAATAATTTGTGGATACTGAATGACCAAGATTATATATTTGACTGAAAATTTAAGGAGTACAATTGCTTTGAATGTAAAGAAAAGGTATAAACTCAATTACAAGGAGAAAGGCTAATGCCTTGCCATTATATTATTAAAGCAGTCAGTTGTAGTATTCCCCAAAAGCACAAGATAACTGTTCCACAGAATTAAAAAAAAAAAAAAAAACAAACTTCCTACAGGAATTTTTGTGCTTATTTTATTACTTTTCAGCCTAGACTATGGCAGAGTCACAAGGCCTCCTTGAAATCTTCTAAAGATGTTACTAATTGTCCTAATTTATATGGAAGATGCTCAGCTACCTTGGTAACGGTAGATTAGGAATGTAATAGCAACTCCCTTTTTCTAATGAATGTTTCTGATCTGACACTACTCCGTCAATAAAAAATTATTAATGCCTGATAAAAGACCTGATACTGGAATATACCAGGGTGTATGACATTCGTGACCCAGCTGTTGTGCCTATACTGAACAGTCCATGAATGCTGGTGCCTGCTACCTCTAAAACCAGACAATTCCTTTTCTATTTCGCAGCTGTTGTGATAAGGATTCCGGGACTCGGTAGGACCTCACCAGTTTCTCCAGTATATGGCTTCGTCTTGCCCGAATTTTCAGGCCAGAAGAATGAGTTTCGAAGAGCACACCTACTTCTCTTTGCCGGTTTCAACATCAAATTGCTAATCTAATTAACATCCATAACAATTTAAACAATACATTGACTCACTTGTTCTTGGAGCCCCATGGCACCTAGTTAAGTTACTTTCCAACACTGTTGTAAATCAAAAGAGAAAGGCTAAGGTCACTGTGTTTGCTGTACGCTTCATCTTGGGACCCTGATTGCTTTACCAACTGCTCATTGACGTTGGTTTTATAACTTGTTAAGGCATACTTCATTTCTTGGACCAAAATTTTCATTTGTGTCCTCACCTGACACACAAGGTAGTCTCTAGCTTGAATATAATATGCACAAATTTAAAAACAAAAAGCAGTTCCGGAAAAGTACTTGTAAAGGACAAAATGCTCAGCAAAGATGTAATATAATCAGTAGAAAAACCACGTATTTCTTTGGTGTTTTGCTTTTAAGGTTTCCATTCTAGCTGGGCACGAATCCCATTCTTACAGGGAGCATTATGGACATATTCTTTGAGAGAGAAGTAAAAACTTGGATGAAATTTTCAGGAACGGTTTCCATTGAGAGAGTGGCTCAGCAGCAAAGCAATGGATAAACAGAGGATCAAAGTTTTATTGGCTTGAACTGGTAGATGGCAGTGGAAAAGCAGGAGACAGTGTAGCCAGGCCCAGGGCAGGATCAGTCCCCAGGGCAGACATCTGTCTCTGTGGAATGGGACCGTTCCTCTGATCAGGGCTGGGTCTCAGCACTTCCCTCGGGGAATCAGAGATGTAGTAGCACATGAACCTCTCACGTGGAGTTCCGAGCAGGTCTGGGTAAAGATGCGTACTGCATTTTAAGTAACTTTTGTTGCATCTGAGTAAGTGTTTGGGAAGCATCAGCATCCAATTGTGCAAATTATGTCACAATGCAATTTCTAAACTAATATTAAAAAAGACAGTGAAAAATGGTTATCATCCACAGTAGATATTACAGATTCCCAAAGAGCAGACCTTTAGTATTTTATGTCACTACCAGTTAAATTGGTTTTACCTGTCTTACATTTGTTCTGCCTTTCATATAATACAGTGTAAACCATTCTGTTCAATTTGAAGAAAAATCAATAGCATAGGTGGGAGTCAATGCAAGACAAAAGTGTTGGTAAGATTTACTCAAATTCAGGGAGTGAGGTTCTACTTGGAAAGTTTTCACTTATTTATAGACAAGACTGTTACAGCTGACAAAACATAAGGATATTATGAAACCAAGGGAGTCTGATGCAGTGCTGTGAGTTTGGACACACAGTGTTTTCTTCCACTAATGCAATTCTGCATAAGAAGTAGTGAGTCTGGAAAAAAACCAAACCTGAATGTATTTAGTCAGCCGCACAGTTTTTTTCACAGTATGTCAAAATCTATAAAATACAGCCTCTGTATCTGATATCCTTTGTGCAAAAAGCTTTTTAAATATCTTTCCGAGACCCTCTTACTCCTTGGCAAGTAACCTTAAACTTTGTCACTGTCTTGTGTATGTGCCTGTTTCCATCTGTAAAATATCCCTCAGTATTCCTTGGTCCTCTTTTAGACCTCAGTGATTATCTTTACAACCTCTGTTTTTATGGTATATGTCTAGAAGCAACTGTTGTGTTTGGGCTTGCATTCTTGCTCATACTGTCCCATCACCGCTACTGAAAGCTGTATAGAGATTTTGCAGGGTGAATACATTGTTTTATTTATTTCTAAATTAATTACTAACCCTTTCTTTCCTTCAATGGATCACATACTACAGATATTATTGCTGGACTAAAGGACCTAAATCCAGGCCTCATTCACTGTTTTACATGTTTGGATGTTTCAGACATGGAAGAGATTTTACTTTAAAGGCACGCAAATTCTTTTGTTTTTAGAACTGAAAGGACAACATAGAACTCTTAAATGATGTGGATCTGTGTCTGAGATGACTCTGCTAAGCTGCTGCTGCCATGATGTAAGCAGGAATCACGTTATCTTCTGAATTTGAAAAACATCCAATGCCGTGTGAATGTGATTCTGATTGGAATGTGGAGATTTACTGTAACACGCTTTTGTATTTTTGTCCTTAGTATGTAAATAGATTTTCCTAAGTGTAAAATAAAGTTCAATATTTTTCAGACAACCCGACTACCTTGAGGGTTTTTATTATTTAAACTGACATATTTGATAATTTTGGGGCATATGTTTTCTATTAGCCTAGTTATTAATTTCTAATTTTCATAGAGTCTACCAAACTGTAAATCGACATCGGATTTTATTTTTCTATTCCCCTACATCCAAGCAAATGATAATTTAATGAATAACGTGCGGGTTTTAGCCAAACTGGAGAAGAACCGAGGATCAGGTTTTACAGCTGTGGCAAACAGGGCCTAGCGCTGCCCAGTGGGTTCTGCTAAAAAGATGAAATGTCAGCGCATCCCACATTCCCAAAAATCTCGATAAAATTTTCCATGGCCAGCTGTGACTCCAAGCCCATCACAGATACAGCTGTGGAATGAGTGGGATTTACGGCAGTCTCCTGCTCTTAATCTCTGGAGGATTTCTACTGGCCATCTGAACAGCTCACCACATCACATTATAAAGCAGCCCTCATGCTGCTGATGACACCGTGGGGTGACAGGATGGCACCAGCTGCTCTGCCAGCCAAGCTGACGGAGGTGCTGTGGCTATGGCACAGCCCTGTCCCAGCGCAGGTGGCCCTGGGGCGCCCGCCAGGGTCCTGTGGTGTACCTTCCTCCAAGGGCTCCGACAGAAAACCACAGCTCAGGCCTTGGGGCTCATGACTGGATACATCAACCTGGGAGAGTTAGAGAGGGTAGAAAAAGTCAGCCAAGCTATCGGGATAAACACATCAAATCTCTGTCTTGACTGCTGGTTTGGGAATAACGCCCCACCTGAACTAGGCACACCCAGGTTTCTCCTCCAGTTTCTGGAAGTGATGGCTATTTCAGAAGAAATCAATAAATGTCATTGTGCATAAAATATGGGACAGATCAAATAAAGGTATTTCAGTATTAAAAGCTATTAATTCTGTGCAACATACGTTTGAATTACAATATTATTAAATTCCATTAAGCTAAAATGATATATTTAACTCAGACTTCAGAGTGCTAATTTCATAGTCCCCTCCAAGCTGTTCCTGCAAAGGTGTTAGGGGTAATTAACTGCCATTTTTCTCAGTAATTCGGAATCTGCAATTAATCAAAATGCAGGGCCTGAGTGATTGTAGAAAACAGTAACACTTAGTTTATTATGTAGCACATTCTCATTCTGGTTGTTTTATGATGGGATCAGCTACACTTTTCCCCCAGAATTTATTATGCTTACCCTTCAGCCAATTAGTTTTTCTCACTTTACTTTAACTTAAAACCTGGTGAGTTTGTTATATATATGCGTAAGGTTGCTTGTCAGTTATATTGGTTGGAGACCTGCAGGACTGCATATGTTTAAGCAATTAGGAGCCTGATATTGTCCAGAAAAATGGCAACTTTGCTTTCTTAAATCCGTAGTTTTTCTTTAAAAAATGGGAATGGAAAAATGGGAGCGATGAGAAAACTGCCACAGCTACAAGTGCCCGGCATGGAGGGACACCCAGAGCTGGCTGCTGTTACACGGCCCCGGAGAAGCTGTGGAGCCCAGGTCTACAGTTCCTTGGTTGTGGTGCATGGATACAGCCGTGCTTCCAGAGCACGTGTGCTGTACAAAATTAATTGCTACCAAGACATTGTGATAATGACGAAGCAGAGATATTTGATTTTCATATTAAAACTTAAACTTAAAAGTAGTATCTTCACTGAAGTTCTCGTGTACTTTTGGAACTAAATCCTGGTGTTTTGGCACATGTTGATTTTACAGCTAGTCTCACAAGCAAGGAGATTTTAAAATTATAGCCAGTTAAGTGGCTAGTTTGCTGAATGATACTTGCATGGATAACAGTAGCAGGCCTCCAGGATGGCCTGGTGGGATAGTTGTAATTAGTCCATTTTTGCTACCTAGCCATTTAAACCTGCATCTGGAAATCCTTCTCTAATTTCACAGCTGTGCTGCTGAAACACATACTGGGGTGCAGTGGAGTTTAATCAGTATCAAAAAAAAGACTCTGGAGCAAACCAAAATTTGACATGATAATGACGATGTAAAGCTATAAAAAGGACGATACTTAAAGATTCCTGCTGTTCCTAAGAGTGTTGGTAGAAGGTATGTCCCAGTATCAAATGTCCCAGTTTGATAGGAACAATGCTGACCGAACCGTGCGCAGTACGGTAGACACCCACACCACTACAACCACTTTGACCACGACATTTATTTAACATGATTATCATTTAAAAACCTCTGCAGCTGGAGACTTCTTCCTAACCTGTGTTACTAACCTCATCTCTCTCGGTGCTCACAAAACCTGGCTTTTATAATTACAAGTGGCTCTTGGGTGGAGCCCGTGCTCTGCCCCTGTGATAAGGGGTGCCTTGTGCAAACACATTCAGAAGTCCCGCTCTAGGTTGGTCATTTTCATTGTTTTTAATGTATAAGGGCTGGTTAATGCATTTGGCAAGCCTATAGAATATTCCTTTACGGTTAATTTATATTATACTGGTACTAGTGCTGCCCTCTACTGATATGAGAGTCACCCCTCAGCTAAAGGATCCTGTTTGCTGTTTGGCTCCTTCCAGCTGTTGCATTCTCTTACCGATCTATAGTGGACAAAACACACTTTTTGATGGGGTCACAGCCTAGGTTAAGAGTAGCCTAGATCATAGGGACACGACACAGTGTACTGAAAGGTGGGAGACATGAATATGTCTACAAAGTGCAGGTTTTGTGTGCAAAGCAGTTCCCCCTGAGCTAATGCCAAAGAATGTGGAAGCAGAGGATCTTCGGTTTGTAGATGGCATCACTAAATGTAACACCGTGGGGATACACAGCAGAAAGTGAGAGGATTGAAACCAAACCCCTGACTTGAAATACGTGTGGGTTTAAAGATATACTATATTCCTTTTTGACTCATGTATCCCATTTGGATCTGGATAATCCTAATGACCTCACAAAGTATCTGAGAGCTCAATTTGGCACAAATTTAGCAAGATAAATTGAATATTTATTTCCCAGGGAGACTAAAGAGAGGTGATATTGAAAGGAGTGACACAAAACTGAGATATCACAGTGTTTTAGGTAGACGTTAGATACACACGAGAAGTGGCAGCTTTACTTTAGCGATGGTTGCAGTGATGTAGTCAAAAAATTACAGGTGGTATTTCAGTCTATCTTGCAGGGCATCACACAGTCCCATTACTTTGTTTTCTTGGAAAAAGTGCCAACATGTATTTCTGTTTCTTGGTTCCAAAAATACAAAATTATATAGAAAGCAGGGAAAAAAGGGTCTTGCATTTCTTTTAGGGTGAAAGAGAAACACACAGGAAGGTGAAGTAGTACAGAAATTTAGAGAAAAGGAAAACTCAGGAACAGATGTCACTGTTTATTTTTATTTCTCTCTTCCCCTCCCTATGATTATAATAAATTATCTCTTTTTGCAATTATTAGGGAAGAAGAGGATTACAGCAAGGTTGGACAGAAGCATCAGATAAAACAGACTATAACCCCACTTAAATCCTCCATTCAACATTACTCCAAGATGAAATTTAAGCTACCGTGTGAATCTAGTACTTTAAATGAGTGGGGCTGTCAGAACAGTTAACTATCTTTAGACAGACTTTGGAAAAAAATCTGAGGTGGTTTTCTGGTCCTTGAACTGATTTTTGTATTCTGGCATGGATGAACTAGATCATCCACGTCTATTTTATGCTGGTTCAAGTATGACTAATAAGAAAGGCAAGTAAGGATTCAGAGACATAAAAAGCAAAGGTCATGTCAAAAAAACCAGGGCCATTTCACATATTTCTGCGCAACTGACAGTATAAAAGACAATTGTATTGTTGAAGAGAAGGCTACTTTGCCTGAACTGTTCATAACACCTTAAATTACTAATGCTGAAGAAACAGTCAGCTACATTTTTCTGTTCATCCTGTTTCGCCTGATTTTTTCATATCTGAACTTGAAAAATCCAAACAGACATTTTTATAGCAGATTTTTAGCTCTTTGTTCCAAGTGTGTTTGTCACGTTCCAGAGTTTACACTAAGATCCAAATCCACTGCTCATTGTAATGCACCCCTAAAGAATTCTATGCTAAAGAAAAGTATTTCTAGTCACCTTCATGTTACTTTCTGATGTAAGCATAGGGACCAAGTAGATAGCAAAAAGTAAAAATCCCAGCAACAAACCTCTGTGTTTTCATGAACATGAATATGACAAATTGTTTTCAAACTTCAGTAACACTAACTTCTGTGATAAATACATGGGCTTGTTAGAAGTTTCCACTTTGCAAACCCTCTGTGTTAGAACACAAATAGAATGCATCTTGGTTTTGGGGTTTTTTTGTGGTGTGGGATTTTTTTTTGTTTTGTTTTGTTTTTTCCTTTACAGTCAGAGAAGTCATGCTATTTATCTATCCTGTAGAGGAAACCCATTGTTTGGAAAACCAAGTCTCAGCAAGGTGTAACTGAGAGGAGACTCTCAGGTCATGGAAAGTCAACAAGGTTTCAAAAAATTGACAATAGTGAACTAAACCCAAAATTATTAGAGCATCTCCATCTAGCCTGAATCACTTGGAAAATCTTAAACAGGGCCAAAATTTGTGTGCATTGTCATGAGCCATGAAAATTCATCTTTTAAGAGGAATTGTTAAGCTTCCTTTTAATTTATGAACTACTACTTCTCACAAAAACATATGACACATGGCTTTTTACCTTCCTCTCCCGTAAAACCATGTGAAGCTTTTTGCCAGGCTAGTAAGCATTAGCAAAAATGTTAATGTTAGTTTTGTATTATAGGAATCTATCTCCTGGGATATAGATACAGTAGCATGATTTAAAGCTTTACCATAGTAAGGTTCTTTAAGTTTCTGCACACACTGCAATTTGAATAGAACGTGCACATTCTTTCTGCACTCCAATGTTTTTTGTATTATACTTTGTTCTATTAAAAAAAAATTACACATATGAAACTGTACTTAGGATTAAGAGATGACTACTTCATTATATAATTCTTATACTTTAAGGAATGATTTCCTTAAAGAATGGTTCAAGCTGAAACTTGGCATACAAAAATCTAGTTTGGGAAAGGCTGGGATGCAGAACAGTTTTACAAATTTTCACGTAAATCAGGCTTGTCATTTTCTTATTATTTTTACAGAAGAGCTCAACACCCGTTTTAGTACCATTTCTTGTTCCCTTAATATTTGCTGAGTCTCAAATAGAAATAAGTTATTTTTCTGAGTTGTTTTCACAGCCTTTTCTTGTCAGTTTAAATGATTGTTTCATCTTAAATAGAAAGTTTACCAAGTCTCAGAGCCTACTTAGTACTTGTTTTTCTTCTCTCAAAGCATGTGTAGTGATGAATGTTTTAAGCTAATGTAGAGCTGTGAAAGGTGCCAAACTGTCAGACGTGGAAACTAGAATAGTCTATTTGTGCAGAGAATGTTTATTTTATTTTATTGTTAAAATTGCGGTTGGAGGCTTCTCCAGCTTTGTGCAGCCATGAAGACCTGTAACGCTGGTGGACACAGGAGCTGGTGAAAGGGATGAGGCTGTAAATGGAAGTGTGCTGCCTGATCTGTGCAATGGAAAAGGTGACCTGGCACACAGCACTGTATTTTAAGTACTTCTAGGATACTCATGTCCCCCTCATCAGCCCTACCCAATTTTTTTTCTGAAGGCAAAGGAAATTACACTGGGATAAACTAGTGTTTGATAGAGACTCATTGCCAATACACAGCAAAAAGATCATCAACATAATTTCCCATGATTAAGCACAGTGCGAGCTACTGTTCACACCTCTTAGCTAGAAACTGTCCCTGATTGCTCCTCTGCAAACCTAATTATTCAGCTGATTTCCCATAGTCACATAGGCAAAATAGTAAGCCATGCATTTTTCCTGGCTAGGGATAGCAACTTCAGCTCATTTCTTACCAGTCCGGTACAAAGTACATCCTTCCTTCTTCTATCTCCTTATTTTTTTATTTTTTTTTAGGTTGAGAAGGGATTAACCTATGCCTTCTAATTACGTACTTCCAAAATGACTATCAACAGACAGATTTGCACAGATAAATTTAAGGCAAAGGATGGACATATTTCTTGACTGCTGAATTGGGCTTTTATTCCTTTTTTAACTGCACTCTGTTGCTGTTCTACATTGCAAAAAGTACAGTAGAGAAAGAGTGGACTCTTTCATTCCTGGGGCAAGTATCTACATTCTCAGCAACAACCACTAGCATTATGTGAGTTAGAGAATATGTCCCAATGTACCTAAAGAACACTGTTATTTTTCATTAAATGTATATCCTCTGACCAGAAGCATTTTGTTGGTAACAAATTCATAAAAATAATTTTTAAAAAAAGGTTCTTTTGTTGTTGTTGTTGTAGATTTTATACCTGCAATAGTCTGTTCAGTGTCACTGTGTTAGTACAGGAATATGGCTATAACATTCTTGCATGTGAAGCTGTACATCAGGCGCATTTTAACAGATTTATGTCATCAACCCCCACACAGTATTAATCATTCTTCAAGGTCATTTTTAGCTATCAAAGTAAATGCCTTAGTAAAATTGCCAAGGCAGCTTTCAAACCAGAGCAGTTGCAAGTTTTCAGGTGCTGGAAAAGAAAAAAAGAAGGAAAAAAAAATGAAGCTGAGGAATTCACAAAACAAGTTTGTTGGCAAAGTGTCCATAAAGGTCTGTGATGGGAGAGTAACCATTCATCAGCATACATGCAAGCTGTCTCTGTTATGGAAACCAGGGCACATTTAAAGGAAAAATAAACAGATTTATCAGTCTGGTTACAATTTTATGAAGTACAATGTTGAAAGGTTTCCCCTGTCTGTTTCAGACACTGACAAGATACACTAGACATGGTTAAGGCTGAATGTGCCACTTCTGTCAGGTGCTATGATAAGTATGAAAAGCCAGGTATGCTTCACACATGGTCTCTAAATAAATCTCAGACAAGGTTTATGTTCCTTCATTTTGTTTTCCATATTTCATCATCACTGAATCCAAACAATCAATGACATAAGATTTGGAGATGTTTATTACCACACCAAATGGCTGAAGCCTGCAAGTATGGAAAAACACATCAAATCGTTGGTTTTATGTGAGACCATGCTGACATTCAGTAAAAAATATTTCACTTATAATCACTTGGGAATTCCTCTGTTTGCTTTACATTTTGGAGAGCTCAGTGACAAGAAGATGATGGTTTTCTGAGTCAAATTCAATTACAAAGGCTGTGCAGGCACAAGAGGCAGCCTGGAGGACAGCTAAAATACACTAGCATTTTACCGGCATATGGGTACCAAATATCTGCTGTGTTGCAAATTCAAGAAGCTGATCAAAGTTCACAGTGTTTCTACATTAATTTTAGGATTATTTTTCACATAAATAAAGCTTGCAGGTACTGTTATTTAGATACATTTAGGAACATGGAATGGAAATATTACGAGTAAGGATGTCTGCAATGAAATCCTTTCTCTCCTGCTTATTCCTTTTCTACATTCTTCTCCCAGAAACCCTTTTGTTTAAAAGAGACCCTCAAATGTCACACTAAAACCAACTTTTGATACTGTAATGGCCTCCTAAATGACACGTATGGGCAAAACAGTCTGATACAAAAGAAAGGTCAGAACACCATGTGATTCCCTCTCTGCTACAGTAGCTGGCATCCCTCAAGGGTCATCATGATTCCTACTTAATTTAACTCGGTACTCAGTCACCATCATACTTAGGAGCTCTGTAGGTGTTCACAACTTACTTTCTCAAGATTCCAAGAAAGACAGAAAATGACAGAGGAAAAAAAAAAAGAAAAGAAAAATGTGATAGAAAATAAGGAAAAAAACCTCAAAATATGTAGGGGGAAATGGAATTAAAAGAGAAAGCTGACACAATAAAGATATAACTAATCAAGCTGTAAGGAAAAAATATTGAAGGTGAAAGAGTTTAGTGTCAGGTTTTTTTCTAGGTTGAGCGCTTTGTATTCATCTGTTTCTCTCTTCTCATCCCATGCTCCTCTGAGACAATTCATGCAACTGAGCTCTTGAGGATTTGCCTCACTTTTTCAAAAAACAGAACTGGTGTCTTCACTTCAGTTTGCTAACCTCACAGCAGGACTGGCAGGTTTATCGACAAGCTTACCAAGGTGCTCAAACGGCCTTGGAGACAAGACCATGAGCTGCACAGGAGGCTGCTTGGGCTCTCAGGTTCACATTCACCATTGCTGGCACCTGCTTTATCTGAACTGTGCTGCTTCGTAGCAGCCAGTGTTAAACGAAGATGCAGAACTCAGTGGGTTTTATTGCATGATGCACAAACAACAGGCTTGATCCTGGAGGGTCAAAATAACACCCCACTTAAATATGAATGAAAAATCAAGACCACAGTGGGGAGGGTGGTGAGGAGGAGGCTATGTTTTAATTACAGCGAAGATGTTCTGGTTCAGGACAGATACCTGGGGATAGGAAAGCTGTACAAGATGTGATGTTGAGAAACCAGCCAGAGATTAAACTATAACTTCCCTTGCACTCAGTACGTGCAAATAATCAGAAGGTTATTCTGTGAGAAAGCCAAGCATCAGAAACATCTGCCAAAGAGTACCACTGGGTGACACAGGTAGGAAAAACATGCATCTTTTTTCTGATATGTACCTGAAGTTATTTTTTAAAAAAATTAGATTATTTTGTGGGAAGTAAGTTCCCTTTACAAATGTCCAAGTTTCTCCAAGAGTAAGCACTTGAGCAAAAGAAAAGTAATATGCCATCCATTACTGTGTAGGAAAAGGACATTGTGTCACACCAGAATAGGGACTGCAGAGACTTTTTTTGTGCTGAGACTTTTAATGGCTCGACACTGCCAATTACACATTCATAAAGAGGAATGGAGACGTTTTCTGCTACTCAGGAGAAAGAATAGAGTTGACTTCATTTCACTACCCAGCCAACATCTTCAAACAGGAACCATAACAGACTGACCTTTTACTGTCTCCATCCGTCAACAATGAAAATTACACTCCTTACAGAGCAGTTGACCCTGTTGGTACTTTCTAATGAAGATCATGGCTGGTTTTCCTTATTTGGATCCTTAGGTACATAATCTTGGGTTTGACCTCAAAATTTGTTATTTAGGTTCTTGTAATCTCAGACACCACCATTGTAATTCATGCATGATCAGTTAAAAGTTTTGGAGAATGTATAACACCAGTTTACTTATGTAAATATATTTTTAAATTATGAAAAGGAACAGGAAAAGCATGCAAGGCAAGAGATTGGTAGATTTACACTGTAAAGAGAGAAAATTGGAAAGGCTTCTCTTATGAAAAAGTTGGTACTTAGAACTAGAGAAAAAAAATGGCGGATTTAGAAGAGACATTTTCTCAGTTATGCATAAAGATTAAAAAATTCTTTAAGCCTAAAAAGAAGAAATTAAAATAAGCTGGATTCCACAAGCTTTATTTCTACCTCTGGTAACTGACTGAACACCTTAAGCCTATATTCTAAGATTAAAATTCAGTACTGTTAAGGAGACAGTAATGAAAGAATCAAGAAGAGGCAACGTGATGTTCACAGATAAAAATAAACAATAAAAATGTACCTGCTGGGATTTTGGGGTTGATTTCAGTAGCCCCACTACTCTGTGGCAAAAATCCTATTGACTTGATCAAGGTTAGACTTTCAACCTTGGCTTTTAAAAGGGAGAAATAATTTTTTAAAAAAACAGAGGCATTGTGCCAAGTGCACATTAAATACAGATGGGGATTCCCATTTAACTCCTGCTTCAGCTGCAGAAAACAGACGTTCGTGATTAGAAAAGTGAAGGAAAACTGTGATTCTTTGAAGGCTGCAAGGAATAGGATTAATTTTTTGGGGTCACACTGAGAAAAATAGAGTGACAGAAAGAGCACCTAGTGAATTGGGCCAAAAATGAGAGTTGGGGATGGTGCTAACTCTGAAGCACAGAGAAACTAATAAATAGAAAGCTGAGAAACAGTTTTAGAAGAAAGCCATTGTACTAATACAATAAATCAATTATATCATACTGTGCTCCAAACAGCAATTTTAAAACTGAATAAGAGTAGAAAAAAGTACAACATGCAATCACCATCAAATCCTCCTAAAGCTAACACTTGCTGTCCAAAACCTGCATGAGACTCACAAAGGTGAGGCAAGGTCAAAGGTGTGGTGTCCTTGCACCCAGGATGCTTGTATGTGGGCTGCCCTCTGGCTTGCTCTGAAAGCTTGCCCTGGGCCTGGTCTAGGCAAGAACTTTCCTGAAAATTCTCAAAATTCTTAAAAATTAATTTTGTCTCATCCAACAATCCACTCCTGTCTCAAAAGCAGCTGCTAATGATTGGAAAGTGATGAAATATCACTTATGTTACTGAGACATACATGTTTAGGGTGATATGAAGAAGGACATCAAAGGGCCAGCTCTCCTCCCAGTTCATGAGTTCTAACCTTCTCTTTCTTTGTTTTTTTTTAAATTGTTCCAGAATTTTAATTAATCGGGAATATATTCAGTTCTTGGGTAGTGTACAGTCCTCCAGCTACAATCATGTTTTGAATTGAGATGGAGCTTATGTGTACACCCCCAGCCCATGGAGAGCAAAGATGGGGTTCAGGCCGGATGGGGACAGCAGCACACCCTGACAGTCCCCTGATCCTTCACAGCAGGATCCAGCTGGTGGAGCACGTGGCAGAGCCCCTGGCATAGCTATAAATTACTTACAGTGTGTGTGACTATGATTAGCTGTTTGACTTCTTGTTAAGCAACACTTACAATATCTGTAGGCACACAGTAAGCAGTTTGGAATTGCTGATTGCACTCAGATTTATGAGGGGTGGTGGAGAGTGATGAAGAGAGACATGAGCCTTGTGACTCTGCAGTTTGGAAATGGGTAGCAAAAAACTCACAAGGCAACTAGACAGGAGTTTAGTTGTCACCCCACAATACATACATTTGGGACTTGCCTTTTATGTGTTTTTTTGTAAAGTAACTAATGCACTATTTCTCTTACTAGTTTCAGCTAGAAATGAGAGTATCAATAAAGGGGAGGGTAGGGGGGGAAGGCTCTGTAAACAGCATTTATATGCTATACAGCCTAAGCAAAACCAATACCGGTAAGTGTAAGTTCAAAACACAATTCATATTCATGAGATTTCCAGACCAAACAAGGTTAAACGTGCTTGGAAGAAGTTCAGCTATAGATCTGCATTTTGGACACGCGTCCCTTCAGAACTTCCAGATTGTTGGACACTTACTCATCATTTCTTTCTGAAATTATGTTTCCAGATCAACAAACTTATCCTTCCCTGGGATCAGTCATTTCCTAAGTCTTGCCTTTTAGAATGCAACTCTTTTTCCGTCTGTTTTATGACAACTAGTAACACTCTGTGCTCCAGCTCTGTATTAATCTTCTGAGAATGTTATTTATTTTACGGTATTGGCACAGCAGGATACTTTCCTCTGCTTTTGACAAGGGCCCCTGGAGACAGCTGACACACCACTAGCACAGTACCAAAATAATACTGTAGGACATTCAGTCCAAATTAGCATAAAATATTAAGATAATACTATTTCTTTTTTTTTCTGATACCGATCAGATTGATATATAATGTAATGAAGAGCAGACTGAGATCAAAGTTTTGCCCTCCTGTAACCTCCTAACTGTCTCAGCTTAAGGTTTTCAGCAGAAGTCCTGCTCATCCCCGTCTTGGCCTTGCTGCATAGCGTTGTTATGAATCATACTACATAAATTACACAAACACACAAAACTAAGAATTTACTTTATTTGTCACTTAAACAATATTTTAGTACTGATCTCAAAAACGGTCTGTGAATTTTATATTGAAGTAGTGAGAATACTGCTCTCCTTATAATAAGCATGCAAAGCTTTTCCAATTACAAAATCTCTCAACTCAAAGGGAAGAAAGTGGTTTGGATTTAACTTTGTACCTGAAAACAAACAAATACTGTCAATTTGCTAGGACTAAAGGTTTTTCACAGAAAGACATTTTTAAAAGTTTTTTAAAAAAGTTTATTGTTGGTGTTTCAACCTTAAGAGCAGATGAAACAGCTCATTGGTGAAAAGCACTTTTTAGTAAGACTAACAGAATGGAAGTCTTTAAGTATAGATGTTATCTGTCAGAGAAGCTTCTGTTTTCTAGAGTTTTCATAAGCAGAGTTGCATGCACACTGGTCCCACATAGGCTGTTTTTCTTGATAGGGTCCTACACTAATTTTAATATCCCATCCCACCAGAAAGCAGTGTGAACAGCTTCCATAGCTTAGTGCACAGGTCCATTACATCTCGCTAGTTGTCTTTCATAGCAGATTTATTCAACACTGTATCTGAAGGTATGAATTAGTCTTTTTCTATTTGAGATTTTAGAGAACCCTCTGAATTTCTGTCTCTAGTTAACCTTAAAATACCATGCAATTTCCAAACTAAGTCCATGGATACTTTCATGACTAAACCTGAAGCAATCTGAGCCAGATCCACATCCACTCCAGAGCACAGATGTACCACAAACATAGTTGCATATTCTGCCACCAATATTCACACACATGACAGAGTCTTATTGATGTTTTTGAGTCCCCATGCACACAAACCTGAAATCCCTCTTGAAGACAAATCCCCAGAACCATCCCATAAGCAGAGCTCAGTCTGCTCTCAAAATGTAATTCATTACTAGAGGTAAAGATTTTGTTATCCACCTTTTCTGCAAGATTCTAATGGTTATATTGCTCACATGTAAAACACATGGATTTATGTTCAGGTGGGAATATCACTCAACATCCTAAGCAGGATTAAGACACCTTTTAACCTTTCCAGTGAAGCTCTACAGACGAGTACTTCAGACACCATTATCCAGAACAAGGACAAGCATAATCAAGCACATTAATGTAGTTCAGTGCAGTCTGTCAGAAACAGGACAGTTTCTGTATTTTACTTTGTGACTGATATAATGCAGAAGGCTAAGAGTGTAATCCGATGTCACTCTTTTTACATTAATATAATTCAAATGTGTCTACAGGTGGCATTGTGGCAGCACAGCAGCCTATGCAGGTTGGCAGTATGCAGAGAAATTCCCCCACCTCCAATTCGCTCTTTAAAATCTTAATTGCAGGTCTTACCTCAGCCATTGAGACTTGACATGATCAATACTGAGCTTCTGGTAATTAACAGTAACCTTATGTGAAAACTAAAATGCCTTGATGAACTGAAGACTAACAGGGACTTTTCAGCCTCTTTGTCCTGTATAAGTGAAGGAGAACAGATTAGCATACAGAAAATCCAGAAACAACAGAGGGTGAGTAAACACAAAAGAATTACACGTTGTAAAAACCCCCAAGTGCAGTAAAGACAAACCCAAGCTGTTTCCTCAGCAGCACAGCTAAGGATGCCCCCCTTTCCCATCCCCACATGCCTAATAAATTGTACAGTTCTGCCTGAAGCTTTTTCCATGGAGCCCACAGAGGGGTCAAGTCTCACCACAGCTGAAGCTGGGTCACTTTTTCTTCACATCGGGGAATTAATATGATTTCTCTTCTCTGCCCAAGAACTCACTTCCATGAAACTTACAGGAATTCAGCATTTCAGTTAAGTAGACAGAAGTATGCAAAGTGGCCAATATCTAAAAATTTGCTAAGCGTCCTGGTCTTACCTGGGATAGAGTTAGTTGCGTCTTAGTAGCTGGTGCAGTGCTCTGTTTTGGATTTGGTGTGAGAATAACACTGACAGCACACAGATGTTCTTAATTGTTCTGGGTAATGTTTCTACTGATTCAAGGACTTTTCAGCTTCTCGGGCCCTGCCAGCAAGAAGACTGGAAGGGCACAAGAAATTGGGAGGGAACAGAGCCAGGACAGCTGGCTCTAACTGGCCAAATTTTACACTGGGGTGGGGGTGGCGGGGAGTGGGGCATGGGAGGAGTGAGCGAGCAGCTACGTGGTACTTAGTTGCTGGCCAGGGCTAAACCATGACAGTACTAAACCACAACAGTAAGGACAAATAAATGCACCTACACATCATGGCACTTGCATGAGCTGGTGTTCACAGCACGGCCACATAAGCCTCTTTTCCTATACAACCAAAGTAAGGTAGGAATCTGAAATATGAACAGTGAAAAACTGCATGAACTTACGTATTAACAGCACTTTGAGATATATGAAAATAAGAAAATAAACTAACACGGTCACAGAATTAGATACAAAGGTTTTAATGCTGAAATACAGAACACATACAGATTTTCTCTTCCAGTCTTATTTGATCTAGCTCTCTAGCCCTCTCATTTGTGGCTGTATTAAACTTCATGGTGCCAAAATATTATTTAGATTAAAAAATTGCACCTTTGCATATTAGTTCATTTTCCACCTGAATAAACAAGTTTTCTTTACAGTCAACTGTAATACAGAAGTACCCTGTTATATTGCAAAGGAAGGATCGAAATAAGTCTGCAGGCTTTCACTGACGTTATTAATTTAAAAGAGTCATTACGAATGCAGTCCAAGACTGGAACAGCAGTAATTAAAAAGTACAACAAAGTGCAGAAGTGTCCTCTCTAATTCCGAACCTTTTGTATTTTTGACAAGGGACTTTGTGATTGCTCCAGGAGCACAGTGCTAACAGAAAGTCATGCTCTGAACCTAAAGCATCTTACATTTACCAGAAACTTCCTCTTATCAAATACTAGTTCACAGTAGTTTTGAGTTCTTTAGATGACAGATGTGGGGAAAAAGCCCAACAGAAAAAGCAATACTCCACCATGTGGCATTGCATGAGAACAGGCAGAACCTTTCTTCAAGCCAGACTTTTCCAAGTCCTACATTGATTTCATCAATGGGTTTAATTTGAAGTGCAAATTCTTTGTGGATCAGAGTAGTTTTCTTGGAATCATAGTCTCACATTAAAAAAAAATAATTCAGTCAATTTCACCAGAGTATGAATTTGGGAGGAAAAAACCCTTTTGGTTCCCTGCCTAACAATGTAATTCAGATACCTAGAATGGAATACTTCTCTATTTGAAATTCCTATTTGCACTTTTTAAATACATTATGTCACACTTTCAAAAACTAGAGAAGCATTTTGAATGGACTGAAAATCCTTAGTGGAGAGAAGAGTGAAATGCCTTTAAAGAGAAGTCTTCAAGTTTCCCTCATCCCCAGGAAAGATTTCAAAATATCAAGAACTTCCTTAAACTAAAATTTTACCCTTTGTACTCTTGGTTTATGAAGAAATCCTCGGTTTTTTCTCTTTTTTAAAATCCATCTTTCCCAGACAGTTTTGCATGAGTTCATTGAATTTTCTTAGAACATTTTCCAAAGTGGGCTCAAGTAAAGAAAGTCTAATCATAAATAATTGCGCTAATAAAAAATAAAGCCCAAACAAAACCTGTAGTATCAGAACTCTGTGTACTCAAAGTTTTTCTAACCACTACAAATATTATTTACACAATAGTTTTTGCTCAGAGACAAGAAAAAAAATAATCACTAAACTAATAATGCTACAGTAAATGAAAATATGTTTTTTTGTCCTTTGTTACATTTTTCATTATAGAATTAGAAGCATTCCATAGAAAAATGCTGAGAGGAAGAATTCTGCACTAAGTTTTCACACAATCTTTATGATACAAAGAAGTGCTGCTTGTATCTATGGTCCCTCACTAGTGATGTCTAAGTGCCTTGCTGCATTGCAGCCAGAAAGTGTTTCAGACCGCAGCCTACCTCAAGCCCTGTGAGAACTCTCAGAGCAAGACACTGCAGAGGTATTCAGTCTATTTCTTCCCACTTTACATCCAAAGCTACTGTTCGGCTAAAAATTGGCAATCTTTTTATTCTTCCTTCATGAAATAGAGCTCTCTCTTATTGCTGTTATTCGTATTTGAATTCAATCCAGTTTGTCAACATCTTTTAACTATCCCTTTTTTCAAGTGTAATTCAAATTTGAACGCCTGTCTGACAAATACAGTAATTACTCTTCTTTTTCTAAGACTTGTTCATAAAATGAGAAAAAAGTCTTTGGGAATTTTTATTGCCTGAGAAAAGACATTTGCTACACTTAATTAATAGGAAGATAAAAAAGTTATTTGCAATAGCTTGTCCTCACATTCGTCATCATATTGCACAACCACGGATTTACAGGAAATAAATATATCAAGAATAAATATGATGGTGGGCTCTATTTTGGAATTAATTCTGACAAAGTTTTTTGCAAACCAGACATCAAAGTGAGATGGAAATAACCACAATACAAATAACTACAGAATTAATCTGTGAGCATCAGCATATTTTGGTACTTTATAAATATTACACAGGTAAAAATATGAATGTCCAAATGTACTTAACTCTGTAATATGTGCACGCTTTTCTCTGCTTCAGAAACCTTGTACCTATCCATAATACCAATCACTTGGCCCAAGGAAACTAAGCGCACAAGTTTAACTAATGTCTATCCTAAACAAAAAGATTAATTTTGAATTTTTACAGATGAAAAGGAATTATCCTTTCTCTGAGAAAACTAGGAAAACATGGGATTTAGTAATAACAGACATAAAGTTGGTCACTTATGCTAAAATCAGTTTAACATTGAGAAAATCATATCAAAAAAAGCTATCAGCACATCCCATTCATCATCAGTGCAGGCTGTTCTGTGTACTTATTTTTAGCCACAATATATGGAATTTCTTTGAAAGACAGAGGTCCTCAACTGCTTCTCTGTGTAGAATGTAGATACACCAGAGGTGAAGGTATGCCCCTCTGCACAAAGCCACAAGATAATGTCAACAGGCTCCATGAAGAAACTACAAACACCTACACTATCTGTGCAGTTTTTGTCTTGTTGTTGGGTTTTGGGAGTTGGTTTTTTTTCAGCAAAGAGACAAATAGCTGTCCTAGGAAAGCGCTTCAAAAATCTGCTCGTCTTTGAGACCATGGAGAACTGACCAAATCTCTGGAGAAAAAATGAGTCTTCAAGCACGGATGTAATAAACTGGCACCATCCTGAAAGGAGTTCGGATGTCAATGGTTTGTTATCTGAAATAAAAAAGGAGCTGATGCAAAAATGTAATCTTGCTCCAAGACTATGTCTTATTTCTCCTGATGTTGATATTAATGATTACTGATGCAGCATAAATTTGCCTTTCTTTTTAGGCCAGCTTTTAAATGTTGCTTTGACTGATCCATAGATAATTTTTCATTTATCTATACATTAACACTTCTATTATGAGGAAACAAAAGCACAGACTGTATCTTCATACACAGTAACAAACAAGCCTAACCAGGTGACTTTATCAAGGCCAAGAGTAGCCCAGTCCAACTCTCCTTGAAAACAAGATGACTCTGGCTTCAGCCAGCTTCATGAATTAGTGGCAGTTGTTTCACACCAGTTCTGACAAAATGCTTTCAATGAACCTGGGACTGTACTTGCACAGCCCGCATTCCAGTAACTGCTGCGTTTGCGAGTCTTCAGCAGAAGTTGTGTGCGCTGTGCATATATGTATCACAATGAGGTCATGCCCAAAGATCATAGCTTTGCAGATAGAATTGTAACATTTTTCTGAAGGCAATCTTAATTGCAACTCAAGTCAAAGTATTTGACAAAGATCTGCTTTCAGTGTCCAGAGTTCTAGTGGATCTATCATACCTAATGTGAACTTCACAGCAATATAGTGCTGGCAGACTGGCTTTTACCAGAGCTTCTGGAACATATGGTTCTCAATCAATTTGTGCAGCACAATGAACGCAATTGCTCTTGAATGGGGCATCATATTTCAGGTGTAGTAAGAATATTCTTAGAGAAGTTCCCATACACCAAAGGCACCAGCAAAAGAAAACATAAAGAAGGAAAACAGGGGATAAGGAGCTTTGAAGTGCAATAGTCAATCATACCTTGGTACCTGCCTTCTTAATAAGTATATAGCTTCAGAGACCAAAGGTCACAGCTCAACCTTCTAGTCATATGAAATATCCTAAAATAATCCATAGAAGAGGAAGGTATTGATAATGAGTCTTGTACCAAAATTTCTTTCTCTGTTCATAAGGTTTCTGTGCTGTGGATCAAGAGCTACTGCAGTTCACTCACCTTCTGTACAGAAAGTTAATTTTAGCTGTTTCTGTAGACAGATTTCTCAAGGAAGTCTTTGTAGAGTTGAACTACCTCTGGCTGAAACAAAAATGTTCCAGCAGCAATAATGCACTACAGACATACCAGTTTGGGAAATGGGAGGAGATCATCTATGTATTCAGTGTCTCACAGTAGGGGTCCTTAAAGCGGGGAAAACTAAAGCTCATTCCTTCTTGCCTGTCTCCACTCTTTGCCTGGGACAGTTGGCTTCAAGGGAACTTGAAGCCATTTCCAGGCTGCAATTGCTCGTAATTGCTTAACATCTGGTCAATTGAGTGGCTTGCTACAAGAGGTACAGCTGAATTTAACCCAGCTCTAACTTAGTTATATCCAAAGCCATGATGAAAGACAAAAAAAATCATGATCTGTGTCTTTAAAAATCTTATTTACAGACAGTGCTGGAGAAGTGTGAAGCTTGATTTTCAGAGTCTTGGTTTTTTTACATCAATCCAGAAGACAAAGTATCTTCTCCCTGTAAGAAAGACTAAGTGTACTGAATACTGCAGTCCTTCAGGCTTCATTGAAATGACAGAATTTCTGAATGATAAATAGCAGAAAACATTATGGTAAGAAAAATATATGCCTTACTAGAATGAAACTATTTCAGTCCCTTTATAGCCAACCTTAATAATCCTGAGCATCAGAGCACATAACCTTTTCACAGGTATATGGAAAACTGTAACTTCAGTAGTGTGGGTATGTAACTACCCCAATACTTTTTACAGCAAAGGTCTGTACTGTCTGAGGGCTGTCAAAGGCTGAGGTACTTCCAAAGGCAAGTGGTTAATTCAGAGGCAGATTTGATCAAGGCACATGCTTCCCGAAAGGCAGTCTGCCTTACTTAAGCTTTTTAAAAAATCGTTTCCCTAGAGCTCATCCACTGGGCTGTTTGGGCTGCATATTTTAAGCAGCACCAAACTGCCAAGTAAAAAGCAAGTAACTTGTTTCTAAGAGAAGCAAGGAAAAGACAAAAAGCAAAAGTTAACACTGTAGATCATTGCAGGCTTCAGAGAATAAAAAACAGTTGTTTTAATGAGAGCTAAAAATACTTTCTTCTAAGGGCACTTGCTCTTCTGGCAAAGGCATATAATACACTGAGAAACATGTTTGCAGAATCAAAATATTTATAATACTACAAATCAGTCCCTGCTTTAGAAACTTATTATAGCTGGTTATTTTGGAACTACATTTTTCATAATAAAGGCAAAAAATTATCAACTATAGACAGAAGTGAATATTAGCTTTGTTGCCAACTTAAAACAGGAAAAAACCAGCATGTTTTGTCTAGATCACCTGATAGTAACAAGCTATTATTGGTGCAACTATCAATATAGTTACAGGACAAAATACAGTTTTACTTCCCTAACCCTCTCTTTGCTATGTGACAGAAGTGAGTTGTACTAGCATGCACTCTGAAAAAAGAAAAGAACAGAAGGGCCAAGTAAATACAAAGTCACCTGATCTCACTGGAAGCTTTACAAATGTTTGTCCTCTATAGTCAAGAAATCTTGGCTCAACTCAGAATTCAATACAACTCTTCATTTGTAGTCCAGGGGAACACAGAAAGCTGAACGTTTATAACAATCAAACTTCAGAGAAACTTTTATGGTTCAGCTTCTTTCCTTTTTTTAATTTCAAGCATTGGAAAATCTTACTTTTAAAGCAAAAAAACACCCAAAGAGAAGTGATTAAAAGTCATGATTAGAGTGACAATTAATTTCTGAAAATCCAAATTTTCTTGCCATGTTTAGTTAATGCAAAAAGATTGTCTACATCAACAGTGCAGCTGTGAGACTGCCAATTTTGCCTCCAACTGTGAAAAAACCTTTTCTCTTTTTTTTTTTTATTTTAAATTTTTTCTTCACTCTTCCCCTTCCAAAGACATAAACCAGCAGAAAACAGTCAACTGTTTTGTACAACTGTCAGGCAAAGGAATCTACAATTTTATTTTTAACCTATTAACCTAGCAAGAATTTAATGTAACATGTTATAGTATTTGTGACATTGAAGCAACAACTTGTTCAGCAATCATGAAATACCAGCTTCTGAATTTAAATATTTTTAATTGCTCTCTCCTGTTGTATGCCAAGAAAATAAATCAAAAGATAATACAAGACGGTGCTGGCCATACTTGTGTGCCAAAAAAATCCCTGGCTTTAAGTAAGGCCCCAAAACTGACAGATTACTAAGTAAGACTTTCAGAAAAGTTGCTTAATACCCTCAAAAAAAACAGTTTGCATAATTTGCTAAATTACAATAGGCAATTCTCCTTCAGTAATAGAATGGGAAAGCAGCAAAAGCAGGAAAAAGAGTATTCAAAGTGCTGAAATAATTTATACTAAGTTACTTGATTCATTAGTTGCAACTTCAGTTTTTCTGCCCTGAAGGTCTCCTTTCTCTCCACACTGATGAAAAGCTGAACATGGCAAGACAAACTCTTGGTGCTACAAGGTGCTTCTATGAACTGGTGGCACTTGTCTCATGCCCCACTCCCTCCCCAAAAATGGGTCTGCTAGAGACGTGTTTCCCTTCCCTAAAAGGGAAAGTGAACTATAACAATTATTAAGGACTAACAGACCAAGTCACATGACTCTCCGTCTTCGGCTAGTTGCAATAGCAACTGCCACCATTCTTCTCTTCCCATAGACATCAACAAAAGCACCTGCACTTGCCATCCTCTCTGGTATGGCCTCCATACCTATCCAGGCAATTTCTTCCCTCTACATCAATCCATTAAAAAACAAAATATAAACAAACACACACACACAAGAAGAGGAGACAGTAGATAATTTCTAACTGTAAATTATGTCCCAACCCTCAGCCAGCCCTGCATGTTTAAATGTGAAGCACATTAGGGTGGGACTTTCTGTGCTACTCTCTGTAACACCTAGCACACCAGAATACTGCCCTCCGTTGGCCTCATAGCAATCTGTAACAAACGTGTAAGAAAGGTGTAACAAACGTTACCTGACTTCTCAGGCTTTGTCACAGTACAGGAAGAATGGACAGACCACTGTCCATGAAATTGCATGCAATTCAAGTGTCAGCATTGCCACATGTAGAAACACAACAGGGACAGTTCATGTTCATCTCAGGACTGTTTAGAAACTGCTTTCAAGATCAAGGACACTGAAGAGCAAGCAAAACAGGATATACTGAAATTTCTGCTGCCCTTAAACAGCTATTTAAGCTCATCTTACAGGTCTTTGAAAACTCTTAACTTGGTTCTATAACTTTAAAATATCTATGATGTACTGCCATGCCATCAAGTCTGGAAGAAACTTAAGAGTTGCCTTTGTAAATTTGGAGCTTTGAAGATACATAAAAGACATCAATATAGCACAAAGTGAGCCCTAAAACAAGTACTGTTACACTTGAAATTCAATACATGTTCAATGTGAATGGCTATGTTAGTAGGCACTGTATTTAAACCTTAGCGAAATGAGCTAACGGACCAGTGATGATCACTAGAGCAAAATGTTTTGTCACCTAAGGACAGATGAACAGCAAGTTTCCATATACAAGCTGTTTAGTTAAAAGGCTTCCACAGAGCTGGTTATGTCTTCTTCTAATAGGTTAGTCAACACCAAAGTAATCATGGCCTTGTATCTCAGTTAAAGACAGCCTAGAATGTGTCACACTACATTTCTCCCCAGAATTCCTCACAACAGAAAAGAGCTGCAACCAAAAGTACCAATATTCAAAAAAATTATCATACATGTACACCAGGAAAATTAGTTCATAGTAAAGCCACATTTGTTAATGCTTGTCATTTTCCCATTGTCGGAACTTTCCACTAACACCAATTCCAACATTTTAGAAAATACTGACGGTAGGTACCCGCTATGCTAGAGAGCAGTACTTGAAAGTTACAACTAGCACAAAAAGTTGGGAGTTGCACTTCAGGGGTTTTGTTTGTTGTTTTTTTTTTGTTTTTAAAAGAAAACTGTGAAGTCAGTGAACTTGATGTGAAAAAATGAAAGTTACTACAGTACGTCCCATTACCAACTGCTTTATCAGCCTGTATCTCAGTAGTATTGTAACCTGTAAGTGGTACTTCATTACACTAGATTAATTAATCTTCTCCCATCTTCCCTGCTTGCTCTGAATCAACTGATCATACCCTAGAGTACTGCGGAAGGTGTTCTGAAAGATCCAAGATGCTCGAGTTTGCTTAACCTTTAAATCAGGCTGTAGTTTCATTCACAGGCATTCACAGTTCCTTACTACAATAAAATAAAATTTAAAAAATAGTATCTCTTCTCAGCCCCTGAAAATTCAGGTGTATGTTCCAGAACCTCAAAGGTAAGCCTAATCTAGTCTAATAAAATTAAGGCACTGAGAAGCAAAAGATGGAATAAAGAATAGCAAAGATCATTGGGTTTTACCATGGCTACATGGTAACCAGTAGTAAATGCGTGGAACCAAGAAGCAGACACAGAGGTGATGCACGTGTTCCTGTAATTGCATTCCACTGTTCTTCTGGCGTCTTATTTTCCCATAAATAAAAGATAGATATTGCTTCTATCACATTCTTCCTATCACTTCTTTAAAAGCTCCTGCCTTTAAAGCTGTTGGTGTGCATATACACACAAACATCATCCCACCTGGCAGAGCAGCAGTAAAGCAATATACACATACATTTTGAAAACAGGCTTTTATTGGAACCTTATCAAAAACATCGGAAATCTTATTCAGGAAAAGCACTTCAGACTTCAGTCCCTTTTCTTTTTAGCTTTGGGTTCTTTTGACAGCTGAGATAATTTACTTTCTTCAACATCATTACAATGCTTTCTTTTCTTTTTCTTTGACTGTTTATGGTCACTTTGGTAACCACTGGAGTCACTAGTAGGCAATACAAGTCCCTGTTCTTCTTGCTTACACTTTTTCTTTTTCTTCTTCTTCTTTTTATCATCACATAATCCATTCACAGCACCAACACTTTGCTCTTCTGTGTTCTCTCTCCCAGTGTTATCTGTCTCACCTAGAGGCTCCTCTGTGATGTTACCTCCCCCAGAGTCATTGAAGCCATTCTCCTGGTAGTCAAGATTTTGAAATTCATCTCCATTTGCACTGCCAGTGATAGTCTCAGATTGTTTGGGCTTCATGCTGTAAAGAAATACACAAAATAAGCTGAAGTGGAGATATCTAACTGTCCCTCACACAGTATTTATTTACATCAAGTAGATAAAAGATAAGCATTTGCAAAAAACCAGCTGGAGAACATGATACTGTAGCTACAGAAAATCATAAAGCCGGTTTAATAATTTCAGGGTATTTTAGGGTAATTTCTGTTACCCGATGAGCTTCCTTCTTACTGCAGAATCAATATTCTCTTTCAAATCCAAGGCTAATTTTTTTCTCTAAAATGCTGTACAGACCACTTTGATATTCCCTCTTTCCTTGTACGCCTTCATACACTAATTCCTACTTACACATTGTGTAGTAATTTTTATTTTTACGTTTTTCACAAACATGCACAGTCAACAGCCTATTCAGTCATACATGAGACACACTGCTGGTTTTACCAAGCAACTACCTTGCTAAAGTCTACACAGCTAAAACAAAGGTGATGCCAGAAAAGGCAAAAAAAGAAAAAAACCCACCCAAACAAAATAAAAAACTCCAGCAGGTACCTTGCAACTGAGAGCACTGGAGAAAATGTCTAGAAAGACAAATATGGAAAGCATGCAGCTAAAAGGCATGGAGATGTCCCCAGAGGCACTGAGGACAACATTGTTAACTTTCATTGTAAGTTCACTGAAACAATTTAGAGCATCCTTCCAGATTAAAAAAGAAAAATCAAACAAAAAATATTATGATTTTTCCAGTAGTAGTCACATTGTACATTTAATTAAAAACATAAGCACATTGGCAGAAAAAAACACTGCTCAGCAAATGACCATCTAAAAATCAATCTGAACAAACTTTTAATCACTAATAAGATTTTTAGGAAGCTGCTCTAAAAGGAGGCATAAGCAAAAGGAGGAAGGTGATGCATTTTCTTGTATCATCTTTTATATTCCTACATTTTAGCAAGCATTTAAACCATCCACATGTAATGATTTGTGATTATGGAATGTGCGCACCTGTGTGGGCAAACACCAACATGAACACCGTTTTCAGGAACTGGACAGTTTTCACTTGAAAAGCCTGTGCACATTCACTAACACAGCTACTCTAGACATCTGGGGGTGCTATTTTGAGCACGTATTACATACACAATCAACAGTTCACAGGTCAGCACACCAAGATTTTTAAATCTAAGAAAAAACAAAGATCTATTTTTATTTTTCCAGAGAAAATTTTCATATGAGAACTAACACTAGGAAGTTTAGTTTAGGATAACTAAAACAGGGTATATATAGTCATGGGTTTGCGTAAAAATAAGAAAGCTTGAAGATTAAGATGTTAATTCAAATCATTTAGCTTGTAACAAACCAATGCAAACAGTTGAAAATATTCTCTAGTAGGTCACAATACCTGCTTTTAGTAAGTCCTCCTCGAATGAAAAACACCCCAGCTGCATCAGAATCCAAGTGCAATACTTGAAACTTCAGTTCATCCCCTGTTTTTAACCCCAGCTCTTGCCATTGTGCAGCTGACATTTGTTCAGGTTTAGGGATAGAAGCGTTGAAGCATCCATGTATCAGGCAGCCAATATGACTAGGGGCCACTTTATTAATTACACCCTAAAAAGACAAACAAAAAAAAGGTCATATGAAGTTATAGAAAGATCATTCCTTTAAATGCCTATGATATAAATTTAATTTCATATATGGGCACTTTTCAACAAGAGTTTATGCGCAATTTATGGAGTCAATTTATCCAGCAAATAAGCTAACTCTTCTTCACTAAAATCAACGCTATTCCTGTAAACTCTTCATACAACTCCTCCAAAAATAGAACTCAACCTGTATCTGCATAATAATAGAATCATTTAGGTTGCAAAAGACCTCTGAGATCATCAGGTTCAACCGTTAAGCCAGG
Organism: Falco cherrug; assembly: GCF_023634085.1. Taxonomy (NCBI): domain Eukaryota; kingdom Metazoa; phylum Chordata; class Aves; order Falconiformes; family Falconidae; genus Falco; species Falco cherrug. The sequence continues at coordinate 84,081,634 of NC_073700.1, forward strand.
ACTGCCAAGTCCATCACTAAACCATGTCGCTAAGCACTGCATCTACATGTTTTTTAAATACTTCCAGGGATGGTGATTCTATCACCTCCCTGGGCAGCCTGTTCCAATGCTTGACAACCCTTTCAGTGAAGAATTTTTTCCTAATTATCAATCTAAACCTCCACTGGCACAACTTGAATCTGTTTCCTCTTGTCCTGTCACTAATTACCTGGGAGAAGAGACCCACCCCCACCTGCCCACTCCTTTCAGGTAGTTGTAGGCAGCAGTAAGATCCCCCCTGAGACTCCTCCAGATTAAACAGCCCCAGTTCTCTCAGCTGCTTGTTCTAAGATATTCTTTACACCCTTTACCAGCCTTGTTGCCCTTCTCTGGACATGCTCCAGCACCTTTACATTCCTCTTGAAGTGACAGCCCCAAAACTGAACACAGTATTCAAGGTGCAGCCTCACCACTGTCTGAGTATAGGGGGACAATCACTTGTCCTGCTGGCCACACAGTTCTGGATACAAGCCATGACACCAAAACATAGCCACAGTGAGTATCTGAATAAAACTGGTAACTCTTTCCCCACACTACAGCCATCAACTTCGTTTTAAAGCCATTTAAAGTTTGATTTACTTGCCTAAAACAGCATTCACAGTGGCACAGCACTACTTAGCAGCTAAAGATACAGATGACACCTAAAAGGCTTTCAAGTACTCCATTCAGTGGGTTTCTGACACGCTTGTACATCAAATGCTATTCACCTTTGTTCTCCCCAAGGGTGACTGAGAGGCTGAGGGTTTTTCCATTCTCTTCCTAGCAAGAAGACACATTAATTTCTTAAGACATAAGCTATGCTGCAAAAGGTACAGCACACAAATGAATGTAAGCCAACTCTCAACCTATTTTTCCCCACAAATACTGATGCAAGGGTCTTAACAAGCTTAAAGCTGTTCTGTGAGCCATACATCTCTTTTTACTGAAAGGTAGCCTTCAACGTGATGTACTGCTCTTGTACTTCAAGGAACTAAACTCATATGAGCATCCTAAATACTCCTGTTACTATTAAATAAGAACATGCATACCTGTTTGAGAATTATCAGCTCTTCAGAAAGAAGCATGGATATGATATTCAAAATTCTGAAGTATTTAATAATACGTAACACAATATGTTAACAATACATATTATGTAGAAGTTTGATAAATACAGGGCCAGTACAGATAGACGAAAGCAAGATCTACTACCACGCACTGCTAACAAACTACCGTGAACTACTCGTACACGCATAAGCCAGTGTTACAAAGTAAAACATAACTCCACCCCATGTCCCAGACCTCTGTTGATGACGGAGATAAGCCAAGCTTCGATTACTTTATAAAAAGAAATGCCCCGTGAGACGTCAGCGCGTTTACGCACCACCAGCTTTTTCCCCTTCTTGGGGCTGAAGATGACGAAATCCGCCTCGACGTTCAGGTGGATGAACCCCTTTTCGTCGTTAATGTCCCCCAGCTCGCCCACCACCTTGATGTTGTCGTACGCCAGCGGCACGCCCTGAAGGCTGGAAGGAGAAGGGGGCACCGTTAACGGTTAGGCCGGAGGCAGACCCGGCGGGGCGGCGAGCGCTCCCCCGGCCGCGGCGGGCCCAGGCGGCGGCGCGGGGCCCCGGCGGGCTGAGGCCCGAGGCCCGCCCCGAGCCGCCCGCCGGCCGCACCTCTCCGAGTAGCGCAGGAGCTCGGCGTCGAGCTGGGCGCGGATGCCGCTGCGCTTGCGGCCCAGGTAGCGCGGCGCCAGGGCGACGTGCCGGCGGTGCGGCGCCACCACCAGGCAGGAGTAGCGGCGCCCCACCAGGCCGCGGGCCACGGCGAAGGAGGGCACCGCGGCGGCGGGCAGCGGCGGGGCGGACGGCGCAGGCTCCCCTGCCGCGGCCATGCTGCGGGCGGGCACCGGCGGGGCCGCGCGGGCGACAGCGGCAACTGCACACGCCGCAGCGCGCCGTGATGGCGTCACGCACCGCCCGGTGGGGCGGGGGCGCGGCGCGGGGAGTGACGCGTTTCCGAGCGCCGGCGGCGGGCCGGGGTGTGAGGGGAACCCCGGCGGGGCTGGCGGGCCCTCGGCCCCTGCTGCCCAGCTGGGCCCTTCCTTTGCCTCTGCCGCGGCCCTGGGCGGGGGGGTGGTGGCGGCCTGTGGTAGCCCCCTGTGGTAGCCCCCTGTGGTAGCCCCCTGTGGTAGCCCCCTGTGGTAGCCCCCTGTGGTAGCCCTCAGAAGCGGGTTTGCTCCCAAAAGCCATACGCCTGTGCTCGGGCTCGCTATTTCGCGCCTTTTCAGATCGTTCCTCCGGGTAATGACCCCCCTCACGCATCCATTCTACCCATAAACCTAAATCAAGCGTTTGGTCATTAGACAAAAGACATGGTGTTAGGATGCTATAGTAAATTTAAAGTGAGCATTTGGTAATTCCAACTAAAGAAAAAATGTCAAGTTGTCTTAAATAGTGTTCTTCACACATGGCAATTATAAACACACACAATTTGTTTTCTGTTGCTAGGGCCTGCATCTAATTTTTGTACACAAAAGTAGCGAGAACTTTTGTGACACTTGTTAACCATGTGTTAGAAGATAGAAGGAGAAAACAGATAAAACTTAATAGAAGTCACAAAAAGGGCTGTGGGTGCACTGTACGCTGAACAACCTACAAAGTGAGGTGCAGCAACAGCAAAAAACCCCACCCTTTTCCTGCTGTAACCAGTGGAACTCATGGCTGGTTTGTGAAGACTTTGACCAAACAAGCCAGTCAGACTTTGTGTGGGCCCACAGTTGCACAGTATTACCTTCAGATTTTATTTTAAACTGATGTAACTGAACGGTGCAAAACCTTGAAAAAGCATTCTCATTGATGGAAGTCTGATTTACATCAGCTTACCTTGTTTTAGTAAATGGATGCTTTCAAACTGAATGAATCCACAAGGAGAGTTACAAAAATAAATTTTTCATGTATCGATTTCATGAAAGGTATCAAAATTCTTTTTGTGCTGTGGAGGCCTCAGAAGCACTGTTGTTGCCTAAAAACAAGCCTCACATCAGATACCAGAAATCCTTGAACTCCCTGTGAAATGTTAAGTGATGCAAAAGCCTTTGCAACTACTCAGATACTACATCACCACAAGGTTTTCTTTGACTGGGTATACTGTGAAAACAGAACATTGTTAGTTTTCATGGGTAAAACAAATGGTATAATATTCCATACATTACTGTGAGTGAAATTGGATTAGTATGAAAAAACTGGCAGAAAAATGGCTTTCAGATGTCATCCTGAACTTGCAAAACTGAAATGGAAAATGTCTTTAACTGTAATCTGTATTGTCTTGTAGCTGTAATCCTCCAAGGTATTTAATATCTGTTGAAATTAATTGTATGTTATATGCTCACTGGAAGAAATACCTGCATTTTTTTATTTCATCTATTTAGGTCATACTTAAACCTTGCAATGTACTTTCAATCTCAGTTAAAGACCTTCTACAACAACTACGGGCACTTGTATTTCTAAATGAAATAGATGTTTTATAACTCCTATTTATGAGTGGATTTAGTTTGCAGCGAGAACATATAATACACTAACGGCTACACTCATCTTTATCCAGGATAATAAAATCCTAACTGTGATTCTTAAATAAAAACTCAGAGTAAGATGGAAAGGCAACATGAACAGGAATGTAGACTTTTGTCTTTCACCCTGTAGGCAGGTTGGACAAAATGGTGCCAGAAGGGCTCCTTGTCTCTGCTCCTGCAACAATCTGTGTACGTCTGTCCCCAAAAACAAAAGCTGCATTTTCAATCAGTGCTGTTCTTTTCCTTTCTGTTTTATATGTGTTTGTCTTGTTTTGTCTTTATGGAAAGAAGGCCAGACTCCAGTAAGGAGATTCATTAATAGCCACATATCCAGCACCTCTCAGCTGGTCTTTTCTTTTTTTTTTCCCCCATACAGTCATTGCAATCTTCTGTCCAGGTTTCTGAATTGACATCGTATGTTGCGTAGAAGCCTCATCCAACTGCCCATTCATGCTCTTCTGTGGCACCTGCAGCTCATTCATTCAGAGGGCAGCCTCCATCCAGGATTAAAATTCTGGAAGTCCCAGCTGCCACGGAATATACTGCATCTCGTGCCGAGTGGAAGAGTGCCTGTGCCACTGTGCTGGAGTGGCAGGTATGCTGCCTCTTTGGGCTGTGTGCTCAATGGCCTCGCTGCATTTTGAAATTGAATCCATCCCAGGTTCTTCATCACACAACTCACGCTCTATGAAAAAGAGAAATGCAGAAATGTCTCACAGTTACAAAGAAAGGGTGGATACAATAGAAAATATGTTTGAATTTTTTTTTCCAAATATTTATTTGGCTTCACATTTGTCATGTGGTATCATAAAACCCTACAGTATTTTTAATGACAGTTGTTGCTGTGGTACTTGGAATGAAGAGTCAGTACTGCAACTCTCAGTTTTGTTTGAAGTTGTGTGGTAACAGATTTACTTCAATATCTTTGACCCTCATCCCAAGTAGAGACTAATGCTAGCATGTTTGGTCAGTGAGAATTAGGCAACTAAATGTCATAGAGGGTCTGCTGTTAGGCTAGTTTTGCAGAAGTTTTTTTGAGAGCGCCACCATTCAATTACATATAAAATTGATCAGTGTAAGGGATTAGCTAAAGTTACAATAGTTACAGTAGTAAAAACTCATTTGACTGGAAATGTGAGAGAAATTAAGTTATTACTCTCAGGCAAAAAATAATCTGAGCGAACGCAGGATGATGAGATGAATACTATCATTCGCTAAAGGAGGTAGATACTTCAGTATATCGAGCATCTCTGTGTCACTGGATTTGTACATAAACAAAATGTACCAAATGCTGAAAGTCCACCAGATGGCACACGAAAGCCATACTGAAAAGTGCCGTCATCCAAGAGAATGATAGTAACTGCATGTCAGGCTGAACATTTAATCTGTGTTACAATATGCAGACTGTGCTTTGTTTTGTCAGCGATTGCTAGGTCACTTTAATAGCTAGGAAATTACTTAGAGAAACATTAAGGGAAAGAAGCAGGTAAGACAGCAATTATGTTAATTTTTTTCAGCTAATAATATGTCTTGATTTGTAGTGGCATTTATGATGTCTGGGGTGGACATCTCCTAACAGTTGGGGACTGGCTGGATTTGCCTTTGGCCCTTGATTCTCTAAGTAAGTTGCTGCCTGCCAGGAAATGGCTGATATGGCTGGCAATCAGTATTGCCTACACAGTGAATCACTCTTCTGGAGAGAAAACATCTTGTCTGTAACTATATTGCTGAAAGAACTGTATTCAAGTAGCTCCCTGGCCTCACATCTGTGGGAATGAGAGAACTTGCCTTAGGATGACCGGTGCTGGCTGAGGTGCCCCACTCCAGTTTTGCTGGTGTTTGAAGGCACAGTTTCAATGGTGGAGACATCATGGCCTGTGGAGATCTGGCTGTTGGTCTGATGCTGAGTCTCTCCTCCGTGTTTTCAGCCAGTGAGTGAAGTGTGTTCATATACTGGCTGAAAGTACAGCAAATAGGTGAGAACATGACTTTTCCCATGTATGCAAGAGGTGATGTTGCCACAGAAACAAGGGAGGGAAGCAGTCTATGCCAATGTGAAGAACAGTGAGGCTTTTCTGCAGCATTTTAAATGCTTGCGACAAATTGTGCTAACAAATGAGATGGATGCCCAGTTTGTAAATGGGGTAAATGTGTCTCTTAACATTATCTGACTGTGTTATATTGCAGTTCATACTCTGAAAAACTTCAAGTAACCCTTTACTCCAGCTTTTTTGAAATTGTCAGGAAAGATGGGAATTAAGGATCCACAGGAGATTGCTTCCAGAAAAGCTAGCTGCTATTAATTTTAAGAGTAGAAAATGTCTTTTTGCCATCCTGCTTTATGACTTCTGTACTTCTTCAAGATACTACAGAAGACAAAATCTTCTGGTTCTACTAGTTCTCTGTCTTTTTAGTGTTCATGCCCTGTTAAATTGTGTAAAGGACTGTGAAGACATTTCTAATGAAATGAAGAATGTTCAGACATTTAGACCCAAATCATTGCTCAGACAAAACTCTAGAATATATATATATATATATATATATATTTGATGAGGCACAGAACCACTTAATTTACAGTGGTATTCCCAATTTTGCATCTCTTACCACTTTTTTTTTTTTTTTTTTTTTTTTTCATAATGGAAAACTGTTAATCCTTCTGGCCTGGAGACCAGGTCCCTAATCTGAGTTTGCCATTTAAGAGAGATCCAAAGTAATCACCTATTTGAATGAAATATACTGGATTATATCTACTGGGCTGCTTTCAAACTAAAGCCCCAGTCCTGCAATCTCATTTTTGCAAGTGAGTTTCAGGACAGTTGATACCTAAGAAGTATTAAAAACAATGATGAGGAATTCAGTTATGTGGATTTTTTTTTTTTCTGTTCATCTACAGACTTTAACAGGTAGATTATCGCATATATTTATGGTGACAAATCATTCTGTTTTGTCTGTATTTTCTTCTGCAGTTAAAGATATATGCTTTTCTATTGACAGAATGGAAAACTGAAGCCTTTAACCCAAATGTAATGGAAATGAGAGACAATTCCTTTTTGGTGTTCAAGAATGTGATTGTTTTTGTCTTGTGATTGTGTGGTTTTGTTGTGGATTAAATACGGACTTGTTTGGATGTCATTGAAAAAATTGTTCTTGTGTTTCCTGTCTAAAAGAATGAAAAAATACCTCAAATCTGATGGGAATTCTGTTCTTGTATTGTAAACCAAAGAGGCTGAGTAAGCATCGTAACATTTGGCTGTTTATTATGTTTATTCTCCAGAAATACTGGGATTCCGTTTCCAGGAATACCCTTTGTTAAATCAAAGATAAACTTTTTAATCAGTATATGTTATATAAAAATCCGCCTAAAAATATGAATAAATTCTTCCTGAATCTCTGCTTGAAGATGAGCATAAAAGTAATGACAACAGTGTAAAACAATTCCACATTTACTATTTTTCTGCTGCCCTTCTCAGGCAGTGTATCCTTCTTCAGAAAACCTTGAATGTCATTGATTTTCTTAGAAAAGCTGAGCTTTTGACTATCAATAGCAGCATTATCTACCTTCAGGCAAATAAAGAGTAGCAGTTATTATTCTGAGTGGACACTGAAGAGCTCGATGTCACCATTTGAATTTGAGTACAGCAGCTTTAGGTGCCGAAGCAAATGCACCTGCAGTAGTTCAGGTGATCTCCAATGTACTGTACCTGTAGTAGTTCTTATCTTGAAAACTACTTGAGTGTCACTCACCTCTGAGTGATTCAGTGCTAGGTATTACTTGACGCTTGAATGACATTTCTGAATGATAGGGCTTAAGAACAGATGTAGCGTAATGTTTAGGCAATTGCCAGGTTGTCCTAGTTTACAGAGAAACTTCTCTGTTCTCGTGTAACTTCCTGCTGAGATCATGGTTTAGTTTGGCAGCTCACAGGGTTCTCGTTAAACCGGTTCAACTGCTTACCATCACATCCATCCACCCACATGCAAAAATCCCAGGATAACAGAAGTCATGTTTATTGTAAAAAAAAAAAAAGACCAAAAAAACCCCCAAACCCAAAAAAACACCACCAAAAAACAAACCAGAAAAACCAACAAAACAAAAAAACCCAAACCCAACCAATCATACAACAACCAAAGCACAACAAAACATGAGAATGAGGGACTCTTCTGTGAGAGCCGTGACAAAGGTACAATTTTAATGTTCTCTAGACTGGTGAAAGTAGTAAAAATATTAATGCAGTGTGGCTAAAAGCCTGCTCTCGTTTCAGATTCTCTTTTCACTTACCCAAGTCCCTTAAGAGCATGAGAAATTTCTGAAGTGCAGAATTGTCCTTTATGCAAATTTAAATGTGACATTAGTCACAAGGTTCTCCTTGTTATTTTTATCATCACCATTTTCCTGGAAGGAAATGAGATGCAGTGGTTGAACCCCAAGATATTTGTTAGTCTTCGCTCAAGCAATTTCAACTGAAGCCAAAGGAATTTGTCTAAGTAAAGACCATCACAGCATGCTTGCTCCATCAGAGAGGTACCCCAGTGTGGCCTTCAACATCACACCCATTCTCCAAGGCAAAGGTGTCTGTTTGATAGAAGTGTAACCCTTAGTTGCCATCTGGAAAATGCAGTGCTGTGCATTTCCACTCCAGTCCAGCAGATAGTATCCTGCCAGCTCTGCCAGTACTGGCTTGCACATAGGATAGGCAAGTTATTCACCAAGTAGCTGGTGAGGAAGTCCCTTGTGTGTGATGGACGGAGGGTTTGATGTCTGCCATGCTCCTGTTTGCTCTAGAGGTGGACCCCTGGAGTTGACTTATATCAATGCACATAGTCAGAAATTATTGCTGTCATTTTAAAATGGACAAAAGCCAGGAAATATGAGTGGCATCTTTATGAAACAATGGCAACTGGGAAAATGGCTGTAGTTGTTAGCATCATGCAGAGTAATATATTATGATGCAGTGGATCTGCTTCTGTTTGGACCTTAGAAAACTGCAGAGGCATCTGAGCTCTTAAGAATACATTATGAAAGTACATCTGTTCTGTATATGAGGAATAACCTACTCTCTAATTCTTTATTGTGCTTAATGCAGTGGAACTAAAATACCAAGTTGACTGTGATTGGGGAGAACTCCTCTTTTTCTGCTTCATCGTGAAAAGAGATGTAAAGGGTCTGAACACTGGACTGCGTTAAAGCCAAGACTGAGTTTTTACTTTGATTCTGGATTGAGCCTTTAGAAATTGTTTCTGCCTCTACTACACAAGATTAACATGGTAGAAAACCTTGAGCGCTCTGGCTAGTAAAGACACAGACAGTTGAGTCCCACTTCAATACCCTTACATACCCTTCACTCACTCTTCACCCTCAATACACTTCAGTTGGTATCATCAATAAATATGGTTTATGTGATATTACTAATGTCTTCAGTGAATCAAGGACATACACTGCTGTGCCAGATTTGTCACTGGGAAACAATAGCATAATGACTGTTTAATGGAGACACTGAGAGAAGTCTTGTTTGATCTGGAGAAGAAAAGGCCAACAGGGGAATTAACTGGCTGTCTTCAACAACCTCGTGATTAGCTATGGAGAAGATGGACCCATAGTCTTCCTGGCAGTGCACAGTGAAAGAATGAGAGGTGACAGGTTCAAGCTGTAGCTGGGGAAAATCTTGCTAGATACAAGGAAAGGATTCTTTACAGTTAGGGTGATCAAATGCTGGAACAGGTTGCCTGGAGAAGCTGTGGCATCCATATTATTTGAAATACTAAAACAATGTTTTGGACCAGATGGCATCCTAAGGTCCCATCTGACTTAAAATATTCTATGATTCTAGATTAAATGACAGATTCATTACAGAACAATAAATATTTTTCAGTGACACAAACAGGGCCAGGGCAGTCTTTTAAATCAGAGCTAACACTAGTAAAAGTTGAGGAAAGCAGAACAGATACGACTGTGTTCTGCAGCAGCCCTGTCTGTCCTGTGGTCTGAAAAACTCGTTATTTATACATCTACATGGAAGACAGCAGAAGCATTCTAGATGCCTCAGGGAGTGCTTAGAAAGTACTCTCTAGTTACAAGATGTGATAATATAGGCTACACATCACTATACTCCTGCTCCAGGGACAGAGGTCATGTCTCTGTTGTGTCAATTTCTCATGGACAGAGACTTCTTCAGAGACCCTGGTGGCTGTTAGCTGTAGTCCAGGTGCAGCCTCATCAGTGTGAGTAGAACGGAAGGATCACCTCCCTCAACCTGCTTGCAGTACGTTGTCTAATGTAGCCGAGGACACTATTTGCCTTCTCTGCAGCAAGGACACATTGCTGGCTCATGTTGAACTTGGTGTCCACCAGGATCACCAGGTCATTTTCTACCAAGCTACTTTGCATTTGGGTGGCCCGCAGCGTGTACTGGTGCATGGGATTGTTCCTCCACAGATGCAGAACTTGGCACTTATATCCATGTGGAACTTCATGAGGTTCCTGTCAGCCCCTTTCTCCAGACTGTCGAGGTCCTTCTGGATGGAAGCACAACCCTCTGGCAGATCAGCTACTCCTGCTCCTCTCGTGTTACCTGCCAGCTTGTTGAGATTACACTGTGCCCCATCACCTAAACCACTAATGAAGATGTTAAACAGGATGCCACTGTTCAGTTAAACAGATGTTAAACAGTAAGGCCACTGTGGTTGTTATCCATAAACTAGCAAACACCTTTCACCAAAAATTATGGCACTGCGGTTGCTGAGTTCTGCAGTATTCATCTCAACTTGCATCAGGAAATAAATGTCCTAGGTGCCGCTGTGTGCTTACTGTTGGTTCATTGACATTTAATTAATGATATTTGTTTTACTGCTGCTCAGCAGGTATATCAGATTGCGTAGGATATGGTGGATGATGCAAAGCATAACTAACATGTTCACTCAGCACAACAACAGTATATTGCGTCAGTGTACTTTGCAAATTGAAACAGGCTTTTTCAAAGCACTCTGTGCTCCAAAAATAATGTCACCCTCCAATTGCAACTCTCAGTACTGCTCAGTAATGTGACTTTGCTGATATTTGCTAATAATCAGGTGCTGAAGGAAATTCAGAAATGTCCCATTGCCAGCCTCCAGTTGCCCAGCATTTTAAATCTCAGCTTGTTGACGCTTGGGCATACAGATCGCTTTGCTCTGAATGGACTTCAATGAAACTGCTCATGCTAACAGATGAGCACATGTCAAAGGGCTGGCAAGGGCTGGAGCCTTGAGTATTTCCTCAGGCAGTGTAGCTGCCCAGGCTAGTCTGGCCTTTGGCAAAGAGGGTAATCCAGCAAGATTTTGCATTAGGAGTTTAAATGATTCTCTCACCAGTGAACCAGTCTCCTGAGCTCATCCAACACTCTGCAGTCTCCCCACAGCAGTTAACTGTGGATAGTGTGGAGCGGAGAGGAGTCTAGACCAGGACATCAGGGCACAGAGCAGTCATTTTAGCTGCTTGTGCTTAATGCTGATCTTGCATATAGTCTATATACAGGTTCTGTGTCCCCCTTATATATTCTTGTAAGTCTTGTAAGATGCATAAATGAGAACTTTTCTTGACATCAGTGTAACTTTACACAGGTTATTTCTTCATTGCATGCATTTTGGCAAGGACGATGTTAGATATGTGAAAGATGAGAGACATGAGTGGGAAGCTGAAATGCTAAGTATATTTATTTATATAAGTTTTTATTTGGAACTTAATGTGCTAATTGTGAAAGAATTTAAAGAACACATATGTTTTAAGGAGGAATTTGAATCTACAGACATCTTGACTGAATTGTGCAATTAGAATAATTTGCACTTACCACATAGACATTATCCATGATTTATACTTTGTAAACATCTATAGTAGCATGTTTTGCATGGCTTTAAAAATATTTGCTTTTGTTTTCTTTAAATTAATTTCTTGTAAATATCTCCAGCTATTTGTGATACTTGTGAGTGCTCCCATCAATAAACAAACTCAAATATGCTGGAAAAAAAAAGATCTGATTTCCTGAAATACATCAGTTAAACATGCAGCTTAGCTGTTTGAGTATTCTATATGCAAAATCAACTAAAAAGCGTTCCTCTTGTGGCTGCTTACTATTATTATTATTATGGCATTATTTGAGATTAGTAGGAGGCTCATGATGTGTGATTTCTTTTTTATGTGTGTGTGTGTTGCTATTGGTCAGGTTAATAAGTAGCTAAAGGATATAATAACCCTGTTGAACTGGTGGGGCAAAGCATGCTGGAAGTTCTTACTGGTAGGGATAAGAAGCCGTATATTACTGCTGTTGAGGCACATCTTTCTGCTGTTGCCATGAAAGAGCTTCTGGGACACCTAACACTGTGGAAATACAAAAAAATTGTCTTTTAAAATTATGATTGTGTAATTTGTGTTTTCCTATACCATTTTTGTAAGCCTACCTGTGTTTATGTTGAAATGCGTGTACCTGTGTCTGTAAGGCATGTTGCCTACTAGTTAAAGTTAAAATTAGGTGTTTGGTTCATTCAGCTGACCCTGCTAGCAACTGCCAGGGTGCAGCAAGGGCAACATCCCATAGCACCTGAGCTAGAAGAGTAGACCATATCCTTGTTGGTAACCAGGGTCAGCTGGGGTCCGCTATGAGCCAACAGGTCTGTAGAGAGGATGCAAGTCTGAGGTCAAGCCTGAAAGTCAAGTTTCTGAGTCAGGTTCAGGTTCAGAATCAGAGAGATTCGAGACAAGCACAACACAAGACCTGCAACAGGGACCCAGGCTGAACCTCCACTTAAATGCATCTCCCAAGAAATGGGGAGAGCTTTTGCTGAGGCTTCTCCAGCTTTTTCTCAGAGAACTCTTTCTTCATAACCATTTCAAGGCCTGACAGCTGCTTGTCGAGGTTGGGTCTTTGCCCAAGCAGTCAAACTCCCAGGGGAGAGGAATGTGCTCAGGGTCCTGACAGTGATTGAGTTTGAGACTCTGGGCCCATCAGCTTGACTGCATTTATCTTGACGTCAAATTACATATCAGTTTGGTGTGATAGTATCAACCTCACACAGATGTTGTAAGCCTTAATTCGTGCTTATTAAGTGCTTTGACATTGCTAGATGAAATATGCTTTTTTACTTATTACAATGTACTATTTTTGCATGATGTTATTTTAACCACTGAGCTAGTAACATGGCACATATATTTGATTCTTTAAATAGAATTTGAACCCCATGTTTCATCATTCCTCATACAAAAGCAATGATATTGTGTAGTCAAGGCTCCCTTTGAAGCATTTGCAAGTGATTACATACCTACTCATCAGTAAGAGAGACAGAACTACAGCTGCATTGTTATTATTAAGGAAAGGTATTTTATCTCACTATGAAAAGACCGTATGAGTAATCAAAACAGTCAGACTTCGCTATTTCACAGGAGTTGTATTGCTTTGAAGTCTGCACAGTGAGGTCTTTTCTTACCAGTAGTCTACACCATAGAACACAGTGACATGTACATAAGAAGAACCTGGGACTTGGAAAACTGCTGGCTAAAGTCAGCATGAGTATTCATACTGTTGTCAGCATGCAAAGAATCAGATAGTGCCACAGCAAAAGTAGGACAAAAATCTTGGGGAAAACTAGCTTGCCACTGCAACAATGGGGGGAAAAAAGTCTGTCTGGTCCCTTTTCAGCTGGGAAGGATAAAATGAAAGTAATAAATGAAGTCTTTGAACTCCGAGTTGCTTTGCATGAAAAACAACTTTGTACAAAAGCTTCAGGTTAGTAATAGTGTAACTCCCTCAGGTTTATTGCAATAAATTATCAAAACCTGATTTTAATTTTTTTTTATGTAAAGTATTTTAATTTATTTTTTTAATCACAGATAGAAAAAGCAGCTATTTGTCATCTTTAAAGTAATTCCGATGGAAGATGGTTTGCAGAGTAATGGAGCCTTTCAGGTGATCTGATCACTCTGGTGGGTTATCAGCAGTCCTTTGGGCAATACTCTAATGAAGAAGGGAATACAAAAACATTGGACATGGTTGTTTTAGGAAATAGTAGGAAGGAACAACCTCAAAAACACTGCCTTGCCTAAGTTTTTTATGCTTTCCAGTTGCAGGTTGTGTACCTCACTAGTTAATTTTTTGCATGCAGTGTAAGTTTGGAGGGTTTTGAAGGGGTCTCACTGTTGGCTAGTCAGAACTGATTCTTCTCCCATGTCTGCTTTTAACCTTACTGACTTAAATGGAGGTAATACTGATTTTCAGCCAGGGTAAGAAAGAGGAGGTAACAAATCTGAGTGTTTTGCTTTGAATCTTTACTTCTGAGAGTGAAGAAACAGTTTGCTAATTAAGTCTGAAATGGAAATTTCAACTAATGTGGGGTGTTTCCCCCCTTTTTTAAACTGGATTTCTTATGGCAAGGGCAAAGGATCAGTGATGTTCTACAGATTCATGCCTGGGTGTACTAGTGCAGGAGCTGTTGTTAGGCTGCATTGTGTTGGTGAAACAAAGATCTGAACTGTCTTGTACAAAAAGAATCAGATCCTATGAAAGACAGAAGCAGCTAAAATATGACTGAGAAGGATTTCAGGTGCTGATTCAGAAACTCCATTTTAATCCTGGGACAAAACTCAGTGTAAGTTGTTCTGAGCTGTCTGAAGCTCAGTGTGGTGCCCTAGGCTGACCTGTCCCACTTCAAAAGGCTCCTTCTCCAGCTCCGTTCTAAACATTGCTTGGAGCCAACCTCTAAGCAGAACAGGTCTTAAGAGCCCTAAGCAGTGTGGTAAGATGAGAATACCTTTTAAAACACCTGCATAGTATCAGCTGTCGGCTCCCCTCAATACATTTGTAGTCTTTTTTTTTTTTTTTTTTCCCCAAAATGCACATGGATAACAAGGCCTTACTTTATGTAGTGGCCAGAAGACTGAACTGGAAAGTAGCTTTGATTCCCTTCCCAACTGGAGGACATGCAAACCTGCAGTATCAGGGAGTGCTTTAACAACCCATCTGTATGGCTGAGAGGGGACAGGAAAGTCGACTGGATTAGAACTAGCTGTCCTACCGCTGCTGGAGGTGGAGGTGGCACTGGGTAATGCTGACGTTTTTTCAGCAGTCTGCTTCTACTTCCAGGTTTGCTTAGGTGGTCGTGGAGGAAAAAAACCCCAGCACCCAAACCTGAAAGAAATGGTGGGACAAGCTGATGGCAAAATTCAGGGCTTGTATAGCTGTCTAATCAGTAGTTCCCAGAGCTGTGCTGCTGTGTGTGCTCTTCTGTGCAGTAAATCATGCATGTTTCATTTCAACAGAAGAGGGCCTCCCAGCTTAACCTTTAGCAAGACATTTGGTCAACACTCCTGAGAAATGGGGTTAGGAGCTTGAATGCATTCAGGCTGAGCAAAACCGGGTCTTGTACTGAGGTGTGATTCAAGAGGTAGAACACGAAGTCCTCTCGAGGCAGCCTGAGTTTTTAAGTGCCTGGTGCTTTCACAGGTTCCTGATTTAAGGTAAAGATTCAGAGCTCTGGATCCAGAGAGCATGAAATATTTCCTGTAGAAGGACATGCTCACCCCTTTCTCGCTGATTAGTCAAATATCTAAATAAACTTTGGATATTCCACTTTGAGAGCAAGGAATATAAGACATCAGGCTTGCCAGGCCTAGTTTGCAGCTACCCAAATTGTTTATCAGAATCTAATGCCTTTTAAAGCTTATCATTGGGATTTAACTTTACATGGCCTTAAAATATTCTTAGCCTCAGTTTGAGTCCATGTCACACTATTTCCATTGGAAGCTTTCTAAGAAAACCCAGATCTGTTTTCAAACTTGGGTCAACCAGCAGAACCGGGCTCAAGCAAAACTCTAGAGCGCTGTGAGGACATGGCGTACTTTAGTATGCTGCTGACTTCTTCACACTTAAATCCATGCTCAGGCTTGCTGCTAATCTCTTGCTGCTGACCTATCCAAAAAGTTAAGTAATCTGGGCTAAACCAGAACCGCGCTCATTCTTGATGACTCGTGTCTGCTTCTCCAGTCACCTCCTGTGCAACCACTGGGGCTGTTCACGTGGCACTGTGTATTGAGGGTATTAGTTGGGAAAACAGACTTTTTTTTTTTTCATTCAGTTTTCATTTTTTTCGTTCTGTTTTCATTCTGCATCTCAGAGAAGGCAGTGTGCCTGCATCAGTGTTGCGCATCTTTGGACCATCTCCACAGATGCTTGCTGGCAGGAAGAACTAAATGGCTCCTGCTGGCAGTCTCCTCCCGGCCTGGTTGTGTGCATACCAGCGAAGAGGACAACTTAGGGTGACTTTCTCTTCCTCACATTTTGGTAATTTCCAGCTTGGCAGAGAACTATGGACAGTTTTAGGAGGAAAAGGTCTCCCGTCATTTCTAACCACAACTGTATTCCAATGAACCTGTGGGATATTCTAGCATACTGTATAATTTTTCTGGCAAGTTACTATTTCATACTTAGAGGGTATTTATTTATTTACCTTTACTGGACATGCATATTTGTAATTATGCTTCAGTTGATGCATTATTATGGGTGAACTGTTTTGCACAGATTTACAGATGGAGAATAATTTTACTTCTTGGCTGTCACAAACTTTTGGTAGGAAATATTACATATGTTTATATGGAAAGGGATTTAAAGTTCTTATATTTATAAAGTGAGCATGAGCTTGCCAAGTTATGAAACTTTATTTGGAAACAAAGATTCTACTTAAGTGTTCTTAAAACAGTAGTATAAACATTGGAAATGTAAATGCCAAAGATATGGGTGTCATCAAAGAAGGAGATTTGAAATCAGATTCTTCATTCCAAATAAATATGCTGTTTTGAAAGAATCTCTTCTCTTTGCCAGTAAGCTGGTGAGCATCTGTTATGTTTCCGTTTCTTGATAGACCCAGTGAATATTCTGAAAGACCCCAGAATGTACATTTATTTGAAATCAAAAGTAGATCCTTCCAACCAAACCTTCAGATTTCAAGCATGAACCATTTTGGGGGTTAAGAGCAATGTATTTGGGGGAACAATTAAAAAGAGTAATCTTAAATATTTGCAAGTATTGTAGACTCTAACTATAAGTGCCTTGAGGGGTGAAGGATGGTGCAGACTACCCTGGGGGACTGCAGGCAAGGCAGCTGTGATTGCATTGACTGATAGAAATGAGCATATTTCACTGTTGGGTGCTAATGGAAAGATGGGGTGAAGGAAGTAGAAATCCCTTTGTCTTTTTCTTTTTTTTTTTTTTCCTTCCCCTGCAGTAAATCTGTGCTTGTAAAATTCATTTATTCTAATTGATTACTTCTGTGTCTTTGGTCTGCACACCCAGTTGCTATTTTTGCAGAATTCAGGGTGATGCAGGAGTAGTTACTAGTCATTGGACTCATCTCAATGGTAGGCTGTCATTCGCAAAAGAATCCTTGTTTGAGGCAGTTGTCCAGGTTTAACTTTAAAAATAAGTCTTAGTCCCATTGCTCTCAGAGGAAGCAGTTCCTTAAGGACATATTTGTATACAGTCCTCAAAAGGAACATTTCTTTAGTATTTGAGAAGTTAAGCCACCAAGGTACATGTACATACTACCCTTTGTTCGTAAAGCATGAACAGTTAATTTTAAATCTTTTTCATTATTTTTTATGTGTGTGGAATTTTCAAACAAAATCTTGAATATAATAATGTACAACATAGGGCAGTCCCAAACATGTGACATAAAAGAATAAATTGAACCAAAAAAAAATCTAACATGAAAGTGAAGAATTTAAAGATACATTGAACAAACCTACCTTGGTTTTCCTTTTTTTTCCTTTTTTTTTTTTTTTATGACCATTAGATGTATGACATGACCATATATCATTAAACCCTTTTCCTTGAAATTAGGTTTTATTTCCAAATTTTCCAGTCTAGCAACAGGGATGCAGTTGGTTTCTCTGTGCCTACACAAGCTCATCACTGCAGCCACAGAATTACCACAGAGCTAAGAATGTCGCAACACTTTCTTGAATGGCAAATTGCAACAAATTAATCCTTATATATCCCTGAAGCTCTCTTGTTGGATGCTTATTCTGGCTGCATTATTTGCCAAGAGGCTGCTGTGACCCAAGCACATAGCACAGACTCTGAAAAAGCTAACATATATCATGAGTGGGAAGAAAGGTCTTTCCCTCTTGAGCAAGCCATTTAACATAAGGCAAGCATCTGTCTTTTGGCAGATAGGAATGTAATCTCCACATAGACTTTCAGCTTTGTTCAACATTTGGCTTTGAAAGCTGGTAAGAGCAGAGCTGTCTCTGTGCAGAGCTCATGGGTTTGAAGCAGTATAGGTGTGCCTGTGCCACGCAGCGCATTACTGTACCTGATCTGTAATGTGCAGAAGCAATATGTTTGTATGTGTATGGTTCTGTGTTAAAGTTTGTCAGCCCTGCCTCAGCATGTCTAATTAGCTCAGGTCAGGAGCACCTCATTAATACAACTGCACCGTAACTGGTTCTGCATCTGAGGATTATGGTCTTTCTGCAGAATTCCTTATTGCCTGGTGTAAACCTTTTAAATCCTAGGTGTATAAGTGTCAGTGTAAAAGTAAACTTGCCAGCCTGAAACAAATTCACACAAAAGATCTCTTTATCCATTGATGGAAATCAGGCAAAGATCCTAAACCATGAAGAACTTCTTATTTTCCTTATTACTGCTAGGGGTAAAATAGGCCATTGGTCTGAGAAGAAACCGGGGAAAGCAAGCTGAAGAGAGTATGAAATTTTATTCAATTTTAAACCCTTATACTATAAAGATTAGTTCAAAGCAATCAGGAAAAGAGATGAGATGAGAACTCTTAGCCTGTTGGCTGTTGGTCCAATGAAACTTTGGTAAGGCAGGGATGAATGGATAAGTAGTTAAAGATGCTGTCATAATGCCAATGCACAGGAAAGAAATAAGTTTATGTGGAAAAATCGGAAAGGGTTTAGGAAAGAAGTAAAATATTATAGATATTTGGTGTCTAGAAATCTGCCCCACAGTGAGGGAATTAAAAAAGCTCACCCAAGAGAAGGTTAAGATATGACTTGATCCCAGTTTCTCCCAGGTTCTTTAATTTAGCAGACAATAGCATAATGAGAGCCAGCGCCTGGGAAATAAAACAAAAAAAATTATGCATAGAAACAAACTGCTATAAAGTGGGAAAGTTTCTGCTCACTGAAGTAAGGGAGGTGATAGCTTGCATCTTTTGAAGTCTTTAAACAAAGATCAGATTTCATTCTAAATATAATATGTCACTTAACCAGATGTTATGTGATTGATGCGAGAATAGTCAGGTGAAGTATCATGTCTTGTGCTATACAGAAGGGAATCATAAGGTGCTTTCTAGTCTTAAAAAAACCATTCATCTATTTCTTCATGTTTGAATGTCTTAATTTACAAACTTAACAGTGTTATTCATGGTTTTATACAATATTTTTAGGAAGCATAAAATAGAAACAAAACAATGCCTTGCATAAATACGATCATACAGAATCCCATGCCTTTTGTAACGTTTAGATCCAGAGCTCTTGGGCCATTTCAGGATCTCTGCTGCTGCCACCAAGGTGTATCAATATTAATCTGCTGTCCTTTACGTGTAATGGTTACCAAAGGAGCAGCTCTGACATTCTTTCCCAGGGTGCTACACAGTTAATACATAGTCCTCAGAAAAATATTAGCTGTCAGCATTCCTGGAGGTTATGTCTGGATTTAGGGGGGGAAGACAACAATGATATCAGTAAGTGTAGCAAACCACAGGAATTTAATACTGTCAGTGTGGGTGTTTGGATTTCATGGTTTAGATTTAGATTTTCCTTGTCTGCACTCTTGCTGTAAAATGAAGGCAATGATCTGTTTGCTTTTGCTGGGCAGGGAAGGTAAGAATTTATACAATACTAAACACTTTAAAGGATAAAGCTGTGCTTTAACAGAAGGGGAGATAAGGGGAGATAGAAGACTTGACTTCCTAGCTTGAACTGGCATGAAGTGGGAGGAAGATAAAAAAGGGTTCACCTAATGATGTGGGAGAGGAGCTGCACAAGTTTGTGGTCCCAGCTACATCACTTGATTTGTCTCACACTAGCTACTAGTAACAGGATGTGAGAAAGAGGGCAGGAAATTCTAACAGCTCGTAGCTCCTTTTAAATCTATGCCTGCTTTCTTAAGAGTGCAAAGAGAAGTTGTGTTGACTCATACACCTGGTATATATCAGTGGAATTATATGCAGAATTGTAGCGACACTTTGCAGTTCAAAGCATTTTTAGTTGGTCTTGTGGTCTCTCTTCCTGCCTGCCTTCCTCGTGTGTTCCCATTGCACATTACACCAGTCCATCAAAACAGCTATTTTCATGGACGCAGAGTTATTTTTAATTAATGGATGTGGTCAACCTGTTCATCATGCAATAGCTGCACATATTTTTAGAAAGATATATTTTGCAGTTTATGGCAGGATTGAAACTGGATTTCAAAAAGGATCTCTGGAAAAAAAACCCATCTTCTACTGGTTAGAAAGCAAAATTACACTGATGCAGAAATCATTGAAGCAGCCTGCTGTTACTCAGTGGTTAAAGGACATAAAAGATAACTTACAGAAAATCAAATGTAGTGCAAAGGGGAAAAAAACCAAATAAACTGCCACTTCTCTATATGCTCAGGGTTCATTTGAGGGGATCACAGAAGAATTGTGAGGCTGCTCTGCACAGCTTACTGTTAGTTCCCTGGCAGAAGTAGATGTGTCTGTCCTGTGTCTTCGGTATTTGTTCAACTACTTTGTAGCAAGATGACAAGAGAGACCTCGGTGCAGCCCTCTGGACTTTTTCCTCCAAATCAAAGCTGCTTCTCTCTGAAGCAAAACAACATTTTCACAGCCAAACAAGTCTCTCCAGGCCACAGCTTTCTGCTGAAACGCCAGCTACGGATTTATCTCACTCGATTCCCTCTTTTCCTTCAGAACATTGAATAGCATTTTCATAATTTTATAATTCAGGGAGGGGAAAGCCTTCCTGAGCCAGCTTCCCAAGTTCACTCAGATTTCCTCAGGCTGATGACATTAGGGTGGGTTTATCTTCACTCCAATCAAATTATGTTTTATCAAAAACATTCTAGTGTTTTCTTTTTTTTTTTTTTTTTTTTCTCCTGCCCCCTGGAGACTGTCTGTCTGGCTAGCTCTTGTACGAGTTCTAAAAAGGTTCTTCAAAGTCTTTCTCCAGCTGCATGTACAACAGCTTTGTGGAACTTGCAAGTTTATAGCGGTGCTAAAGATGTCACTTTGATACAGGAAGGGAAAGCTAGTTAGAATAATTTTTAGTCAGAAACAGTATGCAGTAATATCTACAATGATGTGATAGTCTAATACTACTCTGCTTTTAGATATTTCTAAGTTTTCAATCATAAAATACTACTTTTAACTCCTTCACCTGCTTGGGACTGGGTTCTCAAAGTATTAAAAATGGCTAAAAAATTATACTCTTTCCCTTCTATTTTCAAAATCATACTCTCCAGGAAAATTTTGGTATAAGTATGAATATTTATGATTATGGCTTACTGCATAATAATATCTTATTGAATCTGACCTGCTCCACTGTCCTTCAAACCTCCACAGACCATCCGAAGCAAAATTTTTATATCCTAATGCAACTAATACATATTGAAGACTATGCAAGACAAAGATTTAAAACATATTATATGCACTTTTCTTCACAGTGCATATAAGTGCATATGCTTGCAATAAGAACTGTTGATTGTTGTAAATTCAAAACGTGTGTGTTTCTCATAGGCTGAGGTTCTATGAAATGCCAAGTATAACCTAAAATATAGCCTAAAATATTAAAACAGACACTAAGGACTTACCAGCTAAATCCTACATACAAAGTTCAATAAGTAATCCCCTTCAGGAAGAGTGTTGCTTGACGTAGTAAATAACAGCTGAATACCTCTCAGAGAATTTGAGCCAGCATTTGCTTTTACAGCAGAATGAATTAGAAAGAACTGCATCAAGGACACTACATGCTTCATCTTATATAGATTAATATCAATGTTGGTTCCGAGCCTTCAAGCTATTGGTGTAGATATGTTGGCTGGTCACATTCTGAAAAATGAAAGTTTTGTTTTTCATCCAGTTGGATAAGTGGAATGAGTGTCCTTTCAACTGTACTGGTAATGAAAACATACAGAACATGCATTGCAGTTGAAGTCTGCATGCAGTTATGGAACAAAACTTCTTCAAATGAAGGGAAACATTTCTTAGAATTGCCCTACCACATCCCTATATTACAGTAATTTACTTTGAGTTTAAGAATTCTGATCCTCTTTGTATCTGTCAGGTAGGAGCAGTCTTCTTCATCACATTTATTCCCAAGTCTTTTGAATTCCAGCTTCGCATTTTCAAGGCTTTTATTAATACAGGGACCAGCCAGTTTCTCTGCATCCTGCAGACTTGGCAGCAAAAGAATTAAAAAACCCCACAACCAAACAATTGAATATTGTGTCCTCTGGGGCCCAGATCTCTTCTCTCTCCTTCCGGCACCTCCTGAAAAGCAGCAAAAGTGGTGTTGTATTTCATAAGTTACAGTAAAGTTTCAAACATTGTGAGCTTGGAGAATGTATCTTCCCTTCCTTTCAAAGCATGAGAAAGTGGGTGTTGCACTGGTCTACTGTTTTTGCTATGGAATTATCACCTATTCTTCTGCACCATCTCTGGCTACCAAGTTGGGAAATGAAGTGTTTGTGATAAGTAAATGGGTGGTGTTATGGTCTGTTCGTTCATGTCATTCCTGAGCAGATTCTGAACTGCAATTCCAAACCACTCTCTAGGATCTGAAGCTACCATTCCTAGTCCTGAGGTGCTGCGAGATACCTCTGTACGAGCTGTGATTTTACAGCTGTTCTACAGAGCTAGTGATGAACCTCAGCCAGGTATTTCTGAGGTGGATTTTTGAGTAATTTTTTATTCTACTCTTGCTTTTCTTTGAGAAGGCTCTTTTAGATGCTTTGTGCCGATGCAGTGAGGAAGGGAGCCTTACACAACCACCTCCTCTGGTTCTATGTCCAGTGAATATTTCCTCAACTTCTATGAAACTCTGCAGCCCATTTAGACAGTAGTCCTGCCTTGACAGGTTGTCTCCAGAGCTGCAGCAAGAGTGCTCCCAGAAGGGGCACATACTGGCGACAGATCTGTCCCATGTTTCCTGCTACTGAGGAAGAGAAGCATCAAGCTGAAGAGGCAATGGCACCTATAAAGAGTCCAAACAAGATGGAATGTATTAAGGCAGACAGCCTAAAGGCTTGTAGGACCTGGGAAGGGGAGCACTTTCCTTGAGCAGAGATGCCTTAGCATCTAATTCTTTTCCTATGACAGTATCTATATTCTTTATGAACTTCAACAGTCTCATTAGCAATTTCTAATGTACACAATACATAGTATAGCAGGGGGTTTGAGAAAATTCAAAAGCTTTTTTCAGACAGTAGGTAATTGAAGAGAAGCCTTATAAAGTTGACCAGTTTTGACTCACAAGCTTAGCCATCCAAGTAATTTGTATGAAGTTTAAAGTGAGAGACTTAAATCACAGTGAAGATGTTTCCTATGTTGTCTTTAGATGAGAGACTCCCTTGCAGACTTAGAAAACACTAAAATAATAGAATTACAGATTATTTTATACCGTGCAGATTCACAAAAAAATTTAATATAATTTCTAGATGTTATTATGGCATTTTTATCTAGTCACACTTATCTGGGGACATGGGCATAAATCGCCAAATGTTGCCAGTCATCAATAAAGCTCACGTCTCAAACTCATGTTAAAGTGTTGGGCTTTTTAGCATAGTCATAGACTCACTATGTAACATATGAGAGATTTTATATGAATATTTTATATGAATATTATGCTGTATATGTTCTGTTACAGGCTACATCTTCCATTTTGCATGGCTATATGGAGCCAGTAGGTCCTACGATAAAATTTGGGATCAGTTAAAGCTGCTGCTTTAACATACACACTGCTTAAACAGACTCCAAACTCTGCTGTGGGTGTGCAGAATTGCCAGCATATTCTGACCTTGACCATGCCTTTGTTCACCCTTCATTTTCCTCCTTTCTGATCTTTCTGATCACCCCTTTAGGAACCTTTTAATGTGTTGTGCAAAACTGCAAGCGTGACAGTTTAGCTTTGCAAGATCTTTGTAACAAGAAAAAAACCCCAAGCTTCTCTCTAAAATCTCTGGGTTAGATTTCATTTTATTTGTCATCTTTTATGAACAAATTACGAAATATACTTCATTCACAAATTGGAAATATTTACAATTTCTTTACAACAAGGCATTGTTGAGGTTTTGATTTATGGCATTCTTAGAGCATTCTGTCTTTCAAAACAAAGACATTGGTGGTGTTTTCAGCACACTGTTAATTTACACTCTGTGAAATGGGAACCTTTGGAAGAGCAATTTGCACTCTCTTTTAAACCATCTACTGGGAAAACTGAGGCTGGATGCATCTGCAACGTGTGGAGGGGGACTGTGCAAATGCA
Organism: Falco cherrug; assembly: GCF_023634085.1. NCBI lineage: Eukaryota > Metazoa > Chordata > Aves > Falconiformes > Falconidae > Falco > Falco cherrug. The sequence goes on from NC_073700.1 coordinate 84,105,732, forward strand.
TTGCTGGTACCATGCCACATGATCTGAAGCCATCATATTACACCAGATACTGATAAATGGGGAGGTGAAAAAGATTCCCCTGAGCCATCCTTCCTCTGCCCTCTTCTCTTCTCTTTAGGAATCCTGTGACCAGGTTAAATGTGGTCTGGGTTAATTATTTTTTTCTGGGTTTTGAGTCTTCATGAGAAGAAGAGTCTTGCAAAGTCTATTTCAAATACTATCACAATTCTGAAAAGTTATTCAGACAAAAAAAAAAAAAAAAACCAAACCAAAACCAAACCCAAACAAAAGAGAATAGCCAGGAAGTGAATAAATATTATATATCCGCAAAATGTTTATGAGACAAATTTTGAACATGTTTCTAAAAGGGAAATGCAACTGTGCTGTTCTGCAGTTGTGATATTTGAGCCATAAAAGCTAAGATAGTTCCATTTTCTCAGCTCCTTGGAGTCTTTTTTTTTTTTTTCTGAAGAAAATTCTAAAACCACTTTTTCCCATGGAACTTTTAAAAATCTCTTAATATACACTTCCATTATAAATCAGATGTGGGCCGCCATTGCTTAGGTTGTCTGTCATTTCCTGGAACAAGAACAGAAAACACAGATTAAAATTACAATTATTTTATGGTGTTCAAAATTCAGTTAGCTAAGGTTGTAATAAAAAAATCAACAAACTCTAAATTTCAAACATTCAGAAAAACATTACATTTTTTTATTTAGCTTGATAAATCTCACTGTAAAAAAAAAAACCCAACAAAAAACCAAAAAAGAAATCACGTTTCTTCCTACATAAATTAAGTACATTTGAAAGCTCATAGACTCATTGGTACTGATTGAACTGACATTACTCTCAGACCACATATACAGCATCGATGGCATCCATGCAAGTTTTGTGACGTTGTCCTTTGAAAGTGCATCAACTCAAGCTTGTGTGCTAATCCACAAAGGAACAAGTTGGTAATTAATTCTTTGTTTCCATTCAGACCTTTTTCTGTGCTGACATGCTACAAACAGATGCCATTGGATGCTAGCTGGGATAGACATTTGGGGAGTAGGTCTAGATCCAAACAGGATCATGGGGTTTTGATTGCTTGCCTTGGGATGCAGGGTTTTTTTGGTTTTCCCTTAGTATGCCAGACTAAAAATTTTAGCAGTTCAGCAATTGCTATTCAAGTGGCAGGTGAGTCATCCTGGAGTAAGCTGACCTGATCATGAGTCAGAATCCTAAGGCACCTAAACCAAATTATGTTTGGAGTTAGATTTTCTAACTCAAACTGCAATTCAGACGATACCTACTTAGCAGCTGTCTAAGCCCAGAGATGGCTACATTAATTAAGCAATTCCCTGAACTTCAAGGCTGCAAAGTCACATAGGGTTTATGCTCAGAACTGCCCTGTTCTGAACCTTCCTAGGCCTATTTCATACCAAATAGAATCCAGATGCACAAATTAAGGGATCTGCTGCTTAAGTCCCGTGACAAGTCCCAGAGAACATCCAATTATGCCAAGAGAAATGGGCACACATAAAAATGCAGTTTGGGCTGTTCTTAAAATTGAGGTAGATGAGGTGGAGATGCTACTGTTGGTCTAGTTCTAAACTATTTGCATAAGAACCAGAAAGTCTCTGCATGGAAAGGTTAAATTCACCTCTTCTACCTCGTAGGTACACTTGGAGAAAATGTGGAAGAAAAGGGATTTGTTTGTCCCCCTTCTTGTGGAAGTTTCTGTGAAAAGCAAGATTCATTGGGTTAAACAGAGAGAGGGAGAAAGACAGAAAGAGTGAGCCTGACTGTAGCATAGTAGCTGAGATTCTTGGTAAAGAGAAGAAAATTCTGGGACCTGGTCTTTTTGGCTAGTCTGACTTTTTAATTCTCTTCTTTCAATCCACAATATTTGATTTATAAATAGTTTTGGAGGCAGGGACCAGAACTCAAGAGTTTAACAAAAGTGGAAGCACTGGTGCCTCCTCTGTCAGGTGTTACCGGCTACACTTTAAAGCAGATCACAAAACTTAATTGTTCCTTGCAGTTTTTGGAAGAAAGAATGTCCCGTTTCTCTCCACAAAGTAAGCATAAGGGCATTAAACCAAGTAGCCTTGTCAACTAATACTCCTGAATCAAACGTAAATAAGACAAAATAAGGTGTGTAAACTTACTGGATTTTGAGCATTTTCTACCATCCAGCTGTCCATTTGGCAGGTGGTGGTGGGTGTTTTTGTATGGAGCCTTATTCTCCCCATATACTGAAGAGGAAGCTGCGTGCCTGACACTGGGATCTGGATCCCAGTTTAGGGGCTGTCTGCTCTGAAACAAGTCTCTACATTTTGCTTATTTGTAGTTGCCTAAACACTGTGTTGGATCTACGCTGAAGATATTGGTCAGCTAGGAAAGGGACCAAGAATACCAAAGCCATTTAATATTAACTATCAGTCAGCCATAAGTTGATAGTAATGATCTGTCAGAATGCTACTCATCAGTGAGTGGGAGTTTCCTTTTGTCAGCTTTCTTACTTGAATCCTCTGCAAACAACAGCTATTAGAATATCATCATAATTGCGGACAATATTGAAAACCATTTATTTTCCCCAATATTTCTTTTCTTCAAAAATAAAAGTATTAATAAATTAAAAAATGTTGCTGAATTCAAGAAATGAAGGAGCACACAGATTAGAAGCAGAGTGAGTCAATGGTGGCAACATCCAAATAGGAGCATTTGGATGTCTATAACTAGGGTGAATATTTTAAATACTCAACTTACTTCCAGATTGCAGCGTTCGCCACGTAGAATTATGTCACTACCTGGAAGCACGGTTCCTGACTCAGAGTGACATCACAGCATCAGCCAACTTCGATTAGCTGAAACTGTGACTTCCTCTTAGAGGTGGCCCTTCCTGAAGTGACATAAGAACATGGTAGCTCCCTAGTGTTCAGCGTACCTTGGAGGTAACTCTGGTGTCGGGGGAACCACCGGGCAGCTGGGCAGGTCGGTTATTTCAATACCCCTCAATCTCTAATATAAATATAACAATTATACAATAAATATAGCACAAACAAATGCACATGCAGTACATGTCTATATTACTGTATATCAGTATAAATTACAAAATAGTCTTATATATAAAACACTTTAAAGCTATTTTCTAGATCAGGGCCTAATTTAATGTAAATTTTTAAATAGCCTTTTATTTTTTAGGGGCATGCCTTGAGCTAATGTGTGCTCAAACCTGCCAGCAGCAGGCAGTCCACAGGCTGTAGGTCTAAGGAGTCCCAGATCAGACCATCTACACATGCAGACCTGATTCAGCAACACACATGCAGGAAGCCCACCACCTGGGGGGCACATCCCACATTCACTGAGTGTGCAATAGGGTTGCACTGCACATGCATCGTGGCCCTTCACCCAAGATAAGTGTGCACCTGGCAGTGCTCACTGCTAAGTGTCTAAAAGCTCAGTAGGTCAACAGGCCGGGAAGGAAGGCAATGAAGTAGTGCTATACATGGTCATCTTGAACCCAAATTGATAGAGTTGGCAGGTGTTTGAATTTTGAAAAGTTTTTCTTCCTAGGCCATTTCTTTTTATTTTCCCTCTCTCTTTTCCTCTCAAATGAGCTTTATCTTTGTCCTTGTTGAGGCAAGAGCTTCTTTGAAAGGCAAGATCTAACCTACCATCTGCAAGACCATGGTCGTTCTTACATAGCATGCATAGCTCACATAGCTTACAAAGCTCATCAGATTTCTGCTTAATTTTAAAATGAGAGGGGAAAACGTATCTCTTCTTTTGATATTATCACCCTGCTTTATGTTACAGTTGTAACCTGTACTATTTAACTTTATAAAACATCTTTCAAACATCTTCTAGGGTGAATTCATTCTGCATTTTTACTTGGACTTTCACATTGGTTAAGAAACCAAAGAACAGTGACAAGTAATTTTAACTTAATGGACAATTAACTGCTATGTCTTGTTTTGTCAGGGAATCCAAAAACACCCTACAGCCTGAGTGAATTAATCCTCACCCTTCTGTTCAGAGGTCTCAGTAGATATGATGTAGACTGTTGAATTTCAGCGTAATGCAAACTTGCACGTGGAGGCTTAGATGGGAAGTCCACTTGGCTTTTGTCCTTTTGTCTACTAATTTCTCAAATGAAAGGCATTGAATACAGTGTCCAAACATAAAGACAGTGTCAATGAACATTTTACTCCTCAAATATTAATCAGATCTGTAAACCCAGGGAGCTGATTTTAAGAATTCTATTCAATTTATTCTTTTGGCCTTACATGCTCAACTTCAGGAGCTTAAGTGTCAGTATGTAAGCACAGACCCAGACACCTTGGTAAGCTCCCTTTTAACGGAGAAAGGCAGTAAATGCTCAGTGCTGCTGCAAATCAGACCAGTTTCATTTAGGTGTCTAAATATGCCCTTAGGTGCTTAGGTTTAGTCATCTAGGTTTGTGAACTGTGGCTTTTGTGTTTAAATTACCTACTTTATAAGCTGAGTACTTGGGAGACGAAATTGATTAAATCCTGGAAGCATGCAATGATGTGGTTACAGAAAGCATTCTGTACTTTTTCACAGTACAATACATGATAATCCATATTAATAAGGCTTCCAATTATTTATGAAGTGCTATATTTAGCAGCTAAGCCCTTGAATAGCTATACAATGGAATTATGTTGAAAATGGATGTACTTCATTGAAATGGATGTACTGCAAATACACAGTACCTAAAAATAGCTCCATATAATGCAACATAATAAAGCTTGCACAGAATAGCAGCATTTCATTTCCCAGAAGGTCTTTCTCATATAAAACTGAAACTGAATACATCTCTTGCCAATTGTAAATGTTAACACACACAGTAGCATTTTAGGAGAAGCAGAACAAATAAGGGAGGACACACAACTCACTTTTTCTGCCATTTCATGGGAGTGATGCAGTGAATGTTCTCTTTCTGAAAACATTCGCCTTTGTTCATAGCTGGCTAGCCGACAAGTGAGCCATGAAGAAAGGGTGCAACCACCGATTCCAATGCATGCAAGAGACATGGAGGCAAGGTGCAAAGAATAGAGAGCAGACGACTTCTTTGTCAGAGCACGAAGAAATTGAAAATTTAAGATTCCTCCAATTAGTCCACAGATGCAACAGGCAGAAAAAAGAATCATCTGTCAGGAAAGACAAAAGAGGTTATGTCACAGTAACATTGTTCAAAGACAGATTCATTCATATAAAAAGTGAGACTAAATGTAATTCAATGCTTCGATAGCATCATGGACAGCACAGACATTCGTTTTAAACTCCCTCAGTTCCCACAGAGCTCCGAGGGAATACAATACCTTTTGTGTACAAGAGTTGAGATTGATGTTACGTGTAAGAAAAAGTTGGGTAAGATGAGCTGGTCATGTTAAAAGCTAGTCAGTGCAAGGACTACTAGGGCACAAATCTGTTTTCCAGCATTTCATTCAAAACAGTAACATCAGAATGTGTCATAATTTTCTGTCGTGCAGTTTCTCACCACTCTTCAGTGGTGACTGAGTATTCAGAGTGACTCTCTTGCTTTGCGTGCCCTCTGACTCTGCCTCCTGTTCAATTCCAATTTGCTCGGTCAGACAGCAGTCTGGAGGCTTTCTATAGCTTTTGTGGGGACTTAGATGTGTTCAAGGTGAATGTGCTGGACAAAGAAGCAAGAGAAATAACAAATCTGTGATGCAACTCTACAGCAGGTCAGTGTGGTGACTCCGTTTTTGTTTGTTGTTTTTAAGTTTGCTCCTATATTTCTGGGAAGTTTAGCAGAACGTGAAACAGGCTGCAATTAGACATGTTTAAAGACCTCCTACTACTTTAAACACAAAGATGCCACCCTGGTTCAAGATGTCCTTGAGCTACAAATGACTCGAGGGCAAAAGACCTTATTATGGAGACACTGCTAAACTGTTGTCTTATTTACTTCCCTTGATACTGCTGGCCTGTCAGATGTTGATCTAAGATGGGCCTTTGATGTTACTTAACATGGCTTTGTACATGTACTTATGTACTGTGGTAGGAGGAGTTTATGGAGCCTTACAGACTACTTCTGTACACAACTGGGGTGAGAATTTAATCAGGAATGTGGCATTCAGGCTGTATGCTGCAGTCCACTGGGAAGTGACTATTCCATGAGACCACAAGAACAGAAAGCTTTTAGAAACTGGTTATGGTCCACATGTTTTAAGAACTGTCATTGTAACAGGGTTTAATATAAATCATTGATATTCAAAAATAATCTGAGAGAGATCTTGATTCCTGTCATGCTTATACTGGTTCTACATGACTTCCATCTGTATAAGGCAGAATAATCAAGCTGACAGAAAATTAAGACAGACATTATCACTTACAATAGGATCATGTATTAAACATAAAGTGTGACTTGAGTAGTAATAGCACCATTCTGCTGCAGTCAGAAAAATTACTGTACTTCTGATTCTTAGAAGAGACAGAAAACATCGGCCATCACTTTAAAACAGGCTTATACATGATTCTGATTGCAAAAAGAACTTATTAAAAGTGAAAAGCTATGATATTGAGAATCAGACTTGGTCAGCAGCCTCATCAAGGCATCAGCCCAATGTTTGTTTTTGAAGGATAGAAGATACAATCCAGTGATTGGAGAACCTTTTATTGACTTGGAATAAATTTGTGTCAAGAGGGCTTCCATCCAAGCTTCCATCCAACAGGGACAAATAGGGATGTATGGCTTAAATAGGCATGTCCTAAACAGGCCATTTCAGAATTGCCTTGTTTTGCATGATTAACCCAAAGTGCTTATTGCATTTTTAGACTGCTGACTTGCAATTTTTCCTGACTTTTTATCAGAAACACTTAGACACAGAAAGCCCTCAGTAAGGAGTTCAAGTTAGGTAAGTATGCCTTTCAAATACTTATATATCGTATATGCAGTGGAGAAACTTACAACAAGTCCAGATTTTTTTTTGGCGCACAATATTCCACATATGCCACAAAGCAGAAACTGCAAAGAAAAGAAAAAAATCAACAACCAATTATTTCATCATTTAACGTCTCAAGTTTACATCCTGCTGTGTTGCTGTAGTGATGACCTCAACAGTATGTTAGGCAATGGTTACAGTTGTCAGCATTTTTATCACAAACCTTATGTTTCAGGAAGTTATAACTCAACCATAAACACACTTATCTAAGAATAAGAAAATGGAATGAGAAGTGAGACTGAGGATGATTACTCATTAAAAAAAAAAATCCTACTTTTAAGCTGCTTGGGTAAACAAAACAAAAAAAAACAACCCCACAGTGTTGCAAACAGAAGATGCCTTTTTAATTGGTTCCCCCCCCCAAAAAAAAAAAAAAAAGTTTAGCAAGATTGTAGTCGCTAATCCAAATAATCTACTTTCAAGCACAGCTGAGGTACTTACTGCCCTGATTCTACCATCTGAAACACTGAGGGTTCAGACATGGATATTTGTCCTCAAGACAGTGGAACTCTGGGCAAGAATGCAATTCAGTCACCTGCATAGGTGCAGGTGTAAACTTGAATATATCTGTTGGTGTGGCTACACTGACCATGCAGGAAAACCGGTTCCAGGTTCTAGATAGCCCACTTGGCAGGAGGTAACATGAAGGTATCTGTACTTTTTCATGGAGTTCCCTTTCACAAACTGATCTACTAATTGTTCCATCAAGCATTAGACAAAAACTAACAAAAACAGAAACAAACCTACCAACCGATATGAATAGATGTTAATGCTTTTCAGTGACCTGTCTCAAAGACCGATGATGCTCTCTGATGTCTCAATTTCCTCCAACAAAAAAGTTTAATGAGGAAAACAGTGAATAGTCCCTGATGGAGCAGTTGTGGTAGGCACTGCAGTAGTTGTATGAAAGCAATAAGGCCTTCTTCAGGTGTTTGTAATACTGTCAAAAGATTTCTTCGATAGCTCATAAACTCCTTTATTAAGAAAACTGTGCTACTTATTTTCAGTAAAGCTAACCTTACACCCCTATGGGGAAGTAATTTTATACCTTTAAAACTGTTTTTTTCCACATCCTTTTTGCACTGAGATGGTATATCTAGCAAAAGGTTCTGTTTGACCTTGATTTAAATTACAGAACAGAGCTAGCTTTTACATAAGAAATGGAAAAAATATTTAAGCAGCTTCTATACAGCATTCAGAGCCCGTGTAATATATTGCAGGTATCTCTCATTTACCCTCCAAAATTTTGCAGCTTCAGTATCTCAGTTGAGGAGGTGACTAGTTTATCTCCCTCCAGCTAGAGTAGTTCATGCATATAGCTAACCATCTGCCTTGAGATGTATTTTTACTCTGAGTTAGTCCATGAATCAGTTCCCCACAATGAATATGGTTCAATTTTGTATATTATTTACATCAACACTAAGCATGGGATGTGGATTTAATGCCAATCTGATTATGGAGAGGACTGGGTCATGTGGACCATGGTGCTGAATGGCTCAGGACAGTCCAGGACGTACAGCTGGTAATTGCTGCTAGAGATCATCCATTGGAATAAAAGTCCAAAAAAATGATGGGTAGGGCTCCCCCTGCCCCTTTCCCACAGTCAGAGGAGATTTCAGCTCAGAACTATCATATCTGCCTAGTAATTTTTCGCTCAGGCTTTCTGTGAAGTTTTGGAGTTTCACTCCCAGTCCTGTCATTGCAGATTACCTTCAACTGAAGGCATGCTTCAGATTTTCACATGTAGTATTTTGTATTTCTCAACATTAATGCATAAACCTAAAAAAAAAATATATTTTTGAAGACATTGCTGTAATTAAGTTCTATTCAGTCAGACTTGATGAAGCAGATTAATAATATAATTTCTCTCTGAAATGATTGAATAGGATTGAAAGGAAAATTCTGTATGAAGAACTTATGAGTTCCAGAGAGCTTACAGAAAGGATCTGGAAGATACCATCAAAGATCATTTCAACTTGTAACAAGTGTATGTTAACTAATTAAAAAAGCGAAATGTTTGATACTTTACCTTCAAAACTGAAAGAATAGGTCACCCATTTTTTTCAAGAATGCTCTAATTCTGCTCCTGTTAGAGTCAGTGGATTTTTTACTACTGATTTCAATTGAAGAAGGCTTTCTATTTCCATTGTACAGTTTTTGCTAACCAGAAGGGAATGCAATGAACAAGTTATAGTAGCCTTGCATATCACCAAAGGAACAACAAGCAAATTACAGATTCACTCAGCGTTAGAACCCACCAGTTCAGGCAGTTCTGCTGTTCCTTACTATTTTTCAAGGACAGGACACACGCCCTTCCAAACCACCTTTACACAGTGCCATATACATGTATATTACCTAAGGTATTAACCAATTGAAATCCAAATAATAGTGAATGAGCTAATCTGCAAACCCTAAGGTCCTGCCTTCTCAAGAACAAGGGGTGACTACTGTATTCCATAGTTGTTGAAGTATCTGAGGGACTACCTTGAGTAAAGGTCTGGATTCAGGAGTACTTATAAGTTAATTTGCTGATGATACCAAACAAGGAGGAGCTGTGGACTCCCTTGAGGGTAGAAGGCCTTACAGAGAGATCAGGTAGACTAGAATACTGGGCAATCACCAACCATATGAAATCTAACAAGACCATGTGCCAGATTCTGTGCCTAGGATGGGGTAGTCCTGGTTATATGTAAATACTGGGGGGCAAGAGGCTGGAGAGCAGTCTCATGGAAAGAGATCTGGGGGTCTGACTTGATGGCAAGTTGAATATGAGCCAACAGTGTGCCCTGGCAGCCAAAAGGGCCAACCATGTCCTGGGGTGCATCCAGTACAGCATAGCCAGATGGTTGAGGGAGGTGATTGTCCCACTCTGCACTGCACTGGTGCAGCCCCACCTCAAGTACTGTGTGCAGTTTTGGTCGCCTCAATAGAAGAAGGACATCAAATGATTAGAGTGTGTCCAGAGGAAGGCAACCAAAATTGTGAAAGGTCCCGATGGCAAGACTTATAAGGAGCAGCTGAGGTCACTTGGTTTCTTCATCTTGGAGAAGACACGGCTGAGGAGTGACCTCATCACAGTTTATAACTTCCTCAAGGAAGGCAGTGGAGGGGGAGGTGCTGATGTCCTCTCTCTGGTGACCAGTGACAGGACACAAGGAAACAAAATGAAGCTGCACCAGGGGAAGTTCAGGTTGGACATTAGGAAAAGGTTCTTCACTGAGAATATGGTCAGTCACTGGAACAGGCTCCTCAGGGAAGTGTTCATGGCACCAAGCCCGTCAGAGTTCAAGGGGTGTCTGGACAATGCTTTTAGTCATCTGGTTTAGTTTTAGGTAGTCCTGCCAGGAGCAGGGAGTTGGACTCAATAATCCTTAAGGGTCCCTTCCTGCTGGACATATTCTATGATTCTGTGATAATATTTTATTGTGTCATGGTCTGTATGCATGCTCTGTATGTATTTTCTCTCACCGTACATCTACAATATTTATACATATACACAAGGAATAAGGTGTCCTGTAGTTAAAGAACTCAACAGAGAACCAACTGAAATTATTCTATTCTATTCTAACTCAGAGGAGTTGGGTGTGAGCTTGAGAAGGTCATGCCAAAGTTTTACAATCCATATGACTACAAGACAAGCAAGCTGTGAAACTGAATGCAGCAGTATGCCTGAACATGTTAAAAACCTGGAAAGAAAAGCACTTGGGCAGTAGCAAAGGATTAATACTGGTTGGAGTTTTTTGGATGGCAGTGTGTTACATTCACAGAGAAAAGGTTTTCCCGAAAAAACAGGATGGTTATTTATTTATGACAGCGGTCTTTTTGCTATTAAAACCAATGGATGAATTTTAGCCAGAGTGTCAGGCAATTTAATGTCATGCAAAGCTTTGAAAATTATGAGAAAAGTCTTCCACTCTCTTCTGAGTCTGCAGAGAATTCTAATTCACTGGAAGCAATGGAAACCTGCTTTAGAGAGAGCATGTTAGCAGTACCTGGGGCTCAGGAATTCTGCTCATGACAAGTTGCTTTAGCCAGGCTTCTCAATGTGGAGACCTCTAGAAAGGTTAGGAAGTCAGTGAGACATTATGTGATTCACTCTGATCATTGTTTTTTGATAGAATAGGTAGGCACTTGGGAATATTTTTTTGGAAGCTACAATAATTTCCTGTAAAAATTTGGAAGTCTCAGTGTTGTGATCAGCAATAGTGAAAAGTACATGGGAGAAACTATACTAGCTCTTTGTACCAGCAAAAGGATGTGAATACAAATGATACTCAAAAGGAATTTCCTGTATTTGTTCCTGTTTGTCTTTTAATTTTGAATGCTTCTATTTTGTAGTACAGCTAACTGGAATAAAGCCATTGAGGGCTCTGTTGTCTTGCCACTTTCTGTCTGTTCTTAGCTATACTGAAAGACATCATCTTCATGTCAATATGTTGTACCAGTTAAACTTGACTTGTACTGTTGAGCTACCCGGGACTGCAGTTTACCCATGACTAACTAATACTGTCATGGTGAGGACTTGCTCCTTTCTACTTCATCATTGATTATCTTCAGTCAGTTTTTGCCAACCTCTTGGACTCTAAATATAGTTACATTTTCTACCTATGTCAAACCTGCAGGAAGTTAAAGCAAACACACTTATGCTGAGAATACAGTAAATCAGGAGTGGAAATGAAATATATCACTGAAGATAAGTTCCTTGTAAAGAATGATCAATTGTTGAAGTGTTCACAACTCACACCAAGAATAAGGCTGAAACTTTTAATGAAGGATGAGCTAAGTTAATAAGCCCTCCAAAATGCCCTGGGAGCCAGAGAAGGGCCTTCAGCCGGCACTTGTTGAAACAGATGTTTTACTGTTGGACTTTTGTTCTAATTATTCATCAGAAAAATCATAAAATGCTAAAAGATCCAAAATCTCACTTAAAAACCTACAGAGACCAGTATTTGCAACCAATTCCCATTGCTTCTGGGGTTACTTTTGGTTGCAGACTTATTCATATTCTCCTATGACACATGATGTTTCATGTCAAGACTAGCAGAGGAGACAGGAATTGAACATGTCATCCGATAATAGATAGGAGAAGAACCACTTTTGGATGATTGGTAAAAAATCC